>NC_132858.1:25748916-28648231 GCF_048164855.1 Canis lupus baileyi
AGGCACTAAACCGCTGCGCCACCCAGGGATCCCCCCCAAAAAATTCCTGATTTTAATATGAAAAAATGTGCATTTCAGGGCACATGAGTGGCTTAGGGGTGGAGCGTCTGCCTTCGGTTCAGGGCATGACCTGGCATTGAGTCTCACATGGACTCCCTGTGAGAAGCCTGCTTCTCCCTCTGACTATGTCTTTGCTTCTCTCTGTGTCTTTCAAAAATAAATAAAAATCTTTAAAAAAAAAGAAAAATGTGGGGCAGTCTGGGTGGCTCAGTGGTCTAGTGCCGCCTTTGGCCCAGGGCCTGATCCTAGAGACCCGGGATGGAGTCCCGCATTGGGCTCCTTGCATGGAGCCTGCTTCTTCCTCTGCCTGTATCTCTGCCTCTCTCTCTCTGGGTCTCTCATGAATGAATAGATAAATAAAGTATTAAAAAGAAAAAAAGAAAGAAAAATGTACGTTTCAAACTCAGAGAAATGTTAATATCTCTTATTTAAAAAAAAGATTTATTTATTTATTTGAGAGAGAAAGTACAAGCAGGAGGAGGGGCAAAGGGAGAGGGAGAGAAATCCTCAAGCAGACTCCCTGCTGAGCAAGGGGCCCAAGATGGGGGCCCCCATGACCTGGGGGCCCAGGTCATGATCTCAGGACTCTGAGATTGATTTTGGGCCAAAATCAAGAGTCAATTGCTCAACTGACTTAGCCACCTCAGGTGCCCCTAAGAAATGTTAATATCCCTTAAGTAAATACATAAGCTTTATTTTCTTGGGAGGAGAAACAAGCATAATTGCATTCATAATTCACAAAATAATATTGATAAAAATATTTCGTTTAGCAGAATGTAAAAAATGTCACTCATTCATTTGCACATTCATTCATTCATTCATTCATCAATAAATAATTGCTGAATACCTGATAGTAATATTTTTTCATAATTTAAATACATAAGTTTGATAATTAGTTGATACCTTATATGCTGTATTCATATTTAGGCAGAACATGTAATTTGTATCTAAGGAAACCTTTCTATTTCTTCTGTATTTCGTGTCATGAAAATAATCAAAGTCAGTCTTCTGGATAAAGACAAATAAATACATTTTCTCTATATAAACCTTTATTGCTACTTTTGTTTTACTGCCACCAATCTCAGAGCTTCTGTGTGATTTGGCCATTTGTAATTTTTACCATATGGGTTTTGTCCATCTCAACATATGGTTGGCACCTTATATATCTTTTTAATTGTCACAATAATTTCTTCTTGACTCTGAATTTTAAGTTTTTTTATTCATGAGCAAATGTGGTCTCTCAATATTTCTAAGAATATCTCTAGTGACACAGGATAAATTTTCTTGATTTTATAATTCCCCTAAATTGCCCAATTCCTGTTTTATTTTCTTTGAAATAAAAAAAAAAATCAATATCTCTTCAGTGACTGAGTAGTTTATTACTTGTTATCAATGATGATCACTACATTGCAGAGAATACAGAAATATAAAAATTGCCCTTAAGATGCTTAAATCTAATGGGGGAGGTAAGAGTTACATGCACATGGAACAGCTAACAATGTGGGGTGGTAATTCCAAGATTATCAGAGACAAGGAGAGAGAGAGAGAAAAAGGGAAAGTGTTTCATAGGGGAGGTAATATTCAAATTGGGTTTTGAGAAGTGCTATAGCCAGAAAGTATAGGAAGGCTGACCTTGGTGAGAAAAAAATATATCAAAACCAAGATCAAAGCAAAGCTGTGGCATCTGGCTGGGGAATTGAGATGGTTGGTCTGATTAGTACAAGTGCAAATACAAAGGAAAGGTGTGAGAAATGCACATGTAGTGATAGGCAGCATTGTTTCAGGGATTTCACTGCAGTGGTTTTCGAAGTGAATCAAAAAAAGGAAACATGTAGAAAAGCAATAGAAAATTCACGATATTTATGTCCATAGTCACATCTGTATTAATCACAGAACCCTTTCCCACCAAACATATATGGGGTCTCAAAATCCTTTGCACATGACACCCCAGCTATTCCTGCCAATCAATCAGACTTGGCAGTAGAAACAAACCTAAAAGTACATTGAACATAGATCAGAAAATCTAAATTAAAATCTTACCTTTGCTGCTGCTTGTGTCACCTTTAGCAAGTCACAGCCTCCACAAACTGCATTGTTCCCATTGGTAACATGGGAATAATGATTTGTGAGGCCACTCCAAACACTTAGCATCAAAAAAGCTGATAAATGAGCATCAAAAAACCTAATGCACATGAGATTATTTTGTAAACACACCAAATTGTCATGAAGATTTAAGGAGACATTTTTTATATCTTTAAGATACAGAGATATTGCACTTTTTATCCTATTTTCCATGTCTGGTTGAGTTTGAAAAACTCGTATTCTTTCCACTTTGAACTATGTATGTACATTTGCCAAGGAAAGCTGCACTCAGATACCAATTTTAAAATACTTGTTCTTAATGTTTTCCGGTTCTTAAGAAGGAGTTGTTTATGTACCGGCGACCTGTCTTAGTACATTCGGATTCATGGGTATAGTTGATTTTTTTCCCCTCATACAAACCTATTTATATGTGGCCTTTTTGCTAATTTACCAGAATAAAAATACTTTATTAGGATAAAAATTATTTATTTTATGCCTGTACACAGTGAACTGATATTTGTTAAGATAAGAAGGTGTTGATAATTATGGAAGTAAGAGATACTTTATTTCCTTTCACTCGAATAATTTACATAAGTAAACAATAGGAAAAAAAATAAGAGGTCACTAGATGTACAGGTAGATATTCTATATTCAGATGGGCTATATTCAGTTGTTTTCTTCCTCTAAATCCTTTTGAAACAAAGTGCACTGTTATTTTCTGGTCATTGCTTGGATGTGCAATATAATTTTCAGTCATCTCCTTTATTCCATTCACCAATCAAGTATTTTATTTTAGGGATAATGCTCTGTAACTAAGGATTACTGCATAAAACATAACATTTCCATATTTTATGTATGGGCCTTTATAGAACAAAGGCAAACCAAGCCCCTGATTAGAATTATGCAATCTTGATACAGACAAAAATAACAAAGGTGGAAAGAGACTTGTGGCTGCAATCTAGTCATAATTCATGACTGGTACTCCCAATTATGGAGGGGATGATTGCATGTCTCAGGATAGAAACTTCTGATAAACAGGAGTTGCCAGCTTCAATTTTTATTCCTTTAAAGAGCATCAGGGTATTATAGAGAGAAGCCATGAAATACCAAGAATGCCAGAGGAGTCACAATCAGTTAAAGGAAGATTAAAACATTAAAAAAGGAAATGATGGTTCATGTGAAGGGGGAGGACATGCTGGGTGGAACAGATACATGGAACCAAACTAGCCAAACATTACTAATGAGACTTTCTCGAAATATTTTGATGACTGGAATTTTTTCTATTGCTTCTGGTAGCATTTTCTTTTTAGCTACTGCCCTACATTAGATCAATCATGTCAACTTACCCATTCAGGTATGTAATGATTTTTTCCTTTCTGCAGTGAGTGGGAGTCTGGTTGAAAATTAGCCACTGTGGCACCTGGGTGGCTAAGTGGTTGAACATCTGCCTTTGGCTCAGGTCGTGATCCCGAAGTCTGACATCAGGTTCCCTGCAGGGAGCCTGCTTCTCCCTCTGCCTATGTCTCTGCCTCTTTTTCTGTGTCTCTCATAAATAAAAAGAATTTTAAAAATAGGAAAAAAAAAAAGAAAACTAACCTAGATGAATGATGTTATGTCCACTCAAAGTCAATGTTGGTCCTGTCTTCACTGAAGATGAGGGAAGAAACACCAAAGTGATAGGATTGTCAAATTTGTTGTGGAAAATGAGTTATTGTTTTGGTGGGATAAAGAGTCAAATAATTCTACTCTATGTTTGTTATTTACCAAACACTCTTGATCTGCAAACATATTTATTCTGTTGTCTAGAGAACAAAGCCTAGATTTACCAAATTCACAACCACAAGAAATGAAATACAGTGAGAGCATTCTTACATATTTTGGAGACTCTGGAGAGGTATCTCTGATAGCTGCTTTAAGCCAAATGTCGATTCCATTTGTTCTTAGTCTTATTCCAGAATTAAAATCTGACTTGACAGGCTTAAATATCCTAGAGAAGTATATCTTAAGCCTCATCAAATGATAGTTCCAAATTAAGACTTTTATCCTGAGATTTTAAGATGTCTAAACATGATAATATTTTCTAACTTATGAAAATTAATATTTGATTCACATTTAGAAAGTTAGATATTTATTTGGGACCTCATTCTACATTCCTGCCTCCCTCCCTCCTCCTTTCTTTCTTACATTCTTTTCTTCTATTTCTTCTTTCTTTCTTTCTTTCTTTCTTTCTTTCTTTCTTTCTTTCTTTCTTTCTTTTCTTTCTTTCTTTCTTTCTTTCTTTCTTTCTTTCTTTCTTTCTTTCTTTCTTTCTTTCTTTCTTTCTTTCTTTCTTTCTTTCTTTCTTTCTTTCTTTCTTTCTTTCTTTCTTTCTTTCTTCTTTCTTTTTTTTCTCTCTTTCTTTCAAATATACCAACTGTATTTGCTGACTCAGTAGAGTGGAGTGCATAGGGACATAGAATCAGACTGTTTGAATTTCATTTACAGCTCTATGTATTTTAGATATGTGACTTTAGATAAGTGACTTCATTTCTGTGTACCTCGGTTTTTCATCTATTGAATGATGATATTAACGGTAATTATTTTCAGTTTGTAGTTTGGATTTAGTGTACGTGAGTTGCTGGGCACACTGCCTGGCACCTGTAAGAGCTTGTTTATAGCAAAAGCAGTAGCAGTAATGGTGGCGATAGTGACAGTGGCAATGGTGTCAATGTTACTTTGCAGGCTGAGTATCATTATAAGTGAAAGATAAGTTTCTCTTTCCTCCAGAAATGACAGTCCTATGATAATGCTATATTATTATCTATAATGTTTCTTCGTGGATCCACACTCCTGTGTGTGTGTGTGTGTGTGTGTGTGTGTGCGTTTAATTCCTCATGTCACTGCTCTGTGTTCCTGGAAACAGAAGTAGCATAAAATTAAATTTACTCATCTCATCACCCACCATGTCATCACTTTTTACTTATCTCAGAGATGGTAGTGAGAACCCGGCTAACTGAAAGATTCTGGAAAATAGAAACCTCATCCTTGAATAATGATTTCCAAATGTTTAATTTATGAGGTTTGGAAGCAATTTTAAGAATGAATTTTATTTTCTAATTCCTGTATATCATAGTAGTTAGAGCAACACTTCTGCATTTAAGATCAGGATTTTATATTCATAAACTAATATTAAACACATGCTCCAGTTTAATTAAATGTCCCGTCTCATTTATGTCATGTTATTTAACCATGATATCACAGCCCTTAGGATGGCCTAATGCTTTTTTTTTGTTTGAAACTGGTGGAGGTTATGAACACTTCCAATTCTTCCTCAGTCAAATTCTAGACAATTACTGACCATATGAGAAAAAAGAAAAGCAAAGATCACCAAGAAAACTCCTCTGTGTTTCTTTCAAATCTTAGGAAAATTGACATGCTTTCTTCTTGCAGTCTCTAGACAAATATCTTTTCTATTTTTTTTGGAAGGAAGAGGGCATCTATCACGTCTATCTGACCTGAATGATCACAGTGGGGGCAGGATTAAAGGCTGGCCTGCTGATGACTAAGTTTCATATGTACAAGGATAAACAACCCTTGCATTTGCTAGTAGGAGATGAACCTAATTATGCGCACAGCTGTGTCACTCATGGGGCCACTCCTACAGCAGTCTGGCTCGCTGCCTCCTTTCCTAGAGTTCTGTACCATGCAGATGAAACATTCTAGTCTCTAGTGCTTGAGCTCATGCTGACTTGACTCATTAACTGATTCCAGCTGTTCTTCATAGCAACAGACAATTTCACATCTGCAGGGCCATTTGGATCTCAGATGTGAGTGGCAAAGATCACTGCTTGACTATGTTTTAGAATTTCAGGTTGTACTTAGAACTGGAGTCAATTTAAAATGAACAGTTTTGATTACCTTATATTCTGACTCCATGTTGACTTTCAACAAGCATATCTTTATGCGCGTTGAAAATTAAACTCTACAATTTGAAACTCACATTAAAATAAGTAGAGATTGTACACATATATAAACAATAAAAATCAAGGCTTAAAACTAAAAGTAAACTAAGATCCATGATTAACTGTGAATGAAAAAAGGAATGTTGAATTTCACTAATGAGCTGTTTGGCCCTAACAAGTCAACAAACATCTTGGATTTTTTATTTCTCCCCATTTATAAAACAAGGTAGATTTAGATGATCTCCAGTGATACTTTGGATCTTAGTTTTATCATATTACAACTTATGTTAAATAGGGAATAGAGATACTAAAATATAGTTATATGAGAAATGGGGTTTTCTTTAGAAAACACGGGCATATCATAAGTAGAAAAGATAGCTCTGCAGATTCTAGAAAAACATGTACTTTGTACAAAAAGGGACAAGCAACAGTGATTGATCAATAAATGGGAAGTGAAGCCTGAGAGTAATGGCAACGTAATAGGATATTTGGAATCTATTATTTTAGAAAATAAAAGTGAATGGCACAATTGTGAGTTAAGGAAGACGGAGATGGGTGGGTTTAACAGACCAAAATTCTGCTCAGTCCTTATTGGTCTCCAAATGAGTGACAACGTTGTCAATTTTTTTAAAGACGAAACCAGAAGAATAGCACCCATATGTTTCCATCACTGACGAATATTTTCTCCCAAGCTAACAGCCTTCTCTTTGGACTATTTCCTTCATCAACATATTATCTGCTTCAAAGAAAACTTTCAAGATCTTCTGTTGAAAAGGATTGTTTTAAAGATAATGGATATTCCCAAGGGGGGAAAGTATTGTGCTCTATTGGATGTCCATAGACATAACTAATTCAGGCACTTTTCATTCCAGTTTGGAATTTTCCTTCTTCCCTCTCTTTCTTAATGTAGTTTCACACTCTGAATTTACAAAGGACTTGATGTAGCTTCAAAACTGAATGATCACAATAGTCTCCCAATTTGTTGTCAGCTTGCAATATTGCATCCATTGAAATTATTATCTTTATAATTGTTCAGTTGAGACCATTTAATTTTTCTTCCAAAATGCTTTGGTGAAAAAAAAAATGCTTTGGTGGCTTTACATGTTCTCATACCTTTTGCAAATTTATTGAAACATCTCAACCTGGAATTCAAAGCTTTACCCATGTTGATCCTGATTTATATCACACACACACACACACACACACACACACAATTTTTACTATAAAATAATGTGAGCATTAATTGCATCCTCCTCTAGAGCAAAATATTCTAATCACTATCATTTAAAATACCTGAACATTTCTGCCTAATGCACCTTACCTCACATTATTCATTATACCTAAATTCCTCTGCTTATTTCTCTTCAATTATGTCAGTTCTTTCCTAGGAAAGGCTTATTGAAATCACATAAAATCCCAAGGAAGGCCTGATTACCAGGTATACAGTAGAACCTCTATACACTAGACCCTAATTTACAGTTTTATACCATTTGTTATTTATGCAGAGGTATATTAATAAATTTTAACAACCAGCTCCTGGGAACTAGGAGGTATAAAAAAGAGTTTGGTTTTCAAAGCTTACAGGCCTTTGTGGTGTAAATGTTCTGATTATGGCTGATTTCAAGCTACCAGTGCAACTTACTGAATGGGAAATTAACAAAATAGATGTGGACAGTTGGCTCTTGTTCACCTATCCTAACTGACTGCAGCAAGAACGACTTGCTTCTTCATACTGATTCTTATAAGAACCTTGAGTGTAGGTGATATTTTAAAATCTTTGAATTTTCCATCTCTTCTTAATAATATTCAAAGTATGTTTGATTGATACCTATAGGATATATGCATTATTAGAAATTAGAAATTTTAGAAATTTCTGTAATGGCTTTTCTAATTCCCTGGGATGTATGAAGATACATGTGATCAAGGCTCCTCCCCCCACGACCACCAAAGAAGATCTGATCATTTGATCCTCCACAAATAATGCTCTTTTCCAGAGCAGTTTACAATTCACATTATCTTTTATAATTATGTATCCTCTTGGCATCTGTGTAAATACATAGCTCTTCTACCTTTACAGATAAGGAAATTGTGGGTCACTTGAGATAAGCAGCCTCTAATAAAAGAGATAATAAGTGACAAAATCAGGGCTTGAGTCCAAATGTTTTGACTTTAGGGTGTGGGAAGCAACAACAAAATCCTCTCCAACATCTTAGCAGAAAATTCTTGACAAGCAAGATATTATCCTGAGGCATTTAAATAATGAATGAAAGGAATACATTTCTATTCCTTGATAACAGAATTTTATATTGACTTCTCATTCCCAAAGTCCCCAATTTCTTCTCAATCCAAAAACCACCAGTATAAGAAAAAAAAAAAAAAAAAAGAACTTTTTTTTTTTCTCGCATGGTGACATCTTATAACCATGTCTACTAGATTTAGATGAAATATGTTTCTGTATCTTAGATTTTTGGGGTTTTATTTTAGAGCTAACAGCTTTTTTCTAAACTAAGAGTCAACAATTTAAAATAGGTAGAATAAGGCCATGCTACATAAGTTCACTTGGCAAAACTGATGCCAACACTGGGTGAAAGTTTAAAAGCAGAGTCTGTCTTTGACTCAATTTCCAAAAGCTTCTTTCTTCTTCATCTACTCCAAAACACTTTCTCCCTGGGTTTCTCCATTCATCTTTACTCACATCTCTGCATTCATTCTAGTTATGAATTGCCTAATTTTGTCCAACTCCTCCCTTTCACAGTCTTACCTGGTTAACAATCAAAGATGGAAATTCATCTAAGTGGCAATCTCTACCAAAGGCAGTCACATTTTAATAAAGAGCTAATGAAGATGGAGGGGCATAAAAGAAAAGAGAAAAGGCTAAAAGAGCCGGTGATTAAATTTTCAGATAATGTAGGATAAGATGGCTTAATTTATTTACTCCCAAGATCTGTCCAATTAATACCAGTAATTCAAATGTCAGGTTGTAGAGAAATTCTTAATATAATGAAGGAGCTAAGGCTTTAAGATACACTGCACGTCCTCATACCATTTCATCAATTTTCTAAAATAGACAGGAGTCTGTTTGCATGAAACTTCAAAGTCTTTCAAGTTAAAAGAGTTTTATGTGAACTTAGATATGGATATTGCCTGAGATCTCTAAGTATTTAATAAGTGTACCAGTAAGAAGATAAGACCATTGAATCACCTATCACGTTTGTCTCTTCCACTCTTTTCTATGTAGAAGAGGAAAAAAAAAATAGGGGAAGATAAATACCTACACTCAGCTCGGTAAGACAATGATTCAATGTCTAAGGGACCTTTCAGGTAGTGCTGTTAAGTACATTTTAGGAGAGAGAGAGAGCTAGACACATTTCACTCCAGAAAGCTAACCTAAACATTTAAGGAAACTGTAAAATGTGTAGCATTTTTCTAGTAGCCGCTATGAATACCTGATTTAGAAAAAACTGAGTTTTACTGTTATATATTCCATTTGTATGTCATTTGGTATACGCAGCTACGCATTTAATGATATGTGTGTATATATTTTTACATTTAGTGATATACATTAAGCATTCTGCTAAGCAACATAATTCAAGCACTAATATATAATACCTGTTGATCCTAGTTGGTGGCTAAATCTGTGTAGATTTTTCTATCATGTTTGAGCTCATAAACCTTGCCCAAGATATATAATTGTTAACTCCCCAATGGAATTAAGTTTCTGTTTCATGGAAACCATTTATTTCCCATGGTTTTAAATTACTCATCTATGGATGTTCTCTATGTTTGTTTGTTTTTCATGGATAGTAACCAACCACATTGTGGTAATCAATATGTGGATTTAAGTAGAGTTTTAGAATAATGAGCATGAGTATTCTCAAATTCTGCATGACTCATGGGAAAATGGATTTTTTATTCCCCTTTCTATAAGTAGCAATTTTGTCACTCCATTTAATAATTTTTCTCTCCATTCCATTAAGTTGTAGAATGCACATTTCATTAAAGAGGACCATAGACATTGAAGGTTTGTTTTTTTTTTTTTTTTTTTGAGAGAGAGATTAGTAATAGAAGTATGGAACAGCCTACTTCCCTATAATTTTCTGTCTGCTTCTTCTGAAAAAAAAAAAAAAAAAAACTACTGCTAACCACCAGAGAACTTTGCAAAAGAAGATGCCAGCTGTGTCTTTTTTTATTCTGATAATAAAAAATATGCGACCCTTTCCTAGATTTCTCAGAGGGTAGAGGGTAAAGACTGAGCAATCAAGACTAAATAGATTTGATTTCATTAGTTAAACACCCAGGCTTAACCATGAAACATATTGTGTCCTGAAAGAAGAAGAAGCAGAACTGAGAAAACCTTTTACAAACCTGTAATTTTCTCTTCTTTAATTTTCTCTTAAGAATACTAGATGTGTGTAAAAGAGAAAAAAAAAAAAAGCTGAAATAGCCATAAATGTGAACAAATGAAGGGAAAAGATGAGATACCAAATACATTTAGGATTATGTTTTGAAACTCCTTGAGGATATTTAAAGAATGCAAGAAATATATATTTATCATTAGAAACACCACAGAAGGGACATCTGGGTGGTTCAGTGGTTGAGCGTCTGCTTTCGGCTCAGGGCGTGACTCTGGGGTCCTGGGATCAAGTCCCGCATTGGACTCTGTGCAGGGAGCTTGCTTCTCCCTCCCTCCCTATGTCTCTGCCTCTCGCTCTGTGTCTCTCATGAATAAATAAAATCTTAAAAAAAAAAAAAAAAGAAACACCACAGAAAATAGAAGATCTAATTGGATTAGAGCAGCTTTTTAATTTTTTCATGCTTCCTTTAATGAAAATAATTTGCCACTAAAAGAATGAAAACTCCATTCAAAAAAATATGTGCACTAGAAATAAGTGGTAATAACATATATCCTTGAAACCAACACACACACGTACTAGATAGATAGTATCATAAAGTATTAGTGAGTTATAGATAACATACATAAGGAAGGGTATTTCTATATTTCTATTTTCTTTCTAAAAATGAAAAATATCTCACCAATTGTAGTTCAAAAAATGCTTTACATGAAAATTGCTTGTTGCATCTTCTCTGGAAACAAAATATTAATTAAAGCCATAGTCTATGGTAAGCTTCTTGATGTAGTCAAGATTTTATTGTGAGAAGTGATAGCAGGGAAGATAATGGATTTGATTACTTTCATCTTTTAGTGTGTGGGGCAAGCAACACTTTAGCAACCTTGAATTCTCGCATGGGAGAGAAAAAATTGAATTTGGGTCATTTTGGTAACTTTCAATTAGAATCAAAGTCCTGATGAATATTTTCTCACCTCAATAATGACTTATTGGTTTCAGACACCTTTTAACTAATTTTCTTTAATCTATCTCAAAGGCTTACAATATGGATCTACTATTCACCATTTGTAGTTGTCACTAACACGTGCATACATTCTCTTATAACTTACTCAGTTTCAGTGTGACCGCTAATGTTTGCACAGTACTTAACAGGCTATGAAGTCATAAATATATTTTATCTTATTTGCTTCTCATAACATGAGAATTTTTTCTTATATTCATTTGAAGATGAGGAAACAGACAATCCAAAAGACTAAGTAACTTTCTTGGGGTCATATGGCTAGTATGTCAAAATCAGACCTTTGGCTTTTTCTTTTGTTTGTTTTCCCACTATAACATGCTATTATCTATTTGGGATAAGAGCTTAAGTTCAAGTTATAATTTGAGGTGATTAATACATCGACTGGTCTATTCATTGCTTCATTCACTCCTCCAACAAATATTTCTTCTGTACTCACCATGCCCCAGGCGTTGTGCTAGGAACAAGGATGCATTGGCAAGGGTTATATAGATCATGGCCTCACTGATATCAAGAAAAATAAACAATCGGATCATTTCAAGGCAGCACAGTAAATACTTCGGGGAGCCTCTACAAGATACATGGTTATATGGTAACAGAAAAGAAAACCTATGTCTGCCCACTTAAGTCAAGGTGGGCTAACAGGAGGATAGCCCTTGAAATTCATCTTGAAAAAGTAGGACACTTAATACAAAAAAAGCTGGCAATAAGGTTCTTAAGACAAAGGAAAGAACATATTCAAAGGCAGATCGACGTATAGTTGGTTTTATTAATGCTTTTTAAACTCTCTTTAGAAAATACACTTTTATCATCTATACTTAAGATAATTTGTTTCATCTTAAATCCCACTCCACCCCACTATGTTTGGCTCTTTATCCATAATAGGTAGGATTTACTTAACACTTACCACATGTCAAAAACTGTTATAAATGTTTGTATAATTGATATTTTTATTTTTAAAAAAATCTCTGTTGTGAAATTTCTATTTTATTCTCCATTTTACAGATGAGGAAATCAAGGAGCAAAACGTCTAGGTAGTTTATCCAAGTTAATTTAGCAAATCATGGCAAAAGAAGACTGGAATCCAGGGAGTTTGACTCCCAAACCCTTGCTTTTCATCTTGACATTACACTGCATGGTTTTCTAGATATTGCCTTATTTTATGTATCATTTATCCATTTGTAAAAACCTAATCAAGTTCTTAACACAGAAAAAAATATTTAAAATTATGCTTATATCTATTTGACTTCAGTGTCATATAAATTTATTCCCTCAAGGTTCTTAAATAGGCAGTGGTATGACTAGCTAAAAATGTAAGCCAAACAAAATGGTATGATTTGGTTTAATGATTTAACCTCCGATTATGTTTCTTATATTAAAAAATGCTAGTTTTAGTACCCATTGTGGTGTATCTCTGTTATTTTTGGCTGATCAAAATCTTCACATTCTAACAATTTTAGTGTTTCTTGGTTTTGTGAATCTTACCATCCTGAAGTAAAGCAAAATAAGAGATAAACATTAAAAAATTTAAAATATTATTTTAGCTTTCCTTGTAGCAAGAATAATCTGAATTAACTCTGCTAAACAGATAAATTCATGAAAAACATTGATCTGGAAGTGAGCTACTGATAGAACATGCATCCATTGTGCCAGCAGGCATGGTGGTGGAGGCAGCCTGGTTCTGGGGCTAGTAAGCAGAAGTCCACCTGAGTGGGTCCCACAGAACTTGTGAATTTTCTCTTTAGGCTCAGCCTTCCTGGTATTGTAGATAGAATAAATTCTATATTTTTCAACCCAATGATCAACTCACCTAGCTTTTAGGACTATTATGAGGATTCAAAGCATGGCACAATACAAAGCACTTAATCTAATTGCTGTACATGATAAGGGCTCAGAAAATTATAGCTATTAATATTCAAGTTTAAATGCCTGCTACTGTGATATGATAAACATCTGGCAATTCTGTTATTTGATAACTCAGGTTATGAATTGTTCCAGCTATACTCGAACTATTCTTTTAATTGATGTTTTCCTCAGATGTCATACTGCATCAAATTTAGATAGACCTAGAGTTCAATAACCATTTTTTAAAGGAAAATTTGGGGATATTTAAGTATTAAAATTTTTCATAGTCATTAATGACCTCACCCTCATTTTATCCTACATTGTGTTGAAATTTTAGGCCATTCTTAATGTTATAAACCACAAATCTGTGTGAAAAATCAATTTTCTCCTTTAACATCGTAAATTCTATTTAGTACTTTAAAAAACAATAGCAAGTTTATGAACTGATTTTTATTTTTTTATTTTTTTATTTTGATTTATTATGACATTCATTTTCATTGGGTTTCCTAGGTCCAAATGATAATAAGCTTTCAAAAAATATTGATGATGTAGGCATGCAAGCAAATTCTAATATGATCCAAGTGATTTTCAACTATAGATGCCCAAAAGGCCATCATATATTTAGTTCTTTTTCAGAAACAGTTCCAAGTAAAAAACTATTAAGAATATCTACCTCCTGAAAAATTCTTCCAGAAATACTGACATTTTTTTTTTTTCGGGCATATGCTACTGGTAAAAAAAAATAAAATAAATAAAATAAAATAAAATAAAATAAAATTCACAGAAGGAATCAGAAGGTGGTCAATTTACATTCAAACATCTTAGAGAGGAAAAGTTGCATTAACAGAAAAGTCTCTTTTCACCCCTCAGGTGTTAGCCATTAGAATATGTAGGAAGACAGAAACTGGGAGACCTAAGAAAGCCTCTAATGATCTCTATAGGGAGTCTTTATGTAACTCAGCCTCTGCAGATGAGGATAGGTTGGCTCAAGGAGAAAGAATATCTCTATTTTTTTCTTTTTTTCTTCTTCTTCTTTTTTTTTTTTTTTTGCTTTTCTTTCCTTACTTCCTTCATTTCTTCTTCCCTCTCTCCGTCCCTTCCTTCATTAGGTTTGGGTTTCTAATTCTATGAAAACACTTATGAATAGTTCTTTCACCAGTTGGTATATATCTTGGGCTTTGCACATTAGAGACTGAGGAGAAAATGTTTAAATAATCACATGGAATTTTTTCTTAGGTTCTTCCTCAGACTTTTACCATCATTTTTATTGATCATAGGTAGGGAAACAAAGACTTTTAAAGTACTGTTGTTTAAAAATAAAATGAGGAACTATCCCTGGAAGGTTCAATGGCAAACCAAGTATTGAATGAGTATTTCTTCAAGGTAAACTATGTGCCAAAACGGGTGGTAGGAAGTGAGAGTTGAGGAGAAGAAAAGCTTTTGAAAGAGCTTAACCACATTTTGTTACCTTCAGGAAGTTCACTGAAATTGCTCAAAAAACATCAAAATTCCTCCCTCTATTCCTACTAAGATTGCCAACTCTAATCAGTTAAATACTTTTATTGGTATGAGACTTCTACTAGAAATTTCAGTTAGTGTCTGCCATTATTTCTCTAGGACATTGCACTTTCCATGTTCTGTGGTGCCTACACGAACATGCTTTATACCACATGGACCCATTCTACTAGCTACAATTCATTCTGCCCAGAGTGGACACTTTGTACAAGGGCAGACAAGTTGTTTGTACATAGTCTTCCTGAAAAGAGATTGTTTGGCCAATTATATTTTCACTCTAGTGAATATAATCTGGGAAGCAAATCAATGGGTGGAAATTGAACCTAAAACATCATGAAAACAAGTCAGGACCAGTAAGGACACAATAATAATACAATGATGAAGTCGTGAGGAAGAAATGATGGAACGGATCGGAAGAGAGGAGAAGAATCAAACATTGATGGGGAAATAAAAATGCCCTTAGGGAAGACCTTGCATATAAGACAAAAGAGAAAGAATTCCTGTTATTTATATCTTACTCCATTTTCAGGGACTCTTCAGGTCCTGTCAGTGTGAACCCTTGTAATAATTATTCCTCTTCCATTTCTTTTTTTTTCCTCTTTTTTTTTCCTCTTCCATTTCTTAAAGTAGCTTGGAAAAGATCCCCGTCTCTTTCAATATGAAGAGCATAATGAAGTTCTGTGAATTTTTTATACAATTTGTCACATGTAGAACCTCATCATATTTTTATTTATCATATCAGAAAACAGAGGCAGGTGGAGACTATCTGAAGCTAAAAATTATGTTCAGCAATACTGCCTGGATTTAAAAAAAAAAGTCACCTAATTTCTTACCAATTCTTCTTTAAGGGATAGGTATTTCATTGAAATATGCCAATGATCATTAAATGCTTGAAGTGAGCTAACTCTAAGATTTGTTCTCTAAGATAATACATGACTGTATTCTAAATGAATACTGACACTGAACTAGCAATGTGTGTACTATCTTAGAACTGAAGAATAATCCACTTATCACCTGATACTAGCTAGTGTGCAATCTGTTCTCCGAGGGCTATCATTGGTTGACACACCTGTAACCAGGTTCAAACAAAGATAAAAGGTATACTTACTTTTTAGGCAATAATAAATAGTCTGTATAATTTCATTTGCTGAGTTAATTGAATGAAGTCCAATTTGTTTGAATACAGTGTGGTGTTCAGCAAGAGCCTTTGGAAAGCTAAACCTCTGAGTCCTTAGTGTTTATTTACTAAATTCATCCATGAATTAAATTTGTTTCCTGGTGTCTCAGATATGATTCAATGTGGCATTTTGGTGGTGATAATATCAAATAGTCTCATGTTTCTCTGACGGTGAGCTTTTCAATATGCAAAGGCACTGTAGTACCTTTCATATCTGACACTAGCAACCTGTGTGACCCTGGGCCTTGTTTGATTCTTACATGCAAAGAAGCAGCTGAACTTGATATAATAACAAATAGTGTATCTGTGGCCTATTTACTCGTAGGTAGAATTCCTTCTATTTTTTAGAAAATGTGTAGGATTTTGTTTTTCTGGCATTATCATTGGTATCTTTAAATTCTACTTGAGTATATGGATTTTTTAAGATTTTTTTTTTTTTATTTATTCATGAGAGACACACACAGAGAGAGGCAGAGACAGGCAGAGGGAGAAGCAAGCTCCCTGCAGGGAACTCAACATAGGACATGATCCCCAGACCCAGGATCACACCCTGAGCCAAAGGCAGATGCTCAACCTCTGAGCCACCCAGGTGTCCCTATGGATTTTATTTATTTATTTATTTATTTATTTATTTATTTATTTATTTATTTATTTATTTTAAATAGTAACTTTTTAAGATAAATTTATTTTTTATTGGTGTTCAATTTGTCAACATATAGAATAACACCCAGTGCTCATCTAGTCAAGTGCCCACCTCAGTGCCTACCACCCAGTCACCCCCACCCCCTGCCCACCTCCCCTTCCACCACCCCTGGTTCGTTTCCCAGAGTTAGGAGTCTCTCATGTTCTGTCTCCCTTTCTTATATTTCCCACTTATTTTTTCTCCTTTCCCCTTTATTCCCTTTCACTATTTTTTATATTCCCCAAATGAATGAGACCATATAATGTTTGTCCTTCTCCAATTGACTTATTTCACTCAGGATTTATTTTTAATTTATGTTCTTAGAATTTGGTAGTCCTATTCAATAGGAGATTTTCAATTTAGGTAAGGTTTCTTCTCCTTTGTCTTCTGTTACATATTTGATAATGTATTCCTAATTATTTTGTATTCTTTGGTTTCTATAATTTATATCATACAAATGGGTAAATGGACACTTGGATTTATCCTAGATAATATCTGTATTATGGAAAAGAACCTTAAAGTCATTGTCTAAAAAAAAATCATCTTCTAAATCATTAATTTGATATTAAATTCTGGACATTATATTTTTGTATTGAACTATATTTTGCATTCTGCATTCTCTTATTTTTTTATTTATCTCCCTTAGTCTTTGATTTTTTTTATATTTATATATTATTTATTTATTTATTTATTTATTTATTTAGTGTACATAAAATAATCTCTTGAGTATCAAGAGGATAAATTATTAGAATTTTTCAAACATTTTTTTTTGTTTCCTAATTTTGTTTTTCTGTTTTCACTGTGGTTAGTTATTACATATTTTTATTTTGGCACTTTCATTTCATGATCTAAGCTTTACTTAGATATCTTTCAACCCATCCTTTATACCAATGATTAAAGGATGATGTGTTATTACTGGAGGGATGCTAGTGTGGGAATAACCTACAGTTACGCAACCAAAAAATGGTTTTACATTCCTTTACTGTTCTTTTTTTTTCATTCCTTTACTGTTAATGGAAAGTTAGATAATTTTCTTTCTTCATAATCTTTCACCCCAAGCATATCCCACCTCAATACTCTTAGAAAACTCTGTTTTTTACTGAGATATCTCTAGCTCTAGGTCTCTGATTAAATGTCATTTACTGGTGGAGATATCTATCTGAAGCTTCATCTAAGATAAATTTACCTCTATGATTCCTGAACACCCTTCACATTTCTCTTGACTCCTTGTATTTTAATTGCTTCTTTGGTTAATATCCTCTGTAGTGGGCCAAGTGTAAGCACTGTGCCAACCTTGTTCATTTCCACATCCTCTTTCTCTCTAGTACAGTCACATATAAACTTAAGCTGAGTAAATAAAGAATTCAATGAATTATAAGGTCTATATTCATAATATAATGCCTTAGATATTACCAGAAATGCAGAAGGCTATTGCTGTTATGTACTGCTGCCAAAACTTCATCTCTAAGACTTGAACAGAGTTTCATGAAAACAGATTTTTGTCTATCATATTTACCCTTATGTACCTAGCACTTAGAAGAATGCCTAGTATATTGTAAGCACTCAATATCATTATGAGAGCACTTGATTTATCTAAAAGTATTTAATTTTGTTTTCCAATATGAATTTTTATTTTTTGTACTCATTTATAATGTGGTCCGAACACAGATGGGTGCATGTGGGCTGATTTCTCTCATTATCTTTCACATAAATGTCATTTTCAAAAACAAAGCAAAACAGAAAGCTTTCTTTATGGCTGCTAAGAAAGTATTTCCTAGGCTGATTACTAGTATCAGAGATGATAGAATTATTCAACTATTCATGGTAGCAAGATGCCATGTATTTAAGTAATATCAGGAAAATATCATAGCTTTGGCCAATTTCACAAATAAAAATAGGGGAGGCAGAGGAAGAAAGGGAAATAGATATATTTATATTTTTTAATCCTTGAACTTTCATTCAGTTTTAGATTTTACAATCTTAACTTAAGCTATTAGTCTCAAAGTATTTTCCTAACAATATAATCTTTGTTGTGATCTTATGGGGGGGGGGATAAGAAGAAAAATAAGATGCAGACAATCATTAAATTAAAATTTAGAAGATAATGTAAAGAGCTTAATTTTCCCTTATTTAAATTAAAATTGATGATCACATGAACCGATTGAGTGATGTGAGCATCTCAAATAAAACTTGAGGACTTCATGCTTATTCATTTCTAATCTCTGTTTCTCTTAAAACTAGACAATGACAAAAGTTATTAAAATTTCTTTAGCTGCAAGTAACTAGATTCCACTCATCAGAATTCACTGATTTTCCAAAAAAAGACTTTTTTTCCCCCTAAGAATCCAGCATTTCTAATACAAATGGTTGGCATCTTAGTATAATCTTTCTTTCTTTCTTTCTTTCTTTCTTTCTTTCTTTCTTTCTTTCTTTCTTTCTTTCTTTTCTTTCTTTCTTCTTTCTTCTTTCTTCCTTTCTTTCTCTTTATGAGCATTCAATATAGTGTTACGCAAATAAGCTATTAAGGGCAGAAAACCATATTCTTATGCAGAAACATTTTCTATATTATATATGTTCCAGTCACTTCAGGAAGGCAAAAAAAAGGATATTAAATTTAATCCAAGGGGCATGCCAAAGTTCATTCTGTGCCGTGTTGTGCTCTGTAAATTTGCAGTTACCTATTTGACTTGGATTTAAAGTTTCAACAGAACAGAGTATGGGGAGAATTCCCTAATGATAAAGTTATTGCAACTTGCACTTCACCTAGAAGGCCTTTCTGTATTGAGTTTCCACTGCTTAATTTTGTCACCACCACTCTTTCTACTCAGAGGGGCTGACAAGCAAGTGCAGAAAAGAAAAAGACTGAATAGCTCCATTTGTCTTCTGCTACCAGCACATAGTTGCAATGCAGTGATAAATGGGCACCAATAAATCTGTTATGGACAAACAGCACTGGCATGTGGGTATATTCTCTGTTCTTCGAATAATCAAAGGAAGAAGGTAGAAACAACAGTATTGACAACAAAACAAAACAGAAACACACACACACATAAGACTCTGACCCATACCAGGAAATGATAGCCACAGAACTGTCTTCCCATAATGTGTATAGATCATCTTCACCCTTCAGTGTTATTGACAAATAGTATTTCTTTGTTGTTGAAGAACAGTGTTCGAAGTTCATCTTTAGGAAGGTGTTTTATAAATCCAAGGTCTAAAATAAATCTTGTATTTGAGGAACCATCAAGGTTCTATATATCTATATATACATAGATACTTATCACGTAGTAGTCTTTTAAATGCATCTGTATATCTTACATACTATTGAATGAGAAGACATTAAACAATAAAACCATAATTTACACGAGCAGATTCTACTAGAGTTATCTGAGGACATTATTAAGGAAAAGTTATGTTATTGTCAAATTTAATTCTAGTTCCAATCAAGAAGTTTCTGTTCGTGCAAAGAAATAGTATGTATCATTTCTCCCATTCTAGCAGTGTGGTTGAAAATGTTCATGGCAGCAAAAATGGATGCAAGGTCTAGATCTTAAGTTTCTGAAGAAGAGAATGAGATTCAAGGAAACAGACCAAAAAGGCTTTCATACATTATTATCTAGATTGCTATAGAGTGAACTGGAGGCAAATAAAGTGTATGTAGAAATTAATCTAACATCTCAGTACTTAAGAAGAATTTGGAGCATTTGAAAATGTTGGGTATTTATATCAGAAATCCATTTTGTATAATGAATAATTATAAAAGGTTTATATTCCCACAGAGGGTGGACATGTTCATGGACAACCTATGGGCCATGGACATGTTGGCACTGCTCACAGCTCTGGAGTTTAAGAATATATCTGATTATATTAGACTGACTGAAGAGTGAAGACTGTAATTTCTGCAGACACATCTGAATATTGGCAAAAACAATAGACCTAAAGTCTTTGTTTTATATCTCACAAATGTCATAATACCATGCTAAAGGGGTTGGCTTGAATGAACCAAAATGAACCTTTAGTAGCCATGTGTTTCAAGAAGCATAAATAAATTTGTAATACCTATATCTTCATTGTTTTCAGTTAATTCTGTCCTCTTATTCCAGAAAATATTACTACATCAATGCTTACCTCAGTGTTACTCTGTACATTAGCGTGAGAACATTCTTGCTCTTTTTCCTATCTCTCCTGCTTTCATAAACGCTGTGCTATTAGGTACTCTGAGAATCATATAAATGAATATCCCTAAAAAATCAGTGATATAAACTTTCTTCACCTTCATGTAAAAAATAACATTTTTTTTTTTAGACAATTTAGAGTTTCTCTTGGAGCACCATAAGGTGGAAAACATTTTTCTTCTCACAGCTCATATAATTAGAAATTTAAAGTCTACTGTTAGTTCTCTTCCTTGCTCCTCATTTCCCATTTCTGACTTTGCACTTCACACACCCCATATGGAAATTTCTCCAGATTAATCTCCTTGAAACACCATACAGATTAACTAGGTAGGAAAAAATACACACAAATGCACAAATACACACATAATAGAACTAATTCTATTTTATAATAGAATTTATAATAGAACTAGATTATAGGATATCCTCACAGAACCCTATATCCAAACAAGTGAAGATAAACCACCAAGAGCCCATAAACTTCCATTTTATAAGCATCTTTGTGCAAAGAAGCAGAGGGGAAAATACTGTATCTGACCTACCGGTTGGAAGAAAAATTATGTACCAACCAAGAAGTATTCACAAGAAAGTATCACAGGCTAATTTGAGAATAGCAGTTGAACCTGGGAAGGAATTTGCCCAATTCAATATCAGGTAAATTGAAAATTTGAACTTTAAAATTGGCCATAGTCTTCCATTCCACACCAATGAGAAATTAAAGGACATAGAATCAAACTGAGAGGAAAAGACAGAGATGGATTTGATGTAAGTGAGGGAAAGAAAGAGAACCAGAACATTCCAGAAAGCAAAACACTGTATTTTTTAACAGTTACATGAACACCAAAAAAATTGAAAAGCTTTGTAAAGAGCTATTCTAACTTCTGAACTATGCCTTCTAATTGAGCAATTCATTTAAAAATTTCAAGAAAAACAAATTCACATTAACTTGAGTTAAAGCAAAAGATCAAGATCAAATCTCATGTTAAATTATTATAAGAAAAGGAAAGAATAAAGCAGAGAAAATATTCATGCATAGAAAGTATCTCTACAGACAACAAAAGCATTCCAGAAAAGACCAAATTAAAAAAAAAAGAAATATTTCAAAACAAGACTTATAATACTTAGGAAGATGATAAAATATAAGAGAAAAAATAATTAACAAGAATTAAAATAAGGTAACCCAAAATGAGATGATGGAACTCAACAAAAAATTAGATGTAAAAAGAAAAAAATATATTATATATAACTATGTGTCAATAATTTCAACAAACATATGGGTAAGCATGAATATTATTCATATATTTACATTTGGATGCTTTGGGGCCCTCCCTTCTGCTTCTCCACAGGACACTCCAATTACATGTAGATTAGGCTACATGGAATTTCCCACAACTCATTCCTACTTTTCTTAAATTTTTTTTAGTTATTTTTATTTCTATGTTTAACTTTGGTTAATTACTATCACTATGTTTTTATTAATATTTTCCACTGCATTATCTAATATAGTGTTAAGACCATGTATTGAAAAAAAAAAAAAAAAGACCATGTATTGTATTTTTTATCCATTGTATTTTTAAAGATTTATGTATTTATTTGAGAGAGAGAAAGAGAGAGAGCACGCAAGAGTCTGGGCATGTGTGAGCAGGGGGAGGGGCAAAGAGAGAGGGAGAAGGAGGGAGCCTACTCCCCACTGAGCATGGAGCAGAGTGCAGGGGGAGTGGGGCTCAATCTCAGGACTCCCAGATCATAACTTGAGCTGAAATCCAGTAGGCACTTAACTAGCTGAGCCACCCAGGCTCCCCATCCGTTGTATTTTTAATGGTAGTCGTAGAAATGTTTTATCTCTAGAAATTTGATTGATGCCTTCTTTATATTTTCCATTTCAGTATTATGTTCACATCTACCTTCCTGTACATATAAAATATAGTTGTAATACTTCTATCAGAATCCTCGTTTATCAATTCTGTCATCTGTGCCATTTTGAGATCTGTTTCTATTGACTGAGTTTTCTCCTGTGTGTGAATCCTATTTCCTTCCTTTTTGTATGCATGCTAAGTTTTGATTGAATGTAAGACATCGTAATTTTATCCTGTTAGGTGTTAGCCTTTTTTATATTCCTATAAATATGCTGTAGCTTTGTCCTGGGACATAGTTGTGTGGAAATAGTTTGATTCTTTCAAGTCTTGCTTTTATACTTTCTTAGACAAGATCTGAATGACTTTTAGGCTAGGACTAAGTTTTCTCTCCTGAAATGATAACTATCTGATACTCTTTTTTTGTGCCCCAGGAATTACAAGGTTATCTACTTTGGCTAGTGGAAACAAGGACTGTTTCTGGCCTTGTGTGAGCTTTAGAGATGATTTTCTTTCTTGTCTGATGAAACAGGATCTCCAGACAGCAAATGCCCAGTGTTCTCTCTCTCTTCATACCATGTCCTGCAAACTGCAGCCGGAAGACATCTTGGTTACCCAAACTCCCAGTTCCATCTCTCTGACACTTGGAGATCCCCAGGCTTTGGCTGTGACCTTCCATCACACACTGTGACCTGGAAAAAACCTAGGCAACTACCTGGGTGATTATAAGACTCACCTACTTTTGTCTTCTTTTCCTGGGACTGCACTATATTGTATTTCCCTGGTATTCCAACTTGGACTTAAATCATAGCTTTCAGATAAAAACTGTTTATTAGAGATAGGGATAGTTCATAAAATAGTTGTTCAATTAAAAATCAAAGTAAACAAACAAAACACAAGAAATCCAAGTAAACAATTTAAACATGCATGCAACTTTAATCTCTTTTTCCATTTGCCTCACTTATGGTACCAAACTACCAGTTTTACATTTTAATTATATCTCAATTATTTAAAGAAGAAATCATTTTTAAATAAACTGTAACTTTTAAATTTTCTGCATTTGCTATTTTTTCTCTAAAAAGCCCTAAAATTGATTAATAATCAGCCTAATAGAAGTTTCATGCATTTTATCTCTTTAAATTATCCACATTAAAAAAAATTATCCACATTGAATCAATTTTTCAAATATCCAGGTGGAAACCAATCATAAAAAATGTACAAGCTAAAAGTCAAAATAGAAAAAAAAAGTTTCCCTTTATATTTCTGCTCTCGAAAATAAATATCCTTAGTTTTTGGGTCCATTTACTAATGAGACTAGTTGAAACATGAGATGGAATGCATTCTGCAAAACATGGAAAGAAAAAAAAAAAGTCGCAGGAAAAGTAGCATTTTAAAGGAGCCATGAGGGATCCCTGGGTGGCGCAGCGGTTTGGTGCCTGCCTTTGGCCCAGGGTGCGATCCTGGAGACACGCGATCGAATCCCACGTCAGGCTCCCGGTGCATGGAGCCTGCTTCTCCCTCTGCCTGTGTCTCTGCCTCTCTCTCTCTCTCTCTGTGACTATCATAAGTAAAAAATAAAAAAATAAATAAATAAAGGAGCCATGAAATTTATAATCATTTCAGTGGTTCCAATAATATATATTATATAATTATAAAATATTTTATCTACTAGTATTTACATAGTAAATATACAATTGTAGAATTCGTTGGATATATATAATACAAAAACCCAGAAAAATTAATATTATCTATTTGGGTTTATAATTATAAGTAATAGAGAACATTTGACAAAGCTGATATGTAAGATAGGAAATCAGAGTTTTTAATATTAAAAAAGATTTTCCTCTAGATCCTTTCATAATCCCAAATGAATTGGTTTCTCCTGATGTTTCCTAATTGTTATTTACTTATTTATTTATTTTATGAAAAGCAAATCTAACCTGGCTTCCAACTCAAAAGTGCTATTTTGGAAGCAAATATATAATCATAGTGTACAAGTCCTTTTTGTGTATTGCACGTAACTAATATTAATACACAAACCTATAAATATTCATTGCTAGAATTTTATTAAATATCTATTGAGCAAACAGGAGTAGTGAACACTTTGAGGAGTCTTGACAACAAAGATGAATATAAGAAAATTCATAATAAGAAATGAAAGTCCATTGTCTATCATAGTAACAATAACATCGATAACTATAACTCCCATTTTAAACAGTTACTGTGAATTGTCAAAAAACCACTCATGAGGTACTGCTATCATCATTTCACTAATGAGGAAGCTAAAACACTAAGACTCTAGTAACTTCCTCTAAAGTGGTCGAGTAGGGTGAAAAACAAGCTTCCGGTCGATTGTACCAGGGCTATTTTTTTCCTAAGTAGCTTCACTGATACATAATTCACATACCAGGATGTGGAATTTTAAGACAAATGTTTGGGACTTCAAAAAGATTGGATTTACAGTGGATGCTTCAAGCTACCCAGCTCTGAGCCTGTGGAAACACATATTTGCTCTTTTATTAAACCTTGGAAGAAGCATTAATTTAGTTCAAGCTTTTAGCTCTCTTTTTGCAGATAAGGAAATTGAGGCCTAAAGAAGCGAGGAAAACCTGCCTAAGAACATACAGCCAGGCAGGGGCCAAGTAGAACTGTAGGCTTCGAGTTCAATGCACCTAAACATACCAGGGCTTTAATGTCTCTCTTTTCCTGGGCTCCTTCCATATTTACATTCAGTTTTTATGTTAGGATAATTATAATATGGATTCAACTCAGGAGAATACTAATTGTTTAAAACAGTTTTTCTTCTTTCAACGTCTCCATTTTTATTCTTCTTTACTCTTTCTGTCCATTCTTTATACCCAATACATTTGCCATATTTCCCTGCCTGCGGAGTATTTTTAAAAAAAGCCCAAGAAACTCAGCAATCCCTTTTACTAGTGTGTGTTGAAATCTCTGACCACATATTTAAATGTAAGATTATTTTCTTTCCTTTTAAGCAGATTTTATTTTTTAAAGCAGTGTTAGTTTCACAGCAAAATTGAGCTGAAAGTAGAGTTCTCATATACCCCCTCTTTCTAAACAGGCGTAATCTTTCCCTTTGAAAACATCCTGCATCAGGGGGGTACATTTGTTACAATTAGTGAACCTACACTGACACATTATCATCCAAAAACCATAGTTCACATTAGAATTCACTCTTAATATCATAAATTCTATGATTTTGACAAATATATAATACTTTGTATTATTACATAGTGTTATATAGAAACTACTCTTTACATTAACTAGTCATACTGCATACAGATCTTCAGTGCTTCACCTTTTTATTCCTCCCTCTATTCCACCAGGGGCATGTCTCTAACACATTATATTAAAATATTATATGTATAACTTCAATGTTATATTTATAAAACAACAGCCAAAATGATATAAACATAAAATCTGCTCTAAAACAGCCTCCTTTGTATATTTTGCAGAGAGATGAACTGATACTATGATAATTTTGATAATGGTCACATAAGAAATGAAAAGCAAGATGCTTCTTGATTTTCTATTCTTTTCCTTTGTCATACCAAATCTCACATTTGGTTGGCATGGGCAGATGTCAAAATGTGACACATTCCTTTTGGAAACAGAATATCCTTTTTGGGAATGGAAAGGTCCTGCTAGGCGCTGTCACACGCAAAAGTCATACGATCCTTGAGAGAGACCTTTGCAACCTTTTATGCCTCGCTTCTCTTTAAAGTCTGATAGAAATAGATAACCAGGCTGGATGAAACATGGAAATTCCTATTATCCCAAAATGTTGCTTTTCTGAGGTTACTGGTTTTCTAGCTCTCTCCTATTTTTTAATGCTTATTATTTCAGCAGAGCACAGAAACTTTAAGAGCATTTACTTTTTGGTATGCCTGGGTGGTCAGTTGGTTGGGTGTCTGTAGGTTCAGGTCATGATCCTGGGGTCCTGAGATCAAGCCCCTTGTTGGGCTTCCTACTTGGTGGAAAGCTTGCTTCTCCTTCTCCCTCGGCCCCTCTCCCCACTTGTGCTGTCTCTCTCTCTCTCAAATAAATAAATAAAATCTTTAAAAAAATAAAAGCATCCACTTTTTACTATATTATATGTTGGAAATGGAATGACACATTTTAGGAAGTTCTTTATAATTCAGGCAAGAAAGTTTTCAAATTATGACATTTTTTCTTAATTATTAGTGTTATATCTTAATTGGGTTACATTGCCAATAAATGAAAATTGTTCATCTACATTTTTAAAGCTGACACTGGGAAGTAAATTTTCAGTTAGAGAAACTTCAAGTGGCTTTCTTAGTAGAGATAATAATAGGCTTCCCACTCAGTAATTTCTTTCTTGAATGCTTAATATAAAAGGTTTTTGAACAGCAATTTTGTCAATGTGCCTTTTTCAGTAAGTGGTGCAGGGCAAACATACTAAAAGTTATGGGAGAAGAAGCAGGATTACTTTTTATTTCATCCATCTTAAAATTTCAGTTGATGATTTAAAGACTTAATGAGAATAATAAAGAAATATCACTGGATGTTATTGAAAAAGACCTGTAGTAAGTGTGTAGGTATTAGCAATAAGGAATAATTGCTAATAGTTACTATTTTATTGAGAATATTATGTGCCAAACATTTTACATTCATTAATTTATTTTATTGTTATGGACAATTTATAAGGAAATGTCTATTTTCTCTCCATTTTTCAGTGAAGGAAACTGAGGTTTATTTAAATTCACATATAGAGCAAGCATGAAGTGTGAATTGGCAGAGAGATATTTCAAAGCATCTATAAGAAATATGCTTAGAGAACTAAAACTGTATAAAATTAAAGAAAAGTAGGACAACATATAGAAAGTATTAATACAGAGTTAGACACTTTTTATTTTTTTTAAATTTTATTTATTTATCTCTACACCCAATGTGGGGCTTGACCTCATGACCAGGAGATCAAGAGTTGCATGCTTTCCTGACTAAGCCAGCCAAGCTCCTTAAAAGACAGACTAAAGAGCAAAGTGGAAATTTTGAAGTTGAAAAAAGCAATTACTGAAATGAAAAATTCACTAGATAGTGGCAACTGATTTGAGTTAGTGTATCCATCCATGCTCCTTTATGGGCATTGTTTGTTCTCTATGCTGCTACTTTTCACCTATTTGTTCCTTTGAATCTGAAGTGTATTCCTTTTATTCAGCATATTTCTGGATCTTGTTTTTTATCCAGTCTGACAATATATACATTTTGATAGAGTATCTAGTTCAGTCATACTTAAAGCAACTATTGATATAATCGGCTTTATATTTGCCATTCTGTTATTTCTGTTTTTCTTCAGATTTTAATTGATTTTTAAAAGTCATTTTCTTACCGGTTGTTCTAGTAAATAAAAGATACATCTTATTTTATCATACCTAATTTCATGTTACTACTAACAAATTCTATAAAGAATAGGAACTTTGTTCCAGTATAAATCTATTTTCCCCATCCTTTATGTCATGATTGTCATAAATATCACACCTCTCTTAAACCTAAACCCTATACTATTATATTTCTTTCTTTTATTTTTTTAAGAGAGAATTTTAAGCTAGGTGAGGGTCAGAGGGAGAGTACATGAATAGCAGAGGAAGAGGATAAGAAAATTTTAAACTAAAAATGGAACTGGATGTGGGGTTCAATCTCATGACCCTGAGATCATGACCTGAGACAAAATCAATAGTTGGATGCATAACTTACTAAGCCACCCAAGCACCCCTATACTGTTATATTCTTATTGTTGTTATATATATATATATATATATATATATATAATATGTATAAATATGTATATGTGTATATATGTATATGTGTATATAAATAAATAAAATCTTAATATATACAAAATTAAAATAAAAAAAAAATATATATATATAAAGAGAGAGCACAAAGGGAAGTGCAGAGGGAGAAGAAGAAGGAGACTGCCTGCGAAGCAAAGAGCCTGATGTGGGACTCGATCCCAGGACCCTGAGATCATGACCTGAGCTAAAAGCAGATATTTAACCAACTGAGCCACCCATGTGCACCTACATTCTTATATTTTTAAACAAAATTAAGAGAAGAAAAATAGATATTAATGCAGGCTTTAATGGCCACATAGTTATGATTTTTTCCAGTACTTCTTCCTCTAAGCTCTTTACTCTCTGGTATCAATTTCTTTTAACCTGAAGGATTTCCTTTAGTATCATGTGTAGAGTACGTATAGGAGCAGTGAATTATCTCAGTTTTTATTTTTCTGGGAATGTTTTCATTTGGTCTTTCATTGAAAGGGTAGTTTTGATAGATATAGAATATCTTATTGACAAGTTTTCTCTTTCAGTGGTTTGAAAATGTCATTCTACTGCTTTCTAGCCACCTTGGTTTTTGTGGAGCAGTTGTTAATTGCCTTGTCATTTTCCTGCATTGATTTATCTTTCATTACTCTCGTGATTTCTTTTTGTCCTTGGCTTTCAGTACGTTGGTTTATGATGCATCTAGATGGATATCTCTTTATGTTTATCCTTTTGGGAATTTATTGAGCTTTTTTAAATCTTAGATTAATAATTTTCATCAAATTTGAGAAGCTTTATTTTTCTTTGTTTTTTTCTGCCACTAATGTAATATGCACCCTCTGGCAGCCTGGTTCTGGCTTTCACAGCAAAACTTATTCTGGCAGACCTACTCTTTTTGACAAATGAGTGAACGAATGGGGACTGGGAGCACCCTAAGGCAAAAAGATTGCAGACTCTCATTGTTTTTACTCAAATTTCTAGCAGTTCTTCATTAATAAGTGCTTCTCAATTTGTTGTTTTCTTTTAGTTTTCCAGAGCCCTAAAATTATTATCTTTGAGAATTCTGTTCTATTTTACACTTGTTTGGGGAAAAAGGATTTGCTTCCGTCTTCTTGCTGCCATTTATAGAATGTAGAGACTTTCTTCTTTTTTTTTTTTTAATTCAGTCCCTCTAAGAATACTATATAATTAGTTTCCCACAAAGCATAGCTTTTTCTTGTGTTATCATAAGAATAAAACCCAGATATTTCCTACAATTAATTTGTTTTCTATAGATCATTTCCATATTTATGTTCTACCTTAAAATCTCCAGGAAAAAAAATGTACACCTCCTGTTATGCTTCACTGACTTATTTTAAAAAAAATTAAACACTTTGACATATTTTTATACATGGTGAGGTTTATGTAGGCTAGGTTTTGTCAATAACAAGATATGTGAATTATCTTCTTATTGTACTTTTTTTTTGCTAATGTGCTGAAACCACTCCCATCATCTACTCTCTGAGAACACTTGATTCCTAATCCAGGATGACCTAATTGTCTGACATTCTTTCTCCTCTATGTAGAGGCTGAATTACCCATATCTACACACAAGCTTAAACTGTCTGTTCCGGGCTGATCCTTGTTCAGAATATAAACATTTGAAACTATTGGACATAAAGATGAAGATAAAAGACTTGTGTGAAAAGCCATAATGGATAGCCCAACATAACAAGATTGAAAGAGAAAGGGATTATCAGTAATTAGGGAAAGGGACACAAAAACTAACTTGAACCATCGATGAAATTTGTGTGAGGGATGGACTCCTCCCATCCAAAGCTGGGAGGACAGTAGTAAAGCTAATCATTTTCTTTACACCTGACATTCTGAGCTGAGCCCCTTCTTCTTTCTCAGTCACTTCTTACAGGTGACTGGCTCTGTGGCAAAGCAAAAGGTCTAAGATAAGTAGTGAAGAGCAAACACGATATATGAAAGTATTTTAAGATGCGCCATTACAGCTGGAAGGCACATATCACTTGATATTCATCACTGTAAATTAAACTCTTACAAACAAAACAAAACAAAACAACCCACAACCAAAACAAACAAATAAAAAAGACCCAAAACCAAACACATACTTTCAGGGCCTCGTTATTCTTTGGGGTCATCGAAATATATGCCGCTCGTATTTTGTTAAAGGAAAACATATGTAAAATGTGTTGTACCCTTATAAAATGGTTTCTTTCAAGCTAAGAATAAAAAATTACAATGCAGTTCAGATACTCAGCTAGAAGTAAATATGCATTCCTTACTATCTCAATGGGCCTCCCTCAGTAGTTAAGGTATTGGTTCAAAATGCAAGTCTGATTTCTTGGGAGAAAATTTGACTTCCACATCCTTTAACTTTATATTCATGCAGACTTCTAGTGGGCAGCTATAAAAATGCTAATAGAGTCTCCTGCATCTTGGTTGAAGGTGTCCTAGACTAAAGTCGCTGTTCAGATTTGCTGTCCTTCAAGTGAAACTGAAAATTTTCGGAGAAAAATCTCCAAGGAGAGTTGATTCTGCTGTGTGGCAAAACCTCTCTCAGATGCGCTGTAGCACCATCTTTCTCTTCCATCTGCCTCTCCGCCCTACAGATCACTTTCTTGGGATCTGAGGAAATTGTGCAGAAAAGTATGGAAATAAAATCTAAATGTGGTCTCTCTGATCCGTCATGCTCTGTAAAGCATTAGACACACACATAAGTTAATTTCCCTCTCATCTGTTTGCATTTTATTTTCTATTTGAATGACTAGTTATTACACAGATATGTGAAATGCATTAGAAACCCCAGAAGAACACCACTGCTTCTTCCTATTTGATTATTAAAAGACCTTATTCCCAGTTCAGGGCAGCTGGGAAAAGGTGCATGTAAATGAAATAGATTTTGCCTGTTTATTTGATATGAACAAAATAATATCCATTAATCTGTTTCCTTTTAAGAGATAATTCATGCAAACCAGAATCTACAGGACACAAAATGTTTTTCATTACTAGTCAACTAGGATGGAAAATTTATCATGTTCATCAATTCAAAACTTTATTCACTGTCTCCTAAGCCTTCGGGGGGGGGGGGTTGAAAAAAAAATAGCCTCCAAATCAGTCTGGGAAGTATAAATAACATATGTATGACAGTCATTCTAATTGACGTGGTCGAAATAACCAATAAAACATTTGATAAGAATTTAATCTCCATGTCAAAGGGATAAAGAAATTATCTCCTGCTATAATAAAAGAAATACATTTTATAGAGAAGGTCTTTGAAGAATAGGGCAGGATGTTACCATTAAAGGAAACAGCATTGGCAATTGTAGAGAGCCCAATGTGGGACTCGATCCCAGGACCCTAGGATCACCTGAGCCAAAGGCAGATGCTCAACCACTGAGCCACCCAGGTGCCTGTATAAGATTTGTTTCTATAGCTATATAGGCCTCTGCCCCTGTTAAATGAGGTTGCCTCCCATCTGCAAAACTCTAAAAATCTACACTAGAAAAAAGAATGGAATCTCTTCTTAATCCCTCTACGGAAAATTACATGATAAAGCCTTCATGAAATGAAAAAGCAAACAAAGAATATCTAGTCAATGAATGTAAGAAAATAAATGCTATAGTGTTGTCACTTTATAAATGGATATACGTATATATTTGTATTTTGTGAAGTTTTTTTTAGTTTTCGAGTTTATTTTAATCTGTGATTTAGTGTGATTTCATATTTTCAAAAACATAATTCACATTCATATCTGATTTTGCATTTATTCATGTTATGTTCTTTTCCTTAAAGAGAAGCCTCCAAATGGTATAAACGTCAGGTTTTCTGAAAATATGTGTATTTACTTGTTTTCTTAAATTCAGATTTTGCTGCTAGTTGTTGGTGGTTTGGTTGTAGTCGTAGTTAAACAGTATAGGACCTAACCAGAATTCTTATCTGCCAAAGTGTAAAGTGAATGGTATTTCCAGAATGACAAGTTAATAGAAAAATTAGAAAATCATTGGCCTTCCAGGCAATCAGTGTTGATAGACATAAGCTATAGTAGGAGTTGTGGCAGTGCAATGAGGTCATCAATTGAGCAATAATTATATCTTAAAAAGGATAAATCTTGGGGATCCCTGGGTGGCTCAGGGGTTTAGTGCCACCTTCGGCCCAGGGCGTGATCCTGGAGACCCAGGATCAAGTCCCCCATCGGGCTCCCTGCATGGAGTCTGCTTTTCCCTCTGCCTGTGTCTCTGCCTCTCTCTCTCTCTCTGTCTCTCATGAATAAATAAATGAAATCTTTAAAAATAAAATGACAAATCTTAGTGGTGCTATAGTGCAGTACCTTAGAAAACTCCTCCAAATTCACTTTTCCTACTAGAATAGATTATTGAGATAATAGAACATAAAAAGTGTTAAGATTTTTAAATTTATTTTCAATAACTCTATTGATTTCCTTATTATCATAAATTGATTGTTAACATTACCATGATAAGAACATTCTATCTCACCAGGGCTACAATTTAAATAGTGTATTCAATGAATCAATATATTCTTGTCTTTATTCACAAAACGACCTTAACAAAATTGTGGTTATTTTAATATGGTAATTCCAAAATTAAAAATAGAAGATATATAAACCATATTGCATTATCAATTTAGCATGTTAAAAATGCTTATAAATATCCTAATTAATGTTAAAACAACATCTATAATTTTTCGGATTTTGTTGTTTTGAATTAGATATTTTAGCACTTGAAAGTTCCAAATGAGAAAAAAAAAAAAAGTATTAGTTTTACCTTGACTTTTTATATTAGACCTATCTTGAAATTATCTTCTGAATATTCACTTTTTTTCTGTATCATTTGGAAAATAAGAATATATCTCTAATTGAGAAGGACAACCCGTGTGGATGATTATGAAGCACTAGGAAGTACTAAAGGGCAGTGCATAATAGAATGATTTGCAGTCACCTAAAAATTCTGTAGCAAAACAGGAAAGGGGTCTGGTGAATCTCAGGACCATTTGATGACATTTGAATGTTGTAAATGCAAATTTTAAGTTAATCATGTTTGGGATTGATCAGATCTAGCTGTTGAATGCTGTATTAATTATTCTAGGAGAAACTTAGGACAATAAACTTATCACCACATTTAGCAGAAACCATTAATCATGCCTGTTCCTAAGGAAATGCACCCTCCAACATCATGACCCTAAAAAGTGAAAAAAAAATCCTTTGGTCAAGCATATTCTTTCTAGCACTAATCATTGGCATGTATACACATGTACACATATTTGTGTACACACATAAACTTATCACATTAAAAAAAAGAGAATGGGCTATGCTTTTTGAAAACTGAATGAAATGATAATATTGTGTATACATATCTACAGCTAACCTAACATTAAAGTAAGTGAGTCATAATTAAATAGAGGGCCCAGGTGAGTTTCATCAATTTGGAAGGTTCATCATATCTAATAGTTAAATTTTATTAAATAAATAATTTTGTTATTTTTTAAAAGATTTTTATGTATTTATTTGACAGAGAGAGCACAAGCAGGGGGAGCAGCAGAGGCAAAGAGAGAAGCAAGCTCCTCGCTGAGCAGGGAGCCCGACGTGCGGCTCCATCCTAGGACCCCGGGATCATGACCTGAGCTGAAGGCAGACGCTTAACCGACCGGGCCACCCAGGCACCCCCAAATTTGTTATTTTTAATCACATAACAGCAAGTATGTGAACTAAGCATAAAATGGCACAAGTGATTGTGAAAAAAACAAAAACAAAAACAAAACAAAACAAAACAAAAAAACCGTATCATAAGTAACCTGAGTTTAGTAAATGTTTTTCTTCAAATGTTGGAATTCAGAGGTTTAAGCAGCAAGAAAAATTAGGCAATTGCCTCATCCAATATCCTTATTTTACAGCTGAAGAGACAGAGGTAAATCCATTTATCCCTGGGCACACATCTAGTTAATTCATTACTCCGACTCCCAGGGTCTATTTCCTTTCTCTTACGGGAGATGGCAAATAAATAACACCTTTGCCTTTTACTGCCCCTCCCACATCCAAAGTGGAAATTTGCAGGATTTTTTTCTACCGAATTCCAGCCCCCAGGTCTTCCCAGCTTCAGGATGCCCACCAGACTCCCCTCCCTTCCAATTGACCATAGTTAGCAATCAAAATGAAACTTTTAAAAATACAACGTAAAAATCAATCTCTATCTGGCAAGATTTTGTTCGGACCTCTTTCTGGTGACTCAACAAACTTTCACCGGGTGGTGAGTTTAAAGATTAATTGGTGATTCTAATCATTTCCAAAAAGATCTATAAGCATTTCATGTGAACCTAAACAGGTCTATACAGACTGCCTCCTATCTGATTCCAATATCAAATTCCATAGGTGTTAATGAGCTGGCTTATTTTTGTAAAGGAGACATTTAAAATAATGGCACAAATAGTAATATTTGGGGACTTACAGATTTTGGTACCTAAGTAAGTAGACTTTTTCAGCTCTGGCTGTGGAAATGTTTTTAAGAAACATAGCTGATTTTGAGAGCTAAAGAGAGAAGTCAAATTTGCCTTTGAAATAATAGTACTTCTGGCCTTCTACAGAGTAATTTTGAAAGATGTGCGTTGCCCTTCAAGAGAGCAGAAGGGAAATCAGACTACAGCTGGTTCAGGCTTTCAGAATACATTGCAGGGCTGAAATGAAGTATTTGTCTGAGAAATCAAAGAAGCAACAAAAGGCAGGAGGGCATGATTGGCTGCTCACAGGGAAAATGTCTTCTCGTCTTCGGTGTTCTGCTTCAGTTCACCTGTGGACTCGGAACAAGGCCTTAGAGTAGAATTCTCCATGAGACTATGTGGGAACTGCTAAACTGAATGAAATCTGAACCCAAATGAGAAACTCATCTGAGAGCTTTTACAATATCCCAGGGAAAAGTCATTTCCTTTGTTTGGGCTCCAGGAAAAAGAAAATAAATAACATAAAATCCCCTGCTTAGAATCTATGTGGTGTTCTTTTGTTTTGATTTTGGATTTTTTTTTTTGGTGGGGGGTTGGTCATTTTGGAAAAATAAGGCAGATTGTGCTAACATGTCATGGGACAGGAGTTCATTAAAAGCTTTGAAATAGGCTACCTGGGTGGCTCAGTCGGTTAAGCATCTGCCTTCGGCTCAGGTCATGATCTCAGGGTCCTGGGATCGAGCCCCAAGTCAGGCTCCGTGCCCTGCAGAGAGTCTGCTTCTCCCTCTGCCTGTGCTCCTCCCTCCTGCTTATTCTCTCTCTCTCACTCTCTCTCTCAAATAAATAAATAAAATATTAAAAAAAAAAAGCTTTGAATACAAACAAGTGAGGAATATAGGACTTGAGGGTCCATGGTATAAGCATATAGTCGGCCAAAAAGAAGGTGCTGAAGTGTTTGATTCTTTAAAAAATATGTATATATAAATATATATTTATATATTATAAATAATATAAATATATTATATAGTATATATTTATATGTAATATAAACATATTATATATATTTATATATAATATATATAAATAAATATAAATATATATTTTTTTATTTATTCATGAGAAACACAAAGGCAGAGGGAGAAGCAGGCTCCCTGCAGAGGACCCCAAGGGGAGGAGACTCAATCCCAGGATCCCGGGATCACACCTTGAACCAAAGGCAGATGCTCAACTGCTGAGCCACCGGCCGTCCCTCCTTCATAATGGAAAGATTCAATAATGGTGGCTTAATGATCATGGACACCATCACAGTAATCATTTACTGTCATAAACTGCAGTTTATCCACAAAAATCTATCAGTACATTTTCTGAGTACCTCATTCAGCATTCAACAGAGACAAACTAGGCCTTCCAACCTGATTATTGACCCATGTAATCATGAAATAATTTGCTTTTAGGGTGGATAATCTGATAGTTTATTTATAAGGCCCAAAATTTTTGTATTTTGAAATGGTAACAGGGTGTCAACATTGTATTCTGTATGTCAGAATAGAGACAGTTGACTTGTAGAATATTTTCTTTTATTTTTCAAAGAGAGACTTTAAAAAAATGGTATTTTGGGGTGCCTCGATGGATCAGTTGGTTAAGTGTTTGCCTTCAGCTCAGATCATGATCCCAGCGTCCTGGGATTGAGGCCCAGATGGGGCTCCGTGCTCAGTGAGGAGTCTGCTTCTCCCTGGCCCCTCACACCCTTCTTGCTCATGCTCTACCCCTCTCTCTCTCAAATAAATAAATACAAGTCTTTTTAAAAATGGTATTTTTATTTGTACTTAGAAACGATGCACATATTACCTTGTGGACCCAGAAGAATGAAATGCTCTTTTTAAAATACAGACTTGGAAATCTTGGTCAATACAAGAAAAATAAGTGAGATCTAAATAGTGAGAAAAAAGACGCAGTATTGTTATTACTTAAGCATTCTAAACATTACTGCTTAAAAGCCAAAGAAATAAAATCATATATCATTTAGAATTAAAAGATGAATTAATTAGGGTGATCATTCAGAAATTACCAGTTTCCTGTATGACAGCACAGGAAAAATAATATAAAGATACAAAGACCTCAGTAGATGTAAATATAAAAACTGCAAAAAGAGCAAACAAATCACATAGGATAGCTTTGCCTGCGTATCATAAATCTAGCTCAAGCTTCCTTATTTGTAAAATTATTGTGTAAAATACTTGAAAACACTCGGGTTAAGATGAACTTGAGATGAAACTTAATCCAGTAGCTTGGTGCCATTACCTCACAAATTATTCCTGCCTCTCTGTCCTTTGAATCCCATTATATCATCTTGATCCTAAGACCGATTCCTCTTTTGCTACCAAGATGAATGTTAGGAAATTCTCAGGCTATGTGTTTCCTCATTTCTGTTCAGAAGTGAAGATTAATGTCTTTTTCTCAGCATTCCTCGCAAAGGTCTAATTGTACTAATTTGGACCTATTATCCATTGCAGGGGACATAATAATGACTTCCCAAAGATGTCCACCTCCTTCTTCCTGAAACCTGTGAATATGTAACATTACAAGGTGAAGAGGAATTAAGGCAGTAGCTGGATTGTTAGAGCTAAGGAGCTGAAATAGGCTGAATGTCCTGATTATCCAGGTGTGTCCAGGGTAATCACAAGGCTGCTTAAATGCAGAAGAAGGAATTGAAGAGTCAGTACGAGGATAACGCGGTGTATAAAAGACCCAGTTGTTTTCTTTGAAGATAGAGGAGGGCCCAGAGTCAGGGAATGTGGCCATTCTTTAGAGGCTCACCAGGCAAGAGTACGGGTTCTCCTCTTGACCCTTTAGGAAGTGATGCAGCCAGCCCTGAGGACACTTTGGTTTTAACCAAGTGAAACCCATTTATGGTTTCCAGAACTTAAAATAATAAGTTGGTCTTATTTTAAGCCACTAATCTGTGTTAATTATTAAAGCAGTAGTAGGAAACTAATATGCCCTTGTGATCATCATTGTGGCTGGCAAGTGAAATGCTCCCCCTGGTTAGCTGGGGGTTACATGGTCTATCTCTGTCTGGGTCTAGGGTTGGTGCTCACTTCTGAATAAGAATAGTCTTGAAAAAAAAAAAAAGAAAAAAAAGAATAGTCTTGAAAAAAATAAGGCTGTAGGGCAATTTATTTTATTATATGTAATCTAAAGTCTTTTGACGTAAGCCGTCTCATAGATATGTTTCTGTTAGCTTTGTCTTTATGCTACAGAGAGGTAGCTAACTAAATATGAAAGCCCCTAATGGAGAACACACACTTCAGAGTGATTAGTCAGCATTTATAAAGACTCTAATGGAAGCTCACATATCAATTCCTGAGGCTTCAAGTAGTAGATTTAGAAAAAAATGAAAATGTGTGTGTAAAAGGAGTGATAATATAGAGACATGGATTGGTGAGTGTACTGTACATGCACAATATCCCCATAGTTTATGCATTTTAATTGCTACCCTAGAAGTAGGACTCTAATCAGCACTGAGTTCAGGGACTTATGAATCATTTCTCCTCACCTGAAGCTAAACTCTGATTTTAGAATATTATTGTTTCTGTTCAAAGCATACTCTTCATTCAAAATACATAAAACAGGGATTTTATTACCAAGTTTTAGATTAGAAGGTGTGGTGATTTTGACAACAAGCTTGCAAGTAAGTATTTGGATATATGATCTGGTTTAATTTTACTATGAGGTTCTGGGAGAAAAACTTGCTTCCACTTAATTCTAACTTTTAGAAGTCACTGGTATCTATAGGAAAAAAAAAAAAAACAAAGGAAATAAAACCCTAATGAGTATAAACGATACAAATAGTGTGGATTAGTGTGTTCGTTTTCCAGGGTAATTGCGCCAGATTGCCACAAACTGGGTGGCTTTAAACAATAGAAAAGTATTCTCTTACAGTCTGGAGAATGGAAGACTGAAATCAAGGTGTTGGCAGGGTTGGTTCCTACTGAGGGAGATTTGTTCCATAATTTCTCTTCTAGCTTCGAAGGTGGCTGACACTCCTTGGCATTCCTTGGCGTATAGCTGTGTCAGTCCAACCCCTGCTTCTATCCTCACTTGTCATGTCTTCACATGGCATCCTTTTCTCTGCATAACATTTCCTTTGTCTTTTAAGGACACCAGTCTTATCGGATCAGGGCCTACCCTACTCTGGTATGCTCTCACCTTAACTGGTTTATTTCCAGAGAAAGTCACAATCTGAGGTTCCAGGAAAGACATGAATTTTGGATGGACACTGTCCAATACTGTATGATTTGTCATCATATACTATACTGTCTTAGTTGGTTTGGGCTGCTATAACAAACTACACAGCCTAGGTAGCTTAAACACAACACGAAAGGTATTTCTTATTGTTCTGGAGGCTGGGAAAACCAAGATCAAGGTGCTAGCATGGTCACACTCTGGTGAAGGCTCCCTTCCTGGTTCATCGTCTGTGCCTTCTCACCATGTCCTCCCATGCTGGAAGGGCTAGGGAACTTTAGGGGGTCTCTTTTAGAAGGGCACCACTTCCATTCATGAAGACTCCATTCTCAGGACCAGTTTATTTCCCAAAGGCTTCAGCTTCTAATATTATCACAATGGGTGTTAGGATTCCAAAATGTGAATTTTTTCTTATGGGGGAGTGGGGAGCACAGATAGGCCATAGAGCACACACCAAGAAATAGTAATATGTCATGTATATGAAGGAAATGATTAGAATTTAATGAAGAACCTAAATAAAGATATAAAGACATCATGCCATTATTCTGGCTAAGAGTATGCAGTATTAAAAAGATATTACTTCCTTATGGGGCACCTGGGAGGCACAGTTGGTTAGTCATCTGAGTCTTGGTTTTGGCTCAGATCATGACCTTAGGGTCCTGGAATCAAGCCCCACGTCCAGCTCCTTGCTCAGTGCAGAATGTGCTGAAGATTCTCTCTCCCTCTGCCTCTCCCACTCATGCTCTCTTACTCTATCAAATAAATCCTTTTTTAAAAAAATATTTCTTTATAATTCAAGTTACATAGAGAGCATAATACAACCGATTATTATTATTCTTGGAGGGAAGGTAAGGGTAATGGAAGAAAATGAACAAAATGAATTATAAAGCTTATTGAAAAGAATGACTACATTAAAATAGTCAAGAAATTTTGGGGAAAATGTACTTACTAATGAAGAGGAACTGATTTTATTATTCATTAAAAACACCTCAAAGCTACAGGAATTAAAGTGCAAAGTGCTACAGGAATAGGTAATAGTTTAATGCAATTTCGAGCTCCAAAATAAGCACAGGTATTTTTCAACACTCTGATCAATATTATTAAAGTAATCTGTTGCTCTATAACAATGGCAAAACTGCGTGGCCTGAAAAACTAATTTTTATTTCTCAGAGTTACATGTGTTGACGATTCCGTTGGGCCGTTCTCACTTGGAATCTCTTATGCAGTTGCAGTCAGGTGGAGGATAGGGCTGGAATTCTTTGAAGGCTCAGTGAGGCTGGATATCCAAGTTGGCTTCTTCACCCATATACCTGGTATCTCAGTTGAAATAGCTGGAGAGACTTGCATGATTACGTATTTGTCCACATAATCTGTCCTTGTGGCTAGGTTGAGCATTCTCATAGCATGGCGGTCTCAAGGTAGTTAACCATTCAATAGCATATTCTAGGAAATGAAGATGGACCCTTCAAGGCTTCTTATGACCTGTCTTCAGATGTCAGATGGTGTTACCTCTGCTGTATACCATTAATTACACATGATTAGGCTAAATTCAGTTTAGGAGGGAACCATACGAGGTCATCAATATTAGAGGGTGTGAATCATTGGAAAGCCATCTTTGGAGACCAGTCTAGGCTCAATCAAGCAAGTGGAAGTATTTCTATGAAATATTCATAGAATAAACAATTTATTGATACATCTAGGTTTACAGGTATGGATGAATTTGGGGAAAAAAGTTATTAAGATAGCAAATGAAGAACTAGGGAAAATTCCCTAACCAAGTCTCATGAAGTGTTGGCATGGATAAATAATTCAGAAATTATGAGAAAATCTTAGTTGTGTCCAACAGCTGGAGTGAGACCCCAAACTAGGTTGGTAATTAATTATATTATGTTACACAGGGCAGGTACTAAAAAGATAAATTACAGTTATATGTATAGACGTAACATATTCTGAAGTGCAAAAATTGCTAACTAAAATGTAGAATATAATGCCCTATTTTGTAAAATACAAGCTATATATGCATAATGTGTTTTATGTATGGGAGTGTGTTTGAGAGAATGAGTGCATTTCTAAAAGAAAAGGGACTAAAAGGATGAAAAGAAAACATTGATCTCTTCTCCTTCTACTTCCTTCCTGCCTCTTTTCTTTTTCCCACATTCCCTGTCTCCCTAGTGCTCTTTGTTTCTTTTATTTGCTGAAAAATTATGTCATGAACACCTACTATGTACAAGCGTGTTTTTATAGACATTACAAGGAAGGACAATCAGGTAGGAATAAAGCAGGGTCTTTTGTTCTGTTTTCGATACCCATCTAGCTTAAGTCTTTTTCAAAGGGATATTTGTATTTATTTATAGTCAGTCAATACATTGAAAGATGGGTATTTTTTAGCTTATTTAGTTTTGTGATCTTATGCAGTTGCTGAGCAACTGTTGCATTCCTGAATATTTTCATCCCACAATGACATTCCTCATTCCTATTACAGTTCATCTCTGTGCCCATCCCCAACCCCAGGCAACAACAAATCTACTTTCTATCTCCATAGATTTCCCTTCTCTATACGCTCTATTATTATTAGCATAATGAGGTCAGGCTATTCCTTCCATACTACATTTAGGGTAAAAGGAGAAAATATATGTTGTTATATTTTCAGTAACTACTATAATTTTTTTTCTGCCATACCCCATCCACTTTGAAGAGAAAATGTAATCACACATTCAATTTGTTTTAAACATAATTTCAGCATACAATTGAAATAGCAATCTATAGAAAATAGAATTTCAATCCCATTTATGTAAAATTGTACATTATCTCAGTTATCATTTCTTTCTTTTTTATAGTTGTAAGCGGTGTATATATGTGTATGTAGGACGGGGTATTATGTATTTTTTGTGTTTGGCTGGTGTTGGGGAAGAAAGGAAGTGGTCCTTGTATGCTGTCCTCCCTTCCCCTTGGCATTTGTCATGATATACCTTGCCCAACCAGGTGCTTCTTGCCGTGTCTCCAAGTGGAACAAATTTAACAATTCTGTGGAATTACTGGGGGAGAGGGACGGAGATTCTTATATTGTTCACTGGAGTGAAACAATTGGAATCTCCTGGAGAAGAAGTTAACATAGGGTGTTTATATAATATCCACGCATGTTACTGGAATGGATTAACCTTGAGTATAATAAGCAAGTTCTTCTCAATATGATTAATGACCTTATTAGATTCATTTGAGCAGGCTGAGACTCTTCATTTCCAGATAATTGTGCAGAAATTAAAGATGGGTCAGAGAGGAGGAATGAAAATAAATACAGAGCTGAAAGTAGAATCTATAAGAAAGGTAAAAAACAGTTTATATTGTTTCACATGGACGAGAAGCTTCCACGTATATGAAAAGTTATTTCAAGCAGGAAGGTCAAGATCTGCATTCAATTCAATTTCATTGGAGTGTCTAACAAGAAAACAAAGTTTTATATTATACTGAGTGACATTTACCTTGGAAGTCAGAGAAGTTTCTAGGTGTCTGAGGAAAGTAATGAAATATTTCAAAACTAAGAGAGACAATATATGGCCAGTGATCTAGGAGGTGGTGCTGTTTAGGAAGTGAGGAATGAAGCAGGTGAACTCTGCCAACCACATTTCAGAAAAGTTAAAAACAAATAACAACAAAAAAATCTCTATTTCTATACTTGAGTGTGAATCTCCACTTGTTTTTCTAATTTTCTAGAATAAAAAACCCCATAAAATTTCTCAAATCTTATTAAATCTTTTAGGCTCTTTGGATTTAAAGAACAGATTATTTTATTCATTCATTCACTCTCATAGGAGACATTGCTTGGGAAAGGGTACTGTGAGATAGAGATTACCAAATTGACACCATTGTATAAGAACACCATTTGGATAGCATGGAGGTATCATTATTACTACTTGGCAGAGCATTTCTGTAACAAATAAATATTTTCTGAGTAAGACCTTTTTTCTCCCCCACATGGTCATGATTAATCTAATTCTCTGATGTTTGCATGGTTGGAGCAACTAGATTGCCTTTAGGAAAATAAAAAAAAGTTTTATGTTTTTCTTGCGTTTGCAATCTAGCCCAAATTAAATATTAAATGCAAAAAAAGGAATACATTGAATGAAAAATAAGTTATTCTAAATTGTCCAAAAGAATTTGTTCCACTAACTTCTCCAAAGATGACTAGTTCTTAACTGTCTTAGTTATTTTAGGAGGCCCCTTTAGTTATAAAACTGAAAATTTAGCTTTTGTAAGTCCTGCTCATTATGCATTTTCTTTGATTTCATAGTTCAAATTATGAATTACATATTCATGTATGTTTCCATAAATAAAGCAAATGATGGTTTGTAGGAAACAGAGCTCAGGTAAAATATAGGAATGAGATGGATGTAGTTGTACTTGATTTCCTAGATAAGTAGTTGCCAAAGTATGGACCCCAGGCCATACTGACACTTGTTAGAAATGCAAATTCTTGGGCTTCACCTCTGGCCTCTTGAATCAAAAAGTCTGGGGTTGGGGTCCACCAATGTGTTCTGATGAATTTTGCAGTTTATTATGCTGTATGTTAACATTTAAGCACTACTGTCCTGGGTGATAACGAGTTAAAATATTCTCATTTTGCATTTCCACGAGACCTTATTTTGCACCATCAGCATAGCTGGGACTTCTATAAATTCCCTGACAACATGAGAGTAGTAGAAGCTGTAGATTTCTCTTATGCATTATCAAATCATCATCAAAATTAAACTGTTTAAATTATTTATTTTATTAATTTTATAAATGAAAGGCAGCTGGATAAGATAAAAAAAATGCATGGTTTTGTGAGTTGTCACCACTGGGTGAAGTCTTGTCTCTGCTTTATCATGTTAATAGACTGAGTCATTGATTGACATATTATAAAGGAAATATTCTTTGAGCATCTACTACAGGTTTGGCATTTTTTTAGCCAATACAGGTACCATGGCTTTAAAGTCTGTCAGACATCTCTCTTTTACCGTGCTTCACATCCTTGCAGCCCATGTATTTGCTCCAGGCATTGCTGTGACCATCAGCTGCACGCTGGTGTTACCTGACAACATGTCCTCATTAGTGTGTTAATGTCTTATACTGTTTCTCTGGCTTCTTTCTTTGGTGTTTGTTGGATTGTGCACAGAGCTTCCAGCTCATGGATAGACTTGGAAGTATGAGAGAGTTAACATCCCCTAGGATGGCCCTTGTCCAATAGGGGTGAGAACTGGTGCATAAATATTGCCCTCTTGTTTTAGATACGTGATTCTGAGGGTTACCTGGCATGATTCTTCGGAGTTCCCAACAGGACTGAGTCTCAGGTGCCCACAGCAAGAAGCAGCTCAATCATATACCTTTTAATTGGCTCTCCCTGGATCTGTGTTGCCCTCCTGTTCCCTGGGATCACTTCTCAAAATAAACTACCTGCTTATGGTGCCAACTGGAAAGGCGAAGGCCCTGCTTTAATGAACTAGGGAATCCAATCTCACTCTAGATCGGGAGAGTGGATCTAGACAATAGACAACCGAACAAAGAACGAAGACACGATACACGACATCATTTTGACTGTTATTAGAGCTTGGTGAAAAATGTGGTGATTTGATACAGCATGACTGGTGAGAAGTGGATTTTGTTAGTTGCAGGTGTAGTGGGGGGCTCACAGATTTTAACATACAACAGAATCACCTGTAAACAGCAGAATCCTGGGGCTCCACCGTAGGTTTTCTAAATCAGCGGGTCCAGGTTGGGACTGAGAATTTACATATTTAACAAGTTCCCAGTGATGCTGATTCTGATGCTCTGAGGACTACAAATTGGAAACCACTAGATTAGAGAGTCTCTGAAATGCCGTTCAGACCTGAAGCATGGAAAGGAGCTAGCAGTACAGAGAATCCCAGGTAAAGAAAGGATAAATAATGCAAGCATTCTAGAAAGAGAAGGATTTATTGGCTCAGGCTTGAGTGTAGGAAGACGGTTGTTGGGCCGGAGTTTGAAAAGGGAAGATGGAGAGAAGATGGAGTAGTACGGGATGAGTTTAATGGGGTAACTAGAGACCAGATTTGGTAGAATGATACAGGCCATATTACCCCATGCTAGATTTTGTTCTAGACGAAATATTAAGACATCAAAGGATTTACAAGTATTGTGATCTGACTTGTATTAAAAAAAAACAAAAAGCGGTTTGTAAGGTCAGTGGTACTAGAGTGAGAATCAAGACAGAAGTTTATCATATCTACAAAATAGAATTACTATGTCTCCTATAAAAACTGCAAAGATTAGAAAAAAGGTATGAAATGTTCTAGGAAAGCATAGATTAGGTTATAATATAAAGATTAACAATGGGGTATCTGGGTGGCGCAGTTGGTTAAGTGTCCAACTCTTGATTTTTGGGTCTGGCTGTGATTTCAGGGTCCTGGGATCAACCCCCCATGTGGGGCTCTGTTGTCTCCCTTTCCTTGCCCTCCCTGAGTTGTTCACACACATGTGACTCTCTCTCAAAAAAAAAAAATCATGAAAATGAAAAAAGCAAACTTAAAAATATGTTTAATAAATACATAAATGTTGTTAAGAACTATATAAATGTTATCAATTGAGTTTGGGAGCATATAATCTATGTGGACTGAACTAAAATGCAGTCTGTGTAGTGATTAAGAACTCCGATCCAGAGTCTGAGTGTGTGGGGATGGCTTTTGACCCAGCTGTTTTCTACATGTGTGACTCTAGACAGGTCACTAGCCCTCTCGGAGCCTTCATTTTCTCATTTGTGAAATGGGACTAATAATAATAAGGAATTTACAAGTGTGCTCCTGGAAATGGACACAATGAGTTACTTTATGTAAATGCCCAAGATCAGTGCCTAGAACATGGTAAGTCTTAGCAAAAATATTTGCAATTTTTGTTTTCGTTGTAATTGTCATTGTTAGTTGGGGAGAGCTAATAAAATTTGGGTGGTGACAAAATGTCAGCCTCAGAAGTGATATAAGAATATATTGAAATTGTGTATGGGGGGGAGGGGAGCAGAATGAATGGAAGGCAGGGTGGTTATTGATAGAAGACTAGTAGTTCTGGATTTGAAATTGTAGACAATATGTTACTGTGATTTGAGTTTTGAATTTTGGAGCAGGACAAATTAAAAAAAACTTATTGTATACCCTTGGTAATTTTAGATTTAATATTTAGAATATGGAAATTCACAAATATTTTTGAACATATGTCTTACCAGTCTCCGGAATCAACTTGCAGTGGTCTTTTGATATTTGTTGTAGTCTTAAGATATTTGAATACCATAAATAGATAAGTAGGTACACAGATAGATCAAGATGTGGGAGGAGAGGTACAATTGTATGGTTGCCAAATTTTATTTTACTAGGTGCAGAATTTTTTAAAACACTGAGGTGAGAGCTGAGTAAATAGAAAAAAATTAACCAATACATAAATAAATGTCAAACCCTTCAAAAAGTATTACAAAAATAATTGATGTAACTTAAACTCTCTTGTTATATGTAATAGGAAAAGGAGCATAATTTTCCTCTCATTGTTAATATATATCAATATAATTTAAATAAAGTTGGGGCCAATGTGAGATACTTTTCCTTTGAATAACATTTAAATTTACATGCCTTCAGAAATTTTTCCTGCTTTAAATTTAGAAACCTATTAGAAAGTAAAAGCAACAAATCCTTCATGTATTTTTAATGCTGTGAGTGCTGTGAAATAAAGGATGTAGAAAATAATTTATAAATATATGAAACAGACTATGGACTATATCTTACCTATTTTATTCACAAAGACTTCTCAGGAATATATTGCCCTACCATCATGAACGACTTAAATGATTAAGTGCATTCACGGTTTTAAAAATAAAGTAAAAAGTCAGTTTTCCTCAATTTGAAAATGTTGATTTTTTTTTTTCCCCTATAGTTATTCCTCAGGAATCTTTACATTTCAAATAACATCCAAGCACTAAGGGGGTATGTAACTTTCTCTCACTCTTTCCCTCCCTCCCCTCCCCTCCCCTCTTTTCTTCCAACCCTCCTTCCCTCTTCTAACCACAGCCCTCCTATCTACACATAACAGGAAGGCACAAAATGCTAGTAATTTTTCATTTTTCAAGTTTGTATTTAGCCCATATCCATGCATTTCATAAGCAAAAATCTCCTTGATAGAAGGAACATTGAGGTTATATAAATCAAGCTTGGAAACCTAAGAGAAGAGATCACACTTCACCTTCCCCCACCTCCATTTCAATATATATAAAATCCCAGATAAAGGCTGGAAGCTAGTTCGGATGATGAGCCCATCTTCAGGCAGTTCACCTGGGCCAGTGTCCTCGGGTGCTATGAATAGCCTATTTTGGGGTCAGATGGTACCCTCCTGTGGCTCAAGGGTTGAGGATTGAAAGTCTGTTAACAGTAGGAGGAAACTGATTGATTGATATTAATGAATGGCAGCCACAGTAATGATCCTGTAAACCCCTGGACACTGACAGCTCAGTTAAGTTTCATGAGTGTCCAATGAGCACTTCCTATTTGTCAGTTTCTCTGCTAGAGAATTAAAATTAAAGGAGATCGAGAAGAATTTCTGTTGGTATATTAACAATAAAAGCTATTATTCATTGGATAAAATAAAAATATCATAGATGTTTTACAAGTATTATGCTTCACATGAACAAATATGCCTTTGAAAAACACTTAGTATTCTCGACTTTATACCTGGAATTTCTGAGCAACAGCAATATTAAACATGTTCTGGTCACAAAGGTGGAATCGGAACTTAAAATGTATCCAGTTACTATGACTCCAAAGTGATGGATTTCCATTATATCTGTTTATTTCCCTATAGTTGAGAAAGCAAATTAAAACATTAAAATGGGATGCAGTAAGTTTTGTGATGGAAAAATTCAATAATGATGTATTCTGGTTGGGGAAGCTGCTTGCCTAGAAAAGCAAGGATTTTTTTTTTTTTTTTTAAGATATGAGAGGAAGATAAAAAAAAAAAAAATGATCCCAAGCATGTGAATCTATCATTTGTCATAACTACAAAAAAATCACGAAGAAAACAAATATTTAAGATGTGAAACATTTTAGATAGAATAACAAACAGCAGAATATACAAATATGTAATCCGAATAAGAATTGAACCCAAATGCAGAAATATAGTTAAGACAACTCTCCTTCCATGTAGTTAGCATTACCAAGATATTTTTTCAATTAATTATTTCTAACTGTAGAATTCAAAAAATGTTCAATGTTACAATAATGCAAACACATTTTACTTTGCGTTTTTTTAAGATTTATTTTTAATTTAGATTTTAGTTAACATACTAAATATTGGCCACTGGAGTAGAAGTCAGTGATTCATCATTTATATACAGCCCCAGGGCTCAGCACACATGCCCTCCTGGTGCTCGTTACCCATCTAGCCCATCCCCCACCATTCTCCCTCCATCAACCCTCAGTTTCCTCTCTGTAGTTAAGAGTCTCTTATGGTTTTTCTTTGCTCTCCTTTCCCGCCCCCCCTTCCCATATGTTCATCTGTTTCATTCTTCAGTATGAATTAGATCATATGGTATTTGTCTTTCTCTAAATGACTTATTTCACCCTAGCTCCATCCGCATCATTGCAAATAGAAAGATTTCATTCTTTTTGATGGCTGAGTAATATTCCATCACACACTCTCACACACATCACATCACATCTTCTTTATCCATTCATCAGTTGATGGATATTTGGGCTCTCTTTATACTTTGGCTATTGTCAATAATGTTTCTATAAACATTGGGGTCATGTACCCCTTTGAATCTCTACTTTTGTATCCTTTGGGTACCTACTAGTGCAATTGCTAGATCCTAAGGTAGTTCTATTTTTAGCCTTTTGAGGAACCTCCACACTGTTCTCCAGAGTGGCTGCACCAGTCTGCATTCCCACCAGCAGTGCAAGACATATGTCTTGGATGTCCCCACATCCTGGTCAACACCTGTTGTTTCTTGTGGTTTTTTTTTGTTGTTGTTTGTTTGTTTTGTTTTTTGTTTCTTGTGTTGTTAAATTTAGCCATTCTAACAGGTGTGAGGTGATTTCTCCTCGTGGTTTTTATTTGTATTTCCCTGATGACGAGTGTTGTTGAGCACCTCTTCACGTGTCTATGAGTTCTTTTGAGATTTTTGGATACTAACTCTATCAGATATATCCTTTGCAAATATCTTCTCCCATTATAGAGGCTACATTTTAGTTTTGTTGATTGCTTCCTTTGCTCTGCAGAAGCTTTTTATCTTAATGAAGTCCCAATAGTCCATTTTTGCCTTTGTTTCTCTTGCCTCTGGCATGTGTTTAGTGAGAAGTTGCTACCGCTAAGGTAAAAAGGTCACTGCCTGTGTTCTCTAGGAATTTGATGGCTTCCTGTCTCACATTTAGGTCTTTCATCCATTCTGAATTTATTTTGTGTATGGTGTGAGAAAGCGGACCAGTTTCTTCTGCATGTTGCTATCCAGTTTCCCAACACCATCTGTTAAAGATGGTCTTTTTTCAGTGGACCAATTGTGGGTCCATTTCTGGGTTTTCTGTTCTCTTCCATTGATCTACATATCTTTTTTTGTGCCAGTACTATATTGTCTTGATGATGATAGCTCTATAACATAGCTTGAAATCCAGAATCGCAATGCCTCCAGTTTTATTTTATTTTTTTATTTTTTATTTTTTATTTTTTTTTAACGGCAGAGACACAGGCAGAGGGAGAAGCAGGCTCCATGTAGGGAGCCTGACGTGGGACTCAATCCTGGGTCTCCATGATCAGGCCCTGGGCTGCAGGCGGCGCTAAACCGCTGAGCCACCCGGGCTGCCCGCCTCCAGTTTTATTTTTAACAGGATTGCTTTGGCTATTCAGGGTCTTTTGTGGTCCCATAAACATTTTAGTATTGTTTTTTCTAGCTCTGTGAAAAATGCTGGTGATATTTTGATAGGGATTGTGTTAAATGTGTAGATTGATTTGGGTAGTAGACATTTTAACAATGTTTTTTCTTCCCATTCATAAGCATGGAATGTTTTTTCCATTTCTGTGTGTCCTCTTCAATTTATTTAATAAGTGCTTTTTTTAAAAGATTTTATTTATTTATGAGAGAGACAGAGAGAGAGAGAGAGAGGCAGGCAGAGAGAGAAGCAGGCTCCATGCAGGGAGCCTGATGTGGGACTCGATCCCGGGTCCCCAGGATCATGCCCTGGGCCAAAGGCAGGTGCTAAACTGCTGATCCACCCAGAGATCCCATATTTCATAAGTGTTCTATAGTTCAGATCTTTTACCTTTGTACTTAAGTTTATTTCTAGGTACCTTATTGTTTTTGGTCCAATTGCAAATGTGATCCCTTTCTTCATTTCTTTCTGTTGCTTTGTTTTGGTGTATAGAAATGCAAGTGATTTCTGCACATTTATTTAACAACCTGAACTTTGCTGAATTCATGGACTAGTTCTACCAATTTTTTGGTGGAGTCTGTTGGGCTTTCTACATAAAGTGTCTGTTCTCTGAAAATAGTGAAATCTGCCTTCTTCCTGGCCAATTTGGGTGTCTTTTACTTCTTTTTGTTGTCTGATTGCTGAGGCTAGGACTTCCAGTACTATGTTAAATAGTAATGGAGAGAGTGGACATCCTTGTCTTGCTCCTGACTGCAGAGGAAGGACTCTCAGTTTTCCCTCATTGAGGATGGTATTACTATGGGTCTTTCATCTATGGCCTTTATGTTGTTGAGGGTTTGCATCTATCCCTACTTTGCTGAGGGTTTTATTTTAATCAAGACTGGAAGCTGTCTTTTGTCAAATGCTTTTTCTGCATCTGTTGAGAGAATCCTATGGTTCTTAGGCTTTCTTTTATTAATGTGGCGTGTTACATTGATTTTGTGAATGTTGAACCACCTCTGAAGTTCAGGAATAAATCCCACTTGACTGTAGTGAATAATTCTTCTACTGTACTATTGAATTCAATTTGCTAGTAATTTATTGAGAATTTTTAAACCCATGTTCATCAGGGATATTGGCCTATAATTCTTTTCAGTGGTGTCTTTGTATGATTTTTGGAATCAAGGTAATGCTGGCTCTATAGAATGAGTTTAGAAGTCTTCCTTCCATTTCTATTTTTTGGAACAGTTGGAGGAGAATAGGTTTTTTTTTTTTAAGATTTTATCCATTTATTCATGAGAGATAGAGAGGCAGAGACATGGGCAGAGGGAGAAGCAGGCTCCATGCAGGGAGCCCGACATGGGACTCAATCCCGGGACCCCAGGATCACACCCTGGGCCAAAGGTGGTGCTAAACAGCTGAGCCATCTGAGCTGTCCAAGAATAGGTATTAACTCTTCTTTAAATGTCTGCTATAATTCCCCAGGGAAGCCATCTGACCCCAGACTTCTGTTTGTTGGGAGAGTGTTAATCATGGATTCAATTTCTGTGCTGGTTATGGGTTTGTTAAACTTTTCTATTTCTCCCTGTTTCAGTTTTGGTAAGATTCTAGAAATGTGTCCATTTTTTCTAGACTGCCCAGGTTGTTGGCATATAATGTTTCATACCATTCTTTTATAAGTGTTTGTATTTCTGTGATGTCAGTTGTGATCTCTCCTCTTCTATTTGTAATTTTATCTGAGTCCTTTTTCTTTTCTTTTTGATAAGGCAGGCTATGGGTTTATCAATTTTATTAATTCTTTTGAAGAACCAGCTCTTAGTTTTGTTGATCTGTTCTACTGTGTGTATTTGTTTCTAAATAATTTATTTCTGCTCTAATCGTTGTTATTTACCTTCTTCTGCTGGCATAGGCTTTATTTGCTGTTCCTTTTCTAGCTTTGTTAGGTATAAGGTTAGGTTGTATATTTGAGATTTTTCTTACTTCTTGAGGTAGGTCTATATTGTAATATACTTCCCTCTTAGGACTGCCTTTGCTGCATCCCAGAGGTTTTGGACAGTCTTGTTTTCCTTTTCATTTGCTTCCACTTGCTTTATCTCTTCTTTAATGTCCTGGTTAGCCCATTCATTTTTTCAGTATGATGTTCTTTAATCCCTATGTGTTTGTGTTCTTTCCACCTTTTTTTTTTTTTAATTTTTATTTACTTATGATAGTCACAGAGAGAGAGAGAGAGGCAGAGACATAGGCAGAGGGAGAAGCAGGCTCCATGCACCGGGAGCCCAACGTGGGATTCGATCCTGGGTCTCCAGGATCGCGCCCTGGGCCAAAGGCAGGCGCTAAACCGCTGCGCCACCCAGGGATCCCACTTTCCACCTTTTGTATGTATATATGTATGTATGTATGTGGTTGACTTAAAGTTTCATAGCATGTAGTCTGAAAATATGCAGGATATGATCTTGATCTTTTCGTACTTATTGAGGGCTGATTTCTGGCCCAGTATGTGATCTAATCTGGAGAATGTTCTGAGCGCACTTGAAAAGAAAATACATTCTTTTGCCTTAAAATGAAATGTTCTCAAAATATCTGTTAAGGCCATCTGGTCTAGTGTGTCATTCAAAGTCATTGTTTCCTTATCGATTTGCTGCCTAGGTGATCTATCCATTGCTATAAGTGGGGTCTTAAAGTCCCCCCACTATTATTGTATTATTGTCCATGAGTTTGAGTTTATTAATTTATTTATATGTTTGGGTGCTTGTAAGTTGAGGGCATAAATGTTTATAATTGTTAGGTCTTCTTGAGGGTAGACCCCTTAATTATGATATAATCCCTTCTTCATCTCTTCTAGCTTTTGTTTAAAAAAATTAGTTTGTCTGATAAAGTATGGCTACTCCAGCTTTCTTCAGATGGCCATTAGCATGATAGATGGTTCTTCATCCCCTCAATTTCAATCTGAAGGTGTCTTTAGGTCTAAAACTAGTGTCTTATAGGTAGCATATAGATGGATTTTTTTTTTAATCATTCTCATACCCTGTTTCTTTTTATTGGAGCATTTAGTCCCTTCACATTCAGAGTCTTATTGAATATAGTGCCATTGTGTTACCTGTAGAGTTGGTGTTTTTGATGATATCTTTGGTCTTTTCTAGTCTTGGTTGCTTTCAGTCTAGACATTATTTATCTTTCCTTCTATTCTGAATGAAAGTCTTGCTGGATAAAGTATTTTTGGCCTCCTATTTTCCCATTCAGCACATTGACTATATTTTGCCACTCTCTTCTGGCCTGCTATGTTTCTGTAGATGGATCTGCTGCACACCTGATCTGTCTTTCCTTGTAGGTTAAGGACTTTTTTTTTTTTCCTTGCTGCTTTCAGGATTCTTTCCTTGTCTGTGTATTTTGTGAGTTTAACTATGATACGTCTTAGCGATGATCAGCTTTTGTTGAATTTAATGGGAGTTCTCTGTGTTTCTTGGATTTTGATGCCTGTGTCCTTCCTCAGATTAGGATGTTTTCAGACAATTTGTTTGAATAAAAATTCTTCCCCCTTTTCTCTCTCTTCATCTTCTGACCTTCCTTTTATATGAACGTTATTCTGTTTTAATAAGTCACTGGGTTCCCTAAGTCTCCTTTGTGATCCAGCACCTTTGTTTCCCTTTTCTTTTTAGCTTCATTATTTCCCATAATTTTATCTTCTGTATTACTGATTCATTCCTTTGATTTGTCCATCCTTCTTTTTATGGCATCCATTTGTATTTACATCTTGGTTATAGCATTTTTAATTTTGGACTGCCTAGATTTTAGATTTTCTATCTTTGCAGAAAGGGATTGTCTAGTGTCTTCTATGCATATTTTTTTCAAGCCCAGCTAGTATCCTTATAATTGCTGTTTCAAATTAGTTCAGACATCTTGCTTCTATCTTTATTGATTAAATCTCTGGCCATTATTTATTCTTTCTCTTTCTTTTGGGGTAAATTCCTCCATCTTGCCATTTTGGAGGGGAAAAGAAGGCAAAATAAGACAAACTAATTTTTGTTTAATACACAAAGGAAGCTGGATCCAAGGTATGCTTTGTTCTGCTTCTTATAAGAAGCTTGATAGAACAAAGGTAGAAAGAAAAAAATAATAATAAATACATATAAATTTTTTTAAATTGCTCTTTCTGTATCCAAGGAAAAAAATACAAAAACAAACAAACAAACAAAAGGAAACAAACTAAAAACCCAAAGACTGTTTGGGTTCCTGTTTCCCCTAGAACTGGAGCTTTGCAGTACTTTATAATCAGAGATTTGGTGTGGGTGAGGGGTTTGTGCTGGTCTTCTGGGTGTTGGTCCTGCTGCTCTGATTCTCTGGTAGAAGTGCCCTAGTGGATATGTGCCTGAAGATACAGGGGAGCAGGGCTTGGTGTAGTGGCTCTGTTTTCCACTAGTGGCATTATTTAGCTCACTAGGGCAGATCCAGCTGGTCGGCATTGGGGAGAAAATGGCTTTGCTATTCTCTCACCTTTGGAGTGGGGAAATACATGCCACCACTCTTCAGTAAGCCCTCACAGAGACGCACAGTGACTCCTCCTGTGTCCCTGGTTTCTCTCAGACACCTGCTTTCACCCTTTCAGTGTCCAAGCTGTCTGCCTGTCAAACAGCACCCCTATGTTTTATCACAGGTGCAGCTGTGTTTCAAAACCCCACACTTCGGACCCCCCCCCCCACCGCCCGGCAGTAACCATACTGATCCTCTGGGGGAGGGTCTCCCTGCACTGTGGGTGGTACAAGCTTATTCCAGAAGATAGTCACATGACTGCAGCATGGTTCAGAGTTTATGGTATAGGAACAGACACCTGCTGAGGGCGGCAAACCCTGGTGCCAGCTATGCATTAGGATTTACTATAAACTCCAAACTATGCTGCCCCCAGGGTCCTGTCCCCATGAGAGGCCCTATCCCCTCTCCCAAATACACTCTAAGCTGTGACCAGTGTCTACTTGTCCCAGAAAACAGTTGCACGACCACACTACAGTTCAAAATTTATGGTAGATTGTAACACGAAGCCGGTGCTAGGAATTGCTGCCCTTAGCCAACACCTTTGTCTCTATACTGGTGAGCTGGGGAATTCAATGGTGCCCGCAGAGGTCCATCGCTGGGGGAAAGGCTGCGTTACCTTTAGCAAATAAACTAAGCAGAGGAACTGGTTCTCCCTGGCTGACCCTGGGGATCTTCAGGCCATCTGATGCTGGGGCTTTGCCCTGCTCTCCCACCAGAGCACCACTAAGTCCTCAGACCCTGGCCTAGATATGTTGCAGACGTCCAAAACTTTAGGCTCTGTGCCCTAGTGTTTATAGAAAACTGGACCTATTGTAACCCTTTCCTTTTCTCAGTCAATGGTAGTGGGGAACAGTTTTCTTGCATAGTCCCTTGCACTTATTTTCACTCCACCCCCCCACCCACCCACCTACTTTCTCTCTCTCGCTCTCTCCTCCTTCTCTCTCACTACTCCCTCTGCAATCAGGGTTCCCTCCCCTGGGCAGGATCCACAGCTCTTTATTCCCACAAATTAACTTTCCAGTTCCTACCTTCCAGAGGTGGTTTTCCCAGAATGTAGATGTGCAGCTTTGTTCTCTAAGACTTCTGATAGATTTCTTGGCTGTTGAGAACGGTTTGATACCTATCTAGCTAGCTGTGTTCAAGGGAAGAGGCAAGCACAGGGTCTCTACTCCACTATCTTACCTCTCTTCCATTTTACTTTTGACATCACATTTATTTCTGCATTTTGTAAGTTTCAGAAAAGACAAGGGCATGATGATGATGATTGTGAGTTTATGGAAAGTGAAAGTATAAATCCCAAAATAATTTGAAAAAATAGATCTTAAACGTATCTTATTTCCATGATAGACGTTTGTTTTCTTCCTGTAATTTCACATTTATCTATTTGCTATATACGTTAAAAGGAAAATAACCTAGAGGCAAAGTAAATTACTATTGAGATATATATTTTATTTGCTATAAGTTGGTAGATTAGTTCAGAAAATGAAACATTACAGGATTTTATTGAATGTTTATAAGTTCATAGGCCTTACACCTTATTATTTATGTTAAAATGGCTTCTTAAAATAGCCACAATTGATTAAATTGGATCGCTTTAACTTTGAAGAAAATATGAAACTAATTTTTCACCATAACATCCGTTTAAGCTTAAATCAAGATTGGGGCAAATTCAGAAGATCAGAGAATGTCATTGTATTTTCTCTTTTTTTCTTCTATATTTGGGCAAGTCCTCTTCTGTGTTCTCAAAATTTAGAACTTCTCCCCCCACCTCTCAACTACAGGATTACTTAGTGTAATGGCTAACCATGAAGATTATTGTTACTGTTAACTACATAAATTTTCAAAGGGTTTCTGTGCCTGTGTAATTCATTTGGTCAGGTTTGCCTTATATTTTGATGGGCTATCTATATATTGTAATTTGAAAATCATTAATGAAAGAGCCTGCTTAAAATTATCTTTCACAAAAGCCTAAAATTTTCATTTTCCTTTAAATCCAAATATCCAGGGAGTTTGGAGTATTTTAAACTCTTGGTAACTTAGTATACCTGAGATTACTAAAATTGAATAACAAGGAATGGGGATTCTTGGGAGACTAGAGTAAATCATAGAAATAGAAAAATAGTGAAGGAAAATTCTAAAGAGAAGATATACAACTTAGACTAACAGCCCTTTCTTGGCCAAAGCCTGTCAGTGTTGTATACACATTTTTTATCTTCTGGGGAATGTGATTTGTTTTTCATAAAGATATGGTTGGTGCCAAATAAAAGTTTCATTAATGAGGCCAAGATGAGAAATTTCAGAATACATTAAGGGATTAAGGATGAGAAGTGACATGTTTATATTGATTTCACAAGGCCACCGAAAAAGAAGATCCAACCTACTGCCTGAATATTTTTGATAGCTAAATTCTTTCTGATTCCCTTTCATTGCCCCCTCCACACTTTCACCACTAGGTTAGCATAAAAGAGAGATAAGGGGTGATTTTGTGACTTTTCTATGTTTCTTCTAGAACCATATACAATGGATTTACTATACCTATCTGTTCTATTTAGATCTAAAATTAGATAAAGGTTTTCTGAAAATAACAGCCTCATGACAATGGCACCAAAATGGAAGTATATGTAGAATGATAGGTTAAAGAATTTAACAATTGCTGACATAAAGAGGGGGATGAGGTGAGGACAGAAGAGGGCAGTAATAAACCATAAACAATGGGTTTCAAAAGGTTCAGAAAATAGGTAACATATACATGTTAGTGTCAGATCTATAATCTTCAGTCCTTACCATCCACGTAACACTAGTCCTAATCTCTCATTTGGTTTGGTGATATTTATGCGAACATCACTGAACTAAAGAGGAGAGTCATCTTGACTAAAGCACAGGGCTGTAAGGAAAGTTAATGGGATTCTACGCATTGTTTAGCTTTCTGACTGGGAAAAGCTGCTGGGTCTTAGTGTTTACTAATTATTGACAGAGAATAAAATCAGACAGTAAACAAAAAACCTAGGAATTAGCAGTAAGAAACCACAAAGAGCAGATGTTGGATTTTCATTCATCCCCTATGAAATATGAACATGAGTATGAATATGTCTTAGGAAATATGAAGTCCTATGTCATTTTCTTCAATAATTCTATTTAGGTATACAGCTGGAGTGGCAATATTATCTATCTGAATAGTGAAGAATGAACTTATCCAGACCTGGCCTTTGTTCATGTTCTTGAGAGCTTACCTCTAAACCTTTGGAATTTCCCGTGGAATAAGAGTGTCTTTGTTATTCATGGTGGGCCCCTTGGATCACAACTGCTAGTTTAATGCTAACAAGATGACTCAAGGTGAGAGCTGGCCCTGGTGGAAGGACCAACTCTGTGATTAGAGGATTTGAGACTTAAGGCAATAAGAAATCAGCCTGACCTTCGGTGATAAGGTGGGAGGTTGAGTTCAAGCACTTGGGCAATACTTGAATCAGTTATGCCTAAATAATGAACTCTTAAAAAAAAAAAAACAAAAAAAAAAAACTACACACTATTCTTCATATTGCCACATGTTGATGTCTGGAGGATAATGCATTCCTGAGAATATAGAAGCTTCAGATTTGGAACTCTTGTTCAGATTCTGCCTTTGCATCTTTGTTCTTTGACTGGTTCTGATTTGTATTTGTTTGCTCTAATAAAATTATAACAATAAGCATCATTAATTTCTGTAAGTCTTTCTAGCAAATTTTCAAACCTAAGTATGGTCATGGGAACCCCTAAATTTGTAGCCAAACGGTTGGAAGTGAAGCTGGATCTAGGGACCCCTGAACTTGGGGTTGATCACTGGAGTTTTAGGCAGACTTGGCTATCTGAAGGACTGTGTCCTTTACTTCACGTTTGGCTAACTCTGAGCATTACCATTTACTGAATATCTACTCTATCCCAGGCAATGTGTTAAATAATTTAAAATATATTATCACTGTGTGAGTCAACCACCAAGATGACTACCAGTAAGACTTACCTCAGAGTATTTATTCACTTATGTAATCCCCTCTCACATTAGAACTGTCTTATTAGAACTGATCTTATAACCAATAGAGGATGGAAGAAATGAAGGTGTGTGGTTTCTGAGGCTTCTAGCTCCTGTTTCAGTTTCTTCAATCACTTGCTCTGTGGACAGCCATCCTTCATGGTACAGGAACACTAAAACAGCCCCATGCAGGGACTCACCTGGGAAGAAGCTACAGTTTGGGCCAGTAGCCAACTCCAACTTGTGTTAAATGTGACTGAGCTACCTTGGAATCGGATCCCCAGCCTCATCAGGCTTTTAGGTAACTATAGCCTCAGCTAAATCTGAGTGCAACCACATAAGAAACCCCAAGTAAGAATTGCTCAGCTGAGCCTTTCCTGAATTTCTGACCCACAGACTCCAAGGGCATAATAAATGGTTATGTTATGCCATGAATTTCAGGGGTAATTTGTTATGTAGCATTAGATAAACAAAGTAATTATTTTCTATATTTCAGCTCATTTAATCTAAACATGATTCTCTCAGATGGTTATTGTTGCCCATGATTTATTGATATCACCAACAATTTCCATTGACGTACACCCAGTTTCCTGGACTCATTTTCTTTACATTCTCAATGCTTTGAACAGTTGTCCATTCTCTGCCTCTGTGTCTTGATTACCATGGTATTTTTTGTGCTTGTGGGTAGTTATTTAATATTTTCAGAACAAATAAGTTCAAAGGGCTTAAGTAACTTGTCCAAAATGTCATACATAGAAAGTATGATTCCAAGTTTTTCTGTGTGACTGCAAAAATGTCCCAGATTTTTAAATATTAACACATTAAACAAAAGCATTTCCATTGTTAATGGTAGTTCCATTGTTAATGACAGAAGGGTCATACGCTGGATTTGTTCATTGGCATCACTATCTGTTCCCCTCCCCCCACTTTTAAAAGATTTATTTATTTATTTGAGGGGGGTGGCAGGGGAAGGGCAGGGGAGAGAAAGAATCCTGAAGCAGATTCCCCACTGAGCACAGAACCTGACCGGGGGTTCAATCCCAGGACTCTGAGATCATGACCAGAGTCGACATCAAGAGCTATCTGCTTAACTGACTGAGCCACCCAGGTGTTTCTGTTCCCCTCCCCTCTGGAAGTTCAGAGCAGAATTTGTAGTAAGTTAGACTTGCGTACAAAGAATAGCTTTCCTCTCAATGCCTGTGTAAACTTAGAAGAATAAGGTTTGCAGATGAATTTCCCTCAATAAGGTGGTTTCAATATTTCTTGCATAGAGTAGGAGACTAAGGTAAATATGTTATTTGCCTTATGCAATGCCAGCCACATAATAAACACTTAAATGCCTAAAACCTTTCTCATCATGGTTGATATAAATCTTTTTATTTAAATCATTTCTTAGTACTGTTTCTTGTATTAACTGTTATACAAATATATATAAAACAACTGGTTTGTAAATTCTGGCAGAAACTAAGAGTTCTTTTTCTCACTATTGGAATAAATATCTCCATAGCCCCAGCACATAGCTCTGATTCCAACATTCTTTCATGATGTTTGATGAATGAAGAGATGGGTTAGTTAATAACTTATAACTTGCTAATATTTAGTCAAACATTTGAGATCTTTAGTCATAGAATTACAACCATTGACCTCTTCTCATCCCCCACTTTACCCCCAACAAACATACTTCCATATATTTTTCTACATTTTCCTCCATTTTTCTACAAAGCCATTTTTTTTTTTTTTTTAATTCTAGCCAAATCCCACAAATGTCAATGTTAAAGTCAAAGTGCATTTTTCTTACAATTTGTTTGTTTGGTTTTTACAACCTGTAAATTGTTGCTTGGTCATCAAGGTGACTAACGGTTCATCTTGCACTGAAGTGTAATATCCAAGTCTTTTTACATTTTTTTAACTGACAATATATTACTTTTTGGCATCAGTAAGTCCCAATTGATTTTAGGCACAAATTGAATGCCCTGATGGCTGTAATATGGTGATTTATCACCAGAGTCAGCAGCGATTTTGCTTAGCAATGGATTTAAGTAGAGACTGGAGAGAAAGCTCCACCTCTTAAGGTGAAGGGTTAAAGTCTCAAGGGTGCAGGCACTTAAGTGTGAACATTTCATAAAGGTGCTAGACAAGAAAACTTCCAAGTTTTACTGTCCAGGGTTTTGGGGAAATTGAGTTATTGAAAGCAAGTCCAACAACTGTGTATGATTAAGCCAAGATCTATACTGTCAAAGTTGCATGTATGCTTCATTGCTTTGGATTTTTTTTTTTCTTTCCTGTGATCACTGAGAAAGAAAAACACTATTTTGTCAACTTTCACAAAATATTTGCTGCATGGGTCATGATATAAGTTGTAATTTACTTTACAGGATCCTAAATAAACCAGATCTAGACAATTGGGAGAACCAAACAATTTCAACGGTATCGTATCCAGAAGTCGCATATGTCAGAATATTTAGTTGCTGTTAATTGACAGGAATCCAGTTTCAAAATGGCTTACATAAAATAATTGGCTTCTATTCAGAAGAAAATACTCAAACATCCAATATATTGAAAGAAGACTAAATTAGGATTTTTTTTCCAGGTCATTTCATCATTGTTAAATTGATGAGAATTTTGTTTCTCTATAGTGGTGATGGAGGCATGCATTATTTGTTGATGTTTGTTCTTAATTCCTCAGTTTAAAATATGGTAGGTTTAATTTTGGGTGTGACACTTTCTGAGTTACTAGAGGTTGGGACTTCCATATATGAATTTTGAGGAAGTTCAACCCCATAGTACCTCACAGCTCTAGCAACAAGAGATTATGGTCTCATTAGGAGACCATTATCTCCGAGGTACTGGGGGCTTCTGGCCTCAAGCATAGCTTGATTTAGGCCTCAAATCATGACACCAGGATCTCTCAGCTTTGTTTCTTTTGAATTGGCTCTATTCTCCTGTTCAGCATCTGGTTTGCAAGAACTTTCGGCCTTTGATAAATCTGATCAATTTTTGATAGCCTCATATCAGAGATGGCTGTTCTCTCTGAGGCATCTTGTTGGCCAGAGGGGGATTGGATAGAGTTTATTATAAACCTAACAAACACAATTCTCAGAATTGATTTGGATTATCCTAACTGATGGAATGTATTCCCCTTTTGAAACATGTCACTATGGCAGAGAGTGTGTGTGGAGTTCTGTTACTGGTCATTTGCTAGCCAAGGTCCTTGTATATCTGTGTCCTGGTAGCAAAATTACTTTTATCACCAGGACATACATAGTATGTAAAAAAGGGTTCCTATTTCCAGAGCAAATCCAGAAAGTATTATTAAAGCAGGATTTTTGGTTACATTGAGGTTTAAAGAAAGAGAAAGGAAAATGAAAACGAGAATAAATTGGGGATGATAATCACTAGTACTCCTAGAAGGATATGACATATCCATTGTATCTAATTTATTTAAACCATCTGGATGTTTGTGACAAGCCAAATCTAGTGACAAGCGGTAAGTGAAAAAGACATTTGATAAAGTTTTATCTCAAATGCATGTTCTCTTTGAAGTACCTATGCTTAGATTTTGTAAAGGCTTAGTCAAATGTGATTACATTTTAGTACTTTGAAAAGCCTATTTTCTAGTAGTGTTTCAGTATAATTTTATCTTTTTTTGAGGAGCTTTTATTTTACTAATGAGGTGGGAATAGGGTACAGATAAAATATAAGTAACTGTGGGAATGCTTAAAAATGAATACCCATAATCACAACAGTTCAAGAAAATAAAATTGTATATTATTTCCTGAAGTTAATTATTGTTATGATTATGAATATTTGTCTATAGATTGGTGGTAGGAGGTAAAATGACTTGTAAACTTTTATTATTGCAGAAGTCGTATTTTGACATTCAGAAAACAAGAAATGACAGATTTTGAACTATCTCCTCTATTCATTGCCTTTTCCTCAGATAGAAGTATTGATCTTAGAAGGCACAGTCACAAGAATGCAGGACGTAAAAGAAAATGCTCAGCTTACTGGCAAGGCCTATTTGACACAGTGGCTACTCATAAAAAAAAATAAAATAAAACAGAAAAAAAAATTAAAAATGTAAAATGTAAGATTCGGTACTATTTAGAGGACACAAAGACCGGGCTTGGTTTCAATAATGCTAAACGGCATGCAGTTCAGTAATAAATGGGGAATGAGGGGATCCCTGGGTTGCTCAGTGGTTTAGTGCCTGTCTTCGGCCCAGGGCATGATCCCGGGGTCCTGGGATTGAGTCCCACATTGGGCTCCCTGCATGGAGCCTGCTTCTCTCTCTGCCTGTGTCTCTGCCTCTCCCTTTGTGGCGCTCATGAATAAATAAATAAAATATTAAAAAAAAATAAATGGGGAATGACTAAATCAATTCAGATCAGACTTCATGATTTTATCATTTTAATTGTGCTGTATCTGCATTAACATAAACTGCCTTATTAATCTCTTGTAGTTATTTTTATTTAGGTTCAAATTGTCACATCTGTGGGTAATTGTCTCCCCTGTGGGAGCTTCTTCAAGTTTGCCTGAGACCTCCTGATTTGATCTATGTTATCTTTGAAAGAGTTCTTCAGATCTGGTCATACAAGGTATTACAGACTCCTCTTTTATATATATCCTAGCCACAGCTCCCAAAATGAGCTATTTCTTCAAGGACCCCTTCAACTTTTAATAGAAAATGCTATTTAGAGAGACAACCTGTGTTCAAGGAGTATACTTTATTTTTATGAGCTAGACATATTTTATTGTAATTATTCATGTGTGGAATATTTTACTTCGTAGAGATCTTGCCATACTAATAGATGATCTGTTTCTAGAATGATCAGAAGTCTGATTTATTTAAATAAAACATGTTAATAAGGAGACAGATTCCTTTAGAGCTTCGCTAGAGAGTCAGACTTGAAGAAATTTCTCAAGATGTCTGGGTGTCTGTACTGGGACAGTAGAGGACCTTGTAATTTGGGTGTATTTCTAGGGCAGAGTAGCTTTTCCTCCCTGTGAAACAAGGATCAGGAACCAAGAGCCAACCTGTTCACTTCTAACAGACTTCACCTGCAGAACCTATAAAGGATGAATAAACTCCTTTGTGATGCCCATGTTTGTCAATATTCCAGGCTGCCATAAAGTGATGTTCCTCACAGCCTGTTATCATTGACAGCAGCAGGATCAAGTGTCAATTTAGTTTTCATGGCCTTTACCTACAACCCAGAGTGTTTCTTAAGCATGGATTTGACTAAATACTTTGGTTTAGAGTTGTTCTGACATAAAATTATTAATTTAATAGGATTTTTAGACCAGTGTTAGTTACTTCTACAACTGCAAAGCATTTTTAATTTTTTAAAGAATTTATTTATTAGAGATAGAGAATGAGAAAGAAGGAGCAGTGGGAGAGGGAGAAGCAGGCTACAAGCTGTGGGGTGAGCCCAATGCAATACTTGATGCCAGGACCCTGGGATCAGGAGCTAAGTCGAAGGCAGTGTCCCAGGCATCTTATATTTGAAGCTATATTACTGTGTCCCTATATCTATATCATCTAGATCTATTCCTACATGGAATCAATTTGTTGACAGTTACTGTACAAAAGTCCTGAACTTAGGAGTTGGTACAGAGGAATGATTGTGCCCTTATCTAATCTAAAATATACACATATTCTTACTAATAACATTTTTTACATGTTATTAACCAAGGAAGATTGAGCTTGTTTAATGACAAGTTTTCTCCTATTATGTGGTAAACAGGAGAGCTTTCTTGGTAATGCTGAGCTAATTATTAATCTGGAAAGTGCCTGATAACCGACTATGTCAAGTATCCCCATTTTTATATGATGAAGAAACAAATATTTATTGTGACCTGGTGACCTTCTCACAAAGCTCATAACTGTAAAAGATATTTTAACAGTTCTATGGTTATGAATCTAGATCCTGAATATTAAATAACAAAAATGTATTTGCATATGTAAGATCTGGACATCAGATAAAAGTGACTAGGGATAAGAATGGTTATATGTGCTATTTAAAATAAACATGATAGTGGGCACCTGGGTGGCTCAGTGGTTGAGCATCTGCCTTTGGCTCAGGTTGTGATCCTGGGGTCCTGGGATTGAGTCCCATATTGGGTTCCCCATGGGGAGCCTCCATCTCCCTCTGCCTATGTCTCTGCCTCTCTGTGTGTCTTTAAATAAATATTAAAAAAATAAAAGTGATAGATTAACCCATTCTTAGGGATTCTAGCTTTATCATTTAATTCAGAAATATTTATTAAAACATGGTTTCAATGGCCAATAGGCACATGAAAAGATCCTATACGTCACTAGTCATCAGGGAAATGAAAATCAAAAACACAATGAGATACCTGTCAGAACGACCTATTAAAAAGACACAACATAACTAGTGTTGGTGAGGATGTAGAGAAAAGGGAACCCTCATACACTGGTGGTGGGGATGTAAATTGGTGCAGCCACTATGGAAAGAAGTATGGGAGTTCCTAAAAAAAAAAAAAAAAAAAAAAAAAAAAAGGTTAGAAATTAGAACTACCATTTGATGAAGAAATTCTACTTCTGCATATTAATCCAAAGAAAATGAAAACACTAATTCAAAAAGATATATATTACCCCTATGTTAATTGCAATATTATTTATAATCAAGATATGGAAGCAGCATAATTGTCCATCAGTAGTTGAATAAAGATGGGAAATACACATGCACAAACACACAATGGAATATTAGTCATAAAAAAGAATGAAATCTTGCCATTTGTGACATGGCATGGACCTAGAGGGTGTTATGCTAAGTGCAATAAGTCTGAGAAAGACAAATATGATATGATGTCTTAAATGTGGTGTTTAAAAAAACAAACAAATGAACGAACAAATCAGAAACAGATTCATAGATACAGAGAACAAACTGGAGGTTGTTGAAGGGGAGAGGAGGACTGGAGGTGTGGGGACAGGTAAATAGGTGAGAAGGAAAGAGGTACAGACTCCCAGTTAGTGGGAGAAATGGATCATGGGGCTGTGATATGCAGCATAGGGAATAAGCCAATAATAATGTAGTAACATTGCATAATGATGGGGTAACTAAACCTATTGAGGTGATCATATCATAATGTACAAAAATACCAAATCACTTTGTATACCTAAAATTCACATAATATCATATAATATTGTATATTAGTTATAACTCAATAAAAACAAAATAATAAAAATAAAAATACAGTGCAATTATTTGAGGGTAACACAGTATAAATACATTTAAAAAACCAACATGGTATTAAGATCATAGCAAAAATATCCTTATGAAGAAATCTAGTAATATAGGAAAACCATAACATCTAAGCAAAGTATACATTTTTATTTTTCATAAATACATTCTATGCCCTACCAGAGCAGTATTTCTTCTTGTGATTAAAAAAACTCCAAGTTATTATTTTAGTCTTTCCCTATTCTACGTTTATCACAAAGATTTAGGTACAGGTAGTTAATTTGAGAGATGATATTAGGAAATAAGAGCAAGGGAGTGGGAAGCATCTTAGAGGGAAGCAGGGAAAGCAAAAGAGAGGTATAATATCAAGGTCACTGCTATAGGCAATATGGGCTCAAATCCAGACCTCTGGAAACAGACAAAATGCCTTCTAGAATGTTCTGCTCAAAGGACGAGAGGTAGGGACATACATCCACTAGTTCTGTTCCATTGCCCCAAGGTTTTCCTCAGAGACTTTTCAGTGCCCTGGCTTTACCTGTGAGCAGGTGCAACAGGCCCTCATAGTCTCTGTCTCTTGAAGATATAATGTGGAGTTTCTAAAAGTATCTGTGACATGTATTCCCTTTATGATTATTGGAAATAGAGGAATCACCAAACTTTGTCTCTTTTATGGATAAACCTATGATATTGTACCAGCCTTATGGAAAGTGTTCAGTGCATTTTGTTCTTTCCAACTCATTTTTTAAAGTTACTTATACAAGAATGTGTGAAAAAAAAAAAAAAAAAAAAAAAAAAAACTTCCTTTCAGACATCTACTTGTCCTGGATATTCTAAAATCTATTTCATTGTATTTGTTTACATTCTGATACCAGATAATTTTGCTTTACAAGATTACTCTTTTTTTTTCCTCTGATAATGAACAGCAACATGGCATATACATTAACTTATTAGTCATCTGGAACCATTATATACAACCTCTTAAACTTTTTCAAAAAGAAGCATGAATAATAATTCAACTCAGATCTATGCAAATATAGGTACTTTTTTTCCCCAACGTATAAACTGATGACCATACTATAATATATAGATCACCATTTTTCATATCCCAGTGTTTTGTAATTTCTATCTTAATTAGACATTACCAGATATCAAATTCTGATTTATTAACCCCACATTAATCCAAGCTCTTTAAATTAAGAAAAGATACTAGAATTATAATATAAACTGATACACTACACAGAAACTCCAAGTGATTTTAAAAATTTATTTGAAAGATAAAAAACCAAGATTAAGAAGAAAAACCTTGTAAATTTGGCGTTAAGTTCACAAGAACAAACCTTTTATGAAACACATTAATTATTGTAATTTGATTTTATTTAACATATAATTTTAGGTATTTCGTAATTAAAATAATGAATAAATAAAAATAATATAATATTTAGAAAGTCCAAAAAATGCTTATTTGAAAATAGGTGTATAGTACTCTAGTAAAGTAAGTAGTATGTAATATATTAAGTACATGAGAAATGACTTTAATAAGCATGTGACTCACTGAGACACACAGTTGTCCCTTCTGCTGTGCTGGGTGCTTTAGCAATTAGCAGCTTAGTCTTTTTCTGCCCCTGACCCCTTCACCTTCTAACTCAGTGCTAAAATAGCTCTGCTCTTAGCAACCTGTCTGCATAATACGGGAGCAGCTAACCATGCCTCCTTCATTCTGTATGGGTTGTCATGTGCCTCAGACCAGGCTACAAACAGATCTTCCTATAAAATATCTGCTTGAACTCTTAGTAAAGACCAGAGGTTTTGTTTGTTTTGAAGTTGATAAACTGATAAAATGTAGATCTAGATTTAGCTGAGGTCTTTTAAGGCATTTACTCTTCTCTATAGAGCAAGGCTGCTCTCGATAAGCCTATAGTGAGAAACAGAATTCCAACAGCATCATGAGAGGACCTGGATACAATTATGCCTTAAGTCTAACCGTGTTCCTGGACATTCTAGTCATGTAGAACCATAAATTCTCTTTTTCTTTTGGCTTACTTGATCCTGATGCCGAATTATAGACTTTTTGCTTTTTGAAGTTTAAGTTTACTTCAAATTGTGGGAAACTATGTACAAAATGGTGTTCTCATTCTTTAAGAGTAAATTACTCATATTTTTACACATGCAGGTTTGAAATTTCATAATAAAGATATACAAAGCAAATTGAGGAAAAATAAGGCATCTGTGAGAGGGGTTGGGGGGGAAGTGTGTAAAATATCAGCTATCAGCTATTGCTATTGTAAGTCCAACGTCAAACACTATGTTGTATTGCAATAAAAAATAGGCATCTGAGCAAGCCAAATAGGTAGCCATATATGAGTGAATTTGTGTGCATGCTTATGCTTATGCATGTAAATATATGCTTATGTGTATATATGCATATTGATATATATATATAGTTAATAGTTTACCTCTATTGTCATATTTGTCTTTCTCACTTTTTATCTGTTTTAGTGGTCTATTAGTAGTGAGAAAATTTTAACTAATGAGAGAAGAGAGACAGCTGTATGACCATATAAAAATCTGCAATATTTTGGAAACCTAGATTTTTTTAAATAACTCACATTTGTTCATATATACCATATAGTATATAGGACAGATAGTAAAATTAGTGGGATACAGGAGACCCCATATCTGACCTCTAACATTAATGACCTCTATTATACTGGGTAAATGAACTAACTATTCCTAGCCTTAAATTTCTCATCTGTTATATGGTGAGGAGAACAAGATAGAAGAAGATATGGTTCAACCAGGTTAATGACTGCCAATATTTTTCAATCCCAAATTTCCTTTATAATATTATGCTTAGGATTTAAAATCTATATCTACCATATTATATTGATTAGGAGACATTTTGTCTTCATTTTAAAAAATTATTATTTTTAAATGAATTGTGGACACATTCAGAACTTTAGTTAAGGGAATGACCAGTGCTAACATCTCTCTAAGATTACTCTGATGGTTATATTCATATTTATTATTAGGCTTTATGATTGTGGTAATGTCTGATTTCCATTAGGCTTCCTAATATACTAAAATAACCTCTGAATTGCTAATGATAACCTTTTAGACTCTAAGCAGTCCAAATAACCCACATTAAAAATCTAAAAATAAATCTAAAAATAGATTTATTTATTTATTTATGATAGACACAGAGAGAGAGAGAGAGGCAGAGACACAGGCGAGGGAGAAGCAGGCTCCATGCCGGGAGCCCAATGCGGTACTCAATCCCGGGACTCCAGGATCATGCCCTGGACCAAAGGCAGGTGCCAAACCGCTGAGCCACCCAGGGATCCCCTAAAAATAAATGATTTCTAAGGTCATACTTCCCTGCTTTAGTTTTCCATATAGTGTATAATACATATTATATTTTCATATATGCTGTTGTATATAGCCTATATTCTAGGTATGGTTAGTCGAGGGCATTTGTAGGAAATACAACTTACTTGCACCCTAAGCAGACTCTTAGTAGGAGCTGCTTTTAGTAAGAGCTGCTCTACAGTAAATTATTCAGTGTACTTTGAACCTTTTATGATTTTCTTTATTCAGTAGAGCACACCAACTTCCTTAGTTGTCTTCATCATTTCATTCTAGTCCTGACAAGATATCATAATTCAACCTCAGCTGCCTTAGTTATTAGGCATTTCAACTCTTCTTTCCATAAGAGATTGAAGAATATAAGAAAAACTGAAGAAAATAATTTCAGATCATCTCCACAGTCAGGGACACGTCACCCCACCACCCCTAGGCACGTGCATACACTCATGCACTCTAGGGATTTGTGGTCTCTTTTTTTCTTAATGAGTCAAGTCAAAAAGAAAGCTACACCCAGGCGAAGAGGCAATATTTTATTTTCTTACTTAAATCTAAGACATGTCTACCAAGCTTCAAGTTTTTGCCTTGTAAGTAACCCCATTGACTGCTCACTGACCTTCTTTGAAGGAAACATCTAGTTAACACCTTCTGAGATGTAATCTAGCTTTGTGGCTCCAAGGAAGCCTGTGCAGTAACCCATTCAGTAAATGGCACAAAGTATATGGTATTAAATAATAGTAGGTTTTACATACCACCATCTCGTGGCTATCAACACCATAGCTCAAGTTAAAATTTTTCATCTTTATTTCATTTCCTTGCTAAGTTTTCATTTATACAGTGAGGTCAGATGAATAAGGTCACGGTCTGACTAAAAATGCAATCACCTTTTCATATGATCTTTGCGAGCTTTTTGTGGCACTCATTAATTTAGCATCAGCAAGTATTGAAGTGGGATAGCCTGTGCTAGAATTTCTTAGAGTACATACCTTAAAAATAATTTTAATGTTTAATATTAATCTTTGCTGAGTAAAAAAAGAAGAGGTTATATCAACAAATACTTTATATAGTGACTTCCTCTATATACAATGATAAATCTTAAGTCAGTATTTAGCATGTTTATTCTTCATACTGTTCTTCCTATCATGATTCCAGTGCTCTTCCATTTTTCCTGACAGCTCTGGTTTTGTCACTTAGAAGAAAATGGATTATCCTTTGTTGTAACTCAGACATCAATTGTAATTACTTCAATAGCCATAGTATGTTTTTCCTCAAGAAGAGCTTACAAGATGAGGAAAGCAAAAACTAATGGTCATCACTCATTCTTTTGGGCTCATTATTCAAGTAGCCATTTATTTCTAAGAGGAAAATAACATTTTCTGAGTATAATTTACATATCCAACAACTGTCGGACTTGCATTTTGCAAAAGAATATGAAAAAATACTTCTTGTTTATCATTATCGAACATGCCAGGAACTGCAGTGACATTTTATTGATTATAAATCACAAACTCCTGACATTTAGCTCCCTTAACCCTGATGACTCCTTAAGAGGGTGTTAAATATACTTAAGGGTAGTGACCTGTTAGTTCTCACACCAAAACCCTTGATCTAAGAGGCTGATACAATAGACCATAAAACAAGCATGCCTCTCCCACCCTTACTCCCTCAAATCTTTAGACTCTAAACAAGAAAAGCAAAACCGTCTTCCTGATGAGATGCCTCCATGTCTTTGATGATGGCACAGCTGTCATGGATATGAGTAATCCTCTCTTCTCCTACTTTCCTCATGGAGGAAGATACTGTCTTTGATATGCTATGAAAGGACATATGAAAAAAAGAGCCCTTATTGTATTTCCTGGAGACAAGAATCCATTCAATCCTCCACTTCCATGGCTAGCATGACAAAAGGAGCCACTCTGAGAATACAACAACAACATAAAATCCTAAGGACATGCCCAGCTAATTTATGTAAAAAACAAAACAAAACAAAACAAAAAAAAAACAAAAAAAACAAAACTGTTTAATTGTATTATCCACATTTGTACAGATTATATCAATTGGTGCTACCTATGGGGAGGGAAAATGTTATGTGTATAAATGAAGAAAGGACAAGAGGGCCAGAATGTTCGACATGCCTTTTACAATTCACTTTAATATGTTTGTTTGTTTGTTTATTTAAGAGAGCACTTACATGTGAGTGATAGGGGTTGGAAGGAGAGGGAGAAAGAGAATCTTAAGCAGGCTCCATGTTCAGCACAGAGTCTCATGAGGGGCTTGATCTCACAATCCTGAGATTATGACCTGAGCAGAAATCAAGAGTTGGAGGCTTAACTGAGCCACCAGGCACCCCTAAGTTTGTTTGTTTTTCTCATTGCCAAGATAATATAAAACCATTTATTCTTCTAACATTTATTAAGCATGAGGTGCTATATTCTTGTAATCCACATCATTGATTAAGTGGGAGGTAAAATCTAATGGAACTTACTTCCTAATGAAAAGAGATGAATGATAAGCAAATAAATGTTTATATATATGGAGTATGTCAGATCTCTCATGCTCTCTGGACTTCACAAATAGTCCATACTTATAATCTATTCTTAATTTTTTTTTTTTTTCTGAATGGGTGCAAGCCCAAAGCCCTGGTGTCCATTAAAATATCTGTAAGGACATAGGTGCTTTGGCGAATGTCTACCCTCAAATTCATTTCATGATTCAGCAATTCTGATAGTCAATTACTTATGCCATTATCTACAGATATCCCATGATTATATATATTTTTTCACTGTTCCTACTATTCCACAGTAATGTGGGGTATATTGAATAATAGCAGTCTGTACAAGGTGAAAGAAAAGTGCAGTAGCAGAGACACATAAGTTTAATGAGAAATTATAACCAAGTGGAAGAGAATCACAGATCAATACATAATCACCTTAAGGAAGCTGCACAATTAATCATCTGCTCAATTGCAATAAGAACTTAAAGGAAGTAGTTTCATTTTGTTTACTAGAAAACTCTACAAATACAACCCAAAAGGGGATTGGTCTAAAATGAAAAGGGATTATAAATTATCTTTTTGAAATATTTATTTGTTTTTCTTTCAAATGCATTTATTAATATTAGGGACTATGCCAAAAAATTGATTGTCAAATACTTTTTTTTCCAAATAGTTTTTTTTTTTTTTTTTAAGATTTTATTTATTAATGAGAGACAGAGAGTGAGAGTCAGGCTCCATGCAAGAGCCCGATGTAGGACTCGATCCTGGGACCCCGGGATCATGCCCTGGGTCGAAAGCAGATGCTCAACCACTGAACCACCCAGGTGTCCCTGATTGTCAAATACTTATATAGACTTTTAAATTGACTGAGTTATTTAATGTGAACACATTGCACTTAAAAGTAATGTGTTATGGGGCACCTGCGTGTCTCAATCGATTAGGCATCTGACTCTTAATCTTAGACAGGTCTTGATTTTGCGGTCATGAGTTCAAGCCCTACAGTGGCCTCTGATGTGGAGCCTACATTTGAAGAAAAAAAAAAAAGTAATATGTTAGAACTGGATAAATAAAAATGAAAGGTGCTATCCCACGTAGCAGAAATGCAAAAGATAAAAATGGCACATAAAGATTAATAGATGCCTAGGTAAAAGTGATAAATGCCATACCGTGGCACAGAATGCCAGGGAAATAGAGTGGGAGGGATCATTTCTGGTAGCCTGTGGAAGAAGGTAGAATTTGAGATTAGGTATGTGATACTGATAGACATTATTTGTGATAACTATTTTAATTTTCTGTTGCCTTATAGCAAATTATCCCACACATAGTGACTTAAAAAAACACTTTTTTAAATCTCATCATTTCTTTGAGTTTGGGCAAGACCCACCTGGGTGCTTGGCTCAGGCTCTCACCTACATAAAACCAAGATGTTGGCTGTGTGCGTTCTTATCCGGAGGCTCAATGAGGAAAGGATCCCATTCCAAGCTCATTGAGGCTGTTGGCAGAGTCCATGACCGCAGGTCAAATGCCTGAGGGTCCATGTTTTGTTGACTATTGACTGGAGGCTGCTCTCAGTTCTCAGTCTTTCTAAGGTTTTTGGATTGCCTCTGCAGTCCCTTGCCAAGAGAAGTTCTCCATCATGGTTGCTCACACTAAATCTCTTGCCTTTGTTTACCAAGGAAACATTGTATAACTTATCATAATATATGGCATAACAAGGATGCAGCTCACCTCTTTTGCCATATTCATTCATCAGAAGCAAGTCACTAAAGGCAGGGGATTACACAGGGACATGGACACAATGAAGTGGAAAATCATTGGGGTCACAGGGTCTATTTGCCACAGTAACAATCCCCAAAATTCTTACTAACTTACAAGAAATGTTTTTGTATTGCTTGCGGTATGCGTTGGCATCTACCACAACTGCTACGTGATGCCATTCCAAAAATCTTATCATCCTGGGGCTCAGTCTAATAAAGAGCCCATCTTTGGAAGATACCATTTGCATGATAGAAGGAGAAGAGAATTGATAGAGACTTCTGACTCGTTTTTAAAACAATTGTTCAAATATGATATATAAAGTCCATTCACGTACCGTTGGTCAGGAAGCATCATAATAAAGTAGGAAGGGACAGTAAAGGGAGGAACAGCTATTTGGGATCTATAGGCCAATCTACTAAACTTTGAAGTGAAGGAATTAGGGGAGGTTTGAGGGCAGTTCTAGAATCGGTAACCCATAGGGCATATATAAAAGATCTCAAGGTTTCTGTTTGGAAGAAATCTATAGGGTATAAATTTAAAGTTGTGGTCATCTTGCATCTGCATTTTCAGCGGTTTTACATTCTTAACATTATGACTGATTCTCCCAAACCACCTTTCAAACACTGAATTTAAAAAATACACTTGCAGATGAATACTTCCAATTTATTTGGATGGAAATACTGCCTACTGGACCAATAACAAATCTTAAGTGTTATTACCTCCTTTATTTAATAGCATTTGACTATGCGGGGTGGTATTTTTTTTTTTTTTTTGTATTGCTTTTTCAGCTTTTACACAAAAATTAATACAAAAAGATAAATGTAATTTTTGTAAACTTTGCACAATGAAAACAAAAATGGCTATAACTGGAAATGCTGAATAAGATTAACATTGGACTAATGTTGACGGGATATTCAGTTGTGAAGGACGAGAACAAAACATTAAAATGTAAAGAGTAAGTTTAAAAGCAAGGTTTATCAGTGATTTATTTTGCATTTTTAGGTCTTTTGGACCTTCTCACATTTTTCAATTTAGAATTTTTACAGCCATCAATCTTTATTCAAGTTTATTGAGCAACTAATATGAAAGCAAGTATTATTCTAGACTCCGGGGATAGGGAAGTAGGCCAAACATTTAAAAATCTCTGTCTCTTGGAACTTAAAGCTTAGTGGTAAACAATGCTAAATGTTCCATATAAAATATGACAGATATGTGAATTTATTAGAGAAACATAACATATGAAAGAGTAACATGGAATGTTGGAGGTAGTTGGAATTTTATGTAATGATAGAGAAGAGCTTGCTGCAATATGTGGCATTTTAGTAAAGACCTAAATGAGGTGAGAGAGGGAGCCATTTATCTATCTAGGTGAAGAGGATGCAATGCAAAGGGTTCAGTGAATGCAAAATTAAATATGCTACACGGCGAAATGCTAGCAGAAAATCAGCAGGTGTTCACAGACCTAAGTGGTATAAAATGTATTGAAGCTCTTTGAGATGGAATAAATAAGAGCTGTCCATTTGGAAAATGTACCTGCCAGTAGCATATGGAATATTATCAAAGTAGAAAGGATAGAATTAAAAAAAAAACAAAACAATACAACAAGCCAGTAATAGGAGTTTATGGCGATCTAGGAAATAAGTGATAAATTGTAGCCGACACTATTAATTGAGTGCTGAAGAGCTTTACTTCCTTTTTTCTCTTGATATAATTAACTTTTTTTGAGTGTTTCCCTCTCTCCACCCCTTAACTGAAAAAAAAGTTGGCGCTATCCCTAAATTAAGGTTAGATTCTGTTTGGCTAAGCCTTCTTCCAATAGTCAATTTAGTAGTGGAAATGTGATCTGGTTCTGGCAAATGGGATTAAGAAACATTTTCTAAAGATTTCTAGTTCATGAAATATTCTAGGTCCCTGGGAGCATAGGTCATTCCCCATGACATGCCCACTCCCCTCCCCAAGGAGAGCAACAGCCAAGCTTGTCACTAAGCCGGGAGCTCCTTCCCTGGCCATAGTCCTTCACAGGTTCCCAGTTGCTCTAGGCATTGGATCCCTGCTACTTGTAATAGTTCTTAGGCCCAGCAGGTGCACAGAGGGCAAGCAACCTGTCCGGAAGGCTCCCATCAGAAAACATGTTTGTCCTGGAGTCTGAGAAGCCTCACTTCCACCTTGAGATTGGTCCTTTGTGCATCAGGGAGGCTCTCATGCCAGGTCACTTTTCATCCCCTATCTAACTATTCCAAGGCTGGGTTGCTTCCCTCACTGCACAGTTTCTGGAGCTGTTTTGTAATATGAGATCACAGGACAAGTCACCCACTGCATCCCATCTGGGTTGGGATGGGCCAGACAAAGCAGACAGCACAATCCCAACAGAAATAAAATTAGAATTGGCAATTGTGAAGAAAAAAATACAGGAAAAAAAAAAAGATAAATATACAGAAAGAAGTAGTCTTGCCTCTCTAATCTTCTAATGTATCTTGGGATGACCAAACCATTTTCCATTTATGATGAGAGCAAGCCACAGGGACAAAATTTTAATACATGGTGACTTGTGAAAATAAAAACAAGAAACTTCACATTAATTGATGTTACTGAGATGTACTATTCAGTGACCTTAGAATTGCCACAGTCCAGGCCTTCCTCTAAATGGCATTGTAATACTTTCCCATTTCCAACCTTTGGATTTGAGTTCTTTGTCTTACAGCTTCAAGTCTTCTATCTGAAACATAAGGGAGGTGATAAGACTGTAACGTAGAGTAGGAGTGGGCATAAACGTTATGGCAGTGAGATAACCTAAATTTATTGGGAAGTTTCCATCTACTAGATGTTGTTTTGACCATTTGACAGGTATTAATCTTCACAACCACCCTGGGAAATAGGCTAAATTTCCTCTCAAAATGCATCCTTTATTTTCGTTGGCATTAAATTATTGCTGGAAAATGGCTGACCTTAGAGGAACTACAATTTCTCAGGCTTTCTTGCAGGCAGGGCTCGTGATGTGATTGCATGTTAAAGCAAGGTGAGTGGAATTGATGTGAGACCTTTCCAGGCTTGACCTATAAAAATCTTCAACATGATGCTACCCTATGACCTTTCCTACTGCCAAGTGGCTGACTTTGAAAACAAATTTTGGAAATGGCAGTGCCACCAATATCCTGTATTTTGGAATGGCGGTATTGAGGACAGCATCGTGGTAACCTGCTGACACACCCTTAGTACTTGCTAAGCACTTTCACGGGAACAAGAAATGAATGGACTTTTATTGAGCAAGAGATAATAGTCCATTGTGTTTGGGTTCTTATATATATTTTTGGTTCTATTCGATATAATCATTCTTTAATTGGGAATTGGAAAGTGAAGTATGTGGGTGCATGTGCCTGGTATAAATGTTTGTATGTGAGAAAGTACAATCCTGTTGGATTTTGGTACTGAAGCGTGTATGATAATAACTGAAAGCATTTCTGCTTTGTTCTGGAACACTTTTAAGTGACTTTGAGATTATTTTCTCAATATTTTGTCAGGATCTCCCATGAACTATCTTGTTGATAACTTTATTTCTGTTTTTAACAATTGTTCTGTTTACCTTTTACATGTCTTTGGACATTATTTTGTTTTATTTTTTTCATGATGATTAGTCTTTGCACGGAGAACTGACTGTTCCGATGTGAGTATAAGAGTCTCATACAAAGTCTTCCTTTCTGCCTGTGGTTGGTTTACCTATGATCTTTGTAGGTACGTGTGTTTTTTTGTTCCTCCTACTTCTATGTGTCAGGTTGTCCAATGACTTAACTATTTTATTTTACTTTTTGCTGAACAAGGATTTAGGTTTATTCTATTGTTTTTTCAATCTCTATTAATTTTCACTTTTAGATTTATTAAATCAGATCATTCTACTTCTGTAAAATGTATTTTTATTCTAACATTGAATTTGAATATTCACTATCTTAATAATATGAAAACATATAGCCTCCTACTTCTACAACTTTTTATTTAATTTATTTTGACATTTCATTATCCTGATTTTGGCTTAGTTTAGATTTCCTTTTTGATATGAGAGTTAAGGTTTTATTCAAGGTGTTTAAAACCATTTTGTTTATTTATTTGCTGATGACAGTGTGTTGTATTATTTTTTATTACGTTGTTAGTTTTATTACATTGTTAGTATTTATTGTTAGTTTTATTATGTTGCTCTCTCTAGTGTTTCATCAGTCAGGTAATCCTTGAGCTTGTCTTTGAAGCTCAAAGCAAAATGAGTTTGAGGATTATTTTTTAGATACTTGAAAAGAACATATATTGTCTTTTTTTTAAAGATTTTATTTATTCATGATACACAGAGGCAGAGGGAGAAGCAGGCTCCATGCAAGGAGCCTGATGTGGGACTCGGTCCCAGGACCCAGGATCATGCCCTGAGCTGAAGGCAGATGCTCAACCACTGAGCCACCCAGGGGTCCCTATTGTCTGTTTCCAAAACAGAATTTGATGTATACTAATGATTTTTACGTCAGTGTAAAACTTTGTATTAAGGACTTTAATTACATGAACTGATATGATCTGAACAATAGTTCCATGAGATAGATATTATTATCCTCTAAGCTATTTATTTATTTTTAATGATTTTATTTATTTAGTTGAGAGAGAGAAGGAGCTCAAGAGAGAGAGCACAAGCAGGGGAAGGGGGAGAGGCCCAGGAAGGGGGAGAAGCAGACTCTCTGCTGAGTACAGAGGCGTGGAGCTTGATCCCAGACCTGAGATCAGGACCTGAGCCCAAGGCAGAAATTTAACCTACTGAGCCATTGCAGGCGCCTCTATCCTCTGACTTTAAAGAGAGAGAAATCAAGTCTCAGAATTAAGTAAGTTGCCCAAGCAAATGTTAAATGTCTTATGATAAACTTCATATTTTCTATTCCTATTCTGTACCACCTTCCACAAATCTATATTCAAGTCCCCTGTTTCTCTTGCGAAGGGATTTACAGTCACTGTTAGTCTGTGAAAGACTCTTACTCATTATGATTGCTTGTGTTTTCTAATCATCATGCTCAAATTCCAATCCAATTTGATTAGCTTAGATTTTGGGTTATAATCAGCTGTTCATATCAGAGGTTGCCCTTTACCTAAAGCTAGGGAGGGCCTGGCCTATTACTTAAATTATCATGAGGACTGATGTTTGTAATGCCAATTACATTTCACTTAAGTTAGATAGAACTCTGCTATTTAGGGTAGATTGGAATGAATTTATTGCAAGTAATGTCTTCTATTCATTACAGGAATTGGTTATTAAAAAAGATTAATTTTGTTTTATCTATTAGCGAAAATTGTTCATTTTACCGTGGTTCCTGGCTATTGGTTCATGGTTTGGCTCACTCTTATAAATGCAAAAGGGTGCTACAGTGGCTTGAATGTTTCTTTGGGAATGTTAACATGTTCTAATATAACCTTTTTACTCTCTCCTTAAATTTGGCCTAATTCTATCCCATTACTCAGTATGGTTTGATGGGGTATCGAAAAAATAACTAGTTAGATAGAATTGAAAAATCTATCCTATAGGTAGGTAAGATACCCTCTTCTCTGAAATGTGGTTCCCCCATCTACAAATCATGATGATAATATTACTGCATAGGTTTGGGAACTACATTGTATGCATTAGGCACTCCATAAAATTCAGACACTCTCTCCCTTACAAGTCAAACCGTTTCTGTCAGGAAGCCCATTCAAACCGAATAGGCCAAACTTTTGTCTACTTTATTCCAATCCTGATTTCAGCTTGAAATAGAAAGCAACATCCTTTTCTATTGAAGCTGCAGTGCTAAGCAGGCTGTTCCAAGTCCGCCGGGAGCTGAAAACCATTTCCTCTTATACAGCAGTAAAGTTCATATTCTTTTGCCAAACAGCCATGGTTAGATGATCCACGTCTTGACATGCCTTGATTAAGATCCCAAAATGCAAATCACCTCTGAAATAAAAGATTTAGTGCCCAAAAGTATCTGTAGAGAAGATTACAAAGTTAGTTATGTCCAATCTGACCACAGGCTTGCTGGGAAAGTCGGAAATTTTGCCAACATCATCAAGATGGTCGTTCAAGAGGACACTTAAGCATGCATTAAACGCCAGAAGTGTATGAAAAACACCAATGCCCAGGTTTGAGAAACACTGATATATATCATTTAGTCTCAGCAAGACTCAGTCAGGTCATTATTATTATACCCCCTTTTCAGATGAACAAAGATCAGAGGAGAGAGGTTTGCTCAAGGTCACATGTATCTAGTGGGTTGTGAAAGCCGAGAGCCTAACTTCAGGTTTTTTACTCCAGGACCTCTCAAATAAAGGGTGTCTTCTATACTTTAGGACTATATTGAGAAACCCTGTCCTTGAAGTGACTTAGAAAATCTATCACCATTTGGAAAAAAGAGAATTACTTTTAAAAGAAAAGAAAAAAAAAAAAAAAAAGACTCCAAAGCCAGCAAGAATTGAGCTTGGATAGAAGTGTGAGTATAGGGGCACCTGGGTGGCTCAGTGGTTGAGTGTCTGCCTTTGGCTCAAGGCGTGATCCCGGGGTCCTGGGGTTGAGTCCCCCATTGCCTATGTCTCTGCCTGTCTCTCTCTTTCATGGAATAAATAAATAAAACTTAAAAAAATGTGAATATAATAATAATAGAGACTTTTTTCCAGCCAAAAGAATTGCTATAGGGTGAATATGTGACCCTTCAAATTTCATGTCTTAAGTCCTGAAGCCCAGTGTTTTGGAATTTGGAGGTGGGCCTTTGGGAGGTGGGTCATGAGGGGAGCCTTTATAAATGAGATTAGTGTTCTTATAAAGGAGATTCCAAAGAGCCCCCTTGTCCTTCTGTCATGCAAGAGCACAGCAAATATATGGTCATCGAGGAACCAGAAAATTAAACTTCACCACGTACTAGTTCTGCTGGTAACTAGATCTTAGATTTCTCAATCTCCAGAACTGTGAGAAATAACTTGCTGTTGTTTATTAGCCACCCTGTCTATAGTATTCTATTTTAGCAGCTCAGACAGGTTAAGATAGAAATATAGGGGTGAAATAGTCACAGACTTTATTTCCATTTATAAATACTCAAGAAAGTCCACTACCTTCCAAATCCAAGTAAAGGAAATATCTATTTTTTTAAGATTATTTATTTATGAGACACACAGAGAGGCAGAGACACAGGCAGAGGGAGAAGCAGGCTCCATGCAGGGAGCCCAATGCAGAACTCGATCCCAGGACCCCGGGATCACTCCCTGAGCCAAAGGCAGATGCTCATCCTCTGGGCCACCCAGGTGTCCCTAAAGGAAATATTCATAGGAAATACAGGAAAAAGTTACTTGCTTATTTCAGCCTTTTCAGTGATATAACTAACACCAGAAAGCTAATCTTCTGATTGTAATTTTTTCTTCATATATAAAACATAGTTAATTCAAGTGGTAGCCTGAATCTGATGAGGCACTTAAGGTGGTGTATCCTGTTTGTTCCCTTTATTTATCATCAATGTATAAATTGGCTTTCTGGCTTCTCAGGATTTTTTTACTTTTGCTAATCTGAATTTGTCATGTCTGTCATACAGAATCCCTTTTGATTACTCAAATCTCACTTTCTTTAAAAAATTTGAAATCCCCTCTTACTTTTAATTCATAAAATTATTAGTACAGAGGCATCATTGTGACTTTCTGTCATTGTGCATTGTTGAAGTTTGGACAGACTGAATAATCATGCAGGTCTCATTAACCTAATAGAAGTATTACTTTTTATTTATTTATTGTTTTTAACCCACCAAAATGCAATGATTAAAGCCTTCATTGATGATGAGGCTACAGTGAAATACCTTCATAAGCTTTCAGTGGCAGTGTAAATTCAAGATCTCAGGGTCCTGGGATGGGGCCCAGTGTCGAGCTCAGCCCTGAGCATGGAGTCCGCTTGTCCCTTTCCCTCTGCTCCTCTTCCCACTCCTCAACTCCGCATTCTCTCTCTCCTCTCTCCATCTCTAAAATAAATATATATATTTTTAAAGAAAGACATAAGCTATGCTGAAATTTTTCTCTGCTAATTCCCTTTTTTTCCTATCAGCAACTAATATAGCCTTCTAAAATTATTAGCATAAAGTTCTATAGCTGATGAGTCAAGGAGCCATGAATGAAATGCAGGTCTCTTCTGGGGGATTTTTTTTTTTTTTTAAGTTCAAACATTTTGTTTCCTTGTGTATATGCCTTAATACAATATTTTAATACTTTGTACATTGCAAAAGAAATCACATGTCTTGTTCTTGAACAGAATTGTGTTCACTGGGGACATTTATGTATAATGATTTAGTAATCTGGCCTTGTACTGTAGATCATGCTATAGTTTTCATGTGTCTAGCAACAGACCTCAAGGCTGAAAAGCTAATCATTTTTTTGTAATTATTCAATTCCCTCTGTGGGAATCATCTAAAGTAACTAATTAATTACAATGATACTTGGAAGTCCACAACTGAATAAAACCACCAAGGGATGAGTCAAACTTTGCTGATAGTGGCATAAGTATTTAATATTAGGGCCAATGGGACTTTTGTCAAAGAATGTGTGGGAGAAAGTTTGATGCCAAAGTCATAAACTGGTGATTAAAAGCAGAAATGACAAATAATTTCAAATGCCTTTTCTATAATAGGAGAACAACTTTCTTAATGGAAGTAATATTTAACTCTTTGGTAGTGTCATACACACTTTCCGACTCTTACTAACCTGTCAATAATAATATTCAAGGTATAATTACCAAAACCCCCATTCCATGTGTAAAAGTTGCTAGTTTTAACCCCGACTTAAACCATTTAATCTTTCATATGAAAAAGAACCCTTCATACACACAAGGACAGTGAGAAAGATTAATATTTCAGCTTCTATTTGATGGGTGTTTTTATTTTCTGATAATGTCTCTTAGTAATAAGGCTTGAAATTTGAGGTTCAAACTATCTTAGAAGTTTGCTATTATTTTTCTTTTGAGGTGGTGTCATGAAAATGAAGCTAATTAATCTCCTGTAGAGTATTCTAATCTGCTTGTTAATTTCCACTCTATTTTTCATAAAATCAGTTCTTTTAAATTACTCTTTGGCTTTATGTGAGCAAAGCCTACAGGGAATACTAACACTTATAGGTACTAGTTTTATTGTGTGTTCTTACCCCAAGTTCAAAAATACCATGGTTTGAAAAATATTTTGAGTATTTTGCACTTATTATATATAATTCACAGTGAAACATTAGAATTACAGCATAAAAATAATCCTTCAGAAAGTCTATGTGGTCTCAATAGTTGCATTTGTTATTAATTGTATACATTCCAAATTGTGTGAAAATTAAAAGCTCTTTGCAATTTTAATTATTCAAACCCACTCATTTGAAAAAGAAGAGACATTGGCTTAAGTCAACAATAATTTATAGTAGAACTATAAATAAGGATTAAAGACCTCATTCTTTCCCAATCTCCTGTATGTTTCACAGGTACGCTTCAACAGGGAGCCAACAGTAACTCATCTGCAATATCAGAGGGGGGAAAAAGTGAAAATGTGCCCGCTTTTGTAAAAATGAAATTGGAAGGGATAGTCTAGAGTCTTCTAAATATCAACAGCCCTAATTTTGAGAACCTCAACAGACAAAAGGTTAATGCTAAGTTATTATTTATAAAAAGACAATGTGAAAATTGAGAATAGATCATCAAACCCAATACAGCTCTTTCTCTACTTTTGATGGGGTTACGTTTTGGTAAACCCATCTAAAGCTGAAAATACTGTAAGTCGAAAATGCATCTAACATACCTAACCTAACAAACATCCTAGCTTAGCCTAGCCTGCCTTAAGCATGCTCAGAACACTTATATTCACCCACAGTTGGGCAAAATCCTCTAATACAAATCCTATTTTATAATTGACTGTTGAGGGGATCCCTGGGTGGTGCAGCTGTTTAGCACCTGCCTCTGGCCCAGGGCCTGATCCTGGAGACTCGGGATCGAATCCCACGTCGGGCTCCTGGTGCATGGAGCCTGCTTCTCCCTCTGCCTATGTCTCTGCCTCTCTCTCTCTCTCTCTCTCTCTCTGACTATCATAAATAAATAAAATTAAAAAAAAATAATTGACTGTTGAGTACTTCATGTACTTTATTGAATACTCTACTGAAAGTAAAACCCAAATGGCTGTATGGGTACAGAACGGTTGTAAATATATCATTGTTCACCCTTGTGATTGTGATTCCATGGCTCACTGGGAGCTGTGGCTCACTGCTACTATTCAACATCATGAGAGGATTATACTGAATATTCCTAGCCTAGGATAAGGTCCACATTCAAAGTATGGTTTCTACTGAATACCCATCACTTTCACACCATTGTAAAGTCAAAAAATCTTAAGTCAGGGACCATCTGTAATAAGGTGTTTTTAATAAACATTAACAGAATTTTAGAAATGAGGGATCTAGAGATATCTAAAGGATTGCCATGTGTACTGTAACAGTCAAGTCATAAAGTAATATTAAAATATTGAGCAGAAGTTGCCTTCCCTTGTTATTATAGAAATAACTAGATATATTTGGGAAAGTTTACTTATATGGTAAAATGAGGATTTATAAAAATCCATATGTCAGGAGCTGTTAGATTATGGTAATGAACTGGGAAGATGACCATGCCAAGGAGTATATTCTTATCTAGCCTTTACTGTCTCTGGGAAAGTTCTAATATAGTTAGGAAACAAGTTCATTTAAAATGGCAATGGGTAATTAAAAACAACAACTTTGAATATCCCTGGTAGCTATCACCAATGTTTATTTACAGATTCTCAGGTGAAGATGGCCCACTAGTCCATTGAGGGAAGATACATTAAGAGTATTGTATTTAGAAAAAATAAAAACAGTTCCTGGTTTTTAGCAATTTCTGTTAGTTGGCTAGAGTCCATGCATTAAAATGTATTAACTTTACTTACTATTAAATACAAATGCTCAAGCAAATAAAGACACTGGAGATAAAATAAGCAAATGTTCATTAGAAACAGTTGAGTAAGGATAGGTTTATTTGGGTAAGATTAAAGATAAGATTAATGGCAAATTTAACTCCCAAGTTCATTGGCTTCTTTCTCCATTTTTTGAGCTCATCTCTTATATAATGAAACACTAAATTGCTTAATACCTTTGGAGTATATGTAGTCTTGTCTCAACACATTTTTCACCAGTCATTTGCACAACTCAAGGACTGTTCTCTTAAGTGCTGCTAAAATCTAATATTTTGCACTTCCCTGACAGGAAGCTGATTCTCACAATTACATGGCTTCAGTCATGCCATTGCTATTCTCTGGAATATCTTAAAGGACCTGAGGCAAGAGAAAAACACAAGAGACTGTATTTCTAATTCTGATGAAAGATGATTGTGATCTCAATTAAGTGAGTCATAGAAGGAATAGACAGATGTGGGTGGATTTGAGAAAGGAAACAAAGGAGAAATTAAGAGTCTTGTGGTTTAATTGCTTATGACAGATGATAAAGACTTGAGCATCTGGGTTGGTAGCTGTTCTGTCAACAGAGATTGATAAAAGAAATAGGACACATTTTGGAGGTGATAAGGAGATGAGTTTGGTCCAATCTATTGAAATAGCTACGGCAAATTCAAATAAAAAATCATGTTAAATTTATGGCAAATATTTATAGTAAATTCAGTAGACAGCTGGACATATGGATATGATATGAAGGAAAGAGACTCAAATGATAACTCTAGATCTGTGAGACATTTATATGGACAAAGTAACCATGATCTCTTAAGGGAATTGAGTCATTTGCCACTCTTTAGTATATTTGCACATTTATATTTGTATCAACTTCATTGGTTTGGGGTGAAAACCCCTCAAGGATGGAAAAACTTGCATTGATATTTGGATTGGCTTTCATATTTGTATGATGCCTGGCTCGTGGCAGACTTTAAATGTGTATTTCCTGAACATATTTTTTAATACATTGAAGTTAGATTCAAAGGTAAACATGGGCTCCCTTGAATGTGTGGACTGCTTATAAAAAGATAAAAATACACTTGTCTGTACATATTATTCAGAATCTCTACAAAGAACAAAAAGCATGCATATCTTTACAAAACTCATTCATTCAGCAATCATTTTGAGTAACTATTTGCAAGGTACTATGTCAGGACAAAATTTCTTATTAAAACTCCCAAAATATATGGAAGGTATCAGGACTGATAATATTTTGGAAGGATGCAAAAAAGACTTAGAAGATCTATTTTCGGGATCCCTGGGTGGCGCAGCGGTTTGGCGCCTGCCTTTGGCTCAGGGCGTGATCCTGGAGACCCGGGATCGAATCCCACATCGGGCTCCTGGTGCATGGAGCCTGCTTCTCCCTCTGCCTGTGTCTCTGCCTCTCTTTCTCTCTCTGTGACTATCATAAATAAATAAAAATTTAAAAAAAAAAAAAAAAAAAAAAGAAGATCTATTTTCTGGCAACAGATTTTTGTTACTTATAATGTAAAAATATTTTAATTGCTTTATCTCATGTCTCTCATCCTTCATCTGTACTAGACAGTTTTCATTGTATAGTTGCTGAAAAGTGGATGAATAAATGAATAATGAATGAATGAACTCTTAAAAAAATAGTGGTCTGAAAACTAGGAGATCTTCCATAACAAGTTAACAAGTTATACAAAATTATTTTAGCCTTGATTCCTTACATTTTTCTCTGTAAAATGAATATAGATAAGCAAATCGTTATTGCTTTTAGATAAAAAATAGTAGATTCAACTTTTGGCATAAATTTTGGACTTCTCATTTGCAAAGCTAAAAATGCAAAGGACCTAATTGCTATAAGATTTTGTTTCCTTAGTTTTTCTTTTCCCCCTGTCTGTGAACCTTTATAGCAGGGATGGTATTCTGGCCATATTCATTTGGGAGCACCTAGCATAATGTCTCACACATGGTAGGTCGGGAATATTTGTTTGACAAATCATTTTTGCAAAGAAAAAAAGGAAATTAATCCAGAGCACAGAATGTATGCTGTGATTAGAACCTCATTGTTGCAATGGTTGGCATTTATGGATTGCTTTAACATATTTATTGAAGACACATTGTATAGAAGATGCTGTTTTTCACACTGAAGAATGGACTGATGATCAATGCAAAGTCCAATCCTTGCTAAAAATCAAAAAAATAAATGGAAAGAAAGTTTGAATAATGATAAATACAGGGAGGAACCTAACAGAATAATAGGCTGCAAACCCACCCATTGACCTTCACATGGAGTCACACACATTTCTTGTATGCCTTAAGTCATTTGATTTTTTTAGGTAAATCGGTTAGAAAAGATACCTTTTCCTTCAGAGAAATAGAAAGTTACAAATAATACGCATTAATTTATATAAAAACTATATTATGAAGGCACAATTTGAGTTTTAGTAATGTAAAGTGATGCCGACTTCTCCCAAAATATCATCCAAATGCTCATAAAGGAAACTGGCCCCAAGAATCAATTAGGAAATGGTGTGCCATTTGCCAAGTGGAAGCCACAGGGGACAATGCACATTCTCCTTATTGCATTATCATTATCGATATGGGCACTTCTTTTCCCTCATGGACCAATTTCCTGGAAGATGTTTCTGCTTAAAGTCCAAGTAAAACTTCCTTTGCCTCATATTTATAAAGTTAAATCAACATCCCTTATGTTTCTCCTACTGGCCCGTTAATCTATGATCGTGCCCCTCACCCCCCAAGAGACTATTTTGCTTTATTTAGGGCGTATTAGTCAAGAATAGAGCAAAGGGTGCAAATTAGGTCTTGCAAATTCCAGCTGTCAGAAAAATCAGCCAGCTGTGATTGATTAATAGAAAAATGCATCTGATTTTGCAGTGCAAAACCCAGTTGCAATTGTTAATATGATTCTGTCAGCAAAACCTCCTCAGCTGACAATCTTTACGGAACAGCCATCTGTTTTTGAGGATTACAAATACTTTATCAAAATATTTATGACATGTTTCCTCTGAAAGATGATATCTTATCCCTTTCAATAGATAAATGCCTTGAGGGTAACTGCAAAGCTAAGTAGAGAGAAAAACTTAACTTTAAAATTTATCTCAGTCAAAAGCAAATCCATGCCCATTTTTTCCCTACTGTCATGAGGCTATTAAACTAATATCAACTGGAGTTGGTTTCACTTGTATGCCCAGATTTAAAGTCGGACTGAATGCAGGAATAGATTATATTTAAATGGCTAATTTAAGGTTCAATTACATTTCTCTTTTATCAATCTTGTGTGCCTATATAAAATATGTAGAATTAATGAACAATTGTAAATGAGAATTTGGAAACTAGAAGAAATGTTTCTCAACTTGCTGAGGAATGTACTAGTAGACTTAGAAACGGAATGATTTTTCTCTGAGAAGTTATATAAAGTACATTTACCGTTTCTAAAGTTTGCAACATAGTTAAGGCCAAAGAAACTTTGCTTCAACCTAAAGTTTTAGTTTGCCTAAGTTTGCTTAGCTATGAAAAAAAAAATTGAATGGACTTTGTCTCATAAATAACTTTTTTCAGAACTTGCATTGAGGTTTGACTTGTTTGTATACAGCATTGTTTAAAAAAACAAAACAAAAAACAAACAAAAACCTCAAACAAACCTGGATTTGTTTCAGTTGATTTTTCCTAGTATATATTAGTATTTTACCTGAGAAAAAGGCCAAAGATTAAGAAGCAGAATCCTTCATTGTGGATCAGATTTCTGCTCTAAGAATTTGGAAGTGGTTTTGGTTTAGATGTTTGTTGTGTTTATTTTTTTTTCCAATATTTGTCTCACAGATTAGCCCTGAAAGTAGAATGATCTTTTCTTTCGCTTTTTTCCTTTTCCTTTTCTTTTTTCTTTTTCTTCTTTTTCTTTTTCTTTTTCTTTTTCTCTCTTTTTCTTTTTCTTTTTCTTTCTTCTTTTTTCTTTTTCTCTTCTCTTTTCTTTTTTCTTTCTTTTCAGCCTTCCTGCCTTCCTTCTTCCTTTCCTTCCTTCCTTCCTTCTTTCCTAAAAGTGTTTTAATTACTTATTTGAAAGAGAGATAGTAACTGAGAGAGCATGAATGTGGGAGAGGCATAGAGGGAGCAGCAGATTCTCCCTGAGCAGGGAGCCCAAGTCAGATCTTGATGCCAGGACCCTGAGATCATGACCTGACCTGAAGGCAGACACTCTACCAACTGAACCACCCAGGTGCCTCTAGATTTTTCTATGTCTATGAAATTACTCTGAGGATCGTCATTGTTAGGTTATTTTGTTTTGTTTTTAATTGCAAAAGTGGAATATCATTTAAGGCTATGTATCATGAGTACACATATTAACAGAGCTAAGAGAGTTTAATAGGTAGTCTGATTTATTTTTAAAATAATATGTCAGAGTTTACAGTTTGCAGAGACACTGCAGTGTTAGCAAGAAACAGAAGACAAACAAAGACTAGTTTATGCCTAGTGAGAAAGTCTGGCATGAATAGAGACCCTTTGAATTGAATTTTGGATTTAGACCAGACCTAGTTTGAATGTCAGCCCTGCTACATACTGCACTGTGATTTAGAACAACTTCCCTAACTTCTATGAGATTTAGTATTACCTGGAGATGATTAGCACTAGCCCAAAACTGGAATCCAACAAGAAAATGGAGAGCTAAATAAATAAATAAGAAAGAAAGAAAGAAAGAAAGAAAGAAAGAAAGAAAGAAAGAAAGAAAATGGAGAGCATGTGAGTGAAGTAACCAGCACAGTGATTGACTACTTAGAAACCAAGTCAATGTGACTTCTGTTCTCGTAAAGCTAGGAAAAGGTGGTGCTATTGAGTTGTAAACAAAGAAATATAAAAGCACAGAGTAAAGAGAGGTTAATTAAATTATGGAAATCTAGAAAGTTGTAATTCGAACTAAATAAATATTAAATGCACATGCAGTGAAGAAAACATGAGAGATGGATTTATATGCAATATCTGTACACTTTTGTTTGACCTCAATAAATATCTAATTTCTTTCAGTTTTATTCAAAAGTGCTACTACTTTATGCTCAATAAAGTCCCAGTTTCAGACAAAAGAGGAGGGCCTACTAAGTAAATGAAATTTAAATCCAATGGGAATAAAAGTGCAACTGATTTGAAATGAAAATTGCACTGAGTATTATTCTATGTGATTGAAGTTAAATTCAATGTAATGCACTATAGGCTATGTTTTCCTTTGACATTACAAGGGATGGATAAATTACTAAAAAAAAAAAATCAAATTGGTGCTGTTTTTCTTCAAGTAACTTAAGCAAGAATGTCTAAAAATGTGTTTTAAAATTGGGATCCCTGGGTGGCGCAGCGGTTTGGCGCCTGCCTTTGGCCCAGGGCCCGATCCTGGAGACCCGGGATCGAATCCCACATCAGGCTCCCTGCATGGAGCCTGCTTCTCCCTCTGCCTATGTCTCTGCCTCTCTCTCTCTCTCTGTGTGACTATCATAAATAAATTAAAAAACAAAAAAACAAAGGTTTAAAATGAATATGGCCTAATATATGCTGGTAGGAAATGAGAGTCAAAGGATTTGCAACCTGATAGCTAAAACAGAAGTAAAAACAAAATTTTCTTTCCTATAACTCTAGATAACCAAACTGTCAGATTTGCCGTTGCTGTTAAAGCATATACTTATTGGTTCTGTGCCTTAGTTCCTCCTCAAGACTCCCCATGACTTTAACTTTCAGATAAATTATTGAGGATGGCCAATAGGAACACCCAATGCCTAACCTTACATGATGCTTGTGGGTACCACCATGTAGTCCCATCCTACATTTCATATACCTCTACCCTTTGCGCACTTGACATTACTCTCTAATTCACTGAGTTTCCTTGTGACCACATCTTCAACCCTCAGAAATTTTGTCAGAATAAAATCAGCAGACCTTTTTTTTTTTTTTAGTGTTGGTTCTTGGTTATGCCAATATGGTCTTTGGGAGAACAAATAATCATTTAAACTAGATTTTTTTATTATTATTAGTAAGTGAGAAAAGAAAACCAGTAGCTCCATACACAGCAATATTGTGTGTGAATACCTTGTGTCCCTGATAAAATACGACAGATAATGTTGAGGGAAGATGAGACCTATGTCTTTAGCTATCAGGAGAAAGTAGATATAAGTTGCCTTGTACTGACTCCTAGCAATTTCTGAAAGTTACAGGCACAGATTAAGATCTCATTCTCTGAACATCAAAATGGAGAGATTATCAAGGTTTCTGGAAAATGATGTCATTTTATTAAAATGTTCATTTTTTTTCACAGTCATTAATACTGTAGATAATTAAAAATGAAAAAAAATCAATTCATTATCTAGAGAAAGAACTGGCATATTAAACATGCTATCTTTCAGTTCCTTCTATACATATACACATGTGCACACATGCATCTAATCAGGCATATACGTACAAACATAATTATTCCTGTACATATACAAACATCATTTGTACCAGATGGGTCATTGAGTAGCTTCAGTTTTATATCTTTTGACTCTGTATACTGTCACTATTTTATTAAATATACTTGAAAATAATAATGCCAACCAACCAATTCAAGACATATTTTTTTTCACTACACATTATGTGCCAGAGACACATAATTTTTAGATCAGTGAACTTCATCAGCAAAAGAAGACTCACATTCTAACACCCACAAAAGAACATGAAGATTCCTGCTCTCATAGAGCTTGTTCCTTAGAAGCAGAAGATAGACAATAAAAAAATAAAATAATTTGATTGCATGGTCTAATGATAAATTGTGCTATAGAAACCCAAAAGAAAAAAAAAAGTATATCTATATATATTTAGTTCAGGGAAATAGATGAAGAGGGTTGTATTTTAAATACCCTTGGCAGAGCATGCTTCATGGATAAAGTGAGGTGTGAGAGACTGGATGGGAGCAAAAAAGAGAGCCCTAAGCAGGTGGAAGAGTATTTCGGGTAGAGCAAGTAAGCAATACAGGCCCTTGGAGCTTGAACTCCTTAGAGTGGGCATGCCCCCCACCCCACCCCCGGGTGTTTTAGGAGTTGCAGGGAGGCTCCTATGTCTGTGGAGGAATAAGAGGAGGGTAGTGTCAGAGATTGTTGGGCGGTAGGCCCTCTACTGCCTTGTAAGATTTTGCTTTTACTGTAAGTAAAATCTTAAGAATGCAGGGCTTTGCTTCAAGGGTGGGTGACCAATATAGTCACACAAGGCCCACGCTCAAGAAGAGTTCTGTACTTAGGTTTTGTTATAAAACAAGATTTGAGTAAATTGGGAGATTGAATTGGCTTATTAAATGATTCATGAATCAGACAGCCTCTCCTCTGGTAAGTAGAATGGAGCTCCCAGGAGTTGTACCAAATAGAAGGTTTTTATAGGGAGGAATGTGGTGGGGCCAGGAAGTTATGAGCGAAAGAAGGGGATTGTTTCTTCAAGGTCACCTCAGGTGGGAGGGCAGGGGCTCTTATCATGCAGATTACCTCATCTTCCTTTAGGGGATGGAGAGGGCCCCTGTAACAGATGACCTCATTGGCAGAGATCTGAAAATTCCTGACTGGCCATTAAAACAAATGTCCAGATGAGGTTGAAACTGTGATTAGGTTAGATAGTAAGCCCTGGTTTGGTGACTAGATCTAAATGGTGCCATTTGGGGCATGTGGTTTTCTTTTTAAGCACTTTTAATGCAGTCACTGTTTTGAAACGTTCAGTAATTTAATCTCTGATTTTGTGTTTTTAAGTGAAATTCTATGGGGCAATGGGGAATGCTGCAGGGAGCCCAGTACTCCCGGCTAATGCTACCTGCTGTCTCTTCCCCTTCAATCCTGGATGGGTTTTCTGCCCCTTGCTCTCTGGCCCCAGTATCCAAAATCTGAAATCTCAGATACTCTATAGCACTAGGCAGGGGGAAGTATGAGTGTACATATATGTGTGCGGGGGAGGAAAGTACAGATAATCTCAAAGCAAACTGATTAACATTTAAAAAAAAATATTTTCTAAACTGATGAAATGAAGAACCTAAACAAACACTATGCATATTGCCAAATAAATCTAATTTTTAATGATTCTTGCTGTTTCACTGATCTCAGGCTTCCTCATTAGCACATCTAAAAATATCTTGAAAAGTATATGATTACCATCTTGATGGTAGGACTTCAGTGTATTAAAAATATTTAGAACTTTGCAAGAGCTAAAGGAACATGTTGAAATAAAAACAGGGCACTGGTCAGAAATGAGATTATTAGTTATTCATTTGCAATGCAAATATTTCTCCCATTTGTGGAACACCCAGCAGATAGCACATTTCCTGTTGATTGACTCTGGCTTTCACTTTTGCCAAACACTGACAATTTAAGGAAAGGAAGAAAGCTAAAATAGCTTTCTTTTAAGGCAAGATAAGAAGACCTTACATGACTTTATGACTTAAGTTGAATTTTTCCAACTTTTCAAAAGTCTCACTTTGCAATACAGAAGGAAATTTTTTTTCCTCTTTGTTTTTTTTTTTTTTCCTTCCTCTTCTGTTCTTCCAAGGCACTTTACTCAGTAGTGTAATAAGACCTTATATTAAAAATTCAATTTCTTTTCCTTTCTACTTGGTAGAAATAGCTGCAAATGGCTCTAAGCTGAAAGTATTCTTGGAGACTTCATTCCATTTAGTGATGTTTTGGCCATGATGTCCCTGACCAATAACAAGAGTCAATCTTTAGAGTGCAAAAGGTCTTAGTCTTATAAACTTCCTTATAAGCCATTCGTTACTTTGCACTGTAGTTTGCACTTAAAAGTGAATTAGACAAGGCAATTTTTTTCAAGCCTCAAATAAATTTATTCAGAGCTAGAATGTATGATCCAAAGGTCAAATCCAGTCTGCCCAAGCTCGTCTTTAAGCTTCAGGGGTTCATTAACCCAGGGCTGTTTATTTTTATGTCTCTGAGGCAATATTTTGATTATGGTCCTAGGATAGACACATTTCTTCTTGTAAGAGAAGTACAGCAACTGTCTCTGTTTTCTACCTTCATGGAACGATCTTTTTTTTTTTTTTTTTCTTTTCCCCCCTTAAAACTATTTTTTTAAGCTACAGCCTATGGCTCAATATAGTGTCATGAAATCGATGTATTCAGTGGAATAAGTATCCACAATAATAACAATCTAAAATACAGTAAATATACAATAAATAATATAGAACAATTATTTATTACACACAGTGAAAATAAGTGTTGTGACATGAGTCTTCCTCTTTGTGAGGGTGTGTATATACACGTGTTTATGTGGGAGCATGGGCATGTGTCTGCGTGTTGGGTCATTGAGGGTGGATACTTGGTTCCTAGACCTGTTCAGAAAGCATAAACAGAACTGTAGTTCTATTAGTTGCATTATTTTTTTAAAAGATTGTATATATGTATTCATGAAAGACACAGAGAACAAGGCAGAGACACAGGCAGAGGGAGAAGCAGAGAAGCATGCTCCCTGTGGGGACTCGATCCCAGGACCCTGGGATCAGGACCTGAGCGGACGCTCAACCACTGAGGTACACAGGTACCTTTATTGGTTGCATTATTAACTTAGCTCCATGTTCTGGTTTGTTCCTTATTCAATTATGTTTTCGGGACCCCTTAACTTCCTACATAATCAGTCATTAAATTTGTCATTTTACCCCTACTTCCTGTTTACCCACTTGTTGTAGAAACCTAATGGGGACCAGACTGTAACATTTGTCTTGATGTGTCTGATCATTCCCAGATCCCAAATCACACCTCATTGCCTGGACGAAGGCTTATCTCCGGATTGTTTCAAGCCCCACTATCCCCATTCTCAAGGTTTTAAGAAACTCCTTACCCTCCTCATGTTTATGAACTGTTCCTAGGCTCAACAGGGCAAGGCAGCTTTGGGAATGATCCCTTACCTTCTTGTTGGGCTGCCCTTCTGATAATAAAGTTTTCTTTGCTTCAAAACCGGTGTCTCAGACATAAGCTTACTGCACATCTGCTGCATGGACAAGTTTGGGTTCAGTAACATCATGAATGCAAAATATATTTCTTAATACGTTTCTATCCCAGTTTATGTATGAAATTATCCAAACTTAGTGGCTTAAATCAACAGTAATCATTTTCTATCTCTTGCAAATAGTCAGGAATTCAGAGAGAGTCTGACTTACTTCTACCCTAGGATATCTATGGGCTTAGCTTGAAGATTTGAAGTTGAAGTCCCTTCTCACTTATAGGCTCATCATGTACTCTCTTGTCTTATACTTGATGCTTAGATGTCTTAATGATCTAGTTTAGAACTAATGCCAACCAAAACACCTGTATGTGGCTTTTCCATGTGACCAGGATTTTATCAGAAGCTAGTGGCTGAGTTCCAAGGGCAACCACTGCAATAGATTGAGAGACAGAAGCAGCGTTGCTTTCAGTTACCTAGGCTCAGAAGTCTCAAAGTAGTGCAGTGTCACTCCCCCTGCATTCTATTAGTTAATGCAGTTAACGAAGGTTGACTGAGGTTCAGAGGATCGAATGTGCACCCCACCTCTCCATTAAAGAATGTCAATGTTACCCTATAAAAACAAGCATCAGGATCAGAATATATATATATATATATATATATATATATATATATATATATATATAGCTATTGTTGGAAAATAAAATTTGCTGCCACAAACTCTATAGGAAAAAAAAAAAGAAATTCGAAACAACTTGGTGTTTAGTCAGACTTTGGCCTTTTAGATGTTGAAGATTTTATATAAAAAAGTCTGTGTTGGGGCACCTGTGTGGCTCAGTCAGTTAAGTGTCTGCCTTCTGCTCAGGTCAGGATCCCAGGGTCCTGGGATTGAGCCAACATAGGGCTCCCTGTGTAGCAGGGAGTCTGCTTCTCCCTCCCTCCCTGCTCCTGCTCTCTCAAATAAAATCTTAAAAAAAAAAAAAAAAAAAAAAGCCTATGTTGAATACTGTAAATACTCATGATCATTAATATAGAAGACACAGTAGGAAAACAGTTTAAATTTAGGGAGAAGGGGCAATGTACTGAGTTTCACAGTCTCAAGTCTTAGGAGATACATACTGGTCAGAATGAACATGGAATTTTTTTTTCTCTTATTTTTTTCTCTTTTCTGCAATGGTACATTTCATATAATTGGGTAATGGCAAGGATTCCAACTTTTTAATTAATTTTAGGTAATTTATATTAATTGACTACTTATTCAACTAGAGGCATTATTCTAGATACTGGAGTAAATATTTAGCCAAATAAAACAAAATAGCTGCCCTTACGGGACATATAGTTTAAAGAGAAAAAAATATATAATATGCCATTTCAGTTTGCTGTATTCCAAGCTAAATAGGGATAATTGCAGAATGCTATAAGATTCGGAGAAAAAAGATGACTTATTCTGCTTGATGGGTTGGGAAAGGCTTTATAGAAGAGGTGCCTTTTGAATTGTATCTTGATAAGTCCCTGATGGTAAGTTATTAATATAATGATAATAAGTTATGTTATCTAAAAATAATACTATATTAAATATAGTATATATATTATAATATAGTATAATATAGTATAGTATAATATAGTATAATATAGTATATATAATATATATATATTACATATACTATATATAATAATATAATAATATATAGTATAATATAGTATAATATAGTATATATATATTTATAATAATAATTAATAATAATAATGGAAGATGTCAGAGTTGAAATGGAACTACCAAGTTGGGTCTACGAATGGGCTAATTCTCATATTGCTTAAGAGGTTTAAATTCTGGGTGCAACATGAGTGACCTTGTACATTAGGTAAATTATTGAACCTGTCTATGTTTCAGGTTTTTGCCTAAAAAAAAAAATATAGCCAACCTCTATCATAATATTGTCGTGAAGTTTAAAGGAAATTATGATAGTGTCCAACATGTCTTAAATACTCAAGAAACATCTGCCAGTATTACCAGCATTGTTTTCATTGTTCCTATTATTGTTATAGATGGGAGGACATTTTGTGTAGTTTATCAAAACTAAATTTGTTTAGCATAAGTTAAGCTAAGGATGTAGTCATTTCAGATATCATCATCATTAAAATCCAAATGAAATAAGAGCAATAAACAAAGCCAATCACTTTGAATGGCTGTGCTTCATTCTCATTACAGCACTTAGCACAATAAATACTGTGTTATCCATTTTTATTACTTGTTTATTCAAGATTTCTTTGTGCCTCTATCAGGGAGGTTTCAGCCAGAGAAGCAGAACCAGTAGGAGATATTTGCAATAAATCTCTTTATATAAATATATAATTGGCTAATAATATGGGGGGTGGTAGTCAAATCAAAATCTTGGTGGTAGGCAAGTCTTGAGGAAGGGCAGACTGGAGCTTTTGAACTCTTCAGTAGGCCTAACTTTGCTATCCATAGAGTTCTTTATCTATTTATTAAAAAAATTAGTTGCAATATATTTGGCATATGACATTATGCAAATTTAAGATATACAGTGGGTTAATTCAATAGATTTACACATTATGATATGATTGCCATTGTAGGATCAATGATTAGCACCATTATTCACAGTAGCCAAGATCTAGAAACAACCTAAGTGCCTGTCAATGGATAAATGGGAGTGATATATATTATTTACGGTTATCTCTTTTACTTAAGTAAAGTTTTGTAATGATGTGACCTTAATCATATCTATAAAATATATTCATATAAGTGTTTAGATTAGTGATTGAATGAACAACTAGAGACTGCAGTCTAGCCAAGCTGACCCATCAGAAGACCATCACAGCATCTAAGTATTTCTCTGTCATGTATTAGATTCTATATCCACTTGTAATATTGACTGGCTAAAGCAGAGAATCAAATATAGTTTGGTAAAGATTTTATTAATTTATATTTTATTTGAGAGAGAGTGTGTATGAGAGCCCAAGTAGGGGGAACCACAGAGGGAGAGGGAGAAGCAGGCTCCCTGTGGGGCTCCATCCCAGGACCCCAGGATCATGACTTCAAAAGCTGAAGGCAGCAGACCCTTAACCAACTGAGCCACATAGGGGATCCTCAAAAATATCCGCTAAAATGAATAGAGAAACATGTACATATTTAATATCATGCTGTATGACATTTGATAAGCCTTGCAAATGACTTTGAAACATACCATATAAGCAAATGCAAACCAGAAAATATGTTTAGGTCAGATGATAATTTTATGAAGTTTGCTTTCTTTCTTTCTTTCTTTCTTTCTTTCTTTCTTTCTTTCTTTCTTTTTTTGAAAAAGTTCTGTTAGCAATATGAAGCAGTCATTAATAATGAGAGAGATGATCTTGAGGAAGAACCATCAAGAGGATATTGTATTTATGTAGATGAGATAAAATGGTCCTACAGACTGGGCAATGGAGTAAGTGGGAATATGAGGCATATCTGGTGGAATTCTGAAAGAGATGGTAAGACTTTGCTGCAGAAAAAGCAAAAAAAAAAAAAAAATCTTTAGCCAATAACTGTTGCTTATTATGGGAAGGTTATGGACTAGGAATATATAAATTATAATTTCTTCAAGCAAAATGACATGAAATTTTCAGGTTTCAGCACCTTGAAAAAGTGCTATTGGATAGAAATAGGTCTGATCTGTTACTTGGTAAATCTTAGTTATAAGCAAACATAGTTTTAGCCAGAAATATGGATGTGCAATTGACAGGAAACTCATCAGTGTGAATGTTGGTAGCATAATTTACATGTACAGATATCAGAATTTAGCTTCATTAATTTTATTGGTGAGTGAGCACAACCTTCTAAAAATATTAAGAAGTTATTGGTATTTCCATGTACTTCTCTTCTGATGTTTTATTAATTGCTGCAGCTGTTTTCCTAAATAATTTAGTTAATATTTAACTGCACTGTGTCCTGGGATTGTTAAAGCTAAAGATGCAATTACAAACAATCAGAACAATAAAAGAATAATTACTAAAATCAGAAAATGTGGTGATGTGCTTAAATAATATTGCATTTTTTATGATTCTTTTGTGTATTTCTTTTTTTTTTCTTTTCTTCTTCTTTTGTGTATTTCTATACCCATTTTCTCCCCATTAGTAACCAGTATGTCAGTTCCTATAAGAACTACACAATGAAGATATAAGCTACTATATTGTAGAATGTCATTATTTGTGATAAGTAAAATAGTTAAATAAGTTTAGAAAGCATAGGATTAAATCAATTTGTATGGATTTATTTTATGGCAAACCTTCCTGTGGTCAATAACATACCAATATGCACCCTGAATTTTCAGGGTAAAGCAAGTAGTAAAAAAAAACAAAACAAAACAAAACAAACAAACAAACAAACAAAAAAACACTTACTAACCTAATTTGACTAACTTACCGTCATATATTTTGATATTCTGAATAGTGGGGGATAAAATGATCTCTGAAAGCTTGGCTCCTAGTTAAAGATGGCTTATTAAACATGATGTTACTCTATTATGTTTCATTGGAAGGATCTAAACATACAAAAATTAGATCAGATACTGTGCTACAAATCCTGGGAGGACAGTATCAACCAAAGAGAATAATAGTCAGAAATTCCATAGATAATATATGACATGTTAGGATCATAGTGAAGAAAATTTCAACTAGAAACCAGATATCTCACATAGTGAAAGAGAAAACCACCAACCCCCCCCAAAAAAAAAAAAAAAAAAAAACAAAAACAAAATAAAACAACAAAACAAAAACCAATGAAACAAAAATACGGAACACAAAAAATTAAATGTATTTTCTCGGTAGACAGCCACAAGGGTTGAGAGATCAGGTTTGTGTGGACAGGGCATGGTATAGACATTAAGTAATTAATTACAAGTAATTACAAGTCTACTTTCTTATCCTTAACACAACTAAAATAAAGTATTTGCCTTCAAGCTAAATCTGTGATTGAATTTATCAGAGTTCAGTCAGGAAAACAGAAACCATTCTATGTACCTATGTATAAAGGGTTTAAAGTAGAGGAAGGGGCTCACATGAATTTTGGATGAGATGGGCATGAAGGTCCTAGAAGCTGCTTCCAAAAGTCACTATTTGAAACTGAAGATCTCAGCTTGCATTGTCACAGTGAATGACTCTTAAAAATGTCATCTAGAACTTGTGGCATTCTCAAGAATCTCGGAGAAGTTCTCAGATCTTACTCTGCCACATGATATGAGAGATTCTCAATAGCTTACTGAGATACTGCCAGGTTGTCTTCTCTGTGCCTGGCTCCCACCACCTCTGGAGAAAAATGGATTCTATATCATTCCAGCTGCCTTTTCAGTCTTGAGCAGGTTCCTGTGATTGGTAAACTCTGACTGGGGAGCATACAAGAATGGGAGTTCTGCGAAATATTGTTCTAAATCATAGAAGGTACCAATGTTCCACCAAGTTAGCAACAGGAAACCAAAGAGAATGGTTGTCTAAATAAAATTTGGATTGTTGACTCGAGAGGTTCATAGCGCAGATGCCAGGTATTGAGTTACACAAAATAACTTAGAACCACCCGCTCTGTAGAACCAGGAGAAAACCATTCTAAGGTATGAGCAACCACATTTCAGAAAAAGCCTATTTCTGTATTTCTCTTCTTTACCTCAAAACACTATATCACCTCTGGTGCCAGACTTTTCTAATCGGAACCTAGGAAGATTAGCAGGTAATGTTAATGAACCACCGGGCTAAAGAATACAGCCTAGATGTCTATATTCTCTAGAGAAACAGAACCAACAGGATATGTGTGAATATATGTGCACACACACACACACACGCATATATACACACACATATATGTATGTCTATATGTGCACACCTATTTTTGTGTGATGTATGTATTTATACATATATACACATAATATATGCAATACAACATATAAAGAGTTGGTTCATATAAATATGGAACCTGAGAAGTCCCGTGACCTGCCATCTACAAACTGGAGACTCAGGAAATCAAACAGTATAATTCAATCTGAGTCAGAAGGCCTGAGAACCAGGGGAGCTAATGGTATAAATCCTACTCCAAGGACAGAAGAAGTGATATCCCAGCTCAAGTGGTGAGTTAGAAAAAAGGGATGAATTCCTCCTTCTTCCACCATTTGTCCTATTAAAACCCTCAACAGATTGGATGCATCACATGCACGGTGGGGACAGATTCTATTTTACTGATTAAATTGCTAATGTCATCCAGAAACAGTCTTATAGGCACACCACAAAATAATGTTTAATCTGGATACTTTGTGACCAGTCAAGTTGACATAAAATTAACCACTGCATGTGCTAATGAATTATAAACAAGAATGATCATATATTTTAGGAAAAAAGACCATGAGAGACATTTCTTAAAAAGAGAAATAACATCCCTCGATGACACAGTTAGGATCTGTAAAGAAAATATAAAATGTTTAAAGTTAGTTGCATAGATTATCTTCATAGAAATTAACAAGAATATTATGTTTAAAAGCATATTTTATTATGTTTTTATATTTTAAGTTACTATTTAATCACTATTTACTATATAATAATGAGTATAATATAAAATATAATTAAGTGGAATATTAGAAAACAATATACTGTTTAATATTATAAAATAATGTTATAAAATATAATTTAATTTTATAATAATATTTTATTTTATTTTATTTTTTAATAGTAATATTTTAAACTGCTATAATTATCTCAATTATAAAATAATCAACAAATAATAGAAGGAAAGAAAAGGCATGGTTAAAGATTAGATTACTAAAATGAGAAATTGGATATGAAATGAAAAATACAATAACAATTAAATGGAATACGAAGTTAAATTTTCAAAAAGAAAGATTTAAGAAGAAAGAAAGTCACTGAAGCAAAAAATGATTAATGGGAGGGGGAAAAAAAACAGACAACTTTCTTTCCTTGGTGAATCATTTGAATGTTCATGGTCAAAGTTCCTCCAAGTATCAAACAGAACAATCCTAAAGTGTCCTATATTGGACCTATACTGCCAACATTTCTTAACTAGAGAAAAAAAGAAAAAGTTCTAAGAAAGCAAATGCAAGTTGCATATTTATATAAAAGTTATACTGGCATATTTCCACTCTAACAATATGCAATAAAGTAATGAAACAAACTTTTTTAAAAGGATAAAAAGATAAAAGTGATTTTCCCAAATTTACCCAACTACTTAATGGGTTTCAAAACTGGATTCTCTGCTAGAATCCATGATCCATAGTGTGCTGTATCTATGTAGTTTTTCAAGAAGTTAGTAATTTGAAAAAAATATATATATGTAGTGGTACAAATCTGTTACAATAATAATTATTAACTCCTGAGAGGTACCAACAAAACTATTGTATGATCAGATAATACAATAATATTATAATCATATTATCTTTTGGACGTGTCAGGAAAGACTAAATGTGTTTGGTACGTTAGCTAGCTAGCTATCCTCTATCTAATCTATCTGAAAGTCTTTTGTCAGTGGGTATTAGATTGTTAAATAATTTGCAAATTCAAAGTGATTAATTTCAGTAAAATGATAAGAGAAATTGATAGTGAAATCCTTGTCCAATTTTATTTTTCAGTAAAATTAGACATACCTACAATGATATTATAAGTGTATAAATGCCCTTGTCCTGAACTGACAGAATGGAAAAGTCTTAGATGTAGCATCAACTTTATAATATCAAGTAAGACAATAACCCAGAAGGACAATTTTTATTATCTTATTTGATTTCCTATTACATTGTTTTATTTTGCCAATGTCCATGCCATTAACACAATCCAGAGGCACAGCCTGTGCATGGAAAGAGTTTTAGCAACTCATAAATATTATAACCAGAGGTGGGAGAAGGGAAAGTGGTATTATGTAGTCCTTCAGTTTGGGTTTAGCAGGACAATTTTATTAGTACTTCTTTCTTGTCAAAGAGTGACCGAAAAAAGAGGACGGCGGGAGGTGGGCTGGGTGGGTGTGCAGGGAGGGAAGCTGTGCTTCTGAAACTGTAGTGTTTGAATAAATAGCAACAATACTAGGCAACACTTGAAGGAAAAGAAAAAATAATAATACATGTAAAAAATATCTCCAGGAAGTACGTTTTTTGGTGACTTTGGGGGGAAAAAAAAGATTGTCATTTTTTTTCTCCCATTTTTTTTTTTAAATGTGGATGTGGCCTTTGTGCAAATCCACAAATAGCAGAAGGCTGTTTATTCTTCCTCCATAGTCAACGTGTGACTCATCAGTACGACGTGGGCCTTGTTTGCAGTGAACGTGCTGTCATCTGATTTGTCTTTTAATGATCCATGGCAGGGCAGTTCATCCTCTCTGAGGCCATCTTTGGATGGGATAATGTTTCTTTCAGACAAAACTGTCACCTGCTGCTCATTGAAACCTCTACTGCTGGCTGAGCTAAATGGGCCTGGGCTTTTGTATATTTATTTTTAGTAATAATGCAAATAATGACTCATGATCCTGTGTGATTTGAAAATCACTGTGGTCTACATTCACATGTGTGCCTTTTACCTCTGCCAGAGCATGGATGTTCCTGTGTGACCTTTAAGATAGAACATTGACGCTTTGTGGTGGGAAGCATGGATGTTCTCTGTATTACCCAGTACTGTAGTCTTCGGTTTTAGTTTCATTGATTTAGGGCTCCTGTTCATTCACTTCTTACCAAGTACTGTGTTCAGTGCTGGAAATGTTACTTGGGAGACGAGCAAAAATCCCTTCTCTCATGGTTCTTGCGTTCAAGGAGTGATGATACATTTAAAACAAATCTTTACAAGTCTAAAAGGAGTAAAATGCATGGTGGCATTCTGAGAGTTAAAGATAGTTGATTTAATTCCCCATAAAAGGGGAACTGGAACCATGAGAAAATCCCTTTAATGCCTGAATTCTCTAAATGATTGTCCTGAGAGAGGAAATGATAGGCCATACCTGACACAGGATTTAGAGTTCAAATGATGTGCTTCAGATTATTAAATGTGTCCTTATAAGGATGCATGCGGTATTCCCCTCCAAACGTGTGTTTGTGTGTGAGAATGTGTGTGTGTTTGTGGAAGGTATTGTGCACGTCAGGGTAGAATTCTGATTAAAATCTTTGATTATAATTAAAATAGTTATAATCAAATTCTGGTTTGATTATCTTGCTAAGTCACTTTATATTATGTCCTTAGTCTCTCTAAAACCTGTTTTTCTCATCTGTAAAATGGGGTTGATGACGGTACATCTAATAATGACCTAAAGTTTAGATCATTGTTTGGCATATAGTAAAATTGACTGTGGATGCTTATTATAAGGGTGGCCAATATTTGTGCCATGTACTAACCAATGTCTCTTCAATAATATCAGTCCAATCCCATCCCTTTCAAATGCATCAGTGCTTGTTTTTGGTAGTTTATGAAAGCATGTCTATTTTGCATCATTTTTCTACAACCTTGATGACATAATTTTGTGCCTGTCACTTTGTGCTCTCGTCTCAACCAAGTCATTTCATGTGTATAATAACATATGCATCAGTGGGTTAGAAAATACGCAAGAAACTTGTTCTGGGGAATAATATTGGTTCACCGGAGCCTCTTGACACATAGCGAGGCAAGTATTCTTGTCTTCCTGGCACTTAGTAAGGCAGCTGGATTCTGGCCAGTACAACAGAGTCATGTATGCTACCTCCAGACCTGGAACATAAAAAAACAAAAAGAAACAACAAGTAAAAAAAACCCGCACTGATCATTTCACAATATATACAAATACCAAACATGATATACACCTGAAACTGATATAATGCTATATGTTAATTATTATATATCCAAAAATAAAAACAGAAAACCCCCACAATCTTCCCTCGACTCCTGGCTGGATTCAGAAGGACAAGTGAAGGTCTACTGTGCTGTAGCTGATGCTTACAAGGACAGAGCCCCTTCCCCTTTCTATACTTATGGGCCATAAGTGAAGTGATTTTTCTGTTAAGCCATGAAAATTTTGGAGTTGTTTGAATCGGGGTGGTGGTGTGTGTGTGTGTGTGTGTGTGTGTGTGTGTGTGTTTCTTTTTTATAACTGCAGTAGCCTACTCTACATTATTTTTCATTTGGAAAGTAAAGGAATTCATTGTGTGTGTATCCCTGTGTGTGTGTGTGTGTGCACATTTGTGTGTGTCTGCATATGTCAGAGACAGAAAGGTAGAGATGAAGGCACAGAAAAAAATATATAAACATTAAGGAGAAGCTGATTTTTTCCCATTGTAGTCAAAATAATTTCTGTGAGCATACACCTGGCAAAAATGCAATAATCAAATGTAAAATATCACCACTGTAGAGAGATTATTCATAAGAAGGAAGAGGAGAACACAAACAGAAAAAAGGAACCAGAGACATATTTCAAAATCTGTTAAGTTACAAACATCAACTCTCTGAAAGAAAAACTTTGGCCAAGCGAAGATTTGCTATTTATGTTAAGGCAAGAATATATATATATATATATATATATATATATATATATATATATATATTTGTGTATATATACACACACACAAATATATATATATATACACACATATATATATATACTTATACATATATTTTAAACATGTATTATGATCTCCTATTATTTTCAGTTGGTTATAATTTTGATAGATTCATTTCCCTGTGACATACATAGACTTTTAACTTACCCATCAAAGTATACTCTAGGCTACATCATCTTACAATTCTGAGGCTAAAGGATCTTTATCTCACTCTCTTATCTTGGATATGCTAGGATTCCCTGTTGGATTCTGTATAGAAGATATATAAAGACTTTTTGAATAACTAATCTAGCCTTGAGCATAAAATTAATTAGGGAAGATGGAGAAGTATATAAGATTGATTAAATTCTACTGCAATTGTGCAGTTATGCAGGTAAAATTATGAATTTGTAGAGGATAAGATGTGAACTGTTCCAAAAGAAATATTCCATAGTTTTCTATTATTTTAATGTGAATGGCATCTTGATTTTTATAAAGGCTTTTTGATCTGGATAATGGGGATTTAATTGAGTAATAATTGTGGACTCCATGGAATAATAGAATCTGCTCAAGATTCATGGAATGGAGCAATAAAACCTAAAATGAATAGATTATTTCATTGGCTTACATTTCAGGGACTTTTATAATACTAAATATAAAAATTTTAATAAGTATTTAAGCAAATACTTTGACAAAAATTAGGTAGCAAAACATTGATCACTTATATGAACTACTATACAGATTTGTCTGGACATTTCTATATATCCAACTTTTCCAAAAGTGAACCTAAAACCTTTACTTCTAGAGAAATAAAAAGTCAGGTAGCATTTACTCCCTATCTTGTGTTCACATTTCTAAGCATACTATATAAAAAAATTGAATTTGTTCTTAGCAACAGTGCCTACTTTCATAAATCAAGATAGTGCATTTGAATTCATTTTCTCAATAAACAACATAGAAGTAGATGATATTCGTGATAAACATGAAGCTCTAACCAGTATACCTGCCTCCACCTCTAAAGTAGATTAGAATCAGAGTTGATATATGATACAAAATGATGCACATTATGACGTCTCCAGCCTTTCCTGAAAGCTGTTTCAGGATGACCACACTGGATGGAATCTTTTTGTTCTATTGGAATCTTCCCCCACCTTCATCCATCTCTGATGCAGTCTGAGGATTTATAGAAATGTCCAACTTGGTACATATATGATGAAATTAAGCACTAAGGACTGTCTAGGCTAAGCAATACCTTCACCCACTCTACCCCAACCCTTTGCTTTGGGATGTTTCTAACTTTTAGGGCCTACTGGTAGTACTAGTAGTTCTCTCACTTTTTTCAAGAAGTTCTAACCATACTTGGACTTGGTTAAAACCTGCAGCAACTACAATATCATATTCTCAGATAAAATGTCCTTTGAATGCACCACTAGCACCTATATTCTTTTCTTCCTTCCCTTTATTTCTTTCATACCAATCAATATAGTTTGCAATTATGTTATTATTTAGATTTATTTATGTTCTTTGCTCCTTAATTAAAAGCACCACATTTTGGGGGAAAAAAAACCTCACTACATTTCTTTGAGGGTCTACTGTGCTCAACACTGTAAATTCTTTACATGACTGAACACATTCAATCCTTGCAAAAAATTATAAAGAAATTACTATTAATCATTCTTTAAAGATTAGGAAAGTAAAGTTTAGATTGTCACCTACTCAAAATCTCACAGTTAGTAAGTAGCTGATTATAGAATTGAACATTAACTGTCTTTATATTTCACAGGACTCCATCCTGACTCCACAGGATGGAGTCAGTTTTATTCCCTATCAGTAGCCCCTACATGATACCTTGTATATATTTGGTAATTGTTAAATACATGAACGATTGGGAAGTTTCATGGTTTTACTGTATCAGAAATCTTCTAAGTAGTGGCTACCTCTTGGAAACTACTGTGGTAAATGATTTTCTCTTTTTCTGTAATTTATCAAAGAGAGATATTTGAATGGTTGATGAATAACTAGCAATTGTCAAATCTTCCAAAACTCATCAGAAAAATCTTCTGATCAAGTGAAGCTACATTCCTTAGATCAACGATAGTGGTGAACAACACCTTGAGAGTCTTGGTGATATTTCTTTTTTGTAATTTTTTTTTTAATTTTTTGGGGTGATATTTCAAACAGGGAAGTTAAAGAAAGTTGTTTGAGGGGTATTCAGTCTTCAAGGGGTGATTTTAAGATGTCTTATAAGGTGGGGAACCTACTGATTCTGGGAAATGTTTATGACACATGATTGGTTTAGTGATGACAATAAGGCAAAAGCCTTAAAGCCAGTCTCGATTTTAAATGTTAACAGCTTGTTAGGCCAGATAAGCAAGACTCTTTAGTTGATTCATGGTCCAATATTTCAGAAGGAAGTATTTTCTTGAGCAACTAAATAAAATGTTTGCTTGTCTCAGTATTGTTTAACATAGGTACAGGAAAATATGCCTGGGCTCATATCGTTTAATGCAAAGATATGAAAGTATGCTCAGTCTCACTGTTGTTAAGCTTAATAATTTCAAAATATATTGGTTTCGTTTCTCACCAGGAAATAGTGATATTATGTAAGACCAAAGTATGGATAGATGTTTTTTTCTTTCCCCCAACAAAAACCCAATGTGGTATTATATTCACATTTGAACACAAAACTCCTTATTTACTAGTGTGAGCATTTGGCTACAGATGTGATAAATTATTGCATTGTCCCAGCCCATCCCACTGGGTGGCACACTGCTTGTTTTTATATTTGAGGACTGCATGTTTCTAATGAATAATTTTTAAATTTGCAAAATCCAATGGAAAGGAACCGCGGAACAGTGGAGGGTGCACAGAGAGGTGTAATTCTGAAGACTTTTTAATGGCAAAGACCATTGATTCTCCCACTTCCAGTTTTATTGACCATTAGATTTATAAACATGAGGATAAAATGCTTCACAACACACTGAAAACAAATGTAGTTAGTCTACATTGAATCTCTTTGTAAAAGAATGTACTACCCATTTTAATTTACTTCAAACAGGATTTTCTGGAAGTCAAGTTTGAATTTTGAAGAAAAAGGCCATTATGTTGGTTTGATGGCTATAACCTTGTTTCTGTGCTCAGAGACATGAGTAAACCATAAAAAAAAAATCATTCCCTTCACTTACCTTACAAGATTGCTTTCTGAAGCAGTTTATTAGGGAAAGTCACCATTTAATTAGGCAGAAAATAATTTCCTTAAACATATCGTTCATAGGGAAAATGACTAAAATTCATGTTGTGTGCATAAGAAAACACAGACTATTACTTCTTATGGATATGGCTTTCAATTAATAGATGTTTTAAAAAATACACTAATGCTGCTTTGGAAAAAAAAAAATAAACAAACAAAAAAACAAAACTGCTAAACCTCTATTAAACTAATGCACCAGAAAGTATCAGTATTATAGTGGCTTCAAGCAAAAGTCATTTTTTTTTTTTCCTGTAATGTTAAGTTTTGAGAAAAAAGTTTAACTTCTACCAAGAGAGACTTGCTTTAGGTTAGGGCAGAGTTTTTCCATATTACTATAGGTACAAGGCAGAGGGAATGTAATCTTGCCTGTTAGATACGTTTTTGGGGGGAAGGCTTTTGATTACTAATCAAGGAAAACAAATTCACTCTCCGGGCCAATAATGTTTAGATTTGGAATATTTTGGCATTCATTTTTATGACCCCTGGTTATTTCTGTAATTTACTTATTATAATGCATTTACCCCTTTAAAATCCAGCCAAGTTTATGTCTCTCACTTTTTTTTTTTTTTGTCTAGGCTGTTTATCCCTCTGGCTATGAAGCTCACAAATGGTAAATAAAACCATGCTTTTCTTAGAGATAACATTGATGCTGTGATCGAAAACAAAGATTTAGAGCACTCAGAGCTTGTAAGACTATTATTTGGAGTTGTTTATAACTTATGGGGCCTGTTCCAGAGCCAATGTAATCATAGACTCTCCCTAGCATCACTTGCTATTCCATCACAGAATTCAACCTACTAATCTCTAAGAATTTGCCAATCAGGTAAATCAAATTTAAATGAGATCATGCTAGGATAACCTGGGTGTTAGATCAAGTGGTAATAAGATTTACATAGAGGTTTCTTCAACTAGAGATACTATTTTGACAACACCAAAATGAAGTGAAGCAGTTGCAGATCATACCAGCCTTTAGACTAGATGTTGGATCATTATAGAAATTAAAAAAAAACAAAGATTAAAACATCAAACATTCATAAAAGTGATCTGAGAAAGAAGGAGGTGATTTATTTTTTGGTATATATTTTAGAATGTGTTATTTTTCTGGCATGATTACTGTTACAGCTCTCTTGGAGTAGTCATTAAACTTGATAGTTAACCTATGTTCACATTCTTTTTTTTTTTTTTTTCCTGATAGATAGTTATCATGAATTTTACTGATAAGAGAAGGGGGAGCAGGAACAATAGGATTAGAAGCAGGGATTGGGATCAAACTACCTGGCTTGATTTGAGTCCTACTTCTGCTCCTTACTGCTCTGTAAACTGGAGTAATTCAGTTAAACTCTCTGATCAATTCTGGCATCTGTAAAATGAAGATAATATAAATTGCAGAAATTGTACAATTACTTAGTGAGACTCCGAGGATAAACATGTGAAGACTGTGAAGTACCATATCTTTGTTATTAGCACTACCACTACTACTACTTTCCTTACCAAAAAAAAAAAAAAAAAAAAAAAAAAATTTCCTAAACGACCTTCAATAGGTAGGATCACATCTGGTATGATATAACATCAGTGACAAAAATCTACAAGCAGAATTTTTGCCATGGAAATAATTAAGGACAATGGATGATCTCTCCTGATTGACTATGATTTGAGATATAAGTATGAATGCATGGCTGATGTCATGAGGTCAAAGAAGTTGGTTGGTCAAAGAGTCAGACACCAGAGAGAAAGCAATTGTTAACTCAGACACCAGAATAAGCAGATGAGATAAAAGGAATATTGAACAAACTTTCTTACTTAATTGCTGAGCAAGAGGCCCTTAATATTCTTGATAAGACAAAATAAGTAACTACTAAATAAAAGCATGAATTGTTATTGAAATCTATGGGAACTTATTCTGAAAATATATGATAGAGTTAAATGAACAGTTTTCAAATGAGTTTGGATAAACTATGTAAGAAGATGAAGGAGAAGGAGGAGTCAAAGGAAAAGGAAAAACATTAATTGATTATTCATTTGCCAGGTAACACTCTAAGAACTTTATGTGCATATTAGTAATTAATCCTATAGAAAGTCATATGAACAAAGAAGCGTTGGTCTCATTTTAAGAAAAGTGATTTGAAGAGTTTAAGTAATTTGCTCAAGGTCAGACAGTTGTTAAATGGTAGAGCAGTGACTCAAATTCAAACACCCTGACTTTAATCTATTATTAAGTAGAAATTTTTAAAAGGTTAAAAACTATGACTTTCATGAATATATAAAAATGAGCTCATTTCAGAGTTTCCATTCAATTCATTAATTAAGGAGGGGGCCAATCAGATGTTATGACCTGCACAAAGAACATTTTTGAGAATCTACATATCTAAAGGTAATATTAGGATATTTACTTGCTTCAATATAAAAGTGTCCAATGGGACTATAAAACATTAGGGTTTTTGTTCAATGAGACTGCAATTATTTGCATATTTTCAGACAGAATCAAGATAACATGTGACTTCACCATGTCTCTGATCTTTAATTAGTAGTAAATAGTTGAACTAAGAACATTGCCCAAGGTAGTCCTTGGTTAGATTTTTCCCTAATGTGATACCAAAATGATGTGGTACGCACCAAGCTGTCTTAATTTGAAGATTCAGATCATTTTTATGACCGTATAGAGCAATATAATGCTTACAAAACTATTTCAAGAACTGCATTAACTGGGTTAGTAATGTAACATCTGTGTTATAAATTATTTTTATTTTTTATAGGTAAGGATGCTAATATTTAAAGAGAAAATAGCTTCAGATCCATATACTTGAGACAGGATGCAAACTCAAAGTTTTCCTATGAACTTTCATATTATTTCCCCTATGTTTCCCATATAGCATCATAATTCAGCACGTTTTTATTATAATTTTTTATTTGCTGTGTAAATGTTTACACACTATGTTAATACAAAAAAAAAAAAAACAAAAACAAGTAAAAATATTGTATCTTCAAAGTGCTGTCTTAGTCACAGGGAAAACAGAAGTCGAAATAACATAGCTCTTGCCCTTGAAGAACTCAGCATGCTGTATGTGGCCATTCCACAAAACACTTTTCTTAATGAGACCAAGTAAATAGAAACATACTGCATTATTTAAATAATAATTTCCATCTAACCAATACTTAATGAGTATACATTTGTGAAAAAAATGCTGTGCTGATGTTCCTAGGAATATAGATCGAGAGGAAACAATCTTTGCTCTTAGCGGATTTTCAGTCTACTAATTTGACATTTGAACATTTTTCACAAGTGACTCTATGATTACTGTTGTTGTCATTTGGGTCTTATTCAACCCTTGCTTTGATATTTAAAATAAGTTTCTAAATGGATTCTTTGTCTTAGCCTCTCCTCTGCAATGTGATGGTATTTGCCATTGTCATCATGTTCTAAGATAAAAGTATGATGCAATGTACAAAAGGGTCTATCGATGGTGAGTACAAAGTGATAGAAAAAAAAAAAAGTATAGAAGACCTATCATGCTAGTGAAGTGAAAGAGGGAGTTAATGGGGCATTAAAAATAAGTTCAGGGGCAGCGTAAAAGTTTGCCAGGTGGAGAATTCAGGAAAGGGCATTTCTGAGATTGTGTTAGGGATGGGAGTAGATGAGCATGGTGGCCATAAAAAGGTGCTATGTGGAGTATTTTTCACTGGAGACATTCTGGAAAGTAGGGACTTATTATCCTGCTTGCAAGGCATTTAGCATCTGTTGCGTTGTTAGAGGTGAGGACATAGTCTTCTGAGGCGGCACAAGCCCACGACAACTGAGCATGGACAGGGTAGTAGGAGCTAATCATTTTTGCTCTACATAAGGCTCCCCTCCAGGCAGGGATTGCAATAGTTCCTGCCTCCTAGTCCAGTCTCCACTGAACTATTGGAAGCTTTCTCAGAGCTCCACAACAGTCTGTTACTCCTCAATCCTTCCTTCCCTTATCCTTTCACAGCATCATGGCCTTTGGACTTCTTCCTACTCTTTCTCTCTCTCTCTCTCCTTTATCTTTCATTGGCTTTATCCCACAACAAACCTCTTGTTCTTCTGTGTTTTATCACATACTTCCTGCAGAACCCAAGCTGACATAGTGTATTTCAATAAAGTACTGTTAAAAAAAAAATCATGTTTTAAGCGCTTCCCTCCAAGTGGAGAAACCTTGCACCTAAACAAATAAAATTTGGTACAGTGAGCTAAGTGAACAATATGTATATGGTACTAAGTAACCAGTTGGATATAGTATTTCTTTCAACTGTTGAATGCTTCTTCTGAAGCAGGACAATTTTTAAGCAAAGATGATGCAAAGAGGATGCCTGTGCTGGAGGGAGTACATAGTCTAATGACCATGGGAATGGGAGATTTGAGAGCTGTTGTTTATAATTTAGAAATTGCCCCTGCCATAGAGAAGTCTCCTGTGAATGGGTGGTGGTCCCCCAAATCCTGTCGATTCAGAGAGGAGAGATCTGTTGTTTGGATCCAGGTAACAACTCACCAGGAGTCAATCCCAACTGGAAAGAGGAGATTGTTACTAATAGTTGTCCATTTGCTCATCATCAAGGATAACAATATCCCACCAATAAAAGTAAATGTGTGAAAGGTCCCTTAGATTATGGTGAAAGGATTAAAATGGTATATAAACACAGTCATGTTAAATAATTCTTGCTTCTAGCATGGGGAGAAATTCATTTCATTGGAATTTTTTTATTAAGTCATTAACACATTATTTAATCAAACTTTAAGCATTGAGATTTAAGCAAAAATAAGATTAATTTGTTCACCATTGCATTTTTAGTGATCTTTTTAGTGTATCAACAGCTTCTGATGAATGCATTAATATTAGATGAATTTATAAATAAAGCCACATACACTCTTAGAATATTAATATTTTGCCTGTAATAGAAAGCCAAAAATAATTACTAGAGAACATCTTTGAGAAACAGATGCAAAGTTGTATGCATTTCTAATAAATTGCTCATAGTCCATTATGGGCCGATATGCCTTTGAACACTATTTAATCAATCAGCAGATGACTGTGTGATGAAATTACTTGAAGCAGACTTCGAGAACTGTCCCTACATTTTCCTCCTCCTTCCAAGATTAATTATATCTATGGATTAAAAACGGAAGTGGACTCACACAAAATTATTTTTCCTTTACATGCAAAATTATTATTCTAAAGGACTATGTAATACAATGTAATTATCATCCGAAGCTTCTGTCCTTCTTTCTGCAAATGGTAAAACGATCCATTTGATAACAATAAAAGCCAAAAATGCAGAATATAGATTTCAGCAAATCCATTGAAGATTGTGTTTATCCCTATAAATCCAGAACACCATTATATATAAATTTGAATTGATCTTTCCAGCTTTTGGACTCAAAACCTCAAAGGCCCAGATTGTTACCACAGAATATCTTACATCTATTTTAGGTTATGAGAATTAAAAGTAAATAGTGTCACGTTTTTATTATGTTATCTTCCTCAAATTATTTTGCTTGATCTTTTCAGACACCAAACAGAAGTAAATTTAAAACCAAATTTGTATATCTAAAGGTCACCATCAGTTTGTATTCCATATACATCATAATCATTGCCAAATTGTGCCTTCTCTTTTTTGGCCACACTTCCCCAAGAAATAGATTGCTATGAAGATAGAGCTGCTGCTTTGGCTGCAAAAAACATAGGAACATGATTTAATTCTTTGGAAACCCAGAGAGCCAAATGCTGCAATGAGACAGTGACAAAGCAGTAACAAAACCATAGAACAATGCATGATGGACTTTGGGATAATGTTATCTTTGGCCACTTTAAAAGCATATGCAAAGGGATGTAGTATATTGATTATTGTAATAAAATTAGAAATGTTCTTATGGTTCTAAATTCCTAAGATGGTACTGTTTATGCACTTACAAAGACAGTTATGGTCAATAATCCGATTTGGCACTGACAGACTTATTCTTTACCCTTTTTTCCTCTTAACTTTGAAGTTTATGGATGCAGAAGTAACATAATACAGAAGCATGGAATTTAAAGAGTAAAAGTCTTATTTTATACTTCTCACTCTGACCAACTGTGTTTTTTGTGTTTATTAGTTTTATATTTGGTATTTATCTTTCCAGACTTTCTTCTCTCTCTCTTTCTCACCCCTACCTATCTGTAGTATTTATGTCTATTTTTCCTTTTGTTTTCTAACCTAAATGCTCTCAGAATTGCTTATATATATTTTTTAACTTGGCAATTTTCACCTCATATGTCTTCAAAACCATTTTATGTCACTACATGTAGATATATCCCATTCTTTTACATTTGCACATGACTTTATGTCTCATGGTTATACAGTATGTGTGTTTTTCCTTTCTTACTAATAGACATTTAGAGTGTTTTTATTTCTTCTCTATTATATGGAATATTCAAGTCAATATCTTTCTATATGTCCCTTGGAGAATATGGTGAGATTTTCCATAAAAGTTGATTTTATGTTATAAAATTAAAAACAAAATCAAATTGCAACTATCTTGATAATTCATATAAATGCTAAGTCTACAACTCTTTTATCCAACTTCATGCTCATTCAATCTTTGCTCATCATTCACCTCAGCACGTATTTACTAATTTTTATCATCTCATTATTTTTAAATTCCATGATGTACCTAAAATAGAGCTACACATAGAAGATTTGGGAACACTCAAACATGGAACCCAGACTTTATGCCGATTAACTGTCATTGTGATTTGGGAACACTCAAACATGGAACCCAGACTTTATGCCGATTAACTGTAGGTTTCTGTTACTTCAGCTAAAAATGTTTCTAACATATATGTGGCCACCCAGGGGACTCTTACTTTTAATTCTGCATCCTAAAGCCCCAAATAAGTGACCCTGTGGATCCATATAAATCAAATCTTCATTTCTAAACCAATATATGTCTGAGTTACGTTCTTATACAACAGATCAATTCCTGCTACAGCCAAGTGGATAAAGATGGAATAGTAGAAGATAGAATGTGAGTAAAGTCATGGGCAAATGAGTCTACCAACTCCCACAATACCTCCCATGTAAAAAAGGGGAATACTGTTCTTCTGTTAGGATTATTGTGAGAAGTAAGTGAAACAAAATAAAAAAAAAAAAAAAAGAGACTACCATATATTCAACTGTAAGATGCTCAGTGTGTTTTATATTGTAGTCCATGTCTCCCTCGGGAGTGATTATTTCGTAGGATATTTCGTAGGACTGTGCTAGGGGTGTGTGTGTGTGTGTGTGTATTGTCCTTTTATTTGCAGTGGACAGTATACTACATACATTATTCTACAACTTCTTATTTTTTGTTTAACAATATATCCTGGAGATTTGTTTCCATTATCTGTACTTAGATGACTGATGAATTGCATTTGCTATTATAAACAAGCTGTAATGAAAGGATACTCTACATCATTAGCTCTTAGGTAAACACAAATCAAAGCAGTAATGAGATATCAATTTCTACCAACTAGAGTGGCTCTATCAAAGGGATAGACAATAACTGCTGGTGAGGAAGATATAAAAAAAAATGGAAATCTTCTCACATGGCTGGTGGGAATATAAGATTGTACAACCATTTGGAAAATAGTTTGACAGTTCTTTAAATAGTTAAATATACCATATGGCTCATCAGTTGTACTCCTAGGTAATGGCCCTTTTCCGATAATTTATTCAATGGACAGTCATGCAAACATAAAAAATAAACATACATCTCCAAGGGAATGGAAAACATATCCACACAAAAATTTGCACAAATGTTCATAGTAGCATTATTCATAATAGCCAAAAAGTGAAAACAGCCCAAATGTTCAGCAATTAATGAATGAACAAACCAGAAAATGGAGTAGTATACCTGCAGTGTAATACTACTTAGCCACAAAAAAGAATGAAGTACTAATACATCCTTTGACATGCATGAGTCTTGAAAACATAATGCTAAATGAAACAAGCCTTTACAGACACATAAAATATGATTTTATTTATATGAAATGTTCCAGATAGGCAAACTTATAGAGGCAAGAAAGAGTTGATTTTATGTTTTGTATGTTTATGTTATTTTTATGTTTATGTTTTATGTATTTGCCGAGAGTGGGAGCTGGTGGGGAGGAAAGTGAAATGAATGTTAATGGTTTTGTTTTATTTATTTATTTATTTATTTATTTATTTATTTATTTATTTATTTTTTTTTTTTTTTTTTGATTTGATGAAAATATTCTGGATTATAGAGTGCTTGTGGCTGTACCCCTTTGTAAATATAGTTGACCCTTGAACGATGCAAGAGTAGGGGTGCCCAGTCCCCTGTGCAATAAAAAAATCTGTATATAACTTTTGACTCTCCAAAAACTTAATTACTAATGTTGGCCAGAGGCCTTAGCAATAATAAAAACAGTCAAATAACACATATTTCATATGTTATATGTATTATTACCATACCTTTATAATAAAGTAAGCTACAGAAAATACAATGTTATTTAGAAAATTACAAGGAAGAGAAAAATACATTTACAGTACTGTACTGTATTTATCACAAAAAAGTCCATGTATAAGGGCGCCTGCATGGCTCAGTTGGTTAATCATCCTCCTGGGGCTCAGGTCATGATCCTGGAGTCCTGGGATTGAGCAAAGAGCTTTCTTCTCCCTATGCCCCTCCCTGCCATCTGAGCTCTTTCTCATCTGCTCTCTCACTCATATAAGTAAATATAATCCTAAAAAGGAAAAAGCCCATGTATAAGTGGACCTGTGCAGTTCAAACCTGTGTTGTTCAAGGGCCAACTATACTAAAAAAAAAAAAAAAAAAAAAAAAAGGTATTGAATCATGCACTTTAAAAGAGCAAATTTTATGGTATGTGAATTATATCTCAATTTTTAAAGAGAAATTAAGGTGTCAGTCTTGAACATGCTAAGTTTCAGATATTTATTGGTCCGAATGTAATGTCCAGAAATCTCTTTCGTTGATCCATTAGTATCCATTTAAGTTAGTGCCTTCATTCCCAGAAACAATGAAAGTAATTTTAGCTGATTCTTTTTTTTAATTTTTATTTAAATTCTAGTAACATATTACATATAGCATATATTACATATAGAATAGAATTTAGTGATTCATCGCTTACATATAATACCCAGTGCTCATCACAGTAAGTACCTTTCTTAATACTCATCCCTCGGGGCACGTGCGTGGCTCAGTCTGTTAAGGCTGCCTTCGGCTCAGGTCATGATCCCAGAGTTCTGGGTTCAAGCCCCACATCGGGCTCCCTATTCAGTGAGGACCCTGCTTCTCCCTCTTCCCTCTGCCACGCCCCCTACTTGTGCCCTCTCACTCTCTGACAAATAAATAAAATCTTAAAAAAAAAAAAAAATCCCTCATTTGGCCCCCCACCCCCACCTAACTCCCCTCCAGCAACTCTCAATTTATTCTCTATAGTTTAGAGTTCCTTTTATGGTTTGCCTCCCTCTCTTTCTATTTTTTCTCCTTTCTCCTATGTTTATCTATTTTATTTCTTAAATGCCACGTATGAATGAAATCACATTACATTTGTCTTTCTCTGATTTCACTTAGCATAATACAGTCTAGTTCCATCCACATTGTTGCAAATGACAAGATTTCATTCTTTTTGATCACTGAGTAATACTCCGTTGTGTATGCCATTTATCAGTAGATGGACATTTGGGCTCTTTCCATAATTTGGCTATTGTTGGTAATGCTGCTATAAACATCAGGATGCATGTGCCTCTTTGAATCAGTATTTTTTTATCCTTTGGGTAAATAGTAGTGCAATTGCTGGGTCACAGGGTAGCTCTATTTTTAAATTCTTGAGGAAACTCCATACTGTTTTCCAGAGTAGTTGCACTGGTTCGTGTTCCCACCAACAGTATGAGAGGTCCCTCTTTCTCCATATCTTCACCAACATCTGTTGTTTCCTGTGTTGTCAATTTTATCTGTTCTGACAGGTGTGCAGAAATATCTTATTGTACTTTTGATTTGTTTTTCCCTGATGATTCTTACACTGAGTCTTCTTTGCCCATGGTGGTGCTTGGGCTTTATACCATGACATTTGCAAAGTTCTCAGAATACTTTTAGCCAACCTTCCCTAAAGAGTCTTACCACTGCTTTTACTCTGTCATCAGTACTACATTTTCCACAACCAAAGCACCACAGATATGATAAATAACTGATACACTGAGATTAACTACACACGAGAAACTTTACATAAATTTGCAATAATCTATAAAAATCACTGCATTATTACATTTTATGAGGGAGGAAACTAAGACTCAGAGTTTAAATTAGGTTTCTGGGGTGCCTGGTTGGCTCAGTTGGTTAAATGACTGACTCTTGATTTCTGCTCAGGTCATGATTTCAGGGTCCTGGAATGGAGCCCCACCTTGGGTTCCCCGATCAGTTTGGAGTCTGCTTGTCTCCCTCCCTCTACCCCTCCCCCTGCTCTCTCTCTTTCTCTCTCTTTCTCTCTCTCTCTCTCTCTCTCTCAAATATTTAGGAAGAAAAGAAGAAGGGAAGAAGAAAGAGAAGGGAGGGGGAGGGGGGTGGGAAGAAGGAAGGAAGGAAGGAAGGAAGGAAGGAAGGAAGGAAGGAAGGAAGGAAGGAAGGAAGGAAGGAAGGAAGGGTGAATTCCAAGGTTACACAGCTTATAAACTGGCAGGGCTACAGCATTCTACATTTAATATCAGAGGTACTTTAACCCTTCCAATAGATTAATGCAGTTGTTATCAATCCAGACAGCACATTAAAATCACTTTAAAAAAATTCAATAGTAGGGTTCCTGGGTGGTTCAGTAGGTTAAGCATCCACCTTTGGCTCAGGTCATGATCCCAGCCCCATATCATATCCCTGTTCAGCAGGGAAGTGTGCTTCTTTCTCTTCCTTTCTTGCTACCCTTGCTCATGTGCTCTCTTTCTCACTCTCAAATAAATAAATAAAATCTTAAAAAAAAAAAAGTACAATAGTTAGATACCTCACTAAACCAGTTAAGTCAGAATCTTGGAGGGTGGGCTCTCCACATTAGTAGTTTAATCTTTTTTGGACATTTTCTTTTCAAGAGAAAGTCAAGATCTGACAAGTTGTTGTCTTCTGAATCTTTCAACAGAACACACATGTTAACATGATTTTAACCTTGATTTTTGTTATAAAAATCATATTACAGTAAGTGCAGATTAAGCAATAGGGAACATATCACTAGCAAATTCCTCCATGATAGAAGGAGCCTCGGCAGATATCCTCATGGGCCTTTATGCTGATAAGAATTTTTCCCAACAATAAGAAAACTTTTCTATGCCTTACACAATTGATTTCTAATTGTAGGTCAAGAGAATAGTGTTAATCCTTTAATCCCTTTATTAGTACAGTCATTACAATATTCAACGGATCTCACAAATCATTATCTCATTTGACATACTCATTAGGAAAATAAAGGATGTCAGATGTTATTTGATTGAATTGTTTCATTTCTTTTGTTAATTATCAGAATTGTTTGTGTATAGTCCTTCTTGAGACTATTATAGGTATCAAAAGGATGTTTAATAAACTCTAAAGTTTTGATCAAAATAGTTGTTTAAGCAACTCAAATGTAGAAGATGAAAGTTTAATTTGGTCTTATATTCTACTCGTTATATGTAGATCTCCACATGTCTTGTATTAGACTTGAAATGCATGGTTGCTGGTTGGGTGTCTTTTGTGCCAGGAAGGTGTAGCCTTGCTGTCTTCATACTATGCCTGGGGGGTGGGTGGGTGGGAAGAGTCACCGAGTAAGTATTGAATGACTCTGAGACTGGGTGCATATGTATCTGTATTCTCAATGAAATTAAATTTCTCGACAGCAGTCTCCTTTTATCTTTTTGTGTCTGCTGCTACTAGTGGCATAGATCTGGGCACATTATAAATTGTCTATAAATGGTTTGCTTTCTGAATGTAACCTAAAATATTATTTGATATTTTACTGGCTTCATCATTCAACCAAACATAATTGATAAACTATAATTTGAAATAAAATTTATTTTCTTTTGAGAAAACACAGAAGTTTTTTTTAATTATTCTTATATCTTTCTCATCTTCTTTCCATATAAAAAATAAGCAATTTGCAAGGTCTCTCCAAAATTCAGGAATATATTTTAAGTAACTTGGAAGGAGATGTGAGAGTAAAATGTTCAGCTTTGGAAAGGTCTCCATTGCAATACTTGCAAAATAATCTATTGCCTTGGTATTCAAATGGTCATCTGCACATCAGCATCACTGATATCACCTATGAGTTTACTGGAGCCCCAGAATCTCAGAGCCCACTGCAGGCACTCTAATTGATAATCTGTTTGAGTTTGAGAAGCACTGATATATGGTGCATTCCAATTTCTTATTTGCTTATTTTTGTGCTTTAAAAAATATTCTTGGGGTGGAGGATATGGGGTCCTTTCAGAGTGTTTTCTGCCCAGCACATACTTCCAAGAAATATATTTTAATATTAAAATATTTGTTTAGGTGTGAGCTAACAGAACTCCTAAGAAAATAAACCTGTTGTGACAACTAAGAATCCTTTGTGTAGGGTGGTAGAGCATGGCGCCATCTCACTAATAACCTTGACCACCATGATTTCTGTGATGCGGAGCTTCATGTCATTTCTCTGGGAATTTGAAATTTTCTCCTATCTGCTCATCTGATGGCTAAGCAAGGGGCCATCTGTGCTCTGTGGATAAAGTCAAAGAGAATTTTTTTGACAGCCAAAGTGGTTTTCTTTATTCATTGTCTTGTTTCTTCTGTGACAACCTCCTTCAAATTCTCTGGTATATATGAGGACAAAACAAAAGTAGGATAAAACCAAATATTTAAACAACCATAACCACCCTCAGCAGGTTTTCCTTCCCTTCCCTTTCCTTCCCTTCCCTTCCCTTCCCTTCCCTTCCCTTCCCTTCCCTTTCCTTTCCTTCTCTTTTCTTTTCTTTTCTCTTTTCTTTTCTTTTCTTTCTTTTCTTTTCTTTTCTTTTCTTTTCTTTTCTTTTCTTTTCTTTTCTTTTCTTCTTTTCTTTTCTTTTCTTTTCTTTCTTTTCTTTTGTTTCTTTTCTCCTTTCTTTCTTTCTTTCTTTCTTTCTTTCTTTCTTTCTTTCTTTCTTTCTTTCTTTCTTTCTTTCTTTCTTTCTTTCTTTCTTTCTTTCTTTCACTCTTGGTGCCTTCATTCTTCATTTAGACACTTTAGACACTCAGGGTAAAAGATATGCCACAATGAATAAATATAATCAGTTGACCTGATGTTCTTTAAACCACTACATTGACACATGCTTAATTATAAATTATTTTAATGGTTTCCTCCTTCTGTGTTTTAATGTATGATAATTTAGAGATTGCCTTTTGTAATTGGTATACTGAATGATCTTTATTTTTATTTATTTTTTTAAAGATTTTATTTATTTATTCATGAGAGACACAGAGAGAGAGAGGCAGAAACATAGACAGAGGGAGAAGCAGGCTCCCTGCAAGGAGCCTGATGTGGGACTTGATCCCGGGACTCCAGGATCACGCCCTGGGCCGAAGGCAAACGCTCAACTGCTGAGCCACCCAGGCGTCCCCACTGAATGATCTTTAGACTAGATGTTAAAGAACACGGATTCTAATGCCAACCTTTGGAATGACTGGGTACGTATGACCCTACACAAGTGAGTGATGTTCCAAGGCTGAGATTGCTCTTAGAAATGACATTGTTGGCATGGGCAATCTCCAGAACCTCTGTCTCAGTGATTCCATGACACTCTATCAGCTTCATTTTCATAAAGCTGCTGATAAATCTAGTTTAAATCTTCTTATTTATGATACCAAGTCAGAAAAAAAAAAAAAGGATCTTGTTTTACACAGAATACAATCATGAAAAAAATATGTTAATAATAGGAACATTTAAGATTTCTGTCCTATTTGCTGTGAAGGTTAGATCTGTATCAATAAACATTTGCAAGTGAACAGTAACTAATGCTCAAATATAATACTTCCATGAATTAATCATGGCTGCTTTTGCACAGCAGCAGACTGCTCAGTGCTTAGTTAAGCCCCCAGCTAGTTCTCGCTCACAGACTCTATGTTTGAGAGTGAAATTGATTATTTGAATTGACATTCTCCATCCCAAGGCACCTAAGTGAGCAAGAGGTTATGAATATTATAGGGAGATTTTATTTTCCTCAAAGTCTGCTCTGAATTCAGAATTTTATTGAAGGTACAGAGAGCAGTGAGGCAATGCCATATTCAGGCCACTGGGGAGGAGGGAAATGAAGAGGAGACAAGTGTGGATTCCAAGGGGAGCGATAAACAAATCTGTCTCACTTACATTCAATTTGAAGAATAATATTTAACGTCTCCAGAGTGCTTTGCTTATCTTGATATCTCAGTTAATTATTGCTTCCATTCTAGGGCTGAGTACCTACTATGAGTTATGAACTGGGGGGTAGTGACGAGGATACACATGTGAACAATACAGTCCTGAATGCTGTATCTTATCACTAATAGTCTTCAACATTGCTGTCTGAGTCATAGGATTTTTAAAACATAAATCACTCTGCACTGAATTTTCCTCATCAGCTGTCATTGTTGAGAATAGAAGTCCAGATACAGAAAGCCTTTTTTGATATGTTGGCTATTTACTCTTCTTGCCTCATCTTTCATCATTACTTACTCCTATACCCCAAGTTTTACCCAAACTTCTGCATCTCACTCCAAGAATGAATTCAGTGGATGGACCATCCTCTCTTAAATTTCATTGTCTTGGGACGTCTGGGTGGCTCAGTGGTTGAGCGTTTGCCTTTGGCTCGGGTCATGATCCTCAGGTCCTGGGATCGAGTCCCACCTCAAGCTCCCCGCAGGGAGCCCGCTTCTCGCTCTATGTTTCTGCCTCTCTCTCTCTCTCTGCCTTGCGTGAATAAATAAATAAATAAATAAATAAATAAATAAATAAATAAATATTTAAAAAATTTTCATTCTCTTCACATGTTTATTCCATCTTCCCAGAGTGGCTTTACTGACTTTCTTCACTTATTTAGCTCTGACAAGATCTTCAAGAGTCAATTGACGTATCAGCACCCAAGAGACCTATCCTGATGCCTAGAATCCGTGGCCCATTTTTGTATTCCCACAGGAGATAGTTCTTACACCTGATGCAGGATGCTACCATCTATTTATCCCTCTAGACCACAAAATTATTTTAGTCAACCAGCCCAGTGTCTGGCTGGTACATGCTCAAATACATTTTCTTTAAGAAATAAATTATTCAACAAAATAACCCCAAGAGGTAGGTGGTTCGTATTATTCTTTTCATTTAAAAGCTGAAGAAACATTAAAGATCTCATCCCATACCAAGGTCAATAGGTAAAATTTATCTGGTTTTATGAGTAAAATCACATGCTATTTTTCAATATGATACCTCTTCATCTCATGGTAAAATTACTGATGGAAAGAAGTATCGGGACGACAAAATCGCAGTGAGAGAAGAACGGGAGTTTTGTGACTGGTGGTGAACCACCAACATGCAGCATGTTCTCAGGGGAAATGTAAGAGAATGAGTCCGGGAAACAGGATGCCCCTACAAATGAATATTTAATAAATGAAATGACAAGCCTTATTTTAGAGGAATGAAAGTAGCAATACCTATTTTGGTCAACCTCCATCTTCTGTTGCTGCTGGTGGTGGTGTTGCTGTTTCTGAAAAACAGGAAGTTCATCTCAGACATACTGCAAATTAGAAAATAAATTAGTTTACTGTTTTTTTGTTTTGTTTTGTTTTGTTTTTCCACAAAGTCCTCTAAGCTCTTTTGAAAAATCTTTCAAAAATTAAATCAGCTTTAGACACAGAATTTTGGATAGGGCTGTTTGCTATCTGTGTGACTTTATGCCTTTGAAATAAATTTTATTTGATGTTTTCTTCTCCTCTTAACAGTAATTCTCCTTGAGTTTTGACTAAGAAATTTTCAAGGCAATAAGACAATTAAACAATAAGACATTAGGCAATATATCACTGGCAAATATGTATCACCAAATACTTTTCCAGTTCCTTACTATTAACATTTTCAAACATGCAGAAAAGTCAAAAGGATAAACTACACAGATTCCATGTAAATTTGATACTTATTAACATTTTTATGTGTGTTTTTATACTTCATTCCTGCATATTCCAGCATTTCCTCTCCAAAACAAGAGCATTCTCTAACATAACTCCAGTACTTTTATCTCACCTAAGAAAACTAACAATAACATCCCAATTTCATCTAATAACCAGTTTATTTTCAAATTTCCTGAGTTGCCTGCAAGAAGTATTTTATAACTTTTTTTTTAAGACCTGGATTCTCTTAAAGTTTATTAATTGATTCTCTTTAGCCTATTTTAATTTTAAACAAGTTCCATTTTTCATGTGTTTATTTTTCATGACATTGAATTTTTTAGAAAAGATTTTATTTATTCATGAGAGACACAGAGAGAGAGAGGCAAAGACACAGGCAGAGAGAGAAAAGCAGACCCCCCTGCAGGGAGCCGGATGTGGGACTGGATCCCAGGACCCCAGGGTCACACCCTGACCAAGGGCAGACGCTCAAATGCTGAGCCACCCAGGTGTCACGACATTGAATGTTTTAATAGTCTGGGTCAGTTACCTTGTAGAATGCTCCCAATATTTGCTTTGTCTGACTGCTTCCTTATAGTGTTATAGAATTTCTTCCTCTGTCCCTGTGCGTTTTATAAACCAGAATTCAGAACTAATGCCTATATTAGTTGTAGATTAGAGTGTTTCATGAAGAACACTTCACAGGCGAGGCAGGTACTTCACCTCACAACATACCCAGATGTACATAATACTTGCTCGTAGCGATGCTGGTTTAGCTACTTGAGGTTGTAACCAGTAGATCTCTTCACTATAAAGATCAGTTTCCCCTTTGAATTTAGCAAGCAATATTTGTGGGTGTCATAATTTGGCATATGAAAATTATCTTCCAAAAACAACTTTGCCTAATGCCTCTTACCCAATAATGTATTACTCATTGACTATGTATGTTATGATCAATTAGATCATTGGGTTTCACAGAAAAGTGAATTTTTAAATTGGATGATTTCTTTGTTCTTTATTAGGCATCGTTAATGTGTGAAAAAGAATTTTTTCTCAAGCAGTGATGAATTATATCTTTGTTAAAAATCAGAAGAAATGCTCATATCTTCTTTCTGAACTATTAAATTCAGAGTAAAATACTGGCCTGAGAGTTACCTCTCTGTGAGTTTTTTTTTTTTTTTTTTCTTCCTATCAGGATTGACTTAGAGGTAATTTCTTCCTAAAGATGTATAGAAGTGCTACCTCTAAACTTAGGGGAATAAATAATTAATAAAATAATAATCAGAGAATATTGGATTCAAATTCTAGATCTAAAGCTTATGAGTCATGTTACCAAGAACAATGTACTTACTTTTTCAGGCTCATTATTCACTTATCCATGTATTTTCATTGACATCTGTCAAAGGTTGTTACGTGAATTATTTCTTTTTTATGGCTAGAATTCCATTTAGATCCTCATAGAATGTATTAGCTAATAGTGCCTTCTAGGTTTGCATTGTAACTGCTGTTGTTTATTAATGAATTGATATTAATAAAATTCCAGGATGAATTTAGTGCATATTGGGTCATATTTACATTAAAAATGAAATTGTGAGCTTCTATTTCCTATTTCTTGTGAAATGGTATAATACTGACAAATTATTGTTTGAGGAATTCTTAGCCAGTGATGAGGGGAAACACCCTCTTACCATCTTAATTATTTATTCTTTTTATAATATCATGTGTTAAATTATCAAACTGCCAGGAAATCAGTTAAAATGGATTTATGAACCTCTATGATAGTATTAACTGTATATATACATATATAGTATAATATATATAGTACTATCTGTGTGTGTATATATATACATATTATATATATACATATTATCAAATATACATATTTGATATCAAACATACATTTCAAATATATATATAGATAAATATATCTATATATATTTGAGAGAGATTGACTGAATTATTACCAGTTGACAAAACTGTAAAATTGTTAAATGACATATAAAAAAAATGTTTAAAGCATCTCATGCTTTAGTTTCCCACCCTTACCACAACAAATAAATGATGTTTTGGGAATGAAGTGGTCCAATCCATGCAGTATCACGAACTCCTAGTGTCGGGTGATTGAATTCATCTTTTTCCCACATGAGAGACAGATCATTATAACAAAAAGTGCCAAGAACTTCCTCCAGTCCCATTTTTGGAGGCAGTATTTTCTAAAATATTCCAGGCCGAAAACGAGATCATGTTTGGATTCCACAATTTTTGATAAAATTTTGTATACATGAGAGAGTTGAGGACACAAATCTCTGTTTCTGCTTTAGCTTATAACGTGTAGTGGTGTCCAGGCTGATCAGCTAAGGTCTAGTTGTAGCCACAGGATAAACTGGGCTCACATAGAGACACAAATGACGAGGTGCAGTTCTGGTTAGTTTGAAAGTACATGAGGCTGAAGTTCAGATAACCAGTTTATCTACAAAAGACAATCTTGGGCCAGAGAGTTGGTTTGATTTATCTGAGGTTAGTACACCATCAACTGAGAAAGCTATTTCTCTCTCTCTCTCTCTTTCTCTCCCCCCCCCCTTTTTTTTAAGATTTCATTTATTTATTCATGAGAGACACAGAGAGAGAAGCAGAGACACAGGCAGAGGGAGAAACAGGCTCCTCCTGGGGAACCCAATGCAGGACTCGATCCCAGGACCCCGACCTGAGCCAAAGGCAGAAACTCAACCACTCAGCCACCTAGGCATCCCAGCTGTTCCTCTTAAGAAAGAGACTGTTAAGACGTATATTTAGACTCAGGATTTGAAACCTGAGAGTTGCCAAGTACTAGTGCAGCATAGTGACATGGGGTATTGATCATTTATTCATTGTGTGTACTTTGTCAAAATTCCTTAAGTTCTCGATATGTTAGTTTCCTTATTGGACCATGGAGGTAATGACAGCACTTTCATCAGAACTTTTATGAGAACTAAATAAGATGTTGCTCAGGTAATTAGTAGATGGAGCACATTTGATAAATGTTAGCAGTCCTTATTGTGTCTGCTGCCCTGAGGCCTACCAAAAGTACAACCTGCTTACCTGTAAGGCCATCATTTGTTCCACCTGAAAGTAGTCATAAGATCAGAAGGTGTCATTTCACTCAGTCACTGAGCTGTTTTCTGTAAATCGGATCACATACTTGAGATGGGTTTGCCATTTTGGTAAGGTTGTATTCCTGTTTACAACCATTTTGCGCCTCCTTCTCCACCCACCACATAATCTTTTAATGTTTTGTTTTCCCTGTCCAGATGCCACAATCCCATTGAGAAAGAGAGTTCTATTAGAGACTCCTGGTTCAGGGTGACAGGCCTTTGAAGTTGTCAGTGAAGGGGACTACCCTGCAGTCTTGTAAAGATGCCTCAATGCCTGTACCTGGACAGGAATTCTGAGTTATCATAAAAATTATCGCCTAATAGATTATATGGCCAGAACAATATTAGAAATATTCTGTTATTTGAGTTAAAGCATTTGTTCTGATAGGTAGTATTTGTCGGAATTCCTTTTTTCCTCATCTTTTTTGCATTGCTTTGTTGAAATAACTTAAATTTTCTCTAGGCCATACTCAGAACCCAAATACGATGATGACTCCCTCTCCACACTCAGTGCTGAGAAAGTATTTATATATATGTTTTCAGTCTTTGAAGCAGTATCCAAAGAGAAAAGATTATGGGGATTAAGTAATACAATATTTTCAACAGGAGGAAAAAATGAATTTATTAGCCAGATGTGCAGACAATATATCCTCTCGCCAGAGGTCAGAAGTGAACATCTCAAAGTAGCTGATGTCTGCTAATCTCTTCTGACAGTCAAAGCAAAGTTGCTCTCTTCAGATTTCTATCCAAGAGAATGACAAGAAAATTGCCAAAAGACAAATTGGAAGGTGGGAAGATGTGGTATTGTGTATATTCAAACTAGTATTGTATTTATTTATTTATTTATTTATTTATTTATTTATTTATTTATAAAGATTTTATTTATTCATGAGAGACACAGAGAGAGAGGAAGAGACATAGGCAGAGAGAGAAGTAGTATTATTTTTTTGAATGCCAAAATTATTCTGTAACATTTGGGCCTTTAATATGAAGAGGTAAAACCTTAGATGTGTGTGAGTTGATTGTATAATCAATAGTTTCTTTTTATAGGTGAAACACTAGGTTTAGGCTGTATTTGTCCCTCTTCTGTCTCTCTCTCGCTTTCTCTCTCTCTCACACACACAATTTAAGTGCATGAAACTTTGAATAGATAGTGCTTTTACATGTTACAGAATTCAAAGAAGTTCAAATAGATAAAACAAAAACATTAAGAACAAAAACCTAAGCCTTTCTCCCCCTGTGGTCTTTCAGAGACATTAAGTTCCTCCTTGGAGACAGCTATTGGGTCTAGAGAGACAGATGTGTGTAAATTTATACGCGGACATTATATGTGGTCCCGTTAATAAAGTCTGACGTGGGTCCACTGCTTAAACTTCCTTGTATATCATGTTAAAGAATATAGATTCCCATTTAAATCAGCAAATAGTATCTATGGGGAGACTCTACCTGGGGAGCGAGGGGGCCAGAGGAGTTTCCCCAGGTCTCCTCTAATAATAAGAGGATTAGAGGAGGCTCGATTCTTGGGAGGAGACACACACACAGTCACATACATACACATACACAGAATTTTCACAGCTGTGATGTCCCTCTAGCCTTAAGAACTTGGTGGGCATTGACCTCAAATAAAGACCAGTTTCTATTTTCTAGGAGAGACACATACACAATTTTTGGAGAGTAGAATCTACTAGTATTGTTTCTGTTAAAGGACACACTAAATGCATTTTGTGTATTTTGCTTCACCCTTCACCCAAACCTTCTATTTGGTAGCCATTAGTTTTGTTGTTGTTTTTTTTTTTTTTTTTTTTTTTTTCCTTTTCTGGTCCTTGCATCACTGTAAAGTGAGATTCCAGTGAATCAAATTATATCGATAACAAAATCTGATCTTTAGAAATTATGAAGCTTTCCAAAACAGACTTCATATTTATTTCTTGTTGGCATAATTACCTAAAGCCAAAAATGTCTCATATAAACTTATTGATGTAAATTATTAATAGCGCTAAAAGCAATACATTCATTTTACAAGCTCCACTAAGGCATAATAGTGGCAAATTGCCATTATTTCATTTACTGAATAATGCATTTATCTGCGATGTTTATAGGTGCACTCTCTTGATAATATGTATTATTTTACTGAGTAAATTATTATGTCATTTCCAAAAACTACAAGGCTCACATAATTCTTCTGACACACATATAAATAAGATACTCAGTGATTTCTGCGTGTGTGCGTATGCACCTATACGTGTGGGTGATGGTATACCCAGTGCTGCAAACCAGCACCGCCTTTTCAGAGGGAAATGGACATTCCTCCGCTCCAATAAAGTAACATTCTCAGAGTGAATGCATCTTAACTCGAAATAGTGGACCTGGCACAGGTGACTCATTTAGTAATACCAACAAGTTCACTTTAAATGCAATTTGACAAAAAAACAAACAAACCAAACAAATGGAAGGGAGAATAATTGGTGAATTTATGAATGAGCCTCCATTCTTTTTTTTATTAGCAAATACCAGTGAATTCACTATTTTATGTCTACTTATACTTACAAATTCAAGGTAAATTACATAGAAAAACTTCTGTATCCATTCTCAATATTGTCTCATGAAGGTAACTATAAATCCAAAGAACTTATTTTCAAATATTCATTTATGCTTAAGCAATTTACCAGTCAGAAGAGTCTACCGTATGCTAGACGTTGAGGTTAGGGGTCGGTAGAAAGAGAAACCCAGAAGGCCAAGGCAGTTAAAGACTTCAGTGAGCACATCCTGGTGCATGGGTAGTGGGCTGCAGGAGCTACCAGGCTGCAAGCCTGCACAGGGAAGGACCAGGCTGCGCTCCCTGAGGAGCTGAGGAGGATGCCTTCATTGTGCTTCAGCTGAAAAGGCAGTGCCCTATCATGAAAAGAGGGTCATGGAAAGGAAGTGAAGCACCTACTAGAAAGAAATTATCAAGTAATGTTTCTTATATCAAGAGAGCATTTATGACAATTGGTGCTATGGAGAATTAAAGCACTTCCCTCTAGAAGATGCTATTAAATTATGGGGGGCAGGGTGGGGGTGCAGGTGGGGGTAAATAGTAGATGGAATATTTCCAAAGCTGGCAGTTCTGAGTTTTTCAAAAATAGAAAAAAATAAGAAATCCATTCATACACATATGCATGAACACCCCACTACAAACACAACAGACATGGGACACCCAGGTGGCTCAGTTGGTTAAGCATTTGCCTTTGGCTCAGGTCATGATCCCGAGATCCTGGGATGGAGCCCTGCACTGGGGTCACCTACTCAGTGGGGAGTCTGCTTCTCCCTGTCCCTCTGCTCACCTCCACTGGTGCTCTCTTGTATGCGCTCTCTCAAATAAATAAAATCTTAAAAAAAAAAAAATACAACAGACATAGTGCTGCTGGACAAGTTCATTTTTGCTAAATGGAAAATTTGAAATAAATGACAACACTTGTTGGCAAACATACATATATATTTGAAGCTGATTTAATTTGTTCTAAGACTTTACATCTTAAAGTACTGAGAGTTGAACTTAAAAAAAAAAAAAAGATCTTGAGGTCAAGACCAAGTGTGATCGAAGAATTTTGTCAGCTATGAGAGTTTAGGAAAACTGAGCACAGGGGTTTCTAATCCCCCTTGGTGTTCTGGAAGTTCCAGACCAAAAGCAGAGAGAACAGGCACTGCAGTCATCACAATGCTTGGTCACTAAAATCTGAAAAATATAAAATCCACATATGATACTGAAACAAATACTTAAATGACTCATGGATCTCTAACACAATTTCTTAGGAAAAATCATTTCTTTTTACTTTTTTTAAGTAGTCTGTAATGTAATGAAGCAATCAGAATATTCACTATAAATGTAGATAAAGTAACATCTTTTTTTTTTTAAGATTTTAGTTATTTATTCATGAGAGACACACAGAGAGGCAGAGGCAGAGGGAGAAGCAGGCTCCCCGCAGGCAGGCCAATGTGGGACTCGATCCCAGGACCCTGGGGTCATACCCTGAGCTAAAGGCAGACTTTGGCTCAACGACTGAGCCACCCAGGTACCCTGATAAAGTAACACCTTTAGCAATACTTCTTCCCCATGTATTAGCAATATTTTAAGGTGTTTGCTTTGCTTTTTGGTTTTATAGTATTCATAGTAACTCAAAATGTTTTGCCATATTGGAGTAGTCTAAGGTAGGGAATCTAGTCTTTATCCCATAATGCTTTATATTATGAATATATGTAAATGTAATATACCGGAGTTACTTTTTTTTTTTTTTTTGCCATTCACATGGCAAAAGCCAGTTCACTATTTGTAGAAAAGGTTGCATTTGCCTAGGCCGCTCTTTGATGAGAATAATGGGGAACTGGGTATGTACCATGGGTACTGGTAGTAACAAGGACTTTTTCCGTTCTCTTCAGTGGAAACTTCTTGGTTTCCACTTCTTCTTCAGTGGAAACGTCTTCTTCTTATAACCAATGTTATATTTATGTCCAGGATCTCTTTCTTTTACTCACCTGTCTCTCTACATATAGGAACCAATAAATTCAACATGTGTTTCAAATATTCAGAAGTATAATTTCTATCGTGACGTTACTTAGAGAAAAACAAATGTACATCAGCAGACCTGCATATTTAAACTTCAGAGTCATTTTGGACAGGATTATAACTCCCCATTCCAAAGGGAGGTATGTGCTGGGACGGGGTCATGACGTGGACAAATGAGGTAATCCTGTGTATTTCCTTATTGGCTCTGTTATTCTCTATTGCAATCTTATTTTTGCCAGTGTCCCACCTTTAGATTTAGGCCCCTGATGGTCCTTCTCATTTAGGATTTTTGTTGAAGCCGTATACCTTATAACATCGGAAGTGAGCCCATGTCTTCCATCTAATTGAAAGAGAGTGACATGTTTAAATAAGTGCTTTTAATAAACTAGCAAATACTGGGTGTAGTGAGGTTGTGCCATTCATTAAATGTTTTACTTTTACAAATTGACCCTTGAACAGCAGGAATTTGTATTGTGGAGGTCCACTATATATGAGTTTTTTTTAATAGTACAGCACTGTAAAGATACTTTCTCTTCCTTAATAACATTTTCTTTTCTAATAACATTTTCTTTTTCCTAAGATCACTTTATTACCTAAAAATATGTGTTGATCAACTCTTTATGTTATTGGTAAGGCTTCTATTCAACAGAAGGCTATAAGTAGTTAAGTTTCTGGGGAGTCAAGAGTTATATGTGAATTTTCCACCACGCAGGGGGGTCAGCATCCCTGAACCCTGTTGGTCAAGGGTCAATTGTGTTTTGTTGCCCATACAAGCTGTAAACATGTTTGACTTCCAGACCACTCAGATATTGTGTGACGTTGGCTTGCAGCTAAGTGAAGACACTGAGTCCATTTGGTTTTTGTTTGTTTCTATTATCACCAACTAAAATCCATAGTTTATTAAGAATTTCTAGGTTTTTAACCCAATTTGCTTTTTCTGTTCCAAGATACTGCATTGCATTTAGTTATCAGGTCTCCTTAGGCTCCTCCTGGGTGTGGTAGTTTGTCACACTTTTCTGTTTGTTTTTGATGACCTGAACAGTTTTGAGGAACACTGACCAGATATTTTATAAATGGCACGCCGTTGGAGTTTGTCTAATGATAAGACTTGGTATATGAGTTATTAGGAGAAAGTCCACAGACATAAAGTGCTATTTTTATCACAGTATATGAAGGGTACCTATTGTCAACATGATTTATGATTATTGATGTTGTCCATGGTCACCAACTAAGGTAGTGTTTGTCATATTTTTCTACTATAATGTTACTCACTCTTCCCCATTTCTATACTGTATACTTTTTTTAAAAAAAAGATTTTATTTATTTATTCATGAGAGACACAGAGGAGAGAGAGAGAGAGGCAGAGACACAGGCAGAGTGAGAAGCAGGCTCGATGCAGGGAGCTCTACATGGGACTCGATCCCAGGACCCCAGGATCACGCTCTGGACTGAAGGTGGCCCTAAACTGCTGAGCCACCTGGGCTGCCTTATCCTGTATACTTTGGAAGGAAATTACTGTGCACAGCAAACTAGGAGAGTGGGTATATAGTTGGGGAAGGAATATTTACTTAAATTATTTAGAATTCTTCTGCATGGAGGATTAGTCTCCCCCCTCTCAATTTATTAATTTAGTAAATCATTTATTTATATCTGCATGGAATAATAGCTGTTTATTTCATACTTTGAAGTTACAATCCAGTACAACTTTTTTTTTTTCTCTCAAATTAATCTAGCTTTGTCCCTTAGGAGCTCCTTCAGTTGGCTTCAATGTTTTTTGTTTTTAGGAGTCTTACTTTCTGACACTACCAGATATGTTTCTTATATATTTCTGGTCCTAACCCTAGAATCAGTCCTTTTTTCCAAAGACCCATAGTTCCTTTTATTGGAAAATGGTATTATAAACCAACATCTGGACACAAGTTGTTCTCCTTGTTACTGGGATGTCATTATGTAAAATCATTATTTTATGGTTTGCACTAATTTTTGTGTATATAGATATCTACACATATTTGCATATTTATGTATGTTATGCATAACTTATATGTGTATTAATAAAAAGGGGTTGATATTCATGTTTCTAACTCTATTACTAACCACATGGATTAGTTTAGCTTCCTCTCCCTCTTATCTGTAAACTTCTCTGCACAGTGAGGAACCTGGCTCATAACATGAAAATTTACTCTTCAGTCTGGTGAATATGAATGGAAGTGTTGCAGTTGTTAACGTGTATTCTTGTTGGATGCAAATTTATCGACAATAAAGCTGTAGTTATACACAACTCCCTTTGCTTTCTGTTTTACAGACTCTACTCATTTCTGAAGTTACTTAGGTAGGTCAGTACCTTTTCCCCATTACCATCAGTGAAGTTGTTCCATATATTTGTAATAAAGATTCTCCTGTCACAGCCTGCCTGCCTTCTAGGGATACTAGAGCTTCCTAAATCATTTTATTTTTACTTTGCATACATTAAGATTCACTTTTTGTGCTGTGAAATTCAAAAGATACAGACAAAAGCATGAGGTCTTTTATTCACCCTTATCGTAGTGAACAGAATAATTTTACTGCTCTAAAACTCTCCTGGGCTTCACTTTTTCAGCCCTTCACTCTCCTCTCCAACACAGCAGCAAGCACTAATTCTTTTACTGTCTCTATAGTTTTGTTTTATTCCAGAATTCCATGTAATTGGAGTCTTAGAAAATGCAATCTTTTCATAATGTCTTTTTTTTACATAGTAATATGCATTTAATGTTTCTCTATATTTTCCTGCATTTTGATGGCTCATTTTTAAAAATTGTTGAGTAATATTTCATTGCATGGATATACCACAGTTGTTTATCAATTCACCTACTGGGGGACATCTTTTTTATCTTTTTTGTTTCCATTTTTTTTTTTTTTTTGGTGATTATAAATAATGCTGCTATAACATTTATGGGCAGATTTTTGTGTGAATGTGTTTTCGCATAAACTGGATGAATAAGTTGGAGCCTGAATGCTGGATCATATGAAAAGAATATGTTTAACATGGTAAGATACTGCCCAACTTTCTTCAGAAGTGACTATGCCACTTTGTATTGTCCTCTAACACGATAAATGTTCCTATTGCTTGATATAGTTGGCAGGATTTGGTCTTATTGGTTATCTTTTCCTTTTAATTTTAGTCACTTTATTTTTTTTCCATTTTTTAAAACTATTTAAATTTAAGTGTGGTTGACACAAAGTTATGTTAGTTTCAGGTGTACCACATAGTGATTTGACAAGTTAAAGCTAAATGCTCTGTTCCCAGACCTGTAGCTACCATCTGTCACCATATAAGGCTGTTACAGTATCATCGACTATATTCCCTATGCTGTGCCTTGTATTCCTGTGACTTACTCATTCCACAACTGGAAACATGTATTTCCGACTCCCCTTCACCTTTTGTCTATCCCTCCATCCCTCCTTTCCCTCCCTTCTGGCAACCAGTTCTCTGTGTTTACAGGTCTGATTCTGCTTTTTGTTTATTTATTTTTTTCTTTCTTTTTTCTTTTTTTTTTTCTTTTTTCCTTTTTTTTTTTTTTAAGATTCCACATATGAGTGAAATCATAGAGGATTTGTCTTTTTCGGTCTCACTGACTTCACTTATGATAATGTCCTCTAGGTCTAGAAGAGTACACAGGTAGAAATTCTTCTGACGTTGGCCATAGCCGCATTTTTCTGGATATATCTCCTCAGGCAAGGGAAATAAAAGCAAAAATGAACTATCGGCACTATCAAAACAAAAAGCTTTTGCACAGTGAAGGAAATTAGTAATAAAAAGGCAGCCTACTGAATGGGAGAAAATATCTGCGAATTACATATCCAATGAGGAGTTAATACCCAAAATATATAAAGAATTTACACAACTCAACACTAAAACGAAACAACCCAATTAAAGCATAGGCAGAGGACCTAAATTGACATTTTTTTCCAGAGAAGACATATAGATGGTGATCCCTAATCATCAGGGATTTCAGTCTCTTTAATAGGTGCGTGGTAGTATCAGGTTGGTGTTTTAATCTGCTGTCCCCTGATAACAAATGACGGTGAGCAACTTTCCAAATGCTCTTTGCCATCTGTCTTGAGTATGTCTCCTTGGGTGAAGTTTCTGTTCAGATCTTTTGCCCACTTTATATTGGGGTATTTTTTTTTTTTCTATTACTGAGTTCAAGGAGCTTTTTGTATACTTGATATAAGTATTTTATCAGATTCGTGTTTTACAAATATTTTCTCCCGGTTTGTGTATTGTCTTCTCATTCTATTGATGTTGTCTTTCGCAGAGCAGACATTTTTAATTTTATTTAGCAATTATTAGTTTGTTTTCTTTCACAGATCAAGCTTTTTCTGTTGTATCTAAAAACTCGTTGTCAAACCCAAGGTCCCTAGACTGTCTCCCATGATTTGTATAAGTTTTTTTTTTTTTTTTGTATAAGTTTTATAGTCTTACATTTCATACTTAGATCTATGGTCCATTTTTTTACTTAATTTATGAACCCTTAAAGTCTGTCTAGGTTCTTTTTTTTTTCCTTCTTTTTTTTTTTTTTAATATAGATATCCAGTTGTCCCACTATAATTTGTTGAGAAGATGCCTATCCCTATTGAATTTCCTTTGCCCCTTTGTCAAAGATCTCTTTTAATTTTGTCAAAGATCAACTCAAAACATTTTTGTATACACTTCTGGGATATCTAGTGTGTTCCAGTGATTCATGTGTCTGTTATTTTAACCAATAACATTGATCTATTCATTAATATATAGTAATAGTCTGATGTCAAGTAGTGTCAGTACTCCAACTTTCTTCTTCTTCAGTTTTTTTTGTTTTTTTTTTTCCTATTTTGGGTCCTTTCTCCCTTGATATCATCAGCTTGCTGATAAATAAAATATAGCTTGCTGGGAGTTGGATTAGGATTAAATTGAATATATAAATTGTATTGGAAGTAATTGCTATTTTAAGAATATTGAGTTTTCTAATCCATAATCCATGAACACAGAATATCTCCCTATTTATTTAGATTCTTTTTTCATTCATCAGTGTTTTATATTTTTCCACATATGTATCCTGTTCATATTTTGTTAAATTCATACCTGAGTACTTCATTTTTGATATTATTATAAATAGTATTGTGTTTTAAATTTCAAATTTCAGTTTTAATTGTTGATATGTAGGAAAGTAATTGACTTTTATATATTAACAAATTCTTATCTCCTTTAATCATTTATTAGTCATTTGTTTTTATCACTTATTTTTTTTCTTATTAATTATTTTATTGTCTTCTTGTACTAGTTAGTACTTTTAATGTAAGAGTGGTGAGAGGAGACATTTTTGCTGTGTTCTTGATCTTAGGGAAAAAGTAGCCAATGAGTGAGATTTTTCACCATCAAGTGAGATTTTAGCTGTAGGTTTTTTCTAGCTTTTTTTTTTTTTTTAATCAAGTTGAGAATGTTTCCCTCTAATTCCACTTTGCTGAAAGTTTTCATCAAGAATAAAATGTTTTTCTGCATCAATTGATATAATCAGAATTTTTCTTCTTTAGCTTATTTATGGGGTAGATTACTTTCCTAATGTTTCACTTGAACATGGTGTTTAATTCTTTTTATACATTATTGATTTTGATTTGCTAACACTTTGGGGATTATGATTCTATGTGTGTTTGTACCTATGAGAGAGATTGATCTATAGTTTTCCATTGTTTCTGATAATAGGGTGATGCTGGCCTCACAGAATGAGTTAGGAAATAGTTTCTCTGCTTATATTTTCTTGAAGATTTTGTATAGCAATAGCAGTTTTAAATTTTTGGTAGAATTCACCATTGAAACCACCTGGGCCTGATGTTTTCTTTCTTATAAACTTAAGTAAATTAATGAATCAATTTCTTTAATAGGAATAAGCCTATTCGGATTATATATTTAAGTTCTTGTGTGGGTATTGGTATCTTATGTCTTTCAAAGGATTGTTCCATTTTATTTGTTTTAAAATGGTGGTCATAGAGTTGTTTTTTTTTTTTAGTTTTTCTTAATATTATTTTATTCTGTAGATGTCTATGGGGTCAGTAGTGACAATCCTTTTTTCATTTTTAATATCAGTAACTTCGTTAGTAATTTTTGTCTTTGTTAGTATGAATAAAGGTGGATTCATTTAACTTATCTTTCAAAAATATTTTGATATCATTGCTTTCTTCTATGATTTTTCTGATTTCAGGTTCTTTGATCTCTACTGTATTTTTTTCTTCGACTTGCTTTAGGCTTAAATTACAATTCTTTCTCTCTTTTTCCTAAGATAGAAATTCAGATTGTGATTTTAGAGTTTTCTAATAAATTATTTAGTGCTATAAATTTTCCTCTAAGCAATACTTTCGCTGCATTTCACGAATTTGGATATTTCATTGACATTTAGTTCAAAATATTTTTAAAAATTTATTTATTTGAGAGAGGGAGAGAACATGCATGCATCTGTGGGTGGGAAGATGAGTAGAGGGAGAGAATATCCAGCAGATTCCCTACTGAACTTGAGCTCCATGGATTGGAGGGGTAGACAGAGGCTTGATTTCACAACCCATGAAATCAAGACCGAACCAAAATCACCAGTTGCTTAACTGACTGAGCCACTCAGGTACCCCTTAGTTCAACATGTTTTAAATTTTTTTTCCTGAGTCATCTTTAATCAATGTTTTATTAGAAGTGCATTATTTTTGATTTCCAAATATTTGGGGATATTTCAACTATCTTACTGCGAATTGATTTCTGGTTTAATTCTATTGCAGTCTGAGGAAATAAATGCTTTGGATGATCTACATCCTTTAAAAATTGTTCATTTGTATTTGTTGGGCACATAATGTTGTTTCTTTAGGTTAGCGTTCCATGTAGGTTTGAGAAGGATGTATACCTTGCAGTTATTGAATAAAATATTCTGTGCACGTCAATTAGATCAAGCCTTTCCATAGTTCAGTACAAGTCAACTATATTCTTACTGGTTTTCTGCCTCCTTAACTTATCAACTACTTAATAAGGGTGTCAGTGTCTCTAACTCTATTAATGGATTTGTCTTTTCTCCTTGTTCCATAAGTTTTTGTCTCACAGGGTTTGACACCTTGCCTTTAGATGCATAAGTGATAAGGACTTTTATGTCTTCTTAGACAACTGACCTCTGTATTATTAGGAAATATTTCTCCTTATCCCTGGTAATTTTCTTTGATATGAAATTTGCTTCATCTTAATATGGTTACTCCAATTGTCTTCTTATTATTGTTATCAGAGTGTATCTTCTCTGCTTCTTTACTTTAACCTATCCATTTATTTATGTTTAAAGTGAGTTCCTTGTGGACAATATATAGCTGTGCCTTGTGGGATTTATGGATTTCTCTCATTCACTCTGATAATTTCTGTCTTTGGTATATTTAGACAATTCACATTTAAAGTGATTATTGATATGTTTGGTTTAATAACCACAATGTAAGCACTTGTTTTCTTTTTCTTGTTCATTGTTTTTTTTTTCTCTCATTTTCTGCCTTCACTTTTTTGAATTGATCATTTTATATGATTCCATTTCCTTTTCTCTTTCAGTATATCAATACCCTTCTTTTATTTTTATTTCTTTTAAATAAGGGGTTACTGCAGACTTTACAATATGTATGTATTCACAATTAATCTAAATCCACTGTCAAATCATACTATTATGCTTCATAGTTTGTGGAAATGCCTTATAACAAAGAAGCCCTGATTCTCCCCTTTCATCCCTTATAGCATTGATGTCATTCATTTTACTTACCCATATAATATACTCACCTAATACATTGTTATTGGCTGTTACTCTGAACAAATAATTATTAATTGCATTGATTAGTAAAAATAATCAATGAAATGAAAATTTCTTCATTTATTTCTTGTCTAATGTTCTTTCTTTTTTTTTTTGTTCTTTCTTTCATATGTAGTTCTGAATTTCTAAAATATATTTTTTCTACTCCCTAAAGAAAGAAAATTTTTTAACCTTTTTTTTTTAGAGTAGGTCCAATAGCAATACATTCCCTCAGTGTTTTGTGTGAGAAAATCTCCATTTCTCTTTGGAGGGATAATGAAGATGAACTTCTAGATTAGTGAGTTTTTCTTTCAACACTGTGTTTTACTTATTTTTAGCATTATGTTCATACCTCAAATAATAGAATTTTAAACTGAGCCTATCAATGTACTCTAATATATCTTATTTGCTTGGCTGATATTCTTCTTCAGAGTTATTCTTTTCCCAAAGTCACAAGTGAATGGGTCAGCTGTAGAACTAGGATAAATATTCAGATCACTTAACTTTTATCCGTGTTCTTTATAGTACTTCTTGCCATGTCCCAGCTTACTAAACTGTTTTTATTTATCATTTTCCTTTATTATACTAGCTCTTATATCTTGTGGTAACATAATACAATCACATTTATAACAATTACATTTTCGGGATCCCTGGGTGGCACAGCGGTTTAGCGCCTGCCTTTGGCCCAGGGCGCGATCCTGGAGACCCGGAATCGAATCCCACATCGGGCTCCCGGTGCATGGAGCCTGCTTCTCCCTCTGCCTATGTCTCTGCCTCTCTCTCTCTCTCTCTCTGTATGACTATCATAAATAAATAAAAATTAAAAAAAATTACATTTTCAATCCATGTAAAAAACTATACAAGGAGAAAAGGCACACTTTTCACTGTTTAAATTATTTGCTTTATTAATTGAAGGCATAAGGCACAACATAAATTTACTTTTTGAAAAAAATGCACCTATCTAAAATATATGTTTATTTTAAACTGTGAAAACTTATTAATTTTCATCAAGAATAAACATAGTATGTTTCCCTCACTTTGATGGCTGGATTCTAACCTTTAAAATACACCATTATAGGAGCACCTGCATAGTACAATTCGTTGTGTCCAATTCTTGATTTCAGCTCCGGGTCATGAGATCAAGCTCCACACCAGGCTCTGCATTCACTGCGGAGTCTTCTTGAGTTTTTTTCTCTCTCCCTTTGCCTCTCTATTCCACACATACAGACACACACTCTCTCTCTCTCTCTCTCTCTCTCTCTCAGATAAGTAAATAAGACTTTAAAAATTAAAAAAATAAAAAACAGACGCCTGGGTGGCTCAGTGGTTGAGCATCTGCCTTTGGCTCAGGTTGTGATCCCGGAGTCTCAGGACTGAGTCCCACATCAGACTTCCTGCATGGAGCCTGCTTCTCCCTCTGCCTGTGTGTCTGTGTGTGTGTCTCATGAATAAATAAAATCTTTAAAAAATAATAAATAAAAAACACTCCAATACATTGCCATTCTGAGGCTGTTCACTTTTCAAATGCTTGTTTTTATCCCCCTTCTTTTGTTAAAATCATCCCTCCAACAAAGTATTTTAATCTCATCAAAAACGTGAAACAGTCAATGATTACTCAAGAACTCTAGCTTAGAATGAAAGTTTTGGAAAAAAAAAAAAACACTATATTATCTAATGCTCTGCAAACAAGCCTTCTTTTGAGAATGGTCCCTACATCTTGCAATAAAGCAATGAGTTGCTGAGGGGGAGGTGGGTTTCACGTGTTTTAGGGTATACTTTCTCATCTAAAGTAGCCAATGCTTATACATGGATGGAACAATCTATTAATATTTCAGTCACAGTAGCAACAGCGAAAATACTCTTCTGAAGAATGCCAGATATGAGTGGTTCTCAAAACTTGGCTATATATTGGAATCATCTGGGGAGCTCTGAAAATACTGTTGCCTGGATTCCAGCCCCAGTGATCCTGATTTAATTGGGCTGGACATTGGTTCCTGGGCACGCAAATATTAAAAGCTCTCCAGGTAATTTTAATGTGCAGTCAAGTCTGAGAATCATTCCTTTCATGCTGTTAACTAGCAATTGTAAATGTGTCGTTTTCCTTATAGTGAGTGTAGAATATTTTTATTGCTTCTATAACAAATTACTGCAAAATTAGTGAATTAAAACGACACAAACTTACTATCTTATACTTCTGTTGCCCAGAAGTCCAATGTACATCTCAGTGGTCTAAAATCAAGATGTTACTTGGTCTGCATTTCTTTCAGGAGAATCACCAGGAGAATGTTTTCTCATTTTCCCACTTTAAGAGGCCACCCATATTCACTGGCATGTGGCCCTTTCTCCATCTTCTAAGCCAGTAATGAGGAGGAGAGGTAAAATAATTCCTTCTTAGATTGTCATCTGTCTTCTTCTTTAGGCCTGGAAAGATTCTCCATGTTTAAGGATTCGTGTGATTATATTTGGATCCCTGTGGTATACTCTTCCCATCTCAACATCTTTAATCTCAGTCACATCTGCAAAGTTCCTTTACCATGTCAAGTAACATTCATGTAGTTCTAGCATTAGGATATGGTCAGGATTCTCAAACCAAATTGGAGGCATTTTGGAGGAAGTTGGGTGACATCTTCTGATGTTAGAACTACTGTCCTACTTGAAATATGTCTGTGTTTCTGAAGCTCTCAGCCCCTTGGTTAAAAGACTTGGAAATATATCTAAAAATATGACAAACTACATTGAATTACAAACTGAACCTGCTAATAGACTTTTCTGTTTTCTTATTCTACTAAAGAAGCCAAGAGTGCGATTCCAGTATTGGTTTGGGTAACAATCTTGATAACTAAAGATGAATAGGTTCTTGCTACACCATACAGTGTGGAGGAATATGAAAGAAAACAAACAAAATCATCAGAAGAAAAAGCTAATGAAAAATCCCCCTCCCAGACAAGGTCACTAAGAGCTCGTTTCCCTCAGAAATTGCAATTGGATTATCCACCTTACAGAGTTTCTGTGAAAGAAAGAAGAAAGAAAGAAAGAAAGAAAGAAAGAAAGAAAGAAAGAAAGAAAGAAAGAAAGAAAGAAAGAAAGAAAGAAGAAAGAAGGAAGGAAGGAAGGAAGGAAGGAAAGAAAGAAAGAAAGAAAGAAAGAAAGAAAGAAAGAAAGAAAGAAAGAAGAAAGAAAGAAAGAAAGAAAGAAAGAAAGAAAGAAAGAAAGAAGAAAAGGAAGGGAGGGAGGGAGGGAGGGAGGGAGGAAGGAAGGAAGGAAGGAAGGAAGGAAGGAAGGAAGGAAGGAAGGAAGGAAGGAAGAAAGAAAGAAAGAAAGAAAGAAAGAGAAAGAAAGAAAGAAAGAAAGAAAGAAAGAAAGAAAGAAAGAAAGAAAGAAAGAAAGATAGATTGATTATTGACTAGGTAATTGTGGAGTAAAGTCCCAAGTAACAAATACCATGAAAACCTCATGACCAGTTGCATAAACGAAGAGTAGACCATTCACTTCTTTTTTCTTTTATTACATATCACATATATGTGTACACCCCCATTGTTTAACTTTCCTTTTTTTTCTTTAAATAGTTTTATTTATTCATGAAAGACACAGAGAGAGAAAGGCAGAGACATAGGTAAAGGGAGAAACAGGCTCCAGGCAGGGAGCCCAATGTGGGACTCGATCCTGAGACCATGGATCATGCCCTGAGCCAGGGGCAGGTGCTCAATCGCTGAGCCACCCAGGTGTCCCTAACTTTCCTTTTAATTTTTCCTCCATATTCTATTATGTATTTTATTGTAGTAATGTACAGTAAGTAATATTGAAACAGCATTATAACAAATAAAGTATGACTGTTATTCAGAAATCTGAACAATGTAAAGCCTTGTAGACCATTAAAGGATATTGGCTTTTATCCTAAATAAAATGAAGAGCCACTGGAAGTTATTGAGCAGAAAAACATAACCCAGCCTGCAGCCAGTAAGGTTTACTCTGACTCCTTTATTGAGAACAGACCGCAGGGCTGTAGGGGTATAAGAGCCATGGCCCATGAGGGCCACCATGCTGGCACTCCCTAGTGCAGCTGTGTGTCCTCAATGTTTGCTAATTTGCAAGCCAGGCCCAGAGCTTTTCCTTTATATAAATTTTATTAAAATTATTTATTATATATACATATTTATATTTAAAGACTTTATTTATTCATGAGAGACACAGAGAGAGACAGAGACATAGGCCAGATGCAGGACTCGATTCCAGGACCCCGTGATCATGCCCTGCCACTGAGCCATGCAGGCGTCCCGGCCCAGTGCATTTTGAATGAGTTTTGCAATGTCAGAATGCAGTGACTGCTCTGTTCTCTTCTCTCTCTGCTCCTCACCACTTTCAGCTTTTCTTTCCTTTGCTTTTACCCCCTTTGCATCCACTTCCTCTCATGCCCTTCCCACTGCTTGTTTCTCTACTTTCCTTCCTGTTCCACGCATTTAAAAAGAGATCTGGCAAAGAGCAAGTTTCAGAGTGCCAATATTCTCTGATGGCCTTTCTGACTACTTTTATTTCTTGTTTATACGGCAATCTTTGAAATTATCTGCTCCCTTTAAATTAGAGGATTTACATTTATTTAAAAACAATAAAGCACAAAATAAAACGGTTGGTTTGATTATTTCATAGCTCTATAAAGACAATAAACCATAATGTATAGATCTTAGTACCTCTCAGTGATTATGGGCTGACACACTGTAGTTGCTTATTTAAGTTGACGAACAAATGAAACAAGTGTATTATCTAATTATGTCCATCTTGTTTCAAACAACAGATTAAGAGTTTATTCTCTACATAAGATGATCTTGGTATTCTCAACATTGGTGATCATTTGGCTCCTGCCGAGCCACCCAGGGATCCCTAAGGCTATACTTATATATAAAACAAATGGGGGATTATTTAAAGCACATTTACTGTAAAGGGATTTTAGAATTCACATATCTTGTGCAGAAATAGATTTAGTGAGACCAGGATGTTTCATGCCCCTTATTTGGTAATACAAAGTCATATGTAATCTAATTTAGGCAATTTTGCTAGATTTCTCTACATAGATGTTTTCTTCTTAATCATAGCTTTTCACATTTCTTTTGTTTTTAGAGTATATTTCTCTCCTTGTCAGGTTTTTATTTATAGTAATTTATCGTGTCACCAGTAAATATTTCTGTATTTTGTGGTGTCTTTAGTGTCTTAGACAAAACAAATTATTTCTCTGATCTCCCAGAGTAAGGTTTGTTTCTTTCTCATGTATTGCTATAGAGTGCTGTCTGTGGCTTTTATTGCCTTGCATCCAATGTGATTCTTCACTTGGCTTTGAGCTCCAAAACGAAGATTATATTGGTTTTTAACTGAAGGCTAGGATAGTAGAGAGTAACTTTTTGATATTTCTATAAAGAAAAAAATATATAAGTAGCGAACATAAGCAAGGTAAAAACCATTCCCTGACTCTTAAAAAATACATTTGTAGAAGCAGAAATATAAACTAGCTGGAGTTTAAAAACTCAAGTTCATCGTCTGCCTAAAATTTGCTCTCTCTTCTTGAGGCATGGGGCTACCGTCTTTCTTGGATTAGGACACATAAGGAATTCAACTGTTAACAGATGAACCACCACTGGACACTGTCCATCATGGTAATCTCAACCCCCATGGCCAATATTCACTATAGTTGGTAGCCATGAGTCCTAGGTCATGTCAATGATATATAACTGGAATTTCCAGGGTGTGGCATTTGGCAAAGCTCTTACTTCCCTGATAGAATGAGCCATGACTTGTTTGTAATGGCACTTTAGTCTCACTCTTCCCTACTTATTCCTGCTTGGAATCTGAGGTGATAGCTAAAAGTAGAGTCGTCATCTTGTGACACAAGGTAGTGTGCTAAAGTAAGGTTTACAGGGACTGCATCTCGGATGAAGTCGTTAATCAGCTTCATGGTCTATAGACCACCTCTGGACTTCTTGTCCTGCCAAGTGAAATAAACTCTTATCGAAGCTAATTTTTTTTCCCATAATTTGCTGCTAAGTTCAACATTAACCCAAACAGCTCTCTCGCTGGTTAGTTTTTATAGTTTATAGCTTCTGATACTCTTTCCTTATTTTCCTAGTCTATAACAACAGGTTGCTTTCTCTTTGCAAATCAATGCAAAGGATGCATCTTCCAAAGAATATGATACCCTTTATTAAAAAAGAAAAAGTTTGAAAAAAAAAAGAAAAAAGAAAAAGTCTCACCTCCATTCTTTTTAGTCAGATGAGAAGAAAATGTCAAAACATATTTCCAAGTTCAGCCAAAATAGTTGGCTCTTCCTTCTGTTTTTAACAGAGGTAATGCTAGAAAACATTCCAACAGCACTTGTTTTCCCACTTGCTGTTAAATGGTCCTTTGGTAAACACAACTCTCCTGAACCTTGGAGATGGTGTGCCTCATTTGGAGTTGGGAAGGGCACAGAGGGGTGAAGCTCAGCCCATGGCCATGTCTCTGTGGGGTAAGATCACCGCAAATGGGCCCAGGGAACTTAGTATAACTAGCTTATCACAGCAGCTCCTTGGACACTATGACAAGGCAAGGCATGAGTTAAGAACCCAGAGAGTAGAATTTGACTGAAGCTGTCGACAATGCTATCCTTTTATGATGGGGACCCCTTTCAGACCCTTGCGTTTGGTCCTTCCTCTCCTATCAAGCCCACTGAGCTGATATTTTTCTTTCATTTCCACCACTCTTGACCCCTCTGTGAAGCATTGCTTTGTGTACGTACCTCAGGTTCCTGAAGTGAACTTCTGTCTTAGCTGTTCTAAGTAAACAGAGTCCAGTCTCCTGACATGTAGCTCTTGCTGTTTGGGGCAATGGGGGAAAAATGAAGTAATGAAAATGATTTCTATTTTTTCTGGTTTCTGATTCATGTTAAATTGTGTTTCTTTTCATCATCGTGTTTTACTCTTTGTGTCAAAGAACAGGTTCATTTTGGTAAAAAAAAAAAAAAAAAAAAAAAAAAAAAAAAAAAAAAAAAGAAGAAGAAGAAAGAAAAAAAGAAAAAAAGCCAGGTTAAAGATGGCATTTTAACAGAAAAATTATTCAGCTCAAAGTTATTTCTCCCTATAAAGGCATCCTGTGCTATCTGGAAGTTTAAAATAATTATAACGTGACTTGTAGCATGAGTGGGAGCCTTCACGTTCTGATCTGTTGATCTGTACTGTATAAAGTGAGCATCTCCAATTCCCTCTCCCCTTCACCCTGCAAATCACCACTATATCAAGAAATTGATCTTTTTTATATTAGTACATTTTTAAATGACCATCATGCTTTGGTATATAACTATGCTCTGCTATAGTTAAGAAGATGTACACTAAAAGCAGGAGGTGGTCTTTGCCTTGATTTTTGGGGGCCTAATACAAGTTTTATGCCAAATTCCTACGTACTTCCTAAAGATTGTGGTTTTAAAAAGGATGTAATAAGTTTTTTGAGGGAATGTCAGTCATGTACACTTTACTGTTTTAAATTTGTGGAGTGTCTCATTTTATGTTCTGGGTTTATAGAACTGAATAATGTATGAGGTATCAGAGCCCTTTGAGATCAGCTAGTCTAACCCCCTTAGTACCCAGATGAGAATATTGAGACATCAAGACCCACATAACCAATTTTGATGTCACGATGCCCTCTATCAAATGGAAAACAATGTCAAACACCAGCCCTCCACACCATGCCTACCATAAATCACTGGTATGAGAGTAAATTTGACAAAAGCCTTTGAATTACTGAATTAGGGAATGATATCTAGTAGGCCTCTTGGGTTTTTAAAGTCACACAGATTTATATTCTCTATATAAAAACAGAAAAATATGTAAATAAAATATTTTAAAATATTTCTAACCCCACATCCCTAAAATCACAAACATACATTCAGCACCTGAAAATAACATATATTATATGATATAGAATTAAGACAATCTGCATTTAATAGTATAGTCAAACATCAGTTACTTGGATATAGCATTTATTTATATAGATAATTTTTCAAAAGGATGTGTTTCCATTTATTTTGCTAGAGATTCTCTTTCTTAGTATATTATCTATCCTTAATATATTACTCAACCTGGCTTTTATATGTATTACCTGAAAATATAGCAGTCAAGTAATTGGATACATGATCTGAGGTTGAAATGCTTAGTACATGGAAAAATAAAGTGTTTTTTTTTTTTTAAGGCTTTATAAAGGTCTTAAAAAAAAAAAAAAAAACTTCAACAAATTGTGTTTTACAGTATAAGACCTAAAAAGTCCTATTAGTGACACTTGAAGTTTTATAGTAGCTGCTACTTGCCAGTGATCATTAAGTGAATAAAGCATCCATCAGTGGTATGTAAATCAGACCTGTTCTAAATCATCCTGCTCAATCTGTTACCAGAGGTGAGCTAAATGAACATTTTAGGAACATCTATAAAAATTTAAGACCAGGAGCAGGAATGATTTTCTCAATCTATTTAATAGTCAGTACTGATAGAAGTCTTACAAGAAAAATTTTGTCATTTTTTTACATTTTGCATGGCATTTGATCTAAACAAGTGCATTTCTTCTTGCAAATGCCCTGGCTTTAATACAGAGTAAATTTTCTTTCCTTAAACAGACTACTTTTATGAGTGAGAATGGTGTTCACCTGGCACACAACTGCCTCTGTGCTCAGGTTACTTTTCCTTATTCAGACTTCTTCTACTCTACCCCTATACCCATCCCTGGCATCCCAGTGCTCTCACACACTTTTGATTTTTGTGGAAGGCCCTTATCAGGTCCCCATAAATTTCTGTTTACTTCTAACCCAGAACAGATTTTGTAGGATTTTGAAATTAAGCTCCTCATGCTTGCCTAGTCTGGATGGTACACATATCTAACTTTGAAGATTTTGAGAGAAGGCCTCTTGGACAATGAGGTAGGATGGCTCACACTTCCTACTGAGAAATTACAAGTCTCCGTTTTGTTTTGTTGGACTTTTCCATCACAAAACACCTGGGTTTCCTTCTTAGCTGTATTTTAAAGACATTCTGAATAGAAACTAGACTAGTCCTAACCATTCTTAGATCATTTGCTTAAACTTTCAGAAGTGATATCATTTGTTTTCATTTATTTTCACCAAATAATCATTTTTTTTCTTGTTTACATTTCTCTTCTCCCATTTCCCATATTTTGTACCTTTTCCTCCCCTAACAAAATCCCTCACGTTCTTCACCTTTTCTGTCCACCAGACTTCAGAAGGAAAGATGGAATATCTTGTCACCAGTTCTTAGAGAGTAGAAATCACTGGGTCAGCTAGGTCCTTTCCAATTAACACTCCAAATTACATTTGTGAGGTGTGAGCTTCAGTGCTATGTTCTCTGCTGTCAGACCTGGTAAAAATATTCCATCAAAAATAGCCTCAGAGATTCACATGACCTTGGGTATCATTGAAGATGTAAATGCTTTTTAAAGTGTTTAGAAAGAAATGACAAAATGCTTCTCTGACTAGAGCTGAAACCAGTAAATCATGATTTTATTTCATTCCCTTATTGTGATTTTTTTTTTTTTTAACTTGGGGTAGGAGGGAGGAAAGAGCCCATTCCCAGGACAAGCAAGAAATGACAACTGTGATTATCAGGAAGAAAGAAAAAAAGAGCATGCATACAAGAGAGAGAGGGGAGAAAGAAAGAAAGAGAAAGAAAGAAAGAAAGAAAGAAAGAAAGAAAGAAAGAAAGAAAGAAAGAAAGAAAGAAAGAAAGAGAGAGAGAGAGAGAAAGAAAGAAAGAAAGAAAGAAAGAAAGAAAGAAAGAAAGAAAGAAGAAAGAAAGAAAGAAAGAAGAAAGAAAGAAAAGAAAAAAAAGAAAGAAAGAAAGAAAGAAAGAAAGAGAAAGAAAGAAAGAAAGAAAGAAAGAAAGAAAGAAAGAAAGAAGAAAGAAAGAAAGAAAAGAAAGAAGGAAGGAAGGAGAGATTCAAGCATGAAGCACTTCCAGTTTATAAGAGTAGTGGGAAACGAACTAGGGGTGGTAGAAGGGGAGGAGGGCGGGGGGTGGGAGTGAATGGGTGACGGGCACTGGGTGTTATTCTGTATGTTAGTAAATTGAACACCAATAAAAAAAAAATAATAATAAAATAAAATAAAAAAAATAAAATAAAATAAAAGTGAAATGATGCTTCAACGTGGATGGAACTGGAGGGTATTATGCTGAGTGAAGTAAGTCAGTCGGAGAAGGACAAACATTATATGTTCTCATTCATTTGGGGAATATAAATAATAGTGAAAGGGAATATAAGGGAAGGGAGAAGAAATGTGTGGGAAATATCAGAAAGGGAGACAGAACGTAAAGACTGCTAACTCTGGGAAACGAACTAGGGGTGGTAGAAGGGGAGGAGGGCGGGGGGTGGGAGTGAATGGGTGACGGGCACTGGGTGTTATTCTGTATGTTAGTAAATTGAACACCAATAAAAAATAAATTTAAAAAAAAGTGAAATGAAAAAAAAAAAGTGAAATGTTTTCCTCACAAATAGGCAGAATGTTCTATGGAGTAATGAAGGGGAGTAGAGTATCCTGTAGCTGTTGGATTGAATCACATTACTCTGTTGCTTTATCACTTTGAGGAAGTATTAGCCAGATTTCTTCTGTATGTCCTTGTAAAACCAGAATCTTTTTCTTACTACTACTGGGGAAAAAAATTAGAGAAGGTTGTATATCCAAACATAGAAGAAAAAAACCCAATATGCATGCATTTATTTAAATCTTACAAATCGTCATATATTTGTAACAGGTCCTCAGATTGATCTGCATGTGATTTTTTATGTATTTCACTCTTGTGCCCCTCTGGGCCTTTGCAAATACTATTTTCCTTCTGACATGGCCTCTTTTCTTTGATGTCTTGGGTGTTCTTTCTCTTTCTTAGAGACCGCATTCAAGCATTTTAACATCTGTGAAAGCCTTCCTTCCCTCCCTTCAATAAATATCCTGCACACTCATTTTCCTGGACTGCCATAGATTGTTATATAAATCTCTATCAAAGATTGTTTACTGCATACTCTAATACTTTTTAATGTATTCAACTCCCCACACCGACACCACGCTCCACAAGATCAGCCTACATCTTATTTTTCTTCCTGTGTTCATATTTCTAGCATATATCACACATTTAATAAATGATTTATTGAATGTCTACATATAGACATATAATTCAGTTGTATTATGTGCCCTTTTATATGCAAGCGTGTATGTATACATATACACATATAAGAGGCAGTAGAAAGAGGATACTAAGACAAATGTGAAAATACAAAGATATATAGAATATGGAAGGACAAAAGGGATACATATGAATAATTTTTGGTACATCATCATTGCTTAACTACAGCTTGTAAAAATCTATTATGACTCAAAGCAGAATGTGGTAGTTGAGAACCATTGTAGCATCAGGTTCATATTCCGTTTCTTAGAAAATTAAATTTCTCTAAAATCAAGGAACTAAATATTTAATTTTTCCAGTCAAACATACTTTTTTTTTTTTTTAAATGCTGGTGCTATAGTTTGTTACCACTGTTTCTTCTTAAATTCTATAGCCCACTGTTTATATTATATTTGGTTGGATGTTCTGCTCTCTTAAGCTGCTTTTATCCTATTTCCTCTGATGTTAGTAGTTATCAGGACTCTTCATCTATTCGATGAGCTGTGCACCTTACGTAGAATAGGTACCACGAAGTTAACATGCAATACGTCAAATTTCATTCTGAACTAGAAAAAATACCTTTGACCTTGTTCCTGTGTAGTACTTAGGCCATTTATATTAGTTTAATAATTGGTCTTTTTTTTTTCTACCTTTGTTCAAATGTTCAAATGAAACAATATTTTAATGGAGATATATATTTATCAGTTCTAATGGTTATTCTTATTGTGTCTTGATTGTCAGACTAATTCTTTAGGAAAATTGTTTTCAGATATTCTCTCCCACGATCCTTTTATCTGTTTATTCAGAGAATGTATATTGAACACCTCATCTGGTATAGGCAGCATGCTAGGAACTAAGGAAGTATATATGGAAGTCCAGTCCTTACATACCCAAGAGATTGCTCTCCTTCGGGTCCCAGGCTCACAGGCAAGCAACTACACATATAAAATATGATACCACTTAGGAGAGAATGTTAGTCAAGATTTCCTAGAGGAATTGATTATTTCATCATCATAATGTTTTTACTTACAGAGCATCCTGTATCTATTAGATGATGTTCTTTCCAGTAGTGTTATCACTCATATTGTGAAGGACAAAAGCTGGTGGAAGAATGAGAGAAGGCTGAAATAATGATTTAATTATACCATTAAAATCAGGTGCTTTTTCATGTATTTAGTATCTGACTTTATTATTCAAATGTCTTCCTGGTAACCTGTAGGAGTTTTAGATAAGTTGTTGAAAATTTGGAAAACCACTTTTAGAAAACTGATGAAGCTATTGTATCACTAGCTATAGGTATAGTTATAGCCATCTAATATATCTACATGCACATGCGTATGCCCGTACATGCAGATGGATATTTATGCAAAATGTTATTGATTATAATACAGAAAATGAAATCAACATGTGCTTAGTTATATATATTGGCACTGACATACATTTTTTAAGAGAAAACAAAATAACATGAGCACATGTGCATAATATGCACACTCATATACACATATATATCTGTGTACATACATACAGGTCAATACCTAGAAGCTTTTTTATTTTTAGCCCTGGCCATGTATGAGTTTTTTTACTGATTTATAGAAATCATATTCCAATGCTGAAATGCTCTGAACTTCTTTGGCCTGGTCAGTTACTGTCTGATAATAATTTAATCATACCTTGGGCTATCTATGAAGTTTAATTTTGCATTATATTGTTTATTAAAATCAATGTTAAACAGATCCAAGGCCAAGGAAAATCTCTTACTTATGTTCTTTCCAATATTTGAGAGAAGTGAATAACAAGCTAAAACAATATAGAAAGATTACTGAGATATACAAAGTTATGTGGTCCTGGAAATAGTCAAATTTTGGGGGTATATTGTGTTCTACAAGATACTTGTTTTCTATGCATAAATTGTGTTAATGACCAGCACTCCGTAAGATATCCAAGTGTAACCTATTCTGAGTGTAGAATATTTTAATTGTAATGTTCTGATCTATGGATGTTGGTTGGTACATGCTTAATGGTGTTTTAAAGGGAATGGTTTTATTCTGCTCACATATCGTTCTTTTTCCATTTTGGTCTCCAATCAGGAAAACAGACTTCTCACAAATTGTTTCACCCCCTTAGCATTGTAATGCTCACTAAGAGAACAGAGGGTGGCCCAGCTGAAGAATGGGGTTCATTGAGGAGTTCACATTTAGAGGCAGGTTTATGTCATAAAGCAGCCATTATGAGTATTACAGTCAGGGATCAGAGGCTCTAGTTTGAATCAATGTAAAGATAAAGTCTAAGGCACAGCCAGAGGGGCCTGGAATAATATGCTGATATCTCAGGCCACATCAGGCAAAAATAGCATGAGAAACAAATCAGTATTTACAGTGGATCAGAGTTATCATCAGGCACTTGAAATATACACGAAGGAGAAATAGCATTGATAAGAAATTCTCTATTGGTCATTATCAATAGCTATGGATAGTCAAATATATTATAAATTAAAATTTTAAAAGATTTGTTTATTGAGAGAATAGAGCACACACATGAGAGAGAGTGAGCACAGATGCACACAGAGAGGGAGAAGTGGACTCCCTCCTGAGCAGAGAGCCCTGATGTGGGGCTTGATCCCAGGACCCTGAGATCATGACCTGAGCCGAAGGTAGACACTTAACTTACTGAGCCACCCAGGCTCCCCATAAATTAATTTTAAATCAGATTTGTAGATGTTTAACCAAACTTTACACTTAACTGTGACATATAAAAATGTTTGGAATGGATGGTCTCCATTTTTTATTAGAATTAGTGGTGCTCATGTAAACCACTTTGTTTTATTTTTAAAAAATATTTTAAAATATTTTTATTTTTATTTTTTTATTTAATAATAAATTTATTTTTTATTGGTGTTCAATTTGCCAACATACAGAATAACACCCAGTGCTCATCCCGTCAAGTGCCCCCTCAGTGCCCGCCACCCATTCACCCCGATCCCCGCCCTCCTCCCCTTCCACCACCCCCAGTTCGTTTCCCAGAGTTAGGAGTCTTCCATGTCTCCTTTCTGATATTTCCTACCTATTTCTTCTCCCTTCCCCTCTATTCCCTTTCACTATTATTTATATTCCCCAGATGAATGAGAACATATAATGTTTGTCCTTCTCCGATTGACTTACTTCACTCAGCATAATACCCTCCAGTTCCATCCACGTCGAAAAAAATGGTGGGTATTTGTCGTTTCTAATGGCTGAGGAATATTCCATTGTACACATAGACCACATCTTCTTTATCTATTCATCTTTTGATGGACACTGAGGCTCCTTCCACAGTTTGGCTATTGTGGACATTGCTGCTAGAAACATCGGGGTGCAGGTGTCCCGGCGTTTCACTGCATCTGTATCTTTGGGGTAAATCCCCAGCAGTACAATGGCTGGGTCGTAGGGCAGGTCTATTTTTAACTCTTTGAGGAACCTCCACACAGTTTTCCAGAGTGGCTGCACCAGTTCACATTCCCCCCAACAGTGCAGGAGGGTTTCCTTTTCTCCGCATCCTCTCCAACATTTGTGGTTTCCTGCCTTGTTAATTTTCCTCATTCTCACTGGTGTGAGGTGGGATCTCATTGTGGTTTTGATTTGTATTTCCCTGATGGCCAGTGATGCTGAGCATTTTCTCATGTGCATGTTGGCCATGTCTATGTCTTCCTCTGTGAGATTTCTGTTCATGTCTTTTGCCCATTTCATGATTGGATTGTTTGTTTCTTTGGTGTTGAGTTTAAGAAGTTCTTTATAGATCTTGGAAACTAGCCCTTTATCTGACGTCATTTGCAAATACCTTCTCCCATTCTGGAGGCTGTCTTTGAGTTTTGTTGACTATATCCTTTGCTGTGCAAAAGCTTCTTATCTTGATGAAGTCCCAATACTTCATTTTTGCTTTTGTTTCTTTTGCATTCATCGATGTATCTTGCAAGAAGTTACTGTGGCCGAGTTCAAAAAGGGTGTTGCCTGTGTTCTCCTCTAGGATTTTGATGGAATCTTGTCTCACATTTAGATCTTTCATCCATTTTGAGTTTATCTTTGTGTATGGTGAAAGAGAGTGGTCTAGTTTCATTCTTCTGCATGTGGATGTCCAATTTTCCCAGCACCATTTACTGAAGAGACTGTCTTTCTTCCAGTGGATAGTCTTTCCTTCTTTATCAAATATTAGTTGTCCATAAAGTTGAGGGTCCACTTCTGGGTTCTCTATTCTGTTCCATTGATCTATGTGTCTGTTTTTGTGCCAGTACCACACTGTCTTGATGACCACAGCTTTGTAGTACAACCTGAAATCTGGCATATGATGCCCCCAGCTATGGTTTTCTTTTTTAAAATTCCCCTGGCTATTCGGGGTCTTTTCTGATTCCACACAAATCTTAAAATAATTTGTTCTAACTCTCTGAAGAAAGTCCATGGTATTTTGATAGGGATTGCATTAAACGTGTAAATTGCCCTGGGTAACATCAGGTATAAGACAGGGATGTCCACTCTCACCACTGCTATTCAACATAGTACTAGTAGTCCTAGCCTCAGCAATCAGACAACAAAAAGACATTAAAGGCATTAGAATTGGCAAAGAAGAAGTCAAACTCTCCCTCTTTGCCGATGACATGATACTCTACATAGAAAACCCAAAAGACTCCACCCCAAGATTGCTAGAACTCATACAACAATTTGGCAGCGTGGCAGGATACAAAATCAATGCCCAGAAATCAGTAGCATTTCTATACACTAACAATGAGATTGAAGAAATAGAAATTAAGGAGTCAATCCCATTTACATTTGCACGCAAAAGCACAAGATACCTAGGAATAAACCTAACCAGAGGTAAAGGATCTATACCCTCAAAACTATAGAACACTTCTGAAAGAAATTGAGGAAGACACAAAGAGATGGAAAAATATTCCATGCTCATGGATTGGCAGAATTAATATTGTAAAGTATTTTTTTAAATAAGATTATTTATGTATTCATGAGAGACACACAGAGAGAGGCAGAGACATATGCAGAGGGAGAAGCAGGCACCTCAGGGAGCCCAATACGGGACTCTGGGATCACACCCTGAACTAAAGACAGACGCTCAACCACTGGGCCACCCAGGCATCCCACAAAACATACATTTAAAATGCAAGATTAATGGTAAAAAAGTCACGTTGCTTTGGCTGATGACTAGCTTCAATTTTGGATGATAATTGATATGAAATAATGGGGATACAAAAAGAGAGAGGGCTAGCAATCAGAGTTTAGATATCTTCCCTATATATGGGCAATTCTCACACTAATGTTTTTGTTCTTTGTTTTCTCATACTAATGTTCTCACATTTTTTTTCTATTTCACGTAATGTTAGGAAAAAAAAAAACTTTGAAAAATTTTGAAATAGGGTAAAAGATTACCAGGTACCCTATCTAATATCCCAGATTATCCATGTTTCGTTATATTTGAGCTACTTTAAAACTCTATAAATTGTAGAAAATTGATAGGAATGCCAATGACTACTTTCCATAGAAATGCAAATAGATGTGTCCAACTGGAGTATGATTTGTTCCCCACACACTAGTTTTGAATTCTTAACCAATTCATTTCTTGGGAAAACATTCCTGATTTCCTGTGTGTGTGTCTGTGTGTGTGTGTGTGTGTGTGTGTGTGTTTACTCTGACTTATCTTTCAAACTAGTTTTAACAGCTTAGTTTTAACTTGACCTGGTTTTTTACTGGCTAACTAAACAGTTAAATGAAATATTTGAAATATGTTCAATTTATGTTTTGTTGAGACTCATTATTTTAAAATATATCTGATGATGAACAGAAAATATTTAAGATCTGTTATGAAATATATATACATGTCTTCAACTTTCAACAAATTATGAACAGCTATTATGTGCCACAACCTTTTAAAATTTTATGGTTTCATGGAGCTTATTTTCTAATGAGAGAGACAGACAATAAAAATGTGAATATATAGCATAATTTCATTTAGTAATAAGTTCAGTGAGGGAAAGTAAAGGAGGATAGGAAGATAGCAAGTGTCAATAACATTATGAAAGTCTTTGAAGTGGGGAAAAAAGAGATTACTGAGAGTCCTATCTAGGGTATTCTTCCAAGTAATCTCTTCCTTTCATTGCCTTTTAGCTAATTTACAACTCTAAAATGTAGAAAATTGCTAATGATAAAAATTGCACTCATAAAAATGCAAATAAACTGTATGTGGCAGGATGCTATTGATCACTGCCCTGTGGATAGACTGTTTGGCACCTATTTATAAATTTATTTCAGGACTCCTTATTGTGTGTATCTGTATGATCATTTAAATTTTCCTTTGAACTTCTTATAATGGTTTGCTGCCCCCCCACACCAATTAATGGATTAGATGGAATCTTTGGCATGTTATTATATTTTATATATATATATATATTTTTATTTTATATTTTTTAGGAATGTCTTGATTTTACTTTTTTTTTTTTTTTTTTTTTTAGGGGTAATGGGGGCAGCGAGCCATGGCTTGAGAATATCCCTGAGCAAAGATCTGCAAGAAATGTGGTGGGTTATATGAATATCTAGGGAAACAACATTGAAGGAAGAAAGTGGAAAGAGTCTAAAGTAGAAAGAATTAGGCATGTTTGAGGAAGCATCAAGAGTCAGTTGGAAGAGATGTAAGCCATAAAAAACAGAGGTAGGAGGTGGCTTGAGAGAGGTGAGCAGCAGGGCGGCAAGTCAGCCATTGGATGTCCACATGAAGAATTGGTATTTTCTACCTGTGATAGGATGGAGCAGGGGAAGGATTAGATTTTACCTGCCTTTTAAAAAGATCTCGGAGGATGCTGTGCTGGAAATAGATTTCAGATAAGAATAGTGGAAGAAAAAAGCTCCCTAGGGAGGCTATGTTTGTATTTTGCAAGAACAGTAGTTGTGTCTTATACTAGGGTGGTAACAAATGAAAAGAGGTGTTCTGATTTATGGTACATTTTGAAAGAAAGGCCCACAGTGTTAAAAAATTGGATGTGGTATGAGAGGGAAAGAAAACAAAATGTGACAGTGTTTCCTAAATGTTTAGATTGAGTCACTAGGTGAATGATGGCGATCTTTATTGATTAACAGAAGACCGATGAGGGGGAAAAAAAAAGTTCGAGATTGGCTTCAAGCACTGTTCTGGCTATGTCCAACTTGGGATATGTATTAGACTTCCAAGGGTAGAGATAGGTAAGTAAACAGACACCTGAGCCTGGAGCCCTGGGCAATGACATCCAGGTTAGAGGGGGGCAAATGTGGAAATCAATAGCATCTACCAGAAGTGTAAAGCCATGGGGATGAAAGAGGTGACCCAGGGAGTGGATACTGAGAATGGAGAGAAAAAGGCAAAGGATCCTGAGAAGGAGCTGACAACACAGGAGGAGGACCGACAGGAGCGTGCGGGGCCCAGGCTGCTGACTGAAGCAGGTGTTTTGAGAATGGGGAGGAAATCAATTGTGTCATCACTGCTGAGAGGTCAGGACATACTGGCAAGGGGAACATTCTTGGCTGCAATCACAAGAGCTCTCCCCTGCTTCTCGGTACTGCTATTTCGATGGAAGTACAACGTGACTGACTATTGAGAGCAGTTGGGGAGGTGGATGGGCGACACTTTCAGTGAGTTTTGTGACGCAGTGAATGAGAAAAAGAGAGGAGCTGGGAGGAGGGTGAGAATTAAGAGTGGTTTTCTGGGATCCCTGGGTGGCGCAGCGGTTTGGCGCCTGCCTTTGGCCCAGGGCGCGATCCTGGAGACCCGGGATCGAATCCCACGTCGGGCTCCCGGTGCATGGAGCCTGCTTCTCCCTCTGCCTGTGTCTCTGCCTCATTCTCTCTCTCTCTCTGTGACTATCACAAATAAATAAAAATTAAAAAAAAAAGAGTGGTTTTCTTCCTTAGATGAGAAATCTTGCAACATGTTTATATGATGACAAGAATAGTCACAGAGGGCACACTGATGATACCAGAGGAATGGGGCGATGATGAATGATAAACTGAGAGAGGCGTGCTGATTAGAGTGGGCATTTAAAACAGATTGAATGAGGAACAGTGCTGTCTCATATGGGAGCAGGTGGCTGGTGAAAAGTGGAGGTAAATATTGTTAAGAGTGGTCACGGAAAGGAACTGAATAACCAAGGTGTTGGATGGGTAATACGGTTGAAATTATTAGCCATTAAAATCACAACCAAAATTGTGCCGGGGAGAGAAATAGTGAACTGGATAATATAATTTTCAAGAAAGGAGGCATTTGGAGATTACTAGATAACCACAAAAGCATATGGCGTCTCAATCCTTTTAGGAAGGACATGGCATTTTGAAGAATAAGGAAGACATCTACGTTAGCCCAGGCTCCTTGGTAAGAGAAATGTTGGAATAATCTGCACTGGAGGCATAGAAGATTGAACAAAATGGTGAAGGGAGCATGCAGAGTGTGGGGATAGCATAGGGTTCACTGATGATGACTCACATACATTCCAGAGGGCGTAGCAGAAGGGTTTGGAAAATGCAGAGTGTGGAGTGCCACGTGTATTTAGCTTAGTGGCTTGAGAAATGGGAATAAAGACCTGTTTGAGGAGGGCCAGTTATTGGTAGAGTGAACCTATGCCTGCTTCCATTTATGCTTGTTGGTAATTCTTAATATTGTTTCCTCCACTTTTCAAAGTGGACTTGATTCGGAAGACAAAGTATGAGATCACTCTATTTACAAATGAGTGAGGTAAGCAGGAATAAAAACCTAATGGGATTTGTGCTGTTGTTTTTTTGTTTTGTTTTGTTTTATTTTGTTTTATTGTTTGTTTGGGAAATAAGGGGTAATCAGCTGTAATTAGAGTTTCCCTTTTATAACTGGTCCTGTTAAAGTAGTGGGTTTGCTGATCAAGCTGACAGTGCCAACACTTACTGGGGTGTTACCCCAGTAAAAGCACATGGGGTATTGAGGTGGCTCTTATGTGCTGCAATAGATAATATGGGCACATGTGGTGAGGGCAAAGGAAGTAATATTACTAGGATTTAGTGAAAACTGGACAATTAATATTAAGCTTTTAAAGTGATTTGTCTATAAGATTCATTTTTCAGGTGTTTATCTTAAATATCCTATTTTATAAATACAGATTATAATGGTTTGAGCAGTATCTCTCCAAATTCATGTCTGCCTTGAACCTTAGAATATGACTTTATTTGGATATTCATTCCTTCCTATGCACTTCAATAGGAAGAGGTCTTACTGGATTCAATGGGCCCTAAACTCAATGACAGCATCTTTATAGGAAAAATAAGAGGGGGGTTCAGAGACAGAGGCATATAGAAAATAAAGCCATGTAAAGACATAAAGAGAGAAGAAAACCACATGAAGACAGGGGAGAAGATTTAGCTTGATGTTGTTATAAGCCAAGGAACGCAGGAATTTCTGGTAGCTTCCAGAAGCCAGGAAAAGTCAAGTAAATATTCTTCCCTAGAGCCTTCGGAGGGAGCATGGCCTTAGAGATGACTTGATTTTGTACTTCTAGTCCCCAGAATTGGGAGAAAATAAATTCCTGTTGTTTGAAACCTCCCAGTTTGTGGCAATTTGTTATGACAGCCCTAGGAAACTAGTACAGAGACTAAGAACTATTTTTTTAAAACCAAATTATTTGAATTTGTCTCCCTTTTGAGACATCCTTTTTGTTTCAAGGAGAACATCCTTTTGTGTTCAAGGAAAAAGACAATGATCTTATTTTCATACCTTTAAAGAAATTGCCAAACTGTTACTGTGAATGCAGTTTCCTTATCACTTTGCTTTTCTTAAGGAAAGTGATGTATGGTGTAAATATGGCGTATGGTTGAGGGAATTCAATATATCAATTAGGTTTCTTTCAGAGGCATATTTAAAAGTAAAGAAACTCATGGTCACTAATTCTTATTGAATAAACACTATACTGTGGAATCTTAGATAAACTAAAAGCGAAATACTATAGAAGAGGGATATTTTGTTAATCCAAACATCAAATGGAATTATAGTATGTATAAGAAAATAAGTTTGGAAGTTCCAGTCCTAAATTATTATTTTAAAGATTTTATTTATTTATTCATGAGAGTCACAGAGAGAGGCAGAGACATAGGCAGAGGGAGAAGCAGGCTCCCTGCAGGGAGCCTGATGTTGGACTCGATCCCAGGACCCCGGGATCACACCCTGAGTCAAAGGCAGATGCTCAACCACTGAGACACCCAGGTGTCCCTCTAGTCCTAAATCAAACACTATTCCTTACCACAGGTAAGTAAGGATAACAGAGAGGTTTCCTTTAATTACAAGAATACTTGCTTCTAAAAATCAGAGCTTACTCACTTATCAGGGGGTGGAGTTCTTGGGGCTATAATCAAGTATATTCAAGAGCTTAGGCAATTTAGTATGCTAGATGTCAATCAAATCAGGAGAAAACACAGAAATTTAAAATATGCCAATGCTAGAGGTGACATAATGTAGTTATCAAGAAAAATTAGATTCCTGATGTGTTTCAGTCCCTTTAGCATGCAACCACATGTGTCTGAATTCAACGGATATGACAAATTACCGAGGGCAGTAAAATTAAGCAAAATAAAAAAAAATAATTAATGATATATGAAATGTCAGGAAAGTCACCTTGCTAAAGTAGCAGCAAGTTGGGGGTTAGTGTCAAAAGTAGAAGGGAGGAACCTTTCCTTGACCAGACATTTCGGTGTTTCCTCGGGCAATGACTTATTGATAGGATATTATTAATAGGACATAGAGTAAAAATAGTTCTCAGAATGTTCTTTGAAAATATAACTACATTTTTTGGGGGGTCCCTTAACTCCATTTTGAGCTTTCTAATGTACAGTCATAGAATAATCTGAGAGTTAAGATCATGATATCTTGTTAGGTAGTGAATTCCTATAGCCTAACTAATGTATTTATGTGAATATATGTTTTGTAAACTGGCATGTTCAGTTTACAAAATACTCATTATCATTATCATCATATTTACAACAGCTAGAGATAAAAGTGGATAGACTCGATTCAACAATTCCAAATGACCTATTCACTCTGACTCATTTTGGATTGTAACAAACCCAGAAGAAATATTGCCCAATAAAAAAAAAAAAAGAAATATTGCCCAATAATTCTGTTGAAAATGTATTTGATAGCAAACCATGGGGCACAGTTAGAGGAAGAACTGGTGAAGGGAACAAGGGAGCAATGGAGAAAATGAGAACTGGTAAGATTCATCCTATGCTCTGTATTCCCCAGTATTTCTCATTTAACAGTCAATTAATTGGTATTTTAGGAAGTTTTCTCACATTCTTAAGAAAAATACCACCATATTTATGTGTGGAGGCATCCTTTCATACTCAGTTAAAGATGTAAATGAATTCTATTCTAAATTACAAGGAAGTCCTACAGCACTTCCTCTTAGCATATGTTGATACATTAAACAAACCACGTATTATTTTATAAATATCAGTTTCCTCAATAGTACAACTCCACAAACTTTTTCTGCTTTCCTTTACTTTTTATTCACTATTTAATTAATGCAACAAGTATTTCTTGACCACTCTTTAAGTACATGTCATTCTTCCAGGCTGATGGAATACTAATAAAGATTTCTGTCCTCTGGATCCTGGATCCCTGAGTCACAGGATGGAGAAGGCCCCAATGGGAGGGCACCCCAGTCTGTTTCAGACATTACCAAGTAATAAACTGTATTGTGATATTTTGGGGTAGTTTATTATAATAATGTAGCATAGCCTACTCTGGTTAATATATGGATGAAAAAGAATTTGTAAAAAAAAAAAAAAAAAGGAAAAAGAAAAAGAATTTGTAATTCTATGGTTTTAGAACCATTCAGATTTTCATCTAAATGTGAGAAGGTAATAAAAAATGTCCTAAGGTATACTAGATGTAAAAATGAAGCTAATAAACTAAAATGGATCTGTGCAATACATACTTCAAATACCTTAAATGCCAGTAATGAAGAAGAGGAAAAGGAAGAGGAGATAGTTACATAGGGAGAATGCTCACAAAATATGAAATAAAATCCATTTATTGAGTCACTGAAGAAGGAAATGCTGAACCACAAAGCCACAGGAAGGTCATGGATATAGTAAGAGCCTAAAAATACCTGGGAACAGTGAGTCTGCTGTCAACAAAATATGCTTAACATATTCTTAACTCCTTTATCCTATTTTCAGCTCCAATAATATAGCATTAAATTATTTTTGTTACCTCTCAGTTAACCTATATATTCAGTGATTTTTTTTTCCCATGCAAAAGTCACATACTGCAGATACCCCATTTTCCAATTTGAAAAAATTGAAGACTAATTGCTCTGGTTTTAATAATCAGTTCTTTTTTTTTTTTTTTTAATAATCAGTTCTTGGTGATCATGTCCCAGTTTGATCTGAGTTAATCAGATAAAAAAAAATAAAGGAGAAGTTCTCAGAAGAGAATGAGTGGATGCTGTTAAAATATCCTCAGAAGTCTGCTCTAGGGCCTTTCATTCTCTTCTACCAAAATTAAATTGGGTTAATCAGAGTATTATTCTTCGTATAAAACCATTCTGAAATAGCTCTATCCACAAGCCTCTCTTATTCTCATTCTAACTCATTCATTCTTCAAACTGAATACCTATGAAAATATAATTTTCAAAATATTTTAAATAATGATCTTATTTTTTTCTCTTTTTCATTGCTCTATAATCATTAAACTAAAGTTGCACTCTAACTTGGGGATTAGCAACCATAAGAATTTCCTCACCAGGTTGTTTACTTGTGCTCCATTACCCTTAGAAAATTTGTCCTGCTTCCATTAGGACTATGGAATTATGCAGTCAACACTTTCAAAGATGGAAATGTTTTTTATATAATTCTCCTATCTAAATGGCCCTAGAAACTCCATGGTCTCAAGTTCAAAAAATTATGACACAGAAACTTCAGTCTCTTTGTTATGGCCTATGACCTCATATGCTTAAGAAATGAAGCAAAACAAATGAAATGACAATAGAACTTTAAACATAAGCCCAAATTCAAATACAGATTTATACAATAACTTATTAGATTGGTTTAGCTCTGAAACTGAATGCTCCCTTTGTTTATGGTTATTCAAAATGAGATTTTGAACTATCAAATGAGAGAAAAATCATGAAGAGAATTGCAAAAAGTCCACTAATAATTATTCAAAACTTATGTCTTACCCTAAGCAAACTTGCTTTATATTGTTGATTATGCAATATTAAATTTTAAAGCACAAACATTTCAGGAAAGGAAAAGTCAATTATGGGAAACAGAGTTTCAAAAAAAAAAAAACAACTAAATTTAAAGCAGATGAAAATGAAATCCTACTTTAATTTCAATCAACAAAGTGAAATATCTTCAAAGCAGCTACTCAAAGACGTGAGGGTTTAATATATAACAGTGAAATGAAAGCCATGGTTGATTTTCTCAATCTGGCCAGTTTATGTAGGTTCCTTTCTTTCCCACAGTCTTGCTCTATGGTTTTCCAGAATCTATGCCCTTACATGGTAAGAAAAAAACATCTAAAAGAATAAAAAACATTTTTTTTAGAATATAAGTGTATATATATATATATATATTTAAAATATATTACAAAGAATGGAAGAGTAAAATGCATCCTAAAGAAGTAGTAAGAATGAAAAAAATCCACATTTCACACATCTTTTTTTTTTGTCTCCGTAGAGGAATAAATTACCTGTTTACATTTGCTTTATCTCCAGGGTGTTACGATTTCTGTGATTGTTTTCCCAAACTGAAATGAGGCCCCATAATACCAGCCCTTCCCACCCTGTTTAAAACAAACACACATGAACACACCCACAGATAATTAGAAATTTATTTACCATATCTGCATCTGCAAACACTGGCTGGTTGTCAGAGTTGACAAGCCAAGTACAAGTACTGTAGTTAGGGCAGGGGGATGGGCTGCAGGTAGGGGAAGTATTAAAAAGAGAATAGCATTTGCGTCACTATAAGGCTTAAATATAGGGGGTTCGCCTATTTCCTTCACAGGAACGATCACTATGTGTGATTATTTTCTTCATTTATTGGCTTAATGGTTTATCGTCCCACCATCCTGCTAGAAACGTTTAAGCTCCAGGAGGATAAGGACCACAATGCTTCCTGCACCGGCATAGTCACAAAGGAAGGCATTCACATCATTTTTGAATTCACATCTCTCAGCTTACGCTGCAGTTTATCTCTTTTAAGAAGCTTCGTTCCCACAGTTTTCTTCTTTTAGTTTCTCTTAAATGTCATTTTAAAATGTACAATATGGAACAGCTTTACAGAATTCTTATGAAGACAGTAGCGACTTCTTGCATACCCCACACACAGTTTACCCTATGAGTCTCTGGTGCTAATATGGTACAACTATCACAATTAATGGACCGATATTAATACACTGTTATCAACTAAAGGTCATATTTTATTAAAATTTCCCCTATTTCCCCCTTACGTACTTTTTCTGTTCTCAGGATCCCATCCAGGGTAACACACTGAATTAGTAGTTATATCCACTAAGACTCCTCTAGGCTGAGACAGTTTGTCAGACTTCCTGGGACAGTTTTGCAGAATGTTAGATGATTTGTAGAATATCCTTAAATTTGGTTTAACTTTTTTCTCATGGTTAGTCTGGGACTGTGTGTTTTGGGGGAGGAAAACCACAGAGGTAGGTACCATATTATTCATATCACATCAAGAGTGCATACTATCGATATAACAAATGGGATGGATTTAAATCTGATCACCTGGCTTGAGGTAGTGTTGGTCATGTTTTTCCACTGTAGGTTGTCTCTGTTGTTTTTTTTTTTTTTCCTTCTCTTTCCTTACTACGATCCTTAGAAGGAGGTCACTATGCACAACCTGTATTTAAGTAATGCAGAGTTATGCTTCATCCCCTTAAAAGCAAAGTATTGACATAAATTATTTGAAATTTTGCATTGGAGATTAGTCATTATTTATAATCATGTGTATCTATCACTAGGGACTAATGGATTTTTTTTTTTACTTTGGGCTTAAGTGCCAATCATATATATATATATATATATATATATATATATATATATATATATATATTTTTTTTTTTTTTTTTCTTCCTGTCTCTGGAACTTTATATAACCTCTGGCTGTTGCCTAAATATCCTGCTCACCCTCCCCAGTAAACATAATGGCTGAATTATCTAACTTTGCCTTTCATTTCCTCAGAGAGATACTGTCTTTTTTTTTTTTTTTTTTTTTTTTTTTTTTTTAGATTTTATTACTTTATTCATGAGAGACACAGAGAGAGAGGTGGAGATACAGGCAGAGGGAGAAGCAGGCTCCATGCAAGGAGCCCGAGGCAGGACTCGATCCGGGTCTCCAGGATCATGACCTGAGACGAAGGCAGACGTTCAACTGCTGAGGCACCCAGGCATCTCAATAGTGTCTTGATCATTGGATAGCTAAAAAATGAAATTCAAAATGAATTTGAAGTTCAAAATTTTATTGTCTAAATTGTTATTTCAGCCATAGTGCAGTAAGATATGTAGACCTGAAAAAAGTCTGAACCTTTTAGACTAACTGATGATATATAAGGTGATGGATAAATTCACACAGGGCTAAAGGATTCACAAATAACTTAAGGAAATGTATATGTTTTTCAAAATAATTACATTATCAACAAAGTAAATGAGCAATTTATGGCTTTGAAATGCCCTGGCATGAATGTAAGCATTCCTAGGATAATAAATAAAAAGTTTGTAATTAATAACTCTATATCCACAAGATAGATACGTTGGAGAATTAAATGAGACCTTTAGTCTGGGGTCATAGAATATAAATATTCTCTAAACTTACTTTTCTTACTGAAAATAAATAATTCCTATTTTATATTGAATTCTTAGTATCGTTTTAACCAACAAAACACTCTTTAGATATACTATCATTTTTAGAAGCCCAATTGTTGGCTTTTTTTCCCCTCTAAATGCGGTAGGATGAACATCCTTATACCTACATTTTATGCAAAGCTGTATCTTTGTTTCAGAATTTTTTAAAATGCAGTTTCTTGGAAAAAAAGATTTATTTGTAGTTACGGTCACCATTGCCAAATTTTCAAACAGAAGTTTTCATTCCTATTCACATTTTTGGATAATGTCCTCCACATTGAATTATGTACTTATCTGAACTCCAAGAATTCAGAGTAAACACATTTTGGAGATTTCATGCCAGCTTATAATGCCGCCTTCCCTGTTTTCTTAACATTCTACCTTCTGAGTATTAACATATACTCTGATGTAGTATCTTAAGGGATGATTTTTGATCCAGGATGTAGAGCAATTTCTATTTCTGATTCTTTTAGTTGCAGTCTTCAGGTGACCTTGTCTTGTCCTTTGCTCCCCTTAATGGCTCCCTCCCCAAGCATATGTGCTTCAAACACACTAGTTGTGAAAAGAAATCTCATTTTCACTTGCTGGCCAAAACAAAGCTTTATGTAAATGCAGTTGCAGTTTCATAATAGTAAACTGCTCTAAGAACTAGCATTATTTTTAGGAAAAGAACAAATACATGGAGAAAAGAAGAGATAAATGACAGAATTCCTGAAAGCAAGCAAGCAATGGGACTTAGCCCTTCCTGTCAAAGGATTGTAAGTCGTTGACTTTCATGATGTTCTTTGAATTTCTCTTTATTTTTTTAATTGAGTCTCTCTTTTTGAGTTAAAAATTGAGAAAAAAACTGATTAATTTGTTGATAGATAAACATATGACATTGGAAAGAATAAATTAGTATTGATTTGATCATTTATATTTTTCAATGGCCTAGTTTCATATTCCCAAAAAAGAATACAACTATGGTAATATTGAAATGCAAATAAAATACCTTTTTAGTAACTTAGATGTCATTAGAAAATAATCACCTATGTTTATTTAAAATGTTCTTTATGTTTACATAATATTTTGAATTCACTAGAGAAATTAAATGATTTAATAATACTAGTGGGTGGGCAGCCTAGGTGGCTCAGCTATTTAGCACTGCCTTCGGCTCAGGGCTGATCCTGGAGTCCTGGGATCGAGTCCCACATCAAGCTCCCTGCATGGAGCCTGCTTCTGCCTCTGCCTGTGTCTCTGTGTCTCTCATGAGTAAATAAATAAATTCTTAATAATAATAATAATAATAATAATAATAATAATAGGTCAGTTTGAATAAATGACAAGAACTTCTTATTCAAAAATATGGTAACTGTTGTCCAAGATTCTTAGCCAGTTTTGGAAGTTTCCAATGTGGGTAGGCTATGTTATTAAGTTAATATGAAATAAAAAATAAATGACTTGTGGTTTACTTGAAATGTTCTAACCCAATTGATCCCATGATATTGACCTTAAGTCTTTTTTCTTCCCCTTCCAAAGGTAAGTGCCTGTTTAGGCATTTGTCCACTGAATATTTATTGAACACTTCATGCAAAGCACTGTGCTGGTCAATTTAAGGGGCAAAAGAATCTGAAATCTACTTATTTGAATGTATATTTATAAACAATTATAATGCAGAGAAGAAACTAAGAGTGTCCTAAGGAATCTGCAAAAACATAGTTTTAAGAGGTAAAAGGAAGAAAGACACAGCTGAGGGAAGGTAGAGGCAAGTTTAGAGACAGTTTTTAAAATATGAATGAGATTTCAAGGTAGAGATAAGTTAAGACAGTAATTCCTGGGAGGATCAATGTTCCAAATACAAGAAAAATGAAAGCAATTCAAGGATGACACCAGGAGCATTCTGTGACTAGTGTATATGGTGAACATAAGGAATACAAGAAGGAAAAAAATAATGTAGATAAGCAGGCAATCTTTCATCCTAAGAATACTCTTCAACTTATAACTCAGGTTTAAATAAACGTTTTAAACTAAGAGCCCAACCAAATCTGCCGTACTGCCTGCTTTTGCAAATAAAGTTTTATTGGAACGCAGTGTGGCCGATTAATTTATATCCTGTTCATGGCTAGTTTGACACTGTAATGCCAAAGTTAAGTGGTTGCATCAGAGACAAAATATTTATTATTAAGCTTTGCAAGACTTAACATATTTATAAACTGACCTTTTACAGAAAAAGGTTGTTGAACACTGTCCTGGATTTCTGTGCAAATATTAATGAGGGGCTTGGTATTAGTAGGCAAATAGCTACACATGTGCTAAAGTTTAAAGTTATGGCATATTGAATTCACTATAATAGTATCATAGATTCCTTGGCACACCTCTTACTTTTACAGAATTAAATGCAGAGAATGATTTAGAAGAAGGATAACATAACTGTATTCTGATGCGTTCTCAATTGTATTTGAAGTTCAAAAATATGTCTTCAAAAATGAGAGGATGTTGGATTTTTACTTTCTGGACTGTAGACATCACATAAATGGTATTTTTTTCCAAGTAGTTGTTTTCTGATGTTATTAATTCAAATATAATAAATGAATATGTGAAAAAAAAATCACTGCTAGAACTGCTCCCTGTCTCTTCACTCACAGTTTAGGCTAGGACTGTTTTTGAACTCTAGATCCTCTAAGGTATAATTTGCACTGGTTGCTTGTACCCACTTTGAAAGTATATCCTTTCCCCAGTGCCATCAACTCTCTTTTATCAGCAATTCTCACCCTTTTGAAAGTGTTCACTCTTACCATGTGGCAGTGAATCTTATATGTGTTCAGGGGCAGCTAGCAGTGATGCCCCGGAGTTATTTTCTTTGTGATAGAGAGTTATAACTCTTCAGAGCCCATTTCCAAGGTGAACTTGGTTCCTGTGGTTATCCACCTGCCTCCTTTAGAATTGCTTCTAAGTCACGAATGTGATTGCTTCTGAATCCTTCCGAAGATCACTCTGGGTTCTGCAAAGCAGGGTTTAAACACTAAAAACAAAACAGAACAAAATGTCATTGGTAAATGTTTTTAAAGAAATTTATAGATATTGCATAGGTATCAATAAATAGTAACATTCAAATCAAAACCAGATGACAATCAACTACAAGTATCTGAGAGTGATATGATACTAGAGAAAATCACTCTCTGAAAGCCTAACTTAACACAATTAAGTGATCCCATTGTTCACAAGAATGACTTTCAGTATTTCAAGAATTGTTCCCTTGGCAATCTGTAGACTGCTGGCAAAGGTTATTAGACAAATATAAGGGCCATATACAGGTCTTCCTCAACTTCAGATGGGGTTATATCTGACAAATCCATCATAAAATGAAAATATCCCAAGTTGAAAATGCTTAACTTGCTGAGCAAAATAGCCTAAGCTAGTCCACCTTAAACATGCTCAGAACACTTGCATTAGCCTATAGTTGAGCAAAATAATGTAATATAAAGCTTGTTTTATAAATTCATGGTGATTATATCATGTAATTGATTGAATGCTGAAAGTAAAAACAGAAGGTTGTATGGGTATAGGCTGGTTTTAAGTATATCCTTGTTTACCCTCACAGTGCTGCTGTATCATACTGCATATTGCTAGCCTGGGAAAAGACCGAAATTCAAATTTTGTAGTATGGTTTATACTGAATGCATATTGCTTTCACACCATTGTAAAGTAAAAATGAAACCATAAGACAGGGACCATCTGTAATATTATATTAGGAGATACGAATATATATACACACAAACATTGGTGCATTTATCTAATTATACTTACTTAATTTTACATTTGAAATGACCTAATTTTTTTTAGATTCTAAAAATGCCTAACATCAGTTCTGGCATATTTTATATATATCTATATTTATATTTATATTTATTTTGTATTTTTAAAACATATATGACACATTTCTTTATTATTAAGTGAAAGAAGTGATGTATAGAGATACTATGTACATATATTTCTTTATTTAAAGACAATTCAAAGAAATTTTACACATATATACCGTTTTGTCCTTTAATTTTTATACTAGCTTTATTAGTGATTATACCTTTCCTAAATTTATCTTTCTAGTGAGATTTATTATTTCATATGCCTATTGTTACCAAAAATACTCTAATTTCAGGGATCCCTGGGTGGCGCAGCGGTTTGGCGCCTGCCTTTGGCCCAGGGCGTGATCCCGGAGACCCGGGATCGAATCCCACATCGGGCTCCGGTGCATGGAGCCTGCTTCTCCCTCTGCCTGTGTCTCTGCCTCCCTCTCTCTCTCTCTGTAACTATCATAAATAAATAAAAATTAAAAAAAAAAAATACTCTAATTTCAGCTTAAAGTAGTCTCTTTTAACAATTCTTGTTAGGGCTGTTTAGTGGTGATGAATTCCTTTAGCTTTTGCTTGTCTGGAAAACTTTTTATTATTCTTTAAATTCTGAATGATAATTTTGCTGTATAGAATATTCTAGTTTGGGTTTTCTTTTTCTGTAAGCACTTTAGATATATTATGCCACTTGCTCTGGCCTGCAAAGTTTCTGTTGAAAAATCTTCTAGTAGTTTTATGGGGGTTCCATTATATGTGACAAAAGTTTGTTTTCCTCTTACTGTTTTTAATAGTCTCTCCTCATTTTTGACTTTTGACATTTTCGTTATCATGTATTTTGGTGTGGGTCTTTTTTGGATTCATCTTATTTGGAACTCTCTGAGCTTCCTGGGTCTGAAGATCCATTTTCTACCTCAGCCAGGGAATTTTTCAGCCATTTTTTCTTCAAACAAGATTTCTGCTCTTTTCTCTTTCTCTTTTTCTTCTGAGAGTACTATGATGCTGATATTAGTCTGTTTGATATTGTCCGGTACCTCCCTTAAACTTCTTCACTATTTTTCATTCTTTTTGTTTTTGCTGCTCTGTGTTCCACTGTTGTGTCTTCAGGTTGACTGATCCTTTCTCCTGCTTTACCTTGTCTGCTGTTGAATCCCTCTAGTGTATTTTCAGTTCAATTATATTCTTCAACTATTTGGTACTTATTCCTGACTTGTATTTGATACTTGCTTATATTTTCCATCTCTTTCTTGTTTTCACTGAGATCATCCATTCTCCCCCCCCGCGCCATTCAATGAGCATCTTTATAACTATAACTTTGAACTCTCTATCAGGTAAATTACTTATTTCTTTTTCATTAAGCTCTTTTTCTGAGGGTTTTTTTTTTTTTTTGGTTGTTGTTGTTGTTGTTGTTTTTGTTTTCTTCTTAGAATATATTCCTCTGTTTCTTCATTTTGCTTGACTCATCATGTTGGTCTCCATATAGTAGATGAAACAACCACCTCTTCCAACATTGAAGGAGTGGCCTTGTGTCACATGAGAACCTTATCATTCAAGCCAGCTCCAGCTCTTTGTTGTCACTCAAACCTTGGGAGCTATTACAAATAAGAACTCCCAATAATTGAGAGTGTGCCTAGACCTGCCATTGTCTGTAAGGGAAGGATTTTAGTACCTAGTTTCAGGCTTTTGGGAAGCCAGACCCTCAGGCAGCAGCTTTTAAAAGTATGCAAATATATCTACAATCCCATGGGGCCACAGGCATACACCCTGCTGGCCAGATCATCTGGATCATCTGGTATCCTCTGGACAGCAGTTGCAAAAATTGGGTCTCCTTCCCATGAAAACTGAGCTTCTGGGTCTTTTGCCTTTTGCTATGTCCTGTAAGGTGGCAGCTGCTTAAGGGCTCTTTCTCTGACAGTTACAGTCTTTGGGACTCACAAACATAAGTTCCACTGGCTGCCAGAGCCAGGTGATGTAGATGTGTTCCGTGGGGGACAGCCACAAAAACGGAGCACCAAACACATGTAAAAACTCTCATAAGGGAGTTTCTAGTACTCTGAAGCAAAGCAAAAGGAGAACACTAAGAGTGTGAAGATGGAAAACATCAAAGAATTAATACCTATTCTTCCAAAAAACAGGAGAGGAGTGAATTCTTCTAAAGTCATTTTATGGGGCCAGTCTTACCCTGATACCAAAACAAGACAAAGGTACTACAAGAAAAGAAAATGACAGGTCAATATCCCTAATGAAGATGTATGCAAAAATGCTCAACAAATGTTAGTAAACTAAACTCACCAATACAATAAAAGTGTCATACACTATGATCCAGTGGGATTTATTCCAAGGATGCAAAAATGGCTCAATATCTATAAATTAGTGTCATATACCACATTAACAAAATTAAGGATATATGTTCTTCTCAATATATGTAGAAAAAAAAGCATTTGGCAAAATTCAACTTCCATTTGTAATAAAATTTCTCAACAAAGTGGGTATAAAGGGAATTTACCTCAACATAATATATGAAAAGCCCACAGCTAACATCATACTTAACAGTAAAAAGCTAAAAGCCTTTCATCTAGGATCAGGAGCACAAGACTGATGCCCAATATTGCCACTTTTATTTAACCTAGTATTGGAAGTCCTGGCCAGACCAATTAGTCAAAGAAAAAGAAAAAAAACTTACAAATTCAAAAGGAAGAAGTAAAACTGTCACTATTAGTCAATGGCATGGTATTACATATAGAAAATCTTAAAAGCACCATCAAAAAAAAAAAAAAAGACAAAACAAAATAAACAACAAAAACAAAACAAAACAAAAAACTGTTAGAACTAATAAATTCAGTAAAATTGCAGGGTACAAAATCAATATGCAAAATCTGTTGCATTTCTATACACCAATAAAAACTACCTGAAAGAGAAATAAAACAATTCCACATATAATTACATCCAAAAAGGTAAAATATCTGGGAATGAACTTAACCAAGATGGTGAAAGACCTGTTGAAAACTTCAAGAGTTTAGTGAAAGAGATTGAAACACAAATAAATGAAAAGATATCCTATGCCCATGAATTGGAATTATCAATATTATTAAAATGCCCATAATACCTAAGGCAATTCAGTGCAGTCCCTATCAAAACTCCAATGGCATTTTTTCAAAGCAATAGTTATATCCTAAAATTTGTATGGCTACACACCCACACCAACACACAGGACCTAAATTACCAAATCAATCTTGAGAAAGAACAAAACTGGAGATAACCATGCTCTCTGATTTCCAACTATATTACAAAGCTATTATAATTAGTATGGCATTAGCATAAAAAGAAACACATAGGTCAGTATAACAGAATAGAGAGCCTAGAAATAAACCCATGCATATATAGTTAACTAATTTAAGACAAAGGAGTCAAGAATATACAATGGGGAAAGGATCAGCTCTTCAGTGAAACTGGACCACTATCCTACACCCTACACAAAAATTAACTCAAAATAAATTAAAGACCTGAGTATAAGACTTGAAAATACGGAACTCATACAACTTTATCACAGGAACAGAAACCCAAACAATCTGTTTTAAAATGAACAGAAAATCTGAATAGGCGTTTTCTAAAGAAAATGTACAGATGGCCAACAGGTATATGAAGAGATATTTTACATCATTGCTCATCAGGGAAATGAAAGTCTAAGCCACAATGAGCTATTGCCTCACACCAGTCAGAATGACTGTTACCAAAAACATAAGAAATAATGAGGTTGTAGACCCTGTGCAGTGTAGGTAGGAATGTAAATTGGTGTAGCCACTATGGAAAGAACTGTGGAGATTCTTCAAAAAAATTAAAAAATACAACTATACTTATCCAGAAATTCTCCTTCTGGGTACTTATCTAAAGAAAATGAAAACACTGATTTAAAAAGATATACGCAATACTATGTTCACTGCAGCATTATTTATATAGCCAAGTTATGGAAACAACCGAAGTGTCCATAGTGGATAAAGAAGATTTGGTGTACACACACACACACACACACACACACACACAGGAATATTATTCAGTCATTTAAAAAATGAAATCTTGCCATTTGCAACAGAACAGATGGACCTTGAGAATATTATGCTAAGTGAAATCAGTCAGACAGAAAAATACCATATGATCTCTCTTGTCTATAGAACCCAAAACAAATAAACAAGTTCATAGATACAGAAAACAGATTGGTGGTTGCTAGAGGTTGGGGGTTAAAGGGTGGGAGAAATAGGTAAAGAGTTACTAAAAAGAAAATGTATGCATATATAATAGAAAAGATTATGAATAATCTTAGTAAGAAATGTAAATATCTTAAGACATTTGAATAAATAAATGGTGGCTGAACAATACTTATAGATGAAATTTTCAGCCATATAAAGAGGTAAAAATTTTAAAACCAGCTAAGACTTACTTTTTAGAACTTGACAACACATTTCTCAAGTTCATCTGAAAAAAAAAAAAAAATGATAGGACTACCCAAAGAAACTTTATAGAAAAGTTAGGAGGTTCTTCTTCAACAGGTAAGAAAACACACTAATGACAAAAGACAAAAAATATTTTAAATCTAAAAGATCTATAACCTTTATATTTTCTGAATGTATCAGAAGCTAAAATATATTTCATAATTAATAATAAAGGGAATTGGTAGTCTAGAGAAAAGATGGAATCCAGAAAATAGAAATAAAAGATCTTGGAATGAATAAGTTCTAATAGATATATTAATAATAACTCTAGGGAATAGTAGCCAAAAGCATTCATGAAGAAGTTTATCAAATATTTAATATTAATCTTTTTGCATTGCTTTGCAAAAAAAAAATCACTGAAAGTCTTCAGTAAGATATGCCATATAGACACATACAAATAAGCCACAAGGATAGAATCCTGTAGAGCTGAGGAATTTACAGTGTATCAGTCATGTTTCAGTGCAGGAAATGGAAACTGCTGCAGATATTTCTAGCAGAAATATAAGAGAGGAATCTTCAAATTTTTGGCATGGCTAGGGAAGTAGGAATCAAGGAGCCATGATAATAGTTTTGCCTTGAGAGTGACCAGGATCCAAATTTTGCTTTGCTAGAAATTTTGCTGTAATGTCTCAGGTGCTCCACCTCCATGAACCTGATGAGTGGAGAAGAGAATGTGGAAAATGGGCACAGCCCAAATCCACGTGCGCTGGAGGCTACTGGTCTCCTCGTTCATTGCAGAAGGGTGGCATCCACCTCCACTTCCACCTTTCAGAACTCCTGCTTTCTAACTAATTCATACAACCCATTCACTTTAAGAAGGATGAGAGGAAAATGCAGATTTTTTTATCTTCCCAACCACTCTGAACAGGAGAGTAAAATTGAGACCGAAAAATCTTTGTAGGGTGTCTCAGGGGTTTAGCTCTGCTTTCAGCCCAGGGTGGATCCTGGAGACTCAGGATCAAGTCCCACGTTGGGCTCCCTGCATGGAGCCTGCTTCTCCCTCTGCCTGCGTCTCTGCCTCTCTCTCTCTCTTTCTCTCTCTCTGTGTCTCTCATGAATGAATAAATGAAATCTTAGAAAAAAAAAACTTTGTAAACATAAGATTAAGAAGATGAAGAAGAAGTATGCATGGTACATTTGTACAAGAAAAATATGTTTAATGTTACCTCTCATTAACGAAATATAAATTAAAACCAATATTAAAAAATTCTTTTAAAATTTAATGATGAATTCTGAGAAGTGTTCAGTGAGATGAAAATTCCCATGCACTACAAAAGAAGAATAAATTGATAGAATATTGGACAGCAATCTGACAGTAGGTATCTAGAGCTTTAAAAATGACTCCATCCTCCATACAGCAATCTACTTCTAGGACTCTAGCTTAGGAAGTCATGTGGTCTCCCATTTATGATCAGGAATATTGGTAGTGGGAGCTTTTTTTGTAAGTGTGAAAAATAAGAAAACAACTAGTGCCCAACAGAAAGGGAATTACTTCTATATAATCATGTATAATAAAGCTTTGTAATGATTTTGGAAAATGTTCATGCTAAGTAAAATCAAGTGGAACAAAAAATATCTATAAAATATTAAGCTGTTATGGACAAAGAATAATATTATTGTCTGCTTCCGTTCTCTAACACTTCCTACTGACTTTTTATAACTGTTAATATCAAAAATAATTTATTTTTTTAACTCCCCAATGTGCCTACCATTGTAGGTAGCATGGAATTTAATTTAATTCTGTTTAATTTAATTATTTTTTTAAAAAGATTTTATTTATTTATTCATGAGAAAAACAGAGAGAGGTAGAGACACAGGCAGAGGGAGAAGCAGGCTCCATGCAGGGAGCTCAACATGGGACTCGATCCCGAGTCTCCAGGATCAGGCCCTGGGCTGAAGGTGGCACCAAACCGCTGAGCCACCTGGGCTGCCCAATTTTATTTTATTTAACCACTGATAGGTTAATAGATTGGGGAAAAGGGAAGTTTTGTGTACTAATAAAATCATTAATTGGATCTAGAGCAAAGCATTTATTTAATAGGAGATATGAAAAGAAACATGTAAAAAAGCAAATTTAGGATCAGCATGGACTATGTTAATTCTCTTTTTCTCAGGTATTGGTGTTTGCAAATCCTACAACTTACTGTAATAGTAAATTGTTACTTTTTCATTAAATCCCTAGGTTCAATGACCATTTTAGAAAAAGCTGTGTGATATTGGTATTTTAATTTTATTTATGGACTACAAAGCCTAGAGAGAGCGTTCTTTTTTCTTTCTCAGGTTTATTGAGGTATAATTGATAAATAAAATTCTAAGATATATTTAAAGTGTATAATGTGGTGATATGATTTGATACATACACAGTGAAAGGATTTCCATCCACCCCTCATTGAGTTGACATATCTTCACCTATTGACATTTATTTGTTTATTTGTTTGTTTTATTGGTGAGAACATTTAAACTCTACTTAGACTTTTCTAGCTACTTTTGTAAGTGTGATTTTTTTTTTTTCAAATAGAATGCTGGCAAAATTGGAGCTGATAGTAGTAAGCAAAAGAAAAATCACCGGGCTGAGCGATTTTTCAAAGTCACAATTATGGTAGGTGGTGTGACATTTGCCTGTGTCATTCCTGGTACCTTAACTTAGAGCTTTATCGAGAGGAAAGGAAAAACAAAGAAGCCCATACCCAAGAGTGTAAGGTGAAGTCAGCTTCCTGAATGTCAGAGAGAATTGAAATTTAGTAACTCAGGTATCAATGGATCCCATTCGACCAATAGGCGATTCTCATTCGTAGAAGGGCACGCAGGATCTGCGTGAGCCAGCATCAGAACTTCATTTTGTCTAATAGCCTGCTTTTATTTATTTTATGGACAAGAACGGTCCTCTCAGAATATATCACAGTGATGTTGGAAATGCATTTTGCACCTTAGGACTCTGCTTGGCTGAAGTGAGCTGGTTACCCAAAGCGACCTCATCACACATCAGGGTGGGTGGAAAGACTTCCCCTCATAGTTGTGTGTTCTGTGGTGCATCAAATCTATCCTCGGCCACAGAGTCCTTTGGGGAGGAAGAGATGCTGGAAACTACCTCTGAGAACAAAAGGACAAGCCAGTGTTTGCTAAGCAGTGAAATGCAATGTCACAAGTGGGAATCCAGGCTATAGGTTCTCAGTGGGCCTGTAAAGCAAATTCTAATGCTGTCCTGTGCAGAACTCAACAGCCAGCTCAGGAGGGGGCAGGATGGCCGTATCAGCAACTGTAAAAATAACATCTTAGAGATGCTGTTTCTTTTTAAACAAGTTTAGAATAAAAAACAAAACAGATTACTGAGTTTGGAAATGTGTTTTGTGGTGGGACACATACTTCCAGTGGGGGTCTTATATTTTTTGCCCAGGATTTTACCAAGAGGCATTGACAGTTTTTCTCCAAACCATCTTTTCAAGGATGTTTTTATAGAAAAGAGCTTTCAAAGATAGGGACAGTATCTTCCTCTGGGGCAAAGGGTAGATTTGTTCCATGGGGGCATGATAAAGATAAAGTCTCCCTTTGGAGACAAATTTTGGGGCAGGTTTGCTAGAAGCCCTCAAAGATCTAGAGTTTGTGGACTCTGGGTCCCTGGGCCCAAATCGCATCCTCTCTCTGCCTCACCACTGTGGGACTTTGGAGGCAAGCGTACTAATGTGAATGTGAAGCTCATGCTGCCTGCTTGGTCACGATAAGAAAGATCTTTGCCTCTGACCCAGAATCATGCATCTTCTGACAATGGCAGACTAACTGCCTAGCTTACCAGTAGAACCAAATTTTAGTCTCAGCAATTTATTGTTATTAAATTTAAAGATTTTTTTCTGATAATAAAAACAGTAATGTCTTTGCAAGGAATTTGAAACGTAGAGGATATATGTAAGAAGGAAAAAAGTCTATGATCTAATGACACATCTAGGGGCACCCGGGTGGATCAGCGGTTGAGTGTCTGCCTTTGGCTCAGGTCATGATCCTGGGTCCTGGGATCGAGTCCCACATCGGGCTCCCTGCAGGGAGCCTGCTTCTGCCTCTGCCTGTGTCTCTGTCTCTCTCTTGGTGTCTATCATGAATAGATAAATAAAATCTTTTTTTTAAAAAAAAAATCTCTATATCTAGAGAAGGGTAATATTTTGGTTTTAGCACAAATTTTATTATTGCTCTATATGCACATACATAATATTATGTATACTTGCAAATAGCATAAATTGCATTTTCTCTGTTTCTTTTGTCCCCTAAAATTAGGATGAATATTTCCATCACTAATTTTTTAAACATGATTTTGAATATCTGCTTAGTATTCTCTCTTATTATAACCAAACCATTATTTATACAATCCTTCTCTTATTACTGAGTAGTTAGGTAATTTAGAGCTTTTAGCGATTAAAAATAATAATTCTACAGTGAGCATCTTTTCCTATGCATAGCGTACTTCTTTTATTTGCATGTAACCAAAATTCACAAGATAAAACTGCTCGGTCTCAGCAATTTTTCATTTAACATTTTTTCACGTGTGCTTTGGTTCCCTCGGGGCTGAGCCAGAACTTCCATATGATCAGAATCTGCCCAGGGGGTGGTTTCTCTGATCCTTAACTTTGTTAGGCTCTTCATCTGGGTAGATGGCTCTAATAGTTTACTTTTTTCTGAGGGTTTGTTCCAGAAGTGTTGGTCTGTTTCCTACATCCCACTGAGGTCAGACTTTTCACCCTGAGTTAGTGAGTTGCTCATCAAGGCTCATCCAATTTCTCTAGGTTTGTTGAAGATTTCATTTCATCCTTTCCAAACAAAGGCACATGGATGTGGGGTAGTAGATTTACTTCAGAGTCCTGTCAAAATCTACACTTTGGTTTCTTGCATTCTTAACATTTTTAGGTAGCTATGATTAATAGGAGTTGCTCTCCTGATGGCTTTAGAATGACACGTTTCTCATTTGAGAATTAATGTCATACTGAACATGCTTTATCAAATTATTCATTCTAGATAATACCATCTTCACTTAAAAAACTACCCGGAGAGTACTCTCATTTTGTTTCTCTCTCTGATGTCTGCCACATGCTCTAAAGTAACTTCTGTTACTTGTCTAAGAAAGTTTACTTATCATTTTGCTAAGGGGTGGTAGGTACATCACGATAGCTTAGGTCATATACCCTAGAGGTAAAGTTTAGGCTCTAATAGACAGGATCTAGTTTTCCAGTAGTATCAAATTCAAAATAATGGTGACTTTGCCTCTTCCCAAATCAAATGAATGGGCTATAGGGTCATGTGTCTGACATCATTTTGGGGTAACATACTGCTGTTCCATCAGCAACTTACACACAAAGCTTAAATTAGATTTCCCTCTCTATGAAGTGATGAGCAGAAAGACAAAGCACCTATTCAGCTTTGTGTTTGCATGCTTATATCTGAAAGGAATATAAATGAAGCAAATAATTAAAGGACTACAAAAAGAAATGAATAAAAACTCTTCTCCTGACACCAAAATCATCATTAAAAAACTCAGCCTTCTGAAATTTCTGTTTGCAGCTTTGTTAAGATGGTTTGCGTCCTTTTCAACCTTCCCGCTTAGAGAAGATAAACAAGCAAAAAAAAAAAAAAAAAAAAGTAAACAAGATAAAGAAATAAAAATAAACAAATGAAAAACTCCTGAGTTAGTCATGAGGCTCCAGATCGGGTAAAGTCTGGAATCTTTATTTCCCATGTGTACTTTATAAATACAATTTAAGTATTTCTGGTCATTAAAATATAAGAAGCAAGAATATTTCATCTTTTTATCCCAGCACTCTTGCCTGTAGCAGACCTCAAACACATATTTATGGGATTAATGAATAAATCAGTGTTCTGAATCAGGGCATGATGAATGAATGACAGCTGTGTTTTCTTATGATGATGCAAAATGTGGATGCAAATGTCAAAGCAAACACTACACTGGGCAAAGTTAAATAGGCAAGGAAGGCTTTATTCAAGAATATCGCCATAGCAGAAAGACCCCAGAACTCAGTCTGACTCAGTTCCATTCAATCAAAAGGTGACGGGTTGGTCTGCTCTTCTCTCTCCCTCTCTCTCTCTGCTCTCACTCTCACTCTCACTCTTTCTTTAGCACTAGAGTGAGCTAGTGGAAAGGATAGGGGAGGTTGACTAGTGGAGTGTGTCCACCATGTCGAATTTTTCCTGAATTTGCAAAATGATTTTCTTTATGAGTAGGCTTGCTGTCTAGCTGTCACCCACTGAAATTAGGCTCGTTCTTTTCTCTTTCTTTCTTTCTTTCTTTCTTTCTTTCTTTCTTTCTTTCTTTCTTTCTTTTTCTTTCTTTCTTTCTTTCTTTCTTCTTTCCTTTCTTCTTCTTTTTTAAAGATTTATTTATTTATTTATTTATTTACTTACTTACTTACTTATTTATTTATGAGAAACACACAGAGAGGAGCAGAAGCAGGCCCTTCTTCCTTGCCTATTTAACTTTGTCCAGCGTAGTGTTTGCTTTGACACATGCATCCACATTGTACATCTTCATAAGAAAACACAGCTGTCATTCATTCATCATACCTTGATTCAGAACACTGGTTTATTCATTAATCCGATAAATGTGTGTTTGAGCTCGGCTACATGCAAGACTGCTGGGATAAAAAGATGAAATATTCTTGCTCCTTCTTCTGCCCTGCAGGGAGCCCAATGCGAGACTCAATCCCAGGACACTGAGATCATGCCCTGAGTCAAAGACAGATGCTCAACCACTGAGCCACACAGGTGTCCCGGGCTCATACTTCTTAACAGAGATGTGTGATACAGGATACAAGCTCTAATCTTCCTTGGTGATTGCATTTCAAAGGCATTGCTCCCAGATACCTGATAAAGACAATCCTGGGTCATAAAACTGGCAAGATGATTTTTAAAAATCTGCTGTATATCTCAAAGGGGCAGAGAAAGAATTTACAATTATAAATTTTGTAAAGTAAATGCTCTATAAACGGAAGTTCCTTTGGTCAGGAAGAAGACTGTCTAAAGTTTAGTCAAGCTAAGGGCTCGTTACATGCATCTTCTTAATTTGACAGAAATTGATTACAAGGGAAAATCTCTTCTCCCAGTGTATGGGAACTGGTAACTATTTCTGTTTTATTAATATTCAAGGAAGGTCAGATATGAGAATATCATTATGTGAAATCAGTGAGAATAAAGATATAACTATTATTTTTTGCAACGGATTTGTCACCAGAACATAGGCTTTGTGAAAACCGCCTCTAAACCTTCAGCAAAATAGAAAAAGAAAAGACTCACATCCACATCAATATCATTGGGCACATAAATTTGGACAAGGCTACCACTCTTGGTCATCTGATCTACAAATGTGGTGGGATTGACCAACTACCAAAACATTTGTGAAGGAGGCTGCTGAGATGAGAGAGTGTACCTTCAAGGGTGCCTGAGTCTTGGATGAACTGAAAGATGAATGTGAACGTGATATCATCATTGATATCTCCCTGGAAATTCAAGACCAGGAACTATTATGTGACCATCACTGGTGCCCCAAGGTACAGAGTGTTTATCAAAAACATGATTACAGGCACATCTCCAACTGACTGTGCTGCTGGTGTTGATGGATTTGAAACTGGTATCTCCAGGAATGGGCAGACCTGAGAGCATGCCCTCCTGGCTCACACACTAGGTATGAAACAACTAATTGTAGTGTTAACCAAATGGATTCCCCCGAGCCACCCTACAGCCAGAAGAGAGACAAGAAAATCCTTAGGGAAGTTAGCACCTACATCAAGAAAATTGGCTGCAACCCTGACCGTATCTGTGTCAATTTCTGGTTGGAATGGTGACAACATGCTGGAGCCAAGGGCTAACATGCCTTGGTTCAGAGTGGAAAATCACCCATAAAGATGGCAAAGCCAGTGCAACCACACTGCTCAAAGTCCTGGATTGCATTTTGTCACCAACTGGTCCAACTGACAAGCCCTTGTATCTGCCCTGCCATGACATCTACGGAATTGGTGGTATTGATACTGTCCCTGTGGGCCGAGTGGAGACTGGTATTCTTAAACCTGTCATAGTGGTCACCTTTTCTCCAGTCAACGTTACAACTGGAGTAAACTCTGTTGAAATACACCATGACGCATTGAGTGAGGCTCTTCCTGGGGACAGAGTGGGTTTCAGTATCAAGAATGTATCTGTCAAAGATGTGCATTGTGACAGTGTGGCTGGTGAATGCAAAGATGACACACTAATGGAGGCAGGTGGCTTCATAGCCCAGGTGATTATCTGGAACATTCCAGGCCAAATCAGTGCTGGATATGAACCTATGTGAATTGTCACACAGCTCACTTTGTTTGCACGTTTGCTAAGCTAAAGGAGAAAATTGATCATTGTTCTGGAAAAGAAGCTGGAAGATGTCCTCCAGCTCTTAAAATCTGGTGGTTCTGCTGTCATTTATATGGTTCCTGGCACGCCTGTGAATGTTGAGAGCTTCTTTGACTATCCTATTCTGGGTTGTTTTGCTGTTTTTGACATGAGACAGATGGTTGTTGTGTGGACAAGATGGCAGCTGGAGCTCTCAAGGGCACCAAATCTGCCCAGAAAGCTCAGAAGGCTAAATGAGTATTGTGCCCAATACCTCCCACCCTACTCTTAACCAGTGGCAGAAGAATGGTCTCAGAAGTGTTTCTGTCAATTGGCCATTTAAGTTTAATAATAAAAATCTGGATCATGATACTAATGTATCATAAAAGCTTCTGAAGGAACAGCGAATGTTCTGTGGGCCAATTGGGTTTTTGTGTGTATGTGGCAGTTTTAAGATATTAGTTTTCAAAATCAGTACTGTTTAATGGAAACAATTTGACCAAAAATCTGAAACCCATTGAAACAAAAATTTATTTATTTATTTATTCATTCATTTAAAACAAAAGTTTAATGAGAAAAAAATATATGACTATAAATAACAGATCACTTATGTGTTAGTTAATAGAAAAAGAAGCTTAGTGCGTGTAGTATTTCTCTGTCTTTAATCAGCTGGTATTAAATACTAATCCCTTAATCTTTATTATTGTTATTTTTTAGCCCATCACTTCTGTTGGATGATAGCCATGCTGGATTGTAGCCCCTGCTGATTCTCTACACTAAAAAATCTCTCCTCTGATTTGAAGCCTAAGGCATCAGAGGTAAGTGAGAAATGGGTTGTCATGTATGTCAAAACTCTTCATCTTTGTCACTGTTACATTTCACACTTTGTCAGCTCATGTCTCAGGTTTTCTTGTCATGTTTCTTGCATGGTTCTTTTGCTTTTCTCTTTAACAGGAACCAACTTGCTCTTGCCTCTTCTTCTTGGCCATAAGCATACACATCTAGTATACATAGTGGAAGTTGGTGAAACTAAAATTTCTGATAGTCCCAGATTGTTTACACATTGTGTAGAATATAAGAAAAGTACTTGAAGGACATTATACTTTCTAGGATTATGACAGTTCATATGGATGAGATTTCCATTTGAGTTGAGTAGAATTTTCTTTGCACATGTGAAATGAACTTAATTACCAAGCTTTGTTTTTAAACTCTGATTTTGCTTTAAAACTGTAATTGATATAAATTTAAATATATATATCAATATAATTGATATGAATTTAAAATTATTTAAAGTAACATGAGCATACTTTTTAAATTTATGAGACAATCTATTGTTATTGAGTAAGGTTTATTTTTGAAAAGGAAGATTCTAAAGCCTCAGTTTCACCTTTTGTACAACAGAAATAATGTTTTGTGATAAATGTTTTATTAGAACAGTGTATGCCTTGCATTAGGAAAATACAAGAGTAGATGAGACATAGACCATAATGAAATTTTAGAAAGATAAGGATTTTTATTTAAATATGAAGTGTCCACAGTGATATCTTTAAAAAATTAAGAGTATAAAAATGATACCTAAGAGTAACTTATTTTCAAATGCACTTAAATCATTAATCAAGTGGCACTGAGTTTATTGCGTGATTATGGATGCTACATCAGAGGAAAAACAGCTTGCCTCCCTCAGATAAAAATATGTGCTCGCTTCATTCCATGAAGGCAATTGCTTCTGGCTTTGTTATAAATAATCCTGTGTTATTTGTCTCTTATAATTCTGAAACATAAGTAATTTTTCCTTTAATATAACTTCAAACATAATCGTGATTAAATTGACTTGCAGATACAAAGTTGAACTCGAGTATTTATAGAAAGATTTTTAAGGACAGTTCTGTATGGATAATGGAACCTAATTGGAGATACGCATTACCAACTGTAACATAAAATGGGATTTTTTGATAGAGTCATGGGAGCCACGATGTGGCCGTAATTTCCTCATCACGTATCTTACACTGGGTCAGAGAAAATACATACCTCCTAACATAGCCAAAAAGCATCTACCTGATAGGAATTCAGATAAGAACTAGACTATTATACTACATCCAAAATCAAATTTCTATCAAATCAATTACAGACCAAGTTGAAATTATTTAGAATTTTTAATTTGCTCTATAGAAAAATTCACTCAGTTTTATTCATTCTTTTACTCAATCGACAAATATAAAACTGAGTTAGAGTTCAAACAAAATTAAGGTATCATCATATGAAATTAGAAAGTTCTAAGTTTGATTTATAGCTCTGTATTCTACAAATGATGCTAGTGATTTTGTGATAATTAGATTGACCATTCATTGTCCACTGTGATCTGCTGAGGTGTTTTATGTGAATATGAATATGACAGGCTTCCATGTGACTGACTCCCAGATGCAGTTCAGCCTTTAGTATTTCTCGTGTTTTCCTGGGTAGCGAGAATCTAGTCCACTGTGCCTTGGCACCTGGTATTCCTAGTATTGTGATATCCCTTTATCATTACCATGCTCTCTTTTGGAACATGCAAATTATTCTACTCTCTCCACATCTTGCTAGAGTCATTGGGGGACCTTCAGTAAGACCAAATCAGGACCATGCAGCCATTCCAACTATCGGGTTCTTGATTCCTTCCTGGGCTTTACCTGGGACAGGTGGCAAAAATCACCTGTGCTTGGATTTAAAAAATGATATTTTCTATGCATACTTTACTCTAAACTCATGTCCAGATGGAAGGGGGCATGGGGAGTGTAGGTGTAGCTTGGGGGGTTTCTTTAGAAACCTGTTAGCAGTTATTAACTCCATATTTCTTCAAGTCCTAGAGGAGCTAACAGAAGGAGAACCAGTAGTTCTTCACTAGTCCTCCAAGTAGTAGTATAAACAATGAAAATCTGAGGAGCATAATCTACTAGTAAGTTTGTGTTTATGACTGAGTCTCAGGTAGCACAGAATTAATCCAAGAATCACCTTAACTGCTTAGCTATGAATTATTCTTTTGGTGGCAAACTCACTGAAGACCAGGAGATACTGGTTGACCTCATTTCTGCAGCTGGTGATTGATCTGATGATGACAAAGTGATTCTTAAAAAAGTTATTTAGCTTCTCATTAAACGCATTATTGAGCAAAATTAGTTGCTCCTTTGTGGAAATATTATAACCTCACATAATATCCTTAATTTCAAGAAAATACTTTGTTTTGTTGTTTACAACAAAACATAGAGGTTTTAACAGCTCTCTCTCTCTCTTTTTAAGAAGTGGACAATACACAGTATTGTCAATATTACAGTATTCAGTAATTTATAAAGTTTAGTTTTGTTGAGCATTCTTCTGATTCTTAGAAGATTTGGCTTTTTGGTATTTGCCTCAATGAATGCTTTCAAGTAGTGAGCAGTGTTCTCTTGACATGAGGCAGAAACATAGACATTTATGTCAGAATAGTCAGTAAAAGAGGTAAGGTGGGGGGAAAATGGAAGAGAGTGTAAAGAAATCCAGACTAGAAGTTGTCTATGGCATTGTTCCATTCTGTCAGAGGTTCCTTTAAGTTAATTATGCCATAGATTAGATAGTCTTGTGGCTGAATCACCAGTGAGTCAGGGCCAGGCAGGACTAGGTTGGGAGAAATAGATAGGGGGCGATGGGACCAGACTCACAGAAATCCCCCAAATGCTGAGATGTAAGGAAACCAGAAATAAGGGAAGAGACAAGACCACCTGGTCCTGGATGTTAGGGAGAATTTTTCTTTGGTGGCTACAATGAAATCACAAAAAATCACCAGACCACAAAGAAGTAAGTCATTAAGGGTGTTATCGATAGTTCTTGCTCAACCCAAGATGGCACAAGACTCTCAAGGCCACGAGCTTCCCCATCAGTTCTGAATAAAAGATTGCCACTAAAAGCCCTCAGTAGCAGCCCTGTCGGGACCCCTCTCACTCCTGAGAGCTTTCTCTGTATCTTCATTTAATAAGCTTCTATCGCTTTACTCACTCTCCTGTGTCCACGAGATTCATTCTTGGACTCCGTGACACAAGAACCCAGCCTTACCTCCAACACCTCACCCCACATCTGCTTCATCTACTTTGTTGGGTTATTTATCCATATGCTTCACCACTCACTCCTGGTTATTCCCCGAGTCATCAAAGTTGCCTCTTTGAACACAAAGCACATATGACAAAATCAAAGGGTAGCATTAATATGGTTAGGAATTTGGGGTGGTGAGATTTTAAATTGGTATTTTCTCTCCTCCTCTCCAACCCCCTACCCCCACACACACACAAAAGGGAACCAACTAGACATAAATTCTTAGCAATACAGGACACAATTATTTTTAAAACACCTAACACTGTGGCATTTCTATTTTAAAGTTGAAAGATAATTTGTCCCTAAAATATTTATCAATATGTCTCTTTCTTTTTCTATGCCTTGCTACTTGCTGCATTTGATGATGTTATTCTGACTTGATTTTGAATGCCTCATCTTCTTTCTTTTTATCTTCTGCTTGGATTATCATCTTTATACGATATGATTTATTTCCTGGGGTTGCATACATATTTTCACATAAAAAGATTAGAAAAACAATAATCAAATTAAAAAAAAATCTCTTGAATCTTGGAACATGACTCAGCATATTTTCCAACACCTTAAGGGTTTTATCATATTAGATTTCGGAAGTCAGTATTTGAGATAGGAAAGTAATTATGGGTGTACCTGTGTATTTCTTCTTCCATTTTTGTAAGACCCTCAGGGCCATCCTGAAGGTGCTAAGCAGTTTGAAGTATGATGAAAGACACATAAGGAATGGCATCTTTTTATATGCAGGGATATCCTTGTCATAAAGTCAGACAGACTTTGAAAAGTCAAGGTTATAGCTAGTTGACTTAATATTAGGGAGCGTAGCTTTCATTAAGTCTTGAATTTTCATTCATATCATTTTGCAAGTGGGACCAATCACTCTGTGACAATTAGGCAAGCAAAATGTATGTGTTTATGAGTGAGCTACTTATCAGAAGACAGTAAGCATTTGTCTTATGAAGGACACATTACTGTCAAACGAACATTTAAAAAGAATAGGTTTATGAGTCTCTCTCTCTTTTTTTTTTTTTCAGCAGAGATGTAAACAATGTCTAATTTCTTTCAACCCAAGGGTCTGATTTATCAGCATTGCCCTCATTAGTTGTTGCTGTTGTTGTTTTCCTCTAATAGTTTTGTTTGGTACCGCTTTTCAATAGCATTTAGGGAACCCTAACAAAGACAGTGTATCAGAGGAGTCATTTGGAGGCAGAAAATTTCTGCAGCCACAAGTTAGGCAAAGCATTCATCTACTTGCTGCTAAAAATTGGTAGTTATCCTGGTAAACCCACAAAATTAATTTGTTAACCTGACCTTTACTGCAAAGTTTCGACCCAGTAAGGAACATGGCCTGTATTGTTTATATTCCTTGGTAGTATCCTCACCCTCCCCACAAAATGCTCCTAAATCAACTTCAGAATAATTCTGTAAGAAAAGAGTTATATGGGGATTCTATAAGCTCCATGACATCCATCCATTAAAAAAAAAAAAAATATATATATATATATATATATATATATATATATATACACTCTTTATACTTGTATAATGTTAAAGAAAATGGGTTGAAAATAAAAGTATTGAGTATTTGTGAGGTTTGCTTTCCTGAATTATGTAAACTGTCATCTACAATTTTTATTTGTTCTTAAGACCCAATCTGGAAAGTATTCAGGGCCTATAATTTTCTTCTAGAGCACCTTTCTTTAAACACATTGTATTTATTTAATTTTATATTTGTGGAGGTAAGATGCAAGGTAAAATGAAGAATGGTATAAAACAACTTCTCAAGAAAAAAAAATACTTGAAAATAATCCTCTCTAATATAAAAACATTACATATAGTCAAAGTTTCATAATGATGATATAAATTAATTTTCATTTATAACATATCCAAGGTAAAGAAATTTACATTTAAAATGTAAATTGAGGCTCCTGGGTGGCTCAGTCAGTTCATCAGACTCTTGGTTTCTGCTCAGGTCATGATCTCAGGGTCCTGGGCTAGAGCCCTGCCTTGGGCTCTGTGCTCAGCGAGGCGTATGCTTGAGGATTCTCTCCCTCTGTCCCTCCTCCTCCCCCTGCTTATGTTCTTTCTCTCTCCCTACAATAAATAAATAAATCTTTAAAAAATAAATAAAATGTAAATTAAATCTGAAGTAAATCTTTCAGAAGAATTAAAACTTGAGCAATAAAACTTTTGGTTATGGCTGGCCATTGACACATTAAAAAGGCACAGTATAAAAATCTGTTAAGTGTTTTTGATAAGGAATTGTAAATATATATTTAAAATGTGACACTGAAGTGTTTCTCATATAAGATATAAAACAGTCTACTTATTACAGATTTGATTAGAGTTACAGTTTAATAGGTGCATTGTAAAATACTGTTTCTGGTAACCTTTATTTCTTTCCACCACCACCCCCTCCCCACATGCTGTAGGACATGTAGTACACTGACAAGCTATTCAATACAATGGCAAACAGAAGTGATAGCAGTTATTCTTGTCTTGCTCCTATTTTTAAAAGAAATATTTTATTTATTCATTCATTAGACACACACACACACAGAGAGAGAGAGAGAGGCAGAGACACAGGGAGAGGGAGAAGCAGACTCCATGCAGGGAACCCAATGTGGGACTCGATCCCGGGACCCCGAGATCATGACTTGAGCTGAAGGCAGATGCTCAGTCACTGAGCCAGCCAGATGCCCCTCTCCTATTTTAAAAAAGGCAAAACGTTTGTGTCTTCTTTGACATTTTTACCTTTTATGGTGTTTCTGTAAATATTCCTTTATTTCAATTAAGGGAATCATTTGAAGAGGACTTATAATCATATCTGGTTGGTTGATGGATTGATTTCCTTCTCTGAACCTCAGTCAAGTCCTACCTGAGTCAATCATGATCATGGTTTCATAACATATTCACTTCATGAGTTCACATATGTCCTGCTTTTGTTAATTTATCGAGCTACTTAATCATTGTATCTGTTGGGATCAGTAAGAACACAAGAACTACCCCCAAGTATTATGGAAATAAATATTGCATTAGGAACTAGAGGTTACACATGCATGTGTAGAGTTGAGTGAGAGAACATCCAGATGGTTGTGGCCAAAAATCAGAAACCACTTACTTTTTTGATCTGAAGCACTGGAGAGGAGACAGAAATGGACAATTGGGGAAACCTGGGACTCTACTATACAAATATAAAAGGAGGGTAATGGCCAGGTCTAAATAGCTGCCAGTGTTTGTAGAAGATCCTATGCTTTTGCAAGTTGACCTTTCACCACCACTTCTGACCACAACAACATCTGATACCTACAAACAGTTTAGAATAGTAATGGCTTCAATTTCATGACTGCCTTCAAACTTTAGGCAGGTACCTCTTATAATCACACTAACCAAGATCCACATTGGAAGGGAGTTCTGGGAAATACTGGCACAAGTGATGAAGCTAGGGTGAAGCAAATAATTTATTATAATGTATCTTTTTGCCAGTGCAGCATTCAAACATGTCCCTTCTATGTAATTTCCAAATAAAGACACTAATTAGACAAATTTTCAATACAACTGAATGAAAAGAACTCGGTCACATAAAACTAAAGACATGCCAACACTCTCCCCAAAAACGGAAACACAAAGACCCAAAGAATTTCCAGATGATATTCATTCCTTTTCTAGTTGAGTTACTTTCCTTTTGATGTCCTTTAATTTAACTATTAGTTTGAGATTTAACCTCTAATAACACACATTAGAGTTAAGAGAAGAGAAAAATAATTGGTTAATATATACAAATAATACAACAGCAAAGAAGAAAACACATAAATAATATAGCAATTAATAAAGTGGCAGCAGATAGTAATTACAAGTTCCTTATTCTGATCTGGATTCTATATCTGTAATCTGGTTATTGTGTCTCACCTATTAGGGCAGCTCGAACGTCTTTATTAAAGTGTCTACACCATTAGTTGTCTCTTTTATTTTGCTACTGTAGTTTTCAACTCACTGTAAGCATAAGACGTGAGATACTTAAGAGTTTTCCCAGAAAAATCTCATGGTTGCAGTCATATTCTAGGCTTATTCTTTCTCCTTGTGGAGTAGCAACCTAATTTTCTCATCACAGAAAGGATTAATCATGACGGTCAGCCCCGCAATCCTTTTGTGCTGCTTCTGCTTCCAGTCAGAGGGACCACTGGTTTTACTTGTTTGACGTACTTCTTCCTTAGATTATAATAGGTATTAAGCAAGGCAAATGCAATTTCCTTGTTTTCTTTCCTGTAATTACGTATCATGGCAATAGTAGAAAATACACTACCATATATCAGTCACTGAGTGAGAGCATATACCATATTTGGTAGGACACTCCCGCAATACCTCAAGATGTCATCTCACTGGTGCTGTGACAGTATTTCAAAAGGCTATTGCATCTTTTTTTTTTTTTTTAAATCAATACAGTTGCTTCAGAGTTATGGGCCAAATACTAAGATCTGTGAACATTTTGAGCATGAGAACATTGTTTTTGAATTTCTGTAAAATTAATTCCCTGGAGATAAGCTATGGAGTCTGGAATATCATGACAAAAATAAGGCATCCTGTTAACTCTCCAGATGATGGTTTAGGCAGAAGCATTGGTAATACTGATCATGAGTTTATACCCAGATATATTCCTATTCCAGAAAGTACAGGCAGTTCCCTTTCAGCCAGGTGGCTGCATGTTCTACTGGGAAATGATACCATATCAAGGTCTCAGTGTTATTCTCCGCTGATGAGAAGTTGCCACTGAAGACTGGTCTGATAGACTATATAGTTGGTAGAGGCCAAAGTCTATGTAGCTTGGCCCATGATAATTTCCCTACTTGCCTCAGTGAGTCGATTGGTTAAAGGCAGGGGTGGTTGGGGAGAGAGGCTCCCCAACATCAGCAGAGATCAGCCATTTTGTCGACATGACTTTTGGCCACCTCTTGCACTGAAGATATTGTTGGTGAATACATTTGCATTAGATATAAATATCCTCACTCTTCATGCTCATTCAGGGAGTTTCAGCCAACATATATCTTCCCCACACCTTCACACTTTTCGACTTCATTCTTTTGAATTTTTTTTAATCTCTAGACCAATCACTAGACACTACTCGTGAATCAATGGATACCAGTATCTTTAGCCATTTCCCCTTAAAGAGAAGTGAACAACCAGGTTCTTAGCTTAAGGCCTTGCCACTGGGAGGTGTTCTCTTCACCACTGCCTTTCAGGGCTACTCCCCAGAGGGGTCATCGTGGTGCATCCCATTCACTTTTGAAAGGCCCAGATGTTTTATCAGGTCCCACAGGGGCTTCCCAAACTCTCCATTCCAACATTTCTAGAGTCACAGACACTTTATGTACCATGCAATTGTTGAGTCATACGGCTGAAGTGACAAAGCAGCTTTTCTACCAACCTGAATTTGTTGAAAAGCCTCCTTTTCCTTGTGGCCCTTTTCAAGTGATTCAGTACATGTTTTTAAGGAGCATGCGGCAATTAAATATATGTCGCTTCTGAAATCCAAAGGTGCCCAACAGTACCTGTGTTCCTTTTGTTAGTGGCGGGAATGTCACATGTATCAGTTGACAAACTTTCATTTGGAAGGACTGCCTTACTCTGCACGAGGCTACTAGACCTTTGGCATCTCAATGAAATGGCAAGCTTTTTAAATTGTGCAGCATTTTCTTTCCACACTTTGGCACACGTGTATTTCACCAATATCTATTCAATATGGTATTATCAACATAGATGCCGACACTTCAGAGAATCAGCTGTTGAGTTACTTCCAGCTACTCAAAGTAATGCACCAAGTCTGGACCATCTTGTTACCATACTCCTAATAATAGATTTAACTCCATCCAGAATTATATTCCTTCCAAAATGGTACAATGCTCTTAAGATACTTTAGATATGTATTCTCTGAGCTCCCTGCTTATATTGTTTGGAAGAATCTTGTAGATCTTTTGGTGTTTTTGATATTTCTTCCTGGATCATATTTGAATCTGATTATAGACTTAGAAGGCACTAGAACTAATATGAATGGGTGTTTATGGAGATCAGTATTATACTACAGAGCAGCTATCTCAAGAGAAATTATTTTAGATATTTAAACAAGGAGGTGCTATCCTCCTTAGAAAAAAGAGAAACTTCTGCCCTGCTTTTACTTATAAGAGAGGCTTACAGGAAATTTTGGGTTCAAGGTCTACAGTTTCATCAGAACGTGCCAATATCTCCCTGTCCAGACAAGTCATTTTGCAAGCAGTGACTTGACTTTATCATATGATACATAGGAGTCTGTGATTTCAGTTTTTCTTTATAATCCAGTCACCTGAAAGATAAAATTTGAGGCTTGGTTTTCAGAAATTTCAATATTGTGGCTCCAGGAGATAAGTGTTCTTTTTTTTTTTTCAGTTTATATCTGAATTCTCTATAGTTTATTCATTTATTTTGAAGAAAAACTTCATAGCGGTTGACAGTCCTCCAGCAAGAACTCAATCTTTGCTATAGAGAAGGAAAGGTGACTGATCATTTTAAATCAAAAAGACCCAGAACCCAGTTGAGAATGGGTAGCAGATTTGGTAAGGATCAGTCTAATTCTGTTTTTCTATTTTTTCCCCCTCCCAGTTCTTAGAGTATAAGCCTCTAGGGCTTCCAACCAAGAATCTAGCTTATTTATTATGACCTCTCTTTTTGTCCTGTCCTGAACATTAATCTCTTATCTTCCTAGCAGGGTGAGACTATCAAAATCTGTCTTTGCTTTTTCACATGCTTTCACCTTCACATTCTATTTTACCTTTTATACAGCTGTAGATTTCTGTAGAGCCTTGAGAGGAGAATTGCCATGTGTCAGGCCCAGTTAATCTATTCTTCTCTTTTCTCTCGGATATGTTGACCACTGATGATCCAAAAAAAAAAAAAAAAAAAAAATTTTTTTTTTCCCTCCATCCTGATTAGGTCACCAAAATTCCAGCTGGTTTCCCTGTGCCTCTGAAGTAGCTCTCTTCCAAGGGACAGACCCAGATTCTCAACCTGAGTGATGACAGGATCAGAAAAAAAAATCCTCAGGCAAAATGCTCCATGATTAGCCCTTTCTGTAATCTTGGTCTATCTAACCCATTGTTTTGGCAGCTCTCTAGTGAATTTATATAGATTTTTCTTGTTGCATGTTTTGTTATTGTTTTACAAGTTTACTTCTTCTTCTTCTTTTTTTTTTTTTTTTTGGAAGAATTATTTGCCTACTGCAAGCTATTTTAAGAAAAAGCCAATCTATTCATCATTGATTTTTGGTCCATACTTTCAGCATTTTTTTTTCAATTAGAGTCTATTCATATACCACCAGGATTATATGAAAGTACCCATTTTCCCTCAACATAGTCATATCTAGATAATATTGAAAGATTGTTTACCTTTTGCCAAACAAAATAATGGAAAATTATCTTATAATTATTTTATGTACTCAAATGAAATTGAACATCTTTTGCTATTATTTACTTTTCATTTTTCCCCTTCCTTCCCTCCTTTATGTCCTCCCTCTCTCCATTCCCTCCCCTTTCTTTCTTTGTTTCCTTCTTTCTTTCTTTTCTTTCTTTCTTTCCCTTTTGTATTTCCATTTCTTTGAAAGCTTATGTTCTTTGCCCCAAATTTTCATTTTGCTTGTTGGTTTGTTTCTTTTGTTTTTTTGTTTAATTTTTGCTTTTTAATAGCAATATGCTGGAGTTTTCTTTATAGTACATATGTTAACAGTTTTCCATATTGTTTATTTATATTTTAGATTTCCTCCTCTATTTTTGGATTTTGAATTAATCAGTGGTATCCTTTCACTCAGAAAACTTAATTTTTTATGTTTTTTTAAATATGCCATGTTTTTCAATTATAGCTTGAAGTTCTTATATCCCTTAATTCATTGGTAGCTTTTTGTTATTGTGAGCTACATTATATATTTTCACCTACTACATAATGATTTCTCAAGTAGAGAGTCATTATATATAGATATGATCAATATTTCATGGACATTACATGGGTGTTGCACAAAAGTAATGTAAATTGAGACAAAGAAATGTTTTGTTATCTTTTATCTATTTACTTATTTAGAGAACTGAGTATATGCAAGAAAATCACTGTAGCATATTTATGTGTTACTGCAAAGAAGTATATGATCAAAAGACATTATTTTTATTTCCTATAACAATTTAACACAAGCTATTCTCATGAAATAAAATTAACCAAGATAAAGTATCTGCCAATTAAGATTTTTCTGAACCATCCCTTAACCATTTATTACTTGGAAATGGAATCTGGCAGTCTCAGTTGTCCTATAAATAATTGGCAAGGGGTTGGATTAAAAATAATATGGATAAAAGATAAATTTCAAGAAAGTGCTTCTCTATACCGAGCCAGTATTTTAGATCTAGATTTTGTAATTTCAGTCATTTTTTTTTAACTTAGACATATATGAGTTTAGGTAAGGCAACATCAGTATATATTGAGGTAAGCTCTGCAAGGTTAAAGTAGTTTAGACTTAATTTAGGATGATGTATCTGCTTTTACATGATTATTATTTTAGAGAGTCCTTCCCTTGAATCTTGAATTGGAGTTGGTCATAGACTTTTAGCAAACATGATGCAAACAGTGGCAGAAAGAGTGTTTGCACCTTGGGTTTGGGTCTCTTTGGCGGGATTTAGAGAACTCAACAAACTAGCCTGAATTATAATGGAACATACATGGTCAAGCGAACTCTTCACTTAGCTGGAGTTGGGCCAAATACCAGACCTTACATGAGGCTTCTTTGACCTGGTGCGGCCAAGCTGGCCTAGAGGGAAAAATCCAGGACCTGGTGAGCAATTATCAATGTTTGTTGTTTTAAGTCACTAAGTTCCGAGGTGGACTAGTTTGCATCAAAAGCTGATGCAATTTTCTTACCAGGCAAATGCTTACTATGTTTCAGACACTATACAAGGTGCACATAAGCATTAGGAAAATAGTTCATATTTGTTATTTTTTTCTTGTTTAAGACTTCTTTCTCTTGAGAGAAAAGGGTCATCTTGCTCTGTGTGTAAGATTCTTGTTGATCCCCAAAGCTGATACTTTTCCTCTGACGCTCAGAAAATGGACCCACTTTAGACTTCACTAATAAAAGAGAAAACACCTCACAGAAACTTGTTTGAGTATACTTCATTATAAACGTCTTTGTACTTTTCATCCCCTCTACAGACATTAGTCACAACCTCTGGTTAGACATGTAAATTGTATGATCACATTTATGGGATCTTGAGAAAAAGTTAGTAGTGATTGTCTTCATGTATTAGGACTTCACTGGGTTTTTTATGTTTTAATTTTTAAAGAAGATTTTTCAATCATACAAATAATTAAACTCTTAGAATTTTGAAAAAGAAAAAAGCTGGGCATGAATTACAAGTGACCATTTAAAATTACACAAAGGCCTGCATAAAGTAACTCTCATACCTGTAGTGAGCATAATAATTTATATTTGATCCCTAAAGTGACTCTGTTTGAAATTCTGGTGAGGTGCTTGGGGCAAGGACAAGACTCTATTGTCACAAAATTTCAAATATCTCAGGTTTCACTTGTTTGTGAATAGTATAACTCTTTCCTTTCTGCAGTTAAAAAAATAAAGTACATTTATTGACCTATCTGTTAGCTTTAGAAGAAAAACTAAACAGCAGCCTCCTCATTCCTTCTTCATGATCTTTTCCACCTTTAGATTTCCTGTGATTCTCCTTATCAAAGACCACACTCTCCTGTCACTGTCACTGACCATCCTTGTGGCATGCTGCTTATAGACTAATTTGTCAGGCCATCTGTCTGATTTCCATCGTCTAAGTATTTCTACATCATATGCCCTGGCAATAAACTGCATTCATTCAGTCAGAAGCATTAGTTTAATGTGTGAAAGATGCAGCAATTTGTTCAGAAATTCCAGCTGGCATAATGCAAACATCAGCACCAGGCAGATGATTTTTGATCCACATAGATGAAAACGATTCTCTTTTTTATTATACTTATTTATGTGTTTCCTCTTTTATTGCTTTATTACTACTATTCTTTGTTCTCTGGTTTTGTGTGTGTGTTTTGATAATGTCATAGGATGGCAAAACCTTCTATCCAGTGAAATTATTAGCTCTTGTCTCTGCTAGAAGGTCACCATCTTGATGGACTGATAAAGATGTGGAAAAAGGTATGAAATCTCTGACAAACTTTCTTGTGCAATGGCTTTGAATATTGAGATTTTCATGATAGACTCAATAATTTGATTGATTTGGAGCTTTATAAGCATTACTATTAAACACTGGTCTCAAGGGCCAACTATTCTCTTTCCTTCTCAAATTATTTTCAGCCTAAGGCCATTTGTTCCATGGAGATGTGTTTGAACCCCCCCCCCCAAAAAAAAAAAATTCATTTTTAGGGCATTCATGCATGATTCATCATCCTCAGAAATATTGAAATTTGGCGCTGGGAAATTTTTGTCACAGTGACATTGTCCTGAGTGTCGCAGAATGTTTAGAAGCACCCTTGGCATGTATCCACTGCGTGCCAGAAGCACCGACGACCCGGTGTGATAAATAAAAATATCTGAGTCATTGCCAATTGTCCTTTAGCAGAGTAATGAAACCAGCCTCGCTGAGAGCTTGTGGTCCATCGGGTTAAAAGCTGGTGTAAATGACTGTGAAACAAGGGGACACTAAATGGGAACGGAGAGAGGAACCCTGAAGAAACCAGAGAGTTCTATCCTGTAAGCAGAATATAAAGATGTGAAAATGCCCCGGGGACTGCTGGTGCAGTAGCTGCAGGTAGTCATTCTGAACATGAGATTAAAAGGTACATGTTTGTATGTATTTTCAAGATCCCTTTGAAGACCAGCCTTTTTCTTCTTTACTTTCTTTTTCTTTTCTTTCTTTTCTTTTTTCTTTTCTTTTCTTTCTTTTTTTCTTTTCTTTTCTTTTTTTTCTTTTCTTTTTCTTTTCTTTTCTTTCTTTTTCTTTTCTTTTCTTTTCTTTTTGTTTCTTTCTTTTTTCCTTTCTTTTCTTTTCTCTGTCTTCTCCATTTTATTCCACACATCCCATGTCCATATTCATTTAGTTATATAGCTCCTGCTTACTGCTAAATCCCAATCCCAGCCCCCCCCCCCCCCCCGGGTATCCTGGTGCTACTAATTTAGTCTCTCCTTTATCTTCTTTGAATGTCTCTGTCTTTATAATCTAATTCCAACTTTACCATCAACAACTGAGGAATCTGCAGTTGTATTCCTCTAGTGGCTGGATTCCTAGAACCTGCCATCAGATTTCCCCAAATGCCTGTTAAGAATTCCAATACATAGTACTTGCTAATCAGCTGTTTTCTCAGCCTTATGTAAAGTTTCATGTGAAAACTGTTTGCAAGGCCCACAGCACACTTTATTGCAAGCAACTGATGCAAGCAAGCCAAGAATTCATTGTCTAGTGATTTTTTACGAGATACATAGATGTTCTTTGGAAAACCCCAAAGCAAATATGCTTCCCACGAAATTGCCACACTTCTCTGGGCATGTCTGATGTCAGGTGCCTGCTGCTTTTACTAATCCCGTCAGATCTCCATATACTTAATTTATTCGTCGAGGCCTATGTCTGAAAACAGAACACATAAACGATTAAGTGTTTTTGGAAAATGCCATTCTAGTTATGAAATCAACTTTCTGCTGTAATGATTTCTAAATGTCTCCTCCCTCGCTTATTTATGTAAGCATTTCCTCAGTTTCTGACTTACTCCAAACTTATTTAGTCTTTCTATGTTTCAGACACTGTAAAGTGCGATGTTGAACCCAAAAGACATGCATCTTGCCATCATAAAACTTTAGAGGAAGATACGAGTAAATAAGCAGTACAGTACGGGATGACGTGTGAACTAGCAGTGGGAATATAAAGTGTCAGAGAAATAAGGGTGAGAGCAGAATGAACAAAACTGGGGGAAGGGCGAGAACTTTTTCCGTTTCTTCCCTTTGGTTATGTTTTATTTCAAAACAAAATTGATGTCTAAGCTTGGAAAGAAGGATAAACAGACTGTAGCCAAATAAAGAAACCATGAAACATCATTCTGTCTCCCAAGGAATACTGGACCCAAAGGCTTGAAAGTCATAAAGGGCATGGCACATTTTTTTAAAATTAAAGAACTTCTATATGGCTAGAGCTTAAAGTGCATAGAAGAAAATGTAAGAAGGAGTGCATGGAAAAGGATAAACTACCAAATTATGGAGACTCTTATATTTTATGGAGGAGAATTTGGATTTTATCTTGAGGAGGATGGTGAGCCATGTAACTGAAATGGGGACAGACTATTTTAGAACCATAACTCTGACTGTTATTGATGGTGGATTGTGGAGCTTGTAAAATTGGAGGCGGGAAAACCACTAAAAATACTGTTTTAGTGTTCCTCATTATGGAGCAGGTCCAAAAATCTTCTTGCGTGAAGTTCACATTTCACAAATTATGTTCACCTACTGACTGAAGCAAACAACTGTTTTCTCCCAACTTTAGACATGTTTGGGACATCCTCATTTTTTTAAAGATTTTATTTATTTATTTATTCATGAGAGACACCCAGAGAGAGGAGAGACACAGGCAGAGGGAGAAGCAGGCTCCCTGTGGGGAGCCCAATGCAGGACTGGAACCCAGGACCCTGGGATCATGCCCTGAGCCAAAGGCAGATGCTCAACCACCAAGCCACCCAGGTGTCCCAGGACATCCTCATTTTTAAACATAGTTAATTTTAAAGGTATAATGTTTGCAAGAATGTGAGGTCTTTTGCCACAACCCTGTCTTTTCCTCCCATCTGTGGAAGTTCCTCCATATGACTTCATGCCTCCCATGTCTCTGCTCCTTGTCATGAATTTGTAAAAGCTCAGCTACGTAAGCAAGGGGGTCACATTCAGGACTTCTGTGCTACACAGCACATTTACCTCCACTTTAAAATCCAAGTTCCCAAATATCCATTTCAGTAGAAAGGAAAGTGGCATTTCCCGTTTGCATTATTTCTCTAGGTTTTCAATCAGGCTCATTTCTTACTTGTTTGAAACCTCAGAGGGTGTACTTTCAGACTCCCCATGGTCAAACTTTCCAACAAAATCTAAGGTAGGACTTTGCTGGAGGTTAAATACTCAAAGAATTGACTTTACTTTCATTCACAAACACACACACACACAATAGTTCTTTTAAATTAATCACATGACTGAAAAGCTGTACTTAGATCAACTACTTAGATCAACTCCAAACTGTCCAACAGAAAAATAAAAAAAGAAGTCATCAGACTTATTTATTCTTATTTGTTTTGTAAATGTACATGAGATTTAGTATATTAGAAAATATAAAATGTTCGTGAATCATTAAGATATACAGATTTGTGGACTATGTTTTCCTTAATCATTTGCACGGAACCTTTTGAGTTTAATGTTCTCTACGAACAATCCATTTTTTTTTTCAAGATGGAACAAAATCACTTTTACTATCCAAAGAAAATGGCAGAATCCTCACATAAATGCACTTAATCCTGAAAATGTAATTATAAGACCTTAATGAGAAGAAAGTCAAATTAATTGCTTTACTGTTTTTCCCCCCCTGATGTCCTTGAGAGTCCCGATTTTGATGTTGATAACATTCAGTAAGAGACTCATTACTAAAATTTCAAGCTGATATTCTTTTTTTTTTTTTTTTTTTTTTTTTTTTTTTTTTTAGCACAAACATTGCTATTTAAATTCACTTTTTTTTTCTGCTTGGAATACATGACCAACATCTGAAACTTCTTATATATGAACTGAAGCTTGATCTGTACTTATTTACTGCATTGCGACTTGATAGATTCATCTCCTAGAATGCCGTGCCTCTTCTGTAAAAGGTGTATATATGTAAATTTAAAACTCTTTATCCAAGTCACCATCCAAAGCAGGATTCTTATTCATTAATCATATGTTTTGCTCACCTTCTTCAACGAACCTGTTATTCTACAATGAGGTCCCCGTATGAGGCACCTTTTGTACCCAACATTGATTGGTTGCCAAGGAGACTACTGCCACCCTGGGGAAGCTCATGATTCCTCTTCCCTTTCTGCTAAAAGGAGGGGAATTCATGGTACAGGGTCAAGGGCAAGACGGGAGAGTAGAGTACAGATCCAGCCTAAGAGAGATTTGAGGTGAATAGTAAGTTCTCTCTGTTCCATCCATCAGCAGCAAAAGTACTTAAGTTGAAATGATAAAACTTGAAGTCTGTTTGGTCCAATGGTCTTGTATCCCTGGCTGCATCTGAGTCAAATTTCCTTATAAGAGAAAATTGGAGAAAATTCTATTTCCTTTTATTCTTACAACTACGGTCTTCCTTGTTGCGATAACTTCCTCCCCCTATGAATTAGCGTGCCGTCATATGCCTCCCAAACATTCTTTGTTATAACAATTAAAAATACATAACCTATGGCCTAAAGTCGTAATGCAGATTTCCAAGTATCATGATATCCCTTCAGATTCCTAACAGATAATTCATGGTTGTGCTATACTTCAACTCCTGGGCACTTTTCTTTGTTTTAAGACCAGTGGTCTACTTTTAGGTGCTCAGTGATCCACATGCTCATTACATTGGTCATGAACTATGAACCCAGCAGGACTTTCCATTTTGATCATTCATCATTTCATCCTTTTTTTTTTTTTAATTTTATTTATTTATTCATGAGAGTCACAGAGAGAGGCAGAGACACAGGCAGAGGGAGAAGCAGCCTCCCTGCAGGATCGATCGTGGGACTGGATCCCAGGACCCTGGGATCATAACCTGAGTCAAAGGCAGATGCTCAATTCCTGAGCCACCTAGGCGCCCCTCATCATTTCATTCTGAAATAAAAAGAGCGTACCTAAAATGTTTTGATCTCTTTCCTCTGTTAGGAAGACCCTTTTCCAAATCTTGTGTTCCAGGCTTGTCTTTACTCAATTTTTTTCTTTTTCATATGTCAACAGAAATATTAACTTCTTTGTGAATTTGTACTAGGGTTTTAGCCCTACACTTACTTATGGCTTTTTTTTTTTTTCTGCAGTTTCTACCTTGGTCTAATGATAATGATTTTATGATACAATGCAAGGACTTCCTTGCAAGTCTGTCTTTTCTAGACAGTTAAGTTTGTAGTGTTTGAATAATTTGGTTTACTATTTTGAATTCGAAAGACTTGATATATAAAATGCGTAGACACTGTTTGTTGGGGGAAAGAAAGTACCTAGCCTTCTGCTACTTTCTACCAGATGTCTGGTATCAGGCATTATGTACTTCAAAATGAATATGCTACCATTCTCAGGGATATTTACATTTGAAACCACAGCTTTAAACATATTTAATGTTATAGTCTAGTCTCAGAAATAGCATTCTTCATGATTGTCTTGTAACCTTTACACAGTATTTTATTTTTAAAAATTTTTATTGGAGTTCAATTTGCCAACATTTAAAATAACACCCAGTGCTCATCCCATCAAGTGCCCCCCTCAGAGCCCGTCACCCAGTCACCCTAATCCCCTGCCCACCTCCCTTTCCACTTCCCCTTGTTCATTTCCCAGAGTGAGGTGTCTCTCATGTTTTGTCACCCTCACTGATATTTTCACTCATTTTCTCTCCTTTCCCTTTATTCCCTTTCACTAATTGTTATATTCCCCAAATGAATGAGACCATATAATGTTTGTCCTTTTCTGATTGACTTATTTCACTCAGCATAATACCTTACAGTTCCATCCATGTCGAAGCAAATGGTGGGTATTTGTCATTAATAATGGCTGAGGAATATTCCACTGTATACATAGACCACAGCTTCTTTATCCATTCATCTTTTGATGGATACCGAGGCTCCTTCCACAGTGTGGATATGTGGACATTGCTGCTATAAACATTGGGGTGCAGGTGTTCTGGCGTTTTACTGCATCTGTATCTTTGCACAGTATTTTAAATATCTATATTAAACCTACAGTAACTTTATAATTGGTCCTTGTGAGCAGGTCTCATTGATTGTAAACCCTTCCCTTCATATTTAATCCTTTGTATTACAAGTTTTAAGAGTATGGGTTTGAGGTGCCTGGGGGCTCAGTCAGTTAACCATCAACTCTTGATTTCATCTCAGGGTGCTGGGATGGAGCCACTGATTGGGCTCTGTGCTTAGTGGGGAGTCTGCCTGAGATTCTCTCTCTCCTTCTCTTTCTCCCTCGGTCCCACTGCCTCACTCTAAAAGAAATACATCTTTTTAAAAAATGGTAACAAGCATTCCCCAGATTGAATGTTATCATTAAAGGCAAATGCCTGCAAAACCTGTTCTTTTTTTCTCCAGTGTTGTCACTGAAATAACTAAATTCTTCTATCAGTAAGATGAGTAAAAATCAGCAGTTCTCAATCCATGTACATGGTGCACTGCATGTGGTGTGATGAAGACAGGCTTCACTCTCTCCAGAGTCCGGAAAGACCAGAACCCATCTCATCACCAGCTGTTGTGCTGAGACCATAGGTTCTCATGTGAAGCTACCTAAGTCCAGCCCTAGTTCTGGTGCTTATAAGGGGTCTGAACAAGGAAATCACATAAGTTCTTGTGCAGTTGTCTGAACAATCAAGTGTGGACACAAACAGTACTTCTCTTGTATAAGTGTTGTAAGAATTAAATAAGGAGGGGGCACCTGGGTGGCTCAGTTGGTTGAGTGTCCGACTCTTGATTTCAGCTCAGGTCTTGATTGCAGGGTCGTGGGATCAAGCCCTGTGCTGGGCTCTGCACTCAGTGGGGACTCTGCTTGAAATTCTTTCTCTCTCTCTGCCTCTACTCCTCCCTGATTTGTGTGTGGTCTCTCTCTCTCTCTCTCAAATAAATAAATAAATAAATAAATAAATAAATAAATCTATCTTTAAGAAAAAAAGAATTAAAGTAGGAAATGAATGCAATCTGCCTAAATAGTTGTTAATTATTTGTAACCCCTTACCTCTGCTATGACCATTATTTTTTAATGAATATTTTTATTATTTTCCATATTATTATTATTATTAAATTGACATTTTACATGGGGAAGATTAAGTCAAAAATTAGATTGGATACCACTGGTCAAAAGCATGATTTAACCTATTCTTTTGAAGAATAAACAATCCTACTTAAATTTGTACAGTGAGAGGTATGTTTTGCATAATTAAATGCATGGTTTTAGAATTTTAAAATATATTTTTATAATAAAACTCATAAAAGTATTAAATTTACAATATAGAAAATAAATATTTTAAAATAAAATTAGCATAATATACAATCTCACCAGTTTTTAAAATATTTTACTGTGATTCAGTCTATTTTCCATGCATACACATAAACAATTCTTTTTATTTTAATAGATTAGAATCAGATATAGTGATTTTTGCCTCTTGTAAAAGTTTTTGGAGAATTTACTTTTAATTTTTCAAATGTTTGTTTATATATTTATCATATGGTTTAAATATAATCTATTAGAGTTGAAGTATTTGAGTTCTTTATAAACATTTTATTATTACTAAGATTATGAGATAAGCATACTTGTACATAAATGTATGTGTATTTTTAATTTTTTGCTTATTTTTTTAATTTTGCTTATGTCACAGTAGAGGAAAATTATATTTAAAAGGTTTTTTAGGGGTCAATTTTATATTGGCAAATATATGTAGGCAAAGTGCTCTTCAAAATATTGTGTATTTTACACTCCTGTTTTTAATATTATAAGGTGGGCATGTCTTTATTTTCATGCACCAGCTGACATTTGGTGCTACAAAAAACTTGAGAGAAAAAAAAAAAAAAACAAACTTGAGAGGGTTCTTTAGATCCTACAGATGGAAAGAACAATTTTAAAATAATAGCAAATTAATTAAAATAGAGTATCAACAAGCATGCTGCAGCAAGTACAATACAACAGTCTTATCACAGAACAGTTTATATGTGAAATAGCCATTACCTCAGTGGAAAAAAACAACTATAGTCAATAGCTTTTTAGAGTGGATAAATTGAGAAAAGGGTCAAATTGTCCTCTGAATGTCACACGCATTAGAATGTAGAAGTATCAGATACCAAATAGGATAAAATTGAGGTAAAGATCAGGAAATATTGGTGTTAACTGGGAGTTTACGTGTAGAAAAAAATGACTTCATCTTTTTCTTCTTCAGCTTTGCACACCTCATATCTGGGTGATTATCCATTAGGCAGAGGATGAGAAGGGTCATCTCTAGAAAGTCTAACTTGACCAGAGAAAGTACCTCTTTATGATGCTATTGAGTGCCCCAGGGAAATGGTTGCCTCCCTGAGCAAGCTCTTAAATAATGATGGCGCCCATCAATTGACATAGCTCCAAGTAGGTAACTTAGTCCTCATCCTTAAGTTTAAAATGTTAGTAGTTAAGCAAAAGAAAGAGAGAAAAATTCAGTAGCAGTCAGGTTCATGTGAGGAAAGGAGAAACTGAAAAATGGGTTATGCAGATTCTACAAAGTACTGGAATGGCCAAAAGGAAACACTGATGTAATACAGGTAACAGTGACAGGAACAACTACTACTTCAAGAAAAGGAAAGATGTTGGGGTTATGAATAACTAGAATCTTGGAGGAAACACTGACAAGAGGCTGTTCCCAGTGGATGTTAACTCAAGAACTCAGAGAAAGGACTGCTTAGAACTGGGACTCAGGTCTCCAAAGAGGAAGCACTCTCTGGCTAGGAAGGAGCAGAATGAGGAGAGGTCTAATGTATGAAAACAAAACAAAACAAAACAAGGAAATATGGACCAACCGTAGTTTCTAGAGTGAGGAGATGTTTCCAAAGCGATGCTGAAAGGAACATCCAAGGACCAAGGACTGTTAGTTTCTTCTTTTGTGTCCATTCCCTCTAGCGCTCCATAGTGGTGGGGTCAAGGAACAAACCAGAGTCTACTCAAGAGCATAAAGGAGGTGCTCTGGAGCTGGGGGTGGGGAGGTGGAAAGCCTAATAACTGATACAGGATGGAAAATGGCCGAAACCAATTGATCAAGAAGGAAAAGAGCTTAAAAAAACTGGAAGATGCTAAAACAGAGGGAGGAAAAGTCAAAATGCTTTCATAGAGCGAAAAGGAATGTTATAAGTCCATAAATAAGAAGATGCTAATAAAATTAGTGTGGAGGATAGAATTTGCCTCCCTAACTAAGATATGTCCCTTTGGCATGAGGATTATTTTAGGCTGATTATTTTTAAGAAACACTAGACATAGGAAAAGCTCTGTAAGCACCACCCCCAACCCCTGCCATCTCCCTCTCTGTGTCAGGAAGAGAAGGATGACAATCCATAGATACTCTTAAGGCAGTGATTTAAATCTATATAATAACCTCACCTGTGTTTGCAGCACTCTTCCTATAGCCTCTCATAACTGCCTCCTCCTTCTTTTGTCTTTAGCTGGAGATATTTAAGGAAGTGGCTTGGGGCACTTAAGGGAGTTGTTCAGTTTTCCTGGGTTTCTCCTATATAAACATGAAGCATACATATTGTAAGACTTCTGTTTTTCTCCTGCTAACCTGTCTTTTATTACTGGGGAGTCTCAGCCAAGAAGACCCTGGAAGGGCACAGAAAATATTTTTTTTCTCCTCTACACTACAATATATAAACATTAGAATGTCTATCCAAAAAAAGAAAAACAATATCTTTTTTTTAAAAGTGTATCTTGTTCTCATTCTCCAAAATGCATTAAATGTTTTTTTTTTGTTTGTTTGTTTTTAATAATTAAGTTGAGGAAGTTTCCGAGAAAGAATAATGAAGTAACAGAAAGAAAAGAACAGGAAGCAAGCAAACAAACAAACAAAAAAATAAACAAACAAAATCATAGGACTTAAATAAATCTAAAGATCTAAAATTAAATTGAATCAATAAAAAATTGGGGGGGGATTATTAAAGAAGTAATAAGAGAAAAGATCCCAAAATAAATTATCTGTTCTTAGTAGGTTTCTAGAAAATGACTAGTTTTTTCCATTCTTCTGTGTGTACACTTTCTGACCTCTGGTGTTGTTTAATCAGGGTTAAACAACCCTGAAACAACCCAATCAGGGTCTGTCTATCTATCTATCTATCTATCTATCTATCTATCTATCTATCTATCTGTCTATATCTATATTATTAAGCTTTTCTAAGAAATACCTTGATATTCTTTCAAACTGGCATATCTTATCACTTAATTTGTATATTTTATAATTTCTACCTTTTAATATGCTATAATGTAAATCATATATATTTTATTCTCTATTTTCTCCCCAGCTTTATTGAGGTATAATTGACCAAAAATCTATATATGTTGAAGGTGTACGCCTTGATAATTTGATATACATATGTTTTGTGAATTGATCACCTCAATCCACTCTATTTTTAAGTATTTCTTCAAAACTTCCTCTATGCCATCTAGATTACCTTCTATTCAGACCATAGCTAGCATTAAAAAGATTTTGAAACATGGCTAATGTTTTGGAGGACCCCTTTCTGTTGTTTTTGCTCTAAATGTCATCCTGGCTTGACTCCTTTGTTGTGACCTTGGGGAAAACGATCAACTCTCTAAGCTTATCCTTGTCTGCAAAATTCGAAATTGAAACTGGGTCTGTACTGTTCCTTTAACCTCTAACAGTCTGATTTCTTTTGTAAGTGGATCATGTGTAGGTCACATTCTCTATGGAATGCAAAAATATATCCAGGAAAGTTAATAAAATATGAAATCAGAAATAACTAATGAAAGGCAAAGTGAATTATTCATAAAGTTTTACTCTGCAATGTACAGAGATATGTCCCTCATAAATGATCCCTTGTGGCAAATTATTAACTCCTATGGAAAGAAAGAGGTATATTAATTGTTGAAACACATTTAATCAAATTGGAAACAAAATTATATGAAAATTAACATATGTAAAATAATTACATATTTTAATAGATAAATGGAATATAAGTAAAACGTGTTATTATTCTGGCTTACTGAGATTAAAATGTTAACCATTCCATCGTACATTTACCTCTCATTTGATTTTTGTGACAAAGATAGTTGTTTACAATGGGAATTGTTTTAGTCTCTTACATTGAAGCAAATTTTCAACATAATGAATTGCTTTCACCCTTTTATATATGTTAATATGCTTTCTCCACAATAAAATATAACTTTGATTTATTTTTGAACAAAAATTTCATGGCAAGTTTAATTTTTTTTCTCCTTTATCACTTGGAAAAGGAAAATAAGCAGGGATCTCGGAGGGACAGACATGGAGAGGGGGAGTGAGGCTGAGAGGGAGAGAAAGAGAGAAAGAGACCATGATGTAAAGAGTTGGACATAGACATTTGGCTAAGTTAGGATCTTCAATATTTTGAAACTAAAAAGAAAAAATTACTAATAATAAAGAATTTTATTGATCTTTAAAAGTACAAATACTCATTAGCCTTTGAGTGGTCTTCCTTCTGGGGAGATGGAAAGGATGACAGGTATCAGAAGGTGGTAGCTAAAGAAGAAAGCACTTTGCTCATTACATTTAGGATATGGATTGGCGGGTGGGTGGGGGGAGGCGACCAGTGAGGTTGGAGAAGATTCAAATTGGATGTAAGATATCAGTCAGGTGGAATTTTTTGCTGATTAGGAAATGAACTCTTTTCATTCTTCATCTGTACTTTGCTTTTACAGCAACCATGTCTTTGCACTTTGGCCAATCCAGAACAGGTATCTCATTAGTGAAGACACAGACCACTCACTTCCACATATGTTGTCCTCTAACTGAAAGTTGATTACTTGCAATTTATTAAGACTACTAAACAAACAGAAGAAAACGTGTTTCAGCTAATTAGTTAAGAAGAAAATGCTTAATGTGCACCTAAGGATTTTCCCCTTGAACCTGACACTGTCTTATGGGGCAAAGCCACTTTTGAAGTTGACTTAATTACCTGTCTTATTAGAACTAGAAAGCTGTGTTTCAAGGTCATCAGTATTCAGCCAACACACAGATGCTATTGCGGTGACAGAAAAATTCATTTGGAGTTTCCATGTGAGTTAGTAAAACCGTTAGTCTCAGTGAATTCAACATCTGCTTTTCTATGATGTGAATGAGAAATAATTGATACCATTTTAAAAAGAATATGTTTACATTTTCTTTTATTCCTAACATATCAACTAATATTTATTAGCTCTCTTCTGGATACTGTGACTATTATAAAAGTAATATAAAAATAATCTTTATGTTGTATATATTCCAGCTGGGAAGGCAATGCACCCTATAGGTATATGAGAAAATAAAATTCTCTATAAATTGAAGTCAGACAGGAAGATGCTCCTGGAGGTAACAACATTTGTTCTGTGTAGCAAAGAAAACACAAAGCGTGCCTCCGATGAATGATTGTGAAACAAATGCAGGAATAAATTCTGTATATGTGAGAGGAGTGCTGTGCCAAACCTAGGAAATCTATGTCTACATGTATAAAGTGGGAGGCCACCCTGAAGTTTAGTGAAAGGTCTTTTGAAAACCTTCCCACCGTTAAGTAAAGTCCCTAATATAGAAGCACATATACGCATGCACACGCAGTGTACATAACCAGCATCATAAAGTGCTTTAAAGTGCTTCCTAGCTGCATGGACATAAAGAAGTTCCATAGTAAGACTCTAAGTCTGCGTCGGATGACAAAGGCGCATTGCTAGTTCTAGTCACTGTGCCGATGAGCATTTGGAGACATGAAATCATTTTTATTTTATTTATTTATTTATTTATTTATTTATTTATTTATTTAGAGACATGAAATTAAAATGTTAGTGTAGAAAAGGTGGACCTCTTGTAGACCAAGAAACGTACAGACGTTTATAAAAGTAATTTCAATACAGCGTAAAATAGCCCTACAATGATAAATGTACTAGATAGAGCCTTACAAATAATGAATTCCATAATTCCATAATGTCATTGGTTTTCAGAAATATCACATGTATTTGTATGCGAGGAATCATTTTGAGATAAATTTCTAATCCTGACTTTAAGTTTTACTCTTTTTTTTTGGGGGGGGGGATTGTTAAAGGAAGTAAAGACAAGCTGGAAGGGCAAATCTGAGTACTAATAAGAAAAGAGACTTCAAAGTAGATGAATTCAACTAACATAATGTCACTGCCAAATAGTGTTCATAAAGGTTAAGTAGCATTCCTTACAGTCTGGAATTAGAAGAGATAGCTGGTTGAAATGAGGTTTGAATACAAGAAAGTACATATATTTCTTGCCGTGTGCTTTGAATTGAGAAGTTTGGTATTTTAACTCCTGCCTTACTAAGTACAGTAATCTAATTGCCTATACACATACTCAACAGAATAAAAGGTTGTGTGCATTCATAATGTATTCTGAAAAGTATTATTATCATATGGAATTTAAGTGCTGAGCTCCTAATTTCTATTCTTGCAGCATAACAAAATACGGAATTTGGTAAATCCATTAATTTTCTCCAAATGATGCAATTAGTCAAAAACCTACCTCTCTCTAAATATTTCTTTTGAATGTAATGCACCTTTTACTTGTCACATACATATTTGAGATTCAGAAATGCAACAGAACTCATGAAATTGTACCATATACCTAAGAGAGTCCACAAGTTGTTTGGGGGGATTTCATCCACTGAGGAAATCAAGAAAAAAAAAAAACAACAACGTGCAAATCATTCCAACTTTTACCTCCACTCTTAATAGGGACTCCAAAGAAAGATCAAAACCATAGCCCATGAGTTCACTTATTAAATTTTAGATGACACAGGTGATAATTAGAGGGTTGGGACATTAAAGACAAATTGAATTAATAGAAACAGATGGAGCAACTAAGTACAGATATGCTGACAATTCATACTCTTCACAAGTATTAACAGAACTGCAGTTTCTTTCATAAATGTCACCTGAGGGAACAGATTTCCATGAGAAATAAGAAATGGTAAGGAGAACACTTTCCCTTTCCGTTAACCTTCTATGTAGCAACAAGAAATGATATTCCAAGGAGCGGCTGATTTATAACTATGGTGAATAGCTGTGTTATAGCTCATCCACAACCGAAGCATGCATATTCATAGATTTGACAGTGACAAATACCTTTGCAAAGGCTTTGAAAAGACACAAAGAGTAGGTGATCTCTCTATCCATAAGCCATGGTCTCAGTATCATGATATCCTATCCAGAATCCTTGACTTAGCAACCTAGCAGATGCAGGATATGGAGCTTTATGTATATGTATTTTTTTTTCCTGAGGAATGCCATTTGATTTGATTTAATTTTTGTGACATTTTCTTCATCAAATTATAATCAGGAGAAAATTTGGTTGTGTAAAAAGTTCATAATCATCAAGGTGAAATGAGGAAATGAGCCCTCGCTCCATTCATAGAGAAAGTAAATGTTTCAGGTGGATACTGAATGCAAAGTAGGTTACATTACTTCCTCTCCCTCCGCCCTGCATCATTTCACAAAGGTAGAGGATGGAAAGACAGGCTGCCTTTTCTGTTCAAATATGCTATTGAAATAAAGCCACACTAGGTGGCTGTGCTATGGGTGGTTATCAATAGAAAGCCATTTCAATTTTCTAAATAGAACTGTGGAAAAAAATAAAGATCACTAAGAATCAGAAGAAAATCCACTGCTGCGGAGTGGATAATGATATGATTCGCCTGTACAAAAGAGAAGCATGCCAGTAAAGAAAATACATATATATTTTTAAATTGTGCTCTTCTCCCAGTTAATTTTATAAGTGCTCATAAGAAAATGCAATAGGCAGAAAAGAAATGGTGATTTTCTCCGATCTGTTCAACCCTGAAATTTCATCTGTGGGTGACAAATGGACTCTATTCACAACTCTTTGCTTGTTGATAAAGCTAATCCAGAGCATAGAGTGTTTCCAGATCAGATAATGTAACTTTATTGGTGCTGTACTTAGGGTATAAGAATATGAAGTTGGTAGAGTCAGAACTAAGGCTGTTTTATCACAACAGAGCAATGCATTGGCATTTTAAATAAAGATAATATTGGGAATGTATACAAATTTGAACATTAACAATTCACAAATGCCTCCTAGCTTTCAGGTTCCTATTACGGAAGGTCAGGTTGATCTACTACCTAAAATACAATTAGAGATTTTAGTACTTCTCGTATTAAGGCCAGAGTGTTACTTCAAATTACTTTCCTAAACACATTTGGTATCTCATAAATTTCACTGACGGGGAAAATAGAAAAAGTTTTATAAAGTGTAAGCTCAACTGTCATTGATAATGAAATTATTTCCCTTGAAGTTCCTGCCTATAAAGTTGTCTTGGGGAGAGAAATAAAAATAACAGGGACTTCGGCTCACTGTATGTGGTTATTATTCTAATATTTATTAAGTTTCCCAGATTTACTAGACTGTACAGGAAACAGAGTCGGCTGCATAATCCTCAAAAAAGACAGAAAAATATATAAAGCATTACAAGTCAAGAGTGTAGATTGATACATGAGGAAAAGGGAATTAAAATTTAATAATCATCAAAATTATGCCATCAGAATGCGTATCTTCTACTGAATGCCATGGATGTTCTAGCTCTTTGTGTAGTTTATGAGAATACGAAGTTAAGTTTGCCACTTTCTGTTCTCAATAGTTTGTGATGGGTAAACATGATAGGTAAACATAATAAAATGGATTTATTGATAGAAATCTCTGAAGGAATATGGAAGTGAGTATGACTGACATTATCCAAGGCAATCAAAGAAGGCATCCTACAGAAGATGAGATCATACAGAACTAATTGTGAGCAGGAAAGGCCTACGGAGATAGGGGGCACATCACAAAGGGATGGGACGATAAGGTGGGTTTCAGCAGATATTCATATTTCAATATTCTGGAGGAAAAAGTGTTACAGAGAAAATAAATATAAGATTTCAGAGATAGTATTATAGAGTAATGAAAGTATCCTTCATTAGATTATGACAGTCTCATAATTGCATTAAAAAAATCTAATATACTTGCTTAGAGTGAAGAGGTGATCCTATTTTAGATGGATAGATACATGGATGGATGAATGCAGCAATGAATAGATTGATACATGGATGTTGATAAATACACAAATGGAGTGGAAATTGGCTATCATCAATTAGTTCATGGTGAGTAAATGAATTAAGGCGGGCAGATACATGAACACATGCAATTTTGAGAAAGGTCACTCTATCTGTGAGGAACTAAAAAAAAATGAAAAGATAAGAGTTGAGCCAAGAACACCAAAATTAAAACCATAGAAATAATTTCAGGTTAGAGATTACAGAAGCCTAAACATAGAATGGGATTAGGAAATAGAGAAGTCATTTGTAGGGCGTTTAGCACATATCCTGCAGTGGAATTGGTGATCAAATTGAACTGAAAAATGAAGAAAGGGCTGACTAGCCAATTTCTGGCCTGAAAGATTAGAAAATAAGTAGTAGTGACATTAACAGATAGTAAGAATAAAAACAGGTTATGTTTGGGAAGATAATAAAACACAGACATTTTAGATGATCTCATTTAATCCCGACCATGGTCCTATGCCTCTTTGTTTATTTATTTTTTAAAAGATTTTATTTATTTATTTGACAAGAGAGCACGAGTGGGGGAGGGGTGCTCAGAGGAGGAGGGAGAGGGGGAGAATCTTGAAGCCTACTCCCTTCTGAGCGCTGAGTCCAGTCTCATGACCCATTAGGTCATGGCCTGAGCTAAAAAGAAGAGTCAGATGCTTAACCTACTGAACCGACTGAGCCACCTGGTGCCCCAAATGCCTCGTTTATAGATAGAGGAGTCTAAGGTCCTCCAGGGTCCAACCTTAGACCATAATAGAAAATGGTTTGAAGCCTGTTTGATCGCGCTCCACACCTGTGCTCTTATCCTAATGTCTCGTATAATGCACATAGAATAGATAACAATCTTTATGATTTTGCAGTTCTTTACAATTTATAATGTTATTGGAAAAATTTGCATAAGTATCGGAAAGTATATAAAACCTGTAGGTGTAGTTGAAGGAGTTCTTATGTAGTGAATACTCAGATAATGCCCTGGTTTGTAAAAGATTATTGTCAATACCTTAGAAACCCAGTGTCTGTCTTTTTCCAAATCACATGTTCCCCATCCAAGGTAACATAACCACCATCCTGACTTTTGTGAACATAGTAAAATTGCATTATTTATTATTGCCTGTTTTTGAATTTTGTACATATCAAATCATGCCTGCGTATTTCCTTTTTTATTATCAAGCCTGTAGGACTCACCTGTGTTGTTGTATGAAATTCTATATTATGAACATAACCAACAATCTGCCACTGATTGGTATTTGGATTCCTGTGAATTCCTTGTACAGTTCTTGTGGCAGAAATATGCAAGACATCCATGAGTGTGCACGTAGGAATGAAATTACCAAATGATAGGATGCATGCATACTGGATTTTATTAGGGGTTGTCTTTGTGGTTTTCACGGTGGTGTACACATTTACGCCTTTAACAATTGTCAAGGAAGTTTTTGTTGATCTGTGATCTCACTAGCATTTGTCATCTTATGCTTTTAAAATTTATCTTGGCTAAATTGTGCAATAGTATCTTATTTCTATTTTAGTTTGTATATATGTGGTTGCTGATATATTGGAATGTCTTTTAACTTCTCCATAGACAACATAGGTTTCCTTTTAGTTGAGAAGCTTGTGTGAGCCTTTTTACTCTCTTTATTTTTTGTCTCCAGTTGTTTTTTCTTACTTGATTCTTAGTAGTTTGAATATGTTAGATACTGATAGTGGTGTGTTCTGCAAATATTGTCTCTCACTTCATCGTTTATCTTTTTCAATTTTTTTTTAGCATTTACTGAACAGAATTTCTTAATTTTAATATGGATAAATTGATCATTTTGTTTTTAGTAGTGTTTTTCTTGAAGTTTGATTTACTGGAGAACATTTACTGGAGAAGATATTATTCTATTATTTTTTCAAACGATTTTAAGATTTCTCCATTTATATGTTAGTCTTGAATCCAACTGAAATTGTATAGTGTGAGGAAAGAATTTCATTTCCCATTTTCCACATAGACAGCCATTTTTTTCCACATGAATAAGCAACTTTGCTATGAGTATTTATTGAAAATTTCAAATTCTCATGTTGATCTGCAGTTCTTCCACTTTTATATATTTCCATATTTGGATACTTTATGGCCTCTTGATATTTAGTATTTTTTATTTTCTGGTTTACAAAAATTGCTTTTGGGTTTCCATTATAATTGTTTATTTGACACGAGTTATTTTTTCTTTATTAGGCATGGGAATTTTCTGATATATTTCACTATTATATTTTTCTGCTTTGAGGACAGATTATGAACTATAATATTTCATCTTCTGAAATTTGTTATCGTGGATTTTGAATTTTGTGGTTCAATTTATATAAATGTCCTATGTATGTGAAATTTGTGTTTCTGATATTCCATAAACTTGCATTTTTTTTAATTTTGTCAACCATTTTGTTCAAAGTTTCTGTTTATTGCTTATTTTATAGGCTTATTTTATTAATCACTGAGAAAATTATGTGAAAGTCTCCCACCATCATTTTTTAATCTCTATTTTCCCCAGTATTTCCATTAATTTTAACTGTACCTATTCTAGAGCTATTTATCAGGTGCATACAAATCTAAAATTATAATATATTCTGATTTAATTACTCATGTTGAAGTAACCCTCATTATACTTATAATAGCTGTTGTAGGAAAGTCTATTTTGCCTTGTATTATTATAGTTATATGTACTATGTTTGGTTAGAATTCACCTAGTATTTTTATTTGTTTTTATTCTTTTAATTTTATCCTTTGTGTGTCCTTATGCTTTTAATAAGTCAATTGTAAGCAGTACGGGATTAGGATTTATTTATTCTTTCCCTTTCTTTTAAATCTGTCTTGATGACACTTTTACAAGATTGCTTGTCAATTTATATCACAGATAATTGATGTTATTGCATTTGAATTTCATATTTATCATCTTAATTTGCACTATTTAGTTCACTTGTTATGTTTCTTGTATCTCCTTTATGCCCTTCACTTAAAAAATGTTTATATGCTTTTTCTTATTTGATTTTTCTTCTGTTTTAAATCAGTACATTCTAAAAAACAAATTTGTAAGTGCTAGATAAAATATGTTTGCATTTATTGAAAAATATAATGTTTATTAAAATGCAAGCAAGGACAATAAATTTTCATTTGCTACAAAACTTCTATCTCTCAAAAGTATCTTTCTTTCTACATTGAACGCAGACATGACCATGGGGTAGTCATTAGAGGCCATGATGAGATAGGCATAAAGATAAAAGTTATATTTTATTTTTAAAAAAGATTTTTTTTATTTATTCATGAGAGACACACGGAGAAAGGCAGAGACACAGGCAGAGGGAGAAGCAGGCTCCCTGCAGGGAGCCCAATGGGGGACTTGATCCCAGGACCCTAGGATCATGACTCAAGCCGAAGGCAAATGCTCAACCACTGACCCATCTGGGTGCCCCTAAAAGTGGTATTTTAAGAAAAGTTTTTAAAACACTGTGTCTTTGATAGCAACATAGAACTACTCTGTCAGACATGGAACTATCTGTTTAGAAATTCTTGCTATGTAGGAAAATAAATCTTCTATTTATTCACCAATAAATATGTAGCTGATACCACTCCTAATTCATATACTAAGGAAGACATTTGCATACCAAATTAACAGTATTAAAATTAGTTATTCAATTTTATGTTCTAAATTTTTTGTTCTATTTTCCAAGTGGTGAATTATAACAATGCAAAATTTGAAATCAGAGAGCTTATAATCAAATAGTGCCACCACACAAGCTCGGGTTAGCCATAATATCTGTTGTAGATTATATTATTGCCTAAATAATTTCTGCCTCTCACTCTTGGTTCTTCCCTACTGAACCATGGTCTGTGGCGGGGTAAAACGTACTTAACATTGACAATGAATGATCATATTATTTGACTTTGACAATGCAAAAATGGGAGGAAGGTTGCATATAGTCTTTGTCCAGAAGAACTTTACAGAAGTATCACATACTTCTGTCAATGATTTTTTTTTTCCCCTCACTACCAAGACAAATGCAATGTCCCAGATATTCTTGTAGCTAGTTTCTTAAAATTAAAGAATCAAACCCACGCACTTGATTAACCGGTAAACTAAGAGAAAAATAAACCTGTTCCGTTGTAAGCCACTAAGGTTTGGATGCTATTTGTTATCTCAGCCTGACTTTGCTTTACGCAGACTGATACAACCTCTAAACCCTGCTTTGTGCATGGACAATAATAATGCCTGACGGTCTACTTTCCAGATCTGTATTTAGGGCCTAATGAAATAAGATAAGCAACAGCATATTGTAAGTTCCAAAATACTATTAAAATGTTAGGCAACATAATTTTCTGCATATCTTATTTCATTCTCAAGGCATCATTATGCAAATGTTCACAACTCATTTAGAGATAAAAAGTTATGCCAGCAAGATATTAGACTTCACTAACCTTTTGAGTTCTCACATTTCTGCTTGCATTACCCATCTGTTGCTGAATGTTGTCTACTATTTCCATTGGGCCCTTAACATATTAACCAGTCATTTTAAATTCCCTCTCAGATAATTCCAACATCTGTGTCATATCTCTGAGTTTGGTCCTAAGTCTTCCTTTGTCTCTTCAATGTTTTGTTTTGTTTCTTACAATTTGGTGTGCCTCTTCATTTTTTGCTGATAGCTGGACATATTGTACCAGATAATAGGAACTGAGGTGAATAGGGCTTTAATGCAAGAATTTGTGTTAATCTGTGAGTTGAGCTATGTGCAAATATTTGTTGTAGCTGTTGGTCAGTCCCAGAGGCTTCACATTCCTCTAGTGTCCTTGTTTTTTGTTTCTGCTCTTGATGTTGGGTTTTGCTATATATTCTTCCTGGGAGAGATTCTATGCCTTGCAGATCTTTATTGGTAATCCACTGTTATTAGAGCAAAGGCTTTTATTGGGTGATGCTCAGGTAGTAAGGAGAAGAAATAGTCTATAATATGATGATTATATCATTATTTTTAGTGGGTTTTGTCTTTGATTTGTAACAGCAAAAGTATTTGTTTCTTCACTAGTAGAGCATTTCTTTCTCTACTCTGGTGAGACAGAAAGACTACAGGGAGCTAGGGTGAGAGCAGTTCCTTCTCCAGTGGTGATAAGGCTTTGATGAAGATTTTTACCCTAGAAAGCAGACCTTTGTTATAGAGAAGGCTTTGGGCATATTTCACAGAGATTGTTTTCTTTTCCCCTGTCAGGGCCTACAGAGATCTTTCTCTTGCCTTCATTTTGGAAACCTGGTAAAGATCCCTGAAGGAAAAGCCCATGGAAGGATAGACCCTCCTCATACTGTGTCCCCAAAAGTTTCTCCCTCTCAGGGTCCTCAACATTCAACCTCCAGCAATTTGTTTAGTTACCAAACAAGTGGTCCTATAAGTTCATAACTCCCTCAGCTTCTGGTCCGTTGAAGCAAATTATGGCTCTGACTCTGGGTTTTCCCCTCTCCAGATTTTAGGGTGACAGTTTCCCTTGCAGGCTTAGTTTTTAATGAATCCAAAAAGAGTTGCTGGTTTTCAGTTTCTTCCTCTTTTTCTTTTAAAAAAAATTAAAGCTTATGTTGTATTCATTTGAGAAAAAGCAAGAGGAAGAATGGTCAGAGGGAGAGGGAGAAGCAGATTCCCCACTGAGCAGGGAGCCTGATGTGGAGCTTGATCGATCCCAAAACCCTGAGATCATGACCTGAGCTGAAGGCAAAGGTTTAACTGAATGAGCCACCCAGGCACCTCTCTTCATCTTTTCCTCACGAAGATGGAATGATGACTTCTAAGTTCTTCACAGGGTGTAGCCAAAACCAGAAGTCTGTCCCTAAACTTTGAAAGGCCATTTTTCTCAGGTGTTTTAAGGGGCCATTTGGAACACTTTTCTTTACATGCCAGCGTTTGCCTAATTATTAGATGAGAGTGTTTCTTATTTTTCCCTGTTTGAGGGATTTAGCAAGTTTTCAGAAGATTCTGGGTACACATTTTTTTTTAATTTATTTTTTATTGGTGTTCAATTTACTAACATACAGAATAACACCCAGTGCCCGTCACCCATTCACTCCCACCCCCCGCCCTCCTCCCCTTCTACCACCCCTAGTTTGTTTCCCAGAGTTAGCAGTCTTTACGTTCTGTCTCCCTTTCTGATATTCCCCACACATTTCTTCATTTTAATGTACCTGTCCCATGTTAGACTTTGCTTGCATTTAGAAGGATCGTATTGGCACACCAAAACTTTAAAGTATAATTAGGTTCATATTAATTGTAAAAGCATCAAATGTATTCATTTTCATTTAGAAATACCAATTATGCCTTTGTTTACTTATTTATTGACATTTTTGTACAGGAATAGATTTTCCATACCATGTAGATGTTATGAAACTGGGAAACTAAACGATAATACTTTTAAAAAGTAGTATCCAAGTAAGTTCATTTCTCTAACTCAGCTGCAGCTTATTGTATATACTGTCTTCTCCCCCACCTCACATCCCCGCACCCCCGGCTTCTAGTGAAAGTAACTTACCTTGAACTTGAAAAGCAGTATGGATGTTTTCTGGAATGTCTCATCCCCTGACCCTTCTCCGTATTTTTCATAGCATATCATCCACTCAGTCCAGCAATGAAACATTGGTTTAATTTGTCATTCCCTTCAGAACTACAACTTGTTTTTGCCCTTGTCTCGATCCATCTTATTGTTTCAGGGAAAATGCCCTACCTTGTAGCTAATCAATAAATATTCTCAGCTGTTGAATTAAAAAAAAAAAAAAGAAACCAAGTAAATACCTCTTCTCAAATTTCTGAAACACACATGTAGAACTTTGTTTTTTAAATTTTCTTATTTTTACTGAAAATTTAATAACATTTTAATATTTACCTTTGGATTTATGTAGCTTGATCCTCTTGGGTGTCCTGACAGTAATACCTACTGAATAGTGATATTTAAAATCCCAAATGATATAAGGTGTATCTCTTTAATATAATTCTCCCTATTTATATAAGCCACTAACCATATATGTATGTTTAAATTTTAAATTACTTAAAATTAAATAACATTCTAAATGAATCTCTCATGTTACCTACAGATCCCAAGTGTTCATGTCACTAGTAGCTACCATCTTGGACAGTCTAGCAAACATTCCCATTATCACATAAATTGAACAGCCCTGCTTTAGATGAACTAGTTGACCTATAAATGAAACAATGTCAACTCAGTTAGAATTTTATAATTTAGATGAAGAACTCAGACCCATTTTCTGGAAAATGAAATATCAGAACTTCCATTTGAGAAGGAGAGAATGTGAAGAAAACAAATCTCTTCTCATCAACAAATCCCAACAAATGGGAGCATACTATATTATAGCCATAGGACAAAGTTATTTTAAGTAGGGTATGAATTTCTAGCACTTTAGCTAGGGAATTTCAAAAGCCCACAACAAGCAACATGAGCAGGGATTAGATTCTGTGTCAGTGCCTTCAGTTTTCAATTCATTTTTCCTGCATCAGAATTTAAGAGTTCATGCTTATTTTTTAATGATTATACAAATCTAACATTTTGGCATTATTTTTGAGGCACATAATATTGAGTAAATAGCTATGAAGTCAAGTATTATTAAATTATTTTATAGTAGATGCTATCATTTTACTCATCTGAATCAAATGGAGAGTCTGCTCACCTTTGGCCTTTTCTTTCATCCTATGAAAGGAAATTTAGAATTAAATTAAAAGTAGAATAATATTTTCACCAATTTAACCAGTATGAAATTTAGCCAAATGTACTAATTTAAACAGAGTATAAAATAAAGGAAGATCAACTCAACATCGTAAATGAAGAAAAGGTGTATTTATAGGAGTACTGTAATAACAGAATTTATGACTAAAGTAACATTAGATATATTTAGCAAGAAAAATGTACTCAAATCACTGTTAAAAAGTTGGTGAAGTTACAAGTAAAACTCTAAAAATATTGTTTTACTGAAAAGAGTGGTAAGTAAATGCTAACAGGCATAAAATGAGGTTAAGTGATTTTCTCTAGAAGAAATTGTGTGTGTGTGTGCGTGTGTGTATGTGTGTGCACTGAACAAGTATTAATGAAAAGGAAGTATATGAAATCAGAGTAACACTATCTTGTAAAGTAATATTAGCAGAACCAGAGCCTTACAAAATCAAATTGAGAATAACATAAACAGATGAGAAATGAATAAAAAGGGTAATTGAATTCAAGATAACAGGAAATAAAAGAAAACAATTATAATTGGGCACACAATGACTAGTGCCTGCTTTAAAATGATATGAATTAGATTTGAGATGATGAAAATGTAGCCCGTAATGACCAAAATGAAGTGAAAGAGAATATAAAATGATGTTGTAGTATCATAATATCATAAGTGAATCAAAATATTATTAACTAAGATAAAGATGCGGAAATGAAGTAGATTGGGCAATGAACCAATGCAGAAAGCTTTCAAAAAAGGGAAGGGGGAGTTTGAAAACAATACATGAGGATGAATACATATTGAAATAACAGAAATGGATGATATATTTTTAGATTTATATACATAGACACCATGTTATATCTAAATAATGAGGACTGTGATGCTAAAACTTGTGCCTGATGGCAATAAAACCAGAATAAAATATTACTTACTCCAGAATAAACTATTCTCACAATTGCATTGCTAAATATAAAATGTGATAAACCAAACACAAGGACGAAGAGCATTCAATTTAAAATTTTTTTTTGGCATAGTCGAAGCCTTACTTGAATACAGTACATTGCCTTGAGAAAATATGAATTACTATATTAAAACATCCATGAGAGCAATTTAGCGAAACAAGGAAAATTTTGGTAAACCACAGAAATGAGGTTTTAGTATTTTATGGGGATACTATACATCTGAAAATATATAAATTCGTTTTGTTAATCAGGCAAGCATGTGTATTTTTGGTTAATCTGAATTAGTTTTGAATTCACAGTATCTTAATTTTCATTTACAATGTAAACCAAAAAACAAAACAAAAAACAAAACAAAAAACAAAAGAAAGAGAAGAAGAGGAGTGCAAAAAAAAAAAAAAAGGAGAGAGAGGGAAAAGGTAGGACAGGAAAGAAGGAAGTAGGAAGGAAGGGAGGGAGGAGGGAAGTTGTTTCCTTCCTGAAGTAAAATGCATCCTTTGAGTTCCGCTATGTGAGTCTTCCTTCCAAGAGCTTTATTAAATGTATTAGTGTATCTCAATTCAGTTTCCACATGGTCAAATCTGTCAGAATGGTGTGTTATAAATTTAAATCTGCACCCCTCATAGCCCAGCCCATAAAATATCTCTCCTGGACTCTTCTGACAAATGTCTAGACTTCTCACATGGCCGTGTTATTAAGACTCTCCTTTGCCTCTCTCCGTTCTGTGAATTAGTCTACATTTTTCCTCTATTGGAGGCCATGTTTTTTGGCCACAAAGAATTCACCTTTTAGTCGCCTGTTCTTATCATTTTGTTGTTGAACATCCTCCAGTACTTTCCTGAGAGTGTCTACACAGTAAATCATCTTTGGCATTTATGATATTTATTTTCTGAAAAGTCTTATTCCCCCACAAATTAATTTTGCACTCTTAAAGTAAGCTCATAGTAAGTTTGCATATTGAGTAATGAAATATTTTTAATATTTATTTATTTTATTTTTTATTTATTCATGAGAGGCACACAGAGAGAGGCAGAGACACAGGCAGAGGGAGAAGCAGGCTCCCTGAAGGGAGCCCGATGCAGGACTCGATCCCAGGACCCTGGAATCATGCTCTGAGCCAAACACTTAAACACTGAGCCACACAGGCATTCCTATTTTTAATATTTAATATTAATATTTAATATTTTGAAATTATCTTTTACTTCTGAATCCGCCTTTAATCTTAGGCTCTCTGGATTGCAAGAACACTTAGAAATCTCATGGTTAATAGTCCATCATTTAAAAAAAAAAAACCTGACATTTGACCACGATCAACATGGAAGTGTGGCTAGTGGTGGTGGGTCCAGTTAACATCATGTGAAACCAATATAAATGTTTCGCTACAGGAGGTGAATGAATTGGTTTATAAAACCAATAGTTGTCAGAGGAGCTTAGCATAGGCACAGGAATACGGCTCCAGTCCTAAAGCTAAAAGCAAAATGAGGATCTCAGGCACAATTTTCTTTAAAAAGTAGGCTTTACGGAATCTTTTAGGGTAGATAAATGTAGTGGAGTGGAATATCTATTTTGGATAGAGGTTATTTGAATTGGAAGTTACTGAAGGAATGACAATCTTCTACGGGCCACACCTGGTCTCTCCAACCAAAAAATGGAGGTAATATATACATTTGTTTCATGCACCATGTAAAAACATCTAGTACGTTACTCATTATTATCTGACTGATCTTTTTTATACATTGATTTCCTTCAATTGTATGTTGCATTTGTGACTTTGATATATGATTCAAAATTTTAATAAACAGTGGCCATAAGTTCAGAATACCAAATTCATACTGTCCAAAATAAGCATTTTATTGGAAAAAAAGGGACCTCAGCAATTACAATGTCCTAGCCATCTAAAGTTTACTTAATATTTCAAGCTTATTTAGATAGAAATGATTTCTTAAATTGGTTTTATAACTTACATTTTATAGATAATTCATAAAAACATTCTATCAGTGAAAATCTCCTGTTTTTCTAAGTCCTCAGTCAATATATAATATATATGTACATAAATACATGTATATCAATACATATACAAATATAGGTACAAATGCATTTTTATTCTGTAATTTGAATCAATAATAGAGAATGTGGATGAATTTTTATGTGTTTATTATTTATGAATAAAGTAATTCTTAATTAAATTGTATACATCTAATAGTGAAAGGAATTATCCATTTAAAAAAGACCATATGGTGTTGTAACTATTTTCAAGTATTTTAGAAAAGGGAATTATTTTAAAAAATAAATTATTCAGATAATAGTTTGCAAATCCCCTATTAGGCAGATCCATATCTTGCTTGGAATCACTTTATATCATAAGCAATGCAATACATCTGCACTTCATGCTCCATGCTTGAGCATTTCACTAATGAAATGATAGGATTTAACAAATGCTAAAAAAAAAAAAAAAAAAAAAAAAAATTACAATTCTGGAGACTATTTTATTTTATTTTATTTTAATTAATTTTTTGGAGACCATTTTAAAACCCAGGCTCTTTAGAGATATAAATGGACCAAAATACAACAAAAGCCACATGTTCTTAGGATATTTGTTTGATATTCTAGTACTTGAGCACCACGCAGTAAGGCACAGCTACCTTGTTTTTATGTGCTTTGTACGATGCAGTATATCATGATCCTACCATCCTCCTCAGGGAAGGGTTAGCCCATGGAAAGATCCTCTCGTCCCAAATCAGAGATGTATATTTGAGAGGATCACTGTTATCCTGGTACTTTTATCCCTGATATTTTGAGCTTTTGCTACCTAGACAATAACAATTATTGCTAACAATTTTTAGCTACCTATACCTAACAATCTATATGACATTTTTTAATTTTTGTATTTTCTAATGACTGTTATCAAAAGGCCAGACAAATGTGTATAATTTGTATAAGTCTAACAACACAATTAGGAGAAATAGAAATATTCATGACAGCATTAAAATAAACACATGTTCTCATATGATGCTATTTATTGTGTTTTTAAGCATGTTTCCCCATCCTTTGCCATTCTTCCTTTTGAGATCTAGTGTAATTCCTTTCCTCATGTCTGATAGTCTATTTCTTCTCTCCATGACCATCTTAACACCTAGTTTCTGATGAATAGAACATTTTAGGAGTGATAATTTGTGATTTACATGATAAGTTGGTCATACATCTTCCCCCTGAATATTTTGGGATTCCTGTCCACGAGACCCAGCTGCTGTGTTGTGATAATGCTCATTTCACCTATAAAAGTCTGAATATAGCTGCTTTGACCAAGAGACTCAGCAGAAACCCAGACACAGCAAGCATCAAAAGCCTTCTTTTTTTTTTTTTTTTTTAAGATTTTATTTATTTACTCATGAGAGGCAAACAGAGAGAGGCAGAGACGCAGGCAGAGGGAGAAGCAGGCTCCCTGCAGGGAGCCCGATGTGGGACTCAATCCCGGGACTCTGGGATCACGCCCTGAGCCAAAGGCACTCAATTACTGAGCACCCAGGTGTCCCCAAAAGCCTTCTTTAAATGAGGAAGCCTTTGACATCATCCAGCCCCAGTTACTGTCTATCATTTCGTGAAGGACTTCCAAACTAAAACTGACTAGCTGGGCCAGTTCACATTCAAAAGCATGAGAAATAATAATAATATATATTTTTAAAAAGTCACCATAATTGTTGTATTCCACTAAGTTCAGCGTGATGACGTTTTCTTTTTAATTCATTAAAACCTGGCCATGGCCCCATAGATATAAAATACTGGGGGAATTCAAAAGCTGGGTGAATTACAACAGGAAGACAAATGCTCTATGAATTTATTTATATATAATGTGTTTAGAGTAGTTAAACTCACAGGGATAAAAAGTAGAGTGACACATACAGTCCCGTGTCCGTTGTGCTATTATTCACAAGAGCTGAGATACGGAAACAATTTAAAAGTCTGGTGACAGATGAGTGGATAAAGATAATGCTTTAGGGAGGGGCAAGATAGCTGAAGAGCAGGGTCCCCAAATCACCTGTCTCCACCAAATTACCTAGAAAACCTTCAAATTATCCTGAAAACCTATGAATTCGGCCTGAGAATTAAAGAGAGAACACCTGGAATGCTACAGTGAGAAGAGTTCGCGCTTCTATCAAGGAAGGAAGACGGGAAAAAAGAAATAAAGAAACAAAAGGCCTCCAAGGGGGAGGGGCCCCGCGAGGAGCCGGGCTGAGGCCAGGGCGAGTGTCCCCAGGACAGGAGAGCCCCGTCCCGGAGACGCAGGAGCTGCACCAACCTTCCGGGCGGAAAGGGGCTCGCAGGGAGGTGGAGCAGGACCCAGGAGGGCGGGGATGCCCTCGGGCTCCCGGGGACACTGACAGACACCTGCGCCCCGGGAGAGTGCGCCGAGCTCCCTAAGGGCTGCAGCGCGCACGGCGGGACCCGGAGCAGCTCGGAGGGGCTCGGGGGCGGCTCCGCGGAGGGGGCTGCGGGGCGGGAGTCCGAATCCAACAGCGCAGGCTCCGGAGCACAGGGCGCCGGGACACAGCCCAGGATCCCGCCTCCCCCGGGACAGGCAGAGGCCGGGAGGGCCCAGGACAGCAAGGACGCTCCTGCCCCGAGCTCAGCAGATCAGCGGCCTCGCCCGGAGCCTCCAGGCCCTGCAGACCGAGAGCTCCGGGGTTACTGCGGGGGCTGACTCCAGGGCTCCAGAGCTGGCCCCGCCACTGGGGTTGTTCCTCCTGGGGCCTCACGGGGTAAACAACCCCCACTGAGCCCTGCACCAGGCAGGGGGCAGAGCAGCTCCCCCAGGTGCTAACACCTGAAAATCAGCACAACAGGCCCCTCCCCCAGAACACCAGCTAGACGGACAAGTTCCAGGGGAAGCCAAGGGACTTAAAGTACACAGAATCAGAAGATGCTCCCCCGTGGGTTTTTTTTTTTTTTTTTTTGCTTTTTGATTTCTCTTTGCTTCACCCACCCTTTTTATCTTTCTCTTTTTCTTCTTTTTTTTCTTCCTTTTTTCTTTTTTTCTTTTTCTCTTTTCTTTCCTTCTCTCTCTCTCTTTTTCTCCTTTTCCCAATACAACTTGCTTTTGGCCACTCTGCACTGAGCAAAATGACTAGAAGGAACAACTCACCTCAAAAGAAAGAATCAGAAACAGTCCTCTCTCCCACAGAGTTACAAAATCTGGATTACAATTCAATGTCAGAAAGCCAATTCAGAAGCACTATTATACAGCTACTGGTGGCTCTAGAAAAAAGCATAAAGGACTCAAGAGACTTCATGACTGCAGAATTTAGAGCTAATCAGGCAGAAATTAAAAATCAATTGAATGAGATGCAATCCAAACTAGAAGTCCTAACGACGAGGGTTAACGAGGTGGAAGAACGAGTGAGTGACATAGAAGACAAGTTGATAGCAAAGAGGGAAACTGAGGAAAAAAGAGACAAACAATTAAAAGACCATGAAGATAGATTAAGGGAAATAAACAACAGCCTGAGGAAGAAAAACCTACGTTTAATTGGTGTTCCTGAGGGCGCCGAAAGGGACAGAGGGCCAGAATATGTATTTGAACAAATTCTAGCTGAAAGCTTTCCTAATCTGGGAAGGGAAATGCATTCAGATCCATGAAATAGAGAGATCCCCCTCTAAAATCAATAAAAACCGTTCAACACCTCGACATTTAATAGTGAAGCTTGCAAATTCCAAAGATAAAGAGAAGATCCTTAAAGCAGCAAGAGACAAGAAATCCCTGACTTTTATGGGGAGGAGTATTAGGGTAACAGCAGACCTCTCCACAGAGACCTGGCAGGCCAGAAAGGGCTGGCAGGATATATTCAGGGTCCTAAATGAGAAGAACATGCAACCAAGAATACTTTATCCAGCAAGGCTCTCATTCAGAACGGAAGGAGAGATCAAGAGCTTCCAAGACAGGCAGCAACTGAAAGAATATGTGACCTCCAAACCAGCTCTGCAAGAAATTTTAAGGGGGACTCTTAAAATTCCCCTTTAAGAAGAAGTTCAGTGGAACAATCCACAAAAACAAGGACTGAATAGATATCATGATGACACTAAACTCATATCTCTCAATAGTAACTCTGAACGTGAACGGGCTTAATGACCCCATCAAAAGGCGCAGGGTTTCAGACTGGATAAAAAAGCAGGACCCATCTATTTGCTGTCTACAAGAGACTCATTTTAGACAGAAGGACACCTACAGCCTGAACATAAAAGGTTGGAGAACCATTTACCATTCGAATGGTCCTCAAAAGAAAGCAGGGGTAGCCATCCTTATATCAGATAAACTAAAATTTACCCCGAAGACTGTAGTGAGAGATGAAGAGGGACACTATATCATACTTAAAGGATCTATCCAACAAGAGGACTTGACAATCCTCAATATATATGCCCCGAATGTGGGAGCTGCCAAATATATAAATCAATTATTAATCAAAGTGAAGAAATACTTAGATAATAATACACTTATACTTGGTGACTTCAATCTAGCTCTTTCTATACTCGATAGGTCTTCTAAGCACATCTCCAAAGAAACAAGAGCTTTAAATGATACACTGGACCAGATGGATTTCACAGATATCTACAGAACTTTACATCCAAACTCAACTGAATACACATTCTTCTCAAGCGCACATGGAACTTTCTCCAGAATAGACCACATACTGGGTCACAAATCGGGTCTGAACCGATACCAAAAGATTGGGATCGTCCCCTGCATATTCTCAGACCATAATGCCTTGAAATTAGAACTAAATCACAACAAGAAGTTTGGAAGGACCTCAAACACGTGGAGGTTAAGGACCATCCTGCTAAAAGATGAAAGGGTCAACCAGGAAATTAAGGGAGAATTAAAAAGATTCATGGAAACTAATGAGAATGAAGATACAACCATTCAAAATCTTTGGGATGCAGCAAAAGCAGTCCTAAGGGGGAAATACATTGCAATATAAGCATCCATTCAAAAACTGGAAAGAACTCAAATACAAAAGCTAACCTTACACATAAAGGAGCTAGAGAAAAAACAGCAAATAGATCCTACACCCAGGAGAAGAAGAGAGTTAATAAGGATTCGAGCAGAACTCAACAAAATCGAGACCAGAAGAACTGTGGAACAGATCAACAGAACCAGGAGTTGGTTATTTGAAAGAATTAATAAGATAGATAAACCATTAGCCAGCCTTATTAAAAAGAAGAGAGAGAAGACTCAAATTAATAAAATCATGAATGAGAAAGGAGAGATCACTACCAACACCAAGGAAATACAAACGATTTTAAAAACATATTATGAACAGCTATACGCCAATAAATTAGGCAATCTAGAAGAAATGGACACATTCCTGGAAAGCCACAAACTACCAAAACTGGAACAGGAAGAAATAGAAAACTTTAACAGGCCAATAACCAGGGAGGAAATTGAAGCAGTCATCAAAAACCTCCCAAGACACAAGAGTCCAGGGCCAGATGGCTTCCCAGAGGAATTCTATCAAACGTTTAAAGAAGAAATCATACCTATTCTACTAAAGCTGTTTGGAAAGATAGAAAGAGATGGAGTACTTCCAAATTCATTCTATGAGGCCAGCATCACCTTAATTCCAAACCAGACAAAGACCCCACCAAAAAGGAGAATTACAGACCAATATCCCTGATGAACATGGATGCAAAAATTCTCAACAAGATACTAGCCAATAGGATCCAATAGTACATTAAGAAAATCATTCACCATGACCAAGTAGGATTTATCCCCGGGACACAAGGCTGGTTCAACACTCGTAAAACAATCAATGTGATTCATCATATCAGCAAGAGAAAAACCAAGAACCATATGATCCTCTCATTAGATGCAGAGAAAGCATTTGACAAAATATAGCATCCATTTCTGATCAAAACTCTTCAGAGTGTAGGGATAGAGGGAACATTCCTCAACATCTTAAAAGCCATCTACAAAAAGCCCACAGCAAATATCATTCTCAATGGGGAAGCACTGGGAGCCTTTCCCCTAAGATCAGGAACAAGACAGGGATGTCCACTCTCACCACTGCTATTCAACATAGTACTGGAAGTCCTAGCCTCAGCAATCAGACAACAAAAAGACATTAAAGGCATTCAAATTGGCAAAGAAGAAGTCAAACTCTCCCTCTTCACTGATGACATGATACTCTACATAGAAAACCCAAAAGTCTCCACCCCAAGATTGCTAGAACTCATACAGCAATTCGGTAGCGTGGCAGGATACAAAATCAATGCCCAGAAATCAGTGGCATTTCTATACACTAACAATGAGGCTGAAGAAAGAGAAATTAAGAAGTCAATCCCATTTACAATTGCACCCAAAAGCATAAGATACCTAGGAATAAACCTAATCAAAGATGTAAAGGATCTATACCCTCAAAACTATAGAACACTTCTGAAAGAAATTGAGGAAGACACAAAGAGATGGAAAAATATTCATGCTCATGGATTGGCAGAATTAATATTGTGAAAATGTCAATGTTACCCAGGGCAATTTACACGTTTAATGCAATCCCTATCAAAATACCATGGACTTTCTTCAGAGAGTTAAAACAAATTATTTTAAGATTTGTGTGGAATCAGAAAAGACCCCGAATAGCCAGAGGAATTTTAAAAAAGAAAACCATATCTGGGGGCATCACAATGCCAGATTTCAGGTTGTACTACAAAGCTGCAGTCATCAAGACAGTGTGGTACTGGCACAAAAACAGACGCATAGATCAGTGGAACAGAATAAAGGACCCAGAAGTGGACCCTCAACTTTATGGTCAACTAATATTCAATAAAGGAGGAAAGACTATCCATTGGAAGAAAGACAGTCTCTTCAATAGATGGTGCTGGGAAAATTGGACATCCACATGCAGAAGAATGAAACTAGACCACTCTCTTGCACCATACACAAAGATAAACTCAAAATGGATGAAAGATCTAAATGTGAGACAAGATTCCATCAAAATCCTAGAGGAGAACACAGGCAACACCCTTTTTGAACTCGGCCACAGTAACTTCTTGCAAGATACATCCACGAAGGCAAAAGAAACAAAAGCAAAAATGAACTATTGGGACTTCATCAAGATAAGAAGCTTTTGCACAGCAAAGGATACAGTCAACAAAACTCAAAGACAACTAACAGAATGGGAGAAGATATTTGCAAATGACATATCAGATAAAGGGCTAGTTTCCAAGATCTATAAAGAACTTATTAAACTCAACACCAAAGAAACAAACAATCCAATCATGAAATGGGCAAAAGACATGAAGAGAAATCTCACAGAGGAAGACATAGACATGGCCAACATGCATATGAGAAAATGCTCTGCATCACTTGCCATCAGGGAAATACAAATCAAAACCACAATGAGATCCCACCTCACACCAGTGAGAATGGGGCAAATTAACAAGGCAGGAAACAACAAATGTTGGAGAGGATGAGGAGAAAAGGGAACCCTCTTACACTGTTGGTGGGAATGTGAACTGGCGCAGCCACTCTGGAAAACTGTGTGGAGGTTCCTCAAAGAGTTAAAAATAGACCTGCCCTACGACCCAGCAATTGCACTGTTGGGGATTTACCCCAAAGATACAGATGCAATGAAACGCCGGGACACCTGCACCCCGATGTTTATAGCAACAATGGCCACAATAGCCAAACTGTGGAAGGAGCCTCGGTGTCCATGGAAAGATGAATGGATAAAGAAGATGTGGTCTATGTATACAATGGAATATTCCTCAGCCATTAGAAATGACAAATACCCACCATTTGCTTCAACGTGGATGGAACTGGAGGGTATTATGCTAAGTGAAGTAAGTCAGTCGGAGAAGGACAAACATTATATGTTCTCATTCATGTAGGGAATATAAATAATAGTGAAAGGGAATATAAGGGAAGGGAGAAGAAATGTGTGGGAAATATCAGAAAGGGAGACAGAACGTAAAGACTCCTAACTCTGGGAAACGAACTAGGGGTGGTAGAAGGGGAGGAGGGCGAGGGGTGGGAGTAAATGGGTGACGGGCACTAGGGGTTATTCTGTATGTTGGTAAATTGAACACCAATAAAAAATAAATTAAAAAAAAGAAAGATAATGCTTTATATACATACAATGGAATATTATTCACTCTTGAAAAAGGAGGCAACCATGCCATGTCCATCAACAGGGATGAACCGAGAGGACCTTATGGTAAGTAAAATAAGCCAGTCAGAGAGGGACAAATATTACATTATTTCCCATATTTGGGAGATCTAAAATAGACTCAATAGAAACAGTAGGACAGTGGTTTGCAGAGGCTCGAGGGAAGGCTGTTAAAGGGATATAAAGCTTCAGTCACATAAGACAAGGAAGACCTGGAGATCTGCTGCATAACGTCGGGCTTGGAGCTTGTACTAGGGCACTGTGGGCTTCACTGTCCCTTCGGAGAATAGGTCTCATGCTAAGAGTTCTTACAATATTAATAGTAACAGCAACAGCAAAAAGTAGATGATGGTTTCCAGGGACTAAAAAAAAGGAGGAATGGGGCATTGTTATGTAATGGGTATAGAATTTCAGTTTTGTACAATGAAAACGTTCTGGAGGTTAGCGGAACAACAATATGAACCCAGTTAACATGTCTGAACTATACACTTAAAAATGGGGAAGATGATAAATTTGATATTGTGTGTGTTTTGCCAAAATTAAAATGTTTTTTTTAATGAAGTGTAGTTGACACACAATGTCACATTAAAAAAAAAAAAGATTAAAAAAAAAAAGATTTTATTTATTCATGAGAGGCACAGAGAGAGGCAGAGACACAGGAGAGGGAGAAGCAGGCCCCATGCAGGGAGCCCGACGTGGGACTCGATCCTGGGACCCCGGGGTCACGCCCTGGGCCAAAGGCCGACGCTTCACCGCTGAGCCTCCCACAATGTCACCTTTGTTTCAGGCATACATCACAGTGATCTGACAACTCTGTGCCCCATGCCTTACTCATCACACGTGTAGCCGCCGTGCGTCACCACACAAGGCTTTAACAGTACCCTTGACTATAGTGCCTCTGCTGTACCTATCTCTGACTTATTCACTCTATACCTGGAAGCCTGTACTCCCCACTCCCTTTCACCCCTTTTTACCTCCCCCTAATCTCCCCCCTCCCCCAGGCAGCCATCAGTGCATTCTCTGTGATTTTTAGGTCTGTTTCCATTTTATTGTTTGTTCACTTGTTTTATTTTTTAGATCCCACATGGGTGAAATCATATGGTATTTGTCTTTCTTTGTTTGACTTTTCACTTAGCATAATATTTTAGATCCATCCAAGTTGCTGTGGGTGGAAACAGCTCATTCTTTTTTTTTTTTTTTCTCTTTTTCTGGCTAAGTAATGTTCCATTGTATATAGACATACCACCTTCTTTATTCATTTGTCTATCAGTGGACCCTTGGGTTCCTTCCATATCCTGGTTGTTATGAATAATGCTGCAATAAACATGGGGATACATACTTTTTAAAAAATCAGTGAGTTTTCGTTTGTTTGCTTTCTTTGGATAAATACCTAGTAGTGGAATTACTGGATCATATAGTATTTTTATTTTTAGTATTTTAAGAAACCTGTGTACTATTTTCCACAGTGGCTGAACCAATGTACATTCTCACCAACAGTGCACAAGGGCTCCTTTTTCTCTACACTCTCACCAACATTGTTACTTCTTGTCTGTTTGATTCTGGGCATTTTGACAGGTGTAAGGTTCTATCTCATTGTGGTTTTGATTTGCAAGTCCCTGATATTTGGTGATGTTGAACATCTTTTCATGTGTCTGTTGACCATCTGTATGTCTTCATTGGAAAAATGACTATTTGTGTCCTCTGCCCATTTTTAATCAGATTCTTTGTTTTTGGAGGTTTTTTTTTTTTGGTGTTGAGTTTTATACATTCTTTATATATTTTGGATATTAACTCCTTATGGATATATCATTTGTACATACCTTCTCCCATTCGGTAGATTGTCTTTTCATTCTATTGATCGTTTCCTTTGCTGTGTGAAAGCTTTTTAAAAATAATAATTTAGGGACACCTGGGTGGGTCAGTGGTTGAGCACGTGCCTTTGGCTCAGGGCGTGACCCTGGAGACCCGGGATCAAGTCCCACATCGGGCTCCCTGCAGGGAGCCTGCTTCTCCCTCTGCCTGTGTCTCTCTGCCTCTCTCTGTATGTCTCTCATGAATAAATAAATAAATAAAATCTTTAGAAAAAAAAATCATTTAGAAAGATGGCTTTGATATTACTTAATCTGAGAGAATAATGATATAGAAATAAGAATAACTTATCAAATTCTGATGGATCCAACCATTAGAATTCGGTATATATGTAAAAGAAAAATTGTATAGAGCCTTAGCAATATTATAACTGGAAGGGATCTTAGGTATTGGGCTCTCATTTCATATATTTAAGAAAAATAATGTCCATATGAGTTAAGGAGCTGTTAGAGACTGGGTCTGACTCCAAGATCTAGTTTTTTTTTTTAAATAACTATTAACAAGGGACACCTCTATGATGTATTTAATAGATGGTTTTACCTACAAGTGCAAACTACTGACTGCTATTCAGAACAGGAAACAGCCCAAAACAAAATTTTTCTGCTCTTTACATCAGTGAGACCGTGAAGCTGCTTCCTTTGAGTCGTATTCCACTCCCACTTTCCCCCATGATCCAGCAAAGCAGTCAGACCATATTTCAGCAGCAGGACTGTGGAAAGAATGAAAAATAAACCTCGATGAAGTCGTTGGCGTGGATGGCTCTTTTGCCACTCTATCTGAATCATTCCACTGCCACCGACTCCAGTAGAGTGAAAGCTTCAGGTCCAGGCCTTACTGATAACGCTTAACAAAAATAGTGCTGCAAGAGAAAAATGAACAGTGACAAGAGACTCAGACCATGTTGTTACAGCCTTGATTTATCATGGGGGGTGGGGCTGCTTAAATCATTAGTTAACCTGTTCCACAGGTATTAGCAAAAGATTAAGGATGTGGATATATTGTGAAAAACAATGAATTTTGATGATCATTCTGGTGGCTCTTGATAGGCTAATCATCTCAGAGAATCTCTTCACTCTCACAGGATGCTATTCATTTCAGATAAACTTAGCTTCTCTTTTTCTTTTGCAACGTATTAAATAAATCCTTTAAGTAAGGATTCTTGGGGAATTCCGGTTCAAGGTACACTTAACCCTGTGATTTTTCCCATTTCCTATACATCTGTGAATTTTCTAATTTAGTTGTGGATGCTGGCAACCTGCCCCTAGATCACCCAGATGATACAAGTGAAGCTTGTCCTTCAGTGCATATTTCAGATATTTCTGATAAACATCAAGGACATTAAAGTAACCTTAAAACAAAATAAATGGCAGCTAAATAAACAAATAGATAAATAGTGGAATTTAGGATCGTTTCCAAATAACTGAGAGAGTCCCATTGGATTAACAACTCTTAGATTAGGAACATTCTTTTAGCTGCATGTGCCTTCAATTAGAGCCTCTGCCAACAGATGGATTTCCAGATTCTGTGGGTAGATTGTAAATTTTCTTGATATAGACATTGATGGATGAGGGGACTGGGGACCAAGATAAAGACTCAAAAATATGTGTCACCTTTGTATGTTTTTACAAATCTGCATTGTGTGTTTACACACACACACACTACAATATGACTCAGCCATAAAAATAATAAAATCTTGCCATTTGTGACAACATGGATGAACCTAGAGGGTATTATGCTAAGTGCAATGAATTAGGCAAAGAAAAATGCCATATGATTTCACTTATATGTGGAATCTGAAAAACAAAACAAATGAACAAACCAACACAGATGCAGACTCACAGATCCAAGAAACAAACTGTTGGTTACCAGAGGGGTGAGGGGTGTGGGGCAAGAGAAATAAGGGGATTAGGAGGTACAAACTTCCAATTATAAAATAGAGAAGTCATATGCCTGTAAGGTATAGCATAAGGAATGTGTCAATAACTTTATAATAACATTGCATGGTGATAGATGATAATTAGACTTATGAGGATCATTTCACATGTATAAAAATACCAAACCACTGCGATGTCGTACATCTGAAACGAATAGGATATTATATGTTAATTATACTACAATAAAAAAAAATCACTCCAAGCATGTATTTACACTGAGGTATTTCCTAATTATTTTGAAATGCTTCTGACTTGGGACACCCAGGTGGCTCTGCGGTTGGGCAGCTACCTTCAGCTCAGGTCGTGATCCTGTGATCTGGAATCGAGTCCTGCATCAGGTTCCTACGAAGAGCCTGCTTCTCCCTCTGCCTGTATCTCTGCCTCTCTCTGTGTCTCTCATGAATAAATAAATAAATGAATAAATAAATAAATAAATCTTAAAACAAATGATTCTGACTAAATTCTACTATTTGTCTAATATTAACTACCATTTCTTGTTTTAACGTAGCTTTAGTGGCCAATGTTTATCAGGAACATCTAAAAGAAGCATTCAGTGGACACGCTTGAGTCCTACAACCTGAGTAATCATAAAGACATGATACTGGCATCGATTACTTGCAGACTAGAAGAGAAAGCTCACAGAGCTATAAGAATTGATGTACGGTCAGAAGATGAGTATGGGGTGCCTGGGTGGCTCAGTCGGTTAAGTGTCTGCCTTCAGCCCAGGTCATGATCCTGAGGTCCTGGGATAAGTCCAGCATCGGGCTTTGTGCTCAGCATGGAGTCAGCTTGAGAGTCTCTCTTTCTGTCTCTCACTCTCTCTTTGTCTCCCTCTCCTGCTCGTGCTGTATTTCTCTCTCAAATAAATAAATAAAATCTTTAAAGAATATAGCAGCAATTTCAAAATTAACTTTATAAAGCTATATTTTAATTGCAGTCCCAAAGAAAGGGCTGCTTAATATTACAGTGTAATCTCTCTTTAGTTGGGACAAGCAAACAGGGCTCTGAAGGCTAAGAGCATAGGATGAGGACCTTGAATACATGCTCCTGCCTGTGGAAGAGTAGAGTTGAGCAGAGAGTTTAGAAAACGCGGTGGCAATGCATTAGAACAAAATTCACAAATCCGACTCTCAGGGCCAGCCACAGGCCTTGGGGTTCTAGATATAGATGTCAGAAAGATCTCAGGGTATAGCAGGCCAATTATATACAACCAGGAGATTGCGGGTTCACTTCCAGACCACCACGATAGAGCAAATAGCATGATAAAGCAACTCAAATGATTTTAGGAGGAGTTTCCTGGTGCATATAGAAACTAGGTTTGCATTATACTCTAATGTTGTATCTTTGCAATAGTGTTACATCTAAAACAATGTGCATTCCTTAATTTAAAAGTCTTACTTGTTAAAATATGCTAACCATCATCTGAGGTTTCGGCAAATAGTAATTTTTTTTAAATTTTATTTATTTTTTATTTTTTATTTTTGCTGGTGGAGGGCCTCGCCTCCAGGTTAATGGTTCCTGACTCATCCGGATGATGGTTGCTAAAGGTTGGGATGGTTGTAGAAGTTTCTTAAAATATGACAACAATGAGGTTTGCTCTATTGACTGACTCTCTTTTATAAACAATTTCTCTGTAGCATGTGATGCTGTTTGATGGCATTTTAGCCACAGTTGGACTTCTTTCAAAGTTTGAGTCAATCTTTTAGAACCCTGACACTAGTGTGTCAACCAGTTTATGGAATACTCAAAATCGTTTGTTGTTATGTTTCTTCATAGCGTCTTCATCAGGAGTAGATTCCATCTCAAGAAATCACTTTCTTTGCTCACCCGTAAGAAGCAATTGCTCATCTGTTAACGTTTTATCATGAGATTGCAGCAATTTAGTCACATCTTCAAAAACTCCACTTCTGATTTCAGGGTTTTTTTTTTTTTTTTTTTTTTTTTGCTATTTCCATGACATCTGTAGGTAGGGCTCCACTGAAGTCTTGAACTTTCAATTTGTTAAAAAAAAAAAGAAAAATGCACCATGTGTGAAGGGCAATAAAGCAAAGCATAATAAAATGGGGTATAACTGCATTATTCCCTAGAAATTCTGCAAGATATTAATATGAAAGCATTCAAGGGAGGACTTAACAGCTAATATTTATGAAGCCTACCATTTCTCAAGCCAGGCACCATCCTAACTACTTTATCGATTATTATATGATTTAATTTGCAAACATTTTAAGATGTGATTATTATCCCACCGATAATGAAAGTGAAGTTCTGCTGGTCCAGGAGCTTCTGCAGTCCCCGAGCTAGCAAGAGTCAGAATCAAGGCACCAGGATAGAGATGTGCACTACTCAACACTGAGGAATCCCAGAGACTAGAAGCTTTATACCAGGATGACATGATTTCATCTTCAACTCCCCGCAGGCTAGATTTTACAGTCTTCACTTTACATTTGAAGAAGTGGAGGCTCACAAAGCTAATAACAGGTGAAGTCAGAATTCAGGAGAGAAAATGTCATTGTTGCCACCTTTTATGGACTGAGGGATGTCATGAATCATTTACATTTTAGCATTATTCACAGAAATTAAGCGTAGTCATATATCAGAAGAATGTCCTATCACATCCCTCTTGGATGCAAATGTGATTTGCATGAGGCTACACTGTTGGCAGTTCCACTTAGGTCTCTGGTTAGCATTCTCCTTGCTGCCTGCCTACACGGAGTTTGACAGTATACATCAGAGGTAATAGTAAGATAAATGGCTGCAAGGATTACTTCATTTGGGGACATGTAAAAGTAAAATAGAATGTCAGGATAATTTGGGTAATCAAACAGTTGGGAATCTCACCACATCCAGAATAAAAAGAAAACAATCAGCTGAGAACAGGCAAAAAAGGATGTTCATACTTTCATTATTGTTTAGGTTTATATGTTATGTGTTTAAAAAGGAAAAGAAAAGATGAAAGGTAACTCACCACGGTGTTAGCTGTCTGCCCAGGGTATCACTCAGACACAATAAAGGATGGGGGCGAAAGTTAATAGCAGACCTGGCTTTCAGAACAGATAGAATTTTTCCCTTAGATTTTGATTGGGGTTGAGAGATTCCAAATGCAAGAGGGATAAACCTCTTGCCTTTTCTCTGCCTTAAAAAGGTGCAACCCAGCATCTACAACGGAGAGACCCAGATGATCAGCAGCTTCTTCCACTGTTTAGAAGGAAAGGTCAGAAGTTCAATAACTGAGCATATTGGACTTTTCCAAGGAAATAAATGTCACTTTTGGAAATGGCGCACCACATCTAATATCAGCTTGTGTTTTTTTTGTTTTCTCCCAACACTTCTTATCAGCCAATTCCATCAAAACAACTGTTGCATTTTTAATCTTCTTCCAAGCCAGTTCTGACAAACATCTTTTTTTTCATTATTCTCTTGTTCTTTCTTTTCTTTTTTTTCAACAAAAACTCCAACAGAGTGCATTTCATTATAATTTGTGTAAAAGGCAGCACATACCTTTTAAGTCATTTTTCAAAATTAATTTTGCTTAACTTAACATGATCAGATGAGAGCTCAGAGGTTCGGGGCTCTCTCCATGCTTCTTTAGAACCGCCAGGGGGGTAGGGAACATAAGCTTGGTGCTTAGGAGACCGAGCCGATTCTGCAGCTGAAGCATTTCCCAGTTATGATGGCTACAGCCACATTTGTCTATGTAAAAGCAAGCAATCTAACTCATCACATCTGCTCCCTATTTTGTCTTCAAGTCACATCTGCTGACTTTACCAACAAAAACAAGTCGTGCCTTTTTTTCTTTGCAGTTGGCATAGCAGAGTTGGTGCAGACCTGGAAGGCTCTGAGGCCGTTGCTTTGTCTCTTCCCTCCCGGATCATCAGCAGCATTGTCACATAAATCCAGTTCCAATTCCTCATTATGAGGACTGAGGGATCCGGAAGGGAGAAGGGGAAGTTGCATTTTAAGTGGTTTTCTATTTTTGAGAATGATTACTGTTTTTTTTTAAGAGATCACCGTTACTTCTGAAACTTCGGATAAATTTACAGTTACACATATAGTTAAATAACTCAGGGGCATGGCTTGCCTTTAATCTTCTCCAACATGTAAAATATCAAATTAAAGAGAACATTACTCTGACAGGTGTTCCGAGATCATTATTCTGAGATTAAAAACAAACAAAAAAGATTCCTAAGGCAGTTTCTTTGTACGTATTTTCTCTAAAACATAATTGCCAAAAATACTACTCCTTGAATGGGAAAAGTGGCATATTGATTTGTAGGATCTCCTGTTTTTGAAATATTGTTTATTTTTCTTTCTACCATTATTCCTTAAATTATTGATGTTCATATTTCATTTTTACTGTTCATCCTATTTAAATTGTACAAATGCATACACATCATTTTAATTGAATGTTCAAAACAATATTGAAAGGTAAATATTATTTCCTGCGTGTTTTGTGGGAAAATGTCAGACCTGAAAGTTAAAATATACAGACCAAGATTTTCTAGTTAATGGTAAAGCTGGCCTTTTTCTTCAGTTTTCTGGATCTAAGTCTGTGTTCTTTTTGTCTTTGCCATAATTTTTCAGGTTTAGTTTTGGATGGTTACCTTTTTGTGTCTACTCTTAGGAAACAATGCTTTCAATTGAAAATACAGTTGTGTTTTGTTTGTTCTGTTGATAAAAAAAAACAAAAACAAATAAGTCCTACCTTTAGTTTAGGAAAATGGTTTTTTAAATATCTTCATATAATTAGATGTAACCTGAAATATTTTTTATTTGGGGCATTTCATTATGATGGCATAACTAAGAAGTAATGGAAATGATATCAAATAGCACGTGTGACACAGCAAAGCCTGGATAGGGCCTGCAGCTACTACAACAGAAAACGGGCAAACTTCAGAAGTATGGGTTTTCTTGATATTTCTCTACTTCTTTCTTTTTTAAAAAAATATTTTATTTATTCATGAGAGACACACACAGAGAGAGAGAGAGAGGCAGAGACACAGGTAGAGGCAGAAGTAGGCTCCCTGCAGAGAGCCCAATGTGGGACTCGATCCTGGGTCTCCAGGATCAGGCCCTGAGCTGAAGACAGACACTAAACCACTGAGCAACCCAGGGATCCCCTACTTCTTTCATCAGTAGTCTTTTCAGTTTTGTACACAAAGGACTATGCTATAAACGGAAAAACTGATAAGATATAAATTCCATAGATGTCAGTAATAATAGGAAAGCCAACTAAACCTCTGTTCTATCCTGCTTCTTCCTACACACACACACACACACACACACACACACACCACAGAAGAAACTTGCTCCAGTGCCTGACTTCTGTTTTTCTTTTTTCCTGTTTCTTTTTTGTCTTTTTGTATTTTGCGTCTTTTTATATTTAACTTATTTTACTTTAGTACTGGACATATTGTGGCAAGTGAGAGATATATAATTATATATATTTTTAAATATTTATTTATTTGAGAGAAAGAAAGTGAGAGAAAGGGGAAGAATGCATGGGGGAAGGGGCAGAGGAAGATGGAGAGAATGGCAAGTGGATGCCCCACCAAGCAGAGAGCCTGTCATGGGGCTCAATCCTAGATAGACTCTGAAACCATGACCTGAACCAAAATCAAGAAGCTTAACCAACTGTGCCACCCTGGTACCCTTATATCATTATATTTTTTAAGTGATGAACACACACATAAACTTGAATAAATGTAATAGACGGAGTACTGGAACTTGTATACTATCTTATGAGAAGTTTATTTGTTTGCTTGGGTAAATAAATGGTCAACAGTGAGAATCTAAGCAGACTTTTTATAAAACCCCATTATTAGAATTAATGGCTTCACTTTATATAATGATAAACAGACAATACATAATTATAAAAATAAGATATAATTATAAATTTGTATTTTGTTTAATTATATAAAAAGAACTCAAAATAGATGTGACATAATATTTGGCTCAAAATACTGTCATTGAACAATACTTAGAAACATTCAATTTATTAACCATACTTGGACATTAAAGCTTAGTCCTAAAATTAAAAAAAAACAATTTTTGATAAAAGCTATTTATTGAACAACAAAATATTCTTCTTATGTTAATGGCTTCTAGAATAGTTCTCTTCAAAAAGAATTTTCAAAATGACACATGCATTTAAAATATCATAACAGCCATATATCATAGTATCATAAACACAAAAATTATTTCATTACTAAATGTTTAAAATAAGCAAAATATTATTTCTAATAATTTTTCTAACAATTAAAGTAGTTTCTATTATTATGTCTACTTCTTTTTAAAGCTGTCATCTAATACTGAATCACTGGTATTTTTCTTAAGAATATATTTTTTGGTTTCTTTTATTATTAGTTTTTAAATTTGTTGTGAAAGTTATATTTTATTGCTAACCAGTTTGAAATGCTTGATACTCAATTGCTTCTCCTCTGGGGACAATAATATTTTGACCTAAGGAAATATTCTTTCAATAGATATGGAGGTCTGGCTACCCTCAACACTAACACAAATGTAGGATATCCATATTCCAATGTATTTGTATTTTGGAATATATATGTATATTATACACACACATGTATTATTATATATAGGTAGACTAATTGTTAGCTTTGTCAACTACACCTTCTATGTAAATATATTGTAACATCCAATTATGAGATTGCTTTTCTGTCCTCTCTCAGAGCTAGGTTGGCTTAGTGACTATGTTCTGGCAAATGAATTATAAGCAGAAGGGTTTTTGTTTGTTTGTTTGTGATTTCCAACAAGAGGTTCTTTAGAGGAAAAACACACGATTCCTCATTTTTTTCCCCTATCATTTCAAAAGCCATGTTTAATTATGAGATGGCTTCCAGGACAGCAGTGCATGATATTAAAAAGAAATGTCCTTGTCGCTATTGTTGGACTTCTATGCCAACCCCTGACTGCCTGTTTCCTATGAGAGAGAAATAAAATTTCATTTTGTTTAGTTTGGAGTTTTCTAATACAAGTAGTCAAACCCGATTTTTATTTACATGCTCACATCACAAATGCATAAATCTCCTTTCTCAAATATAAAGAAATCAAAGTTAAGCAAAACATAGGTATACACAAGAATAAAGTGGTGCAAGTAGGAAGGAAAGTGGATCATTAATGTCAAATTTTCAGAGATAAGAACCTGTTATTTTGGCAGAAGTAGCAGTAACAGGAAAGTATACCACTATTGGTGCCAGGTTGGCAAATAATAGCCAAATCCTATTCCAATAGCTGGACACATATAGAGAAGGCAGGTACAATCCCAGCTGCCAGATCTAGCAAGTTCAGTTCTTTCTCTAATCTCTTGCATATTCCAGGGCTGAGTTGGCCTTTGTACCAACAATAAGATCAGGATAGGACCCAAATGCCTATATATCTTCTTGTGCAATCAAGCAGAGAAATACCAATTTCTTCCTGGTTTGGTGACCCTAGTAAAGTCATACCCTGAAAAGACTCAAGATAAATGCTGGTAGCCAACTGTTCTTATCTCAAATGTTTATACCTCAGTGACTTGAGGAGAAAAAAAGAGGGTAAATCAACAGGAGAAGGACAATTATCATATGGTTTCACTCATATGTGGAATATAAGAAATAGTGAAAGGGATTATAAAGGAAAGGAGGGGAACCGAGTGGGAAAAATTAGAGAGGGAGACAAATCATGAGAGACTACCGACTCTGGTAAATACATAAAGGGGTCACAGAAGGGGAGGTGGGCAGGGGGATGAGGTAACTGGGTGACGGGCACTGAGGACGGCACGTGATGGGATGAGCACTGGGTGTTATACTATATGTTGACAAATCAAACTTAAAACAAATGTAAAAAAAAAAAAAAGAAATAGGAGCTATCATAAAATTTAAAAGAAATTACCAAAAGGAAAAAAAAAAAAAAAAAAAAGAGGAAAAGACTGCAGGTGGAAAGAGAGTGACCAATAGGGGAGAGAGGAAAAAATAAGACTGTAGACAGTAAGAAAATACACAGCTCAGCTGTTGGATGTCTAACAAAGTTCACAGTTGATTCTGTTATTTCAAAAGCACTGGTTTGTTTTCTTCTTACTTCCTGGGCGAGAAACAGAACTATAAGTACATATTCTGCAGAATGACATGTTGTGATGAGCAAGTGGAGATAGTCTAATGGGTTTTAATTAAGAGTTTACTCTGAGCTGAAAGCTTTGCCATGTACTAGCCTTGTGACCTTCTACATATAATCTGTTTTCTTAGCTATATAGGATGTGCCTGATAATAAAGTAAGGCAGCAGTAAATTGATTCTTTTTCCTTTTTTTTTCATTTTTGGGGGTAAAAATCACACTGTGACAAACAAACTCTGATTACAGAGCTATAAAAATTTAAAAAATGAATTGAAGCAAATTACATATTGACATTTATAACTCTCTGGGGCTGAATGCACAACTGAAAACATAACAAAATTTCCTAGGATGGTTGAGATATAATTTAAAATACATTAATAGATTGTATAAGGTTTACTTCATTGCCCACTGTCACTTTTCCTTATTATTCTATATTAGTCACTCTCGCTATATCTCAGAAAAATTTGTTAACTAAAAGTACAATTCTTTTTTGTAGCAAATCATTGGAATATATTCATGCAGGTTTTAGCAGGCATTAAGGGAATATTTAAGTCATTTACAAATGTCTTTAAATGTTTTATAAAAGTTTTTAGAATTATCAATATATGGTATTGATAAATGGGCCCATTTCTACTTCTATTTGGAAAAATATGATGTGCACTTATAAAGGGAGTCGAATACTGAAACAAAATTAGGACAAAATATCTGCATCCTTAGAAGAGCTATTAGTCCTTTTTCTCATGAGGGAATTTTATGCTTTTATCCGTATGTATTTTGTGTAAATTAAATAAAGTTAAATTAAAATGTAAATGATTGAAATAATTTTATCATAAAATAAAAGCATGCAACACCTAAACAATCCCAAATCACATTGTATTTAATTCTATTCATTTTTTTTTTTTCACTATAAGACAAATCTTCTGGGAAAGCTCTGACTTCCTCTGGGACCTGTAAATGAGACTGCAGAATATGATTAATATAAAAGTAGTCTCATGTGCTGAATTACTTCCAAGTGTTTATAAGAAGTCCCTTTTTCATTGCACAGCCATAATTCAGCCATGTGGAACACAGAAATTTAAAAAAATTGCTACCGAAACTCTGTACTTTCTTGTGCATGCCAGAATGGGTAAAATTAAGTAGACGAAGCCAAGTGTTGGTGAGGCTATGGAACAAAGAAAACTCTCACTTATTACTGGATAGCCTGTGAATTGTTATGTTCTCTGATATAAAATTGAGAAATAAAACTTTATGCTCTTGGAAGACAATACAGGGGTTAACCTGGGGAGACGAGATGAAGGAGATCTTAGAGGAATTATAAGGCACACCTCTAGGTCTCTTGTATATTGCCCGAGTTTTTGACCTGAGTGGTAGTCACATGCTGACTTTCCAGTGATTTATTGAAATGTATATTTACAATTTCTAGACTTCCTTAATATCCCTCCATAGGAAAATATACTAAAATGCTTTTCTGATTGTCACTATGTTGTTATTTACAAATATTTAGGATATGATTTTTTCCCTGATATTTTGAAATAATTCTATATGTACAGAATCTTGCATATTATTACAAGGTCATACAGAGAGTTTCCATATACCAGCCTCCTAGGGTCTCTAACATTAATATACATATAACTATAATACGACCATTAGAACCATAAAATCAGTATTTGTACAACCATATCACTTAAACTACTGGTCCTATTCTCATTTTAGTAGTTTTTCTACCAATATCCTTCTGTGCTACTGTCTCATTCAGATTTATATATTTTTTTCTAGTGATGTCCTTCTTTGTTGCTAAGATTTATTTCAGAATCCTACATTGCACTTAATTACCATGCCTTCTTTGTTTCCTCTACTCTAGGACAGGTTCTCAGTTCTTTTAGTCTTTATGACTATCACACTTTTGAATCGTACTGGTCAGGGTTGTATAGGAAATGGATTTGTCTGATTTTCTCATGATTAGTTTGAATACCATAGAAATATTATGTCCTTCTCAGCACAGGGGGCACATAGTATCCATATACCTTACTACTTCGGGTATTAACCTTGATCACTTGGTTAAAATAGTGGCTGCTGGCTTTCTCTACCATAAAGTTGCCATCGTTTTTCTTTGTAAAGTTGCCATCTATCTTAGAGGAGATACTAAGATAATATGCAATTGTTGCTCTTCTATTAGAACTTTCACCTATAGATTTGAGCTTCCATTAATCTTGCCTGCATTGATCTTGCCAGATCAAACTTGCCTATAACAATTATTACTTTGATGTTGATCTGTGGTGATTTTGTATTTCCACTAATATTATGAGATTTAGAAATGAGATAGAAAAAACATGAAACATATGTGCTAGACTTTTGTTGTTGTTCATAGAAATGCACACTCCATATATTTCCAATTTTATCTACCTATGAGTTCAAAATATGGTGCTTTAATTTTAGACCTGCCTGCCTTTTTATGGTATGAACCCCACGGTACTCATTACTAGAAAGGAATCACCTCCAGGTGATTTGTAGATCTATCAGAGGGTCCCATGGCACATTGCTATATGTGTGCCCTAGAACAAGCCATCTATCCTTTGTCCTAGTTTTTACATCTGTACATCTGGAAACCCAGCTGTGGCGGCTAAATGATGATCCTCATGAAATTGCCTTTCATTTGAACACGCTTGTTTTTCAATTGTAATGTCTACAGATAAACTTATTCCAATATTATCATACACCTTCTCAGAGTATGAGAATGGGATTGTGACTGCTACTAGAGACTGAAATGCAAAAAGTGAAAAGACTGTCATGAGTGGATCTTGAGTAGTTTTCTTGTCAAAGGGAGGATGAAGAAAGAAATGCCTTTAAGATGCAAGGCAATTTATTTGGATTTTGAGACATCTGTGATATATGGGAAACTATGGTGAGTGCGTGTGATGATATGTTTGGTTTAATGTGTGGTCTCTCTGTGTAACCTTTTGTCCTTTTATATCAGTGACTCTCTGTGGTGAGGATTTGCAAGGGTGAGGGAAAAAAAGTGCAGAGATGAATAAAAGTTTAGCATAGGGTTAGGGGCACCTGGGTGGCTCGGTTGAGTGTCCAACTCTTGGTTTTGGCTCAGGTTATGATCTCAGGGTGATGAGATTGAGTCTGATGGGGGTGGGGAGTCCTTGAGCAGTGGGAGTCTGCTTGAGATCCTCTTTCCCTCTCCCTTCCCTTGCTTACACTTGTTCTCTATCTTTCTCTAAATCAATCAATCAATCAATCAACTTAAAAAACAACAACAACAAGGCTAACATAGGGTTATTTTTCCTGTGAGCCTTCTTATTTTTTTTTAAAGTTCCTTAACACATAGTATTTTCTAACAACAGTTGGAATCTATAGGAAAATATAAAATATATGAATAGAAAGCAGTAGGCACTCACCTTCATGTACATTTGAATTTTGCACCACCTCAGAACCATAAGTATAGTCATCATTTCCAAACCCAATACCAGAACTCCTACACCCACCCATTTAATTACAGATTTATTCAAGTTGACTTTAAAGAATTTGTGGATAAATACTAAGCATGCCTTATAAATTTTTATATGGTCAGATTAATAAATGACAAAAGTACACAAATGACTAAATTTTCTTTAACAGAAGGAGAAACCTGAGGTGTGGAGGCCACCACTAATTAGAAATTGGCCTGCTGGAAGTCTGTGTCAGGCAAAGGTTTAGGCTATTACTGGTCCATGGGTTAAAATAGATGGAGCTAAGGAAGAAACTTAAAAAATAACAATCCAAAGTAAATGTCAGTGAAGATGATCTGGGCAAAAATGCACCTTGTAAGCACAGGAGAGAATAATAAATTAAACCGACATAGTTAAAAATATTTGCCTCTGGAGAACAAAGCTGACACGAGGGAGTACCAAGGGACTATAATTTTCAACATTAAGACTTTTTGGTGCTTTTCGATATTTTTAACCTAGACTTTGAAAAAATTTGCTATTTTAAAGTTTAACTTATTGAAAAAAAATCACAGTGTATTTAAGTTTGCATATGCACTCAACATACAAATCAGTAAGGAGTTAAATGTGATTATTTAATTTGAATTATCAGCATACAGTTACCATTTTCTCTTGAGATACAGAAATAGAATAGCCTGAGATTTGAACCCAAAGGACCCAGGTTCTGGTTCAAATTCTGTCATCAGCCAACTGTAGGTATTCTTTTATGAACACGGTGACGAGAAGCTGCCACACTGTCATTTGGACAATATGGCATCATTGTGGGGATCAAATGTGATAATGCAGATTTTTATTTGGAAAGTGTAATAACCACTGTGAATTATCACCATAGCCAGTAGTCCATAGATATTTTTAAGTTATGCAAATGTTAAGTTATGATGACAGCCATTGCTGGAAGTCATTACATCCCTATCTCTTGCTAAGTTCATTCATGCTGCCTATGTGATTGATGACCAGATTGTCCTTTCCTTGAATAAAACCATTAATTCTATGCTACTTTATTTTCAAGGTTTTAACTGTTTCAGAATATGGTGCTAGCTCAAAATACACGCTTATCTTCATTTTTCTGGAGGGAGGATAGTAATTGTTGTGTACATGCTAATACATTTTGGTCAGTTTCTTATAATTTTCAAATGATGCCTACCATTTGTAGTTTCTGGAAGATTTCCCTAAAATAGTGACCCAAAATATAGAATATCTTTTTCCTTATATGTTTAAAAGCCAACATTGTATCAAAATCCTATAAAAGGCTCATAATGGTATGCCACACTTTACCTTCCAAAAAATTCTCTCTCCTGCCAATGAAGTGATTAGCTGCCTTTATAGAAAATGTGATTTGCTAGTTCAAGATTTGGTTTGCAAATCCAGGTTTGCATGCCTAACTCCTAACCCTCCCTTATCAGAACTTACATAGAAGTAGCATATTGATAAGTGTTAAATCTAAATTTTACACATTACTAACTACAAATCACATAAAAATGCCACAGAATGGAACAGCACACCCTGGATACTATGAAGAAAAGTGAGCAGGAAATGAATCTCTAATTCTTGACTTTGTTATGATCTGCAGGCATCTGGGAAAAATAGGTATAGTGAAGCCACTTGAAATCTTAGTAAATTAAAACCATCATACCACAAGGGGGTATATTTTAAGAGTTCTTAGGAATTCTGGCTTTGAAGTAAGCTTATAGGTCAAAAATGTAATAGGCGTTCTTTGAGATCCTTTCTTTCTTTCCCATTTTCCATAGATTTTGGCATAATAACAACCAAGGCATTGGAAAGTAGGAAAGTGTTTATAGACTTTGAAGTGAGAAAGACTACTTTTACTTTCAAAAAGTATGACTGCCCTGACACTAGAATCTCAACAACAAACAAACCAAATAATAATAATAACAATAATAACAATAATAATAATAATAATAAAATAAGCTTAAAGAACTCATCTTTCATATTTACTGTGATTGCTATCTAGGTCATTGCTATATCTTATTGACAACTTATATTTCCTTTGGATTTTAGAAATAAGTTTTAAGGGGCATGTGGGTAGCTCAGTTGGTTAAGCATTGGACTCTTGGTTTTGGCTCAGGCCATGATCCCAGAGTCATGAGATCGAGCCCTCAGCCAGGCTCCTTGCTGGGTATGGAGCCTGCTTGAGATGTGTGCTCTCTCTCTCTCTTTCCTTCTGCTCCCCACCCCAAAAATATGTTTTAATCACCATTATATACAATTAAAATTGTCATTAGACAGAGTTTCTCACAATGGAGAATATTATTAGGCATAAGATAAAACAAAAATTACCTAGAATTAGTTAAAATCTATTAGCTCAATTTCCATATTTGCTCATAACTCATTGTATGACTGCATAAGTCAATCAACTTGTCTGTTTCCTCATATCTATGATGAGAAACTTGGATGAGCTGATTCTTGGGCGATCTCCCAGTGTCAGCATGTGCCCTTGCTTGAATAAAATATGTCTATTTCACTACCATGACGGCATAAGTAATAAATACCTCACCTTTACTATACCAACCTTCCAAATAAAGTGGTCTATCTGTTATAACTAAAAACAATAAGAAAATCAACAAGTGTTGAACCAGCCTTGTGTCCCGGGGATAAATCCTACTTGGTCATGGTGAATAGTTTTCTTAATGTATTGTTGGATCCTATTGGTTAGTATCTTGTTGAGAATTTTTGCATCCATGTTCATCAGGGATATTGGTCTGTAATTCTCCTTTTTGGTGGGGTCTTTGTCTGGTTTTGGAATTAAGGTGATGCTGGCCTCATAGAACAAATTTGGAAGTACTCCATCTCTTTCTATCTTTCCAAACAGCTTTAGGAGAATAGGTATGATTTCTTCTTTAAACGTTTGATAGAATTCCCCTGGGAATTCCCCATCAAAGATAAACTCAAAATGGATGAAAGATCTAAATGTGAGACAAGATTCCATCAAAATCCTAGAGGAGAACACAGGCAACACCCTTTTTTAACTTGGCCACAGTAACTTCTTGCAAGATACATCCACGAAGGCAAAAGAAACAAAAGCAAAAATGAAGTATTGGGACTTCATCAAGATAAGAAGCTTTTGAACAGCAAAGGATACAGTCAACAAAACTAAAAGACAACCTACAGAATGGGAGAAGATATTTGCAAATGACATATCGGATAAAGGGCTAGTTTCCAAGATCTATAAAGAACTTATTAAACTCAACACCAAAGAAACACACAATCCAATCATGAAATGGGCAAAAGACATGAAGAGAAATCTCACAGAGGAAGACATAGACATGGCCAACATGCACATGAGAAAATGCTCTGCATCACTTGCCATCAGGGAAATACAAATCAAAACCACAATGAGATACCACCTCACACCAGTGAGAATGGGGCAAATTAACAAGGCAGGAAACAACAAATGTTGGAGAGGATGCGGAGAAAAGGGAACCCTCTTACACTGTTGGTGGGAATGTGAACTGGCGCAGCCACTCTGGAAAACTGTGTGGAGGTTCTTCACAGAGTTAAAAATAGACCTGCCCTACGACCCAGCAATTGCACTGTTGAGGATTTACCCCAAAGATTCAGATGCAATGAAACGCTGGGACACCTGCACCCCGATGTTTCTAGCAGCAATGTCCACAATAGCCAAACTATGGAAGGATCCTCGGTGTCCATCGAAAGATGAATGGATAAAGAAGATGTGGTCTATGTATACAATGGAATATTCCTCAGCTATTAGAAACGACAAATACCCACCATTTGCTTCAACGTGGATGGAACTGGAGGGTATTATGCTGAGTGAAGTAAGTCAATCGGAGAAGGACAAACAGTGTATGTTCTCATTCATTTGGGGAATACAAATAATAGTGAAGGGAATATAAGGGAAGGGAGAAGAAATGTGTGGGAAATATCAGAAAGGGAGACAGAACATAAGGACTCCTAACTCTGGGAAACGAACTAGGGGTGGTGAAAGGGGAGGAGGGCAGGGGGTGGGGGTGAATGGGTGACGGGCACTGAGGGGGGACACTTGACGCGATGAGCACTGGTTGTTATTCTGTATGTTGGTAAATTGAACACCAATAAAAAATTAATTTATTAAAAAATAAAGAAAATCAACATCAAGAGTATATTAATAGACTATATGCCTAAGAGATTATACTCTAAACATTATGCACTTGGCATATATGAGAATACTTAAATTCAGAATCCATATCCTAGATTATAGGCAATAGTTTCAAGATTGGTAATCTGGTTTGATTGTGTAGAGAAGATTAGAAGAAATAATTGGTCACGAGGAGCAAAGACTGAAATATACAGATTTAACAATGCAATGGAAGGAGCAGCATATGATCAGAGAAAAGACAGAAGTAAAAGAAAAGCAGGCAAACAGAAGCAAAGAGCTCAGTGAGCACAGAGATATTAAACATAGTAAGAAAAAAACAGCCTTTCACAAAAGACTGGAGCAATTCCAAAGGGGATTCATTAAGTCTAATGTACTCTATATAAGAAAGCAGGAAAATGCTTAATGTCTTTTAGCAACTTTAAGATAGTTGAATTTTTAGAATTAATTTATGGTGCTTACTTCAAAAGTAAGGAAGTAAATCCCTGCTGAAAAAGTTGCTCCAGCCCTGAAGCAATTCATAGACCAGTCAAGGAGAAAAATCAGCGAACCATTACAATGCAATATGATAATTCTTTGACAGAGGTGATATGATATCCGTTGTTATGTATTTCATGCTCATGTTGCGCTGGACTCCACGTTCATTGTTTTATGCACTATATCATCCTCTAAAGAGCCTTATAAGATGGATGCAATTTTTTTTTATTATAAACGTGAGGATACTTAGGCCGAAAAAGGTAAAATATTGTGCTGTATATCACACAAGTACTTGTGGTTAAAGGAGGCTTTATTCTTCTTTTCTTCCAAATCCCACAGTGCTCATATCCAGGGAAGTCACTCATTCAGGATTCAGGCAGCGTAGAATATGCAGATTTAAGAAAAAGAATCCCTTCCAGGAAACACCCTCCAAATTTTGACAACTGAAATTATGTGAACATATAACTGTTTGCCACCGTGAACTGTGTTATACTCTGGAGTTGATGACCAACTAATGTTTCAGACAACTGGACAAATAGTAAAGGAAGGACTAATGGCATGTGTGGATGCTTTTAGTGTAATTTGTAATTTGAGAATTTGCATGTCTATAAAATAATTTTAAAATTTACCCAGATTGCAAAACCTGCATTTGTTTATGACATGCTACACTATGATTACCTTTAATAATGAATGTTCCATGTTTTCTTCAAAATATTTTGTTTCAGCAATGTCCACAATAGCCAAACTGTGGAAGGAGCCTCGGTGTCCATCGAAAGATGAATGGATAAAAAAGCTGTGGTCTATGATACAATGGAATATTCCTGAGCCATTAGAAATGACAAATACCCACCATTTGCTTCAACGTGGATGGAACTGGAGGGTATTATGCTGAGTGAAATGAGTCAATCGGAGAAGGACAAACATTATATGTTCTCATTCATTTGGGGAATATAAAAAATAGTGAAAGGGAATAGAAGGGAAGGGAGAAGAAATGGGTAGGAAATATCAGAAAGGGAGACAGAACATAAAGACTACTAACTGAGAAACGAACTAGGGGTGGTGGAAGGGGAGGAGGGCGGGGGGTGGGGGTGAATGGGTGACGGGCACTGAGAGGGGCACTTGACAGGATGAGCACTGGGTGTTATCCTGTATGTTGGTAAATTGAACACCAATAAAAAATAAATTTATTATTAAAAAAAAACATTTTGTTTCATCAGTTGCCTGAATACTTAGTGTATTTCTTCCTAGCCCCATTTGTAGTTAGACTGTCCCTAACCTACCACCTACATATCTTCTCCAGTGTAATTCTTCATAGCACTTGGGTCTTTCTCAAATAGCACACATCACAATTTGTGATTATGAACTTATAATCATACACCTAATTGTGAGTTTCTCTTTCATAGTCTGTGCTGTAAGCTCCATGGGGGCTGATTTGTTCCCTTCTGCGATTCGTGTAGTCTCTGTATTCTTATAGTAAATTTGCCACAAAATTCATGTTTAACGATATTTGTTGAATCCAAGAATGCTGAATACATGAATGGATGGAGCTAAGTGCTCAGGAAATTAAGAATTCTAGGTTGCTTAGGGAAAGAAGAAGAAAACCCAACTCTTAAAAGCTCTTTGTTGCAGAGAATTCTCAGCAATGTGTGAATGAAGTAGAGACGATTGATTTTTACTTTTCTAAACTCTGATGTTCTTCACCTCAGTGTCACAATGTCAAAGGGGCAGCTGCTCCAAACCTGGAAGGAATGGCAACTGGTGAAGTAGAAGAAAGAAGAAAGTAACTGTATTTTTGGGATCTGTCTCTTCCTCAAAGATGAGCCTGCATTCTTGAACTTGAAGAGACTCCTCTTAGCCCCTAAGAGATAATTGGTTATAGCAAGGATTATAATGTTAATTAAGCCACAGTTTCACGGATGGACAGTCTCAGCACAAATGACTGCTCCCTCACATTCATATGCCTGTTGGTTTACACCAGCTTGTACACTACAGGGGCTCCAGTCTGGAGACCTGAGTTCAAGTTCCACAGCTATTCTGCAGCTAGCTGTATGACCTTGAAAAGCTGACTTAACCTTGGCAGACTTCCATTTCTTCTTCTGTAAAATTGAGATTAGGTGGACGGCAAATTTCTTTTTATCTTAAAAAACACTCAGATGCTATTTTTTCCTCCCAAACACAACTATACCATATTCAGTTAAAATCTGTTATAACACATTGATCTGCTAACAAGGTTGGCTCCTGCTACTTATCTGGCTGGAACATCCTTACCTCAAGCACTAGCATTATAAAGGGATTTATATACAGTATTATTCCTGAGAAGTGTGCCGTTGGCAGAGGCAAATAGAAATTGCAAAGCAAAATTAGGTTTATGCATATTTTTTTTTCTAGAGAAAGAACACCTTCCTTCTCCTGTATCCTAGCTTTTAAAATTTCAATTTTTGCCTCCACTAGCCAAAGGAAACTAAACACTGTGCAATTATTCAGTGAAAATGCAAGTGTTGAATAGAAAAATCTGGACAGAGCCATGATTTCATAAAATGTAAGGTTTTTTTCCTTAAAGTAATATGGGTTTAAACTCAGGATGGCATCTGTTTGTAGCCTTTGAACAGCAGTAAAAGACAAACATAAGCTGAACTGAAGGGTGCTGTATCATGAGGAGATACACAAAAGTGGTCTGTGTACCCGAATGAGTCAATAAGACATAGAATTTAAACTATTTTCAAACACTTAACATTGAGTTGCTCAGGGTGTCCTCATGTGCTTTTCTTTTTTTTCTGCACCTTCTCAAAGTGATCTCATCTACTTGTGAATAAATAATCTCTTTAATTAATGTTACTCAACTTTATGTCTGAGTTACAAAGATATGCAGCTCTATACAGCTGCATATCCAGTTGCTGCTTCAGAGTCATCTTAGAATTAAATGGAATGTAAAATGGCTTTGATTCCCACTGGCTCTGCTTTAAGCTTTCAACCTTGGGAAATGGCGCCACCATATCCAACCTGCAGATGCCAGGCATCTAGACATTGTTCGAATTAAACGCAAAACGGAGACTGGACTTGAGAATTCCCTGAGGAGACAAAACCATGTAAGCCATATAAGCAAAGCTAAATCTAGATTATTTCATGCACATAGTCAAAACTTAACTTAGGTCATCTCTTATGAATCCCTCTGATAATCACAAAAGAGACCTAAGTCATCTTCTGAAAGGTATTAAACGATAATCACTTTGAACCAAGACCCTGCCATCTGCAGAAACCCATCACTGTGAAGGTTACCCCCCAATTGCAATAACCAATTGCTGTAAAGGTTAAACGTCTTCATTTTCACCTTATAAGCTGTCCTGTAAAGTCTTCCCGGTGAGCTTCATATAACTTCTAAATTGCTAAACTCCTAGTTCACAAACCGTTTTTACATGCACAGTAAACTCTAACTAAATACTCTTTATTGATTAGGTTTTTTTTTAAAAGACTATTTATTTTAGTGATCTCTACACCCAGAGTGGGGCTCAAACCCACTACCCCAAGAACAGGAAATCCTGAGCTCGTCTGGTTGAGCCAGGCAGGCCCCAGAATTGGTGGTTTAGATTTTGCTATTTCTGGATTTTTGTTCACATTTTATCACTTTATGTATCTATTTAGTATTCATCACTTAATTTGCTTCATTTTTGCATCCAATCCAATCCAGCAGCAAATCTTACCAATTCACTTTGCAAAGTAGGTCTTGAATGAGTCTTCCTCTCTGCACCTCCGCCATCGGTCATAGTGCAATCCAGCATTTTCTCACACTTGAACTACTCTTATCCACGTCTCACCCAAATCTACTTGCCAGGCAGTAGCAAGAATGAATTTTTAAAGATCTAAATGAAAGTGTCACTTCCTGTTTAAATATTTCCTTTGTCAACCAGTCTAATAATTATGAAACTTTATTCCTAAACCTTCAAGCTGTCGGCCTTTGGTGACATGACCCACTATTTTTTCAACCTAATGGTGCATAATTTCCCTCCTCACTCATGGACTAAAGCCTTATTGACCCCTTTTTAAAGTATACTATGCTCTTCCCTGGCTCAGCACTGGTTTACCTGATGCTACATCTGCTTGGAAGGATTTCCCACTCCCTCCCCTGTTAGCCTGCTTTGTTCTTTCCTCTCTATCTGCTTAAATAATGTTAACTTTAAGCAGACCTTTAGTGATCCCCTCCCTGATTCAAATCTTGCCCAAGTCAAGCCATTATTGTCTACTCTAGTGCTCTGTTGTCTTATCTGTAAGATTTATAAAATATTAATAAATATCACTTATTTCTGTCCCTAAAATGTAACCTTTACATGGTTAGATCATATTCGTTTTAACCATTGTTGTAGCTCTTACACTGAACTTGTTAATCATCTGATAGTTGTGCCAAAAAAAAAAAAATTGGGGGTAGGGGGTAGTATGCTTGGGTGGCACAGTTGTTTAAGCTCAGGACTCTTGATTTCGGCTCAGGTCATTATCTCCCGGTTGTGAGATCAGGCTCTGTGCTGAGCTTGCAGTCTGCTTCAGAGTCTCTCTCCTTCTCCCTCCCCCTCTACTGTTCCCTCCCCAGCTCGCTCGCCTGTGTTCTCTTTCTCTCTAAAATTAGATAAAATCTTTTAAAAAATTTTTTTGAGTTTTGAAAAAATTAATGGATCTCACAAAGGGATGTGGGGCATTCATCCTGACATGAAGCTCCTATAATGTCTTTATCTGAATATGTGGGACTAGGGACCCCGAGAGAAGAGATTTACACAGATGGGGTGTGAACTAAAATAGACAATTGGATTTACACAGGAGAGGGCTGCTATGTAACACCGTGGAAGACATAGGGCTAGGCGGTGCCTTGCAGTACCATCAAGCTATTTACAAATGTAGCGTCCATGCCCAGTGAATAAATAAATGAAAACCTGACCTCTCCTCTAACACACGCCAGCAACTGCTATCATTTTTCACAGACCGTGCTTTCAAAATTAGATGCCAGGAATAACGGTGGAGAGGAAGATGACAAAGAAGACACATCAGTTTCCTCATCAGTATAAACAGACTAAAATTATTTACCATTTGTAGTGTCAGAACAAATTTCCTTGGAAGTTTCCATTTACACATTTTTACTGACAGCACCACAATATCAACATTATTTCCATGGAGAGTGGAAGATGAAAGTGGCTATCAGACACACGAGGCGTTGGAATTTAGAAAATAAACTGGCTCGAGGAGTCGATGGCTATCAACAGTTCACATGCCTTTTGGAGAGGATTCGGCCTATGAAAAGAGGCTTATCTAGATTGCAAAATCTTTTTATACTGTTCCCGGAAATGAAAGTGTTTGACCACCCCCGGCTAGATCTTCAATCATCCTCAGCGCTCACCCTTCCATTTCTTCCATTTCTCTGAAGCCTCTGCGAATAGAAGAAGGGCAGGAGCTGCTTTCACTGTTTTTGCACCTCCTGGATCTGCCAGGTGCTTTGCATTTTCAGAGCATCTGGTTGACAAGCTCCTGCCACAGCTGATGGTCCAAGAACCCAGGGCTTTGAGTCCAACTACCAGCGCTTCCCTGTTGATCTGATTCCCGCTCCACCTCAGGGCTCTGCTTTCCTCCCTCCCTAACCATGGTGCTGAAACTGTAGGGAATGGAAGTTTGGATTTGAGTGTGAAAGTGCGTGTCTGTGTGTGTTTGGAGATACAGAGGGGCAGGGAAAGGAAGCGACACTGATCACCTCACCAAATACTCTTCAGATGCATTGTTTCCTTTATTTGTTAGTGACTCTAAGAAGTCGGGACTTTTATCTCCTTAGGAAACTGAAGTTTATATATTTACACAATAAAAAAGTGCTTTACTCATACCTGATGAGTTATATGAATTTTATATATACATATATTTTTAAAGATTTTATTTATTTATAAGAGATACAGAGAGAGAGGCAGAGACACAGGCAGAGGGAGAAGCAGGCTCCCTGTGGGGAGGCCAATGTGGGACTCGATCCCAGGACCCTGGGGTCACGACCTGAGCCAAAGGCAGGCGCTCAACCGCTGAGCCACCCAGGTGCCCCCACATTTTATATTTTTAAGCAAATATATATTTATATATATTCTCTATAAAAATAATTTCAACTTTGAATTTTTACGTTTCAGGAAACCACTAGCATATTAAGTACTTTAAAAAAAAGAGATTTATTTTTTTGAGAGAGAGAGCAAGAGAGCTCAGGTGCAAGCAGGAGGGGCACAGTGAATCCCAAGCAGACTGCACAGAGCACAGAGCCCGACGTGGGGCTCCATCTCATGACCCTGAGATCACCACCAGATCCAAAACCAAGAGTCAGTCACTTAACTGACTGCGCCATCCAGGTACTGTCCCGCTCAATTTTTAAAAAAGGTTTATTTAAAAAATAATAATAAAAAATAAAATGAAATATAAAATAAAATAAAATAAAATATAAAATAAAATAAAATAAAATATAAAATAAAATAAATAAAATAAAATAAAATAAAATAAAATAAAATAAATAAAAAAGGGTTTATTTATATATTAAGTACTTTCATTTTCGTTGTGGGATTTAGGATATTTGCTCCTCTTTCAAAATCTAATTAATTTTTTTCTATTCTAAGGAGAAAATAAATGACATTTTTTTCAATTAGTTATTGAAGGAAACCTTGGTTGTTTCCAACATTTGACAATTACAAATACACTTGCTATCAACATTTCATTTGAGTAAATATCAAGGAATGTGATTATTGGATCATAAGGGAAGGATATGTTTCGTTTTGTAAGCTTGTCAAATTCTCTTCCAAAGTGGCTATACCATTCGGCATTTCCTCTAGCCATTGGATAAGTATTGCCAGAATTTTGACTTTTAGCCATTGCAATAGGTGTGTAATAGTATGTCGTTGTTTGTATTTGCAGTTCCTTCGTGATGTATGGAATTGAAGATCCTGTCATATGCTTTATTAGCCATTTAATATCCTCAGTGGTGAAGTGTCCAGGCATTTTGCCTAATTTTTAATTGGTCTTTTTTTTTTTAATTTTAAGAATAGTTTGCATATTTTGAATACCAGTCCTTCATCACATATGTGTTTTGCAAAGATTTTCTCCCAGTCTGTAGCTTGTCTTTTTCTCCTTTAACCAGTGACTTTCACAGAGCAGAAGTTTCTAATTATAATGAAATCCAACTTATCTTTTTTTTTTTTTCTTTCTTTCATGGGTCATGCCTTTGGTATTGTATCTAAAAGTTAATTACCAAACCCAAGGTCACCTAAATTTCTTCTAATGCTATATTCTGGAATTTTAAAGTTTTGCATCCAGAGTTAATTTTGTGAAGAGTATGAATTCAATGTCTAGATTCATTTTATTTTTACATGTGACTGTCCATTTGTTTGAGTGGCATTTATTGAGAAAACTATTCTTCCCATGTTGGATTGCTTTTGCTCCTTCATCACAGATCAGTTGACCATTTGCATGCGCCTACTTCCGGGTTTCCTATTCTGTCCTATTTTCCTATTCTGTGACTTGTCTGTTTTTCCAACAATACCACATTGTTTTGATTACTCTAGATTTATAGTTAAGTCTTGAATTTGGGTAATGTCAGTCCTCTGTTCCCTATTAACTTCATGTTGACTATCCAGGGCCTTTCACTTTTCCATATAAATTTTATAATCCATTTAGTAACTTACTGTGTTTTTCTATTAGGAATGCATTGAATCTATAAATCAAGGTGATAAAAACTGACATGTTTACAATATTGTTATTTCCTATCCATAAACATGGAATACCTCCTTATCTACTTAGTTCTTTTATTCATTCATCAAAGTTCTGTATTTTTCCTTGTATAGACCTTGTGCATATTTTGTTTGTACTAACATAGGTGGTATTGTGTTTTTTTTTCAAATCCCAACTTTTCATTGACTGTATGCAAAAAAGCATTTTTTTTTGTATATTAGCCTTATATCTTATAACCTTGTTCTTATTACATATTAGTTCCAAAGAATGTTTTGGTTTTTAGTTTAGTTTTGTTTTATTTTAATTTTGATTCTTTGAGTTTTTGTCTATCTAGGCAATTATGTCATCTTCAAATAAGACATGATGTTTCTTTCCTTCCAGTCACTGTAACTTGTATATGTATAAGTTATAGAAGTATAAGTATTATGTTAACATCATTTTAGTTTTTGTTTTTATAAGTATTCTACAGGCGGTTGAAGAAATTTGTCTCTGTTGCTAGTTTGTTGAGAGTTTTTGATAAAATCCAATACCCATTCATGACAAAAACATCTCTTGATATTGTAAGATTTTTCTTCTAGAGCCTGTTGATGTGATGGATTACGTTAATTGATTTTCAAATGTTGAACCAGCTTTGCATGTCTGGAATAAATCCCACTTGGTCACCGAGCATAATTATTTTTGTCCATTGTGGGGCTCAATTATGCTAATATTTTTTGAGGATTTTTCATCTATATCCATGATATCGGTCTGTAGTTTTCCTTTCTTGTAACATTTTGCCTTGTTTGGGTATTAGGGTAATGCTGACTTTATAGAATGAGTTCAAAGTGTTCCCTCTGGTTCCGTTTTCTGTAAAAAAATTATGTTGCCTTCCACAAATGATAAAATTCACCTTTGAAGCCATATGGGACTGGTGCCTTGTGTTTGGCAGGTTGTTACGTATTGATTCATATTGTTACAAATTTATATTTTTGAACTGTATCACGCTTTCAAACCCCTTTTCTAATAGCCATTACAATGGAGTTTTAAAATGTGAACAGAAACAAAAAAAATATCATTATTCTTGAGTGTATTAGGAGGAAAAATACCCTCCACCCCCAAACAGAAATATCTTTTGCTTAAAACAAATATTATGGACACATTCAAACACATATGCACATATAAATCACCCCAACTGGACCTTCTGATTCAAACCTCTCAGTACCTCCTCGTTATTTATAGGATAAACACAGGATCCTTGCCATGGTCTATATGTGTCATTGGCTTTCTCTCACCTTGCCAAATCCATTATGGCTAGTCTTCCTACCTCTCAAGCCCCATGCTAGCCATCTTTCATCCTCTCAAGCCTATCAATACTCTTCTATAGGACATTTAAAAATATAAGGCCATAGGAGTTCTGCACATGGAGTGTAGTCTTCCTATTATGACCAGCATCTACTTCTATACTTCAATATTCTTTGTTTTCCTTCAGTAAATTTTCTCATGCCTGAGTCAGGCTCCTTTCTTAAATCCTCTCATTCAGTGGGCTGCCTTTCCTTCACTGCACTGTCTACCATCTGTCCTTATATATATCTATCATTATCAGATCGATATTTGCATTCTCTCCCAAAGAATAAGACCTCAGGAGATTATGAAGAATATCTCCCCTATTGCTTCTTAGCTATGCTCAGCTCTTGTGTGGCACCTAGCACAGATTAGGCATTGATCAAATAATTGTTAAATGAACAAATGGGTGAAAAAAAATGAGTAGACATTTCAAGGGGAAATTTAGGGAGAGACCATGATAATATTAATCAGAAGTAGCTTCCATTATTTGTAACACAGTAATATTGCCTTCTTAATATCATAATTTGCATAAAGAGTGAAGCTTCTGAATCCACAAATATATCCATAGAAAATTGGACACCCGATGATTTTGAAGAACGGGGCTCATTAATTGTTCTGTATGGATAGACGTTTTTGTGATTTGTCCCACATAACCGACCACCTGGGCCTGTGTGCACACAGGCAGGCTAACGAATGTTGTTTGTGAGACTCAAACTGTGTGAATAACCTTTGGAGCCTAATTGTTTGAAGTATATTATCTGGCTTCCAGCTCAGACCTGGGCCTTCTGGTCTGGACGCCAAGAGCTACAAATTTTGTCTCATGCCCCTTCCTGCTCCACCCTGGGCTGGCCCCCACAGGAGTGGAATCCAGGAAGGGGAGGCAGACACACAAAGCCCAGGCTCCTTGAGTACATAGATGACGTGGAAATGCAGCTCACTCCAAACCTCATATAGGTGAACAGATGTTCAATTTCAAAACTCTATTATTTGCCCTATAAATATGGCCCTTATGGCGATGGTCAGTTGGAAGTCTAACCTGAGGGGAGAACGCTCTGCCCCAGGCCTGTCGATTGGGACTCCAGACCTCGCGATTCCTATGGGGGCTTTCCCAGCTGATAAGGTTGCATGTTGTAAGTACCCAGTTTAATGTAACTTTGCCATATTCTCATTTATTACTTACTTTTCCTCATCTATGTGTAGATTCCTTTTATCTTCTGTTTCTGTTAGGTTTCAATAATAATAATAATAATAATAAATTATAGAACTATAATAAATTTTAAATTTTAATAATAAAGAAAATAATAAATTTTCTTTCCTTTTCAAAACTAAAACACGGCTATCCTGAGTCTTTTGTGCAGAACATTAATAAAGCAAAAAATGATATGTTGTATGTGTGTGTGCATGGGGCTGTGCCTAACTTTAGTTACCCTTTCCTTGAATTTCCCACTTCTTCCTCTGAAAGTTGCAGCTCTTTTGAGGAATATTTTGAATCACTTGTCAGTAGAGTAGAGGTAAAAATGCAGCTACATCTGTAAGAGGAAACCATCAAATCCCTTTTTGTTAAAGGCCAAAAAATGAAATAGAACTTATGAGGCATGCATCGGTAGAAAAAGTGAATCATAACAGGCACAAAGAATTCAATATTGCCTCTTTCAATAATAAGCTGCAGTGTTTTCCCATTGTGTCGAGGTTTAAGATAATGCCATCATGTATTAAACCTGGTCTATAGGTATTCTTGGCAGAGGCTGATGTAAAACAGACAGTAAAAGCATTTTCAGAATTGCAGTGCTGTTTGTTAAGCACTCTTAGACTCATCGTAGGGTATTTTTCTGTTCTAAATCATACAGTGCAGTTGGCTGAATCAGTAAATTTAAAATGAGAAAGAAATAGATAGTGCTTTGCCACAGCTGCTCTCATCCCCTTGATATATACACTGTGGGTATGATATCGGTGGGCTACATCAAGAAGAAACAATAATGGGGGGAATAGTGATTGCTTAATGAATACATAAAAAAAAATGTAGACACACTAAAAAAATCTGTCAAAACATAAGATGGCCTGAAGTTACAGAAAAAAAAATATATCATTAAACGATTGAATAATTTCCTGACCAGTTGGGCTTGTTGTTGGTTGATTTAGCCTTACGTTACCTGTTATTTTTAATCTGACGGCTTCAGAAATCATGGTGCTTTACTCAACAGATATTTTGAATAAGTCAGCCTTCATTCATCTGGAGGGGAAACTGCAAGAAAAGTTAAATCAGACTGAATCTACAAAATTCTCTGGAGAATCCATCAGAGTTAAAATCTATCTATCTACCTACCTACCTATCTATCATCTATCTATATCATCTATCTATTTATTAGAGCAGCAAGATGGCAACTGCTAAATGATGTACGGTGCTGAAACCATCCTTTTAACTTGTTAACACTTCCTAGGTGCTAAATGACTAATTAGTTATGTTGTAAATCTAAGAATCCACAGAAAGTCTAAAAAAATGATATTGGAAAGTTAGAGTCCATTTGCTGTAAAGTGGAGTTGTTGGTGGAAAACCATTGTATCAGTTGTCGTACGGCCCGTTTCAGTTTGGTAAGCACGATCATTCTCATTTTGCAGACTAAGAAACAGTATCAGAATTACTAGAAATTTTGTCCAAAAATACATCGCTCATGGCAGATCTAGGTGAATTTAGTCTCCTGACTACAGCAATGCAGGCTCTTTTCAAAAGCTCAGTGGATCGAGCATGGAATGAAATCCTGCCAATGAGCTATGATTCATGTGCAAACATTCAATAACATGCCATGCTTTGTCAGGGTTGATGAAATGATTGCCTTGAGTAACCATAGAGGATTACAGCCAAGTGCCATTTGTGTTATGCCCAGGTTTCCATTATTGAGGAGTGCATTATTGGAGGGCAGATTACAATAACCTCTCTTGAGGATGTGTACTGCATTAATGTCTTGTGCCTAGTTTACCATGTAGACCTCACAAAACATTTTACAGAGCTGATATAATTATCTTCATGTACAGATGGGAAAACTAATATTCGGAATCTTTGAGTAACTAGTTCAATCACACTATTAATGAGTAATAGAATACAAGTTAGAACCTGCACATATCTGACTTCAAAACTTGAACTAATGGCTATATCTTGCTGTCATGCATCTCATTGACCATTCCTTTTCTTTTTTCTTGTTTTTGCAATTGTATTAAGATAGTCACTACTCAGTAGATCCTGATAGCATATTCAATGTGATTTATTTTTAACATTCCACTAAGAAAAATGTATCATAATTTCAAAGGCAAGGCATCCGAAGTCCAGGTGATTATAAAATAGAAAGTTCAATAGCCCTGAACAAAAACAACAACAAAATCCAATACACTATACTTTAAGCAGAACATAATAATTATCAAGACTTTAATCTTTTGGCTTTGTCAATTCAATGGGCAAAAGTGGATACAGAGACCTAAACATGACATAGATAAAAAAAAATATGGATAACTTCACCCTAGCCCAGTCCAACATAGTTTATCATGGTTAATTCCAAGCAGAGTTATATTAGCACATCTGTTTTAAAAACCATATTTAAAATATGGCCTAGGTGATTTTTAAATTACCTCTCCACTGAGAACTTCTAGTTCATATTCTTAATTTTTTTTAAAGCCTGAATCCTCAGACTCCTCTACCCTTTCTTTTCACTCCTGCATATTGTGTGTTGATAGACATGATAGAAATGATCTGTCTAAATTATAGAAGGCTCAGTATTTGAGACAGGTTTCAGAATAGCAGTCAAGTCACACAGACACTCACTATCATGGGCACTGATGGAGATTCTCATATCTTCTTATAAGCATTCTTCTACCTCACATTTTTGATAAGTGTTAAATGCTGTACCATATATTGGATGAAAAATGCCTGCAGTATAGCAGATTGGTGCACATGACTTTATGATTAGAAATAAAAACAGAACAAGTTGAATATTTGAAGAAAGGGAAAACATGATTATTTGAAAAAAAATGGCTGTCTTTGGAAGCCCTGTGGTCATTCTTTATGTGTCTCTTTCTGCTTATGCCACCACTAGTCTCTCAGTTCCTTGAAACATGGGGCCATGACCAACTTTTCTCCTCCTTCTCCCCCTCTGCTCCTCCTTCTCATCCCAGTACCCTGCACAGTGATTGGTTTTAAGTAAATGTTTGCTGACTAAATGAATAAGGTTTACTAGAATTGAAGCAAATTTCCTAGAATTAGATATATATTTTAAATTAGAAGTTTCCTTAGATCCTACCCCAGCTAGGAACGAAAGTGAGTTTTGTTTATATTGCCTATTTTAATTGATTTATAGGGAATACTTGGTGCAGAACGTTTGGAAACTCCGTAAGACTATCTCCAGCATCAGAGAGAAAACCTTTTGAAGTTTGGCTGAACTGCTACTTTTGCTTTGAAATTCCAAACTCTCATTTTATAAGTGAAGAAACGGAGATCCTTTGGGGTTAAATGAGTTATATCCAAGGTCTCACAGCCAGTTAGGAACAGTCCTTTTATGGAAGGACTAATTACTCCCCTAATTACTTATTATTTAGTTTACCATATAACATTATTTCCCCTACATTTATGAACAAAGTGGATTCACTTGAATCCTTTTCCTCTTGAGGACAGCTTCACATGTTCCTTTCGAATCCTCATGATTTGGTCCCAAAGGAATATGGAGACCAAAACTAAAAGGGATTTTAATTTACCAGAAAAAAAAAACAAAAAAAAAAACAATATGTACCTACAATAACATTTGTACACTGTAAGGATATCTACCTTATTTGGCAAAAGAATATTGATTAAATAATTACACACTGAATATAGGAAGAGATAGTAATGTAATATCCAGTTTCATCCTTTTTTTAGAGTACAGAAGATATTGGATACAGTGGGTTACAAGCTTTGAAAATCCCTTATAATAAACACTACAGGGTTCTTAGCTACATGGGACTTCATTAAAATGGCATAAAGATGAAAGTTTTATACCCCCTTTTTTTAAATGTTTCCTTTCTAAAACAATGAATCTTTAAAAAAGATTAACAGGTATTCCAAACTTCAGACACCAGAGACCTTCTAAACCATCCTCCACATTGCTTTGGAAGATGGGATTCAAAAATACATATTGGATTATATTATCTCCCAAATTTGAAATCTTGTGAATGCAGATGCTTTTTCACTATGACCAACAAGAAAATAATTTTTAAAAACTTCAAAATATTTTTCCATTGCCTTCAGTATTCATTCCCAGTCTTTTCTATCATATTTGTTGTCGTTGCTGTTATATATTTTTTTTCTTTAGGAAAAATAAACTCAATCTTCTTATCTCCATGGGACTGAGCCATAGCCATATTTTAAAAATTTTCCTATTACACACATTATATATATACATATATTTGCATGTGTGTGTTATATATCTGACAATTCTGTGTTATGTATCTAACCCAATTTCATAAATGATGAAAGCACACAAAATTTTCCACTTCTGTGAGAGAAGAGTGTGGTGATAAAATGCATTAGCATGGCATGAAATTGCATTACTACCTGACTCTTACCTTCCCATCTTGACTTTTCTTAACATCCTTCAAATTTTCCATCCTAACCCCTCCTGGTTAGTTTCCTAGAACTTTGTGATCCAGTCACACAGAGTTTTATCCTTATCTAAACCTCCATCTCCTTATCTGAAGTGCCTTTAGGTCAGAATATCCTTACACCTTCTTATGTGTGTGTGTGTGTGTGGTGAGACACTTAACATGAAATCTACTTTGTTAATATTTTTTAGAACTTTATTATGATAAAAGTACTTATTATGAACTCCCATACATATTTAAAAACGTGCAATACAGTATCGCAGGCTCTGGGCATACGGTTCTACGGAGAATCTTTAGAAATATTCATTGTGTACAAATGAAACTTTAACAGCAATTCCCCTTTTCTCCTTCCCCCAGCCCCAAGCGAAAACTATTATGATCTCTGCTTCTTTAAATTTAACTATTTTAGATATTTCAGATAAGTGGAATCATGCAGAAAATTGGCCTTCTGTGATTGGCTTATTTCACTTAGAATAATGTCCTCCAAGTTCATCCTTGTTGTTGCATATGGTATAGTTTCCTTCTTTTTTAAAGTTTTTATTTTATTTTTTTAAAGGTTTAATTTATTTATTCATAAGAGATACACACATAGAGAGGCAGAGACACAGGCAGAGGGAGAAGCAGGCTCCATGGAGGGAGCTCGATGTGGGACTTGATCCCGGGACTCCAGGATCACATCCTGGGCCAAAGGCAGATGCTCAACCACTGAGCCACCCAGGTGTCCCTATAATTTTTATTTTAAAGATTCTATCTATCATCTATTTATCTATTTATCTATCATCTATCTATCTATCTATCTATCTATCATCTATCCATCCATCCATCCATCCATCCATCTGGTGGGGGAAGGCAGAAGGAATGAATGTCAAGCAGACTCTATGCTGAGCGTGGAGCCTTACTGGGGGCTCTCTTTCACAACCCTGAGATCAGGACCTGAGCTATAATCAAGAGTCAGATGCTTAACCAACTGAGCCACCCAGGTGCCCCATAAGTTTTTATTTTAATTTGTTAGTTAGCATACAGTGTTATATTCATTTCAGGTGTACCATATAGTGATTCAAGATTTCCATACATCACCTGGTGCTCTTCCTGACACATGCATTCCTTAATCCCCTTCACTTATTTGATCCATCCCCACACCCCTGGAGTCCTTTTGAAAGGCTGAATAATACTCCATTGTATGCATTTGCTACATTTTTATCCATTTATCTGTTGATGGACATTAAGGCTGTTTCCATATCTTGGCTGCTGCAAATAGTGCTGTAATGAACATGAGAGTGCTAATATCTCATAAAGATCCTAATTTCAATTCTTCTGGAAAAATATCTAGAATTAAGATTGCTGGATTATATGTTAATCCTATATATTTGCTATTGAGTTGTGTGAGGTTTCATATATATTCTGGAAACTCTCAATTAGATAGATGATTTGCAGATATTTCCCCCCAGTCTGTAGGTTTTCTTTTCATTTGGTGATTTTTTTTTTCTGTGTGCAAAAGCTTTTTAGTTTGAAATAGTCCTACTTGTTGATTTTTGTTTTTATTATTTATTATTTTTTATTTTTTTATTTTTGTTTTTATTGTTTGTAATTTTGGTGTCATACCAAAGGAATCATTGCTAAGACCAATATTTTCTTCTGGGATTTTTACAGTTTCAGGGTTTTTTAATATTTAATTCATTTTGAGTTGATTCTTCTGTGTTGTATAAAATCAGGATCCTATTTCATTCTTTTACATGTGGATATCCAGTTTTCCCAGCACCATCTGCTGAAGAAACTAACCTTTCTCCATGGTGTATAGTCTTACCATCCTTTTGAAGATCAGTCTACTGTAGGTGTGTGGATTTATTTCTGGGCTCCCTTATTTTGTTCCATTGGTATACACATCTGTCTTTATGTCAGCATCATTCTGTTTTAATACTGTAGTTTTATAATATATTTTGAGATCAGGAAGTGAGATACCTCCAGCTCTGCTCTTCCTTCTCAAGGTTGTTTTGGATACTTGAGCTTCTTTGTGAATTTTAGGATTGAATTTTCTATTTCTATTGGACATGCCATTAGGATTTTGATAAGAATTATGTTGAAAAAAATTGCACTGAATCTATATTGCTTTGGGTACCATGGACATTTTAACAATACTAAGTCTACCAATGCGTGAACACAGTCAGTTATTGGTGACTTAAATTTCTTTCTTCAATGTTTTAGTTTTGATCTTCAATGTTTTCGTCTTTCTTCCCTCCCTAGTTAAGTATGTATCTAAATATTTTATTCTTTTTGATGTCATATTAAATGGGATTACTTTCTTAATTTCCCCTTTTAGGTAGATTTTGTTAGCATATAGGCAACAACTGATTTTTTTGGTGCTTATTTTGTATCCTGCAACTTTACTGGGTTTATTGGTTCTGACATTGTGTGTGTGTGTGTGTGTGTGTGTGTAGTTGAGGGTTTTCTACATATAAAATTATGTCATCTCTAAACAGACATGATTTTATTCCTTCCTTCTTGATATAAATGTATTTTATTTATTTTCTTGCCTAAGTGCTCTGGCTAGGACTTCAGTACTATGTTGATTAGAAGTGGCAACAGTGGGTATCCTTGTCTTATTTCTGACCTTAAAGGAGAAGCTTTCAGCTTTTTACTCTTGAGTATGATGTTAACTATGGGCTTGCCATACATAGTTCTTATCAAGTTGAAGTAATTTCCTTCTTTCTTTCCCTGTTGAGAATTTTTAATCATGAAAGGATGTTGAAATTTGTCACTTTTTTTGAACCTATTGAGATGATCGTGTGATTTTTGTCATTTATTTTGCTAATATATTGTATCATATTAATTGATTTTCTTTTTTATATTAATTGATTTTCATGTGATACTGTATTTTCATCCTAAGGATAAATGCCCCTTGGTCATGGTATATGATCCTCTTACTCTGCTGTTGAATTTGTCCTGCTAGTATTTTATTGAGAATTTTTGCATCTGTGTTCTTCAGGAATAATGGGCTGTAGTTGTCTTTTCTTGTGGTTTCACCTGGCTTTGGTATCAGAGTAATGCTGGGCTCATATAATGAGTTTGGAAAAGTGTTCCTCCCTCTTCAGTTGTAGAAGAATTTGAAAAGGATTGGCGTTCATTTTTTAATGTTTGGCAGATTTTACCAGTGAAACCATCTGGTCCTGCATTTTTTCTGTATTAGTAGATTTCTGATTAGAGCTTCTGAGTAGATTTCTGATTAAATAATCTCTTTATTATTTAAAGATTTGTCCAAATTTTCTGTTTCTTTATAATTCAGTCTTTGCAGATTGTATCTTTCTAGAATTTATTCATTTCCTGTAGGTTTTCCAATTTATTGGGATCATTATTCATGATGTGGTCCTTTTTATTTCAGTAGTGTCAGTTGTGATGCCTCTTCTTTCATTCTGATTTTATTTATTTTAGTCTGCTCTCTATCTTCATCTAGTGAAGGTTTTGTCAGTATGATCTATCTTTTCAGAAACTTGTATTCTTCGATTTTCTCACTATTTTTGTTTCACTATTCTCTATTCAAGTATTTCTCCTTTAATCTTTATTATTTCCCTCCTTCTGCTAAAATCGAACTTAGTTTGCACTCCTTTCTCTAGTTCCTAGATGTGTAAAATTAGGTTGTTTGAGCTCTTCTTTTTTAAGGTAAGCATGTATAGCTGTACTCTGCCTTCTTTTGATGTTTGCCAGTAGTTTTGGTAAATTGTATTTTCATTTCCAGTTGTTTCAATATATTACAAAATTCCTTTTGGGGAGTGCTTGGGTGGCTCAGTCAGTTAAGCATCTGCCTTCGGTTTAGGTCATGATCCCAGAGTCCTGGGACCAAGGCCCTGGGTTGGGCTCCCTGCTTAGTGGGAGAGTCTGCTTCTCCCTCTGCCCCTGCTCATGCTCTCTCTCTCTCTCTCTCTCTCTCTCAGTCTCTCAAATAAATAAGTAAAAACTTAAAAAAAAAATAAGACAAAATTCCTTTTTGGTTTCCTCTTTGATCTGGTGTTGGTTCAAGAATGTGTTGTTTAATTTCTACATATTTGTGAATTTTTCAGTTTTCTATTGTCACTGTTTTGCAGCTTTATTCCACTGCGATCTTAAAGATTTTTGATTAAGATTTCAACCTTCTTAAGTATGTTAAGATTGGTTTTAAAGCCTAATATGTGATCTCTCCCAGATATTATTCCATGGCACTTGAGATGAGTCTATTCTGCTGCTTTGGGGTAGAATAATCTGTATAATGTGTTAGAGCCATTTGTCAATAGTTCTGTTTCCTTATTGATTTCCTGTCTAGATAATCAATCCATTATTGAAAGTGGACATTGCTGTTATTATATGGCTATTTCTTTCTTCAGATCTGTCAATGTCTATTATCCGTAATTAAATGATCTGATGTTGAGTGTATATGTATTTATAATTTTTATATCTCTTTGGTAAAGTGACTCTTTTATCACTCTATAACATCATTTTTGTGTGTCTTGAGACAGTTTGTGACTTAATATCTATTTTATATGATAGAATTATAGCTACTCTTGCTCTCCTTTGGCTACCATTTGCATGGCATATCTTTTTCTATCCCTTCATTTTCAGCCTGTGTGTGCCATTAAATCTAAAGTAAGTTTCTTATAAATAGCATACAGTTGGATCTTTTCATTTTTTCCCTTCAGCCACTTTAATTAGAGAGCTGAATCCAGCTATATTTAAAGTTATTATTGATAGATAAGCATCTATTATTGCCATTTTGTTAATTGTTTTCTATCTTGTAGTTCTTTTGTCCCTCTTTCCCTATCTTGCTGTTTTCCCTTCTGATTTGTTGATTTTTTTTTTAGTGATACATTTTGATATTTTTTTCTCTTTTTTTGACTGTTGCCCATGGGAATTTTTCTTTTTTTATGGTTACAATAAGGCGCACATAAAACATGTTATAATCTCAACAGTCTCTTTCATGATAACAACTCAAATTCAACTGCATAAAAACTTTTACACATTTACTTCTCTCCCACCATACTTCACACTGATTATGTCTTTTTGTATTCATTATGATTATAATGTATTGAAATTTATGGTACAATACACACCACATGGTAAAATTTATAATTTTTACATTACACATTCATTTAAATGCATTTATAATTATAGTTATTCTTTACATTTTTGTCTTCCACTTTTATTCTAAAATTAAAGGTGACTTACCTACTACCAATACAATATTAGAGTATTCTGTGTTTGTCTATTATTTATTCTTACTAGTAAGTTTATACCATTTAGGATCTTTTCATTTCAACTTGAAGAACACTGTTTTGAATGTATTATCTCATACCTGCAAGGTTTCTACTGAGAAATTGTCTGATAGTCTTATGATAGCTCCCTTGTACATGATGATTGCTTTTCTCTTGCTGGTTTCAAACTTCTCTCTTTGTCTTTAACTTTCGACATTTCATTATAATATAGCTCAATGTGAGTTCCTTCTATCCATCTTTTTGAGGGATTCTCTGGAATTCATGAATTTGGAAATTCTTTTCCCTCCCCAGACTTAGGGAATTTGAGGCCATTATTTCTTCAATTAAGTTTTCTGACCTGCTCTCTTTTGCCTTTCTGGGACTCATATATGCACATATCAGTCTGCTTGATGGTATCCTATATTTCTCTTCGACTTTCTTCACATTCTTTTATTTATTTTTGCTTCTCTAACTGGATAATTTCAAACAATTTGTCTTTGTGTTGGCTGATTCTACCTTCTGCTTGATCAAGTATGCTGTTAAATCTCTCTAAAGAATTTTTCAGTTATATTCTTCAGGTCCAAAATTTGTTCTTATTTGTTTGCTCATTACAGTTTCTATTTCTTTGTTGGTATTCTCATTTTGCCTGTATATCATTTTCTGGATTTTGTTTAGTCATTTATCTGTATTCTAGCTCACTGAGTTTCTCTGAGACTATTATTTTGAATTCTTTGTCAGGAAATTCATATATCTCCATTTCTTTAGGGTCAGTTCTTGGACATTTATTTTGTTTCTTTGATCATGTCATCTTCTTCTTACTCTTCATGTTCCTTGAAACTTTGCATTTGTGTCCAGGCATTTAAAAAACAATCATTTGTCCCAGTCTTTAAGGATTGGCTTTGGTAGGTATATATCTTCCCCAGTTAGCCTAGCTGGAGATGCTGAGAGACTTTCAAACATTTCCTAATTAACTTGTCTTTTTTGAACTTTTAGAAATACATTCCTAATTAGAGGACTGATTCAGTCAGTTTGGAGTGACAGATAAAGTGAAATTGCTCTTCCTATTCATTTTCTCAGTTTTGTGCTTGCCTAAGTTACTGCATCTTCTTAACTTGATTATGGGCTTCTCATAAAGGTGTTTTGATTTGTTTATGGTTATTAGATTGGTATTTCTGTGAGGGTAATGATAAGTGGGACTTCCTGTTCAACCATCTTGCTAGTGTTACTTCTCGCCACCTCCTTCTTCTTTTTTTTTTTTTAATAATTAGACTCTAGTTGTTCTTTTTTTAAAGATTTTATTTATTTATTCATGAGAGACACACGGAGAGAGGGAGAGACACAAGCAGAGGAAGAAGCAGGCTCCCTGTGGGAAGCCTGATGTGGAACTCAATCCTAGGACTCCAAGATCATGCCCTAAGCCAAAAGCAGACACTTAACCACTGAACCACCCAGGTGTCCAGATTGTAGTTTTCTTCCATGATTCAGTTCAAATGCACTCTCCATTGTGAAAGATTCCTTTCCTCTCCTAGGCATACTTTCTCAAAATGTCTTCTGTTTTCCCATCCTAACTTGTTCATAATGCTAATTGAACCTTTCATCTCCTTACATTGTAATTATTTCTGTACGAGTTTGCCTCCTGCTTAAGAGTTTGAAATACTTCTTAGCCTATCACAATTTCTAGCCTTGCAGAAAACAAAACTTTCTTTTTAGATGAATAAACTCTCCTTTCTAACTGGCCTTACTATACCATTTTGCCAGTTGGCTTTTAAGTGTGAAAAGGAATCCCATGTGGACACTTGTCATGAGCTAGGCCTAAATTATCATAGACCAAGATAACAGATTTTCTACACAAGCTCAGAAAGAAAACTAAATTCATTAGAACATAATCTTTCTCAGGGTATCATAAGGTAGGCTAAGATTGCCTCACTGTGTGAATAGATAGCACCATCTACATTGTGTGTGTTGTCAGAAAAAAAACCCTACCTTTCTTAATAGAGCAGGAGGGAATAAGCAGGTCTTTGTAAAACAATCATGTATACACACTCAGCTGCAAGCCCAACTGTGAGAGAAAATGGTTGGCAATAGCAGTGCAAGTTGTAGTTGATGAACCTCTGAGCCAAATTTCCTTTGTATCCTAGGAATAACAGGGCCATGATAGCAGAAAATACCTTATCAGATTAAAACAAAGATGTACATTGGAACACAATATTTATATGCTGGTATTCCTAAGCCATACGGATAATACCTCTGAGAATATATTTTTACTTTTGCTGATGGAAAGTTTTATTGTTTTACTGTTTTATTGCTGACTCCACCCAAATTCAACCCTTCCTCTTAGTCATCTTCATTTAGGCATAGACAGTTGGGACATAAACTGAAGGTGCGACAGCAAATGGGGGAACATGAGGATAAAATTTACATGGGAAGAATGAAACAGAAGGATCCTGTATCACCATCCAGATAGTTGAATGATGGCATCAGCATTGTTATGCTTACTTTTGGACTTCTCATTACATGGGCAGAAGACACCCTGTTGTCCAAGGTCTAATTCCCAAAGCTTCTAAATCAGATATGTTCTATGATCAACAACTTATTCTAGGTTAAAATTTAGAAAATCATAGCATACATATTGGGCTCTGTAAAATTTTGTTTTACTGTAGATCCAAGCACTTTCCTTTTGAAATGAAAATGTTGTGCTTCCATCACTGTAAGAGAATTCAGTGACCATGCATAATGGAAAAGGTGGGTCAGCTGGTTGCCTTTCATAAAGCAATAGCACCTCCAAGGCTTCAGAATGTTTGCTTTATAAACTACCCTCAGCCTGTCACTTACAATTTCCGTTTTCATTATAAATAAGCAGCAAAATGTGCCGACTGCCTGTGTTGCAGTAAAACACAGCTGTTTCCATTTGCTTTCCCATCAGTTTCATTTTCACATCATTCTGCAGTGGAATTGAATTGAATCATTTCATCTCTAGTACAAGGAGTGTTCTGCAGTTTAGTAAGCAGGCAGACCTTAATCCTTAATTTTACTTCCTTTTGTTTCCCAATAGCCTGTGATTGGGAATTTAGTTTCCAACTGTGGCATTGATAATATGGGATTTGGTGGTCTTGGATACTAATAAACAACTGACCGCATCTTATTCCTAAACAAAATTAAAAGAACTTATACTAACTCTGAGTATCAAATTGGCGTGATTCTTTGAGGTAACAGGGGAAGAGAGTATGATTTCACTAGGAAAAAATGGAGTTTGTAAGTATATTATACAGGTTAAGAAAGATGAAGATTAAATGTGGGTTGTTTGTACCACAGTAAAAGAAGACCTGCTATTATTATTTCAAAATAACTATCATATTCATGATATATATTTTTCAAAGATTGACAACATATTATATTTATTAATTTTTTCAACTATGCTGGTTAAGGCATGTAATTATTATTAGCACCTTCTTATAAACAGTGGATTAAAATATTATTGATATTAAGTCAAAGTCACATAATCCATGGCTAGGATATTGAACATACCTTCTTGACCAAGTGAATAAATAGAGACATCAATTAATAAGTTTTAGGGCTGGAATTCTAGTCCATATACAGTACTCCTTATCCGAAGAGCACATGTCCTTACCCTATATTTACATCACCAGTTTTTGGAGTTAGTTTCTGCCCCATACAAAGTTAGCTGTGTTATGTGAGCTCTCATCTAGGCTCTGTGCTGTTTCTTCACCTGCTTTCTGTATTCATACTGACAATATAAAGTTCTCTAGAATTCTCAGGTGAACTCCCACTGACAGGTGTGGGCTCTGTCATTGAAGCCCTTGATCTTACACTTGCCAGGAGGACTCTAAAGAACATTACTTCTCAGAGGCTGGCAGACAGTTACAAAGTAAGGCCATTGGACATGAATCACACTCCCAGGGAAACGGATGTTTGGGTAAGAGCTCTGGGTACAATAAGATGCCCCAGTTTATGTATTGGGTAGGCAGCTAGTGAGGACTTTGATTTTACTACCACTTGGGCATGTTAAATATTGCTGTAAGTGGGAATATTTTAGTATTCGTACTCAGCCCCACTTAGGCAAAGCTCTTTTGCTTGGATAATCTTCTTACTCAGAAACCATTGCTCTTTGTTTCCTCCACTTTCTCCTTGTTCTCCCTTGGCTTCCCATTCACATTATTCCTCATATCAAATATTTATGGTACTCTTTTACACTTTTTTTGTCACACTGACACTTAAAGGCATATCAGCAAAGGCCAATTGCACAAACTGTACAAATAATAACAGAAAATGCATAATGCCCTTTTGATATTAGAGATTGTGAAGGCTTCCTAAACTTGGAAAGATGATCCATGTCTGTGGTCTTTCTCAGAGAAATAGGAATATCTTCCTTCCTACTAATAAATGAGGCAAATAATACCTTCTAATAGAAAGTTTCTATGAATCCTTGTCTCTATACATATACAGCCTCCCCACTGTCAATATCCTGTATCAAAGTGATACATTCATTACAATCAATGAACCTGCATTGATTCGTTGTTATTACTCAAAGTTTATAGATTACAGTAAAGGTCATTCTTGGTACATTCTATGACTTTTAACAAATGTATCTTGACATGTGTCCACTATTATAATCATATAGAATAGTTTCATTTGGCAACCATCAGTCTTTTTATGGTCTCTGTAGTGTTGCTTTTTATAGAATACCATGTAATTGGAATCATACAGTCTATAGCCTTTTCACATTGACTTCTTTCACTTTGTGTTGTGCATTAAAGATTGCTCATGTCTCATGGCTTGATGGCTCATTGCTTTTCCGCACTGTAAAATATTCAAGTGTCTCTATGTACCACAGTTAATTTATCCATTCACCTACTGATATATATCTTGGTGGATTCTGAGTTTTGGCAGTTAAAAGTAAAGATACTATAAATATTTGTGTGTAGGGTTTGTATGGACACAGTTTTCAGCACATTTACGTACATACCAATGAACATGATTGCTGGATTGTTTGGAAGTGCATATTTAGTTTTGTAGGGAACTGTAAGCTGTCTTCCAAAATGTCTGTGCTATATTTTCTATTCCAGCCATCAATGAGTGACAGTTCCTGTTGTTCCACATTCCCGTCTACGTTTAGTGTTGTCAGTGTTTTATATTTTGGCCATTCTAATAGGAGCATAGTATAACGTCATTGTTTTAATTTTCAAATCCTTAATGGCATATGATGTGGAGTATCTTTTCATATGCTCACTTATCACCAGTATATCTTCTTTGATGAGGTATCTATTCAGATATTTTGCCCATTTTTTAAAATTTTATTTATTATTTTAAAGATTTATTTATTTGAGAGAGTGAGTAAGCATGTGAGCAAGGGAGGGGTAGAGGAAGTGGGAGAGTGAGAATCATCAAGCAGACTTCCCACTGAATGGGAACTCTGATGCAGGATTCAATCCCAGGACCCTGAGATCATGACCTGAGGTAAAATCAAGAGTCTGATGCTCAACTGCCTGAACCACCCAGGCACCCCACTAATTTTTTTAATTGAGTTGTTTGTTTTCCTGATGTTAAGAGTTCTTTGCATATTTTGGATAGTAGTCCTTTATTAGGACTGTTTCTTGCATGTTTTTTCCCATCTGTGGCTTGTCTTCCATTTTCTTAACAGTGTCTTTTACAGACCAGCAGTTCTTAGTATTAATGACATCTAGTTTATCAATTATTGAATTCATAAATCACAATTTTGGTGTATATTTAAAAACTATTTACCAAACTCAAGGTCATCTGCATTTTCTTGTGTTATATTTTAAGAGTTTTATGGTTTTGCATTTTGCATTTAGGTCTATGGTCCATTTTGAGCAACTTTTATGAAAGGTGTGAAGTCAATATGCAGATTTTTTATTTTATTTTTTTGCAGGAAATGTCCAGTTTTTCCAATACTATTTGTTGCAAGGACTATGTTTTGTCCATTGCATTTCCTTTACTTATTTGTTAAAGATCAATCAGCTATACTATGTGGCTCTATTTCTGGGTTCTTTATTCTATTCCATTAATCTTCTTACAAGACTGTTATGCTCATGTCATGCAATGTTAATTGCAGATATATAAAGTAGCCATTGTTATACTCATTTCGTAGATGAGAAAACCTAGGGTTTTAGAGGATAATTACTTTGCTCACAATCTAACCAAACTGTGTTCAAATTCACCTCCACATTGCTCTATAGCTTTTGCTCATTCCATGAAAGCAAATACTTACACATAAAAGTTTGGGTAGAATACACACACACACACAAAAGATGACTAGCATGAGCTCAACATTATTTAAAACTAGGGTAGTTGTTCTTCCTTTCTCTCTTATTCTCTGTGCTCCTTTGTGCTCTCTTATTTTAAATATTTTTCTGGACCTGAATCAATGCAAAAAAAAAAAAAAGTTAAGAATTTTAATGCATACCCTGAGTATTTAAATCATAAAAGTGGTCACACCAGAAATTATTCTATATTTAGGGGAAAAGTTATGTGAAAAACTTGACTTATTTGTACATTAGCATGGTTTTATACCCCAGTCTTATACATGAGCCTGAATAGAGATATCAATGCTCTCATGAAATCTCAAAAAGTATAAGGACAATTATTTGCTTTTATAAAGCTTTTTTAAAAGCCACAACATCAAGGAAGGAAGAAAAGTTAGTTAAAAAGGAATGCAGTTTGCAAAACAGGCATTGCATGTGATTTTACTTCTGGCCTATTTTTAAGGTATTGAGTGTACATTCCATCACTGGGGATACTGCTTGACAGATGAATCTGTCACTAAGAAAAAAGATAATCATGTTTTTTAAAACTATCCTAAGAGAAATCAGAAAATTCTTTGCAAGTAATGGGAATTTATCTGAAATAAGATCTAGTAGAGACCCATTAATATTTTTTGAGATAAAGTTCTTTATTTCCTTATCCTAAATTGCATAGCAATAGAGGTTTAAAGGACATGCTATTTATTTGCAAATACTATTTTCCCCAGCTTGATGGGAGTAATCTCAACAGGAAAAAAATGGTGCTAATGACTTAGAAAAAAAATGTCAAATGGTGAGATGGCTTTATTATTCACACTTTCTCTTATATGAATTGGAGACTATAATGATTGCAGGGAAATTAAAACATTTAATAATCATTTAATTGGACATTTAAAAAAATTCTTCCTTCGTGGATACTAAATTGGCTTCTCTTTTGTGCTATTTGCAGGTCTATTTCAGCTTATTTAGAAATTTTACAAGTAAATTAAAGACTAAATACATCAAAATAGAAATGATTGTTGACTACTAAACTTGAATAGAATATTAATGAATCTTAATTGAAGTCTTTTCCTTTTTTTCAATTTTTATTCTTGTTAAGTGTGATTTTAGTTTGAAAAGTGATTTTAAACTAGTGTACTAGAAATTTGAAGTGATTTTTCTCAAGTGTCTCTAACATTATGTTTACTACCATCTAACGTAAATGGATACTTTTCCTTCATTGCTAATGTTGAAAATCCCACTTGGACTTTAAAGCAATGGCCTTTTGAAAATAAATAGGCACTCTTAAAAAAAATGTTATCCTTTGTCTTTCTTCCTGTCAGTGTAAAGTAGAAAATCCTCAATGAGTTTTCTCTGTCAACATACAGAGTATAGTAGCTTTTTTAATTAAACTAATTCTAATTAAAATAATAGTAATAATAGTAATAATGATGATTTATTATGATTACTTTATTTTACACCATTTATTAAGCCCCTTTGCATAGATTATTTCCTTCATGGTTTGGTTAGGCAATTTCCTTGTTTAAAAAAATAATAAAAAAAGATTTTACTTATTTATCTAAGAGAAAGAGTGAGCCAAAGAGCACAAGTAGGGGGATTATCAGAGGGAGGGGAAGAAGCATACTCCACTGCTGACCAGGGAGCCTGACATGGGACTTCATCCCAGGACCCTGGGTTATGACCTAAGATGAAGGTAGATGCTTAAACAATTGAGTCACCCAGGCTCCCCAGTTCAGCAATTTCCAAAGTCATCCTACCAAGAATATATGTATACATAGATGACTATATAATAAAAGAATAATAGACAAATATTTTGTAAGAGTTCACTTAATTAAATGTACACTAAATAAAGTTAAAAATTCAATATTAAGAAAGAGCACACATAACATTTTTGGGCCACTTTGCAGAATCAACAGAAAGAGAGGTACCTTGCATTCCCAACAGACAGAAGCCTAAGCTTTACTCCAGCAAGAGGAAGAAAGATTTTCTCCTTTCCTGGCAACAGCCAGTGAGAGACTAATACAACTCAGCCAATGAAAAACCACTACCCTTCAAATGCCCAGTTTACTTCAGTGGACTTTTTGTTTATAACAGTCCTTTGACATCTCCCTTTCCTGTATAACAGAGCCTTATTCTGGGTGCCAGTGTGGCTCAGTCAGTTAAGTGGCTGACTCTTAATTTTGGCTCGAGTCATGGTCTCAGGGTCCTGTTATGGAGCCCTGTAACTGGTTCCAAGCTGAGTGCAGAGTCTGCTTGAGATTATCTCCCTCTGTCTCTCCTCCCTCTCATGTGTGCTCTCTCTCTCTCAAGTAAATAAATCATACATACATACAGACAGACATGCATACATATATTTGTGGGTAAATAATAGACCTGAAGTAGGATTTAATCCAGGCAACATGGATTACCCATATTCAGCAGATTATGAGACTGGTGAATTTTGAAATACACCCTTTTGTGTTAGGATAGTTAATTTTGTGTTCACCTGACTAGACTTAGTGATGCTCAGCTGGTAAAACATTATTTCTGAGTGTGACTGTGAGGGTATTTCTGGAAGAGATTGATAGACTGAATTGAACACAAAGATGGAGGAAGAATGTATTTGCTCTCTATGTGAGCTGGGACATCCATCTTCCCCTGTTCTTAGACATCAGCACTCTTGGTTCTTGGTCATTCACCTTATCTGGATTTATATCATTAGGGTCCCTGGTCTTCTGGTCTTTGGACTCTGAGTGAATTATACCTCTATTTTTTCTGGTTCTTTAGCTTCCAGACATGGAACTTTTGGCTTCCATAATGAGCAGTCCTGAGTAGTCTCTAAAGGTACAAGTTAGTTATATGAAAAAGTGGCCCAAATGCCTATGATCCCCACCCCTACTTCTCTCTCCCAGCCTGCACCTATTGTCTCATGGGAAATTCCCTATGATCACTTGAGAGTGGAAGAGAAGGCCTAGTTTATAGATGGTTCTGTAAAACATGTAGGTACCACCCAAAAGTATATAGCTGTATTAAAAGCCCTCTTTGGGACATCCCTGAAAGATAGTGACTTGGGCCAGAATTTTGGGACCTGCATGTGGTTCAACTTGCTTGGGAGGAGAGATGGCCAGATATATGATTATATATTGTTTTGTTTGCTGTAGCCAAGGCTTGGCTAATGGCCAGGGACTTGCAAGGAACATGAATAGAAAACTGATAATTGATAATAAAATTGATAATAAAGAATGTGAGGAAGAGAGCTAGACCTCTCTGGGCAAAAAACACGAAGATAGTTGTGTGACATATCAGTGTTCACCAAAGAATGACCTCAATAGAGGCAGGTTTTAATAACCAAGTGGATAGGATGACCTGTTGCTCAGCTACTCCTGTCATTATCCAATGTGTTCATGAATAAAGTGGCCATAGAGACAGGGATGAAGGTTATATATGCACTCAGCAGTATGGACTTCTACTCAACAAGACCAACCTGGCTACAGCCACCACTGCACACCCAATCTACTAGCAGCAGAGATAAACATTCAGCCCTCAATGTGGCATCATCCCCTTGGGTGATCAGTCAGCTGCATGGTGGCAAGTTGATTAGATTGGACAGCTTCCATCATAGAAGGGGCGAAATGTGTCCTTACTAGAATAGACACTTATTCTGGATATGGTTTTGCCTTCTTGCACATAATGCTCCTGTCAAAGCCACTATCTGTGACTTACTGTGTCTCATTCAGGTGCAACAATGGATTTATGCTCTTGGATTCACTGGTGTTTCTATGTTCTTCATTGTCTTGAAGCAGCTGGCTTGATAGCATGGTGGAATGGCCTTTGAAGGCTGAGTTACAGTACAAGCTAGATGGTAATACCTTGTAGGGCTGAGGCAAGGTTTTCCAGAAGTCTATATATGCTTTGAATCAGCATCCAGTGTGGTGCTATTTCTCATAATTGGGATTCACGGTTTAAGAGAGAAAATGGAAGTGGAACCATTCACTATTACCCTAGCAATCTACTGGCACAGTTTGTACTTCCTGTTTTTGTGACTTTATGCTTTACTCCCTACAGTTAGTTGCAGTGGGAGGGATGCTTCTACTAGGAGACACAACAGTGATTTTATTGAGCTGGAATTTAGAACCATCACCCATCTACTTCCTCTTGCCTCTTAACAGGCAAATAAGGGAGTTGCAGTGTTGGCTAAGGTGAGTGATCCTGAGGATATTGAAATACTACTCCACGACGGGGGTAAGGAAGGGTATGTCTGGAATATAGAAGATTCCTTAGGGGAGGGAAAAAAAAAAGAAGATTCCTTAGGTAATTTTTTTGTATTACCTGCCCTGTGATTAAGGTTAATAGGAAACTGTAATAATCTAATCCAAACAAGATTAGTTATGGCCCAGACCTCTCAGGAAGGAGGATTTGGGTCATGATATGACCAGTTTAAGTGCTTGCTGAAGGTAAAGGGAAAACAGGATGAGTAGTAGAATGTAGTTACAAATACCATCTATGATCATGTGACTAGTTACAGAAAAAAGGACTATAATTGTATTTCCTTATTTTCTTTACGAATATTTTGTGTACATATATGTAAATGTACACATAATAAGTAAATGTCTTTGTTTTCTTGCCTCTCTTATTCCCTTACCATGTAACATAAGATTAATTGACTTTATATCAGTACTAAGTATTAGAGATTTTACATCATAGTTTTTAAGATAGGAGATATTAAGAGAAGGGTAAATATCACTCAGGGACTTTACCTCCTCTTCTAGGAAAAGAATTAGTGTGTTGTCAGCTGTATGCAGGACAGTGGTATCATCTTAAGTGAAATTATGACCCTGTTATTGTATTTATTTGAAGATTAAGTATGATTTAAGGAGATACATGGGGTAGACTAGGGGACGACATGTGTCTATCAGTTTTTTTGTGTCAACTTGACTGACCTAACATATGACCAGATAGCTGGCAAACATTATTTGTGGGTGTGTCTGTGAGGGTGTCTCTGGAAGAGATTAGCATTTAAATTTGTAAACTGAATAAATGAGATCATCCTCATCAGTGGGAGTTGGCATCATCCAATCACCTGAGGCCCTACATTGAACAAAAACACAGAGAAAAGGCAAGTTTGCTCTCTGCTTGAGCTGGGATATCTATCTTCTCTTGGATTCAGACATCAATGCTTCTGGTTCTTGGGCTTAAAGACTTGGCCTTGGACGAACACTCTAGGACTCCTGATTCTTGGGACTTTGGACTCCATCTGGGAGCTATATCATTGACTTCTCTGGTTCTCAGGCCTTTGGCCCTGGATTAAATTACACCACTGGCTTTCTTCCTTCTCCAGCTTGCAGATCAGTGGGACTCTGATTATCACACGAGCCAATCCCTATAATAAATTATATATATTTTTTTCATATGAAATATAAATAAATTCCCATATATATTTTTTCATATGAAATAAATACAGAAGATACAAGTAATATTAGGGAAGATATTATGTTTATGATCAAGTCTTCATTATTACCAATTACTTATACCTTCAGGCTGGAATATAAATCATTTGTTGAGATGGAAATAGAGACTAAATGGAAATGTGGAAGAAAAATGTATCTATCTATAGATGGAGATATATAGATATATCTGGCTTTGTTTCTTTGGAGAACCCAAATATATGTATAGTAGGATTTAAAGGATGATGAAACCAACACTCTATCTGAACTAAAAAGGCTAAGATGATTTTATTGTTCACTTATTAATAAGGGAGAGTTATTCTGGTCAGGGACAGTCTTTCTGAGCAGAGCAGACTATCTTATACAAAAATTCAGGAAAGCATGGTATTTAGCAATGTTGTTGACTAGTTGGAATTCAGGGACATATTTTTTGAAAGATTTATTTATTCATGAAAGACAGAGAGAGAGAGAGAGCTAGAGACATAAGCAGAGAGAGAAGTGGGCTCCCTGCAGGGAGACCCATGTGGGACTCGATCCCGGGATTCCAGGATTACGACCTGACCTGAGCTGAAGGTAGACACTCAACCACCGAGCCATCTAAGTGTCCCAGGGATGGATATATATATATATATATATATATATATATATATATATATTGGCTGACTTTTAGAAGTGAGGGTTTAAAATCAATTGGTTGGATGAAAAATGTGTTTATTGAATAGATTGTATTTGTCAGGGTTCAACCAGAGAAGTAGAATTGATATGTATGTGTGTGTATGTATATATATCCCATATCTCTATCTCTATGTACCCATCCATACTTCTATCCTTCCTTCCATCCATCCATCCATCCATCCATCCATCCTGATTCTGCTTCATAAGTAAAAGTCTCTCTTTCTCCCTAGGGAATGCTTAAGCCCTCTTTTGAAAACTTCTGATTCAGTCATTTCCATCCAGAATAATCTCTCTAATTTAATGTCAATTGATTATGGGTTTTTTTCTTGTTTTTTTTTTAATATTAATTCTATAGTTAGAATTATATTAATTATAATTATATAATTATAATAATGTAATTATATAATTACATATATATAATAATTAAATATTTAAATAATCATATATATAAATAATTAAATATATATAATTATATATAATTATATAATGTAATTATACTATAGTATAGTTAACATGAGGTGTTATATTAGTTAAATGATTATAGATTTTAATTACATATGCAAAACCCCTTCAAAGGAACACCTAGATTAGTGTTTGAGTGGAAAGGGGGGAGAAAGTGTGTGTGTGGTATAACATATTCATTTCTTTCCCTCCCTCCTCCAACTTTTGTGAAGTACTATCTCTTAGAGCACTTCCAGAAAGATTCTAGGATAGAAATTCTAGGGAAAGAAGTTTTTTCAATGCAAGATGAAGCAATATTAAGTTATCACACAAATTTGCTGAGACCATAGGAAAAAAAAATCCTCTCATTTGTGGGAACTTTTATTGTTCTCATCAATCTTTTCTACTATTTCCTTTCTCTCACTGTCCTCTTTTCTTATACCTCACAGTTTTTGTTATTCTTCATTTATTGTATCAAGGAAAGTATGTGGCATAGATCCAGTTAAACATCTGGATGGGAAAGCACTCTGTTGTATATCTATTTAGGTAGATATGTTTTCTTATAATCAAAGGTATTTTCTATTCCTGGTTAGAGGTAAATAGATGACCCCCATGCATCTGAACAACACAGAAATAGCAGAAGACATCATTGGACCTGAAGAAATATCTCAGATATGACCTATGTGGACCTATGCCTGAAGTATGGATGAATTAAAGATATCTTGCTGAAAATCTGAGTTATTCTCTAGCTTTGAGAATGATACCCAACCCCATAACCCCAAATCAAGTTAAAAAGTATAAACTTAGATAAAATCTCCTGGAAAAGTGTAGGAATTACTGTCAAAATGATTAATAACAAATTTCTGCCACCCTGATAGAGAAGTAGTTCAAAACAGAAATTAGTAGAATTTATAGAAAATAAGCTTACATGAATTGAAATTCAAATACATAAAGTACCTTTGATCTTTTTTCTATTTAATAATCATCAAGTTCAAAATTATAATCCTACTTATCATACCAATATTTTAAATATTTTTTATTTGGTACTTGAACTGTGCTCCGGTCTTGATTTTTCACTTCTTGGCTATAATACCATCACTGGGGTCTAAAGAGTTGCCTAAAATAGTCCCCCTACTCCCACTTTTTTGAATAACTTAGTTCTTATGTATCATAAGAATAAGAATTTAGAACTTTTACCCTTCTGCATTCTGCTGGTCAATGAATATGTACTATGGTATGTAATAATACTGAAGTCATTCCTCCACTCTGAACCCAGTCCAATTCTATTATTTGATTTTGGAAATGGATTTTGAACACGGGCCTGTTTGACTAATCAGATGATCATTTTCCTATTCTTTTCTATTTAAATGCTGAGTGGCAGAGCTGTATTTGGGAGGGCAATGATTTCATTACACCAACCAGGGGAACTGCCATTCCAGCAAAATAACAAAAGCCAAGTTGGCTAAGGGAAAATGTTCCCTATCACACTGAAGGAGCCACAAGAGAAATGCCGACAAAATGTCACCTCAGACACAATGACTACAGGATTACAGAAATCTAATTAGCCATTTCATTAACTGAGTCTTGTCTGTGGAGATGGCAAACAATGGGACTTGGAAGCATCCATTCATTGGAAATATACGGAACTGTCAAGGAGATTGTTCAATAATTTGCTCCCTGTATTTCTTTCAGGTGATGGAGGTGGGGCTAGCAAGATTGAGTGACTTTTAAAAGGGTGCATTTCAGAAGATTTTGAAAAACTGAGAGCACTCTCAGGGGGTTAAATCTATATTGTGGATGTATTGACACTGATGCTTTAGAAATTTCATTTCTTTATCCCACACAAGCTAATTAGGTAAATTCATATAGACATGATGTACTAAGGATCACATCTGACAAAAATTATCAAAAAGATGCCATTTGCACAATTGCATTTTCATATCATCCTTATACAGTCTGTGGATTGCCTGATTAGGTTAAAACCCTTTGAAGGCAGGTGCCTGTTCTTATAGGTTTTAGTGTCTGATACATTTGAAAAATAACAAATATGTGAATGAAACAATTTTAAAAAGGAACAAAGGATTTAAATTCTGGAATAACAAAGCAGAAAAAATAACAAAGCAGAATGAATCCAAGAGAAGTGGAAAAAAATTGATGGCACTGTTACAATTTCCGATTTATTGGAACAAATTACCTGGTCTTCAATCTAATTTCCTAGTAAAATGTTAAGAATTGACATTGAATTTTGATGGGGTTGTTATTGTAGATGAAAACCACTGACACAGACAGCAGTCTAGCTTCTGTCAATTGTCCGTTTTTATACTTTAGGGCTGGTCAATGTATCCTCAATGGTTGCTGCACATGAGCAGAGCACACAGTGCATGATCATCCAGTTGCCACTTCTCTGGTGTAATTGGCAGCTGTTGCTTTGCGACTTGGCCTCTTTCACTTCATAGTTCAAAACTTTACCTTGGTTAATGGTGAGATCATAAGTCTTTATCCAACCTGCCGTCCAGGTGTGGCTTCCAATGCTTCAGAGAAGGAGACAGTGGAGACATGGAGAAAAGTGAGGGAACATTCTTTCTACTAACAACAAAACAAAACAAAACTTATTAGGTAAAATGAAATGGGAAGAAAAAGAAGATGAAGACACAACTTGAAGCACGTTGGGACTGGCCCTTCGAAGTAACTAAGACGAGTCAACAAAAAGGGCTTGTAAGTGGTCTAATTTTCTTTATATAATTGAAAACATGCCATTCTCAGTACATTAAAGAACAATTTGTTTCTAAAAAGTTGTGTGGAGATTCTGAATTTTAGAGCAACTTAATGTTCACACGAATGCCAGTGTTCTGATTACGCTTTAATTCAAGGGTGACTCTACATATAAAGGGTGTGGGCTGCTTCAGTGGCTGCCAAGACAACAATTATGAAATGAGATGTTCAGACAAGCAAGTTGGCTGTTTTCTTCACAGGATGTTATACAGCCCATGTGATTGATTTTGAGGGGCAGTAGTTCAGGCGTCATGAGCATAATGAAAAAGTTTCTTCTCTTTACAAACTAAACTATTAGTTTCCCATCCTATGTTTGCATTTCAGAATATAACACAGGACAAAATAAAATGCCAAAATCCTAACCATTGAAGGGGCACTTACATCTCTCTGAACTATCACTTTCCAGTTGAGAGGTTGTGATTCAACCTCAGTTTAAGGCATTGACACTTGAAAAGTTCATCTGCAGGAAAATAAAATTCTGCAAGAATAACCCAGTGGGCAATTCATTACATTTAATTTTTCTCCAGATATATTGAGTTTGTTCAAAAACTAATTTTCTACCCAAAGCAGGCACCAGAGCAGACAAACAAACCTAATAATAGAATATTGGTTTAGAATACTAAACAATGAGATTAATAAAGTAACACATGGTATTGGAGAAAACTACATTAAGGAAACTAACAGAATTGGTTACATTACATTAAAAAGTAAAGAAAAATACTTTCCAAAGCTTTCTTCTTTGGTCTTTATAGATTTTTCAGGAGAAAATGCCATTTCAAAGACTGAATTTGAGTTGGTTATCTTAAAAAAAGGCTAATGCTGCTACATCGACTAGGATTAACTATAATTTCCCTCAGTGTGCTGGAGTTAGGTGTTTGAATTGAGGTCTCTTGGATATTTTACATCAGTGTTGATCAGTAAAGGTTAATGAGTTGAAAAATGTAGATAGTATATTTCCTAGTGAAAATAGACTTATGACAATATATTTCCTGAATTTTGATTTCCATGTGAGACTAAAACATTTTCAAAAATATTCTAGTCATATGAACTGAAGTCTACTATGTCTCCACCAAATATGGCCTTGATTTCTTAATCTGGGGAGTGAGGTTAATAATCGTCATCCTTTAAAATGTTATACAAATGATACAGAAAATCAATAATGAATATGTAAATAATCACACTTAGGAAGAAAGTGTGCTTTTTCTATATTACTCATGTAAGTAGGAGAGACTCTATTAACCCAAGTCTAGCTGAAAAATAAGAGTTTAAGGCAAGTTACATGTTGATTACCCTTTATTTTATTTATTTTTTAATATTTAACCACTTTTTAAGATTTTTATTTATTTATTCATGAGAGACACACACAGAGAGGCAGAGACACATGCCTCTATTTTGATAATAATACTAAGACACAAATGGCTTTTTTTCCACTGTATTGGCACTTATACTGGTATTACAAAAGCAAGTGCAATAAAATTTTTAGTGCCACAGAAAGAATCAAGGCAATGACACCAAACTGTATTAGGTAATAATTGTGTCCTTCACCATGACACACTGACAATAAAAACAATGCCAGTTATACACAAGAATGTCCTCGATGAAATAATGAACAATATTAACTTTATTAAACTTCCATCCCTTAGTACACTTTTGCTTCACATTCTGTGTTACAAAATAGGAAACACTTAACCTGCAAACCAGAGTAAATTGTTGTCAAAAAAGAAAGCTTGAGTAGTTGGTTGATTTACGCTCAATTAGCTGCTTTTTTTTTTTTTTTCCCACACAACACAACACCATTTTTACTTGAAAGAGTGTCTGACACTCAATATGATATTAAGACAGGCACTTGTGGACTTTGCTCACAGAAGAAACAATGTAGACTCATCACTGTAAGGAAAAGTAGACAATTTGCTATTAATGATAGAATTTGATCATTTCAAGTGAGAATTAGGATTTTGGAAGACCTATATCTTCCATGAGATTGACAACTCAATTAAATATGTGTCTGACAAGATCTGTGGGCTTTTAAACAAATGCAGTATTTTATATTAGATCAACATCTGAACGTTCTGCATTACTTAACGAAACAATATTTTTCAATTGATGAATTCAAGTTGGTACAAATCCAATCAGGAGTAAGAGGTCTGTTTAATAGATTTTTTAAAAGATTTCATTTATTTATTCATGAGGGACAGAGAGAGAGAGAGGCAGAGAACCAGGGAGAGGGAGAAGCAAGCTCCATACAGTGAGCCCAACGTGGGACTTGATCCTGGATCCCGAGATCTCTCCCTGAGCCCAAGGCAGACACTCAACCGTGGAGCCACCCAGGCATCCCGGTTTGATAGATTTTAATGTTATGTAGTAAGAAAAGTTCATTGATGTGAACTGAGATTCCACACTGAAGCTAACTTTAGAAACTATCACCAAGGGATAGAAATTATCCCTTGGTGATAGAAACTATCCCTTGGTGATGTGTTCTCTTATAACATGAAAAACGATATCCAAAATTATATTAACAGGTTTCTAAGTACTTTCCAACTGTATTTCTGTTATGTAAAGCTGAATTTTTGTTTTTTATAACCTCAACCAAAGTAGCACAATAAAACAGATTGCATGCATAGGCAAATATGACAGTCTAGCTATCTTCTGTTAAGTAGGTCCTTAAAGAAATTTGTGAGAAAGATAAAAAGAAATAAAAGAATGCCTCTCTCATAACAATTCTAGACTTCAAGCTGTATTACAAAGCTGCAATCATCAGGACAGTGTGGTCCTGGCACAAAAACAGATACATAGATCAATGGAACAGAAAAGAGAACCCAGAAATGGATCCTTAATTCTAGGGTCAACTAATTTTTTTTTTAAGATTTTATTTATTCATTCATGAGAGACAGAGAGAGAGAGAGGCAGAGAAACAGGCAGAGGGAGAAGCAGGCTCCATGCAGGGAGCCCGACACGGGACTCAATCCCGGGACCCCAGGAACAGGCCCTGGGCCGAAGGCAGGCGCTAAACTGCTGAGCCACCCAGGGATCCCCAGGTCAACTAATTTTTGACAAAGGCGGGAAGAATATCCAATGGGGGGAAAAAAAAAAGAATCTCTTCAACAAATGGCGTTGGGAAAATTGGATAGCCACGTGTAGAAAAATAAGACTAGATCATTTTCTTATCTCACAAAAATAAATTCAAAATGGATGAAAGACCTAAATGTGAGACAGGAATCCATCAAAATCGTAGAGGAGAACACAGGCAGCAACCTCTTTGACCTTGGCTGCAGCAATATCTTACTAGACATGTCCCCAAAGGGAAAGGAAACAAAAGCAAAAATGAACCCTTGAGACTTCATCAAGATAAAGTTTCTGCACAGCACAGGGAAATAGTTGACAAAACCAAAAGACACCTTAGAGCATGGGAGAAAATACTTATAAATGTCTTATCAGATAAAGGGCTAGTATCCCAAATCTATAAAGAACTTGTCAAACTCAATATCCAAAGACCAGATAATCCAGTCAAGAAATGGGCAGAAGACATAAACAGACATTTCTCCCAAGAAGACATACAAACAACCAACAGACACATGAAAAAGTGCTCCGCATCACTGGCCATCAGGGAAATACAAATCAAAACCACAATGAGATACGACCTCACACCACTGATAATGTCTAAAATTAACAAGTCAGGAAACAATGAGTGTTGGCAAAGATGCAGAGAAAGTGGAACCCTCTTCCACTGTTGGTGGGAATGCAAGCTGGTGCAGCCACTCTGGAAAACAGTGTGGAGGTTTCTCAAGAAGTTAAAACTAGAGCTACCCAATGACCCAGCAATCACACTACTGGGGATTTACCCCAAAGACACAAATGTAGTGATCGGAAGGGGCACCTGCACCCCAATGTTTATAACAGCAATGCCCACTATAGCCAAACTGTGGAAAGAGCTGAGATGCCCATTAACCAATGAAGGGATAAAGAAGATGTGGTCTATATATATGATGGAATATTACTCAGCCACCAAAAAGGATGAAATCTTACCATTTACATTAACATGGATGGAATTGGAGGGTATTATGCTGAGTGAAATAAGTCAATCAGAGAAAACAATTATTACATGGTTTCATTCATATGTGGAATATGAGAAACAGCACAGAGGATCATAGGGGAAGGGAGGGAAAACTGAGAAAAAAATCAGAAAGGGAGACAAACCATATGAGACTCTTAACTATGAGAAACAAACTGAGGGGTTCTGGAGGGGAGGTGGATGTAGGGATGGGTAACTGGGGGGATGAACATAGAGGAGGGCCCATGATGTGATGAGCACTGGGTGTTATATACAACTGATGCATACCTGAACTCTACATTTACAGCTAATGATGATACATGGCTAATTGAATTTAATTTAAAAAAAAAAATTTAAAAAAAGGAATACCTCTCTTCTCACTAATTATTTTTGTTTTAAATATGCAAGTAGCTTTAATAAGTTATTTGTATTAATCATGAATTCATTATTATTTTAGATAGATCAATTAGTATTTCAAAAATTCTCAGTTTTGATTAAATACAGGTAATATTGGTAGATATAATCAAATAAAACAAGCTCTTTGGGATTCTTTTTTTTTTTTTTTTCTCTTTGAGATTCTTTGTTTGTTTTTTCTCTTTGAGATTCTTAATCAATTTTAAGACTGTACTGGATCTTGAGACCAAAATGTATGAAAACTGCAATTCTAATACATGTATGTACTTTTTTCCTCCAAAAAAAAAGAACTTCATTTATTTCTAAACAAGTTAATGTCCATTGTGCTTTTTATTATAATTAATTAAGAAACCATTATTCACAATGTTGAGTTATATGTGTCAAGAGCTTTGGTTTCTGTTGTTTCTATAAAAACCAAGAAAAAGCAAAGGGCTTTAAAAAAAAAAACACAAATTAGGCATGAGTGAAGTAAAAATAAAACACTGAAGGAAAATAATGTAAATATTTGGAATAATTCTGTCCATAGTTTCCAACATCCCTAAATTCTTACTACCTTTTGAAAAAATTGAAATTCATAATCTTATGATACATTATAAATTTATGCCATGCAAGAAAGGGAAATAAAACTTAAGTCAGAAGTACCATGTGCATCAGAAAGGTCTTGTCACAACAATAAAAAATACTGTCTAATGAAAACTCTTTATGTATTTTAAGTAACAAGATATTTGAAGTATATGTGCATTGTTTTTAGTGGTAGCATATTTTGGCCCCTTTTGAAATCAATTGACCAAATACAAGTTGTGCTAATCCCAGTATTGAGCTTTTAGTTCTGTTACAGTTCACAGACTTCAATACTCTTCTATTATAGGTCTTGGGATTAATAGATCATAACTTACATATCAGTTTCTTCTGGCTATTTATAACAACTTAATTGAGAGATGATTTACATAAAATAAAATCCTTTTAATTTTTAGTATATGTTTGTTAAGTTTCTGATAATTATTCCCAGGGGTGACTCTCTGTCCTCCTACCTTGAAATAGAACATGCCCATGATCTAAGAATAACCCTTTATGTATGAATCCCTTTTCATCCCTGCCACATAGGAAACTAGCATTCTGATTTCTACTGATACATTGATTTTGCCTTATACTGAATTTTATACAAATACACTCACACGACATGTACTATTTTATGCGTCACTTCTTTTGTCCGACAACTCTTTTTATGTAATTAGTTGGTTATCCTTTTTAGTAGCTGGGTAGTACCCATTGTATGAATGTACCTACTGATTTGCTTACCTATTTATTTTTGGTAGACATTGAGCACCTTCAGTTTGGATCTACTAAGAATAAAGCTGCTGTGAACATTTAAGAACAACTCTTTTTATGCACATATTTTTCTTTTCTCCTTGGGTATACCTGGGAGTGAAATTGTTGGGTCTTTGATAAATGTATAATTAATCTAAAGGAAACTGGTAAACCTTGAAAATGATTATACAATTGTACATTCCCACTGGCAAAGAATAAAACATCTAGTTGTTCAATGACCTTGTCTAAATTTAATATTAACAACCTAAAAAAAGATTTTTATCTTTTCTTTTATGTAAGTGTTCTTCTTTTTTGGGGCTTCTAATACCATCTTCTTGATAGTTAATGATGTTTAGCATCTTTTCATGACTTCTTTGATATTCTTATATTTTAAAATCCTGTAACCATTTTTATTATTCTCTTCTTATTATTAATTCTTTAAAGTTCTTTTCTTACATATTATGAATGTACCTTTGTCATGTATCTATCATATATGCATATGTATTTTTGTGGTTTGTCTTTCCATTTTATTAATAGCATTTTATTCATGATATTTTATTCATCACGTCCTATAAAGACCTGAGTTTTATTCTGATGAATCCACATTATTTTTGTTATTTTTATGTTTGTTGTGTTATGTTCTTTAATCAGTCTTGTGTCTCCCAAATTTATTGATATATTTTTCAGATTTTATTTTTTGCAAAAATCATATCACTTTAGTATTTTATGTTTAGGTCCATGATTCATTTTGTATTAATTTCTGGATATGCTATACCATACCATACCATACTATACTATACTATACTATACTAAATAATATAATTTGGTTTGAGTTATCTAGGCACCATTGCTTACGGGCCATCTGTGTGTAGAACTCTGTGTCACTATCCATTCTATTACATTATTTAATGTATCTACCTTTACCTCGAGTAACACTTTCTTCACTATTCTTTCTATAGCATTGCTTGTTCACAAAATACAACAACAACAAAAGAACAAAACCTATCCTATCCCCTTTGAAATATTTGCCAGAAATGAATTTAGCGTATATGTGTGAATTGATTTCTAGATACTTTAAAATCTATTCCACTGACCTATACGTCCATCCCTAGGTAATTATCACACTATATATATTTTTTAAATTCACACTTTATTACCGTAGCTTTCTAGTAAATCTTGAAATCTAGTAGTTTAAGTTATTTGCATCTGTTTCCTTTGCAAAATTGTTTTGGCTATTACAGAGGGTTTTTTTTTTTTCCAGAGGGTTTTTTTTTTTTAAGATTTTTATTTATTTACTTGAGAGAGAGAGCAAGAGTGGAGAGAAGGAGAGGGAGAACAGACTTCCCACTGAGCTGGGAGCCTGACGTGGGGCTCCATCCCAGGACCCTGAGATCATGATCTGAGCTGAAGGTGGACAACTGAGCCATCCAGGAGCCTCTACAGAGGGATACTTTTAAGATTTTTTTTTTTTTTTTTAGAATGGGTGTAAGTTTACAATAACATTAAGAGAAAGGTACAGAGATTTCTTGTATAGTCTCTGCCCTGGTAGTACAGAGTTTTTGCCATGTTAAAAAAAATAGGATGCCAATCTCTATGGAATATATATATATATATATATATATATATATATATATATATATATATATAAACACTATTTCTTGGCCCATAGTACTCAGGGAGACACTTCTGTTTACCAGTTTATTATAATAAAAGATATAACAAAGGATACAGGGGAATAGCCAGATGAAGTACATAGGGAGAAATCTAGAAGGATTCCAGGTGCAGAATCTTTAGTCCCTGTGAAGCTGGGATGTGCCACCTTCCTGGTATTAAACCAGAAACTTCCAAACCCTATAATTTATTGATTTTTATGGAGGTTTCAGCCTGTGGGCTTGGTCAGTTATTAATTCAACCTCCAGTCTTTTCTTCTTCCTGGAGGATGAGGGGTAGAGATGCAATTTCCAAGGTTCTAATAATGACGTGGTCGTTCTGGTGATCAGCCTCCATCCAGAGCCCACTGGGAGATCCCTCATTAAAACAAAAGATACTCCTATCATCAGGAAATCAGAAGGATTTCAGGAACTTTATGTCAACAATCCAAGGCACCCCTATCATTCAGGAAATTACAATTACAGTCTGGGAGACTGCATCAGTGACTTGGGGACAGAGACCAAGACTATATTTCTATCACGTAACACGTGTTCATGAAATTTATATTGGATCTATAGATCGATTTAGAAATAATAGACATCTTAATACTGAGTGGTCCTTTTGTCAAAAACATTTTCTACATCTTTTAAAAGATCATATACTGTTTCTCCTTTATATTTTTGATATGATAAACCACACAGGTTGACATGTGGATTTAAAATCAATTTTGCATATCAAGAACATATCCCTATTAGTCACGAAACACTCATTTTTATATAGAGATGATTACATTTTTACAAAAGAATTTTGTATCTAATTTCTTGAGGAATATTAGTCTTTGGCTTTCTTTTACAGTTTCTGTGTGGTTTAGTTATCAAGGCTGTACTTGTAGAATATGCTGTGTGTTATTTCAAGCATTTCAATATTTTGAAACTTGTTTGATGTCTCACAATAGGATCTACCCTGTTGAATGTTCATATGCACTTGAAAAGATAAATTACTATGACATTTTAGGTATCAGTTACCTCAAGTTACTTGGTAGTTTTTCAAGTATTGTATATTCTTACAAATGGTCTGTGCACGTACAATTCGCTCTATCAGTGAATGGAGGCAGATGTTAAAATTGCCAGCTGTGGTTCTATTTCTCATCATAGTTTTGTCAGTTTTGCTTCATGTATTTTGAAACTTGTTACTAGGTGCATACATGTAAGATTGTTAAATAGTCTTTGTAAATTGATCCTTTTATCGTTATAAAGTGCTTCTCTTTATTATCGTGATCCTCCTTATCTTATTGTACATATTTTCCTTAATATTCTTTTAGTATTTTTATTTGACATCATAGATACCTGCATAAAGCATTAAAACAGGACTCTTAATTAAATCTGGTGGTGATTAATTAATTCAGCTGAGTGTCTTTGTGGACATTTGATGGCCAAGAAAGTATACTGCTCTGACTGAGATTATCATTGTGTTTCCTGATATATGCAGCTGTCTAGAAACAGTTACAATTCTTGTATTCTATGTTAAAGGAACTTATGTTCTTTTGTGGTATCTAATCACATTGTTCTGTCAATAACTGTACAGTGACATTTCAGGTTTTTCATTTTCAGTTGATTGAATAATTGTGTTGGTAAAAGCACTTTTGACTACCGCTAGTTTGCTTTCAGCCAAAGCTTAGTTTTCTATTTTATCTATTTTATCCATTGTTGATTTATCCTTTCTTTTGAACATTCATAACATTCAAAATAATTACCTTACATTTTTTAAAAAGTCAATATCCTGCGTTTTCTGCACTTAATAATTTCCTTAGCTCCGGTAATAGCTCTAGAAACCTTTACTCAGTCATGTTTTCCAAAGTTTTTTTTTTTTAAGTTTTTAATTCACCTTATTAAAGCTGTTATATATATTTGTTCTGTTTTCTAGATTAAAGACTGATATGATATTTGCTACTAGAAATGGTTTTAGAAAATTTATTCTTAGTAATGGGAATCTGAGATTAGTTTTATAATTAATGAGAACATGTGATACTAGTAATAATTACTATGCAATAAGCATAAAGTAACTTGTAACACATAGTTGTTTAGAATAGCATACCTATTGAAGTTTGGGAGACCAAGGTGCTGATCCAACAGAATTTTAGGTTAGAAATTAGACCAAATGACAGCAGACTGAATGGCTGCCTCTGACTTCACCAAAGGTAGATATAAGATAACAATTTTAGAGCTTAAAAATCTTCACTCCATCCCCATTAGAGAACCAGCAAACTTAAAAAAAGTACTCTAAAATAACTGCTTACCTTGAAACAGTGTCAATTATCTGTAAGCCATCAGCAAATAGTTCTGTTGATTAAATTAAAACATAAGTTAAATGCATAACTTCACTAAGGATGATGTGTGAAAGTTAGAGTGGAATTCAGGACCTGGTGATGGGGATATTTGAGAGAATGCAGATGAATGAAAACTCATAAACTCACAAATACTTTAAGACTTCCTTACTGGCTGGGCAGCCTTTCATTATATCTTTGAGTTTCTATGTTTGTAGAGACCATAATATTTTCATCTGGGGCATCAACTTTTCAAGAACATACTTTTCTTCACAAGATCCACAACCAAATCTACACACATAACCAGAGTTGGACAGCAGCAATCAGAATGGGTCGTGCAGATAAGAACAAAGTCTGGTATAGGTGAATATAGCATGCACACTGAAGGAATTGAAAGATTGTGCTATGTGTGTGTACACACACACACACACACATATGCATATATACATATAGAGGGAGACAGAGACAGAGAGACAGAGAAGGAGAGACAGAAATCTGGAGAATATTTTTAGAGATTGATTGGATAAATTTTAAGGGTTTATATCAGGGATTAAGAGACTTCACATTGAATTGGACCAAATTAATCAATGTGGGCACATTTATCAGATAGTCTAGTTTCAGTATGTTAGCTGTCAATGGCTTTAGTAATTTGTCTGTTGGTTGACTATAAACAAGATTCAGTGGCAGCCTATAATAAATTCTGCTGTGTCTAACCCATCAGATAAGTTTCTGAGTTCAAATATTGTACTTTCCAATTTCTTGCATTCTTGTTTAATCTAATTTTATAGATTCCAATCCTCTTGTAAGAGTCTTCAGTTAGCATCTCTTTTCTCCATATTTTCCTCTATTTCTTAAACATAATAACCCTAAATGTCTAAAATCCTTGTCAGTTCACTCAATATCTGGATCCTTTTTAGGGCACTTTCTATTTTCCCTCCTTTTTTGATTTTTTTTTTTTTTTTTTTTTTTTTTTTTTTTTTTACTTTTCACTTTTGGTCAAGGTATTCATTTTATTTTGTTTTTAAACATAATGATTTTAAAAGGAACTTCAGATGTTGAGTGTGAAAAGGATCATCACTCCAGATGATTTAACTCCTCTAAAAAGAATTCATCTTACTGGTCACTGGCTAAATGTAGTAGTGGACAGTTCAAGCAGGAGCTATGCTAAATCAGATTAGGATATAGCTCTGGTCAGGCTCAGTTTACTCAGTTTGCTTCTGAATTGCTCTGACATTCCAGGATTTACAACTAAAAGTCTGATATGTTTGTCAGGGTTCTTCTTCCTAATGGATCCTAAGTTCTAAATCAGTAAATTTTATTTACATTTGATAAACATCCTAAACTGGATACTTGTCACGTAATTGAAATTACTCCAAATTTATTGAAAAAAATTCTTCTGGCTTCTCTGCCCTCATAATTCCTTGGTAATTTTCTTCAGGTTTTACACATAGTTCTCAGAATTTTGTCCAAGCCCAGTTCCAACAAGTGTCCTCAGGGTCAAATGTGCTGTGGACTGCTCACCCCTGAGAGATTCTGAGTTTCTGAGATTTTTCCCACTCTAGTGTCCCAAGCCCTTTAGTTATCTCTGAGGCTTCCCATTGCCCTCAAGTAGATAATTTGTCTAATCTGTTTAATGTTCAAAGAGATACACTGGTCTGCTAGCTAACACTCCTTAACTAAAAATAGAATTTGAAAATATTTCATTTCAATATATCTGAAGGGAATTATAAGTGAATCAATATAAATTGGTATCAAAAAGATAAATATAGTGACTAATCAGACTTTATGTTTCTTTCTGCAGAGAGAAAATGAGCACATCCAAGTATAAGAGACTGTTAAATCATGCGTGATGAAAGCACAATATTGGTCTTGTATTGCTTAAGAGTCAATTACAGTTAGACCCAGTACAGATGATTGTAGGAGAAAGTACCTCAACTTATTTTGCTCTCCACAATAATTAATTCCCTCTTGTTTGTTTAACTTCTTTTTTTGTACTTATCAGAATCATAGATGCTAGAAAATCTATTACCCATCTCTTCTGCTAGCAGGTTCAAATTTAGGTAATATTAAAAGAGTGCTTACAGAATAAGGGAAAAGTAGAAGAGAAACAAATAAGGTTATGTGCAAGATTATTCACTTCATGACATGATAAGCATTATGTTTTGATGGAAGCATTTGGATGTTTTCTTGAAAATCATACTTTTGTTCCCAGAGGACCAGAGATCATTGGTTGGAGGTGTTTTTTGTTTTTTTGTTTGTTTGTTTGTTTGTTTGTTTGTTTTTTAATTTCTTGTATTAATTTGCTAGGGCTACCATAATCAAGTGCCAGAGACAGGATGTCTTAAACAACAGAAATTTAATTTCTCACAGTTCTGAAAGCTAGAAATCCAAGATCAAGGTTTTGGCAGATTTGATGTCTCCTTAGGGTTCTCTCCTTGACTTGCAAATTCTCACCTTCTCATTATGTCCTCACATAGTCTCTCTTCTGTGTTTGCACATCCCTGGTATGATTCTCTTTGTGCCCTGATTTCTTCTTCCTATAAGGACAATAGCCAAATTGTATTAGAACCCACCTAATGGTCGAATTTCAATGTAATCACATCTCGAGGCCCTATCTCCAAATGTAGTCCCTTCTAAGGTACTAGATTAGAAGTTCAGTGTTTGAATTTGGGTGGGATATAATTAAGTCCATAAATTTGGGTTTCTGATACTCAGAATACTACCAGAAGTTTTATCGACTGAAAACCCAAATCTTTTCACACTTTTATAAAGCTCTATTCCTTCTATTAACTGGCTTCCAATTAAGTGGAAACACTTAAGTGTCTTGATTTGTTTTGTTGTGTTTACTTAATCTTGTCTGATAGTGAATTAAATATAGCTTTATTTGAGGGTCAAGGACTATATATATATATATATATATATAGTTATTTAAAATGAATACTTTAATAATGTAAAAAAATTCTTAGTTTGTGACCAGATTTGACTCTTGGACCATATAGTTTGCTAGTCCTTGATTTAGATTATTGGTTAGTTACTAGATGCAAAATTATGAAGCACAAAGAAACAAATAAATAAAGCATCCTGTGAAATTACCTATAATATCATATATATATATATATTATATTTATAAATATCTTTGGGATGGTCATATATTCTATGTAGAAAGTACTCTGGGAGGGTTAACTATTTCTTGTGATTGTTTTTGATTCAACTATTTACAGACTGAATGGCTGATAGGTAGAAGAGAGACAGTCAAACAATGAGAACATAGAGGGGTAGATGCTTAGTATCTCAGTACAGAAAACTATATTAATTGAACACCATTAGGGGATGTTCTATTTTATAACATTTTATTTATGTAATATAAATATATTTAATATATAATAATATATAAAATTTAATATTATATTTATATAATTGGGTGACCTATTTTATTTTTATTTTTTTAAGATTTTATTTATTTATTCATGAGAGACACAGAGAGAGAGGCAGAGACACAGGCAGAGGGAGAAGCAGGCTCCATGCAGGGAGCCCAACGTGGGACTCAATCCTGGGTCTCCAGGGTCACACCCAGGGCTGAAGGCAGTGCTAAACCACTGAGCCACCCGGGCTGCCTGTGGGACCTATTTTATAACATAAATTTATAAATTAGTTTTTTAAAAATTGATTAAAGAAAAGCAAAAATTTGTAAATGCTTCTCTTGATAGAAAGTTGGGTTAGAAGTTTGAAGTGTTTTTGTGAAAGAGAAATTCATCTATTACATCTGCTTCTGATAGAGTAAATAATCCTTCCTTTCAATACTGCCTGATCCAGGAAAAAATAAATATAAGCTAAAACATTCAAGAAAAAAAAATAGGTGTTTTACAGATTATATGACTGAACATGTGGAATACATAGAAAATCTAAAAAAAATCTGCATATGCATATTTATAAGTGAGTTTGGGAAGGTAGAACAATACACAGGTAATGAAAAGGGGTGCCTGGGTGGCTCAGTTGGTTAAACATCAGAATCTTGGGATCAAGCCCCTGCTGAGTGGGGAGTCTGTTTCTCCCTCTGCCCCTTTGCCTGCTTGTACTATCTCCCTCTCTCTTTTTTCTCAAATAAATAAAATATTTTTTAAAATGAAAGAAAAGAAACAACTTTGAGTTGTTTAAAACAAACTGGGGATCCCTGGGTGGCGCAGCGGTTTGGCGCCTGCCTTTGGCCCAGGGCGCGATCCTGGAGACCCGGGATTGAATCCCACATCGGGCTCCCGGTGCATGGAGCCTGCTTCTCCCTCTGCCTGTGTCTCTGCCTCTCTCTCTCTCTGTGACTATCATGAATAAATAAATAAAATCTTTAAAAAATAAAAAAAATAAAAAAGATCTTATAAAAAAAAATAAAAAATAAAAAATAAAACAAACTGTAGTGAAAAAAAAAATCCAGCACTTTCATGTAACAACAAGGCAAATAAAAATCATATATAAAACCATTTATAAAAACACCAAAATATGTCATGCAGGTAGGAATAAATCTAACAAACATTACATAAGACATCTGATTGGGGAAAAATATTGAGAATAATTAAAGAAGATAGATGGATAAATAGGAAATATTACAACCTTATGGATTGCAAGATTAGTCGTTAAACTTCTTTCCAAATTGATTTATAGATAAAATGCAGTCTTAAGAATTCCCAACCCCAGGATCCCTGGGTGGCTCAGCGGTTTAGCACCTCCTTCAGCCCAGGGCGTGATCCTGGAGACCTGGGATCGAGTTCCAAGTCAGGCTCCCTGCGTGGAGCCTGCTTCTCCCTCTGCCTGTATCTCTGCCTCTCTCTCTCTCTCTCTGTGTGACTATCATAAAGAAATAAAAAAAAAAAAAAAAAGAATTCCCAACCCTTTAGTTTTTCACTTGTAAAAGTTGATGAATTGATTCTAAAATATATACTGGGATCCCTGGGTGGCGCAGCGGTTTGGCGCCTGCCTTTGGCCCAGGGCGCGATCCTGGAGACCCAGGATCGAATCCCACGTCGGGCTCCCGGTGCATGGAGCCTGCTTCTCCCTCTGCCTGTGTCTCTGCCTCTCTCTCTCTCTCTGTGTGTGTGACTATCATAAATAAATAAATAAAAAAATATTAAAAAAAATAAAATATATACTGAGATGTATGAAGTTCCAGGAATAGATAAGATGTCTTTAAGAAGAACATTTTTGGATTATCTGGTATACTAGTTAGCAAGAATTATTTTAAAGGCTGTAATTATTTTAAAAGCTGTAGTATTTTTTTTTTTTAATTTTATTTATTTATGATAGTCACATAGAGAGAGAGAGAGAGAGGCAGAGACACAGGCAGAGGGAGAAGCAGGCTCCATGCACCGGGAGCCCGATGTGGGATTCGATCCTGGGTCTCCAGGATCGCGCCCTGGGCCAAAGGCAGGCGCCAAACCGCTGCGCCACCCAGGGATCCCAAAAGCTGTAGTATTTAAGAGAATGCAATATTGCTGCTAGGTTAGACAAATACACAGAATAGAATAGAAAATTCAGAAATAGACTCACTCACATATAGAAATTTGATATACAGTAATGTGACAATACAGAACACTGTATTAAAAAAGTCAAGGTGCTTTATAGATACCAATACATGAAAAAAAAAATAGTAACTTGACCCCTACGACCCATGAAGATCAAGCCCAGATGGATAGATTGATTTTAAATTCAAATGTAAGGGATCCCTGAGTGGCTCAGCGGTTTGGCGCCTGCCTTTGGCCCAGGGCGCGATCCTGGAGACCCGGGATCGAATCCCACATCGGGCTCCCGGTGCATGGAGCCTGCTTCTCCCTCTGCCTGTGTCTCTGCCTCTCTCTCTCTCTCTGTGACTATCATAAATAAATAAAAAAAATTAAAAAAAAAAATTCAAATGTAAGAGGGGGAAAAAAAAATAAGATTTTAAAACAATTTTATAAGAAAAATTTTAAGTCCCAAAGGATGGAAATAATAAGAGAAAAAAAAGCATGGTTCATAATAGAAATATTAATAAATAAGACTGTATTTTAAAAATATTTTCCAGCAGATACTTTTTATCTGATAAGGATGTTTTAGTTACATTTTGGAAATTAGTTCTGCTCTTCCAAAAATGGAAGCTGATATTTTTACAAGATAGATAGGTAGATAGATAATGTGTGTGTGTGTGTGTGTGTGTGTGTTTGTGTATGGAATTTCTACAGCAAAATAATTCCATTGTTGGTGAAAGTGGATGGAGTAGAGATGAAACTAGTTTGTCCATGGAGCAATTTTTCTTGAAACTGGATATTTTTTTTTTTTTTTTGAAACTGGATAATGATAGACATAGGCTCTCTTGCAAATGTTCTCTTATGTGCTTGAAAATTTTCACAATAAGATAAATAAACAAAGTAGAAAAAATCATTTGCCACACAAATAGTTGACAATGAGCTCATATCCTGAATTGGTAAAGAATCCTTATAAGTCTGTAGGATAAAAAGGAAACAGAACAATGGCTGAGAGACTTGAACAGACACTAAACAAAATACGACATTCAGGTTTCCAATGATCTTAGGAAAGGGGACCAATATCAGTAATCATAAAGGGAGTATAAATTAAAATTGTAGTGATACACGACTGCACACCCACCAGAATGGCTAAAATTAAAACAACAACAACAACAACAAAGATTGGCCATACAAAATGCTGATAAGGATGTGGCACAACCAGAACTCTTAAATATTTAAGTAAAATTACTACCAACAGTCTTTGAGGTCCCAATTGGTCTTTCTAGGCCTACAAACCAGAAAAGTGCTGTAGATGGGATCACAGATCTTATTAGACAGAGAACCAAATAGAATGACTAGGTAACTTTCCCCCCTGGAGGAACTCCCCTCACATCATTAAGAAGTAGAGATCATGTTGACTAATTGCGTCGGTATTTCAAAATTATTCCTTCAGAATAATCCCACTGGAAAGATTTTAGGTGTTAGCAAACTCAAGAAATATGAATATTTTGTTTTAGCTTTTAAAAACTCTGAAAAAATGGAAAATTTGAAAGGATCTGAAGGACGACAAAATTTAACTTCACTGTAAATTTCATTGAAGAGCTGGACAACAGTAAATGCCACAGCACAGCCTCTATCTGAAGGAGCTCTTTTGCATGGGTAACGGAATGCTGACTTTGAACGATACAGGAGTTTGATGGTGGCAATTCTTCAGTAGCTAAAGTGTGGGATGATAAAGGGAGCTCAGAAGGGATTCAAGAATTTCAGAATTAGTCAATAATTAGGCAGGAAAAGCATATTGTCTTAAATGTGCCAAAAACAGAAACATGTGGCTCAGAGGAAACTTCAAAAATAGCATAAAAACATACCAAAAAAAAGTTACCCAGGCTTTGCCAGACATTGATACACAGATACCACTACTATCCTATCATCTTTAGAGAACAAAGACCACCAGATGCTAGAAACACAAGAAACAGAACTCAATCAAAAGAAGTCAGATGAAAGCAAAGAAGACTTAGCATTCTGGTATAACCTCTCTGAGTTTACAACTGAATCTACATCGGAAACTTATAGACAGATGCAAAAATAATGGAAAGACCAAGAAAAATTAGGTGCCACAAAGAAGAAAGGGAAATCACCAGAACTTTGATCAGTGAAGATAGAAAAGCCTTGAAAATAAATGAACCCCCAGGTGACTTCTCCGTGACAGATGATGAAAGACATAACCAGGTCATCCTGGATCTTGCTGTCTATAGATAAAGGCAATTGATGTCCATGTGCAGTCAACTTATATGTGAATAACGGCCAAAGGAAAGTCATTTCAGCTTGCACTTCCTGCAGAAGTCAAACCCTAAAGCAGCTATGCTAGAAAATCTCAAACATCAGAATGTTTAGTAATTTACATGCCCCAAGTAGAAGTAATTACAGGTGGCAGAAAGGCACCCAGGTCTGCAAAAACTACCTTGAACATCAGCGGAGAGCAAACAAAAGAAGCAAACAAACAGCAACCAGAAATGGATTCTCACACCCATAGTCCCTAGGTAGCTAATGTAGTTCAAAAGGAAAAAAGAAAAAAAAACACACCCAGAAGTGTTGGATCCGAACAAAAATTATACGAATTGGTAAAGATCCACACTGACAGATAACCCTGGAATGCCTCCATTGATTTGAACATCAGACTGTGACCCAAGAGACTTAGTTTTACTCAGCAAGGAGTGTATACGTAGCATTTGTGGAGGAAACAGAGTTATTTATCAATATTGCTATGCTGTTTTCACTCACTTACTTTGTGTAATGCTACTTAAAGTGAAAAGGAGTAGTTAAATATTCTATAGCTGATTATTTGTCTCCGTCAAGTTTTGGCTAGTGAAAATGCTCAAAAAATTAGTACCAATGATGTAGGACTTTTGGAACCATCTACTCTATTTGAACCTATGCATATCCCTCAAAGTAGACTTTTTGCGTGTGCTTGAGAGAAAAGCATAACAGAAAAGTTGTGAAAGAATTGTACAAGACTATGGGATAAATAAAGAAAAATGAAAACAAACATATATAATATATGAATAAATATACATAATGTAAAATCTATGAATCCTTCTATATAAAGATTCATTTAAAACTGGTAAATTAATCTCCAGTGTTGACATTTAGGACATTAAGTAACTATAGGAGAAAGGAGGAGTAGTGAATGAGGTAGGACCAGGTTTTGGGTGCATCTGGAATGCTAGCCATGACTTATTTATTGCCCTGTTTTGAGGTTTCAAGAGTGTCCATGTTTTGATAATTTGACTTTACATTCTCTTTATGTGTGGTATACTTCTGTATATGCTTGGAAAAAGGAAATTAGCTTAAAGAGGAATATTTGGCAATGGATTTGATAAGTGTAGTGTATATGAAATGTCAAGGGATACAAAAAGCAGTGATCAGTCTTTAAGTTGTCACTATTGAAGAATGACAGCAGAAATCTTTCAGTGCCAACTTGCCTGGATTCTAATAGACTCTTGAAGTCCTTTTAGTCTGGGGCCTTAATAATTCATTCATAAGTTAAAAGCAAAAGCTTTGCTTTAATATCTAAAAGAGTTATTCTTATTTAAAGCATAAAGCAACTTTGTAATGTTTTTTCTTAGGGATTTATACGAAGCAATCCAAATCTACTCTTTAGATAGGAATTATTCTAATGTTTATCCCTTGCATATCTCAAAAACTTCTTTGACCTGATTAATGTCTTCTGAAGATCCCAAATCCCTAATCTAAACCCATTCATTATTTTACTTTTATGAATATCCATCCTTTATGCTTATTTGTAGCCCTAACCACTTGAAACTCTTTTTTTTTTAAATCTAATCACTGACTCTAATATTTGAGCTCCTAGTTGTCATTACGTAAGTCTGATTTGTCTGTGTCAATGTAATATACCCAAAACTCATGAGAAAAAATATATTTTTAGAAGATTCAATGTTGAATGATGTCTGGTTTGGAATCAGGTTGATAATCTTATAACTCTGAAGTTATTGTCTTTGATGATAAAGACTTAAAATCCCAAACACTAACTTAAAAACCAAAGCAAAAAATGCCTCTATTTGACTAAGACAGTTTCCCTTTAATATCCTTATACCAATAGGATGCTGCTTTCCTTTTTTTAATAATAAATTTATTTTTTATTGGTGTTCAATTTGCCAACATACAGAATAACACCCAGTGCTCATCCCATCAAGTGCCCCCCTCAGTGCCCATCATCACCCATTCACCCCCACCCCCCGCCCTCCTCCCCTTCCACCACCCCCAGCTCATTTCCCAGAGTTAGAAGTCTTTATGTTCTGTCTCCCTTTCTGATATTTCCTACCCATTTCTTCTCCCTTCCCTTCTATTCCCTTTCACTATTACTTATATTCCCCCAAATGAATGAGAACATACAATGTTTTCCTTTTTTAACACATTTCTGAAAGAAGTTGAAGACAGTACTTGTGAATAACACGTACTAGAGTCACTGGTGCTGCAGTTCATGCCTAGAAAGGAATGGATGTGTCATCTCCATTAAAAAAAGGTGGGGGGGGGCATACTAGGAGGGTCATTTTTAAAGAAGCAGGAAAACTACTTTAGTATATAAAAAAACTACTTTAGTATAAATCAATTCAATATTTAATGTCTATTTAGAAAAAATAATATAAAGCATGAAGGATTAAGGATGCCTGGGAAGTTCAGTGGTTGAGCATCTGCCTTCAGCTCACGGGGTCCTGGGTTGAGATCCACATTAGGTTTCCCACAGAGAGCCTGATTCTCCCTCTGTCTGTGTCTCTGCCTCTGTCTGTGTCTCATGAATAAAAAAAAAATCTAAAAAAAAAAAAAACAATAAGGATTAACTGTACTACTACTAAACACTTTCAAAGTGTCTTATACGCTAAACACTATAAAGAACTTTAATAAAAGGATGTCATATGGAGAATACATATATAATGTACCTGGATATGGCAATATATTTAATCAATAAGACATTTTGTGATTATTAAATAAACTAGTACATTTTTTAAAAGGCAAGCCATTAAGCAGACTCTTAACTATAGAGAACAAACTGAGGGTTATTGAGGGTTTGGGTGGGGAGTTGGGCTAAATGGGTGATGGGGATTAAGGAGGGTACTTGTTATGATGAACACTGGGTGTTACATATAAATGAAACACTAAATTCTACACCTGAAGCTAATATTACACAGTATGTTAACTAACTGGAATTTAAATAAAAACATGGGGGGAATAAAAGAAGCATTAAACATAAAAACCCACGTATAGCTTTAAAAAATACTAAAAGTTGTAAATGATGTACTTGAAAGGAAAAGAAATGAAGATACTGCATAATAAACAAATGTAGGTTATCAAAAATTATAACAACTCTTACAAGTACCAAAAAAATATTGTATTTATTTATTCATGAGAGACACAGAGAAAGAGGCAGAGACACAGGCAGAGGGAGAAGCAGGCTCCCTGTGGGACTTGATCCCAGAACCCAAGGATCACATCCTGAGCTGAAGGCAGATGCTCAGCCATTGAGCCACCCAGGCAACCCCCCGAGAAAAAAATTTAAGATAAAGGAAACACTCTTTAAAATAAATAAGTATTTACTGTATCTCTGTAAGTATATGTGCATAGTATACACATAACTAAGAAAAACTGTGAGACTCTCATTCAGATATTACTTTGGTTCCTTTTTATTGTTATTATCAAAGATTTCTTAAGATGTTATGAACTTTTGGTAAAATAAATTTTTTTTGAATTATGACAGTGATTGTTGACAACATGAATGAGTAAAAATAGCTTAGCCATTGTTGCTTGCCTTTTAATAGAGTTTAAGTAAATTTAATAGAGCTTAAGGTATCAATTATAGAATATGTTCACTTGCCTTCTGAATAGCAATTTTAAAATGTAACTCCATAACTATATGTGTACTTTGGCTAAAGCAAGAAGTAAAAAAAAAGGAGATTTTTTTTACAGAAATTAAATAAAATAACAAGTCCTTAAAATCCCCATATCTGAAGGGCTCCTCAGTAGTAGTGCTTTTTTCTTTCTGGAAGCATGAAGGATTACTATTCTTTAATAAATAGCATTATTAAACACTGTCACGTATTCTGTTTTTCTCCATGTTCATCTGCTTTATTTCTCAAATTCCACATATGAATGAAATCATGTGGTATTTGCCTTTCTTTGACTGACATTTCGCTGAGCTTAATACTCTCTAGCTCTATCCACATTATTGCAAATGACACCATTTCATAATTTTTGATGGCTGAGTAATCCATATACTACTTAAATATACACACAGCACATCTTCCTTATCGGTTCATCTGTCAATGGACGTTTGGGCTCTTTCCATGATTTGGCTAGTGTTGATAAAGTTGCTATAAACATTGGGGTGCATATATCCCTTCAAATCACTATTTTTGTATCCTTTGGGTAAGTACCTAGTGGTACAATTGCTGGATCATGGAGTAGTAGTATTTGTAACTATTTGAGGAACCTCCATACTGTTCTCCTGAGTGGCTGCACCAGTTTACATTCCAACAGTGTGAGAGGATTCCCTTCTCTGCATCTTTGCCAACACCTTTTGCTTCCTACATTGTTAATTTTAGCCTGATGGTGTGAAGTGGTATCTCAATGTAGTTTTGATTTGCATTTTCCTGATGGTGAGTGATGGTGAGCATCTTTTCATATGTCTGTTAGCCATTTGCATGTCTTCTCTGGAAAAATGTCCAGTCATAAAGTTACATGTGATTTTGACATAGACTGTTTAGATACTGGATCTCCTATCCACCCTTCCCCTCATCCCACCATCTGGTCCACCTGATAAAGCAAATGCTTTTCATCACTATAGATAATTGGCCACCAGAGTTTGGGTCAATGTGGAAGAAGATTATTGTACCATAAATAGTTCTAGTCTGAGTATTCTTGAGACCATTAGATATGTCCATGAAATCAATAGCTTTTGGTCATTAACGGACTGTCAAGTAATAAAGAATTTTCTTGCCTGACTTGCCTTGAGATAGGACATTGGTCCTTTCCTGCCTTTGGACTCAAATTAAAACATAAGTCCTTATTGGGTCTTTAGTCTGACTGCTTTTAGATTCGACTTTAATACCATTGGCTCTCCTGGTTCTCAAGCTTTTGAACTCAGACTGGATTTAGATCATTGGTTCTCCTGGGCATCCAACTGGCTTAGTATAGATCTCGGGACTTCTCACCATCCATAACCATTTGAGATGAAAGTACAGAGACACACACAGAGTATATATATATATGTGTGTGTATATATATATATATATATATATATATATATATATATATACACTATTGGTGCTGTTTCACTGGGGAACCCTGACCAATACTGTGACCATGTCAAAATTTATCTAATTCTTCCAATTATGTATTTAGAATCTTCAAAATATGCTGGCTTAGTTATAAAACTCTTATGGTATTTTATTAAACATATTCTGTCCATATATATTCTCTCTATATATTTTTATATAAATTCACATATTCTCTAGATTAATTATACGGTGTGCTGATGTGTATATTATATAAATATATAAATTTATAAAGTGGTGAAACAGCCTGGCGTGAAGTAGGTAATCAATATATATTTTTTAATATTGTTAGGTAAATAATAGACATAAACATTTCTTTAATACTAAAATTGTCCTTGGTTATATTTTTTGTATAAAAAATAGTAAGGAAGGAATATTTGGCTCATTTTGGAAGTGATCTCAGCCAGTTCCCAGAGAATAGCTAGAAGGGATCAACTTCATTTTAGAGATAAGGAAAAAGATGATGCTTGGGTAACTTGCCCAAGGTCACAAGCCTATTGTGGAGTAGAGTTGAGATCAGTATCCAGATGGTCTAAGGTAGCTCTATGCTCCTTTTGATTACACCATGCTGCCTCTCAATTTTACAAGTTCAAGATCTCAGAGGGTTTCTATTTGCTCATTTGTTTTGTTTCTTTTTCAGTCACTATCATAGGATTTGGGGCCATGGCAACAGCTGCTGCACTGATGCTCCTTGCTTGCCAGTTCTCTGGGATGGCTGGCCATGTAAATGATGGTTGATTATCCTGTTGGCACAATTTTGTGCTTCTAACATCTCTGCCATATGGTCGTGTTTTCCCATTGGAAAATCTGACTAGTTTGTAAACTTTTTTCCTCAAGAGCAGAGACCATGACTCCTACTTCTTTGAAAATTTATTTTGGGCTGGGTATAGTACACACTAGAGCAAGAGCTTGATAAACAAAATGGGGGTCAGGCCCTTCCTCTCATCTTTCTGTCTACCTAGGACAGATGATACATCTATTAATTTTCTATTGCTGCTATACCACAAACTTAGTAGCTTAAAGCAATGCAAATATATTATCTAACAGTTCTGGAGGACAGAAGTTTGAAATGGATCACCTCAGGCTAAAATGAAAGGATTAACATGGCTACATTCCTCTCTGTGGGCTATAGAGGATAATCCTGTTCTGTCCTTACCAGCTTCTAGAGGTTTCCCATATTCCTTTGTTCTTCCATCTTCAAGCCAGAAATGGTAGATTGAATCTTTCTCAGATCAAAACATTCTGATGCTCTGTTTCCATCATCTGTCTCCTATTCTCATTCAGACTCTTCTGCTTCTCTCACTTGCAAAGGACCCTTGTAATTACGGTGAGTCCACTGAATAACCCAGGATACTCTCCTTATTTTAACTTCAACTGATTAGCAACCTTAACTCCATTTGTAACCTTAACTCCTATAATCCATGCAGCATAACATATCCACAAGTTCTGGGGATTAGTGTGTGGACATCTTTGAAGGTCTGTTCCACCTACCATAGTTCCTTTTTATCTCTTGCCTATTATTTCTTTACGTGCATTTTTATTATCCAGTTGTGAGCTTCTTGAACATGTTCTAGGCTGCTCACCTTTATACACATTAATCTGAACCTGGTTCCTACTGTGTAGAAGAGGTCAAATACATATTTGATGAAAAAGTGAAAGCATGAAGAAATATGATGCTTAAAAATGTCCTTCCCAGGGACACCTGGGTGGCTCAGTGGTTGAGAGTCTATTTTCGGCTTAGGGTGTGATCCTGGGGGCCTGGGATCAAGTCCAATATTGGGATCCCTTCAGGTTACCTGCTTCTCCCTCTGCCTGTGTTTCTGCCTCTGTCTTTGTGTCTCTCATGAATGAATAAATAGAAATCTTTAGAAAAAAGTGGCTTACCTAGAAACAGAAATATGCAATCTGCATGTGTACATGTGAACATTGCTTTATTCATTTAATGAACATTTTGTGTTGTTTACCATATACCAAGAGCTATTCTGGGCACTCTGAACAAAAGCAACCAAAATTCTTGGATTTAGATCCTAGCAGTTGGTGAAAGTCAACAAATAATTAACAGGAAAAAAATAGTACATTTATGCCATGTAAGAAGGTAATGGAAAGTGTTAATTTGGAGTATGAGAAAAATGAATCTATATGTCCACACAAAAACTTGTACATCTGGAACTCCTGGGTGGCTCAGGGGTTGAGTGTCTGCCTTTGGCTCAGGGCATGATCCCAGAGTCCCAGGATCGAGTCCCGCATCAGGCTCCCTATGGGGATCCTGCTTCTCCCTCTGCCCGTGTCTCTGCCTTTCTCTCTGTGTCTGTCATGAATAAATAAATATAATCTTAAAAAAAAACTTGTACTTCAATGTCCATAACATTATTGTTCATAATAGCCAATGAGTGAAAACAACCCAAAGTCCATCAATTAGTGAATGAATTTTAAAAATGTAGTATAGAGATGCCTGAATGGCTCAGTCATTAAGCATCTTGACTCTTCATTTCCACTCTGGTCATGATCTCAGGGTTGTGAGATGGAGCCCCATGTCAGGATCCGTACTGGGTATGGAGTTTGCTTGAGATTTTCTCTCTCCCAGTGCCCCTCCCCCTGCTCTCTCTCTTTCACACTCAAAAATGATTTAAAAAAATTTTAAAAAATTAAAAATGTAGTATGTAGGGCTGTGTTTGGAAAAAGGAAATGACTACAAGTGGACACAGGGTTTCTTTTCAGGTTATAAAAATGTTTTAAAATTAAATTGTGGTTATGCAAACCTCTGTAAATATGCTAAAAATTACTAAATTATAAACTTACAGTAAAAAATTTATGTTTTTTAATTACATCTCAATAAAACTGTTAATTAAAACAATAAAGAAAAGGAAATGTGGAAAGATAATGATGATATGGAGGGTCACCTGGGTGCATCTCTAATTTTCATTACGGTGTTCACAGTTGGATCTCACTAAGAAGATATTTGATCAAAGACTATATGGATGTGATCAAAGTGCAGATGTATGGGGACACGGGTTCAAGCCTGAAACAAAACCTGCAAACCTGTGAAATGTCTCTGATGCAGGAGGGTAGGTGGTATGTGATATGGATAGCAAGGGAGTAAATGTGACAGAACTAGAATGAGTTAAATTGCTAAAAATAAGAGAGATAAAGAGTGGTGCACAGAATGGACAGGGCTCTCTAGCCCACTCTAGCCCATTCCACTTGAGTGAAATGAAAAGAAAATGGAAGATTTTGAGCATAAAAGTGAGATATTTTCACTTACATTTTTAAACGATCCTCATAGCTGCTTTGTAGATAATTATTACAGGAGGACAAAGGTGGACACAGGAGAAGTGGGTTGCTCGTGTGTGTGTGTGTGTGTGTGTGTGTGTGTGTATGTTGTTGTACTAGGGAAGAATTTTCCCCTAGCTTTATAAAAACGATATACCATTTTTAGAAAATCTAAGATGCTGGGTATAATTTGGCCAGTCTGCTGTAGACTTTCAGACATCCTAGTTGTATCAGGCAATTCCCTTCCCTTGACCTGTTCTGTTTCTATAAAGAACTGGAGGTGCACACTTATAGAATCATTACAATGATAAGGAAGCAAAATAGATATGGAAACAAAATTTTATCAACCTTGGTAAAATGTAATTTGGTTTAGCTAGTAGATCAAACAAATGAATTAGGTTCTTAGAACTATATGAAGAAAAAACAAAATTAATCAAATACTTTTAAATCTAAAATAGTAATTATCTGAAGTCTAATGTGAGAAAAAATAAACTGATATTTGGTTTCTACTTAAAAGAACTGTCAAGGGGTGATTGGGTGGCTCAGTTGGTTGAGCATCTGCCTCTGTCTTGGGTCATAAACTCAGGGTCCTAGGATCTAGCTCTATGTAGGGACCCCTGCTCAGTAGGGAGTCTGCTTTTCCCTCTCTCTTTGCCCTTCCCCACTTTTCCTTTATTCTGTCTGTCTCTCAAATAAATAAATCTTAAAAATAAAAAGAACTGTTCAAATTTACATCTTAAAATTATTTAACATTTCCTAAATATCATTTATTTCATTATTTTCTATAGAGACAATTTAGAGAAAGATTAGTAGATTCATATCTCAGAAAAATTCCAATTTTACTTGTTAGAATTTTTTGAAAAGATTATTTTCAAATATAAATATTATTTTTAATGAAAAACGCTCTATGGAAAGCATATTAAAAAATTCTCTTTTGAATCACCCTGCTAACATTCTGAAATAAAAGACTTTTTTTCATTACTTGTGAGTTTTATGGGTATGTATACACATGTGAATTCCTCAAAATGGAAATATTCAATCTTTTAAATTATTGTGTATGAGTTACTAGCACATACATCATCTTCCATTTTATACCTAGCAATAGAGAACAAAAAGAACAGAGAAAGAAGGAGGGGTATATTATCACTAATCTAGCATATTAGTATTATCTTTGATCCTAATTTGTAGCTTTATTTCAACCATACAATATTTTCTTTGATCTATAGGTAGAAAATACTCAATGAACATTTGTCCAAATAAAATATTGAAAATATCATAGTCTTTCAAAAAAATTTTTAAAAGGCTCTTAGTAAAACAAAAAGGATTTAGTTTTCCTTGATCACATTTGTAGCTTTGTTATTGGATCCTACAATGTTGTTTTACTTCAAGTGTAGCCATTTTGTGATGATGTTTTTTTTTTTTTTATTTTATTTTTTTATTTTTTTATGTGATGATGTTTTAAAATTTAGAGTTAAATGTAATCCAACAGGCTAGAATGATATTTAATATTTGGGAGTTTGTAAACATGAAAAATAGCTCAGGATCTTTTTCTAATTACACTGGAGTTTTATAACATTGTATTTGGATTTAATGACCATAGTAACCCTACATGGAAGTGACTGCTCTTGAGATGACTGTTATAATGCATACTAGGCTACATTAAATTACATCATAAAAAGGGTTAATGAGTTCATCAGTAAAAAATATATATATATTTTTTTTCCTGATTTCTCTTTCCCCCTATGAAATTACTGGACATGCAGTATTGGTGGTATAACCATGTAGGTGAAAAATATATTGGAGCATAATTCACTGTGTAAATGTAAACTTGTAAAACTACTTAGAAAGAAAAATCCATTGTTCTTTCCCACGTTGTGGAGGAACCTTAGTTTATGGTAGTGTATGGTTTTAGTGTTCTGTTAGGTTACACTGTACAGTTAGGCAAAGATATGGAAAAAATCTGGTGGCAATATCCCCCAAATAAGTCATCAAACAGATGTAATCAGGAGCAAAAGCCAGTTAAACTATCTGGTGCCCCCCCCCCCCAAAAAAAATAGGAATCTGGATTGCTGTCATAGAGAAAGCCAGTTGATATGGAAATGTTTCATTGTACACCCAGGATAGAGTAAAATATGTTGCCTAACTTCAAACCATTTTTATTGATTCGACATATAGAGAGTTGCAATAAATGTACCCAAACTTCAGTATTTTAACACAATACAAAAGTATTTTTTCACTCACACAATCAAATAATATGGTAATGTGGAGCGCCTATCCCATTGGATCTCCTGGGTATTTCCATTAAGTGGTGATTCCAGAGCCCTGCATCTTCCTATCCCCTGGTTCCATCATCCCCTTGGGTTTTGGAGTCCTCTGCTGGGTTTTTTGCATTCAAACAGCCAATGGAAAATAGAAAGCATAAAGGAGATGAGGAATTTGTTTAGATGTGTGATGTGGAAGAGAAATGCATATCACTTCTGCTCACATCCCTTTAATGAGAGCTCAGTCAACCAGGACCCTTGTAATTGCAAGGAAGGTGAGGAAATTAGCTCTAGCTCTGTGTCCAATGTCAAAGGTGTGGTGAGCTTATTGGTGCCTCTGCCATGTGGTTTAATTCTTGAGGGTGAAAAGAAGAGGCAACAAACAAAATGTGAATTCAGGAATACGGATCTTCCTGGATTTACAATGGGGTTACCTCCCCAATAAATCACAAATGGAAAATATGATAAGTTAAAATATCGTAAGTCAATATCATAGGTCAAAACTGAATTTAATTCACCTAGCCAACCAAACATCATAGCTTCACCCTGCCCCCCATAAATGTGTGTAGTGCTCAAATGTTAGCCTCGGTTGGGCCCAAAGCATCCTAACAAAAAGTCTATTTTAAAATAAAGTGTTGAGTATCCCACATAATTTCTTGAACACTGTAATAAAAATAAAAAAAAAAATAGAATGGTTGTCTGGTGCAGAATGGTTTTAAGTGTATTGGTTGTTCACCCTTGTAATCTCATGGCTGACTAGAATATGAGGCTTGCTGCCACTGCCCAGCATCACTAGAGAGAGAATCATACTGCATATCACTAGCCTGGGAAAATATCAAAATTCAAAGTTAGAAGTATGATTTCTAGCGAATGCCTGTCGCTTTTGCATCATCATCATAAAGTCAAAAAATCCTAAGTTGAAATGTCATGTTCCAGGGATATTCAGTTAAAAAAGATTAGAGTGTTTATGAAAACTATTATCAACGCTCAAGTCCACAGCGTTGTCAATAGAAATATGTATCTATTTTTACAGGATAATGTTAGAATGTATGTTTTAACAAAATTCCCCACTGATTCATAGGCCAATTAAAGTTTGAGAAGCACTGCTCTATATAATATATCTCACTTGAAAAATTTACAGTGTACCATATTGTTTAAAAAGAAAACAAGCTTGAGAATTTGTACTGCAAAGAAATTTGTTAACTTTCATTATTATTATGAATAATCTGAATATTCCAACTGAACTTGATCATGATCACTTCTTTTTTTTTTTTTTTTTTTTTGATCATGATCACTTCTTAACAAGACAACCATCAACATCCCACAGGAGGCTAGTTTTCTGTGAAACTCAGATAGGAAAAATAATTTTTTTAAAGATTTTATTTATTTATTCATGAGAGGCACACAGAGAGAGAGAGAGGGAGAAAGAGAGAGGCAGAGACACAGACAGAGGGACAAGCAGGCTCCATGCAGGGAGCCCGATGCAGGACTCAGTCCCGGAACTCCAGGATCATGCCCTGGGCCAAAGGCAGGCACTAAACCACTGAGCCACCCAGGGATCCCCAGGAAAATGGATTTAAATGCACAAAATGGGGAAGAAGTAAAGTCAGAAATTTTAAGTGTTAGTTTTTAAATGGTGTCTCCTCCATAAGCTACCTCTGAATTGGAAGACTCATTCCAGTATTCCCAGTTAGATAGACTGATTCTAACATGAAGGATTTTAGTTCTCCATTCATTTGTTAATTCTGCCTACTATTTTCAAACACTCAGTTAAGGTCTGTGAAACCAAGAGTGATCCAGGATTTCAGCAGAGGAAGAGGGAAAATAAGTTAAAATAGGATGTGAATATAAAATGTTTACAATGGGTGGACACATCCATTTGGATAGACTGTAAGTGAATTTGCCTTAAAATGAACCCTCATTTGGGGATCCCTGGGTGGCGCAGCGGTTTAGCGCCTGCCTTTGGCCCAGGGCGCGATCCTGGAGACCCGGGATCGAATCCCACGTCGGGCTCCCGGTGCATGGAGCCTGCTTCTCCCTCTGCCTGTGTCTCTGCCTCTCTCTCTCTCTCTCTCTCTGTGACTATCATAAATAAATAAAAAAATTAAAAAAAAATGAACCCTCATTTGTTGCAAACTCCACACACTCTATCAAAACGTTGTAATATTAGAATTAGCCTATTGAAAACTGAGGTCCTCACTGATAACACTGGATTGGCTCTGAATTGCTTTACGTATTCAGGATTCATTAGATGGATGGATGGATGGATGGATGGATAGACAAATATCAGAGAGTAGAAAAAAATTATTGGATTTGGAATCAGTTACCTAAATTTCAGTCTTGGTTCTTTAATTCTAGAATACTGTAGTGGCTTTAAACATAGATTTCCATTGAGAAGTGGAATCTCCTTGCTCCATGAATCTGGGTGGGCTTGTTACTATTTCGTGGAAAGAAAATGATAGAGGTGAGACTATGTGTCCTCTAAGGCTCAGTCATAAAAAGTTATGCAACCTGTCTTGGAAGGGTTGCACTGATTGAAGTCAGTCACCGTGTAAGTTGACTACCCAGAGTCTACCGTGTTGGAGAGGCCACTTGTAGAAGCACCAGTCGCCAGCTACAGCTGAGCTCCAAGCCAACAAAGAGCATTAGCTGCCCCTTAAACTGTGTGAGTGAACCATTTTGAAAGTCCGGCCAGGCTCAGTCTTCAGGGTACTGCAGCCCCACATGGTGTTTGACCAAAGTCACATGAGAGACTCTGAACAAGAATTGCCCAGCTAAGCCCTTCTCAAATTCCTGACCCACAAAACTGTAGGCAAAATAAAGTGGTTGCTGGTTTCAGCTATGACAAAATTAATTTATGATGCAGCGGTAATAACTATAACAGTGTTCTGGGGTGAGTCACTTACTCTCTTTAAACTCTTACGCCTTACATTTCCAATAGGAATATCATCTCTTTAATACCGTCGCAAGGCTTAAAGGATATTATAAATCTTAGAATACTGAGAAAATACTTGTAGTTTTATTTTGTTCACTTATTTATATGTTTAACTCAACATATGTATTGAATACTTACTATATTTCAAGTCTTTTGTCTCTATAGTAGCTTCCTATTCCTTTCATTTTAAGAAAATAAATTCCTTAAAAGTATAACATAGCAGAATTGAGTTAAACATGAAGCTATGGATACATTTTAAGAGCAGTTGGGGGCGGGGGGAGAAGTATGTCTCAAACTAAAGTGAAAAGCAACCAAAAATTATAATGTGAGAGTTTGATGACTATACCCTGCACATTTTAAAGACATAATATATATATATATATAATTATAAGGTGTATAATCTTAGCTGAAACACAGGCAGCTGAGTGTATCACCCAGCTTTTATTTCTGTTGATTCTGTTCTGAGGCACTATAATGTTCTGGAAGAACTGTTTTGATGAACAAGTTAATCCTGCTCTTAAAGATTAATAAGAACATTTAATTCATTTTAAATTTACTCTATTGTCTTTAATAGCCAAATAAACCAGGAGGGTGGGGAAGGTTGTGGCTTAATTTTCCATCTGCACAATGTGGCTTAACTAAATGTGATTTAATGAGTTAAATTAAATGGGTGTGATATATCAAATTGCACTTCCTGCAGAGAAAAGCAAATTCAATGATGTGAGCCACCAAACACAGGTGTTTTTTTTTTTTTTTTTCCTCCTTCACTAAGGGAACTAAAATATTTCTTAAATCAGCTGTTAAATACCTAAGTGATATGCTTTTGGTTCAGATCTGATGTCATTAATATTTATTTTTAATCAGCTCTTTTTGGATACAGCTTCAGACCCATTTTTAAGAATGTTGACAAATTTAGACACTTGTGTAACAGCCAGCACACACCAAATACAAAACATTTGTCCCACATTATAAGTTTGTCTATGAATTTCCCATTTGGTGTCCATCCCTTTGCCTAAAAATCGTACCCTGTCCAGGCAACCACAGATCTACTTCATGTGATTATGAATGTGATTTGCATCTGGCTTCTTTTGGTCATCATAATATTGGGATCCATCCATATAGTTGCACATATCATAGTCCATTCCCTTTGGGATGAATAGAATATACTTACATGGATATGTCACAGTTCATGTAACCTTTCCCTTGTTAATGGACATAGGGTTGTTTCTAGATTTTGGTTACCATGAAGAAAGTTGCTACAAATGTTCATATACAGGTCTTCATGTAGACGTAGGTTTTTGTTTCTCTTGGGTAAACACTTAGGAGTAGAATTGCTGGTAATTGCATGTCTAATTTTATAAGAAACTGTCAAATTGTATTAAAAGGTGATTGAAATACTTGTCATTCCCACAACAGTACATAAGAGATCCAATTGTACCATGTCCCCTTTCTGTTTTGTAGTTCGTTTCAATGTTAGCAATTCTAATGAGTGCTTGCTGATATTACTTTGTGGTTTTAATTTGCATTTATTTGATGACTAAAGGTGTTGAACATCTTTTCAAGTACTTATTTGCTCGTTCTTTGGGTTAGTGTCTGTTCAATTGTTTTGCCTGTTTTTATCTGGTTATTAGTCTTATTAAGTTGTAAGGACTTATTACATATTCAGGATATAGTCCATCAGATTTATATTTTGCAGAAGTTCCCCACCACCTATTTTGTGGTTTAAGTTGTTGGTTTCTTTGCAGTGTTCCACAAAGTGTACAAGTTACCAATTTGGATGAAATTCAAGTTATATTATTTTTTTCTTAGGGTTTGTTCTTTTGATGCTCTAAGTATTTTTGGCTAACCCAAGATCACTAGGATGCCTTATAAGATTTTATTCTAGACTGTGCTAGTTTTAACATTCACATTTAGGTGTCTAATTCAATAAATTGAAGTTTATTGAAATAAATTTCTGATTGCCTGAGTTGGATAGCACATTGTTGGGTTGATATTGTTTAAAAAGACGATTGTTTCCTCATTAAATTATCTTAAAAGATTTGTCACAAATGAATCAACTTGAAAGAAAAAGAAAGAAAGAAGAAAGAAGGAAAGAAAGAAAAGAAAAAGAAAGAAAGAAAGAAAGAAAGAAAGAAAGAAAGAAAGAAAGAAAAAGAGAAAGAAAGAAAGAAAGAAAAAAGAGAGAGAAAAAAAGAAAGAAGAAAAAGAAGGAAAGAAAGAAAGAAAATGTCAAATGTATAGATCAGTTTGAAGAGAATTGACATCTTACAATATCTTGGTGTTGTAATATATAAACACAGTATATCCCTCCATATATTTAGGCTTTCTATAAATTTTTCCCAGAAATGATGTGCAGTTTTCTGTGTGTTATCTTCCATGTATTTTCTCAAACTTACTTGTATTTCATTATTTTGGTACCATTGCAAATAGTATTTAATGCTTTTGCAAATAACATCATCTTTTCTTTTTCAGCTGCATCGTGATAATTGCCTACCATATATTAAATAATATTGTGTTAAATACATATTTTAGTTCTGATAGGATTTTTGTAGTTTCATTGATATTTTCTGCATCAACAATTCTACCATCTATAAATTAAAAAAAAGTTTTATTTTTTCTCCAATTTGTATACATCCTATTTTTACAATGCTAGGACTTCCTGTAAATTTTGAAGACAAGTGGTTGATAGTCACATGCATGCCCTTATATTCTATGTCTATTCATTCTGTTTCAATTAAAGAAAACAGTTTTGACATCTCAAAATATTATGCAAGTTTTATTTCTCATTTCTCCTTCAGTTTCATGTTTTTTATATGTCTTGGCACTGTTATTAGATGAATACACATTTAGAATTGTAATGTTCCTTGATGAGTTGATTATTTTTATCATTATGATGTGTCTCTCTTTACCACCTATAATGATTCTTATTCTGAGGTCTACTTCCATATTAATATACACAATCCAGTTTTTTTTTAAATTAGTGTTTGCATAGTGTGTGCTTTCCAACTTTACCTTTATCCTATATATGCATTTTTCATTAATATTTCTTGTAGAGAGCAAACTGATTGATTGTGCTTTGCTATCAATAGCTTTGGTTCAAGTTTGTCACTTTAAACCAAAGTTTGCTCATTTATTTATACTATATGCTCTATTTCTTTTTTTCTTCTTTTCTGCTTTGCTTATTATTTTTTTTCCATTAATTAATATTTACTTTCTCTTACTTCTGGGACTCTAATTACATTTTTTAAGTCTCACTGATACTGGCTCACAAGTCATTGATACTTGGTTTAATTTTTACAGTCTTTGTATTTCATTTTAAATAATTTCTCCTGCTGTATATTCAAGTCCACTAATCTTTTCTTGTGCTATTTCTAGTCAGTTATTAAATCTTATTTGGCATATTTTTTATTTTAAATATGTATTTTATATCTCTAGATATTCTGTTTGGGTCTGTTTTAATAATTCCATCTAACTTACCATTGTGTTCACATTTTTATTGAACATTTAGAATGTGCTTGTGTATGTATGATTTTAATGTCCATATTTGATAGTTGTGTAATTGCTACAGGTAACTGAGTGATTCCCAGAGGCATGTAAGTGCTTAAATTCATTCAATTTATGGCTCTTCTGTAACTGTTATTTCCTTGACATTTTTTTTCTCATCCAGCTTGTGTCCTTTATGACATATGTGCATATTGATTTTCAATCAGAGACTCCACTCTGAAATAGCCTTCCTGTCTTGTTCTCCCTAACCTATCCATGTACTCTTGTCTTAATGAGTCTTCTGGTCTCTGCTTGGCTTCCCATGTTTTGCTGAAGCTGGAACATGCTTCACTGGAGAAATTGTCAGGTTCACCTCATTTGTTGATTTTCCCTTTGAGATTGTTGTCTTGCATTGGCTATTAGCCAGGGTCCCAAAACAGCTGTTTCATATATTTTGTTCAATTTTCTATTTGTTAGAGCAGGAAGGGACTTATCATTATGAATGATCTTTCATGAAGAGAAATAGAAATTTCCTCATCCTATTTTAAATGCAAAAAATTGGCAAGATGAAATTAATGTGCACTTTGCCATTACGTTTCTAATTCATATGATACATATTAAATGCATTTTAAAAACCAAATAATATACAATAGTATATTTAAAATATTGAGACAGACGTAATGAAGCAAAGTACTCTGAATTATCTGAATTAGTTGTCAAATGCTCTTGATATTAACCCTATTAGCCCTATTTCTACTACTAACCATTGGCTAGATTTTATTTTTGAACACCAAATACTCTAGTTCTTTTTTGAAGTGCCCCCTGTCGGAGGGAAGATTATAAGGTTTGACCCTGAATAACTCAAAATCAGCTATGAGATTGACATGGCTAGGAGAATGTGGACAGAGATGCCATGTACTATTCCTGGGTAGGGGCTTTGTCACATTCTTTTCCTTCACGAGCTCATTCCATGTAGGAGTTGCTCTATCAAAGAGTAGGATCCTGACTGAAAATGACATGAAGTAACATATCATAACTGGGTTAATGTATACCTAACCCAAGACAAGTGTGTAATTCAAAGAAGAAATAAAACTTTAGTTGTTTTGTACCACTCACATTTTTTGATCTTTAGTTACTTTGACGTAACTTAGCCTATTTTAACTGATGAGTCATGCAGTTTTATCAACCTAATAAGTTCTTTAATCTCAAATTCATTAATTATGAATTTTAAATAATCCCTATAGTATATTACATAAAATTTTCTTGTGGTAATTTAGTTCATGTGTAGATTCAAGTACAATCGCTAATTAAGGACAGTGCATAAATATAAAGAACTCATCCTAAGCCATATTTAGTTCTTAAATATAGCATTTTAATCTATTCTGTTAACTTTATGAGAATATAAGTTCAAATTTTGAAAGAACTTGGTCTTTAATGGCCTGTAATTTCTGCCTAGTAAGTGCCTTAAATTTTTAAAGCAATCTTTTCTTTCAAAATTTTAGCTCCAAATACCTATCATCTGTCAACCATAAAATACACTGAATGATTACGTATTCATTGTATACTTTATGTCTATTTTATTTACTGAAATTTTCTGTGCCTCTTCAAAAACTCTAAACCCTATTTAAAAAGAAAGATTGTTCTGTTCTTTGATGTTTTATTCTCTAGTAATCTTATACTGCAAAATAAATTGAAATTTAGTTATTCCCTTAAAAGATATAAAAATGTGCCTCCAGTACATTTTGCAGCCCATAACAAACCATTTTGCTTCCCTTCCTAAAAATAGCTTTTTTTTTTTCTTATGCTTTTAATCCCAATCTCTCTTTTGAGAGACAGGAATGATCCTTTTAGGTAAATTACTATATTCCAAACAGTCACATTTTCCAGCTATAATACAAAGATTCCCTAAAGTAATAGAAACCACTAACATGACTTTTTGACAAGAGAGATAAAGACGAAGTGTGGGTAAGACATTTATTTCATCGTCCCAGGTCCTTATTTTGATCTCCAGTATCTTTTATCATAGCATCATACACATGTCAGTTCTTTACACATTCTTGGAGCTTTAAAGAAAGGGACGAGGTTTTTCATTTCATGTTCAAATCTATTCAAGGTTTATTTAGGTATTCTTTTGTGTTCTATCTAATCAGACTTTCTGAAATAAAAAGGGCTTGTGCTAAAACTGTGTTATGGACCAAACATAAGAAAACACTTTTAGAACTATGTTCTTTGGATTAATATCTTGTGCAGCTTCCCAAATAGATACATTTGCTATAAGACATTTTAGAGCATTCAGCATACCCCAGGCTGTATGATTCCCCAAATAGGAGGTACAGTAGGCAATAGTTTCTGGAATCATTGGACCGTGGTGTCATCTTATTTATAGAAATCTTGCAAGATGTCACTCCCTAGATCTTCTTTTACAAACAAAGGAATAAAGCAATGAAATTGTGTCTTGGAAAGAAGATAGTACTTGTTTGCCAGCGAACAAATAAGGTTCTTACTCACCTGAGAGGAACATCCTCTTTAACAGAGATTGTTACCTCAGGAGTGAGGTGTGATTAGACCTGACATTTGAAGATCCAGTAAGATTTATATAATATTCTCTGTCTGAACTCTAACAAATCATTCAAAAGCTATATCCCTGCAGCTTGCTCTGAATTAAGCTGTTTCATCCACACTTGTCACGCAATGAAAAAGAAATCACCCCACTTGCTTCAAAACGTATTTACCTGCAATAGAAGTGTTTATTTCATTTTTCAGAAAAGAGTAATGTTTTCTTAAATCTTTGTTTAAAAATCTACCATCACACCAAAGTCTGTCTTTTCAACGGTTAAGTGTAGTTTTCTTTCCATATTCAAACCTAACATCTAGTATTTTCCTTTTATTATTCACATCAGATAAACAAAAATCCCATCACTGTATAACTTCTGCCTAAAATATCTCTGGCTTATCGAGCAATTGAGATAAATGAGTTTCATTCTCTGTCTTCTGAGTCGGGTGGGTGGACATTTATAATATTGTTCTTCCTTTCAGACACAATTTATTAAAGAGGCACACCCAAATCAGAACAAAAAACATAATAATAAAAGTTTTTTTCTGACTATTTCTTTATCTTTTCCTTGGTTTATTTTATAAGGCAATATAATAATACTGGTTTCGACTTTGGGAATTGGAGGTGTTTGATATAAAATATTTATTTGTTATCTTTCTGCCTTGACAAAGCCAACATTTAATAGCTTTCTTGAAAGTGAGAAAAACATCAAGGCCCAGGTGCTTTTCCCAAATTCATCTTTATTCTGGCATTGTTAGGTATCTCCTGGCCTTTCAGCAACCACAAATGTTAGATTTTTTTTTTTTTTTTTTTGGCAGTCACATCACTGTCCTCTCTACCTTCCCGAACTTGTGTGTTTTGCACTCTTTGTCAAAACATTAGCAAAGGAAAATTGCTGAACTTCCACAGGAGGTGGAAGTCTAAGGTCTAGCTTGTATAAGATTACATTATTTTGACCTCTTGCCACCAACACCAATACCTTCTGCAATCTGCTTGACTTAAAAAAAAAAGGGAAGAAATGTAAGAAAGACTGATTCCCACTTCAAACTAAGCATTTGCTACTAACTAGTGAAGAATTTGTAAAAAGAATAGGGAACAGTTACCCTTCCCTTATTTCATGTTTAGTAGGTGCATTGATGTCTATTCCAGAATGGGGCAAAAGAAATTCAAGATAAGCATTCCATTTTTAATATTTTTTTGTTTATTTATTCATGAGAGAGACACACACACACAGAGGCAGAGACACAGGCAGAGGGAGAAGCAGGCTCCCTGCGAGGAGCCTTATGTGGGACTCGATCCCAGGACCCCAGGATCATGTCCTGAGCCAAAGGCAAATGCTCAACTGCTGAGCCACCCAGGCATCCCAAGCATTCCATTTTTAAATGTTTGTTTTTCTCTCTTTCTTTTATTTATTTCTAATTTCCCCTTTGCATTGAACAACAGCAATTTTCAGAAAGTTGTTTTTCTATTATATGTCAGGCAATGAACCAGTCACTCTGTCCCATCATATTCTGAGCACCCAGTTTTACAGAATGGGAAATTAGAACCTAGAGAAGTCCTATGACTTCTCTAACCTCAGTAAATGAATCAGTATCAGACTTTTCACACTGAAGAATGTATTTCTACCTAATGATTCTATCCTTTCATAAATGAGAAAGTAATGTATATGGCACCAGTTCTTTATGACTCATCTGCTAAGAAACATTTTGTTTGTAATGGAAGATCTTATCAGTCTAAAATTAGAGTCAAATGGCCCATTTGACTGTACTGGGATTGCTAATCATTTGGTTCTTTGTCTGTGAAAACAGAAACTGGTGCGATCCAAGCTGGATGAAGGTTCAGTGATTCATCTGTGAAAGGGTACAGTTCCAATTTCGTGGATTTGTGTTTTATTTGGGGCAAATTATGCTCAGAAACTGTGATTCTTTGCAAATAATTTAGTTAACATGGGTTCCCTGTAGGAACTATAATTTATAATAATAATAATATTTCACAAACTGATACCATACAGGATAATATCTCTTAACAAGCTAATAAAGAAGTAACATATGCCAAACCAATGTTTCTCCAAACAAAGGAGAAATGAAAGAAATAAAGCCCAAATTTAGCTGGCGTGTACCTTTTTAAAAGCTCATATTCAGAAGCACCGGCTTAGCTGAGGAAGAGCTGATGTTCACAGCTGTCAACGCAAAACAAAAGTCCCTTGTTACTAGAGCACATTGTTAGGGAAACGGAGGTGCTGATGTTAGCAGGCGAGATGATCTTCTTTATAAGGCCACTTTATGGTTTTTAGCACTGCTGGCAGACTTGGCTAGCACAGCAAGAGTTAATGCTCAAGGTCATCAGAGAACTATTTAGATCAGCAAAGCATAGCCTTGTACAGACTGAACACTCTAGGCAAGTCCTCACAAATTCTTGATTTTTAAAGTTTAAATGTCTAGGGGCACCCAGGTAGCTTAGTAGGTTAAGCATCTGACTTCTGCTTAGGTCATGATCTCAGGAACCTGGGATAGAGCCCCCAGTAGGCCTCCAAGCTCAGCAGGGAGTCTGCTTCTCTGTCTCCCTCTGCCCCCCAATAAATAAATAAAATCTTTAAAACATAAATGAAATAAAATTTAAATGTCCATTATGTTATAGCCATTTTTCCTCACGTTTATCAATCAGCCCCCAGTGGCTACTGTCATCAGTTGAGCCACTGAGTGCTTACTGACAATAACAGATGTCATTGACAACATCCTGACACAGTTTCCAGAATGTGAACACATTCACTCCTAGATCAACATAACTTTAAGTGAGAAACAAGAAAATCAAAACAACTTCACTTAAGTCATGAATAAGTGGATTTTTTTTTTTTTTTAAAGACTGGCTGCTTTTTTTTTTTTTTTTTTTTTTGTTTATGATAGTCACAGAGAGAGAGAGAGAGGCAGAGACAAAGGCAGAGGGAGAAGCAGGCTCCATGCACCGGGAGCCCGACGTGGGATTCGATCCCGGGTCTCCAGGATCGCGCCCCGGGCCAAAGGCAGGTGCCAAACCGCTGCGCCACCCAGGGATCCCTGAATAAGTGGATTTGAAGCCATAATACAACAATGTAGAAACTATGGGGTAATATCCCAAATTTTTGTTTCGTTATTTTTGGTTTTTGTCTATTGTCTTATTAAATCTTACACAAAATGAAGGAATTAAAAAAATTATCAGTAAGTATCAAAGCCTAGAGCAAGCCATGAATATCATATCTAACGTTTCTTTTTACAGACAAGAAAACTATTTATGAGGTTGGGAATTAATCACCTCTCAATGGCCCCATCTCAGCATACCATCACATTAGGGATTAGGGTTTCAACATATGAATTTGCCAGCACACAGAACACAGTAACATCAAAGACAGAGACAGAGAAAGAGATACAGGGAGGTTGGAGAGAGCAAAGACATTGGGAGAGAGATGGAGAGAGATTTATTTAAAGGAATTGATTTAAGTGATTGTGGAGAGGCTGCTGAATCCAAAATCTGCAGGGTAGACCAGCCAGCTGGAGACCCAAGAGAAAGTTGTCATTGCAACCTGAGTCCAAAGGCAGCCAGGAGTCAGAATTCCCTCTCCTGACAAGGACATTAGTCTTTTTTTTAGCCTTCCACTGATGGGATGAGGCCATTGGATTATGGAGAATAATTTTCTTTATTCATAGTCTACCTATTGAAATATTAATCCCATCCAAAAAAATCTTTATACAGCAACTCTTAAACTAGTGTTTGACCAAACATCTGTGCACTGAAACCTAGCTAATCTGACATGTAAAATTAACCACCACAGTTCCACTGAGCCAGGAACAAGGCAAGGATTCCACTGTTTTCACTATAATTTAATACCACATTGTATATTAACCAATGTGATCACCTAAAAGGAAAAAAATAGAGATGCACATTAATAATTAAAAAATGGATAAGACCATCTCTATTTGCTTATCATGAGTATGTATATTTGGAAAAGCCAAAAGAATAAATGACAAAAGTAACTCAAACACTACAGGCATTCAGCAAGTCAGAAGAAAATAAAAGAAAAAAATGAACAAAATACTTGTGTTGTTCATACAAGCAACTAATTATAGACCTGGTTGGACAAACATTATAGTACAAATGTGTAAAAATATTTAGTAATAGACTCAATATGATATGCACAAAATCTATAGGATAAATCTTGACAGTATAGCATAACTTAGCTTAACTTTCTTAAATAAGACCCAGAATTATAAGCAATAAGATTTAGCCTTGTAGTATCACTTATCCCTAAAATTAAGAAAAACATTATCTGAGTCAAAAAAAAAAAAAAAAAAAAGAAAAGAAAAGAAAAAGAAATGCTCGGATACCTGGGTTTGTCAGTTGGTTAAGTATCCGACTCTTAATTTCAGCTCATTCATGATTTCAGGGTTCTGGGATCAGCAGGGAGTCGGCTGGAAGATTATCTCTCCCTCTCCCTCTGTCCCTCCCTCCACTTGTTCTCTCTCTGTCTCTCAAATAAATAAATCCTTTAAAAAACCTTTTTGGCAAAATAATTAGATCACATATAAGTAGCATGGCCATATTATTTATTATCTAGTTGGGAAACTTTTAGTAGTACAATTTCATTTTACTAATAATTATGGTGAACACCAGGCATAAAACAGAATATGTCATGGCTTGACTTTTAAAAATAAGTCAAGTTAGTATAACACTCCCTTCACCATACTGAAACACCAGAAAGATGAACAAAAAAGACCATGTGAGTCAGGGATTTTATATCGAAAATTAACCTTCAAGTAAAAAGGCTACTGACAAATTATTTTTAACATAGAAGAGCTTAGGGAATATCATTCTCATGACTCATTGTTAATAAAACTATCAAAGGACAAATTTCAAGTTAACAGAATATGACAGAGGAAAACTTTTTAAAAAAGTACTAGCGATAAACAATGGATATATTTAAAGGTAAATCTGAGGCATCAAATAATGCCTATAAGGTTAAGATAGACTACAAATATATTATATGGCCTAAAATTGGAGGAATAATATAACTTACAAAAATTCAAGAAGATGGGAGAGAGACAGAAGTAGACGAGCTCATAAATGATCTCCTCTCTAATAAATGAAAATTAAGGATAATTTTAAGCTGAAAGAAATAAAAGCTCAAGGAAAATTTGAGTTTTGAATTAGTAGAAAGGTGAAACACAAGATAAATCATGATATTTTAAAAAATTGAGTGGGGGAGAAATTAAAGAAGGGGAAAAACATAAAAGTAATTATATTTAGATACATAGTAGGGAAAAATATAAATTGAAAGCTCTCCAAAGAAAAAGGGAGGAGAACATTTTACTGCCTTAAGTGCAAAATTAAAATGCTCTGCTAAAGTGGAAAGGATTGAAGAGAATATAGTCCTATATGTTACTTTAAGAATTGTCAGCGTTTTTATTTGTTTTTTAGAGATTTTATTTATTTATTCATGAGAGACACAGCAAGACAGAGAGGCAGAGACACAGGCAGAGGAAGAAGCAGGCTCCATGCGGGGACCCCAATGTGGGACTCGATCCGAGGACCCCGGGGTCACACTCTGAGCTGAAGGCAGACACTCGACCACTGAGCCCCCAAGGCATCCTAAGAATTGTCAGCCTTAAGAGATTGACGCTAAGCAGAAATCATAGCAAATATGGTGGAATGCCCTCAAGAGCTTGAAGATGCTTAGAGATGTTGGTAGGGGAACAACAGCACTTCACTGACACAAAGTCATTTATGAGGACCATTCAGTCCTCCCCTTGAGCCATCAAATATTTTTGGGAAAAAGGACTGTAGTTGTGCAGTAAGGTAGAGGGTTTCCAACACATCAAAATTGAATTATGATTCCCAATTTGATCCCTCCCAAGTGTATCCATGAGCTGATGGTTGGCAGACTGAGAAGTAAAATTTCAGTTAAATATCTAATGCTAGACATATATTACACATAAACATACACATTCATAATATATATTACTCCATATATATGTATAGTTACATAATTATTATCCATACATGCATAGGAAAGATTCAAGGTCACTCGTATTAGTTGAGAAACAGGCTCAGTCTATATTTAGAAAGTCGTGTCTTTATTTTATATGTTTATGTGTCATATAATAAAGTTGTTATTAGGTTTAGATTAAATGCTACTATTTTGAGATGGGATCCTGAAATTCCACTTTCTGTGTGACATCAGTGATGATGGACTTTAGGGCCTCAGTTTTTTTCCTACACATGGTACTAATAATACTGATAATGCTGATAATTACTTTGGTGTGATGATTAACTGAAATCCTATATAGAACACTATGGAGTAAAAAAAGCTTGACACATTGGTGTTCACTATCTGGCTGTTTAATTAATGTGCCCACGACTTAATATTAATGTACTGAGGATAAAGAAATGTTGCTTTAATATTATTTCAGCTTCTTTCACTTAAAACAACACATTTCCTTGGCCAGTATCCTGTGAGTTAAGGCATTCTGCAACCCATTGGCAACTTACCAAATGGTATTCACGAAATAAAGATTTGTCTTCTGTAGATTCAAATTTTTATGGTAATAAAAAATAGTGCCACGTTGTGTCCTCTTAAGCACCTGTCCTATCAAAAACATTATTTTGTTTTACTGTGTTTAGCCAGGTGTGGAAATGTGAGTAACAATTTTTGCAACTTTGGCCTTGCTTTATCACTCTTTCACTGTTTTGGTTTCAATCATCGACCTAGTGGCAGCTGTCAGATTACAGTTGCTGAATGGTTTCCCATCATGAAATGCCTTCTTAGAAACCCAAGCTGAAATGCTCTCAGCTGGGTTGATTATGAAAATTGTAGGGTTTTTACAAGATTAAAAACAGCATGCCTTGTCTAAAGCAAATATGGGAATGAAATGTCTGGTTTAGCCGGTCAGTTCTGCTTTAGAAAACCTACTAGCCAAATGATAATCAAGAGAAGAAGAAAGGCAAGAAGGCAAACTCATCTTATTAATAATAAAGGAGGTGGAATTTAATAAGAAGTCAGTTTTAGTCACAGTGATAGTTTAGCTATAATATTTGCAAAGTGTAATGCAATTATAATGTTGAATATAATGAGGACATGGTAAGCAGTCATTAGATTGCTGTTGGAGAGGGGCGCCTGGGTGGCTCAGTGGTTGAGTGTCTGCCTTTGGCTCAGGTGGTGATCCTGGGGTCCTGGGATCAAGTCCTGCATCAGGCTCCCTGCATGGAGATTGCTTCTCCCTCTGCTTGTGTCTCTGCCTCTCTGTCTCTCATGAATAAATAAATTATTAAAAAAAAAAAGATTGCTGTTGGAGAATGCAAATTCATGAACTCTTTATAGAAAACAATTTGGCAACAGGTAACATGTATTAATACACTTTTACATAGTTATATCTTTAATCCAGAAGTTCCCCTTTTATGACTACATTCTATGGAAAACCTTGCACATAAATGGATAAACACCGTCCTATAAAGATTTGTTTACATTAATCAAATGCAAGAGATTGATTTTCAAAAATTGGGGAAAATTTAAATATATATATGTGTATATATATATAATCTTTGAACTTCTAGCTTTCAACAAATACTTTATTTACATCAGATTCACCCTCCTGCTGGTAACAAAAACTTCAGGAAAGGATCAAACTGTTTGGAGGCACTGGAAAGCACACGAAAGCAAGCAAACCCCACAAGTGAAACAGTTCTTGAAATGAGAGAAACACGGGAGGTCAGATGAACATTTATCTCACTCTTCCCTGAAGCAACTCTGCTGTCCACAAGTCTTATGAGGAATAGGGCTCAAGAAGAAAGTGGCAAACTTCTTGGGCTGAGGAGGACTCAGAGGTCAGACTTTCCACGTGGACAAAAACATCAGAAGATGTTTGGAAACAGAAGAGTAATGGAAACTCTAAAATAACATATAAAATAAAAATTCCAAACCTGGGGCACCCAGATGGCGCCGTCAGTGAAGCATCTGACTCTTGATTTTGGCTCAGGCCATGATCTCAGGGTCATAAGGTCAAGCCCCACATTAGACTCCATTCTCTCTCTCCTTCATTCTCTGCCTACCCCCTACTCTGCTCACGCTCTCTCCCCTCCCCCATAAGAAAATTAAATTGAACAAATAAAACATTAAAAAAGATTGAACTCCTTTAAAAGGAATTCTAAACCTAAAAAAAAAAAAAAACACAATACTCAAAAATGTCAGTGGATGAACTTGATAGGAGATTGGACAATACAGAATAAAAGGTCTGTGAACTTAGGGAAATGGATATTATCCAAGCTAATTTATAAATCGTAGATGGGAAATACTGAGAATTCCAACAACCTGGTCATGATATGAAGCTATTTAACATATGTCTGAATGAAATACTGGATGATATTAGAGAAAAACTAGGACAGTCAACGTTAAGGAATATTAAGGAAGCAATGGCCGATAAGTCTATATGTTCCATAAAATAGTAAATCCACAGATTTGAGAGCCTCAGCAAACATTAATTAATATTAATACAGAGAAAACCATAGCTAAATACATGATAGCCAAAATGCTGAAATACAAAGATGGTGGTAAAATCATGAAATCAACCAAAGCAAAATGGCTTTCTTCATGTAGGGAAATAATGATACAATATTGGCTATTGACAGAGAAAAATATCTGTCAAAATTCTTGCCTTAAGGATTCTGAAGGTAGAGCAAGACTTAATATACTCGTGAATGTTGGTAAGATGACTTCCAGGTTGAATATTGAAAGCGTCAGAGATAGAACATTCAGGTTCGGAAAGAAAATGATTTGCCCATTTCATAATTGGATTGTTTGTTTCTTTGCTGTTGAATATAAGAAGTTCTTTACAGACCTTGGATACTAGCCCTTTATCTAATATGTCACTTGCCAATATCTTCTCCCATTCTGTAGGTTGTTTTTTAGTTTTGTGGACTGTTTCTTTTGCTGTGCAGAAGCTTTTTATCTTGACATGAAGAGAAATCTCACAGAGGAAGACATAGACATGGCAACAAGCACCTGAGAAAATGCTCCGCATCACTTGTCATCAGGGAAATACAAATCAAAACCACAATGAGATCCCACCTCACCCCAGTGAGAATGGGGAACATTAACAAGACAGGAAACGACCAATGTTGGAGAGGATGTGGGGAAAGGGGAACTCTCCTGCACTGTTGGTGGGAATGTGAACTGGTGCAACCACTCTGGAAAACTGTGTGGAGGTTCCTCAAAGAGTTAAAAATAGATCTGCCCTACGACCCAGCAATTGCACTGTGGGGGATTTACCCCAGAGATACAGATGCAGTGAAATGCCAGGACACCTGCACCCCGATGTTTCTAGCAGCAATGGCCACAATAGCCAAAGTGTGGAAGGAGCCTCGGTGTCCATAGAAAGATGATGGATAGAGAAGCTGTGGTCTATGTATACAATGGAATATTCCTGAGCCATTAGAAATGACAAATACCCACCATTTGCTTCGACATGGATGGACCTGGAGGGTATTATGCTGAGTGAAGTAAGTCAATCGGAGAAGGACAAACATTATATGGGCTCATTCATTCAGGGAATATAAAAATATAGTGAAAGGGATTATAAGGGAAAGGAGAGAAGATGAGTGGGAAATATCAGGGAGGGAGACAGAACATGAGAGACTCCTAACTCTGGGAAACGAACAAGGGGTGGTGGAAGGGGAGGTGGGCAGGGGGTTGGGGTGACTGGGTGATGGGCACTGAGGGGGACACTTGACGGGATGAGCACTGGTGTTATGCTGTACGTTGGCAAATCAAACTCCAATAAAAAATATACAAAAATTTATGGGCATGAAAGGTACAGCAAAGGGAATACAGTCAATGGTATTGTAACAGTGTCGTATGGTGACAGACGGTAGCTACACTGTGGTGAGCACAGCTTAATGGACAGATTTGTCTAATCACTATGCTGTACATCTGAAACTACTGTAACATTGCGTCAGCTACATTTCAATAAAGAAAAAGTTTTAAAAAGTGTATACCCCCTAAAACTGCAGGGAAGATTAAATGAATTAAAACAAGTACAGCCCTTCCAAAAAAAAAAAAAAAAGAAAGAAAGAAAAGAAAGAAAGAAAGAAGAAGAAGAAAGAAAGAAAGAAAGAAAGAAAAAAAGAAAGAAAGAAAGAAAGAGAAAAAGAAAGAAAGAAAGAAAGAAAGAAAGAAAGAAAGAAAGAAAAGAAAGAAAAGAAAGAAAGAAAGAAAGAAAGAAACAAGCAAGAAAGCAAGAAAAAAAAATGATTTCTCATCCTATTCTTCCCATATAATCTTCTGCTCTTAGAAATCTGGGGGTCTGTTGGCATTTTTAAAATTTAAAAGCTTTCAGTCCTCTGTCACCCATGCTAATAGTACTTTGCTAATATGACATTCTTAGAATATGTGTTTTCTGCTTACCAAATAATAGTTTACTCCATTTAACAAAAAATGTCCCCACAATTCTCTTCAGACAAGCTTGTATCTCTCTGTTAGCATAACGCTGCTGTGAGACTTCTTTAAGAGTGTTAGAAGAGTCACACGTGCACACACGTTCCTGTACATGCGTAGCTTTGAGTCTGTAGAGTTCTTAAGAAAGACTCTTATCTCCACGTTTCATTTGGTCTTTGGCATTTAGCCTCTTCATTTGGAAACATTTATGCCAAATATTAGTGTTAATTTTTGACAGCTGGTAATTTGGAACCCTTTATCACTTGAAACCTTTGTTCCTTTGAGAGAGAAAGCTGTTTAGAAACCAATATCGAGGTGTTGGGTATGCTCCTCATTGGCAGAGGGTCGGTGTTTTGGGATGTTCTCAGCAGATAGAGCTGGGATCGGCTGGCCAAAGAATTTTTGGTAGGATAGTAGACTAATCAAATTTATAATTTAGAAAAATTACTCTGGCAGTACTGTCACGGGCATGTAGTATGCACAAAATATATAAATTATTTAAATGTACATAGAACCCAAAGATAGGTTTTCTTATACTAAGTTCCACATATCTGCTATGTGTACCTCTGGAAGGGACATAGTCTATATACATTTAAGTTCTCTAATATAGCCAAGTTGTTCTTTTCTTTTTAAGATTTTATTTCTTTATTCATGAGAGACAAAGAGAGAGGCAGAGACACAGGCAGAGGGAGAAGCAGGCTCCATGCAGGGAGCCTGAGGTGGGACTCGATCCCGAGTCTCCAGGTTCAGGCCCTGGGCTGAAGGCGGCACTAAATTGCTGAGTTACTGGGGCTGCCCCTGCTAAGTCTTTCAATATATGATTATATTGAAGCAAATGGAAAATAATGATATAGCATATGTTCATGGTATCTTTAGAAATAGAGGCTTCATGTAAATCACACACCAACAACACACATACAGGTGGATTTTGCCATTTTGGAGAGTGGCGATTAGCCCTACATGTAAAGCAGCACTGTGGATAGCTACATTTAAGAAACTGGTATCCACTCATGAAATGCTGAAGAAATAGTTTTCAGGGAGTTGACCGCCCATTGACTGAGCTGCTTACGCACATTTGCCTACAGAATCAGTTGTTGAATGTTGAAAAACTAATGTAATAAATCACAGCTACTTTTCTACATTTTTATGATTATTTGTTCGTCATCCCTAAATTATATGAGAGGCAATAAAAATTTATTCTAAGTAAAGTCATTATCCTTTTAAGTGAGAGCTATATAGCTCAGGCGTCAAGATATTTGTAAGACAAAGCAATTTTTTTTAAAGGTTCACTTTTTACTAAATAAGCTAGAAGAGAAATTGCATATCACCTCAAAACTGCAATAAGCTAACATCTTCCTAGAAGTGAGTAAGCACATGGAGTAAGTGGAATTTCTTTTTTATAATAATTTTTACTAATTGTTGAATACTTATAAAAATAACTGTCAATATTTGATGCTAGTAAAAATAGCAATAAAATAAAATAATTTTAAAAAATAAAATAAAATAATTTTTAAAAATAAAATAATTTTTAAAAATAAAATAAAATAATTTGGGCTTACCAATTCTAATAAGAAATGGAACAATATAATTTACCGTCAGAAAAATTGCTGTTCTGATTTGTATATATTGTACATAAATTATATATCTTATACGAATAAACATTCAAGGAAGAAGGACTCCAGTGTTGCACAGACGATTCCAAAGTGGGCTGTGTTCCTAATCCTGAGCTTAGCATCTACAATCATTGATAATTGGCTGCAGGCAAACCTGCCCATCTGTTCAAATTTTGCCAAGAATGCAGAAAATATATATATTCCAAGTAGATATACTTTTTTGATCTTCCCAAGTTATTTGCTGTACAAAAACATCCTTGAAAAGATCATCCTGAGCAAAGGGCTGTGAGGCCTCTGATCACAGGACATGCAGAAATGTGAGTGACACATGCTATGTTGTCTCCCAGTATATAAGAAGTACTTACTAAGCGGTAATTATTGGTTTCACTACAATATCAAGCATGAGATTCATCTATAGAGATTCATCTCATCTGAGATAATAAGTATGCTGAAATATTACAGGTTGTTTTATTCCTGTATTGTCATTTAAGGTTGCTCTCATTAAACCCAATTTAAAACATTGCCAGACTCTGTATAAAATTAATTTCAAATTTAACAACAAAATTTCGGGGCCTCTGGGTGGCTGACTCAGTTAAGCATCTGATTCTTGATTTCAGCTCAGGTCATGATCTCAGGAATCCTGAGATGGAACCCCACGTGGGATTCCACACTCAGTGGGGAGTCTACCTGAAGATGCTCTCTCTTCCTCTGCCCCTCTCTCCCACTTGTGTGCACACTCTCTCTCAAATAACTAAATAAATATTTTTTAAAAAATTAATACTCATTTTTCTCTTTTTCTGAATGTGCATTAAAAAAAAAAAAAACAGATACAGTTGCTGACAGTTTAACTCAAGATGTGGCTTGATTCTGCAGACCTTTGAGCACAACCTAGAAATGATAGAATGAAGGCACACACAATGGATAAGAAATTACAAAAATTAAAGCAAAGTTTTCTGAAACAGCCTTTTTTTATTCAGATAAAATTACTAAAAGCCCTATGAGCTCCACTTACATTATTTAAACCGGGTTGTCAGAGGGCAAGAGGCATAAACTTACCTCTATCAAATTCAACCTTGTTAAAACAATCTCAGTTATTCAATCTAAATGTTCAGAATTTAGGGTTTAACTAAAACTAGAATAAGACAGTTCCTTTCTGACCATATATCCATTATTATATTTAGGCCCCCCTTTTTTTTCTCTGATTAAGTCATCCTCTTAAAGCTTTCTTTCCTCTCATTTGCCACCTCCATATTGATGGATTTATTGAAATCAGTTATCCATGATATCAGATACCCATGATTTATACACATTTGCTCAAGAAATAGAAACATTTGTCCACACAAAGAATTTATATGAATGTCCGTAGCAATTGTATTTGTGATAGGCAAAAACTAGAAACAATATTGATGTCCATCAACAAGTAAATGTTTTATACAAAATAGGATATAGCCCTAATTCCTATTTTATGGATGTAAAATGTCGAGGTTGCTACAAGATCACCACGGTTTTCAGCCATGCCCAGATGGTGGTTCTTTGTGTAGACTGTTCAACCGTGTTGTGCCAGCCGACGGGAGGAAAGACCAGCCCTCTGTGAGGGCTGTTCATTTAGAAGAAAGCAACACTAATGATCTGCACAACCTCTTGAATTTGTGTTACATCACAGAAAGCCTTATCAGTTCAGTAATTCCAGTTAATCTACCAAGATAATGTAATTATGTTTAATTTTGTAAGGTTTACAACAGTGATCTCCTATTTTGGTGTCAGTTTTTCAATAAAGTTTTGATTATGGGCAAAAAAATAAAAAAATAAAAAATAATGAAATACTATTGGACAGACAATAAGGAAAAAAAGTAAGTTGCTAACATATGTACCATGATATTTGATTCTCAAAATCATTAAGTTGATCAAAGAAATCAGAAAGACATAAACACGCACATGCACACAATCAGAAAATAAATGTAAAAATTTATTTATAAAAAAAATTAAACTATCATGGTATAAAGCAGATTCACAGTTGCTTAAAGATCAAGGGCAGAGTGAAAGCTGGACTGTAAAGAAACCCAGGAATGTTAGAGTTGATGGACATGTTTGTATTTGTGGTGAGGATTTCCTAGGTTTATAGAACTATCAAGATATATAGAAGAGTATAACTTAAAAATATTCAAGTTATTGTGTATAAGCTATTCTTCAGTGTATAATATGACAGGGGATTTCTGAAAATTGAAATTCCCCAATGGCATGTCCCAAAATGCATAATGCCCACTGTAATAAAACACACTCCAAAAGAGTCTGGTGTTTCACGCTTTGTGAATGAATTTCGCAATATAATACGATCCTCAAAGAACACTACAATCCTTCCTCATCTCCTCATACTTCTTTATCTTTATTCAGCCTAGAATATCACTCTCAACTCCTCCCATAACATTTCCACAGAATTATATTGTTTCTTTCAAATATGTGCATCAGAATTAGGTTTCTCTACAGTCTCTACTTCCCTAAAATTTCTACTTGAATTTTCCCTGCCCATTTTGTCTACATTCAAATTTCTTCTTTTCTTTTTTTAAACACTTATTTATTTTTAGAGAGGGAGTGAAAGAGAAAAGGAGGGGGGTCAGAGGGAGAGAGAAAATCTCCAGCAGACTCCCTGTTGAGCACAGAGCCCAAAACAAGGCTCGATCTCACAACCCTGAGATCATGACCCAAGCCAAAATCAAGAGTCAGACTCTCAACCTACTGAGCTATACTTAGACTTGGAAACTTTGGTGATCTAGATTAAAAGGAGTATAAAGATCTCACCATGATCCATGGGTTTGTAGTTGATAACCCAGATATGATATGACTTTGGAATAGAAATTACATCCTAGCATGAGAACATTATAAGAATAATTTTTTCCTAACAGTGTGAATGAAGCTGAGTTTGACAAGATCAAGAAAACTTGCACGCAGTAATTTAGATGCTTGTCAGAATAAAACACAAGACCACTTAAATGAAGATAACGTATTTTTGGTGCCTTGTTACTTGTCTCCCACAGTATCCAGCATTTTATAACCGAACACAACAAAACATCAGACTTGCACTTAAAACCAAAGGAAGAGGAAGCAGTCAATGGAAATTGAATGTAATATGTGACAGATATTTTAGGTGCAGACTAGGACTTAGTTAGCTATTGAAAATATGAATATATCTGGGAGGTACTGTGAGTTTGGTTCCACAATGCGTATCACAATAAAGCCAGTCAAATGAATTTTTTGGCTTCCCAATGCATATACAAGTTTTGTGTACACTATACTGTAGTCTTTGAAGTGTGCAATAGCACTATGTCAAAAAAATGTACATATTTTAATTAAAAAATAGTTTATTACTAAAAAATGCTAATCACCACCTGAGCTTTCAAGAAGTTGGAATCTTTTTGCTAGTAGAGGATCTCGCCTTGATGCTGATGACTGCTGACTGATCAGGGTGGCGGTTGCGACAGGTTGGGTTGGGTGTGGCAATTTCTTAATGTAACATGTTTGGTGCATTGATTGAGTCTTCCTTTCATGATCATTTTCTCTGTGGCATGCGGTGCTGTTTGAAAGCATTTTACACACAGTGGCACGTCTTCAGAATTGGAATCAATCCTCTCAAAATCTGTAGACGCTTTATCAACCAACCATATGTAGTATTTTAAATTCTTTGTTGCCATTTCAACAATCTTCACAGCACCTTCACCAGGAGGAAATTTTATCCCAAGAAACCATGTTATTGCTCATTTATAAGAAGCGACTCTTCATCTCTTGAAGCTTTATCATGAGTTTGTCACCTCTTCAGGCTCCACTTCAAATTCTAGTTCTCTTGCTGTCTCTACTGCATCTGTAGTTACTTCCTCCACTGAGTCTTGAACCTCTCAAAGTCAGCCATGATGGTTGGAATCAACTTTTTCCAAACTCCTGTTTATGTTGATATTTTGACCACTTTTCATGAATCGCAAGTGTTCTTACCGACATCTAGAATAGTGGACTCTTTCCAGAAGGTTTTCACTTTGCTTTGTTCAGATCCATCAGAAGAATCACTGTCTATGGAAGCTGTAGCCTTACTAAATGTATTTCTTAAATAACAATATGTGAATATTGAAATTACTCCTTGATCCATGGGCTGCAGAATGGATGTTGTATTAGCAGGCATGAAAACAACATTAATCGCATTGAACATTTCCATCAGAGCTCTTGAGTGACTAGGTGCATTGTCAATGAGCAGTGATATTTTGAGAAAAAAATTTTTTCATTGATTTTTGTTGTTTTTGCAGGAACCATCAAGGCTTTGATGTTCCATTTATAAAGCACAGGTAGAGTAGATTTAGTATCATTCTTGAGGGTCCCAGAATTTTTAAGATGATCAATGAGTATGACTTCAACTGAAAGTCATCAGCTATATAGCCCCTAACAGGAAAGTCAACCTCTCCTTTTAAGTTCTGAGATCAGGTGTGGGCTTCTCCTCTCTGGCTATAAAAGTCCTAGGTGGCATCATCTTCCAATAGAAGGCTGTTTCATCTATGTTGAAAATCTGTTGTTTGGTGTAGTCACCTTCATTAATTATCTTAATTCTTAATTTATTGAAAAGGTAGCTTTGTGTTTCATGTAATAATAGTAACAATGTATTGGGTGATTATATCCTGTGGATGAGAGAAATGAATGACAGCTTTGTCAAAAGGGATGGGAAGGAAAACTTTAGAATACTATGTTACACGATTTCTGTACTACATATGAAGCAATGCATGTGAAAGTGGTCCTAAATTAGTTAAAAATACATAATATATACTATAGGATTACCATTAAAATTATTTTTAAGGAAATGTAATTGAGACTTCTGTTTATCCCCTCCCCACAATGAGAAGCGCTGTGCTCTAACTCCAACCTACTCAACTTGGTTGAAACCCAGCTGGCACCAAAATTCCAGCTTACCACTCTTCTCTCAAGAACCTTGACACCAAACTCATTGGAAACACAGCACAGGTCAGTTAAAAGGACCTGCCCCTAGAGAGACAAAGATACAGATAGTGTAGATGAGGCTATCTATTACATCAAGGCCAATATCTTCTTCAAAAACTGTGAGATTGGGATACCTGGGTGATTCAGTGGTTGAGCGTCTGCCTTTGGCTCAGGGCGTGATTGCAGTCCCAGGATCAAGTCCCACATTGGGCTCCCTGCATGGAGCCTGCTTCTCCCTCTGCCTGTGTCGCTGCCTCTCTCTCTGTGTGTCTCTCATGAATGAATAAATAAAATCTTAAAAAAAAAAAACTGTGAGATTAAGAATGAAGCTGATAGAACCTTGATAGTTGTAACTCCCTACATTTCTGAGTGCCTAAAAAACTCCAAAGTGCAGTTCCAAAAGATAAATTGAGAAATAAATGTGTACTCTAGGAATCACTAATTTTCTCACTCCTGGAGAGCCTGGTTTTCCACTTAATGCAATTTATGCTAAGTCTGCAAGCGGGAAGATGAGGTGATGAGGACTTCCTTACAACAACTGAGACAAGACACTGGACTGACTTGGTGAGAAATCTTTTCACCTTCAGAATGATAAACCCAGCAAGTGCTGGCCTTGCTTTGTGAAGAGACAGTTCATGACCATGTCTTAGGACCTGGAGAGTAAAAGGAGCATGGGCAGACACTGTTTCCACAGTCATGGGCAGCATTTTACAGTAAGATGTACACAGTTCTTGGCCTTGATTTGATAAAGTTTTATACAGAAAAGAGCATGTCTTCACTTAAAGAAATCTTTATTAAGAATTTGGGTTGGGGAGAGAAGAATGGGTTTTCAAAGTATGATTTTAAGTTTTCTGTAGCTTACAGCTGGTGCTTAATAAGAGTAAGTAATAATAAATTTCTAGCATTAAAAATATTTATACTTTAAGGGGGAGATAAATTGAAATCAAAATGTTCAATTAAGTACAGAAGTAAAGGAATAATAGTTATAAAATACAAAAATGATGATTATGAAACATTATAAACATGAGAGATAGTAATCCAACTATATCAATACTCAATTTAAATGTGACCTGACTAAATATACCAGTTAAAAGACAGGAATCATCAGAGCAGATTAGAAAATAATATCCAACTCTATTTTGTCTGCAAGAAATACCCTTTAAATATAAAGACTGATCTAGGTTAAAAGTAAGGACACAGAGGAAGACCTACCATGCTACAACTAATAATAATAATAATAATAATAATAATAACAATAATAATAATATCTGGAATAGCCTTTTTATTTTCTTAAGATTTTATTTATTTATTCATGAAAGACACACACACAGAGAGAAAGGCAGAGACACAGGCAGAGGGAGAAGCAGGATCCATGCAGGGAGCCTGATGTGGGACTCGATCTCAGGTCTCCAGGATCACACCCTGGGCCAAAGGCAGGCGCGAAACCACTAAGCCACCCAGGGATTCCCATGGAATAGCTTTTTTAATTTCAGACAGAGCAGACTTCAGAACAAGAAAGGTTCTCAGGTATAAAGAAGGGCATTGTGTAGAAGAAGTCAATTATCCAAGATGACACAAAAATCTTCCATGTGTATGTACCTAACAAAAAAGTACCAAAATACAGAGGCAAAAACTGACAGACCTGAGAGGAAATAGAGACAAATCTACTATTATAGAGACACAAAATCTACTATGTTAGTAATTAATATATCATGTAGAAAGAAAATTGATAAAGATATAAATTACCTGAGCACAGCTATCAATTAAATTGATCTAATTGTCATTTATACAATATTCCTTCCAACTGTAGCAAAATATGCATGCTTCTTAAATTCATATGGAACATACATCAAAATAGACTACATAATGGGTCATTCAGCACCCTTAATGCACAAAAGAATAATGTTAAGGGTTGAAAAGATATGATGAATTTGACCTTATTTGGAAATAGTAGATGGAATCAAGTCAAGATGAGGACACTAAGGTGAGCACTAATCTAATATAAATGATATATGTATATGAAGGGAACAAGATAGAAACATATAGGGAAGAAACAGCCATGCGAGATGAAGGCCCAGAAGGGAGTAATGATACCTCAAGACATGGGACACCATGTCCCATGGTGCTACTGGAGGCTCAGAGATTCAAGGAAGACTCCTCCCCTTAAGTCTTCAGAGGGAGCATGGCTTGGTTTTGAACTTCTAGCTTCCAAAACTATGAATGAATATATTTTTGTTGTTTTAAGCCATGCAGTTTGTGGTACTTTGTTATAGCAGCCCTAGGAAACAAATACAAATAGAAATCACACAAGATGTGTTCTCTGACCAAGATCAAACTAGATTTTTTTTTTTAAAGATTTTATTTATTTATTCATGAGAGACACACAGAGAGAGGCAGAGACACAGGCAGAGGGAGAAACAGGCTCCCTGCTTGATGTGGGGTTCCTGGACCTGGGATGACACAATGAGGCAAAGGTTGACACTCAACCGCCAAGCCACCCAGGTGCCCCAAATTAATATAGAAATTAAGAAGAGAAAGACCACCAGAATATATACAAATATCTGGAAATTAAATGATACATTTCTAAATAACCCAAGGATCAAAGAAAAAGTCTCAATAGAAATTTTAAAAGTATGTTTTGAATTAAATGAAAATGAAACCACAACTTATCAGAATCTGTGGAATGAAGTAAAAATATTGTTTAGGGAGAAATCTGTTCCTTTAAGTGCATACTTAAGAAAATAAAGATGAAATACATAAATCAATAACCTTAATTTCCATCACAGGTAGCTAGAAAAAGAAGGGCCATTTAAGCTGAAAGTAAGTAGGAAGAACAAGATACTAAAATTAGAAGAGAAATCAATGAAATTTAAAATAAGACAACCATAGAGAAAATGAACAAAATCTCAAACTAGTTCTTGGAGATCAATAACATTGATATATCTGTACTCAAGTTAACTAATTGGGAAAAGGAGAAGAGAGAGACAGAGAGAAAGTCAACAGAGAGAGAGAGAGAGAGAGAGAGAGAGAGAAGAAAAAACAAAAAACAGATTATCAGAAATGAAAGTAGGTCATCATGAATGACCCCACAGACATTAAAATAATAATAAAGAAATGCTTTCTACAGATATACCCACACATTTGTAATTTAGATGAAATGGAACAATTCTTGAAGGACACAGACTACCAAAACTCATATGAGGGAAAGTAGGCAACCAGAAAGGTCTTACATCTACTACTAAATTAATAACCTTCCAATAAAGAAAGTACAAAGCTCAGATGGTTTGACTGGCAAATTCCACTAAATATTTAAATAAGAAATCATCCTAATTGCCCAAACTTTGTTCCAGAAATAAAAGAAGCAGGAATACATCTTACCTCATTCTTATGAGGTCAGCATTGCCCTAATTCAAAAGCAGATTAAAAGAAAACATTTCAAAAGAGAAAAGAACATTATCTTTAATAAACATAGTTGCATAAATTCTCAACAACTGCTACCATATAAAATTCAGTAATATGGAGAAATAATTATAGACCACAATCTAGTTGATTTTTCTGGGCATGGGAGGCAGGTTTCATATTTTAAAATCAATTAATGTAATCTTCCACATCAAAAGATTTAAATAGGCATTTAATTTTATGAAGTTTTTGATTTTGATTCTAGTATAGTTAACATACAATGTCATGTTAGTTCCAGGTGTACGATATGGCGATTCAACACTCGTAGGTTACCAAGAGCTCATCATAAGTGTACTCTTCAGTTCCACATGTTTTTGAGTTTTACATAAAGTCGATCAGTAATTGTGTCTTGAATTTTTTTCATTCAACATTATGTTTATGAGATTCATCATGATTTGGCTTAAAGTTGTACTTGGTTCTCATTCTACTCCTGATGGATATTAAATTTGAAACTTTCACAGGCAGAGCTGCTATGGAAATTATACATCTGGTTCCCTTGGGAAGTAAATCACTAAACCCTCGTGCTCATTGGATAATGCCAAATTATTTTCCAAAGTGGGTGCCAACTTATACTCCCACACACAGTGTATAAATGTTTTCATTGCTCTGTCTCAACAGTACTTAGTTTTGTTTGTTTGTTTGTTTGTTTTTTACTGTGAGTTATTATGCGTTATCTCTGGTTTTAATTACTCCCTTTATCTCCAATAGAGTATATTTTTATAGTTTAGAAGAAGATAAAAAAAAGAAAAATCATGATTATAGAAATTCCCAAGCACTGGAAAAAAAATCTATCATCTGTTTTTGACAAAAATTTGCAGAAAATTAGGAATATGGAATAAGTTCCTCAGCTTGGTAAAGAACACCCACAACAAAACTAGACAGCGGAAAACAAAACTAAGAGCTAACATCACAATTAATTATGAGAACGTGGATGTTTCCCTTCTAAAAGTAGAAACAAGGTGAGGATATCCTCTCTCCCTACACCTCTTCAATGTCAGTGTGGAGGTCCTAGCTAATATAATAAGAAAAAAAAATGGAAGGTGTACATGTAAGGATGGCAGAAATAAAACCATCTCTGTTCACAGAAGGTTTGTCAATGGTAGAAATGCAAAATGTTACAATCATTTTGGAAGAGGGTTTGATGGTTTCTTGCAAGGTTACATATTCTTACCGGATGATCCAGCAGTCATGCTCCTAGGTATTACCAAATTATTTGAAAACGTAGGTTCATACAAAAACCAACACATGAATATTGTATCAATCTTATGTACAGCTCCCCAAAACGGAAAGCAACTTAGGTATCCCTCAGCAGGTAAATGAATGAATGAATGAATGAATGAATGAATGAATTGTAGTACATCAGTACAATGGAACATTATTCATCACTGAAAAGAAACATGCCATCAAGCCATGAAAAGACAGGGATGAATCTTAAATCTACATTGCTAAGTGAAAGGAGCCAGTCTGAAAAGACTATATACTGAATCATTTCACGTATATGATGTTTGTAAAAAGCAAACAATATAGATGGTTGCATATAACTGGTTGCTAGACGTTTTGGGGTGTGAGGGTTTAAGGCTTTAAGAGAAAAAGAGGAGATTTAGGGTGGGGGGAGGGTCAGTGAGAGTTCCTTGATAACAGAGCTTGAGAGAACGTGACAACACAAAGAGTGTACATCCAAATGTGCAAATTTAAAGAAACAACTATGGAGGAGGTTGGGGAAACCTAGGCTAGAATACAGACTGGGACCAAAAAAATATCATTATTAGAAATATATGAAGCTGTCTCACGGAAGGGGATGGGGAATCAAGCTTGCTGACCTAAGTAACTTTGGAAACGAGACGAAAGGTAGAAGGAACTCTATGTATATTTAATATTCCTTATTTAATGATGTTGTTTCCTATGGGATTACAGGTTATCAAAGACCATCACAGCCAAAAGGAGCTGAAGAAGACATGACAACCAACACAATATGTTATTCTAGCATAGAATAGATCCTACAGTAGAGTGAAGGACATGAGATTAAAAACTAAAGAAATAATGAATAGCATATGGACTTCAGTTAATAATGTATCCAACAAAAAATAAAAATAAAAGTAAAAAAAATAAGAAAAAAATAATAATGTATCCAATATAGGTTCATGCAACTAAGACAAGCGTGTCACAGTAACGTAAGCTGTCACTACAGGAAACATGAGTGACAGATGTATGGAAACCTCTGAACATCTTTGCAATTTTTCTGTAAACCCCAAATCTTCTAAAATGAAAATTTTGTTTAAGACAGCAGCTTAGGAAAAAAAATATATGGTATCCCGTGATTTATTTAAAAAGACCAAAGTCAGTACTTGATCTTGCTGTTAGACACAGCTGTGTGTTTCCGTGCACACGTCCTCATGTATATGTGTGCCTTAAATGTGGAAGAAAATATTATGGGGGGATCCCTGGGTGGCTCAGAGGTTTAGCCCCTGCCTTCGGGCCCAAGGCTTGATCCTGGAGTCCTGGGATCGAGTCCCACATCGGGCTCCCTGCATGGGAGGGAGCTCCCTGCATGCTTCTCCCTCTGCCTGTGTCTCTGTCTCTCTCTGTCTCTGTCTCTCTCTGTCTCTCATGAATAAATAAATAAGATCTTTAAAAAAATAATAAAATAAAAAAATAAAATATTATGAAATGATAGACAAAAATACATGCGTGTAGTTATTTCTTATAGAACATTTGGAATTGAGGATATGATTTAAATCCCATCTTAATGCTATATATAATGTTTCAAAATTTACAAGAACAGTTATGCAATGGATTACTTAAGGGATTATTTCTTTGAAAAAATAAAGGGCCAAACTGTATGGGCATAAACTGCCCTACCATCCTCTATTAGCAGCATGGTTTGGAACAATTCTTGAATAACTGTTCCCTCCTGTGGAAAAATAGAAACAATTATATTTACCTTAATAATGCAGCAGTTCCTTTACTTAGCAACCCGTATCTCCTTCTAAAAAGTCTGCACATGTAAAATTATTTCTCAGATCTCAATGCTCTCTCAAATTGCTTTCTGATTAGGGGATCTATAGTAGAAAAATGAATTCACCATGTTAAGGATCCCCGATGGCTGGTAGGTGGAGAAGTTGAGGTGAGACTTTAGTTGGAAAGCTTAAAGATCAACTTTAGACTCCGAGTCATACTCCTCAAAATTGATACAATTGCCTAATGCATATTTTAAGTACTTAATCTCTAAGGCAAAATCTCATTTCTTGGTAAGAATTAACAAAATCTCAGCCATCATGTAAGTATGTTGTATACTTACAACTATCCAGAGTATATAGTCCTTGAACATTATATACAAAGTCTTTGTTTTGCATAATTTTCATACATAAATTATTCCTCTGTAAATGATACGTATCTAGTCACACATATCTGGGTGTATCACATATATAATGTGTTAAAGGCTCATTAAACAGACCAAAACATGAATCTCAGCAAATGTTGCATGTAGGTTTTGTCAAGTTACCATAATTTCCCTTTTCATTCCCTGAAAAATCCTAAAAAGAGTATGGCTTCCGACAGAGGGGCTATAGAGAGCTGATACCATCACAGAGGATTTTGAAAAATGGCTCAAAGGCTTTGAATATTTGTGTTAGATTCATTTACCACCTAAATCATGAGCGGACTGGATTAGAGCATCTCTAAAACTTAATCTTAAGTGTTCTCTGTGGGGGGAGACTCCATAATTAATGGAGGCACCCCTAAGAGAGTCCTTCAAATAGGGTCAGAGGATATTGAGGAAGGGAGGCCTGTGCACATCTCCTGTTTCAATTCTTGGAACACCATGAACTCTGGACTTTCATCAGCTGCAACTTGCCAATTGCACCTTTCCTGCCTCCTGAATATGCCCGTCTACTTTGGGCCAAAATCGAGATAACGTGGCATCTGTTAGAGGAATAGACAATCCTGTATCAGATGGTTTAACTCCATCAGCATCACTCATAATTGTTTCAAAACATGTACCTTATGGTTTTGCCTTTGATTTTCAGTTAACCGTGTGCCTCCTGGATTGCATCCCTCACACCTCAAATATATGCTTTTAGTTGCTTCACAGCCTCGTCTTGGTTGATCTCTAATTCAAATAGCTATAGAGTGGGATGTTAAATTTATTCAACAAGGAACCCATTAGACTTGAGGTAGTGGTCCATTTAAGCCAATCAAAATGTAACCCTGTAAATGCCTCAAGGTTGCAAAATCAAAACACTAACGATAACCAATCATAAGCAGCCAACTCATCTTTAGCCAAATAATTCCTTTCTTTGCATTTTTTAAAAAATTAAGTCCTTTTTCCCGGCTCCTTGTAGGTGGAGCACACCTAACCATTTAATGTTTTGCACTGCCCAGTTTCAATAGATTTTTGCTCAAATCAACTCTTAAAGTTTTTATTATGCCTCAGTTTATCTTTTTAATCTTACCCTGTTTTTTGTTTTGTTTTTGTTTTTGTTTTTGCCTTGGTTTATCTGTTAACAGTTCATAGCACAAAAAGAAAAGAAGGAGACTTTCCCAAATAGCAATGTTATCATTCCTCAAATCACACAACCCAGCTTCAAAATGGTGCTGAAAACCCAAATTTCTTTACTCCATGCTCAGGGCTCTACCAAGCATGTTGCAGGTTGGAGAGCTATGACCTGAATTATCCATTGCCCTCAGTGATCCCAGGATAACGGGAAAAGCAAAATCCTGTTAAGATCAATCTAGATCACAGGACACTCCCTTTTCTCTGGGCAAGAAGGGGTGGACACATGTGCTGTCCGTGCTCCTCTGGCAGACCGTGTTCTTTATGCCACGTTTAGCAGGCAAAACTTGATGTTCTGATTATCTTGAGGTTTCTGAAGCTCAAACCAACAACTTTAATTTCAAAAGCCCTAAGTTGCCTGATATTATAATATTTTAAGGAAATGTAGACCAGTATGAATCACCAAATACCAAGAATGAGCAATATGAGTGATAAATAGAAGCTAAAAGAATAACTTAATCTAATTAGGAGGAAACCTTCGAAATTCTATAAGCAAGTATATGTAGGGAGACAAAGAATACTTCTCAGGTAGCTTGTAGATCACTGGTAATAAATGTGAGTGTGTGAGCGTATCCTCAAGTGTTTGGGCTTCCTTCAGTATCTGATCCCCTCTATTTAGTGTGTACCGAGATACCTGATAGCTAGGAACTAATAGGTTCTTGCAATATTCCTGATTTTAGGATCATAGAGTACACAACCCTTGCTGGAAATGCTGTGAAGCTACACAGATGAAGCCAACATGACCTTGCATACATCCAAGGCCAGCAATCAAAATCTTTATTTACCCCTTTATGATGTCCCTGGATATCAACTGTTTCCCAAAACATTTCTCAAGGTGTGGGTGTTCTTTAAAACTACTTCAAATTATTTCAGTCTTTTCTCCTGAATTCTCCTAAGGCAGAGGGGAAAACCAGAGTCTAATTTATAACTCTGAAGACCGGGACCTAATTTATAACTCTGAAGTTCACTGGAGATTTTAAGAGACAGCAGTCTCAGCTCACTGGCTACTGAATGAAAGGTCCTTTTTTATTTTTTAGAAACAAACATTATATTACAGTCGTGTTTAGCCCAGCTGGGGAAGCCTAATGTAGCTTGAAATAAGTTTTGTTATGAAGTAGTGATTCTGAGCTGGAATGCCTAGTCTTGCTGGCCAGGGGTGTTTACAGAGCCTAGCACCATCTTGGGAGAAAAAAAAAAAAAAAAAAAAAAAAAAGTGAAATAAAGGCATGCATTGTAAGGGATTATAAATAAAGGCTTTGCTGCAACCACAGGGTTTGGATTTAATTTGTTTGTGGCTCTTTCTGTGCAGTACTCTCTGTTCCTCTGTATTGCTAACTTGAGCTTCTTTGATTTCCATAGTGATACCCCCAGGGAATTTCTCTTCTATTTGGTGTTTGGCTTACGATTGTTGGATTGTTGATTTCTGGTCTTACTCTGTGTCATAAACCCATTTTCTGCTGAATATCACTGAAAGGTATTAGAGAATCTATTTGAAAAATCAGTTTGTCAGCCTTCTCTTTTTCCCAAACTGGATGAGGCTTGAGTTTCTAAAATGTAGCAATTTTAGAATAAAGGAATCAGAATAAATCCTTAAGAGCAAGCAGTCTCAGATACTTTCCAAACACATGCTAAACAAAAGTACATTTAACCTGACATTTTAAAATCGCCTCAAAAGCCATGAAAAAAAAAATCTATAATGATTAGCTAAACTTTTAAACTAGTGATTACTGATGAGCCTATATAATGTAAAATACTATTTTAAAATAATAATGTTGGGGCACCTGGTGGCTCAGTTTGTTAAGTGTCAGACTCTTGGTTTTGGCTCAGGTCATGGTCTCATGGTCTTGGATGGAGCCTGACAACAGGCTCTGCCCTCAGCATGGAGTCGGCTTCAGTCGCTCTCCCTCTCCCTCCAGTCTCTCTCATTCTTAAATAAATAAATAAAATCCTTAAAAACGCTAGTGTTAATAAGTTTTAGAGACAAAAAAATCAGCATACAGATTATAGTGTGAAGCACTGTGGGAACTGCATGGAATAGGATGGAATGGAATGGAAGGTAACAGTGTCTAGTGCTAGGATTTCATCAGAAGCTATGTGACCTTGGGCAAATCAGTTCATCTTTCTGGGTCAATTGTTTATTAACAATTTTTTAAAGGCTTTATTTATTTAACAGAGACCACAAGCAGGGGGAGTGGCATGCAAAAGAAGTGTCAGCAGAGGGAGAGGGAGAAGCAGGCTCCCCTCAGAGCCGGGAGCCTGATGTGGATCTGGATCCAGGGAGCCTGGGATCACGACCCGAGCAGAAGGCAGACGCTTAACCTGCTGAGCCACCCAGGCACCCCTCTGAACAGCATTTTAATGAGTACTCTAACATATTGCACACATTTGATAGGCATTATTATTATTTTCTCTATTTTTAAATAAGAAACCTGAGGCACAGAGAGTCTATGTGACATAAGCACGATCACACAACTCATAGGAGAATTAATCCCATTATTCAGCTTTTAAACACATCCAAGACCAGCACCTACTTTCTTAACCAAGGTGGGGTATGTCATTTGAATCAAATAACCTACATGTGTAGAAAAGTAGACTGAGGCTAAGTAACTCACTGAGGGACACTTAGCATCATTAAGGCTTATATCTTGTGTTCTTTTCTCCAACACAACAAAACTCTAAAAATGTCTATATGTTTATGACTCCACTATGCTTTGCTCTTTCAGAAAGAGAAGTTAATAAAAGCAAATACTATAATTAAAATTTCACAAAAAATGAATATAAATGGTGTAATGTATACTTCAGATTTCCTCAAACAACCTGAAAATATTAAAGAGGAAATTAAATCTTATTCTCAGTGTTTATTTTCAATAGTTTTGATTGTTCATTTAGGATAAAGAGTGTATAAAAATATCACCCTTTTGCTTATAAGAATTAATGGGAGTTAATGATGATTTACATGTTTAAGGATGCATCACACATCTCTAGTATGTTAACCCCCTCCCCATCCCTTTCGCCCCGAGATTCCACAGCATTTATCTTTTACTCTGGCCATTTTTGTTGTAAGCAGCTTCATTCACCTGTGACCCATCTTGGCTCAGCTGAACCTCCTTTTCTTTGGGTCCCAGCTTTTTTTGGTCTGAGGCTTCAGTCTAGGGCAGGCATCTTATGGGAACTAATGACATTCACACATCTGTAATTTGGGAAGGCAGTACTTGTCCAGTAGGGCAATGATGCTCATCTGTGCTGGAATCATTTCACCAAATAAACTCCAAGCATATGATTCTTTGACTCGATTCCCACTTTCTGCAGAAACCCAAGCGTAGACATAAGATAGAAGGTCTAGATGCTATATTTTTATGAATTTGCCCTCATTTCTACCTACATCAGGAGGAGGGTACATGCTATAGTTTCAAAATTTGTATGGACATGTTTATTCTTGAATGGATTTAATTCTGAAGTTTTTTTTTTCAAATACTCAGCTAAAAGATATTGTATGTCAAACTCTTCATAATTTTTTGATGTTGTACATTGGATTAAGTATATATATACGCACATTTTTTAAAAAATCTAAAAATTAAGACATATGAAATATAAGTAAAATACATATCAAAATATAATTAATCAGGGCAGCCTGGCTGGTTCAGTGGTTTAGTGCCGCCTTCGGCCCAGGGCCTGATCCTGGAGTCCTGGGATTGAGTCCCACGTTGGGCTCCCTGCATGGAGCCTGCTTCTCCCTCTGCCTTTGTCTCTGCCTCTCTCTCTCTCTCTCTGTGCGTACCTCATGAATAAATAAATTAAAAATAATATATACAGTCTTACAACATATACATCTACATACACACACAGAGTATATAATAACATATATTTTATACATGGAAAATCATGTTTTAGGGTTTGTTAAACATACTCTTTTTGATTCCCTAATTCAAAAATTGAGGGATGCCATGAAACTAGTCAATGGATTTTATAAATAGTTTCTTCTTTATTTGTCGCAGGCCTGAGCAATATCCAAAATTCGTGGCCTTGATTCCAGACATTTGCAGGGCCTTTAATCTGCTGAATGATTGTCAGGACATCTCTTTTGGTGACAAAGGACAGATGAAAAAGGCTTCATGCTTATTGTTCAAAGTTACGATGGTGATGTTTAGAATTAGAGGTGCTGAAAGGAAGGCAATTATCTATCTCTATTCCTTTCCTCGAAAAATAAAGTGAGAGTCCATGATAACCACAAACATGATTTTAATTTTCCTGATTTTGGACACTGAAAGGCTGATTTCTTCCTATTATTAAATATTGGATTATTTAAATATTCAGATGATTAAAATATGAAGAAGGGTATGAATAATCTCTAAAGAAATGTGCCTAAAGCACAAGATATTTAGAGATCTCATGTTCACTGTTTTTCAAGATAAGCAGACTGTTCTGGTAGATTTGGAAGATAGTGATAACAGTATAACTTTAATAATATTAATATTAATGGAAATAATTTGCATAACAAAAATTCTATGAACTTTAAAAAACATTTATGGAACATAACACTATGTACTAAGCTTTCATATAAACTATTAACATCTAATTTCTAATTAATCCTCACATATCCTATTTGTTATATTATTATCCGTGTTTTGAACACTGTAGTATGTACTTGGCATCCTTACAAAATTCTAATATTGAATTTCTAGTGATTGCATACACACTATCAGGCATATTATTACCACTGTTCTCAAAATGAGAAAAACAAAGCATACAAAGATTAAATTATATGCCTAAAGTCATATAGCGAGTAAAGGATGGAACCATTATGGAAGCCAGGTGGTCTGAACACAGATCTACTGCATTATGCACTGAACTACAGGGCTCATGACTACTTACATCACCTCAGAATTAGCTTACACTGTTAAGGTTTGGGTTATGGAATCATGGGCTTTAGACAGAATTATTTTCCCAAGGGTGTCCCCCCCCAGTTGCACACCAAGTGCAGATAGTGATAGAAATTCATGATAGTTTTCATTTTGTGTTCTTTGTTTTTTGCATTTCCAAACTCTCTATAATGAACATGCTTATCTTTGCAATAAAACCAATCATTAGAATGCATTTAAGCATCAGGTACCTGGGTGGCTCACTCAGTTGGGCGTCCAGCTCTTGATTTTCCCTCAGGTCATGATCTCAAGGTGGTGGAATCCAGGCCTGAGTGGGCTTTCCACTCTCAGTGTGGAGTCTGCTTCTCTCTCTCTCTCCCGCTTCCTGTACCAAGCCCTCCCCCCTACTTGAGCATTCTCTCCCTCTCTCTCTCTGAAATGAATAAATAATTATTTAAAGAAGGAAAACAATATATTTAAGTGTGTTGTAGAGCTATGGCAAAAATCTAATAAAGTAAATCTGAAAAATGCACCACAGTGTGCATCCTTATGATCATGTTTTAATTATAATTTTTACAATATGCAAATTATTATGTTATACGTACCAACCAAGCTCAACCGTATATGTCTTGATGGAATATTAAAATACGAAACTTATGAATTTAATGTTTGCCATGCTATTTGTCATGAAAATTATTTGATCTACAACCTTTTGCTCCTCTTTTTCTGTCATAATTGTCATTTCATATTGTAAAAGTCATCAACAAAATGGTATATTTACATTTCCTACCACAATTATATATGTAATGGTTATTTAAACACCTCTAAAACAAAATACCTTACTATATACAATAATTTTCTTATATTTATATTTTTGACAGTTATGTTTCATGTAAATGAATGTGGTATATTTATATCTTAAGAACATATTTTGATCTTACTACTGATTAAAAGACTGAATGTCAATAATTTTTTTCCACCATGAAACCCTAGTGGAATCTTTCCCTTATTAATTAATGATGCATATCTTAACTATTCCATTTTCCCCCAATTATTTAACTGTGGATAGGAGACATTTCAAAGCACATGTTCCTTCAGTTCAGTTAGTGCAGTCATTTTTATTTTTAGCTAACTGAAGCGCTTTTTATATAAAGTTTCCATTTCAATATGTGGCAAGATTTACACGTCAATTAAATTAGCATTCTCTCTACCATTTTTGGGTTCTATCTGTACTCGCATTGTACAGGGTTGTGGCAGAAATCTGACTTTGATGGTCTATTTCTCTCCTTGCTGGTATCCAGTCTTCCTCCCCATTGTCTCTGTGTTTTGTTCAACAAATGTTACTACTTCGTCCCTCTCTGCCTTACTTCTATGTCTGTCCAGGCCAGTTCATTTTCTCAAGTGGCTCATATGTTTCTCTTTGGTTACTAGAAACTCAGTGAGTCTATTTATGGGGCTTGGCAACCTACTCAACACATAATTGTTACACGACTTTCTGATCATTATTGGGAAAAGTAGGATTTCTACGAGCCCCATTTTCAAGTTTATCCCCCTAACCATATTAGTTAACCATTTTTAATTGGCCCCATGATGTGCTGCACTAAGAAAATGTGAGACCCTTTTACAGAACTGGGACACACACATGCAGAAATTTCTGATCTCTTCTACTTCTAGTTTCTTAAATTCAGTGTAGAGATTCTGCATGTCATACTGCCATTGGGCTAGTAGGAATAACTGTCACCATAAGTTATTGCTACAATAATGCAGCTTGTGTATAAAATGAATTAATTATTTAGCTAACATATAAACATATAATACTTTCTTTACATTCTTTCCCATTTAATAAAACCTAGTAATCTTCTATCTTTAAAGGTTGTGTAATATGGCATCTTCAAGAGCATAGAATGGATGAGACTAAGTTTCCTTGAGATGACATCAATAGGTGAAATTAAAAAATATGTTTTCTTGATCGATAATCCATACCTTTATAATTTCTTTTGAATTAATGTATTATTTAATTTAATATGCTAACCTTAAAATTTCAGTGATTTAACATATTCAACATCTTCTTCTCATTATATCACAAACCAGTGATGATGTTCCTAATGAGATGCCTGAGTCCCCCAGTATGAAACAGTGAAATTTCAAGATATTTAAAGCTAAAAGGACAGAATAGTTCATTATCTGATAAAGTAGACAGAAGAATGGCAGCTAGAATTCAGCGTATGAAATGAAAGCCATTATTATTAAGCTTATTGAAGGATTTAAACACTATTTATAAAATAATAGCCTCCGAGCCTATTTGTGACCCATGAAAGGATACCAAGGATCATGCGTGCCACTATGGGTAAAAAGAACCATCCACCGCTAGATAGCATGTGATATGTAAACACAGTGTATGTACCCACATTTCGGTATGATGCTCTGTATTTAAGTTTATGGACTGTATTTTCTCTTATGCCTAAGTGGGAGAAAAATGCAGTGAACAGCTAAGAAATAATCAAAAGTCCTTTTACATGATTAAACCGAAAAAGAGAATCCATTATTTATAAGTCTTTATAGATGAAAGCTAAAAGGGAATACGATCACCAAAGGAATGGAGTGGATGAATATCAAATGTTCCAATCCCTAGACATTAATATGTGAGAGAATCCTTTGAGGTAGCATGAAAATGAAGACAGATCAAAATAAAATAAAATGACTGTCCTAAAACACAAAAGATTGAGTGAGGATAAATGAAAAATGGATTCAATTAAATTTAAGCTATATTTGAAGTGGGCATTCAAGAAATGAGCCTTCTTATATTGTCATAAAAAGGTAGGGAGGTTTGGAGTTCTATCTATCATCTATCTATCATGTGTATCTGTATCTATATATACTCATATATATATACATATATACATACACATGTGTACATATCCCATTTACACATTACATGTAATCTAATTATTGTGCTTACTATTAAGTTTAGCTAACATACACCACATTATTATTATTTGTTTTGTGTAGACTTATCAGTTTTATGATTCTTTTCTTTTGCTTTCCTGCTCTTTTATATTATCAACCATTTCTATGATTTTTCCCTTTTTTTTTGTTGTTGGTATACATTCTTTTACTATCCTTCCTTTTAATATGTAGGTTACCCTACATATTAGCATATACATTCTTGACACACTGTTGTCAGATACAAAGAATTTAGTTTCCCATCCATAGTCTGCTCGAGTATTAGAACCTTTAAAATTCATAAACCACTGTCTTTGAAATATTTTGTCATGCATTTTAATTTTATATACATAATGCAAATTTTAAAAGACATTACACTTGTGTCATATGGACAAGTACTGTTTCTATTGTTCTTTAACTGAGTGTGTACCTTCTACATACTCATATTACTATTGAAATCAATTTCCATCTTTTACTACAGAACTACTGGCAGCACATTCCCTCCATATTGTTTTATCTGAAAATGTCTTCATTTTGCCTTCTGTTTTGATATCTTCATTTTGCCTTCTGTTTTGAAGGATATATTCTCTAGGTATACAATTCTAGGTTGGTAGTTACGTTCTTTCAACAATTTAAAAATGTCATTATATTTCCTTTTGTCTTTCCTCATTTCTATTGAAATGTAATCTGCCAATCTAATTCTTTGCTTTATTAATAGTGATGTGTTTTGTTTTCTCTTGTGGATTTTTTATTCCTTTCCCCTGGTTTTTGGTTTTCAGCATTTATTCTATAATGCACTTAAAAGATGTTATCTTTGGATTTATCCTGTTTGTGCTTTGCTATGTTCATTGGATCTGTGGATTGATATTTTCTCTTTTTTTCTACAAATATATCCCCATGTCTCTTAAACTCTGGTGTATTCTTTTCTTTTTATTCTATTTCTATTCCTTTCTCTCTCTCTCCTCTCTCTCTCTCTCTGCATGTCTCCATATCTCATCCTATATGTTAATTTATATTTAATTTTATTAATTCAGTTCTCATATGTTCAATATATTTAAACATATATATTATTAATTTCAGATACCGCATTTTTTCAATTCCAGAAAGTTCATTTTGTTACTTTTAAAAATTAAAACCTCTAGTGAAATTCTGTATCTTTACACTGATACTCACCTTTGTTCTCATACTGTGTTTAACATGTTTATCAAAGTTAAAGTCTTTTCTTCAATATCTGAATCCTATATTCTTTGGTCTTCCATTGATTGCAAATCATGTATGTCTACTTCTTTACATGTCTATTTTCTTTTATTGTATTTTGAACACTGTATACAAAAGAAAAAAAAAAACTATAGTGCTACTAGGTGATCTTATCTTTTCCTTTAGACAAATCAGGAGAATTTTAACCACATACAAATTAAAGGATACTCCTTCATATTGCAGGCTAGTACCACTCAATCTATGTAGAATTTCCCCCCTGCTCTGACGTGTTAGCCCTTCTAGAAATTTGTTTTTGAGTGTGGTAGGTCACAGACTTTTCAGCCTTGAAAACCTGTGAGAAACAGAGATTCCACCCCAGATTAACACTGCAAATAGATTCAAGATCAGGAAAAAAAAAATCTCAGTGGATATCCATGATGTGGTTGATGGGGACTCACTTCCAGCAGTATCTTGTTTCCTGTGCATTGAGAATCTATAAGAAATTTAACTCTACTCCAGAAGCTTTTAAGTCCTATCCCATGTTTTGGGAAAAGCCTGAACTCACCAGAAGTTTGGGAATTGTCAGAGGCCTCTGTGGTTTCCAACTTTCACTCCAGCCCCAAATGTTTGCTGAGGTTTCTGTTTGTTTTCATTTTTGTTTTCCATCTAGAAGAGTCTTTCTAACACAGAAGACCAGATTCTTACCCCAGCGTGATTTGGAAAATGTCCTCAGGGGAAAAAACAAACAAACAAACAAACAAAAAAAACAAACTACAGATCATTAGGCAAACCTAAAATGACTTTTGTTCTCTTAATTTTATTTCACCTAATCCTTATCCATTCCTCACCTATGTGATACCTGTACTCATAAAACTTTTGTAACTTCTCCTACTCTTGCCATAGGATTCTTGGCTAGCTGAAAATTACTACTAAGATCATTTTACTATTTTTACTTGAAAAAATACTGTCTGTACTGTTGGTGTGATACTTCGTAAACACAGACTAGATTTTGCTAACTGGAAGAAGTACTCAATTTCACTTTGTTTTACACTGAAATGTATAAATATTTTAGCGCAAATATTTTCATTGACTTATACCACAGGCCTTCACCTGGCAAGCCTTTCCCCTTGGACTGGAAGTTATACTATTGGCTCCTCAGGTTCTCAGGTCTTCAGACTCAGACTAAATTACACCATCAACTTTCCTGGTTCTCCAGTTTGCAGACAGCAGATTGTGGGATTTCTCAGCCTCCCTAATGCTGTGAGCCAAGGCCTATAATAAATCTTCTCATGTATATATATATCACATTGGTTCTGTTTCTCTGGAGAACCCTGAGGAATATACCCTACATCTAGATAGATTTTAAATTTTCAAAATAAAAAGTATAATCATTTGAATTTCATAATTTAATTTTTTGCCTCCTACATTGACTTTGTGAGCATAAATTTTAATGACATGTATTTGAATTCCCTTTAATTAAATCTTCAAAGCTAAAGTTTTTTTATACTCCATTTCTTGAACATTTAAGTTTAAGATCTCTAATGGATTTTGAATTCGAATTAAAAAGAGAATTTCTTACAAGGAAGACTTCTTTAAAAACTACTCCAGTAGGGATGAGAGGCCAGAGTGAGTGTGAACTCAACTCCACTGAAAGAAAGTGATAATGGGTTTTTAAGAGCTGGAGTGGAGAGTAGGAGAGTCACAAACTGCAGTGTTTGCTGTTCAGCCCCACTCAAAAAAAAAAAAAAAAAAAAAAAAGTAAAGTTTCTTCTATCTTCATGAAAGGAAATAGTTGTACCACAAGGATCAGGACACACTCTGAAGTCAGGCCCCTACCCTCCACAGAGATGAGGAGGTATCTATCTGCTTTGAGGATTACATTTCAAAGAGATGACTTTAAAGCCCTAGAGAAAGAATTTTGGTTGTAAAACTGGCAAAAGAATTATTATTTCTTTAATTTCCATCTCAAAGTGGAAGAGAAAGAATTTACAATTATAACTCTCCTAAAGTAAATGCTCTCAGGAAATGGAGATGGGGGAGGAGGGGTGGCTAGAGGCAGGAGGAAGCCTATCAAAAATTTGGTTAAACTGAGGAAAACTTTAAAATTATCTTGGCACCTCTCATTAGATTATCCTAGCCACAAGTAATTTTCTATGTTACTTCTTAGCATTTATAATTAATCTTTATTGCTGCTAAACATCTTTCTATCATATATTAGTAACATCATTTTTTTTGGAACAATTCCTTACTGTTGGATCATTTGCTTGATTTTTGTCCTTTGTTTTTAAAAAATCCTATATGTGCATTGAACTCTCATCCATTTCTTAGAAAATTTGTCTTTGTAAGTAGCCCTGCTTAATATATACCTCCATGTATTGGAGCCTGTAGAAAATGATCCCACCTCTAACTTATGGGTGATTAGATAGAATGAATCTAACTGAAGACTTTCACCCACAGGCTGTAAAATAACTCTGCTTTCTTAATCTAGAGTGAGTGATGGACTACTCCAGGATTCCTCTCTTGATTTAGAATTAGGACAATGAAAAGGTGTTGACACTTAGATTTAGAATTAGGACAATGAAAAGGTGTTGACACTTAATTGTGAGGATCTATCCCAGACTCAAAAGTTGGGAAGCCATTCTGAGCCTGGAGAGAAAGCTTGGAATATTTATATTAAAAAAGGAAGCATTTGGGGGTAAATAATATATGAGAAAAGAGGGGAAAAATTAAAAGGAAATTTTGGTTTATTTTGAATTTTTCCTGAAGCCTGGTTTTATGTTTTTACATGTTTGGTTTTATATTATTTTATTTATTTTTTTTAAATTTAATTTAAAATAACTTTTCTCTCTATATTTTGCATTATTTGGCCATGAAAAAAAGTTCTTTAACATGTGTTTTAAACAAATGTAGATGTATTTTCCCACAAAATGATTCCTAATCTTTTTTTTTCAGAGAGATAACAATGAAGTTAATGGTGAACTGTATGTGTGACTAAAAATAATTCTAAGTTTACCTTGATTATCTTAATAACAAATAAATCAAATTTCCAGGCCTATAATTTATGTCGAGTGAGAGACTTGCTTAAAATCAAAAGCACTTTCCACATTTACTATTTTTAAAAATAATAATGCAATTTGTTTTCACAACTAATTCATATAGCTGCATGCACTCTTAATAATTATGACTTGTATCTGTAACAGAAAATTATATTCAATTTAGCACATCTTTGGAGTGCATCAAATGATAGTGACTATCTTAAGTTTATCTAATTATATTTGACTTGTGCAGATTTATTTACAGAGGCAATTGAAAGCAAATTTTAAACCCATTGGAAAAATAGAAACACATTTGCAGATTGATCAGCACAAATGAAAGTAAAATACACTCTCCCAAGGATATAATCCCACAGGGAGTTCTCAAAATTTTTATTTCAGTTGAAAAAAAAAATAAAGCATATTCATAAAGTGAAATGATCTTTTGAAGATGAAATTTTTCATGGTTTTAATTTGGGGAATGAGATGAGGCTTCTCAAAGAACATTGTCAAATTCCCTGCGATGGGCTCCGGCAACCTGTCATCTTTAGTTGTACCTCCGTACTCTACTTCCACTAATTTAATGATGTGTTTGAAGTGAAGCACACTTTCAAATTGGCAGGATGTCAGGCAGGTTTGAAAATAACTCTTATTAGCAGAGACAGCCTAAGCTGGCCAGCAGGTGTTGTTATCAGTGTCCTACGATTTTGCTGTGTTTATTAGATTATTACTGAGAGATGGGGCTAAACAAAACTTAACATTGCAAATTTCAGTCTCTCCTTTTAAAACACTTAATTGAAAAGGGTCTGAAGGTTCACAGAAACAAATGTGCTCTCGCTAATAATCTCCTTACAATATACTCATTAGTGTTCTAGGAATACAAATTCGGCCTGCTACATGTTTGCTCTCCCACCAAATGGTGGAAATGACAATCAGGAGCTGATTAGAAAATCACATTTGGAGTACAAAAAGCAAACTGCCTGAAATCTCCACAGTTTTGCAGTCTTTGCAGTGGAAAATATGTTCCATAGTCAGGGTCATGACTGAAGTCAAGTACTTGAGGTGCTAGTTATTGATTCTAAAGAGGTTTCTAGTTTTTCTACTGACTTTTTATGGCTTGACAACTCCTACAAAAGCACCCAATGAACCAATTTGGCCTTTTTCCAGGTACCTCCATTTATTGCTCTGCATAACAAGCCTTCCTTATGAAACAACCTTAGAGTATTGAGCTGTTAGCTGGTTTGTTTGTTTGTTTTTTTTTTTTTGCATATGTATATAGTAGAAGTCATAGCTATGTCTGGAAAAGGCTGGATTTTCTAAGTCATTTTGTTTATTCCCCTCCTAATAATATGAAGAACAGTGTTCCTGGCATTTTTCCAAATAAGATGAAATGTCATTGATAAAGAATCAAAGCACCTTTCAAGTATTTCAATTGAAGTAAAGTTTGATTAAATTCACAGCTGTAAATGATTGTAATTGGTATCATTTATTGAGACTTTGTTGCATGGGAGAAAATGAACAAAAATTTTATGTGTAATTGAACTATATTTCCACAATTATCATAAGGATCAGAATTAATTATCAACATGACAGAGAGATAGTTTTTATTTAGAAAGGTTAAATAATTTCTCAATGTCACACAATCGATAAAATATGTAATGTTGGTTCTAATCTTTATCTGACTTGAAAACTGTTGATCTTAATCATTGTGCTATGCTGTGTGTGTCCAGATATATTGGGAAAATGTAAGGGAGGTGTGGGATAATGGACAGTTCTGTGATAGATTTCAACAAATTAGGAATGAGTAGATACTAGAATATTCTCTCATTTCCAATTGCATCTTAAATAACAGATATGGCATCAAGGGATAGGAACTTAGATATTAGAATTTTAAAATAGAATCATTCTTGGATATCAAGCAGAATAACTGCCTTTCCACAGATAAAGTAATGGTCAGGTAAGGTTATGACCAGATGACCAAAAGGAAACAAGTAAGACCATCCACTCATCCTGACTGCTCTGACATACTACCTTCTAGCACATTCTACAGGAAACTTAAGTAGACAAAATTGTATCACTGAACTGAGAAGAAAAGTTGGTACTTTAGAATTTATGAGACAGAATATCAAAAAACAAATAAGCAAACAAACAAAACCAGAGCTGTGCAGAAAAGGAGTTCCTGAATCCAACCAGAGTCTTGTAAGTCTAGTTAGACACCTATTTGCACACACATAGGGCAAGACTGTAGGATCAGGCAAAGTACAATAACCAACGAGATAAAATGACATTCCAGATGCTGTAAAAGTTGAGGCTGGATTTCTGAAAACAAGCATGGAGATATCTGGCTGAACATACTACAGAAATTAAGGAAGGAATAAATTAAATAAACCTTATTTCTGGATACGTCTGTGAGGGTGTTTCAGGATGAGATCAGCATTTAAATTGGTGGACTCTGTAGAGGAAATTATCCTTCCCAATGTGTTGGGCATCATCTAATCCACTGAGAGCCTCAATAGAACAAAAGGCAGAGGAAGGAGGAATTTGCTCCATTTTTCCTGCCTGTATGCTGCACTGGTACATCTTCTCTCATCTTTTGCCTTTGGACTGGAATTTAATCATTAGACCTCTTGAATCTCCAGCCTTCAGGTTTGAACTGAAATGCTCCACTATCTTCCCCGAATCTCTAACTTACAGATAAGAGCTTGTGGAATTTCTTAACCTACACAATTAGGTAAATCAATTTCTCATATGATCCCCACCTCAGTAGATGATAGATAGATGATACATGATAGATAGATAGATAGATAGATAGATAGATAGATAGATAGATAGATAGATGATAGATAGATAATAGATAGATGATAGATAGATGATAGATAGATAGATCTTTATCTATCTCTCCTTTTGCTTCTGTTTACCAGGAGAACCCTGATTAATCAATACAACAGCTTTATTCATAATTACTCAGACTTAGAAGCAACCAAGATGTCCATCAAGGAAAATGGACAAATGAACTTTGGTACACCCAGACAATGCAACATTATTCAGCACTGAAAATAACTGAATTATCAGGCTATGAGAGGACATGAAGGAAACTTAAATGCATATTACTAAGTGAAAGAAACCAATCATAAAGGCTAGATACTGTTTGCACCCACGCAACATTGTAGAGAAGGTAACACTATGGAGGAAATAGAACGATTTATGGTAACCAGGATATTTAGAGCAATAAAACTACTTTGTGTGATTCTATAGTGGTGGGTGCATTTGTCCAATCCCACAGAATGTATAAAACCAAAAGTGAACCCTAACTCAAAATATGGACTCTGAGTGATAATTATGAGTCCATGTAGGTCTACCAGCTGACCTTGGGGTCAGGAGATATATTCCCCTCAAGTCTGAAACTGTCATTGCCTTCACGTAGTGTTTGGCACATAGCTTGCTAGCATCCAGCATTTTTTTGTGAACCGATTCAATGATATATTCTGTGGTCCTGAAAATACAAGATAGGAGAAGGCTAAATTAAAGACAACAGTGTGGGGGATCCCTGGGTGGCGCAGCGGTTTGGCCCCTGCCTTTGGCCCAGGGCGCGATCCTGGAGACCCGGGATCGAATCCCACATCGGGCTCCCGGTGCATGGAGCCTGCTTCTCCCTTTGCCTATGTCTCTGCCTCTCTCTCTCTCTCTCTCTATCATAAATAAATAAATAAATAAATAAATAAATAAATAAATAAATAAATAAAAAAGACAACAGTGTGGAATGGATTTCAGGAAAAGCTTCAAATAGAAAATAAGTTTTGGGCTAGGCCATGAGTGCAATTAGATGACTATATGCTCACATCGTATTTTACTCCAGAATTTTACAATGTAAAAATACTCTCTTCCATTGGATTCACTGAAACCACACTCCCCTTATTTTTCTACCATAATTATGAACACTTTTCTTCAGTCATTTTAACTTTCACATGCTTCTCTCTTTAGCCTTTAAATATGTAGATTTTCATTCTCATTCTGAAGCCCTCTCAAGTACTTCACATTCTGTTCTCTCCACCACTGGCCAAGATTTAGATTCTTCATTAATTCCTCAGCCTCCTCTCTAGTTACTGAAGTATTCTCTGCACTTCAGTGAGAGCAATCATCTCAAATTTCAACTTTGATTATTCTTACCCCTATTTAAAAACATTTAATAACTTCCATTTGCCCTTTGCATCAACATAAAAATTGTGATAATTGTAAGAATACTCTAACATAATCTCTCTTAAACCTCATTTGATTCCCACCCTGCCTCACCTACATACCAACACCTTCCTATTCTATTGCCACAGACTCTCATTTTATCATGTACCTCTCTATAAATGTCCTTAATAGAATGAATCATAGGTTGGTATTTAAATATATATATATATTTTTTTTTCATAGGTTGGTATTATATATATATATATATATATATATATATATATATATGAACTTGGTTTAAAAAAGTAAATAAACTTATTTGACTAGGGTTTTACTGCTGTAAATGCAATAATATGCCTGAAATTTGGGTCTTCAAGAAAGAGTAAATTACATAGTGTTTCCCGTAGAAACATTTTGGAATAGTATAAAATGGATTTAAATGATCAGTGTAATTCTAAGGTATAGTGTGCCTGTGATTGAAACCTAGTTCTTAACTTTATAAAAACTCTGTAATGTTTTTTTTTATTTTCATCCAATCTGCTCAATACCATTCCATAATATGAACTAAATATTAAAATATAAGAGATGAAACACTCTCTTCTCTACTCCTGCAAGCAATGACCCTTCCACCCTGCCCAGTGAATGTCACTTTTAATAGTTAGAAACCCACTGCTTTTTTCTCATTAAGTTATTCCTCAACCAGAAACTTTTTTGAGGTACATAGGAGGTCTCTATGGGAGCCAACAGGAGAGCTTTTAATTGGCTTTCAAGAATTGCAATAAACAGCCTTTAAGATATTTCAGATACTAACGGAAAATGCTAAAGACGTTTAGAAAAAGCTTTGAATTTAGTTAAAGTCAGACCTGAATGAAAACATTGATATGTGTTGTGTTGCAAAAAAAGTACCCACAGAATCTATAAACAAGGCATTTCCTTTCCTTTCAAGAGGTAATTAGACAATTGTCAAGTAATGCCATGAAAGCAAAGCCTAGTATAAAGTAGGTGTTCAATTCATGTTTGAATAAATACAACATGGACATTCTTATTTCCATGTCTCCTACTCATGCTTTTCCCATTCATGGATAACCTTGGTGCTTTGATTTCAACATATCAAACATATTGAATGTTGCAATCGGTACAGTATTACCCCCCTTACCCTCCCACCCCCAGGGACAAATGTCTTTACATGTGATAAACAGAGTAGATAGAAAGCCTCTTCAGATTTTAAATGGCACGAAGTCATTTGGTCTCCTTGCCCCATCTCAGTGGTAAAGCCTATCCTCAAGTGCTGTGTTTACATCAAATATATTATAAACATACACACGTATTCATATACATATATATACATACATTAAAGTGTATACATATATACATTAAAAATAACATCTTATTACATTGCTATTCTCTATGTGGTATTTGTACGAAATGAATATTGGAGCAGGTCCCTCTAGCCCTGATTCCCCATGGCAGGCATATGGTTGTAGGCCTGTAGAGGCTTCCAAGCCACTGTCTCTGCTACTTACTTACTAAGTATGAGCATAGGCTATTGGCCCCATGTTTAGACAACTCAGACCACTACAGTCCTCCTGGCCTTGATGTTTTTCACCCATCCTTCCCCTTATTCTCATTCATTACATGGTCTTCCTTCCCATAAGTTTCTCACACCTTCCTAGAATCAGTTATACAAAAAGACTCCTCATGCTCTCTACTCTGGCTGCCTTCTTTAATCCCTGGCTAGGAACCTGGAATTAATTTAACAGGTGAAAGGAGGACTGTAGGGATGGTTTTTCTTTAGACCATGGGTTGGCAAACTATGGTCTATTGGCCAAATCTAACCCACCTCCTGTTTTTGTATAGCCTATGCAGTTAGAATATTGTTTTTACCTGCTTAAATTATTGAAAAAAAAATCAAAGAATGATATTTTGTGAAATGTGAAATTATATGAAATTCAGAATTTAATCCTTTCAGTTCCCTTTTGTAGGGAGGAAGACGCCAGTCTGTAAGGGCAGCCTATTCAGATGAAATTTTGTTCAGCCGTCTGTCTCCTGCTATGTGAAGGGATCACAGCTAGCCAGAGAATGTTGCTGAAGCAAGGTGAAATCACCTTCTATAGGGTAGGGGCCAAGCTCTGGAGAGCATTGAGATGTAAACTCAGGGCTACACCGTTCTGAATGTTAGGAAGGGGTTTTCAGACCTAGTGTTCGCTTTCTGCTAAGATAGGCAGTGTTTCACTGTGCCAGAGTACAACTTTTTACAGATTATTAATAAAGTTATATATGTTTCATTGTTAAAAGAAATGCTTCACAGTTCTGCATTTTATCTTTAGATCTATGATTTAGGTTATTTTCTTGAAGTGTGTATGATCTATGTCTAGGTACTTTGGTTCTTGTTGCATATCAATATCAAATTGTCCTAGAACAATTTGCTAAAAAGACTTTTCTTTCTCTGTTGAATGGCCTTTATGGCTCTGTCAATAATCAGCTAATTATATTTGTGCAAGACTATATCTGAACTGTCTATACTGTTCCATTGACCTATGCTTCTTTTGCTAGTACATCATTGCCTTGATTACCGAAGCTTTATAATTAGTCTTAAAATTGATACTGTGAGTCCTCCAACACGGATCTTCTTCACTGTTTTGCTGGTAATTTTAGGTTCTTCGCATTTCCATTTACACTTTGGAATCAGTTTACCAATATCAATAATACATCTTGCTAGTATTTTGATTTGAATTGTATTGAATCCATAGATCAAGTTGGGATGCACTGGCATTTTAACAATATTGAGCCTTCCAATCAATGAACAAAGATTATCTTTCCATTTATTTAGATCTTCTTTAATGATTTACATCCATGTTTTATTGTTTTCTACATGCAGATCTTAGACATATTTTGTTATATTTATACCCAAGAACATCATTTTTTGTTATTCTGGACAATTAAGTCAATTTTTACATAGATAATCATGTCATTTGAGAAGGAAAATTCTGTTATTTTATTATATTTATATTCCCACCCACATACATTTCTTTTCTTGTATAATTGAACTAAATAGGGCTTCCCTGGGTGATGTGGAATAAGAGTAGTGAGAGAAGAAGGCTTGGAGTTTAGAGAGGGGGCACCCAGTCTCTTACCGTTATGTATTATGTTGGCTGTTGGTCTCTCATAGATATTTTTATGAAGTTGAGAAATTTCCTATTTTTTCTAGGTTATTTTATCATGAATTGCAGTTGTACTTTTTCAAATGAGTTTTCCACATCAATTAATGTGATCATATGATTTTTCTATTCAGCCTGTTGATATGCTGGGTTACATTAATTGATTTTTCAAATATTGAACCAGTTTATATATCTGGAATACATTATTTTTAAGAGCTTGAAACCAACAGTGCATTCTCACATTTATATCTATTAAAATTACTGCAAGCCTAAATCTCTAAAATGTTTTAGTTCTTTATACATTTTTTAAAATATTTTATTTATTTATTTATTTTAGAGAGGGAAAGAGAGAGAGTGGAGAAAGAGAATGGAGAGAGAGAAAGCATGCAAGCAAGCAAGGGCAGGAGCAGAGAGTGAGGGAAAGGGATGACTTTGCTTTGTACAGCGAGAGGAGCCCAAAGTGGGACTTCATCTCAGGACCATCAGGACATGAGTTGAAACTGAGTCAGATGCTTAACTGACTGAGCCACCTAGGTGCCCCTAGTTTTTTATATATATTTTTTTACTATCAAATGCATATCACGTCTCTTAGAGCTTTATGTATATGTCCTCTATAGCCTGCTAAGTTATGTTGAGTTGGACAAATGCTAAGAAAAACCTGATCTCATATTCAGAAATTCTTCTTCAGAATGCTATCAGTTAGTAAGATTATTTTTTGTTTGTTTTTCTTTTGGGGGGGGTATAGTTTTTGTTGATTGTTAGGTATGTGAACTTAAAGAATTGTACCCCATCTAAACTCTAATACATATAAAAATAAATTTGGTACATATTAAGGATTATATTAATAGTAAATGCAGATACTAATATTTATAAATTAGTTTATAATTTTTTAATAGTCTTGGACATAACTCCCCATCCTTTGGTTTATTTACAGTGATACCTGAATAGAAGTTCACAATTCTTTGACATCACCGAGCACTCTCTAGGCAATTTCTTTTATCTCTCAATGAAAGAAATAGAATTAATTTCATAAGATGTATTCTTTAGAATGCTTATGAATCCTTAGGAGCCTTGTATCTCTGATATGCTATTTATGTTTTCTGATCTATGTCTTTGGTAATGTATATCTAGGACTGAAATTAAAATCACCAGTCTAATGAGGTCAATGTGTTCTAGGGCAGGAGGGAGTTTTATATGCCCAAGTCTTTTGACTTTCTGAACACTGATTTCTAACGTTTTGCTGAATCTGCTCAAATGACTCAAGGAGAGAACTCTATAAAGAGATTTTTGTTATGAATGACATACGGACTATAGGAAAGGGGCCATCTCAGATGCCAAGACAAGAAATTAGTGGAACATTTTCTCTTTTGAACGTTTTAATTATTCTGGCAGAGAGATCATTGTTATTATCACCAATATAATGTTCAAGGAATCAGTAAAACTACTAGAAGGGGTAGATAAAGATTCCCCCATTTCACCTTTATTAACCTTTTTTCCTTTTCTATCTCTTGAGAAATCACATATTTTAATGAGTGCTATTTTACTATTGATTATTATCATGGCAATAAAATTGTCTTTTATTTCAGATTCATGCTGAAATAATTAACTAGATTTTTCTTTTTCTTACTTTGTATTTTCAAGTCTCATATGGGATACTTTTTTTTTTTTTTTTTTTTTTTTGCCTCTGTCCCCACTGGCAATCAACCAATGACCCAGACCAGATCTTAACCACTATCTTCTATTTTTAAAGGCACTACTAAAGGCAACACAAAATATTTTGATATTTTAGTCCAAAATAGTCATATTGATCATATGGCAGTGCTTTTTTAACTAATAAATTATTGTATATCTCAAGCCATGTAGCCAAAAGACAAGACAAGAGCAAAGACTAGAAAGGTGTTTATAGTTGCAGCAGCTAGATTTGCGTGTCAGTCTGCTTGGATGGATTTCAATCTGTAGTATTTTCATTTCTGTATTAAAATAAAGATGATATCAAGAAATTTGAAAATATATATATAATTGCACCTAAGCATTTACTTTCAGAAAATTATCAAGATAGCTATGGAATAGAATATGCAAAAATCCCCTATGTTGCTATTTAAATTATTTTGTAGAAAAAATACATTACGTATGAAAAAAGAGATTTACTACCTTTTTATCCATTCCATACTTCAATAATATCCTTATTTTTTTACACTTTTAAGGGGAAAGACTCTAAAAATAGTGGGGAACGGGTGGGAAAGAAAGGAAAGAAAGGTTGTGAGCTGTCCTCCCTTCAGTATGATCTCTTTGTGACTAGGGTTTTCTGGAGATGTAATGTGTGAAATATTTAAGATTTGAAGTAGATATTTTTTGCTTAATCTGACACTGTTTTAAGCATAGGCAAAGGATTTAAACCATTTGAATGAAATTGTCTGTGTCTAATACACTACATCTTTCCCATAAAAGTCTTATTTTTGTTCACTTAATATGCCCAGAATGTAACTAGGCTGCACTTGGTATCTGTGAAATGTCATTTCTTGTCAATTTTGGCTTCTTTGCCAGAGGAGAAATTACTATTTTCTTATCCTAGGACTAGATGCCATTTTGACATATTTTTAATGTAAATGCCATTTATCTACTCCCATATATTTCAAAATAAGAAATTATAAAAGAAAGCCTCTCCCAACATCCCACTCCATCACACTCCTGTTCCTAAGCCAACCTTGCACTTTCTACTCTGCCAAAAGTTATTCTTTGAAACCAAATTCCAGTTTCAACCAATTCATTCATGCAGTATTCTCTCATTGTATATTTGGCTCATTTATTTTTGTCAGTTGGTAAAACCTGAAATTGTACCATAGTTGCTCTATATTTCCTCAATCTACTCCTCTAAAATTTTCTCTTTCTTTTGCTATGCTTATCTTGTCTTTCCCTTTCTTCACTTATTTCAGGTATACTTTGATAACACTTTTCTGCACTGATGTTCAGGTAATCGTAGTAGACTTTTAAAGAGTGTTATATAACTTTGGTTGTAGATGCTAGTTATCTAATATATTTATAGTATTGAGTACCTATGATTTGTGCCATATTTATGATTGTCAGCTAAAAATTAATATCAGGTTCTAGGTTGACAATATGAATGATGGTAAATCACTTTTTCTTTTTTTTTTTTTTTTTTTTTTTTTTGCAGGCAGTGATTGATATAAGCATTCTAGGTAAAGAAATATTTGCCTGGTGTGGCCTCTTTTCTTCATTTCTCCTTGCCCATTAGCATTTCTCAAAATTGCCTCTTGAAACACCATCCCTCATTGATTGTCTCTCTTCTGATTTTTGCATGGTTGAATGTCAAAACGATTGCCATCTTTCTATGAGGACATTAGTTTTGTGATTGTACTTTCAGATTAAAATTTGTGTGCATTTCTTAGGTATGCATTATTTCTTAATTTCCCTAACTTGTAAAGATATGATGGATTCAGTCGTCCTCTATAATTCTGACATCCTACTATTATACTTGGATCCTAAATAAATCTTCAGTTATTCCCTTGAATGGTATGCCATAGACAAGAACCAGCACTTCAACTATTACAAATACTACCAGAAATTTCCTAAACTAGCTTCTAATAGCATTCACTTTCTTTCTTTCTTTCTTTCTTTCTTTCTTTCTTTCTTTCTTTCTTTCTTTCTTTCTTTCTTTCTTTTCCTTCCTTCCTTCCTTCTTTCTTTTTCTTTCTTTCTTTCTTTCTTTCTTTCTTTCTTTCTTTCTTTCTTTCTTTCTTCTTCTTCTTCTTCTTCTTCTTCTTCTTCTTCTTTTTTCTTCTTCTTCTTCTTTTTCTTTCTTTCTTTCTTTCTTTCTTTCTTTCTTTCTTTCTTTCTTTCTCTTTCTTTCTTTCTTTCTTTCTTTCTTTCTTTCTTTCTTTCTTTCTTTTTTTCTTTCTTTCTTTCTTTCTTTCTTTCTTTCTCTTATTTTTTAAATAATATTTACTTCTTTCTGTTACCTGGCCATCTAATGCAACCTACCTGGATCTTTATTCTTCATACTTTCAGCATTCAAGACACTAAGTTTGGACCTTCACTATCCTTCCATTTTTAACATCAAATGTAAAATATTATGTGTTTTTAACCCCAATAAATCCTAAAATAAATTAACTTTTTGCCAGAATTTCTCTAATATCTTTTCTTCCCATGAACCACAATGGAATTAAGCAGGAATTTAATCATATTTGTTCTATTATCAAAGGGGAAAAACATAAGGCTTATTTCTCAGAAATACGGCAGAAGAAATTTTGAGATTTTTGTTTACTTGTTTTACAGCAACTAGATAAACATTTACCAAAATTTATTTCAGAAAATATAGATTGTGGTGTTTTGAAATGCTCAAGAATTTGCTGTCACACTAACTTGATCTTGACTCCAAGGTGGTTATTGATACCTGAATTAAAGGAAGGAAAAGCATGCAAAGTGAGCTTTACCAAAAGACATTTTTTTTTTTCAGGGGTCTTTTTCATCATTTCAGTCTTGCCTAGCTGGCTCCATACTGATGAATTCATGGGCTGAGATATTTGGCTGGAGTCTTCTTGAGATGATATTTCAGAATTCTTTCACCTAAGTTCTTTCTTTAACCTATTAGCAGCATGTCATCTATAACTGTCTGTAGGCAAATAATTGTTTTGATCTCTGCAAGAGCTTTCTATTTTTATTTTTCTTCTCTTGTTAATATGCCATGTATGTGTTTTCTTAACTTTGAAAGTCATCCAACTCCATCATTAAGGCTATTCACAGGCTTATAAACAGTAAATTATTAATGTACATATAAACCCAAAGCAGTATTGTATTTTTACATTTTTAATTGAGGTCTAAGGATTATTTGATCATTTTAAATAATTATATTAAGTGTAATAAAACTTGTAAAGTATTAATACTGATAAATTCCAATGTTATGCAAATGTGTTAAAAAGTTACAATGTTAGTCTTATGTATACAAAGCAATGCATTCACTTTATTGATAATAATATAGGAAGTCTAGCTAAGGAAATGACAGCTAAGTATTTTCTTAAGACTTCATCTATATTTCTCAGAATTACTTAAAATATTTATAATATAAAGACCTACCAGACCTCAAAAGATAGCAATTTGGATTTCAAAAAAACTTTAGAATTCTAATACCAGGATTAAAATAATGAACAGAGAAACCTGTACGAGGTATTCTAGTTACTATAAATAGCTGGCAAATTTTATTACAGATACCTTGAGGGAAATAGGAACCTAAGTACCCATTAGAGAAAACACACAGATCAAACAGCTCTTGAATATTTGCCTGTGGCTCAAGAAAGACAATGGGCTTTCATCAATCAAACTTGCTCTGTCTTCGTAGTTCAAGATATTAAAACCAATACAAACACAACCTAGGTTGCAGTGCAATCCATGAGTGCTGTCCCAGCCATATGCACTGAGGACTTTCAAGCCCAGCAGAGACCCAACAAATACCAACAAAATCTTAAAAGACTAGCAAGTTATAGCCTGTTAGGTTTATCCAGAATTTCTTCTTTCTTTCAGACAACAGAGGAATATAAATGGCATTGGAGTGAGGACCTGCTCTCACAACAAGGGCCAGGGTCTTACAAAATTGTTCAAAGAACCAGTCAACCAAATCAGTTACTGTTTTCTTAGATTAAACTGAAACATCTCTATGTTACCAAAATACTTTAATGCACTTTGAGCATCTACCATGTCATTAAACACATATGTAAGCCACGTGTTACACAATCCAAACATTGAACTAATGTTGGGCTCTGTCCTGTCCTGTTGCAGTACAGATGTAAAGTCTTTCCTGGTGAAATAGTTTTCAGTACGGTCTGACCATTCCCTTCTGTTACATTTTCAATACGGTTTCTCTTTGTTCTTTTCATCATCTTCTAATTTTTCACTTCCCTTTCCTGCTTTGCATTTCTTCTGCTTTAGTAAATATTCTAGTAACTGTTTCAAAGAGGGTTCTTTGGTTGGTAACTTTTCTTGGGTCTCACTTTTATTAGTTTCTCACACGTAATTTTTTGTAAAAGATTCTATTTATTTATTTGAGAGTGAGAGTGAGAGAGCATAGTGGAGGTCAGAGGAAGAGGAAGAATCAGACTCCCCGCTGAGCAGAAAGCCCCATGCGGGATCCCAGGATCGTGACCTGAGCCAAAGGCAGATGCTTAACGGACTGAGCCACCCAGGTGCCCCTCTCACATGTAATTTATGTGAGATGATATAAATGTATATATCATAAAAATAAAATTCTATGAATTTTCCCACAGAACTACTCTGCATATGAAGAAAAAGAATATTTTGAGTGTTCTATAATATTCATGCTTCATGTTTCCTTCTAGTTATAAAATTACCTAGGGCAGTCGTTTCTCTGACTGGTAAGACCATACAGTAGGTTTGAAATTTCTATAGATAAAATGATAAATGTACTACTTTATGTTTGGAGTTTCTTACTCAACACATTTCTATAGTTTAATCTTCTGTATTTAAATACATGTGTGAACAAAAGTTATTCACCATGTGATTCGGGTCTTTCCTTTCTATTTTGACTCTCACATATGTGAGGTGTGTGTGTATGTGTGAGATTAATCTTAACATTGTAAACACTATTTGAAATGTTTTGACTTTTTTTGCATCCCTTCTACATTGAGAAGTTACCTGTAATACTGTCCGAGAGCCTTGAACAGGGAAGGGAAAAACAATGTCATTGGCTTGGGAACAAAAGAAACATACAAGGAAGATTCAGTGGAGGAGGAGGAGGATTATGATAATAATTATCATTATAATGATTATGATTATAACAAAAGTGATAAAGCAGCATCAATATGTCTATGGTTTATTTTGTATAGAGACTCCAGTAAATGTATGCTGAGATTTAGAATCCAACCTAACAGAGTTGTAAAATGTCGGAGCCACAATCTAGGCTCATTCCTCTGTATGCTATTTTCTCTCTTACTTTAACATTAATTTAGAACCAAGAAGATCACATCCATCAAGGCACAGAAAAACTTTTCTATGGGTGGGTTTACTCTTTTAGTTCTCTTTTCCATTTTGATATCTTCTCTTTTATAGATGCAAATCACAGTGTAGTTAATATGATTTTACTATAATTTAAGTATAAATTATCAGAATGCAGCTTTGTTGCTTCTTTAGATTTTCCTTGATTTTTTAATCCCATAATTAGGATTATTTTGGTCAAATCACCTTAGTCTCTACCAGGATTTCACACTGTCCAAAGTTATTACAATATCCCTTTCCTTAAATAAAATCAGATAAACTTTTCTCAAACATTCTCTCTGCTTGCCTTATAAAATGTATTGAGGCAAAGGTTTTAATTAAAATGCTGTATCCAACAGCTGTTAGCTTGTGAGCTTATAAACCAAATGTATCTTTTTAGGAAAACGAGGTATAATTGAAATATGAGACTAACAATAGGAGATTTAAAATCAAGAATGAAATATAGTTTTTTCACAGCTCAGATGTGTCACTTGGAAGTTAAATAGCATTTCATCAATGCTTTTTTGTACTGATCAGTCTGCCTACTTTTAAGGGCCCTAGATAATGACAAGCATACATGTCTCCATATTTATAGGAAGAGTCAGAATGAAAGCTAAGGCTTTTCTATGTACTCTTTTTTATTGTCTCCCAAATTAATGAATAAGAATGGCTAGATAATGTATTTTTTTCCTCTTCTCTACCATAAGATCTTGATCTTTGATCAATTATACATGGTTGGCTGGGAAGAAGAGACCTATACAAATATTTCTAACACATAGCATTCAACACAGCCCTACGTTCAAGAGAACTAGAACAAATCTGCATTAGCCGTCCCTCTGTGTGGCGTCATGGATTTGACCTACCCCGTAAGAAACAACGATAACTTGAAATGAAAGGAAAACGTGTGTGTGTATGAAATCAAGGATCAGGAGACATTTTGAGTCACACCTTATCTTCTAGAATAAGCCCTATGGTTAAAAAAATCATAAAGAGATGACTAATTTTAAACCAAGGTCATTTGTAGGTATTGTGCATATTATAGTGGAAACTTGGATGTAAATGGAGAATTTGAGGATCCCTGGATGGCTCAGAGGTTTAATGACTGCCTTCGTGCCAGGGCATGGTCCTGGAGTCCCAGGATGGAGTCCCACATCCGGCTCCCTGGATGGAGCCTGCTTCTCCCTCTGCCTGTGTCTCTGCCTCTCTCTCTCTGTGTCTCTTATGAATAAATAATCTTAAAAAAAAATCCTTGTAAATGGAGAATTTCTCTCCAAATGTACAATATTCTGCTCTCGGGCTCAGGGTCAGATATGGGTGAGAGTGCATAAATGGAAGAAAATGCCTACTATACGATAATTAAAATAATATTAGTAAGATATGAATAATAATTAGGACAATAAAAATAAAGATAGTGATGATGAAATGGTAATTTAAACTTCTTATACAGTATTTATCAAGACTATACTCAATGCTTTACAGGGTCATTTCATTTCATGACTAGGTAATTTTTTTTTTAATTTTTATTTATTTATGATAGTCACAGAGAGAGAGAGAGAGAGGCAGAGACACAGGCAGAGGGAGAAGCAGGCTCCATGCACCGGGAGCCCGATGTGGGATTCGATCCCGGGACTCCAGGATCGCGCCCTGGGCCAAAGGCAGGCGCCAAACCACTGCGCCACCCAGGGATCCCTATGACTAGGTAATTTTTAATAAAATGGGAATAATAATAACATGATAGTCAGAGTTGTTGGGACATTCATACATGTAAAATGCTTATGAGAGTGCCCGGAATATGTAATTATTTAATTATTATTTTTGTTAATGTTTTGTAGTAATCTGGCATATCACAAGAAATAGGAATTAATACTTTAATTGTTTGATTAGACTCAGAGATTTTCAGTAATTTATTCAATGCCACACAGTGAATAAATTGGAGAATGATGATATAACACTTTCTCACTCTAATCCCAAAGTTCATGTTCCTTTACTGTGCTACACTACCTCATTTGATATCATGTAATTACAAAGTCTTATACTCATTACTTCATATATATTGAGCTATCTGTAAATCAGTTTTCTTGTCTGTAAAATGATGGGTTAGACAAAGAAGTTATTATCTTTCCCTATGTTGTGACATTTAGCCAAATAACTCCAGTTAGTCAAAATTCATTCCATATACTCACTTTTAAGCAGTTTAAAGCTACCTCTATAAACTCTTAGCAGTGTAAGTATTTCTGTCAAAGATCTTCACTTGATCCGTCTATACTGCCTTGAAATACTGTGCAGCAGTGCAGGGAAAGAGAAATATAGCTCACTTCTCTTGGAATCACTCAAGCAACTTCTAATAGGCATACAAATTGGGTAATTTTCACCCATTCAATGTAAAGAAAGGAAAAAATTAAGGAGAATTGTTGCCACTTGGCATTTCTTTCCTCCTTGAGCTGAGAGCAGTGAGAAAAGATTCTCACTCATTTTTTTAAATATAGAACCCAAATTAGACATGAAAAGGAAAGTGCTTCTTTTCTCGGTGGGTAGCTTCTTGATTTTGTTAAGTTTACACTTGTTCTTTTTCTATTAAGTCACTCATCAATTGGTAAACTTAAGCTTATTACTCACATATCAAGTGAGAACAGAAACCCAAAACCATCAGCTATGAATCTCAACATACCAACATATCAAGTGACTTTTTTGAACAGTACCCTGCAGGCAAAGGGAGCTCAGCTAAAGAACACACAGACTGCATCACAGTTCTGAATTTATTTTTCCTCTATGTCCATTCTAAATAATTTTAAGGTACTTCAAATCACCCTGGGTCTGAGATCATTGTTATTATCTTATTTTCAATTTGAGAGAAAGAGCAATGGAAGAGGTTAAACTCTTGGGAGCCCTGACAAAGAGTCAGGTACTGAATTAAGAGTCAGGTACTGAATTAAGATATAAGTAAAGATGTTGATTGTTACACGGAAACTGGATGGCACTTCTAATTTTTTTTTTTTGTAAAGCAAAGTTCAATTCACACAATTAACTTCCAAGCTGTTAAAGATAAAAAGTCAAAAATAACAAATAATAAATAATAAAATAAAATAAATAATAAATAATAATAAATTATATTTATAAATAAATTATATAATATATAATATATATATTATATATTGATATGGTTTTGATAAGCCAAGGGCAAGGGCTGCCACACAGAAGACTTGAATAAGAATAATTTTATAAAAGAACACTTTTTTTCTTTCAAAAGAAAGAAATTATTTTTATGGAAGTAGTGAATGCCCAAACCATTCTTTTCTTTTTAAAGATTTTATTTATTTATTCATGAGAGACACACAGAGAGAGGCAGAGACACAGGCAGAGGGAGAAGAAGGCTCCATGCAGGGAGCCTGATGTGGGACTCGATTCCGGGACTGGGATCATGCCCTCAGCCAAAGGCAGATGCTCAACCACTGAGCCATCCGTGCGCCCCCCACAAACCATCCTTTTATCCCAGCCTAAACCCGTATAAAAGCCATATGACCCTCTTTTGTCACTGTCCTTCATCATATACCCTTCCTTCTTTTTGTAGATATAAACAGAAACAAAAAATGTTTTGCATATTCCATGGATGAGTTTGACATTGGGAAAAGAAAATATCAAAGTATGTTCTGTAATAAGATCCTGGACCCTAAGAAAACCATTACATGCCACATTCATGTGTGCAACAAACATTTCTGAACATCTCTATGCCAGACAATATTCTAGGGCCCCACCATATATTACTGAATAAAGTGAGAGAAAATAATTATCATACTAGAACATAGAGAGCAGAAGCTAATAATAAATAGTAAACATAATAAATAAATTATATTATATATTGATATGGGAAAACCACTATAGGAAAAATAGAGTCAAGAGTATGTGTGTCAATGCTATGAAACTAGAAGTCAACCACATAGAAAAATCTGGGAACACCACAAGTACCTGGAGGTTAAATAACATACTAATAAACAATGAATGGGTCCACCAAAAAAATCAAAGAAGAAATAATAAAAAAGTATGTGGAAACAAATGAAAATAAAAACACAGCAACTGAAACCATTGAGATGTAGCAAAAGTGGCTCTAGGAGGGAGGTTTATAGCAATACGGATCTACCTCAAGAAGCAAGAAAATATCAAATAAACAACCTAACCTTACACCTAACGGAGCTAGAAAAAGAACAACAAACAAAACCTAAAACCAACAGAAGGAAGGAAATGATAAAGATTAGAGTAGAAATAAATGATATAGAAACAAACAAACAAAAATCCCCCAAACAATAGGACAGATCAATGAAACTGGGAGCTGGTTCTTTGAAAAAATCAGTAACATTGATAAATATCTAGTCAGACTTATCAGGAAAAAATGAGAAAGGACTCAAATAAAATAACAAATGAGAGAGGGGAAGTAACAATCAACACCATAGAAATAGAAACAATTAACGGACACCTGGGTGGCTCACTGGTTGAGTGTCTGCCTTCCAATCAGGGTGTGATCTCAGGGACCTGGGATCAAGTCCTCATCGGGCCCCCTGCAGGGAGCCTGCTTCTCCCTCTGGCTGTGTCTCTGCTTCTCTCTCTGGGTCTCTCATGAATAAATAAACAAAATCTTAAAAAAAAAAAGAAACAGAAACAATTATAAGAGAATATTATGAAAACCTATATGCCAACAAAAGGGACAACCTAAAAGAAATGGATAAATTCCTAGAAATATATAAGCTACTAAAACTTATATAGGAGAAGAAACTAGAAGAAAGGAGAAGAACTAGAAGATTTGAACAGACCAATAATCAGGAAAAAAAATTAAATCAGTAGTCAACTCCCAAAAACAAAAGTCTAGGATTAGATGGCCTCACAGGTAAACTCTACCAAACATTTAAAGAAGAGTTAATACCTGTTCTTCTCAAATTATTTAAAAAAAATAAATAAAAGGAAGGAAAACTTCCAAATTCATTCTATGAAGCCAGCATTACTGTGATATCAAAACTGAATAAAGACACCACTAAAACATAGAACTATAGGCCAATATCCCTGATGAACATAGATGCAAAAATCCTCAATAAAGTACTAGCAAACTGAATTCAATAGCACATTAAAAAAAAAAGTCATTCACCATGATCAAGTGGGATTTTTTTTCCTAAGTTGCAAGAGTGGTTCAATATTCACAAATCAATGAATGTGATACATCACATCAATAAGAGAAAGGATAAGAACCATATGATCATTCTAATAGACACAGAAAAAGCATTTGACAAGTAATACATTCATTCATGATAAAAAATCCTCAACAAAGTAGGTTTAAAGGGAATATATCACAGCATCATAAAAGCTGTATATGAAAAACCCACAGCTAACATCATCTTCGTTGGGGAAAAAATGGAGTTTTTCTTCTAAGATCAGAAATAAGATAGTGAAGTCCACTTTCACTATTTTTATTTAGTGGAAATCCTAGCCACAGCAGTCATACAACAAAAAGAAATAGATTTCATCCAGATCTGTGAGGAAGAAGTAAAATATTCATTATCTCCAAATGACAAGACATGATGAAAGATTCTACCAAAAGACTGCTGGAACTGATAAACAAATTTCATAAAGTTACAGGATGCAAAGTCAACATATAGAAATCTGTTGCATTTCTGTATACCAATAGTGAAGCAGCAGAAAGAGAAAATTTTTAAAATCTATATCATTTACAATTGCTTCAAAAATAAGAGGAATGAGTGTAACCAAAGAGGTGAAAGACCTGTATTCTGAAAACTAGAAAATGCTGATGAAAGGAATTGAAGTCAACACAAAGAAATGGAAAGACATTCCATTGGAAGAACAAATATTGTTAAAATGTCTTATATTACCCAAACCTTCTACACATTTAATGCAACCCCCATCAAATTACTACCAGCGTTTTTTGCAGAGCTAGAACAAACAATTCTAATATTTATATGGAATCGCAAAGGACCCTGAAGAGTTAAAGCAATCTTGAAAAAGGAAAGCACAGCTGGAGGCATCATAATTCTGGACTTTAAGTAATATTACAAAGCTGTAGTGATTTAGACAGTGTGGTACTGGCACAAAAATGGGCAGATCAATGGAACAGAAAACCCAGAAATAAAGCCACAACTATATAGTCAATTCACCTTTGACAAAGCAGGAAAAAATATCCAATGGGAAAAGAACAGTCTCTTCAACAAATGGTGTTGGGAAAACCGGATGGTGACATGCAAAAAAAAAAAAAAAGAAAAAAGAAACTGGATCACTTCCTTATAAACAAAAATGAATTGAAGTGGATTGGGGACCTACATGTGAGACTTGAAACCATAAAATCCCTAGAAAAGAACACACCCAGTAACATCTTTGACATGGGCTGTAGTGAATTTTTTCTAGATATGTCGCCTGAGAGAGAGAAAACAAAAGCAAAAATATACTATTGGGATTACATCAAAGTGAAAACTTCTCCACAATGAGGGAAACAACCCACAAAACTAAAAGGCAACCTATGGGATGGAAGAAGATATTTGCAAATAACATATCTGAAAAAGTGTTAGTGTCTTTGTCGCGATGAGCGCTGAATGATGTACGGGATTGCTGAATCACTACGTTGTACACCTAAAACTAACACGAGTAAAAAAATAAATAAATAAATAAAAATAAAAATAAAAAACTAACATGAGATTGTATGTCAACTAACTGAAATTTAAAAAAATAAATAAATAAAGATTAAAAGAACTAACATGAGACTGTATGTTAACTAACTGGAAATAAATAAATAAATAAATAAATAAATAATAAATATTGACATAAGACTGTATGTTAACTAACTGAAATTAAAATAATTTCTTTAAAAGTGTGTGCATGTGCATGTCTGTGTGTGTGTGTGTGTGTGTTGACTGGGGACAGAGAGAGCACGATGGTGGAAAGTCGGAAAGATCTCCTTAATCAGGTAGTACTTGAATACAGACTTGAAGTCTATGCATGTCTTAGGGCCAGCGTTCATCCTGAAACTATCTGAGAACTATAAATTGTTAAAGCTAGAGCCACAACCAGCACAGAATAACTCAAATAGGACACATCATGTTCAAGAGCATGAAAGTGGCCAGTGTTGCTGGTGTTCAGCTTCAAGGTAAAAATAATAATAATAATATTAATCTTAAAAATGTTTAGGAAGCCATAGAAGAGAGTAGAAGAAGAGAAGAGAGGGACAATAGGATGCAGATGAAATGGAGCTGTCTGGCTGTGATCATCATGACTTTCACTTTGAAACGAGGAGCCACTGCAGTGTTGTGAGGAGTGGAATGACGACAACCTACATGTTTAAAGAGTCACTCTGGGTGCTGTGCGTGAGGGAGTGGATGGTAATGGTGAAATCCAGGAAACTCACAAAGAAGCTAGTGACAGAAAGAGTCAGAATGGATTTGAAGGAAGGGCCAACAGGAGTTTTCCAGACCTTAGATGTGAGAGGCAAGGGAACGATGACAGGAGTGAATGGAAGTTCGAGTTGCCATCGGATGGATGGGAAAGGTGGAGGGCAGACGAGTTTGGAAGGGGAGTAGATCAGGAGTTAAATTTTAAATGCATTAAATTTGAAATGCCTGGTTGACATCTCAGTAGAAAAATCAGGTAGGCAGGCTGATCCATGACTCTGAAGCTCAGGAGGGAGCTAAGATCTACATACGTAAGAGGTTGTTAGCCCATGGATGGTATTTTAACATGGGATAGTGAAGCATGTGAACGGGGCAGTCAGTAAAGCTGGACAAGGTACCAAACACCAAGCTCTGTGTCACTATAACTTAAGATGTTAGGGAGGAGTAGGGGAGCCAGCAAAGGATCCTGACAACAGCAGTCCAGGGGAAGGAGGGAAACCACCCCTGGATGCTGGCCTGTGTGTCCGGGAAAGAGAATATCGAGGCAGAGGGAGCGAGCTAAGACTATGTCACATGGTATTGATCTGTTGACTGAGGTAAGGATTATGAATGGACTAAACATCCAGGAAGATCTACTCTGTAAACCCCAAGAAACAAAATAAAAACCTGGCCACCAAATGGCTTTGCCAAAAGAACACATGGAAAAGAAGTATGGAGACATAAAAATTGTCGGCATCACAATATGTGGATTATTCTCTTTGTTTTGCTTACTACGGTTCCTTCATTATCATTATAGTAATTTTGATAAAAGGAAAGTATACTTCTATTCTTCCAATGAGCATCAAGTTAAACGGCCATGGTGATGGATGGATGTGTGCCAGCCATTTGTAAGGCTGCCTGCATTCTTTCTTGCTTGGGGGGCTCTCTTTCCAGGGTATTTTCCAAGGCCTTTACCAGCGCTCGCGATCCTCTCCATGATTCTAACCACTGAGCTCTCACGACTACTTTTGTCATATTTTATGGATGAACACACACACACACACACACACACACACTCGTTTGCTCTTTCTCTAAATTCCCTCATTAAAACATCCACTTCCACAATCAGTTTCATCTCTCCCTGTTAGCAGTGTTGTTTCCACTTCCTCCCAGATGACTCCTCTCTGAGCTCCAAAATGGTCACAGGTTCCACAGTAGGGACACCTTCCCTTCTCCAGGCATCTTTGCAGATGGAAGCATTTCTTCCAAAATTCTCAAAGTAGAAACATTCTGACTGCATTTCCCTTATTGAAATACGGGGCTACTCCGCCATCCTCCTATGGGAAAATGCCTTCTTTGCCTTCAGATAACCCAGCATAGTGGCTGGTTTTAAGGAAATTCAGAAAAACTCACTCTTCTAAAGGAGATTGCAGAGGTGATACTAATATGAGTTTTTTTTTTTCCACCTCTCTCAGAGAGATGGACAGGAAAAACCATGGCCACTCCACTAAGAAGAGTCATGTGCCACCACTCATATGATCAAAAAAGAGCTGTCAATCCTCTTAGCGTCTGGGCCAGGTAAGGTGTCTTGTGTTGATGGTTTCTGCCCAAAACAACCAGGCAGATGGGATCACAGGAGAGACTCCCTTCTACTAGCACATCTGGTCATACCCATTTCATTCACTCTAGATATGACAATGGAAGGGTCTATTTTTCTTGTTCATCTTTACATCTTGAGACATGAGCACTCAGCCTTAAACGCAGAAGGTGCTCAATAGGTATCTTCTGAGTGGATGCCTGAGTCTATCAGCAGTACACGCGGGACACTGTTAAGGCCATTCATTTCAAGAAAGTTTTTAGACAAACCCAATTTCACATTCAAGTCCTATCATTCCTGTTGGTGATCACATCTAGGCCAAGGAGGAGCATTGCTGTCCAGGATGGTGGAGTTCTGGAATTCCAGATACCTCCGTGTGCCCCTCTGGGCTGCTCCCAAGTGCGATGAACATTACAAGTCGGCAAGTTTGCATTGTGCTGGCAACGCAGCACCAGGAAAAATTACCCAGCCCGTTGCCACTCAATTCCAGGTGCTCGCTGGAGTTGTTTTCGCCTCTTTCTTGCCTTAGCATCAGTACACAATAAAATGACTGCTACCCCTTTTTAAAATCTTAGGGAATAAGGGCCTGTGAACTTGTCTGTGAACTACCTTTGGGAACATCAGTATTTATTTTCTTATCTGTATATAGGAAACTGCAATTTGGAATATTAATGCCAGGAGTCTTCAAACCTAGACATTGAGAAAAACACTCATTTGTAAGTAGTAAGTTTTTCAGGGATATGGATGTTATTTCAATTACAATTAAATCAATATGGAGAGACAAAAATTCTGTACATATTTTGGAATTTGAAGAATCCTATGTAAATCATTTGTTGCTTAAATCTGTGAAATACAAGTTTCTTTGGGGGAGAGTATACATTTATAAATGTTGTGTAGAAGCAAGTGTTTTTATTGTATTTATGTAATTGTTTTTAAGTGTTGAGTGTCTTCATTGCAATATGAAATTCATTAAAAATCCATGTTCCATAAAAAAAAACTGAAAAATACTGAAAACTTTAAAAGCATTCGAATTTAGTGCGTATATAATTTATGATGTATGTAAAACTTAGAGATCGTAAGTTCCACATATTGAGTGATCACTATTTCCATTTAAAAAAAAATAAAATCCTATCTACCTTAAGAGAAAAATAGTCAACAGTAAATACAGTAAAACATACCTTTTGACGTTGGGTAATAATTGTAGAAGTATAGTCATTTTTATTCATCTTTTCATATTTATTTATTTTTCAACTGTTTTATAACGAAAAAGCATTACTTTCAATGTTACTGCAAAATCCGCCTGAGGTTGACATTTGAGGCATCTTCACTTTGAATTGTTTAGAATGTTGCAAAGTTTTTATTAGTGATTTTAAGAGAATATCCCCCTTGTTGCCTCAAGCAGTAATTTTTAAAGAAAGTAATTATATAGAAATAAAGAAAGTAATTATATGGATTAAAAAACGAGACATCTTGCTTTCACTTCTATCTCTGCATAAGACTGAATACCAAATGGTTTTATGAGTTAGCATAAAATTGCTACAAATTTCAGAAACGCCTTTTCTCATTATCTTCCTGAGACATCTGTCAATATTTATCTGTTAACAGACTAAGCAATCAGCCTCAGTAAATAAAATATCAGATCCAAATACATATATCCCTTCTGCTGTTAAAGGGATGCTTAGGGACAGGATATTAGGATAACGGTCGTCAGATATCCTACTTATACTGATTTTTCTTTCACAAAAATTAATAGGTAGCGAAACTGGCAAAAGAGTAAATAATGATATTTTGTAGGTTCCCTCCAACCTGTGTTGTCCGACCACTGCGCTGATGACAACTTTGAGATGCTTAAGTAGAAGCAAGTGTCAGAACTAATAGGGCTCCAGTTTATAAAAGTAAGACAAAAGTCAAGGTCAATTGCAGATACTCTACTAAAGCAATACTCTTATTCACGTAGAAGCACAAATCGCTGAAATTGACTCTGCTTGGCTTTTAGTCATTAAGTGGGTTACAGAGCCTAACAGCCTTTGACTTACTAGTTGTATAAACTTGAGGAGGTTCCTTGAATTCTTTGAAGCACATGAAAGGCATCTATCAAATGCGATTATAAAATCCACTTCATTTAAATTGGCATGAGAATTTTGAGATAAAAATATGTAAATCACTCTGTGTAATATGCAAGACTAAATAATCTTTGAATGCTTCTTAAATCAGTTTGGAGTGGTTAGAGAGACTTAAACAAATGGAAGACACTCATTTGTAAATAACCAGGTTCTTAAAAGTGATAATTTTGAGTTGAAGTGACAACACAATTGTTATTTTAATCGAATTCTGAAATGACCTCAGTATTTCAGACAAACTTATAGGTACACACAGATGTGAATTTGGACATGTTCATTTTAGCCCTGCCTATACCCCTGAGTGATGTGAAGTTTCTGAAATGTTTTTACTTCACTAGGAAATAAAAAAAATAAAAAATAAAAGACACGTAAATGTTGTTTTCCACCACAGGGAAAAATGGCGGCATGGGGGGTGGGGTAGGGAGTAGGGCACAGAATACAAAATACAGTACAAGAAGAAGAGAAGGGCTTTACAATAAAAGAATCATAATAAAATTCCACCTACCAGCTTGTATTACTCTTTTTAGTATCCAAACTTTATCTGAAAATTAGGGATAATAGTATCAACTTCAAATAGTTTTTGAGAAGTAAACTAATAGATGGCAACCAGTCATAGCTTACATGATGAAACCTTATATATAAGGTCTCTATAAATGTGACTAGCAGTAGGTTCAACTCAAGGTCATTTCTTGGGAGAACTTGTGCAGAGCTTTTACTGTAAAATAAAATGTCAGTTCTATCTACACAACACCTTTCACAGGGAACAACAAAAACTTTTCAAATTGTTAAATATGAAGGCTCTTTCTCATATACTAAATGAAGAAATAGTTAATAATGACAAAAGACTAAATTTAATACCTTTTTTTTTAGAAAATCAAGAATATTGGAAATTTTTTTTTCTGGCTTATGGCTTTGGCATCACCAACCGCATATAAATAGGACAATCTAAAGAAAGATCATGATGATACTAGCTTCTAGTTTTTTACGACATGAATCACATTATAGGTACTTATCATTGGAGTATATAGAGTAAGATTATGAATTTGGATTCTAAAGTCTGAGGTCATATCCCATCCCTTCTATTACTTTTGTTTGATTTCTTCATATTTTCTCAAATGTACAATGAAGTTTTTGTCCAGTTCCCATTATCTGAATCCTGTGCTTCGCAGAAGTCAGGGAGCAGCAGTTATGTGAAACCAACTATTAGACTATTATTCTCAAGCAGGGAACCACAACACAGAGTTGAGTCATAAATTCTTCATGGACATGTCATCAGTTTGGGAGAAACTATAAAATTCAGTTTTGCTACATGTTCGATGATCAGATTTATATCAGACTATGCAGTGTATTGGAGCCTAGGAAGCAATTATTTGACAAGAAAAAAAAATAAGGCTAGAATCAGTTCAGTAGTAGAAGTTGAATACAAACTCAGAGTGATGTCATGTTCATTAATCACACTTGATGGCTGTGCCAAATGTAATATCACATCAGAAATAGTAACTTGGAATTCTTGTTAAATCATAGATTCTTCTTCAATCGGTCTGGGTTCTATGCATCTAACAAATGCCCAGGTAGTGTCCAAGTCATTGTCCTAGGGAAACACTCTGGGTAGGATGAGTCTAGCTTAGTGCTGCCCAAATAGCACTCTCTGTGAAGTGGAACTGTCCTCTTCTTGTACTGTATTTGTCCAATATGGTAGCCACTAGCACCTACGGCTTTTAACCTTTTGAAAAGCATCTCATGCGACTGAAGAACTGAATTTAAATGCCTTTTCATCTAAGTTTAAATAGCCATGAGAGGTTGGTGGTTATTGGTTATTGGGCAGCACAGGTCTAAATAATTCAAGTAATTCGTCTTGATGATATGAGACCATATTCAAGGCAATAAAATTATCTTTCCAAACAGCAACCCAGGGTCCTGATTATTGACTTAGTGTTGATTTGTGTCTATCGATCCTTCAAACGTGGCACAACAACTACACTTACCCAAAAAGAGGAGACAGTTTTGGAAATCGTAATGGGGCAAATGGTTAGCTTCTGGGGTTTCAAATCTACCATGTCCTTACTAGCTGTGTGACCTTGAGTAATTTAACTACTTTGTGCCTCAGCTTCCTTACTTGTAAAAGGGGATAGTAATAGTAATGCTGTGAGAGTTGAATTAGTTGATACTTCTAAAGCATGACAACAGGGTCTGACACAAGCCTGTACAGCATGGTGGGTGTTATAAATCATGCTCCGCGTTTTGTACAAAAACATCAGTTTCAGGGAAATCAAACATTTCCAATGTCAGAGCCAATTTGTTGTGTTTAATTTGGCATCATTTGCACACTGCATGGAGGCATAGTTCTTAAATGTATAGTTAGATAAATATGTCACCCCAGAAAGTTCCTTCAGGTGTGTTCCTAGATTAAACCTCCTAGCAACCACAACCTTTATTTCTCTTACCAGAGATTAGTTTTTGCACGTTCTAGAAGTACATACAAATGAAATTATATGCACTCATTCTTGCTTTTGTGACTGCAAAAATTATTTTTAAGGTCCACCCCCTGGTGAGTAGTAGTCTCTTGTATGACTATACCACAGTCTGTCTATCCTTTGTCCTGTTGATATTCAGTTGAGGTTTTGGTTAATAAGGAATAAAGGAAGTTGCGCTAACCATCTGGTGCAAGCCTTTTATAGACATTCATTTCATTTCCTTTGGATAAATACCTAGGAGTAGAATTGCTGGGCAATAGGGGGAGGTGTATGTTTAAGTTTTAGGTAAGGTCAAAGTGTTTATCAAAGTAGGTGACAATTTCCCTCAGACGTCTTACTATGTTTTGAGAGCAGAGGTAACTGACTGCCTTTGTTCTTTTATTTTTTTAAAGATTTTATTTATTTATTTGAGAGAGAGAGAGGGGGTACGCATGAGTGGAGGAAGGGGCAGAGGGAGGGGGAGAAGTAGACACCCCACTGAGCAGGGAGCATGATGGGTGGCACACTCTCAGGACCCTGGGATCATGGCCTGAACCAAAGGCAGACACTTAACCGCTCCTGAACGCTTTTGTTTTGGACTACTGTGTTAATATGGCATATTGAAAGCCTTGAAAAATAGAGCTAGGCTCCACCTCTGCAGCGAAGAATAGGTTTGCTTCCTGACAAGTATCACAAAGAAAATGTTTCCCTCCAGAGCAAATACCTTATTCTCCATTATTTAAAATTCAGGTTCCCTAAGCTCAAGATTTCTTTCTTCCAATATATCCTGACCATGCAGCTATCACCTGACTCTCTTCATCATTCTGTGGGAACTGGGGCTTAGAAAATTGGCACAAATGCTAATACGCTGGCTCATTGCTCTGACCTGAGAGTCTTGTGTTTTCTTCTAGTGTCTAGGAAACCATGGCAAGACTTAGCTGTGATCTTGCAAGTAGGGTAAAATCTCAAATCCTTCACAGTTCTGGGTAGTTTGGTAGCAAGGATTAGATGTTGACAAGACATATATTGCTGGAACAAGAAAGATGAAGTGTTTTTTGAGGTTTTAGGGACATACAATGGAATCAGCAGCCAACACATTGACCAAATTGTATGGTTATCAGGTGGGTTTATAAAGAGGCATTGGTGAGATATCTGCAGGCTGAGTTCCAGAAAGTAGGTTAAAGACAACTCTCTAAATGATGCCCTGATTGCTGTTAACGCTCCTACAGGTAGGGTGACTTCTCACCAGGCTGGCAATCATTCTCAAGTCCATCCATTCTAATGGTTTGTACAGAGCTTTGTGTTAGCTAGCAGAAAACCTCACCTGCCCACCTCCTTCAGGCCATATTTACAAAAGCACACACCTGTACCATTAGTAGAAGGAGGGTTATTTGCAGCTGCTCTGGGCATAAAGCAGGGCACTTATTATATCTTTGGCTGTTTCCTTGGAAGATGAGGGGACTGGAGGTACATGCTGCTTGTTCAGGAAAAATGGCAAGAGCTGAGCGTCCTCTGCAGGCCACCATGCCAACTGGAGAGGCACTCAGACATGAAGTAGAAAGGTCTCAAGGATGTTTATTTCTTTTTGCCATGGATCTGGGCTGCGATAGCAAAGCTTTAGCTCTCTGAGAGAGATTTCCCTGAGACAGGGGAAAACAAAACAAAACAAGAAAAAAAAAAAAAAAAAACAAAGCAAAATAAAAACAACCTTTGGGAAACCATAAAGGAAGCATTGACAAGTATACAAGCTTGAACTATCCTAGACTGGATTTATAAGGCCGATAAAATGACCCATTGGCAAACGGGCCAGTGTGCTCTTTGTGGCTCCACTGCTCATATACTAGTTCTGTGGTTTTACAGTTGTACTACGAGTGCCTGTAAAGTCGAGGGGGGGTGTTGTTTGTTCAGGGGACTGTGGCCTGTAGAGAAGTGCTAGTGAGGGACAGGAGTCACTCCTCAGTTTGTCTCCTTGTCCTCATGTAGCTGCTGAGGCGGAGACCATATCGTAACTGAGGAAGAGAAGGAGACATCACAGCCATGATTAAGGACCTAGTGCCTCACAGGCAGTAGGAGATGCAAGACTGCAGTACCACACCCTGTCTGGTCCACTGTAAAGCCAACAGGAGCTGTTTTCCACAATGAAACCAACTGAATTCCATTCTTGCTCCTGTATTCTTGGTTTTTCTAGATATTGTGACTGTTACTGAATTGATTGCATGAACCAATGCCCTCAGTGTGTTGCCTTAGACATCACCAACACTTTTTTTTTTTCCATCCCAAAGGCACCCAAGAACCAAGACTAATTTGCATTCACGTGGCAAAGCTGCTCATCTGCATTGGCAGTACTCAGCAGGGTTATCCAAACTTCACCCTTCCCCGCCTGTGGCTGGGTCAGGATGTAGAGTGAATGTCTACGTTTTGTGGTGCGAAGTTTTCACCATACAGATGATGCCCTGTTTATTGGCAAGTCAGGACCCTCATGCCCAAAGGTCCTTACTGCAGTCTCCATCCATCGGCAGACATGCTTAATAAACCCTGACAAAATTCAGGAGCTCACTTACCAGGTGAAATCTCTTGGCATTATGTGAATAGAGTCACAACTCTCAGTCCCTCTGGCATTCAGGGAAAATTGCTTTCTCTTCCTCCAACAATATTACCAAAAAGGAGACTTCATTGGACTTTCAGGTCTTAGAGACAGTATGGTCACGTGGGGGCATTCTACTTGGTCTCTTATTCATTGGCTACCCTCAAATCAGCATCCTTTGAGTGGGGACCAAACCAAAGTCTTCATCAGAAACTGTTTAACAAGCTATTACATGCCATTTACATTTGGAGTCCCGCAACCCAAATGATGCCTTTGAGCAACATGTTTCTATGACAGATGATTTTGCCAAGTGGAACCTCAGCAAAGGGTGTCATCCTCTGCCCCAAGACCTCCTTTGGGATTTTGACTTATCACTTCCCTGACTCTGCTACAGGCTACATCCCTGTTGGAAATTAGCTCTTAGCTGGCTGCTGTCCTCTTGTTGACATGAATGCCTGAAGCGGGAGGTGTCCCGACTCTTCAGCCTGATAATCCCTTTTTGGTGTGACTTAACTCAGACTTAGTGACTATCAGCATGGAAGGGTCCACCAAAGCTCACATCTTGGCTTTATGTGAAGAAAGTAGCAGCTGTTCCTGTTAGGGCAACTTCGTCCTCCTTTCTACTGGCTGGAGCAAATCTGCTGGCTCAGTGGGGCCCTGGGGTCATGGGAAGTTCTACTAAATGCCTGAGCCTATTTCACTGATGGCTCCTCTAAACTGAAATGCAGTGGCGTCCACTGGGATAGTGCACCTGTTCAAACTCAGCACCAGCCATGCAGAACTGATAATGGACACAGTTGCTCTGCCCAGTGGACAGAACTCAAGGTCATACATCTGACCAGTACTTCCCTTGATGAACCTTGTTGTATTGTTACCCACTCTTGGACTATTTACTATCATTTACTATTACTTTAGCCATTTTGTTTGCCACTTGGAAAAGTACAGACTAGCAAATTAGAAACACTGTGCTTTATATGTCTTTATCATTATTTAATCATTATTATTTTAACATCACATTTCTTCTGTAGTTAGTACATTATGAGTTCTGAGAAATTTTTGCTTACTCCCAAATTATGATGATATTATCCTCTTTTCTTCTAGAGACCATATAGTTTTAGCTTTTATGTTTCCATCTATGATGCATCTCAAAATAACCAAGTCTTATGATGTAAGATATTACATAGGGGTCAAAGCTTTTGTTTTTATTATTTATTTTTTAACATGACATCATTTCAACACTAGTGGTTGGAGAGATTTGCTTTCCCCGTTGAATTGCTGTAATGGCCTTGATGAAAACCAAGTAATGATTAATTTTTTAAAGAATGTATTATTATATTTTTGTAAGAAGGATATCTTAATCAAGATACAAAAGGATCTAATCACAAAAAGAAAATGCTCATGTACCTGAAAAATAAACTTAAAACTTCCATTTTTCAAAAGTGCTTTAAAGAAAATACAGATAAACCGCTAATTAGAGAAGATAGTCCTGGTACATAGAACTGAGATAGCTACAGATCTAGATATAAGTATATACTTCCTCAAACAAATAAGAATGGCATAAAAACTCAAATAATGCACTCAGATATTATCAAGCCATCTGTAGAAGAGAAAATGGCCAATGGATATATGGAGTGTTTAATTATATTAATAACCATTTTATATCCATTCCATTGGAAAACTTAAGGCACTGCAAGCTATTTATGATCATATGGATTTATTAAAAACTGATAGTTGATGCAACAATTTAGAAAATAATTTGGCATTCTTTTAGATGTAAATATGCAAATATCCTCTGACCTTGTTATTTTACTTCCAAGTATATATGCAAAGACATTTTGGTACTTCTGCCACATGAGATCTATATAAAAATATCCATAGCATCATTATTCATAACAGCAATACAGATGGAAATGGCACAAGTGTCTTTTAACAGGAGAAATTATCAGTAAGTTGTGATACATTCTTCATAGAGTATTACACAGCAGTGAATATTACTGAATTAATGTTCCATGCAAAATATAAATGAATTTTAATGTCATAATGCAATGTAAAAAAAGCAGGTTGCGTGAGACTACATATTTTTTTTAAAAGCAAAACCAAGAAATATATGTGTGTTATAAAAATACATTAAAAAAAAACAAACTACTAAAAAAAAGAAAAAAGAAAGCAAACTACTGTCAAACAAATTAAGGACACATCACTTGGTGGGGGTAGGTGAATAAGAAAAAGAGACATAAATATCTAGAATCAAGTTGTTGATAATGTTTTAACTTGAGGCACAGTAATTTCACCAATACCTGTGCTGGCTTTGGCCGCACATACACCAAAAGTGGAATGATACAGAGAAGATGAGCCTGGTCCTGCACAAGTACAATTTCACAAATAGCCATTATGTTACTTAAAATAGTTATGGAAATACATATATTTAAATACATAAATTCAAATGAATACTTGTTTAAATATACATATAAATTCAAGTTAAAAAGGGATGCGTGTGATTTAATTATGATAGTGCTTTATGATCAGAGGATAATAATCCATCGAATTCTGTGTTCATCTTCCCTCTATGAAAACAAAAGAAAACAAAACAGGCATGTGGTGACTACGAAGGGTGAAGCCACTGTGAACGCAAAAGTCAAATTCTGATCCTTGTGTCATATTCTGTTCTTCATTACTGAAATATTTGAAGTGACCTGTCACTGACCTGCATGCTGGACATCAATAGGAGTGTGGTTACTAAGTTCCCGCAACTAATCTTCAAAGCTGCACGACTCTGAGTTGCTATCATGCGGATTATTCCTTTTATGAAACATTCCACCGCAGCATGGCCAAGACTTCCCATGAGAGTAAAGACTATTTTTTATTTTATCAGCCAGAGTGTGCTCTTCTTAATCCTGGCTGTTTGAACACCGTGTATCTCCACATGTTCCACACAAGTGATTTTGAACATTAGTAAATCATCATTACCCCTGTTAGATCTCAAACTTGTCATGGATGCTGTTGCTTTTGGCCTGTGAGGGAAGCGAGGGCACCAGAGAGGATTCTAGCAACCGAAAAGTAGAGGCCTTGCATTGTTTCTAAGATGTAGCACATCTTGACCAGTAAATAACAGGAAAAAAGATGAATATCCAAATAGATAGTGACAACTTGATCAAAGGAAGAGGGGGAAAAATGCAGTTATGTACAACAGGCTTAATCAGGTTAATTAGAATCTGGGTTGCATCTTGGACCTGGGAATACTCATCAGCTGGCTGTCATCTGAAGAAGGATTATCCTCACTTAGTCTAAGGAGCGTGGCAGGTGTGTCGCATGTGGATAGACCGTCTCACACCAGCTCTCTGGGGAGCAGCGCTGTCACGGCGTTGCAATTTAGCAGACTGCCACTGCTCACACCGAAAAAATGCCTGGTGTCCCTGGTACTCCAGTGTCTGGAAGCGTCATCGTGCGGTGGAAGTGTTGGTGCAAAGGAGGGAGGAGGGGAGAGGTAAACGAGGAGAAGGGGAAGAAGAAGAAGGGGAGCCTGATGTGGGACTTGATCCCGGGACCCTGGGGTCACAGCCTGAGCAGAAGGCAGATGCTCAACCACTGAGCCACCCAGGTGCCCCTGAGGGTATAGTGTGTGTGTGTGTGTGTGTGTGTGTGTGATTATGACATTGTCCTTCTCTGAATTATTAATTTCTTTTTACTTTTTAATTTGATTAGATATTTATATCCTTATACTTTTCTGGTAACATAAAATACACTCAACATCACAGACCCCTAATAAATAAGAGGGCCCACAGAGGAAAGTTTTGGTTTTTTACTTCTCTTCTAGATTCCCATTTACATGGAATATAATAGATATATACACACTCTAGATTTAAGAAATTAGATTCATAAGTCTAGTATACCTCTCAATTCTGCTTACTTGCACTATAAAACTATAAAGTTTTAAACTAAATTCTAAAATATTTTAAGTCATAAACAAATATGCCTGTTTTTCATTAAAACTTATGAATTAATACAAATTGACCTAATATCCATATATTTTATATATATTTTTTTAATTTTTATTTATTTATAATAGTCACAGAGAGAGAGAGAGAGAGAGAGGCAGAGACACAGGCAGAGGGAGAAGCAGGCTCCATGCACCGGGAGCCTGACGTGGGATTCGATCCCGGGTCTCCAGGATCGCGCCCTGGGCCAAAGGCAGGCGCCAAACCGCTGCGCCACCCAGGGATCCCAATATCCATATATTTTAAAAGCCTCTCGATAAATGTGTGGTCCTTCTCACTTCAGTCCAGTGCCTTATTTCACACCCTCTAGACATCCTCTTCTGGATACATGTTTAAAAAAATTTTTAAGTTAAATTTTAGGTACATTTTTCTGATACTGACAATTTCATTTCTAGATATGATGCTTAAACATGAGTTTACTGTTTTTTCAAAGTTTTAGGCATTATCTCTCTTTATTCACTAGTTGTTTTAGAATTTAGCTTTTATTTTCACTCCCATATTATATCTCTTCTCTCATTCTCTCCCATATAGTTATATTACCTATTTTTGTAAACTCAATATTGAGTATTTGTATTAAATATATTAAATTAGAAAGTTTGTTAAATATTTATCAGTTTTATTAAAGTAGCCATTTATAACTGAGTTGAAGATTATGATTGTCATTTCCCTTATAACTCTCCACTTATTTAATTTGTCTTTAGTTATTCATATACTTACGTTTTTAGGTCTCACTAGCAATTTCCCTAAACCTTCCAAGAAATCTGAAAGAAAAATCAGAATATTGTTGGTTATACAATTGAATAGATAGCTTCCTATTTATTTAATTGATGCCATTTCTCATGGAACTCACAATTCTCTAGTTCCAGTCTCTATGTTCATTTCAAAGAAAGAGCAAAAGGTATGGCACTCATAAAATGAGAACATGTTATAACGAAAAGAATAATCAGAGGCCATGAATAAACTGTGGAAGACAGATGTGAAGCATTCATTTGTGAAGCTGGAATATACCAGCTCTTAAATGTGGATTGAAACATCATATTTAGAAATGAAATTATTGGTATCAGGTAAAAGTACTTAAATTCTACCAGAAGATTAAGAAAATCACTAAATGAAAAACAGTAAATAATCAATGAGCGTCTTCCTTCGACCATGTATTAAACAACTTGCTGGTTTATCACTTTGTGTGGCAACCCTCAGAGGCCTTCATTCTAATAAAACATAACTTGAAATATGTCACCCTTTTTTATACCTCTAATGATGACTTTTTTTTTTTTTTTTTTTTTTTCGTATAGGCCTAAAGCTTCTCGTTGAGTTTGCAATCTAGTTTGGGAGACAGACATGTTATCGCACTGCATGGAGCGCTTTAATAGGTGTATAGGTGTGTACACAGAGCGCTTCAGAGGCAGAAATGAAGACCGGTTATCCTCAGTCTGAGAGCATGGGTGGATGTGGATATACAAAGAGAAAGAAGTTTCCTGAGTGGGCTAATCCCTAGGTTAAAATCTAAAGAATGAACAGCAGCTATCCGGGTGCAACACAGGGAGAGAGGGTTTTTCTAAGCATTGATGTTTCCATCAGCACCTCTCACTGAATTGCAATGGTAGATGGAGGGCATTGGATGCATCCGTGAAAAGATGCTGAAAAATCAGTAGGGCTCATCACAAGTTTGGACAATATAAACTGTCACGTAATTGATAAAAATCGTTTATTTGATGAATCTGACCAGATCAAGAATGTGTGACTAATGTGACGCCAGGAGATTGGCAGGAAAATAAGACATCTACCTTAGGAAAGAGGTGGGAAGTGACTTTCCATCATTTTCAGAAATATGACATGCCTTCTCAAGTCGCTGAATTCTCATTATCCACCTGACAGTCTTCCAGCACTAATGCACCTGTTGGAAGAACGTGGATGAGGACTTTTTCTAAGGACAAAAAGAGACTGTCACTTATCAAAGAGAAGCTAAACAAATGGTCTGAAACTATTAGAGAAGGTTGTACATTCCTATATAAATACTTTCTGGAGACAGACTGTATTTTTATAAAATACCTATACAGCCGAGGGTCTTAAGTGTTTAATTTTACAGGGACATAAAACAAATAATTTATCATTTCAGGAAGCATCACAGAAACTGCAACATTTAATTCATTGTTGACATACTTGGGACTTTGTAAAATTAGAAATAAACCCACCATTTGCCTCGACGTGGATGGAACTGGAGGGTATTATGCTGAGTGAAATAAGTCAATCAGAGAAGGACAAACATTATATGGTCTCATTCATTTGGGGAATATAAATAATAGTGAAAGGGAATAAAGGGAAAAGGAGAAGAAATGAGTGGGAAATATCAGGGAGGGAGACAGAACATGAGAGACTCCTAACTCTGGGAAACGAACTAGGGGTGGTGGAACGGGAGGTGGGCAGGGGGTGGGGGTGACTGGGTGGCAGGCACTGAGGGGGGCACTTGATGGGATGAGCACTGGGTGTTATTCTATATGTTGGCAAATTGAACACCAATAAAAAATAAATTTATTAAAAAAAAAGAAATAATGGCAGAGAAGGTTGTGTAAATGGAAAGTCTTCCAGAGATTGTTCTATATATCCCCTACATGTTTGACCTAAGCACTGAATTAACTGGGATCTCAGAAATGGCATTTTATAACTGACTCAAAAACTGGGGCTAAGAAGTGGAAAAGTTATATTAATTACTCTTCCTGGTGAAGAGTGACTTTGAGGAGATGCGTATATTTGAAGGGATGGGAGATGAACATTCTGACCTGCAAAGAGATTAGAGATGTGGTCAAGAATAGACAAAAGGAATTTCAGTGTCAAAAAAAAAAAAAAAAACCCTCAAATTCAATACAAAGTGAGCACATAGAAAATCATTACAACTAAGAACAAAAGACACAGCTATTAATGTAACGAGTTGCAAAATAAATATAAGATTATGCACCTCAACCCGCCATCATCAGGAGCACTACCAGCTGTCAGATAGAAGCAGAAAGGTCAAATAATTATATATCTTCATAAAATGAGATTTCAAGTGCACTTTGAATTCACCATGGAGCATCCTCAATCAATAACAATATCAAATTTTAAGAAAGGTGCAAAAGGAGCAATTCTGTAATTACAGTATAAGTGATACAATTATTTCAAATATTTCAATAGTCTTTGCCAAATGAGGACGGGAAAGATAACATTTCCTTAGAGTGGAAATGAGGATAGTGAAAAATTTTCCAAGTGTGTAATTCACAATAAGACTCAGGGGCTTTGGGGACCCCTGGGTGGCTCAGTGGTTGAGCACCTGCATTTAGATCAGGGTGTGACCCCGGGGTCCTGGGATCGAGCCCCACGTCGGGCTCCCTGCATGGAGCCTGCTTCTCCCTCTGCTTGGGTCTCTGCCTCTCTCTGTGTCTCTCATGAATAAATAAATAAAATCTTAAAAAAAAAATCAGAGACTTGGAGAGTTCAAATAAAATTCCATGTTGTTTGAAGGCTTTGTCTTAAGAACACCCTCAGGGTTCAAATGCTAATTTTGCCCCAACTCTAAGAAAATACAACATATAATATTCTAAATTTATAAATGCTAAGCCAGCATGGCCTTCTTCACAAAAAGAAATACTATTTTTTAAAGTTTTTATTTAACTTCCAGGTAGTTGACATACAGTGTGATGTTAGTTTCAGGGGTACAGTTTAGGGATCCCACACTCACAGGCAGCCCCCGGTGCTGGTTGTGAAGAAATGTCATTTAAAGGTACTCGAAGGTACTTTTGAATAGTAGATACTTGGTGAATTTTGTGCTTTTGTCTAGAGATTTTTATCACTGGCAGAAAGACTAGGGGAAGGAATTAATAGTCTGGGTGTCTCTCACATGCTTTTCAGTTTTATGCACATTATCCATATGACACGTTGACGAGGTGATCATCGCTGCCTTGTTTTACACATAAGAACCTGGACACAGATGACTTAAAACTAAAAGCAGTAAATAGAGATAACAAAGGATGCTCTAGATTCAGGACACCTGAGCTTCATCATGGCTCCGTGACTTTCTAGCTGTGTGATCTTGTGCACGTTACTTAAAGGTTTTCTGTGACCAAGTGTTCACAGGGATGGTAGCGCCTCACTTTTAATGTCCAGGTAAATTCAATTTACAGAAACTACCTAAGATGGGGCCAGACATTAGTTAGTATCCAATAAAAATAGGCTATTTCTTTAATTCTAATTTTTCTGTTTTTTTTTCTTTATAAAGAGCAAAAAGTAAAAATCTCATGCTTTATTCCTTATTTTTACCAGATTCCAAAATACTTTTTTTTCTTTTTAAAGAGTATTTATTTAAGGGGGTTGGGAGGAACAGAGGGAGAGAATCTCAAGCAGACTCCCGCTGAACAGCCCAATCCAGGGCTCGATCTCAGGATCCATGAGATCATGACCTGACCTGAAAACAAGAATTGAAGGCCTAACGGACTGAAGCACCCCGGTGCCCCCAAAACACAAGGTTGAAAAGTAGCCTGTATACATATAATCTGCAAAAATTGGAACATAGAAGTAAAAGAAAATTAATTTGATATCTGTGATATCTGTCATATCACAGTTTCTGACTTTAATGAAATCACTAACATTTTCAGGAAATTTCCTTGAAAAGAGAGTTTTGAAGATTCTGTATTGAGAAAGACATGAATATTATTAAATATTGTCATTGGAACAGATGAATTTTAAATATTAGAGTTCCTTTCTTCAGGGTATCATTTAAATAATAATACTAATAATCCCTATGTCCAGTTCAATTGTGGATGTGTTCATCATAAAACCAATATTTCTCCCAGATGTTCTTCCTTATGAAAATAAAGTGTCATTTTTTTTTTTTTTTGCATTCTTATTTTAATTCTAGTTAAGACAGATATTAGTTTCAGGCCTACCACATAGAGATACAACAATTCCATACATTACATGGTGCTCATCACAGGTGTCATACTGTTCTAAACAACTTTTAGAGATGCATTTAATATTTAATATCTTGTCCTAAAATTGTTTGTTAGATATCTCTGTTAAAAACGGAAGCAATAGGGCAGGCTGGGTGGCTCAGTGGTTTAGCGCTGCCTTCGGCCCAGGGCCTGATCCTGGAGACCCGGGATTGAGTCCCGTGTCGAGCTCCCTGCGTGGAGCCTGCTTCTCCCTCTGCCTGTGTCTCTGCCTCTCTCTCTCTCTCTCTCTCTGTCTCATGAATAGATAAATAAAATCTTAAAAAAAAAAACAATCATTTAAAAAAATTGAAAGCAAGAAAAAGTGATTTTTTTTTCAAAATGTTGGCTTTACCATGGCATTCAAAGCCTCCCAAAAACTATCTCCTCCAGCCTACCCATCCACTGCTCCTTTCCTGCCTTCACTGATAAAGCTCCTCCTTCTGCTAATGTGTTTTTTTCATTAATCACTAAATATGCCTTTTTCTCTCCTACCTTTATCTGCTCTTCTTTCCTGGAATGGTCCATTCCTTCCTCATACTCTACTCTGACACACAAACTTTGACCTGATTCTCCTGGCTCCTGGGTAGGTTAGCCTGATTCCTCCACCCAGCTCCACAGACTAACTTTGGAAAGTGTCATGTGCCTCTGTCTCTCTCCCTCCTTATTTTCTCCCTGTGGAGTGGAGTTACGATAATCACCTTAATGTCCACCAGACTCTTCTGTTGAAATTTCTTTAAGGTACATTTAACACTTCCCACAAACTTTTTCATAGGCATCATTGGAATTTGTTATTAACTCCTATTCCTAGAAGTGATAGCTTTTTTTTTTTTTCCGAGCTCATTAGCAGAAAAGAGGAAAATGAGGTTTGAACAAGTCAATTTACCTGTTTAATTTCACACAGTTTCTGACAAAGTCGGAACAAGAAGCTTTCCTTGAGATCAATCTTCCATTTCTACTTCCAGTGATGAGACATTGCTCTGTCTTATGGTGTCACCCCAGATTGATTATAATTTATCACCTTTTTTTTTTTTCGTTTGGATTCTCTACGAGACTTGCTCATTTATTGCATTTATGTCAATTAGTGATTGATTGAACAGAGTACATAAAATTTGTGGAGCAGCTGTAAAATCCACTTGCACTGTAATTTTGAATAATATATTGGTATACTTCCTGGAAATATTGAGGCAACATTTTCTAGGCCTACAGATAGAAAGAAATGGAATTGCTTCAGAATTCTATTTATATCTTGATCACATGTTTTCCCAAGACAACTGGGAGCTATAAAATAAATTGGACAAGTATAGACGTAAAACCTTGAGTAAGTTTCTGGTTTCTCAAAACCTAGGGGATGTCTTGCACAAAACTGTTGTTTTCTAATAAAAAATACAATACTCTGTAAGGAGAATGTGTGGGACTTCTCATATCTTTCTTTGCTCAGACCTAATCACATTACAAAATGAGCATCTGGCTATTGAAATTGCAGTCTACAAATACACAGGCAGCCTTTTCTTCCACTCAGTTTTTCATAACCATTTGATATTACATTATCCTTTCTGTATGAAGTCTGTGTTAGGTAGGAAGAATGAATCAAATAATAAAAACTCAATATGGAATCTCTCTATCATTTTATGCTTTCAAAAATAGTATTCCTTCACAACCTCAGGGGAGAGAGATTATTTTATAGATGTCAATGGCTTATGCACTGGAAGCCTCTGTGAGTGAAGTAGCGTCTATCTGTACAGTATGGTAGTTAAGACTTAGCTCCCTGAAGTCAAGTAGTTACCTGAGTATATCAGTTGATACTGCTCAGCAAATCAATGCTGAAGTCGATTTAGGGACGCCTGGGTAAAACTAAAACTAAAATTTTAGGGGCACCTGGGTGGCTCAGTCAGTTAAGCATCTGCCTTCAGCTCAGGTCATGATCATGGGGTCCTGGGATCGAGCCCCACATCTGGCTCCCTGCCTAGGGGAAAGTCTGCTTCTTCCTCTCCCCCTGCCTCTCCACTCATGCCTCTCTGTCTCTCAAATAAATGAATAAAAATTTAAAACAAACAAAAGCCCTTAAAATTTGAGTGTAACAAACAAATATTTTGGCTTTAAAGTTTTTTTTTTTTTTTTCTATTTCTCTTCACCTTATACACTTGTGCAAGACAGCCAGTATCAGGGTTCAAAAATCCAAATATGTTCAAAAGATACATAATTACCAGATTATTTTTGGGATAACAGCAAAATGGAAGATGGGGGAACTTGATAGTGAAAATTTCCCCTACAAATTTCACAGATCCAGAGATTTTAGACAACTTAGATAAACTGAGATGAACATTCACTTTACTCAATGTATTAGAACTTTCTGCTGTTTTCTACTCTTATGATATTTGTAGCTGTTCATATTTTAATAATGGTATAAGGTAAATGTGAAAAGTTTTCTCTACATTTATTGTTTTTCAAATTGTTTTTTTTCCCCACTGAGAATTTTTGAGGTATATGAAACACTTGCTTAAATATGACAATCTGTCACTATTTATAAGTAATTAATTTGGAGAGATTTTTATTAGGAAAATATTAATGAATTGCCTATTTTTACAGAGGCTCAGCTTATAGGAAAGATAAATTTCTCAATTCAAATGCCATTCTTTTGGCATATGTATATGGATAGATGATAGATATAGATATGAATTCCTAATTTTCTGGGATTTCTGGATGTAGCTAATATCTGTTCCTAAAGATATTGAGGTGGAGTTATATTGTTCATTAAAACCAAAGATATCAGGGGACACCTGGGTGGCTCAGCAGTTGAGCGTCTGCCTTCGGCCCAGGGTGTGATGCTGGAGTCCCGGGATCGAGTCCCACGTCGGGCTCCCTGCAGGGAGCCTGCTTCTCCCTCTGCCTGTGCCTCTGCCTCTCTCTCTGTGTCTCTCATGTATAAATAAATAAAATCTTTTTAAAGAGCAAAAAAAAAAAAAAAAAAAATATATATATATATATATATATATATATATATATATATATATATCAGGTTTATATCCAATATTTGCTTAATAATGTTACAAATTAGGAATGATTTCGCTGTAGTTAACAGAAGGTCTAAAGAACAATGGTTTGTTGATATAGGCAATTCATTATCTAATCTAATTATACGATTTATTATCTAGCTTAGCTAGACAATTCATTATCTAATGTAACAAAAAAAATCTGAAGTATCAGATTATTTGGTCAACCTCATTGAACAGTTCAACCTTGTTTTATTTTTATTTTTATTTTTTTTTCAACCTTGTTTTAATACTTGATCCTAGTGGCAATGGGCCGTGTAAAAATAATACATACACACATACTTACATAACTGTTTAAGGTAAGAAGTGGTGAGAAACTCAGGAAAGGGGGAAAGAAAGAGAAGAGAAAAGGAAGGGAAGGCATAGGCTCTCTTCATGTATGTTTTATCTTTTTCCAAAGAAAAATAAATATATTTTACAGAAGGCTTTCCCTTACATCTCATTGGTCATTAAAATGAAATGGACACCTTAAGGGTGAGGAAGAATGGGGAAGCAAATTTTGTTTTTTCTTGCTTTTATTTTGTGAGGGGACTACAGGAGTAGTGTTTTGGGGAATGTTCCTGGACATAGACCAAAGGTTTCTGCCAAGAACATTTTCAGTGGTAAATATTTCAAAAGCCTATACCAATTTTTGTGAGATTTCTTTCTTATCATTGTTTAGGTATTTGGATAATGTCCACTAAAGGTCATCTTCAGATTTATTAAACCAGACAACAATATTTTAGGGGAGCATCTAGTCAGCATCAAAGTAAATATTTTCATCTAGGTTCAAATCTCAGGTTGTCCGAAATTTATATTTTACATTGAGAGAGCTCTGGATGTTTTGTTGTTGCTGTTGCTTTTAAGACATTTCTCTCAATCAGTTTTGATGGAAATTTCCAATTTACTAATTAGGAAAAATTAAATTTTAACATTATCACGGCTGGGTTAGCACTTATTATCAAAACTGCCTGAGTTTTGTTAAGTAGCATTAATTCTTACTGAGTGCTAAGTAATTAGTGCATTTTACTGTTAAAATTAATAATTAATGAATCTAAGACTGATCAAATTCTATGCTGACCACCTAAAATCAACCTAAGAATCATTTCATTAAAATATATTAAATTGTAGCTCCTTTACTCTTCAGTATTATTGAAGGAAGCACATTTCACTATGGCTTAAAGTAAGAGCAAACAGAAGCTTACCATTTAATTCACCAAGTGTACATCTTTAAATAGTTAACGGGTTAACTTTTATATTTTAAATCCCGAAGTCATCTACATTTGTAAAATGGAGATTCTAAAGAACATAAAGCCTCTTTCCTGAATAAGGTCAATTGTTTTGTTTTGTTGTTGTTGTTTTTCTTAAGTAAACTCTGCGTCCAATGTGAGGCTTGACCTTACCACCCTGAGGTCAGGAGTTGCTCCCTGTACCAACTGAGCCAGCCAGGAGCTCCGAGGTCAATCGTTTTTATATCCTTTATCGCTTCCCCATTTCCATTCATCCCCAAGGCATCTCTTATTCCTCTCCTCCACACAACTTCTGCCTTTGAAACTGAGAAACATAATTGTTGTTAAGTTCAGTTCTCCAGCACTGCCCTGTGTGCATCCTGTCACTCTTCCTGGGCGGACGTCGAGGATGATATCTCTTTACTTTGTCCAGCTAGTTCAAATGAAATTTGGAATTATTTATGCAAATCATTTAGGCCCTTTTGATAATCAATCAAGTTTAACACATTATTTTTTTAAGGATTTTATTTATTTGAGACAGAGAAAGTGAGAGAGCACAAGCAGGGTTGGGGCAGAGAGAGACTGAGAAGCAGCCTTGCTGCTGAGCAGGGAGCCACGATGCAGGGACCCCAGGATCACCACCGGAGCTGAAGGCAGACACTCACCAGATTGAGCCACCCACGTGCCCCTAACTTTATTTTTGAGTAACTTTTAAGTCACATATAATATATAAAATGGGACCTAAGGCCTTGACAGTTTACAAAATATCTCTAGCCTGAAAGAAAAGGACAAAACAAAAAACAAAAGGGAGAAACAGGACATTTCCTGTAAGTCCCTATTTTTGTTTTTCATGAATAAAATAATCTTACTGCAAAGTCTTCGAGAATATATGTGGCGTTCAGGATGCCTAAGAAATTAAAGGGAATATCGATCTTTCTATCCACCGGCTACCTATTTATTTGTATTGACTTTTCTGTTTTTATACAGACACACACACACCTATTTATAATTTCATATGTAATAACTGTGTAGTAACTACATTTAGGGTCACATAAAATATAAATGTCATATTAGTTAAATTTCTGGTAATTACCCTAATAGTATACATTGGGTGAACAGTGTTAAATCTATCTCCTTTGTAATTATGCAACAGATATGTTTTACTGTGAATTAGAATTCTTCTTTTTTTTTTTTTCTAAGATTTTATTTATTTATTCATGAGAGAGAGAGAGAGAGAGGGAGGCAGAGACAGAAGCAGGCTCCATGCAAGGAGCCTGATGTGGGACTCGATCCCAGGACTCTAGGATCATGCCCTGGGCCAAAGGCAGATGCCAAACTGCTGAGCCACCCAGGCATCCTGAGAATTCTTCTTGACTGCAAAGAACTCACAGAATTGAAACATCCGAGAATAAAAGAAAAAAAAGTAAGTTAGAAACAATAAAAGTTTGAGTGTGTATTTAAATGACAAGGGTGTGTAAATGTCAACGTGACTTTCAGATAGATCAGTTCCATTTCAAATATCTTGACAATATCTTTGACTTTGACATGGGTAGTGGAGATTCTACAAAGCTGCTGCTGTGATTCTGGAGACTACGTGGTGGGGGAGGTAATGAGAGACTTGTGTGTGCATAGAAAAGTGGCTCCTGTATGTGTCAATTTAAAAACTAAAGCTTCTTTTGGGGAGTCTTTGCTCTGGTTTTATATTGTAATAAATAGTGTCTCTGCTAGAGGTGACATTTATGGCTCCTCAGAGGTCTGCCAATAAGGAAGAATGCTACTGTTTCCTGAGTGGTTCTTGTTCCCTCTGTATGTCATTTTCCATCTTGCCCTCATAGTGGCTTTGAGACCAATTTAATCTGACTGAAAACAAAATCATAGAAGGAAGTCATAAAAATATCTGTTGGAGAACAAGATGTGTTCTTGTGGTAGCAGGTCAGAACCCCCCATTCCGTATTTGCATTCTCATCAGGTCCAGAGTGAACTCGAAGCTTTGGTTAGGAAAAATGCCCAAGTCAATTTGAAGACATTAAGGATTTAGTTGTGATGCAACTTTCAATGGGCAGCTGTAAAATTACGGCTGCTAAGGATTCTGCTTAATTCTGGTTACTGACGTTTTTGTTTGAGGAAAACTCAAAATGCATTTACATTTGTAGCATGTTCTTCAAAATGGTTCTTTAAACGTGAAAAAAATCTTACTCATCATTAAGATTTAAACATTTCTTTCTTTATTCTGTGGCTTTTCTTGGCTTTCTCCTCTTAAGTAGCAAACTTAGACATACTGCTTATTATTCCCTGAACCATCCTTTGATAGGTGTCTAGTCTGAGATATTAAAACTGAGAGAATGATCTTTGAGAGAGAGAGAGAGAGGAGGGGCAGAGGGACAGGGGCAAGCAGAGTCCCCACGGAGTGGGGAGGCAAGTGAGGGCTCGCTCCCAGGACCCTGGGATAATGACCTGAGCTGAAACCAAGAGTTGGTCACTCTAACCACTGTACCACCCAGGTGCCCTTAAAACTTCAATACTATTTTGATAAAACTTCAATACTATTATTTCTGTTCTTGATTTTGACTATACTAAACATGCTTCTCTTACATTTCTTAATTTAACATCTCTCCAAACAGAAGTGTCCTGGAAAGTAGAAATAAAGATTAAAAATAAGTAAGGAAGGAAAGAAAGAAAGAAAGAAAGAAAGAAAGAAAGAAAGAAAGAAAGAAAGAAAGAAAGAAATGAAGATTATAACTCATAAATGGTGGTGGAAAAATATTTGTGACATCTAACATAGATATGAGATGGATGTTTTATTTCTTTGCAAGAATAACATCTTTAAGATTGCATTAGCACACCATCCTTTCTCTCACAACTTTAAAGGATGTTGTCTTTGGCCAAAGAAAATAAGTTTGCTTTGTTTCAAGTGTTTTATTCATTAATTACCTTCTAGTTATAGGGCAGGGAGTGAAGTAAATTTCTAAATAAAGTCAATACATGTAATACTGACATTTTACTTACTCTGGGTTACCTTAGCAGGTATACAACTTGCCCATATTATGAGTGTTTTTAATGAGATTTAGTATAATGTATTGAGATGACCCACTGTAATTTAAATAAAAGATATTTCAAGAGCAAATAATCTACATTTCTATATAAGGCAAGATATAAAATTAGCTTTCTATTTTTTTAAATTAATGTATCATCTTTATATATTGATCAATAACAGCAAACAATGATCGATATGCTTTTATAGAACACTGTAATATTCCATGATCAAAATAAATTAATTTAGTTATTTTTACTGGGGCTGTCAATATTTTTATTCTCTTATCTTAAAATGACTTTATGTGTATGTGTGTTTGTGTGTGTGTGTGTGTGTGCGTGTGTGTTTGTGTGAGGAATAACCTGTAGGGAAGATCCAGAAGCTAAAAAGAAAGCACTTGGTGTCTTCAACAGAAAATCATAAATGTCAGAGACAACCCTTACATATGAGACAAGAAATAATGGAGCAGACAAATGGAGACATATTTTAACTTCTGTTATGAACTGAACTATGTTCTCCCAAAATTTGTATGTTGAATCCCTAACCCTCAATATAACTACATTTGGAAATAAGGCCTTTAAAGAGGTAATTAAGGTGAAATGATGTCATAAGAGTGGGTTCTAATCCAATAGGATTATTCCTTATAAAAAGAGGAAGAGACATCAAGGATGTGTGCACACAGAAGAAAAGGTCATATGAGGACATAGTGAGAAGGTGGCCATCTGCAAGCCAGAGAGAGAGAGAGAGAGACTTCAGGAGAACCAAACCTGCTGCTACCTTATATTTGGCTTTCAACCTCAAGAGCTGTGAGAATATAGATTTCAGTTGTGTAAGCCAGTCTGAGGTATTTTGTTATCACAGCACAACCATCAATTGGCAAATCCAGTGGGGGGGAAGTTTGATAAAAAGTTTGATAATAGAATAAAAGAAATAGCTGAGGACGAAGTGAAATCTTTGAGTAAGTGCAAAGACTGAGGGGGTGATTTTCCAGGCAAAACTAAAATAGAAAGTCATTTATTTTCCATGTTAATCTGTAGACTGGCTTCAGATTTCAGTTATAAATTTTCTGAAATGGATTTATTAGCCCTAGCAAAAAAAAAAAAAAAAAGAGAATAAATAATCTGATGAAGATTTTTGTTGTTGAAAACCATCAATTTGAAGACTGCTAAAAAGTTGAAAAGGGAAAAGAAAATAATTCAGAATAAAAATGCATGAAGACATTAACCATCAACTCAAAGCTAACGTGTTAACACTACTATAGAGAAGAAGATTGATAAAAAGCATTAAAAACCACATAGTAGTTGGGCATTTATTGTGATTTGCTATCCATATTACCATATATTTGAGTAGATAGTATTTTTTTTTTTTTTTAGATAGTAAGATTGATTTTGGTTAAATTCATTTGTTTTCACCTCATCCTCTCTTTGTTTTTTTGTTTGTTTGGTTTTTGTTTTTGTTTTTTGTTTTGTGTGTGTTTGCATTATAAGTTTAAAATTCTTCTCTTATGGCAGCAATCAGAACACTGAAGATTATGGGCCATTTCTAGTCACCACCTGTTTTAGTAAATAAAGTTTCATTGGCCCACAACTACATCTACTCTTTACATACTGTCTTTGCTATTTTCACTATAATAGTAGTGTTGAATAATTGCAATACAGATCATTTGGACACAAAGCCTAAAATATTTATAATATGATCTTTAAAAAATTGTTGACTTTTTTTTATAGCAACAAGGATTTTCCATGTTATAGCAGTTGCTGCTACTGCTTGAATTATCTATTTACTGTATGTCAGTTTAGTTTCTTTAGCACCACTAAAACAGTACTGCCAGGAGAAACCCTGCCATGCTCACTTTGTTCAGTACTGTGTATGTAGCATCTCCATAATCGCTAGTATGAAATAAGCGCACTATTCTTTGTTCAATAGGGGCATTTAGTTTTAAATTTCAAGTTGGTTATAAAGTTATAAAAATGCTTGAACGGGTCGCATGATCATTACTTATTATCACTAGCTCCCCACATGCCTTTCTGAACTTTGCCAAATATGAGCCAGATCTGATTCTATAAATTGAGATTTTCCATTCTCTTTCTTCCTTTAGCTGGAACCAAATCAGACCAAGTGTATCAAATGTATCAATTTCCCACAGGTAACAGGATTGCCATAGCTCACCCCAAGTCCATCATCTTTGTCTTCTCTGTTGACAGAAGCCCAATATCTGGGCCATAATGTCTTCAACTATGACTCTATTTCCAACCATTCCTTGTATCTAGACATTGCCAACGAAAGGAAACTAGTGGTGATTAATTGGCTGGACTTTTCTGAAACTCTTGAAGAGTAGTAACTCATCCAGGAAGCATGTTTGGGCTTCCCTGCTTTTTCTGTCTTCAGCTTGCTGGGAATATGATTGTCATCACTACAGTTCCAGTGCCTTTTATTAACATGTGAGATGAAATCAAACTCAAATGAAGGCAGATGAGGAAAATAGTGAGCCTGATTCTGTGGTGATCATTCCTGCACATGAATACCTAATCCTGTCCATGTGAGGTGAAAGAGAAAACCTGTGTTTTTATTTGGTTTATGTCACCATAACTTGGAATTTCTGTATTATTAGATGAACCCGCTTAGCTGATCCTGTAATCCTTCTGAAGGCAACTTTTTTAAAAAAATGTATTGTGTATCTTAGGTTCAGGAAGTAGGGCTGGTAGCCCCTTTCAGCCATATTGCCAATCCCAGACCATTACTACTATTCTTCCAGTTGCTCATCTGAGAATTACAATATCTTCCTCTTGTTGACATTTACTAGCCTCGTGGTCGCAGCATCTTTTTCATTCAAAACATTTGTCCCCCTTACATTCTTCCTTTCTCCTGTCTCTCATCCTTCCCAGTGACTTCCATATCCATAAAGATTAAATACCAACAGTCTAACCTCTCAGTTATGTCAGACGTTCCTTTACAATGACTTTTTAATGTGATATTTTAAAATTGCCCTAAAATATTACATAATATGAAATTTACTAGGTTAATTATTTTTAAGTATGCAGTTCAGTCATTAAGTACATTCATATCGTTTTGCAATCATCACCACCATCCATCTCCAGAATTTTTCATCATCCCAAACTGAAACTCTCTATACTCTAAATGATAACTTTCTATTCCCCCAAGACCAAAGCCCCTAGCAACCATGAATCTACTTTACATCTCTGAATTTGACTACACTAGGTACCTCATATAAATGGAATCATGCACTATTTGTTCTTTTATGACTGACATATCATTTAGCATAATGTTTTCAGGGTTCATTTGTGTTGTAGCAAGAATGAGAATTTCTTTGCTTTTTCAGGCAGGATAATATTCTATTGGTATGCCACATATTGTTTATTCACTCATCTATTGACAGACATTTGGGTTGCTTTTACCTTTGGCTATTGTGAATAATGTTGCTGTGAACTTGGGGATACAAGTATCTGTTGGGGTCCCTGCTTTTGATTCTTTATGATATATAACCAGAAATGGAGTTCTGGATCAAATGATAATTCTGTCTTTAATTTTTTTTTTTTTTTTGAGGAATTACCATGATGTTTCCCGTAGCACCTGCAGCTTTTTACATTCCTACCAACAGTTCACAAGGGTTCTAATTTCTCCACATCTTCTCTAACACTTGTTCTCTTCTTTTCTTTTTTATAGTAACCATCCTATTCGTTGTGAGGTGATACCTCCATGTGGTTTTGATTTACAGTTTCATAATAAATAGTGATTGAGCATCTTTTCATATGCCTGTTGGACATTCATCTATCATCTTTGGAGAAATGTCAATTCTTTTGCCCACTTTAATTTTTTTTTAACTGAGCTATAGCAGTTCTTTATATGATCTGGATATTAATGAACTCCTAATTAGACATATGATTTGCAAATATTTTCTCCCATTCTAAATGTTGTCCTTTCATTCTTTCTATTAATAGTGTCCTTTGATAATCAATGGTTTTAAATTTTGAGGTTTAAATGATCTATTTTTTCCCTTTGGTTGCCTGTATTTTTGATGCCATATCCAAGAAACTATTACCATAACCAGTATCGTGAAGTATCCCCACTATATTTTCTTCTAAGAGTTTTATAGTTTTAGCTCTTCTGTTTAGGTCTCTGATCAATTTTGAGTTAATTTTATATGTGCTATAAGGTAAGCCTGTGTTTCTTCAGGGCTGTTTTCTAAAGATTTATTTTGTCCCTTTGAATGGCCCATGTTTCCAAGTTCCTTATCTGCATTGTGATCTTTTGTGCAAAATTGGGTACTGAAAAAATAGCTTCTCCCAGTGCTTTCAGATTGACTTCACACAGGAGAAAATCTACACTAATCAGCCTGTTTAAAGGCTCAGGATCTTCTGAGGCTTTTTCTGGGTGAGTGTTGTCCTGGCGGCACTTCTGTGTGTTTCCAATTTCACAGGGCTATATTTAAATACCTTAATTTCCCTAAGTGTCTCCCTGCTGTTTCATTTGAGCCTTATTTCTCTGCCTGCATTCTCTTATCTGAGAGCATCTGTGAATCTGAATTTTTTTTTTTGAAATCAAAGGAGTTTATTTTTTTTGTAAATTTATTTTTTATTGGTGTTCAATTTGCCAATATATAGAATAACACCCAGTGCTCACCATCAAGTGCCACCCTAGTGCCCGTCACCCAGTCACCCCCACCCCCGCCCACCTCCCCTTCCCCCAGCCTTAGTTCGTTTCCCAGAGTTAGGAGTTTCTCATGTTCTGTCTCCCTTTCTGATATTTCCCACTCATTTTTTCTCCTTTCCCCTTTCTGAAATTTTCATGAGCCTCACTGCCTATCCCTGTCTCCTGTAGCTCCCAACCTCAGATGCAAACCATGCTGCCTTTAGGGTGAACTCTGAGTCAGGCTCTATAGAATTGATTTCCTTGGGCTGTCCACAGACAAGTCAGGACATTGCAAATGACTTCCACTTTCCTCTTAGGGGAAGAATTGGGCTACTTCCTCCTGACGTCACTGTACCTATGACAGGAAGGAAGTGCGAAAAGTGTGACCAAAAACACCAAATTCCTCATCATATTATGTGCGGATTTTTCTCGATTGGACATTTGCTTGGTTGCCGCAGATCCTTGATTGGTTTCCAAAGCTCCCACAAAGCTATTTTAGTTGGGTCTGTATTGTTTATTTAATTTTTCCATGGGGGATTGGAGCCTCTTACTCTACTACCTTGCAAAGCAACACCCTATGGACTCTTATAACCTTCTTTCTGCAGACATTGTATTAGCCACAACCTCAACGTTGTTATCAGGCCACTTCTGATAGTTCAACTTATTTTTTTTTTTTTTAATTTTCAGACATACTGTTTTTGTCATTCCAGTTCTTGTGCCCAAGTTCTCCAATTACCAACCTCATCGAGATCTTAAAGACCATATATTGTCTCCCACTTGCTTCCTCTGTGATCCTTGTCTAGTTTTTCTCATGAGGCTTCACCATGGGCCTGGTTTTCAGGGAGTTTATCAGCAAACCTAAAAATTATTCAGTTGTTCCTTAGTATTTCTTCTTGGATGTAAAACTTAAAATGAGATCACATGCTACCACTTAGAGTTGTGTTCAATAAATATTTGATGAATGGATGAATTGATAAGATTTGAATAAAATCAGTGAGGTGGTATATATAGCTTGGAGATCTGTTATCCTATCAATAATATGAAAAATAAGACTCAGTGTTTTTCCCTTAAAAATAATTTTCAAATAATTATAAAAAGTATTTGCCATGGCAAATACCTATGTACCATCTATCTACAGGAAAGCAAATATTAAGGAAAATAAAAAGTCAACCTAATCTTCCAAAAAAATTGAAATATTTTTATTATTTTGTTTAGAAATGCTATCTTTCTTAGAGGGAGATGAGTCAGAAAGAAAGACTGCAAGTCACACATTCAATACAAAGATTTTTATCTGGCATTGACTGTTATTTTTGCTTTCTCTCTGAACAGAATGACTGCGAATGTATCCTCAGCAAGATCTGGTTTCAGACACAATTCAATCAAGTCTAAGTTCAGGGGGATCGTCTTAGAAAAATAATAGAAGCTGAATTTGAAAAAGTAGAAAGAGTATATAGAGGGCTTTAAACAAAAAGACAACTAAATCAGTGAAGTTTCTGACTAAACCAGCAAGAAGCAAATTCAATTTATATGTCACCATTGAAAGAAAATTTTGTGTTGGTGCTAATATTGGTTCCTGATCTGAGTGGCTTTTTAAAGTAATATCCCATGGATAAGAAAGAAAGACTAATAACCAGTTTCTATAAAATTCTAACAGAGGGTCATGTCATCTAAAAAACATGGTGTTTATTACAAATCATTAGAGATAAAGTGAAGGAATACAATAACCAAAGGATATAATATCCACATCCAATCAAATGCAGGTAGTCTCTGTTCCTTCAAAATGTTGTTTCCATTAATTCCCTTACTTTATCTCATGCTGATACCAAACTGACTAATGTATTATTTCTTATCTGAACTCTTATAGGATTTTCCAAGCATTTCATATCTCCAAAATCACTTTCCTCCCATTTTTGTAGGAAAATATTGCCAGAATAATTATCCTTAAATGATTCTTTTATTATGCCATTATTATATTCAAAACCCTCTACAGAGCTCTATTATTTTTATTTAACATTATTTCAACAAGAGTTTTTAATGTGTGCTAAGTGCTAAGCATCATTCTAGGTGTGTGAAAATAACTGTGAACAAACAGAGCTAAGAATATTCAAAATTTTCTCTTTCTACTCTTGTATTGTTATCTCATGAATGTATTTAAAACATAAGTTGGCAAACTTTTATTGTAAAGGGCCAGATAGTAAATGTTTGTGTTTTTCTACATCGCTAAGGGTAGATTACAACTACTCTGTCGTTGTTTCATAGAAACTGCCATACACTGCATGTCCGTAAATGACTGTGGCTGTATTCCAATAAAAGTTTACTTGCAGAAAAAGGCATTTAATTGGATTTGCCTAGGAGGCATAATTTGTCAACCTGTGTTCTAGAATATTCTCTGATACCTTCTTCATTATTCAACATATTCAAGCCCCAACTGAAGTTCTGTTTCTCCATGAACTCGGTAGGATCATACCTTTTACTACTGGCAATTTAAAGTCCACGTGATTCTTATGTTTCCTATTAGAAAGGCCATAGGTGTAAACACTGGTTCTAATATACATTATTGTAGCATAGATAGGTCACTAAACATTACTGTGCCTCAATTTTTCACATGTAACAGAAATATACTAACACCAACCTTGACAATTGTGTGATAATGCAAGGATTTAATTACATGAAGTATTTTAATCTGTAGGCCAAATCTGCTGAAAAGCACTTTTCTCAACGGGTCCAAATCAAAGCTGGCAGGCTTCCTTGTGTCTTGGTAAATGGGTAGAGGAGCATTACCAGTGGCACACACTACTTCCAGGAAACAGGGAAGCCTATCAAGGATGGTGCTATTTGTGTGTGTGTGTATGTGTGTGTGTGTGTGTGTGTGATAAGATGGAATATGCGATAAATTTTCTTTTACTTTATATGGAATATTTCAGCGTCCCTCACATCACTGGAAACATAAAATTTCATTGAGGTGGTAACTTCTTAAACTTTGTAGTATTTATCTATATTCTCTGAATGTATACACCTTACCAAGGCTTTAGATATAGATTCTACTTGTTCTTGTAGTCTGATTAACATGAGGTTATCAATAATAGCTGATGGATGTGGTATTCTATGGACTGCCCAGATGATCTTGGACTGCCCAGATGATCTTGGTTCTGCCAATACGTAGTGGCTAGCATCTGCAGCATTTTGATATATAATATCTTTTTTTAAAAGATTTTATTTATTTATTTGAAAGAGAGAGAGAAGGAGAGGGAGAGTACAAGCAGGGGGAGAGAAAAACAGAGGGAGAGGAGAAGCAGACCCCCACTGAGCAGGGAGCCCAGTGTGGGGCTCAATCCCAGGACCTTGGGATCATTACCTGAGCCAAAGGCAGACACTTAACCAACTGAGCCACCCAGATGCCCCTATAATATCTTTCTTTCCTTCATAGGCCCAGTGCTTCCAATACTGAGTTACAATATGGCTTGACCCTAGTTATATGTCTGTTGGCCAAGAGAAGAGATGGAGGTGGATCCTGAACACAACACATGCTATTCTGTAAGTCATAGCTTTGGCTTTATTTGCAAGTGGGCTAATGCTTTAGCTTTAATAAGGAGGAGTGGGAAACTTTTGTAGATCCAGAAGATTCAAGGGAAACTGACTTAAAAATGTTTAAGCTCATCAATCCAGATTCCCCATATGACATTTCAGGTGTCCATTCTTTCTTAATCAGATTCCTTATCTTAGTGTAGAACAGCCAAAGCTGATAGCATGATTTTTCCTAGAAATTTCTTCACTTGTAATATGTTCTAGTCCAGAATTCTCACTCTCTTTCTGTCCTCTAATTCTTTATATGATTCCAATAAGCCAGCTGCATTTTACAATCTCCTATATTAATCACCTTCAACCTTTAATTTTTTTCCCTACTGTTTGTCAATAGTCCTTAGAGTTAGAAAAGAAAAAGAGAGAGGAAGGAAGGAAGGAAGGAAGGAAGGAAGGAAGGAAGGAAGGAAGGAAGGAAGGAAGGAAAGAAAGAAAGAAAGAAAGAAAGAAAGAAAGAAAGAAAGAAAGAAAGAAAGAAAAAAGGAAGGAAGGAAGGAAGAAGAAGAAGAAGAAGAAGAAGAAGAAGAAGAAGAAGAAAGAAAGAAAGAAAGAAAGAAAGAAAGAAAGAAAGAAAGAAAGAAAGAAAGAAAGAAAGGAAGGAAGGAAGGAAGGAAGGAAGGAAGGAAGGAAGAAAGAAAGAAAGAAAGAAAGAAAGAAAGAAAGAAAGAAAGAAAGAAAGAAAGAAAGAAAAAGGAAGGAGGGAAAAAAGGAAGGAAGGAAGGAAGGAAGGAAGGAAGGAAGGAAAGAAGGAAGGAAGGAAGAAGGAAGGAAGGAAGGAAGGAAGGAAGGAAGGAAGGAAGGAAGGAAGGCCATCCAAACCATAGCCATCTTTGTTACTACGAGTTTCTCTTGAAACTTATCCCAGCTGTGGTTTCTTTTCTACAAGTATCCATCCTGACTCACCAGCAGTGAAAGTTTTAGTAAAACTCTAAAATCATATGCTGAGACCCGTCGGTTCTCCACTTAACTAATAGTGATGAGGTCTTCACTGCCAGCTGGAAGTTGAGGCATCCATCTCAGAACTCCCAAGGTAGAATCAGTTCCAAGGACCCATCCTAGGAATACCTGTTGTTGATTAGTTCCGTGATAAACAGACTCTGAGCCTCTGGAATTTGTATTCAAGACTTCAATTAGAGATGGATTTGAGAAACAATATCTGTGAGCAGTGTGGGAACAATGTTGAGAAGAGAGATAAATTGATCTGAGGTACAATTGCAACAGAAGCGTCACCAATCCTACCCAGAGCAAAGTACTCCAGTTGAGGCAGGGGGCTGGGTCTTTACGCTAACATAAAACAGTTATTATGTGTGCTGCCCCCAGAGACTCCACATACTCTTGGGTGAAGCAGTTGTTTTTTTTTCTTTTAAGAAATATTCCGGAAGGGGGCCCCAAGTTGGAGCATATATACTGGCAGAAGCTGGGAGAATGAGGGCCTTCATCTTGAAGAAGATATCCACATTACCAGTTTAGGCCTGAAGAGCTTCATTGACTAAATTGAAAACATTTTGAATGGTATATTTAATCTACGTTATTGACAACCTCCTTGTTTCTAAAAATGAAAGCCAGTTTATATTGGCATCCATTTTTTGATGGAGCAAGAGCAGATATTCCAGTCAATACAAATATTTTAATCCACTTTCATACCTAATATGTGGTTACATACCATTGGGGATAACATGCCATTTGGCAGAGGAAATACTTGCTTTGTGCAATTTCATAGTAGAACATGGACCTCTCTACCTGAGTACTCAGATTATGAAAAAAAATAAAAAAAAAAAAATCACCATGCACTTGTGATTTGCTTGGCTGTGGATTTTTAGGTAGGTATTTCACAGCATTGTGAGGAAACCCTATAAGCATTGACTCCTAGGAATTTCCAGGGTAGTTGCAAGAGAGTAAGATGGAAAAGTTGATTCACTTTTTTCTAGAATATAAACAGGTGGTTTGATCTATTAAGGTATGTCTCCTAGATTTCCTTTCTTTCTTGACCATTCTGCTTACTAAGCCGTGGCAAGTTGCTTTTCTCCCTAATTGATGCTTGTACTCATGAAGTGTATCATCATCATTAACCAAAATCAATTAAGCACCTACGTGAACATGGCCTTTCTCCTGGGCACTGGCTAATTTACACATGATCCTGTGTCTCCGTGTTAGAGATTCAGCCCTTTGGCAATCCCACTCTTTGAGAAAATTTTATTTCTGAAGTTAGACTTCTGGTTGCTGAGAAGTAACTTAAGAAGGCAAATAATTATTATGCAGATTGAAGATGTCATTGAAGAAACACAATTGATCAGGACATTGTTTGATATTCATGAGTAGAACAAAAATAGAGCCCCTGTAAATATTAACGTATTCATTAATATTAACTTGGGTAGGTTATATTCCATATAATGGAATGCGCAGGATAGTTTTTATTCCATTTACATTGACCTTCCTCAGTGACAGTTTGGTTCTGATCACGTAGCCGCTGAGATTTAGAGTAGAAACAATTTGACCCACCACAGGGTCAACTTAGTTGTGAAACTTAGACTTGGAGAAAGGGATATATATGGACAGAAGCCTTATTTAAGTTGAGGAAAATCTGGAGAATTGAAATGACTTGAGAGGCACAGCCTGAGGTATGGATCCTAACCCACGTTTTCTGGTTCTCATTTTGAATATTTGTAATAATTGCAAAGCTGAAATGTTCTTCTTTATAAATGGCAAAGATCCTGTGTCTCGGAGTTTCACAAATTATGTCCTTCTATTTAGTGTAGGATGATATCAATAATGTATAGACTACACTCAACCATTTTTAGGACTTATCACAGAACTTTTAGTACTTTTTACACAATAGATATTAGCTAAATATTTGGGAATTAATACAAATATCAATAGATTTATATTTATTCCTCTAAAATGGAATGATACACAATAAATATAACATTTTATGTAATACTTAAATTATCAACCCTTTATATTAGTCAAACCTTATAATGACATAATAGCTAAAATAATTACTAAAGGTATTAACAAAAATGGTTATACTTATTGATCAGGTGCATTCAGAATGGTATGGCCATACACATCTGTGGCTGGTGATGCTTATTGAATGCTTACTACATGACAGACACATTTCTAAGTGCTTAATGGATAAACCCATTACTCTTCATAAACACGGGGGGGGCGGGTAATATTTCAGTATCCACTACATGAGAGAACTGATGTGTCCAGCATTTGAGTTATTTGGTGCAGATTTCTTAGCCAGGAAATAGCTTGGATTTTATCCCTACCAGCTGATTCCAGAGTCTATGTAAAATAATTTAATAAAATAAAATAATTAAATACACAAAATTTCAGATATTTAGAATGATTGTGAGATAACTTGGGATATCCTGTAAACCCTAAAAAAAAAAAAAAAAAAAAAAGTGAGAGAGAGAGAGAGAGAGAGATCAGTATTTTTCCTCCCATACTTATTTACCCTTCGGGGTTCTACCTAAGATATAGATGGAAGAATTCCAAAAGAGGATTCATGAGTGTGAGGCTAGCAGCAGCCTGTGGTAATAGGGGGTAAGAATGGGGTAGATGTGTTTATGAAGGGGTAACATGGGAAGATTATTGTGGTAATGGTATAGTTGTATATTTTGATTGTGATGGCTGCCACACAAATCTACACATGTGGTAAAATAGCACAGATCTATATACACACATTTACCAATATCAATTTTCTGACTTTTATATTGGAATGTATATGATGTGTATAATCCTAAATTGTCAGCCTGGGGGATAACTGGGTAATGAATATTTGAGACCTCTCTGTACTGTCTTTGCAACTTCATATAAGCCTATAATTATTTCAAAATAACATGTTAAAAATACCATTTACAAGAAAATAAAAAACATGTTATATTTAGGAATAGATTCAACCCAAAATATAGAAGACATCTACACTAAAACTATAGATTATTATGTAGAGAGATTAAAGAATACTTAGATAAATGGAAAGATGAACTATGTACATGGAATCAAAACTCGATAATTTTAAGATGTGACTTTCCTCCAATTTTTCAGTAACCAAATCCTGCAACACAGTATTTTAGAAACACAAAATTACCTAATATAAAATGGTCAGAGAATTTGTGCAGAACTCACACACACAAAAATAAATATAAATGACACAGGAAATAATGCTCAATATCCTTTGATATCAGAGAAATGTAATTTAAGCCATCATATAATACCAACACACCCATTAGAATGATTATAATTAAATAAGGCTGATATTAAGTGTTGGTAATTATGTGAAGCAACAGAAACTCTTATATACATTGCTAGTTGGAATTTAAAATGATAAAACCATTTTGAAAAGGATTTTGGAAATTTCTTCTAAATGTAAGCATATCTCTTCTATGACCAAGTTATTCCACGTACTGCTATTTGCTCAACATAAATGAAAATATATATCCATAAAAATCTTTTTACAACAATTCTCAGAGCAGCTTTATTCATAATAGATGAATACTGGGATACAATACTGTTTATCTCCAAATGAAAAAAAATTATGCAATGGAATACCAATCAGCAATAAGCGAGCACTGACTACTATTACCCATTAACATAGTTGAATCTCAAATCATTTTGTTGTGTGAAAGAAGACAGAAATAAAGGATCACATATAATATGATTTCTTGATATGAAGTTCTGGAATCGGTAAAATTATTCAAAACAGATGATAGGACTCAGAATAGAACTTGGATGAGGGGGCTTTAGAAAGCATCACTGACATGTAACTATTTTAAATCTTGACCAGTAGGTTGGCTACATGGGTATACACATTTGTCAAAACTCACCAAACTATACCCTTAAAAACTTTGCATTTATTGGGTTTAAATTATGCTTTAACTGAAAATTAATAGTTTGAGTTTGACAATCCGTTTGATAGGACTATTAGCAGTATGATTGAAGATGTCAACCAGACAGATTTATGGGTCTATAGTTCTAGGGAAGTTCTGTGCTACAGGAGACACTTGAGAGTTATTCATCTCAAAGTTCAGTAAGGCATGTGGGGAGCTAGTGATAATAAGTAATGATCATGCGATCCATTCAAGCATTTTTATAAGAAATAGTGATATTTCCTCTTTCTCAACTCCTTTCTTTCTTACTACCATAAAAGCAGTGTAGGTTCCAAGCATTCTTTTTCCTTTCATTGTAAGCTATCCTTTACCACTGAGATGGATGTGATATAATAACTGCCATCAGATACATGCTGTGGGTCATTTTAGGATAACACTTTTGTTTTTGAAGGAAGGAACTGGTCATTTTGAGCTACCTCAATTTTTCAAATAGGTTTGTCTTTCTTTCTGAACACACAGACTCTAATCTTCTCTTGGACATGGAGTTATCTTAGAGTAAAAGTTTCTGCCTCTGTATTTTTTAGATCTGCTTTTAACTAGTAAGAGGATGGATTTCAAGTTAAAAAAACAAAAACAAAAACTTAATTCCCATCTTTGTCATTTCACCAGTATCAAATCCATCAGAATAAAGTAAAGATAATATATTGATACTTATTTGTTCAATTTAGGAAAGTTCATTGGATTCCAAACTTGAGCAGATAAAGTATACACCTGTGAGACCCTAAAACTTGAAGAGAGTTTCTATTCCCAGTCCCAATTCTCTATTTTTACCAATTTTAATATTAATTAGTTGCTTATTTGGAACACTTTGCAATGCAATTAAACATGAGCATTTGGGACTAATCTAGGGAAAAACTCTTTCTTCTAAACCATAATCAAATTTTATATGTAAGATGTTTAGGAAGACTCCTGAAAAAAGTTCTTACGAAGGATGGAGAAAATCACTGTACATCAGTTCTTCTATTTTGAAATCCATTCATTTCAGAAGATTCATTAATGTTTGTGGCTGTTGTCATTGCTAAAGAAAGACTATGAAATTTGAATACATATGTTGTGGCCTCAAAGCTAAAAGTGCATAGGTTGGTTCCAGATAGGCAGAAGATAGAAGAAATGAATGTACAAATTACAGAACTATACTAGTTTGATAAGGTGGTATTGGTGACATTCAATACCAATGATTTTTTGCTCCTACTGAGGGTGACAAGTCAAAAAGGCACAAGGCTCTTTTTATCTTTACACATCAGACACTACTTTATGACAAACATGGCAAGATACCTACAATTTAAAATTTCCCTTCCTGTGTTTAAAAAAAAAAGACAAAGTGAGGACACAATGTAAGTACCTACCAATGTAGCATACATAGAAAATTTATGGAAGTTCTTAATACAAGGAACAATACCACGACTGTGTCCCTAAAGGCTCATAATTGTTTCTTCAAAAAATTAATTGTGTGCTATGCCCATGACTATCTCTTTCAAATGCTTCATAAATTTGGTAAAGCTGTTTACTGCTGTGTGCTGATTTCTTGGTCAAGTTTGCTTTGAATGAGTAGGAATTCCCTTTCACAAATTTATAGATAAAAATCTTTGTTTTCCCTGAGCTTTTGAATATTTTTTTTTCCGTTTCAAAAGTACAGGAAACATACTATTGTATGGCATGTTGGTAGTGGGGAAAGTTATGCAGGTATCGGGATGGGGCTGTATCAGAAATCTGTATTTTCCACTCAATTTTGTTGTGAAACTAAAACTGCTCTAAATAATAGTTTATCATTTTTTTAAAAAAGTATAGGCACTTTTATGAATTAATACTGGGGAAAATTGGCAATAATGGCTTATTAATCAGTTGTAAAATTTACTCAGAAAAAATATCACATAATGATATTTTGTGAACTATATCTATTAACATTTACAAAGATTTAAGTGTTAACTCCCAAATTTAAGTGAACTAAAAATACTGATACTTTTATTAGAAAGAATTTAAACAGAGCATAAGAGCAGTGAAGAAATGTTCAAGAATTTTCTAATTGTAATATAACTTAAATAATTCTTTGGAGAATATATATTCTAATAATTTTCATATCCTACAATAGACTATATCGACTTTTTACAGTATGCAGATAGATATTGAAAAATTGGATTATAGTCATACAATCTATAGATATGTCTAGAGGTTTCATTACAACTAAGACTGACGAGAAATTGGGATGAGATTGAGGGATTCTAGATCTTTCATTAGCCTCTCTGCCTCTAAGGGATTTTAGTCCAGCTGCTTCACATCTCTGGTCCTCAATTTCTTCATCTATGTAAAGATATTACTTTTTAAAAAATTTATTCAAGATCTGATATTCTTAATCATGGGATACCTGGATGGGTGGCAGACAGTTAATGGGAAATCCTGTAACTCAATGTAAATTCAATGAGAGTGTATATTTTGCAAGAGAGTCTATACTTATGCTCAATGGCAGTTACAGAATTTCTATATGACAGGTCAGGAAAATATATTTAATTAGATTGATTATTTAACTGAGATAGCTATGAAAGCATATAGATGGCCAGTATTTGGTATCCAGCGCCTTCTACGCAAAGTACATTGGTAGTGCCACTTCTTTCAACTGATTTTCGAAAGGATTATTGAGAGAACAGGTAAAAGCCACTAGTTTAGAAGGACCCAAAAGCCTGAAGGCAAAATATATATTATTTCCAGCTTTTAAGTGAATGGGCCTGCTACACTCTAAGCAAAGTGGAATAATGCCACACAGGAAGTCAGAAGGCCAAGCTGAGAGTCTGGTTACTAACTTCAAGGTGAAACTTAGAAAGTTTTGGAGTTCTCATGATATCTGTTGGCACTATGTAAAAAGAGTTATACACAAAAAAAACATCAAAGAGGCGCTTTTTTCATCCTCATTATCTTTTCTGGTCCCTTCTGTGCCTCCACACTAGTCTTATTTTCTTCTTATAATAGCCCCAATGACTATAAAACAAGTAAAATCATTATTGAGAGCGTGTGGTGGGGGGGAGCCATTTTTAGTATATCACTTTCAGGATCCCTGTTGATTTTATATTCTATGTCATAATCTCTGAATATTTTGAATGACAATATCACAATTAGCACAGTGAAAAACTCAAGCAACTTTGGCACCAACGTAGATTAATCTTACCTAAGAAGACAGAGCTAAGGTAAGGAGTGTATGTGAGCCTCTTTATGACTCAATGGCAAAGTTTAATTAGCCTCAACTAAAGAGAAATAGGAACTGTTTCCAGGATGGCACCCTTTTATAGGGAAATCTGGTATTAGATGATTACAAATTTTCCAAAGCTGAGGAAAAAGAAGAGATATTTAGTCAAGGGAGATTCTTAGACTCTTGTCTTCAACAGCGTGTATTCCCAAAACATCAACTCTGCTTTTAACTCTCACTCAACTCCAAGGTTTAAAATGTTAAAAATTATAAGATAAAACTTGAAATTAGCAAAGTTCACAGCAAGTAGTATAGCAGAGTTTCTGCCTCAGATCTTTTGTCGGTTTAGACAAAGAGCAACTATATAAATGAAATGAACAAAAATGGTACAAAAAAGGAATTATTTTCACATTGAGCGGTATTGCTTTTGTTTTATTTAGGCTTGTATGGGCAGAGAAAATCTTGTTCAATTTCTTTTCATCATTTCTCACTTTGCATTAACTTCAGTCTCAGACTGGCTCTATCCTTTCAGTCTTCAGATGACTGGTGGCAGTTCCAGGGATTTGGGGACCTTTATCCAAACTCACTTGGGATGAATAACAAGTAGCTGTATTCTAGAATTTCTAGATAATTATACTGGCATATGTGCTAATAGATCTAGTTTATTCTGGTCTCTTAACCAACCTCTAAATCTCAGGTGCAGTATGCTGTTTGGTTGAGGCCTAAGTCATGTGCTTTTCTCAAAGCAATAGTGATGAAAGAAATACAAACTCCAACAAGATGCCAGGTTTCCCTACTAAGTTAAAAAAAATGAAATAAATGCTAATATCTGTCCCTCCAGATAGCTACCTAATGTTGATTCAGGCATTAGAAAACTAGAGCAAAGGAACTGTGGTTGATATAGTACTTGTAGACAACATTATAGCTCAAATATAAAGAAAAAAGGGCAAACAAAACTTGCTTTTTTTGAACCAGCACTTTTAACACCTAGGAATTTATTTCTAAATTAAACACCAAATTTAAAATATGCATTAAAGCATGTAGCTTTTATCCTTTTAAACAGAGGAATTTAAAATAGTAACATTTTGGAAGTGAGGACATTTTGGTACATTCTCACCCTCATTGGCAGAGAAGTAGTTAGAACAGTACCTCATTATGAAACAGTGTATTAAAATAAAACGCGATGCTATTTTCACCAAGTTTTATGCCATCTTTCACTTCTACACCTCATCTCCTACCCTAAAATATTGCAGATATAATGAACCCTTGTGATGAGGGTCATACATCACATCTGTCATTTCTATGAGTCATGTAATTATAGGAAAATGTTGATAACCCGGTCATACATATGGCAACTTTGAAAACTAGTAAGTGAGAAACATTTTATATCATAATGTTAAATTGAAAGAAAAATAGACTAGTACATCTTAGGCATACTTTGATTGCAATGATAAAAGCATGAAACTCTGGAAGTTAAATCAAGTTAGATTAAAGAAATTAAGAGTGATTTAATATGGACTTAATAATAAATCAGGATTGTATTAATATTTTTGTTTTATTACATACACCATGTTGCATATTCATAAAAGAGAAAACTAAGTTAAAAAAAACACACAAATTGCAGACTGCTTTGTTATTCTAAGTTGTATTGAAAGGTCATACAGGAAAAGTCAATCCCGTAATGATACCACAATACTTTAATAGAACTCATTGCTTAAAATTCTTTGAGAGATAGCAAACATGTTTTGTATATAGACCTATTAGCTGTAGGCTATTTTATCATGTTCCATCACTAAAGAAGAGTCTTATTCTGTAAAGTATGGTTTCCAAAATGAAAGCAGGAAATTAGAATGACTACTTTTCTGGTAAAATGCCTGCTGGCTCTTAATGCACACTATCAGAAAGGTGATCAGTTCGCAATCACTCAAACCTGATTGTCGACTTTTCATTAAAATTATTGCTGCTAGGAAACTACCACATTGCAACCATGCCTTGAATTTCAGAACATGGGAAATTCCTGGAATCTGCCAACTTGGTAGAGTTACTGGAGGGATAACATGGGAATTTAAGGGGAATTTCTTTATTTCAAATTCCTATCACATTTGGTATAGTAGGAAGGCCAGACAATGCCTAAACTTCAAAGGATGTAAGAAGTGTCCTGCTGACATCTTGTACTTGGGTATTAATATATGTATGAGGGTTTTAGTATATATGGGTATCCATGAGGCAAGGAATCCCTACAGCTCTTCACCTCATAAGGAGCAAATATGGATAAGGAATAGTGTGCTGCTGCCATTGTCCAGACCAGATGGACAAATCATTTCTAATTGCCTTAGTCTATAAAAATCTTTTAAGTATCTGGTATCAACTCCTACTCTTCCTGGAATTGGTCAGTTGTGTTAACTCTTTTGTATCTTTATAGCATCAGAACCATGGATAACTTAGAGTCATTATAGGTGATCCAGGGCCTCTAGTAAAATTGAAAGGAGTTGAACACAACTCTGTAGTGAAAGAGTCTCTGGGGTCACTAATGGAAGTACTTATATTTTGCAATTGAGTGCCTACTGTATTATAATTTGGAAAGATTCTAGAGTTTTTTGTTGTAGGGAGCTCTATAGTGGGCTGGTTTGTGAGTAACAGAATAAATGAAATTAAGTAAAATTTGTAGATGAGGATTGTGTTGCCTCTAGAATCCAAAACTTCCCAGAAAATATTGGGTTTACTTTAATATCGTGGATGCTGAAAGGGTCAATAACTGTTTCTTGATATTTTCAAAGATGGAATGGTTTTTGACTGATCAAATGATGCCCAGAAATTTAGGTGAGATCATGAGATCTTATATTTTGGATGAAACAATACCCCATCTCCCTTTCTATGAGATCATTTGTGAATATTTATATGTATTTAATTAGTGTGTCAAATGACTCTATGTAGAGTCGGAAGACATGGATGTAATGCCATACCTGTTTTCCTGGAGAATGTTGGATGAGGTTAAGATCTTGCCTGCAAAAGCTGAAAGCAGTGGCATAACTGTTGTTTTGCCATTGAGAGTCCTCATGGGGAGTTTAGTAAAGGCAAATCTCAGAAAAAGAAAATCACTAAAACAAACATAGAAACAACATATTAGCCAAATCTATTATAGCAAAGTGATTACTAGTCAATGATCAAATGGAATCATTACTTCCAATAATAGTGGATGTGAGAAAACTGTTGGATAGGGGTATAGAACTAAAGTCACCATATTCCACTATAAGGTTCCATTCATTCTTCCCAGACCTAAGAGAAGGGCAATAAAGGGCTATTATACGGAAAAGCAGTGGGTATAACCATCCCTTTTCTAAATAGGCCTTATTTGAGTTCTTGACAGTTGCGTTTTGATTTATTTTGAGCCCTGTATTAGTATTCTTTGGCTGCTGTGACAAATGGCCACAAATTTAGTGTATTAACACAGTACAAATGTATCTTATAATTTGATAGTTCAGAAATCCAAAATGGTTGTCACTAGACTAAAACTAAGGTGCTGAGAAGATTATAATCTTTTCTGGAGACTCTCAGGAAAAGACTTTTTCCTTGCTTTTCCTAGATCCCATAGGTTTCCTACATTCCTTAGGTCATGGCCCTCTTAGGATATGGATCAGTCTCCATTCAAAGGCAGCAAATGTGGGTCAAGTTCTCACACTACATTGATCTGACCTCCCCTTCAAACACTATACCTCATTTAAGGACACTTGTGATTATATTGACAGACACAGATAATCCAGACTAATCTCCCTATCTATATGTCAGACCTAATTTCATCTGCTACCTTAATTCTGTAGCCATATAACATAATAGATTCACAAGGTCTGGGATTAAGACATGACATCTTTAGGGCACCATTATTCTGTCTTCAACAGGTCATACTAACTATTTTAACAAGGAAGGAAAGTTATGGAATCTCATTTTACAGATCCGATGTTAAATGCCAAAGGCCTAATTTTATTTTAATTACTCATTGAGTCAGAGAGTCAATGCTCATTATTATGGCAATGAGTTCCATTAATATAGAGAATTTAAGCAAAGCAAAGTTCAGATGGTTAATGTGAGGCGTTCCTATGTGTTCTCTATTTTATGCATGGGAACTTCCCTAAGAGTATAGGGGATACCGTGTTTAAGGGAAGTGAGAATTCCAGGTCAGAATGTAATGCGAGATCCAGTGTCCTTTTTTTTTTTTTTTTTAAGTTTTTCTTTACCTTTTTTAAAAAATTTTATTTATGATAGTCACACACACACACACACACAGAGACAGAGACATAGGCAGAGGGAGAAGCAGGCTCCATGCACCGGGAGCCCTACGTGGGACTCCATCCCTGGTCTCCAGGATGGCGCCCTGGGCCAAAGGCAGGCGCTAAACCGCTGCGCCACCCAGGGATCCCCTTCAGTGTCCATTAAAGCAATGAAGGACTGCCAAATAGTGCATTTCAGCATATGTTACAGTAAATTCAGAACCTATGTTTTGAGATGCAAAAGTGAATTAGTCCCCATTTATCTTTTTGTTGTGTAAATGACTTTAGTATATTTTTAGATTTCCATTTGGATCAAATTGTTGGCCTTTTTTACAGAGGCTTTTTTTTTCTTTCATTGTATACCCAGATCTCTCTCTCTCTCTCTCTCTCTCTCTCTCTCTCTCTCTCGATTGGTTGTGTATGTGTATGTGTGTGTGTGTGTGTGTGGTCACTGGGTATGATCATCATCATATCATCAGGGGATGATTCCACTCAACTCAACTGTGCTAAATTCCTTCCTCCAAAGAGATTCAAATCACTGTGTCACAGTTAGGGATCTCCTTCCTGGCAATAGTTGTTTATTGGATTTAAGGACCCTGAACTAACAACAAAAAAAAAATAATAAAAAAAATAAAGACCCTGGACTTAAATCAAATTTGAATTAATCTCCAATCTCTTTGCAGTGTCATGAGGGTGTCATAGGCATTTTTTCCTTAATTCTGTACATTAGGAGCATCAAAGCATTTCATAGAGTTTTAAGGAGACATTTGCTTTAAAGGATGTGAATCCCAAAATGCCATATGATGACTAGATTTCCTTGGTAATAGTGATATATAAATCGAGAAATCTATATATAATCTCAAAGGTTATCAGTCCTAGCCTTGAGCGCTCTATAGAATGAGGTTAAGTCCCTGGTTGAGTTAACACCCAGTGTTTGCAGGCTAAGAATTGTTCCCTTGAACCTAACACCAGTCACAGCCTATGCTGGAATCAAGACACACAGTTCAATATGAGACACACATATAGGACCAGGGCAAGACCCACAACTAGAGGCACATCCAAGATGGCTACAGTACCATACTCCTGTTCCTAAATGCCAATTCTAGAAGCTTTGGAGTTAGGTCAGTTAAGTTTTTAACAGAGGCTTGGTGAGACTCAGCACATTAAGCACAGCTCGAATCACAAACTCTCCAGCAGGCAGCAGTGCAGCTCAAAGAGAAAACTTGTCAGCAGGCAGCATCGCAAAGTACAAAGTACGTGTTGCCCTTCAGGCTGCAGAGTCCGTTAGCAAGCTAAAAGAAAAGAAGAGAAGAGGAAAGGAGAGGAGAGGAGAGGAGCGGAGAGGAGAGGAGAAGAGAGGAGAGGAGAGGAGAGGAGAAGAGAAGAAAAAAGAATTGAGAAAAAAGAAAAGAAAAGAAAAGAAAAAAAAAGAAAAGAAAAGAAAAGAAAAGAAAAGAAAAGAAAAGAAAAGAAAGAAAAGAAAAGAAAAGAGAGAAGAGAAGAGAAGAGAAGAGAAGAGAAGAGAGAAGAGAGAAAAGAAAAGAGAAAGAAAAGAAAGAAAGAAAGAAAGAAAAGAAAAGAAAAGAAAAGAAAAGAAGAAAAGAAAAGAAAAGAAAAGAAAAGAAAAGAAAAGAAAAGAAAAGAAAAGAAAAAAGAGAAAAGCAAAGCAAGCCCCTTGGTGGTGGTGATCATCACCTAGATAAGCTGCTCACCTCTTCACTTGTTTTCATCACTCCATGAAGATAGGACAGATCCTCACCCAAAATTTTGTTTTAGTATCAAAACTGGTGATATTACCTATTCCTCTCCTCATCTGCTTGGGCTTCTGTAATGAAATTCTACAGACTGGTAGGTTTAAATAACAGAAATTTATTTCTCATAGTTCTGGAGGCTGGAAAATCCAAGAACCAGGGGCCAGCATGTCAATTTGTTCTACAGTATCCCTAGTTGGCTGGCAGGTGACCACCGTCTCAATGTGGGCTCACGGGACTTCTTTGTACATGCACGGGTGGGGGGGATGAGAGAGAGAGAGAGAGAGAGGGAGCAGAAGCTTTCTCTTTTTTGTCTCTTTTGATAAAGACACTAATCCTAAAAAAAAAAAAAAAAAGACACTAATCCTGTTATATCAAGGCTGCATCCTCATGGCATTATTTAATCTTAATTTTTTCCTAAGAGGTTCCGTCTCCACATAAAGCCACACTGACACAACAAATAATTGTCGGTCCAGGTAAAGGATGTAAGGACTTTCTTGTATTCTTTGTACATCTCTGTAACTTTGAAGTGATGCCAGATAAGTAAAGTACAAAGAATCTAAAACATAATTTACTTGATCTGCTTTAATATTTTGTGAAGATAGCTAGCACACTCACAAAGATGGATAGCAGTTTCTCGATTTAACTTAGTAATCTAAGGGTATCATCTTCTATGGTCTGCACTTATTTTAATAGCAAGGATCAATATCGTGTAAAATGTATACAAACCCCATAGAAAATTTAGGACTCCAGATTTAAAAAGAGGGAAAACATAATTCAACATAAATATCTGTAAAACATCATAATCAATTTATTCTCCTACTGAAATATCTTCACAACTTAAGCATGGCTTTGCAAAAGGGATCTAGAAAATTGCATGTCAAAATGATAAATTTATCAATTTGTCCAACTGCTTATTGTTATGGGCATGACACTGATGATAGAATGAAGGAGGGGAGAGGAAAAAAAAAAAAAAAGACCTTTATTCCTGAAAGTCTCATCTAGGGGATATGGTGCACCTGCTCTTCACTTACATTTCCTGAATTTCATACAGTTTTTCTTGCCTTCAAATTTTGTATTCCTTCTTTTCCTTCTTCCCTTTCACCTTTCCTCCAACCCTCCCTTCCTTTCCTCCCTTCTTCCCTCCCTCCCTTCCTCCTATTCTGTCCTTTTTTTCTGCCCTACCTTCTATTTTTCCTCTTTTCCTCTTTTTCTCTTTCTGTTCTTGTAGTTCATGGTGTGGCTCTGAACAAAAGTTCTACTTATCATAAACTAATTCAATTATGCCTTTTTCTATAGAGCTCCTGGGACCTGTTGTCAAAGTTCTTAGAGGGCTAAGGACCTAAATATCCTTCTTGATTATAATGAATTTTAATTTCAGTAAAACAATAATGTTCTAATTATAAACTAAGAAAGTTTATTATTGAATTGAAAATTTAATTTGATGAAAGTAGGAGTCTATTATTTCTTCAACAATCAAATGAAAATTTACTCAGTTTTACACTTAAATATGTGGAGTATATTTTCCAACCTTATTAGAAAAGTTGTCATTTTTTAACTTCAGTTTAAACGAAATGAAAACAAAACACCCCCATTGTTCCCCCTTGGAAATCAGAGTAGATTAGTAGAGAATATTTCAGTTGTAAGTGCCATGATAGAGGGGACCCCAGAGCACCACAGAAGCAAAATAGAGAAAGAGCTAGCTTTGACTTAGAGGCTAAGCTGTTTGTGCAAGGGGCTATGGAATTCGGAGAAGTTGCCGTTATTATGGACTTTGCTCCATGGCAAACCCAGAGGTGACAATTGTCTAAGGTAGACACAGAAGTAGACAGAGCTTGTTCTGTGCCTGGGACTTTAACATGTGATAAAAAATATTCTTTCCTAAAATGGTACCTAGAGAGACTTGCTTCATGTAGTCAAAGGGAATCATTGTCTTTCCATGGCCACTAAGTGGAACTGTCTGTTGGAATAGCCAGAAGAGACCTAGAATAAGTATCATGGAGTCTATAAAATAAGATAAAGCTCCTGAGGAACTAGGGTTATAAACCCTAATTCCTAATACTATACCCCATTTAGGTGTTTTAGGCCTTTTAAAAACTTAACTCATTTTCTATATTGAATGATATTTCACAACATTCTTTAAATGGATTTAGATGATGCAACCAGGTTAACATTACTCTTGGAGCATATTAATTGGGGCCTGGAAAATGTAGTGATGATCCATGGAGATTCTTAACACCATATCCCACATAAGTCTCTTACCCCCCCCTACAAGGGAAAGACAATGGTAGGACTCCAGAGTTTTCTGTTCTGACTGTAGCATAGAACCAATGCAGGCAGATACCTAGGAAATTAGTACAGAGTGGTCATATTCTATTATTTTGTGGCATTTTTTGTTTTTAATATTCCATCTTTTTGTATTAGAATTTTTATATTCGAATTCAGAGAGATTGCATATTTCAGTTGAAACATGGGTGGGCCAGAAAGGTTGGAAATCAACTAGCTGTAAAATGCTGAAAACACTCCATTTCCATAACAAGTTCCCAATGCATTATGCACAAGGTAATGCTATGAATAAAATAGGAAATAATGCAAACTAATGTTAAAGACCGCACCTAAAAATTTCATTTGTTTTTCTTGAGTCTACGTCTTCCCAAATATTTTAGAATTCCAGAGAGACACAAAAATTTTAGAATCCTGGCAACAAATGTTTTCGAGACTCTTTGAATTCAGGTACCCTTATGTTTCTTCCATTTAACTTATTGCTATTACTGCCAACTGTAGAAACTTTTCTACAAACTCGATAATGCATAATGTAACTAGCGCCTGTTATCAGACATGTTAGAATCAATTGACAAAGTCAGTACTGTCTTCCTAGCATGATATGCACTACATCAAATGGGGTAAAACTCTTGTAAGCTTTAACATACAAGCAATTCAAGCTGTGGTACATATAGTAGATGAGAAACTCTACTAAGTAGTGATTTTTACAGGATAACTCTGTGTTACTTATTCATGAAAGAGGAATAGAATTCTGTAGTTCAGTAAAACTCCTGAATAACACAACATTGCAGTATTTGCAATGATCAGATTGTAACTTAAAATTTAGAACAGAGTGGGATAGAACTGAACAAAGCTGGACTGGACAAAACATAAAATATGACAAAATCATTGTCTTGAAAAATTACTTTCTCAGCACTGTGACATAAAAACACATTTAGTCACATTCGTAAAGATGGAATATTCTTATGCCCTAATAAACACCTCTGTATGAAAGGCTAACTGTGATGCCGCATCTACGATCTGTTTGGAAAATTTACAATAAAATATTTTGTTTTGTGGTATTTACAAAAAGATCAAAATGATTCCTCAATTCCTATGCATTACTGATCTTGACCAGTTGATGAAGTCAACGACTACACTTTTAATGATTCTGAAGATAATTTTCAAGTTCCAGAGCTTAGATAAATTTCAGTCATCCTTCCTTGGGGGGTATGGGGGGCGAATTATCACTCTTCTCTGTATTTGGGGGATTTCTTTAAAAAGTTCCTATTTCTGTTTCCATAGTCGTTTTATTTTCAGGCATTCATTGGCAGGAAGCCATTGATTAGACTTTAGGATATTGATAGGCTTTTTTGGAGATAAATGAAAATAGAACTCATATACTTTCTCAGGAATGCCAAAGCTAAATTTTCTCAGATTCTTCATTATTGGAAACCCAATATTTTCATATTGAACTGCCATGACTATCACAAAATTTGTAAGTTAATTACCTCTACATCCTTAATCATAATTGCTGAAAAGCTCCCTAATGCGGTAGGGAGTAGACTCTGCTATATTTTTCTGGTTAGCTGGAGAGAATAAAGAATGTAGGCGATGAGGATGTTCTCTATGACAGTGTATACCCGGCCGTGGTAAAAAAACAATTCTACAAGGCATGCTATACAGAGAGGAAAAGATAAGCCTATCTGAGGGACTGAATTTTCTTTTATTATGTTTTAGACTAACAATTTTTGCAACTTTCCAATTTTATTCCCACCAAAAAAAATTATGCTTCTTTTAATCAGATTTCCAGCTGAATTACTTCATTTTCTTTATTTTTTTCCCTTAGTTTTCTTTTACAGATAATATATTAACATTCTCTTTCTGAACAGATGGATTTTTTTTCATCTTTGGTTTGATATACTACCAGCACAATGCTGCATTCCCTAGTTTGAAAAGCACAGCAAAATACCACACTGAAAAAGATACGTAAAACTTCCTACTCTCCATTTAAAATCACAAAAAATATTACATAGAGATAACTAATTAAATGTATTTTTAATAATTTTGAGAACAAGTAAGTTTTATACAGAAAAAATAGCACTTTATGTTTATTTATGTATGAACTGACCCATTTTCAAAGAGAAATGAGATTGAAAGTATTTTATAAAAAGCCAGAATAAACTTATTTCAGAGAAATTTGTCTCCTTTGCTAGAGATTGGCTAATTGTTTGTTCTTGTTTTCTGGTGGCCAAATTAAAGAGGGAAACACAATCAAGTGCTGCAATCAACATATCCATAAAATTAAAGCAAACAAGTTGTACCAAGCTTTAATTTCTTAGCATGTTTCATATGTGGATTTTTTTTTAAATGTGGGTAATACAACGTGGAGAAAATTATTATTTTAATTTTAAATAAATTTTAATAAAGATAACATGGAGAAATTTTAATAAATTTATGATTACAAAATTATTTTTGCTTTTTTTCTGGAATGCATAGTTTAAACTCTTAAAAACCAATATATGTTCTATTTTTATATTTGCTGACATGTTTTATATATTATTCTCAAAGCCTCAACACAGAAATCATTCCCTTTGTTGGTTCACTCTCTTTGCTAGATGTATCAGTTCCGATCCATAGTAAAAAAAGGGAAACAGAAGAAAACATGGAATATCCTTCATGAGGCAATGCATGGAGCAACAAGTCATAAAAGTCCTTTCCTTGAAATTTCAGAGTAAGGTGAAGTAAAATAGGCGATTTAATAACACTTTTACTCAAAAAAAATTAAAAATAGAAAAAATAACATTTTCATTCATTTTTATTGAGTCTTTACTGTGTTCTAGATACTCTTCAGGGAACTGTGAAAATAACAGTACACAAAAAGAGGCTGTTATATGTTCTTGCTGGGAGTAGACGCTGCACTAAACATACATACATGATGTGTCATATGCTGATAAGCGCTGCCGAGAAAAATAAATCAAGATGATAAGGAAACGAAGTGCCAGTAAGTGGAGTAAGGTCATTATATATGGGTTTTGATTGATTGATTGATTTGAAAATTGCACTGAATGTGTTAAATAGGCAAGGTGAACTATTCAAGACTGTTCCAACAGGGACCAATGCCACTGCAATAGGAGAGAGATAGAACTCAACTGCACTGAGACAAAAGACAGGAAAGTTTCAAGCTGTGCGTTGAGTTCGTAGGAATGCGATTGCAGGAGTTAAAAGGAAGGTTGGTCATTGTGATTAGGCCACTTCTGTTTGCTATCTGGTGACCATGGAAGTGAGGGTCATACTCTAGCACAGAAACTGAGAGATCAGGGTTAGATGATTTTATTTCATTTATTTCAGAGAAATGAGTAGTGGTTATCAGGTTGAGAAAGACATTCCTGTGCTGTAGAGAGGTTGTAGAAAGGCAAGAGGCAATTCTTTCAGACAAAGAACATACACATGAAAGGTTTTTGTTTGTTTGTTTGTTTGTTTTTCTCAAGGAAATACTCTGAGAAAAGGGAGTTAAGGGGTCTGTAGTCAGGAGGAAGCCTGTCTGAAGTTTAATGAAACTGAAGAGAATGTCAAGACCATTTTGGGGTTGTTTGTTTTTAAGATTTTATTTTTCAATAATCTTTACACCTAACATGGGGTTTGAACTCACAACCCTGGAGATCAAGAGTTGCATGTCCACTGACTGAGCCAGCCAGGTGCCTCCAAGGCTATTTTGATTTGAGGTTTTAGTGGTAAATGATTTAAGAGATAAAGGTGCCCTGGACCAGGTGCAGAAGACTGAGCATAGTACAGACCAGCCAGAGTCAGGATATACTCAGCAGATGAATTGATGGGACTTGCTTCTAGATCAGCATGTGGGAAATGAGCCACGGAAAAGTAAAGAATGCCTCCAACTATTTTGACTAAGAAAATAGAAGGCTTATGCTCGCTTTTACTGAAAATGTAAAGATATTCACTGATACAATTCTGAGAAGAATCAGAAAGAAAAAAAATAAACAAATTAATATGCTCAGAAACACAAAATATGCACATCAATCATAGAGGAGGAGAAATGGCACCTGGAAATTTCCAGGAGATTTTCTCTCTGACTCCTTATTTCTTGTCTATTAGATTATTTTAAATGTAAATGATGTGTTTTTTATTTGTTTCTCCATAAGCAAATGTTCAGTCCAATGGCCCTCAGTATCTACCATTTATTCAAAATTTCTACCATTTATTCAAAATTCAAAAAAACCCTCATTTTGAGAGCCAAACAGAACATCTATTAGAGATTAACTAACTATAGAGGGTAAATTTTCCACGAACATGCACCATGAGGAATTTATGTTGATGGGGCTGTAGAAAGAATTGTGCCTTTAGTAATTAAGTGGACTTTACATTATTGCGTTTGTTATATAGATTATTATACTAGTTTTGGAGTTTATATTAAAAAAAAAAGAAAAAAGAAGAAAGAAAGGAAGCACAGGTGAGATAAGATGGAAGGAGGAAATCTTCACTGATAAAATGACATTTCTTTGAACCAAAATTCTAAGTGTGCATTTTCAGAAGTTAGTCTTATGAGAGCTGCATCATTTATTCATTAGTTAATATTTTTAATGGTTACAAAAGTCACCTATCTTGAAGGATAAAAACACTATTACAATATGTATCTTATAATTACTTTTAAATGAAGAAACCATTTTCCTCTATAGATGACAGGTGGATAGATGATAGATGATAGAGATAGAAATAGAGACATATAGGATAACTTTTTTGTATGCTACTTAGCACCTTGTTGAGATCCAAGGGAATTCAGTGTATTTAGAGGAGGGTACATCCTGCTACATAGGACATTCAAATCCAGTCAGTCTCCAATCACTAGACATTAGCAAATAAAAATAAGGTTAGCTTTTGTTTTGTTTTTATTTTGTTGTTTTGTTTTGTTTTGTTTTGTTTTGTTTTAACCTGGATTTTGGTCCTCTGTTGCCTGGTGGACTTCTGAGTTTTATAGTTTAGTTTTATAATTTTGCTAGTGTTGTTATTTGTAATAATCACATGTATTTATAAAAATAATCTCGGGGGATCCCTGGGTGGCGCAGCGGTTTAGCGCCTGCCTTTGGCCCAGGGCACGATCCTGGAGACCCGGGATCGAATCCCACGTCGGGCTCCCGATGCATGGAGCCTGCTTCTCCCTCTGCCTATGTCTCTGCCTCTCTCTGTGTGACTATCATAAATAAATAAAAATTTAAAAAATAATAATAATAATCTTGGTGTGGGGTGCCTGGGTGGCTCAGCTGGTTAAGTGTCCGACTCTTGATTTCAGTTCAGATCATGGTCTTAGGATTGTAGGATGGAGCCCCATATCTGGCTTCACCCTGGGCATGGAGCCTGCTTAACATTCTCTCTCTCTCTCTCTCATCCTTTGTCCCTCCCTCTTTCTCTATTCTTTTCTAAGAAAATAAAACTAAAAACTATAATAATCTCAGTGAATAAACAAGAAAACACAATTTTAAGTCTCTATGGAGGTCCACAATAAAAGAAAACCACCTGCAATCCTCATATATTTAATTATTTTATACTTTTTGTTATCTGTTCTGTATTTTTAAATTTCATTGCTTAATCAAAATTGTTTTCTTTTTTTAAATATTTTTATTTATTCATGAGAGACAGAGAGAGAGAGAGAGAGAGGGGCAGAGACACAGGCAGAGGGAGAAGCAGGCTCCATGAAGGGAGCCCGACGTGGGACTCGATCCCGGGTCTCCAGGATCACACTCTGGGACGAAGGAGGCGCTAAATTGCTGAGCCACCCAGGGATCCCTTCAAAATTGTTTTCTTTCTTTCTTTCCTTTCTTTTTTATCTTTCTTCTTTTTTTTATTTTTTTCCCCCTCTGTGGCCAGTAGATCATGGTGTCCTACAAACTGTGAACTCATACAGAACAGCAAGGTGTTATATGTATATACCATCCATTAGTGCTCACTTCACCACTAAGCCCCCAAAAAATCTATTCAATAATTCCTCCTCAGTTACTAACTTGAGTAATTCTGAAGAATGTGTAATACTGACTTGGGCTTCTTGACATCTTAATTGGAATCCTTTTCTACTTATAGAGTATTTTGTATTATTGTTGTCTACTTCTGTCAAAGATTGTGATTTTTTAGGGATGTATGAACTTATGTTTCTCAAATTACAAGCTTATCTGTTTCCTGGATTCAATTTAACATGAAAAACTTGGCATATTATTGCTTCCTTTAAATACTCTCCACCTTAATTACTGGTTTTGATGTCCTTCATATGCAAGTTACACTCAGATTACTACAAGTGAATTAGGTGTTTACTTTTATTTTTTATAACTTCTCACCAACATCCTGTTTTGTAGCTACCCCTACAATACCGCTAATTTAAATTTCACATTGTTCTTTTTTTTTTTCAAAGCTTAATAATGATCACTTTATGCCAGCTTACAAAAGTTATTTTGATTTACCTCTTAATGTGCTGTGACATATGTCTTCAAACATTTGATATCACTTATATGTTGTAAAATCATTACCACTATCATGTTAGCACCTGCATCACATCACATAATTACCATTTCTATTTTTTGGTGAGTACATTTCAGATCTTCTCCCTTAGCAACTTTCTATTACATAATAGAGTATCATTAACTACAATTTCCATGCTGTACATTTGGTCCCCAGAAGTCACTTCTTTTACAGCTGGAAGTTTGTACTCTGATCAGCATCCCTTTTTTCCTACCTCCAACCCCTGTGAACCACCATTCTAATCTCTGTTTCTAGGAAGTCAAGCTTTTTTTAGATTCTCAATATAAGTGATATTATATAGCATCTGTCTTTCTCTGTTTGACTTATTTCACTCAGCATAAAACCCTCCGGTTCTATCTCCTTTGTTATTATGAACTCTGTTAAATTCACTCCAATAGGGATGCTGCATTGCACATTCCATCACAATTATTGTGTCAAAGGCAGTGATTTCTATGTTGAAAAATCCAGTAGACACTTCAACTCAGTGATAGTTGTGCTCTCTGCAGCCCATGTGATGATGACCAGCCACTTCTTGAACCTTATCACAGTACAGGTATTTGATATCTGTGGCATCACAACTTCTCTTGGGTTATACTTACTTCTCTGTCTACTTTAGTTTTTCACTTTATTCTCCTACCTTTCTTTTTTCTTTTTTTTCTTCTCTTACCTTTCTATTAAATATCAAATTTCTCAGCACTTATTTTATGCTGTAATATTCTACTCAATTAGTTTTCTCCCTTTAGGCTCCTAGTATTAACTAAACACAATTTAGCTAAGATCTGTTTTCTGAGATCTCTCAGTATTTAACATGTACAAAATTGCATTTTATTTCTGCCTAACTTTAAGTTCCCCACAACATGTGTATTGTGATAAATAGTGCCTACATAGCTAGCTATAAAACAAGACATATAAAAAATATTTTTAACTATTTTTTCTTCTTTACTTTCCAAATTAATTCCTTTAACCTGAAAATATAACTCCTTTAACACTCTTGTAGATGAATAATTTCCCTTTTTCCCTTAAAGTTTCAGTATATTTTAAAAAATATTTTATTCATGTATTTATTTTATAGAGAGGGGGGAGGGGCACATGTAGGGAGGAGAGGGACAAGCAGACTCTGAACTGAGCATGGAGCCCTATGTGGAACTCCATCCCAAGACCATGAGATCATGACCTGAGCCAAAACCAAGAGTTGGACAGTTAACTGACTGAGCCACCCAGGTAGCCCTAAAGTTGCAATTTAAATATTACTTCCTCTAGGCCTATGCTAAATACTATGAGAAAGCATCAAATATGCTTGGCTTATAGTTGATGTTGAACAGATGTTTGAGTTTATCTGTAATTTTTTATGATAAAAATCCAAAGGGTAGAAACTCATAAGGAATTTATGGCTTTTAGAATAATTTAATATTTAATATATAGAATGAATTAATCTTATCCTCAAAAGACATAGAATTTAGAAGAGAATAGCATCTTGGTCAAATCCATGTAAATATAAATAAAAAGACCATAAAATGTGATGCTTCTTGTCATTCTGTGTGTGCAATGTTCATCATGCAGTCATGTTTACTTTAGTATATAGGGTAGGAATGATATAAATCCTCATATGAAGGAAAAAATTCCTAGAACTCACACTTATTAAATGTCTCCTATATCCTCATTCAAGACACTATAAATAAACTCTTCACATTAGTTCTCATAGCAAGACTTTTAGATGTATAATATTAATCATTTTATTCAAATTGGGAAATTTGGTTTCAGAAAATTAATGAACATTCTTAAATATATGTCCCATCCACCAAATTTAAGATATAAATCAAAACACATTTAATAATAATAAAGCCATGAACTTTATACTGTATTAGTCTATTCTTGACTCTAATTCTTTTAACTTCTAGGGTTATTAAATTTTGATTAACATGGTATATATGGTATTGAGAAAAATAATTCATTTCCTTCATTTAATAGGCAGAAATTTCAATGTAATCTATGTGTCTTTACATATTTTACAAACCTTAGTTGAGTTCTTCCCTCTTCTATGTTATCTAACCAAAGTGGATATTTCATAAATTAAATCTAGAGACAGCCCTTTAAATATATATCAAACCAGAGACACCGATTACAATATTAAACAACTGAATGAATAAAAAGTAAATGCAACATAAATAATTCAATGTTCATTTTTAGAATATTTTCTTCAACAATGAACAGGGAAAAACACTTAAAAATGCAGGGTACATAATGAGTTGAAGAAAAATCAATGTTATAGCTTATTAATGGGTTTGGTAAATTGCACTTCTTAGGAAAATGGAAGAGGAAAGATTGAATTTGAATTAGTATTTCATTATGACATATTTCACTAAACTTATTCATCTCTCAAGATGTTCTATTTCATCAGCTGATTTGAATTTTATATACTAATTTTGGAACTGTGACAAATCAGAATTTAATATTTACAAAGTATTTTACAATTAGTAATAACCCAGTATATTCAAGTCAGAGTTATTTTACTTCATTTTAACTATGGGAGTAAAATATATGAGTAGTTCATCATGGTAACTAGTTTGTATGACAAAGTAGCTGTGTATAGCTACCCAACCTAAACTCTTACTTACTCAATTTATTCTGTGAAATTGGATAACATAGTAGGAGAGCAGCTGACAGGCTATTTAGCAACAATTAGACAACTGACATCCTTCAAAGAGAATGGTGGTTGTGAATAAGCTTTGTCATACTTTTCAAATATCTATATTGGTGTTGATTAGACCAAAAAATACTTAAAAACATGGGTATCTATTTAAAATTAAGTTGTTTCTGCTTCATTTAACTGGAAAACCTCCAGAAAAATTAAATACAGGTATGACCTTAAACAGATCACTTTCTTCCCTTATAACTCAGCTTCTCCTGCTAAAATCAAATGGTTTGATGTGACCAGCATTTCCCATACAGTCTGTGCATACTAGTCATGGGGAACACTGTAATATGAAAATAATTTCATGGTTAAGTAAGTTTCTAAAAGTATTTGTTTCAGTTCCCCTTTTGGATAATCATAATTCATATTATTATTATTTTATGCAGTTTGTGTTTCATTGAATAAATAATTATTGAATGCTAACTATCTACTAGGCACCGTGATTTACATTATTTTTATAAGAGGTCTGAGAAATATTAAAGCATAAAATAAAATACAAGAAAAAAATTAAATGCCTTTTAAATTACAACTCACCTAGCACTTTTCAAGGTAATTTGATCATAAAATATATTTTAAATCATGAAAGACTCCTCATTCCTTCCATCACCTGATGGACCATACAGTAGGAAATACTGGATAATCAGTAAACCCCATCCTACTTCAAGATGTTGAATAATCCCCAGGGTCATCCTATATCACTATATTTGTGACATGAATATGAGGATTAATATATAACTTACCATTTCCTTCAGAAAAAGGGCCCATACCAATCATGGAGTTTTCAAACCTTTGGGATATATGTGCCAGATTTACATTTCTGGGATAGCTTATTACACTGTAACTCATCTAGTTGTTTAAGCATCACCATCAAATTCTGCATCACTGTTAATAGACCCATACCATTATTCAAACGACAGTACAGTCATAGGAATACATATGTACTTTGACTCCCTGAGTCTTAACTTTTTTTTACATGGTTTATGGTCCTACTTAGTTGTTGTTGTTGTTTTAAAACTTATTCCTTATATATTTATTTCTTCTTTTATCTCTTGTCCATCAAAAGCTCATATACACACTTAAAATTCCACTAGTAGTTCTCTGAGCCTTGGTAGTCATCCATAATTCTGTAATAACAGATAACATATGCATGGTTACACTAAGAAAGGCAAATATATTAATTCATTTAGTCTTCATGATAACTCTAAGAGTCAGGTGTGGTATCAAACATTTATTTACTTATCTTAGAGAATTATTATTTTTTGAGATTTTATTATTTATTCATGAGAGACACAGAGAAAGAGAGAGGCAGAGACACAGGCTCCATGCAGGGAGCCCTACGTGGGACTCAATCCCGGGTCTCCAGGATCATGCCTTGGCGGGAAGGCAGGCGCTAAACCGCTGGGCCACCTGGGCTGCCTTTATCTTAGAGAATTATTATAAGACTTGGTGGGTGGGAGTATGTAAACCCTCTACCACATATAATGCATAGCACACGGCAGGTACTCAGATGGTGATGATGATGATGGTTGTGAATGATTTGCCCAATAAAATCATTCTTACTCAGATTCTTGATTCTAAAAAGTCAATTAGTTCAAAATAAGATATAACCTTGGTCAGACCTATGCCAAAGGCACTTTGGCAGGTGATTTGATTATTTTACTTCTTTATTTCCAATGCTACTCCCAAAAGATTCAAAGAGATCTGTGGGAAGGTATTGACTTCAGAACCAACATTTTTTTTTTTTTTTTTATGATAGTCGTACACACAGAGAGAGAGAGAGAGAGAGAGGCAGAGACACAGGCAGAGGGAGAAGCTGGCTCCATGCACCGGGAGCCTGATGTGGGACTTGATCCCGGGTCTCCAAGATCACACCCTGGGCCAAAGGCAGGCGCCAAACCACTGCGCCACCGGGGGATCCCCCAGAACCAACATTTAATTAACATTAATTCTTCAGTAGCATCTCAATTAGACAATTTCTAGATTCCTGAGAACTTTTACAAGTTCATGTATATTAGGGTTAAAAAATAAAAAAAGCAAGTAAGCAAACAAACAACAATAACAACAATAAAAACTGTGGATTCCAAATCTGGTTATAGGGGAAATTCACTGCTCATAGGAGATAAGTTGAATACACTAGATTATGAAGACATTTCTTGACTTAGTATTCTATATCTGACTCAAGCCAGCCAAAGACCTTACTTTTGCTTATTGTTTTCTCTCATTACTCCCCTCCAAGAATCTTCACCACAGTGCACCCCTATCCCATTCCATCTTGAAAACTTGAAAAAGTATAGTCCAGGCAGCAGAAACTTCTCAGTTCTTAAAATTGCCAAATACCAGTGATATTTAAATTGAGCTCAATTAAATATCACTCAATTAATGAGTGCTCAATTAAATATCACTGGTAATCATAATCATCCTCTTCCACCCAACTTCTATTTAGGTCTCTTATTCTCTTTACATCCATCTATTCTAAAACTTGCTACTACATTTTTTTGTTGTTGTTAAATGCTATAGCTAGGAGAAACAATAAATTTCTGCCTACAGAAAAAAAAAAAAAAGATCTATCGATGCTTATTTGATAAGAAGAGAAACTGCCATAGGAGGTCAGCTAGCTTCAGTGCAAAAATATTCAAAGAGCACAACAATGCCTTAAAGTAATATAAAGAGTGGAACTTTTAAAGGAGTAGAATCTTTTGTACTCTACTTGGAAACTATGCCCAAATTTGCACTTACTTAAGACAGTACACATTTGATATTGTATTATCCCACATACAAAGCATTGTTCTACACATGTCAAAGACAGTATCTAATTTGTGGAGGCCAGGACTACTAAGAGGAAAAGGACAGTCAATCAAAGAATTACAATGTATTATGACGACGTAGTTAGGCATAAAAAGTAGTATGGGAGCTAAACAGAGTACATAGTTTATTTTTTAGGTTAGAGATGAAAGGATAGGATGGATAAGAACATTTTATCAAATGGCCTTTTGGGCTAGATTATTTAAATACTTGGAGAACGTCACTAGGAAATGAAAGAAGGGCAAATATAATAGGAAAACTATTTAAGTAGGAAATTTCTTAATAAGAGAAAGGTACACAGAGTTAAGACTAAATTTAAAATAGGAAAATCATGTACTGTTTATGTTGAGTAGGCATAATGAAGACTATTTAATATTATTATTTCATTACATTTTTCCATTGTACTTGGGTTAATATATGTGAACATTAAATTCATTAATATATGAATGTTAATATGAATGTTCTTAGAGAAGTGCCTAGCACACAGTATAAGTGTCATTGCTATCATTATTAGTGTTATTATTCTTATGAGTAATAGACTTCTTTTTTTGGTTCATAATCTTGAAAAATAATCAAAGTGAATATTTTTAAAACTATTCACATTCTAGGGATCCCTGGGTGGCGCAGCGGTTTGGCGCCTGCCTTTGGCCCAGGGTGTGATCCTGGAGATCTGGGATCGAATCCCACGTCAGGCTCCCGGTGCATGGAGCCTGCTTCTCCCTCTGCCTGTGTCTCTACCTCTCTCTCTCTCACTGTGTGCCTATCATGAATAAATAAAAATTTTTAAAAAAATTATAAAAAAAAACTATTCACATTCTAGCATAACTAATTCAGATGGACCTCTTATTCTGATTTTTCTAAAGCAATGAAGAAAGAATATAATATCTTTTCATGAAATTTTTAAAAATATGTTGCTTATTTATTAATGAGGGGCAGAGACACAGGCAGAGGGAGAAGCAGGCTCCTTGCAGGGAGCTCGACAAGGGACTCGATCCTGGGTCTCTAGGATCCGGCCCTGGGCTGAAGGCAGTGCCAAACCCCAGAGCCACCCGGGCCGCCCCCATTCATGAAATTTTAAAAATCTGCCCATTTATTTACCTAAGTTCCTATTGCATCAATTCCATGTAATGTGTTAACATTTCCTAAAACTATTGAATATGCCATTTGAATATCATCTAGCAGTAACCATTGGATCTTTTTCAGATCCATTCTGTAGTCTTCATGGGGAAGGGTGGTGGGAATAGGAATTAAATATTCAATTTAAAAGATTATGGAAGATGTCCCCAATAAAGATGGTGAAGGTATGACCAACGCTGTCCTGGTAGATGCCTTTGAATTTCATGCATTATTGCAGTATGCAGATGAGAATGTTCCTATTTTCTTCTGAGCTTCATGTCATACACAAAGGAGCATATCTTTTCCTTATATTAACATGGAGTATAGGGCAGTAACTAACAAAAAGTTTAGCCACATTGTGTATTTGGATCTATATGGCATCAGTATCTGAGCTTTAACAAGTATGCAATATGGCTTTAGATTAGTTGATCATTTAGTACTACAACTCTTATCCTAAAAGTTCAGAAATACCTTTAGGAATAAAATTCTCATAGATGAAACAGATGCTTCATTCTGAGGAGAGTTAAAGTCTTTAATGTAAAAGAAAACAAAATAAAACATTTGTCATGGAAAATGCCCAGTTGTTGTGGAAATATTGTCCCTAGAAAAAATATGGTGAATTTCTTAAATACATAGAGATATACCTTGTCTTACTGCTCTTTGCTTTGTTGTACTGTGCAAATAAATTGTGTTTTTTTAGAAATTGAAGGTTTCTGACCATCCCGCATCAAGCAAATCTATGAGCATCATTTTTTCAACAACATTTTCTCACTTCACGTTTCTCTGACACATTTTGGCAATTTGTGAAATGTTTCAAAAGTTTTATTATTGTTTTGTTATAGTTATCTGTGCTCAGTGCTCTTTGATGTTACTATTTTAATTGTTTTGGAGCACAATAAACCATGCCCAAATAAGACAGCAAATTTAATAAATAAATGTTGAGGATGTTCTTACTGCTCCACTGACCAGCCCTCCCTGCTCTCTTCTCCTTGGGCCTCCCTATTCCCTGAGACCCAACAATATGGAAATTAGGCCAATTAATAACCTTGCAATAACCTGTGTTCAATGAAAGGAAGAGCAGGATGTCCCTCCCTTTAAATCAAAAGCTAGAAGTGAGGTCAGCCCAGGTAGCTCAGCGGTTTAGTGCTGCCTTCAGCCCAGGGTGTGATCCTGGAGACAGGGAATCGAGTCCCATATTGGACTTTCTGCATGGAGCCTGCTTCTCCCTCTGCCTGTGTCTCTGCCTCTCTCTTTTTGTGTCTCTCATGAATAAATAAATAAAAAGTCTTAAAAAAAAAAAAAGGCTAGAAGTGATTAATGAGGGAGAAATGCCTAAGACATTGACTTGCCTCCAAAGTCAAGATGAATACATGAATGATAAGAATACAAAACAGTTTTATTGTTGATATAGAGAAAATTTTAGTGGTCTGGATAGAAAATCAATCAGCCACATTTCCTCAAGCCAAATCCCAATCTAGAGCAAGGCCCTAAATCTCTTTAATTCCATAAAGTCTAAAAGAGGTGAGGAAGCTGTCGAAGAAAAGTTGGAAACTAGCTGAGCAGGTTCATGAGGTTTAAGGAAAGAAGCCATCTCCAAAACAGAAAAGTGCAAGGCAAAGCAGCAAGTGCTGATGTCGAAGCTGCAGCAAGTTCTCCAAAAGATCTAGCTAAGATCAATAATAAAGGTGGCTACACTAAACAACAGATTTTCAGTGTAGATGAAATAGCCTTCTGGTGGAAGAAGATACCATCTAAGACTTTTCATGGTGAGAAAGGAGAAGTCCATGCCTGGCTTCAAAGCTTCAAAGGACAGAGAGACTCTCTTGTTAGGGGCTAGTATAGTTGGTGACTTTCAGTTGAAACCAATGTACACTCACTATTGGGAAATCCTAGATCCCTTAAGAATTATGCTGGATAGGTGCACCTAAGTGGTGCAGTCAGTTGAGCATCCAAGTCTTGGGTTTGGCTTAGGTCATGATCTTGGGGTTGTGAGGTGGAGCAATGTGTTGGCTCCATGCTCAGTGCAGGGTCTGATGGGAGTTCTCTGCCTTTCTCTCTGCCCCTTCCCCTGTGCATTCTCTCTTTCCCTCAAAGAAATAAATAAACTCTTAAAAGAAAAAAGGGGATCAATCAAAAAAAAAAAAAAAAAGAAAGAAAGAAAGAAGGGGTATGCTCCATCTATTTTGTCACTGTAGCATAAAGGGAACAACAAGGCCTGGATAACAGCAAGTCTGTTTATAACATGGTTTACTGAATCTTTTAGACCCACTGTTGAGACCTACTGCTCAGAATAAAAAGATTCCTTTCAAAAATATGACTGTTCTTTGACAATGTGCCTGGTCACCCAAGAGCACTGATGGAGATATTCAGTGAGATTGATATTATTATCATGCCTGCAAACACATATTTATTCAGCAGCACATGGATCAAGGAATAATGTTGATTTTCACATCTCATTATTTAGGACATACATTTGTAAGGTTGTAGATGCCAGAGATAGACGTTCCTCTGATGGATCTGGGAAAAGTAAATTGAGAACCTTCTGGAAAGGATTCACTGTCCTCAATACCATTAAGAATATTTGTGATTCATGGGAAGAGGTCAAAATATCAACATCCATTTGAATTTGGAAGTAATTGATTCCAAATCTCATGCATGACTTTGAGGGGGTTCAAGACTTCAGTAGAGGAAATAACTGCAGATGTGGTGGAAATAGCAAGGAAACTAGAATTAGAAGTAGAACTTTAATTGACGCTGCAACTGCATCGCTGTCTTATTTTTAGAAATTGCCACAACCACCCCAACCTTCATCAATCAGCACTGTGATCAGTCAGCAGCCATCAGCAGCAAGGCAAAGACCTTCCATCAAAGATGATAATTTCCTGAAAGCTTAGGTGATGATGATTATTTTTAGCAACATTTGTTTTAAATTAAGGTACATACATTGTCTACTTTAAACATAATGCTGTTGAATACTTTATAGACTATAGTAGAGTGTAAATATAACTCGTATAGAAACTGAGAAACCAAAATATGCATTTAATTCACTTTATTGCAAAATTCACTTTATTGTGGTCATCTGGAATGGAACCCACAATAACTCCGAGGTATGACTGTATTGTACACACTATATAGTACATAATAAATGACTTTAGTTTGCTATAAAGTATAAAAAAGTAACTTCCTATGTTATTTCTTTCAACAGTAAAAATTGTATGAATCATTCAATTTCATAGGATTAGCAACTGGAGAAAGTTCCATGTCTCAAACTCTTATAAAAAAATCTTAATTCCCCTTTGTTCTTTGATCACAAGGATCTGAGGCATCAGCCTCTGATTGAGCCCTTTCAGCATGGCAGTAAATATTCCAAGTCCTCTATATCTGTTTTTGTACAATAAACCCACACAGTAGGTATTTTATGATTAATGAAAGGAAGGCTCAGATGAATTAAGTGGTTCAGTCTGGGGTGACTCTAGTTCTCTCTCATCAGAAAGTCTATATTCCAAACCAGTTAAGCATGCCCTCTTTATGACCTATGGGATGGCCCCCACTTGCTCAGAACAAAATGAAACTTTTATAAAAGCAACCAATTAATCACACCCATTTTTATCACAAAGAGAATTTCAGAAAATCCATCAGTGCAGACATTCTCTTTCTTTTTCTTATAACATAATACGTTTACGTCTCTTATACTCAGTCTTACTGACTCTATTGACCTTGAATATAACCTAGGTTTCAAAACACGGAATTTTAAAGACAGGGAGATGAAACCTCTTCTCTGTCTCTGATGGTTGAACAGTTGTATGAAGTTCTGGAAACCAGTAAGTCAGAAAAGTATCTTCTATCTTCTAGTTTCTGCATTCCTGGGGAAATTTTATCTTATTTTATTTTTTTTGTTGTTGTTGTTGAAGTGCTGTGTTACCAATGATTATATAATTTAAGTAAACTAAAAAAAAAAAAAAAGATGTGTGAAAAACTCATGTTGATGGAACACTCTAATTAATTAGGCCTTAAAAATCAAGTTTTTGCTCTGATGACAACAGAGTGTCTTTTATTGGAGTATATTTGCATTTTCAAATGTATCGTCATTCTATTCACAACTTGTGAACCAAATAAACTTATGATTTGGCCCTAGATGAATTCTTAAGAGGTAAGAATTTTATATGGACTTATAAAATGGAGAAGATCAGTTGGCATGTTCCTAAGATCATTAAAAAGCTAATGATATGCACCAAATAAAATGAGGGGGCAGTATTTTCAACTATTCCAAAATCCAAATTTATTTTGAAAAAAAAAAAAGACATAAAACTTTACAATTTCTAATATAGCTCCTTCCTATATTATTAAAGTATCAAAAGTAATTCCTCTTGTTCATGAACTGGGCATCCAAACACAATAACTAACTGTAGGTGAAAACTGTACCCCACATTTAATAGAATAAATAAAAGACAAAATTTGATGTTCTTGGAGCACTTATTTGAGACATGTAACATACTTTATATATTCTCCGTGGATTAACATGGTGACTATTTTCCTTCTGCATAGACCAATCCAATGCTCAGTAAAATGTCCTTGTATTCTAAGGCCACCTGGGTGGCTCAATTGGTGAAGCATGTGACTTCAGCTCAGGTCATGATCTCAGGGTCCTGGGATCCAGCCCCACATCAGGCTCCCAACTCAGCAGAGTCTGCTTGTCCCTCTGTCCTTCCCCCACTCATGTTCTCTCATTCTCTCTCTCTCTCTCTCTCTCTCTCTTTTTCTCTTTCTCTCTCTCTCTCTCTCTCTCAAATAAATAAATAAAATATTTAAAAACAAAAACAAAAGAGCAATAGAGATACTGGAAATGCAGGCATACAGCAAGAAGACAGCTATCTGCAAGCAAAGGAAAGAAGATTCAGGAGAAACCAATCTTGCCAATACACTGATCATGGCACTGTAAAACCTTGAGAACTGAGAAAGTAATTTCCGTTGTTTAAGCTAGTCATACTCTGTTATGGCAGCCTAAGCAGATGGACTTCAGACTTGAACTACAACGTTGATGGTTTCCTGGGTCTCCATAATCTCATGAGCCAATTCCTTAAAATAAATCTTTCTCAATATCTCATTTTCTCTGTCTCTCTGTCTCTCTCTCTTGATCTCCCTCCTTCCATCTCTCCCTTCCTGCTACATCCCCCCATTCTCCCAAAGTCACAGAGCTAGTACACAGTGGTGATGACATTTCAAATCAGCAGTCCCATTGCAGAATCTGTAATCATAACCACTCTACTATATGACTCAAAACATTGTATTGAAACATCAATTTTGTTTGAAGATTTGAGGAAAACACATTACTTTTATATTAAAATAAGCAAGGATACATTATGGAGCAGAATGCAAAAAGTATGTGAAATTTTAATATGAAAAAGGAGACTTCAAAGAATGTTTGTTCTTATATCTGGTTTGCTTCGGGCTTAGGCACTTGATCTCGGGGGGTATGCATTCACTGCCCTGTGCTGATATGAGTATTTCAGTGAAAAACATGAAAATTATTACATTGCACAAAGTTTCTCCTTGCTGTGTGTTGAATCTGTTAATATTTATAACTTTCTTTTAGGCATGTGCTTGCGCCAAATTCTTCATAACTTAGGTAAAAATAAAAATATGCAGAATACAGAAGTACATAAACAGAGTTACATTGGAAGACTGGATTATCTGAAGTGGTAATTTCACTTTCTCTCCCAGAACCTCAGTAATCTCACAGGCTGTGTGGGACATAAATGGAAATAACAATCAAAAGGATGGCAGAAATCCAGATCCCAATCACATGGAGGTGTGCCGAGAGCTGAGATTTGGGGCCCTATGCCATCAACTTTAAATTTGAACAGATGACACAAAAGTTGCTTTTAATACTTTGGGTCATGACTCTGTGGCTTGAAGAAAACATTTTTTCCTCCTCAGTTGAATGGAGATTTTGTCAATTGGAAACTTCACTCTAGTAAAAACTATAGACTTTTTCTAAACAGAATATGCCTTTTTAAAAATCCTAAATGCCTTTGGTTGGATTTTTCTGATGTTTTTTAATTCCATCACAAGGAAACCTTGTTACTGTAAGGAAAAACCAATAAATCCTGATTAAAAACAGCTAGTCACAATTCTTAGAGATCTTGAATTGACCAGTGAAACCATAATATATTTCAATGAAATGAAATATATCATACAATGAATATGCGTGTATACTCAGAAGGACCAGCTTGGCAGATATCTTACTCTCTGATTTTGGCTTTTCTCATTTGAAAAAGATGTTACATATGTAGGTTTTGATATGGAATTCATATAGAAAAAAAAAGCAAATAGTAAGTACCTGTTGCATGAAATAATTAAATAAATTCCAGATAGTTACATATTGCATGTAAGTTCTGCTCATACAAATGGAATGATCCACATGACTATCAAGAAATCTATAGATTTTAATCAGTATCATCAACAACTACCTAAACATGTAGTTTAATGGTATTTTAGATAACATTGCATGCCACAAACACTACCAAAACATTCTCAACCGTGCTTGAATCATCTCATTTTTACAAATGGTAACGATGACATTTAGGGGTCTGGAAAATTCTATGACTCGTGGTCACAGAAGTTGTAACTCACAGAGGATAGATTTGAACCCATGAAGGTCTAATTCCTAAAAGCATTTGCTCTTTCTAATGAGGCTTCAATAATTTGAAAAGTACAGAAAGCATTTTCCTCATCTTCCTGAATGATCAGTCCAACAAAAGGTGTTCTCATGGATAATTGCTTGAGTTAACACAGCTATGACTAAGGCCAGAGGTATAAATATCCTGAAGCATAAAATCTTTCTTTTTTTTCTAATTTTATTTTTTGTATTGGAGTTCTATTTGCCAACATATAGCATAACACCCAGTGCTCATCCATTAAGTTCCCCCTCAGTGCCCATCACCCAGTCACCCCAACCCTCCTTCCACTTCCCCTTCCACTACCCCTTGTTCATTTCCTAGAGTTAGGTGTCTCTCATGTTTTGTCTCCCTCACTGATATTTTCACTCATTTTCTCTCCTTTCCCCTTTATTCCCTTTCATTAATCTTTTTCTGATGTTGTAGATGAAACTGTCGTCAATAAGGCTTCTTGGTATCCTAGACAATTAAAAGCAAGAGAAAATGTGTGTTTATTTGACAGTCATGTGTGACCTCAGTATATTCCATGGTACCATAGCTGACAAATCTATCATTTACATATTTTTGTAATTTGTTTGTTAGAGTCATCAAACTGATAATTTCACAAATAGACTTTTTTTTAAATTTGCAGGTAGCATTTTAGTGAGTTTAGGTCAAATTCAAATAGAAAACAGTGAGCCCGAGGGATGGCTTAAATATTCTAGCTAACCTTTGGGGAAGTCGTCTTAATAGTAATTTTAATATTGATAATAAGAAAAAGTTCTATAAGAACTCTTTATATTCTAGAAAATATGCTCATATAAATGATCTCATTTCTTCCTTGTAACATTTCTCTGAGGCAGGCAGGAAAAGTTTACCATTCTCGTTTTAAAAATGAAGAAGCTGTGGCTCATAATGATGAAGTAATGCACCCATTGACATAGGATCTTGAAAGATAAAGTGTATCTTGAAACTCATCTTTTAGCTTGATCCATCATACTATAAAAGGGAAAATTTAGGGACTAACTGGAGCCACATAAAATTTATATTCTAGTTTAAACAATAAATATACAAATGTGGGGTTTATGTCATAGGGCTATTATATCTTAGGTCATTTCAATCATTTATTCCTTGTCTATTTGAGAGGAAAAAGATCCTAAGGATATTTTCATATACAAGTGTCAATCTGAGTTACTCAAGTTAGATCTGGGTAGATTATACAGAAATGTACCAAATGACCTTTATATCAGACGAATGCTGAATAACATTCCTTGCAACAGAAAAGACTGATTACAGGAAAACATTTTTCTTTAAACCAGGGAGTCCCAGCTCTGCCTTTTGAGCTCCTCAAGTTTTCTTCAGAAGTTTCCAAGGATGAAGAAATGTTTCAAAGCAAAAACATATTTCAATTTTAAATTTTTCATATGTCACCATTGTTCTCTTTTTGCGGAGGAAGAGAGGAAATGGATATTCCAGCATTTAGTTTCAGTGTGAACAGCTTTACAGGTAGAGTTTTTCTAGCATCATGAAGATATGGCATATATTAGCAAATCTAAAATGCAAAGTGAAGCGGTGAGTGAAAAAAGGTGCTACAGGAAGTTTCTAATCCAGTAGTCATCGTACACTGTGGGAAGCTTGAGCTCTGTGTCTTAGAGCCCTCTAAGACCACTGGTGGCAATGTGAAATTTGTATCAAAGCTATCTCAAGTGGGGGTGTGGAAGCTGCGGGCTTCACACACCATCACCCACCATATCATTGGCTGTTGGCTGCTTCCAGCATCAAATTCCTAGTAGTTCCTCTTGCTAGTGTCAGTATGAAGACATGAGTGAGGAGAAATGGGTAGACTCTTGCAGTATTTGCTATAGTCATCCCCAGACTATAAACTATTCCCTAATCCTGCACTTCCACGCAGGATACTCTTAGAAAACATATCCATGCTTAAAAACATGTTCTTGACACAGGACTGCATCGCTGCCTCTCACCCTCACATGGTGCCCTTTACTGCGAACAAGAGTTAAAAGTGATGACTCCATTTACTACCATATCAGAGTAGCCTCTTTTCTCCATGTCCTCCCAGTTACAAACAAACAAAACTTGAACACCGTAAAACAAGCAAATGTGAGAAGACTAGAAAGTGGTAAAAGAGAAAATGGCTTATCTAGGGACCCTATTACTTGAAAAATGAAACAACACTGAGTTCCCTGGGTCTCTTATTGCTTCCCATAGATTCTGGTCAGGGTGGTATAGAAAGCCAAAACCTGCAAATGTCAAGAGGCATGCACAAAATTTGGCCAGAAGAAGAGCCTGATTCTTCTAGCTAAAAGACCAGGAAAAAAAAGTGGCCTAAAAAGAACAAAAATGTTTTTTGGAAATATCTGCCCTACTGCAGCCAAACCCCAAAGGAAAACTGAACTCACCCATGCAATTTCACTGGGCTGTGAAAGAAATAGGTCTTCTATCCAACCCTCTCCCTTTCCTCGTACTATGTGCGTAGGCATTGCACTACAATTCCCCTGCCAGGTGCTATCCATGGGTCAGTGGGAATCTGATCTTTTATCCTCTGCCTGGCATAACTCTATGGAGGTCTAATTTCCCTTCCAGGAGAGTATGTTTTGGGGGTAGTGGGAGTGCAGAGCAGAGAGCTGATCTCCAATTCCCCAGTGGCCAGCACCCAAAAGTGGTTTGATTCCCTCACCAAGGTAGCATCAGCTGGCTGCAGAGATGAGCTGAGCTTCCACCTGTCCAATCCAGCAGCAGTGAGGCTGAAGAAAGCAGTATACATTAGGTTTAATAAGTACGTCTCTTTTTTCTACTCCTGGTGTCAGCAATGACAAGTGGACAGCTGAGCCCCTACAAATTCAGGAAACTGGGTGAACCCCTCATAGGATAAACCAAAGAAATTCATGCTGATGCCTCATAATTAAATTTCCCAAAACAAAAGACTAAGAAAAACATCTTGAAAGTAGCCAGAGAAAAACAACATCTTACCTATAGTGATATACAATTAAGATGGAAGCAAGTTTTCAACTAGAGTCCGAGCCACTCTTTGTCAGATATGTCCACCTTCAGGCCATAAACTGTAAAAGGGAAAGCCCACCCTGTATTGTCCTCTCTTCTAACTCTTGATATCCTTCCAAAACTCTGCCTGCATTTCTTCACACTCCAGTGCCTTCAGATAGTCATGCTTTGGGGTTATTTTCTTTTAATATTGTGTCCAAAGTTTAGAATTGTTTTACAAGAGGGTCAATCCAATATGAACCTATTTCACTGTAGCAGTGGCACTCTCAGACATCACAATTCCATTAAAATCCAAATTCCTTATATCAACATATATGGAATGAAAATCTGTCCCTAGCCTGCCTCCCATATTACATCTTGTTTCATAGTTCCATTTGCTCATCAACCACACTAGTTTTCCATAAATATTTCAAACTAGTTCCTCTTTAGGACTTTTTAACTTATCCCCCCCCGAGATTTCTGATTATAACCTGTTATTTACATGTTCATTTTCATTAAATTATCATCTTACATGCCACTTCTCTGAGAAGCCTTCCCTGATCATTCAATCTCAAGAAGTATTTTGCAACAATCATAGTTTCCTATCACAGTTTCATTTTATCATATCATATATTACTATTTGAAATCATTTAATAAATTTATCCACATTTTATAATATTCCTTCCCCATCTATAATTTAAGATCATAGATCAACATTCTACTTATTCTGTTTACTGGATCCCAATAAATAGAATGGTTCTTTAACACACAGAAAATATTCCATAAATAATACATAAATGAGGGGGATTTTTATAAATAAAAACATCTTTATAGGACATTATATATGTAATTTTATCTATTAAAGGATTTAACATTTGCAAATGTGTAGACATTATTTCTCAAGAATTTTACTTGGATATACTTCAAGGGAAGTACTCAACATCTTTTCTTTCCTCAAGGTATCTGTCATTCCACATCAAATCCCACCCCAATTAATTGAATTAAGAAACAAAGAAGGAAGGGTGGCCCAGTCAGTTGAGCATATGATTCTTGATGTCAGCTGAGGTCCTGATCTCAGGGTCATAGGATCAAGCCACCCATCAAGCTCTGTGCTCAGCATGGAGTCTGCTTAGGATTCTTTCTCTCTCTCCCTCTTTGTCCCTTCTTCTCTTTCTCTCTCTCTTTAAAATAAATAAATCTTTTTTTAAAAAAAAAAGGAAGGCAAAAGGAGTTGAATCAGTTTCAAGAACTACGTTTGAGCAAACTTAATAGAATTTGAGCAAATGACTATGCCCAAAATAAATACTGGGATCATACTTAATGAACTCACTAGGAAAATCTTCATTAAAAAGAAGATTCTGGATAATATATTCTAGTAGATGGTATATGACTTTTTAATTACATAATCATTGTGCCTCTTTTTGCCTGAAAAGTTAACCCAAATGTTCTTTATTTGTTTACTTTCTGACAAGTGATCATTTTGTACAGGGCATTTACTGATTACACTGAAATCCAGCAGTGGGTGACAAAGCTCATCTCATTTCTTTCCTCTCCTTCCATCTTATTTACTAGTTTACATATAAATGGTCTTGTGTCAGACAAATTCTTATTTGAATCTGAATTGTGCTGACACCAGAAATATTTGGAAATATTTCTTGACATGTCATCAAGCATATTGTCAATTTGTACCTTCCAAATTTATACACATACAGACATTCCAAATGCTGTCCTCGGCTCAAGCAAGATGCCAAAAATACTCTATAAAAGGGGTTTGTCAACAAGATCTTTGTGAGGGTCTAAAAATGTTTGAAAACCAGCAAAGTTTTTCTCCATTTCAAAATTGCCATTTCATTATACCCTAATCTTATATAAATGTTACTTTACAAGAAATTACATTTCCATTAATTTAACTTTTATGAACACATGAGGAAGTCATCTTTATTTAGAAATATTTCTTATAGAAAATTTAGATAGAAAAACATCAAACTGTGTACTTTAATTATAGGTAAACATTCTTGCCTATTTTCATAACTGGCAACCTATATAATTAAAGTTATAATAATTGAGCAAAAAGAGGTATGAACTCCTATGTTTTATTGTCCCATTACATGAATATCTTCCACAGTATTCAGGTAACACTTCCTACAGTTCAAGTCTGGGAACCATATCTTGGTGTTCTTTATTGTTAAATGGATTGTTGCCAGATCATTTTATATCTCCCAATACATGATATTGGATATTGAACCAGGTCAGCTCAAAATCGTACATTAAAGCCCAAACTTCTTGCATCTCAGAATATGACCTTATTTGGAAAAAAAAGACTGTTCAGGTATAGTTAGTTAAGGTGTGGTTATATTGAAGTAGTGTGGGTTCCTAATGCAATATGATTGAAAACTTTATAAAAAGGGGAAATTTGGACACAGACATATACAGAACACCATATAAAGATTGGAGTTATGCTGTCACGAGCCAAGGAACTATCTGGATCTCTGAAAGAGATCCTTTTTGAACACCTTGAGAGGGATTATGCCTTTGCCAACACATTGATCTTGAATCTCTAGCCTCCAGATCTATAAGACAATAAATTTCTATTACTTTAGTGCCTCAGTTTGTGTTACTTTTTTATGGCAGCCTAGCAAACTAATCCACATGGGAAAAAGGTAGTTAGCTAGCATTACTTGCAATACCATAGCTCTTCAAAAATGGTATTTATTGAAACAATGTAGGACTTCAGCTTCTGCTATTCTCTGTTTTCTATTTAATGTTTTGTACATCATTTCTCATGATACACTATCATCCTTTGTGCTGTCAGTAAATATAAGCTTCAAGTAACAAGTTTACAAAGGTTATTACTGTGCTTTGTTGGTATTGACCATGAATGAAAGTCTTGGCCTGAATATTCAGGAAAATGTGAGCAATAGTTCATCCTCTGGTCATGTTAAATATGCTATTCAGAATTTTAGAAGGCTCTGTGTCTGCCTCTCTCTCTCTCTCTTTCTCTCTCTCAAGAATAAATAAATAAAACCTTTAAAAAAAACACTTTCACTTACATTAATTTAATCTAACAACAACAAAAAAAGAATTTTAGAAGGTAAAGGTAGAAGACCACATCTCCTAATATCTTCTTGCTTGAAGTTTAGGCCATAATCACTACATTATTGAATGTGATCTCATTGTTGATTACACCCTGCCTTGCACACATCACTACCAGTGTGTAGGACAGTCAAGAAGTCCTTTGATGGAATTATGAGAGAGATTCTGTTTGCCAAAGTTCTATTTGTCTATCTCTCCTTTGCATGGCTCAATATTGACCCAAGAGAACAAAACATTTCCACATGAATTTGATGCAAGAGAGGACATTTATTGGAGAGGCAGATTGATATTGCAAAGTAAAGACCAAAAAGGCCTCCAAAGCCTTTTCTGAGAATGAAGGAAAGATAAGCCTGGATGACGGCCTTGACAGGTGATGCAGAACTTGCTCAGGGTAAATGGTAGCTATTGCCACCACCAGGATGATAGTGGGAACAGGGATGAATGAAGACCCAGATTGGGCCCTTGGATACGTAGATCAATAATATACCATTCATATTCCAGAGCCCTGAGCTTTGCTTGTGTCCAGCATGAACAAAAGTCATCTAAAGTCAACATGTGGAAACACGCTAGACCCTAATGGTTCTCATAAAATAGGAAATCCAGTGGGAGTGATTCACCTCCCAGTCTGTCTTTCCAGGATGTAGCGTATTACCAGATCTCTGGAGCTTCTCAGTGCCTCAGGTTAATCCAGTGTGTGGTAGTTGAGAATAAAAAGTTAAAAAGCTTCTCAATGGATGTAAATGGTGACCCAAGACAAGGTGTACCTTGTCCTGTCTCCAGGAGCCTGTTTTCATATCTCTTGTAGTTTGGCCGGTCCCGGGTCCTAGAGGGGAGCCTAGAGCACTTTAAGGAAGACATTCTAAAGTATTGGTTATGCCAGGATGTGGGGCATGGGCCAAGACTCCAAGTTGCCCAAGTGTAAGGTTAGTATTGCTATGAAGTCCAACAGTGCTCTTCAGTTTACATTTGGCAGCACATATATCTATATCTACCAAGTGTATTGTCTGGCAATAAACTTTAATTTTTTTTAAAAGAAGCTTAAATTCTAACAGTGTTAAAAAAATGTAATAGATGCCACCAATTGTTCAGAAATCTTAGGAATATGTGAGGAAGCAAGCATATGAAATCTAATAGATGGAGAATGTGTGTATTATGGACATGGAAATTCCTAAGGAAACTCTGGGTTAACTTTGATCTACAAATAACTTAATAAAATCAGGGAACAATTTCCAATATAATTTGTTTTTTTTTAATATTTTTTGATTAATTAACTTATTTATTTATGTAAGACAGAGAGAGAGCGAGAGAGCATGGTCAGGGGGAAGGGACAAGTAGACTCCACGCTCAGTGCAGAGCTGGACATGGGGCTCCATCCTACAACCCCAAGATCATGACCTGAGCCAAAATCAAAAGTCAGATGCTTAAACAACTGAGCCATCCAGGTGCCCCTATAATTTATTTTATAACTGATAATTGTATAAGTAGATGGTTCATAGTATCCCAGTCTCAGGGAAAATAGAATATCTGGGAAGAAGAAGAGGCGAGAACGACCCTTGGACCGGCCAAAGCCCGCGTGCCACTGAATCCCCACGTCCAGTGCCTATGGCCACCGCCATGGCCACTACACCCAAGAGAAAGGCTGAAGGGGATGCTGAAGAAGATAAAGCCAAGGTGAAGGATGAGCCATAGAGAAGATCTGCAAGGTTATCTGCTAAACCTGCTCCTCCCAAGCCAGAGCCCAAGCCTAAAAAAGGCCCTTGCAAAGAAGGGAGAGAAGGTACCCAAAGGGAAAAAGGGGAAAGCTGATGCTGGCAAGGATGGAAATAACCCTGCAGAAAACGGAGATGCCAAAACAGACCAGGCACAGAAAGCTGAAGGTGCTGGAGATGCCAAGTGAAGTATGTGCATTTTTGATAACTGTGTACTTCTGGTGACTGTACAGTTTGAAATACTATTTTTATCAGGTTTTATAAAAATGCAGAATTTTGTTTTACTTTTATTTTAAGCTATGTTGTTAGCACACGGAACACTATTGTTGTTTTGGGGGAAGGGCATATGTCACTAATAGAATATCTCCGAAGCTAGATTGATAACAAGGGGAGGGGATCCCTGGGTGGCGCAGCGGTTTGGCGCCTGCCTTTGGCCCAGGGCACGATCCTGGAGACCCAGGATCGAATCCCACGTCGGGCTCCCGGTGCATGGAGCCTGCTTCTCCCTCTGCCTGTGTCTCTGCCTCTCTCTCTCTCTGTGACTATCATGAATAAATAAATAAAATCTTTTAAAAAAAAAAAAAAAAAAAAAGGGGAAAAACACTTTTCCCTTCTAGTTTTGAGAAACTTCCTCTTGGCTCCCAGGAGTAGGGATTCCTTGATGTTGACACCCATGAGCCACCTTGGTGGTGTGGAAAAATTAAATTCATTTTTTTTTTATTATCTCTTCTCCCTCTCTGCCTTCAACATAGACTTGACTCCCTTAAACCCAGAGACCTGTTGGAACCTGACCCCATGAAATGGTTCCCAGTATGTCAGGCAATCTGGACTTTACAGTGTCACCCCTGAGATGGCGTCCCTCAAAAGAGTTCCTTTTTTTAGTTTGTGGATCTTCATATTGATAATTCTGCCATTTTCATTTCATTTCCTGAAAGTCAGGGTCGGCTTGTGAAAAGTTGTTAAACAACCTGCTACATGTGAACGGTCAACCCTTACTCTAAACTTTCCCTGTTCAGAGCATCACATTGTTCATCGGTTTTTATAGTGGCTTTCTGATTTTGGTAGTCCATTGAAGAAGGGAGTTTGAAAGTTGTTGTATACTGTTTTCGATTGTCCGTCCATGTCCTGCCTGAAATACCATGATTGTTTATGAAAAGTATCTTTAATAAAGCTGGATACAGTTAAAAAAATAGAATATCTGGCAGGCTTGGATTTTGCTTTCAAGCTGAAGACTAAGAACTGGTCTCTACAGAGCAGGAGAAATGTGTTTAACTTTAGATCTGAGAGAAAGTGTTGGGACAGGAGGGAACTGTAGAACTATTATCTTCCTATCCTAAGAGAAAGACCTTTTACTTTTCTTCAAAGTGTGGAGATTCACCTTAAAAATTCAAAGGCACTCGTTTCACTTAATGGAATTAATAGCTAGTTTTTCCATTTAAAACCATAAAGAGTTGGAGAAATAGTCTCATGTAACTGCAAGAGAAACCTGTGTTAGCCCCTTACACAAAGAGTAGAGCCCCTATGTCATAACTAGGTACACTCAAATAAAAATCATAATAAATTAGAGGAAAATAAATAGCATTAGCAAAATGAGTTAATATAGAATGTGAAACAAAGAGTGAACAAAATAGGCAGACACAACAACCAAAGAGAATAAAAGAAGAGATAATTCAGGAAACCAAGGATATACTTTAATAAATGTCTAATTACTATACTCAGATCCAAGAGGAAATCTTAAGAAAAAAAAAAAAAAAGATTTCAAAAAGAGTGCAAAGAGCAAAAAAGTTCTTATGAGTTAAAAAAAATGAATTCTGGGGAGTGGGAGGTGCAGGCTTTGAGTTATGGAATGAATAAGTCACGGGCATAAAAGGCACAGCATAAGGAACGTAGTCAAGGCTATTGTAATAGCATTGGGACAGATGGGGACAGATGGTAGCTACACTTGTGGGGAGCAGAACCTCCCGTAGAAACTTGTTGAATCACTATGTTGTACACCTGCAACTAACATAACACTGTGTCAACTGCACTTAGATCGTGTTTTAAATGAATCCCATGATTAAAATAACAAGCATCGGGGTTGACTCATTGTTTAGCAAGAGATTGTCTTCAAGTTTTGACAGTGTCACTGTGGTGTTTTCCTCCTGTGTCCGCTTGCCTGAATGGAAGGTGCCCAAAAGGGGAATTTGCATGAGACGTAGAAGATGGAATGAAGTAGAGAAGCCCCTAAAGCTTGTCCTGATTACAGGAGGTGAAAGACAGGCTGAGATGCCAGTAAATTCTAGCATATTCTCGCTCGCCCTTGCTCTATGTTTAGCTTGTGACCCTGGGATCACGCCCTGAGCTGAAGGCAGACTCTCGACCGCTGAGCCACCCAGGTGTCCCAAGGACTCTAGAGGGTTTTATGCAGAACAACATGATGATATAGGGGTGAGCCTGAACAAATCTGAGGATGGTGGACTGGAAGGCCAGTGTGGAGCAGTGGTGGTGAATTAAAGGTTGCAAGTCAGAAATGAGGAGTGAGGATGTACAAGGGTGCATCTACTTCAGAGAGCAGGGTGACAGTTCTTTGAATGATGAAACAAAGATACCATATGACTTGGCAATTCAACTGCTACTTATGTCCTCTTATATCCTCTAGAAAAATGAAAACATATCCACACAATAAACTTTGACACAAATAATTATAGCAGCGGGAATTATAATAGCTCAAAGGTGGCAACCACCCAGATGTCCGTCAACCAATGAATGGATAAATAAAATATGGGGCATCCCAACAATGGGATGTTATCTAGCCATTAAAAAAAAAAAAAATGAAGCCAAACAAAATAAAACGAAAAGTGAAATACTGGTACTGATGACAGCTTGGATGAAACTTTATATGGTCTCATTCATTTGGGGAATATAAGAATTAGGGAAAGGGAATAAAGGGAAAGGAGAGAAAATGAGTGAAAATATCAGTGAGGGTGACAAAACATGAGAGACACTTAACTCTGGGAAACAAACAAGAGGTAGTGGAAAGGGAGGTGGGCAGGGGTGGGGATGACTGGGTGATGGGGGCACTTGGAGGGATGAGCGCTGGGTGTTATGCTATATGTTGGCAAATTGAACTCCAATTAAAAAAAAAAACTTGAAGTTTGAAAACATTATGCTCAGCAGAAGGAGAACATAACAAAAGTTTAAATTTTATATGTTTGCATTCATATGAAAATCTAGAATAAGAAAATGTATAGAGACAAAAAGTAGATTAGTGCTCATTTAGGGCTAGAGAAGATGAAGAAATAGGTTGGTGATGGATAAAGTACATAATGTTTATTTTTGAAGTGGTCAAAATGTTTTAAAATTTACTGTGGAGGTGGCTGCATATATCTGTAAATATGCTAAAAATTACAGAACTGTACATTTAAATGGATAAATTATATGGTAAATAAATTATATGTCAATAAGGCTGTTTAAAAAGGAAAAAGAAAGAGTAGTAACGAGAACCTGAATATAGGCAAAACATTAAGGAGGAAGAGGAGAGAACTGAGAAAGATGACAGATATAAAGGGCTTTATGGTCAGACGGACTTCTTGGCTGGCAGGGGGTGGTGGGAGGAGTGAGCGTAAAGGGAAAAGCTGGGAAGATAACCTGGTTTATCCTTTTGGGAAGTAACAGTGCTAGTGATTCCAATTATCGTAAAAATAGTGTACAGGAATATTGCACATGTTTAGAAGTAGTAAGATAAATCTTAAAAAACAAAAAAAAAAAACAAAACCCTCTAGAGTTCTTAGTTTCAAGTTAAATTCAAATTAAATTACAAACTCCTGGCCTACATGGCAAAGACTTCTTTTATATATCATATTCTTTCTTTTTTAAAATGTAAATGCAATTTTCCAGTAAAATAAAAGTACCTGAATTTGCTCAAATGTGCCACACTTACTATATAACTGCATGTTTTTCACTTGATATTTGTTCAGACCGGACTTCATTCTTCCCATACTTATCTCATCATCTAGCAAATATATCTGCTCAGTAATAATATCGACCAGGATACTAATCCAAGTCAGCCTTCTTCCGTTTCACTTAGTACCTCTTGCTCACTTTTGGCAAAGAACTCGTGTTTATTTCTGATTTCTGATTTCTGTAATAGATGCCTTTAAAAACTGAAAATTAATGTAAGTCAATGACTGTATTTTCTATTTTCTCTGACACTTGACAGATAGCAAGAAAACAATGACTATGTGCTTAGTGAAGGAAAAAAAATGTGTTATTTTTTAATATTTATTTATTTCAGAGAGAGAGAGAGAGAGAAAGAGCTCACAAGTAGGGGAGTAGTAGAAGGAGAGAGAGAAACAGGCTCCCTGCTGAGTAGGGAGCCCAACGTGGGGCCAGATCCTAGGACCCTGAGATCACCACCTGAGCCGAAGGCAGATGCTCAACTGATTGAGCCACCCAGGTGCCCCAGAAAAATATATTATTGAGCCACTTTGACATAAGACTATCTGAATCATTCTAGTTACTAAAACTAAATATTTATGCAGAATCTGTATTCAAAATAGCGTCTAAGAAAATAAGGACATATAAATATCTGAATTAATGATTAACATTTGGCGAAAATAATTTAATTACACTGATCTCATCTCTAGAGTTACTGGCTGAATCCATGACAATCGGAGACAATATGAATTTAGTCCAGCACAAATAAGGACAACAACATTTGATCATACCAGAGTTTGTATAATAGTTTGGCAGTTTATAATTTTGCATGTGGCTATTTACAGGCAGAGCTGCAGATATGTTTTGAGTGCTAAATGAATTCCCAGAAGGAAGGAAAGTAGTTCCATCAATGGGGAATAAATAAATAAGCAATCAACACCTGTGCATTCAGAAATAGCAACCAGAGAAGAAGTTCCTAGATTAGTTGTAGCTAAGGCTTGACAGTTGTCTTTTATCAAGACAAAAATAACTGGGTACCATAGTCCACAGCTGTGAAAGTACCAGTTTGTTAAAACATATGAGCTTGACATATCAGATTAACAACCTCAACAAAGATTGTACTAGAAGAACATCAAAATGAGTTCCATACTTACTCTGGGGTTGAGGAAAAAAGGAGGGAGGTAGAAAAATGGAATCTTTTTGTTTGTTTGTTTTTGTTTTTAACTTTAGTTTGTTTCTGTTTTTAATTAGTACCAACTAATAAGAATCAACATTTGAAGAGCTACTCCAGTTATTGATGATCAGTCTTAGAGTTTTGGATCATTTGACTGACTTTTTTCCACTTTTAGCTCCTATCCTCAAAATCTCCTGTTTACTGTGACTTGCCCCATCATATACCTGCATACAGCGTGCTCAAGATCCCACAGCTGAAATATGGATTTGGTGCCCCAAAATAATACTGTTTTAATATACTACGTTTCTTGTGTCCCTGTACTTATATGAAAACATAAATGTATATATTTTTCCTCACACTATTTGTACTTTGCAAATTCTGAATTTAAAAATGCATTATCTTTTATATATTACCTTGAGAGACTGTTTTATTCATCATTTTCTGGACAGACTGTCATATGGTAGATGATGAATAAAGATCTGTTCAGTTTAATGAATAAGCAGATTCATAATTGCATGTTATTGTTAGTGTTTTACTTTAACTCAACAGAGATAAATGCTCGATTGCAGATAGCTTAACTGCTTTGCTTATTTGAGGGTTCATAAAGAGTGGTATAGATCATTCTGAAATTTTGACAAAGGACCCAGTTTTTGTCCTCTCTGGTTTTAGTTTTTTTCCATCAATTATATGCTGAAAAAGTACAAGGCCACAAGTTTAAAATTCTTGTCTTTTTCTAGAAAAAGTCATATTTGTAATAGGCCATTTGGGGAAAATAAGATTACTCAAAAAAAGAAATTTATTTTTTTCTTTCTTTTGGCCAGACTAGCTCTGATGTTTAAGTATAAAAGGGAACTCAGAAATCTGTTTTCATTTTTAATGTTCTCATTCTCTTTATAGAAAAGTTTGGCTCTTTTGATAAGTAGTTTATGGCATGGAAAGAATGATAAGTTGAGAAAACATTCTAAAACTACTCCTAGGAATCATTGTTACTGGATCTTCTACAGAAACTCAATACTATGGACCTTTCTGCATTCAAATCTTGCCAAAAAGTCATATTTCTAACAATTCAATAAGCATCTGAATGACATCCAGGAGCAGAAGGATCCTTTATGTGTAACATCTTTTTTATATGAAATTTTCACTGCAGTTTATAGAATGTTATAAAAGTATATATTAGGTGCATCAAAACTGATAAACTTAATATTATTTTGGTAATATGTTAACATGTCAAAGCATACTACAGTATATTCTTGATTGTATTAAAAACAATTTGTTATACTTTTAATATTTTACCAAGAATTATCTAATAAAGTATTTCTTCTTCATGTTCACCCTTTGCAAAGCAAGATATTTGTCCATCTTAGATTAGCTGTGAAATTCCGAGCTCAAAATATTTACCAGCCTCGTCTTCATGTTTTTCTCAAGATGGATGGAATAACAGCATCTAACCAAAATTCCTGAGCCAGTATTGACTGAAGCATAGGAAATTCCAATTTTTCAGAATCTTTCTAAGCTCCACTGATTCCAACTTAAAATGAAATCAGGGTCCCCCCATCCCCCAACCTGAAACCTGGTGAGCCATTCAGGAAACTGAGCACCCAAGTTATTGTCCAGTGATAAGTACTAATTTTCTATATTCTTAGTCTCTGCTTTGATAACTATTTTTAGAAATAATCATTAAGTCATTGAGCTCAAACTTCTTGCTAGGCGCCTCACATAATTTCTAATTCTTATCACAACTTAGAAAGATGAGTGCTGGGATCCCTGGGTGGCGCAGCGGTTTAGCGCCTACCTTTGGCCCAGGGCGCGATCCTGAAGACCTGGGATCGAATCCCACGTTGGGCTCCCGGTGCATGGAGCCTGCTTCTCCCTCTGCCTGTGTCTCTGCCTCTCTCTCACTGTGTGCCTATCATAAATAAAATAAAATAAAAAATTAAAAAAAAAAGAAAAAAAAAGAAAGATGAGTGCTATTAAACATATTTGATGAATAAGCAAAATGAAATTCAGAAAAGGGTACTCAAGGTAGTTAGCCAAATGAATTAAATGTAATAACAACAATGTTATTATTAATTACTAGTGATTATATGTTCTTCTAATTCTTAATAATTAGAATTAATATATAAAAAACAAATAGAGCTTACTATGGTCCATATACCCTTCCACATGTTAGCTATCTTAAAATCATTCTGTTCATCTCAAAAGTGGCCCATTTTATAAAAAAGAAAACTGAATTGTAGAGAGTCCAAGTAACATGATAGAGCTATTTTAGACAGGTACTAGACCTTCTGGTTGCAAAAATTTATAACCATGTCTACTCCAGTTGGTTCTTCTGACTAGCATTCTAAATCCACTCTAAAATAAATAAATAAATAAAATAAATAAATCTGCTCTAGGACTGAAGATTTACCCCAAACCCTGACTTTGTGGCTGAAAGACAAAGGACTTGGTAATACCAGTGGAATCTGTCTGATTCCACTACTGTTAGATTTTGCATATCTAAGTAGAGATTCTGAGAATAGCTACTGCCTGAGTCGCCACTATGCATGTGATACCTTTTAGATTCACCTATCTGTGGAACTCGAGAGACAACGTTTTCAAACAGGTCAGTTTTTTTCAGAACTTCCACATTTCTCTCCTGAATATCTTGATCATGTAGTATATATATTACACCTACAAAGAGTCAAGATCAGTTCTCTCCTCTGGAGGAATGCAAAAATGTGGACTAGAAAGTTAAATATATGTTTCCTCTATTCCTAAGGAAATGAGACAAAGAAGACCCTGGGTCTACTTTTAGACATGTGGTCCTGACCAGCAATTTAAAATATGATGTTATAGTTATAATATCTGATTTGCATATTAATCTTATAATTCATTTGTGGGAGTCAACGTTTGGACAAAGATTTTTATTTCCACGTAACTGCTATTTTATTCTTTCATTGTTATTTCTACAATGAGAACATAAACTAACATAACATAACATTTTATGCAGGTCATGATGGTCACTCCCCTAATGACATACCTGCTACCAAGCTGTAATAACATGGTACTACCTGCTTTAATCCTATGATGTGATAGTGATTCTGTATGCTAGTGCATGGAGTGAGGAGCAATATGGGCAACCCACTGTAAGAGTAAAATTGGTTGAGCTTTTATAGGTCCAGGGTTTTAGTCCAAATTTTGGATATCATTTTCCTTACTATGAAAATCAGTAGGCTGACTGAACTCAATGGTCATTACAGAATTTGGAAAGACCATTTAAAATTTCTAACCTTCACCCTCACTCCAATAAAATAAGGGTCATGACATTTACCACAGAGAGTTGCTGGGAGGTCTAAGTGAGATTTAGTAATTTTAATGTAGTAATTATTCTATAAATATAAGTGCTGTTCTTTCAATCTGTTTCTCCAAGTTTAATTTCTCTTTTTTAAAAAAAATGATTGATTGATTGATTGATTGATATGAGGGAGAGGAAGGGAGAAAGAGACCCCGAGCTGAGGGAGGGGCAGAGAGACAGAGAGAGAGAGAGCCCGGGAGAGATGCAAGACCCCCTGCTGAGCAGGGAGGCTGACTCTGGGCTCAGTCCCAGGACCCTGGGATCCTGACCTGAGCTGAAGACAGATGTTTACCCGACTGAGCCACCCAGGTGCCCCACTCCACCTTTAATGACTCTTGAGACTAAGCAAAGTCAGAACCATTCCATGATGCCTCATTTTGCAAATAACCTCTTCTTGTACAAATGCTTTGATCTCAAACTGAACAGCAAATTGAGAGGCTGCTATTTCCGGTAAAAAGTGTAGATCTTTGAAGTTGAATCTATCGGACATGGTGCACTAGTGCCAAGCATTCACTCCGATAGGTTGAAGTTCTCTTGCAGCCTGAGGAAGATAAAGGAGATGTGGTTCCCGTGAGTTATTATCAATGCTTGGACCGGTCAACACAATAGTAAATATCACAGACTTGAGAAAAAAAATAGGTTTCCAAGGGCCTATTGGAGTATAGAAATTTTGAAATGCATTTGTTACATTAATATTGTGATCCTGCCAAAAAATAATAAAACTAATAAAAAATTTAAAAAAATATTGTGTTACCGCCAGAGTAACTTTTCTGTCCCTAATTATTTTCAGGATTTTATTTTATGAAAGACTTAATTAGATCAGAAATAGAATCTGCTTATATTCGTGACTACATGGAGCATTTCACAAACCAGAATATCACCAGCGGTGAACAGCACAGTGCTAGGAAATTTTTCAGATGATACTTGGCAGTAGTATACTGTTACCTTCTAGTGAGCATTGTTATAAATACCCATTTGACTCCGCCCAAAAAGAAAGTACCTGAAGAATCTGCCATGACAGATGTCATAGAGAGCAATTCTGAAATCCTGGAAGATAGTTACTTAAATGCCATGACACTTACATAGGAGTGTATTTTTTAAAGCAGTTCCGGGACATGTATAACTTATGTTGGGGGAATATTCTCCAGGAATCTTTTGTGTTTCTGCACTATTTGTGGACAGAAACATAATGGACTTTAGTTTTCACTATCTTTACCAAGATTGTGTGCATACTGATTGCTTTGGATATAGAGGAAGTATCTCCCACTGGAGGAAATAGAAGGTGCGGTAACTTACTATCCAGTATTCTAAACACAATTTTTCTTTCTTTTTTTTTTTTTCACAATTTTTCTTTCTCCCTAGAGTATAGGGTGGGTGTGCTTACTGACCATTGTATACAATTCCAATTTCCTATACCCAGCATTCCTCTCCAGTAACTCAACCCACCGTGTGTGCATGTCTCACCTTTATGCTGTCCTGTAGGAATTGCAGCTCAGGGGACCAGAACAAGAAAATGCTGACACTGTCTAATGCTATTTCTATTACATCCCTTCGGTTCTGATGTAGGATTTGCATGTTTTCTTCTACCAAACAAGAAACTCTCTCAAGGTAACATCAAACTGGCAAGATCCTTCACTGTTCTTAACAACTCATTTATCCCAAATCAACCAGAGAATGTCTGATTTTATAGGAATATACAGTTAGATAGGAAATCTTTCTGGTTGTAGAATTCTGTCTTTATCTAAAAGTTACATGATCAAAGTAACAAAGAAATAATTATTGCCAAGGATATGATTGTATCTCAGATTTATTATTGCTTCTGTAGTTATTAGCAATGTCTAACAGAGTTAGATAAGGTTAGCGGTCGCTTGTTGCACAGATAATTTTTGTTTCCGCATACAAGTAGCATATCTATTGTCTTCTGGACTATTACCTATAAACAGTGAAATCAACTAATTTGTACCTGAATTACTGGTACCTAACAGTAAGTAGCACATAATAGATTTCTTAGAAAAGAGGGTGGATTTAATGTGAATTAAAAGAAGAAAAATATGTTTATCAAAAGGTCAACATAAATTAGGAAGGAAAGACCATAGATCATTAAAAAGATCATTAAAAAGAACGTTTCTGTTCTAAGAGAAGAAACTTGCCTTTTGCTAACTTTTTTCCATAAGTCCATAAGAAATCCACAGTAGTAGACCTCAAAAGTTCTTTGTGAAAAGGTATTTCCTTCTGCCTTACATAGTTCTATTCTTAAATGCATAGAAAGTTGAGTTTATAAAACTAAGCTACCTGTGACTTCCACCAGGAAACCTATTATAGAACCCATCTTTCAATCCAGAACATTTCCTTGTTATCTTTTCCAGTCAGTATCTCCCCTGTGGGAAAACAGTGACTGTTCTGATTTCAACCACCATAGATTAGTTTTGCCTGTTTTGGAATTTCAGAAAATAAGAATGATCCAATATGCAGTCATCACATAAAGCTACATTTATGCTGCGAAATATCTGTAAGATATATGCTCAGGGTCACACATAATAATTATGTGTTTTGTGAATTAGTACAGTTAGTGATACGGAAGTTTAAATCATTTATATCCTTACTGAAAATATTTGTCTTTACTTATTCTAACAGTTATTAGGCAAAGATAGTCGACTTTTTGGAGTGATTCCATAAATAATAAATTATGAGGCCATTTAATTATATGGGAATTTGGGAGAAAAATGTCATGATAGAGTACAAATGTTGTAGTTCAAGTATATAAAGTTTGAGATATCAGTGAGACATTTATGTAAAAGTATTGAGTAGGTAGCTGTAAGTTTGAGAAAATAAGTTAAATCATATAAAAGAATTAGTATAGTTCTTGGAACATAGTAATTGCTGAATAATTATAAAGTGCTATAATAACTATATGACTTGACGATTATTCTTTTTTATTTCTGTCCTTGATTATGAATAATAAGGATCTTCTTAGATCCTTATTAGAGTTTGCACTACTGTCTTGGGAAAACAAAGCTCTTGACTTTCAATCCAATTATATAAGCTTTTAGGCAAACTTGAAAAGAAAACTCTTACAGGAGAGGAACTCTTACTAATATTTTTTAATGTATGATTTTATCTTCATTATATTATGTTTAGATTTATTAGATACCTATAATGGAAAACTATGGAATACATATTCTTCTCAGTGATGTAGCATATCCCCCATGTTATACCATAAAACTAAAATTTTGGTAATTTTAACAGGTAATTTTAAGAATATTCTCTGATAAAAATAATATTGAATGAAAAGTATTTATTCTTTGGAATTACTGAGATTTCGTATTTCCTGAGACATTATACTTCCATCTAACTCACCTCTTTTTTTCTTTTCTTTATATGATACTTCTTAGCTTTTATTGCTATGTTTCTTAGCTTTTATTACTATGTTACTTATTTTGCCTTTTAGTTAAGTAACATCAAGAGCATTGTCAGAAAAAGCATTTCTCTTTTGACAGAGAAGGATCTGAATTCCACAGGCACAGTATCTCAGACAATGACTAGTTCCAGAACCTCAGTGTAGCAATGTGTATATAACATGGAGTGGAATGAAGATCAAAGCCATGGAACAATGTGGTTCTAGATGTGGCAGCTATGTAGTCATTGGATCCATCCACATTGAGGGCAGATTGAGGAATACTGGGAGTCCAGTAGCAACACTCACATTGAGTGAGAGTTAATGGTCTCAGATGATGTTCCTATGGAGAATGGGTGGAAAGCATGGGCTTCAGAGAAGAGCATGTAGAAAAAAATGGAATGAGGGGCACCTGGGGCTCAGTTCGGTTAAGCTTCAAACTTTTGATTTCAGCTCAGGTCATGATCTCAGGATCCTGGGGTCCAATCCTGCATCAGGCTCCATGCTCAGTGGGGAGTCAGCTTAAAATTCTCTCTCTCTCCCTCTGACCCTCCCCCCATTATACTGTCTCTCTAAATAAATAAATAAATAAATAAATAAATAAATAAATACATACATAAATACATAAATAAAATCAGTCTCTAAAAGAAAAAGTGGAATAAAAATGTTTTGAAAATAGTATTGGAAAGTGACAGAGTTTGTACAAAAGTGATTTTGTAGATTAGAAAGTGACTAAGAATTTCCTTAGTCCTAGGAGAGGAGAAAGGTGCTAGAGAACATAACTCTGTGTATGAGATTACTTAGTCTTTCTACAGTCTCTACTGACCCCCACCTGCAGAATGTGCTCTTTCCATTTTCCAGATGGGAAAGGACTTCACAGCTTTGTCATTAGTATTCTTTGGCAATTTGTTAGATTCTGCAGATCTTACAAGGAGCAAGTGTTCTTCTAGATCTAAAGTGGCAAGGGTTATATAAAAGTTGTCAGAATACAGGCAACTATTTTTTTTTAATTCTATTCTCTCTACAGAGCATATGGAAGAATAAAAGGGTCAGAACCCCAAAGCCTGGAAGGCTGAGGCTTGCTGTCATTTTTATTCAAATGAATCATTTATTAAACTACTCTGAACCCCCTGGTGTATTCCTTCCTTAGCTTTCTTTTCATTGGATACACAAGGGACTAACAAAAGCTGCATCTCTCATAAAACCTGTAGTTGGTTTTTTGCCTGAAAAATTATAAGAAGTGTGAAGGAGGGATAAAATGTGGTGTTTTTTTTTTCCTTCAAAGTGAGAATATTTGAATTATTATTAATTATTGATTAAAAAATCACATATCTATGTCATTATTCAGACCACTTGAATAAAAATTATTTGGATTGAGGCCTGGAATCTGGATTTTGATACTTGTCCTTGAATCTCTTATGAACCCTGATACTTGAAAGTCACATACTACTTCTAGAAGTAGTCATGGAAATGTGTACCAAAGTAATTTGCTCATTTTAGTATCACTTGGCTTATCCCTCAAATGCTATCAGAGATTAGTTTTCTTTTACATGTAATTTAAGATCTGATTAATGCATAAGTAAAATTTTCCAACTTCATTGCAGAAAAATATATTTCATGATGCAGTTCAGTTAGTTAGTTAATGATTCATGAATTAAATGATTTATAGCATATGAATCATAATTCTAATGCATTTGGCTTTATGGTTGGAACCATTCTCTATTCTTTGAACCCTTCAGAGGAGGGTAGAACATATTTTGTCAGAAAGTATCTCATGGAGAAATAATTAGGAGAAAGTTTTCTCTCTTGCCAGAAAAAAAGGGGAGGCATTGTGAAGAACAGTGATAAAATTAAAATCCAGTAGATCAAGATAAGTAAATCCTAAATTTATTTGAGCAAAAATTACCAAAGTCCTGGGAAGCTCATAATATCAAAAACTATGCAGTATTTTCTGTTGAACCAGCGTTCCCAACACTGGGTATTCTCTAAGAGGAAAGAAATTTGTTGCTAGATAAGAAGAATAAACTGCTAATAATATCACTAAACCACTATTAAGGATGTCCATGGAATGTTGAAAATGTCTGAGATATTGACATATATGGCCATTAATCTTATTATGAGTCTATATTTTTTTGAATCTATATTTTATACATTGATGACCTTGGTATTTCAAAGAGGTGAAATTCTAATTTGGTTTTATATTCACCTCATGTCTGTGAGTATCTCAAGGAAGGAACAGTGATCCAAAGAACAAGTTAAACAAATCATGGTGATTATAAGTAGGTCAACTAGACAAAATATGACTGGACTCCAGCAACACTTAAGCAAGTGCTCTTTTGATATACTCCATAAAAATTGTAGATACTTGGAGATGGAAAAAATAAATTATATACATATTTAACTGATTAATTGCAGTAACGTGACTATGCTCATGTAATTAATTTGTGCCAACAGTAATAGAATTCTCTACTGACATAAGTGTTTACTGTCAACTATTTCCTAATTATTTTTAACTAACCTAGATGAAGATATAAAATTGATTTTTGAACAAGAAATTGGAAAGAGGATGTAGTATAGTAGACTCAAGATCCAAATACATTTGATTTCTTGGAAAATGGGCTAAATTTAACAAGATGGCATATTGGTTTTCCTTTATTACTATGTCACAATTTACTCCCCAAGGTTATGTTTTAAAATTGCACATATATATTACCTCATATATGCTTTGAGTCAGGAGTCCAGTTCGGGCTTAGCTTCATCCTTTGTCTTAGGGTGGGGCTGCCAGATAAAATATAAGGCACTAGCTACATTTGAAGTTCAGATAAACAGCTTTTTTTTAAAAAACATGTTTGCCTCAAACTCTTATGGAGCATACTTATATCAAAAAACTATTTGTTGTTTATCCGTGTCCAAAGTTAACTAGGCATCTTTCTTTTTATGTGTTTCTTTCTTGCTTCCTATTTTCTACAACTGCACTTCAAGTTCTGTCACGTGATTGGAATCAAGGTATTAGCCAGTGATAAGGTTTCCTCTGAGAGTTTAACTTGCAAGGTCTGCTTCTAAGTCCCTGTGGTTTTTGGCAGAATGCAGTTCACTGTCAATTTTTGGACGGAGAGTCTCAGTTCTTCACCATAGGTCACCCTTAGTTTTGTTTTTTTGTTTTTTGTTGTTGTTGTTGTTTTTCAAGTGGACTTGTCCAACAGATGACAATTAATAGGAATGTATGAGAGGTCTTTTGCTAAGAGCCCTCCAACTAATTATGCCAATTCACAAGGGTTGGGATCTTGAAAGGGCATGGAAAAATATTTGGATTTTTTTTTTCTCAATGGTTACTTTAAGATGATTCAGTGGTATTATTTGGCCACCAAACTAGAAATAGAACATCCACGAGGGAAGTGACACTTCTCTAGTCTCAACAGACAACAACTATGATCCTGTATTCTGCTCTGAACACCATGCTTTTTATTTATTTTTTTATATTTTATTTATTTATTCATGAGAGACAGGGAAAGAGCGAGAGAGAGGGAGACAGGCAGACACAGGCAGAGGGAGAAGCAGGCTTCCCACAGGGAGCCCAATGTGGTACTGGATCCCGGGACGTCGGGATCATGCCCTGAGATGAAGGCAGACACTTAACCACTGAGCCATCCAGGCATTCCAACACCATGCTTTTGAAAGAGTGTCAATAAACTGGAAATAGCTAGATTAGCAAAGAAGTTATAGAATATATTATTTCTTTTTGGAATAGTGAAAATTCTTTGGCAGGATTTCCTAAAGCTAGACTAGGGGTAACATGATAAATATTCTTAACTTTTTGATGGGCTGTTACATGGAGAAGGGACTGAAATGTAACTGTAGGACTTTAAAGGAAGACATGAATAACTGATTGGAAAATACTAAAGAAAAATAATCAACTTAAATTATGAAAGACATCTAATATATCTTGCTCAAAATTAAATGGGATGTGTATAGAATCAGTGCTATCAAAATCAGTACCAGTGTTCAAATGTATTTATCTGATAAAAAATTGCTTTTTTAAAAAGATTTTTATTTATTCATTTGGCAAGAGAGAGAGCAAAGCAAGGGGGGTAGCGGGCAGAGGGAAAGGGAGAAGCAAGCTCCCCAATGAGCAGGGAGCCAGATGTGGGGCTAGATCCTAGGACCCTGAGGTCAGAAGCTTAACTGACTGAGCCATCTGGGTGCTCTTTCTGATAAAAAAAAAATTCTGTAGAAATTTGTTATATCAGTGTTTGGATCAGATAACTTTGCATATTTATTAAAACTCTTAAATTATTTCGTGCTAGATAATCTTTTTAATAGAAGAGATAGGGAATCCCTGGGTGGCTCAGCAGTTTGGCACCTGACTTCGGCCCAGGGCGTGATCCTGGAGCCCCGGGATCGAGTCCCACGTCAGGCTCCCTACATGGAGCCTGCTTCTCCTTCTGCCTGTGCCTCTGCCCCTAAATAAATAAAATCTTTAAAAAATAATAGAAGAGACAAAAATAATAAAGAAAAAAAACAACTTGAGGGTATAAAATGACATTTCCCAAATAGAAAAAAAATATAAGAAAGCAAACAATATCATATCCGTCTTTTTCGTGGATCCCAGGTTGCATAAAATGGACAAATTAATAAAAAAAAAACCTAAGGCTGTTTAGTTTAAAATCTACAGATTGTTTGGTTTAACATTAGAACCAACTGGGCCGAATCATTTTTTCTTTATCATTTGTTTTACATAGTTTCCTGACTTAACCTATCAGTAAAATTTATCATTTGATGTTCCTAAAGTATTTCTCTATAGACCTGACTCACCTTTTTAAAAATGCAATGCTTTTGACTCACTTAAAGCAAGATATTGAGAACCATGCCTAACACACCCCCCTCCCAGAGAAAGTTGCAAGATATATAAGCATTCAGATTTACACAAATCAGAGACTGGGGAAATAAAACATTTACAAATACAAAGTGAGGTTTAAAAATTAAGTATTTTATTATTTTGGTAAGAGAAACCACAACACAATAAATATGTGTTTAATACCACTAACAACAAAAAATTCATAAAATTATTTTGAAATGTGAGAATTAACAGTCCAAAACACTTCTATTAATACTATTTTTCTTCATTTTTAGCAGCATAGGTGTTTAATACATCTTCAAAGTTCAATATTTTTGTTATACTGTTTCCACAGAGAACATTAAAAAGATCATGTTTCATTCCTCTAGCTTGGCTGATTTTAATATTTTTCATTTCTTTCAGGTTCACAACTCTTCAGTGGTAGTGCCGTATAAATGTTTAGCATCATTGAAAAATGGGCAAAATCTCTATCGAGTGTCTTTCATATACAAGCTCTACCATTGTGTTGATTTTTCTAAATTTGGCTCTTTGTAATTTACACCTTGTACCTCATCTCATGCCTGTGTATTTCTGGCCTTTAAAGCAGCGGGAAGAGTTCATACTCTGAGATAAACTCCAGCCTTAGATGTGATACTCGCCTGTTGAGTCAATAGAATGAAAGATTTTTCTATAATAATATGGGTAATAACAATAACTTAGCTACACACAGTGGGAATGCAAATCATGCATACACATTATATGTTTGATACACACGTATACATATACATACACATATATACATTATATAATTAGTACATATACACATATGCACCTGCACATTATATTTAATGCGTATCTACACACACATATACACATATGTGTACACACATATACTTTTAGTACTAAACCTACACCAAATGTACATGGAAACCCAAACTCCACTCAACCCAAACTAACTTTACATCAAATTGGTGGCAGATATACCTGGAGCTACTTCAGCACTACTCAATGGGCAATGTGATGAGGGGGACTTTGGAATGACACAATAGCCTTATTGTATCCTAAAATATTTCAGCTGTTCAAATTTTATAAAAATCTTTGTCCATATAAAGACATTGCTTGAGAATCTGCCAAGGCCCCAGGTAACTGAAAAAAGTCAGAAACCTTGAAACTTTGCTTTCCGTTCCATTTCCTATATGATAAATGTTGTGGTCAAATTTGTCTCAATAAACTATTGCTAACACCAACTTCTGCAGGACAAAAGGAAGAGGCCAACCATGGGTGGGGGTAAAGGCTCAAGTTCAGAAGGAGAGAGAAATCTTAGATAAATGAGTCTTGAGCAAAAAATAAGGGTAATAACGGACACAGAGTGCTTTGGACTCACAAAGGAAGAAGGAACTACTTCCAGCACAGATGGATTCAGTAAACTACACTTAAGCAATAGGTAATGGTGGAAATACACTAAATTCACATTTATATCAGCAAAAAAAAAAAAAAAAAAAAAGTGGGGGAAACTGAGACAATCATCCAGAAAAATACTGTATAATCAAAATTGGAATTGGTCAAATAGAACAAAGTGATGGGATGAAATTGCATACGGTTTGACAGCATCTCATGAGATAAAAGTGAACATGAAGAGAGATTTCTGTGGAGAAGACCAATTTAGATGTTTTACAATCCTGTAGGAGACATTTTCATTTAATATATCCTGTCATTTTTTTTCAGAGGCACCAAGAAAAGAGGCATACTCTTATAAGAGAATGCCACATTCAATTGTGGATGACAGTTTGTTAATAGACACATTCTGAAATAAATTATTACATGGTAATAATAGTTGCTAACTTTTATAAATACCTTAAATTAGGAATTGTATTGAGCATTTTTCATGTATTATCTAATTCTTTTTTTTTTTAATTTGAGGATAGTTGACACACAATGTTACATTAGTTTCAGGTATATAACATAATAATTTGACAAGTTTGTGTGTCAGGCTATGCTCACCGCAGTGTATTATCTGATTTAATCCTCTAAAAAATCCTAAGAGGATGCCAATTACTGCTTGAATTTACAAATGACATTGATGCAAATAGATCTGTATTGCTTACAAGGGATGAATGCATAAATGATGATGATATAAAAAGAATGCAATAATTTCCTTGGGAATTAAAGAAAATCACACCAAAATAAATATAACAAATGAAACATGACCTCAAATCTCATCTATTTTCTCCAATTGGACTTTCTTACACATAGCCTCTGGAATCAGTTTATTTGTGGTCTTCAATATTAGATTTCAGTTTGGTAATCACATTCACTCTTCTTTGTTGAAAGGTTTTCATAAGATCAGTCAGTTGTGTTACATCTTCTGTGGCCCAACCTTTTACATTTCTAGGCCCAAGTTATAAACCCCAAGACCCACCTCATTTGGGTCTGCTTAACCCCATGAGTCATCTGATCTTCAGTTAGGACTTGAACTTATTTTATTATTGGCATAAATTCTATCCTAAATGAAGAGAGGCATGGACAAGGAATCATATTAAAGATGTGAAAAATAAAGCCTTGAAATCATGTGGTTCTGTGGTATGGAGCTGGGGTTAGGAATATTGTGCTTGGAATACTGCATCATACTTCATCTTTTCTCGGGCTTTCACTGACTAGCTTTGTGCTTGTGAGTGATAATAACTATCTGGATGATCTGAAGGCAAATTTTCCGTATAATTGCCCAATTAATAACTTTAGTATACACAGTTTTTATATTTATTATTATCAAACTGTGCTTCATCTAGTAGGGCAAATACACTTTGGAATGGCATAGAGCTCCAATCAATTTTGAAAACGAAATACCCTTAACATTTTGTAAAATATTTTATTTATTTATTTGAGAGAGAGAGAGAGAGCAAGAGCAGGAGTGAGTGGGGGGCAAGGGGCAGAGGGAGAAGGAAAAGGAGAATCCCTGCTGAGCAGAGTGCGCAAGGTGGGGCTTGATACCAGGACCCCGAGATCCTGACCTGAGCAGAAGGCAGATGCTTAACTGACTGAGCCACTGAGGCACCCCACCCTTATCACATTTTAAGCTAGTAGCCAAAATGATTAAAATTATATTTCCCTTTCATTCATGAAAATGAAAAGATAAAAGACTTAATGAACTATGAAAGCATTGAAAATCACAGATGGTGGGTTTTCCATAACTTGATATATTCAATATTCTAATCTTTATATTTTTTTACAATTTCTAGGAATTAAAAACATTTTGTATGCTAAAAATATTGGGATATACAATGTAAAGAAAGAAAGATATATTTTGTAAGAAAGTATATGAACAGGTATTAAGTCATTCAAACAGTAAATATTAAGTGAATACTATTTTGTCAGGTAGTATGTCAGCATCCTTATTCAGTTTAGTGGATAGAATAATAATACATACAAGATTTTAACTGAAATCCTAGTTTATACTTGTACTTAGATTTCAACTGAAATCCTAGTTTATTAAGTTCATAATATATACTTTAGACCTAGGCCCTACGTATCCCTAAGACCCAATGGATTTAAGAAATTGGGAACCTCAAGTGAGATCTGGCCACAAAACTCATTCAGAAAAACTAGTAGGTCACTAGAATAATCTCTGTGTACAAAAGAAAGCACTAGGTAGAAATGTCCATGAATACTTGTTTTCTAATTGTCTTAGTGTATCTCATATTTTAAATCTTATTCTTACCACCACAGAAGAAATAATTATTTTTCTTTTTTTAATGGATACAATTGAATTAAAAATATGATTTTCATTCCCACATCTTTAAAATTGTACTTTCTTCCATCATGTTACTTGGAAACAGAGTCCTTTATGACTCTATACACTTTATTCAGTAACTTCACCCATTCCTTCAAAGTGCACTAAAGGTACTTGCTTTCTCTGTGTGTATGTAGAGTCTAGTTTGTTTTACTTCTTGCCTCTCTCTAAGAGTGGATTCCCTGATAGACCATGTTGTTTTATCATGCGTTTTGTACTTTAGTAATATCCTCCGACAAATGTGGCTGTGTGCATGCTCACGTGCATGCAACATATGTGTGCTCTTGGAAATGTCCAAGAGCTGGAAAGTAGTTGAAAAGAGCCTTGGTCAGTCCAAACCCAATAAACAATTAGTTTGGAAAATACTTTATTATGGGAAGTGTTTTCTTGAGAATGTTGTTTTTTTTCCCCCAATTCAGTCATTGTTGCAAAACAATGCAAGCTAGAAATTGATTAATCTCTTTTCAGTTCAAACTAATTGGATTTAAGGTACAAAGCACTTCTGCTAAGAGAAAATTAAGATTGTATTTTACTCTTTGCTTTTCATTTAATGATTTATTTGAACTTGTTACAATTACTTAGATCTTTCTGTTTTATATCAACCTATAGAATAGACACTGTGTTAAAACTATATAGTTTAGACTTTCAAATCCACTGTTATAATAAAATTTTCTCTGTAGGAATTCTTTCTTCTTATGAGTTGCGTTATAATTGTTAGTGTCAAACAGGAAGTAACTTGCAGGAAGGAATACAATGAATTATTCTCTTTTTTTTTTTTTTGAGAATGAGAAAGATGATGAATAAACATTTGATGAGAAGTACATACTCCAAAATCTATTGATGCTTTCAGTACCTATTAATGTTTTCACACACACAAACACACACATACACTCACCAGCACACACGTTTAGCTATGTGGGTTTTGGGAATGTTTCTCAAACTCTATGAGCTTCAGTTTTCTCATTTGAAAGGGAGGAAAAAAATCTATAAGCAAGTTCTAAGACACAATAGGAAAAATAACTCCACGTGCTTAGCAATTCTCTGAATGAAAAGAGCAATGCAGGTGGACCAATAGGTTCTATAGCTGATGACAGTAGTAATTATCTCCACTCTGGATGATTGCTAAATTGCCCTGTATTTAGATAGCAGCATTATTATTTAACGCATTGATGCCCAAGGTCATCTCTTTGCAAAATTATTTAAAGTAAATTTATACAATTTGCAGACGATCAAGGCAATGAAAATGAAAATATGTAAACACTTCCATTTATAATTTTTTTAATAAAAAAATGAAGTAGGAAGTTCATGTGCTAGAGATGCAACAAGAAAATTATGCTTTTAAAATACTAAGATTCATGATATATTTTAGAATACACATGATTAAAAGGAGACCTTAAATGATATTTAATTGGGCAGCCCTGGTGGCCCAGCCGTTTAGCGGCACCTTCAGCCTGGGGTGTGATCCTGAAGACCCTGGATCGAGTCCCATGTCAGGCTCCCTGCATGGAGCCTGCTTCTCCCTCTGCCTGTGTCTCTGCCTCTCTCTCTGTGTATCTGTCATGAATAAATAAATAAATTTTTAAAAAATGATATTTAATCACTTTTTTCCAATCACATTTTAAGAATACGTCTACAACAATAATTGTAACAGCAGCTACATCACTACTACAAATAGTACTACTACTGATATGAATGGTAGTTGATATGTATTAAATTCTAGCTATTTATGAAGCATTGTGCTGTTTAGTTTCCTGGCTTCATTTAATCTTATGATACTTTTTAATAATTGCTTCTTATAAAGATGAAGAAATGGAAGCAAAAGTCCAGAGCAAATGGCCCTAAACCACCCAGTGGGTAATGCCAGAGTTATCAACTCCAGTCTTGTCAATTCCAGAGTCCAATTCTTAACAAATATGGTATAATGTCATTAAGGAATGAGAGTATCTAACAAAATATATATTTTTTCATATGTATGTATTTTCTACTGCTGCCATAAAAATTTCCAAAAACTTAGCAGCTTAAGAACTCAAACATTTATTATCCTGTAGTTCTGAATGTAAGAAGCCCCATACAGTTCTCACCAGGCTCAGACCAAGGTGTTGGCATAGATGCATTTCTTTCTGAAGCCCTAGAAGAGAATCCATTCCCCTGCTCATTCAGATTTTAACAGATTTCAGTTTGAAGTAGTTGTAAGTGCAGGTCCCAGGTTCCTGGTGGCCATGGGCAAGGGCTGCACTCAGATTCTAGAGCCTTTCTCTCCCCTTGCACGTAGCTGCCTGCATTTTGGAGTCACCAACAAGAGTCTCATTCTTCTCAGATTGCAGCTGAGAGTTTTTCCACTTTTAAGACCTCACATGATTACACTGGTCCCATCCGAATAATTCATTCTATTCTCGTATCCAGGTTATCTTCCTGAATCACATCTATAAATTCCCTTTTGTCATTTAAGGTAACAATATTCACAGGGGCTGGGATTAGGGTGTGGACATCCTGGGGGTTCATTATTCTGCCTATCACAAAAATCACTGAATGTTGACCTTAAAGCACAACTTTGGGTGTCCTTTCATTTGTTATCATCACCATCATCATCATCATCATCATCAGACACATCAAGTTCAGCCAAGCAATAATTAACAGAACAAAGATACCTCATTTTTTTTTAATTTATTTTTTATTGGTGTTCAATTTACTAACATACAGAATAACCCCCAGTGCCTCATTATAATCAGTATTTACTGCGTGCGTGTGCGACTGTGTGCATGTGCATGTGTGTGTGTGTGTGTAATAGAGGGCGTAAAGGGACAGTGGAGGGCAAGGCAAATATTTACAAAGTGGTAGAGTCTGCATGAGTCTAGATTTAATTTGCAGGAAATATTCTAGAATTGTTTTAAACTATTCTGCCCTTCCACTCCATCTGCATATGTTCCAAATTATCCAAGGTAATATGTGAGAAGGAAAACAAAATCTCATTTAGTAGATGGAAGAGAAGTTTTATTCAGGTCCCAAATTTCAGGACAGATATACCCTGGGTTGGTGTTAGATATGTACATTCTCTTTCTCTTTCTCTCCTTTTCTCTCTCCTTCCTTCTCTCTCTTTTCTCTATCTCCCCTCCCACGTTCCTTTTTCTTTCCCTCCCTCCCTTTTTTTTTTTTGCTGTTTTCTTCCTTTTTTAAAATTTCTCTGCTTTTCATTATTTTTAACCTAAATAAACGATCTATAAATGTATGAAATACTGGGAAGTTTGGTCTAAAGAAAAGTGATTTACCATGCCTTCATCATCCCATCCACAAAAGACATTTTTCAGATATAAATGGACTCAGCAATTACCTAACATACATGAACAAATATAAGTTAATTCTCCCATCACAAAATGGCAACACACAACCATAAGAATGTCTACTTTGCCAGCACCTCCACCTCTACTTCCTGCCCATCACCTCCTCAGTTAGCTCTCCGTTCTGAAAAACAGCCTTAGGGCCACGGTAAATATTCAGTTATGTGGCAAATCTTATAATTAGTTGTTCCAAAGCCCATGCCAATTATTTAAAGATAGTACATAAAATCTTGATTCTTTTTTTTGGAAAAAAAAAAAAGCTTATAAGAAAATACATTAATCTATTATGCAGCGGTAGAATTTTGAGGTAGAATGGAGGTGAAGAGAGCATTGCCATTGAAACTTCCTTTGTTTTGGAAACAAAGGAGGATGAGCACTTTAGTTACATAGATACTGTAAGACAAATATCCATCCTTTATTGTTTTCGTTGTCATTTGTCAATTATCTACAAAAATCCTAAGGTCCTTGACTTTGAAAACAGTCTTAGTATTCTATTTTCTTCACTAATACTACTAATAATAATATCAGGCTGTCTTTAGATAGATTTACTCTTGAGAAAGGAAGATAAATCATTTCACAAAGAGAACTTTCCTTGACTGCTGATGACTCACCACATGGGACTCATTCAGGTTGAATATCTGAGGCTTTGAGAAACTTATTGCTGACTTTTGGTGATTGTGTGACATAATTTGCCTTTATCTCTCATTTTACAGTGTTAGGTAAGGTGGGAATTAGTTGTGTTGAGCATCTCTAGGTACGACTTGTATCATATACCTGAGCATGAATGGCTGCAGAGAGGAAAACAACATAAGAAAATAGGATGCTTCTGTGACCCATTCAGGCCTTCCTGCAATACGGTTAAAACTGACTCATTTCAGGATGGAGGTCCTTGGAAATCTCGAGAAAGGGAATTTCCAGGAAAAGAATGACCTACTCATAATTTGTGGGGTGGGGCTTAAGTCATATTAAAGGGGATGCAACTTGACTTTTTACCTAAACTACTAAAACAGATCATATCAACTCCAGCCTATTAGGATTGAACAATGTTTGCATCTGCAAACACAGCCCTGATAAAATAGTAATAATCAGAAATAAGTTCAAATTCTTTGGAATCAGTTCTTAATTTTAGAAAACCTTATAAATTTTTATAAAGCATGTTTAAAAGAAATAACCAGAAAGAGAAAATTCTTTGGCAAAATCTTCTGGAGCACAGAAAATTCCAGTTCAATTTTATCAAACTTATCAGGCTGGAAGTTTCTGTATTGGTTAGTTAATAAGAAAGCAAGCTCTGGAATAAGACTGCCTGGGTTAGCATTTTGACCCTATCCTTTTCTTGCCATACGGACATAGACAAGTCACTTAAACCTCTCTTCACCTTGGTTTCCTATCTATAATATGAAAAAAAGAATAATAGTATCAACCTTACATGTTTGTTGTGAGGTTTAGTTTAGTCAATGCATGCAAAAACTTAGCTTAATTCATGTTAGATGATCAATGATATTACCAAGTGTATGTTGACCCTCAATTATTTCTCCATAAGAGGTGCTTTCATTCAACATATCCTTTTTTTTTTAAATAAAGATTTTATTTTTTTTAATTTTTATTTACTTATGATAGGCACACAGTGAGAGAGAGAGAGGCAGAGACACAGGCAGAGGGAGAAGCAGACTCCATGCACCAGGAGCCCGACGTGGGATTCGATCCTGGGTCTCCAGGATCGCGCCCTGGGCCAAAGGCAGGCGCTAAACCGCTACGCCACCCAGGGATCCCATCATTCAACATATCTTAAAGCCTTATGTGTCTCAATTCCACCAATTTCCATGATGTTTTTTTTTACTGATAAAGTAGATAAATGTGGAAGCTTTGAGGTGATAATATGTTATCATCTGTGGTCAAGGAAAAAACAAAACAAAACGAAACGCAAAAAAAACAAAACCTCATCTTGTTTCTGGCTCAAGGGAAGAAAAGTATAATCATGCCAGATTAGGTAACAGAGATGCTATAAAACATGATCATAATACATGGACTTCAATTCTAGCAAATTATGACATTGCAATTCATTGTTTAAATTGAGCACTGCATTCTGCATAAGATTCTCTAATTTATTTCTGATATCAATTGCAACTTTATAAACATGCAAACAGAGTTAGCATCAACCAAAAGAATTTAAAGAGCTAAAACTTTTGAATAAGACCACCAAGTTGCTAGGAGCCCCAAATAGGAATTTTTCGGTAACTGTCAGGAAGATCACTGTAAAGGGAACTGCCTAATATATATATTTTAAAGATACGGACTCAGGCTAAGATCCTGAAATTCTAAAGCTTAAGCCTCTTTGTGGAAAATAATGAGTGTAATGTCTAATACCATCAGAATCCTCAGGTATGACAGGATTCTTCTATCCCTAAAATTGATATTTTCACCATTTGAACAAGGCCCAATATATTATGGCAAGCACTGGAAAAGCATTATCCATCATGTGTAGTAACAGTTCAGAAGGAAGAACTGAGAGAGTTTCAAGAGCGCTCTTTCAATCCCAGGGGAGGATGCCTTTTAATATGGCCAAAACAGTTTACTGAGATGCCAGAGGTATGCCAGGCACCATGCTGCAAGAAGAAAGAAGTTATTTAGTTATTTGTATCCTGAGGATGTACAGTGCTTCAGGAGAAGCGTCCGAGTTGAGAGACGTAGTCTGGGATTTAAGAGTGTCAAGATCCACAGATCTGTGCAAGTTCCATTACTGCTCATCAGAGAGAGAAGATGCTTGCTTATGCACCAGGCTCAGAAGAGTAACTGAAGGGAGCTGCTAGGATATAGTGGATCAAGGAATATTTATAGAGCTGTTTCAATAGCTAAAGACAAGAATAAGTGGGGCACTTTGACTGATATCCTAAATATCAGTCAATGGATATTTGCTTTGCATTTCCAAGGAAAATGTACCCTGAGTCACTAAGTGGAAAACCTCACTCATCAAAATGACAGAGAGTGAGGAGCAAAGGGAGAGTAAGTCTTCTTGAAATGTGTAAAAATGAGGAACCAGCCTAAAATGTGAGGAATATAATATCCCAATAAGATTCTTGGTGGGGAGAGAGGAAGATAGATGTGGATTTTTCCCTATGAGGCTTAAAATGGATAAGAAATGGAAAAAAGATGTGATGCCTGGGTGGCTCAGCAGTTGAGCATCTGTCTTTGGTTCAGGGCATGATCCTAGAGTCCCAGAATGGAGTCCTCCATCGGGCTCCCTGCATGGAGCCTGCTTCTCCCTGTGCCTATGTCTCTGCTTCTCTCTCTGTGTCTCTCATGAATAAATAAATTTAAAAATCTTAAAAAAAAAGAACTGAAAAAAGAACACTCAAGTAGTCTAAGTCATAATCCTTCCTAAACTATGATAGATGTAAAAATGCGGACACATGCAAAAGACGTGTCAAGATGACCTTAGCTATTTACAATGGCAAAAACATCAAGAATGTGTATGAGTGTTGAAGTTTTATTTTCAAAATCCCCAGCTCTCAACATAACAGATCAGGATAAACAAAGGTCAGCACCTTCACTACATTTCTTAGTAATTGGTGAGACCTAGGTCAGATTTGGAAGAAAAAAAAAAAAAAAAGTGTGGGGTTTGTCAGCAGCATGTGACATTACACATCACAAATGACAATTATTTTTATTATTATTATTATTTTTTAGAAAGAAGGAAAGACAAGGAGGGTGTGCAGAGGGAGTGAGAGAATCTTCAGCAGGCTCCACACCCAGCACAGAGCCCCAAGTGGGGTCAGTCTCATGACCCTGAAATCATGACCTGAGCCTAAACCAAGAGTCAGACACTTAACTGACTGAGTCACTCGGGTGCCCCTCCACATGACATTTATTTATATAATATTACAATAGGTACCTTCTATTAAAAATGAAATTAAAATAAATAAATAAATAAATAAATAAATAAATAAATAAATAAAAAAGGAAAACAAATGAAATTGACCATCACAGTATAGTAGAAGTTCAAAAGTTCACCAATAACACAATTATGAGATTGTAGGGCTGGAATCACCTGATTGCATGGTGTGATCATATAATGATGGTCACAGAGAAGCAATGGATGCAGTTATAATTTAGTGCCTTAAAATTAAAGCATGGAGGAGCTGAGCGTATTGAAAGAGTAATTCAGACTTCTTTACACAATAGGTGGCATGAAGCAATAACAACTGTGTTTTTTTTTTTTTAGAACTTGCATTTTTGTGGATGGAGAGCAACAAAGGAGTTCTATCTGTTGCAGTAAATTCTTACCACTATTGAGGCTACATCCAGTCATGTTCCCAAGGAGGACATGTTTCCACCAAAGAGTGGAAGGAAGGACTAAAAAAACAAAACAGAACAACAACAACAACAACAACAAAAAACCTGCAGGACTCTTGAATACTTAGGTTGTGATCTAGAAACACTAATATCCTTGAGGCTGTTTCATGAGGCCAGCTTAAATTGAGACCAGTTAATGGAGTCTCAGAACATCATACATTTCTACTTTTTGTTAGTGAGGAAGAAATTAAAAAAAAAAAAAAACATGAATGTGTATTGTTTACTGAATAAGAATTAGTGCCATAAAATATACCAATGCACCGTGTGTCGTGTTTGAAATACCCTAGTCTACCTGCTAAGGAGTCCGTGGATGTCAGTGCAGGATTTAAGGAGCAGACGTTATCAACGATTTATACTTGGAGAAGACAAAGTAAAGAAAAAAATAACATATTAAGTTGCATACATTTGAAAGGACACTTTATGGAATCTCAGAGACATTTCTGGAATTTAATGTAAAAAATAAATTCAAAAAGTAATTCAGAGCATTATATGAAACTGGGCTGGGCAGATTATAGAAAATGTGAGTGAAGCCCTAAGATTGTCAGCTGGCGCCTAGAACCTGCATAGGTTCTTCAGTCCTGGATAAATTGTGCCAAGACAACATGTGAGTATAATATTTCTTTATCCCATTAATTCCAGAGGAAATCCTAAGATTTCCAGGTATGACAGCCCTACAGTAAATTTGTAAAACACTGGTCTGCACATGTGTGCAGGCCCCGGCCCTGCATCCGTGTCTCTGTTACTGGGACTCACTAAACCACATGAATCAGTAGGAAGCATATTGTCATATCAACTTCAGCATAAAGCAAATTTGAAGCCAGTTCTTCCATCATGACTCTCACTGGGTGGTTCTGCAAAAATCCCTTCAATTTGTGTATCTTTAATCTCCTCACAAGAAAAACAGAGCCTCATTACCCCTCTGTGTCAGATGATTGTGTTGGTATCCAAGTTAAAAATGAGATTGGGGCACCTGGGCGGCTCAGTTGGTTAAGCATTTGTCTTCAGCTCAGGTCATGATCTCAGGGTCCTGGAATCCAGGCCTTGTGGGGCTCACTGCTCACTGCAGAGTCTGTTTCTCCCTCTTCCTCTGCCCCTTCCCCCTCTCGGGCTCTCCCGTATGCTCCCTCTTTCGCAAATAATTAATTTAAAAAATCTTCAAAAGTGAGATAAATTTATAAAGAAAAGATAACATGGAAATCAACAAACAGATCAATAGTGTTTATTAGAAATTTAAAAAATAAACCCCTACTTGTACTGTAGTTGTAGTTTTTGAAAAAAGACACCAGAGCAGCCCAATGGGGGAAAGGAAAAAGTATTTTCATCAAATGATACTGAAATAAATGGTTATTTTGTGGGGGAAAAAAAAATCTATTCCTACCTCACAGTATACACAAAAGTTAAAGATGCTTTGCAAACTTAACCCTGAAGCTAAAACTGTGAAGCTTTTAGAGGAAGATATTGGTGAATAGTTTCAAGATTTGAGGCTGGGGACAATAAGAATTTTTTAACTAGATAAGGGCAAATACAAATAAAAATAAGAGGCTTAGTTGTTCCTGTTGAAAATAAGGGAAGAGACTCCCTCCCCCCTTTTTCTTAGAGCATATCCTCTGAAAATTTGTAATTCTAAATTATTTTGCCACCCTTCAAAATGTATATAAATCTTTTTAAGGCCATATAACCCTCTGGTTAACATTAAGATGCAGGAATGTCTGTCTCAAGGACCTGGGGAGCCATCAATTTGAAATATAAACATCAAGGAAGATAGCTCTACAGTTCTCGGTTTCTGTGGGAAAGTAGGAACCTAACTTTGGGGGATGAATAGCTCCAAATTGTAAAACTACCTCTTGTTTTTATATTATAAAGATATGAGAAAGATTTTTCTTCCCTTAGATAAAGCCGATTAGCTATCACAAATAGTTATCCCAACTACCCAGTAAATTTCAGATGAGCTACATGTGACAAACCCAAGCCCTCTCATTTGAGGTTAGTCATTGTTTATTTTCAAAACTTGCATGTGGATTGTGTCTGCTCTGCTCCATAAGAAAGTGACCTTTCTTTCTTGACAACACTTAGTGGATTGCTTGTAAAGTACATCACATTCTGATTTAAGAAATATTCAACAATAAAAGTTTTTTTTTTTTAATCTTTTCTACTTTGATGGAGAGGTTTTCTGGATTGGAAGGAGATTTTAGCAATATTTCCCCAACAATTCTGACAATAAGGACAGTTCCTGCGATGAGCAGATCCATTAAAGGTCTATGGCCACACACTAGTAAGGCACCCTGTGCATAAGGAGTCTTCCTGGTAGCTCTCTTCTCTTTTGGAATATCAGCTGAATTCCAAATTGGAGATTTTACTATTGAATAAGCATGTGTTGTTCTGGAGTTTGGGCTCCAGACTCTTAACAGGATCATTATATGGTTGGAAAGTTTGGAAAGCCAGAAATGTTGCATACTGATCTTTCCCTTCAAGCTAATATCTTTCTTTCACGTCTCAAATGAGTAATTGGAAACCCAATCTTGCAGTGCTAGGGTCCGTTCTTTTAATCTGGATTAATTAACATATTGTTGAGGCCTCCTTCCAAGCAAATGGATTATTGATATATATGGGATAAACATCACTCTAACAACAACAACAAAAAGTTAAGACTGACTTGAAAATCTAGAAGAAAAGGATGAGGGAGGGAAAAATAGAGGAGAAGATGCAGAATAAAATGCATTTTGTCTTTCACAGAGCCTTCCTCCTCTTCCTCTTTTGTCTGCTGTTCTTGGTCCTGCTCCCCCTGCATGTTTTATCTCTTCCTGCTAAAACTGACTCCAGATAAGGGGCAGGTGATGATATTTTAGATGGGTGATTACCTTCATTAGTGGACTTCCCTTAAAGAGGGACAAAGGAGGGGCACCTGGCTGGCTCAGGTCATGATCTCAGAGTCATGGGATTGGGCCCTGTGTTGGGCTCTGCACTCAATGGGGAGTTTGCTTGAGATTCTCTCCCTCTCCCTCTGCCCGTTCCCCAACTTGCTCTCCTTCTCTCTCAAATAAATAAAATAAATCTTAGAAAGAAAAGATGGTTGAGGGCACAGTTTCTTTAGTTGGTAATGAATTACCTGCTGTGTTTGAAGACACAGGTTTATGTGCCTTATGGTCTAGCCTTGAGTCACTTCACGTCTTAACCCAAGTTCTGACTCCAAGAGTTCCTTCTCATACACACACCATATAGCCGGGTGAGCACACATGATAAAGAAGCAAGTCAGAGAATAATTCAGAACTTCAATTTGAAAAAAAAAAACAAAAAACAAAACAAAAACAAACTCTGTTCCTCTATGAAGATGGGGATTGGCTGCAGTGATCTCTTAGAAAATGACCAGTTGTTAAGCTGAATCTTGGGAAGAAAACCAATGTATCACATATTTTACCTTCTTCTTATCTTACTATGAGGGAAATGAGCCCTTCCTGTGTGGGTCACTAGCAAAGCTCAAGCCGGTGAAGAATTCCAGGGCTACCCTGCTATCCACATGCCTTCCTTGTCAGCTGATAGTGATCCTGTAAAGACAACTTTCTCCTGTGCCCAGAAGTTTACAAAATACCCAGAAGCATGTATTTATCTTATAACTCCACCCAAGAAGATGCTCTCTGGCTACTATAACCAAAAGACTTTGCTTCTTTGAGGGAACAAATATATCAGAATTCAGAAGGTCTGCACCCTGAAGGGTGTTGTGGCCAAGGAAGCCAGCTATCCACTATTGCTCCTCCCCACAACTACAGTAGAGACCCACAGAGAAGGGCTGCTGATGGCAATACTTGAAGGCATTCTGCTTAGAGTGAGCCGAGGGAGGTTGCAGAGGGCTTTCCCACAAGTCAGGTGAGTCCCCCCATTGATTTCCATCAAGTGATTCACTGAGGTTTCTCAAAATTCCCTGGCATAAAATGTAGGGGGCAGATCGAAATCTCACTCTAGTCTTAGCAAACTTAGCCTGGGCATTCTTGTTGACTACCCAATCCTAAGTTAAAGAGGAGGTGATAGAATGGCCAGGGCAGACTATTGCTCAAATCTTAGCAGCAGGTAGTAAGTTTTGGACAAACTAGTGAGAGACAGTGAAAAAATTAAATACTGCTGTGTTGGCTGCCCAGTCATAATGCTTAATAAAGGGACTAGTCTCAATTTTGGCCAACATTCAAGGGAAGAAAGGACAAAAGGAGACTATGTTATTTTTTTTTTAATTTTTATTTATTTATGATAGTCACAGAGAGAGAGAGAGAGGCAGAGACATAGGCAGAGGGAGAAGCAGGCTCCATGCACTGGGAGCCCGATGTGGGATTCGATCCTGGGTCTCCAGAATCGCTCCCTGGGCCAAAGGCAGGCACCAAACCGCTGCGCCACCCAGGGATCCAGAGACTATGTTATTAGTGCAAGAAGCCAGGAGACTGAAAAAGATAGATCCTGGTGTATGCAGCAGTTGCAGAAACCAAAGCATCAAGAAATCTTAGGACCCACAGCCAAGAAACACTTAGCCAATGGCTCAAAGTTGACAGTTTGAGGAAATTTCAGAGGTGGGAACTGGTAAACCATACATGTCAGTCATGTTTTCTGAGGCTAATCTGTCCTTGCCTTTTTGAAAGGTGCTAGTGCTACATCCTCTGGAATTTTATAAGAAATTTCTCTTTCCATTTGGTGATGGATTAATACAAGTTGTGGGTATCTTAGTCCAGCCTTCTACTTCCTTTTCCTTCCTGGTGTCCACACAGATGGGTTCTCTACTAAGGAACATACATTCTTTTTTCTCCTAAGTATCCTGTAAATCCAATGGGGAGAGATGCGTTGTGCAATTTCAGGGCTGCTTCTGTACTCCAGATGTACTATTTATGGGGCATATTACGGAAAAGCCACTGATTTGGACACAATGCAACTTCTGAAAGAAAAGTCTGAAACAAGTTGAAGTATTACTCCATGCCCTAGGAAACAATAATTTGATATACAGAACCAATAAAAGCAGTTACCGAAAAAATAAGCTAGCCATATGTAGAACAATATCTTTGCTTTGTCTAGAGCTTAATCAAAAGAACAACTCAGTAAATTAAATTATAAATAGTACATCTATATACCACGTAGAAAGAATATATAAATTATAATATAAGTTAAATTATGAATATACATATAATTAAAAATATAAAGCTCAATTACAGTAAAATGGTTATAAACCAATTTAAAAAAACAATAATTTTAATAATGGGTCATTTTATTTTTATTTTATTTTTTTAAAATATTTTATTTAGGGATCCCTGGGTGGCGCGGCGGTTTGGCGCCTGCCTTTGGCCCAGGGCGCGATCCTGGAGACCCGGGATCGAATCCCACGTCGGGCTCCCGGTGCATGGAGCCTGCTTCTCCCTCTGCCTGTGTCTCTGCCTCTCTCTCTCTCTCTGTGACTATCATAAAATAAAAATAAATTTTTAAAAAAAATATTTTATTTATTTATTCATGAGAATACACAGAGAGGAGAGAGAGAGAGAGAGAGGCAGAGACACAGGCAGGGGGAGAAGCAGGCTTCATGCAGGGAGCCCGACTCAGGACTCGATCCTAGGACTCCAGGATTAGGCCCTGGGCTGAAGGCAGTACTGAGCCCCCCAGGCTGCTCAATAATGGGTCACTTTATAATGGGTCACTTACTGTGTAAAACTCTCATACTTCCAGGAAAGAAGGAAGGTAAATTTGGTAAAGATGGTCAACCACAGAATCATAGCCATTAATCCCTGTAGTTCCTAACCCAGTGATGATTTTGACTTCTGATCTCCATACTACTCTGCAATTTTTTCTCTATAGTTGATCTATGTTTTTCCATTTCTTTTTCCCTCCCTTCCCCTTCTTCCCTCCATTTCCATCTTTCTTCCTTTCTTTGGATGAGTTCTATACTTTGCTCTGGTTAATGAAGAAATCCCGTATTTATGGCAAAAAAAATCTCAAGGTTTTCAGGACTCTTACCTTTTTTGTAATCATTGAGGGAAGGAGAGAGAAAGGAAGGAAGGAAGAAAAGTAAGAAGAAAGGAAGGAAGGAAGCAAGCTTAGAGACATTTATCTCACTAGAGGGATTTATAAATATTCAAAATACATAATTTGCTGATAGCCTCTGAAACTAGAAAGCGATGCAAAATTGGCACTTAGGCTTTATTACATTTCTTTACTTCGCAGGAACATATTTATGTTATGTGTGAGACCAATCAACGTCTCAGTGGAAATGAGTACTTTGGTGGGAACTGTTTAATAACTCATTATATAATTCTCAAAGTACTGTGAGTTGTCTGTTACTGGAAGTGTTACCAATCATTGGAGGTCTTAGATTTTGACCATGGTAGGGCATTGGATTAATACTTTCTGAACTTTGGGAAGGTGTTGATAATAAGAATCACATGGTTAGCTTATAAACAAACAGGCAAACAAAAGAGATTAAGGTACTGAGTTCCACCCCCAGAAAGTTTGACTGAGTAGCTCTATTATTAATAAGGATTCTTTAGTCTTTAGACATTTCCCAGTGGCTCTGGTGATCACTTAGGTTGGCAAATCACTAATTTTCTCATATAGTACTAATGTTATATAATTCGAATGTCTGGAAATATGCTCATTTTCCCCCAGACTATAATTCTTGAAGTTGGTGGAATATGTGTTACTCATTTAATTATCTTAACATTGAAATAATGTCAGGTACATGCAATTAAAATTTTATAAAACTCAGTGAGGGCACAAATTATTTTACTGATTTAGACAGTGCTATTTTTTGAGCATTTCTCTCTCGCTCATGCTCAGTTAGAACACATTTCATCTGTTACTGATAAAGCCATTGGAAGATGAGGTTTGGTCTGTGGCTAAGTAGGCTTGCAAATACTTCAACATTAAATTGTACATAATTATGTACATAGTTACTCAAATAGTTGGACCAATTGAAGGACTCGTCTAGAGAGCAGGGTGTTACGGGGTAGAGCAGAGAGTAAACCTGAACACCTGAGGCCTACGGGTTGGCCACCTCAAAATGAATATGGGAAATAGTCAAATTGGACAGTGCTAGTGCCGGTTCCTTCCAAGTTCACCCATCATATTAGTCACCTTCTTGTATGTAAAGAGGAATGAGTAAGAGGCAGCAGCACCAGACAAGAGTGCTAATTTCCCTAGAAAAGCATCCTCTTATGAAAATATCAGCACAGATGACAGAATGGGATGGGGGGTGGAAACAAAAAAACAAAAAAAAAATAGTAAGTTGTAAAGTCAAAATCAATTCTGGCATTTTACTTTCCAGTCCAATATTTTTTTTTCCCCAAAAAAACAAATCTAACAGAGAGTCCTGCAATTGACAGTTTCATTCCCTATTTTCTCATTATCTAGTTCATTTATTTTTTCAACAATTGGTATTAAACCTCTACTTGGGGTCAGAACATGTTTTGAGGAGGGGGGAAACAAAAACCATGAATACCATTCATTATAGCACACAATCGAGAGTCACGAAATAAATAATTATAGTACACTTCAGTAAATACAATGGTTGACATACTTGTTGGTTGTTAGTGAGAAAAAGAGAGTAAAGGGGACTCTGTCTACCAGGAGGCCAGGCAAAGATCATGAAGGAAGTGATTCCTAAGCTCAATCTCAGATGGTGATTGAAAGAGTTAAATGCAGATGTGGACAACTGGCGAGTCCAAGCACGGAAGAAGAGCAGAAACAGGAAATAATGGACATGAGATGTATGAGAAATTGTGGATAATTTGTTGTGTCACTGTAATACTAAGTACAAGGCAGGGGAGGAGAGCAAGCAGGCTAGAGGGCTCAGCTGTGGTTGAATTATGAAAGGCTGTAGTGTTCCAAGGTTAGAAGCTTAGAAATTACCTTCTAGATGATTCAGAGCCTGAATGAGTTAGAATTCTTTTGACTGCAAATAAAAGAAACACAACTAAAAATAATCCAATTCAATAAAGGAAATGTATTAGCTCACGTAACTTTGAAATCCAGTGGTTGATTTTTAGAGGCCCATATTGTTATCAAGTCAGATATAATGGCAAGAGCTCGAGCAGCATTTTAAGCTCAAGAGTGAGGTATTAAAGATATAATAAAAAAAAATAGAAAGAGTCTGGATTCTTGACATTCTGAGCCATTATATCAGCCTGGACTATTAACTCTTGGAATGCTATTCAAGAAGAAGGAATAAACTCTTATCTTTGAAACAATTAAATATTTTAATTTGGCTTCTGTTGCAGCAGCAGAATCTATACTTAAACAAATTTATAAATGCACACTTAACCTTCAACTATATTCTTCCCTGCAGTGATGACATCAGACAAGACAATGTTGGCCCAAACACCTGTGGCTAATTACTTAAATTTATTATAACAACTTTAGAAGGAACTAAAACTTGTCTGCAGTACTTAAGAGTCTTCCTAAAGTTCAGGCTCTGTTTATTCACTTCTATCGAAAAATCTAAGACCATTCTATTATGAGCTCCTCTTTTGTCCATCACACTATTTCCTTTTAAATATCTCTACCTAACATCCCTTTAACCAAAGATAGCTCCCTCCTCTTTGACAATTAACTCCATTTCTGGGTGACTTTCTTATTGTTCTTCACTTTTATTTTCCTTTTTGATTAATATTTTCCATCAATATCTCATCTGATCAACTTTTCTGGAATCTATCACAATAATTAATGAGCCCATAGTATATTCTGACAACTAGGTGTTGAATAAATTATTTTGAATCTGTTTATTAATACTCTCCTTCTTTTCCCTAACAACTTTCTTTAAGGTATAAGTGATACAAATAGCTTTGAGACTTAAAAAAAAAAAAAATGTAACAAAGGTTTTTTCTATCTTTGTAGAAAAATAATGCAAAGTGAAAACAGGTTGGCAACTACATTATTCATGCAAAGAGCAAGTAGTGGGAAGAGCATGAGGTCAAAATGACTTTAATATGTATACTATTTATGGTAGTAAAAGCAAACAAAGAAAATCTTAATTGTTTGGAATATGGATTATAATTTAGGTTTTGATTAGATTTTCTAAAAGCAACGCTACAATTTGGCCCTGTCCCCCAAGTAATAAGGTGTTCTTATAGTTATGGCTGCCATATAAATATACACAGTCAGTTATTTGATAAATATGGAAATAAAACATGAGGCATAAGTCATAGCATCCTGGATTAGAAAACATACTCCATTAAAAAATGTCCTCAATCATTAAATGCAGTTGGAAAAGTAGTATAAGAGTAAGAAACTGCCTAATTTTATAGAGGAAATCAGTTGGGAATATCCATAAGCAGTCCTGTGAGTAGAAGAGTAGATAAAAGCAAGAACCTTTATTTTATTTTTATTTATTTATTTAAGATTTTATTTGAGAGAGAATGTGTAGGAGCTTGGGGATGTGGGTGGGGCAGAGGGAGGGAGGGAGGCAGGGAGAGAGAGAGAAAGAGACACTCCCTGATGAGCAGAGAACCTGATATGAGGCTCCATCCCAGAACCCTGGGATCCCGAGTCCACCGCAGACGAAGATCTGGGGCCTTTTACCCACTGCCACACTGTCATCTCTGGGCATATAGCAGTGCTATGCTAAGTGAAAGCTTAATAAAATTTTGTTAAATAAATGACTCTTACTTGACCACGTACACACCTAGAATTTAGTCTCTTGAAAAAAATAATTTTAAAATGATCATTTCAAAAAATAATAATAAATAAATAAAAATAAAATAAAATGATCATTTCCAGTTGCCCCAACTTTGTTAAAATGTGGCATATAAAATGGTGTGCCAATTACCAAAAAATGTGCTAAAAATCTCTAGAATCAAATATTTCTAATTTACTATTTATTTTTATTTATTTATGATAGTCACAGAGAGAGAGAGAGAGAGAGGCAGAGACACAGGCAGAGGGAGAAGCAGGCTCCATGCTCCGGGAGCCCGACATGGGATTCGATCCCGGGTCCTCAGGATCGGGCCCTGGGCCAAAGGCAGGCGCCAAACCGCTGCGCCACCCAGGGATCCCCCTAATTTACTAATTTTTAAAGTATTTAAATTACACTCCACATTGTTTTATTAGGTATTGGGGGAGGATATTAATGTGGGTGTTCACTTTAGCTTTGTATATAACTTTGTTAAGATTTTAAAAGACAACTTAAAAAATAGGGTCCTTTTTTCTTCCCTCTTTTGTCACACAGTTTCCTGCTCAATGATGAGTACGTAGCATAATTCTTGAAAGGTATTTTATCTAGCTAACTTGAAGCAATGCAAGACTAAAATATTATCAATTATAATAATTTAATAAATAATAAATAATTTAATAAAGCCTATTTATATTCTTGATATAAATCTATGTGTTATTTTAATATTTTAAATGAATATTGAATTTTTCAAGAGTGCTAGAAAAATTACATATCCATACATCAACCAAAAAGTCCAATATTTGATCTGGTTTTGTATTCTTTAGCTACACATTTTCAATGAGAATATACATTTCATTGCCATGTTTTTCAAAAGCTTTGGTTAGTTTATTTTATTGGTGTATATTCTACAAAAGGTTCAATGTTGACAGTTGAAAGGCAGAAATCCCTATCCAGTGTGTCCTATTAAGTTGCATCAGTTGTATCCTCTTTGGCAAAATGGCCCAATTTAATGCAAAAAGGACAGCTGCAACTTGAAATCTCGTAGGTCCAATAGCCTGCGTGTTACCCAGGAAAAGGGAAAAGAATAAATTTGGGGTGGTATTTTTCAGTTCTGTGTTGTAAAGTAAACTTGTGATGTTCAAGGAACCCACTGATTTTAAAAACTAAAATCAAAGAAAAGCATCCAGAAGATCTTACTTGCCTTTGCGAACCTCAAGTACCTTAGGATCCAGGAATCCCCCTCTACTGTTTGAGTTGGCAGGAGACCAGCCTGGATCTATCAGAATTTCTTGTCAGACTGCTCAGCAGATATTGCACAGGGCATGCATAACCTCGAGGGAGTAATTACTCTCCCAACGTTAGCAAAACGGAGCTAGGATGCTGACGGGCAGGCCTCACGCCTAGCTAAACTGTATTGGCAGTGCTGTCCAGAGAATAAGCAATGTCTCAAGAACAATTCAAAGGTAATATAAGAGGAAATGTAACAGAGCTTAGCTTACTAATAGTTGGGGCTACTTTGCAATGGCTAGCGTCTGTAAGCTGTGGGAAACTCACTCCCAACTGACTTTATCCAGCTTTCTAAGTAACCCCCTTCCAGCAAGTTGGAAGAGAACTATTTAGGAAATCATATTAAGGTATTTTAGTGGTACTCTTCACAAGGAATTTATTAGTAGTTTCTCTATCATCACCCCCTAGAAGTGTAACCAGGTAATCAGGTAGCTTTAAATGAGATGTCCTAGTATAGCAATATTTCACTGATCCAGAGATCTCAAGTCCATGAGATCCTGTCAAAAAACTGGAATAAGAATCCTCTGAATCACTGAGATAGATATATGTCAAAAATAAATGTTTACGCATACTTACGTATATAAAAATATTCTTATGCCATCATTGCCTAATACCAAACATTTAATGCATATCGCACCACCCCGCATGTCAAACTCTGCTGCAGCTCTGGATCTATACCTGGTTACACTTTGGCTTCCTATGGATACTTCCCACTGGAAGGATGGGTTGACTAATAGATATAAAGATTTAATTCTTTTACCAGTTATGTAATATACATTCATTTTTAGCAATATATAATTCAGATGTATATGAACTTGAGTGTATTTGGATGCACAGTTTTAAATCCTCTCAGATATTTTGATGGACGAAAATCTTCCTTTTTTATAATTGGCAGTAATATGGCGTCAGGTCAGTTCTAACTTAATCTTTCCAAAGGCTCAGGTCATGTTGTAGAGGGTATGCAAATTACACTGGAGAGCAATTATTCTCTTAATAAGGTGAATTAACCAAAATTCAATGCCACCTTGAGAGACTGAAGTTATTTATGTGATCATCCTTGACAACAACTTTTAATTTCTCCACAGCTGTCTTCCAATGTCAATAATGTTGCTAATCATAACAGTGACCCTTAAGATGCATGAAACTTCTGGATTTGTTCATCAATCACAAGAAGTGTGTAAATATTTCAAATATAATATTATTATTTTAAAAATAATAATATTATTTTAAGGGTTTTCATTTGTTTTTGCCTTTGACTATGAATTAGCTAAACTTATAAAAGAATGACATGTTAGATCACTGTTTTTGGATTTTGTAATGAAATTAAAATGATTTTAATGTATTACAGTAGCAAAACGATTTAACAGTTGAACAATGCCCTTAAAAATACTTTCATTGGAGGGACACCTGGGTGGCTCAGTGGTCCAGCGTCTGCTTTCATCTCAGGTTGTGATCCTGAGGTCCTGGGATGGAGTCCCACATTAGGCTCCCTGTGGGGAGCCTGCTTCTCCTTCCTCTTCCTGTGTCTCTGCCTCTCTCTGTGTGTCTCTCATGAGTAAATACATAAAAGCTTAAAAAAAAAAAAAAAAAAAACTTTTTTTGGAGCACCTGGCTGGCTCAGTCAGCATAGCATGCAACTCTTGATCTCAAGATTGTTGAGTATACTCATGTTGGGTATAGAGATTACTTAAAAATAAAATCTTGGAACAAAAAACCCTTTCACTTATATCATTTTGAACTCCTATTTGGCAGAAGTTATAGACTGATAAATATATGAGGAAGTTAGACAGATTGGTTAAATGAATTGCCAATATCATAGAGTTATAACACAATTAAGCTGGAAATAGAATTCAGGTCTCCAGTACTCAAAGGGATACTTTTTTTGTACCATAACAACTAATCCACTCATCCTCAAATAAGGTTTTAAGCAGATGACTAAAATTCGGATAGATCTTTCCACCTGATGTGAAGCAAATATCTAAATACCCTATTTCAGTATCTAAAATACCAATTGGCAGCTGGTGCCAGAACAAGGAACGAACTGCCCTTTGATAGTCACATACCCAAGAAGTGACAAACCAAGAATGCAGAATTATTTCTAATAAAAAAGTGCAGTTTTTCCTAGAATCTATTTTTCTTCCCTAGGGAGAAAGGTTTGTGGTTTGTAAGCATCTTATGTGGATGGTACTGACACCCATAAATTCACTTTAAGTAGGTAACTTCAGTGGCCTAATTGGTAAGTCAGATGTACTATGATTAGTTTGTAGAATGACCTTAATTCTTGAAAACTCAAACTAAATAAAAGACTCCACAACCAAGTCAGCCCAAGATGAAAAGGAAAAAGAAAAATGGTCAATTATTGGAGTGAACTGGAACCGTTAAGAGAGCAATCTGCCTCTTTTAGAAGGGAGGAAAGCATGTAATGAATTTGGGAGGGCATGGAAGTGGCAAAGTTAATGTGCAGGAGTTAGGGATTTTGAGATACATGCTTCCATTCTCTGGAAACCGTAAGACTTTATGGTCATATTTAGTTTTTTAATATCATCAATAAAATCTAAAGATAAAATGACTCCATTAGCGATAATAGGACTTTACGACATCAAATATTCATTTTCATACTTAGTAATATGAAGGATAAAGCAGCTATTTATCAATATAAAAGTCAGAAAAATAAGGAAAGCAACACATTGAAAGAAAATAACTTATAAATACATATTTTCTGACACTGTTTAGTTATCTGAATAAATTAATGAGGGTTTAGACAGCTCTTTAAAAGCCACTGAATATTAATATCACTTTCTCAATACATCATGGAACAGTTGAAGCTGATCCATCTTATGTGGAAGCTCTGATTTCAAGGAGTCTGAACCATGAGGGAAATTCCTGACAAATTATTTGTCTACCACGGGGGGATAAAGAACACAACTATTTATACTTTCCAAATATTTGGGGAAATGATTTACAATGACATGGCATTTTTATTCAGAACTTTAAATAAATTTTAAGTGCATTTTGTGATTTTTTAAAAAAAAATTAGTTCAATTAGCCAACATGCCTTAGTTTCAGATGTAGTGTCCAATAATTTATCAGTTGTGCATAATACCCAGTGCTCATCACATCGTGGTCTCCTTCATGATTTCTTTTCTACAGTAGAGAATGACCAAAGACAACGTTAGACATCAAATGAGTAAAATAAATATAAAATCAGGAATGTTTAATATACATAATACAGAACCAGGTGGGGAAAGAGACTCAGCTGTATGCAATGATTAACTTAATATACATTTTAAATATATATAAACTAGATTCAACCTGTAGGATTTAGGTAGTCACATCCTTTTTTATCCTAGTAATAACAGTAAATCTAGGACACATAAATTCTATTTTACTAATTTACTATTTTCTTTAATGTGGGCATCTACCCTCAACTCTCTGTTCCTTGTCCTCATCACCAGAGATAGAAAAATAATGACAGAATGATCATCATCCCACTTTCTTCTTTTCCTCCTCCCCCTCTTCTTCCTTCTACTCTTTTATTGTCTTATCCTGTACCTTCTCTGCTACCATTATCTCTTAGACATTCAGTAAGCTACACTTTAAAAAGACTTTTACATAATATGCATGATTACTAATGTGTTAAAGATAAAAGAGAAGGGATGCATAAGTGTTATCTAGGTATAAATAAGATAAACAATGGAGAACCTGAGAGTAATACTTATATAAACTGTCTGAAAAATCAACCATCTACTGACATGGAGAACATGTTGCAAAGCCCTTTGTAAGAGTTGCAATCACAGCAATGAGCAAACATGTACACTCACTCTTTTCAATCTACACTCCTAGATAGTCCCCTATCCTCTGGAAATTTTCCAATAGAGTTTAAATGCCTAGGAAAGGGGCACCCAAGTAGTGTAGTCGGTTAAGTGCCCAACTCTTGAGAGGTTGTGATCTCAAGGTCATGAGCTCAAGCCCTGCATTGGGCTCCATGTTCAGTGCAGAATTTGCTTGAGGTTCTCTTTCCCTCTCTCTTTGCCCCTACTTCAGCCCTGCACACTTGCACTCACTCTCTCTCTCTTTCTCTCTCTCGAAAATAAATCTTAAAAAAATAACTTAAAAATGCATAGGAAAGCTAGCTGTAGGTGTATAGATGGGTAGATAGGTAATAGGTAGACTGTTAGATAAATAAACTTGGTGGTTTGATTATTTTATGGGTGAGATTCAGGTGGAACTGGTTCTTCAGTAAGCTCTTATGGGTTTTTTTATGCCCTCATTATTGTCCTAACTAAGGGCAATGCAGTAGGAAAGAGATTAAACACAATTCCTCAAGAAGTATATGGTTTGATGGAAAAGAAAATAAATTACTAGTAAATGTTACAGGGAAATTTTTACAAATGTGAGATAAGCTTCAGTGTAGTGTATTAGGTCATGCTTTCTCATAGAAAGATTGAATAATATTCAAAGCACTATGCAAAATGCTCCCTTGACCGTGAGAGGTAGCTTTACCATGTTTAATTATTTCCATACATCATTGACCCTATGGTGGTAATGGCTTTGAAGAATGCTTATTCTGTTATCAGTTACCAATACAAGACCAGCTTTGATTCTTGTATAAACTCTGATACTGATGGGGGCGCCAGGGTGGCTGAGTTGGTTAAGTGTCTGCCTTCAGCCCAGGGGTCCTGCGATCAAGCCCCACATGCTGCTCCCCCTGCTTGTACCTCTCACTCTCCCTCTCTTTCTCAAATAAATCAATAAAATTGTAATAAAAATATTTTTAAAAGAAACAAACAAAACTCTAATACCACTGTTCAAAGACAGTTTGACCAGTCACAGCAAAAAAAATAAATAAATAAAATAAAAATAAAAAGGTGGAACTAATGCGAAATAAGATCCAAGTTTTCTGAATCCAGGTGAATGAACTTTCATCATCGTGAACAGCAGTATATATATGAATGACACTGCCTGACATGTAATTAATTGGCTGTAATACTCAATTTAATTTTCAGGCTAATTCATGATTCTTGTGATCATGAAAGTTATCTTTGTACAGATTTGAAAAGTGATAAAACTATAAGCTGAGTGGCAGCACCCACTGCAGCATGAGATGCCTTTTATGATTTTGTGCTAGTTTTGTTTTTAAAGTTGAGTTACAGGGGCGCCTGGGTGGCACGGTGGGTTAAGCATCTGACTCTTGATTTCAGCTCAGGTCATGATCTCAGGATCCTGGGTTCGGGCTCCCCTCTCAGTGGGGAGTCTGCTTTTCTCCTTCTGTCTCTGTCCCTCTCCCTGCTTGCACTCTCTCTCTCCAAAATGAATAAATAAATCTTCAAGAAATAAAGCTGCATTACACAATGACAATAGCAGATGATTGGAAATCTCAGTATTTAGTCTTCATTGTGACACATATTCATTTTTTCACCTTAAGTAAGCCGCTTAAATATTCTAAGTCTAAATACTCCTAAGTATAAATTCGGGAAATTCAACTAAGGTTATTTGTCTGTTGTCCTACCTCTAGGAATTTATTGTAGGAAGGTTCTTGCAAAGGTCAAAAACCCAAGCTACCTCCATTTTGTCAAACTCTCCTATAATTCACCTTTTTCTACATTTTAAAGCAATGAATCTTTCATTAAAATAAGGAACTCACCTTAACGCTGCATGTGTAAAATCACTAAAAAAGCGTATTTGATTCGCAGTAGTCAAAGCATTTGAATGGCAAACTGCATCATTCAGTGAATAATATTTTGCAATAGTCCTCATTAATCACTAAAATAATATAATGCCCTTCTAATGTTTTGTTTACTAATTCTACCATTGTTTGTCATGACAAAATTCTGGAATAACCCATCACCATTGACTATCTTAGAATTCACTGAAATTGAGATTTGATCTAGTCTTGGCAGTACTTCAAGCAAAGAAATCATTTATTGATTTGAACAAGTTGATTGAAACTCCTTGCTTCACATGAGTCATGATCCCAACTTGTTATATTATTATTAATTCTTTTTTTGCAATATTTAGGACAAAATGTAGGAGAAGCATACCTGTTTCAAAGAAAAAAAACTGAAATGGTATAAACTTGAAGTAGATGAAGGCAGGCACAGAAACTAATTGATCATCTGTAGGCATAGGCTACCCACTTACATCTTAAAATTGAATTCATCAGTAAAGGTTACAACCTTAATCTCTGAGGTTCAAATGCAACATAGTTCAAAATTTTTGTTGTGTCATGATCTGCAAAAAATTTCAAAAACTTAATCCTTTGTCTGAAGTACTTTACTATTCCTATTAATAAATATTTTAAATTTAAAAATCTATAAAACAGAGGCACCTGGGTGGCTCCAGTCAGGAAAGGATCCAACTCTTGATTGGGCTCAGGTCATGATATCTGGGTTCTTAGATGGAGCTCCAAGGTAGGTTCCACACTGGGCATGGAGATTGCTTAAAATTCTCTCTCTCTCTCCAAAAGAAGAAAGAAAGAAAGAAAGGAAAGAAAGAGAAGAAAGAAAGAAAGAAAGAAAGAAAGAAAGAAAGAAAGAAAGAAAGAAAGAAAGAAAGAAAGAAAGAAGGAAGGAAGGAAGGAAGGAAGGAAGGAAGGAAGGAAGGAAGGAAGGAAAGAAAGGAAAGAAAGAAAGAAAGAAAGAAAGAAAGAAAGAAAGAAAGAAAGAAAGAAAAGAAAAGAAAGAAGAAAAAAAAGGATTCTCTCTCTCCCTTTCTGACTCTTCCTCGCCCTCTCACAACTTAAAATATTATATATATAATGTACATAAAATTAATGTATTGGTAAGATCTTTATAGATTATTAGATTTTTGCCTGTAAATTAGTTATGCTTATTAAACAAACATTGCCAGGAGACATTTTATTAATGAGAATGGAGAATTTTTATTGATTTTAAAATCAGTCCCCTGGTATCAAAACTATGTAGTTTGGGGTGCTTATGTGGAGTTTCTCCTGTAATTGAAGAGTAGAGATGGGTATAATGTCTTCTTCTTCTTCACAGAAAACAAGGGTCATTAAACATTCTACTTTTTAATTTTTTCACTTTACCTTCAATCTATCTTTTTTTTTCTTCTGATTAAAGTTAAGAACTTTAAAAAGATAACTCTAGAATAGCTACAGATGATGTAATAGGATAAGTCATAGATTCTTCACTTAACATGGGATATTTTAGGCTAAAAATTCTTCTACAGTCTACACTTAGATGCTGTACAACTATATGAGGAAACAGCAATTTAGGTCGAAGTAAACTAAAGTACTATCTGAAAAAAATTGAAGCAAAACTTTCCTTAAGATTTCTACTTTGAGGGATGCCTGAGTAGCTCAACAGTTGAGCATCTGTCTTTGGCTCAGGGCGTGATCCCGGAGTCCTGGGATCAAGTCCCACATTGGACTCCCTGCATGGAGCCTGCTTCTCCCTCTGCCTGTGTCTCTGCCTCTGCCTTCTCTCTCTCTCTCTCTCTCTCTCTCTCTCTCTCTCGTCTCCCATGAATAAATAAATAAAAATTTTAAAAAGTTTGCAAAATATTCTAGTCAGAATATTTTTATTTCATCAATCCATAAGAAACCAGATATCTTTATGTTTTAGTGAGCATAACTGGTCCTACAAACTAGCTAGTACTTCACTTCACCTCCACTAAAAAAAATTAAGAAATACAATTAAGATACTACATAGGAAAAGAATCCTTCACTATACTTTCGCTTAGGTGTAAAGAGTGAAATAGTACAAAATTTTCATGTGACTAACTCTAGAGTAATACATTATATGTTAAACACAAGAGTTAGTTTTTAAGTGGATGATTCCAATTTAGTTGATGAAAAATTTGTGTGTGTGTGTTTTTTTTTATGAACACAGGGAAATTCTAATTTATCTACAATACAGAGTTTTCTAGGGGGAAAATAGCTGTGCCCCTTTGCTATTTGATCAATATTCTGATTTAATGCAAAAATATCTTATATATATATATATATATATATATATATATATATATGATGCTTATTTAATTAGAAATGGAAATTTTACAAATGTGGACATATCATTTTCTTAGAATGTCACATTGATAGATGAGTTCTTCCATCCAAACCCTACAGAAGAGAGGGAGAATGTCTTCTCACCACAGGCAATGAAGAGAACTGTGATTAAATGTCAGGATTGTAGGTTTAGAATGTCATATTTACATTTTGTGCTGATACGAGAAATGTTAATTTTATTAGCAATTATACCTTGTATTGTACTTTTCTTTCTTTTTGGTTTAGATAATTTCAATTCTTTAAAGCTTAGAATCCCCATATTTGTCAATCACCTGTTGTCTTTACTTGTCAAAATGAGCCAACCAATCTTGTTAATGAATTTGACATTTCTCTAGCACCTGGGTTTATATTGACTTCTGGAGTGTTTAACAATATGCCATATGGATTGTGTCAAGGATTGCCAGGATTCTTTAAAAATCTTAAACAGAAAAAAGTTTTTAAGAAATAGATTGAATTATTTCTATTTCTGCAGGTGGTTTCTTGAGAACAGAATTAGCAAAATATTCTTTCTGAGAGAGAAAGAGATATGGAATCTGGATTTTCAGTCTAGCCTTTTGGAAATTTTAACATGCATTCATGAAGGGAAATAATGCCAGAACAGCAGATCAGAAAAAGTGCATGAGAGAGAGAGAGAGAGATAATGCATTTAGGTAACAAGAAAGTAAACTAAAAATAGTATAATAAGTATTCTCCCTAAAATGTTTGAATTATTAATTTTGTGTTCAGAAATATTTTCAACATAAATCTCTAAGAAAGTTTTTTTTTTAACATTTTATTTATTTATTCATGAGAGACAGAGAGAGAGAGAGAGGCAGAGGACATAGGCCGAGGGAGAAGCAGGCTCCATACAGGGGGCCTGACATGGGACTCGATCCCAGTACTCCAGGGTCACACCCTGGGCTGAAGGCGGCACTCAACTGCTGAGCCACCCTGGCTGCCCAAGAAAGCGTTTTCTATTAAATTTTATTTAGATAAGAAAGAAGGAATAACAAAGATAAACCATATTTGAAGGAAGCTATAGGTCACTGCAGTGACAAAGAAGAGGAGAGATTTTTCTATCTTCAATAAACCCCAGCTGCTTATTTTCATCGGCTGGTAAGAGTATAGGCTAACTGTTTCACCTTGGCTAATAGTATTATCCTGAATAATCTGTTATCCCTACAAGACACACAAATGGTCTGGGTTCCCTCCCTTGTAGAATTTTGGTTTCAAGTAACTGACCCAGGAAAAACAGTTGTCCTTCAAAAATAATAAGTTGGAAAGAAGCAGCAAAGGATCATATAAAGACATTATGAGTCAAACACAGATGAAATAGAAAAAAACAAATGCCATATAAGAAAATAATCACCGGAAAATTTTTTTTAATGAAATAAAGGACAATTAAAATTAACTGTCTTGTCATAATGGAATAAAGAAAAATGAATAAAAAATAAAGAAAATAAATAATCACTTGTATGAAATAAGAATCCATAACAGAAATCTAAAAGCTTTTACAAAAGATAAAAATACATCAGAAGAATATCACACTTTTGCCCTTTTGCTGTTGAGGCACAGAAAAGATGTGGAAAATAAAATTAAATTGTCTCAGCAAAGAAAGTAAGGTAGAAAAGACACTAATAATGATAATGTTAAAAACATACTAAGAAATCAGAAAACCAGAAATGAAAATGGAAATGAAATAAATAAACTTAAAACAGGAAAAATATAATAGAGGAGATGACACATAATTAGGAACAGACATCTAATATACAACTAGAGTCTCTAAATAGTAAAATTTGAATAAAAAGGCAGAACAAAAATTTTAAGATATAACTTTTGCTTCTGAAATTAATAGAAAGATTATAATTTACATTTTAAGTACACCATATTTTAGGGAACATTTATTCAGAGTGATCATCATGAAAACATAGTCTAGAAAATAAATTAGCATTCATAGATAAATAAAAAAAATTTTGAATGGCCAAACAAAAGATAAGATCATTTTATTGGTAAAAACATAGAATAACTAAGACTTTTGCAAAACAATATCTACACAGAATACATAAAGTCTTACAAATTACTAAGAAAATGACCAGAGACTTCACTAGACACTTTTTAAGATTATGAAACTGCTCACAAACATTGAGAAAGTTGCTTAATTTCTTTAATAATGAAGAAAGTGAACATTAACACCACAATGAGTTGCTCAAACATAAACACCAGCAAATCACAAATGAATGTCTAATAATATCAAGTATGGTGACAAAGTAAAACCATCTTCTCTCTCTTAAGCTCATTTTGAATTATTTACTAAAACTGAGTGTGAAAATACTTAATGAAAATAACAGCTAATTTAAACCTAGCACCCAGCAGAAAAGTGTGCACATGTTCACCAAGAGATCTGTAGAAGAATATTTAGAGATACATTATTATATTTGCTTCAAAAGGGAAATTTTGAAATATTCTTCAAAAACAAATATTTTAAAATGTAATATTTTCAACCTAAGGAAAATTAACAGCATTAAGAATGGACATACAAGTAAACCATTCTTTGGAGAATACTGAGGGTAAAAAGAGGGTCAGAAGTAGGGCAGTACTAGAGATGAGCAAGTGAGAAAAAAAATTTAAATAAAAAAGGAACATTTCTTCCCTATGGAGAGAGACACTATGTACACCTTCAATCAACTCTGTGAAACCTGTGTTGATGTTATCTATCCAGAACATGAGAGGTCAGTCAGAGAACAAGAGAGAGGAGATGCCTTCATTAATTTGATAAGGAAGACACAAAGGATGAACAAAAGGGTTGTGAAGTCCTAGAAGAAAACATATAGAAACAAAACTTTGTGACATTGGTTTAAGAAATGATTTATTGGAAATGACACTAAAAGCACAGACCACAGGGGTAAAAATAGGTGGAATTGCAGCAACCTTAACAGCTTTCATATAGCAAAGGAAAAATCAAGAAAGTGAAAAAGCAACCTATATAAGGGAAGAAAATATTTGCAGAACATATGTCTGGTTAGGTATTAATATCTAACATATTTATATATGTATATAGTTATGCGTTCCTACAATTCAATAGCAAAAACAAAATTAAAAAAATACAATTATTAAAATGAGCAAAGGACTTGACTAGACATTACTCTAGAGAAATTATACTAAAGGCCAATGGGTATAAACCTTCTCTAAAAGTCCGTAAAATCTGTTTTTCCGTGATAGTGAAATCTAAAACACCAGCAGAGATTCAGTGATAAACCACACATATGTTCATTATGTAATGGATGCCTGGGAAAGAAATGGGACTAGTAGCTATTGACCTTATATTCATGACTATATAATTAAAAGATTTACTTTATTTCATAATAAAGAAATCACAGTAGCTGATAAATGTAGCAGATTACAAAATACTACTTAAAATTAAAATCAAGGAATTTGTCAATTTATAATCATGTGGCTTTTAGATATTCTTAAAAATTCTTGCATTTCAAAAAAAAAAATTCTCATTTCAAGTCTACTTTCTTCAACTCATTCCCTGTGATATCTTAACCTAGAATGACTTCTTATCTTGGTTGAAACCTTGACCATTGTCTTAATTTTAATATCTGAGATCATAGGTGAGTTGTACTTCATTCATCTTTATTCAAACTTGTTAGACATGAATTTCTTCCTCAAAATGTTGTCTTATGTATTCTAATACTAATGGACTTTTAGTTTACAAACTGTACGTTCTTTGTAATTGATTCCTGGAAAGCACTCTTAATGTGATTAGTTTAATCGAGCTATTCCATGCCTCACCAACATATGATTCAAATTGTGATTGTGAAAGATTAATAATAATAATAATAATAATAATAATAATAAAAGAACAACAACAACAGCTAAATGTCTCTAGTTATTCTACTAACTTGAACAACTTCAGGAAGTTAGACAAGGTTGTATTCCTACCATTTATTTTTGTATGTGCTTCTTTCAAAAGTTGGAACCTAATTAGGTAATTTCTATGGTTGAATGGAAGACTGACAGCAAGTAGCTCCTCGTAATGAATAAAATGTTGCAAAATGGACTAGTTTCTGAGGCTAGATCATAAAAGGAATTGAAGCTTCCATCTCCTTCTCTTGGATCACTCTCTGTGATGAGAAGCTGACATCACGCAGTGCGGACACACGTGTAGCCCCGTGGAGGAGTGCATCTATGAAGTCCATGTAGGAAAAAACCAACTTGCCATCGTGTCAGTCAACTTGGAAGTGGATCTCCCAGCCTGAGTCAAGCCTTCAGATGATTTCAGGCCCTGAGCCTCCAGTCTAATCTGAGACCCCAAACATCACAGAACAAACAATACTTATTGTGTCCACTTGAAATTACTGATCCATAGACATCAAGATAAAATAAATATTATTATTGTTTTAAGCCACTATTTTGGAATATTTTGTTATGCGAGAATAGGTAAGAAATACAAAATGTAGAAGCATTTTTATAAAAAATTATGCCATAAGGCTTATATTATGAGCATATACCCCTTATTTATAACACAATGCCCTACCAATTTCAAAATAAGGGAATAATTTTATTACACTTACCTTGAGGTTATTTTGCCATTTTTCACATGCATTTTTCCCAAATTTATAAAGAACAAATCACCAATGAAGGATCACACTCTATAAGCAATTTTTGGAGGACTATATATCTGTTTCCTTTAGCAATAGGGATATGATGATTCATGTTTTAACTACAGCGTATAAATGTCTTAAAGCTGAGCTATTGGAGAATTATAGACCACAAATATGCAAATAGGTACATGCTCGAGGGTTATGCAAACATCCACAACATATTAAATAGATAATAATTTATAATTAAAAGTTTAAAAGTGAGCGAATGGAAATCAAGACCAAGTCAAAATATCACCAACAATGCATTCTTTTATAGGTTATAATTTCTGCCTATCTGCATGGAAACATGCACTGACTTGTTATGTCACTATATTAGATCCTCAGTCACTCCAGTAATACACATGTAATCTAGGAATACTAAATTTCAAGGAACTTTGATAAATTTATTTAGTGGATTATTAGTAATAAGTCCAAAGCTATATACAGTTATGAAAATCGATTCAAGTCCCCAGCATTTGTCAGTTTAAAAAAATACTTGCCTCTTTAAAGGACTCTCTGACCAAGGAGTGAAGATGTTCAGAGCCCCCATCCACCAGGACTTGACCTCATCTTATCCTCAATTTTTCCTTTCTCTCTTTTATTCTGAGCATTATGTAGCACCAAATATCTCTTCTCCCCATCCATAGATAAATATTTTACAGAGAAGCCTCAGAAATCCTGTGTCCGCATTCTCAGTTTAGGCTTAGCCTGGTCACACCCCCTCATGAATAATATTTCAAGCTAAAAAAAGGAGATCCTGCAATATGCAGGAATGTGGATGAACCTTTAAAAAAAATGTATTTATTTATCTGAGAGAGAGAGACATAGTGTCGGAGAGCTCAAGCAGGGAGGAGAGGGAGAAGCAGGCTCTCCTGATGTAGGGCTTGACCCCAGGACTCTAGGATCATGACCTGAGCCCAAGGTAAATATTTAACCAACTCAACTGAGTCATTCAGGTTCCCCAGTGTGGATGAACCTTGAGGACATTATGTTTAGTGAAATATGCCAGTAGCAGAAGACAAATACTGCATGATTTCACTTATATGCAGTATCTAAAATATTCAGGTTGGAGCATTATGCTAAGTGAAATGGCCCGCAGAGGAAGAAAATACCATGTGATCTCACTTACATGTGAAATTAAAAACCAGCAAATAGTCACAAGGACAACAACAAAACTAAACGCATAAAGAGAGCAGATTGGTGGTTGCCAGAGGTAGGTGGTGGAGGGGGAGGAGAAATGGGTCCAAGGAGTTGATAGGTACAAAGTTGCAGTTATAAAATAATTAAGTTGGTGGAGACATATTGTACAACATGGTGACTACAGCTAACAATACCATATTGTATATTTGAAAGCTGCTAAGAGAGTTGATCTTAAAAGTCCTTATCACAAGAAAATCAAAATCTGTAACTATGTATGATGATACATGTTAGCTAGACTTATTAAGGTGATCACTTTGCAGTATATACAAATATTGAATCATTCTGGTATATAACTGAAACTAATATAATGTTACATGTCAATTATACATCAATTAAAAAAAAGAAAAAAGGAAACAGCCATTTCCTTAAGCTAAATAAGTAAGTAAAAAAAAATAAAATAGAAAAATAAATAGATTCATTATCAAAGAATGGAATGGCGGTTGATAGAAAGGGGTGGGTAAAAGGAAGTGGGGAATTACTAGTCAAAGGGCATAATGTTTCAAGTAAGCAAGATGAATAAGCTCTAGACATCCTCTGTACAACATGGTACCTATAACCAACAATAATATATTGTAAAAAAAATAATATATTGTACGTTTACAATTTTTTAAGAGGGTTGAAAAATGGTATTGCTATTGCCACTGCTCTACTCTACAGATAACAATAAACTGAGGAGTCACAATACCTGAGATAAAAATGTAAGTTCAGTGAAACTCAGTAGAAGGTTTATTATTTTTATTTTTTAAATTTTATTTATTTTATTTTTTATTGGAGTTCAATTTGCCAACATATAGGATAACACCCAGTGCTCATCTCATCAAGTGCCCCCCCCTCAGTGCCCGTCACCCAGTTACTCACCCCACCCCCCACCCACCTCCCTTTCCACCACCCAGGTTTATTATTTTTAAAGTGTAACACTCACAATCGGTAAAATTTGGTTATTTCAGAAATCTTTGTGTCTAATGCTTGTTCATATCAACAGCTTAGTTTGCACTTCTGTTCACACTTTTTAAATCTCTTATTCAATATTACACACTGCAGTCCATTTCAAAACTTGCTGCTCGATGAGTTTGATTACTGTATTATTTCTCATATTTTTCATATACACTTTCCAGACACCAAATAATAGTATAGTGCATATGCACAGTTTTTCAGATCTCTTCTTGTTTTCTGTGGAGGAATTATTGGTCAAAAATTGATATATTTTTAAAGGATTTTGATGCATACTACTGCGTGACTCACTGGATATGTTGCAGAATCCTTCACTTTATGCAAGTTAAAGCAATCCCTGAAAATGTAGCCAGAGCATTAAAAATTATATTTCCTTTCTGTATGTTACATTTAAATTCAAATATAGTCGCTCTAGGATTTCTTACTCAAGTGCTAAGGAGCAATTTTTATTGTAGATGGCTTCAAGTTGGGTATTTAGGTCAAAAGTAGAAACAACTTTTAAGATGTATTGACACAGTAACAATGAAGTCATCATTTACAATTACTTTTAAAGCTTAATTTTGTAGAACTACCCTACAACCCAGCAATTGCACTAGTAAGTATTTACCCAAAGGATATGAAAAAACTGATTCGAAGGGGCATATGCACCCTGATGAGAGCATTATCTACAATAGCCACATTATGGAGACAGCTCAGATGTCCAGCAGCTGATGAATGGATAAAGAAGATGTGGCAAATATACCCAATGGAATATTACTCAGCCATAAAAAAATTAAATCTTGCCATTTGCAATGATATAGATGGAACTAGAGTGTATTATGCTAAGCAAAATAAGTCAGAGAAAGACAAATACCATATGATTTCACTCATCTGTGGAATTTAAGAAACAAAAGATGAACATAGAGGAAGGGGAAAAAAAGAGAGAGGGAAGTAAACCTATAAGAGACTCTTAACTATAGAGAACAAACTAAGAGTTGATGGAGGGGAGGTGGGCCTTAGAAGGATGGGCTAAATAGTGATGTGTAGCAATGAGGGCATGTGCTGTGTAGAGCACTTGGTGTTACATATAAGTGATGACCCACTCAGCTCTGCTCCTGAAAACAATATTACACTGTATGTTAACTAACTAGAGTTTAAATAAAATTTTGAAAAAAAAAAAAGAAATAAAGTTTAATTTTGGATTCACTCCTCAACTCCCACTTTGGATGTTTGTTCTATCGATATTTGGTGTGTATCACCAACACCACTACTTTATATGATACTCCTATACCTTAGACTACCCGTTTGTATTAGACCTATTTGTTCCTTGCTCATGTCCAAAAAAAATATATGCATTTTTTCCCCCACAAACTGAGTCATATCTCAGTATTGTTCTCTGTTTTTAGTATTTATCTACATAGTAAAGTTATTAATTCAGCCAAGTTTGCTTTAAATGCTTGACCTGGCTGAATGTCTGAAAGGGTCTTGATCATTTCTCTCTTTGTTACAGGTAAAAAAATTAGGGGAGGAAGGGGCTTCTGTCTTGCAATGAGCTATGACTTCTTCAAAGGGAGTTATTTACTGTTTGCCTCAGTGACTTCTTTCATTGAGCTTCTCAAGTTGAATTTCTACATTTACTGATGGACTCAAATTGAGAAACGTTCATAGAACTCAAAAATGAATGACTTTGAATATCAGGAGAAGGCATTCTTTAGGAATTGAGTATTTATTTTTAGTAATCTTATTGATAGATGTAACCTTATTATATTCAAAATTTAGACAGCTCATTCCATCTTCAGTGAGACGTATGGGTGTTTCCAAAGATTCACTGAGCAAATATTTTAGTGCCCACTCTGTTCAAGTACTGAAGTAATAGGGCTTTAAAATGTTAGACTGAAGCTTTTAGTTCTAATCTCAGCTAATGAATTATTTTTTTATTCATTCATTCATGCATGCATGCATTTATTCAGTGTGTATTTGGTGTGAAGACCTATGCCATCATCAGTACCGTGTTGAGAGAAAAAGCAGTGACTATGACAGTGATCTTGACATAACTGAGCTTATCATTAACTTTCTCTTATAGACAAGACTGAATTAAACAATCTTAAATGTGATCCTTTAATACCTTGTCTTTAACTGCTTAGCAGAAATTATCATCCTGTATTTTGATTCAAAGCATCAAGAGGTAGATACTGTACACTATTGGCAATAGTAATATTAATAGGTAATCTTTTTTGAGCAACTGATTTTTCATTTGTCATATTAAGGGTTTTAAGTTTTTCGGATCATTTACCATGATATCTCTAGAAAGTGATCTTGAGTGAATATGTAGATCATTTTACTTAGAAAGCTATTTTAATTGTTTAGGAGAGAAAGCCAAAGGCCCTGGATTTTGGTAGAATTGAGAGGGCCTGATGATCAATTTAATGTGGAATGAGTAAAGAGAGTGTTATTTGAAGAAAAAAAATCACAGATTCCAAGTTTGGACAACTAGTGGGTTTGCTGTTTCAAAAAGAAGGATACTGAAAGAAAACCCTGTGTGAGAAAGGTTAAAAGAAAAAAGATGGTTCGATCTCAGACTTGTTACATTTGAGGTTCCTGTAGGACAATCAAGTAGAGGATATTTGGATATTCATATCTGAAAAACTGAAGAGACCTCTGACTCAAAATAAGAGGATTTTAGTATCATAAGCATATACAATATGCAATTGTATAAAATATCAAAATTAGTCTTACAATAAAATTAACTTCTGTGAATTTAGATATGTGTGAATTAGAGAGATAATATTTCAATTTTGCAAATATTCCAGGGATAATGTGGCATGGGTGACATAAATGATATAATCAGTCTTAGTATTTTCATGTTTTTTTCTTTACAAGTGTCTTGCTCTGATGAGTGATTCTTTGAATGGATACAGCATTTGTTCAACATGATTCCTTAATGGAAGAAAAATACTTCATTTTATTTATTATTATTATTTAATCAATACTGAAAGAGAACCTGGCTCTGGGATAAAATGGTAGATAGAATGTCAGCTTCCAGTGTGAATTTCCTAAAAGATTTCCAAGCATAAGTTATATCATACCCAATTCTTAATGTACCTAGTCATTTTATCACTTTAATGTCACCTGAGAATAAATTTGACCATAAGTAGTAAATTTTCACCTTTACTTTGTGACAAACGCCAAGAGAAGGATCTCAAAACTGTTTTAGGGGAAGAAATAATCTGATTCAATGGGAAATATTCAAGAGAGGCTAATATCTACCATCAAAAGGATATACATGTTTTTTTGTTGTTGTTGCTTGTTTGTTTGTTTGTTTGGTTGGTTGGTTTGGTTTTTTTTCTCCTATTTTGTATTGACTCTTCTTTGAGATGGATCCAGAATCTGATAACTCAACCTCACTTTGTTTCATCCTTTCTCAGGCTACTGTCATCTTTTTTCTGGATTATTGAAATTCCCCTTTAAATGCTTTCCTTGCTTCTCTTGCTCCCCTACAGCCTAATCTTCCTGAATGATCCATAGAAAGTATAAATCAATTAGTGTTGTACTTCTGCTCAAAATCCTCTGAAATCCGTTCATAATAAAAGCTGGAATTTATCTAGGCTTTATAAGACTCTTCGCCATAGCACCTATATCACCACTCTCTTTTCATCCCCTATTAATTTCCTTATTGTTTCTTTGGCTCCACCATGATGGACCTGTTACCTTTCTTCAAACACACTAGTCATACTCTAATCTGGGGATTTATGAGGTTACTGTTCTTCCTGCCTTGGAGAGGTCTTCCTCAAGGTATGTGCATGTCCTACTACTTATCCTCCCTCCATGTTTTGTATTTCTCTAGGACACTACTGTGATTTGACGTAATAGATATTACATTTTCTATTTATTTTCAGTTTCAATCACAGACCATAAAATTTATTCAATTAGAGCATACAGTTCAGTGTGTTTTAGTACTTTTGCAGAGTTGTTCAATCATCACCACAGTCTACGTTTAGAACATTTCTTAATGTCAAAGGAAACCCCTTACATATTAGCAGTCACTGTCTATGTCCCTTCCCTACTCTTAGGCAGTCATTAATCTACTTTTTTATCTCTATAAATTGACCTATTCAGCACATGTGCTATAAATGGAATCACAAATACGTAATAATTTGTGAGTATCTTTTCTCACTTAGTATGAACTTTCTAGCATTCATTTGTCCACGTTGAAGCATGTGTAGGTAGTTCATTTTATTCCTGAATAATATTTCATTGTATGGATATAACACATTTATTTATTTTTTTTTAATCAATTGATGGTCATCAGTTGGGTTGTATCCACTTTTTTATATCATAAATAATACTGCTGTAACATTCACATACAAGTGTTTGATTGGACATCATAATGTGTATTTTACTTCTATTCCATCGGTAAGAGTGTAAGTTCCATGAGGCCAGACTTTAATCAGTTTTATTCACCTTTTGGTCCCCGGTGATGAGAAAAGCATCCAGCACAGAATATTATGTCAATAACCATTTATTATTTTTTTAAATGAATGAATGAATGAAGATTAGTAAAAATCCAATAATAAGTGAGGCATAGAATTCAAGGTGATCACAGCTTACTTGCAGGCATTTGAGAGAGAGAGTGGACTATGTGATACAATCATAAATTTCTCACATCTCATTTTTACATAAGCCAAAAAAGCGTACTTTACATCTAGTATGACTCGTCTGCTCTTTCCTGCTTAACACCAGGTGGGGGGTAGGGATAGACAGCAACAACAAAAGGATTTTACTATCATCCCATCCTGTTCCTCTAATTTAAATAATCTTTTTATTTTTTTAAGTTTTTATTTAAATTCCAGTTAGTTAACATACAGCATTATATTAGTTTCAAGTGTAAACGATAATGATTCAACCCTTCCATACTACACCCAGTGCTCATCACAAAGGTACTCCTTAATCCTATCATCCCCCTCCATGTCCCTCCCTTCTGGTAACCATCAACATTCTCTGTAGTTAAGAGTCTGTTTCCTGGTTTACCTCTCTCTCTTTGCTAGTTTGTTGTGTTTCTTAAATTCCACATATAAGTGAAATCATATGGTATTTGTCTTTCTCTGACAACTTATTTTGCTTAGTATAATACTCTCGAGCTCTATCCATGTCTTTGCAAATGGCAAGATTTCATTCTTTTTTAAAAAATGGTTGAGTAATGTTCCATTCTTTATCCATTCATCAGTGGATGGACACTTAATCGGGCTGCCTCCATAATATGGCTATTGTAGATAATGCTGCTATAAACATTGAAGTACATGCATCCCTTTGAATTAGTATTTGTATTCTTTGGGTGAATCCCTATTAGTGCAATTGCTGGATCATAGGATTGTTCTATTTTTAACTTTTTTGAAAAATATTTGCACTCTTTTCCAGAGTAGCTGCACCAGTTTGTATTCCCACCAACAGTGCAAAGGGTTCCCCGATCTCCACATCCTGGCCAACACTGCTGTTTCTTGGGTTGTTGGTTTTAGCCATTTTGACATATGTGAGGTGACATTGTAGTTTCGGTTTGTACTTCCCTGATGATCAGTGATGTTGAACGTCTTTTCATGTGTCTGTGGTTATCTGTAGATGTTCTTTGGAAAAATGTCTACTCATGTCTTTGCCCATTTCTCTGGATTATTTGTTTTTTGAGTGTTCAGTTTGATAAATTTTTCATAGATTTTGGATACTAACCCTTGATCAGATAAGTCATTTGCAAATGTCTTTTCCCATTCCCTAGGGTGCGTTTTAGTTTTATTGATTGTTTTCTTTGCTGTGCAGAAGCTTTTTATCTTGATGGAGTCCCAATGGTTCATTTGTGCTTTTGTTTCATTTGCCTCTGCTGGTGTGTCTAGTAAGAAGCTGCTATGCCAAGGTCAAAGAGGTTACTAACTGTGTTCTCTAGGATTTTGATGGTTTTGTCTCACATTTAAGTCTTTCATCTATTTTGAATCTATTTTTGTGTATGGTGTGAGAAAGTGGCCCAGTTTCATTCTTTTACATGTGGCTGTCCAGTTTCCCAAAAGCAGTGTTGAAGAGACCTTTTCCCATTGGATATTCTTTCCTGCTTTGTTGAAGATTAGTTGTGGGTCCATTTCTGGGTCTTCTCTTCTGATCCATTGATCTATGTGTCTATTTTTGTGCCAGTGCCATACTATGTTGATGATTACAGCTTTGTGATATACCTTGAAGTCCAAAATCATGATGCCTCCAGCTTTGTTTTTCTTTCTCTAGATTGCTTTGGCTATTCATGGTCTTTTGTGGTTCCATACAAATTTTAGGATTTTTTCTAGCTCTGAAAAATTCTGTTGGTATTTTGATAAGGATTGCATTAAATATGTAGGGTGTTTTTGGTAGTATAGACATTTTAATGTTTGTTCTTTGTATCCATGAGCATGGAATATTTTTCCATTTCTTTATGCCATTTTCAATTTCTTTCATCAGCATTTTATAGTTTTTAGAGTATAGATCTTCTACCTCTTTGGTTAGGTTTATTCCTAGGAATCTTATTGTTTTTGGTGCAATTATAAATGGCATTGATTCCTTAATTTCTCTTTCTGCTGCTTCATTATTAGTGTAGAAAAACCCAACACATTTCTCAACATTGATTTTGTATCCTGCAACTTTACTGAATTTGTTTATTGTCTTAGACATAGAAATCATACATTGTTAGTCATAGCAATCAGACAATGAAAAGAAATAAAAGGCATCCATATTCACAAGGAAGAAATAAAACTTTCACTATCTGCAGATGAAATGATACTCTATATAGAAATCCCAAAAGACTCCATGAAGGAACTGTTAGAACTGATAATCTTTTTTAGATAATGAGTTTCTTGAATATTTCAGTCACTGCTTAAGTGAATTAGGCTAAAAATTCCCTTCTAATTAGAGAGAACTTGAAGAAATAACCTCTGGTACTCCTTTTCCATCCATGCTTTTCTACCTCATTTGGTTTGATATGTCTGCCTCCAAGCTGGTGCAAAGACAGCTGGATGACAAACTAAATCCCAAACATGGAAGAGGCTTGAACTCTCTGTCATCATCAGTGTCTCAATACAGAAAATGAATTATCTGTGGAAGCTGAATAAAAATGAGCTGACATAGTTGATGCCTTTCCTGTCCTACCTTTATGGAATAACCAACCATTAGAAAATACTGTTAGCTATCTGGATTCATATTTAAGAATATTTATGTTGACAACAGATAGTCCTAAGATCCATCCTATCACTGGTCATGTGCTTTTGGACCTCTCTTAGGCCTCCTCTATAAAACTGGCCTAAAAAGATTCCTTGCTGGTCATGTTTTTTTCTTTTTCTTTCTTTCTTTCTTTCTTTCTTTCTTTCTTTCTTTCTTTCTTTCTTTCTTTCTTTCTTTCTTCTCTTTCTTTCTTCTTTCTTTCTTTCTTTTTCTGAATCTTAATTTATTTTTATTCAATTGCTAAGGAATTCATGTATTTCAGAAGTTAAAAAATGCTAACAATAGCCAACATGGATTTAGTTCTCTATCATCTACCAGGAACTGGAATAATTTAATATCTGATCTTCACAGTAACCCTGTGAGGTATGAACCATTAATACTCATATTTAACAGATTAATACACAAGCTCAAGGAGTTTAAGCAAGTTGCTTAAAATTACAAATCTAGGTAGAGATGGAGCCAGATTTTGAGCTCAGGTAGTCTGGCTCTAATATCTACGTACTCAGGTGATAATTTCTATGAATGACTTCACTACATGCCACTGCCATAACTGCCTGAGCAAACCTTAGTTGATCTCCTCTGGGGTTTCTTCTGTGTCAGTTTGTCTCTTAGATGTCTGCATTTCTAAGTGATAAAGCCATCAAAACCCATGTGCAATTTTAATGACTCCTGTCTTCATTCCAGACTTCTCAAATAAGCATTTCCTTTTTTTTCTTCCAAGATTTTATTTAAATTCAAGTTAGTCAACATATAGTGTACTATTGGTTTCAGAAGTAGAATTTGGTGATTCATTACTTACATATAACACTCGGTGTTCATCCCAACACATTCTCTCCTTAATGCCCATCAGCCACTTAGCCCATTCCTGTCTCCTAAACCTCCTCCTCTCCAGCAACCCTCAGTTGGTTTTCCGTAGTTAAAGGGTTTCTTTCTACAGGGTTTGTATAATCAACAAATACAATTGATTATATATAAAAGTGTAATGATTTGACATATGTATATTTAACGGAATGATTACTACCAACAGATTATCAGATTAATTAACACACTCATCACCTCACCTAGTTAACCTTTTTTTATAATTTTTGTGACGAGAATGCGTATAGTCTACTCTCTTTGCAAACTTCAAGTACAAAACACAGTACCATTAACTATGGTCACCATGCTGTACATTAGATTCCCAGAGCTTATTCATCTTGTAGGTAAAGGATTGCTCCCTTGAACCAGTATATTTGTCTCCCCTGCACCCCTAGCCCCTGATAACCATTATTGTGCTCTCTGTTCAGTTGGTGTCAGTGATTAGTGTTAATATTCATAAAAACTCCTTTCATAAAACATGGTAGCCGACGTTCTTGATTTATTTCATATGCTCTTCTTCCAGAATAGTCCTATATAAACTTTCCTGTTAAGGAAAACTTAACTTGGTCTGAGGAAACCTGTTTGATATTGGAGCCCAGGGGGTTGAGCATTGACTTCCATAAATGTATGGAAGATAGTGCTTCAAAGTCAGACAGTACAATAAATCCCTTCTGTTGACCACACCTAAATTTAACTGCATTTCCACTTTTGTTCTGCATTCTGTGTTCCTTTTAGTAAAATATTTCCTAATAATCTATTGCTGTCTTTAAGCTTCTACAACAAACAATGTGTGACTCATATCATAGAGTTAGCAGTGAGTGAGTCTTGATTTCACAAGGCTGCTTATTATTATCACAATGGAAATTTCCAGTCTGATCTTTCTACCTGTTTTCTTAAGATATGAAAGACTTTGTGCAAAAGTGCAAATTGGACTTCCAGTTTGTGTCTATAGTTATGAGGGATTGTTACTAGTCACATGCAAAAAAGAAAAAGAAAAAAAAGAGAGAGAGAGAGAGAGAGAGAATCATTCAATTCCATGCATTTCCAAATAGTAGTTCAATTTCATCAGATTTTCCATTCTGTTTTGATTTTGTGTAGAAAGCTTGAATTCAATATTAGCATTAAGGACTTGAAGCCAAATTGTTTTCCCCACAAGTTGCCAAAAGGACCAATCAACAGAGTAAATGTAGATAGAGCATCATTCATAGTGGCTGGATGTATAACATCTGTTACATGGGACTCTGTTCAAGGCAATTACAAAGTGAGGAGGAGCCCAACCAAAAATATTTTGACAGTAACTCCTTAGCTGAAGACTGAAATCACGTACATGTGTATGAAATGTGAGTTTGGCTAAAGGATGCCAAACTATCTACCTGGAAACTAATGACATCATCATCATCCAGGATTATTAACCAGTTCACTGACAGACTACAGACTTATCAGATGTTGAGAAAGGACAGAAAGAAAAATGTGGTTACCAGCCCTTTAGGAGATTAAAACATAAACAAATCCTTTATATATAATTCGTGAGCACATCTGTAAATTACGTGAAACAGATTAGCAAACCCTACAACCATCAATAAGTAAAATCAATAATAGAGTGAGAAAGGAGAAACAACCTTGTGGAAAATAGAAAAAGAGGGAATATAAGGCAAGATTATTTCCTGTGAAAAAAATTCCACACATTTTCAAGATTTCCCTAAATTTCACCCATTTTATAATCAAAGGCTCCACTGCTGGTGAAAACAGTGACCAAATAGAAATTTAATTATAATTGAGAGTTGAATTAGTACGTGTATTTGAGTGTGCAACCTATGTGAATTATAATAATTGTACTTTAACAGAATCCCCTCCTCAAACATGGGATGATTTTTTTTTCATATTTAACTACTTATTGAAACTAATATGGCAATACTGTTATTTTTTATTACATCATCCCATATTATACTGTATTATAAGTTCTTGCTTTTAAACATTTCTTGAACAACTATGGAGATGCTAATTATTCCCTTGTCTCAAGTTGGTAATTATTCTCAGGAGTTTGTGGGACATGTTGGCAAACCGTTTGTTGCTTTTTGTTGAGAGGCTATCCATCTCTGCAGAGAATTATTATTTTGGTTGGCTTGTAATTAATTACTACTTATTTATACTTCAATTTCCCATGATTTTCATAATAACTTCATAAAAATATCAGTAATCAAAACTCACGCAGCATGTGGAGTCATGTACCATTTTGGCTGAAATTCAGTGTTTATGTGTCATAATAAATAGCTCAGCCAAATTGTTACCAGCCTGCAAGGTATATTTTTAGATTCTTCATCCAAGGAGATTTTAAAACAAAATCAAACAGCTTCTGGGTACATTCATCAGTGTTTTCCCACCAAACTATATTGAGTACAAAGAGCAAAGGGAATTGATCTTTTAGCTCCGGGCAACATGTGGTTATCACTAGAGTACAATGTGAAGCTTGAAGTCGCCTTCAACTTATCACTGTCCCTGCTGTTGTAATACCATAAAGGGCTAGAGAGGCAGCAGTAAAAAGTATAGCCCTGGATAATAGAGGAAAACATACTGTTCTCTTTATGCTTGTTAATAGGGCATGACAATTGTTCCCAAACTGCCTGGAAGCCATTGTGCCTTGCTACTCTGGAGTGTGACAGCTGATGCAGTGAAGGACACAGTTACTTAGTGAATGCAAGCAAGGCATTTCCCCTACCAGTAAGATGCCAAATTCTTGGAGCACTCATGGGCTTTGGAAAGCCTCATAGGGATTTTTCTTTGGTAGGCAAATAAAATGGCTTAATTTAACCCCATTTATTTAAAGTAGGTCAAAAGATGGATTATTCCATTTGGACTTGGAAAAGAGATTACATTTTCAGAAACTGTAATTGCCCTATGAAATTGATGCAAGGCAAGGAGTTTGTTTCATATGATAAATGGAGGCAGGAATATTAATCAAAACAACATTCTGTAATTAATATAACTTTATAGACATTTGTAGTTTCTCAAGCCCTTGTTAAATTCTCTCATTCAGTTATGCAATTGTCATAACACTATGAAATAAGTGCTCCTATAGTTCCTCTGTTATAGGTAGGGAAAGGATACTCAGTGAAGCTAATTAGCTACATATGGTTACAGAAGTAAAAATTGGAATAACAAGAACTCAAACTCTGATAAACAGTGCTTAGGGGGCCAACCCAAGCTTTCTCTTGGACTACCTTACTTTTTAAAATAATAGCAACAACAATAGCTACAACTGAGAACTTTCTAGATGCCAAAAACCTTACTGAGCTCTCTACATATTTCATTTAATCCTCACTGCATTCTCTTAGAAAGCAACCATTATCTCCATTTACAAATGAGAAAACCTTGTTATACTGGATTACTAAAGAATAAATATTCTAGCAATGGTTTATTAGAGTAGCTAAGCCAAGATACTAGGCTGTACATTTTCTCTTCTAAGATGGTAGCACTAAGAAATTAACCATAACAACTTTTCAACTTAAGGAAATAGTTATAGTAGTTTTATGATGTATAATTCTTTTTCTCTTAAATAGGAACAGAATATAATTATTTGAATATAATTGTAAGGTAAATTTTATACAGTAAATTGTATTCTTCTAATGAATATATTAAACTGTAGATTCAGATGCATTCTATTCTAGGAAAAAGGGATTCTTGCTATAACTATTAAACAATACAAGAATATGTTTTTTTTCTTACTGCTTGCTAAATACTTTCTCAGGAATTATGGGCATCAAAAATTTGCAAATTTTTGAAGAATGCTAACACCTTGTATAAAATACGTAGGAAATAAATCATTCTCTGATGGAATTGGAAGTTGGCACAAATGTTCTAAATCAGTGTAATGTGCTAAAATGTAACAAACTTATTTTTTTTTATTTATTTTTTTATTGGTGTTCAATTTACTAACATACAGAATAACCCCCAGTGCCCGTCACCCATTCACTCCCACCCCCCGCCCTCCTCCCCTTCTACCACCCCTAGTTCATTTCCCAGAGTTAGCAGTCTTTACGTTCTGTCTCCCTTTCTGATATTTCCCACACATTTCTTCCCCCTTTCCTTATATTCCCTTTCACTATTATTTATATTCCCCAAATGAATGAGAACATATAATGTTTGTCCTTCTCCGACTGGCTTACTTCACTCAGCATAATACCCTCCAGTTCCATCCATGTTGAAGCAAATGGTGGGTATTTGTCATTTCTAATAGCTGAGTAATATTCCATTGTATACATAAACCACATCTTTATCCATTCATCTTTCGTTGGACACCGAGGCTCCTTCCACAGTTTGGCTATCGTGGCCATTGCTGCTATAAACATTGGGGTGCAGGTGTCCCGGTGTTTCATTGCATTTGTATCTTTGGGGTAAATCCCCAACAGTGCAATTGCTGGGTCGTAGGGCAGGTATATTTTTAACTGTTTGAGGAACCTCCACACAGTTTTCCAGAGTGGCTGCACCAGTTCACATTCCCACCAACAGTGTAAGAGGGTTCCCTTTTCTCCGCATCCTCTCCAACATTGGTTGTTTCCTGCCTTGTTAATTTTCCCCATTCTCACTGGTGTGAGGTGGTATCTCATTGTGGTTTTGATTTAACAAACTTATTTTTTAAAAATTTGTCTCAAGAAAATACTTTGGTCAACATACACAGCCACATGTTCAAGGATATGAAAGGTAAATGAACTTAAAAGGGTTGTAACAAAGGGTTTCGTGATGGTCAGTGTTGTGTGTCAGTTAGCTAGGCTCTAGCCTCCATTAGAAACACTTATCTAGGTGTTGCTCTGAAGATATTTTGTAGATGTGGTTAAAGTCCATAATCATTTTACTGTATTGTTTAAGGGAGATTATCGTAAGCCTTACTGGATCACATAAAAGACCTTAGGAGCAGAATTGAAGCTTCCTGAGGAAGAAGAAATTTCACTTGCAGGTAAGAGCTTTGGTTCACGCCTGAGAGTTCCAACCTCCACTTTTGACAACTCACCCCAATACGTGCCTTGCCAGTTCCCACAATCATATAAGCCAATTACAATAAATCCACTAATATATCTCCTATTACATTTTTCTGGTCAAATGGATGCAGTCTATAAAAGAATCTGAATAAGTTGTTACAATCATATATATACATATACATGGTCGTATATACATATATATGTATATATATATTTACATCTTCATATACATACACAACTGCATGATTCTATAAATCTATGTAATCAGAAGCCAAAATATTAAGAGGCGATTTAATTTTGTATTTAGGTTTTTATTTATTTTTATTTTACTCATTTTCCTTTCTTCTGTATTCCTGTGTTTTTAGAAGCCAGCGTAAACTGTGTATTACTTTTAGTTCTATTACAAAGAACATTTTGTGCAATAAATGTACATATATAGACACATATACCCCATGTATGTGTGAGTAGATGTAGACAGAATTAAATAAGGTATAGATATAATTGCTAAAAGCTTTTGGAAGGTACAAATAGGATCGTACAGTATACTTATTGTTTTCAAAACCACCAAACTATCTCCCTAAGTGGCTTTATCACTTTGCACTCCTACCAGCCATGGAGAATTCCTGTTGCACCACATCCTCACCAGCATTTGGTGTTGCAGTGTTTCAGATTTGGAGCATTCTAATTATTAGGTACGTAGGTAGAATTTCATTATTGTTTTAATTTGCCTCTCCTTGATGACGTACAGGGTGGCGCATCTTTTCATATGCTTGTCATCCGAAAACTTCTATGGCGAGTTGTCTGCTAGGGTCTTTGTTCATTTTTTATTTGGGTTGTTTATTTCCTTATTTTTGAATGTTAAGAGTTGTTGGAATATATCGGATAACAGTCCTTTATCAAGATGTGGGGTTTTTTGTAAATATTTTTGCCTAGTCTGTGGTTTCTCTTATTTTCTTGACACTGTTTTTCTGAGAGCAGAAGTTTTTGATTTTAATGAAATTCAGCTACTTTCATGAATCATACCTTTGGAATTGTATCTGAAATGTCATCAGCATACTCAGGGTCATCTAGAATTTCTCCTAGGTTGTTTTCCAAAAATTGATAGTTTTGTATTGTACACGTAGACCTGTGATCCATTTTGAGTTAGGTTTTTTTTGTTTTTTTGTTTCTTGTTTTTTTCATAAATTTGAGTTAGTTTTTGTGAAAGGTCGAAAGTCTGTGTTCTGGCACCATTTGTTGAAATGACTGTCTTTGTATTGCCTTTGTTCCTTCATCAAAGATCAGTTGACTATATTTATGGTCTTTTTCTGGGCTGTCTATTCTGTTCCACTGATTATCTGTTATTTTTGTCAATACCACACTGTTTTTTTTTTTTTTTTAAGATTTTATTTACTTATTCATGAGAGACACACAGAGAAAGGCAGAGACACAGGCCGAGGGAGAAGCAGGCTCCATGTGGGGAGCCTGATGGGGACTCGATCCCAGGACCCTGGGGTCACAACCTGAGCCAAAGGCAGACGCTCAACCACTGAGCCCCCAGGCATCGTACCACACTGTCTTGATTTCTATAGTTTTATAGTAAGTCTTAAGGTCAGGTAGTGTCAGTCCTCCAACTTTGTTTTTCTCATTCAATATTGTATTGGCTACTCTGGATATTTTGACTCTCCATTATAAACCTTGGGATAAGTTTGTCAATATTCACAAATAGCTTTCTGGGATCTTGTTTGAAAGTGAATTGAATCTATAGATCAAATTGGATGGAACTGACATCTTTAAACATTTAGTTTTTCTATATGCTAACATGAAATATCTATTTAATGCTTTTTAAATTTTATTAATAAGAATTTTATAGTTTTTTACTGATGTTATATATACATATTATTAGATTTATACCTATGTCATGCTGTGGAGTGCTAATGTATGATATTGTGCTTTTAATTTAGAATTTACTGTTCATTACTGGTCTATAGGAATGTGATTGACTTTATTGTATTATGTTTATATTGTGAAAACTAACAATAACTATATATTAATTCCAATAACTTTTTTGTTGATTTTTTCACATTTTCTACATAGACAATCATTCCATCTGAAAATACAAAAGACAGTTTTATTTCTTCCCTCTTAATCTTTGTAGATTTTATGTCCTTTTCTTCTGTCCTATTGTGTTAGCTAAGATTTCTAGTTCACCCTTTATACTTGATCTAAGTGGAAAATCTTCAAGCTAATAATCATTAAATATAGTGTTAGCTGATGGGTTTTTGTAGATATTCTTTTTTTTTTAAGTTTTTATTTGACTTCAGTTAGTTAACATATGATGTAATATTAGTTTTAGGTGTACACTATAGTAATTGAACACTTCCAGATATTACACAGTGCTCATTACAAGTACACACCTTAATTCCCAACACCTGTTTAACCTACCCCACACATACCTCTCCTCTGGTAACCATAAGCTTGTTCTCTATACTTAAGAGACTCTTTCTTTCTTTCTTTCTTTCTTTCTTTCTTTCTTTCTTTCTTTCTTTCTTTCTTTCTTTCTTTCTCCTTTCTTTCTTTCGTTATATATATATATATATATATATATATATATATGTATATATTTTTTTTTTTTTGACAGAGAGAGATAATAAACAGGGGCAATGGCAGAGGGAGAGGGAAAAGCAGGCTCCCACTGATCAAGGATCCTGATGGGGGGCTCAATCCCAGAACCCTGGGATCATGACCTGAGCTAAAGGCAGATGTTTAATATGCCAAAACACCCATGTGCCCCAAGAATCTATTTCTTGATCTCTCTTTTTCTCCCTTTTGTTATTTATTTTCTCTTTGCTTGTTTATTTTGTTTTATGAGTGAAAACATATATTTGTCGTTCTCCGACCCACTATTATACTCTCTAACTCCATCTATATCATTGCAAATGGCAAGATTTTATTCTTTATTATGGTTGAATAATATTTCATTGTGTATATCACATCTTCATTATCCATTCATCAATCAGTGAACACTTGAGCTGCTTCCATGTATTGGCTATTGTAAGTAATGCTGTTATATACATTAGGGTGCATGTATCCTTTTGAATTAGTATTTTTGTATTCTTTGGATAAATAATCAATATTGTAATTACTGGAGCATAAGGTAATTCTCTTTTTAACTTTTGGAAGACCTCCGTACTGTTTTCTAAAGTGACTGCACCAGTTTGTATTGCCACCAGTAGTGCAAGAGGGTTCCCCCTTTCTACATAGTCTCCAACACCTGTTGATTTTAGCCATTCTGACAGGTGTGAAGTAATATATCTCATTGTGATTTTGATTTGCATTTCCCCGACAGTAAGTGATGACGTGTCTGTTGGACCTCTGTATGTCTTCTTCGGAAAAATGTTCATATCTTCTGCCCATTTTTTAATTGGATAATCTGCTTTTTGGGTGTTGAGTGGTATAACTTCTTTATATATTTTGGATCAGATGCATCATTTCCAAGTATTTTCTCCCATTGCCTTTAAGTTTTGTTCATTGTTTCCTTTGCTGCAGAAGCTTTTTATTTTGATGTTGTCCCGTTTATTTTCGCTTTTGTTTCCCTTGCCTCGGGAGATGTATCTAGAAAGAAGTTGCTATAGCTAATGTCAAAACAGTTACTTCCTGCGTTCTCTTTTAGAATTTTTATAGTTTCCTGTCTTACATCTAGATCTTCAACCCATTTTGAATTAATTTTTGTATTGGTAAGAAAGTGGTCCAGTTTCATTCTTTTGCATTTTATTGTCCAGCTTTCCTAACACCATTTGTTCAAGAGACTGTCTTTTTCACTCTTCAATATTTTTTCCTGCTTTATTAAAGATTAATTTACCTATAAAAATGCTAAAACTGATAAACAAATTCAGTAAAGTTTCAGGATACAAAATCAATGTGTATATATATATATATATATATATATATATATATATATAAACAAAATCAATGTATAGAAGAAATCTGTTGCAATAATGAAACAGCAGAAAGAAAATTTAAGGAAACAATCTCATTTACAATTGCATCAAAAACAAAAAGATACCTAGGAATAAACCTATCCAAAAATGAAAGACCTATACTGTGGAAACTATAAAACACACAAAGATGACAGAAATTGAAGATGACACAAAGAAATGGAAGGACATTCCATGCTCATGGATTAGAAGAACAAATACTGTTAAAAATCTATACTACCCAAAGCAACTACATGTTCAATGCAATCTCTATCAAAATGCCAATAGCTGGGGTGCCTGGGTAGTTCAATAGGTAAGCACTTGATTCTTGATCTCAGCTCAGGTCTTGACCTCAGGGTTTTTCACAGAACTAGAACAGATAATCCCCAAATTTTGTAGATATTCTTTATCAAAGTGAAGAGTTCTCCTCTTCCCTAGTTTACTGAGAAATGTTTTCCTTTTTTAAAAAATCATAAACCAATTTTGGAAAATGTCAAATGCTTTTTCTACATCTATTGATATGACTACGTAATTTTTTTTCTTTTTTAGCATATCGATGTGATTAATTAATCCATTTTTGGATGTTGAACCAGCCTCACATACCTGAATAAGTCCCACTTGGTCATGGTGTATAATTCTTTTTATACATTCTGGATTTCATTTACTAAGATTTTGTTGGAGGGTTCTGAAACTATACTTATGGGAGATATTGGCTTGCAGTTTGCTTATAGTGCTTTTGTCTTTTTTTGTCATTCGGGTCATGCTGGCCACATAAAATGAGTTATGAAGTATTCTTTCTGCTTCTATTCTTTGAAAGAGATTGTAGAGAATTGATATAATTTATTCCTTACATATTTGTAGAATTCACTAGTGAACATCTAGATCTGGTGTTTCTTGCTTTGGACTATTACTAATTATTGGTTCTATTTCTTTAATTGATATAGGCCTATTCAGATGGTCAATTTCTTTCTGTGTGAGTTTTGGCAATTTCAAGAAATTGATCCATTTCATATAAGTTATCAAATTTTGGAGCATAGATTTGTTCATAATATTCTTTTATTATCTTTTCAATGCCTATAGGATCTGTAGTGATGTTTCCTCTTTCAATTTTGATATTAGTGATATGAATTACCTTTGTCTGGCTAGAGCTTCACCAATTTTGTTGATCTTTTAAAATAAATCATTATGTTTTTGTTTGTTTGTTTGTTTGTTTTTGTTTTTGTTTTATCTAGATTCAAAGACCTTACTAAGTATATCAATGCTTTGTGAATTGTTTCTCCCAGATAGTTTCTTTGTAGTGACCATCTTTAAAGTTTCCATCTCTCTGGTGAAATTACACATCTAAACTTGTGTGTCTATCTTCACTAGAATCTCTAACATATTACATATAGTTATTTCAAATTTTCCAATAGATCTAACTTCTATAACATATTTAAGAGTGGTTCTGAGTATTGCTTTTTTCTCTTCACAAGTATTTTTGTCCCTACTCCATAATTAGAACTTTATCCCCATCCTATAAATCCTTTCTTCAGGTAGAGTGAATATTTACACTGTTCTCAGACCACTTCTTTGAAATTTGCCCTGTAAATTAAAGTTTTTGTGTTTTTTCCACTCCTATGTGAAGCAACGTGTCTGAGGCCAGGTAGAGTTTTATTTTCAATGTGATGGCATGCCATTCTCTGTTAATATTCTTTACCCTGCAGACAGTCTTGTGCATTGTATGGAAGATATATGTGGCAAAATTTCCCAGCGGCAGCTTGTCACTTTTCTCCAGCCAGAACTAATGAAAATGATTTATCCAGATTCTTTCTCAATTTATTTAATATATATAGTTTTCACCTGCAAAATAGGATTAAACTCATGTACTTCACCTTATTCCTCTTAAGAATTAAATAAGATAATATATTATAATGTGTGTGTATAGACACACACACACACATAAAACACATTCATCATTCTCTATAATAAATAATAATCATAATAGAGCTTTTCCCCCAAATTTAAATTTTACAATCTCAGGAGCCTTTAGGGCAAATTCTGAGCTGGATGTTTCAGTGATAGAGATTTATTATTATTTTCAAACTTGAATATATAAAGATCATACAATATATAATATAATATTAGGTAGAAAAATCCCAAACAATTCACCCAGAAATTCATATATAAGGCTTGCTCATGAATCATGCTAACAAATAAAGAGCAAGAACAGATATGGGAATCTAAATAAAATGATTATGTCACATTTTTGTTCACCCTCTGCCCCAGCCTCTTAATATCCAAGCTTCTCTACCCTAATACAAATAGAAAGTAATGAGTTATACTATGAGCAGGGGTGTCTGTTCGGTTTAGATAAGCACTTCAAAGTTCATGTGTTTATCTCGATTATCTGCTCCTCTTGAGACAGAAAAATTATTTTGGGTATCTTTCTAGACCAGGTTTACTAATGATATATTTTTTCCTCTTTCTAAAATCTTCAGGATAAAAGTATAAATTAAAAACCATCAATCTGTATACTGATACAACCAAAGTCAGAAATTCTACATACAAATCAAATGTAAAGTGTACTTTAGAGGTCAAAGGAAGATTATAAATGTCCTAAATTTATCAAAGCAGCCACAAATTTTATAGTAGATTTTCAAAATGGGTTGCCATCTGATTGTCAAAAATCCTGTCTATTGTGCTTTTATGGAATTAATTGTATTTATAAGGAAGGAAAGTAAGAATTTTATTATACAGGAGAAGAAAAATACAGGAGAAAAAGAATAGATGAAGGGAAGACAGGCAAAGTTTCATGTTGTTACTAATGACTATAGGAAGATATTCGGAAGTGTTTTCCCCAAATAAGAATATCTCAGAATATATGTTAATTACTTTTCGAAAGAGAATCACAGGCCCAAAATGGAGTTCATTATGTCAAGGCCCTATGTCAATAAACCGAGATTTAATACATAACCTAATTGCAGTTACAACCCCTAATGGAATGTAACCCTTAATGATCCAAACTGGAATTTCCTGGTCAAGGCTAGGAAGTATTCCACTGATAGACCCCTTCCATTCACTTGAGGAGGGTGACTTTGCCTAAAACAATGCATTCTTTGCTCTTAGTTTCTTTCTATTGACAGCTCCCTGCCCCCCCCACCCCCCCATTATGTGTAGCTCATCAGAGCTCTATTTGTTAGGTGGGTGGTGCTGGATTCACGAATCATTTAATAAATCCGATTAGAACTTCCAAGTATTACCTGGTTGAATTTTGTTTTCAAACATATCACACACACACACACACACACACACACACACACACACTACTACTACTACTTTTACCACTTCTCCATGGCTAGAGACATGATTTTTGCAAAACTGTGATCTAAGTCATTAATAATTCAGAAAATGAAATAGTTATACCATAAACCTACAACAAGCCCTAGTCACCTCAAGTACTAAATACAATCAGAAATAGTCCTTTTATTCATTTGCTGATTCAACATTCTTAGCAAATACCTGTTATATGGAAAAGCCCAGTGTAAGATGCTATGAGGAATAAAAATAAATGTGACTAAGAGCTTGCCTTTATATTTCTTAAAACAAATAGTGGGGAAAATTATAAATAACTTTCAGTTAAATAAAGACATTTTGAAATAATGTTTATATGTGGTATTCTTTGTTTTTGTTGTTTTTTAAGATTTTATTTATTTATTTGAGAGAGAGAGAAAGCAGAGTGAGAGACCATGAGTGGGGATAAGGGGCAGAGGGAGAGGGAAGAGCAGACTCCTCACTGAGCAGGGAAGCCATATGGAGGGCTCAATCCCAGCCCCAAGGGATCATAACCTGAGCAGGAAGGCAGACACTTAACCAACTGAGCCAGCCAGATGCCCCTCTATGTGGTATTCATTGAAAAGAAAGAAAGACACTTGATATTGTCTGATGGTTAGCATCAAGAAGAGTTTTGAAAATGTGACAAAATTTGAAACTTCATATGAAGAGAGATTTTCGTAATCCAGTCTAAAAAGAATTTAGGGGAAGCATATCCAGAAAACTAGTCTGATGCTGTATTTCCAGCATGAAACATATGGGAAAATGCAATCAGAAATGATGCTGCAAATTTTATTATTTAATTTTTTAAAAGATTTTATTTATTTATTTGAGAGAGAGAGAGAGAGGAGAGAGAGATAAGGAGCAGGGTGAGGGGCAGAGGGAGAAGCAAACTTCCTGCAGAGCAGGGAGCCCAACACAGGGCTCGATTCCAGAACCCTAGGATCATGACCTGAGCTGAAGGCAGATGCTTAACCAAATGAGCCACCCAGGTGTCCCTGAAAATTTTATTTTCAACGAGATTGGAGAAGCCCATAAATGTTACACAGGAGCACTTGGACTTTGTTCTGCAGATAAGAGTTGTTGAGCCTTCCGGGAGAAATAAATGATCTGATCCAGATCTTTTCATTCTAAATATTTCACAGGTCCCAAAGGCGTTGAAGGCAGTTCAAAAAAGAAATGCTTTGACTGACATTCATCCAATTTCACAACCGGATGACCTTACTGGCCATACAGGGTTTTCTCATTTCTTCCCTCTGTTACTAGCACCTTCTTTAGATTCAATCATTATATGAAAGCGGATATTTTTATTCATTAGTTCTCCTATTTGTCAGATAGAGTTGTCTTGACTTTTTTTTTTTTCCCCCAAAAACATAGCTCACTCCCGACCTAGAAGGATTAAGTTTTGATTTGTTTTACCTGTTGGAATTTTAAACAAGCTGCTATGCGCTTAAAGTTTTAAACAGAACTTAAATGACAAAAATTATGTAGTGAAAGTTGCTCATTTAGTGGATTCCTTTAACACAAGTTTCTACTTCCTTCATTGTGCATTCCTGCCGAACTCCTCTGTGATCCATTCATTATACACATATCCCTTTCACTTTAAATTACCTGGTCTTTTTTTTTTTTTTTTTTTTTTTTTTTTTGTGAGGATTGGCACTCTGCCTTCGTGATTTATAACTTCTTCATGATAAACCATTATTCTATCATTAGTAATTAGGATCACTTAGTCTTGTTTTTTCCTCCTCCTCCCACACAAAACTTCTGCTCATTCACTACTAGTCACAATGGAAAAAAACAAAAACAAAAACAAAAACAAACAAAAAAAAAAACAGGAATTTAAATCAACAGTGTGATCTTGTTGAGAAGCAAACACCAAGGACTGTGATTGGTATGTTTACATGAATAGGGATGATATTAAAATGCACCCTCACAGCAAATGCCAAATATCAACGGTACCTTAACTACCCCATTCTACGTGAAACCGAACTTTCTTGTGATTCAGAGGCTGTGCCGTAGATCCAATGGGATCATTTTTACATTGGTTCTTTTTACTGTGTAAGAGATTTAGGCAGCAGCTCTTGTTTGGCATTTTAATGATTTTATCGTCAGATGCTCTCACTAATAACAATAAGCAGAAGACCTCTCACAAACATTCTAGTACCCTTCTGGGGCACCATGATTACTATTTTTGTTGTCATTGTTGTTTTTATGTGTTATTCTTGCCTCTCACCAGACACACGGTTTTAAGGAGTCATAATGCTGTCATATATGTAGGTAGAATTAGTATTTTCTTACTAAGTGCTACAGGAGCTTCAGGCAGGAAGCAATTATTTTATTATTTGATTTAAGAAAGATGCAATATTTACTGAAGCAGCTGAAATTAAGTTTCTCATTTATAATTGAATTACACCATCAGCAAGACTGCTTGAAATTTCAATGGGCAGCTGTAGAATTTTATGAACTATATCTACTAATACCAAGTGGATCTTGAAAATATATAATTTACTTCTTTTCGCTTCTCCAAACTCTTTTTCTTCTCCAGAGTACCAATTTATATAGTAGAGGCTTGAATTGTGGCAATGTTGTCTAGTCTTGACTCTGCTGTTTCTGTAAATCCAGATCATTCAACGTCGTTTATCACCTCAAACATGACCCCATTCTTCATACTAAAAAATGACCTTTACATTTCCAAGGTGACTTTCTTTGAACAACCAGAAGAAAAATGTGTTCCCTTATTTCTCACTATTTTTCAACCCTGCACAGCCTTCAGAGACCACACTCGAAAAGGATTTAGAGCCTAAGATAATCTGAGGATGACCCATTTAATTGACAAACAGACCTTTAACCCGCTGGATGGATACATCAGTCTAATAGAAAAACATGCATTTTGTTTTCCGGCTCAGGCATTTTCGTCAATATTAATACAACCCTACTCCGTCATTTCTGTAAGTATAATGCCTGCAAGGGGGTAACTGCACTCTAACATTGAACTGGATCCTGAAACTAAATAGGACCATAGTAAGGTAATCAGCATCTTTCTTTCCTTTTTGGAGATCTAGGAGAGAGACATGTTTTTGAATTTTTGAGGATGTCCTATGTTGTCTTATGTATTTAACTAACCTTCTTTCCCCACTCTATGCTTTTTATTTTAGGCATTTTTCTACTGACATACTAATCCCCCTACCCACCCATCATGTTTTTCATTTTAGGCATTTTTTCTATTGACATATTTTCCAATGAACTAAGTTTGTTTTGTGATGTAGCCAATCTGTTGCCTAAATTATGTTTAAAAACTTCATATATATTATTAAATATAGGATTTTCATTTTATTCTTTATATAGGTTCCAAGCATCTGTTGAAATTCACCAATATTTCGTGTTTCTATCCCTTTTCTTTCTGTATTCTCTAACATATTAATCATAGTTATTTAAAATTTTTTTAAATTATTGCCTGGTAACTCAAATACCAAAAGTTTTAAAATTCTTATCTGGTGACTCCAGTACTCTAATTCCAATATATATACCTATGTGTTTTTAACTCTTTTTTCTTCTGTTGATTATTGACCATATTTTTGTGCTTCTCGCCATGTCTCAAATAAAGGAAGCAAAGAGCCTCAAGGTGATGCTCTCCACCTATAGAACCTATAACTACTTTTTTTTTTCTTTTTTTACTTTCTTTCTTTCTTTTTTTTTTTTTTTTTGTTAGGAAGCTAGGAAGAGAATAGACCTCTCAATACAAAATGAATTGACCTTAGTTAAACTTACATAAGGCTTAGCTGACCTCTGGTTCAACTGTATTTCTCTTGCCTGGACTCCTGGTGCTTTGGGCACCTAGCTGAATTTCAAGTTTTGGGTATTTTTGTCTGTTTGTTTGTTTATGTTGTTTTGCTTTACCCTGAAAGTCTATAATAAGTCCATATATCTTATTTCCTAGACCATTTCTGCACTATTCCCTTTATACAGTTCCAAATCTAGGAAGTACTGGAGACTAGTGGTCAGTTGGAGACAAGCTCCCTCCTTTGTTAGCCTTTACTACATAAGTACTGGGAGACTGAAAGATGGATCAGTAAGTCTTTAGAAAGCTCTCAGCTTAGCCCCTCAGAGGCCTATGTGGTAACCCATAACTCTGTAGAAGTGGTTGGGTCAAGCCAGCTGATCACCTGATATCTCTAAGTCTCTGATCTTTATACCATCTCTGAGTGGCCATTGAAAGGTTATCAATTTCTCTTTTCCCCTGTGAGGCCTCTCAAACTGGGATGAATCTATTCCTTAGCCCACATCCAAAATCAAGAACTGCCACTGGGAGAAAACCATTATTGATTGTCAGTGTAACTTGTAATGTAAAACCCTGAAAAGGAACACTGAATAAAGTAGGATACATCCCAGAAGTATGGTGGTCTGGAAACAAACCATGCGTGTGTCAAGAAGTATGAGCTTCCATTACCTACTGATGTAACCGGAGAAAATTGTGCTGCTTTTTTCTCCTTCTTACTCTTTTGTTGTTAAGTCTTAGAGAAATTGAGTGTGAAAGGCTCTCATGGCTTTGGTTTCATCTTGGTGAGACCCATGCTTGGAACCAAAACCCAGAGGTTTTAAATTTAAGGTTCATGAGAGGAAAAGTAGTTGAGAACCTGGAAACTTTTGATAATGTAATAGATCATATTGGGCCATTAACCTCTAAGTAAATCAGAAGGTAAATTAAATTCACATATCAGTATTCTGTGTTTTGTTATCATTGGGTTAACTTTCCATTCAGATCTGTATGGTAGGGACAAAAAGCTTACTGTATTATTTAGTGTCTTGTTTTCAGTAGTTCTATATAACATTTGTGTAATCTAGAGATTATAAATATTCATTATGGAAAAGTGTATCTGTATAATATTTGTTGCTTAATTTTTTCCCCACATTTAAATTCCCAAGCCATATTTGTTATAAGAGGAGCTTACTCCCTCCATTATGATTTTTAACTCCTATCTGCAAACTCACTGATAATGTTTAAAAATTAGCTAACCAATATAAAGGACTATAAGCTTCTTTCAAAGATGAAAACATATCTAATTTTTTCTATTATGTTATTCTTTCTATAAAATAATTGTATGATTCTTCAGATTTTAAAGCAATAAAAAATGTTTACAACATATAATACTTTCTCAAAAAGAGAATTGTCTACTTACTTTCTAAAACTGTCCTGAACTGGGACATCTGGGTGGTTCAGTTGGTTAAGCACCTAACTCTTGATTTTGGCTCAGGTCATGATCTCAGGGTCATGAGATCAGGCACCACATGCAGCTCTGTGCTGCGTGTGGAGCCTGCTTAAGATTTTCTTCTCTCTCTCCTTCTCCCTCTGCCCTTCCCTGCTCTCTCTCTCTCTCTAAAATAGAACAAAACAATAAAAAACTGTCCTGAGCTAAATATACACATGGAGGTACAAAGCTCAAAAGAATATCAATGTGGAACATTACTTAACATCTTATGCCCATATATAATTCCTATAAATTGACTAATGGGCACATAGATAAGTTTTCCCAGTATGAACACGGTACTTTACTACTGCATTTTTAGTGTTTGTGTATATACCCACTCATGAATGATCTCATCTCCAAAAAAACTCACATGTGAGGTGTTTATGCCACAGAACCCTTCCACAGTAACCATAATTACCTTTCTAGTAAATCAATAAAGCATAATACAAATATAATTGCCATTCACATGTGTAGGTCGAATCTAATCCCACTTATATAAAATATATTATCTTCACACTAACTATATTTAAAGTCAAATTTGGGGGCATATTTTATAACCCACCTCTTCCCATACCTTTTTAATAAAGATATAAGTTCAAAACTAGGGAAAGAGCTGCAAATAGTGATTATAAAATTTGATGTGCTCATGTGCACACTTCAATTAGAATCAGAGAATCAACCTACTTTTTACCTGTGAGATCATCTATCTTCATGTTAAATACACCAGATAAGAGGATTCAGCAGGTTAACACAATGCTCGTTTGTTGAGTACTGTTCAGAAGGAGAATGAGATTTCGTAAAACTGTGGTGGGCAACAGTTTATTCAAAATTCTTAAATTCTGTGTTCCCACAATTTATGCTTTCCCCCCACTCCTCATGCTACTTCTTCTATCTGCTTTGATTTTGAAAATATGGTAAGAGTCATAGCCTACTTTTAATCTTTGAAATCCTAAGAAGACCCTTTTTAGGTTTTTGTTTTGTTTTGTTTTGTTTTTTTTAATCAAAATGAAACTCAAAAGTAATTAACTTCAAAATTCCCAAACATATCATGAAATAGTGTATATACTGATGAGGTCAGGATAACTTTATTCTTAAATTCTACCCAGTTGCTGACATTTTATATCATACCTCCAAGATATTGGTTGAAATCTGATTTAAATGACTTAAATAACTCTAAGCTGAATAATAGCCCCGTGGTCTTCTGTTGATTGAAAGTAAATGTCAAGGTGATAAAAACTAATCAACTCTGTTTTACTCCATTGAAATGTTAAAAATTCCATAAACCTAAAATTCACAAACAATAGCTGTCCTTACTTTAAGGACACCTGGTATTGCCATTTTTATGATTCTACTAGGTTTCAGAATAGCTTCTGGATTCACATCAGACACCTATAAATGTCTCAAGCTTTATGCTATAAAAAAGGAAAACTGCCAAAAGACGAACAATATTTCAAATAAGTTTCGTGTCTTATAAACTTTTTTAAGAGCCGAACTTTCCATATTAGTAGGAAGTCACAATTATTAATCTGAATATCACAGAGCAATAAATCAAATGGTCAAATATAGTTGGTACTCACAATTATTTTGAAATTATATTCTATACCAATCACTAAAATTTTTAATGTTCATTTATAAAAACAAAATGGCTGTCTGGTGATTAGTCATTTGTGAAGGATTACTGCCTGGAAAGCTTTTATGAAGCTTGAAATTTACAGTAAGTTGACGTTAGTCATTCTTTCATTCCTTCAGAATGAATGGCCATAAATCTCAGTGTGTATGTACTATGTCAATGTGACAGTGCACGGTATCAAGGTGGTGTATAAAATTCTCAAAGCTGTTTAGTTAAATATGCTCCATTTCAGTCAGAAAGTACTGATCATGAACTAACATGATTTAAAGATATTTGTTTGCTTCTTTTCCTTTTCTTTTTGACTATAATTCAAGAAATTCAGACACCCAGAAAAAAATAAACCACAACAACATAGCCAGAATCAGTAATAACCTCTTGTCATTGTTGCTAAAAGAGTAATAAGACAGGATTCTCTACTGTATGGAATAAAATCCCAAATAAATAAGAAATAAAACATAAATCTGAGGTTAACTCGTAAAGGGAATAGGAATAGATATTTAAACAATAATATTAAAAATATCACAGCATTGTGCTCGATGACACTTACATACTTGGTACATATTTATCTTCATTAGAATTCTCAAATTTATCTTTTCCCTAATAATCAGATCCATGTTTTGGCAACTGGAATATCAGATAATGAAGGATTCTCATTTTGGTCATTCTCATAATTAATCTGGGAGGCAATAGTCAGGCAAAAAGGAAGAAACTGCTAGCTCACACTAAGCTTTCAGACTCATGTGCTAAAAAATGTGCTCCGTTAAAGTAAATCAGGTCAGAAAGGTGATTATGAATCTCCTTGACAGCAAATAGAATGAAGTTGACATTCCGCAAAGACTAGACACCTCACCATTGTCCCTCCACCATGTAATTGCCTAAAAAATAAAATAAGCAAAGAAGTTGTCACTTGTTAGGTCCCACCTACATAAATGAAAAAGTTCTGATTGAACAGAGAGAAGAGCTAAATAGTGTGGGGGCTTTTAAGCAGGTAGAGGAAGGAAGAAAACCTCACATTCTAGACCTTACCCATCTCTCTGTAATTGTTGCTGGTCTTAAGAATTAAGTCTATTCAGGGACACCTGGGTGGCTCAGCGATTGAGCATCTCCCTTCAGCTCAGGGGTGCTGGGATCGAGTCCCACGTTGGGCTCCCCACAGGGAGTCTGCTTCTCCCTCTGCCTCTCTCTCTCTATGTCTCTCATCATGAACAAATAAAATAAAATCTTTAAAAAAAGAATCAAATCTATTCAGTTCTAAACTGAGAAATATTTGTCAAATGGAAGATTTTTCCAAACTCAAAATCAGAGTATAAGGCTTAGCAAATGTGTCAGTTTATGTGCTTGCTTTAGAAAAAAATGTACTCTAGTTATATTATATGCAGTTATAAATTTAATCTATTGCCTTTGCTGGAATATTTTAATGACATAAAATTAGCACTAAAAATTCTGAGCAAGATGGTTGTCCTTTTCCAAACATATATCCTGTATGTAGATATGTTAACAGCATGTTTCTCTATCTCAATCCTAAATTCTTCCTTGGACTAAGACTGTACCTTGTACTTCTTTGCATTCCCTATGGTACAGTGCAAATAGCAAGTCGCCACTCAAAAGCAGTAGTTAACATCCTAAACAAACAGCCCTCAAATAGACATTTTCTAGAAGACCTCTTTCAGCAGTTCTTCAGAAGATCCATGTCTCTTCCATTTTCCTCCTGCTGTATTTTAAGATTTTGGCCTCTTCTTTATGATATCACAATTGCTATTCTGATCACCTGAATAAAGGAAGTACTCCCCAGGCTCTGTTTTCTCACATATTTATCTTTAGGTTAGGATTCTCAGATTAATCTATTTCCTAATAAACAAGGACAAGCACAATCAACAAGGAGGCAGTATATATCCAGCAGCAGAATCAACAAGGAGGCAGTACATATCCAGCAGCAGAACGTTCTCTCCTTTATCTCATGTTACTGATGTGTGCCTTTTAATTTGTAAAGCCAACTGCTTAAATTCCTAATATTTAGCACGTAGGAGAGACTTGTGAATGCTGTTAGCATACATATTATCATTTTTTCCTAAATATTCCCTCATCTACAGTTTTGCTGACATCATTCTATAGGGTGTTAAGAGGAAAAGGAAATAACCTCTGAATCCCAAGACCTAAGTTTTGTCCTGATTCCAACATTACTTTGGGCATGTCTTTGGGAAGTTCTCTTGATGTATGTCACAGTTCATTCGTTATTAGCACAAGGGAATGAGGTGGGTAAACTTAGGCCAGTTACATATTGTATAGTCCTGTGTTTCTCAGGAAGGATTGTTGATTTGCCATAAGTGTCCTCTGGGGTAAATGGAGGAAAAAAAATGGTTAGGAATCAACTTACATTAAAATTCAACCCCATTATTTACTAGCTGTTCTCTTCAGTACATTATTGTTTCTTATTTATTTATTTATTTATTTATTTATTTATTTATTTATTTATTATTTATTTATTTATTTTTTATTGAGTGTTTCCGATCTTAGTTCTCATTTGGAAAATGAAAATAGTAGTAAATATCTTATGCTTGTTATGCGTTTCATGCGACGGACTAGAGCTGAAGGCTAAATTAATACTAATTCCTTTCTCCCATTATTCAAGGCACAATTCAAATCTCATGCTCTCTTGAAGGTTTTAATGATTTCTTCTCTTTCAAGGCCTCTCCTATACTAGGCACTCAATTTTTTTAAACATGTGGGTCATTATCTGGAAGTAATCTTTTTTTTTTAAACTCTGAATTAATAATGATCACTATGTAATAATGATTGTAGTATTGAGTTAAAATTGATTTCATAATACAAGTGTTGCTATGCATGTTGTGTTTAAAATTAATGAAAAGGGTCATGAGGCTGTCCTACAAAATGAAAACCAGTGGAATAAGTGAGTGACGACAGTATTGGATATAAATCCATGGCATTAAATCGAGGATTTTAATTACAAAGGAGTCCAGGAGTTAGTAAGAATGCAGGAAGGAGTGTGTAGGTTCTGATCTTGAGAAGGAAAGAGTTGCTGCAACTGCGTAAAGTGAGCTGCACTTGGAAGGTACTCAGGTTTCAACTAAAACACAAACCATTGTGTAGACTGTATTGTCAAGTCAGGGACCCTAAACAACTGAATTTAGCAAAGGAAGATTTATAATCAATGCAATTCCAAGAATCAGTGATTTAAAGAGAAACAAAAAACCAAAAAACACGACATTGAAATACAGCTGCAAACAATCTGAAATGCTTGTTGAGATACTTTTTTTTTTTTATTTTGGCTTTTGATCACTCCTGCTTTATGCTTATAATAACCAAAGGTAAAGTAAACGATAAGATTTAGAGTGATTGTCCAGAAATAAATTTGTTTATTGTCATTTGTGTGGCCTACATTTAGCTAAGCATTGATATTTGGAGTTCTAGAATCTTACACCTCTCTGAAGATTCCTCGTGTCACATGGCCTCTTTACTGAGGGCTCATTATTAAAATAAACCTTTGCTTTATGCCTTTAATTGTGCTTGATCTTGACATTAAAGAATAAAATTTATATTTTCAAGTAAAGATTTCAAGATTTTATATCTTGCTTGCCAAGTATTTTTATGTCTTATAAAATATAATTAAATGTGAATACAATATAAAGAATAACTAAAGTCTAACTTTAAAGTTTAACTGTGGCAGTTACCATATACTAACAATCAAACCAACTTTTTACATTTTTAAAAAAAGATTTTATTTATTCATTCACGAGAGACAAAGAGAGAGACAGAGACACAGGCAGAGGGAGAAGCAGGCTCCCTGCTGGGAACCCGATGGGGGACTCGATCCTGGGACCCCAGGATCACACCCTGAGCCGAAGGCAGACACTCAACTGCTGAGCCACCCAGGTGTCCCAACGTATACTTATTTTTGAGAGTTGTAAAGAAATGGTGGCTTTAACATTGTGGCTGTTAATCTGATCATATTATAGACTGTCATATTTATTCATCAACTACTGCTCAAATTTTCAAGAATATAAATTTTTCATCCATAAAACACAGGATGATAATCTATTTATGAGTATGTGGTATTTGAACTGAATCCAACAAGGATATCCACGGCTGTCATAAGTGTCAACACTAGAGAAGTTCAGGAGGTCTTTCAAGGAGCCAGCCCGGAAGCCAATCAAAGACACAGATGCTGCCTCTGGAAACACATGAGAGCTATCTCCATATGGGGCCTTCCATGTGCCAAGTTTTCCCCATAAGTGGTCACAGCAGTTAGGTTCTGTGCTCCAGATGAGAGAGAAAGGCACCAAAGGGAACTATTCTCCACCCTGCAATCAACAAGAAAATGCTGTAGCAAGCGAAATTGTAATTATATATATACAGTGATGTGTTAATGAGCTTTGAAAATGTTTGGTTGGATCAGAGAAAAATGTCTGGATGGATAAAACAACTATGTATCTGAAAATATAATACACGTTATTAACTAAAAAATCTGTGTGCTGGAGTATATTTGGTTGTATGTGACAATTGAGAAACTGAACACCACAGAGAAGTCACTGTGCGTGTTTATACATTTAGCGTATTAAAATGTCGCCATCCAAATTTAAAAAAAAAATAGCTTCACCATATTAACATTTTATTGTAATTATCTGAGGAAAGCAGTATAGCTTTCAGCAAATTTTATGTAGGACTATCAAGTCTAAGAACAACCACCGTGGAAAAGTAAAGTTTCTTGGAAATGTTATCCATTTAGTATGAATCTGGTTACAAACCCTGGTGATAATGGCCTGCTGGGCGCCCTGCCCGCAAACCATCCAGTTCTCATAGCTGTAAATTAACCTGGTCCAGGTTCTTGGGGAAAAAGAGAAAGAAAAGAAAAGGTTTCAAAAGAAACCTTGAATACATATCAATGTAACTTCTACTAGTTCAGATCCTCTGCCGAGCCCTATATGGACCTGCAAGTTATTGGAGACACTAGACTGTTTATTTGCAGGAAGCTAGTTTTTTTCCTTAAACTCACGCCTCACCCTACTTACAGCACTAACTCCACCACCATGTTTCCTTGTCTAGTATTTCCGTTCTTCCAGAATTGATTCCACAATCGGCCATTGTAGAATGAACACTCCTGACTGTAAAGTTTAAGCACAGGGTGGCTACCCCCGACTGCAGGGCACAAGATGCTGTGTTAGCTTTAAGTAGTTTATTTTTATTAATGATCCATTAAGTGGCCAAGTGTGCAAGTGACTTGCTTTTTAATAATTAGATCAGTTGAATTGACATCAATATGGTCTCTCGTGTGTATTACCCATATGCTTTTTTTAAGTAGGGAAAGCATGTAAAATTAATATGTGCTGCAATCTTTAATTATAGAATGCGTACAGCATGTGTACGATTCCTGTTTCGTGTGGAGAAGAGAAAAAGTAACTGCAGAGCTACAACACCGAAACCTTGCAGTGAAGGCCAAGATTCCCCAACCGTCTCCCCTACAGCTGCAGCCAGTCCTGTTTTTCTGTGTAAATTGTGGTCCATGGACAAGTAGGATCAGAATTAGTATGACGTGGAAGCTTGTTAAAAATTTAGAATGTCAGTCCCCCTCCTCCAGACCATCTAAATCAGAATCTGCAACGCAATTTAACAAGATCCCCAGGTGATTCATTATACACCAAAGTTCTAGAAACACTAATATGCAGATTCATCTGGTTACTTGGGATTCCATATCATTCTAGAATGTTTCTATAGATTTCGTTAGACTCCAGGTCTTGATAATGCCTGGTATTTTCTAATCCAGGGAGGGGTAAAGGAAATTGCTATAAACAGGCCTATGGCCAATTCTAGTAGGTAGAGATGCCAGGGAATATTTGGCGATACAAATAGTAACAGCTTTTAAACTGGTGGTTCTCAAAACCGGCTTCACGTTAAAATCGCCTGGGGAATTTTTAAAAATTACCTGTGCAGGAGCCCCACCTTAACACAATTCAGGATTACTAAAAGCTGAGATAGGGTTATTAGGAATTTTGAAAAGCTTCCAAGGAAATTCTAGTTTTCTGCCAAGGTGAACTTCACCACAGTACAGAAAATTTAGCAGGGATTTTAATTGAATTAAATTGAAATCTACCATATTATAGAAAATTTACCGGAGATTTTAAATGAGTTAAGGTGGTCTTGAGCCAATGATTTTCAACTCTTTCTAGAAGACTGTTAATTATATATAGATCTAGGACCCAAACAAAGCCAAAATTTAGATGCCACTCATGTTTTTAACAAGCACAAAAACATTAGAACCCACTGTCATGACTAATCTTTCCTTTGAATTAAACCAAAGCAAATTTTCCTGGATAGGAACATTTACTTCTCAACATGAATATAAACAAAGTTGAAATTTATTTGCAGGCAGGTAGCGTGATCTGGATAGGGGCTAATCGAATTATACTAGTTTTTAATGAATACATTTTTTTAAAGATTTTGTTTTGGGGAATCCTGGGTGTCTCAGTGGTTGAGCATCTGCCTTTGGCTTGGGGCCTGGAGTTCCAGGATGGGGTCCTGCATCAGGATCCCCTGCAGAGAGCCTGCTTCTCCCGCCTGTGTCTCTGACTCTCTCTGTGTCTCATGAATAAATGAACAAAACCTTAAAAAATATTTTTTTTCTAATTTATATACCTTGTATATCTTTTCCTTGCTTCATTGCACTAAGAATTCCTTACAAGTTTGAGTAGGAATAATACCTGAGGATATCCTTTTCTTCTTCCCAGTTTCAGGTGGAAAGAATCTAGTGTCTTACAATTAAGTGTGATGTTAGCTATAGCTTTAAAAAAAAATTATGAAGTTGAGGTAGTTCCTCTTTGTTAAGTTTGGCTAAGTTTTTAATCATGAATAGATGTTGGATTTTATTAAATGCCTTTTCAGCAAAAAATTATATGGTCATATGATTTTTCTTCCTTTAGCCTGGTAGAGAAAATTCCATTGCTTCTTTTTCTTTCTTTTTTCCCCAACCTGTGAATCACTCATGTATACCTGGAATTGATCCCACTGAGAGGACTTGACCTCCAGTTGACCTGTGGGCTGGACCTGGGCAATCAGAGGTTCCTAACCCCCAACCCTGTCCTTGGAATGCATGTTTGGCCCATGGGTCCCACAGCTGGAGCCATTTTAAAGATTCACATTGAGAGAGCAAGGTGTTACTGAGACCTGCCAGGGGGTACACAGGTTGATTTTATTTATTTATTTGAGGGAGAGAAAATCTGAATCAGACTGTGCTGAGCACAGAGCCTGATTTGGGGCTCTACCTCATGATTGTGAGATGATGCCTGACATGAGCCAAAACCAAGTCAGCCACTTCACCACAGAGCCACCCAGGGGCCCCTAGGTCAACTCCTCTTGGGGTCACTCAAGAGAAGCCGTGTATGGAAGTTCCCTTGCTTATAAAATCTGTTACCTACTGATCTGGGAGTGCTCTGCATCTTTCTTTGGTCTCTTTGCCATCTGTATACAGGGACAGTTCACAACTCAGTACTCACAGGGTTATGGTTTGCAATTCCTTTTATTTGAATGGAATTTGCTAATATTTTGTTGAGGAATTTTGCATCTATGTTCATGAGAGAGATTGGTCTCTTCTAATGTCTATCTAGTGTTGGTGTTATGGTGATATTGGCCTCATGGAGTGAGTTAGAAAGTATTCTGAATCTAGCTCCTCCAGGGATTGTGGAAAATTGGTATCCTTCTTAAATGTTTGTTAGGTGTTACAGGTGAACTCTCAGGATCCATTGCATGTATGTATGTATTATTTCTTTATTTTTAATTATTATTTATTTATTGAAGCCAGTTCATCATCGATTCAATTTTTGTAACAGAAGGGGATATGCAAGTGCTGTGTTTAAGTTATCCACCCTGTGGGCAGAAAGTTTCTAATAGTCCTTCTATGTTCTTTTTTATTCATGAGCTCAGTAGAAATGACGCCTCCCTGATTCTTTATATTGGTGACTGGTGTCGCCTGATGCTGTTGTTGTTTAGTCTTGGGTAGCCAGGTGAGAGATGAATTTTCTGAGAACATTGCTTGCTGGGCAGGTCTGCTGGCAGTGAATTTTACCAGTATCAGTTCTTGTGTAGCTGAGAAAGCTTTTATTTCTGCTTCACCTTTGAAGGATAATTTTGCTGGCTACAGAACGGAGTTTAATTTAATGTATGTAGATAGAATGAATCCAAGCTATACTTGATGTGTATGGGGGGATTACGTTGAATTGATTTTAGCTTACTTGAATAAAAAAAATGTTTCCAGACTGAGGCTCTTTGGATAAAATTTTATTTAATTAAGAATGTTTAAGTATCTAATATGAATTAAACTTAATGAGTCTTGACTCTGGTTTTTATACATTACAGTGTTTTGGATTAACTTGGATTACATTGACATTTTATCATATACAATACTTATAAAATCATATTATAATAGTTTGTGTATTTTGAAATATATTCTATAGAAATTCTTATGTTTAAAATGGCTTGAATTCATTCGGTCTACTCTGATTTTGACTTAAATATTTTAATATAATTTTTTCATTGCATTGTCAATTCTTCTCTGGGTTAAATTTTATTTAATTAAATGGTTCTTTTCTCCTGCTGTTCAGCTTAAATTGATTGAATGTAATTTGATTTCTACTTATCTAGTGCTTTCGTTTGGATAGAACATGGGAAGGAAGGATCGGAAGAGAGTTTTAGAAAAAATGTTAAGTGATACTAGAATATAATAGAAAAATGCAGTTGGGTTCTGGTATTTCCTTAAATGAATTTAATTGAACTGACAGCTGATGCCAGTCTCTTAGAATTCCTCAGACTTATGCATTTGTCTTTTTAAGGGACAAGATACTCTACAAGCAATGATATATTTGTTTCTCAGCTTTCGTTTTTAATGAGTCCTTGATTCTATATGGCCTTTGGTAAACAGGTCTTGGCCTTTTCCTTCCTTTGCATCCCAAATAACAAAGAAATGATCTTCAAAGTTCTTTCCAACAGTTAATTGGCATTTGGTTTCAATCTACTTGACAATGTCTATTATTCTTTTTTTCTCTAATTTTGAGATCACTGGCCTAAAATACAAGTTTAAGGTGTCTAACATAATGATTTGACATATGTATGTATTGCAAAATGATTACAACATTAAAATTAGTGAACATCCATTATGTCAGAAAATTATTTCTTGTCATGAGAACTTTTAGGAAATACTCTTAACTTTCAAATATACAATATAGCATTGCTAACTATAGCAATATGTACACCATATTATATCTTTAGAACGTCTTTATTTTATGACTAGAAATGTGTGTCTTTTGACCAGCTTAACTCATTTCTCCTATCCTGAAGCCCCCAACTTCTGGTCACTATCCATCTCTTTTCTGTTTTTATGAGTTTGTTTTAGATTCCACATGTAAGTGAGCTCTTACAGTATTTGTCTTTCTCTACTTTTGTCATATGCCCTCAAGGTTCATCCATGTTGCGCAAGTGGCAGCATTTTCTTTTTTGTGACTGGATAATATTCTTGCATGTGAGTATGTGTCCAAATATCCATCAATGAACACAAGATTTGTAGGCCTTAATTATAAATAATGCTTCAATGAACGTGAGAGGACAGAGGTCTCCTCAAGATGGTGATTTCATTTCCTTTGGATATATATACAGTGGAATTGCTAGATCACATGGTAGTTCTATTTTTAATTTCTTCAGAAACTTCCCTATGGTTTTCTATAACAGCTACACCAATTTACATTCCTACCAAATTGTGTATAAGGGCTTTCTTTTTTCCACTTTTCCACCAGCACTTGTTATTTCTTTCTGATGATAGCCGTTCTAACAGATGCGAAGTGATTTCTCATAGTGGTTTTGGTTTACATTCCCCTGATGATTAATGATGTTGAGCACATTTTCATGTGCCTGTTAGTTATTTGAATACCTTCTTTTAAAAAATATCTACTCAGGTCCATTGCCCATTTTTAAAATTCGATCCTTTGTTTTCTTGCTACTGGTTATATGAGCTTCTTATATAATTTGTATGTAAACCCTTTATCAAATATGTGGTTTTCCATTTTGTAGATTGCCTTTTCGTTTTTGTTATTGTTTTATGATTTCTTTTGCTGTGCAAAAGCTTTTTAGTTTAATGTAGTCCAACTTGTTTTGTTTTTTGTTGCCAAAAACTAATTGCCAAGACCACTATCAAGAAGCTTTCTGCCAAAAAAAAAAAAAAAAAAAAAAAACACAAAACTTTCTGCCTATGCTTTCTTCTAAGCAATGTTTTATGGTTTCATATCCCTGCACTTAAGTCTAAATATCTAGCTAGACAGATTTTTACAAGCCTTTGTAACAAATGAGAAACTTATGTCACTCCTATTCTTATTCAAATGTAAACACTTTGAAGGCAGGAATGTCTGTCTGGTACACTACCATATCTCTAAACCAAATGCCTCACATATGCACAATGACTGAATCATACACTTGTGGGTACTTTATGTTTTCTAGAAACACTTTCAAAATATACACATTTCTGTCAGCTGAGACCTTATGATCACTCTAAATGTAACTTTGTCATCATCATGTTAAGTATAAAAGAAATTGAGGCTTGGGACAGATGAAGAGTCCTGCTCAAGGTCCCCTAAAATTCTGACTCTTCAGGCTATAATACATTTGTAACCTGAGATAAATGCTGACACGTAGTAGCTACTCAGAATTTGGCGAACCTACTGAGTAAGAGAAAATAAGGCACATTATTAATTGCTAATTATTTTAGAGACTCTGTTTTTCATCCTCAGATAATTGTGGCTATTGGATGATCAAGGCATATCACCTTCATGATAAGCAATCTTACACATTATATTTGTATTAAAAGCAAACATGAGGGCAGCCCCAGTGGCTCAGCGGTTTAGTGCCGCCTTTGGTCCAGGGTGTGATTCTGGAGACCCGAGATTGAGTCCCATGTCAGGCTCCCTGCATGGAGCCTGCTGCTCCCTCTACCTGTGTCTCTGTCCCCCTCTCTCTGTGTCTCTCATGCATAAATAAATAAAATCTTAAAAAATAAATAAAAGCAAACATGAATAGCTCTAGGCCATAGTGCAAAGTTTGCATTAACTTACAAGATAAAGCATATCTTTAAAGGAAATTTGTTCATTGCTTGCTTTATAGTTCCTGACTACTCTGTGACACAAGTTCATTCTCCTCTGCTATTATGGTTACTTTAGTAGAAAATTTTAAGAATAATTGAGATACTTTGGATACACTGATGTACTGGGGCAGGATTTCGGTGATGTTCTCTTTTTTTTCCATTGTTTTTTGGTTTTGTTTTGTAAAGCAAATCCTACTTTTGTAGACCATCTGAATACAAGGACGCTGTCAGTGATGACTGTTCCTTTTGTTGCTATCTTTTGTTTGTGAATTTGGAGAAGTTACTCAATACCTATAAATCTTAGACTCTCATTTATAAAAAGAACAGGAGGGTTTGCTATTTGAGAAATTAATCATCATAAGTCACTTTGGAAAATTTCACACATGCCTAATTGCAATAACCAGCAAAACACCATTAATAATAAGCACATTTTATAAGATCACAAATAGTTTCTCATTGCCAGTGGGTATCATTTGTGTTCACTGATTAATGCATTGGATAAACCTTTTTTTATTAATGAGGACAAGAGAGAACAAACACCATGTTAGAGAAGAAGTTTCACACAATGTGGCAATACAGGAACACATCTCCAATGGGCCTCATCAGAGAGGAGTTGTAGATCAAATATTACACTGGTGTCCTTTAACATTCTCTTCATTCATGCCTCAGTGGGTAGCCTATTTACATTAAATGGCTCACAAAGTAATTACTCATAAAACTGACCTATTATGACCAAAGCTGACCTCTATTAATTTTTGAGCATAGACTAATGCAAAAGGGTGAGATGGTTTAATAAGCATTTATGCAGTTGTGTGCTGCTTTGTAAAGTAACTAAATCCTTAACAAGTTGTGTAAGTCAGAGTATTCCTACTATTAAAAAAAAAAACTATAAAAACTTCCTTATTTATAATGTTTTCTACTACCAAAGTTCTTTGTGGTCAACATAGAAATTAGGAGAAAAAAAATGTCCTGATACCAAAACATAACCACTTCTATTATTCGGTCTTTAAAAAGGAAGCATCTCCTTTGTTAATGCTCAGTATCATATACTGTATATTGATTAGTTTTGCCCTTTCCTGCAAATTTTGTGTATCCCCAGTTTCATTTAAACTGAGAACAATATAAATGGATTCATAGAATTTGGGGCCTTTTGAATCTGTCTTTCTTTTGTCAACATTTTTTTTTTGTGAGATTTGTTCTTGCTGTTGTGTGTGGAATACATTATGTGCACTGCTGTGTAGTTGTGCCTTAATGTATATCTCGCAACTTCTTTAAACACTCAGCATTGATGGGCATTTGACTATTTATTAGGATTCTCATTAGGAATCATTCAACATATTTTCTGTCATGAGCTTTCTTGAACATTTCTTTTGATGAACATATGCTGGCATATTTAAGGAAATGCCTAATAGGTGCGATTTGTTAGATTCTTTGTTATGCCCGAATGAAGCTGTAGTATGATTTCCATAACAATATCCCAAGGTAGTTATACCAGTATAAAATCTCAGCAGTTCCAGATGTTTCACATCCTGCAGTATTTGGAATTGTCAGTTTACTTTAGTGATTTTAGTTAATGGGCACTGTATTCATTGTAGGATTTTATATTTTTCTCATGACAGATGAGGTTGAGGACATTTTCATTCACTTGTTTAGATATTCTCTTTGTAAATGACTAAGACTGTTGCTCATTTATTAAGTGTGTGGTTTTTTTTTTTTTTTTTTTTTTTTTTTTTTGGTATGGTTGGTGATGTTGTGGAAGGGTATTGTCAAATATATCTTCAGCATATGGTGTGTTTTTCACTCTATAAATAATGCATTTTGATGAAAAAAAGTCCTGATTTTAATCCTATACGAATTCATAGATTTTTGGGTATCTGGTTTAAGAAATATTTTATGTTCCAAAGAGATAACTGTGCGCTAAATTTTATGTTGCACATTTATATCACAATGGATTTGAAATTTATTTTTGTATATGATGTGGATTCAAGATTCTGATTCCTCCATATGATATTCCATTAACTCGGCATCACTTAATGAAAACACTAGCTTTCATCCATTTCACTATATGGTCACCTTCATTATAATCCAAGTGACTATATATGAACTTTATATGTCTATATGAGAAGCATATAATAAAGCAGAAATCCTATCAGTTTTTGCCCCGAATCCTCACAAATTGTGTAACATTGACCAAATCATGCAATGCTTGAAGCAGAAACTATAGGGCCCCTTAGAATCAGTGAGTAAATTAAATATAATATTCTTGATACATTATGGCTTTCTCACCATGTCCAATGTTGAGTCCCTCGTATGGTAACTGGGCAAAACACAGAATTTGATTTAATTTCAGGAAGAATAAGTCTTTATGGAGCAAATTTTGCTCATGTTTGCTGGTTTGTTTATACATTGACATCTTTACTGTGTGATTCTTCAGGACCTCCTCCTACAGTAAGGGCTGTTTTTGTATGACTGGGCTGATTTTATATGGCTTGCTTGAGCATTGGAAGATACAGAGGACTTGAATGTGCTTACATGACTTTATTTGGTCTCCTGTGCTTCTGACATTTACCATGAGGAAAATGCATCCCTATTGAAGGGGAATGAAGAGATGCATGAGGTCACCCTGAACACAACACACAGCATAGGCCAGCTGACCTACATACTGTCCCATAAACCTAGATTCATTGATATAAACAATTGAGATGTTGGAGGTTGGGTGGTGTTTTCTTTTCTTTTTTTTTTTTTTTTTGGTGGTGTTTTCTATGTGACATTGACTATATATCATCTCACCTGAGAGAGCATATCTGTAGATTTGAAAAAAAAAACAATGATCCAGGAAGATATTTCCAGAATAAATCAACATTTTAAACTTTGGTATAGACATAACCATTTTCAAAGTATATCATGGAATGAATGGTACTTTGCTTATACTGAACCCAATCGGTCAGGTGTTTTAATATTTAATTTTTTAAAATCTATATTGTCTCTCAAAACCTTATGAGGAATAAAAGCCTCATCAACATACCAATACATCACTCAGTGAGACATGATTCTTTAAAAATCTTTCTTTCTCAAATATTTCTTGAATGCCTGTTATGTATACAAGTTAATCTAGGGAAAAGAAATATGAAAAATCCTTCCTAGCCTTTAGTGAGTTTACAATCAGATTGAGAATTTGGAATATGCTCATATATAACTGACATGCAAGGCAGTATGTGACAAGTGCTTTAATAAATGAGTAACAATCTAGAATCTCAGAGACTAGGAAGATATTTTCAAATTTGAGTATTCCTGGAATTCTTTATATAGAAAAATTAGAATCAGTTTTAAAGGATGTGTAGGATTTCTGTAAGCATAAAAGGTGCATTTCTGGCATGAAGGGAATTAGAGGTTCCTGTTGGGATATGGAAAGATGGAGAAAATAAAGCACATTGCATGCAATTCACATTGTCAATGTGAGATGGATCTATCCAGCTTAATACTGAAGAAAGAAAGTTGATGAGCTGGTCAATGACTGAATTAGGTCTAACCAGTATAGGTTAGATTGGATATGGGTGTAAGATTTAAACCTCTAAGTTTTAAGCAGGGCTGATTGAAAAATCTGGTGCAAATAAGAAATAGAAAATCGAGGAATAGGCCTTACCTTGTGGGTCAAGGTGTTTGGAAAAGAGGATGACTATTATATGATTATGTATGTATGATTTAACTGGGACCATATCAGGGACGCCTGGGTGGCTCAGTGGTTGAGCGTCTGCCTTTGGCTCAGGGCCTGATCCTGGATTCCTGGCATCAAGTCTTGCCCCGGGCTCCCTGCATGGAGCCTGCTTCTCCCTCTGCCTGTATCTCTGTCTCTGTCTCTCTCTGTCTCTCTGTGTGTGTGTGTGTGTGTCTCACATGAATAAATAAAATCATTAAAAAAAATTGTGACCATATCGGCAATATCTTTACAGAGAATGAGAAATAGAGGACAAATGAGTGGTAATATCTGGATATAGAAATAACTTTAGGGAAGTCATTTGGGCAAAGTTTAAAACTGAAGCCAAGATAAAAGAAAAGGTGTCTTGAGTGTGAATAGCTAAAGAAAATGATGTTGAGCATTTTCTCATGTGAATGTTAGCCATCTATATCTCTTCTTTGAATGCGTGTTCATGTCTTCTGCTGATTTTAAGATTGGATTATTTGTTTTTTTGGGGGGAGATTGAGTTGTATAACTTCTTTATTTTGGATACTAACCCTTTATTGGATATGCCATATGCCATTTGCAAATGTCTTCACCCATTCTGTAGATTTTGTTTATTGTTTCCTTGCTGTGCAGAAGCTTTCTATTTTGATGTAGTCCAAATAGTTTATTTTTACTTTTGCCTCAAGAGATATATCTAGAAAAATGTTGTTATGGCTGATGTTAGAGAAATTACTGTCTGTGCTCTCTTCTAGGATTTTTATGGTTTCAGGTCTTACGTTTAGGTTCCTAAACCGTTTTGAGTTTATTTTTGTGTATGGTGTAAAAAAAAATGATTCTGTTTCATTCTTCTACATGTAGCTGCCTAGTTTTCCCAACACCATTTATTGAAACGAATGTCTTTTCCTCATTGTGTATTCTTGCCTCTTTTGTTGAAGATTAATTGACCATATGCATGGGTCTATTTCTGGGCTCTCTGTCCTGTTTCATTGCTGTGTCTATTTTGTGCCAGTGCCGAGCAATTTTGAATACTTTATTGTAATATATCTTGAAATCTGGGATTAAGATAGCTCCAGTTTTGTTCTTTTTCAAGATTGCTTTGGCTATTCTGAATCTTTTATATTTCCATACAAAGTTCAGGATTATTCTAGTCCTATTAAAAATGTTGTTGGTAGTTTGATAGGCAATTTGTGAATTGCTTTAGGTCATATGGACATTTCAACAGTGTTGGTTCTTCCAGTCTCTGAGTGTGGAATATCTTTCCATTTGTTGTGTCATTTTTAATTTCTTTCATCAAGGTTTTATGGTTTTCAGAGTGCAGATCTTTCATCTCCTTGGTTAAGTTTATTTCCAGATAAGACCTTTCGCACTTCTGTTGTAATTGCAATGGGATTATTTTCTTAATTTTTCTTTCTGCTACTTCATTGTTAGTTTATAAAAATGCAGTGGATTTCTACATGTTGACTTTATATCCTGCAACCTTACTGAATTCATTTGTCAGTTCTAGTCCTTAGAGTTTTCTATATAGAGAGAGTATCATGTCATCTGCAAATAGTGAAAGTTTTACTTCTTTCTTACCAATTTGGATGCCTTTTATTTCTTTTTGTTGTCTGCTTTCTGTGGCTAGAACTTCCAGCACTCTACCTCTTCTAACAGAGTAGACCTCTTTATCTTGTTCCTGCCCTTAGAGGAAAACTTCTATCTTTCACAGTTGAGTATGATGTTACCTGTGAGTTTTTCGTACATGGCCTTTATTATGTTGACATATGTTCCCTCTAAACCTACTTTGTTCAGGATTTTTATCATGGATATATGTTGTACTTTGTCAAATGCTTTTTCTACATCTATTGAAATTATCATATGATTTATATCTTTTCTCTTGTTAATATGATGTATCAGGTACATTGATTCCTGAGTATTGAAGGGATGCTTACATTCTAGGAATAAATCCCACTTGATAATGATGAATGATTTTTTAAATATATTGTTGGACTTGGTTTGCCAATACTCAGGATTTTTGGATGTATGTTCATCAACGATATTGTCCTGTAGTATTTTTCTGTAGTGCCTTTGTCTGGTTTTGGTATCAGTGATGCTGGCCTCATAAAATAAATTTGGAAACATTCCTTTCTCTTCTTTCTTCTTTCTTCCTCCTCCTCCTCCTTTTTTTTCTTTTCTTTTTTTTTTTTTTAAATAGCTTAAGAATAGGTACTAGCTCTTCTTTAAAAATTTGGTAAAATTCACCTGTGAAGCCATCTAGTCCTAGACTTTTGTTTTTGGGAGTTTTTTTGACTATCGAATCAGTTTCATTGCTAGTAATCATTTTATTCAAGTTTCTATTCCTTCCTGATTCCAATTTGTAAGATTGTTTCTAGGAATTTATCCATTTTTTCTAAGTTGTCTAATTTGTTGGTATATGACTTTCCATAGTGTTCACTTCTAATTCTTTGTATGTATTTATGAGGTTTTGACTGTTATTTATCCTTCTTTTCTGATTTTGAGTTTTGTTTTTTGTTTTTTGTTTTTTTTTAATGAGTCTGGCTAAAGGTTTATCTATTTTGTTGATCTTAAGAAAAAAACAGCTTCTAGTTTTATTGATCTGATCTGTTGTTTTTAAAGTCTGTATTTCATTTATTTCTGCCTTAATCTTTATCCCTTCCTTCTACTGGCTTTGGGCTTTATTTTTATTTTTTCTAGCTCCTTTAATATGTAAGTTAGGTTGTGTATTTTATATTTTTCTTGCTTGAATGACTTTATTTCTAATGTACTTTAGAAACTTTTATCAAAAGATTAAGACTATTTATACATATATTTTTTGGTTTAAGGACAATTAAGGATATTTATACTTCAGAAAGAAACATCCATACATATTTTTATTTCATCACCTATTTATATTTTTAAGTCACTAACAAGAGGACATATGCACATACATTGCATAAATATATATAATTTATATACTTAAATATATATTTATATGCATTTAAATATATAAATAAGTCATCAACACTAATATTGACCTATATCTATATGTATATAAATATAAATCTATTAGCACTAATATTAACATATTTAATTGTATGTAAATATAAATATAACAAGAGGAAATATGTGCCTAAATTGCATAAATATATATGATCTAAATATTATATATTTATATGCATATAAATATATTTAAGTCATCAACACTAATATTAACAACTATGAAATCCTCCTTAGAAGGAAATTTACCCTTATATTTATCACAAAAATTAAATTATATTCAATATTCCTCAGCATCTTTCTTCTAGTTCTAACAACAATTCCCATTGCCTCTGATGGTTATTAATTTAAGGTGAAAGCAATGCAATACAAAAGACTCATTAAAGGTAAATCAAATATTTATAATTTTAGAATGGTTTAAAGGAGAGAGAACCCTACTTAGGATGCATTCTACATAATGGAAGTGAATGTATGCAAAGGAAGTTAATTATCACAAAGCTTATTAAAGGGATGGCTGGGTGGTTCAGCAGCTGAGCTTCTGCCTTCAGCTCAGGATGTGATCCCGGGGTCCTGGGATCAAGTCCCACATCAGGCTCCTTGCAGGGAGCCTGCTTCTCCCTATACCTGTGTGCTCCCCCCCCCCCCCGTGTCTCTCATGAATAAATAAATAAAATTTTAAAGAAAGATTATTAAATATTGGTAATAGGGCTTCTTTAGAAATGTTGAAAATTAATTTAAAAGAATAGTTTTTATATGGGTGCCTGGGTGACTTTGTTGGTTAAGCACCCAACTCTTAATTTCACCTCACATCATGATCTCATGGTCATGAAATGGAGCCCCACATCAGGTTCTGAGCTGAGCTGGGAACCTACTTTAGGATTCTCTTTGCTTAAGATTCTCTCTCTCTGGGGCATCTGGGCAGTTCAGTTGGTTAAGATTTTTCTCTCTCTCTACCTCTCCCCTACTTCCTTAAAAAAAGTAATGGTTTTTCATAGACATTTGCATGCATTCCAAATTATTAATCTCATATTGAATGTGGTCAAATCAGTACCTAATAATCAATCTCTGTCTACATAGGGAAGATTGAGGGACAGTAATAGAATAAATTTTGAAGTAAAATTCTATTATTTCAGTAACAAGAAATTTTGAAGTGAAATTTGCCATACCTCATCTTTTATTTTTAGCTTATAATCTAGAATTAGGGAAGGTAAGTAAATTGTTCATGAGTCCATGGGAGGTAATCTATTTATAACTATCTGTAATTAGTAGGGCCTTATCTCTGTGCTTAGGATATTCAAGTGTTCAACAGTATTGGTCGAAACCAAGAAAGATTCCTAGACATGTCTTCTCTTCTTACTCCCCCAAAAGAACATTCCATAAGACAAAACATAATTAAGGATTAATGCTGCAGTTTAATCCAAGATGGAAAAAAGTGATTTACTAATTTAAAAGAATCTTGCAATCCTAATTCCATTTGTTTATATTATAAACTTGGAAGTTTTACATTTGGCTATGTGTGTTTTTTTTTCTGTGTATGTTTAATATGTATCTCTGGGTATGTGTGTGTTTATTTCTGACCTGAAAATTTGTATTTGTGTTAATAGTTCAATACCATTTTGAGTTTATCTTTGTGTATGGTGAAAGAGAGTGGTCTAGTTTCATTCTTCTGCATGTGGATGTCCAATTTTCCCAGCACCATTTATTGAAGAGACTGTCTTTCTTCCAATGGATAGTCTTTCCTCCTTTATCTAATATTAGTTGCCCATAAAGTTCAGGGTCCACTTCTGGATTCTCTATTCTGTTCCACTGATCTATGTGTCTGTTTTTGTGCCAGTACCACACTGTCTTGATGACCACAGCTTTGTAGTACAACCTGAAATCTGGCATTGTGATGCCCCAAGATATGGTTTTCTTTTTTAAAATTCCCCTGGCTATTCGGGGTCTTTTCTGATTCCACACAAATCTTAAAATAATTTGTTCTAACTCTCTGAAGAAAGTCCATGGTATTTTGATAGGGATTGCATTAAACGTGTATATTGCCCTGGGTAACATTGACATTTTCACAATATTAATTCTGCCAATCCATGAGCATGGAATATTTTTCCATCTCTTTGTGTCTTCCTCAATTTCTTTCAGAAGTGTTCTATAGTTTTGAGGGTATAGATCCTTTACATCTTTGGTTAGGTTTATTCCTAGGTATCTTATGCTTTTGGGTGCAATTGTAAATGGGATTGACTCCTTAATTTCTCTTTCTTCAGTCTCATTGTTAGTGTATAGAAATGCCTCAAAATGGATGAAAGATCTAAATGTGAGACAAGATTCCATCAAAATCCTAGAGAAGAACACAGGCAACACCCTTTTTGAACTCGGCCATAGTAACTTCTTGCAAGATACATACACGAAGGCAAAAGAAACAAAAGCAAAAATGAACTATTGGGACTTCATCAAGATAAGAAGCTTTTGCACAGCAAAGGATACAGTCAACAAAACTAAAAGACAACCTACAGAATGGGAGAAGATATTTGCAAATGACATATCAGATAAAGGGCTAGTTTCCAAGATCTATAAAGAACTTATTAAACTCAACACCAAAGAAACAAACAATCCGATCATGAAATGGGCAAAAGACATGAACAGAAATCTCACAGAGGAAGACATAGACATGGCCAACATGCACATGAGAAAATGCTCTGCATCACTTGCCATCAGGGAAATACAAATCAAAACCACAATGAGATACCACCTCACACCAGTGAGAATGGGGCAAATTAACAAGGCAGGAAGCAACAAATGTTGGAGAGGATGTGGAGAAAAGGGAACACTCTTACACTGTTTGTGGGAATGTGAACTGGTGCAGCCACTCTGGAAAACTGTGTGGAGGTTCCTCAAACAGTTAAAAATATACCTGCCCTACGACCCAGCAATTGCACTGTTGGGGATTTACCCCAAAGATACAAATGCAATGAAATGCCGGGACACCTGCACCCCGATGTTTATAGCAGCAATGGCCACGATAGCCAAACTGTGGAAGGAGCCTCGGTGTCCAACGAAAGATGAATGGATAAAGAAGATGTGGTTTATGTATACAATGGAATATTACTCAGCTATTAGAAATGACAAATGCCCACCATTTGCTTCAACGTGGATGGAACTGGAGGGTATTATGCTGAGTGAAGTAAGCCAGTCGGAGAAGGACAAACATTATATGTTCTCATTCATTTGGGGAATATAAATAATAGTGAAAGGGAATATAAGGGAAGGGGGAAGAAATGTGTGGGAAATATCAGAAAGGGAGACAGAACGTAAAGACTCCTAACTCTGGGAAACGAACTAGGGGTGGTAGAAGGGGAGGAGGGCGGGGGGTGGGAGTGAATGGGTGACGGGCACTGGGGGTTATTCTGTATGTTAGTAAATTGAATGCCAATAAAAAATAAATTAAAAAAAATAGTTCAATACCATAAAAAAATCAGTATTAACAGCTCGATATTTTATGGATTGATTAAAAAATATTTTTAAAAAAGTTTTCAAAAAGTATTTAATATAAATTAACACAAAATTTTGCCTCTTAATGTATCACTGATCTGAAATTTGTAACATTATGAAAAAGGATAATTGATAGGTATCAGAAATTTCATAAAAAAGAAATTTTTCTCTTAATATTCATCACCTACTTTAAGGACAAAGTAGTTCTCCAAATTTAACTTCAGTTTCTTTAATACTTTCCTGACTCTTATTTTACTGATTCTTAGAAAGCTAGCTTAAACAATTTGGGAAAATTTTATCAAATCAATTAAATTGGTCAATTCAATAAAAAAACTTTTTACATATAAAGTCTATGTACTAATCAAAAGTAGTATGCTCTATATACTATTACAAAATATTTTGTGGACAAATAAGGAAAATAATCTGCAAATAGAAACACATGTATCCTGAGTTCAAAAATATTAAAATAAAAAAAAAATTAAAATAATTACCATTTAAATGATGGCATAAAGCATGTGACAGTTATATCAATGTGTGAAGAAATTAATTTCTAAATATGTGTATTGATACTTTAACATACTAATAAATATAAACATATAAACATAATAGAAGCCATAAATTAAGCAATAGGAAACAGTATAAGCTCCCATGACCCGGAATTATAGTGATACTATATAGTAAAAACCAAATTCAGCAATAAAAAACTTTCTAAACTCAAGTTTCATACTTCAACACTGTGGGAGAAGATACATGGTTGCTAGACTGCATTATTCTTGAAATTCTTTTTTTCTTTTCACTTTTCTTTTCTTTTTAAATTATTTTTCAGCCAGTCAAGCTTCTCTTACATATCATACATGTCATAGCTACATATGGGTTTCTCCTTACAACATTCCCTATAAACTGATTGTACAGCCCTACCTAAAACATTCCTTGCTCATTGGCCTTCACTCCACATAACAAAACCTCCAAAGCTGAGTGAACTTTGTTATCAGGTAGGCAGAGAAAGTTAGTGGAGCAAAGTGTTTTTTACCTAGGATGCAAATGGCAGAAAAGTCTAAGAAGGTGAATGTGCTAATCTTTCTCACAACGTGTACATTACTAGGGCTTATGTGCATGTGTATCATGCACACAGGATCAGTCCTTAAGGTTTGCTTGTGTTTATAATTCTCTCCCTTCACAGCAGCATTTTTCTCTCCGACTGCAACTTAAAATGACACGTGCTATCAAAATGATTGTGATGTCGTTACCTCAGATACAATGCCTAAGGGAACTAAACAATTAAGTATGTACAGTCAATTTGCTTAAAGTTACAACTTAATAAGTCTCTCCAAGGAATAGTTCTTTTAAAGACTTTTTAATAAATGAAACCAATCAGGAGGAAGTAACATTTCAAATTAATCAGAAATTCTGTTAACCGTTAAATCATTTTGAAAGACTCTCCTAACACTCATAACACTACATATTAGCTATTGCAATAAAGATTTTTATAAGTACTAAGGGATTACAAAGGAGAGGCTGCTTAACTGCCTAGGAGACAACAGAAGTCTTATCAGAAAAGATAATATTCCAGATAAGAGCAAATAGTTTGTCTTATCAGACATTTATCCCTTGGATTAAAATTATGTTTGAGTTCTGTTGGGGAGCTATCTAACACCTGAAAATAAGGTGGGATTTTTTTTTTTTTCATTTTCACTGTAAAAGTAAGCTCATGGACTGTGACCAAGTTACATAAAAACAGTGGAAAATTTCCCTTCTCAGATGCACAATAAAGGCTTATATATAAAAATGAAGAATGAGCTATGCATTTGTTTCAAAATCTCTATTCTGTATTGTAGGTAACTCCTGAGGGCTTCTAAATTTCTAGGGTAGAAGTAGGGGCAGCATGAACTACTAGTCAGTGACTAGTATTCAGAAGTTGGTGACTCTTTGTGAGTTCCGGTCTGTGATCTTGCTGGTCTGGATTATAATACTCGGTTGAAATTACCAAAGCTTATATTGTGATAGTTAATAAAGTGAGAAAATTCTCAGTCTTTACTTTCCCTCAGTGAACATCTTTATTGGATACAGAGAAAAACAGACCCTCAATCACTTCTGAACCATATTTATAAGGATATTTTTATTCCACCTCACTTTATCAGTAAATGTATTATCACCATCGTGGGATGTAATAAAGTATTTAGCTTGCAATAATTATCGTATATGCAGGTTTAATGAAATCTCCCTGAAAAGCTCGCTGCCACCTTCTTTCTACAGCTTCTTGACTCCTGCCTGATTTTTTCCCTTCAATTTTCATTTTTTCCTTCTTTTTTTCTTCCTTTCCCTTTGACCCAAACACTTTCCATTTGTAGGAGCCAGTGAACCCAGGAGAAAGAGTGTATCTGCTTCTAGAGAATGAACTTTGTGCCATTTGCGGCATCAGTACAAAAAAAGTTTCTTTTTTTAGTGGCAGGGTGTTCAGTTGATTGAGCATCTGACTCCTGATTTCCTCTCGGATCATAATCTCAGGGTTTAAGATCGAGCCCCACATCAGGCTCTGCACTAGGCACAGAGCAGAATAACTCTCCCCCTCTTCCTCTGCTCCCCCCCCACCACCCCTGCAAATCTCTGTATTTTCTCTAATAAATAAAAAGGGTTTTTAAAACAGAAATGAGTATAAAATAAGCATGCATTTATTCTTATTACACTGAGTTTGTGTGTATAAAATTCCAGTAGCAATGAATATTTCTAGTTTGTATCATAGTTTTTCACTGCCCTAAAAGTTCTCTCTCCCCTACATGACCCCTGGCAACCACTGACCTTTGAACTGTCTTGATAGTTTCACCTTTTCCGAAAATGTCCTGTCATTGGAATCATATACCAAGGAAGTAGCCTTTTCAGATCGGCTTCTTTCATTTAGAAATATGCATTTAGGGATCCCTGGGTGGCGCAGCGGTTTAGTGCCTGCCTTTGGCCCAGGGCGCGATCCTGGAGACTCGGGATCGAATCCCACGACGGGCTCCTGGTGCATGGAGCCTGCTTCTCCCTCTGCCTATGTCTCTGCCTCTCTCTCTCACTGTGTGCCTATCATAAATAAATAAAAATTAAAAAAAAAAAAGAAAAGAAATATGCATTTAAGCTCCTCCATGTTCTTTTGTGCCTTTTTTTTTTTTTTCCCCACAACTAAAATTAATATAACATTATCTGGATATACCACAGTTTGTTCATGGATTCATCTACTGAAGGTATTGTCTTTGATAGTGAGTATATCATTTTTGTATTCCCACCACTAATAAATGAGAGTTCTTGTTTTTCCACCTGCTTGTCACTGTTTGGGGTTTCCAGTATTTTGGATTTTGGTCTTTCTAATAGATGAGTGGCAGTATTTCATGGTTTTAAGTTGCATTTCTCTGTCAACATAGTATGTCAAAATCCTTATGTTTACTGCATCTGCATATATTATTAAGGTGTTGATTAAAGCCTTTGGTTCATTTTTTAAAATTACATTGTTTCTTCTGAGTTTGAGTTCTCTTGATATTTTAGATAACAGTCATTTATTAGATGTCTTTTTTAATTAGTTTCCTCAGTCCAGGGCCTGCTTTCTCATTCTCCTGACACTATCTTTCAAAGACTAGAAGTTTTTAATTTTAATGAGGTTCAGCTTATCAATTATTTATTTCGTGGATCATGCCTTCAGTGTTATTCCTAAAAAGGCACCACAATATGGAAGGTCATGTAGGTTTTCTCTTATGTTATTTTTTTAGGGGTTTTATAGTTTTGCATTTCATACTTAGACCTATGGTCCAATTTTAACCAATTAGGAATATAAGATCTTGTTGAGATTTTCTTTTGCATGTGATGTCCAGTTGTTCCAGCACCATTTGTCAAAGGACTACCTTTAGTCCATTGTGTCACTCATGTTCAAAGATTAACTAACTTTATTTATAAGTACCTGTATCTGTACTCTTCTGATTCCATAAGCTATTTTTCTAATACCATGATGTCTAGATTACATAGATTTATAGTCTAAAAGTTGATAGTGTCAGTCTAACCTCTGGGTTTTTAGGTTCTCCACACAAACTTCAGAGTCATTTTGTCAATATCTATAAAGTAACTAGCTGGTATTTGGATTGGAAGTGCATTGAATCCAGAGGTCAAGTTGGGCAGAATTGAAGTCTTGACAGTATTGAATCTATCCATGAACATTGAATATTTCTCCATGTAGTTTTTCTTTGCTTTCATTCATTAGAGTTTGATAGTTTTTCTTATATAAATCTTATATATATTTTGTTAGATTTATACCTAAGTATTTTATGTTTTGGGGTGCTAATGTAGATGATATTGTGTTTTCAATTTAAGATTCCATTTGTTCAGTGCTGTTATATAGAAAAGTGATTGCCTTTTGTATGTTAACATTGTGCAATTGATCCCGTGCAACAAAGGATTTAAGGACACTGACCCTCATGTAGTTGAAAATTCATGTATAACTCCCCCAAAACTTAATAGCCTACTGTTGACCAGAGACATTACCAATAATGTACACTGTCGATTAACACATCTTTTTTATATTATATGTTTTATACAGTGTATTGTTACAATAAAGAAAGCTACAGAATATAGCTTAAGAGAAATTATAATAGAAAATACATTTACAGTATTATACTGTATTTAATGAAAAAAAATTCACATACTGTATGTGTATTGGTGCAATTGAAACCCATGTTGCTCAAGGGTCAACTGTGTTCTGAAAAATTGCTATAATCATTTATGAGTTCCAGGAGGTGTTTTGTTGATTCTTTCAGATTTCGTACATAGATAATCCTATCATCTACAAAAAAAAAAAACAAAACAGAAAGCAAAACAAAACTGTTTACTTTTTCCTTTTCAATCTTTATAGCTTGATAATGTTTTGTCTTACTATGTTAGCATCGGATGTCCAATATAATATTAAGCAGGGGTGTCAGAGGAGACCTCCTTGCCTTGTAGCAGATCTTAGTGAAGAAGTTCCACATTTCTAACTATTAAGTATGATGTAATTATAGTTTTTGTGTGTTTATATTAACTTGAGGAAGTTCCCCTCTATTCCTAGTTAACTGAGAGTTTTCATCATAAATGAGTGTTGGATTCTGTCGAATGTGTTGCCTGCATCTATTGATGTGATCATGTATTTTCCTTTTGTAGCCTGATAATATGATGACTTACTTTAAATGATTTTAGAATATTGAACTAGTCTTAATATCTGGGATATATCTCACGAGGTTATGATGTGTAATTTTTTTTGTTTTGTTTTGTTAGGTATCCATATTCATGAGAGAGATTGGTCCATAGTTTTATTTTCTGGTAATGTCTTTATCTTGTTTTAGTATTAGGGAAATAGCCTCAGAATGAATTAGGAATTGTTTCCTCTGCTTCTATCCTCTGAAGGAGGTAGCAGAGAATTGGTATAATTTCTTAAATGTTTGTAAGATTCATCAGAGAACATATTTAGACCTAGTTCTTTCTGTTTTATAACATTATTAGTGATTTAATTTCTTAATATATGCCTATTACTATTAATTTATTGTTGTGGGAGTTTTGGGAAACCACGTCTTTTAAGAAATTGACCCATTTCATCTATATTGTCAAATCTGTGGCCATAGTTATTAATTTCTGATTTTTTTAATGTTAAAGGGATGTATAATGAGGTTCACTCTTTCATATCTGATATTAGTAATTTGTGTCTTTTTTTTCTTCATTAGGCAAAAAGCCGACGGATTTTATCGATCTTTTCAATGACCCAGCTTTTTATTCCAGCACAGTTTTTTTTGAGTTTTCCACAATGGTGAACTTAGATTATCAACTTTAGGTATTTCCTCTTTTCTAATATATGCATTCAGTACATTCAATTTCCTTCTAAGCACTGTTATATCCCACAAATTTCAATAACTTGTGTGTTCATTTTCATTTACTTAAAAATATTTTTTTTAATTTCTCTTCAAATTTCTTCTTTGTTCCATGTGTTTAGAAATGTGTTTAGCCTCCACGTATTTTGAGATTATTTCATTATCATTTTGTTATTGATTTTTAGTTTAATTCTATTGTAGTCTGAAAAAAAATAATTCTATTGTAGTCTGAGACAATGTATGATTTCTATTCTTTAAGATGTGTCTGATGGCCTAAACTTTGGTCTGTATTGGTAAATAATCCATAGAAGTTTGAGATGCATATATATTCTGCTATCATTGGATGAAATAGCCTGTAGATGTTAATTATATCCAGTGATTGGTGTTGTTAAATTGAACTATGTGCTTCAAATTTTCTGCCTACTGAGTCTGTCCACTTCTGATAGAGGGGTGTTAAAGTCTCCAACTATGTTAGTTGATTCATCCATTTCTTTATGCAATTCTATTAGCTTTTGCCTTGCGTAATTTGTTATTCTGCTGTTAGGTGCATACACATCAAAGACTGCTATATCTTCTTGGAGATTGATCCCTTTATCATTGTATGATGCCTGTCTTTATTCCTAACAATTTGCCTCACTTTGAAGTCTGTTCTGTCTGAAACTAATAAAGCTAGATAGATTTGTTTTGATTAGTATTAGTATGCTATATCTTTATTTATTATTAACATATGTGTTTAATTTAAAGCAGGTTAATGTTTTTAAAGATTTATTTATTTATTTTAGAGGGCAGGAAGGGTAGAGAAGAGGAGAGAGAGAAAATCTCAAGCAGACTCCCCACTGAGCATAGATTCCCCACACAAGGCTTGATCCCATGACCCTGAGATCATGACCAAAGCCAAAATCAAGAGTCCTGCACTTAACCAACTGAGCCACCCAGGTGCTCCTAACGTAGATTTCTTATAAACAAAATGTACTTAGGTCTTGTTTTTTGATCCAGTCTGACAATCTACTTTTTACTTGGCACATTTAGCTATTGATATTCAAAGTGATTATTGATACAGTTGGAATAAGAGCTATCATATTTGTTACTGTTTTCTGTTTGTTGCCCTTTTTTACCCTATTTTTGGCTTCTATTCTTTTTTCTACTTTACGTGGTTTTAACTGAACATATTATGATTTTTCTCTCCTTTCTTAGCATATTGGTTATACTTTTTTTTAAAATTTATTTTAATGATTGTCCTAGAGTTTGCAATAAACCTTTATAGCTAATCCAAGTCGACTTTCAAATAGCACTATACCATTTCATAGGTAGCATTGGTACTCTATAGTGAAATAATATGAATTCCTCTATCCTCATAGCATTGCTGTTATTCATTTTACTTATACACTTATATTTACTTATGTATACATAATTGATATATATTTGAATATATTCAAATTAACTATTTGAATTTACTGAGGAAATACTCCTATCATTAAGAAAATTAAGTCATAGAACAAAATCCTATTAGGATGGTGGTCATGGAAGTTGAAATCCACTAAGGACTGTGTAACCATTTGCCTGTGAAATAAACCAGCCCTGAAAATGGATGGTGCCTGAGAATAGGACCCATAACCAGCCATTGCTGGCAGTGAGTGACATATAAGAAGTATAAGTGTGGGTGGTTCCCCCATATTTTCCAATCCCCACATAATGGAAAGAAAATTGTGAGTAGGAGGGCTATTTTGGTGAGCCTTGAAGCCTAGAGTTTGGGCAGAGCTGCTGCAGGTGCAACTCTTGATGGTAGGAGAAAATATTCAAGTGAGAACTTTGAAGGCTGTAGTAGGAAAGGGTTCTATATACATTCTATAAATGTGTGTGATGAAAAATCAAAATCATTATTGGTATTATTATCTTGAACAAACTGATACCTGGTAAATCACTTAAGACTACAAACAAGGGGATCTCTGGGTGGCGCAGCAGTTTAGCGCCTGCCTTTGGCCCAGGGCGCGATCCTGGAGACCCGGGATCGAATCCCACGTCAGGCTCCCGGTGCATGGAGCCTGCTTCTCCCTCTGCCTCTCTCTCTCTCTCTCTCTCTCTGTGATATGACTATCATAAAAAAAAAAATATTAAAAAAAAGACTACAAACAAAAGGTTTCATTTTGCCTTCACTTGCCCTTGCCATTATGCTCTTCCTTTCTTTATGTAGATCCAAGTTTCTGACCTGTATTATTTCTCCTATCTCTACAGAATTTAACACTTCTTACAAGCCAAGTCTACTGGCAACAGATGCTCTCAATTTTGTTGATTTGAGAAAAATCTTTATTTCGCTCACTTTTGCAGGATAACATCTCTGGATACCAAATTCTAGGTTGGTGGGCATTTTTCTCTCAATAATTTAAATATTTCACCCCACTCTCTTGCCTATTTTCTTAGGAGAAATCCTATATAATTGTTATCTTTTATTCCTCTTTTGATTTTTTTCCCTTTGGCATTTATCAGGATTTTTTTCTTTATCTTTCATTTTCTGTAGTATGAAAATCGTATACCTATAAGTCTTCCCACCCACCCCCTCAGTGACTTCCCCCCATTTATTCTCCCGCTACTTCATGGATTTGTGATTGGTTGTCTGACATTAATTTGGCAAAATTCTCAATCATTATTGTTTGAAATACTTCTTTTCCTTTCTTACTCGTGGGATAGTCACATCATCTATATGTTATGCCCTTTATGATTGTCCTACAGTCTTTTGAATATTTTCTTCTTCTTTTGTTTTTGTTTTCTTTGTTTTTCAGGTTTTGAGGATTCTATTGACACATCCACTAGCTCAGTGATTCCTTCCTCAGTTGTGTCCAGTCTACTAAGGACCTTCAAAGTCATTCTTCATTTCTGTTAGTGTTTTTCATTTCTAGCATGACTTATTAGTTCTTTCTTAGAATTTCCATCTCCTGCTTACATTGTTCATTTGTCTACTTTATCTTTTAAGGACTTTAGAATATTAATCATAGTTGTTTTAAATTCCAATATCCCTGCTAGATCTGGTTACAATGTTTGCTATATCCCTTCCAGTTGTAGGGTTTTTATCTTGTTTTGCATTGTTTGCATTTTAGATATGCCTTATAATCTTCTCTTGTCAGCTGGACATGATGTAAGAACTGTTATAAATTAGCCCTTAGTAATCAGGTGGAGAAGTGCTGGAGGGGAAAAGAAGCATTCTTTACTCCTATGGTTGGGTCTCAGTCTTTGAGTGTGTCTATGCCTCTGGACTATGAACTTCATGTGTTTCTCTGTTGCTGTTTTTTCCTCTTTCTTTAGGTAGGGTAGGATGGTTAGAATGGGCTGGAGTTGGATATTTTCCTTCTCCCACCTGGAACCCCAGGGCCAGCTAGACTTTAACTACCTTCCCTCAGGCCCATTAAATTCTGATAAGGCTCCAGCAGGTTCGGCTTTAGTTAATTAATCTCCTCTGAGGGCAGGTCTTGTTAAGAAGGAAAGCATGCTCTAACACATTTTAAGATGTTTCCTTTCCCTGCTCCCTGCTGGAAATAGGAGATTTCTTGTGCTGGAAGCACAAGATTTTCCTTCAGTATTTACTGTGGGAAACTGATTGAGCTTCTGAAGGTAATTTTCATAGTATTGTGGGGACTTCCCTATTATTGGATCCCCTTGGAGTTTTTTTTTTTTTAAGATTTTATTTATTTATTCATGAGAGACATACAGAGAGAGAGAGAGACAGAGACAGAGAGACAGAGAGAGGCAGAGGGAGAAGCAGGCTCCATGCAGGGAGCCCAGGTGGGACTCGATCCCAGGACTCCAGGACCATACCCTGGGCAGAAGGCAGGCACTAAACCACTGAGCCATCCAGGGATTCCCTCCTTGGAGTTTTTAACACTCAGACTTGTTTACACTGGACCTTCAGCAATTTGTCAATTACTTTCTTAGGTTTTCTACCCTGGCACTGGATCCTGTGGTCATTTCTGCTTGTGTGTCTCTGCTTTGGTAAGCCATGATTCTGTGACCTCTTGTCTGTCTTTTCCATCTTAAGGGAAGTGGTTCCTCCTATATCTTCCTCTCTTTTATGGATCTAAGAAGAGTTGTTAATTATTGAGTCAGTTTAGCTTTTTACTTATAATTAGGAGAGAGTGCTAACTACCAAGCTCCTTACAAGTAAAACCAGAACTGGAAGTCTAAATTATTTTTTACCATAAAATATTTTACCTATAATAAAAAGCCAATGTGATTATCCAGAATTAGAGGGCTTTATTGATGAACCAACAAATACCAAAATAGGAACATATCCTCAGATGATACAACTTATTTCTGTATTAGATGCCCTTGAGAGTTTCCAGCTCTGGTGGTTGCTTTTTTTTATTCAGACACAGATTTGTTCTGAAGTAAGTCATTAAGTAGCAAGTAAATTGTTAACTGCATGTCCTATGATACATCCTTATGGAGCTGAGACTCCTTTTCATTTGTGATATGCAGAGCAATGTCTAGTGTTTTGTGCCAGGCTCAGGGTAGAAATAACCAATGGGGGAGAAAGAAAGAAAGAGAAAGAAAATAAAGAAAATAAAGAAAATAAGAGAAAGAAAGAAAGAAAGAAAGAAAGAAAGAGAGAAAATAAATAACCAATGGTATCGCTAGACCAGCCTTTGTGGTTCTTAAGATTGCAATATACCCTCAGCCAAAGCTGTGATGAAACTTTTGAAAAACAAACATAACCAAAGCTTTACTCACTGGTCCTGGAAAACACATAGCATACTTCAACTGGGGCCATACATTAAGGTTTCCACCAGTAAGGTCCAGGCTTTCTGATTGATTAAGGTCAAAGGTGGGGGCCTAAGGTTTAGCAGACTCACTTTATTGGTGCATTTGAAACATATGAATGGGAATCTAAAGTGTGGGAAGAGAAATGGGTGGCCCAAATGATCAGTCATGGAAATTAACCAAGACAGCTGAAACAAAGGAACCTGGATGGGGGAAGCTCCTGGGAAGGGGATTTTTATCTAGTCCCATGGCTTATGGATGGCAACGTATTTGAGATACCTGTCTTATGTGGATCCCTCAACAATCAAAGCTTAGGTCAGGTACTTGATTGCACAAAAATGGAAATTTTCAGGACTTATATTACATCAAGTTTTTCACAATTAACTATATATATTTTGAGATATAATACCCTTATATTGTTCCTCCATGTTTGGCACATAAACGTGAGAAAACTGAGAAAAATTGGAAATTTTGCCTTTAGTAGCTGCTTTTCACTTGGGTGTTGATGTGAGAATGCTGCACGGAGATTTGCTCTTCATAGTCTCAAGAGACTCAATACATTTTTTAGTAACCTTCAGAGACTGCATATTAGAGTAGAATAATCATTGGTTTCTCTATCCTAACACAAAAGCATTAAAAATACTAGAAAAGCTTTTCCAAATGTTCTGTTAGAAAAATCAACTTACCTACACTTGCCTTAAGTTAGAATGATTTTGCATATTGTGCAAGATAAGATTTTATTAAGAGAATTGGAACTCTAGAATGTGTGCATCAGAAATACAAGAAGGGAAGGTGTTAAATGGTCCACCTCTTGTGCTGATTTAGTTTTCCTCTAAGACCTCCAGACTGCTTGAGTAACTCCAGTGATAGTGAATCCTCAGCCTCACTAACCAGTTAGTTTTAGTTTTCAGACAGTTCTGATTACATACATAGGGTTTCTTTATGTATGAATTTACTATCCATAACTCCAACTGCCCATCTAAATAGTGACATCAGTCACTTAATCTACAGGGTCTCCCATTAAAAAAGGTAAGTGTCCATGAGCATTTAAAATTCCATATTTTTCTATTAACCTCTTTGTAGATTTCTATGCTTTCAAAACTTTTTTCCTCCTCTCCGAGAAACATCTGATTATATGTATGTCCTAAAATGTGATTTTCTTTAAAAAGACACAGGAAATATAAATAAAGTTATAGTTTACTTAAAAAAAAAAATTCTGATCTTTGTATCTTGTGAAAATTGATTTTCCTTCCTAGGCCTTATTTTCCTAGTGCATAATGTAGGGATGATAATGGTTGTATGAGTTTGAATTGAGATAAGGATCATATCTATCTTTTAGTGTATATCATAGTTCTATAAGATTTAAATAAAATAATTCCAGTCATGTTATAGGAGACTTAAATATTCACTGTTATTCATTAAGTTAATATTTATCGTGCACCTATGAGGTCAGTGCTTTCTGTGTTGTAGGGATTCCACAGTGGTCAAAACAATAAGTAGTTTTCATAGAGATTACATTCTAATAAACATATATTCAACAATTCTCAAGGAAGTATGGAGCCTTAGAATGGATTTTGGCATATAGAAACGTTTTCTCATTTGTCTTCCTTTGATTTTTCTGGACCTGAATGAAAGATGGTGTGTGTGTGTGTGTGTGTGTATGTGTGTGTACGAGAGAGAGAGAGACTAATATATAGTTATGTGAGATGTAGGCCATTGTCCTAATATTTGGATTTCCTTTGAGAAATGATTTTATTTATATGATATTTTCTATTAAAAAATAGAAGAAATAGACAATTTAGAATTTAAATTTCAAAATTAGCTGGAAAAATAAAAACAACAACAACAACAACAATACACCAAAGCAATATTTGGTGGGACTCTCTTATTAAAGTAGAAAACTACATGAGTTGCCAAAAGCTACATAGTAGGTCAAACCAAAATTAGAGTTTAGATGCTCTGATGGATCAGGAATGACACTAATTGATCATCATGCATAAGCATAATCAATGGTATCCATGAGTATGAGGCAGTGATGAGAAAATCTTTCATCAGAACAAACCTAACCTCACAGATCCTTCAAGGTCTTCATTGTTCCATTAGCACACTGTGAGCAGACTAATCACCTCACTACCATGAATTTCCCATTTCTCCTTAAAAATCCCTGAAAAGACTTCTACACATGATCTATGAGATCCAGATACACTTCTTAGGTTTCACTGAAGAAATACTTCTAACAACCAATTAAGTCAATTAAAATTGTTACCATTAATGTCTTCATCTTTAATTACATCTAGGAGGTTATGAACACTGGCATGAATCAGGCATCAGAAAAATTTCATGATCTAAAGTATTATAGAAGATCGAGTTCTTGGAAAGTTCATTTAAAGTCTAGTGGCCTTGATACAACTGTTAACAATAGAGTTTAGAACTCTAATTCTGAGCTTCCAAAACTGAAGCAAAAAATTTGTAACCTAAAATCATTTAGCATTTCTGCATGCTTCTGTTTCTAATAGAGGACATAGTTGTATTAAATAGGGTAGAAAAAAAGAAAAAAGATTCCTCTGGCCACAAAGAACATAAGTGCATAGAAATGGATAATGAACCATTTTTATATTGTGACATTTATCTTCAATTAAATAGATATTAGAATCAAAAAATAAATTTCTTTAAAAAAAATGGCTGCTATTTATGTACAGATAGGCTTAGGGATATATGGCATTGTTTAGCCAAGCCAATTAAATGAAAGAAAGAATAATAAAGAGGAAAGAAAAGGTAAAGCAAAGGGAATAATTCATATAAGTGTTTCAAGAGGAAATTAGAGATGGAAGGTATGAGAAAGGTCTAAAGCTGATATCCAATTTAAAAAAATTGGTACGTTTCTATTAATAATGCTTCTTAATGGAAAGAAGTCATTCTAAGGAACCTAACTTTGTCTTTATCAAAATTTCCTTCATAAGCATTAAATATTCTTCCTGGCAAATTTCATGTGTATTACTTTCTTTGCCCTCACTCTCACGCTCTTTAAATTAGCTTTAATGTCCATTTGGAAATTGAACTCTAAAATAATAGTCATAAACATTTATTTTTAATTTTCCCAGCTTTTTAAATGACTGTCAATTCCTTATATTTAGGAACCTTTTTGAGGATTTAATATATTACTTTTAGGAAAAAAAAATTGTGTACACTGGTTGTTGATACAACTAATTAAGTTAAATATGACTACAGCTGCACTTTTCTCACCACTTATTTTTAGGAGGACAGATCTATCCCATAATCAAATTAATACACAAATTTTGTTTTTAATTGTTAAACTACTTCATAAATATTAAGATTATGAATTTTCAACTGTACTATCCTTTCTATTAACCAATAGCTGTTTGTTTTTTTTTTTCCAGAGGGTCAAAAATGCTAGAGCTACTTATAATTTTATATCAATTAACTAATTTCCAGCCCAACAGGATGTCCTCTATTATTAAAATTCTAGGAGTATCTTCTAATATCCTCGACCCAGCTGGCTGTACTTAGAACATAATCACACTTAATCCAGTTGTAAAATAGATTTATATATTTTCCCCCATTATATAAATTCCAAATGATGTATATGAAATGTTGTATAATGACATCAATAGGGATCCCTGGGTGGCGCAGCGGTTTGGTGCCTGCCTTTGGCCCAGGGCGTGATCCTGGAGACCCGGGATTGAGTCCCACATCGGGCTCCGGGTGCATGGAGCCTGCTTCTCCCTCTGCCTATGTCTCTGCCTCTCTCTCTCTCTCTCTCTCTCTCTGTGACTATCATAAATAAATTAAAAAAAAAAACATATATCTTTAATGACATCAATAGGTATATCCCCTATCCCAGGAAGTGCTGTTTGGTCATCAAAAAAGCTGAGCTAGGGATCCCTGGGTGGCGCAGCGGTTTAGCGCCTGCCTTTGGCCCAGGGCGCGATCCTGGAGACCCAGGATCGAATCCCATGTCGGGCTCCCGGTGCATGGAGCCTGCTTCTCCCTCTGCCTATGTCTCTGCCTCTCTCTCTCTCTCTCTCTCTCTCTCTCTCTGTGACTATCATAAATAAATAAAAATTTTAAAAAAATTAAAAAAAGCTGAGCTAGTTAGAGGGTAAAATGTATGAAAGCCACTTAGAACCAGTTAAGCATAGGGATTGAAATGAAAAACAACCAGCATTAAGGTCACTGATCTTTCCTAATGTACCTAGGGTATCTGTTAAGAAACTAGTTTTTATCTTCTGCAAGGAGATGGAGTGATATTAATTAAAAGAAGAAACCTCACATAAGAAATAATATATTTGTACCTTAAACATACTTTTAAGTTTTATGGTACCAATCACAGTGTATCTAATAAAATCTCAAGTGAAATTAATGGTGGTAATCAGAGCTCAAAGTTTATGGTACAATGTTATGATCAAGAGTAGAAAACAGAAAAATAAGAGTGTCAATTTAGTAAAAGTTTAATTTGTCTTTACCAAATCAGCATGTAGAGCTCAGAAAAATTATATAAATAGATCCCTGCTTAATTCTCTTATAAAATAGCCTAATTCTAAATCCTTCATAACATGCCTGTGAATTATTTGTTTTTGTCACTGAAAGAATTAAACACATAAAAGATGTATATTTTACCATAAAGTTATTGTCCCTGAGTAACTCCTCAGAATTTTAAAAACTGCTGCAAATAGGTTTAGAAAAAAAAAAAAAAATGAAGCTTTTACTCATAAGACAAATGATCTATAATTCATATGAACTAGACTTTTTGGACATTGAAAAATATAATCTTATAAATACCATAGATTCTGATGATAGGATAGACATTAAACTTATTCTCCTTTCTCTATCTTCCGCATTTGAAAAACAATCAATCCTACTTGGCAGCAAAGGGGCTTTACGAAATCTATGCTCTAAACCAATAGGGCAAATTCTCCCAGAACACCCTTTCAATTTCATTTCCAATCCTAGGGGGGATTAGTGTAGCCTTATCCTCTGATAGACAGATCTATCTTTTAGGATGTGGAGACTTAACATTTAATAGACAGGATCTGTGCAGTCGGCCAGAGCTAAAGCATGTTGTCATTTATATAGTAAGGAAGTGTATTTTTTTTTTTTTTTGCTCATGTCCTCATAATAGGTCTGTTAAACACATTATGGTACATTATATCTCCTGCTTATATTTTATACACCAAGAGACTGGAGATTTCCCCAATGATTCCAGCATAATGTCGTCTGCATGAAAAATGCAAATTTAAATGAAATGCAGTATGATTTTCGGGCTGTGTATATTCTGTGTGGTGAAGGAGGACAGACACCGAGTATCCCCTGGGATAGCCAGAGAGTCTTCCCAACAATACCAAGGCCTTCCACTGGGAAAATCTGACATCTATGCTTTAAAACTTGGGGTCATGAAGGTGATTCATTTAATAGCTATGCGTGTACTGATGAAAGCAAATAATACTTCTAAGAAGGTAATATGGAATAGAAAACTAGATGAAATGTCTCAAATTACTGAAAGCCTAAAAGCTCAGGTTTCCCCTATTACAGCAATGTAGTTCATTGTTAAACTGATACATATCTGAAAATAATATCTAATGACAGGTTATTCTGGCTTGATTTAAGGCAATGAGTCATTGACCAGAATTCTGTTGTTTGTTCCTCTTCATTCAAAAACAATTTTAAGTTTTGTTATTTTTTTCTAGGTGCTAGAATGAGTGTAACAGCCGGTCTGCCTCTTATACTGTCTAGTGTTAGAAACAAAAGTATAAATAATAATTTAGAAAATGCAATTCTCTTTAACATAGAGCATATATATATATCACATTAAGATTTGTGTGATTATTTTCTTAGTCCACATAACCACTCATTTAAATGGAAATGGGAAACAATTATACACAAACTAGAATTTGGGATTGTTGATAGGTTCCAATCACTCCATAGTTTTCACTTTTTGACTAAATTTTAATTCACTTAATAAACATAATTTGACATTTATTTCCTTTGATTAAATTCTGCTAGATTTACGAATGCATGTAACATGAGCAAAAATACAGAGTGAAAGCTCAATTCATTTGAACAGAATTTGAGTTGCATTATAATATGTAATATAATCGGGGAATAGGCAATAACGGTAGCAGCAAAAAGGAATATAGTACATGTTCCTAAAATACTAAGGAGGTAAAATTAGAATGATTAGTAATAAGCTAGAGGAACAGGGTAGAAACTCCAGGATGAATCTCAATTGGATGGTGTGGCCATTGACCATGAAATAAAATACTGGAAATAAATAGCAAGAAAGCAAAATAAATGATGAGCTCAGCTTCGAAGATGTTAAGAATGAAGTGTCTGCACCCCTATAGGACAGAGTAGTACCTCAGATCATTGTCGGATAAATGACCAACTCATTGGAGATGTCTTGCAGGGGCCTGGACCTATAAATCTTGGCTTGAAGAAGAGAAAAGGGAAATATATATGAGGTAGTTAGATCTAAATGAATCATGGGAGCAAACAAGTGGCAAAACTTGTGCTTTGGGGCTATCCAACAATCAACTGCCCTTCCTAAATGGAGGACGTTCCATTAAATGTGATACTGAGGGGACATAGTGACATCACTCCTTTCTCAGGGCATGAAGGAGAAAGCCTCTACCATTGTCTGCCTTCTGGCAGCACAGGGCCAAAATTCAAATACCCAAATGATCCTTAGACTTTGTTACAGAACAAGTAACACAGTGACAAAAGATATGGTTGATTGAATGAAAAGGGTATTCAGAGGTGCCTTGCATGTGCCATCCTGGCCACCTTGTTCTGAGAAGCTGCCCTTATATTTCTTAACTCTTGAATCTGCATTAGAACTGGTTTAGTTTCTATTCATTTCCCAGGTAGATTGTCTAGACTCTGTTGAATTAAGTGAGCTGTTGATCTTAATTGTCTCTTAAATGTCTCTCATTGTCTCATAGTTCATCTCCTTTTCCCTGCAAGTAAAAACCTTCATAGGCACAGGAAGCATGCAGAATGAGAATTCTGGTGGGCTAAAAACCTTCCAGGAAAAAAAAAAAAAAAAAAAAAACATTGCCCACAGCAAATTAAAATGAAATCTATGGGACACCTGGGTGGCTCAGCAGTTGAGCACCTGCCTCTGGCCCAGGGCGTGATCCTGGGGTCGAGTTCCACATCAGGCTGCTTCTCCCTCTGCCTATGTCTCTCATGAATAAATAAATAAAATCTTAAAAATGAAATCTAAAGGCCAAGTAGAATACTCCTTGACCAATTAAAAATTGACAATAGGCAGTTCAGAAATGTTTTTTTTTTGCTGTTTTTTTTTTTTTTTGTCTCAGTCCATATACTAGACTAAGCTTATTAGGTCACCTTCTCAGACCACACACCTATATCCCATTAACTGATTAGAAGCACACAGCCCAAAGGTGCTGGACTCAGCATACATACACACAAAATATATTTATAATAAATGTATAAATTCAAGCTGTCTTCACTTTTTTAATATTTCTCCTGTACTCTTGTTCTTCTAGTTCCTTTTGGGATAAATGTAGGTTCCTTGCTATTCTGGGTTTTTACAACCCTAGCAAAGCTGTTTTATAAGTGAGTCCACTGGGAATTTAAATATAAACCAATAAGATGGCTATTGGTTACGGAATGACAACACTACGCCAAATCCTATTTTTGGGCATAAAGCATGCTAGACCATGTTTCTGGCTCTTGCATACTAGAATCATTTTTTTTTCTCTAAGATAAAATAGAAGTGATTAGACGTCAAACAGAAATACAACTTCCCCTCAAATTTCATTTAAAATATTTTCCTTATTAACCACATCACTGACTATCGATGAGTAAATCAGCTCTTTTGAGAAGCATCATGAAAAATAAACAATCAAAAGTGGTTTGACACTTGTACTTCACAGAGTTTATCATCTGCCTATTAATACATGTTAAATTGTGACTTGGAAGCATTAGAGTGTCCTCCCATTAGGAAATTTGTTTAACCTCTGAATATATTTTCTTGCATTAATTAAGAAAAAAAAAATAGAACAGACTTAGCACCACCTGTAGGAGGAGAGCTTGCCCTTTCAGGGACTTTTATCCTTCCTTTGGTTTTTCTTTAGTTGCATTCCACCACACTCAAGGAGTCTAGAGAGCCACAGAGCTGTGGAAACTCCATGTGCACATCTGTCTTACATGTGTCCAGCCAGCTGGGGCTCTGAACCTTCGGGTCTGGAGTTCCCTTCCACGTGGCTCCACGTACATTCCCAAGTCTGAGTTCCGCCTTTGCTCAGAGGACTGCACTTCACAGGGGAAAACCCTAAGTCAAGAGAATGGCCTACTGGAAATCTTTCTCTAAGGGCAGGAGGGGTGAGGGGAGAAGGGAGAGGCAGTAATGCTTTTTTTTTACCTGAGGCAGGCTAGGGGCCGCCTCTCCCTGTACTGTTAGAGTCCAGCTTTATACCCTAAGGAGTCCAGGGATGCAGAATTTGAACCCTGACTTACCAATGTTGTTATGAAATCTATTTGTTTAATGTATAGAACACTTAAATATTTAGATATTGGTATCAGGTAAACTTTTTATTCTTGCATTTGACTCCAAGTTTCACACACAGGCCTATAGGACTATTGATGTGCACTGACCAAATGGAGATTATATTTTATTTTATTTTATTTTATTAAATTGTATTTATTTATGAGACAGAGGAAGAGACACAGGCAGAAGAAGAAGCAGGCTCCCCGTGGGGAACCCCAATGTGGGAGTTGATCCCAGGGCCCCAGTATCACACCCTGAGCCAAAGGCAGAAACTCAACCACCGAGCCACCCAGGCATCCCCAAATGAAGATCTTAAATGAGGATCCTGATTGTTATATTATGGTAGGCATTGCTTGGTTTAAGATAGACTATCAAAGAAAATAAAGTCTCTTCTAGGCTAATTACAGAAAATAAAAGTAAATATTTTCTTGGGAATAAATGAAATCTATGTAAACATCTAGAAAATATCAAGAGTAATAGGTAAAATATTAGAAATGACAAATCGGATGGTGAAAAGAACCACACCATCATTCTGGGTACCTGGGATGAGATGTATGCCAAGAATGGCAGATGTGAAGTAGGAGTATGTGGTGGAAGGAGAGTAGGACAAGGTGATGTTTGATTTCAAGTGAATAGAGAAGTCTGAATTTTAATTAGAAAATGTAGTATCTCACACTTAACATACTAGTGTAGTGGAACATCATCAGTACAAGGCAATATTTTAAAGTTTTGTCTTGTTTTAAGAGAATTTTGATTTTTGTAAATCCTCAGAAAAGTTTTCTAAGTTTAGAGATCATGTGTATAGAAAACTCTGAAAATACAAAGAAATATTTTTATTAACTTAAGTAAAACTACCTGTAACAATTTCTCACAGAAAGGAAAGGAATAATAGGGTCATTGTACATCTAGTTCCTTTATTTTTTTAAGATCTTATTTATTTTAGAGAGAGCATGCACATGTGATTAGAGCGGGGGGGGTGGCAAAAGGGAGGGAGAGAGAGAACCTCAATCAGACTCTACACTGGGCATGGAGCCCAACGTGGGGCTAGATCTCCTAGCCTGAGCCAAAATCAAAAGTCAGATGCTCAATTGACTAAGCCACCGAGGCACCCCTATTTCCTTTTTTGAAATAGAGGAAATATGGTAGTATGTGTATCTTTCTCAATTTCTTATTGTGTATCATTAACCTTTTTTTTATATGAGATAATGAACTTATAATTCACAGCAGTCCACTGAGAGGATGAAGATTTTGTAATCTATAAGTTTTACAGACCTTTTGGTAAATTGATATTTAGATCATTTAGGTTTCCTTTATAATAAATAAATTGAAAGATGAATATATTCATAATTTTTAAAGGTGTTTTTAGTTTTATTTTACTCTCATGAATTTCTGAATATAAATATCTGGATAGAATTATGTAAATATTTTTAAGACTCTTTAGTCCTAAATGTTCCTTTCTGAATTTTCTGTCATTTATACTCCAAACAATGAATTGCTGTTTTGCTGTAATTGAGAGTAACTTGATAGACTAAGATAAAAAAAAAAATAAAAATAGGTAAACCATTTTAGTAAAGTCCCTGAGTCCAGGACACAAAATAGATACTAGCAAACTTTCAGGAAAAAATATTAAAAACCATATTTACCCTATTCATCCATTTAAAAATCCTAATGGAAAATTAGTTTTATTTCATCTTGATTATATAAATGTCATTTTTCCCTAAATAAGCCTTAATTTGACTTCTTTTCCAATTTTATAAGATTTAAGAAACTTTTCTATATCACTATTAGAAATTTCAGTAGAATTCTTAGGAGAAGAGACTACCTTCACAGAGAATCTCAGGAACAGAGGCCATCTAAACTGTGAGTTTATAGTCCTGATAAGAAATAAAGAAGGAAACAGAATTGAACTCAAGGTACCAGCAGGATTTTCTAATACTGACAAGAAACTTGCACAGAAGCTCTGACTGTCCCTAAATTCCTTATAACACTGAAGTTTTACAATTTCAAAAGTTGAAAATCTTAAGGTGTTATTTTTTGTTGTTATTGTTGTTGTTTTTGTTTTTTGTTAATATTGCAAAGTTGCACTTTGCCACAACTCCAAACCAAGACTTTGTTAAAAATTTCAGTAATCTTTCAGGTCACTTATTTGTCACATCTTCCAGCACTTTTGAGGAAGCAATCCTTGAAGAAATGTCACTAACTCTAGGGCAAGACACCAACAGCCTGTTTATTGAAGTTGCCTTTCTTGACTTCGGTGGACATTCTAGGTTCACTAGACAGGTTTAAGTTAGAAATATTGCTCTTTAGGATTTTTTGTTCAGCGCAGCCCTCCCTCCTAGATAATCTATCCTAAGAATGTACCAGATGTTTACAGTAGTGGATTTTTGTTTTATTTTTGAGAAAGTGATCTTTGGTGTGGAAATCTGGAGCTGCAAATGTGACTCGTTTATTAAACACCTTGCTTTGCTGAAGGAAGTGGGGCATCCAAGAGTATCCTCATTCTTATATTTGCAATTTAGACTGAGTTAATGCTGGGAATGATAAAGACTAACATCTTTCTGATGTCTCACGGATAGATTATAGCAACAATCATTGTAACAGGTATCAGTATTGAGCACTGATAGGTATTGAGAGTTGTGTTTCACTCACATTCATTCAATACTTTCAGCAGCATCTTTATTAGACAGGTTTTACCATGATTGCCCAAATGTTTCAGATGGGAGCCAAGTGTTAACTAACTAGTTTAGTAGATGCTCTACTAAGTGACAGCAGGGAACTAAAACGAGTTCTCAGGAACTCAAAAGGCTCTAGACTCAAGAATAAAGATGTTAACTATCATAGTGGACTTTATTGTTTAAGTAAGTCAAATGGGGGATGCCTGGGTGGCTCAGTGGTTGAGCATCTGCCTTTGGTTCAGGTCATGACCCCGGGTTCCTGGGATTGAGTCTCACATCGGGCTCCCTGCATGGAGCCTGCTTCTCCCTCTGCCTCTGTTTCTGACTCTCTCTCTGTGTCTCTCATGAATAAGTAAAAAAAGAAAAAAAAAAAAGTCAAATGGTTCCAAGAATCATTCACTGACTTTTACTGAGGTACACCTGTTTTGAAGAGTCTATTGTTGTAGTAAGGAAAAATCCTCTCTTCAGAATCTTTTTGGGACTAGAAGGACCTATAGTGGCACCGGATCCAACCAATTATTTTAGATAAATAACTAATGTCCAGAACATTTTTGTGACTCAGTTAGAAGCTGTGGTTAGAGAATGACACAACCAGAATAAAAATACGGTTCTCCTGGATTCCGTTATAGTGCTGGGATGAGAATACCAGTTTCGAAACAAAATCACATTCAAAGTTTGAAGTTAGCCTAAATTCTTTTCACATTGCTTAGAAAATGAGCCATACATATGACTTTTGTGTAAGTGAACAAAATGGTTTATATCTCCCAAGTATAAAACTCACATAGAAAGACATGCATATGAAATATTCCTAACAAATTAAGAGTTGATAGCAATTTAAACCACTCAGGAGTCAGTAATATAACACTGTGGACAAATTTTACCTGAGGAAATACTACAATTTGTTGTATTTTAAATGCAATCCAGTTCCAGTTTTAGTGCTTGCTAAAGTCTTGCTAAATAAAGCAATATTTTAAGAGGAATGATGGGTTTTACTTTCTCTGCCTCAGATGCTCTGCTTCTGTAAAGAATCTCAGAAGTTGATAATAAAACCTCCTTCCCCAATGAGAAATGTCTGATTAATTAATTCTGTAATTAGCCAAAATGTGACCTTACTTATAAAAACAGGAAAGGACAGAGCCAAACTTTAAATGAATAAAGAGTAAGCACGGGTTTTAGTTTTCATTTGGTGTTGGATACGATACTTTTGGCCTGATTATAAATCATACTGGAAATGATAGGCAGATTGTGACTTATGATAAGTTTCCTGATGACTCTCAGAAATATCTATCAAAATTTAAAATGCCCAAACTTTGTCCTAGAACTGTATCTTTAAAAATTTGTGCTTATATGTATAAACAAAGATACCATGAAAAGAACTCACTGTAGCAGTGTTTGTAATGTTATATACGTTAAATTTATATAGATCTTAATCAATAGGAAAATAGTTAAATAAAATATAGGATATCAATATCATGAAACATTGTAAGTCCTTAATATTGAGGTTAACTTAGTGGTAGTATAAAAATTTAGGGTACTGGGGTCTGGGTGGCTCAGTCTGTGAGGCATCTACCTTAGGTTCGGGTCATGATCCCAGGGTCCTGGGATCAAGCTCCACACCAGGCTCCCTCTGCTCAGCAGAGAGTCTGCCCCTCCCCCCTGCTTGTGCACTTGCTTTTGCGCTCTCTCTCTCTCTCTCTCATAAATAAATAGAATCTTAAACTTTAGGCTGCTGTAGAAATATCTCTAATATATACTTTTAAGTAAAAAAAAAACCTATAAAAATTACAGAAAATATACAACTCAACTTAGGTTTTGACTATATCTATTTACAGAGATAGATACCTGATTATAAATACAAAATTATGTATAGATAAGAGGAAGAGTGGGATTAGAATTTTCACTTTGTAACCCCTTAGTATTCATTTTGTTTTTCTAAGCAAAATTATATTGGAGGGTCAAGGGATTTGGCTTTACTCTTCAAGGCAGATTTAATACTATCTTTAAGCAATCTTCAACTCTGAGATTTGATTTAGAGAAAGAGCTGTACATGTTATCACCAAAGGGAATTATATTAGAAATTACGAGAAACAAAACATTATTAAAAATAGCCCTCTAGTTCAGATCCCTTTCTTACTTTGGAATTCTGGCCATTTATAATTGCCCTTAGATGACCAATCAAATGCATGCACCTAAGTTATTTCAAAAACATTTCTCCCAGGAGATGATTCTTTGAAACCCTATCCTTTTGAAGCTGCATTTTCAGTAAGTGTCTACCACTGGAGTCTCAGGCTAGAGAGATGCATTTGTCTTCTGTTTATGAAGAACGTGAACCTTTTCATTTCTTCTACAAGATATTTAAGTCTCAAGTGCTTGAATGATTTGATTACCGACTGCAACATAGAGGGTTGATAATCACAGAAGACAGATCTATTGCTGGTGAACGAAGATCTGCCAATGATTTATTAGTGCTTTGGAACAGCAGTGCAATAGTTATGGCTGAGCAGACATTTCCATTATATCTAGTTTGGGGCTTTCAGTTTATAGCAGAAACCGTCTATGAGGCAGAAGGTTTCACTTCCTTAAGCCCAGCTTGTAATTATTTAGTTAAAATTATAGCTCAGAAATTTGAGTTTAATTAAGATAAATTTGTGTTTTTCCTTTTTTGTTGTGGTTTCTCAACGACATCAAAGTCTCATTTTGAAACACTTCAAGCGTTTTATAGCGTGTTGTATACTCTGGAATTTTGAAATCCTCCAGAGTTTTGTGAACCTCTAATATCACAGAAAAGTGATGTGTTCTGAAAAATGACACAAAAGAGGCTGTTTTAATTTATAAAATTGAGATAAAGCAAAGAAAACCAGTTGTTTTGGAAACCATCTGCCATTAATCTTACATTATCGAGACTTTTATTTATAAAATACTAAAATCATTGGTCCAAGTGGGTGGTTTTCAGTGACTCACTTTGATGTCTGAACAAAAAATGCCTTTATCCTTATGGTTTTCTAAAATGTGGATAGATTTTGACTGTTTAACATTAAAGGATACTAAATTCTGGATGTAGACTATATCATCTTTATGAATGCAAGATTGAGAGCAATAGATTTCTCAAATAAATGTACCTTACGTCACTTAAACTCAATACATAAATATATGTGAGAAAAATATGTGATGTTACTGATTAATATCTACAATTTGCAGAACAATTAGGGAAAAATTATTACATAACCATGGCCAAACACTTGATAAATAAATCATGGATTACTTAAGGCAAAGGCACAAAGGAAGCTAACATTTGGTGAAACTTTAGTTTGTGCCAGGCAATTTACAGCATTGTCTCATTTATTCCTTATGATACCCTGGTATAGTAAGGAACGGAGTCTCATAGATGATAAATAATTTGTGTAAGGTCAGAAGTCTAATAAAAAGAAAATAAGGGAATGGAAGCCAAAGCCATATAAGACAAAACTTGTGTTCTTTCTTTTCCCTTTCTCCTTTTCCTATTTTTATATCTATCTATCTATCTATATATTTTTTAAAGATTTTATTTATTTATTCATGAGAGACAGAGAGAGAGGCAGAGACACAGGCAGAGCCAGAAGCAGGCTTCCTGGAGAGGAGCCCAATGTAGAACTCGATCCCAGGACCCCGAGATCTTGAACCATAGGCAGACATTCAACCACTGAAGCCGCCCAGGCATCCCTGTTTTTTGTTTGTTTGTTTGTTTGTTTGTTTGTTTGTTTGTTTAATAACCACACTAAATGTGTGTGTGTGTGTGTGTGTGTGTATATATATATATATATATATATTTTTTTAAGATGCTTTTCCAATTCCTGCAAAAAATGCCATTGAAGTTTTGATTGTGTTAAAATTATCTAGTGCTTTGGGTGGTATGGACATTTTAACCACATTAAATCTTCCAATCCAAACATACAAATAAATGGAAAGACATTTTATCTTAAGTACCTTAAGCAATGCTTTGAGATTTTTGGAGTACAAGTCTTTTGCCTCCTAGGTTATTTTTAAGTAATTTATCTTTTTAGAGATTTTTTTTTTAATTTATTTGAGAGAGAAGGAGAGAGAGAGAAGCCTAAACAGACTCCCCACTGAGCACAGAGCCTGAAATGGGCTTGATCTCATGACCCTGAGATCATGACCTGAGCCAAAAATCCAGATTCAGACACTTAACTAAGATACTCAGGTACCCCTATTTTTTTTTTTTTTGATGTTATTTTAAATGAGATTGTCTTAATTTCCTTTTCAGGTAGTTGAATTTTCAGGTACTAAAAACAAACCAACTTGTGCACGTTGAAATCCTACAAATTTGCAGAAATAATTAGTCCTATTAACATTATATGTGTGCATGGAGTGATTAGGATTTTCTAGGTAAAGATTACATCATCTGCAAACAGGATTCTTTTTACTTCTTCCATTTCAACTTGGATGTGTTTTGTTTCTTTTTCTTGCCTATTTGCCATGGCTAGAATTTTCAGTGCTATGTTGAATAAAAATGGTGAGAGAAGATATCCTTGCCTTGTTCCTGATCTTACAGGGATGGTTTTCAGGTTTTCACCATTGAGTGTGATAAAATCTGTGAACTTTAAATATATAGTCTTTATTATGTTGGGGTAAGTACTTTTTATTCCTACTTTATAGAGAGTTTTTGTCCTGAATGGTATTGAGTTTTGTCAAATGCTTTTTCTGAGTGAATTGAGAGGATCATGTGCTTGTGGGTTTTCTCCTTTCATTTTGTTAATGTCCTGTATTACATTGATTTGATTTTTATATATTGAATGATTGTTGCATCCCAGGAAGAAATGCTACTTAGTTTTGGTGTATAATTATTTTAATATGTTGTTGAATTCATTTTACTATCATTTTGTTGAGGATTTTGGCATCAATATTTATCAGAGGTATGGGTTTACTGTTTTATTTTCTTGTAGTATGTTTGTCTGTCTTTGGTGTCCATATAATGCCACTTATAACATGGACTTAAAGTGTTCCTTTCTTTTCAATTTTTGGGAGAGTTTGAAAAGAACTGATGTTGGGTTGCCCGGGTGGCTTACCTGGTTAAGCATCTGGCTCTTGATTTCAGTTCAGGTCATGTCACAGTTGTGAGATGGAGACCCACTCCATGCCCAGCATGGAGTCTACTTGGGGTTCTCTCTCTTGCTTTCTCTCTACTCCTCCTTCTCTCTCTGTTAAAAAAAAAATGATTTTAGGGATCCCTGGGTGGCAGAGCGCTTTGGCGCCTGTCTTTGGCCCAGGGTGCGATCCTGGAGACCTGGGATCGAGTCCCACGTTGGGCTCCCGGTGCATGGAGCCTGCTTGTCCCTCTGCCTGTGTCTCTTCCTCTCTCTCTCCCTGTGTGTGACTATCATAAATAAATAAAAATTTTTAAAAAATGATTTTAATTATTTTAAAATAAATAGAATTTATTTTAGAATTCTCTAGAGAAGCTATCTAGTAGAATAGAATTCTCTGGAGAAGCTATCTAGTCCTAGGCTTTGGTTGTTGGTGATTAGTTCAATCTCCTTACTAGCTATAGGTGTCCTCAGATTTTTTTATTTCTTCATGATTTAGCATACAGTTGAATTTTCTTATAATTGTTGTTCATTCAGCAACTCTGTCTTTTGGGGGCTTACTCAATGTACATTTAAATTAATTACTGATAGAGAAGATATTATTGCCATTTTGTTATTTTCTGTACATCTTATAATTTGTCCTTTTTTTCCCACTTGTACTACCTTCCTTTGTTTCTCTTTGATTTTTTTTAAATATTGATATGCTCTGATTCCCTTCTTATTTTCTTTGCATTTTCAATGAGAATTTTGTTTGTGGTTACAATAGGAATTACATAAAACCTCTTATATTTATAACAATCTATTTTCAACTGGTGACAGTTCAATCTCTATCACACACAAAAGTTCAGTTTCATGCTCCCATCCATAAGTTATTGATGTCACAAATTGCATATTTTTGTTTTTCATTCATTAACATAGTTTTACAGTTAATTATTTTATGCTTTTACCTTTTAAATTCTACTAAGAATAGAATGTGAGTTATGCAGCACTGTTACTTTTTTTAAGATTTTATTTATTCATGAGAGACACACACAGAGAGAAAGAGGCAGAGACACATGCAGAGGGAGAAGCAGGCTCCATGCAGGGTGCCTGACGTGGAACTTGATCCCGGGTCTCCAGGATCACCCCCCGGGCTGAAGGCAGATGCTCAACCACTGAGACACTGGACTGACAGCACAGTTACATTTTTATAGGATTCTGTATCTCTCTATGTTTACCTTTACCTTTATATATATATATTATATGCATTTGTGTTACTTTCTGGTGTCTTTTCACTATTTAAGATTTAGGAAACTACCTTTACAATTTTATGCCCATCCAATCTCACACAAACCTGCAAGATAAGAGAAGTATACTATATGATTTTACAGATGAGCCTTAAATGCTGAGTCTGTACTACATAATATGTAAGTAGTTGAACTGAAAATAGATGTCAGATCTTCTGACTCTCTTCTCAGTGCCTTGCTTCCTCCATTCAGGTTCTTATAGCTCTCAGTGAGTGAGTAAAGCATCAAGGACTCTTCTTTACAATTCTGAAATAATAGAAATTACATGTCACACAAGTAGTTACCCTTTGTACTTGCATTATCTGATTATCTGAATTTTTATTCTGTCCTCACCATAAAGAAATCACCCTTTTTGTCCATTATTTTGTTTTTCTGAGTCTTTAGTCACTTGCCATGTTCTTTTGGGGGCAATTCTGTAATTCCCCTTGGTAGTATTACTTCCATTTTCATGGTAAATGTGGAAAGAGTCATAAATTGATGACATAGTGCATTGAAATGAGGTAAATCATAGCTTCTACTACTTTACCACTTTAAGTGTGAAAAGATGAAAGGACAATGCCTTAATTTAATTGTAGTTAAAAATGAGAGCATTCCTATGTATTTTATAAAGAGAAATGTAACAATATTTTCAAGTCTGCCATTTTTAGTATTTCACAAATATAAATAAGATCTTCAGCACTTGAAAATCTTCTCTTGAAAAACAAAGTAAATAACCTTATAGTAGAGGGGTCCCTGGGTGGTTCAGTTGGTTAAATATCTGCCTTCAGCTCAGGTCATGGTCTCACAGTACTGGTATCCAGCCCCTGATCCTGCTGGGCTCCTTGCTCAGTAGGGAATCTGCTTCTGCTTCTCCTCCCTCTGTCCCTCCCCCTAGCTCATGTTCTCTCTTTCTCTCTCTCTCTCTCTCTCTCTCTCTCTCTTTGTGGAATCTTTTTTCTGGGGCATCTGGGTTGCTCAGTTGATTGAGCATCTGCATTCAGCTCAGGTCATGATTCCAGGGCCCTTGGATGGAGCCCTACTTTGTGGGCTCCCTGCTCAGCTGGAAGCCTGCTTCTCCTTCTCCTCTCTGCTCATGATCTCTTGCTATCCCTCTCTCTCTCAATTAAATAAAATTGTTAAAATTTTTTCCTTCTTTCTTTCTTTCTTTCTTTCTTTCTTTCTTTCTTTCTTTCTTTCTTTCTTTCTTTCTTTCTTTCTTTCATTTCTTCTAGAACATTATAGTAAGGGTGACTGAATGCTCAGCCAGTTAAGCATCCAACTCTTGATTTCAACTCCGGTCATGGTCTCAGAGTCATGAGATCAGACTCTTGCTGAGCATGAATCCTGCTTGAGATTCTTTCTCTTCCTCTCTCTCATCCCTCCCCCAACCCCCTCTGATCCCCTGCCCATGCTCACTCACATACTCTTTCTAAAACAGAAAAATAAAAAAACAAAACACCATACAATGATAATAAACCAAAATTGTCAATATAATTCAGAATCTTAACAGTTTCTAGAAATTTTTCTTTTGTCTAGTTTCATAATATTATCATTCTATTAATTCCATAGTTGTTGAAGGGGGGGGGGGAGAATTTAAGCAAATTGAACAAGTGCTTGATCCATTTTTCTCAGCTTATAGAATAAAGTTGGAGTTGCACAATCTAGAAACTGGCTAGTTTTACCATAGTTAAATACAAATTCATGTAACTTTTCTAATATGAGATAATCTGTAGAACTTCATATTGTCCTACAGTGTTCTTAATGTTTGTTCACTGAGAAACCAACTCCTATATTGATGGCATGTTTAAGAAAAAAAATTACTAGTTATAATAAATAAACTTAAAATATCATGTCTGATTGCCTCTAAATGTGAGTGGAATTATTCATTTAACAGTTTCCCTTAAGTGAAATATAAATGTTTCCTTGATTATATCGAGTCATAGAGTATGGACTCTTTGAAGATATGTTTCAATTTAAGAAACAAAAGATTTTGGCCTATCATTAGCATGAGTGTTTTAAGACTGTATTGAGTTGAACAATATACTTTCAAAGTGGGTGTCTTCCCCAATACCTCAGAATACAAACTAATTTGGAAATAGGTTCATTGCAGAAGTAATTAGTTAAGATGAGATCATCCTGGACTAATGTGGACCTTTACCCAATATGGTGGGAGTCCTCACCAGAAATGGAGAAAGGCTACAGAAGCACAAACACGTAGAGAATACTTCATGTGATGACAAAGGCAGGGATTAGAGTGATGAGTCCACAAGACAAGGATCTCTCAGTTGCCAACAACACCAGAAGCTATGAGAGTCCCCATAGAGCCTTCAGAGGGAGAGCATGGTCCTGTCAACACCTTGATTTTGGACTTCTAGGCACCATAACTGTGAGATAATAAATTTCTTTTGCTTTAAGCCACTGAGTTGCATTTGTCGTGGCAGCCCTGGGAAGCTGATAAAGGGTTATTGGAAAGCAGGATAAAATGAGGTATTTATAAATGATGAAAAGCAGATGGAGAGACCCTAAAGGTTATGATTTTTGATGAGGGCACCTGGCTTCACTGTCTTATCTCTTGGTGAGGGTGGGGGGTTCTGCAAATTAAAAAAGAATTACTCCTCACCATAGTAATTTACATAAGCAGATGTCTGTGTGACAGAAAGGAAAGACGCCAAAGTGGAAAGTGAGTAGTATTTGGATAGTATGTAGATGAGATTACCCACTATAGCAGGCGTGGTCTCTTGCTTCATTTTTCTCCCCCCACCTTCAGCCAGGTTTAATTCAATTTACCCTAATCCAATCACTTGGTCACACCCCATGATTCTTATGAGACCAGTAAACTTTTTTGTTTTTGTTTTTGTTTTCCCTATGAAACCACTGACAAGAACAATTGAGTTTTTGAGCTCTTACTGAGTACTTTGGGCTCTCTTTTAAGTATGTTTACATGAAATCTTCATAGACAAATGTAGCAGCAAATAATAATAACTTCTAAATTTTTATTTGGGAGACTTTAGAAACAAGAAGGTGACTGGTGGGTGTCACATAGCTAGGAAGTGATGGAGCCAGGATTCCAACCCAGACACTGACTCAAGAGCCAAGCTCTTAATTACTAGGTGATGTTTAGCACAGTGGAGGTTTATTCCATTTAGCTCCTGATTTCTTTCATCATCTATACCTGTCCTGAACACTGCAATTTGCTCTAGATACCCTTTGACCGTACTACCCTGCTTGGACTACTGCAAAAACCCTCTATATTCTGAGAGGAATTAATAGAGTATAACAGAGACCTCATGTTAGCCCCTTGTTTTAATTTATCCAAACCACGCATGTATAGGTGATTTAGGAATCATAGAAAATTATTCAGTATTTGGGGCAAAGTACCAGGTTGCCTTGACTTTCTCGATGTAGGGATATTTGGCTTCAGTTATTTATACCAGGCTTGGGACACCATAGTTCAAACGAATTGGGGAATGAAAATTAGTTATTGGGGCATCCAGAATGATTTTCTACTTACAAATGTGTTTTTTATGTAAAACAAATGTATTGCATTAGCAAATTCATCAAATTAATTTCAATCTAAGAAGTGTACAAATACTGTGTTCTTTATACTAGCTGCAAGATGTGGTGATTATGAGAAAATCCAACAGCCTACTGCCTGGGTTTGAATCTGCCACTCACAAATTACATGACTTTGAGCAAGTTAACGTTATCTCTCCATGCTTCAATTGATTCCTATATCATCATAATAAATGTAAGGTCCTGACAAAGTACTTGGCACATAGTGAGCATTGCATATATATTTTCTAGCAACTATTATGAAAGAAGAATAGCTATAGGTTTAGTCTTTTTTTTTTTTTTTTCCCCCTACAGCTCTAGTTTGAAGATGTTACTTGGGAACCAGCAATTTAAATACGTCAATATCTCCAGAATATAAATAAAAAGTCTAAGTCATTAATTACCCCTTTTAAAATATTTGTTGGTCAGTTGAGATTCAAGATAACTTTTAACTCCATAAAAAGTAATAAGAGCAGCAACAACCCTATACTCTGTGAAAAATTCAAATCTTACTACAAGCATGGTGAATCCTTCTCTACCAACTTTATACTTTCAGTTCCCTGATGCTGGCTTTCTGTATGTTAGTCCTCAGCTGGCAATTTTTTCCTCTAGGGTGAGAAAAGGTCGGTAAGCCACAGAGCATGAGTGTGAGATCCTTTTGAAAATCACCTGAAAAAACAAGGGGCTTGCAGATTCCATTCAAATGTGACACCGGTTAGGGAGGGCGTCCTGCAATCACAGCTACACACAGTGTCTATTGACTGCAGTTCTCTGGCTCTGTTCCCCTGCAGAGCAGATCCAAGCACAAAGCTCCCACTGTCTTCAAAAGGAAGCTTTGTGCTTGGATGGGCTCTGCAGGAAGAAGATGAGAAGCTGACCCCTCGTTCCTGTTCTTTTCCCAGATGCATTTGCCTAGGAGATGCTGAGCTGAGATACGTGAATGCTGTACAATTTTTAATATGTTCATATGTGGGCTGCTCAAGAAATGGCAGTTGTGAAGTGAATTTCTGATTTCATTGTGTCGAAGTCTATGGTGGCAGACAAATAGCCCTGAAATTGAACCTTCCACTTTGTTACTGTGCTAAAGGGTAGTATTAGACCAAAGCAAATGTATTGTTAGAAGCTGTTCCGTAGAGTCAATTTTCAAATGTATGAAAAAGTGAATACTGAATATTCCTGAAGTAACCAAGAATCCCCATGATATTGGGGATTTGGCTTGACTTTGGAGACTGGATGTTGTCCCCATTGTTACTCAACTCCTCATTGGTTTCAACTCTGTGAGGAAGAAAATGAGCCATAACCCTTAGATAAATCCTTGTCTTCAGTTTATATTTCAATGTACTTACTTTCAAGGTACAGGCACCCTAATCAAGACTTTATAGTACCTTAGTGATCCTGGGAAAGTCTTCCCATAACTTTCGTGTGTGTGTACGTGCGTGTGTTGCAAATCAGTCTTTTCTACCATTCTTATATTCTAAAATGTAAATATTACCAGTGGTTATATTTAGATGGCAAAGCAGAAAAGCCAGCTGTAGTTAATTGAGAAATTTTAAATTGATTCAATATAGTTTATCACATCCATATGCAGCTAAAAAAAAAAAAAAAATACCCCATAACCCTGCAACCATTATCTCAATCACCCGTGAGATGTCCTGCATTTTGGACTTGACAACTTTACATTTTGTAATTGTACCTTCTGAACTTTGAGATAACTCAAACACCCTCACGTTCTTTACATGGAGATATTATTGGAGTGAGGCCTGTACAAACTTAGTTTAAAATCACAGGACGATATTTTCAAGAAAATGAAATTTTAATAGATGTTACTTTAAACAATGACTTATCTGGGGAGTCACTGAGAATATATTAAGTATATTCCTCCTCATAGTTCTATAAATTACTAAACACTACCCCTATTTTCTTAAGTCTGACTGAAATTCATACTTTTTGCCTAGGGTCATTTTCAAAGGCGATTCAGTCTTTGAAGGATTCAAAGAAATTTTTTTTTGTGTGTGTGTATTTTCTTTATATACAAATAAACAAACAATGGGACTTTGAAGATTGAACCTTTTTTCTTGCATTTTCATTTGGTATATTTTATACTTGAAGTGTATTTCCCTAGCACTGAAGAAATAAGTCTTTGAATACAGGCAACTGTACTAATAAACTGAAGGAAGTCAGTGAATATAAATCAGAAAATAGTAGGAAGTTTCTAGTATTTACTGGGTGTACAAAGGAAAAAAAATTGATTGCTTTGCTGCTTTGTCTCATGAAGCAGGCACATTTCATTAAAAAAAAAAAAAAAAAATCTCATAGGGACACCTGGGTGGCTCAGTGGTTAAGCACATCTGCCTTCGGCCCAGGGTGTGAACCTGGAGTCCTGGGATCGAATCCCACATCGGGCTCCCTGCAGGGCACCTGCTTCTCCCTCTGCCTATGTCTCTGCCTCTCTCTCTTTCTGTGTCTCTCATGATTAAATGAATAAAATCTTTTTTAAAAAAAAATCTCCTGAAAATCCAAATATACACAAAAGAAAATAATGTGATTTTAATCATTGAATTTGTAGCATAATTTTTCATATTACTATTCACTCTCCCTTCTATTTTTGTATAGAAATTCTAGGCATCATGTCATGTCATCTTTACATACTTAAGTGTTTTAGGAAAATTTTATAAAAAGTAAAAGTTAAAAAATTTGCTTAAATACCGTTATGACATGGTCACACTTAAAAAATTATAGTATTTAAAAATACTTCCTAATATACAGCCCTTATTAAAAATGTCCCTGATTGTCTAAAAATGGTTCCCCCACACTGGCTTCTCCTATGTATATTTAAGTTCATTTCAAGTTATTCAGAGCTATGTTAATATAGGAAAAAATATAGTTCAATAAGTTTCATGAAACCTAGTTGGAAAACCTACACCAAATCTATTTTACATATTACCTGTTCTAATCTATTTGCCAAATATTTCTGGGAATATGAATGTATTTTCACTCTATGTGCTGTTGCTCACGTTGTTCTGTCCTTTTGAAATGTCCTTGCTCTTATTTTCTGACTTCTGAATATTTGCTCATCTTTTAAAGCCCATTCAAATGTAAATTGATCTCTAATGTCTTTCTTGGCACTCTCAAATAATCCCAGGTAGAATTTATCATTTCCCTCCCAATCCTTCCATAGCATTTTGTTTATGCCAGCTATCAAAAATTAGATAAATTAGATTGCATGATGAACAAGCTAGCTCTTAATTTTTATGGCCTCCTATTTTTCCAATCGTGTGTGTACTGTTTGTGACATTCCTGTTTAAATGTCCTAAAGCTATTCTCAGAATTTATTCTGAAAGCTGCTTTGTTTTACCTTCACATTTAAATCCTCTCTACTTCTATTCTCTGGGAGAGCTTGTGTAAGACAGAGGTTAGTTTCATAAATGTTTGGTAGAATTTATTGGCAAAATCCTGGAATTTCCCATATGTCACTGTTTTAATAGTGGATTAAATTAAAATAGATTTTAGTAATGCTTAGACTTTGTTTTTTCATACATTAGTTTTGAAATTTATTTTTCTAAAAAGTTTATTTTGTTTAATTGTCCAATACTTATTTTTTAAAATCTTTAATTTTGTGTCTCTATTATTATTGGCAATGTCCATTTTTCATGCCTTCTATTGTCAATTTAGATTTTCTAACATGTTTTTCCAGATATTTCTTGCTAGAGGTTTTACATTACACAGAACTGACTTTTGCTTTTTTTGTTTTGTTCTTCTCTTATTCATTATTTCATTTCGGTGATTTCTGCTTACCAATTTGTTCTTTATAATTTTGTTGAGGATTGTACTTGCTCTAATGTCTTTTGGTGGGTACATAGATAATCATCAGTTTGTTTTTGTTTTTTGTTTTGTTTTGTTTTTGGTGACCTATCCAATCAAAAATACACATGTAATTACTGTTTTATGTTCATACAATTTTCATATCTAATTTAAATATATTTTCTATTTTTCACATTTCCTTTATACCTTTTCCCCACTTATTTAGAAGTGTTTTTGCTTAACTAGAAAAATCCCCACATATTTTGAAATTATCTAGCCTGAGTTGATTTTTAGCTTAATTTCACTATGGTCAGAGAAGTTTCTCAGAATAATTTTAGTCTTTTGAGAGTTGTTCACTAGCATCTTTTTAATCTTAGTACATTTTTATTTGCACTAGAAAAGAATTGTGTGGGTTATGATGTTTCAGAATTCTACATAATTCATTGATATCAATCATGTTAATTTTACGGCTCGAATCTTCTCTAAGTTTTTAGATTTATGGAGGTTATTCTTTTATTAAGACAGATGTCTTAAGTTACTGCATTATGATAGTTCATTTATTTTCCCTTTAAATTGTGTTTACTATTTCGTCTCTATATTTGAACTCAGTATTATTGGGTGTATGCATATTTAAAAGTGATATGTGGATTGAATTAAGTCCTCTGTGATTCTGGAATATCATCATTGACATTAATTGATGGGGGACCACAAGTGAATGGTCAAGAAAGAACTCTCGGGATGTTTTTGTTTCAAAAAGTTGCATTTTAGACAGGTCTCAGGGTGCCTGGGTGGCTCAGTTGGTTAGGCATTTGCCTTTGGCTCAGGTCATGATCTTGGGTCCTGAGATTGAGTTCCAAATTGGGCTCCTTGCTTGGCAGGGAGCTGTTTCTCCCTCTCTCTCTGCCTGCTCCTCCCCCTGCTTGTGCTCGTTCTCTTTCTCACTCTCGTATTCTCTGTAAAATAAATAAAATCTTAAAAAAAATAAATAAATAAATACATAAATAAATCAATAAAAACTTCATAGGCAGAAAGAGTTGTACTTTTGTTCTATGAAGCTGGTGGTCATATGCTTAGTGTTCAAGGGGGAGTATTCGATCATAAATGTTTTCTTAGAATTTCTACTCATAAAACTACTTTTACCAGATTTCTCTGGTGCTTATCATTCAGCATGATGTTAATTAACTATTGGTGAGATGTATAGGCAGTTGTGAGATCCTTTAAGAAAGTAATAACCAGGACCTGGTTAACCATTCTTATTGGAACTATGCAGGCTATAGGTCAGCCTTCTGGGTTAAAAGTGAACTGACTTTCTCTCTCTCTCTCTCTCTCTCTCTCTCTCTCTCTCCCTTCCTCCCTTCCTCTCTTCCTTTCTTCCCTATTTCATTTATTCATGAGAGACACATACACAGAGAGGTAGAGACACAGGCAGAGGGAGAAGCAGGCTCCCTGATGCAGAACTCGATCCCAGGACCCTGGGATCATGATCTCAGCCAAAGGCAGATGCTCAACCACTGAGCCCCCAGATGTCCTCATTTTTCTGCTTCTATCCCTTATCATTAATGATGCAGCTTCCATTAAATTCAACTCCAGATGAAATTGGTATAGAAACATCAAATTTTTTGGACTGCCATTGTACTACAAAGCAACTTTCATCTTTTACATTTGTTTTGTCTTGTTTTTACATTTGTACCTTTTATAAGCATCATATAGTTGAGTTCTATAATTTTTTTGGGAGGGGGGCTTGTAATTCTTTTACTTATAGAACCCATTTTTTTGTCTAATATAAATAGTGATATGGTTGTGTTTAGATCAACAACCTTCTATTTGTTTTGTATTTGGTACAATTTTGTAAAGGATTTATTTAGTTGGGAGAAAAAAGAGAGCATGCATAAGAAGGCAAAAGGTGAGGGAGAGAGAATCTCAAGCAGACTCCCTGCTAAGCACAAAAGCTTGATACCCTGAGACTCTGGGATCATGACCTGAACTGACTGAGTTAATCAGGTGCCCCAGTATTTAACGCAGTTGTTATGTTCTCTTTAAACATATGTATATTTTTAAAAATCAGTCTATTTTTATCACTTTCTTCTATTAACGTCTGAGATAATTTTTTTCTTAGTTATTATGTTGGAGATTAAAATATAAATTGCATTGTAAATGAAACTCCTTATGTTAGAATCATTTTTTAAACAGCTTTATTGAGGTGTAATTGATGCAGAAAAAACTGCATGTTTAACATACACCATTTGAGGAGTTTGGACATATGGATAACATCCATGACACTATCGTCACCACAATCAAGATGATAAACACATTCATCACTTCCAAAAGTCTCCCTGTATCCATTTTTTCAATAGTAAGAACGTTTAACATAAGATCTATTCTCCAAGTAAATTTTTAAGTGCACAATACCATGTTGTTAACCGTAGGCATTATGTTGGAGAGCATCTAGAATTTATTCATCTTGTATACAGTAAATTACTTTCAGAATTGCTAATCTGTACCCTGGTAAAAGAACACATTTGCCAAGTAGAGTGCAGTGATTATATACAATGCAAACTGATTTTTGACAAGGATGCCAAAGAATAATGGGGAAAATAGTTTAAAATAATAATGGTGATGGGGATGCCTTGGTGGCTCAGTCAGTTGAGTCTAATTCTTGATCTAATCTCGGGTTTTGATCTTAGGGTCATGAGTCCCATTGTGGGGCATACTTAAAAAAAAAGTGAATAAAGGAGTAGTTAAATGGGGGGAAAATAACCTTACAATACATACAAAAATTTACATAGGATGTATCATAGACCTAAGTGTGAGAGCTGAAAGTATTAATTGTCTCAAAAACAAGGGAAAATCTTGGTGACCAAGTATAGGTAAAGATTTGCTAGGACATGAATATAAGGAAACATAAATGTTGATAAATTCAACTTCCTAAAGATTAAAAACGTTTTTTTCCATTTGAAAGACATTATTTTTAAAATGAAAGAAAAAACCCTGATTAGGAGAGATTAGTGTCAACATATGTTCAAGAGTTGTGTTCAGAATATATAAGATGATTTTGCAACCCTACAAAAAAGAGAGCCTAATTTTAAAATATAGGAAAACTCCTTTATATACAACCAAAGAACGTATGAAGATGGCAAACAAGCACATGAAATCTGTTCAACACCCTTATTCATTAGGAAAATTCAGATTAAATCTACACTCATGAGAATGTTAAAAATAAATAAATGAATTGACAATACAATATTGGTAAAGATAAGTAGCAACCAGAACTCTCATATTCATATATTACTAGTTGGAATACAAAATGAAGCAGACATTTTAAAATACAACTAGCAGGATTTTTTTTTTCAATAAAAGCAAATATACATTTAACATATCCAATGATCCAATTCCTAAGTATTAAAAGAAATAAAACCATATTATTATACAAAACTTATACTTCAAAGTTCACAGCAACTTTACTGGGTATAGTCCCAAACTGGAAAAAATCCAAATAAAGATCCTCTTTATTTTATTGCTTTATATTTTCTTCAACTGTAAATACTAACATTTCTATATCATATATATTCTTAATGCTTTTAAGTTCTAAAGAATTCTACTCCACCACCCCACATGCCCACCACATCTCATCTCATGCTCTAAATTCCTGACCACACTGAATGAACACAGCCATGACTAGTTATTCCTTTTTTTTTTTTTTTTTTTTTTATGCTCAGCGGATTTTTCTTTGTTCACAAATTATCTAAGATGTTTTAAAATGTGAGATGCTAGACATTAAATTTGATGAATTTTTCTGTACCTCATACAATGGGGGCAGAGAGATCAAGAGTGAGAAAGTCCGGCCTTTTCCTATGTTTTTAATATGCTTTTGCTAAGTGTGTTCTAACAAGTTAGTTTCTGGACACCTACTATATGCTCTGTAACTGATCTGAGGTGAATTCACTCCTTGGTGAGTAACAGAAACCATACCTGGTGAGTCATTGCACAAAGAAAGCTTTATTTGCAGCAAAAAGGAGGTCACAGGGAATATAACTTCCAAAGATGTGACTTCCTGAGAGAGGGTGAATGGGTTCCTTTTGTTTAGGGTTAAGATCAATATTTAGTTAGGGAAGTCTTGTAGAGGCAGGCATAAGGTCCCGCTTGGGCTTAAGGAAACAGGCCTATACATGCATTGTAGGTTAAGTAAATGATGCTGAGGCTCCTCCTTGGGTAGAGATTTTAGTATTATAATGAGGTAAAGGCAATAGGTCATTCCAGAGGTCACTCAATATCCATCTACGCAAGTTGTCTGGGTGGTCTAGACAGCTGAAGGTCTTACCAGAGCCATAGCTATTGCCTGAGAGGAGGTTTCCAATTTAATTTGCCTGAGTTAAGAGAGAAAGTAGAAAGGAGAGCTTAAGAATTTAAGAAAAAATGTAAGACAAAGGTTGTGAGTATAAACAGGTGGGCAGTAAAGCTCTGGTTTGGGGGTCTAGCCAGCGAGAGTGCTCGGTAGATGGAGTACATTAATGCCTTTGGTATTTCATCACTCTCCAGGCATCCCTTTTTGCCATGTCACTTGATGGTACTCTCCCCCTGACTGACTTAGTGGCCAGTGGGAGGTTAGTAAGCCTAACTCAAGTAGGAGCTTTGAATGATGGGGTTTGTTCCCTTTTGTGTTCTGTCATTAAAATGAGGACATGCCTGCGCTAGTCCACTGCAAAGTGAGAATCACAGGAACCATTGTCCCTCTTCTCTATTGCCCAGGATACAGTCAGCTGAATGCCTGATAGATGAGTATTTCAGGACCAAATGAGCCACTGAGCCATGCCTACCCTAAATCATTGAACTGTAGGATCATTACCAAAATAAATGACTACTTGTTCTATGTTTGAGTTTTGAGGTGCCTATTTACACAGCATTATTGTAGCAGTGGATAGCTGCTACAGTGACAAATCCCCCTCCTTTATGGTAAGAGATTTGCTCTCCTGGCTTAGCATGGATCCCTGGAGATTTCGTTCTGTAAGAAGATACTGGCTTTTAGGCTGTCCTCCTACATATTTCACTTGGCTGCATCAAGTCAGCTTTAAAGATTCTTTCTCTTTTGTGTGACCTCACTCTTCTGTTAGCTACTGTTTTAATACTATTGATGTTTTTACACTTTTTTTTTTTTTTCAGAAGTTACGGACTGTGATTTTACTCTAGGTTTAAAAACTCCCCATTATTTAAAAAAATATATTACATCTCTCTCTATGCAAATAGTTAAAATACTTCACAGCGCTCAAATTTGAAGCAAGATCTATTCAGCAGTTGTATATCCTGTATGATTTAGAATTTTAGTTTTCAAGACAAAGACTTATCTACCAGGTATCTACTATGAATAACTAATATATAATTAATAGTGTATATAACATATACAAAATTCAACTGAGTAAATTTAAAAATCTAATTGGCTTTATTCAATGATTCACGAATCAAGTAGCATCCCATCCAGCAAATAGAAGGAAACTCTGAGGAGCTGTATAAAGTGGAAGGATTTTATAGGAAGAAATGGGGAGGGACAAGGAGGTTATTGACAAAAGAATTGTTTCAGGCAAGGTCACCTTCCCTCAGTGGGAAGGGCAGGGGGTCTTATTATGCAGATTGCCTCACAAGTGCTGATCAGGAAATTCCAGACTGATTGGATTAAAATTCTACTCGTGGCAGAGGCTGAAACTATAATTAGGTTAGGTATTCAGTCTTGGTGGGGTTTAGCAGAAGCAACTCCATTTTGGGCCTGTATTTTTGTTTTTGTTAATATAAATATACCCTTTCAAAAACTATTCAGATAGACAAAAGAGATGAATTCATAATATATTGACCATTCTCCAAGTGTATGTTTGGATTTAAATCAAGGGAAATTTCTAAGAATGTACTTGGCTTGAAAAGCATTTCTGCATGTAATGCTTTAAGTATTTCTCCTAAGATTTTTTTTTTAAACATAGTTCATTTTAGTAACTATAGTAATGTTGGCTTAGAAATGTTCTCTATAAAATTCAGTCTTGTTTTTCATGTCCTGGTCTAACCATATTATTAAAGAAACTTCCAATATTTCCTCTTCCCCATCACATGCCTCCCACCTGTGAATCACTACCTGAGCAAACCCCAAAGACAATACTCTGTCAAATAACATTTGATTAAATGGAATGACCATCTATCACCAGAGCACAGTGATTAAAATGTCCTCTGTTATCAACACCATCATCCATTAGTTAAACGCAGAATTCATTTCAGTAGAGGGAAAAAAAAAATCAAACGAGGTACTACAAATTTGATTAATCAGCTTCTAATTACTTGAGACTCATATAGCATTTCAGAAAGGCAGGAACCAACTTACCATGAAAATACCTAAAGATGAACAAAGAATGAATGTATAGCACAATGTTGAAAGTTCATGGTAACATTTGTAGTCTTCTAGAGATTTCAGCAAAGTACCCTCCATCTTTCCTGAGTGTTGTGCACTTGGCTTAGATATGCAGGGTTCCACCCACAAGATGACCACCTTGATGACCTTTGCAGGCTACTTTGAATCCTCTTTTCAAGTAGGCCTCAATGTTTGGACAATGTGTTCCTTTCTGCATTGCCCCCTTGTTGCAAGAATCTTTCTAAATCGGTAAGTAAGAATCCCTACTCTTGATATCTGATCTCAATATCTCATTGAATCTCATCCTTCACCCTCCTCTAGGTGACCTCTGATAACCCTGGCCTGCCTTCAGCAAGAATCCTATCAAGTCAATTTAGCCAGAATCCCCTCAACCCTTATAATTTTCTGTCCACTGACTATACTTGTCCCTATCTATAAATTTCCACTCTTCCTTGTATTCAGAATTGAGATCATTTGCATCATAAGGTCTCTTTTTCCTTATGTCAATATTCCCTGAATATAACGTTTTCACTGTTTAACTACTCTCCAGCTCTGGTTTTATTTGATACAGCCAAAATAAAATAAGTTCTCTTTTGCTAAGAGAAATAATGTTTAGTATAGCAAAAAACAGCAAAAGACTAATTTCAGTGTTAGCTGTTGTAAGCCTCCTAAAATTAAGTAATATGCGATTCTACAGTTCTAAAAAGTTCTGAGAAGATAGATGGAGCATTGTCCCATTCTGAGAAGGAGTCAAAGAATTTGTCACCTGTCCAAGAGTCTGTGTTGTATGAATATGGAGGTCTCAGTTCTTGGATTTCCCATGAAAGAGTTACATGAGGATCCATGCTGGAATAAAGGCAGCTGGAAGGAAAGTCTTCTCTCAAGATGGGAGAGTGGGCAGGCCCAGAGGTGGCAACTACCCTAAGGCTACAGGGACCCTTTCCTTATATGTGAGCTGGGTCTTATGTCATAGATGGGGAAGTCTCTAGTGGAGGCTGTTTCCAGTCATTTGGGGGACTGCAGGTTGAAAGGGATAGTTTTTGACTCTACAAGGTTTGTATAGAACCATCAAGGCAGCCTTCCCCCATGGTTGGGGGAGATAGGATCTCAACACATGTGCATTATAATGAGCCTAGGGGTTACCATGTGGTAGAAGTGGAAGAGGAGAGCACATGTTCTGCACCTTTGTCTCTTAGTCTGTGAGCCTAGAGTCTTGGAAGCCACAATCAGAAAGATGTGCTCCAGACAACTAATTGTAATATTTATCACCATCCTTCCCTCCAGTGTTTCTGTTATACGCCCCCCCACCCCAAGGACTTGGGACTCAGCCTCAGGGTGTTCCTTCCACTACTCATATCTAGCTTCTACCTAACAAATCCAAGAGATGTTGACAAAATTCAATAAAGCATTCTTCACTCCAGTGCCTCCCTAATGTGCTCTTAAGAACACTGTAGAAACCATTATATGTTTAAGTATAACAATAACTTGATTTCTTATAAGGCTTAGCTTAGGTGCTATAAACTTTTTTCTAAAATCAAGTAAAATGTTTTAATTTTATATTAAATTTCTTAAAAATTAATGCTTACCAACAGGTTTATGCACAAAAATTTTGAGATTTGCTTTCAGAGGGATATAAGGTGTATACAAATTCTAAGGTATATATCCCTAAAGAAAAATTGTGAACATGTGCCTTTAGAACAAAAGCCAGTTTTCTCCATGTGGTACAACTAGGAATAACCTACTTATAACACTATCTCTTCCTACACAGTGTCGTACATAGACTGCTCCAGTGTCATCAAATTGAGACTAATACTGTTTTCCAAATATACCTGGCCCTTTTCTAACTTAATATTTTGTTCATGATTGCCCCTCTTGCCTGGAATGCCTTCTTCCATATATGTCTCTGTTCCATAGAATAACCCATTTTATTTTTATTTATTTATTTATTTTTTTTGAATAACCCATTTTAAATACTCCCACCATCTCTTCTAGGCAGCCTCTCTTCATCTACAGAAAAAATCACATCATCAGTCACTTCATTCTGCCCCTCCATTCCTCTTGTGGCTCCCCCACTTTCTTTACCATATTTTTTAGCCCTTGTGATAAAACTTGTATTCAGCAAAGAACCCTCTTAAACATGTTCATAGGCAGTTAGCATTCCTATAGTTTAAACAAAGCTAATGGGGGTGCCTGGGTGGCTCATTTGATTAAGTGGAAAACTCTTAGTTTCTGCTCAGATCTGATCTCAGGGTCATGAGATCGAGCTTCACACTCGCTCAGCACTAAGTCTGTTTCAGATTCTCCCTCTTCCCTTCTTGCTCATGCTTTTTGTCTCTCTCATAAATAAATAAATCTTAAACAAAACAAATGAATTTTACTTCTATAATATTCTAGCAATTTCCTCCATATGGAATAAAGGAGGAAGTAGCTAAAGTATGTTCCATGATACCGTTGAATGCAAGAAGATAATTGATGAGGCTGGAGACATCTTTGGCCTGGAGAGATAGGTCAAGGGTTGCCTGTGAAAATTCATACAACAGTAGGCTTCAAGCAAGAGTACTTACCTTGTCTCTTGGAATTTGGGACTAAGAGTTAAAGGGTCAGATATCATTCTTTGACTTTCTTGTCAGAACAGTTTCTGTGACGTTTTAATAAAAGTGAACATTTGATTCAGTGAGACAGATTTTTTTTTTTTGTATTATTTTTGGTTTGTCTTTGTATAATGGAAATAGCAGTGCTGGTGAATTGCCTAAATGGCAGAAGGCATGTGAAGAGCCTGATAATCCCCAAACTTCAAGAAATTCTTCTTGAACCTATAGAAGATAGCTTATACAATATTAGGATACTTTCCACAATTTAAATTATATTAATTACAGTTGTAGTACTGTTACATATTATTTATCTCCCTAAATAAACTTTAAGCTACTTGAATTAACATGTCATATGGTGTTTTATGAAGCTTCATCACATAGCATAATGTTTCACATATGTCAGGTGCTTAAATGTTTGAGTTAAATGTCTTCACAGAATAATTAATAGTTTACCAGATCAAATGTTTATATAGTTATGGTATTTAATTTTGGTTGTGGGTTGGCAGGCTATAATTTTAATTTTTTACTAGTTTTTACCAAATGGCCAGATAATCCAAAATATCAACATGGAATTATACAAATGTAGCCAAAAGACAAAGTTGGACTAATTACTATGAGCCTCTAGATTTTTTATACTGGAATATAAGGGAGATGTACTAGTTCCTCTCAATCATAACAATCTTCCTTGATGTATATCCTGAGTCTTTCACCAGAGACTGATTCTTTCATGGTTATATTAACTTTTTCAAAACGAGTAGACCTCCTAACTGTTATGTTTTTGTATTCATCATAATACCGGTTCAAGAACTGCCATTCAGCATATGTTGATGTATTGATACCTCCCCTGTGGAGAGTAGCTAAGGCCTTCTGATGAAAGAATTGATTGGCCAGACATGAAAGGTACTTTACAAATGTAACCTCCATCTTTAATCAAGCCTTCAGCTGACTGCAATCATGAACATTTGACTGACTACCTTGCTGAATAACTAGTCAAGCCAGTATCAAGCCAGTATCAGATTCCTGACTTAGAGAAACTGAGAGACAATAAATGTTAATTTTTTATTAAAGCAACAAGTTTTGAGGTAGTTTTTTTTTTTTTTTTTTTAACACAAAAATAGATAATACATGTTGGGAAGTCTCTAAGTTTGGCTTTGATCATATTACCTTTGGGTGGCTTGTGCCAAGTATCCAAGAGGAAGGAAATTGGCAGTGGGATACATTCCCAAAAGTTGAGAGGTGTGGATTTGATAGCCAAAAGAGAAAGTGACCTACTGGTCACTGGTAATTGAAATCACCTACAGGTAGAACATAGAAATTAAGGCTATCAGAGAATTTAGGGAACTTAACACTAAAAGACTGGGAAGAAGTGGATAGGAGCACAGAGAAAAACAGACAACTGAAATGCGGAGTAGAAGATTTTCAGAAGCACGTGCTAAGAAGGAAGATATGGCCAGTAGCAGAAAATGTTGAAAGGTCTCCTAATAGGGATCAAAAAAGGGTTTGAGATTTTAGAAATTTGGATTGTTGAGACTTGCTTACATGTAACATTTTGGGAGAAAGCCTAACTGAAGTCCATTGAGAAAAATAGAGACGATGGGGAGAGAGTGTTAGAACAGCATACGAGCTGCATTCAGAAGCATCATCTATGTAGCAATTCCAAGTGTTTTCTAATTTGGCCATCTGGAAATCTTACTGAATCATTTTCATGGTTCATTTGTACAGTCAAGTAGAGATTAAGTCACATCTATTACTCTTGAATTGTGATTTTGAATGGTGATCACTTAATATTAAAGCCATCAAAATAAATAACCATAACATAGAAAACACGAAGCTAATGTTAATATTTTATCTTCCCCAGTGTAATCCTATAGAAAATATTCACACTTAAATAGATGCATAGAACTTTATAACAATGTAGGAAAAATGGAGAAAATAAAAGAATGAGGTAAGAAGTTATGATTTCTCACCATGAACGTGGTGGTAATGGACCTATTTGCCTAGATAGGAGTGCCAATAATCATAGGAGAGAAACAAACAAAACTTATAGGAAACACAATGTGACTCAAAAAGCACGTGAGAACACCACTCTAGTCACTCAAACCTGGAAGTTCCACTTTAATTTAATTCCAAATACATGGATGATGGTGTTCTATTAGTGATTTGTTTTCTTTCCTTTTTTATCTGCTGCTTATGTCCTAGTACCCTGCCACTTCACAAAGCTCCATATTGCCACCTGTCATAGTACATCTGATATTGCGCTCCTTAAAAATGGAAATGAATATTACTTCTTATAACTTTCAAAATCAAAACTCCTCTATTGCTTGACTGAGAGGAAATTTCTTATATATTAAGAAAAAAACACTTAGAATTTTAATTTTGATCCATACTTGTCTAATCTTTCTCTTAAGTATAAATAAATCAGGTATTTAATAATGCCATAGTAAGTGAAGGAACTCAAAATTTATATTTGGCCACAAGTTCCATATTATTATACTCGGATATGCCTGACAATATAAATCAGAGGCATTTCCTTGAAATACTGTTTCTCAGTTTAATACCTAGTATTCAAAATGAATACTTATGTATTATTACACTCTTTCTTAACCATCTCCCCTTTAATCTTGATTGATAGCAGAGCCATGTTTTACTCATTTATGGCTATTCATATTGTATTTCTGAAATGATTTTTTTCTCATGCTGCAGGCATTTACTATGTATTAAATTTTTGGTCTTCCAGCTCTAATAAAATCAAGGATTTGTTCTCTAACATTACTTTTCCAAAGTCACAACTCTATACATTAGAAATCCAGGTGGGCTTGACTAGGTTCTATGTCCAGGGTCTCACAAAGGTGAAATCAAATTGTTGGCCAACTGCATTCTTACTGGAGATTGGAGTCCTCTTCCAAAACCATTCCTTTTATTGGCAAACTTCAGTTCTTTGTAGCAGTGGGACTAAAGTCCTCTATAGTCCTTGCTGACTCTCTGCCTGAGGCCCTCTCTCAATTCCTCAAGGCTGCCATATTTCCTCACCTGTGGCCCATTTTATCCTCAATCCAGTAAGAACACATCCAATCCTTCCCATGTTTTAAGTCTCTCTGATCTCTTCTGCCAGCATACAAAAAAAGCTGTTTTTAAGGGCTTGTGTAATTCGATAAGACCCAGTAGAATAATTCCCCTATCTTAAGGTCAAATGTGACCTTATATAATCTCATATTCTCCATAACCTCATATAATCATCAAAGTGATATTTCCTCATATTTACAGGGCATTAAGGTATATCATCTTTGGTAGCCATTTTAGGAATTCAGTTAACCACACTAAGGGGGGAAAAAGTGTGATTTCTTCAACCAATAAAAGGCAAATCTACACTGGTTTCTTTAAACTGTGACATCTCCACACGTACATTACCTTGCTTTGTTGCCTGGTTCTTTTGCCCAAAAGGAGAGGCCACGTTATATAGTTATCCTGTATGTACATCCCTACCACAAATATGTGTCTTTGGGTAGTGTTTAATGTTAATCACATTCTCTTGCTTTCCATTAGATTAGTTGTTTGTCTCTCTCCCTCCTGTGGAAGATTATTATGTCTACAATCTATCTACCTAAGTGTTACGGGTTGTAAATGTATATCTTCTCCCTGGGCGACTATTATATACATAATCTGTTACCTTTTTCCATTAAGCTAATGAATGGTTGACACTTGTGATTAGAACAATCTGGCATCCTTAAATGTTGTCTTAAAGCTAAAAAATTAAAATGGTCCATAGTCAAACCTACTGAACAACATCTGTTTTGCATTCAGCATATGGTACAAAGTTCTTGCTTCCTACAGACAATAGAAGACATTAAGTGGATTATGGCTTGATTCCTCTTCTACTTCAATCAAAGCAAACTTGCTGATTCAACAGTTTAGACTATGTGTTTGGCTTACTTAACTAAGAAAAATTTTAAAAAGAAAAATTGTGGAGAGTGAAAACTTGTAATTATCATTGATTAGTATAAAATGCCACATTTAATCACAGATAATGGCAACACAACTATATGCAAGTAATAACCATAAATAGTGGCAACTCCAGTTATTGTCAAGTAATAAGTTCGATTCTGATCATTGGAATCACTTCGTGAAAAGACATTCTGATTCTTTTCACCAGATAATCCAAAAGGGTTCAATAAAAGGAGACCTAACAAAAGAATATATTTTAAATGAACTTTCCTTGGTTTGAAATTCAAAAGCATGTTATAATCTCCATGTTCAGCTTTGAAATGTGTGAAGATACAGGTGAGTCTTCCGAGATGCTCCCTTTTTGACTTCTCCTGTGACCTTCACTCCTATATGTTCAACTGATGCTGGCATTTCTCCACCTTAAAATTCCTACCTTCAAGAAATAACAAACCCAGAAATTAAGAATTGGTATTCTTTCCTTAATATTAACGTTTTCTCCTTTCCCACCTTTATGTTAGTACTACCATCATATTATTATTATTTTTTTTTTTATTATTTTTTTTTTACTACAAAACTAAAATCCTAGAAAAAATACTGGTCTAGACATTTCTTCCTCCTCTTCTAAATTCAGTTTCTCACTAACGCTTGTCCTCAATTGTTTTCTGCTTGTTCCACCGTGCCACTTTAGTCCACTGCTTTATCACCTCAATCCTAAATTACTATACAATCTGGTAACTGGTTCCTTTACCTTCAGCAATCTCTGTCCACTTCAGTCAGACTAATCCTTATGAAACACTGGTTTCATCATGTCAGTAAAGGACTCAAGGACTGATTACAGCTCCTCACCTGGGATCAAGTCCAATTTCCTTCTCTTGACTGTAAGGCCAATCATTCCTTCAACTTTACTTTCTACTACTTTTCACATACACGCTCTATTGCGGTCTAGTTTATGCTCTCACTAGCCCCATGAAAACTTTTTTTTTTTTTTTTTGATCAATTCGCTGCCATCTAATTGCAACATATTATGCTGTATTATATTCTTGATTTCAATTTCCCCATTCCTGTCTATTCAAAGCTCGCTCATTTTTGACCTTATGTAATGTATAAACACTTGAAAAAACAATTCTGACTTACCTTCCAAGTTTCACACATTTGGGTTCTGAAAATGTATACAAACACATACAACATCATTACCTAATAGGTTCGTAAATGGTGGTTTTATTATGGCGGAACATAACAGTGCCTTCATCACATGGTATAAAGTGTATACCAAGATTTCAGGGGCTGATTCATATATTGAAATATATTTAAGTGCACAAAAAACATTTGAAATTTTTGGTGGCCATGTTTTGGTCTGGCTTAGATTGATCCCACTTCCAGCTCTCGGTGTGAATCTTAATGAGATTAAGCCTATGATTTGGATTTTTCTAAGGATTTTATAAGGATTATTTTAGGGATGATAAAAGGGCTTAGTCTGAGACAATGAAAGAATAGATTTTCTCTTTGAAGAGAAAATGGCAGTCTTATTTTCTGTATAGTTATGAGGTCTTTAATGATTGTGGTCGTTTTCTGATGATAACAACTGAAAATGATTATCAGACTCCTCTAGAGGATTTATGTAACATCAGACACTTGAGAGCTTTACGTTTATTATTAGTCCATATAATTTTATAACCTATGTGGTAGGTACTGTTGTTGGACTTTCTTTCAGATATGGATTCTGGGACCCAGATGAAGAAACCAAGGCTTTATAGTGATTAAAATATGGGCAGTTGGTTCTAGATTCTAAGTTCCTACATATACCCTACATGAGAGATCATCATACTGTTATGATTTAGTCACAAAGTAAGATTCAAAGAAAACATAGACAGGAAAGGACTCCCTTTAAGATACTGGTTTATGCATCAAAACTTGCCTGAATCTTCCACATTTTAGTTATGATTGACAATCTATATCCTATTGCTTGCGGTTTTTATTATTTGTCTGGTTACTTTTGTCTGCTCTATTTATTTATGTGTTAAGTCAGGTGGAACTCCTCATCCTAATTTGATCACAATGTGTTCAGTGAGAGAATAAAAGGTATTCACCACCCTGGCTGAAAGTTATGAATTTTGGGAGCTCACTGCAAAATGGCTCTCTATAACTGTGACTCAAACAAATGTAACTTTTATGTGTCATGCTGATTTTTATTTTTCTGTTTTTGATTTAAAGTGGCTAATCACTCATGATTTCATAATGGAAAACATACCACGTGATAAAATAAATCTTATTTCTATTTCCTTTATTTTGCCTGTTCGTACAGTATTGAATAATATAATTAGCACGCAAATACTACAAGACAAATCATTTAAATACTATTTGATTCACAGCATCATTAGTGATTCAGCACAGCACAATTTATTTTCCTTAATTAAACATATCAATCCCAGGGGATTGGATGGTTTGAAAGAATGTTATTGGCAGTTGATTTATTTATCTGTTGTTTGGTTTGTTGACTTACTCATTTATTACCTCCAGGTCGCTGAGCCTGATCAAATTATAGTGGGAAGTTAATATTATAAAATGGGAGTCTCCTAATTTGCATGAGTGACCTGGTTACGCTAACACTGTTCCTTTACATAAGGTATAAACATTAATATCATTAATGTGAATACTTGCACTGAGACATTACTTCAGGTGAGTCCATGAAATGACATTTCAACATCTTCTTCAAGCAAACCACCTTCCTAAGCTGATGAGAATATATTGGCTATAGATGAAAATGTTTTCCTACATTTCTGAAGTTGGTCTAGGAAGAAATTATAAAGTATGAGTAATGTCCCCCTTTTAACCTTATCTCTCCAAGCCATTTTCTACTGTTGCGATCACTTGAGTAATTCTCATTACAATTTATTCTGGTTTAAAGCAAAATCCTCATATATATTTTTGCTATTTACTTATGTACTCTCTTCTCAGATTCCTGAAATGAATAGATTTATTTTATTATGTACAGCTAATATACAATGATAAAAAAATAGTCTAAAAGGAAGGCAGTAAAATGATATTACTAAGGCCCTTGAAATGCCATGACACATAGTTGGTAGTTGGCCGCAGTTAAGATTTTGGGCAGATATAAAGCATCTAGCTACCTATTTACTTAGTATTATCAGTCATATTAGAAAAATATGATCTCCAATGCCTAGCATAGGGCTTATGTATAGTATAAGGTCAATAAATATTTGTAATTCATTATATACGGGCATACAGTTAAGTATAAATCATTACAAAATCTATGTATGTGCTATTATACATTTTTTCCTAAATCTGCCTTATAATTTTAAAAGTAATAATGAGAAAATCTTACATTTTTTGCATATATTAATATGACTCGACAATTATCCCTATCTCCGACAGAGGCCAATCTCTGCTATTTCAGAGTTAAAGGAACTTCCAGCTGGATTAAAGCGATGAAAAGACAACTATGTTGTTTTCATCACAGTTTTGGAGTGGGGCAATTAAGTATGTTTTTCTAAACTCTGAAATAATTTAACAGATATGACTTTCTCCTTCGCTGAAAATCAGCTTGTATGCCCACCGATCCAGTGATAATACGGCTTCATAACAGACTAATTCAAAATTCAGTAGCATAAACAGCATGATTTTTTGTATCTCTCAGTTAAATGTGTCAGAAATTCAAGAAAGACATGGTTGGACAATATTTTGGCTCCTGTGAAATTAACTGGGGTGTCCCGGGGTAGTTGGGCTGGTAGTTGGAGTGCCCCAGATGGTTTTACATTCATGTGTAGTATCTTCTGGGGGACAGCTGGAGGGAGGGCTCAGATCCCCCTTCCTCTTCACCATGTGGTCTTCCTAGCAGGGTAGTCAAGTTGATGTGTTGCTCCTGACATCACAAGACCAAAGTAGAAGCTGGGAGTCCTTTGAATTCTAAGCACCAAACTGGTGTGGCATCATTTTTGTTACACTGCACTGGTCAAAGCAGTTGTAGGTCAGTCCAGATTTAAGAAGAGAAGCCATTACCCCACCTCTTGATGGGGTTCTAATTTTCAGCCATCTCAAGTTGCTACACTGAAAATAACCAAATCCAAAATTTCTGTTTTCTACAAAGGAAAAAAAAAAAAAAACAATAGGGAAATTATTTGAAAATGATGCATATAAGACGATAACTTTTCAGTGTTTTAATACTTTCATCTCACACAAAGTATAAGAAAATAGGTTTGCTCTTCCCCCATAAGCAAATCCTTAAGAGGGGGGAAAAAACAAACAAAACCTACAGTGGTTTAATTTATGCATGTTAATTGTTAAACAGGGTGAAAGAACAACACACATCATTCCTGATTTGGTTGTGTCCTCTTTTACTTTTGTTTTTATGGGGTTTTGTTTTTGTATTAGCTGGATGTCCAAAATATGAGACTCTTAAGTAACTAAATAAGAAACTCCTATTTCTCTAGTTGTCTTATTTTCTACCGATTTGGTTATACATTTCAGAATATAAATACAAGGATTAATCATCTATTGATAAAAAAGATCTTCTATGCTTTGCCTTGGCTGCAATTTAATTTCCTCTGCTCTTGAATTTCTGGAACCTTCTGCAGCATTCATTTTATATTTAGAGTGTCTTTTTTTTTTCCTATTTTTTTGAACCAATTTAAAGTAGTCTGTTTTTGAGAAGCTCCTGAGAATATTTGAAAAGCTATCTTCTTAATCTTATTGGATTTCAACTTTTGATTGTGTATACCTGAAAAATGGGCCTTGGAGCCTCGTCTGGCACTTACTGACATTTCGTTATTATATCAGTGAAGATGCTTCAGTGTCGAGAAGTCCCCAGGAAATGTAGTAATAGTTCTTTATATTTTTGAAAATTTCATGAGCAAAAGCTTTAAAGATTCTCACTTCTGATTTCATTGAGAGGCTTAAAAAATGTTGAACAGATATGGTACATATTGTCCATTTTGATTTCTTCCCCTAATTGTTACAGGCAGCAGTAAAAATTTTTACCAAATACCTTTTACAGCTTTTTTTCTGCTTCCTGTCCATTTCAGATTTTAATCTTTAATCCTACTATATTCATTTTTAAATCCATTGGTTGTCATATGTCTCTTCTGTCACCTGACAACTCTTTTTTATTTTAATCATGGTGCATTTGCAGAAATTCTGCTAGAGATAAAGATCACTAGGGAAAGTTCTGACCTAGGTTTCACAAAAAAGGAAAGCTGTGTTTTAGTGAGATGTGGTGACAAGTAGTGATGTGATGGTGTAGAATGAAGGAAACAAAACCATTTTAAAGAAGAAACAGAAAAGCAGCACTCTCAATATTTCCACTCCCAGATCAGCAGAACAGACAGGAATAAGACTAGGAAAGATGTAAGAAATACTACTAATAATAAAAGTGATAAAATGTAAACATTTAAGGGAGTCAAGGAGATATAAAGATAAAAACCATTTTCATTTAACTGAAAGGGAGTCAAGGATCAAGGAGATAGATAAAAGACCATTTTAACTTATCTGTAATTAGTATACTTATGTAAACAAGAGAGTATCCATTTTGATAGGATTTTTATTATCCACATTCTGATGCAATTGTTTCATGCTCTAAACCAAACCAAGAAAATAAATAAATAAATAAATAAACCAAACCAAGAAATAATTATAAACATTATTTCAGTATATTTCATTGCAAATATTCTTTCAAATTTTATTTATTTATTTATTTATTTATTTATTTATTTATTTATTTATTTATTTATTTTTTTAGAGAAAGAGATAGAGGTGGGGAGGGTCAGAGAGAGATGGAGAGAGAGAATCTTAAGTAGACTCTATGCCCAGTGTGAAGCTGGATGCAGGCTCCATCTCAAGACCCTGAGATCATGACCTGAACTGAAATCAGAGTTGACGCTTAACCAACTGAGCCACACAGGTGCCCCAATTTTAAACATTAAAAAAACAAAAACAAGGAGTCTGTATTTACTTTTAGAAATTGGCTAATGAAAGATAAAGTACTAAGATACAAAAAAAAAAAAAAAAGATAATATTAGTAAGAAAATGTTTAATTTGGGTGAGTGACAGCAATTCCTTTTGACTCAGTCCTCACCGTGACTGCACATTATACATTTTCTGCCAAAATTATCCTGGGCATTATAATTTTGTAGCTCAGTCTCTCATAAAAACATAGATTATACTTCCCCAGTATGATCTGATGTTAAAAAATGACGAGATTGTATCAAAAGAATCTGGAAAAGAACCAGACCAATACAACATAATCATTAACAACATCATCATCTGTGGTATTTAATACATTGTAGCAACAACAGATAAAAGGAAATAAGTTTTTATGTAAGTATAAAGTGTATCATAGCACAAAGGTGTATAAAAAGGGGCTAATTATTCACTACTTGTATTTAATAGCCCATTAAAAACAGTATTATTTTAAAAGAGAGCCCATTTATTCAGGTAAATAAGGCCCAAGTACCTCCATTGTGGGGTCAGGGTGTGGAGGGGTGGGGGAGAAGGAAGGTACTTAAATGTAGGATATACTTAGAATTAGTTCCAAGGAACCTATCCTATTTAGGAGTCATCCCATTGAAATTCCACCTGCAAGCCTTAATTGAAATGAAGACTCACTTGTGAAGGCTTAAGTAGTTGCCTCAAGTATGGGGCATGCTGGTTCAGCCAACAGTTAGTAGTTCTAGGGCAATATCTGGCCATAGGGAGATTTGGATCTACCACTTACCAGCTATGTGTTGAGTATGTTACCCAAGCCTTGTAAGCCTTCATTCAGTTCCCGAGGTGATAATAATAATTGTCAAGTGACCTTTGCTAGAATATTTGGCCAGGTGCCTGGCACATAGTAATTGCTCAGTTAAGGTCTTTGTCATTGATGCTATTATTTGGAATCGCCCTCAGAGTCCCAAGTTCAAGCCTGCTGAACGTTGAGAATCCAAAGACAGCTGCCATATTCTGTGATTTTAAAGATCTCTGTGCATTTGCCAGTGTGTAGCCCCAATATACCCAATGTTGCCTTAAAGAGGTGCACACTGTTGCTATGAAAATTAAGAGCAGTGAAAGGAAAGACAAAAAAAAATGCAGTAAAGAGCAAGAAAACTAAGATTGAGACACAAAGCAACTATCTAGTTAAAGCTCCCCTTTGAGGTATCTACCAGGACTACTCTTAGTGCCTTTCTCAGGCCAAATAAATAATGGGTATTCTGTGTGTTTAATATCATGATCCTAATTATTGCCACTGTAAAAGCAGAAGCCTCCTTAGGAAAAAAAAAATCAGTGGAATCAAGAATAGTTTATTACACAGTAGAAAAAGACCATTTTAAATTAGGATGGAAGATGCATAATATATAGGCAGTTTCTTTCCTTCCAATGTAACGACTATGCCCATTCTCTCCCCTTTACTTCATTTGGAAAAATAAAAATCCCACAGCTATTAGAGAACATACAAGTAAGAACTTAATTTATTTACTTCAATTTGAGAGTTTTTGTAAAGAGGAGCTTAGAAAGAACCGAGGGCATAAATATTAGTCACCAAATTACTTAACAATCTCAAGACCTTTTAGAAACATTGGCTATCCTGTTGAAGTCACTCAGAAGAGATTATCTTCATAATAACACCTGGCCACATGAGGATTTTCAGATTTTCTATCAGAATTGGACGTTGAAAAGTACATCCAAGATTCTGTAGAAATGACCTTCTATGCTATTGCCTCATCGATACATTTTGAGATTCCATTTCTACTCGAACTGGCCAACCAAAATCCACTATAGCAGCAAATGTATGACATTCAAATATTTGAGCAAAGTGAGGTGTATGCTAGTATGTTTGCTCTAATCAAACAAAAAATCAGATTAATGAGGAAGTTTGATACAAGTCAAAGTCCACAACTGTTTAATATTCTTTGCATGTGAAATTACTCGGTTCATCGTTAATCATGTTTAGTTGCACCTGATTTTTTTCTGTAGACTTAATATGCCAATTTTATTACAGTGGCTGTTCTCAGGAGGTTTATAACAATGATCATAGCTCTATTAATTATTCCACATATTTTGGGATTGTTTCAAAGTCAATGTAATTTTTTTTAAACAAGATTATCACTAGGGAAAAAAGAAGAGATGACTGGTTTAGATGACTTCTAGGATATTAAGAAAAATTAGTATTAGATTTGGTTATTAATTACATAGTTCACATTTATTATTTTCCAAGTAGAAAGTTCTTTGTATGTAGTCATCTTTTCTATTTCTTCCACTTCACTTGAACAATAGAAAAAAATCCTTCATTAATATAATTTTTGTTCTTCAACCTTGCAAGGAGTGAGTCTCAACAGATCAAAGGCATCCATAAAATCCACTTTAAACTTCTGATATTATGGAAGAGCAATTTTGAGAGTGCTAGAGTATTGTCTTTAATTTATGACAAAATAATGATTTTGAGATATTTGTATGGAAATGAAAAATTTTAAAAATCAAATACTACATATTTAGTGAAAATATTTCTTTTTTTTTAATTTTATTTATTCATGAGAGACAGAGAGAGAGGCAGAGACACAGGCAGAGGGAGAAGCAGGCTCCATGCAGGGAGCCTGATGTGGAACTTGTTCCCGGGACTCCAGGATCAGGCCCTGGGCTGAAGGCAGGTGCTAAACAGCTGAGCCACCCAGGAATCCCCCATGAAAAATATTTCTTAAAACCTCAAGGTACTCCCCAATTCTCTTCATCTTCTCATTAGCCATCAAAGTCAAACTATGATTTATAACAACAGAATGCTGTCCTTTGTCCAGGGCTCCTGTTGTGAACTGAACCTCTGTGTACTTCCCTTGAGTGCCTAAACTTCTAGTCATATATATTTTTTTAAAACAAAAGGGAAACACTTAGGTTTAGAAACACTAAAATCCACAGAGGCTAGATCATTGTTACAGAACTCAGATCAGAATTGTGGGTTCCTAGATCAATTTCCTTTTCATGATATTGATTCCTGATTTCCTTCTGTGTTGATGGGATTTTTGTTTTCTAATGTTTATATCTGTATAGTGATGAATGGTAAGAGTAAAACAAGCTATAGAAATATACTTTCCTCCATTTCTTCCCAAACTATAAGTGAGATATGCAAGGCCCACTAGATATACAGCTTTAGAGAAACTAAAAACTGCTACTATATCCCCTATTCCATCACAGAGGAGTCTTTATGTTCCCTTCAATGATTCTCATTTAGGAAACATTTTAGTGTCCCTTTGTAGGTAGGAATTTGTTATGTACCTGTCAAATGAGAGTATAGATGTGACTGATTTTAAGCAAATTCAACATATGAAGATAAAGTTTACAAACTAGTAAAGTAAGGAATGTTTATTCAATACCCAGTGATTCTCCTTGTGATTGACAAGTATCTGCCCCTTGAATGACCAGATTTATGTTAAATGTCTGAGAACCTCTAATGCATTTAGAATATTTGTGACTCATACACATCACAGAACCACTGTACTTTTTTATTTATTTTTAATTGTTCACCTATCTGTGGTTTTTATTTTGGTGATCAAGGCAGAGAGAAGTAGGGAAGGCTGGGTATTTTAAGACATTTTTCTTTTATATCAGAATAAACATACATAAAATATTTAAAAATTAGAATTAAGAATAACATACATAAATGTCTATAGCTAAGGAAAGACATGAATGAAATATTCTCTAGTCTGATTTTTACTCTTTAGAAGTGAGTTCTCACATTCCAGTCCATACACAGTCTCTAGAAAATTCTCATTTTTAATAGGGACATGTGCCTGCATGCGTATAATTCACTTACGATTCAGAAATGATGCCAGCTAATGGTTAAAAGTCATAAAAATGTACACTAATGCTAAGTCTATACTTGGAAAATTTTGTTTATAATACATTACATAGTTCTCTATGAAATGCTTTATATTTCTTTTGAATTTTTTAAGACTTTGCCACTGTGAAGTCTATGAAAAAGGACAATTGTTATTTTTCTTTACTTTGAAAGATAAGAAAAAATGAGGAACAAAGCCTGTCAGTGACTTATCTACCATTATAAAATCTTAAAGAAAAAAAAAAAGCTCCCTCCAGAGTTTTTACATGTAAGTATTTGTGTTCACTAAGATGATTTATGTACTCAACTCATTAAAGTATTTTAAAAGGATCCTCAGCAAGGTGAGCATTAGACAAGGAAATTAATTCAGTGCTGAGAATATAAATAGAATATTGTAATCATAAAAAAAATAATAGAAATCAGCTCTTTCTTATCCAACATAAACTCTTTAAAAAAAAATTCAACCAGCTTCTGTAATTACATTTTTATTGTGTTTTTTATTTATACCATATTCCTCTGGTAGGTAAGCTTGTAATTACAGACAGCTCTACCTTATGTATTTAAAGTAAAGTCCAATGGACCCAAACTCCCAGGATTTTTTTTTTCTTTTGTTCAGTAACTAAACAACAATAGAAAAGATTAAATCAGGTCCTTGAGAAAAAAATTAAAATTGATGGACAGAAATAGAGCCATATTTGAACATATTGATTAAAGGAAAAAGATAAAAGATCCTTTGTTTTTTTGCTAGACACTGTGCTGCTTTGTAAAAACTGTCACAATTCATCCTGACAACCTTGTGAAAAATACATTTAAAAACTGTTAATTTTGCTAGTATCAGAAATTTCAACACCAAGGGCCTCAGAACAAATGATACTTTAATAGCTCTCAAAATTAGAACGTCCAAAAGTAAAGGTAGCTTCAGGTAGGTAGAGCCAATGATGCAGCAGCATCCCTGGGGACTTAGTCTTTTCATTCCCTCCTCTCTGAACTCTGTACCATTGGCATCAGGCAAAGACAGTTCTGTGTGGAAAAGCATCACTAACAATCCCTAGTGCTACAGGCTTCTTTGTCTACGTCCAGAGAAAGAAATGTATTCTTTGTCCTAATACTCCAAATGTTCTTAAATTTACTCTATCTGGATTGACTTGAGCTACAAATGCTCTCCTGACTCCAGCAGTTTGGCCAGAAAGAGGAAATGTGATCATTGGCTAAGTCACTAATGGCCCACAAGATGCTGTTTGGGGAATAGGTGGTTATCCAAACAAAATTTGGGTGTTATTAGATGAGGACATCTAATACTGGCTATGTTGGTTGCTCAAGGACGTCCCCTGGCATGTGAAGATCTCGCTTTAATAAACAAGGAAACAAAAGTTTCAAGAAATCAAGCTACTTAATAATATTTACCTAGAGTGAGGGCAACTCTGTACTTGAAGTTTTTTATAACTTCAGTTCTATAATTTTCAACTCCATGAGAAAGACTGGATTTTATCCATTGCCACGATTAAGTACATGCCACGCTATCCTATGGATATTTGGTTTGTCTGTCCTACCCTTATTGAATTTATTGACTGAATTTGGATTAGATAGATATCTTTGAAAAACTGATAAAGAAGTTTGTAATTTCAGGTTTTTTTTAAAATAATTAGCTGATTTTAGAAAATAAATATCTGCTTTATGAAATGGATTACATTCAGGCTATTGAACTACTGAGGATAAATCTATATTAAGTACTTTGGCATCTGTTTTCCAAGGACATTGTCCGATAATCACTCTCATTTCATTATGTTCATACCACACCTCCCATCAAGAGGTAGAACTCCTTTGCCCTCCCCTTTGAAACAGAGCTAGCCTTCAGGATCGGCTTCAACCAATAGAATTGGTTGACCTTCTAGAAACCTAGGCTTTAGGGTGACTGGCAGCTTTCACTTTCTAAAAGCCACAGTATGAGGAAGCTCAAGCCCATACAGTGGCCACACGGAAAGGAACTAACTTGCTCTGATTGGCAGTCCCATCCTACTTCCTTCCCAGTAGCCAGGACCAACCCATGTAGCAAACCATCTTCAACATTTCAGGCCAATGTGAGATTGACCTGATGGCCTGACATTCTGTGGCTGTCTGACTTTGACCCAGTCACTATCACATGGGGCAGAAAAACTGCAAGGCTGAGCCAAACCATCTCAGACTAGTGAAAGAGAAGAAAATTTGTAAGTTCCTCTGTTTTGTTATGGTTTATCATGTAACAAGAGACGATCTATGTGATGCAAGATAGTCAATGTATGTGATATGGTTCTTAGATTAATTTGTAACCCCTGCTTTTTATATGATTGGTGAAAAACAAGACAAAACACACACACACACACAAACCTTAGGCAAAATTTGACTCTGCCTGGACTGTCTTCTTTTTTCCCTCAGTGTACTTTCCTGCTTCCTACCATGTTAATACACACCCTAGTTTGGTCTGCACTTTCTGGTTCCAGAAATAGTATTAAAACTTTAGAAAATCCTTAATCTCTCTTCAAACTGAGAAAGTTCAGAATTTAAAGGAGAAATACACTCATATTATTGTACTTATAGCCCTTTCTATCTCTTTTAATAACTGGACAGATTCATGCGATGCTGCATGTAAGGAAAACTCACTCTCTGTCAAAATGTGCTTGATGGAATCACCTGCAGCTATTGCTTAGAAATATTTATTTATTTTTTCTATTTTATTGCAGGGTTGGGTTTCTCTTCTGATTGAAAGTTTACAGACCTTCTGACTTATGAGGTTAAGAGATGAGATTCTGAGGCATGAATCATTTTAACAACGTTCTTCTAAGCTGGAAAAAATTTTGATTGTTACTTTTTATATAATCCTATAAACCTTCCCCTCCCATTCTTCATGACTCTATTTCCAGGAATTTTGTTTATGATCATGTTATATCCATTTTTGTGGAGACTATACTTGCATAAGGCATATTCTTAAAATTTTTGACTAAATGAATTAATGTCAGGCAATTAATTATAGGTTATAGGATTCCACTTTTAATCTTTCATTTTTCTGACCTGAGCAAAGCCAATACGGAGACCAGAAATGAATTAGAAGAGAAAAAATTACATATGATAGTATGAAAGCCATTAGCAGTGGCTGGCATGGGATTTACCATTTTTAGTATTCGATGTATCTTTAACATCTATAACAATCTATAGTGCTCCATAAAAATGCAAACCTCAAGTCATATTTTCTCTGTAAGCTTCCTTTTTTAATTACATGGACAAATAACTTTTTAAGAAATTTACTATAGCCAAGTTTGATTAGAATGAGTATGTGTTTCTTGCACAGAGTAATTCATCAGTAGATATATGATCTATACTATCCTGCTATAATTTTCATCCTTTTTCTAGGCAAGGCCATATTTTTAGATTCTCATTAAAAACCTCTAATCCTATTTAAAGCACATTTACTAATCATTATATCCAACACGTTTTCATATTATCAAAATGTTCAATATCACTTGGCATCAGGAAAATACAAATCAAAACCACAATGAGATACCACCTCATACCAAGTCAGAATGGCTAAAATTAACAACTCAGAAAACAACAGATGTTGATGAAGATGTGGAGAAAGGGGAACCTTCTTACACTGTTGGTGGAGATTCAAGCTGGTGCAGCCACTCTGGAAAACAGTATGGGAGTTCCTCAAAAAGTTAAAACTAGAGCTACCCTATGACTTATCAATTGCACTACTGGGTATTTATTCAAAGGATACAAAAATAGTGATTCAAAGGGCACATGCACCCCTATATATATCAGCAATATCCACAGTAGCCAAACTATGGCTATAGCCCAGATGTCCGTCAACTGATGAATGGATAAAGAAGATATGGTATATGCACACCATGGAATGTTACTCAGCCATCAGAAAGAGTGAAATCTTGCCATTTACAATGATGTGGATGGAACTAGAGGGTATTATGCTAAGTGAAATGAGTCAGAGAAAGACAAATATCATATGATTTCACTCATATGGAATTAAAGAAACAAAACAGATGAACATTGTTAGAAGGGAAGGAAAAATAAGATAAGAACAAAAGAAGACAAAACCATGAGAGACTCTTAATTATAGGAAACAGACTGAGGGTTGCTGGAGGAGAGGTGAATGGTGGACAGAGTAATTGGGTGATGGGCATGAAGGAAAGCACTTCATGTAATGAGCACTGGATGTTATATATAACTGATGAATCACAATTCTAACCTTGAAACTAATAATACACATGTTAACTAAATTGAATTAAAATTTAAAAAAAAATTAAATGCATCTGGTCAATAACAGATACCCCTAACCAATGTAGACCATCCTAAATATCATTGAATTTTGTCTAAAGTCCATTCCCGGAGCATGACATTTAAGGAAGCACCAAAAAACTCAACACTCAAAATGAGAGTTTAATGCAACATTTTAAAAAATGACAGTGCAGAAAAGTCTATGATGAACAAAATAGGAATTTAAAGAGGGGGTCAGTAGTGCTGATTTTTCCTTTTGTCTCAAGCTCTAAAATGGCACAGAGAGATACTGCTCACAGCCTATGCCCTCAAGGATTTCACCTTAGAGGGAGAAAAAGACGTAAATGGGTAAATGGAGTGTTGGGGCCAGAAGCACGGATCTATCACCAGTGCTGGCCAGATAGACTAACTGATGCCTTCCAGAATAAACAACATGGCTATTGCTGTTGCTATGCTTAAATTACCTTTAGGGAAAGAAATTTCTGATACCCAGGTCTACCCAAAAGCATGCTCCTAAAGATCATTATTCCTTCAATTATCTTCTTCTCTTATTGATTGGTTAGGAGAGAAAGAGCTAATTGTTTCTAATTTGAATTTGATGTGCCCCTATCTAATTTGCAATTAAAGAGGCTTTTTTTTTTTTTTACAAAGTTAATGAATCTTCATCCCCTTCATCAGACTATCTCTGTTAATTTTTGCAAATCAGCATACACACAAAAATGGTACATTTTCATTGAGTTGTCTGACCTAACAAGCACTAAACATTTGTGATCTAATTTCTCTGAAAGTTTCAGCATTTTGGTACTGACATATTGCTAATGTGAAGAAATATGACTTTATTCTGCTGACTACTAATTAATCTTGATAATTATATCATCTCTCAAGCATATTCGAAATCAGATGTGAGAAATAGTGGCTAAGAAGTAAAAAAAAAAAAATGTCTTTATCTGCACAAATGCCTTGCTATCTAGAAGAGACTTCAACTAAAGCTTCACTTGGAGCTAAGTGGTTTACTTGGTAATTATTGTTCTCAAATTAAGAGGGTTTAAAGGAAAAGGATATTAGTTTGCATGCATAGTTTGCACATGGTGTTTCAATGAGACATGGAAATGTTCTGGGAAAAATGTTTTTAATAATAAATATTGTATGTAAAACCACACAATTCTAGACAGTTATATAAGTAATTTTCTGTTATCTTCCCAATAACTCCACAAGAATGAAGTTTTGTTTAACTCCAATTTTATGAAAACATAAAGAGATGAGAATGGTTAAAGTAACTTATCTAAGTAAGTGTAGGCAGTAACCTTAGAGTTAAGGTATCCAAGCTATGTTCAAAGTACGTCTCTTCTTGATGCAAATTTCTTTGCTTATGGTATTTAGCAAATTTCTCACTTCATATGTTTTTCCCACTTCTTATGTGTTCCTAAGTTTCCTCCAATAATTGCTGCTGGGTGGTTTACAACAACAGAAATTTATTTTTTGGAGATGTCTGGGTGGCTCAGTGGTTGAGCTGCATTCAGCTTAGGTTGTGATCCGAGGGTCCTGGGATTGAGTCCCACATAGGGCTCCCTGCATGGAGCCTGCTTCTCCCTCTGCCTATGTCTTTGCCTCTCTCTCTCTGTGTCTCCCATGAATAGATAAATCTTAAAATAATAATAATAATAATAATAATAATAATAATAATAATAATAATAAAAGAAGTATAGTCTTTCACAGTCCTGGAGGCCCAAAAATCCAAAATCAAAAAGAGATCAATGGTATCGGTTCATTGTGAAGTGTCTGAGGGAGAATCTGTTTCATACCTTCTCCTCCCTTCCATTGGCTCCTAGCAATCCTTAACTTTCCCTGACTTGTAGCTGCATTAACTTTGACCTTTGCGTTTCTCTTTCCTCTGGTTTTTCCTCTGTTTTTCCCTCTGTTTCTCAAATCTCCCATTCTTTACTTTTGTAACAATCATTGGATTTAGGATCCATCTTAAATGATTTCATCTCAAGACCCTTAATTTAATTACATCTGCAAAAACTCTGTTTCCAAGGAAGATCACATTCATAGGTACCAGAGTTAGGATGTGGCCTTGTATTTTGGGGGGCCACAATGCAGTCCACTTGTTAGGTTTTATGTTTTGTGTTGATGATAATTCAAAAGAACATAAATACATCACTGATTATAGAAATAGGTAAAAATCAAGTTATTTATAATTTATTATGAGTCCACACACTCTTTCCATATAAGAGTTTGCAAATACTAGAGGCAAACATTTAAAGAGATTTATCAAAGGAGGAAAATAAGGTCTTGATCAGGTTTATTATGTGTTTTTGCTTCAGTAATCTATCACTGGTGGGAGTTAGATCACTGTTAAACGTCAAAAAGCAGAAAGCAATAAACTATACTGGCTGCTAAGAAGATAACTTATTTTTGCTGTTTTTGGCATTATCCACAGAATGTAAAGAGGTTCATGCAAGGCAGCAAACTTTGCAATTAATGAACAAAAGGCACAGATTCTACTGGATGGAGCGGTTTACTAACGAGGGAAAGAGTGAATTTGCTTCTTTATTTTTGAAGCATAATATGTAACCTTTTAGAGAATTCTGTAGGACATTGTCATCCCATCGCTCTCCAATCAGTTTTGATATTTAGGTTCAGCCATGCAGAACTAACAGTTATTAAGGGGAGAAGTGTGTGTCAGCCATGCATCCGGTTTAACAGAACATGACTAGTATACCTGAAGAATAAGACAAATGTCAGAAAAAAGGAAATATATTGAATGTTGAAAAAGTCTCTAAGTCCTTTTTTTATGATGACCTCAAAGTTTTGCCAGAACATACTTATTTTGATATATTTTGTGACTCATATAATTATTCAGTTTATTGGCTTTTAACCAGTAGATTTCAGAACCCAGTTCCAGACTGAGTCACTCAACGTTGTAACTGATTAAGAACCTTGTGTCTCAGACAGTAGAATGTGCGTTTGCATATAGCAGTAGGGCGGTAACTGAAAGACTCAAAAAGTAGATCAGTATAAGAACCTATGAAAGGGCTGTTAATTTATTTGAACAGGGGAGTCTGTTATGGCATTTTCAAGGAGCAAGATGATTCCTATAGGAAGAGTGGAAAATAATCCAGCAATAATGAAGAGGATACTAAAATCTAATTGTTTAATTAAAAAAAAAAAAAGAAGATTTTCATGAAATAACTTATGAGGAGATTGATTCAGGGTTGATAGATTTTGTTTTGTTTTTTAAATATTTTTATTTATTTATCCATGAGAGACAGAGAGAGAGAGAGAGAGGCAGAGACACAGACAGAGGGAGAAGCAGGCCCCATGCTGGGAGCCTGATATGTGACTCCATCCTGGGTCTACAGGATCAGGCCTTGGGCTGAAGGTAGCGCTAAACCGCTGAACCACCCGGGCTGCCCAGGTTGATAGTTTTTTGAGTGTGACACGGATCAGAGATTGAAAGGCTACTACAGAAGATGAGTAACTTTCAAACCTACTCCTGTGAAAATGGGTAAGTTCTAGACAAGATGGTCTGCCTTAGAGTAATAAATAGGTGATCAGGGATGGATAACAGGATAACAGAGTTGAATTCAACTCCTTTGTGGTGCCTGGGTGGCTTCCTTGGTTAAGTGGCCCACTCTTGATTTTCGATAAATCTACAAAAATTCAACTTTATTTTTTTAATTTAAATCCCATTAATCAACATACATTGTAATATTAGTTTCAGGTGTACAGTTTAGTTATTCAGCACTCCCATACAATACCCAGTGCTTGGGAAGCCTGGGTGGCTCAGCAGTTAAGCATCTGCCTTCAGCCCAGGGCTTGACCCAGGATCGAGTACCACTTCGGGCTCCCTGCATGGAGCCTGCTTCTCCCTCTGCCTGCGACTCTCTCTCTCTCTCTCTCTCTCATGAATAAATAAAATCATTAAAAAACAAAAACAAACAGTGCTTATCTCAAGCACACTTCTTAATCCCCATTCCCTATTTTATCCATCTCCCACCCACCTCCCCTCTGATAACCATGAGTTTGTTCTCTATAGTTAAGAGTCTGTTTTTGGTTTCCTTCTCTCTCTTTTCCCCCCTGTGTGATCATTTGTTTCTTAAATTCCACATATGAGTGAAATCATATGGTATCTGTCTTTCTCTGCCTTTAAATTCAACTCCATTGAACACAGAAGTCACTGGACAAGTGCTCATTATTCAAAGTGTGGTTAGCACCCAGTACTAATCCTTTACTTCCCACCTCAGTCACTTCAGCTACCTCCCTTCCCTAGGCCTGCTTTTCCAGACCCTGTGATTAGCTTAGCAATTACTCATCAATTATCAACCATGCCTGTAGAGACTCTAAGATAGAGTCTCAGATATATATATATATATATATATATATATATATATATATATATACACATATATATGTAGTATGTAGCAGTGAACTCTTTGAAAAAGAACTTTCCTTTTTGTTTAGTATCTAAATAGGGCAGTATTAATTTTCAAATTGCTGAAAAGCTCTTGAGGGAATATGCTGATGGATGTCTCAACACAGGAGAAAGGAGCCCTTAGTGTGGGAAGGATGTTCTATCATCACCGGGATCTCATTCAATGTGTGCCTTGTTAATCTATTCAATTTTGCTATTCTAATTATTTTCCTTCTTTTTTGTTCTCTCCATATTCATTGACCTCCATTTAGGCCGGTTTACTTGATCCTGAATTCCTCCCTAACCATTCTCAGCAATAGTGCTTGAAGAACATTGACAAGGATATGAAAGATGTTATGCCCACCCTTCGTGAGAAAATGTCTACCTTCTTTGTATTTACAGTTTAACTACAAAATTGTACTTTATATTTTACCAATATAATTTTGACAATTGTAGCCACTCATGCTAATGTTTTCTCACCTTGTTTTATTTATTTCTGTCCATATCTTGTTCACAGAATGGGAATGCACCAGCTGCAAGGCTAGTCATCCTAGTGACATTTCTCTCCCTTGCACATCTTAGTTGCTACAATTATATATATATATATATATATATATATATATATATACATATATATATAAATATATATAATATATAAATAGATATTTTCTCTCTAACTCATGAAACATGTATCAAATACTCAGGAACAAAAGGTGTTTATATAATATGTGGGTGTATTATTCCAAATGGCTCCTATTTTGCTAATTATACATTTCTAGTAGGGCATTGTCACTGGGAGCAAATAAGTATTTGGATGACACATATGCATATTAGTCAGATGAAGGTGTGATTGCTGCTTTGCCTGCCAAGAGAAAAAAAATCATATTTAAAAATAAAATTGTAGTTATCTCACAGGATCGGAAAGAAAAGAACAACTCTACAAAATATTAATAGAAGCTGAGAAGGTGAACAATGCTAATGTAAACACCTACTCTGTGAAATGAATTGTGTAAGACACTGGAAATATCTCTCTCATTTATTTCTCAAACACCCTGAGAGACATTTATAAACAATTCTCATTGACATCGTCCTTCTATTTTAAATATTAGGAAACGGAGGCAGAATGAAGTTAACTCATTTGCCCAAGGACACCTAATGCAATATCAACATAAATTCACTTTTGTCTAACTCAGAGCCCTTGCTCTCTCCATGACCGTACATTCTGGGCCATGAAAGGTTATGGCTAATCTTTGACTTTTCCAATCTCAGTCTAGTTATTTAGGAATCTTTGCAACAAATTATCTATTGGCAAAGAGCCAGATACCATAGTATTCACTTACATTCTCAGTTTCTTTCTGCATGGGGCATCTATCTGTTACAGGCCACATCTTTTACCTGTTCCTATTGTCCTTAATTAACATCAAGACCAGATAGAGCTTATATTCAGAGTCACATGTAAACACATTTAAATCAAATCTCTACCTCTTATAAGCTATGTGACCTTGGGTCATTTACTGATATTTCTGAATGTGTCTGTTTTTTATATACAGAATGATAGAATGATGATACTTATCTATTATAAGGGTTCTTCAGACGATAAGACATAATAACATGTAGACATCCCCTACTCAATCCCTACACTGAGTTGGCATGCAATTTATTTTACCTTCTTTCTTATCCCTCTAAGTTCAATTATTATATCTTTATGCAGATGTGAATTCCAAGGTGATACTATACAGAAGTATGTAAGATTAGAGAGTGTTGATGGATTTCTTTGAGGGCAAAATTAAAGCAATCAGTATCTGGTGCTATAGCATCCAGAGAAATATGGGCTACTCTTCAAGACACTCTATTTAAATCAAAATGCTCGGGGCACCTAGGTGGCTCAGTGGTTGAGTGTCTGCCTTTGGCTCAGGGTGTGATCCCAGGGTCCTGGGATCGAGTCCCACATTGGGCTCCCTACTTCCCAATGAGCCTGCTTCCCCCTCTGCCTGTGTCTCTGCCTCTTTCTCTGTGTCTCTCATAAATAAATAAATCTTTTTTAAAAAAATGCTGAATTTAATTGTCAGAACTGAAATTCTCAGCATTAATACTAAAAACATTTATGTCCACCATTCCTAAATTCAAAGGTAGTAAGCTTGGAGTGGGCAGGTTCCATATGCAAAATGGATTTTTGTGCATTTGTGTATATACTTATCTTTAAGACAATGTATATTTATAGTTTTCAGGTTTACCCGCTATTTCTGAGAGTTGGCATAAATATGTGACGGCACTATTCCTGAACTCAACCAATGGTTCAATCATTTTAGTACTGACATGCTTCAGTAAAAATAAATATAATTCAGGAAAAGTCTTTCATGAATATTCCCCAAGGAACTGAAAAAATGATATGAAGCAAGATATTACTATGGGAGGATTCTATTGTCTGCACTATGCTTTGGCAAGGTTTTTGGGATACAGTCATTAAATAGGTTGGCTATAAATTAGTTTCACTGGTTAATTAAATCTAAGAGTTTGCAGGGAAGGATGTCATGTTATATTGAATTTAATTTCTTAAAACACATTGATCTTATAGAATTTGTTAATGAGTTCTGAAAAGGTAGTTGGAAGCATTGGCAAAAGGTAGTTGGAAGCATTGGCAAGTACCCAATCTCCTTTTAATCCAAAGCTGCTGCTTCTCTTCTAATTTCCGTTTTCAAGTGTGAAAGGAGTATATGTTTGTTGTTTTGGTTTGGTTTTACAAAACAGAATAAACTAAAACACCTCTCTCTAATCTCTTAGCATGAAATCACGAGGGAAAAAGTGGTATTTCAATAATCCCTTAGGAAAGCAAATACACATAAGCATTTGTAGAACATTATTTATAAACAAGAGATCATGATAGGAACTGTGTAAATAATCATTGAATTTTGCTACAGTCCTCCATTGTGGAGATAATTTGTTTTCTTCTCATCCATGTCACTGATCTATTATATAGTTAAGGAAACTAAAGAGCAGGGAAAACAAGAGACTTGACCAAGGGTGACATGCGTTGGCACTGGTGGTCCTAATGTGAATTCAGATTCTTTTGACACTGAAGGAAAAAAAAAATGTTTTTCTTGTCCCATTTCTTCTTCCTAAAAGGTACTTTATGGAAAAAGATTCAGTTGATTAGTGGAATATAGATTATTGAAGAACCAAACACACATTCCTACAACATACTCCTTCATTAACCATTAGCTTATCAAACTCTATTACAACATAATTCCAAGGAATTTTAATTTTAAGTGATATCTTTCTAAGTTAAATATTTATCAAAGGATGAAACAATTTAGATGACATGCAATATCATCGATAAAGCTTTCCTGTCCTATCTAAAAGCGAGGCATACATTTGGAAAAACCACCTATTGAAATGTGGAAGGAAAATACAATTTAGCACTGTCTTGCCAAATATGTGGATTTATTTTATCTAAAAATAGTATTTTATCTCAGTCATGTTCTTTAGCTACATTATATGCGACTACATTTCAAAGTCGGTCCATAGAGATCACTTGTATGAAAGAAATAGAGAAATATAGATGTGAAAAAGTAACAATATAAATACGACATTGGCGGAGTTGCAAAAGCTGCAGAAGGAATGGAATTCTTTATGTCGTACAAGTCTGTTATTATTTCTAGTCTTAGAAATTGCAATTCAGTACTAGTGCTTAATATGTCTGAGAAAGCTGTGCCAGATTTATGTGAAAGGAACAGAACTGTCTTTGCTTTGCTTTTTTAATATCCATCAGGCAAATGGGATGTTGCTAAGTATCATTTGTGAGGCAAATACACTTCACCCTAAAGTAGAACCCATGCTGCAAAATTCCAAGGAATTGGTTAGTAGATGGGGGAGGGGGGTATAATTTGTTTTAGAAAATTATGCTAACCTTAATTGCATCATAAATATTCTAACTGTGCTTAGCATGTAAGTTTTTGGTTGTTTCCTAACAGACACAAACTACAAATGAGTGGTACAAGTAGATGAGATAGGAAGCCCAAAACTTCCTAAAGTGAAATTCTTCTTTGGAAATTTTATGTCAATAGAGGGTTTGCAAAAGAGGACACCTTGCAAAAGAGGGTATCAAATAAAGTTTTATAACAACAGCAACAACAAAAGCACTGACTTCAATTTTAAGAGGGGAAAATCACAAAAGATACTCGCTAGATCTGGGGAAGTAAAGAGAAATAAAAGGTAAAATTTACTGAATGGTTGCTATGTTCCAAGAACTGCATAAGGAAACTTTTTACTAGTTATTTCATCTAGTCCTCAGACAGTCTGACAGGAAAGCATGGCTGGTTTTGTTTTGCCTGTGAGCAAACTACATTTCCATTTCTGAGAAGTAATAGCAATAAGAATAATAACTAGCTCAAGTTACAGATAATGTTATCCAATAACCACAGAGATGAATTAACTTGCCCAGGTAGTAGAGAACAGAGCTGAAATTAAGACCTAGGTCCGCTTCACCCCCTAAGGTCATGCTTTTTCTGTGCCATTGTGCTTTTTTCTACTCATCGCTACTTCTGGAGATTTATCATTCATTGGGATTGATGTGTTCCGGGATATAATACATAATATGAAGTATATATCTTAGAAAATGCAATGATGGTTTAAGAAAGGCTTGAATAAATGGTTTCCAAAAGTCATTCTGTGATGATGTTTAGGCTTGAGTGGCTTGTATAATAACACAGAAAACAAAAGATCAAGGCCTATTAGCCAATACTCTAAAAACATCTAACATGATTTAATGTTTTAAAGACTGTATTAGTGAATAATAAGTATCAAAATTACTCTTTTCTAATGTCAAAGTGGGCAATTTAGAAAAGTGGGCAAGAATAATTGTCCTTTATATTGCATTTAATGTTTACTGAATGAACCAAGAGCTGTATAGATCAGAGGAGCTACATCCCAAGGAAAGAACTATTTATAAATGGATCTGTCATCTCCATCTGAGATCACTATGACTAAATCCTTTGAAAAAGTTGTTCTTCCAGACAGAATTGGTCACATTACTCAGTTAGCTTCATGATCATTAGCATCTGTATTTTATTTTTATTTTTTCTGCACTAGATTGACACGACTTGGACACATTTCATCTCTTAAAATAAGATATTTTATTTTCCACAGAAAAATAAAGTATCCAACAAAACCAACAAGCAGATCTCTTAATTAAATCAAGGCCTGGAGTTGTTTTCATTGGGAAATAAAATCAAAATGGAAAATGCTCTTTTTTATATATCTTTTTTCCAAGTAGTAGGGTTTTTTGTTTGTTTGTTTGTTTGCTTGTTTGTTTGTTTTGTGTGTGTGTGTGTGTGTGTGTGTGTGTTTAGGGTGCCTTGATGGCTCAGTTGGTTAAGAGTCTAACTCTATGTTGGCTCTGGTCATGACCTCAGGGTCATACAATTGAGCCCAGTTTGGGCTCCACACTGGGCATAGAACCTGCTTATAATTCCCTCTCTCTCTCCCTCCTCATCTTCCCCTCTACTGCTTTCTTTCTCTCTCTTTCAAAGATAAAAAGTTATTATTTTTTTATTTACTACTTTTGATTTTGTCAAGTCTGATAATATTTATTGGTAACTTACAATACATTCAATGAAATATTTTAAATACTTTTCAGGTAATCACCACATAATACATTAGAATAACAGAAAGGAAGATAAATCAAGTATGATTGTGATTTTAATGAAAAAAAAATATTTAAAATGGGTAAAGGTGCTAATGCTAACATGACATTTTGTGAGCAGTTAAATAAAGCAGATGCTCAAAAACTTGAAATGCCCTCAAGAGCCAAGTTCTTGATTACAAGCACTCATAATACCAGCCTTATTTTGCTTAGGGGGATAATCAAGGGGGAGAAGTAGAGCTTAGTTTACATGATGATTTCCAAAACCTTCTGATAACCTAAGACCAATGGTAGGAGGACATAAGTAAGTAAACTTACCTTAGAAGTTATCCAGGAGTAACTGATGAAATGATTGGACTTTTATAAAATTTCTTGATTGTGCCTCGGGATTATTTTCAATATGTTAGAATAGTGATTTTGAGAATTTGCAATATGACAACAGCCTACTAATTGGGTTCTAGTGGACAAGGGGGTTTGATTGTATGGCTATAAACAATGTAATTTCTAGTACAGCAGAGCTACATTAATTGTGTCAAGGATATAGGGCAGAGGGTATAGCACATGGATAACAAAACATGTTTCTTGTTCAGAAGCCAGAAAAACCAAAAATAGATAAACAGAATGTGTATAGATCAGGATGAGTAACTCACAACTGGGCACTTTTTAAGGAAATAAAATAATTAACGTTACTGGGAGAGAGAAAGTAGTGAGAGGAAAGCAGGTGTTGAAAGCCTAAGGAGCTTAAATGGTTTTCATAAGGCAATATTAAACCATTGACATTTTTTGGAAAGGGAGTAACAAGCTTAATATTTAATTCATTAGAATTAAATATTAGTAAAGATGAACTAGGGGAAACGATATCATTTCTTTAAAATCTATGCACTGAAAAGTGCCTGGGTGGCTCAGTTGGTTGAACATGTGACTCTTGATTTTGGCTCAGATCATGATCTCAGGGCCATGTCAGGCTCCATGCTCAGCACAGAGTCTGCTGATCCCTCTCCTTCTGCTCCTCCCTGCACCACCCCCCACACACACCCTCATGCTCTATCAAATAATTAAAACCTTTAAAAAAATATACGTGCTACACAATGTGTTAAGCATTTTATTAACATTAGAAATTAGAAATTAGAAATCTCTTAATTTATATTAGAAACATTCTAACTCTTATCTAGTTGTAAGGAAGACAAATTCATCCATAACTGCTTAAATATAAATATTTATTGTAGTGGATACAAAGGACATCTCTTAGGAAGCCAACACTAAGTTGTCTGGCTTCAGGAAATAGAAGGTTGGATGGGATGCCTGGGTGGCTCAGGGCAAACCTGGAGTCTGGGAATCAAGTCCCACTTTGAGCTCCCTGCATGGAGCCTGCTTCTCCCTCTACCTGTGTCTCTGCCTTTCTCTATGTCTCTCATGAATAAATAAATAGAATCTTAAAAAAAAAAAGGAACTGGAAGGTTGGGATCTAATTCTCCTTTCCCATCTTTCAAGGGCTATATGTTCTAGCTAGCATCCATTTATCTTGTTTTTCAACAAAAACTAGTTCATCTTGTACATGTTCATATTTGTATCTTACCAATACTTAAGGAGCACTTGATACCCATCCCTTTTAGTCTTCATAGTGAAACCATAAGGTAGAGATTATTATCTTTATTTTTTAAATGTAAATGAGGTACTGAGAGTTTAAGTAGCTTGCCAAAGGTTGCCCAGCTAGAATGGGAGATGCTGTGATTGAAACTCAGACTAGACTTAGCTACATATTCCTGTTCTTTTTTTTTTTTAATAATTTTTTATTTATTTATTTTTATTTATGATAGTCACAGAGAGAGAGAGAGAGAGAGGCAGAGACATAGGCAGAGGGAGAAGCAGGCCCCATGCACCAGGAGCCCGATGTGGGATTTGATCCCGGGTCTCCAGGATCGCACCCTGGGCCAAAGGCAGGCACCAAACCGCTGCGCCACCCAAGGATCCCCATATTCCTGTTCTTGATGACAGTCTTATGGCTACTGCATTGGCCAACATGGCCATTATTAGGCTTAAATCTCCATGAAGACTTCAAGGTTCTCCCTGCTAGAGTATTTTCAGCCTTCCAGTCCAAGTATTGGAAAGAACAGGATGTTCTGAAAGGATTACTGGATTCTACTAGCAGTTTGAGATAGAGATGGGACACAAGTAGCCATACTGGGTCTGTAATTTATAATTCTCTTTATCTATTTTTTGGAAACCCCAAACTGGTATCTTCCACATTAACTCAGCCTATGTTTTCTTATAGTTAAAAATATTTTTAAAGCCCAATTAATGGTAGATATCAAATAGCATAAATAAATAGCATGAATATATCTGGAGAAGGAAACCTTGGTAAAGTTCTGTTTATTCATTAATGGTAGGGACTGGGCATCTGAAACAACCAGAAAGAACAGGAAAAAATAAGATCTATTTATAAAGTTTGTAAACACCAAAGAAAGATAGGGAAGGGGAGGAAGAAGAAAGAGAAAGGAAATAACATAGATTAAAAAAAAAAAAAAGAGTTCAATGTGTACATAGCAGACAGTATGATATAAAGTTTAGGTGAATGCGCTTTGAGACAAGATTGCCTGAGCATAAATTTATCCTTTACCATTTGACCTTGAAAGTTATTTATCCTCTTTGTGCCCCTGTATGCCAATTTATATATAAATTGAAATCTGTAATACTACTTCACAGAGTTGTTGAGTGGGTTATTGTGGGGAATCAATACAAAAATGCATTGCAATGTATGATTACAGTGAATATTAAGATATTTAAGGATATGTGGAATTCTAAAGGAAAGGAAGCTATTTGTTGAAGCTTTAAGAAAAAAAAAAGCCTGTTGTAGCAAGTTAGATTGGTAAGGAAAATGGCAATGAAATACTGACGGGGATGTAAAATCGAATTAGATAACTCTGTTAAACAAGCTTTCAAAAAAAAAAAAAAAAAAACAAGCTTTCAGGGTGCTCGGGTGGCTCAGTTGGTTAAGCATGTGACTCTTGATTTCAGCTCAGGTCATGATCTTGGGGTTTTGGGATCGAGCTCCATGTCAGGGTTTGTATTGGGCATGAAGCCTGCATAGGATTCTCTCTCCCCCTCTCCCTCTGCCCTGCCCCCCCAACCCCTCACCTCTGTTCTCTAAAAAATTGAAAACAAAAATCTCATTGACTGTATCACTTCCTATAAAAGGTTAAAAAATACTGATCTAGTGGAAAAAAAGTGGAAAAGTATTCATATAATCAAATATTTAACTTGCTTCAATTTTTCTTTGACAAAGTAAATGTCTTTTGTTATGCACTTCCTCGATTACACACTAACACAATAAGATTTAACATGATTGTCTATTGTTTAAAAGTAATTTTTCAATTAACTCGGCACAAAGAATGTGTTCCAAAATTAGTAATGTAAGTCGACTTAAAATTTTCCTTTATAATGCACTCCAGTTATAATTTATGGCAAAATAATATTGGAAATAACCCCAAATAGAAGAGTTAGTGTTTCCACGGTTACGGGCTATAACACAGGATATTCTTTCTTTGAATTGATTCTTTTGCATTTTATTTCAGTTTTCAATCTTCCTCCTTTTTAAAGTCTCTGTGTGCTTTCTTCAGGTTAGGCTGCAAAATGGAGATGACAGAAAAGAAATATCACATTTGCAAGATAGATGTGAAAGATAGTTGAAATTGTTTTTCAGTAATTCTGAGTTCACATCTGGTTTTGTGGATGCTGGAGATTGGACCCGATATGTAATCAATCTAGAGAGAGACAATTCTAGCATTGCTGCTAATAGTCTCATTATTGGTAAATTCTTCTCTATTAGTTATCTATTTTTGCATCACAAGTTATTCCAAACGTAGCAACTTAAAACAACATGTATTTATTATTTCCAAGTTTCTATGAATAAAAGATATGGGCACAGTTTATCACGAGCCTCTGCTTTCTCGTCTGTCATGAGGCTATAATCAGTATATCAGCCCTGGGGTCTGTGGTTCCATCTCAAGTCTCAACTGGAGACATGGAGTCTTCAGGCACATTTAGGTGACATTTGACAGGACTGAGTTTCTCGAGGGCTGGTAGGCAGAGAGTTCCTGATCACTGTTGTCTGGAGACCATGCTAAGTCTCTTTCCATGGTGACCAATCTTCCTAATGCAGCTTGCTTTATCAAAGTATCTAAACAAAATGGCAATAAAATAAATTTGCCATCAAGAGAGAAACTATAATCTTTTGTGACCAAATCATGTAAGTGGCATCTCAGTACTTGCGTGGTATTCTTTCGATTAGAAAACAAGTCACTACATTTAGCCCACACTCGAATGCAGGGATTCCATAGTGTGTTAATACCATCTGGAAGATCTCACTGGAGGCCATCTCGGAAGTCCACTTACCACAACCTCCATCTCACTATTACATTATCATTGCTGTTTTTTATGGATTAAAAACAACTAATTACCTACCACTAGCTGAGCTACTCCAAACCCTGTTGCCTCCAGCAAAATATGTATTGTATTCCATTAAACTGTTTACTTATACATTACATTGTAGGGCCCAGGGATAGTGATTTAGTAAACTTTATTCTGGTTCTGTGAAAGGCGTTTATCCTATTGATGTGCTCAGCCACATTTAATTTGGTTCCTCTACTGTGCCCCTGTATTGTTCAAATGAAAGCTTATCTATGTGAAAGTGAGACTCTTTGCTTTGAGTTATAATATATCCAGTTTTCTGCCTGTAACTGAGGAACTGACCTCATCTGAAACACAGCATTTTAATAACACAGCAACCGTAAATTACAGAGACACAGCATTTAGCACATTTCCCAGGGAGATCCACAGTCTACATCTCCCAAATGGCATTCTCCAAGTTGGGGGACTGGAAGTGCAGATCTCCTTTTCTAGATGAGTAAACTCTGACCAGACTTGAGAAGGAAGATAAATGTGAATTAAATATCTGGGTCAAACACTTTGGAGCTTTGTGACCATGGGAGAGTAGTCCAGTCTGAAAAGTTCCCATTTCCCACATGCAAATAATATTTTCCTTTGTAATAACATTTTTGTTTAACTAGATGGCATAATTTATATAATATCCTTAGCACATTATTTAATAATTTAGCTGTCATTGTCTTGACTTGATTGTGTCATACGCATGATTTGCCAATTTGGGAGGGGGGGTTATTTGCATGGTCATTTGGTGGTAATGATTCAAAGACAAACTTCAGACTTTTTTTTTTATGCTTGTTTTCCCATCAGATCAGGGTCAACATATAGGCAGTTATTACATGTGTCATAACCTGCTAGGTATTCATTCCATGTAGTTTGAGCATTTACTATATGCTGTGCTATTCTGGCTTCTAAGACACACAGATAAACAAGATATCATGCCTGCATTAACCATCACTTGCAGGTGTTAGTAGGCACTAATCTCTGGGGCCAATCCTGGGCTTAGAAAGGAAGGATGTAAATAAATAAATAAATAAATAAATAAATAAATAAATAAATAGGATGTAAGAAACTCTAACCTACTCATAAACTCAGCATCTATTGACTTCAGTACGAAGTTCATATAACAGTTGTTGGTCAGAGTTTTTACATTTATAAATCTAAGCCTAGTTACATAATTTTTGTCTTTTCTATACATGTATTATGATAGTATCCTCTAAGGATTGCACAAATTTGACTTGTTTGCTATCATCTAACTGACCTCACTGACACTATATGTAGTTCCTGTATGTTCTTTTCACTCTCTTATTGTGGAAGGTAATTCATCCAGGTTGCAAAACAGGTTCAGGATTTTGCTCCCAAAATCCTATTGCTGTCTTCCAATTTCTGGCTGAATTTTGAAAAAAAAAAAATTCTCATATCTCTTATGAACATTTGTGTAGAATGTTGATGTATCACCAATAAATATGGTTAACATTTATATTCAATGATCCCATTCTCCAGGAAAACTATTACTTGATAAACATATAATACAGATATCAAGATGACCCTAAGGAGTTTTGGTCTAAAACATTGAAATTTTTACAGCGACAAGTTGTGTCAGGGAGGGAAGTCTGTACTAAGAAGATATATTCTGAAGTTATGCCTTTATGAAAATCATGTTTACTATTAATTTCAATACAGAAAGGGCAGCACTCTTATGTAGCATGTATACCTCTACTACCAAATCATATTTTGTCCTTTTTCAGCTGTGGACTGTAAGGTAACAGTCATTTACTTCTGAATCTTTGCATATTTGCCTCAGCCAAGACTATTGTATTTATGAAATATTTTTTGAAGAGGGGAAAGAAAGAAGAGAAGTTATAGCTGTTTTCAGGGTAAGAAGTGAACACCATCTAAAATACCAGAGTCTCCTATGAAAGCACAGCTTCCTTTCTCCATTCTAAATACTCCTACAGACCAACAATCCTAAGCTCATATGGAGTCACTAATATGAGATTATTTTGCTGACCTATTTCTGGTTTCTCAGTGATATGATGAACAGTGTTACTGAACAGTCCGTGGATTTCCTTCTAAGCAGCCATTTGCTCTTCAATCATGGAATGCTTAGTACTCTAAGCACTACCATGTAGATAAGTCAGAGAAGGCAACAGAAGGCAAACGAATGTGATAAACTAATAAAAGGAGAATAAGAAAACCTGTTATCTGGGATTCAAGACTCTGGAGTTCTTGTCCCTCTTTTTTTTTCTAGACTGTATTGCTTGGACATGCTACTTCACTCATTGGATTCTTTTATCGCTAAGGGACATGGCTATGTAGCTTATGAATTGTTGCAGCTCCCATACTTTACAATAGAAATATTACATCCGTTTTTAGCAATACACTCTAATGCTGATCCTTTGTGGCTGAGTTAAACTCATCCAACAAGAAAGACTTGATTGGATTCTAGACTGTAAAAACTTCAATAAATAAGAGTAAATAAAAAACATACACGTGAATACATAATTAGATAATTCTAAAGTATTGAGATCGTTGGTAAAATTCAAATATGGAATACAGATTAGATATGATTAGATATGATTAGATTAGATTAGATATGTATGTTAAGAATATGTTATCAATGTTTAATTCCTGATTTTGTTAAATGTACTGTGGTTGTTTTAAGAGTAAATCCTTATTCTCAGAAAATGCTCTGAACAATTTGAGGCTTAAAAAAATTCAATGATTTTTTTTTTAAGATTTTTAAAAATTTATTTGGGAGAGAAAAATCATGTGTGGGGAGACAGGCAGAGGGAGAGGGAGAAGAAGACTCCCAGCTGAGCAGGGAGCCCTACTCGGCACCCAATCCGAGGACACTGAGATCATGACCTGAGCCAAAGGCAGATGCTCAACCGACTGAGCCACCCATGTGTTCCTAACTTCAGTTATTTCTAATAGGGTAAAGAATAGGGTCACAGCAAAGAGCGTGTCCAAAGTATGAAGATTCTCAAGAGTACTGCAATTTCTGTTTCCGAATCTGGAGGATTTTCTATGTACTTGTCTATATATTCTGTGAGTATCTACATAATTTCTTATGAAGAATGATTTGTGCTTTTTCATTGGTGCTCTAGCTCCAGCAGTTTCCTGTTACTCAAAACTAACAATGTCTACAGTCAACATATTAAGGCAACTTATAAAGGCTTGGCATAAAGAATCACAACTACCTTACATAAGATCAGGATGCACAAGTGTCCACTGCCTTGGAACCCAATAAAGGTTACCTGTCCACATGCCCGTAGTAGCCATAAGTGAGCTCCCATGCTCTAGGTCTTGTCAACTGTGGCTACTACACGGATGTCCTTACTTTCCAGCATTTTTAGGAGCACTGTGCAGGTGCTGTGGAAAAGTTGAAAACCATTCAGATGAGTGCATGAGCCTGAGTAAATGCTCCAGTGTCCTCTGAACACTTAGTATGACTTCACACAGTTCCATTTGCACAACTGAAAGGAATGACTATTCCCTTCACCTTCAGGATTATGCCTTGTGACATAGACTTCAAGACATGGCTTAGGTTTTAGAGAAACAGTTGTTACTTGAGAGTCTATCTTTTGCTCTGAAAGTCTGTCAGATATTCATTCCATGTAGAGCTTAAAGTTAGTGGTAAAACAGCCTTAGAAGGATCACCCTGAGTACATAAATGATGGCAAAAGGCAATAGTAACACTACCAGCTTTTCAGCCAAATGGCTTTGGTTTAAGTCCTGGTTCTTTCACACGCTATGACATCAGGCAAGTTTTTTGTTTTTTTTTTTTAACACCTTTTAATCTCAGTTTCCCCATTTGTGTAATGGCGCCAATATTAATACCCAACTCATAAGGGTGAAATGAGATTTGATGCAGAATATCTGAAGTTTATAGAAGGGTGCCAGTGACAACTTCAGTCCTCAATGAATTAGCTGTTGCCTCATTTAAAATATTTCCCTTATGTTTATGACAAGGTTCACTCCCTATAATTTGTATTATTTTCAATAATCTCAAGTTACATCAAAGTATACTCTGTTCTAAATGTCAACATTTTTGGATGCAACAGTCATATTTTAAAATTCTTCGGTCTAAATTTCATTGGCTTTTCCACACATAATGTAAAATTATGGCCTTCTGTCTTCCTGGCTACTATTCTCTAGGACACAATCCAGATTGGTCATCTTCCTCACAAAAGTGGGACCTAGAACTTTCTGAAAATGAACTTTTAATTATATCTCCTCTTTTTGGATGCCATGCTTCTATCTCAAAACTCATCTATCAGCCTTAGAGGCAGCTGCTTAGCACTGTTGTTTACGTTGCTCAGTGGTCTTTCTCTTCTACTGTCTTAACACTTTTTTTCCTCCTAAACTCACAAAACTGATTTGTTACTTTATGTCTAAAATTGTGGCTTATTTTTCTGTCTGAATTTCATTTCAGTGAAAAAAAGAAAAAAATCCTGTTACCTAGGATCTTATAGGTTCCTTCCTGCTCTGAAATTTCTTGATTTAGTACCTTTATATTTATCCCTATTATAATTCATCATATTTGGTCTGGCCCTAATTTCCAGCAGGTGGAGATAAAGAACACTGATTGTGTCAAGTAACCTAATCCACTGATTCTTCTTTAAGTGCTATGCTATAAGAAATTTAGTCAAAAGCCATCTATAACCTCAAATAAGACAATGGTTAGGAGAGAATGTTGGCAATACCAAGGGCCGAATCCAAAGCAGCCCAGTTACCTCGTCTGATCATTAACCATCGCTGTCCAGCATCTAATAACCTTGTAGTACCTACCATGTGTTCTAGGTGATAAAAACATCATTATTATTTTATTTCATCATTTAATGTTTAGATGAAACCCCAGTGCTTTTTACTTCCTTAAATGTGTAAGGTCGTTTTCTTCTTATCAGATTGTCAGAACTAATGGTAAGCATTTATTGTTTGTTTAAGGAAAATATGCCTCATAAAAGTAGAGTCAAATAGGAAAGTCTGCAAAAGTCAAATTTCACACAATGTTAATCCGTTTCAGCTGGGTTTTAACTATTTTTATTTATTTATTTATTTAAAAAAATTAAAGATTTATTTATTTACCCATGAGAGACACAGAGAGAGAGGCAGAGACACAGACAGAGGGAGCCCAACATGGGACTCGATCCCAGCACCTTGGGATCATGCCCTGAGCCGAAGGCAGACATTCAACCGCTGAGCCACCCAGCTGCCCCTATTTTTTTTTTTTTTACATATATTTATTTTAGAGAGAGAGAGAGCAAGGAGAGGAGCCAAGGGAGGGAGAGAATCTCAGGCAGACTCTGCATGGAGCCAGATGTGGGGCCTTAGATCATGACTTGAGCTGGGATCAAGAGTTGGATGCTTAATCGACTGAGCCACCCAAGTGCCCCTGGCTTTAGCTATTTTACACAGTATTCTTGAAGTGATGAGTAAAAGACCTTGTCATAAACAAAGCCAATGGACAAAATAACACATTTTCATGGAGAAAAAAAAAAAAAAAAGATTTCTCAATTCTGTATCCTTGCCTGTTTGGGGAGAAAGTACTTAAGAAACAGGGGCTGTGGTCACTTCTTTCTATTAAACATGCTGTTTCATGTCTTGTGGCATAACAGAATCAAACCACAGATGCTCCACTGCTTTGGTGAGACTGAGAATGTGTCATCATGGCTCCTAAAGAACTATTATTTGATCTCTTCCTCTCTTGCACATATTGGCCTGCATTTTCTGTTGATTCTTGGAGTCTGTAAATAAACCAGTTTAATTAAAAAGGTAGAGAAAGACAGGCATCTGGTAGGGATGTTTATTGCCAGGTGGCCTGACCTTCTCTTGCCAAGGTAATTTACTTTGCTAGGGTTATTTATTTTCTTTCTTTTTTTTTTGAGGCATACAGGAAAATACTAATTAATTCTCTGAATTGTGAAGTAGCTCAGAGATGACAACAATTTTCTGTTTCTGTGTGTAAGAGCTATTAGGGTCATGAGGAATGGGAGAAAAGACAATATTTTTTAGTCCTCCTATGGAACAGATTATAAACTTGGTGTATTATATATTATTCCACATAATTGTAAGAGCCACCTTGTATCATGGTATCACCCGTGGAGGGAAACTGAGCTTAGAGGAGTGAACTTTTTGGCCTAATGTCATTAACTCATAACTACAAGGAATTGGGATTTTGAGCATAGGTTTTCTAGGCCCTATAATCGATACATTTTGACTTCCTTTATATTATATACCCACTATAGATAATTCAAACCTATGCAATACCTTTAATTTCTAGGCAACTCATTATTGACCATAATTTGCTATTTCCTAAAAGAAAAAGAACATCTGATACATTTTTTTTCCCTAGCAACTTGCTACCAGGTGCTGGAATAATTAATATCTCCAAATAAAAATCCTAGCTCTTTTCAGGTCAAAATTCAAATATTACCTATACATATGTGGATCCTTCCTTTCCTACCCTCCTCCATATAGGAAGGGTGTTGGCCTTGTGGTTCCCATTTCTAAATGTCGCTAATATAAAATAGATTTGGCTTTATGTTCCAAGTACATCATGCATTTAAAACCTTTTGGGATTAGGTGGTTCTTTGGCCAGTGAAATGTAAGAGTAAGTGACATCTGTTATTTCTAGGTATAAGATTTTGAAAAAAAAAAAAAAAAAAAAAAGCCAATGTCCCGTTCACCCCATCTGCTATTTGCTGCTGTTTGGTGACAGTCAAGTTGAGCTGAAGCTTTTTTCAGTGTGGACTTTTGAGTGACTGCTATGGGCAGACCAGCCTCTTTAGTCAGAATAGGTTAGATTTTGTTGTTATAATAAAACACTCTCAGACTTTCCATGGCTTAGCTCAATAAAAGGTTATTTCTCACTCCTATGAAATATTCATGAGCTGACTCAGGACCCTAAGCCATGTTTTAATTATCCTTACCATTGGTGCCTGGACTGATAGAGCTAGCTACTACCTATTACCTTTCTTAGATCCATGGAAAAAGAGGAGAGCACAGAGAAGTGCTGACTGGCTTATTCATTTCCTGTTCACTATGCTTTGACCAGAGCAACTTGCATGGCCACATCAGAGTTCAAGGGGGAGGAGGCATAGAGTTTTGCCATCTGCCTGGAAAAGGAGTGCCAAATATTTGTGAACAGTCTTCATGGCAACCACAACCTCTAGTCTACCCCCTTGTGTTACACATACAGCCTAAGCAAGAAATGAGGTCACTGGGATAATCAAGGAGGTATTGGGGTTGTTACTTCAGCAGTATCAGCCCAACTGGACCCAAATAGTCATCAGGAGAGAATGAGTTAAGAAATCCTATTTCACATATAGTAGCAGTTACTAATCCAAGGCATACATTAGAATAACCTAAAAAAAATTTTTTTAAAGATTTTATTTATTCATAAGAGACAGAGGCAGAGACAAAGGCAGAGGGAGAAGCAGGCTCCATGCAGGGAGCCCAATGTGGGACTTGATCCTGGGACCCCGGGATCACACCCTGAGCCAAAGTCAGATGTTCAACCGCTGAGCCACCCAGGTGTCTCAAGAATCATCTGAAATGTTTTTAAAAGTATTAGGACTCAAGGCTCTCTAGCCACCAATATCATTAGAAACTTAGGGATGGCCTGGGCCTTGATATTTTTTTTTTTTTAAGTTTCCCAAAGGATTGTGATATGCAGCCAGAGCTGAGAACTATTGATACGTATAACAGAAGATTAGGTATATGATGTAAAACTATAGGTGATGATTTGTAATCATGCTCATTTTCTATGAAAATCTACTTCAAGTTTAAAAGCAAGTCATAAAACACTTTGATATCTGCTCTATAACTGGGTACCTATATTTGTTTAAATGTACAGAAAAGTTTAGAATGCTGCATTGTCAAATCTTACGTACATTTTCCACTGAGGCATGGCTAGGACTTTTCATGACTTACTACAAGGAAGAAGAAAAGGTTTTAAGCTATACTTAGTTTTCATTTTCTTTTTTCTAAGTTATTGATGATTATTTTATGTTTCTATAATCGTAATCTTGTATAAGTAAAATATTTAATGTTAAAATTTAAAGGGCAAATATCACTTAATACATCAAAAATATAAAAGCATGCCATAATTGAAAGTAGGTAACTATAATGTTAAATATTATGTCAGTCTTCAGGGTGCCTGGGTGGCTCAGTTAGCTGAGCATTTGACTCTTGGTTTCTGCTCAGGTCATGATCCACAGGCTTACTGCGGAGTAGGCTTGAGATTCTCTCTCTCTCTCTCTCTCTCTCTCTCTCTGCCTCCCCCTCCCCCCACTCATACATGCTCCTTCTTCCTTTCTCTAACTAAATGAATCAAATTTTAAAATAAAAAAAAAAGACGTCAGTTTTCACCAGAGTAAATAACAAAGGTAAAGAGCAAAATTCCCAGATTTCTTAGGGAGAGTTAGAGGAGAACTTAATTATTTTAAATCTTTTCTGGTGGAATTAACACTTTAAGTTCCATCCATTTATTTAAAATATTATAGATAAAATACATTTGGGAAACAAGTATCCTAAGAGCTTTCATCCTAAGTTATTAAAATACTATACATGTAGAATATTGAAAAGACTTTTGTATAGCTGTAGGAATAGAAAATACATAATTCAAATGAATAGACATGGTTGTGGTAGACCCCAAAATATATAAGAATCTAGAATGTGGTAAAGGTGGTATTTCAAAGTATGGAAAGAGAAAATATACAGTACTGAGAAATGTACTCTTTTGAAAAAAAAAAGATTCTTACTCCTTATTGTAAATCAAAAATTATCATTATCCAAAATTTATTTTTTTTTTTATTTATTTATTTATTTATTTATTTATTTATTTATTTATTTATGATAGTCACAGAGAGAGAGAAAGGCAGAGACACAGGCAGAGGGAGAAGCAGCCTCCATGCACCGGGAGCCTGACGTGGGATTCGATCCCGGGTCTCCAGGATCGTGCCCTGGGCCAAAGGCAGGCGCCAAACCACTGCACCACCCAGGGATCCCTCATTATCCAAAATTTAATGTGGAATATAGCCTTTAATAAGTAAAACATAAAAGAAAATAAAAGTAACACATAGGTAAAGAGTCATCTTATAAAAGAAAAAGCTTTTACAAAAATAGGCTCATGGAAAGATGCTACGTTGAGGATTTTTACACACTTGTAAAAATAAAAATCTAAATTATCTGTGTCATTATGTATCACAAAACAATCAAAGTCCATTAGCACCTTGGGATATTTAACACATTTTAGGCAAAATATTAGTAATCTTTAATCCAGAACTCCAGAAAAATTATTGGAAAATGTTTAGCAAATCAAAAGAAAAAAAAAGAAAACAGGTGAAGAGATAATTGGCAAAAGAAATACAAGGTAATTGGTTCAATATCCATGTATTTATACTCTGCCTTTTGATGGACACATTGTTCTAAATAGAATCTGTGCCATCCGAGTGTATTTTCTAGTAGAGGGAAATAAAAGGAATAATCAAGTGTGTCGTGAATGTAATGCCGAATAATAAAGCAGCTTATGGGCATTAGGACATATGCTGTGGGATTTAGGAGTGGCTAATTTGTAGGGGATGCGCAGAGGAAAGCTTCAGTGAATCACTGAGTCATGTGGGCAGAGTGCTTCCCAGAGAGAAGATACACACGTGGTTGCTGAGGATGAATGTGCTCTGTGAGCTCTGGGGACAATGACACAATGCCCTTGGGATGGTGTGGGGTCTGGGGAAACAGTGCATACGAAAGTGTTCTGTAGATTTGTGTAGGGACAACGTGTGAAAGAGTCATCTAGAACAGGAGAATGAATAGGCTAGAGCCACAGAGTCAAAGTGCCAGGATCCACCAACAATGGACAGTTCTTAGTGGTTGCACACTGAAGGTGAGCTTACCTGTATTTGCTTTTCCAGCCATGTTCCTTTGTGGACCCAGAGAACATGGTGTTAAAACTGAGTTAATCTTGGGATTTTCTAGGCCAGAAAAACAAGAAAAGTAAAAACGAGCAAAGGACTTCAGGGTATATGCAAGAGAGTTACTACCTGCAACCAGTAAGAAATTTAAAAAAATAATAATAATAAAAATATTTAATTCAATTAAAAGCCATGATATAACTTACAAAATACTCATGTAAACTCATCACTGAATCACATGGGATATCATTATATTTGAAAACATTAGCAAAATTTGGCAAGAGTAGGAAAAAGGAAACCCCTTTATAACCTACAAGTGGTTTGATGTCATTGTATGAGAATGTTGCAGTTGATATCTAAATCTTTAAAAGGTTACTCAAAATTCACAAGTTTTGGGGCACCTGGGTGGCTCAGTCAGGTAAGCATCTGCCTTCAGCTCAGGTCGTGATCCTGGGGTCCTGGGATTGAGCCCCAGATCAGCTCCCTGTTTGGCAGGGAGTCGGCTTCTCCCTCTTCCTCTGCTGCTCCCCCTGCTTGTGCTCGCTTGCTCTATCTCTGTCAAATAAATAAATCTTAAAAAAAAAAAGAAAGAAATTCACTAGTTTTAGAGGAGTGGGTTTGTATTTTTCCAGATGGATCTTTATTTTAATATTCCACATAGTAGGAAAAATATTGAAATCCAACTGAAGTAGTTTCCAGATACCCTATCCTAAGTGTCTGACAATAGGTAATGGAGTACATGCCTTTGATATAAATTTATCTTTGTCCAAACACTTGGAAATATGTTCATTTGTGTATGTGTGTGTAGATGAATATACTTTAGAGATATATCAAGCTTGTACCCTGAGATATAAACACACGCATGATGTTTAAATATTTACTCACAAAAAAATAGCACGTAATTTTGTTTCTGAAATCTTGTTTTGTGAAACAGTTATGTTTTACTTATATATTGTGTACATATGTAGATATCTGCATATATGCTCCATAAACATGTATTTTATGTATACATACTACACATACATATACATGTGCATATAAATTTATACATATATTTGCATAGACCTACATATGCATAAATACAGACATCTAAGATACATGATAATGGAGTGATCTAACAGGGAGGGTTCAATACAAAGATTAATGTACTGACTTGATGCTTTTACATGACTGGCTTCAAGTCTCTGGCCTGGGTGGTTTTACCATTGGTAAGTTACAGGTGACATGTACCTCATAAATTCTGGAAAATGTTAAATAAGAAACTTATTCAAAGAAAGGACCAGCCATTCTGATTCTGCCAATTACAGATTCCTTCAATAGTAATCTTCTAACCAGATTTATCAATTTCCACTATTAGGTAGATGGTGGTAAATTTCATGATTATCTTCTGAAGCTTCAAAATGTGCTGCAAATAGTCCATACCTATCCTTTTTATTCTCAGTAATTTTCTTTTTTTTCTTTTTAGACTCCATTTTCTACTTCCCTCATAATGGTCCCTATTTTTCTTAATATGTACCCATGGATAGTTTTATTGACTAGATATTCTATGGAAGAACTTCATTCCAAAAAACCAATCTGTGCAAAAAAAGACCTTTAGTACCAAACACTCTTTCATTTTTTTTTTAAGATTTTATTTATTCATTAGAGACACACAGACAGAGAGGCAGTGACACAGGTAGAGGGAGAAGCAGGTTCCATGCAGGGATCCCGATGTGGGACTCAATCCTAAGACTCCAGGATCATGCCCTGAGCTGAAGGCAGATGCTCAACTGCTGAGCCACTCAGGCATCCCTTGATTTTTTTTTTTTTTAATTGAGAAACAGGAAGCATGGATCATCTACATCCTCCCACCATCTGAAATAACATGGCATGGCCAGTGGCAGTGGCAGAAATTCTGGGGTCCACATATGATAGAAGAAAGTATAGCATTGAAAAAAAGAGAAGTCATATAGGTAGTGGATACAGGGGCATTTAAATTTGCATATTTTTTATAGATCTGTTTACTTATTTGAGGGAGAGAGAGAAAAGGAAGGAAGGAAGGAAGGAAAGAAGGAAGGGGGCAAAAGGGGAGAGAACCTCAGGCAGACTCCTTGCTGACCTGGGAGCCCCACCCAAGGCTCAATCCCACAATCCTGACATCACAACCTGGGTCACAATTAGGAGTTGGATGTTTAACCTACTGAGCCACCCAGGCACCCTTGTATTTTCATTTCTAGTTATGCATGAGAGTTGTCAAGAAAGATTGTGAGAAACCATGTTCTAGAATATCCTAAAAGGGAAGGAAAAATATATTAAAAAAATAGTATCTCTAAGATATAAATTGTCTAACTTTCAGTCCTATTTGAAGTTGTTTTCATTTTTGGATTCAGCTGCTTCCTGTGGAAAAAAGAGACCGGGTCCAGAAAGAAGCAAGAAGGTGGCCCATGGTGGTTTAATTTACATTTTTGGGTCTGCTTAGAGTTGAGTGTGTAAGGTACAGTACCTTGCTGAGTCATTTTTACTTATGTTGCTTTAATGGTGATATAAAGGTTCAATTTTATAGGGACCCTTATTGTTTTTAGAGTAAAACCTCAAAGACTATGTAGAAACAAGTGCCAAGGCAATACTGGAGTACTGGTGAAAATACACACTTTGTGATGAGATGACCTGGGTGGAAAATTGGAAACTGAGTTAATGTCATCAAGAAATTATTATTTTGTTTAATGATCATGAGAGGTTGTAACATGGCAATCTTTTTTTTTTACTTACCCAGTTCCTTCAAGACCTATGCTTTTTTTTTTTTTTTTTTTTTTTGAAGACATGTGAAGACAATTAAAAATCTTGGGCAGCCCTGTTGGGGACCCCTCTCACTTCTGAGAACCTTCTCTGTATCTCTGCTTAATAAACTTCTACTGCTTTGCTCAAAAAAAAAAAAAAAAAAAATCTCCCTAAATTGGTTCAAGTGTGCCATCCTCTTCCAGGGAAGACTGAATCGGCTGGACATTTGCATATCACAGTGGGACTTACAATGCAGTATTACTTTGGATCTGTGTGTCACATGTGTCCATGTCATAGGACAAATAGAAAGTAATAAGCCTTGTACAGTCCAATCGAGTATATGGACGAGGTTGGGTCAGCTCGAGGCAACATGGTTGGTTGCCTTTAGCTAAAAGCTGCCTCAGAGTTTGCTTGATCTCTCTGAGGGCTGAAGGGAGAACTATTTCGCCTTCTATTAATGCCTTCACAGTGCTGGTTGGGGACACTCCGTCATGATAGGCTCTAGAGGGATTCACAGAAACTAACATGGCAAAAGCCAAGGATGAAAGTTTCAAATTATGGTTAAAATCTGCTCTTAGCGTAATCCGGCATTAGATATTCTTTAAAGTTCGTATGGCCTGATGTGTGAAAGGCAGCCTATAAAAGACACCTGAGGACTCAAAGACATAACAACATGATGGTTTCCATTTCCATATAGGACTCACTTCCTAGGAGATGCATGAGGCTGAGTGGAATTCGTCTACCATCTGTGTGTTGAATTTATGGGTATCTGGAAAAAGAGAAAATAATTCAGATTGGAAAAATTGCTATACAATACTTTTTATGGGGTGAGAGAGAATCAGAATTGAACTCTTCAGAATTTGGGAAATGCTAAATAATCTCATGACTCTTTCAACTGTGGACATGATCAGTAATTAAGGAATGACTGGCCTCATGCACCATCTCTCTTCACTCACCTTAGTCACTGGCTGTGAGCAGGGATTAAACCTGTTCGTGGGCACCTTTCCTTTTTTTCCCCTTTTCTAAGTTTATGCAAGGGGGTTATCTGATAGAAAAAGCCAGCCTAAGCTTAACTTTGGAACCAGAACTGTTCAAAGGAATTTACACCTAACCCCGTAGTATAAAGGAAAAAGCAAGAGGAGAATTTGCCATTCAGTAGAGGAGCCTATGAGCAAAGTAGAGATTACATCTCTTATTTTTCTGATCAAAAATTCTTGCCAGGAACTTCTCCAGAGAAAAATAAAGGAGAGAAAAGTGTTTTGTTTTGTTTTGTTTTGTTTTGTTTTGTTTTGTTTTGTTTTCTCAAGAGATTCTATGCATGGATGTCCATGATGACAAGGGAGGACCAGGAGTTAACCACCCTGAAGTATCCAGGTACCATCATTATACAGAGACGGGACTCCTGATAGCCAGTTCTGTCCAGGAGATAATGCAGCTCTAACATCACATGGGAGGGGAAAGGAAGAGGAAATCAAGAATCCCTGGGGCAACCATAGATTATGGTCAACTGGGGACTGAGGAACACAATTTTTAAGAATTGCTATTCTGGTTTGCTAATGTACCCTTGAGTGCTCTTAGAGACAAATAATGATAAGTGTCTTGTGATTGTTGTTTAGTGGAGTGTGAATTTTTGTGATGATCCCATAAAGGAACCAAATCCAATGAATACTAGGATGTCCTCAAATCATACAAACACCCCTTCTAAAGAAATCTGAATACTCACCTCTACTCAGTCAGCAGAGTAGTCAGCAGAGTAGTCAGCAGGAAAAGACTATTAAGAGATTTTATGACAATTTCTTTTAAATCAAACTACTGTTAGAAATGTTAACTAGTCTACGGCCATACCACCCTGAACATGCCCCATCTCGTCTGATCTCGGAAGCTAAGCAGGGTCGGGCCTGGTTAGTACTTGGATGGGAGAAATGTTAACTAAAAATAATAATAATAATAAATAAGAAAAAAAGAAATGTTAACTAGTGTTAACTAGGTAATCTCAGAACCAAATCAAAGCATATTAATGTGAGTAAATATTAAACTTGGACAGGAAAATGAATGCCTTTATACATCCTTGTATTAGAAATGATCTATTCCTACACCCTCGTGTAAATGTAAAAATGCAGAACCAAAGAAGTAATGACTTGTACATATTTCATAGCCATTGTCCAGATTTAGACATCATCCAAAAAAGCTTTCTGAAGATCTTTTCACCTTTAGAAAAAATTTTCCATAAACTACCTCTACTTCATTCCTACATTTTTTTTTTCCCTGTTAACTCCCTGCATTCTTCTAGATAGCTAAGTATTCCGAATCGTTTGTGGATGAGTGGACCTTTAAAAAGGTCATTCTCAGTGGGTAAATTTCAATTCTTCCACACAATTTCAAGCAAGTTCAAAATATAATCAAATATGTCCTTTCATTCTTAGCACTTATGACTCTGACATTTCACCTTTTTGACATTTTAAAATGAATTGCGATCCTGGTTCAGGTGCCTGATTGGCAGCCCTGGAAAATCTAGCTACCTGGCCCATGAAATGATAAAGACTGTTGGAGCCTTATACGGGCTCTGGAATCAGGTTGCCAGGACCTGGGAAGTCATTCTGTTGTGATGAACACCTCCTCTCTGGGTCTTTCAACAACTTCTGAATTGAATGGTTACGCTACAGGGTCGCCCCCTTGGACCATTGGTAGTTGAAGTTTCTACTCGTGTGCGTACAAGTAGTGTCAAGGAAGAGCAAGACATGGCCACCCTTTCAGGCAACTGTCAATCAGCTCAGGCTGCTATAAAAAAAGCTACCACAGCATGGAGGACTTGCAATAAACATGTATTTCTCACAGTTTTGGAGGCTGGGGAATATCAGATCAGGGTGCTGGCAGATTCCTTTCTTGTGAGAACCTGCTTCCTGGTTTGCTGATGACTCTTCTTGCTGTGCGCTCATGTGGCTGAGAGCAGAGAGAGGCAGGAGAGCAAGCTCTGCGATCTCTTCAAGGGCACCATTCCCATTCATGAGGGTTCCACCCTTATGATCTAGTCGCTTCTTGAAGGTCCCACCTCCTAATGTCAGCTCATTGAGGGTTAGGGTGGCAACATATGAATGGGGGGCACAAGAACATTCAAAAGCAAGAACTTTTACCTTTGTTGGGCAATCGTTTAAATAGACACGTGGGGGGGGGCGTCCAACAGCGTGTCATCCCCAAAGTGCCAGAGTTAACATAGCTCCTAGAACTCATTACACTGTTTACCTCTCCAGGTCTCCATGTTAGCTCTTCCCTCATCCAGATGGCTCGAGACCACTGTAGTGGCTTCAAATGATCACTTGGGTCTAGTTTGCCTTTCTTTCTGGCACACACAAAGATTTTACTCCTTTCCATTCCTTGTGGTCGGATGAGGCCATGCAGCTAGTTCTGGTCAATGGCTTGTGGGCAGGATCTGGCCGTTTAACTGACATGAGAGGATTATAAATCTCTGTGTGTATTTACTTAGCTCTGTTCAGTGTGCTGTGGACAGAAATGATCGATGTATTTAGTGGTGATCAAATAGGGCTTTTACCTGCTAGTCCTATGCCTTCCAGCTCTCTTGTGAAGACATGTATTGAAATGGAGTTTCAATAATATCAACATCGCTTATCATCTGAGCAACCTCACATTACTGCTCTGGAGAATTTAGCAGACTCACAAGAGATGTTGTGCAAGCAAGAAATAAAGGTTTTTGTTTGTTTGTTTGTTTCCCCCCTAAGCCACTGAGATTTAGAGGTGGTTTGTTCTTACACCGTAGTCCATTCTTTCCCGCCTGATATTATTTCTCTTCTGGACCTTGAAACATGTTTCAGAAGTCATAGCTGTCTTCTCCTATTCTGAGATCTTCCAGGCTGAGTTAGGGGCCTGCGCCTTTTGTGATCGCTTCAAAATCCACTTTCCTCTTCTGATGCCAACATTCATGCTATTTTTTTTCTTTTCAGGCCTTTGTGACGATACATTTTTACTCTGTAGACTCTATGAAACTGCCCCCAGCTTATGTATAGGAGCATATGATTCACACCAAAGTCAATCAATATAACACATTCCCTGTGATAAATTCAGATGTGGGCACCTGATTAATTAATTCTGAACAATATGAATCTCAAGACTTTCTTGTAATGTGGCATCAAAATATTTTCATCTTGTGGAGTGATTTGTAGTGGAAGGGAAATACCGCTAAAGCTACTGGAAGCCATTTTGCTGCCATGAGGGATGTCCATTCTAAAATCAGAGGCAAACTGCATGAAGTCAACTCACATTACAGAGAGAATTAGATGTCCTGCTATAAGACCTTCTTACAAATCCATACCTGAACTTTTATGTTATGTGATTCAATAAATTTCCTTATTCTTAAGTGAACTTCTGCTTAGTTTTCCTATCTATTTTTCTTTCTTTTTTTTTTTTTTTTCAATCCAAAAAGTATCTCTGGTATGGATTCTTCCTTCTATACTTATAATGCCAGGCAGTTTCTGCTATTAGAAAATTTAATGTGCAGGGATGCCTGGGCAGCACAGTCCATTAAGCATCTGGTTCTTGATTTTGGCTCAGGTCATGATCTCAGTGTTGTGAGGTTGAGCCCCACATGAGGCTCCTGTGGGCATGGAGCCTGCTTGAGATTCCCTCTCTCCCTCTGCCCTTCCCCTTCTACCCTCTGTAAAAGAAAAAAGAAACTATTTTAACTTGCAGATTACTATACGTCTGCATATTTGTATCTCCCTCTAAACCATAGATTTCGTGAGGCCAGAGTCTCTGTCTTTGCATTGTAAGAGTGGTACCTGGTGGTGCCAGGGTGGCTCAGTTGGTTAAACATCTGACTCTAGATTCTGACTCAGGTCACGATTTCAGGGTTGTGAGGTCAAGCCACACACGGGGCTCCATTCACACTGCATGTGGAACCTGCTTAAGATTCTCTCTCTCCCCCTCTGCCTCTCCCCCCCACTATCTCTTAAAAACAAACAAACAAACAAACAAACAAACAAAACAGATTGATGCCTGGCTTACACAGATGTTTAGTAAATGGCTAATCAACTCATCTAACCTGAGAAGTGGACATGGAATGTTTGTGGGAATGGCAGAGGTTTGGGGCTCCGGTGGGGTCAGCAGGCAGCCAGATGAAGAAAGGGTTCTTCCAAGGTCGTGAAAGAAAAGGGTGCTCAAAGCAAATGTCACAGATTCCCAACATTTTTGAGGCCATTCTTATATTTCCACAGAAACTGGAGTGGTTTCACAGTTTTCAGGCTGTTTTAAAATATCAGAATAGCCTTACAAGAATTCTGCTTACTGGTTGAAGAAGCCACCTCAGGTCTTGAAGAACTATGACTGTCTGGCAAAGCAGGAGAAGACCGAAGAGTAAGAGTACATTAAAAGGATGGAGACGGCATCAGAGAATGTTTTTTATCCTGAGAGGTCAAGGGAAAAATTAAGACACATTTAAGAAAACTACATCTCCAGCGGGAAACACTTCAATATCTTTGCTCTGCTTGGGTCTTTCTCATAGATGAAGCTAATCCAATTTGAGAGCTTGGTAAAACACTGTGAATGATGCTCTCTCATTACCTGTCACCTCAGGGACAAGGCCCTTTGGAGCATGACAAAATACATCCTCCCGTTCTCACCCTGAGTCACTGTCACTTTTCTCTTTTTGACCTTTTTCAGGCGCTGCAGGCGCATCATTCTTGACTGACACTGATGTTGCCAGGCACCTTGCTCCCAAGGACAGCACCCACGGGCTCTTTGGCTGTGACTAATACTGAGGGCTTACTTCTAACAGGATAAAAAAAAAAAAAGAAGAAAAAGAAAGAAAAGAAAACTATGAAGGAAAATGGTGAAAATTACTGTAGTGGAATAAATAGTGATGGTAGAGTGCCAGCTGATATACTGCCACTGAATGGCATCCTTCCCCTTTTTTGCCGAGGCCTTCTCTTGCTTCCTTTAAATAATCATTGCATTGTAGTTCTTAAGTCATCTCAGGCAGACCTTTTACATCTTCTTCAAAACCTAGGAATTGCTTATCAAACTTCATTGCCCATATATTAAACAGTATTATAACCAAGCACTTGCCAATTTATTATACGGTTTCTTGAAGTATGGTCCATGCAGATTGAACATCAAAGTTATTCCCTTTATTGTACTTTTAAGGGGCATCTGGGTGGCCCAGTCAGTTAAGTGTCTGGCTCTTGGTTTCTGCTCAGACGGTGATCTCAGGGTCATGGGATTGAGCACTGCATAGGCTCTTGCTCAGCAGGGAGAGTCTTTCCCCCTCCCTCCCCCTCTGCTCCTCCCACTGCTTACTGTGAGCTCTTTTTCTTTCTCTAAAATAAATAAAATCTTTTTAGAAAAATGAAAATATGGGTGTCTCACAGAACCCAGTGAATATTGGCTTTTTTTTTTTAAAGATATTATTCATGTATTCATGAGAGACACAGAGAGAGGCAGAGACACAGGCAGAGGGAGAGGCAGGCTCCCCATGGGGAGCCTGATATAGGACTCGATCCCAGAACCCCAGGGTTGCCACCTGAGCCAAAGGCAGATGTTCAAACACTGAGCCACCAGGCATCCCTGCTTATGATCTCTGAAAGCTATATTACTGATCTATTTCTCTTTTACTTTATTTTTTTTTACCTGATTTCAGTGAAATGACTTACACAATTTTAAAAGAAAAGAAAAACACATAGGATGAAAAAATAGTCATCAATAACCATTACCACTGTTACCACTGTAGATAGATACTCTATTTTCTTTACTGCCATATCTATATTATAAAATATATAAAAAAAATATTTTTTTACGTAATTTTTTCTCATTAAATTATTTTGTAAATCACTATTTTTATTATAATGCATTCTCACATAAAGGATACCATCATTTATTTAATTCCTAATTAATGACACATAATCTCGCTATGTAATTTTGATTTTGAGCCTTACTATAACCTTTTGAGGCAAGCAGTGGATATTATTGTTTTTACTGATGAGAAAATTGAGGCTTGTACAGTAGGGTGTCTTACAAAATGTCACCATGTAGGATCAGGCCAAGCTAGATTTCAGACTCTCAATCCATCCCACTTACCATCTTCTGCCTCCCATAATAAACACTAATTATCTTTATATTGCAGATGTAGATTTAAGTGATAATTGATAGAAATTAAACCTTGATCAAAATCCCGCTAGAGAATAGTATTCCCTGTGTTTATCAATTCAACTCCTTGCTCTCTCACTGAAAACTGACTGGTTTAAAGGTTAAAGTCCATCAGCCACCCAAACTAAGTAAGATTCAATCCATAGATCAGTGTCAGCTTCATTAATATTCTTGACCAGATATCCCTAATCATTTTTCATGTCTGACATTAGAATCCCTGCATAGAAATAATTTGCACAACTTTAATTTTCCCCCCCATTTAATCCATCACACACCGAGACACTTGATATTCCCACTGTGATCAACCCATGAAATTTGTCAGCTTTATCTCTGATTTACACTGGACTCTGCTAATAATAAATGTCATTGCTGTATGTATCCTAACTTCTCTAGACTTGCATGATCAAAGAAAATGTTATTTTCTTTTTTAATCAGAGCTTTTTGGTTACACAAACACAGAAAAATCTGGGTATAAAAGTATCCAACAGCTCAAAGATGATTCCAACACCATGTGCTACAAAAATCAGTAGTTTGATGAATGCATGAGAGGGATGCCAAAATATTATTCTCTTATGAAACATGTTGCAGTACATCTCTTGTTTAAAGAATTGTATTGTTTAAACCTAAACTTTACAATTCATATTATATAATCTAATCAAGAGTCCCAACCCATTGAACTAATGGAAGAAGGAATGTATTTTTTTCCCTATACACAGCTCTTATGAAGAGGTAATCTTAAAGGAAAGCACTCAAATTTCAAAGTAAGACATACTTTGGTTTGAAGCTTTGCTCCATTACTTATTATCAAGTGACTTAATTTCTTCAGCCTTTAAAAAAAAAATAAAAAAAAAAAAAAACACAAAACAAAAACAAAAACTACAGAGGGGATAATACAAGCAATCTTATAAAGCTTCTGTGACAAGTATAACATGAGTGAAGTAAATAAAAATTTTCAGGAAAAATGAGAAGCACAATCATTATGATAAGGCCAATTTATATTTGATTTGAGCTATTCAATTTTAAATATGTGTTGCCTTATTTGTTCCTCATAAGAAATTCTATGAAATAACTACAGCAAATATTCTGATTAGGTTTAGATAAGAAAACTACGGCTCTGGGGGCATAAATGTTCTGTGATAACACAGCTATAAAAATGGGCGTGGGGGTCACTTTGTTTTAACTTCCTTTGCATCAATTTTCCTTTTCCACACTATGTCCTTGTTCAGTTCTTTCTTGCCTCTCTTCCTATGAAAGGTAAAATCTCCTATTCTCCCTAGTACCTGAAATAAGACATGGAACACTTGGGTGAGCTGAAAACGGCTATGGAGTATTTTATTAGCTGTTAAATCAGTACTCAAAGGAAGCCGGTCAATATCTATTAAGGCTACAATATAAAAAGAGAAACTAAAAACTTAATAATTGTGGATCCTCAACTAGAGTCTTTTGGAGTTAATAGATGTCAAGCCACAAAGAACATTACAACACGAAATCAATCAGTATGCGAAGAATTTTAGGCCAGTGTTTGAATCAGGATATCTAATGCACATAAGAATACTTATAAGCTATTATTCAGAGGGATTTAGTGATTTTAATAAAATCAAAATCCCCTTCACAGAGTTTTCAGATACATATGAGTGTGTGTGTGCATTTTTTTCTTCTAGAAACTGTCAAGCTAATTGCATGTATTTCCAAAAATCAATAACATTTATCGAAGACTTCCTATGTGAAAACCTCTTTCCCAGATAATTGAATTGTCATAACATACTAGTGGGATTATTATTATTATTATTATTATTATTTTTCATTTTACAGATGAACTAATATTCAGAGTGGTCAGGTGACTTCAAGTCACACAGCTAACAAGCAGTAAATGCAGAACTTAAGCCGCATCTGAAGTCAAAGACTAAGGTTTCCATCACCAAATTATAAGTCCTTGTTTTTAAAGGCTATCTCTCAAAAAAAAAAAAAAATCAAAGAATGAAAGTTTAAAAAAAATGGTTAGAATTCTACATTTATGGCCAAGTGCAAAAATGACACAATCACACATATGTGTGCAAAGGCAACATAAATTATCTGTCTTTGAGTTTGACACTGTGTTGGATGCAGGTTTCCATATTGCTAAATTCCAACAGTAAAAATAGTTGCAAGATTTTTTTTTTTTTATTCTTCAGTATAGTATGATACAGTTTGGAACTTCTCCAAAGTAAAATACTCTGATTTTAACATTCTACACAGAATTATGGTAAATATTTAGAGTTGTTAGGAAATTGTAAATATTTCCACTTGTTTTAAGCTGCTCTATATCTTTACTCTGAATTTATTTTTTCTGAGAATTTTGAAACCTGATTTTGTTTTGCCTGAGTGAGCTGATACTGTTATATATTTCTTTCTTGGCCTGAACAATTCATCTTTAAAGCAGCTACCTTGACTAGTCTCTATCATTTTATAACTTATATTTGGCTTGTGTTTATTTGTAATGTCTCTCAGAGAAGTTCACTACTTCTTGTAAATATTAACACCATTGCTCAGCCTGCCATTCATAGGTCATTACTAAATCTGACTTTCAAAAATGGAATAAGACAATCTCAGGATTTAAAAAAAAATTCTCGGGATCCCTGGGTGGCGCAGCGGTTTGGCGCCTGCCTTTGGCCCAGGATGCGATCCTGGAGACCCGGGATCGAATCCCACGTCGGGCTCCCGGTGCATGGAGCCTGCTTCTCCCTCTGCCTGTGTCTCTGCCTCATTCTCTCTTTCTCTCTGTGACTATCACAAATAAATAAAAAAAAAATTAAAAAAAAATTCTCTTTGGTAAATAATTTATTTGATCCTTGCCATCCATCCACTCCAATCCCTTTCTTTCATCCCAATAATCTTCCATAAACATCTTATGATTCTGTTATGTCTTGTGGCCCATACTTCTTAGCCTTAGACATTAATTATGAATTATTATGCCTTGGAATTTTTAAGCATAGATATTCTTTTTTTTTTTAAGCATAGATATTCTTTTGTATGAGTTCTTCCATTACTTCATGTGGTTTTAATATGTTTTTAAAACTTGAGTGGTAGCAAGAACCATGTCTAAATACCTAATGAAATTAGTAATTCCAACACCTTGTGCATTGATTAACGTAACTGAGACACTTGGTAGAAGGTTTAGATCATAGTGTGAGCAAGGAAATGAATTCATCTGTTATCCGTATCCAAAAATTCTACTTCGTTGAGATTATCTGAAATGTTTATAAAGTATTAAGGATGCCAATAATTTTACTATAAGATCTAAAAAAATCTACTTTTAAGTGATCAGTAGGCTGCTGTCCTAAAAGTTATAGACCCACATTCTAAATAATAATAAAAATAATAAATAATATTTTGGTGAATATTTACTCTACTGCAGATACTCAAATGAAAACTTAGTGTATCTAATCTTAATTGCTCTAAACTTTGATATTCCTGGTGTCTAGCACAGTGCCTAATCAAAAAAATACAATAAATTGGCAGTTCTCAAACTTTGTTGTACCTTAAAGAGGTCACCTGCATTAATGGTTAAGAAAGAGTTAGCAGAGGGATGCCTGGGTGGCTCAGTGGTTGAGCATCTGCCTCTGGCTCAGGTCTTGATCCCGGGGTCCTGGGATCGAGTCCCACATCGGGCTTCCCTCAGGGAGCCTGCTTCTCCCTCTGCCTGTGTCTCTTCCTCTCTCTGTGTGTGTGTCTTTCATGGACAAACAACAAACAAACAAAAAAACCCAAAATCTTAAAGAAACAAGCATTATCCACACATATACAATTATGTCTTAGATGGAAGTTTACACATAAGCTATGACTGAACAGAATTGCTCACAAAAATTCCCTTTTCCATCTCTCCCCATGTCCTATACCATAAGATACTGTGATGTTGGCACAAGAATATTAGTTGTTGTTAATGGATAGAATTTTGGGGAAATTTGTAAATCATCTCTGAGTTGAAACTCAGAATTATTAGAGGTTCTGATACTGTGAATGCACACCAGAAGAAGAATACAACACCTGATATTAAGGGTCTATTCATGGTGGACGGACATGGGGAAGTTGAAGGTGAGAAGGGAAGGGAGAAACTCTGAGTCACAGTTCAGATGCTCACCCTGTTTTTCGTTTTTAGATAATATCTGCATCTCAGGGATACAGGGACAAGAAGTTAAAGGAACTCACATTCTCTAGAACTTGAGGCCTTTAATCTACGTAGTTTTAGGAAGGAGGTGGTATATAACAATTACTCCTACTCTCCTCTAACACACATCTCTTGCCCAATTTATGGTATCTGGGACACCATGGATATTGATCAGTGGATTCCAGACTCCTTGGAATTGGTCTAAAATTTCTCTCTTGCACACATGTTTATGGATAAGTTGCATTGTATGAATATGTACACACACGTATATATGAAACAAATGAGAGAGAACAAAATGGGCTAGGATTTTAAGTGATAAAATCAGTTTCTGTGTGCTACCACTCATCAGGGCTTTCATGGGGACTCAGGCAGACTAGATAAGGCCACAGCTTAACACTTCGCAGAGCTATCTTACCATTTAATGCACTTTCATCAGGAAATCCTTCTATATCCCAGGCCTGGGCTTTCTGAAACCAATGCACTTACAAAAGGTAAAAATATCTTTGTAAGCAGATGCCATCTACTGTTACTGTGCTTAAGAGTATCAAGCATAAGAATACAGATCCGGATAAATCTTTGTGATGCCCAGTGGCATATTCTCAATTTAAGCACGTTCTTTAGTGAGCTCACACATCCCCAGAAGTGCCAGGCATCACCTTGCAACTCACTGTTTGCCGTGGTGGAGAGTACATTAAGGTAAAACCCTGCTACGCTGGGGGTGGTGGTGGTTGTGTTGTTGTTCTCCATTCCAACTACACATCGGGCCATTAACTCTTCCAAAAGATTTGCTTCTCAACATCACTATTTGTCATTTACTGGAGCTCATCTTAGTGTGTTCTCAGAATTTCTGTTTTACAGCCATGACTTCGCTTTCAACAGACCCTTACTAAAACCTCTGTCAGCTGTCAAATATTTTGAGTTGTTCTTAAATAAATCAGATAACAGCAGGCCACTCATGAAGGCTTTTTTGTTTGTTTTGTTTCCTGTGATGGCCTCTGGCTGCTTAGCCGTTTCAGTTTTGTAGTGACTCTCCTGTTCCCCATTTCAGAAACTTAAAATGAGAATCTACAGATTTCTTAAGAGATGTAGGTTTTAATTAATGATTCATCTGCTGTCAGCTTTTGTTATTTTAAAGGCTGTAATGTAACATTAATGAAATTTTGAAATCCCTACTTTAACAAAATCTACCTCTCTAAAATAAAAAGGGTTTTTTTTTTTCATTACTGTCTTTTATACTGCACCTTACATGTGGAATATTTGACTCGCAATATCTTTTTGTCTTTTTTTTCCTTAGCATCATATCATAAAAATGTTTTCCATTTGAATACTCTCGTAATTATAAATTGAATAGCTAAATGGCATCTATCTGAGTTGCCATTCAAACATTTTACTACTCTCAAACATTTGGATTGTCCATCTTTCTGTTTGCGATTATACATGTACTCGGTGCTTATCTACATATAAACTATTATTCTTCTAAATTATTTCTTATAAGTTCTCAAAGTTGTAGTTGCTAGATCAACTCTGTGGTTTCTCATTAATGAATCTGTGTTAGTAGCTAAGAGAAGCTCCTCTCTGCCTCTTTCATCTTTTTGTTGCTGCTCTGAAGCTGATAGATAGGAGTTGAAGATAGAATGGCTCTCAGCATATGTCATTGGGTGATGGTAGTAAAGTATGACAATCGGGGTGAAGGGAGAGATCTTAAATGGTGTAATCCCTTTGACTGATTCTCTTAGGATTCCTCATCTACTTGTTTTGTTTTTCTCCTTTGGAAGCCACTTTCTCTGGAGTTGGAGTCTTTCTTTTCTCTTGAGTTTGGGTTGATAAAAGAAAAGTCTAGTGCCTCTTTCTTTTGAAGGAGCCATCTACTCCCTTCCTATTTTTGGAATTATAAGGAAACAGTCACCTGAGTAGCTTGATATCTGAAGGACATAAGTGAAATAAATGATTTTGACTCCTTGTTTTACTCTAAGAGGTGACTTTTTTTTTTTTTTTCTGTATGTGGTCAAAATAAATATAGGCTTTGTGAACCAAGAAGTAAAGTTGGAGATATTATGTAGGTACTTGCATAAAAAGAGAGAAGAAATTTCCACAATTTTTGTAATTGATTAAAAGTTTTTACAATTGCATATTTTTTGTTTTTATTGTAAAGGTCCACTAATGAGAATTGAACATTTTTTGTTCTTTGGAATAATATTTTGCTTAACTGGTCTTCAAAGTTAGTACTCCTAATTTGATTTCAAACATTCATCTTTTGAAAAAGAAAAGAAAAAAATCTTAGCTCAGAAGCCATATAAAAGCGGGTAGAAGTCTGGTTTTAGCTAACCGGCCAAAGTAGGCAGACCCTTGTTCTCGTCCTTCAAAAAAAATGTTTCTGTAGCCGTGGCTTGTTTTCTTTTGAGATCATTGGTTTGTAAAAAAGATATGGGCCTAGGAGAAAGAATCAAATCTTGGTTTTAGTCCTGCCCTCAAGACTGTTTTCCTAAGCAAAAAGATGTCCTTGTTCTCCAATGGAAGTAATCCCAGTGACTACTAGACTGTTTTGAGATTTGAGGTAAAGAATTGTAGGGTTTAAATAAAATGTTTGCTTGTTATGCTGTTCATGTATCTCCCTTACAGACACTTCATGGATATCCTGTATCTATACTATGTGGCTGACATAATGTAAATCAGTTATGTCACCCTTCAAGGCTAACATCATATTGCTTTATAATGACATCAGTGTCATTACTACTTCTTATCTAAAAATGAATTAACCGAAAACTAAATAGTAAGCTCTTTCTTTTTGTTGGTTGAAAAGGAATTTCTCTTTTGACTTACCAGTTTTTCTTTTGAAATTCAACTTTGTAGAACTACTTAGATGTGGGTGGGAGGGATGTTTTGTGAAGATAGATTTGGAAAATAATGAAATGAGCCTTACAAAGTGAAAGCATAAGTAAATAATGGTGCATTAAGAATGATGCATCAATTAATGAAGAAACCCACTTTGAGAATCAGATAGACCTATATGCATTGACATAAAGAACTTCAAAATATAGTAAGTACATAAAAAAATAAATGAATAAATTTAAAAAATCAAAAAAATAAAAATAATAAAAAATAAAAAATATAGTAGGTACATGAAAAGTTACAGAATTTAAATACACAAGTATAATTTCAATTTTTCATATATACAAAATATGATTCTAGATATGTAAAAAAAAATCATATGGATAGGAAATAATAGAAAAAGTTTTGGAAGATGGGCTCCCTGCCCATTGGGGAGCCTGCTTCTCCCTCTCCTCTTGTCCCTCTCCCTGCTCATTGTCTCTCTGTTTCTGTCTCTCTTAAATAAATAACTAAAATCTTAAAAAAGAAAAGAGAAAGGACTAGAAGAATATATACCAAACTAAATATTGCTTATATTGGAAAGGGTGTGTGCAAAGAGTGGGGTGACATTACAGCAGTCCAGAGATGGGATATCAATTGGAATTTTCATGTTTTATGCTATAATATTTTATTAATTGATTATGGTACAATAATTATATTTACTTTCTAATTTAAAAATTAAAATGTATATTTTTACCAACACATAATTGATTTGCATTTCCAAATTTTATCATATGTTCTATATACCATTCCATTTTAGAGATTAAAAAAACTTAAAGTCTTGCTTGTTAAAGAATAGGATATTAAGAAGGATTAAATCATATATAGCAACATAAATGGCTATATGTGTATGTGTGTGTGTATAAAATATTCTTATTCTCTTATTAGCTTGTGGAGGGTTTTATGGTAACTGATGTGGTATTGTGTAATTTCCTATCAAATAACATCTCTTTTTTATCATTATTCTTGAAATGATTTTATTATTTTTGTAATTACTATTGACCTCCTGCTGTTTCCTCTTTTAAAATAGTCCCTTCACTTTATAAACATTGGCAATTCTCAAAGTTTCTACTATAGCTTAATTGTACATTCCCATTATTTTCATTCTAGATTCTAATGATTTGTCTGACCTAAACTGTAAATAGTTATAAGCAGAATCCTTTTACTCTTTCTCCTCCATCTCCCATCTTGAGAGTCTGAAGAGAACTTGCAAAGTTAATTTTAATTATAATTTGGCTTTCCAAATGAGACTTCTTAGTTGCTTTGAGCATAAGAAGCTTACTACTTTAAAGCAGTCAAGGGGTACCTGTGGAGTAAACAGGTGCTGTGTGGACGCTTGTAGTTGGCGTCTGAGGGTATAGGTCACCATGAACTAGCTCCAGGATGAGTATGACCCCTACACAGTGGAAGAGCCTAGCGACAAGGAATCTGCTTTGAGCAGTTCTGAAGATGAAGTGGATGTGCTTTTACGTGGAACTCCTGACCAAAAAAGAAAACTCATCAGAGAATGTCTTACTGGAGAAAGTGAATCATCTAGTGAAGATGAATTTGAAAAAGAAATGGAAGCTGAATTAAATTCCGCCCTAAAAACAATGGAGGACAAGTTATCCTCTCTGGAAACAGGGTCTTCCTCAGGAACTGGAAGAGTTGGAACAGCTCTGACAAAGTATTATGATGATATATATTGATTCTGATTCTGTAGATGAAGACAAAACAGCACAGGTAACCAAGAAGAAAAAGAAAAGACGACACCGGATTCTAACAAATGATGAGTTATTATATGATCCTGAAAATGATAACAGAGATCAGGCCTGGGTTGATGCACAAAGAAGAGGCTACCATGGTTTTGGAATACAGAGACCACATCCACAACAACAACCTGTTCCAAATAGTGATGCTGTCTTGAATTGCCCTGCCTGCATGACCACATTAGGTCTTGATTGCCAAAGGCATGAATCATACAAACTCAGTATAGAACAATGTTTGTGATGAATTGTTCTGTCAACAAAGAGGAGGTTCTAAGATACAAAATCCCAGAGAACAGGAAGAAAAGGTGGGGCCATAAGAAGATGAGGTATAACCATGAAGACGCTGCATTGCAGACAGAGGCACAAGTGGAAGAAATGTATCACCCTGTCATGTGCACCGAATGTTCCACTGGAGTGGCCGTCTTTGACCAGGATGAAGTCTTTCATTTTTTCAACCTTTTACCAAGTCATTCTTGAATAGCTCAGTTGGCGTTTAATTGCCCAATACAGTATATAAGGCACCTATGGACAGTTATTTTCCTCTTGCCTATTCATATCAAGTAACATTCTGAGCGGTTATCTGAGGACGCAATGTTTATCTTTTTGAAAGAGAATGGTTGTCAGCCTTCATCCCTCCAAACCCCCCCTTTTTTTTTTCCCCAACTCTGATGGGACTGATGATTCATTCCCCTTTGATGGGCATTTGGAAACTATGGGCCTTTTCATGTATTAAAGCTCTTTAGAAGTAAAATGTTCTGGAGTTATAATTAAAAAAAATAAAATAAATCAGTCAAGGTAAAAAAGAAAAAGTGATGTAAAAACAATGTTAAATCTTGATAAAAAAATGCTTCTTTAGAAGAAAACTGAAGGTGCTTCATGGAAATAGGCCTTGATATTTAAGAGAATATTGCCTTTACTTTTACTCATATTCATTGACAACTTAGGTTTCAGTGAAGTGGGGCTGGAAGCAACCTAAGCAGAGGTCTGATAGAAAATTTCATAACAATGATTCACCACAATTACATCAGAATTAAATAATCTTTAAAAAAGGAGTGAAACAAGTTTTTAATTTTTTCTTTGAGTTTGTGATTCTCTAAAATTAAAACTTTTATTTTTTTAGATAGATTATTTAATATTAAGGCTGATTTGTGTTTCATAAAATCCTTTTGACCTCAGAATCTAACCCTCCAAGAACATAGTTAAAAATAGTAGAAGCTAGACAACAAATCGAGTCTACTCCCACATTGTAGATAATAAAATAATTGGTTGTATTTTCCCAATTCTTAGTTAATACATTAAATTTTTCCACATTTGAAACACTTAGTGTATAAGGGTTCTTGAAAGAAATAGAACCAATAGGTTGTCTGTATATCTCGATCTCTGTCTTTCTCTCTGTATCTATAGAGAGATTTTATTGTAAGGAATAAAGGAGCCTGAGAAGCCCCAAGATCTGCAATCAGAAAGCTGGAAGTTCAGGAAAGCTGATGGTATAGTTCCCTCAAGTCTGAGTTCAAAGTCTGAAAATAGGCAAGCCAATGGTGTTAAAACTCCAATCTGAAAGTTTACAGACTCAAGACCTGAGAAGAGCTTGTGTTTTAGTTTGAGTTCAAAAGCCAGCAAAAACCAACTTCCCAGCTCTCGCAGGCAGGCAAGAGGAGCTCCCTCTTACTCAGCTTTTTTGTTCTATTTAGGTCTTCAAGCGATTGGATGAGGCCCAACCACATTAGGGAAGACAATGCTTTAGTCAATCTGCTGATTCAAATGTGAATCTAATCCAAAAATATCCACATAGAAACACCCAGAATAATGTTTGGTGAAATATCTGGGCACCCCATAACCCAGTCAGGCTGACATATTAACTGTAACAGATGGTTAGACTCAGAAAATATTTATTTCATCTCCTCAATTATGGATAGATGGAATGTAAGATGCATTCTAAGAAATTTTTGTAGAAATTTTTGTAGAATTCTCCTTGTAGTAGATTTAAACACACTGTACTCAGTAATGTGTATATTCACAATCAGATCAAGTTTTCAACATTATAATTGTTAAGTCAAATGAACTAAATAGCATTTGTAGGAAAAACATGTGGTTAAGCAAGCAATAACTTTCCAAATCTGGGTTTATATACTTGAAAAAGTTATTTATTTTCCCCAGTCACCAAATTTACTTATACAATTAGTATAATATTAGTGCTACCTCATTAGATTTTGGGGAACAATGTATAATATGCATATAAATATAATTGGAATATCCAATAAATATTGGTTATTAATGCCATTATTCCTTTTTGTCATCTTCTGATTAATATTAGCCTAGTCAATCAGATTAAACATTATATGAAGAAAAATAATGTACACGTGGGAGCAAAATGACAAATAGAAATTATCATTTGGTCTACTTGAAAAGCTGTGAGATGAACTCATAATACATTTACAGCTTTAAGCTATTAGTTGTATGCATGTTTTTATTAATGAGAGTTTCTTTTTGACTAGAAAATAGTTCAAAGTAAAAATAAATGTTATATCAAGGACCCAGTTAGCATCATGTATTTAAAGAAATTTATAACCTCTCCAACCTCATTTCTCTTAACATTTTGCTAATTTTCAAAATAAAAAAGTAAAAGCTAGTTAAAGATGATGTTGCAGTTTCTTCAAATATTAAATGCTGTTCAGATATTTAGTAGTTCTATCTTTTTTCTCCTTTATGAGCATGTATTTGTAGAGATAATGTAATGAATAATCATTCTCATTTTGAGGCATTTTTTATACCTGAAATTTAAGATCCTAACTACATGTGTGTGTGCGCCTCATCTTGATCTAGCGAGGTTATTTTTTTCCTTCTAAAGCATCCTACACTAGCATGGATATAATTACATGTTTATATTCAAATATTTTGTCCTAATTTACAATTTGTCTTGAAAATTTTAAAATCCAAAATAGGTAAGGAGAGATAAAATAATAAATCATAATTTGTCTCTGTCATAAACGATTTAACAAAATAATACAAGACATAGATACATTAAAAAGTACTATAATACAATAATAAAATAATGTGAATTATTGAGAATCTCTGAAGATTCAACGTAGGTTCTTTTATATTATTTGAATCAAGGCTAAAACCATTAATTGGTAGGTATTTTTATGATATGTATAGTTTTGTGGGTTCTTTTAATTAGCATTAAATTTTGAAAACATTAATTTACCCAAGATAATATAGCTAAAGAATATCAAAACCAGGATCTTTCAAACTAGGCGAATGAGATTACAGATTCCCTGCCCTTAATCAGCTCCCCACATTGTCTTTTTAAGATAATATAATGATGTCTGTAAGAAAGAAAATAAGTAAAGAAATTTGATGAAGTTTAGAGACAGAATAGTAACATGCTATTGTGTAGTTGGAGAAGAAAAATTAAATGCCTAGTGGAATGAGGGAAACCTCCAAATGTGGAAATACTGACCCAGAATCTTTAGTATGGTGAAACTAACATATTTACAAAAATTTTATTTGGGATTTAAAGGTAGAGTTGCTTTACTATGGAGGGGAGGAAGTTAAAAATAATTCTTGGTATTAGGCACATAGAAGAAAGACGTTTCACATTTTGTTTTATTTTGAATTCTTACAAAGAAGATGTATTTGTCCCTTTTTAATGATAATGAAAAGTAGTGACTACTATCAGAGAAAAATGTATAAAATTATTACTAAAATATTTACTAACTTGTTCATGTTTATATGGAATCTTCTGCTATATAATTATTTCCTTTTTCAATGAAACAAATATATTTATATACTTATCCAACATTAAACATTAAATAACTTCTTTTCATAGTCATGTACTAACTGTATAGAGTATTTACCCGGTGATCAAAGTATTAGGGATAGAGCAATGTAGAAGTCAGAGAAGACACTCCCAAAAGGTACTGGAATTCTAGTTGGGGAGATCAAAAGGAATAAAACAATAAATGCATAGGACAATTCAGGCTGTGATTAGATTGTGATATACACAAAATATATAGGGTGACAGTATAAAGATTTAGAGACAACGGACTAGTGGAAATGGGAACAAAAAGAAACATACAATTTTGATAGAAAGTGGGACCATAAGAACTAAATGACTAATGAAATATAAAATTAAAGGAACAGGAGGATCTATGTGTATCTCCTAGGATTTGAAGTTTACTTAAGGTTGGTGGTGGACCTACTCTTTAAAGATTTGAGAAAGGCCATGGGAGGAAAAGCTAAGGGGTAGAAAAGAAAAATCAAAGTTCTCTGAACATAAAATGCCATTAGATAGGAAAGTTGAAATTTTGAGTAAAAAGATTTACAACACTGAAGCAAAAGGAAAAGGTCAAAGTTAAATTGTAAGCCCAGGATTTATATTTAAATACATTCCATTTAAAAATAATTATTTTGGGATCCCTGGGTGGCGCAGCGGTTTGGCGCCTGCCTTTGGCCCAGGGCGCGATCCTGGAGACCCGGGATCGAGTCCCACGTCGGGCTCCCGGTGCATGGAGCCTGCTTCTCCCTCTGCCTGTGTCTCTGCCTCTCTCTCTCTGTGACTATCATAAATAAATAAAATTAAAAAAAAAAAAATTTTTAAAATAATTATTTGGATGAGAACAGCTAAAGTATAGCTAAGTCTATGTGGGGATGTAGATAGGTGGTTATACAAAACACTTTTATATACTTCTAGTTTTGATAAGGAATTTCTCAGGATTCACTTCTGGATTCTCTCTATCCTTTGATCATTCCTCTTCAAGGAAATAATATGTCTGGGTTATAAATTAGAAAGACTGGGTAAATTAATCTCATCTCCAACACCTCCATTCTCTTGGGAGTATGACTGTCAACAGTTTTTCTCTGTTTCTTCATTATGTATTTTTTTTTTTATTTTGTTAGAACTTTTTAAAAAGATTTCATTTTTTTGAGAGAGAGCATGCTAGCACAAGCAGGGGGACGGAAGGCAGGGGGAGTTGCAGAGGGAGGAGCAGGTTCCCTGCTTGGCAGGAAGCCTGATGTGGAGCTTGATCCCAGGACCTTGAGATCATGACCTGAGCTGAAGGCCATTGTTCAACCACTGAGCCACCCAGGTGCCCACTTTCTGTTGTAGTTTACTATTTGTTCAGGCCCACTTGAAGAAGCAGTGCAACTGTTTATTAAGGAGAATTTTAGAAATCTTCAGCATCAGAACTGACTCTCTAAAGCTAAAAAGCTTATAAGTGAGTCAGAAAAATGAAGCATGAACACAAAAGAAGATAAAAGTATACACCCAGGACTTGCGGGAAAGATGTTTTTTTTGACAAGGAACTGGGTCACATGATAAATCTTGGAAATTCTCAGCTAGATAAATACCATAATTAAAAAAAATACCATAATTGACTGGGTTAATGGCACTGGGACAAAAATTGGGGATAGCATGGAAGAATGGGAGTGTCTACATTGGCAAAGTGTGGTAAGATGAAAGAAGCCATTTAGAGAGGTATGTCAGGTAAATATAAAGTATGTATCTTGGCTCTGTGATTTTCATCTTTGCTTTTCCTCCCTCTACCTCTTCATCATACAACTGAAGATAAAAAAGAGGCTACTTTCTTTTTTAACTATATTTTTTTTTCCAATTATCTAGTAACACTAAAGACAGTTATTTAAAGCAAGACATATTAGGGGCCTGGGTGGCTCAGTCGATGAAGCGTCTGCCTTTGGCTCAGGTCATGATCCCAGGGAGCTGGGATTGAGCCTGTGTAGGGCTCCCTGCTCACTGGGGAGTCTGCTGCTCCCTCTTCCTCTGCCCCTCCCTCCTGCTCATGGTCTCTTTCTCAAATAAAATCTTAAAAAAATAAAGCAAGACATATTAGACTTATGGTAATCTTGTCTCTAGTTACCTTTTCAATTTTTTTCCCCTGGCATTCTCCTTTTCATTCTTTTATTCGTTTTATTCATTCATTCATTCATTGAGTAGTGAAATAGCCAGTGTTCGTTCATTCAGTAGTTACTGAACATCAGCTATCTCTTGGTTCTGCTGACACCTTAGTGAGGAAGACACAGGCAGCTTGTACCCTTGAGAAATCACAATCAGAGAAGATAAACAAATTATTTCGAATAATCTATAATGGCTGTGATATCTAGGTACCATGAAGTGAGAACATTAGTCTTGAATACAGAAGATTGTTCAGTTCCACTGAACATGGGTTATTTATTTATCATTCATAAAATACCTTTATTTATGAAATGTGCCAGGAATTGTGCTTAGCTTTCTTTGTAATTACATATAACTTCACAGAAAGCAGAAATTCTTACAAGGTAAAGCTTTTAAAAATAATTAGATGCTCAATATCAGTATATACACAAAGATCACCTCAATTTTAGACACTAGTTTGTGAAATTTCTAATTAAAATTTCTCAAGAAAACAGTATATAGACGTAGTGTCTGTTTGGGTTAACGTTCCTATTTTCACTGAACAAGAACATATCCTAGTACTAGATACTTTAATTAAAAAAAAAGACGTAATGGTCATTTAAAAATATCAAATAGCAGAGGGAGGAGCAAGATGGCGGAAGAGTAGGGTCTCCAAATCACCTGTCTCCACCAAACTACCTAGAAAACCTTCAAATTATCCTGAAAATCTATGAATTCGGCCTGAGATTTAAAGAGAGACAAGCTGGAATGCTACAGTGAGAAGAGTTCGCGCTTCTATCAAGGTAGGAAGACGGGGAAAAAGACATAAAGGAACAAAGGCCTCCAAGGGGGAGGGGCCCGCGAGGAGCCGGGCTGAGGCCGGGGCGAGTGTCCCCAGGACAGGAGAGCCCCGTCCCGGAGGAGCAGGAGCTGCACCGACCTTCCCGGGCGGAAAGGGGCTCGCAGGGAGTTGGAGCAGGACCCAGGAGGGCGGGGATGCCCTCGGGCTCCCGGGGACAGTAACAGCAACTGCGCGCCCAGGAGAGTGCGCCGAGCTCCCTAAGGGCTGCAGCGCGCACGGCGGGACCCGGCGGGACCCGGAGCAGCTGAAGGGGCTCGGGCGGCGGCTCCGCGGAGGGGGCTGCGCGGCCCCGGGAGCAGCTCGGAGGGGCTCGGGCAGAGGAAGAGGCTCCGTGCGGAGGGGGCTGCGCGGTTCCAGGAGCAGCTCGGAGGGGCTCGGGCGGCGGCTCCGCGGAGGGGGCTGCGCGGCCCGGGAGCGCGAATCCACCAGCGCAGGCTCCGGAGCACAGGGCGCCGGGACACAGCCCAGGATCCCGCCTCCCCCGGGACAGGCAGAGGCCGGGAGGGCCCAGGACAGCGAGGACGCTCCTGCCCCAGCTGAGCACATCAGCAGCCCCGCCCCGGAGCCTCCAGGCCCTGCAGACGGAGTTCCTGCCGGAGCTGAATCCAGGTTTCCAGAGCTGCCCCGCCACTGGGGCTGTTCCTCCTGCGGCCTCACGGGGTAAACAACCCCCACCGAGCCCTGCACCAGGCAGGGGCACAGCAGCTCCCCCAACTGCTAACACCTGAAAATCAGCACAACAGGCCCCTCCCCCAGAACACCAGCTGGACGGACAACTTCCAGGAGAAGCCAAGGGACTTAAAGTACACAGAATCAGAAGATACTCCCCGGTGGTTCTTTTTTTGTTTGTTTTTGTTTTTGTTTTTGTTTTTGTTTTGTTTTGCTTTTTGATTTGTTTCCTTCCCCCACCCCCTTTTTTTTCTCCTTTCTTTTTCTTTCTCTTTTTCTTCTTTTTTTTTTTTCGTTTTTTTTTTTCTTTTTCTTCCCTTTTTTTTTCTCTTTCTCTTTTCTTTCCTTCTTTCTCTCCTCTCTTTTTCTCTTTTTCCCAATACAACTTGCTTTTGGCCACTCTGCACTGAGCAAAATGACTAGAAGGAAAACCTCACGTCAAAAGAAAGAATCAGAAACAGTCCTCTCTCCCACAGAGTTACAAAATCTGGATTACAATTCAATGTCAGAAAGCCAATTCAGAAGCACTATTATACAGCTACTGGTGGCTCTAGAAAAAAGTATAAAGGACTCAAGAGACTTCATGACTGCAGAATTTAGAGCTAATCAGGCAGAAATTAAAAATCAATTGAATGAGATGCAATCCAAACTAGAAGTCCTAACGACAAGGGTTAACGAGGTGGAAGAACGAGTGAGTGACATAGAAGACAAGTTGATAGCAAAGAGGGAAACTGAGGAAAAAAGAGACAAACAATTAAAAGACCATGAAGATAGATTAAGGGAAATAAACGACAGCCTGAGGAAGAAAAACCTACGTTTAATTGGGGTTCCCGAGGGCGCCGAAAGGGACAGAGGGCCAGAATATGTATTTGAACAAATTCTAGCTGAAAACTTTCCTAATCTGGGAAGGGAAACAGGCATTCAGATCCAGGAAATAGAGAGATCCCCCCCTAAAATCAATAAAAACCGTTCAACACCTCGACATTTAATTGTGAAGCTTGCAAATTCCAAAGATAAGGAGAAGATCCTTAAAGCAGCAAGAGACAAGAAATCCCTGACTTTTATGGGGAGGAGTATTAGGGTAACAGCAGACCTCTCCACAGAGACCTGGCAGGCCAGAAAGGGCTGGCAGGATATATTCAGGGTCCTAAATGAGAAGAACATGCAACCAAGAATACTTTATCCAGCAAGGCTCTCATTCAAAATGGAAGGAGAGATAAAGAGCTTCCAAGACAGGCAGCAACTAAAAGAATATGTGACCTCCAAACCAGCTCTGCAAGAAATTTTAAGGGGGCCTCTTAAAATTCCCCTTTAAGAAGAAGTTCAGTGGAACAGTCCACAAAAACAAAGACTGAATAGATATCATGATGACACTAAACTCATATCTCTCAATAGTAACTCTGAATGTGAACGGGCTTAATGACCCCATCAAAAGGCGCAGGGTTTCAGACTGGATAAAAAAGCAGGACCCATCTATTTGCTGTCTACAAGAGACTCATTTTAGACAGAAGGACACCTACAGCCTGAAAATAAAAGGTTGGAGAACCATTTACCATTCGAATGGTCCTCAAAAGAAAGCAGGGGTAGCCATCCTTATATCAGATAAACTAAAATTTACCCCAAAGACTGTAGTGAGAGATGAAGAGGGACACTATATCATACTTAAAGGATCTATTCAACAAGAGGACTTAACAATCCTCAATATATATGCCCCGAATGTGGGAGCTGCCAAATATATAAATCAATTATTAACCAAAGTGAAGAAATACTTAGATAATAATACACTTATACTTGGTGACTTCAATCTAGCTCTTTCTATACTCGATAGGTCTTCTAAGCACAACATCTCCAAAGAAACGAGAGCTTTAAATGATACACTGGACCAGATGGATTTCACAGATATCTACAGAACTTTACATCCAAACTCAACTGAATACACATTCTTCTCAAGCGCACATGGAACTTTCTCCAGAATAGACCACATATTGGGACACAAATCGGGTCTGAACCGATACCAAAAGATTGGGATTGTCCCCTGCATATTCTCGGACCATAATGCCTTGAAATTAGAACTAAATCACAACAAGAAGTTTGGAAGGACCTCAAACACGTGGAGGTTAAGGACCATCCTGCTAAAAGATAAAAGGGTCAACCAGGAAATTAAGGAAGAATTAAAAAGATTCATGGAAACTAATGAGAATGAAGATACAACCGTTCAAAATCTTTGGGATGCAGCAAAAGCAGTCCTAAGGGGGAAATACATCGCAATACAAGCATCCATTCAAAAACTGGAAGGAACTCAAATACAAAAGCTAACCTTACACATAAAGGAGCTAGAGAAAAAACAGCAAATAGATCCTACACCCAAGAGAAGAAGGGAGTTAATAAAGATTCGAGCAGAACTCAACGAAATCGAGACCAGAAGAACTGTGGAACAGATCAACAGAACCAGGAGTTGGTTCTTTGAAAGAATTAATAAGATAGATAAACCATTAGCCAGCCTTATTAAAAAGAAGAGAGAGAAGACTCAAATTAATAAAATCATGAATGAGAAAGGAGAGATCACTACCAACACCAAGGAAATGCAAACGATTTTAAAAACATATTATGAACAGCTATACGCCAATAAATTAGGCAATCTAGAAGAAATGGACGCATTCCTGGAAAGCCACAAACTACCAAAACTGGAACAGGAAGAAATAGAAAACCTGAACAGGCCAATAACCAGGGAGGAAATTGAAGCAGTCATCAAAAACCTCCCAAGACACAAGAGTCCAGGGCCAGATGGCTTCCCAGGGGAATTTTATCAAATGTTTAAAGAAGAAATCATACCTATTCTCCTAAAGCTGTTTGGAAAGATAGAAAGAGATGGAGTACTTCCAAAATCGTTCTATGAAGCCAGCATCACCTTAATTCCAAAGCCAGACAAAGACCCCACCAAAAAGGAGAATTACAGACCAATATCCCTGATGAACATGGATGCAAAAATTCTCAACAAGATACTGGCCAATAGGATCCAACAGTACATTAAGAAAATTATTCACCATGACCAAGTAGGATTTATCCCTGGGACACAAGGCTGGTTCAACACCCGTAAAACAATCAATGTGATTCATCATATCAGCAAGAGAAAAACCAAGAACCATATGATCCTCTCATTGGATGCAGAGAAAGCATTTGACAAAATACAGCATCCATTCCTGATCAAAACTCTTCAAAGTGTAGGGATAGAGGGAACATTCCTCGACATCTTAAAAGCCATCTACAAAAAGCCCACAGCAAATATCATTCTCAATGGGGAAGCACTGGGAGCCTTTCCCCTAAGATCAGGAACAAGACAGGGATGTCCACTCTCACCACTGCTGTTCAACATAGTACTGGAAGTCCTAGCCTCGGCAATCAGACAACAAAAAGACATTAAAGGCATTCAAATTGGCAAAGAAGAAGTCAAACTCTCCCTCTTCGCCGATGACATGATACTCTACATAGAAAACCCAAAAGTCTCCACCCCAAGATTGCTAGAACTCATACAGCATTTCGGTAGCGTGGCAGGATACAAAATCAATGCCCAGAAGTCAGTGGCATTTCTATACACTAACAATGAGACAGAAGAAAGAGAAATTAAGGAGTCAATCCCATTTACAATTGCACCCAAAAGCATAAGATACCTAGGAATAAACCTCACCAAAGATGTAAAGGATCTATACCCTCAAAACTATAGAACACTTCTGAAAGAAATTGAGGAAGACACAAAGAGATGGAAAAATATTCCATGCTCATGGATTGGCAGAATTAATATTGTGAAAATGTCAATGTTACCCAGGGCAATATACACGTTTAATGCAATCCCTATCAAAATACCATGGACTTTCTTCAGAGAGTTAGAACAAATTATTTTAAGATTTGTGTGGAATCAGAAAAGACCCCGAATAGCCAGGGGAATTTTAAAAAAGAAAACCATATCTGGGGGCATCACAATGCCAGATTTCAGGTTCTACTACAAAGCTGTGGTCATCAAGACAGTGTGGTACTGGCACAAAAACAGACACATAGATCAGTGGAACAGAATAGAGAATCCAGAAGTGGACCCTGAACTTTATGGGCAACTAATATTCGATAAAGGAGGAAAGACTATCCATTGGAAGAAAGACAGTCTCTTCAATAAATGGTGCTGGGAAAATTGGACATCCACATGCAGAAGAATGAAACTAGACCACTCCCTTTCACCATACACAAAGATAAACTCAAAATGGATGAAAGATCTAAATGTGAGACAAGATTCCATCAAAATCCTAGAGAAGAACACAGGCAACACCCTTTTTGAACTCGGCCATAGTAACTTCTTGCAAGATACATCCACAAAGGCAAAAGAAACAAAAGCAAAAATGAACTATTGGGACTTCATCAAGATAAGAAGCTTTTGCACAGCAAAGGATACAGTCAACAAAACTCAAAGACAACCTACAGAATGGGAGAAGATATTTGCAAATGACATATCAGATAAAGGGCTAGTTTCCAAGATCTATAAAGAACTTATTAAACTCAACACCAAAGAAACAAACAATCCAATCATGAAATGGGCAAAAGACATGAACAGAAATCTCACAGAGGAAGACATAGACATGGCCAACATGCATATGAGAAAATGCTCTGCATCACTTGCCATCAGGGAAATACAAATCAAAACTACAATGAGATACCACCTCACACCAGTGAGAATGGGGAAAATTAACAAGGCAGGAAACAACAAATGTTGGAGAGGATGCGGAGAAAAGGGAACCCTCCTACACTGTTGGTGGGAATGTGAACTGGTGCAGCCACTCTGGAAAACTGTGTGGAGGTTCCTCAAACAGTTAAAAATATACCTGCCCTACGACCCAGCAATTGCACTGTTGGGGATTTACCCCAAAGATACAAATGCAATGAAACGCCGGGACACCTGCACCCCGATGTTTCTAGCAGCAATGGCCACGATAGCCAAACTGTGGAAGGAGCCTCGGTGTCCAACGAAAGATGAATGGATAAAGAAGATGTGGTTTATGTATACAATGGAATATTACTCAGCTATTAGAAATGACAAATACCCACCATTTGCTTCAACGTGGATGGAACTGGAGGGTATTATGCTGAGTGAAGTAAGTCAGTCGGAGAAGGACAAACATTATATGTTCTCATTCATTTGGGGAATATAAATAATAGTGAAAGGGAAAACAAGGGAAGGGAGAAGAAATGTGTGGGAAATATCAGAAAGGGAGACAGAACGTAAAGACTGCTAACTCTGGGAAACGAACTAGGGGTGGTAGAAGGGGAGGAGGGCGGGGGGTGGGAGTGAATGGGTGACGGGCACTGGGTGTTATTCTGTATGTTAGTAAATTGAACACCAATAAAAAAAAAAAAAAAACTATAGAACACTTCTGAAAGAAATTGAGGAAGACACAAAGAGATGGAAAAACATTCCATGCTCATGGATTGGCAGAATTAATATTGTGAAAATGTCAATGTTACCCAGGGCAATATACACGTTTAATGCAATCCCTATCAAAATACCATGGACTTTCTTCAGAGAGTTAGAACAAATTATTTTAAGATTTGTGTGGAATCAGAAAAGACCCCGAATAGCCAGGGGAATTTTAAAAAAGAAAACCATATCTGGGGGCATCACAATGCCAGATTTCAGGTTGTACTACAAAGCTGTGGTCATCAAGACAGTGTGGTACTGGCACAAAAACAGACACATAGATCAATGGAACAGAATAGAGAATCCAGAAGTGGACCCTGAACTTTATGGGCAACTAATATTCGATAAAGGAGGAAAGACTATCCATTGGAAGAAAGACAGTCTCTTCAATAAATGGTGCTGGGAAAATTGGACATCCACATGCAGAAGAATGAAAGTAGACCACTCTCTTTCACCATACACAAAGATAAACTCAAAATGGATGAAAGATCTAAATGTGAGACAAGATTCCATCAAAATCCTAGAGAAGAACACAGGCAACACCCTTTTTGAACTCGGCCACAGTAACTTCTTGCAAGATACATCCACGAAGGCAAAAGAAACAAAAGCAAAAATGAACTATTGGGACTTCATCAAGATAAGAAGCTTTTGCACAGCAAAGGATACAGTCAACAAAACTCAAAGACAACCTACAGAATGGGAGAAGATATTTGCAAATGACATATCAGATAAAGGGCTAGTTTCCAAGATCTATAAAGAACTTATTAAACTCAACACCAAAGAAACAAACAATCCAATCATGAAATGGGCAAAAGACATGAACAGAAATCTCACAGAGGAAGACATAGACATGGCCAACATGCATATGAGAAAATGTTCTGCATCACTTGCCATCAGGGAAATACAAATCAAAACTACAATGAGATACCACCTCACACCAGTGAGAATGGGGAAAATTAACAAGGCAGGAAACAACAAATGTTGGAGAGGATGCGGAGAAAAGGGAACCCTCTTACACTGTTGGTGGGAATGTGAACTGGTGCAGCCACTCTGGAAAACTGTGTGGAGGTTCCTCAAACAGTTAAAAATATACCTGCCCTACGACCCAGCAATTGCACTGTTGGGGATTTACCCCAAAGATACAAATGCAATGAAACGCCGGGACACCTGCACCCCGATGTTTATAGCAGCAATGGCCACGATAGCCAAACTGTGGAAGGAGCCTCGGTGTCCAACAAAAGATGAATGGATAAAGAAGATGTGGTTTATGTATACAATGGAATATTACTCAGCTATTAGAAATGACAAATACCCACCATTTGCTTCAACGTGGATGGAACTGGAGGGTATTATGCTGAGTGAAGTAAGTCAGTCGGAGAAGGACAAACATTATATGTTCTCATTCATTTGGGGAATATAAATAATAGTGAAAGGGAATATAAGGGAAGGGAGAAGAAATGTGTGGGAAATATCAGAAAGGGAGACAGAACGTAAAGACTGCTAACTCTGGGAAACGAACTAGGGGTGGTAGAAGGGGAGGAGGGCGGGGGGTGGGAGTGAATGGGTGACGGGCACTGGGTGTTATTCTGTATGTTAGTAAATTGAACACCAATAAAAAATAAATTAAATAAAATAATAAAAAAAAATAAAAATGAAAAATCAAGCAAAAAAAAAATAAAAAAAAATAAAAAAAATAAAAATATCAAATAGCAAAGTGAGCATCTTTTCCTTTTATCTATTCAGCCTTTTCCAAAATAAGATCGTAAAGATGTTGTCACTGTGAACTACGGAACATGCGGTATTGAGATGGAGGAAACACTTGTCTTCCAACACCAATTCCTGCGGTGTTCCACTTCTTAAGATCTATTTGTATTTGTTAAAAAGGACAGAACTTGAATTTAAGGGAATAAAAGCCCCTAGTTAAGAACTATTGTGAGAATACTGCCCAATTAGTGAACATTTCACTCAGATCCCTTCACAAAGGAAGCTCTTCTATCCAAAAGGTATTTGATTTGATATAGGAAAGTACATTTATTTTAGGAAAAGGAAGGAAGAAACCCTAAATGTAATAACTTAATTAGTCTATGCATATTGTTCTTCTTTCCTTCCTTCCTTTCTTTTCTTTCTTTCCTCTTCATTCCCTTCCATTAGACTACAATACACATGCACACACACACATATACACACACACGGTGGCAAATGAGTTGTTGATTTATTATATACTTATTTTGTACTTCTATTGAAGAATGGAAAACAAGTTTTATATTTTTCATCCAACCACTCACTCCCATTCCTCACCAACCCCACTCAACCAGAAAGCAATGAAGCAAGACTCTGAGAAGTTTTTTGTTTTGGAAAATGAACAAGCTTAGATTCAGAACCAAATAATTTAACATGTACATTTGTTACCTGCCAAGTGGGCAGACTAAAGTTGATACAGTATGGAGGGAGCTTCCCATGATAGTAAGAAATGTCTGAGTTGGGGGTGATATCAGTACTTGACAATAAACTGTGAACCATTTCTGTGAATACCCAGAGAAGTTCAGGTCTCCTAATATCGAGGTAGTGAGTTGTCAAGAATCTAAACAGGATGCTTGGATTGGTCCAATGAATATCCAGGTTGGAATCACAATGGTTGGATGTTTAGATTTTCTTGTTCTGTTTTTGCTCAGTCCACACAAAATTTCTTCATATATTTGTGGCACTGTAGTTAAATGGAAGGGCTACACATAGCATGGATGAGATTGAATTTCTCAGAATCTTGTACAGTGAGTACAGAAGCACTTTTCACTTGATTCACAGCACTTAAAGGAAGGTGACAGGAGAGGTGGAATGCGTTCATTTTCCTCCTGCATTCAATTTTTCCCGTAAGGCTTTATCATACATTGGGTTTCAAAAATAAGTGAGCCTCAGGTTGGGGAAATTTTGAGTTTCAGAACAGGAAATCCTTCTTACTGAGAATTTCATGAATAAAACCAACAAAATTAAACGGGCTAAGAGAAGAAATTAAATTTAATCTGTCCTTTATACTCACTGTACACTTAATTATAAATTAACATAAAAATCTACAAATTATCTGATTTATCTTTAGGTTAAATTACAAGAAAATAGAAATCACAAGTCATAATAGTATTTAGTTTAGAAAATAAATTTGTTCATAAAAGGCTTGGAATTTATACTGTCAAAATGTAGGTAGAGACAATTAGGTAATATTTACATACCCGTTACCTCAGAGGCTCCAGGAATAAAGACTATTAATTAGATTGGGCAAATGTTTTACTTGAGTTAAAAAGCATACCCCCACATTTGTAATCATGTTTATAGTTCTTTCAGTGTTTCTAAAGTAATGGAATGAATGTCTTTGAGATATGGAACAGGTCATTGAGATTACCACTTGAACTGTGAAGAGTTTGTTTTAATCTTTTACCCACAAAGTTTGTAAAAGGCATTTGTTTTAGGAATTGCATTTGTTATGTTTACAATGGAAAGTTTTATTTGTTTAAATGCTATGAGGATGTAGATATACTCACTCAAACTATAAAATGAACCCATTAGGCTTATGAAAATTAATTTAAAATTTAAAACCTCAACAGCTCTGTGTTTATTAATTCCACATCTATAAATATGGCATTAAATCTCTCACTTGTAAGAAAACAGTCTTGGTTTTCTCCTCAAGAGCCCATTTGTTCTAAATATTAACTTTGCAAATTTAATTAATTCTCCACACAAGGCAAAACCCTGTTCCTCTCACAATGTGAGGAAATAAATTAACCTCATCCTTAGGACTTGCACTTAATCCTTTGTAAGAGATATATTTATTTATTTGAGAGAGAGAGAGAGAGCGCACGCACACATTGGGTGGAGGGCAGAGGGAAAGAGAATCTCAAGCAGACTCTATGCTTAGTATGGAGTCAATGTAGGGCTCAATCTCACTAGCATGAGATCATGACCTGAGCTGAAGCCAAGTCGACACTTAATCCACTGTGCCACACAGACCTGTGGACTTGCACTCTATGTGGTTCAATCCTAAACCAGTTTCAGCTATGGCACCAATTATGAAGAATGGGTCTTCCACAGCAGAGGGGAATATGTGATCCAGCAGGTGTTCTACTCCAATGGGTCTCAAAGTGTGGTGTGCAGACCAGCGTCATCGTGATCACCTATTGACATGTTAGAAAAGCAGATTTGGGAACCTCACTCTGGACATACTGAATCAGATAATTCTAACTTGCATTGAGTTGAATAACCACTACTCCAATTAGCAAATTGCACCATTCCCCATCATTGGCAAATGTGCTTTTATGGCTTTTCCTCATTTATACACACACACACACACACATACACACACACACATACATAATATAAAAGCATTCATAGCTGCTCAGTCAACCCATGCTTTGATTTTCTCATAATGTGTAGGAATAGAAAGTAGTTTCTCCACAAAAACATCTTTGACTCCACATTCACCTGCATTCTATAAAGGCAATGTGGCTTCATCAAAAATATGTACATAAAAATCTCCAGGGTGAAAGACCTATCTAGAGACATTTTTATTCTGCTTAGTTTACAGCCAAGACATCAGCATCTTATGAGTCTTATATGCCAGAAGATCTGGCAAGGCAACAAATTCATTTCCCTGAGTGTTTCTGTTTGATACACTTAAAAAGCACCACAGGTAAAGAATAGAAGTGCCTATGTGAGCACATTTCCTCGGCAGCTGATGTTAATGTTTAATTCACTTCTGGGGAAGAATGATGACAAATATGAGGCTCTAATTGAATAGACACACAGCTGCTTTTAATATTATACAATTAAGATCCTGTCAACAAAATGATTATTTTCTTTTTTTCTAAGAAAATTACAGAAAATCTGAATATATCTGAGACATACATAGTGTTGTATGGTTAAAAAACTGAACTACTTGACACTATATAATCTATTTCTGTGAACAGAATGTGAGTTTCATGGTAGTAGAGATGTCGTCTCTCTTTTTCACCCTGGATGTGTGCTTCACTTCTAGAATTTGATAAAAAATAATAAAAAATAAAAATAATTTTAAAAAAATCCTAAATAAATGAAAACAACAACTGAGAACCAGGGATCTGTATAAATCTTAAATAATATTTCCGTTCATAGCTTTTGTTTCTTTAGTTGTAGAGAAAGGCAAAGACAAATGTAAAATTAGTGTCCAAATGGAAATGGCCAGACCACATAGGAAAACAGAACTCTGACTCACAATCTGCTGCAACAAGAAAGAAAGCTAAGCCACACTCTACATAGTGGTTAAATGACTCCAAATTGTCAGAATTTACTGCCAGTTTCCCTAATCTTTGCTTCCTCTTTCAACTAAGGATCAACCAGAGAGAACCAAATAGACTCCTTCAATCAATCACATTGGATGCCTGGCTTCTGGCTAGCCCCCCTCCAGCTTCCCCATGGCAATGATTCCAATTAGGGAATACTTAAAGCCTTCACTTTTTCTACTATAAAACTGTTATACTCCCCTGTTCATATTTGAGTCTCTCAAAAGCGATGGTGGCTGACTTCCTTGCTATAACAAGCTATGAATAAGCAGCATTTGTTTGTTCTAAAGTGGGTGACCTTCCCTTCTTTCTGTACAAGCAAGTCTGTAATACTAGAGGCTATGACCTCCAAGGAGGAATTTGCATCAGCCTATAGGCATTTTTTTTCAAATCCAGGTTATAAAATCTTGAAGACTCAGTGAAGACCATGAGAGCCGCATTAAAAAAGTACTAAAATTTTGGGGTGCCTGGGTGGCTCAATAAGTTAAGTGCCTGACTCTTGGTTTTGGCTCAAGTCATGATCTCAGGGTTGTGAAATTGAGCCGTGTGGAGGCTCTGCACTCTGCAGAGTCTGCTTGAGTTTCTTTCCCCCTCCTTCTCATTCCCCCTCTGCTCTTTCCCCTGCCCATGCTCTTTCTTTCTAAAATAAATAAAATAAAAGAAATAGTACTAAGATTTTAATTGAAGATGGAAAGGAGAGGTTGTGTTAGCAATGGATTGAAAAATCATAAATTTCAAGTGGGCTTTCCTAACTGGACATTACCATGTTGTCCAAATTTTTTCAAATGGCCACCTGTACTGCAGGGAATTAATCAGAAACTTCCAGACCCACTGTTACCCATTTTGGGACAGGAAAGCTTCAAAGAACACTGCTGAAGCTAAGGATATTATTTGATAGATTCATTATTCCAGAGACACACTAAAAGAAATGAGATAAATATATGTCCTCTACCACTGATATTCCAAAGGTAGAGGGGTAGGAAAGTCAAGTTCAAATGTACTCCCTGGGAACAAGGGGTAGTTATTCATGGAGTACTAAAAACAACAAGAGAACTAAGTAAAAGTTGCTCTGATTTTGATTATTCCCATGCAATATTAATTTAAACAATGTCAGTGTTTTAAAAAAATGAAAGTCACTGGAAGCATAAGGGAGTTCATATTATTGTCGGTCTAAGTTGAAAACAATTGCTATGGTTACAGTAGAGGCTGAGTTTTAGTAATCTAGTATGTGAGCTGCATATTAAGACACTTTTATTATTTATTAACAAAAATTGAGTTACACATGAAAGTTACTTCAAATACCTCTCAGTTTTACAGGTGGACCCTTCACACATACAGGCTGAGTCAGACTCATGGTTGAGAATAATACTATAATTGTCAGGTTCTTTTTTTTAAGATTTATTTATTTATCTTGTATTTATTTATTTATTTATTTATTTATTTATTTATTTATTTATGATAGACAGAGAGAGAGACAGGAGGAGGGAGATGCAGGCTCCATGCCAGGAGCCTGACGTGGGACTCGATCCCGGGACTCCAGGATTGCACCCTGGGCCAAAGGCAGGCACTAAACCTCTGAGCCACCCAGGCATCCCCCTAATTGTCAGGTTCTTCAAGCTCAATTCAGTGTATATGTATGTGTGTGTGTGTGTATATATATATATATATATACTGTATATACACACACACACACACGCACACACACAAATATCTCTAATGGATCCTAAAATCTAAATCATCCTAAATACCACATCCTATATTTAAATGGGAGGTTTGGAATATTTGGAAATGAAACGTTAGAACTTGATTCACTTGAATTCTGTCATTTTATGTTACTACTTGGTTTTTTAATTTGTGTGAAAAATTGAAAACATTCATCTTTGCCTGGGTGGAGTTACACTGCCCTTGCCAGGGGGCCAGGCTCAGTGTAAGCAGTTCTAGATTCCTCTATGTGGCTTTTGTTCTCAGAAGTTTTTTTGTGCTGTTTTAGAGGATGGAAATAAAAATGGTGACACCCTAGTCCCTAGCCTTGGAGCTGAAAGATCACAACTCCCACTCTTGAGTATGCCCTCAGGAAAAGCAGTCAATCACTCTCATCTCTCTGGTTTCCATCCACACTTTATGTCCACCCAGCCTGTGACCAAGCATTCTTTTTTTAATCTCAGGCACTCGACTCCATTTCAGGTATCCAAATTTTGCAGAGTCCTGCACAGTGCACCTGCATGGCTCCTCCCAGGAGAGGGAGGGAGGGTGTTCACCATTATTCTGCTACCTGTTAGGCCCCTGCTCAGAGAGTAGTCACTTGTTCATGCCATAGTTCATGATTAATGGCAACAGCAGCTGAAAGCCCACTCTGAGCTCACTGATTGCAGCTGGCTTCCCCCCTCTTATGCGTGGGAATTGTGCCCCACTCAGACACCCCTGCTCTTCCTGTGACCCCAGGGATCCTGAGACCACACTGTCCCACCTAGGATTGTCTTGCTTTGTCACCTGAGCACCTTTTGGGCAGGGACATCCCTCACCCAAGCAGAATTACAAAAGTTCTGGTTTTGTAATCTGATGCTATATCACTTTTTGGAAGGGGGCTTACAGATGCTCCCTCCCCCCCCACAATTTATCTTCTGATCTATCACCTCAGAGTCACTTCTCTAAGCCTCCTACCTTGTAAAACGTGGTTACTTTTCTATTTGTAGATCTGCAGCATCTCTCAGATCTCTGGTTGAGTTCACAGGTGTTAAGAAATGACTTGATAGCTATCTAGCTGAATTCCAGGGACCAGATGAGATTAGGGTCCCTTACCCCTCTGCCATCTTCAAAGAATAATTGCTATAGACCCCTCCCCCAGAAGATCAGCAAGAGCATCCAGTTAAGACAAAGTTTACTGATCACACAGAACTGCAAAACTCCAACAATAGGGAAAAATAGTATATAGAATTCATCTTTTTTTTTCTCTTGATTCTTTAGTCTTGCAATTTTTTTTCTTTTTCCTTTTCAAATAATTTTTTATTTTATTAACTCTTTTTAAGTCTTTTTAAATTTTCATTTTGCAGTTACATTCTATCCTTTCATCACATGTAATATCTATACTATATATAGTTATATATAATTATTATAATTATGTATATATAAGTATTTTCTTTCTTTACAATTTTGGGATGTAGTTTTCTAACAGACCAAAATACACTCAGGATCTAATGTACTACACTGTTTTGTTCACCTTTCTGATTATATTCTCTCCTCTTTTTTTTTTTCCTTGTTGGTTTCTGGTTTATTTTGTTTAATGTGTAATTCTCTGAGGCCATTGTGGCTATTTTAGAATTTTGTTCTCATTCATCTATTCTTCTCTGGACAGAATGACAAGACACAAAAACTTGCCTCAAAAAAGAGAACAAGAGGTAGTACTGAACACCAGGGGCCTAATCAGTATGGCTAAAAGTAAGATGATGGAACTAGAATTCAGAATAAATTATAAAGATACTAGCAGGGCTTGGGGAAAAAATAGACACTAGAGAATCCCTTTTTGAAGAAATAACTAAAATCTAATCAGGTCAAAATTCAAAAAGGCTATTAATGAGAAGCAATAACAAAAATTGAGGCTCTAATGGCTAGGATAAATGAGGAAGAAGAGAGAATTAATGATACAGAAGACAAAATGATGGAGAATAAAGAAGCTGAGAAAAAGAAAGATAAACAACTATTAGATCGTGAGGGGATAATTTGAGAAATAAGTGATACCATAAAGTAAAACAATATTAGAATAATTGGGATCCCAGAAGAAGAGGAAAAGAGAGAGGGGTAGAAGGTGTATTGGAGAAAATTATAGCAGAGAACTTCCCTAATCTGGGGAAGGAGGCACAGAGGACCCCCCCACACACACACACTGAGAACCCTGCTCAAAATCAATAAATGAGGTCAACACCCAGACATGAAATTGTGAAACTTGAAAATCTCAGAGACAAAGAGAAAATCCTGAAAACAGCTCAAGATAAGGGTAGAAACATACAAGGGTAGAAGCATAAGACTGGCACAAGACCTGTCCAAACACCTGGCTGCCCAGAAAGGACTGGCATGATGTATTCAGGGTGATCAGAAAAGCAACCAAGAATATTTTATCCAGCAAGGTTGTCATTCAGAATAGAAGGCAAGATAAAGAGCTTCCAGGACAAATAAAAACTAAAAGAACTTGTGATCAGTAAACCAGCCTGGCAGGAAATATTAAAGGGGATCCTTTAAGCAAAGAGAGAGCCCAAAAGTAACATAGAACAGAAAAGAACAGAGACAGTATACAGAAACAGTGATTTTTAGGTAATAAAATAGCACTAAATTCATCTTTCAATGATTACTCTGAATGTAAATGGGATAAAGGCTCCAATCAAAAGACATAGGGTATCAGATTGGAAAAAAACAAGTAAAACCCATCAATATGCTGTTTATAAGAGAATCATTTTAGACCCAAAGACACCTCCAGATTGAAAGTGAGGGGGTGGAAAACCATTTGTCATGCTAATAGAGTTCAAAATAAAGCTGGGGTAGCAATCCTTATATCAGACAAATTAGATTTTAAACCAAAGACTGTACTAAGAGATGAAGAAGGACACTATATCATTATTAAAGGGTCTATCCAACAAGAAGATCTAACAATTATAAATATTTATGCCCCTAACATGGGAGCAGCCAATTACACAAACCAATTAATAACAAAATTAAAGAAATACATTGATAATACAATAATAGTAGGGGACTTTAACCCCACTTACAGCAATAGACAGATCATCTAACCAGAAGATCAACAAGGAAACAAGGAGTTTAAATGACACAACTGGACCAGATGGACTTCACAGATATATTCAGAGCATTCCATCCTAAAACATCAGAGTACACATTCTTCTCAAGTGCACATGGAACATTCTCCAGAATAGATCACATACTGGGTCACAAATCAAGTCTCACTCAGTTACCAGAAGATTGAAATAATTTCCTATTTTCAGACCACAATGCTTTGAAACTTGAACTCAATCACAAGAGGAAATTTGGTAAGAACTCAAACACATGGGGGCTAAAGAGCATTCTACTAAAGAATGAACAGGTCAACCAGGAAATCAAAGAAGAATTTAAAAATTCATGAGAAAAATGAAAATGAAAACACAACTGTTCAAAACCTTTGGGATGCAGCAAAGGCAGTCCTAAGAGGGAAGTATATGGCAATACAGGCCTTTCTCAAAAAAACAAGAAAGGTCTCAAATACACAACCTAACTTCACACTTACAGGACCTGAAGGAAGGACAGTGAATAAAGTCTAAACCCAGTAGGAGAAGAGAATTAAGAGATTTGAGCAGAAATCAATGAAATAGAAACCAAGAGAACAGTAGAACAGATAAACCAAACTAGGAGCTTGTTCTTTGAAAGAATTAATAAGAACAATAACTCCCTGGCCAGACTTATCAAAATCAAAAGAGAAAGGACCCAGATTAATAAAATCATGAACAAAAGAGGTTAGATCACAACCAACACCAAAAAAATACAAAGAATTCTAAGAACATATTATGAGCAACTACATGCCAATGGATTAGTCAATCTGGAACAAATGGATGCATTCCTAGAGACTTATAACTACCAAAACTGAAACAAGAAATATAAAAGCTGAACAGACCCATAACCTGCAAAAAAATTGAAGAAGTAATCAAAAATCTCCCAACAAACAAGAATCCAGGGCCAGATGACTCCCAGAGGAATTCTACCGAACATTTAAAGAAGAATTAATATTTATTCTTCTGAAACTATTTCAAAAAACAGAAATGGAAGGAAAACTTCCAAACTCTTCCCATAAGGCCAACATTACCTTGATCTCAAAATCAGACAAAGACCCCACCCAAATGGAGAATTACAGACAAATATCCCTGATGAACATGGATACAAAAATCCCCACCAAGATACTAGTCAATGGGATCCAACAGTATATTAAAAGGATTATTCACCATATCCAAGTGGGATTTATTCCTGGACTGCAAAGGTGGTTCGACATCTGCAAATTAATCATTGTGCTATATTACATTAATAAAAGGACAAGAGCCATATGATTCTCTCAATAGATGAAGAAAAAACATTTGACAAAATGCAGCATCCTTTCTTGACTAAAACTCTCCACAGCATAGGGCTGAGGCAACATACTTCAATATCATAAAAGCCATATAGGAAAGCCCACAGTGAATAATATCCTAATGGAGAAAAACTGAGAGTTTTTCCTTCAGAGTCAGGAACATGACAGGGAAATCCACTCTTGCTACTATTGTTCAACGTAATAATAGAAGTCCTAGCCTCAACAATTGGACAACAAAAGGAAATAAAAAGCATCTGAATTGGCAAAGAAGAGGTCAAACACTCTGGAAAACAGTATGGAATTTCCTCCAGAAGTTAAAAACAGAGCTATCCTATGCCCCAGTATTGCTAGGGATTTACCCCAAAGATACAGATGTAGTGATCCAAAGGGGCACCTGCACCACAATGTTTGTAGCCGAACAATGAAAAAAGCCAAATGTCCATTGACAGATGAATGGATAAAGAAGATGTATATACACACAATGGAATATTACTCAGCCATCAAAAAAATGAAATCTTGCCATTTGTAATGAGGTAGATGGAACTACAGTGTATTATGCTAAGCAAAATAAGTCAGTCAGAGAAAGACAATCATCAAATGATTTCACACATATGTGGAATTTAAGAAACAAAACAGAGGATCATAGGGGAAGGGAGGGAAAAATAAAATAAGACAAAGTCAAAGAAGGAGACAAGCCATATGAGACTTAATCATAAGAAAGAAACAGGATTACTAGAGGGGAGGAGAGTGGGGGGGGGCAGGGTAACTGGGTGATGGACATTAAGGAGGGCACATGATATAATGAGCACTGGGTATTACATAAGACTAATGAATGACTGACCTCTACCCTGTGAAACCAATAATACACTATAGTGTAATTAATTGAATTTAAATAAAAAAATGAAAAAAAAATTACATGTGAATAGTGAGATGAAGTACTTTTGTCTGGTAAATGTCCTGAAGCTAAAATATAAAATTCCCAGTTAAATTTAAACTTAGATAAACAGTGATTTTTTTAAATAATTATTATAAATATGCCTCTTGATATTTTAGGGAACATACTTATAATAAGAAAATATTTGTTATTTGTCAGAAATTCAAATTTTCATTTGCTGTATCTTTATTTTCTAAATCTACATTGGCAGTATTTTAGTTCATAAATGGCTTATCTTACTGAATTTGAAAACCTTTAAAGTAGAAATTCTTTTTAAAGTTTTACTTATTCTTAAAGAATGATTTAAGAAAAATATTACATCATTGGTACAATTTATTGGTTTCCAAAACTTATTAAAGTTAGTTTAGTTTTATTATAATCTAGTTATTAAGTTACAGTTATTTTATAAAATATTATATGACTTCAAGGGATCAAAGTTCAAAATGTTAGATACATATTCCCCAGAATTATTAGACCCGCTTATGTATAGTCAACTGATCTTTGACAAAGGAAACAAAGGCAGCATAATGGAGGAAAGGCAGTTTTTAAATAAATAGTGCTAGAATAACTGGACATATACATGTAGGGGGAACAAAAGTATCTAGACACAAATCTGACAAAAAGTAACCCTTCAAAAAAATTAACTCAAAATGGATCATAGACCTAAATATAAAACAAAGAAATAGTAATAATCTTAGAAAATTACACAGGGGAAAACCTACATTATCTTGGATATGGGAGTGACTTGTAAGATAAAAACACTCAAGGCATCATCCATGGTAGAAATAAACGATGAGCTGGATTTATTAAAACTAAAAACTTTTGCTCTGCAAATGACAATGTCAGGAGAATGTGAAGACAAGTCAAGCCACAGACTGGGAGAAAGTATTTGCAGAAGACACATCTGACAATGGACTGTTACCTAAAATATACAAAAAACTCTTAAAACTCAACAATAAGAAAAAGAATCCCATTGAAAAATAGACCAAAACCCTTAACAGACAGCTCACCAAAAAAGTTGAACAGATGGCAAATAAACGTATGAAAAGATGTCCAACATCATATGCCATTAGGCAACTGCAAATTAAAATAACAAGGTACCACTGCAAACCTATTAGAATAGCCAAACTCCAAAACACTGACAATAACCCCATGCTGGGTATGATGTAGAGCAACGGTTCAATCTCGTTTATTGCTGGTGGGAATTCAGAATGTACAGCCACTTTGGAAAATAGGTTTCCAAGCGTCTCACAAAACTAACCATATTCTTACAATATGATTCAACAATCACACTCCTTATAATTCAACTCAACTCAAAGTTGGAAATTTATGTCCAAACACCATATAACAATGTTCATGGCAGTGTTACTCATATTTGCCAATATGTGGAAGCAACCAAGATGTCCTTCAGGAGGGAAGTTATAAATAAACTTTTATAGATTTGGAAAATGGAGTATTATTTGGCATTAAAAAGAAATGAGCTATCGAGCCATGAAAGATATGGCAAAACCTTAAATGCATATTACTATGCGAAAGAAGCCAATCTAAAAAGGCTACCTACCACATCATTCAACTATATGATGTTTTGGAAAAGGCAAAATGGTGGTGACCGTAAAAAGACCAGTGGTTGCCAGGAGTTAGCAGGGAGGAGGGATAAACAGGCAGAGCATAGAAGATTTTTAGTGAAATGAAACTATTTGATGTATGGTACATACATCATCATGCATGTGTCCAAATCCGTAGACTATACAGCACCGCGTGAGGACCCTGATGTGATCTGTGGACTTTCAGTGATAGGATGTGTCCATTGAATTTAACAGATGTACCTCCGATGCAAAAGGTTAGGAATGAGGGTGGTTATAGGTGCATAGGTGATGGGGGATCAGGGCTGGCTGAGGACAAGGCCCAAGCTTGGTGCAGCCCATTGACAAGTCCTTGAAAAACAGGCAGAGGGACCTTCCTCTAGGGACTCAACTGCCTCGATGTTCATCCTTGGCTAAGGGCAGAAGGCAATCTTAGCCCGACCCCCAGGAGCCTGTGAGTCTACTTTAACACATAAACATCCCTTTAGAAATTTCCTTTACCTCTTAACCCCCAAGGTACATGTTGGCCATTATCCCCCAAGGACATGGCCCACCCACATCCATCCAAAGGGTCTCATGACTCAGGTTTTATTAGACGGTAACCAGTGCCTTTTTCCCAACAAGAGCCAGCCCCCTCCAGGTCCTGGAGACCTCGCTTCCAACATTCCTTAGAGGTGACGCTGTCCCCAAACCCGTCCCAACTCCCAGGTACATCATCAGCCTCCCCTCCCAGGCCCGGGGCAGCAGCTCTTCCTGCCCACGGGTCCTGTCCCCGGGCTTTCATAAAACCACCACTTTGCACCAAGGAGTCTCAAGAACTCTTTCTTGGTCACCAGTTCTGGACCTCACCTATATTCCAGAACTTCAACATAGGGACAGAAATTATGTACTTTTCAGACAATTTTGCCTCAAACCTGAAACTGCTCTAAAAAATAGTTTATTAATTAAAAAAATGTCAAATGTAAAGTGTAAAGAATTTTGCTTTTGTCTCTTTTATACTACACATTTCATTTATTTTTTACTGGCACAATTACATATACATGACATTCAGTTCACTTTCTCAGTTTCTTGTGGCCGTTATCCATTGCACTTCATGATTATTATAGAAAATTATTTTTATATAAAGGAAGGGGTATTACGGTATCTGATGCAGCTGTCAAATCCACTACCTTCTCCAGTGGTCTTTACAATTCCGGGTTACTGAAGGTTTTATAGCAAGTCGTCTTTTACCTGCAACTGAATTCATACATTAGAACTTTTTCTCCATGCTGGAGACAAGCGTAGAAGGCAGAGATTAACATTTAGAATTCAATTTATCTCCCTACTGGTTCTTTTGTTTGCTCTTTCTTAAAATTTGGGCAGGGGGGTAGGTGGTGTAGGTTCCAAGTCATTCCTAACAACATTTTTTTTTTCTCCCCTGAATCCAGGCTGGTTTGAAATGTTTTTGGCAATATTCTTACCTTGGTGTTTGCTGATCTCACAAGACCTAAGTCCAAGAGATTTAAAAAGAGAGGTTGCTAAATTAAGACTTTTTTTTTCTAATAAGGACTAGGAAAAGACTATGTTTGCTTTTTAAATAAGTAAAAGAAAAATGTTTTGAAAGGAAAATGTCTTTGAAAACAAAGAGAATGGGATCCCTGGGTGGCGCAGCGGTTTGGCGCCTGCCTTTGGCCCAGGGCGCGATCCTGGAGACCCGGGATCGAATCCCATGTCGGGCTCCAGGTGCATGGAGCCTGCTTCTCCCTCTGCCTATGTCTCTGCCTCTCTCTCTCTCTCTCTCTCTCTCTCTGTGTGACTATCATAAATAAATAAAAATTAAAAAAAAAAAAAAAAACAAAGAGAATACTCTGGCTATCTAACCGCGTCACCTCTTCCTCAATATCTTTCCAGTCCTTCTTTAGAAAATTGATTATTTGGATCAGGGCTCCAACCTTATGATCTAACTTAACCTTAATTAGTTCCTTAGAGGCTCCACCTCCAAATACAGCCTCACTGGGTATTAGGGCTTCAGCTAATGACCTTCAAGAGGACACAAGCATTTAGTCCATAACATGGGAGCTAGACTCAAATTGGGTCTGATAAAATTGAGTATCTCAAAATAGAATATTGAAACTACTCAGTACTCTTATGCACATCTTTCTCCGTAAGAACTAGAAATGCCAGTGGTCATAAATTAGTGTCACAAGCGTAGTAAGTACAGTGTGTAATGATTTTTTGTTGGCTCTTCTGCAAAATTGGCAAAAAGAATTTTTAAGATCCAGCTACATTTCCATTTGCTGGTGACAGTTTCTCCCATCTACTTTTTAAATAGCTCAATTGTATGAAGGTTACTTGGTATTCCTGTCCATGCCAAGCTGTGGGACCCTTGTTTCAAAAGATCCTGTGGCCTCGCCTTTTGGATTTAGAAGGCACTTGTTACAAATTTGCCTGGAAAAACTGACTGAAGGAGACCTCAAGTATGTGAGATGAGCGCCTCCCAGAGCTATATACTCCGGCATTTTATTTTATTTTTTTTTTAATTTTTTTCCGGCATTTTAGAATAAAGATCACTCCATCGATTTAAAAGTTTCTTTAAAAATGTGAATTTTTATATTAATATTAAATAAGAATAGTTACCTATAAATACATTACTGTTTACATTTATTAAAGTAACCTATATGTACAGAAAAGCGCATTGGTGGAAAACTCTGTTTTCACAAACGTGAACATATTTCTGTAGCCAAAGCTGCAAAAGTCCCCTTCGGGTTTCCTTCCAGTCACTATACACCCAGCACCATTAAGGGTAACTGCTGTTTTAGTTTCAAAACACATGATTTAACCTGTTTTTATAACTTCTATCAATGGCTTTAGAGAATATGTGCTCTTTCAAGGCTTCTTTCAGGCAACATTTCTGAGATTCACAGATACTATTGTGCGTTATGAATCATCCATTCATATTGTTGAATCCATTGCATGACTAGCTCTTCAACTAATGAGTCTGGGAAACAAAGGGTTGTGGAAGGGGGATGGGTAAGAGGGTAAGGGTAACTAGGTGACTGGCATTAAGTAGGGCATTTGATGTGAGGTGCACTGGATATTATACTATCTGTTGGCAAATTGAATTTAGATTTTTTAAAAAAGGGATTTTCCAGATTTGGGCTATAAAATCCTCCTAAAGCATGACTTTTGGTTAAATTTGGTAGGGTCGAGTTCCATGCCAAAGGAATGCACGTATTCATCTTTAGGAGACGCTGCTAAACAGTTTCCCAGAAGAATTATACGAGACAATATTCCCACTAGTAGGGTAATAGAATTCTTGCTTCTCAGTATAATTGCAACTTCTCATACCTATCATTTTGAGCACTTATAATAGTTACTGTTCATTGAGTAGGCAATTTGCATAGATTATCAATAATCCTCGTAACAACCTTGCAGAGTACAATGTAGTTTTCACCTGGCAGATGAAGAAACTTATGTCAATAATGTTAATAATCTTCTCAAGGTCAAATAGCTGATAATATCTGTGCAAGGGCTCAAACTGAGGTTGTCTGACCATATTGTTTCATAATCTTAATATTATCATAATCCTATTAGAGAATTTAACAAGATAATGCCTATGATGGCCATCTGTAAACTTTAAAATTTAATCACTATTGTTGCTTCAATTTTTATAGTTTCTTACATATTTTATATGTTATCTGCATAGAAAACTTGCAAGAAAGGTATTATCATCTCTATTTTACAAATGAGGAAAATGAGATTATGCAGAGATAAGTAACTTTTATGAATTCATATTGAATGGCATGTCTACGAGTTCAGATTACATAGAGTATAGAATGTGAGTCATTTGAGGACAGGAGCTCTTTTAATCACCACGACATCCCTAGTATGAGGAAGAATGTCCGATACGTAGGAAGCCCTCAATAAATATTTGATGAATGATTGAATAACTGCATATTAAAAGGACTAAAAAGAGATTATATAAACGTGTTTCTCAAACTAGCAAATACATAGGCACCTGAACCTTGGTGGTCTGCCTCAATCATTGGTGGAAAAAAAAAAAAAAAAAAAAAAAGTCCCTCCTGGAGGAAGTGTATATTACCTTTATTATCAAGTTTCTAAGTGGAACTTTTTTCAAAAAAACAAAGAAAGGCACTTGCTGTCCGCAAGAAATGTGTATTGTGAAGTCAAAGACAATATTGAATCTAATACTACAACTTAACATCTGGGAAAGTTCTCTTATGGCCCCATTTAATATCTTCTAAGTACCTTCCAGGGACTAAAGAACATGCCATGTGCCAGGGATAACTGGTGGAAAAGGAAGACATAGTCCGTGTCCTTATAGACATGATAATTACAGTTACATAAATTCCTTGGGCCTCATTTCCCTAATCTCAAAGTTGAAGTGATGTTAATATTATCGAATATTATAATAACAGTAGTAGAGGATTCTGACTAATAAGAGAGTGCATCTATAAGATAAAACACGGACAGCTGCTTACAAAATAGAATGGCCAATTTGATTACTGTTTTTGATTGCGCATCATGAGCACCAATATACGGAATCACAAAAGACAGTGTGTTGGGTGTAGCATTACATTTGCATTTCGTTTTATGACCCTAACATCTATAAAGAGAAATATTCATTGATCCCTCTCTCACTTATTTATTGGAGTTACAATTACTTTTTACCCAATGAAACCCCAAGTTTTTTCTTTGTTGGCTTATCTAATTACTTATTTGTTACATTTTACAAAAGAGAATTGGTTTATCTTTGGAACAAAATGCTACTTCTTGGCTCTATAAGAGTATAAATGCATCTGCCTTTACAGGCACACCACCTAAAATCAGTATTTTCTAATGCCCCATATTCTTTAATAGGTAGTTCCCAATTATTCTCATTATGAATCCTCACTCTGCGGCCTGTTTTGCTTTTTCATCCAACAGGAAAGCTTCCAAATCTATAGTTTTCTCATGTAGACCTTTCTGGCCACTAGAGAAATTATTTATTTTTTCCCCACCCGTGCCATAAAAAGTGTTTTTCTTCTAGAGACTGCAGGTACTCAGGCAGCAGATAGTGGTGGAGGGATGGTTCTGCTCACTTTCGTTTAGGGGTTCCTGCAAAGTTCTGTTCTCCCTACTGAGCTCCTTGGCCCAAGAAATATCTACCTTGGCCCCTCCTTCAGTCTTGTTAGAAATTAGTCTGCTCAGAACACAGCAATGATTTCTAGAGCGCTGCATAGCTATGCTCCACTAGCAAGAGTTCTGTTACCATACTGGCTTCAATATGAACAAATAATAACACCCCACTTATTCATCATTCACTTAGTGAAGGTATTGTTTGTGCCCGACTTTGTGCTAAATATTGGCATTATAAAATATGGCATAGCCCATTGCCTCTAAGATTACAAAACATCCCGTGCCTGTTGGTGCTACCAAGAGACACCTGTGTAATTTTATGGATGAGTTCTAAAAGGCCATCTTAGTTCAATCTTAGATTTCTTAACCTCCCAGAGGCCCTAATCAGAGCATATCTCTTTCTGAAGGAAAATGTTTTTATGTTTGTTTTCCATTCCCTTAACTGATTCACTACTGCCCATAGTCAACCTCTTTCAGATGATTTTATTTTGCTTGAAACCTCTCTATCTGGTCCACTTTCTCAAATTTGTTATTATTTCTCTTAACATTTTCTTCACAACATGTAGTACTTGTGGGATCACAATGGAAGTACTGAATAATCATCCATTTAAGCTTTATTTTAATTTTTCTGACACTTTCCATGTGAGATTATTATTATCATGATCATGATGGCAGAAAAATAATTAAACTAAGATTGTTACCCTGACAGGTGCTATTTCCTTTCTTTTTTTTCCCCAGTCATGGATTTTTTTTTCATTACGTTTTCAAATTCCAGTTAACCTACAGTGTTGTATTAGTTTTAAGTGTACTATATAGCAATTCAACAATTCTGTACATCACCCAGTGCTCATCATAATAAGTGTGTAATCCCCATCACCCATTTCACCCATGGCCCCTATCCACTTCTCCCCTGGTGAGCATCATTTTGTTCTCTGTTGTTAAGAGTCTGTTTTTTTTGTTTTTTTCTCTTTTTTTTTTCTTTCTCTGTTCATTTATTTTGAATCTTAAATTCCACCAATGGATTTTTATTGATAGGTTTTGTTCAATAACAAGCATTAGGACATATAAACAACTAAAATCCTGTGCATTGGGATCCCTGGGTGGTGCAGCAGTTTAGCGCCTGCCTTTGGCCCAGGGCGTGATCCTGGAGACCTGGGATCAAATCCCACGTCGGGCTCCCGTGCATGGAGCCTGCTTTTCCCTCTGCCTATGTCTCTGACTCTCTCTCTCTCTCTCTCTCTCTGTGTGACTATCATAAATAAATAAAAATTAAAAAATAAATAAATAAATAAATAAATAAATAAATAAAATCCTGTGCATTAATTAATAGATGTTGACTACTTTCATAAAACAGTGTATTTTTATTTTTTTTATAAATATACAATCTCCTAATCATTCAACGTTTATTATGAATAAATAATAATATAACCCTGTACCATATTCAAAGTATATATGAAAATATTCCTTTGTGTAATTCCTCTAAGATGCTCACAATGTAATAGCTTACACATAAAGAGACAGGAAATAAAGAGGTCAGACATTTTGAGTACCTTTTCTGTTAATATAGCTATAACCAGCCATGAAACCCTGTATCCTAACTCCACATTTAGTGTAGTTTTCAGTAGACCAGAAGATATGAGTAAAGAGATAATTATATTTTGGGGTTTTTTTTGTTTGTTTGTTTTTTGTTTTTTTTGTTTGTTTGTTTGTTTGTTTTGCTAATATTTACCTAACTCCTAGCTCAATAACCATGACATAGAAATGTGTTAATTCCTGTTTGTCTCACCTTTCCTTTTTTCCCTGTGCCTATGAAAGAGAAACTCTCTTGGTGTTCAGTAAACATTAGGGGACATTTTAAACATAAATTTTATCCTAATGCTAAGTAGATACTATTTGCAGAAGAAATGTGATATAAAGTTTAAGACAACTGAAGGAATGATTCAATATTCCACTAACAACTTTTGTATCAATAATAATAATAAAATAGTAATGCACTTAGATATGGATTATGAAATATCATTGCATTTTATGATACTTTTGTTAATTATAGGGGATTGAATTTTTGTAAGACTTTCTAGGTAAAATGATCATTATATTCAGAATGCTCAAAGAGCTTAATTCAGTCATCCAGTTCCTTGCCACTGGAAGTTAAATTGAAATATTCTGTCCAGATGCAAGTCCAGTATTCCTTTTCTGCTATGCTTCTCTTTCACTTCGGAAACAGCTACAATGTCATTTAGGCAAAGAGGAAAGGTAAAAGATAGAAACAACTCTTATTCCACTTGCGATGGAGTATTTAAATGATGGTCAACCATCACTGCGGGTATTTGCATCTTACTTAGTATCTTGTACATATTGTTAAGTGTCTAACTGAAACTAAGAAACACAAATTCCTGTTAGTAGCCAAAGTTCAGCAACACAAAATTCATATCAAATCTCCTGAATTTATTCCTGGTATGAGATCTCTAGATTAGTGATCCAATGATGATCCAAGCAGCTGAACAGCAATAATTTTATCCTCAACATATCAAAAACACATTTAACTGCTTATTCAGTGATAATATAGGAAAATTTTTGAAGCAGTTGTTTTTAATTAATTCATACAACTAGGATTCTTTTTTCATTGAAATATAGTTAACATACAATGTTACACTAGTTTCAGGTGTACAACATAGTGATTCAATGAGTTATTATTTTTTTCTTAAGATTTAATACTTATTTATTCATGAGAGACAGAGGGGGCGGGCAGAGACACAGGCAGAGGGAGAAGCAGGCTCCATTCAGGGAGCCTGATGTGGGACTCAATCCCGGGTTTCCAGGATCAGGCCCTGGCCTGAAGGCAGCACTAAACCACTGAGCCACCCACGCTGCCCTCAATGAGTTTTTATGTCATTGTGTATCTAATAATTTTGAGTGATTAAAGTTTAAAAGATAATTTAAAAATTTTTATCAGAGTGTTATATAGAAAAGTCTTTTTTTTTTGTAACGTATGCAAATAAAAAGTTATATATGTGGGTAAATTGTTTTGTCCTTGGGTGTGATATTTTAATTCATCTTAGTGGCATGATCCCCTTTGAAAAGAAACTCTTAGCAATTATGTTAGAACAAAATTGTCAAGCACTTAAACATATTAATTAGTACAACTAATACTATAGAACTCATCAAAAACAAATTACAAGAAGAATAAATAATAAAATGAATAGTGAAAAATATCTAAAATATTTAATGTAAGTCATATGATTTTCATCAGCAATTTCCAAGAAGTAAATGGCAAAGATTGTAATAAGCCATGGGAAAAAAATAACCTTGCTTACTTAGCTTTGTTTTGGCTAGAATGTCTAAAACTATAGCCAAGAAGTCTTCTAGTGAGCTTGAGAAGAACCTGACTTCCAGCTAAACTAGCTCATGACTGAAATTGGAATGTTTGAGAAAATTCAAGGGACCTGGCTATGATCCCCTTTGAATTTAGGAAATCATTAGGAGCATAGCCACCGAGCTCATAGAAAGGTTAGTCATCCAATTTGTGCCCTAGGTTCATTTGTGGTTATGTATGAGTATCTAACATTCCAGAAATAATATTTGGATTTTATTTCTAAATTTTTTGTCATTTGCATAGCTTTGATTTTGACCAAAACATTTCTGTACAGATCAGATAGTGTAAGGCACCAACATCCCACTTGGAGATGAGATTACTAGAGTGTCACCATAATAGCTAGCTTGGTTCCAGTCCCCTTGGCAGGAAGATGTCATGAAGGCATATGCTACATAGGGAGAAGATGCTACTTCTGTCATTTTTACTCTCTTCTCCACAAATTTCCTGGCAAGAGAAATATCACAATTGAGGAGGAAGAGAAAGAATCCATTGCACAGAATTTTTCTTTTGTGCAGTCTTATATGGCATTATATATATATATATATATATATATATATATATAATCTCTTGTTACACATGTAGAAAGAACGTTTCATTAGGTGAGAAATAGTCTACACATTCTGGGAAATTTCTTGGCAATTCTTACAGAGGTGAGGCAAAAGTCATAAAGATCAAAACTGAAAAATTGAACAAAGTGGTAAGGGCTGATAAATAAAATCAACACCTAAACCTAATCTGTGAAAAATTAGCTTTTCCACTCAGTCATTGACCCCACTACGGACAGAAATGCTCAGGAATCTTCAGATAAAATAATTACATGCAAAATTCTAGTTAGAGTGAAGAAAAACTGTTCTCAGATTAATATTATTAAAGAGGTCTACAGACCTGAATAAAATCAGGCAAAAACGTGGGTTTTTGCTATTATGTAACTTACATCATGGTCCAAAAGGACCAGACCTATGTTAAGGTCAATCTTCATGATTGTTGGAGAGCAATTGTGCCAACCTAACAAGTACAGCCTTGGGGAAACTTCAGAATCTCAAGAACCCACTCCAGTCATTTCTTCTGCTTTATTTTCATAGCTCTCAGTTATTTGGACTTTTTTTTTTTTTGTCTTTTTTTTTTTCTTGGTACCAGAATATCCTTGTACTTACCTTTGCCTGTTCATTCTCAGGCACACTGAGCTGACGGATATAATCCACGTCTTAGCTTTCTTGCTCTCTCCAAAAGTAACCACATAGCATCTTCCTGACTTTCCCTAGTTTAAAAAAAATACATGAGCCTTCCAGATGTGTGATGAGGGCAAAAGCATCATTTTTGAATTGCCACAAATTTCCCAGAGGATAAGATAGACCAAATAAGATACTAAACAACAATAGCAACATGAAAATGATACCCTCAATAAAACCTGAGAGCAGAAAATCCTGGTAAACTTCACGACGTGGGTGGTATGACCAACCTGAGATCAGAACATCTAGCAGATCTAGCAGGCATCAGAGGGAAGTGAAAAGAGGTTGTTGATGGACCCTACACACTAAAAAAAACAAAAACAAAAACAAAAACAAAAAAACAGATACATCCCAAAATAAAGGGATGTTTCTTCCCATTCTGACTAGAACCTTGGGGGGGTGGACTGAAAGTCAGTCAGTGAAATTGTGAAAATCCCTTACAGATTCTAACCTGGTGATGAGTATGAATACCATACAATTTAAAAAAGAAAAACTGTATGCATGGATATATGAGAATATATGAGCGTTTATAGTATTGTGTTGGTATAAGCTCCTATGACCCTCTGAAGTATCCATCAGATACTCTTTTAAAATGACAGAGCCTACTCATGAGGGAGTATACTGAAAATAGAAAACAAATTGAGCATGAAAAGAACACTAGGTCAAGAGAAATAGAAGTTGAAGGAAGTTGTGGAGGTTAGCAGATGAATCAATTTTTGTTAGCAAGAAAATTCAAAAGCCCAGACAAGAGAAAAAAAAAAATCTAAATAGAGTAAATTCAACATTGAGACACATTACTTTGTAAATGAGCTTCATATATTCTCCAAAATAAAAACCAAAAGAATGTCCTGAGTATAGATTTTTTCACAAAGGGATTTTTCTAAACCCTCAAGGATCACAGAGTCACTGTGATCTTAAAACTGCTTCAGATCAGAATTCCTTTTATGAAGTGAATATAGCTTTGTTATCAAGTCCTAATCAACATTTAATTGAAAAATAAAACCAGAAATCTCAAGTATGAATATCAGTATGAAAATCTTAAACACAGGTTAGCAAATATCTTACAACAGTGAACAAGAAAATATATCATAATCCAGTGAGATTCTTTAAAAAAAAAGATTTTATTTATTTATTTATTTGTTTGTTTGTTTGTTTGTTTATTTATTTATTCATGAGAGACACAGAGCGAAAGAGGCAGAGACATAGGGAGAGGGAGGAGCAGGGTCCCCGCAAGAAGCCCAATGCAGGACTCCATCCTGGGATCCCAAGATCATGACCTGAGCTGAAGGCAGATGCTCAACCACTGAGCCACCCAGGTGTCTCAATCCAGTGAGATTCATTTCAAGAATGCAAGGGTGAAAAAAAAAAAAAAAAAAGGCAAGTTGTTTCAATGAGCGCATCTATTATTATAATTTATCATATTAATAGATCTAAGAAGAAAAATATAGATGCTGAAAGGGCTTTTGACAAAAATCAAGCATATCCATATTAAAAAATAGTAAAACGAAACTTCTAGATTTAAAATTATTATTAATCCAACCATCTGTATTTCAATTAATGCATACTAGTAGCATTTCTTCTAAAGTGAGGGGAAAGAAAAGGATACCTGGTGTTGCTCCTACTTTTAAACAAATGGTCAATGTGTCTATATAAGAGAAAGCAATCCTAAACCCAAGAATTAGGAAGAGGCAAAACTATATTGCAACTGCTATGATTTTGTGTTTGTGTGTATGTGTGTCTATAAAATGTCCAAGAATACCCAATGAAATGCTGCAAATGGTAACAGAATTGGCAGAGTTGGTAAAGGAGTAGGATAATAGAATTCATATAGAGGAAGCTAAAAGTAAGCTTTTTATATTTAAGAAAAATATTTTTTAGGTAAACAAAGAAGACCTATTTATACTATCAGTAAAATATAAAATACCTAACAAAATTCAAATGAAATTTGCAAGTGTTGTATGAAGAAAGTATTAAAACAATTCTAAGAGTGACAAAATAGAATTGAACAAATGAAAGGATATTTTTGGATAGATCCAACATGAAAAACATCAATTCTACTTAACATACAGTCAATTAAAAAAAAAAAACATACAGTCAATTTTATGTGATTTGTGTCAAATAACCAACATTTCCCCCCCAAAGGTGGACAAATTGATTAATTCTCATGGAAAAATAAACAAGATTGAAGAATGAGAAAATAAGTCAAAAGATTAGGGTGCTACGCAAACACAGTGTTAAAATGTGAAGTTTGTATAATTTAATCCCTGTGACATCAGTGATTGAACAGATAGAATGATGTGAAGAATAGGATGTCCAAAAAGACACACACACACACACACAGAAATTTGACATATGGTAAAACTAGTATCTCAAATCATGTGATGAGTGGTTACTTTCATAAAGCAATGGATAATTGAGAAGCCATTTGGAAAATTCACAAACTGCAACCTGAACTTCACATTGTGCAGCAGAATATAGATTAGAGATTTAAATGTGGACATTCAACGCTATACCTACTAGAAAGAATGGTTGATTCCCATCATAGTCTTGGAGTTGTGGGAACCTCCATATGATCTAAAATATAGAATGAATAAGAGAAAAAAATAAAACTGGATAAAATTTTAAAACATGCAAGGACATTTATACCATAAGCAGAATTAAAAGACAAAAGACTATGAGAGTGGAGGGAAGATATTTACAATTTATACACAGAGACAAATCTCTTCCATGCCGCTATTATCTAGAAAACATGATTTGTTTAATAAAAACAAGCTAAATATGCAAGAAGGCATTTCACAAAGGAGGAAAGGAATATTTCTTTCCTCCTTTGTGAATCAGATAAGTTCAAATTGCATAAGAAACAATCCAAATGCTCCTAATAAAGACTCCAGTTATTGGACTTGGGGTCACATTAATGCACTATGGCTTCATCTTAATTATATCTCCAAATACTCTACTTCCAGAAAAGGTCAGATTCTGAGATTCTGGGTGGCTATAGCTGGGGGATGGTAGGGCATTATTCAACTCAAGATAAGATAGATGGATTTATCAAATTCTAATATTCTAGCATCATCATGAATTCCTTGCACCTTTACTTTTTCTCTTTTTTAATTGAAACTACTGTTTGGGAGAAGCCAAAATAAGTAGTAATCCATTCAAATATTTTTGTTTTCCTTGAACCATACAATGTTAGGACATTTCCTAATAATATCTCCTGCAGTTACTATGAGTTGGTCATTACCAGGCTGATTGAGTGGCCCATCAAAATCAATGCTTTCATATTTGCTTTGAACTTAAATTTAAAATTAAAATCAGGTTTCAGGTAGAAAATTAACACTTAAATAAATTCATTGAGAATGAACTATTTGTTGTAATTGATCTACAAAGAAAAAGTCCAAATCCTACCACTTTTCCTAACTATAGTAGTCATGATGCTTTTGGATTTGAGTAACTGAATTCCACCCCCTAACATAACTAGCACACACATTTCATCATTTCACATACTGTCAGGAAGTAGATGTTTCCATGTAGTCAAACTCCCACCCTCTCACACTGCCCACGCAGCCCACGGAATCTAGGCTCATTAGTTTTCTACCCTGACATATTTTGTATCTTGTAAATGGCTTCTACAACTCCAGACATAATATTCTCATAAAGGATCATCTAAACTTGGAAGAAAGGGATGAAGTTGCACTTGTACTTTTTACTTGCCAATGTATCTTGTTTTTCATGGAGAATTAAATTTTTCAAGGAAATATCTGAGCAAATTTCCTTTGTATGGCATTGAACAGTACACCACATGTCCATCCCTAAATAAACTGCTGGGAAGTAAAACAAGACCACTTTGACTTTCTTATATCAATCCTGATTTAGTCCCTGGGACAGGTTGCATGGCCACCAAATGTGGGATTCTATTAATGAAGACGGTGAGGATGGTACTTGTTAGATAGGTAACCCACTCCCTAGATGTGAGGTATCTTCCATTCTAACACATAATTATCCTTCTAAAAATGATGATTTTAATTTCTCAAAAATCTCAGGGCAAATAATACTTCATCACAGAGGAAAGAATTAAGTGGACATCTTTTTCTGTTGGGTCATAAGGTTAAAAACTCCATGGACTGGAAAATAATATATCTTTCAAACTTTCCTTGGGAAGATATTTGGTATCCACTAGGAAGTGAGCTTTAAAAGTCAGAGATTTTTGTCACTTTTGTTCACTGATGCTCCCCAAGCCTTGCACTGTGCCTGGCATATAGTCCTTGCTCAAGGAATATTTGCTGATTATGTTGAATAACTAAATGGGTCTCTTTACATACAAAGAAGGAAGTAGAAAAAAAATAGAGCTTAAGAATTTGAAAAATCTCACATGCATTTCTCATGACCTCAGTGTAGGAATGTAGGAATCCTTGGATATATTTTTGCTCCCCAACTTGTTATGTTTTACTCTCAAAACAAAAGCAAAACCAAACACAAAATACATCTCAGAGAAGGATGTGACATCTCTGCTGTATCCTTCAAAGTATTCCCTGCTCTTGGTTGGTAGATTGATAGTAGAGTATAAAAACAGTGAAGATGCTGGGAATGAAAACGTCTTTAATATGCATTTGACTCATTTTTTTTCTAGTTTTCCCCACCTAGTCTCACTAAGGGGTTCTTCTTATGTATTATTTATATCAGCTGTGTCATATTTTTAAACATATGGGACGACCTGATAGCTCCTATGGGAAAGTTAGACTGAGCATAGGGTTTTCAATTTTGAAAAGTAGTGAAAGACCCCAGACATCAATTAAAAAAAAAAGTATGATATTGAAATCAGTTTGCCAGTTCATTAGGGAACCAGAGACATTTCTCCTAGATTTTCTGATGTATAATAGAAATGCAAAAATTGGGATGAAAGTTTCATTTTGCATGTTGGGAATTGAAAACCCAAAGCAAAGATGGTTGCTGTCGTGTTGATGTTTCCTTGTTGTTGCTACTGCTGTTATGACTATTTTTATCATTACCAGTTTATAGGTAATTTAAAAATTCTTTGGATATCTTTTTTTTTAAATAAAAATAATCAGCAGCAACATATTGGCCTGTCTCCGGGGGTATATGCATGAGAGAATGAACAGTGAGTGAGCATAGCCAAAATGTTGGAGGAGCAATTCAGGCATCCAGCAATCTGTTTTAACATTGACAAAGTAAGAGAGCATGACTCCAAGTTTGTTTTTCTGGGAAAGGTTTTTAACTGCAGAAATGAAAACAAGAATTAAATAATGCAGGCAAGTGTTGAGGGTAATAGGCATTTTAAAGCTGTAGTTGGAGTAAGTCTAGGCATGAAAGAAATCCTTACGGTACCACTTTCAGAATAATATGGGGGAGGAACTGGTCCTCAGATAGTGAGGAAAGGCCTGGGGCCGAGTGGGAAAAAATAGAGCTACCAGCCAAAAAAAAAAAAAAAAAAAATCTAGTGATTTATATTGTACAGCAAAGTGGCAGGTAATATTAACACCAAATCCATTGCAGCTATTATAAATATGGGAATAATTCATGTTTTCTCACCCATTAAATATGAGTATTCTGAAATTTAGAAACCTCCTACATCTATCTATTCTTAGTTCATCCATTAATTTTTCTGGTAAAAAAAATAATTTTCAAAATTAAGATCTACAGTATGAGTTTATAGCTATTTTCTATCCCTGCTGCTCAATAGGGTAGCCGCAAACCACATGTGGCACTTACATATACATTTACATGACTTAATATTGGACAAAATTTAAAATTTAATTATATGGTTCCACTTGCCATCTTTCAGTGCTAAATAGTCGTATGTGGGCTGCCACACTATGGGATAGCATGGATATGGGACATTTTCATAATCACGGAAAATTCTATTGGATAGTCCTGCATATAAACAATAAGTTAATGCTAAAACATGAGTAGTCATGAACTTCAGTCTCCAAATCAAATATTCTTAAAACACTATTAGAAAGGATATTAGGATGAGGATAATATGCTTGGAGTAAGCAATTAACTTTTCTGAGAAATAAGAACCACTTTTGCTATTTTGTACCTAGGATGTAATGGGTATGAGTCCCCTCCTCTCCTCTCTGACTACACTTTCATTTCTTTCCCCTGTATTATACCCTATAGGTTCACAAAGAGGTTTATTATCCTGAACACTGACCCAAACTTCAATTTGTTTTTGATGAAAAGTTCCACCGTTCCTGTGTCCCTACACCCTCACTTTCTCCAGGAATTTTCTGTATCTAACCTGGGTCTTGGGTCTTCTAGAACCTTTGTCTCCTCTGGTTTGCCTGCCTTTTTAATTCCTATACTTCAGAATTGTTTTGCTCCGGGCGAATTTCTAGTTTCTTTCACTACATAATCCTGATTTTTTCTAAAAAAATAATACTATGCTTCTTGGCACAGAGAGATAAATTAATTATATCATTAAATGTTATTGAGTGCCAACTGTAGAGAAGCCCCCTAATGGAATATCCTCCATTCTAAGCAATGCTTAAGAAACCTATAAAGTCCTAAGAATTAACATTTTCACTTAAATATTCCCTAGCCTGATGCATTGTACTAAGTCCTCTCATCTAAACTTTAATGATGTGTCCTAAATTCTGTGGTCATTCCATATTGTTCCACATAATATCTGAATTCTTGATTGGTCACATATTATTTTCAAAAGCTTGAGTTCATACTATAAGGGATGACTTTTGTGTCCTTTGTGGCTCTTCACATGGTATCCTGTAACCATTAACTTGCTCTGACCAATAATTTTTCTTTTATTGATAATAAAGTTGGGTTTGACTTACTATGAATATATCTCAATGTCACCATGCAACAAAAATTCCCTTGATGTTTAATCACAAACTGTGATGGTACCTCCATATGGGAAAATATTTAAGATTTCCTTAAGCCAGGAATGCTCATCTCTTCAACCAAACAGTGGAGCTGTTGGCTGATTCACAGGCAGCTCATCGCTGATGGCAGTTATTTCTCTTCTACCCATTTTCCTGCACCCCCAGCATCGTCAGCGCATGGCTGTTCTAGTAGCTTCGACACCTGTCGAATGGAGCATGCTCACCAGTCTCTGATTGTGGAGGGCGAACCAGTTCACACATCACTAAGTGATGCCACTAAACTCTTTCAAAATCTCTAGAGAATGGTGGCATGAATCAAGGGGGGGTTATAGGTTTTCTTTACAAATGTTCTATTCCCTAAAAGGGTCATTTCATTGTTGCCAGTCCTTCACTTTTGCTAATGTAAATAGAGTTAGGAGAAAGGTAGTCATGAGTACAGTCGATCCTCTAACTGAAATATCAGAAATCATTTTTTTATGGGAGTTCTGGTGTGAGAAATGGAGCAGCAAGAACTCTAAGATGGCTCCTGCCCTGTGACAACCTTGACTGCGTTATGTCACCTAGCAAAAGGGAGTTTGCAGGTATAATTGAGGTTCTTAATTGATGTTAAGACACACAGGTTATCAGAGTGATTTAATCTACACCCATGAGCCTCCTGATAGGAGAGCATTCTCTGGCAAGTCACAGAAGAGAAAGTCGGATAGATTTAAAGTGTGAGGGATTTGATGGGATGGAGAATGACTAGGAGGCAAGGATCTGAGGGCAAGTGATAGCATCTGAGAGCAGTCCCAGCAAGATATCCGGACGTCAGCCCTATAAGCACAAGTAATTGAATCCTGCTGATAAGGTGAACAAGCTCCACAGCGAATTCTTCCTTAGAGCTGAGGGCTTCCAGTAAAAACCCAGTCTAGCCAACACTTCATTTTGACCTTCTGAACTCCTGAGAAGAGAACCCAACCAAGACCTTTGATCCACAGAACTGTGAGCTAATCAATGGGTATTAATTATTTTAAGCCAGAGTTTATGGCAATTTGTCATACAGCAATAGAAAAGTAATGTATGGGCAGCCCGGGTGGCTCAGTGTTTCAGCGCCGCCTTCAGCCCAGGGCCTGATCCTGGAGACCGGGGATCGAGTCCCGTGTCGGGCTCTCTGCATGGAGCCTGTTTCTCCCTCTGCCTGTGTCTCTGCCTCTCTCTGTGTCTCTCATGAATAAATAAATAAAATCTTTAAAAAGAAAAGTAATGTAATATTTTTATATGCTACTATGACCACTCTGATGAATAGCAGACTCTCACATTGCGCTTATTTAATACCAAGTGGTCCTCTGAACACTTCACAAATGTTAATTAGTACTCTTAACACCATATAGAAAAAGCTATTATTTTCCAATAGAGTAAGAGTAAGTGGACACCAGATAAACTGAAATATCATGGAGGAAGGGAGGAAGGAAAGAATGAAGGGAGGAAGGAAGGAGGAGCAGGAAGACAAGGAAGAAAAGGAAAGATAAATACAGAAGAGCTGTAGAAGCAAGTAACAATTAAATTCCAGAGAAAGACAAACATTTAATAGGCAAACAGAGATGAGAGACCATATTAAAATCTGGATCTGGATATTGGAAGAGTAAGCTTGCTCTGGGTAGGTAAATTTTGCTGCAGTTAGGAGAAACCACCTGAATGTATGATACCACAGGCAGACTAGTGTGGCTGACCTGAATCCAGGCATGGGTAAACCATGGAGTTAGTCTTCCCTGCAAAAGGGAGTTGGTGGGGAGGCAGGATGGGGGATGGAATGGAAAGTAGAAGAAGATCCTGAGTTTCACAGGACTTATATCCCAAACCATTGCTGGAGGAGACAGCCTGAAACCACCCACAAGGTATTACAAATCAGAGGGAAATTGAAAATAATTAAGGTTCTTTTTTTCTTTTTTCTTTTTTAATTTATTCTTGAGAGACACAGAGAGAGGCAGAGACACAGGCAGAGGGAGAAGCAGGCTCCATGCAGGGGGCCCGATGCGGGACTCTGTCCCTGGACACCGGGATCATGCCCTGAGCCAAAGGCAGATGCTCAACCACTGAGCCACCCGGTGTCCCAATTATCAAAGTTCTAATTGAGGTCTGACCCACTTGAAATTTTGATCAGAAGGAGGAATGGAACAAATCCTCATCTTTGCTATCTGATAGGGAAAGAACGGGTCTTTTGTTGGGGAATATTACTGTCTACTTCAGTCTCTACTGTTGTTTGTGTACAAAATGTGCAGGTCAAAATCCAAAAACTATGACATGTACAAAGAAACAGAAAAATGTAACCCATTAAAAAAAAAAAAACAGTGATCAATAGAGTGGACCTACACACAGTTTATGTTGAATTTAAAAAACAAGGACTCCTCTAAAATAACTGTTTCAATATATTAGACAGTTTTAATGAAAGAAGGGAGAAAGATGGAAAGATGAAGTGATAAAGCAGAAAAATGAAACTGTAAATCAAATTAAATTTCTAGGACTGAAAAATTTGGTGACTATTCTGAGAAATTAATGGGATGATATCAACAGCGGAAATGACAAAGGGTAGATAAGGTCTGAATGAGAACAAGTCAATGAGAATTTCCCAGACTAAATGGAAAAGAAGAAAAGAATCCTTTTGAAGACTTTGGTGCCTGTAGTGATACCAACCTTGTAGTCTAGGTATTAGTAATTTTTGTTTCCTTTCTTTTTTTTAGTTAGTTTGGATACAGCTGTATTTGTGGAACATTTAAAAAAATGCTTTGGATTTTATTGATTTTTCTCTATTGCTTTTCTCTTTTTATTTTCATTATTTATGCTCTTTTTGTTTTCTATCATCTCCTTTCTTTACATTTAATTCACTTTTTACATATATTTTAATTTTTAGATGAAAACTTAGAATATTGATTGAGACCTTTCTTCTTTTCTGATAGAGGTATTTAGTGAGAAAAAATTCTGCCTAAATCTGCTTTAATTGCATCTCACACATTTGATATATGTTCATTTTTGTGCTGTTCAAAATATTTTCTAATTTCTCTTGGGACTTCTTGTTGTTGTTATTTGGAAGTGCATTTTTTTTTTTTTTTGGAAGTGCATTTAATGTCTTATTTGAGCATTGTACAGGGATCTTTCTATTGATTTCTAGTTAAATTTGATTACGGTCAGAGTGGCAAACTTTAATTGATTTCAGTTTGTTTTTAATTTGCTGAGATTTTTTTATGGTCTATTATATGATTGGCCTTGGTGAATGCTTTATGTGCTTTTGAAAATAATACATGGTTTGGTCAGATGTTGCAAAATGTACCATAATTAAAAATTGGTTGATAGTGTTATTCAGCTCTATTTTATCCTAGATTTCATGTCTAATTTTCCTGTCAATTGCAGAGAAAGGAGTGCTAAAATTTCCTGTAATGGCAAATTTGTTTACTATTCCTCTTGTTTATATTAGTAGTTATATCACTTATATTTTATGTAGTTATTGATACAAATATAGATCCACCATTTTGTTATTTGTTTTCTGTTTGTCCTCCCTCCACACCCTCATTCACCATTTTGTTCCCTCCTTTGGACCATTTTCATTTTTTATTCCAAATTTAATCTACCCCTTTACTTTTTGCTGTGTGTTTTCATATTTTCCTTTTAGTTGTTACTCTAAGGATCATATTATACACACCTAATGTATAGTCTACTTAGACTTATGATTTACCACTTCAAAAAGTATATATAGGTCTTACTTTTGTATCGACTCAACTTTAGTTTTCATGTGTAATGTATTTTATACCTTGAGGCCCACCAGAAAAACCTTGTAACGTTTGCTTTCATGCGTATTTTTAAGAATTTAAAAGACTACAGGCAGTTTTTTGCATTTATCCAGCTTTTTATATTTATGGTGAATTGTTAACATTTCTGTCGCTCTTCATTCATGAAACTCCATGTTACCCTCTGGTATCATTTCCTTTCATCCTGAAAAACTTCCTTTATTTATTATAAAGCAGACACACTGCTGACAAATTCTTTTAGTTTTCTTTAATCTAAAATGTCTATTTGTGTCTTCTTTCCTGAACTGTGTATTCACTTGGTATAGAATGTGTTCACGTTTGCTTTCTATCAGCACTTTAAAAATATTGCCTTATTGTCTCCTATCTTCTAGGTCGTTGATGTAAAATCTGTATTTATTCAGGGACATTCCTGTTTATAGCATTTATATTTCTACCCTAGAGGCTTAAAACATCTTTTTATTCACTTTTGGATTTCTGATGTTTTAGCGTGATATATCTTGGTGTGCTTTTGAGTTTATCCTCTTAGGAGTTTGCTGAGCTTCTGGAATCTGTAATGTATGTCTTTCACCAATTTGGGGATGTTCTCAACCATTATTTTTTCAAATACTTTTTCTGTACCCAATTTCTTTCACCTCTCCTTCTGGGACTCAAGTGACACAAATGTTAGATCTTTTGAAATTGTACAAATCTCTATGGTTTCATTTAATGTTTTTTAGTTTTCCTTTTCTTTCTGTTCTTCAGATGGGATGATTACTATTGATTTATTTTCCTTTCTCTGTTGTCTTCATTCTGCTATTAAGCCCCCTAGTTATATTTCATGTATTTTAGTTTTGGGTTCTAAAATTTCCATTTTGTTCCCTTGCATAATATCTATTCAGTGCAAAATATCCTTTCAACATTTATCTTTCCATTTATTTCAGGAGTATTCAGCTTTACTTCATGCAGCACAGGTATGATGGCTACTTTAAAGTTTTTATCTGAAAATCAACAATTGAATCATTGGAGATTGACTTTTTTTTTTCTTTTTTAAGATTTTATTTGAGGAAGAAAGAGAGAGTGAGAGGCAGAGAGAGAGGGAAAAGACTCCTTGCTGAGCAGGGCCTGACAAGGGGCTTGATCTCAGGACCCTGGGATCACGAACCGAGCTAAAGGCAGATTTTTAACTGACTGAGCCACCCAGGCACTGCCGAGGGTTCATTTTTTTTTTTTAAAGAAATGGGATTTAATTAATTGATTAGATAGATTTATTTAACTTACTAGATACCCTTTCTTCTTCATGTGTCAAGTATTTTGAATTATATCCTGGGAATTTTAAATATATTATGAGATTCTGGAGGCTGAAAAAATATTTTTTGATCATACTGATTTGTTCATTCTTGCAGGCAGTCAACTCAGCTCACAATTAACATGGGCAGCAATTCTAATGTCAGTTCAGTTTTCGAGCAGTGCGCTAGGCTATCTGGGTTCACCATACACATATGACACTCCAGGGTTAGTCTGAGACATGGGTGGTAATTTATGTCATGATTTTCTTCTGATAGCCTTTATGGTGTTTCTTATGTTTTCTTACATGTATGCACAGTTCATATGTAAACCTTTGACTTGTGTTAGACCTTGCATGGTGTTAGAGGCGTCTCATATCCAGCTGTCTCCACTCAAGGATTTCTCCATATCCTGCAGGTATCAGGGACTCATTTTCACAGTTATGAGTGATAATTTTGGTTTACTTTGTTTTGTTTTTGGATTTTTCAACATATAGGAGAGAAGAAAAGAGGAAAGATGAAAAGCAGAACAGGGACCCCTCTCAGACTGTTTGACTTTTTCTAGTCCTCTAGCCAGGAAAACAAAACAAAACAAAACAAAACTTAGACTTTTTGTTTTCTATGTCTCATTTAGAGTTCATTACTTGGGCCAATGTTAGGACAAAGCCAAACAATAAAGGAGAAGACAGTAAATAAAGAGGAAACTCCCCCACAGAATGGTTCATTCTTCAAAAGCTAATTTCTCTCCCAAATCTATCCACTGTTCTTTATTCTTTAACCTCATGTAGTTGCTTTTGAAAAATGTCCCACAATTTTAATTGAGATCAGTGCAAGAAATGGATTTATATGTAGTTATTCCATCTTAGCTGGTCCTGGAATGCTCTCCTGAGGTTTTAATTCTGGTATTTGTATTTCTGTCTGGAAGTTCTGTTTTGGGTGATTTTTAAATCTTATTTATTTATTTTTTTTTGATTTTTAAATCTTATTATGTAGTCTTTATACTTTCTTGGTCGCTCTAGATAATGTTCAAGTTTGTCATCTACTTTCATTAGGGGACAAAGTCAATTTGCTAGAATATCCAATCTCTATGCTACTTTTCTTCTCATTATGAATAGTTCCAGTTCATATTCAAGGTATTTTTCCTGCTGTGCCTATAGATATTCCACTGCTTGCTAGTCTTTGTTTGAAAATGATATTCCAGGGCAGCCCAGGTGGCTCAGCAGTTTAGCGCTGCCTTCAGCCCAGGGTGTGATCCTAGAGACCTGGGATCCATTCCCGCATATGGCTCCCTGCATGGAGTCTGCTTCTCTCTTAGCCTGTGTCTCTGTCTCTCTTTCTGTCTCTCATGAATAAATAAGTAAAATCTTAAAAAAAAAAAAAGAAACTAATATTCCAGCAGTTGGAATAAACTCAAATGAAGTTCAAGATTTGAGAATCACTGGCCCACCTACTTCATGTGTGACTGTGTAACAAATCCATGTGAAGGTTGTTTAGGCCTATTCCACTCCACCCTCCTGCTCCATTTATTCTTCCCTTGTTCACCCTACTCTGTGGGTAGTCACAGCACCATTTACTGCAATTTCAGTTGAAGTTAGGTTATGGAAAACAAGTGTAGAGTTGGTTTGCCTTTACCCCAACAGGTGCAACTTTCTGTGTTTTCCCATGAAAATGGTAAAGGTCTTCCAGAGCAACACCTAACTTGCGTGGGTACTAGATTTTGATCTTTGCTCCCTAGCTCACAAATGTGTGTTGTAGAGATGGATGTATTCAGAATGAAAGTTACTTTTCTGTTTGTTATTCCACCTACCTCTTTGGTCAGACTTTGAGTCCAAACTCAGCCTACATGTTTCTTGTTCTCCTTTTGTATCTTTAATATGTGCTTATTAATCCAACATTTTAATTATTTACAATAGGTTTAAAAAAATAACTGTCCACCAAAGTAAACTGGAACTCTTTCAACCAAGGCTCTTTAGGGACAGATTTTAATTTGTTAGAATCCTCAATGCTCATCAGTACCCATCAACTATATGAAGTATCCCTCCCTTAGGGCATGACAAAATCATTTAATAATTTATACTCATGACAACATCTCTTTTCATTATGCAAGTTATGTTTAACTAAGCAAAAATACCACATGAAAAAGTTATGCCACAGGGTTTTATATCTCCCAAACAATTCTGAGTATATAAATCCTATGCCTCTGAAAGTATGTGCCCCAAATAGGTTTTTATTCTTTTTTCAGCTTTGAATTACTCTTTTTATTCACATTCCTCAAAGATAATTTAATATTCAGCTTAAAGTATAATTTGCTAATAAGTACTAAAGACTACAATTGTTAGTGAGCTCTATTACTGAGGATGTATTAAATCAAGTGAGAAGGGAAACAAATTAATGAATCTAATTGTTCTCCACTCCAGGCAGTAGTGTTCAGAGGTTAACAAATCAAGCAAGATTTTCACAAAGAGACTGAAAAAAGGGGGCTTTTAATGTAGTCATAAGTATGATGCCATGTGACATCTGAAGAACCCATGGGCCACTTTTAATTACTAGAAGACCTCACAGCTCATCATCTAATAGATTCCTAGTTCTCATTTCTGTCAAGAGACTTTGATGTCATGCTTACAATTTTATGGCTTAAAATCTTTGCTAATGCCCATATTCACTTATTACAAACTTTATTAACATACACATTCCCAAATGGTCTCCAATTTAGTTGCCATTAATTAACAACAAGATTAACTAAAGGACATATTAGAAAACAAAGAGTGTGCTAAGTTCCATAACCAGAGAGAATAAGAGCTTACAATGAGAGCTTTTCAAAAAGACCATAAGTAGCAAAAGTCAAGAGATCAATGGTCATTATCTAATAAATTAGATACTAAAAATGAAATTGTTAAAGTTCATTTTGGAATTAAAAAATGCTAATCCACTTCATACAAAAATTTTAAATGCCTGTTTGGTTAGATGGAAAATATATTTAGTATGTGCTAAATAATTTATAAATGGATGAATGATTCTAATATCCTTAAGAGAAAAATTTAATTCCCCTTTGATTACTTTATTATGTGTGCAATAAAGTTCACAGGGGGAAACCTAAAGTGCATAGATCAGAAAGAAAGACATATGTAGTAAAGGAAGATAGTTATAGGCAAGATGCATAAATATTTTTTAAAAAGTTAAATATTTAATTTTTATGTTATGGAGATTTCAGTGTTCTATGGATATTTTAATTTTTAAATTAATGCTTTACATAGTTTTGAATTCAATAATTTATTACAGTATTTCAAATAAAGTTTCTAATTATCATCAAATATATTATCATTAAATAACCAAATCATTTTATTTTGTTTCACTTTATTTTTTAATTTTTTTAAACAACACAAATCATCTTAAAATCTTGTCTTGAAGCATGGATAAAATTGTTTTTCCTAAAAACTATGGTTATTGAATTATTGATCTCACTCGTGGTCATTATTTATAGTTTCTTAGTACTTAATTAAATCCATTCATGTACAATCACAGATTTGGAAAAAGGAAAAAAAAAAGTAGAGGTTTATTCTGTCAGAATCTAAATATAGCTCTTTCTATATGAATTTCATGTTGAACAATAAATTTGGCCTTTTCATCGGTGTGTCAATTATTTTATTGAATAACCATTTATGGAGATTTTTAGTGTATGAATCACTAAATCAAGGACTGGAGATAAAAGGTGAATAAGAAACAGCACTGCCCAAAGCTCAGAAGTGAAAAGTATATAACAAGGACAATTGGAAGTCCAAAAGTCAGAAATGTTGGAATGGAGATTGCATGAAAAATCTCAATGCAAAGGGTAGAAAATGAGGATTTTAACTCAAGGATGAAAAGAAAACATGAAACTCTTCTTCTACTTAAATAATAATATGCGTATTTTCAAACAAGTGGTAGAAATAGAGTTTCTTGAGGGTAATTGGAAAACCTTCCCCTTCTTTGGAACAATGATGATGGCTGATGTGACTAAAATCTGAAACATAAGAATGAGAGTGGAAGACGAGGAGAAAGGGAAGAGGAGAACTAGAAGGAGGTCAGGGTAGTGGGAGGAGAGAGAAATGTGTATCAGTGAAGAATCAATCATTGGAGGGGAATTATAAGACCTATATGGGAAGCTATTTTTTGTAGAGAAGCAAAGAAGAGTAAGAAGTTGCCTTAAATATCTGTAGGTAGGAAGAAAACCTACTCTGAATTGGGAAATAGAAAGCAATTTTTAACATGAATCCTAACACTAGGGTTATATAAGAATGGAAAACAAAGGGGGACAAGAATTTAGCAACACATTAAACACACACACACACACACACACACACACACTAAAGAGTATATAATGATCTCACTTATGTTATATATATATGCATATATATATATTTATAAATATATATAATCATCTCACTTAGGTAATATATATATGTATAAAATTATTTTCTTACCTTCTTTGATTTTACATTAAATATTTTTATATCTTTTGGGGTGCCTAAGTGGCTGAATCAGTTAATCATCTGCCTCTAGCTCAGTTCATGGCCTCAGGGTCCTAGGATCAAGCCCCATAGAGTTCCCTGCTCAACAGAGTCTGTTTATCTTTCTCCCTCAACCCCTCCTCTCCACTCATGTTCTCTCTTTCTCTATCTCAAATAAATAAAGTCTTAAATATATATATAGGTGGGATAATGAATAGCTAATAGGCATTTTGCATGTATGTGACTTATTTATTTGCATGTGTATGTTTGTTTAAAAATATTTGATTTTATTTTACTAATTTTATCATTCTAATTATTAATATATGGGATAAAATCAGGTTTCATCCTCAAATGAAGTCTATATATTCACACATATTAGAATCTCAACAATTTTGTTTTTCCTATTGTCACATATATATTCTTTTAATCATTCCACAATTATTTATTGAATAGACACCACATTCAATGCTAGGGATATAGAAGTGAAAAGACATTTTGAAACCACATGTTAAATAAATATAAAAAGCTAAAGTTATTATAATCCTTCCTAGGTTGGTTTTAGCAGAGGTAACCATAGGTTTTTAACTACCCAGGGAATCAAAGTTGTGTTTCCATTGAACCAAAGTGAAAGAGGACCAAATCCCACAACATGTTCTTGTACATCAGTATGACTTAAAACCTCCCTTGTTGCCTACAGATGTTTTGAAATTCACGTGGTCTATACGGACAAACATTTAATATGTAAGTTCTGGAACAGATGTGTGTCTAATTGCTTCCATAAAATGAAATGTTTTGATTCTGCTTCTGCCACAGAGGAACATAGGAGATATCCTTCAGCAAAGGGCACCAGCTGAAAAACAATAAAAGAAGCTTTAAGCAGTTATCCTATGATTGGCGGCTGTCTTGCCCCCTTAGATTTCACAAAGTTCATTATTTATTAGAGCAAAGGAAAAAAAAAAAAAAAAGTTCCAGCTATTATGTACCTGGTTGAAAATTAAGTGTACAAATATTTGGAAACAAAGATGATTCGGGAGACAGATTTATATTGTTCTTTGGGATATTTTTTTTTCTATTTTGTTTTTTCAAAATAAAACTGCATTTCCTGTGTGAATCAATAAGGAAAGAGGAAGAAGGCAGTGCTTCTTCACTGAGCGCTGAGAATGCTGCTCTTGCTTATTCATGCCATCTACATTGCAGTAAGCAGCTATTATGTGCTAGGCACTGAGCTCGCTGCTGAGGACAGTGGTGAAAAAGGAAGAGTCCTTCCCTCACCTGCCTCACTTGCTTCCTGTCCAATAAAAAGGGTAACCTCGATAATGCAAGTAGTAAGTGAGATGAGATAAATATTCTTTGGTTTAGAGGTAATCTCTATTGATTCTTGTCTGCAGGTAGTAGCAAAATAAGCACAACCCGTTATAGAGTTACTGTGGCCAGTATAAATATTTAATCTTGCAGCTGTGCCAACTTTTATTCATATTGGATACCTAAAATTGAAGAGTCCAAGAAATTCTTAGAAATATTATTAGCTCCAAATAGGGGCACCTGGGTGGTCAGTTGGTTAACTGCCTTGAGCCCAGGTCATGATCTCAGGGTCCTAGGATCGAGCCAGGAGTCAGAGTCGGGCTCCCTGTTCAGCGGGAAGTCTACTTCTCCCTATCTCTCCACCACTCATGCTCTGTCTGTCTCTCAACTAAATAAAATCTTTAAAAAATATATTATTAGCTCTCATTCATCATCGATCTTCAACTGCAGTCATCCTTCTCTGAGCTATGTATGTGGTTAGTAAGCAGAAGAAACCACAGGGGGTACTTTCATGGTAAAGGAGGCATAAGATCCTAGACCTTAGAGGACTCCTCTACACCTTGGTATCTGTTTCTCTGTCATACCCTAAAAAATCTACTCTATAAGGGTAGGACCAATGTATGTATATTTCCTTCATCTTTATGCATCCAGAACTTAACATTGGGAACCTCTAGTCATATTGGACATGCACTAATGTGTGTTGACTAAATGATGAAATTACCTCTTTTAAAAGTGGTCATTGTAATCCGTTTGGCATCACTATACTTTGGTAAAGTGTTCAACCCTTTCTTTTGGTAACTCCTGGGGATCTGCCGCCTTCATACTGAGGGAGGCTCTAAAACCAGGCTACTCCCCTGGATAGGATGAAACTTTCAGGGTATTCAGACACCATTCTCAGTACATTCAGAGAAGTTCAGCTTTGAGTTTGATGGCTCTATAGATGGTGGAAGATAACTAGACCTAGTGCTATTCCCTGATCTATGAAATACTTGTTTGGGGTCTGTGAGTCTAGAAAAGTATACAAATTTAGCATAAGTCTATTATTACATTATTCATATTCCTATGTTCAGAGTAGTTTTTAAAAGGTAGGAAAGATCTCTTTCTAAGATGGCATTTATTAAGGAATCAGAGGTCAAGGGTTATATTGCCACTATGTGGCAACAGTTTATCTGACATGAAGTCAACCCCCACAGGAAAGCAGAGGAGGAGAGGTGGAGACATATACTCCAAACCTTTGAACTTGATTTTAACTGTCTGAGAAGCCTAAGAGCATATTGAGTCCAGCAAAGCAGCGAAGTTAATCATGCTTCTCCCTCCAGAGGTGTCTGAGGAGACAGTCTCAGCAGCCTCTCTTCACCATTTCTTTAACAGAATGTTATAGGTTTTACCTAACGGGGTTAAACCTACCTTTTGAGACCCATTTCCATCCACTTTGACCTTTTAGAATTAGTTGTTATCTAAATATCCTTTGTATTTTAAGTCTCTATGTTATTTTTCTTCCATGATCTATTTATTTCTTTCTCACCCCTTTTTTTTTTTTTTTTTTTTTAACTTGGTTTCTGCTGATGCTGACACTCCCCTCTCCCACTTTGGGTCAAACTGTCAATATAAAATGTGGGTAAACTATAGCCCTTGGTATGTAAAATATGCTAGCATTGTTATTAAATGACAAAGCAGAGCCCTCCTGGATTACTTCCTATCCTTCATTCTGTAGAGCCATCAATCACTAAGCTCTGTCAAGTTTATCTCCTAAATATTTCTTGATGTATCCCTACCCTTTTTGCATATTTACTAGTTCTCTTATTCATGCTTCCCAGTATCTGAGGAGAGCTCTTATAGACCTTACCTTGCCCACACTTCTTTCCTCGCCTTCAGGCTTATAATCCTCAATCCTCCCTCTACCTGGTGGCATCTCAGAGCCTTCAACTGAACAGCTACAGCACAACTCTGCCAATTGATATCCTCAGCCTTGGAGAAACAGGATAGGGCCTGGGGGCAAGAGAGGGGGTGAGGCAAGCAAACAACCCCTTTTCTCTATCAAGGGTGCTGCGTGAATTTTATTATTTTCAAAGAATGCCATGATGAAAACAGCATGAGGAACAAGTGCAAGAGCTAATGTAGGTTTCCACAAGTTAACATTATGTGGTATAATTTGCATATAAAATTCTAGAATTTTTAATAAGACATAGATGAACCCTCTTTGATCTTGCTTACTTCTTCAGTCACAGTTCCTGATATGCAGTTTGATTTCTTGTTGCTCAGTAAGTTTTGCAATTTTCGATGTGCACCATATTGGCTCTTTACTGCCTTTGACCTTCTGTCTGCAATTGTCTTCCCCTGCTTGTTCCATTCAGGATCAGTTCCTTCAGAGAACTTGTCCTTTTCTTCCCAACAGCCCTGTTAGGTTACATAACCCTCCATTTTCTTTCCACAGCATTCTTGTCATCTCTCTAATTTTCTTCTTCCATATGATTTTACAGTTGCCATTTTGGGGTCTGTTTCTTCTGTGTATACAGAGTTCTTGATTCAATGTACTTCTATGTTTATTGAAAGACTACCAATCAGTATTTTCATCGATTCATCATATAGCATTCTCTGGGTGATAAATCTCAGAGATTCAGTCTTAGAGAAGTTAAGAAGACTCCTAGGTACAGATTAGATTATACATATACTATGTATTTTTTTCTAGGTTTAACTGCATATTGTTATTATGGACATTCTGTTAACTGGCTGTGTTTCTAAAAGCATGCCTATAATTGCAGTGGATTGTAGTCTACAGTTTGCTGTCTATGGGCTGCATTTTGAAATAGACTGCTCTATAGGTGCTCCCACCCCTCCAGAGCATTACATTAGGGGAGTCAACTGTTTTCAGCCTGCATAGCATTAAGGCTCTTCAGTATCTTTGCTTCTTAAAATTTCTTATTCTACAGGCTTGTTGGGAAATATAACTTTAATGCTTTAGGCTTGCAAAATAACAATCATTTCACAGCAGCAATGCAACAAATGTTTGCGGTAGGTGCCTTTGCAGACCTGCAAGGCTATATACCCTATGCCTCTGAGAACTACCTTCTTCTGAAAGCCATGTCACATTACTTGAACAGCTAATTCTGACTAGGCCTGGGTTCAACATTAGACTTCATCTGAGCTGATCTACTTACTCAACTGAAATCAACATACTCAACTAGAATCTAGAATCCCGATTGAAAGATGCTTGCAACTTTGGATTTGATGAAGAGGGCCTTAATGTTCCCCTCAGTTTGACTAAACATTTGATAGATAATGTCCAGACTGTAGGCCACTGAACTCCCTTTCTGTAGAGCATTTACTTTAGAAAACTTACAACTAAAAATTCTTTTTCTGTCCCTTTAAAATATGTATGTAAGTCTTCTCCAAGCTTCTTGACAGTTTTATGACCCAGGAACATTTTTCTCAAGAACCAAAGAGCCATCCATCTATCATCAAGGAAGATCATACATGTACCTCTCAGTTTCTTTGGAGGGTGAAGAGCCTAACTTCAATGGGCACAAATTAGCAAACATAGCCAAATCACAGAGGAAAACATTTGTAGATATCCAGGAATAACTCATCATGTTCAACACACCTTATTGATCAGCCTTTCCATAAGCATTGACACATGCTTTTCCACTAGCTCAACTAGAACCCAAAAACTATCTTTTGTTTCAGTGGAGTGAAAGTCAGTCTCTCTCCCCTATTACAATAGTCTTAGATAAATTAATTCTTCATTGCTTGTTTAACCTCTCCAGGGCAATTTTTCTTTGACATGCTTATGAATGCATACTGATCACTTATGAAAACAAGACCTGTAAAGCAGTTATTTGACATGTGGAAGTAGAGAAAACCATTCTTCAGAATGATAAATGAGGTATATATAAAAACAGTAAGTAAGATAAGGGATAAGTTGCCATGAGTAAAAGAGAGAAAAAGAAAGGAAAGGGGAAAGAGAAAAAGAAAAGAAAGAAAGAAAGAAAGAAAGAAAAGAAAGAAGAAAAGAAAGAAAGAAGAAAGAAAGAAAGAAAGAAAGAAAGAAAGAAAGAAAAAGAAAGAAAAGAAGAAAAGAAAAGAAAAGAAAAGAAAGAAAAGAAAAAAGAAGAAAAGAAGAAAAGAAAAGAAAGAAGAAAGAAAAAAAAGAAAAAGAAAAGAAAAGAAAGAAAAGAAAAGAAAAGAAAAGAAAAGGAAAAGAAAAGAAAAGAAAAGAAAAGAAAAAAAAGAGCAGTTGTCTCAGTTGCTGGTGGCTTCCTAGGACCTGGCTGCAGACCCTGGGAAGAACTTGCTACAGTTGAAATCTAGGATATCCTATATTCCTGGTTTTTTGTTTAATTATTTTCAAATGAGTTACTTGTAACCTAAAATAGTCTTGGAGACAAAAAGTCGTTTATTCAATACAGAAACATGCCGATTCAGACTATTGACAATGTGTTAACACTTTTTGGCTAGCATGCAAAATCAAGTTGTGGGAATATGGATTTTGTCCAGTGTTTTCTCTAATATGCCTGCTTCACTTTGAGGTAATATATATTCCGTAGAACTTTCTGTCATCACTTCTAATTGTTACTTTTAAAATGTGATGTGAAGCATAATGTGATTACAGAGTCCGTAATCCTTCTGTGGAAATATGTCATTTTACTTTTCCATTTTACTGCTCCTACTCAAAGCAAAGATAATTCTTAAAGAATAATTAAAAAAAAAAAAAAGGCTAGAGAAAATCAGAGCTGGGGCAGAAACACTAGAAACCCATGTGCAATGAAAAGGAATGGCAAAACAGCACATTATTTTCCCTACCCACTGAATATTACAAGCCTTTTACATTTACAACCATATAGGATAAGAATTTGTCAAAAAAGGTTGTAATTAAAAATGTGTGGTAGGGAAGGCAAGGTAAAATAACTAATAAATGTATTAAAATAAGACAGAGAAGTTAAAAGTTAACCATGCAGAAAAAAAAACAAAAACAAAAAACATGCAGGCATTCCTCTTCTGAAGAAGTCAAAAGAATTTGACATAATACACACAATGAGAATGACGATAAAAATAATAACAGATCAACTATGAAAGTTCTGTGTGAAACACGCACTAACAAAGGAAAATGAAGGCACTTTACATATATGACATGGAAACATTAGGGGGCATACTGTAAATTGAGACGTGTAAACTAGCAAGTTACAGAAAAATATGCCTACAATTATTCCTCATATGAAATAAAACACAAACATATACGGAACACCCATCTGGATGGAATTACATGTAGATACATTTAAATTAATAAAAGAATACTATGTATATTTTTATACCAATAAATATGATCATCCAGATTAAAGGGACAGTGTACAAAGACAATCTGTATTTTTTAAAGTGACCTCTTATCCAGTAGAAAAATTGAGCGGTTCAATATCCATTAAAAAACGTGAAAATGCAATCACGGGTTTAAAATTTTCCAAAAAGAAAATTCTATCAAACCTTAATATTTTGTATCATAAATGTATGATACATAAAATTAAAATAAAAGAATCTGAAGTGCTAATTTAGGTACAAAAATTATAAATAATTACCAAATCGAATCAAAGAATTTATTAAAATAATAGTTTTAAAACATTTATCTCATAATTATAAGGGTGGCCTAACACTGAAAGAGCTATCAGTAGTATTTCACTAAGAAAGTAAAAAGACAATTTTATTATTACATTGATAGATGTTATAGATAATAAACTGATAAAATTCAATAACCATTTTCGATTGAAATAAATACCTATGAGTCAAAAATCTATAAAAAGTATTTGCCTTCGTGATATAATGAGCACTGGGTGTTATATGCAACTGTAAAATCACTAAACTCTACCTCTGAAACTAATTATATATTATATGTTAATTGATTTTTAAATTAAAAAAAATTATTTGTGGGGTGTCTGAGTGGCTCAGTCAGTTAGGTGTCTGCCTTTGTCTTAGGTCATGATTTCAGGGTCATGGGCATGAGCCCCACATCAGAGGCTCTACCCAACAGGGAGTCTGCTTCTTCCTCTCCCTCTATCTCTTTCCCCCGCTCATGCTCTCTCCCTCTCTCAAATAAATAAATAAAATCTTAAAAAAAAAAAAGTATTTGCCTTAAAGTTGATATTGTTAGGTATAATTTTCAAAGAGCTAGAAATCATGACTCACATACATATGAAATGAATGGTCATCAAAGCTTTTTTAAATTTATTTCTTTTTTTTTAATTATTTTAAACTATTATATAATGAAAGGACAAGTAGATATCATGGCCAGTTTGGAGAGCTTTACAGATTTGGTGTATATAAACAAGGCTGGAAAAGATTTCTGGATTGGATATAAAACTTGTTTATGTCAAATAGGACCATAAACCCTTGGGGTTATCTCTTCTACCAAAGGGAAATCATTTGCATCTCTACTGTTAACAAAACATCTGGGACTTCTAATAAATAGTACACTAGGAGCTAAACTAAGGACCTCTCCCTACATAATCGTTGACCCTTGGTCCCTTATGGCATTGGAAAGATTTGCTGCTCACCTTTGTGCCTTATTTGAAAGTTTCAGATAAATTTTCTGATAATACAGAGTGTCCACTAGAACCCTCCGAAATTATCATGCTTATTTGTGACACTAAAAACATTCCAACTGATGTCAGGATCATTATTTTTCTACCTTGATTCACTGTTTTCCTACCACTATTACTGTGTTTTTATTTATTTTTATTTATTTTATTTTTTTAAAAGATTTTATTTATTTATTCATGAAAGACACTTGGAGAGAGAGAGGCAGAGACATAGGCAGAGGGAGAAGCAGGCTCCATGCAGGGAGCCTGACGTGAGACTCAATCCCAGGACTCCAGGATCAGACCCTGGGCTGAAGGCTGCGCTAAACCACTGAGCCACCCAGGGATTCCCTATTACTATGCTTTTAGATTTTAAATTTGTGATGATTGAGTCAATGTTAGTTTTATTCTCCTCTGTATACCTAATGCCTAGGACAATAGCAAGTGCATTGTTAGGGCTCTTTATGTTTACATTAATAGACTGTATCTCCATAAGGGAAAAGCCTAGAGCTATTTAATCCACCTTTGAACATTCTTCTCATAGAGGTCCATAAATAACAGTTGAAAAAACTAATAATTTTTTTAAAGATTTTATTTATTTATTCATGAGAGATACAGAGAGAGACAGAGACCCAGGCAGAGGGAGAAGCAGGCTCCCTGTGGGGAGCCTGATGTCAGACTCGATCCCAGGACCCCAGGGTCACACCCTGAGCCCAAGGCAGATGCTCAACCACTGAGCCACCAGGTGTCCCCCCAAAATTAATAAATTTTAAAAAAGAATAAATTTTATCATTAATGCATTAAGAACTGTCCTATACAGACAGTAGATGAAACAATTAGTCCAAAGCAAAAATTAAGTGTAAGAAAAAAATTGAGTACTGAGCAAGAAGGAAATGAGAAATGAGAAATCTAAGAAATAAGCTGACATAGAATCATGCAGCAAGGAATACAAGTGAATTGCCCCAGAAAGGAAGGGACCAAACCAAGACCCAGGAAGGGTGATAAAAGAGCTCCCCTTCTTAATGGATATTCTTAAAATTATTTAATTTTATGAAAGAAAAACAAAAAAGTGTCACACACAAAAAAGAAAATTGTGTTTCTTGACCCAAACTTTTATACTTCATTTAGCAGAACAAAATCCTACAGTTAGACCCACCTTCCTTAGATGAGTTCTCTATCATCTGTTTCCAGCGTATATGATATAAACAGAAGGCAACTGATTCCTTTCCTCCACTGTCTTTTCAAATTCACATCATAGACTCTTTCTTCCTTGTGTCTTGAATAAACTCCCTAACTTCTGGCATATATTTGGATCCTGAGAATTCTTCCAAAATAAATTTGGTTTTCAAATCAGTTTCAGTCCTGCAATTAAAAATAAATGTCCAGGGGCACCAAGGTAGCTCAGTCAGTCGAGTGCCCAACTCTTGCTCTGGGCTTGGGTCATGATCTCACAATCATGAGATCGAGCCCAATGTTGGATTCTGAGCTCAGCACGGAGTCAGCTTCAGATTCTTTCTACCTCCTCCTCCCATGCTCTCTTCTCTTTTCTCTCTCTCTCTCTCTCTCTATATATATATATATATATTTATTTATATATTTATATATTTATATTTATATATTATATGTATTATATATTATTATAAATATATATTTATATATATAAAGTAAATACAATTCTTTTAAAAAATGTCTAAAATGTGATTCTTCTCTACTGACTTTGTTCTGCTTTAAGCAGAGAGGACTACAATGAAGTGGGGAAGTCAGGTCACTCCTCACTAGGCTGCCTCTGGCTTCATCAGATCTACAGCAGCAGAAGGGAGGAGAGGAAAGAGGGCTACATGATAATTACCATAGTGATTTAACATTATTGCTTTTAAATTTGAAAGTGTTCTTTCACTAAGGGCATTCTTTTGAACTTTTGGGAAAAAGAATTCCTCAATCACTGGAAATCACTCAGTTGTAAAGTTTTCAATACAAGCTGTGCCTAATCTGGCTGACTCCTTAAGACCTGTCCCCTCTCCAATCCATAATACACTTTTGAGCAGGATCCCATTTCTAAAAGATCTAATCAGAACACTTCTCTGAAGGATTCTATCACAACTCCTCAGTACCTCATTTTCTTTGGTCTTAAAATTGCTGATTTCCTGCTTGTGGTGACCTTTTTTCACTTGACTAAAAGAGTACCTGGCTGTACGTGCGACTTCATTTATGTCTTCTTCTCAGACATGGGTCAATTGCCAGTCTCTCTGACTCTTCAAATTCAGGAGACAAATACTATTTTTTTTCCGACTCTTTGAAAACACTGTAAACGAAATTTGGAGAAAGAGAACCTCTCCCCATGGTGGAGATTAAAATTCCAAGTAAATCTTAATCCAAATGAATTGTTGTTCCTGACTTCTCTAACTCTGTCCTTCTATAACCAAGAGACTACTGTTATGATAAGCCAGGATTTCTCAACAACAGCTCTACTGACATTTTGGGCTGAATAATAAATTTTTTAAATATATTTATTTATTTGATAAAGAGTAAGAGAGAGAGAGCACAAGCTGAGGGAGGAACAGAGGCAGAGGGAGAAGACGACTCCCTCCTGAGCAGGGTGCCTGATGCTGTGCTCGATCCCAGAGTCCTGGGATCATGACCTGAGCTGAAGAAAGACTCTTAACTGACTGAGCCACCCATGTGCCCTGGGCTGAATAATATTTTAATACATTATGTTTAACACATATCCTCCCTCCCCCACCTCCCCCCACTAGATGCCAGTATCAACCCAAACACTGACCACCTAAAATGTCTATAGACATTGCCAATGTCCCTTAAGAAGCAAAATTGACCTTAGTTCCAAACCACTGGCCTAAGGGACTATTGAAAATCACCTGCCTTATAAGTCCTATATGGGAGGTTTTGTACTGGATTTAGAATGTGGGCTATGTACCACTGAATGTTTTGTCTCTAAGAGTCCCATCTTAACATCCTCTGATGCCTCGTAACTAAAGTTTCTTCATCATCTCATATTCCCAGTGGTGCTTTAGCAGCCCAGGGACATCATCGTAGTGCTCACTCAAGATTGTTGCCGTGGGCGGCTGCCCTGTTGGCTTGTACCTTCATGCTGCTCAGCCATTAACCACTGGCCACATAGATCTGACTTCAGAAGTTGAGCTGTCATGTACTGAGGCCCAAGAATTGTTCAGTTTAGAAAGAATAATATTTCTTTGAAGGTGAAATTTTTAAATGACTCTGCAATGAGGGCCATTTCCAGGGAGAATAAGCCCTTTTGCACTCACATATAGCACCTTAAAACCAAGGATCTATTCTTGTAAGTACGCTTAACGTCGTACCAGTCATATATCAAAACATAACTATGGCATCAGAAAAACAAATCTGAGAACATCAGGAAATAAATCTTCCATACCTGTGCTATAGTACAAATGTGCATTTTAGACGGTTGCAATAGGATTCAGAAGAGAGTGAGTTGGGACGGGGAGCAGAGGAAAAATGTGATTGAATCATATTGTAACAGGATGAATATATATTTCTACATATATTATTATCTAAATATATTGCAGATATCTAAAATGCATATGCATTTTATTTTAAATTATTGAAAAATATATATGACACTGATATTGATTGTGGGGATTTATTAGCATTTGCACTTGAGCTCTTGAAGCCATGGCTGAGTAAGGAAAATGCCTCATTTAGGGGCTTATTTAGGTGAAACTAAAGATGTATTTTGATACATTTAAAAGGCAAGTCTTATTAGAGAATTTTTATAAAAATGATTTTCAAATTTTGTCATAGTTCCTGTTTAAATGCAACTTGATCGTGTTTGTTGATCTGAATCCTCACTCATTAATTTAAACCATCAATTTAATGGCAAAGTCATGTCTTTCACAAATATAAGGTGAACATGTGTCAAAGATGTTAACTTGATGATGAATGTGGGAACCATTAAAACCAATTCAAAGGAGAATCCAGAGAAGCACACATACATAGGAAATAAATTCTGAAATGAATTTGCAAATACATTTTTTTTTAAAAAAGGCCCATCAGGGCAAAAATCACTTGCATTCCACTGGGAACAATTAATTTCCATTTTATGGGCAAAAATTACCTGCATTAATCATTTTTCTATAACTTATAAAAATTTAAAATATCTCAAAACCAATGAAATATGTAGATAACCTGAAACGACAAGGTCCACAACAGACCCACTAACTTTTTCTTCACATTTTGAGGTCTTCCAAAATTAGTCCTGACATTTTCTAAAACTGAATACTGTATCTGTAGTTTTATATTGATCATTTATTAAATATCCTGAATTTGTGCCTTGATAATTGCTTAAATACAAAAAATAAATGGAGTTCATGTACTCTCATTGCCCTCATGAAAATATTATAATCAATTTTTTGTGTAAATTTCAATTGATGATGATGTCATAATTTTGGTAAGGGAAGCCATACTAGGACTTCATGACAAGCTTTTTGTCACGTGTAAGTGTAATCATCATACAAAACTCAGATGGAAGTGCATTAAGAATGTTTTAAGATGGCATAATAGAGTAACAAATACAGGATTAGTCCTTTACACTAGTGAAAATAATAATTTTAAATTAAATGGGCTAACAGATTTTATTTTCACATGGACATTTTGAATATTTCAAATAGTATAGTATGTTATTCGGCATATCAAATGTCAGATATTTCATTAAATAGACAATAAGTAAAAGCAACTGTATTAAACTGACATAATTTAATTCCATATACCTATGAGGGCTTATGTGTTTCCTGAAGAGAACAAGAATCTGATGCAAAATTAGAGGTAGCTATTTAGGCTCAGGTTTCTGTTCCCTTCAGGAGACTCTCCAAGTTGTTCGAATATTAACAGCACTAGAAAAAGTGGCTTAACGTTTCACAATGAGGAATGCAATGATGTCAAATCCTTGGGTCGGAGGTTAAGAAAAAAAAAAAAAACAATAGCAAAACAGATTTAGACTTGAAATTAGCCAAAAATAAAATTTATCTGCCTGCACAATTGTCAGGATCACAGCCCAACCGGTTGTACAGCCAAAATGTGCAATGAGGGTACCCCCTTGTGGTCAGAGGCGAAAGCAGCTTTGCAAGTGACAGTCCTAAATGCACACAGATGCAAAAATAGGATTTTAAGAGAAAATGGTCATAACAGAAGCAATATGCATTTTTAAAGATGAACATAGGTTAAAAAAAAAAGGAGAAAAGCCTGTCAGCTGCCCCATTTCTTCCATTCCCCAAATCAATCCCATTAGCTAAGTGCACAGATGTGTGTGTGTGTGCATGTGCGTGTGTGTGTGTGTGTGTGTGTGTTACGGGGAGAGAGAGAGAGTTTCGGGACACGTAGTCACATGTATCACATACTAATACTTCACCTTTTGTTTCCTCAGATTCTGGCAGTGTTCAGTTCATGGTGTGAAATCTTTGGATTAAAACAAACCAAAACCTGCCTTTATGTATGAAGTACTTACTATTGCAGACTTCATTTCATGGTGGAGCTGCTATTTTGTTTTATTTGTTTTTTATAAATTTATTTTTATTGGTGTTCAATTTGTCAACATACAGAATAACACCCAATGCTCATCCCGTCAAGTGCCCACCTCAGTGCCTGTCACCCAGTCACCCCCACTCCCCTCCCACCTCCCCTTCCCCCACTCCTAGTTCATTTCCCAGAGTTAGGAGTCTCTCATGTTTGTTTGTTTGTTTGGTCTGTTTTTGTTTTTTTCTGCTCTAAATTTGTTGTAGAGTCTTGTGAAGCTCTTTTCTGTTTCTGTCTTTAGCATTAATGTGGCCATTAAGAATCTTCTTCCTGCATGTAACCCACTCTCTGGTATGTGCTCTGCAGACAGAGGGAAAGGCACACAAATCTATCTGGAGTTTCACTACTACTAAGTGTTAAACAGACACTGTCCTGTGTATTTGTTGTCTTCCAATGTGTGGTGTCTCCACATTTTCCCTGGAAAGATTAAATTGTTTTTGGTACCTTATAAGGCACCTTATCTTATTTTATAAGATATATAGATACAGACTATATAGATGCAACAACTTTGTACGTTGTATATAAATACCATTTGCTTTCTATCATCCAAAAGTCCTCTAAGTAAATAGTTTACCAGCATTTCTGATGTTTTTCCATTTTGTTTCCCTAATTTAAATTGGTACTTGAGGGATTCCTGGGTGGCTCGGTGGTTGGGCATCTCCTTTGGCTCAGGATGTGACCCCAGGGTCCTGGGATCGAGTCCCACATCCGGCTCCCCCTGCGGGGAGCCTGCTTCTCCCTCTGCCCGTGTCTCTGCCTTTCTGTGTCTCTCATGAATAAATCAATAAAATCTTAAAAAAAAATAAATGAAAAAAATAAATAAATAAATAAATGTTTACTTGAACCAGTGGTTAGGACAAAACAAACAAAATGTACCTTTTAGAATGAATTATATATTTTCTTTCTGTCTCATCTGTCACTGAGGAATTGCTATTCCATTAAAGTCACAAGTTCAAACATTGTAGAGATTAAAATAAGATAGTATTTTTCTTATATTAATTAATAAACATAAGTACTTCTATGCTGAAAATAATTTCCTTTAAACAATATGACTACACGATTCACAGTATTTTACTGAAAGATAAAAGAAATCTTCTCCAAAGAGCCCAGCAGAGTGGCAAACACTTAATAAATGTGAAGTATATGCCATTTTTCTTCATATATATTTTTAGGTATATTTTCTTTTATCACTTCCTCATACCTCTCCAATTCTGTAAATATCAGTCACGTGGCAGATGGAAAGCTGGATTAGAAAGAGAGATAACTTTTTAAAATTGTGACCAAAATATCTTGCTTTTGTACCTTTTGCAAAGAGGCCTGGCCATGAGAGTTCATTTTTAGGGAAACACTTGGGGGCTGAGTGAGGGCTCTCACAAGCAGCAGTTTCCTTCCATTAATTATAAATACACACCCACTGATCTGGCTTATTGTATGTTTCTTTATTATTTCATGCAAGTTGCTGAACTATACGAGTTATGAAACCAGCTTTTATTACTGTGCCTTAAAACTACATGGACAGAGGGGCAGTTGCGGGGCTCAGTCAACTGTCTGCCTTGGGCTCAGCTCATGGTCTCAGGTCCTGGGGTCAAACCCCATATGGGGTTCCCTGCTGGGGGAGGGTCTGCTTCTCCCTCTCCCTCCACTCCTCTACTTCTCCCTCTCTCTCTCTCTGTTGCCTTCAAAATAAATAAATAAAATCTTAAAAAAAAAAAAAACCTTACATAGAGAGGTAGCAATGAAAGAAAGTAGAATTAGTAACGTGAATAAAATTATCTTGTTACCTATAGTACGACTGACAGTAGATATATTCATCATGGCTAATCTTTTATTGCCTTGCATGGATTTGAGATCAAAGAAAAGGTCACTGAGTAAAGATAATTTTAGCAATCTCACAATGATTATCTACTCTTTTTTTTAATTATAAACTTTCAAATGGTATGTTCAGTCAAAACATAAGAAAAAAATTAAGCTCATCCTACAGGAAGGCTGTTGAACTTTTTTTTTTTTTCCCTCAAAAAAGTCAAATTAAAGAAGCTTGTCCCCCAGGCACTTTGTCACATCAATAAAATAAAGACAATTTTGTGGTACTTTTTGGCATGTTTCAACAAATATTTGAAATATAAATAATCTGTAATCCTTCTCTTTGACATTTGAAGCCCCAAGTTCTTCAATATTATCAAATCTTCAAACATAGCTAACAAGTTTGCCTGGTTCTTTTGTGAATGGTTGTGTTTTAGAGATTGTGTTAGTTGGCCAATTAACGTTACTCTGCCCCTATGTAACTGAAAGAGCAGTTTCTCCTCCTACCCTACTTTGACATTCTAAAAATAGGGCAATTGCATATTTTGGCATAGTTCTTTTAAAAAATCAGTGCACCTCAGTATTGAATAAAATGCTTTTATTTGCTTTGCAAAATTGAAAAAAAAAAAAACAAGGCAAATAGTTCAGCATTTAGTCTCTTTTTTTTTTCTCTGATACAATTATGTTGATTCTAAAGTACAGATTTTCTCTTAGTTCTCATGAGACATGCAATTTTGAAAACCAAAGCTTGATGGTGATACATCTCATCCTGAAAACAGGTCATTTAAAAAAAAATGTGATTTGAACAAAAATGTGAGTCACCAATGCAGCGCTGTGAAGCACTGCTAGTGTTTGGCTCCACACCCTTCTCCCCCATCCCAGTTTTGGCTCTGAGGTCAGAAAGAAATAATCTTACTTTAATAAATTGTCCATTTCTAGCTTTTGAAATCAAGATAGATACCTATCTATGCAATGGTCAAAATAAAACAAGTAAGTTTGGACAGCAAAAGCAGTTTGGGGTTGTAATACCAACAATAGTTAGAATGCCAAGTTGTCTTTTAAAGTAAAATATACTGGGGCACCTGGGGGGCTCAGGGGTTGAGCATCTGCCTTGGGCTTGGGGCATGACCCTGGGGTCCTGGGATGGAGTTCCATTCAGGCTCCCTGCATGGAGCCTGCTTCTCACTCTGCCTGTGTCTCTGCCTCTCTCTGTGTCTCTCATGAATGAATAAATAAAATCTTTAATAAAATAAAATAAATAAAATAAAATAAAAAAATAAAAAATAAAATAATAAAATAAATAAAATAAAATAAAATAAAATAAAATAAAATAATAAAATAAATAAAATAAACCATCACCTAAAATCATGAAGAAACCCTGATAACACATACGGTATGAGAAAAAGTTGATCTTGCACACTGCATGCACAATAGTATTGCATACACAGAAAAGTTACACTTTAATATTTGAATAAATGAACACTCCACAAAAAGTGTCAGCACTAATTACTTCTTTATTTTCTATAATTCTTCAACCAGAAAGAGTTTTGCAGAGATTTACTTTGTATGGGTGTGTGTATTTTGTCCATGTGTTTAGAGAGTGCCATTGTTTTTTGCTGTTTTATTTTCTCAGTAGAAATGTGTATTATGTTGTTGAGTATACTCTTCAAACCACACACCCGGCGGCATTTGTAAAATGGTCTCGTAGAGCTGCATTGTTTAACCTACATAAACGTAGCTCTGTAGGATTATTTTAGACTATATATTATATATATATATTACATATGTTAATTTTATATGTGCTGTAATTGTCTAAATGTTTACTCCACAAAATTGTTACAATAGAAATTTTGTCCGTTCCTCTCGTCTTCAAGCAATATGCTTTTTATTTTGGTGTTAAGAGTTTTTTTAAGGTTCTCCTAAACTTTTAAAAAGCCCTGCTTTGGTATACAGTTGTTTTTTTGTTTTTTTTTTTTAATTAACTTACATATGACTTCTGGTTATAGAACTACTGTGCACATTTGTCAAGAGAGTAATTGATAATGTATTCAAAACTATGATTCCTTATTTAGAGTTATTATTATTTAGGAGTTATGACTCTCTGGTCCTTATCCTCCTGGTACTTGTATGGCTTTTGAAAACTGGGGTATTCCAAAGGTTTGCTTAGATACTGTTTTCTTCCCCAGGGTTAGGAAGCATGAGGCCAGGGTGCTGTAACCTCACACACCCTGCCCCTTATGAGATATCCCTGACCGCTGAACCCCTTTGTACTGAGCCTTTTAACAAAGCTGATCTAACAGCTATTCCTGAGTCTCAGCTGGCAAGAGAGCTGAGATCTATTGATTATCCTTTTTATCCTTTTTTTTTTTTTTAAATTTCCCCCAAACGCTATGCCTTTATTAAATGAATCCCCCCCCTCCCCCCCCAGTCCTAAGGTTTCATGTTCTGTAGGGCTGGATTTCCAACAGATAAGATGTAAAGCTGGAGCACAGGTTTCCATATACTTGTTTTCCAATAAAATAAGGGCTTTATTGAAAATCACGACAATGAAAATACTTAAAATATGGGGTAAAATTTGAAAGTATAAACAAGTTGTTGAAATGGTCACCATGCCTCTTTGCAGCCCTTCTCCTCTGATGACAACCCATGTATACCTCTCTACCCTTTGCAGTGTGGGCTGTGCCCTCTGTCCCTGCGCACCTGGAAATCTGCCTCAGCACCTCCACATACGCGAATAAGTGGCATAAATCCAATCCCCAAAGCAGTGGTGAGTAAGTGCTTCCTTGAGAACACAGAAGCAAGTTACAACCCACAGCACAGAAATAAATCAAAGTTCTGCCAAACGTACCTCTGCTTTCTCTTTCTCCCACCTTCTATTCTTCTTTCTCTATTTCAAAGGATCTCCCACTCCTGTCCCCAAACTCCCTCTATCCTGTATCTCTATGCAACTTGTTCAGCCTCCCTCAGCTTCCAGTATCTTTTTCCCCCCTAATCCTCCTTCTTATGTAAAACAATTTAATCCTGCCAAAAATCTCTCCAATTTGCATTCTTACACCCTCACTTAGAGAAATTGGGATCTTCAGAAGCTATCACTTTTTTTAGAGGTAAAATGAATTCTAACAATATGTGGGTGTTTGCCCTTGCACGCATTCTTTGATCTGTCGCATACCGATCATCCTACAATTATAAAGAGCTATCACGCCCTGGAGAGCGATGTTTCCTTGCTAGCATTTATCAGTGTATACTGAGGAGAATCCTTCATGCAAAGACAGAGTTGCCATCATGTCACTCATCCGTCCTGGAAGCTGTTAAACCCCAGTGGGACCACGGTTTGGACCTACCTCTATGACCTCTTCAGGCTTTGTGATTGGTCTTCCTAGTTAGACTCTAGTCCCTTCTTTTTCTTTTATGTCTGACTGTACAGAAGCTGATTCTCATTCTTTATCCATCACCCTTGCTCTCTGAATTGCTGAGCATCAACTTTTTCCATAATGCTTGGAGACATTTTACTCTTTCAATGGATCCAGACTTTGGCTTGCTGGCTCAGATTATGCATTTCAGCCCATTTCAACAGTTTAGGCTGACAGGTTAGCTAGAAAGACCAGGGAAGTACACCAGCCCACAAGGAAAGAAATATTTATCTAAATATTACCAATTTTTAAAATATGCTTAGCTTTCTAAAATAACAAATGCCTAAGTCATATAGGGTTTGCTCACTTACCTCTAAGACACTGTATCTCACTTTTATTTCCTGGATCATAGTTTTCTCATCTTGAAACTAAAGGAGTGAACTAAATAATCTTGGATGTATCTTCTAGCTATAAAATGTGATCTTTTTATTGCGCTAGTGTATGTTTAACTCTGTTAAACTAACCCTAGCCTGTTTTTTTGACAAAAAAAAAAAAGACTGACATTCTGCTTTATGCAGCTCAGGTTCAAGTACAAAGAGAGAGACAGAGATTTCCAATTTCTCTGCACTAAGCTTTTCTCAGCCAGAATGAAGTCATTTCATGATTTTCTACATGTCTGTACCTGTCCAACTCCATGCGCTTTGAAGTCAGTATCTCTATTTCATAAAAGAATCATTTGTTTTACTAGGAACTATCAACTTCCTATTTGTTCCATATCGGTCTACAAAGACCAAATTTCTTAAAAGATCAAGACTCCTATTTTTGTAGAATATTCAAAACACAATAGAGGAGAAAATATCTGTTGACTTTTAAAACAAACTTTTTTTTTCCATACTATCAGATATTATTGTTTGGCTCTTGTTATCCTTTTTTAAGCTTCTATTCATAAAGGCCTGAGGAAAATGACATTTATGCATGTATTGCTTTGTATTAAGGCAGAGCTATTCATTCTTCCTCTAAAGCTATTCTCTGTGCATTGCCGCCTCTTCTTAAATTGTAAATCCTAGGGCCTCTTCTTTCTCTCTCTTTTTTTTAATTCCATCCAACTCTCTTTTGCCAAAAACCTGTCACTTTTAGCTTCACCTCACCTGTAACACTCTGCCCCTTCTTCGCAGCTTCTACTGTGGCTGTCTCCCATGTGTCCGTCTCAGAATTCCTACATCACTGCCAGTCACACTTCATGTTGATGACACTGACAGTGATTGCTCCCTGTGTATAAATAGAAAAAAAGGAAGAGCCCACCACCAAACATCACTTCTCGAAAGGCTGTAGCCAATAATTGAAATCCAGTTGCATTTGCAGCGTGGTAATTCTAGAATTTCAAAAAGAGGGCTCCTTGCTGATAGCTTTATGCCAGGCTGATCTGTCTGACACTGTTATTTCCCAGAAGTTTACCTGTCTGACACCTTGTGTAGAGCTGTTCTGTGGCAAGAGTGCACATCTGCACTTGAACCAGGAGGGATGGAATTAAACTTACTGCAAATAAGAATTTATTTATTTATTCGACAGCTGTTACAAAGATAAGGTCATGCCTGTATAGCTGTGCTTCAATTAATGAAACCTGATCACACATCTGAATTAGAGGATGCGCTTTTGCAGTATGGAAGGGATTATTCATATCACAAAAGAATTCACTGCAGGGTTCCGTGAAAAAGTAGCTATTACTTTTAAAATGATTTTTCAGTTCAATTCAAATGCTAAAACACCAGTGTTCTAAGATCACATAGATTGAGGTCGCCCCACCCTTTGTTTCAACTATATATATATATATATATTTTTTTTTTAAGATTTTATCTATTTATTCATGAGAGACACACACAGAGAGAGAGAGAGGCAGAAACACAGGCAGAGGGAGAAGCAGGCTCCATGCAGGGAGCCCTATGTGGGACTCAATCCCGGGTCTCCAGGATCATGCCCTGGGCCGAAGGCAGGTGCTAAACCGCTGAGCCATCGGGGCTGTCCAAGTTTCAACTATATTTTATTAGCTATATACACAACCGGCATATATATATATATATATATATATATGCAATAAATATACATATAAATATTTGTATTTATATAAAAATATAAATATATATTATTATATATTCATATATATTATATACTATTTATATATATAAAATATATGCAAGCATAACTCAGAGGTATTGCAGGTTTGGTTTCAGACCATCACAATAAAGTGAATAGTGCAATAAAGTGAGTCAAATGAATTTTCTAGTTTCCCAGTGCATATAAAAGTTATGTTTACACTAAACTGTATTCTGTTATGTATGCAAAGGCAGTATGTCTAAAAAACCATGTACATACCTTTATTAAAAATACTTTCTTGCTAGAAAGTGTTTGCTATCGCCTAAGCTCTCAGCAAGTCATAATCTTTTAGCTAGCGGGGAGGGTGCTGCTTCAGTGGTGATGGCTGCTGACTGACCAGAGTGGTGGGCGCTGAAGGCTGGGGTGGCTCCGGCAATTTCTTAAAATAAGACAACAGTGAAGTTCACCACATCCGTTGACTCTTCCTTTCGCGAACAACTTCTTCGTAGCATGTGATTCTGTTTGATAGTATTTTACCCACAGTAGAACTTCTTCCAAATTGGAGTCAGTCAGTCCTCTTAAACCCTGCCACTGCTCTATCAGCTAAGTTTATGGAATACTCTAAATCCTTTGTTGTCATGTCAACAGTCTTCACAGCATTTTCACCAGGAGTAGAATCTCTCTCAAGAAACCACTTTTTTGGCTCTTCTGTAAGAAACTACTCTTCAGCCATTTAACTTTTGTCATGAGATTGCAGTAATTCAGCTACATCTTTAGGCTTTATTTCTAATTCCAATTTTCTTGCTATGTCCACCACATCTGCAGTTACTGCCTCCCCTGAAGTCGTGAACCCCTCAAGGTCATCCTTGAGGGTTAGAACCAACTTCTTCCAAACTCCTGTGAATGTGGATGTTTTCACCCCTTCTCCTGAATCACAGATGTCCTTCATGACATCTAGAAAGGCACATCCTTTTCAGAAGGTTTTCAGTTTAAAGTCAAACCACTCCTTTGATCCATGGGCCACAGAATGGGTGTTTTATTAAGAGCATGAAGATAATATCCATCTCATTGTACATTCCCATTGAGCCCTTTGGTGACAAGGTGCATTGTCAGTGAGCAGTCATATTTTGAAAGGATCTTTTTTTTGAACAGTAGGTCTCAATGTTGTAAACAGATGTGCTGGCCTCCAGGCCTAGTTCCATTTTTCGAGTGTGGGCAGAGGAGATTTAGCATAATTCTGAAGGGAGTCCCAAGATTTTCAGAATGGTAGTGATCATTGGCTTCTACTAAAAACCACCAGCTGCATTTGTCCCTAATAAGAGATTCAGTCTGTCCTTTGAAGCTTGGAAACCACGCATTGACTTTTTCTCTCTAGCTATGGAAGTCCTAGACAGCATCTTCTGACAGAAGACTATTCCATCTGCATTAAAAATCTGTGGTTTAATGTAACCACCCTTCATTAATTATTTTAGCTAGATTTTCTAGAGAACTTGCTGCAGAACCAGGAACAAAGTAAAAGTGTGGGAATCAGATCTCTGAATTACTTTTATTTATGAGAGCAGCATTAGTAAACTTAATTAAATAATTTAATTTAATTAATTAAATTTCACACTCAGGAAAGAAATTTTCATGAGATCCTATAATTAAACGGGTACAAGGGGGAAATTTACAAAAAATGTTCTAAGCTTCTGTGAATTAAAGTTTTACAGTGATCTTTAAAGTTTCTTCATTTGCTGTTTTCACTGGGTTCCTTGAATCTAGATTTCTTGGTTGAGTGTGGATTTCAAATAAACTCTTTGAAAAGGACATAGTTTTATGGAATTAGCTATACTGCATTTTAAATCTCAACACTGTGTACAGTGTTTCCTTGGAGAAGAAATGGCCTTATTCTAAGGTCATTTTGTCATTATAAAAGATGCATTCTCCGAATTGTTTCCAACAAAGACTTGGCTTTTAATAAATTTAATTATCTAAGAAATAAAAGTAAGGGGATGGTTAAACTGCACTGCTTATCATTGATGCTTTTGAAAAAAATGAAAATACTGAAGGACTTGGAGTGGGCTATCTGGCTTACAGTTACAACTCTGCTACTAGGAAAAAAAAATGTCACCCTAAAAAGTTACCTTAAAATATCTGGACCTTATTCTCCATGTGAGTTAAGTGAGGGTTATACCAACCCTACTCAGCTCACAGAATTCAGTGATGACAATTAGAAAACTGATTTGAAACCATTTGAAAGTACAAAAATAATTTCTCAGTAGTCTGATACAAGAAAAAATTATTTTAATATCTATTTAAAGAGAGGAACAAGCACCAGTGCATCTTAGGTCCTTAATAGGAACATATAGAATAATTTTGATCTTAAGAAGATTTTAGCACTTTATCACTATGAGTCGCTTTTGACGTATGGAGCTATTACTATCCACTAAATACCCTCTCTGCAACTTGAATCTAAAAAACAGAAGCCTCATTTATTTCCACAATCCCCTATATGTATAAAAATTGGTAGGAAGTAATATCATATAGGCGTATTTTTGGGGGTCTCAGAATTTTATCACAGTTCACCTAAAACATAGGCTCTGCAAATAAATACACAAATTAAAGGGACCTTCCTTGACAGAGAAGTCAAACTCCTTCCCCCAAAGCAAACAAAACACTTTTCCAGGGACAATAGATGGGATTGTTGATGAGTTCATCCTTCTATAATTTTCTTCCATTGTTTCCTGTTTACTTATAAATTAAATGTCCTGATTGACGGGGCATGTTGTCCTTGAGATTAACCTCAATTGGTTAGAACATGTTGCCTGAAAAGCCAGAGATAAGAGTTTACGGCACCAAAAGAGCCAGATGGCTTTTCACTATTCCATAGCTTGAGTGGGTCAGAACAATACCATCAACTCTCAGGAAGTAGGTCACATTCATGGCCTGCCAATGCTGATCAATGGCATCTACACAGTATGCAGGAATGTCACATGTCCAGTTTCTCATTGTTCCCCACCCTGCTCTTGGACTTTACATACATCTTCATAGGCTTTCCTCAAGGTGCATGTGTAAATGTGTATGTATACAGATATAATGTGTAAATGTGTGCGTGTACAGATATAATTTACAGGTGTAAATAGCATGCCTCCTTACAGCCATCTCTTCTCCAAATATTAGTAAAAATCTAAGTCATGTCATCTCATGAGGGAAAATGAAAATAAAACTTGAACATCATTCATTTCAATTTCAACAATCCTCCAAAGGTGATGTAAGGAAGAAATTAGTACCTGCAGTGTGTTAACCAGGCTCTTCAAGTTGCATGGACCTTGGTACATTCAGGATCTTCCCAGCATTGATGTGGGTCTTTGGGACAACTTCTTCTTTTTGTACCAGGGTCCTGAAAACAAATGCCACTTTACACAAGAAACTTTCTCCTGCATTATAAAGTTATATCTCCAAGTATTGGGGCCCTATAAGCCTTAAATGTAAAACAAGCTGATAGAAATTGACTATAAATATGCAGAACAGCTAGATGCTAAGTGAAAAGACTGTGTTTGAATTGAGGGCATAATGGGCTTTTGGCTATATAATTTGAAATATATTGCCTGTGCCTAGATATCCCAATAATCCCTAAATACCTGGGTATTCGATTTAGTTATTGTCAGGAATACAAACGCCTTATGGTCATAACTTTAGGACAGCCTAGGTAACACATTAGGTCCCCAGTGTTTACCTTTCTGTTGTACCTGTATGATCAGTTATCCTCTCGTGTACAAGTCAGTAACCGGATTAGGCAGTTATAAACAGTTATAAACACTCGATTAAGAGTAAAGTGACTATATGAAGAGAGTAATCTTTTAATAAGAGTTCACTCTCTTTGATCAGAAATCCAAAAGTAGGTGGATTCTGGCTTTGGTTCAGCAGTTACTTTAATATGTTACATCTGTGGCTTGCATAGTAGTCTTGGCCTTTCTCTCCTGCTCATAATATGGCTGCTAACCGTTAAGCCAAGACACCAACATTCTAGGTAACAGGAAGAAGAAAACAATTAAGGCCAAAAGGGCTTTCTGATCATCTCCATCCTTCCACTTCTGTTACTATTTCATTGTCCACACATGTCCACAAGAAAACTGAGAAATAGGACTATTTAACTGGGCACATTGCCACCTATGATAACTGTGTGTGATGGGGGTGGTGGTGAAGAGGGTTCTCTTAGAAGGAAGGAGAAAATCATGATGGTTAGACAATTAGTCTTCTGTGCCATTCAGCCAAACCTAATGAAAGGCCCTGATTTGTTAGCCAAAAATACTAACGGAACACAGCTTGCCTATGCGACCTTCATGCACTGCTTGGATTAGGAAAGCTCCAGCCTTCGATGGCACGATTGTCTTGGAGTCTCTCCTTTCTTCATCAATGGCTCAAGGAAAAGCAGGAGGCAATAATCAAGTCTGTAATTGTTTTATCTATACCCTGTGCATTCATTAAAGATCTCCATTGAAATGTCACTCAATTGGAACAAAAGGGGGTTCTTCTCAGCTGAAACTTCGAACTAGATACATTGTCCTGTATTGATCTAACATATTTAATTGATAAATGTTTTTTTTTTTCAATAAGAACAACGGAGCAATAAGAGAGAGTTCCCAAATTTCAGAAACGCTTCCTAAAAGTGAAGCACAATACAGCAGCATTAAAGATCTTTGAAGCAGGGCAGTAGTGTAGTGATACGGTATATTTTTATGAGCCTACAACCTGTTTGTCTTGCTCCCTGTCTTAGCCCACTCTCCTCTTGCATCGATGTGGGGATTTAGTGACTCTGATGCTGTTTTTAAAATCAATTTCTCATATTCTTCTATTTCTATATTTTCTGTATTCATGTAAATCTAGTGTTCTATGATATGTTAAGCTCCTTTAAAAAGCAACCTAAGATCTACAGCCAAAATGTTGCAATCACTTTCCATAGAGATTGACAATTTATATTTGCATTTTTTTAAAATATTTATTTACTTGAGAGAGAATGGGGACCAGAGGGAGAGAAAGAGAGTCTCAAGCAGTCTCCTTGCTGAGCTTGGAGCCCCTTTTGCAGCTCAGTCACACCACTCTGAGATCATGACCCGAGCTGAAACCAAGAGTCAGATGCTTAACTGACTACGCCTCCCAGGTACTCCTATATTTATATTTTAAACATTCTGAGAAACTTTGTACTTAAACTAATCCATTCAACTTAATTTAACTCAGCATTTCCTATATTTGTATTAGGATGAAAATAATTTGTCTTGCTTATAAACATTATTTGGAAAGTTCTGTGAAAGGTATATGAATAGAGTCTATTCTACTTCAAGTCTTATGCACACTTTCCATCTCTTTATGACATCTAAATATCATTAAATTAAATATTATTCTGTATTTTAAGACAAAATCTAATAAGACATCTGTACAGCTCATGGATAGATTTTTCTTTCCTGTCCAGCCACTTAAATCAAGTTCAATCGGTTATGTCTTGAGTAATGAGAGCACACGTGACCACTGGCGCAATGGGACATATATGACCACACATGGTAACCCATGTATAAGACACTTTTTCCAGAAAGGAGCTTCACAGAGCTATGGAACATTCACTCGGGGATTATCCGCTCCTTTTTAGTATACACTCTGATGTTCCCAATGAATCTGAGGCCTCAGTCCCCCATGATGCACTCCTATAAATAGCAAGTCAGACTGGAAGAATAAATTGAATGAGCTGTCACAAACGTTTCTCAATAAAATAAGGGGGAAAGTGTAACTGTAGCCTGAATAAGAATTACATGTAGATTTACTAAGCTTTGGGGTCCTCTTGGTTAAAATGCATTTCCAAAGGAAAAAAATCAATATTAAACTACATTTGATATATTTCTTTGCTAAAAGCCACAACTTCCAGTATTCTAGAGAGGAATGATTTATAACTATTACATCCAACAAAATGTTCTTTTTGGCCCTGAAATCTGATAATTTGGTTTTACATGGTGACTGTGCTTCCAGAAATAAAACTCCTGTCCATCACCATTATTATTATCAAGGATAGGCTGAGAAGTGCTGTAGAAAGCATACCACATTTTCCCTGCTTTACTCATGTGTGATAATTGCAGACTTTTGGAAATGTATTAGCGACAGAAAAAGAAGAATGAAGACCTTAAAGCTGTTTTAGGTAGAAATGAGCAAGGAACCTTGGTTTTCTATCTTGGGAGCACTTTTCTCAATGTATTCTATAATATATTTCATTTTGGCCTTGCAGATGTATTTTTGAATATTTCAACCTGAAAACACTGCACTGCCTTGCAAATGTTTTATCAGTCTGCCGGCCTCTCCACACTAGGACCTGATGCATATTGCAAGTGAAGGATAGAGAATGAGAATGTAGCCCTCATTTTCAATCCCTAATTCTTTTCAGTTTGGTTGTTTTTTTGGATTTTTTTTTTTTTTTTTTTTTTTGGTTTGTGTGTATGTGTAGGTCATGGTTGTGTGGTTCATATGAATGTCTTAAGGCCAAAAGATACTCTTCATCAATTGTAATAAATGCATCACTCTGGTGGGGGATATTGATAATGGGAGAGGCAATGCATGTATGAGGATACAGGGTATATGGGAATCTCTGTACTTTCCTTTTTGCTGGGAACCTAAATCTAGTCTAAAAAACAAAAGTCTATTTTAAAAAAGATACTCTTTGATGTCTTAATATGAGCAAATCAATATTTTTGAGCTCTGTACAAGAATTTTTAAGAAACTAGAAGTGGTTACAGAGTGAAGAAAGGGACAATTCTAATCATATTACTAATTATATTGCTATTTAATGGCCTTGGTGGCCCACCTTATGGTGAACTGCAGGTGCCAGAAAAGATATATAATGATTTTATATCAGAGGTGGGATTCCTTCCATACTTCTTCCCAGTAGGGGAATCCATTTTCAGCTCATATTGCAATTAAGAAGTTACTCCTTTCCAACAGGAGATGATAGTACCCACTTCCCTTCTGTTCAGCTACAGAACATTCATAATTTGGGCACACACATACAAAAAAAAAAGCAGAAATTAACCCCACCGAGCATGGAGAGTTCAATGAAAGTGAAAACAAATATACTAAATAAACAGCAGGGAGATACTATTTCCTAAGTAATTAAGTTGCTGATGATAGGAATTTAATAGAACATAATGAAGAGACCTAACATTTTTTAAAAAAATTGTTGATGAAAGGTCGATACTTGAATGAACCTTAAAAAAATCATGTGAACACAGATTAAAAACTCTCTTCAAGACATAATAAATAACTAATATTAGAAAGTGGCATCCTGGCAAAGACTGATACGAGCTCTGAAGAATATAATACACAGACCTACACTGATGAAACAAATGGGTAAATGATTCCCGCAAGACCAAAGGAAATGTTAGTCTCTTGGTGACATTAATTTAAAGATTTGCACTATTTCCAAATAAAGAAGACTTCAACACCTATGTTCAGTTCTTTTATTTATTGATGTTTCATTCATTCCTACCATATTTTAGGTGAGCATCCATTATATATGAGTTTAGTTAGAGAATATGCACTCAATCATTTTCGGTTATATATTTGGTTATTTTATATGTATCTCTTTATTTGTCTCATGGTACAGCACACCTCTGTGTATTGTTACAGATAGGTAAGCATATCTAAATGAAAGACGAACACTATTTGCGGTCAAGATTCTGGCAAAATGAAGGTAAAAATATGTCACAAAAAAACTTACTTTGTATTTTTATCTGTGTTGCCCATACAATACATGGTTTGATTTTAACGTGGGTTGAGCAGTTGTCTGCCAAGACTCAATATTATGCCCGATGAACATGTTACTTAAAAGTCCCTTTCTTTGTCTTGAGGAGGAATACAACAGAAAAGCTAGCAAACTGTAGTGTGTTTTCATAAAGTTTGAAGATAGCCAGTCGTACCCATTTGTTTCTATATTCTCTATGGCTACCTTCGAGCTACAACAGAGAAGTTGCAAAAGAGCTGTTCCGTTTGCAGAGGATGAGCTATTTACTGACACTTTACAAAACAACTTGTTAATGCCTGGCGTAACACAAAGTGAATGCTCTTTGAGTCACACAGACTCACAAGGAACTGCGTGTTCCCAGTTAAGCTTCATGTTTTCTGCTGTTTTAGGATTCCCAAAATAAGCAACCTAACTTTCTCTTTTATAGAGAGGTACTCTGTTTTTTTTTTTCCCATTGATCAGGACCTTATCTTGGTGCTGAACATCCAGAATTCTCCACCAGCCCTGAAACTAGGCGAGCTCCTAGTATTTGTGGAGTCTAGGGTAAGAGAATAAATGGGGGCTCATCTTTGACACAATTTAAAGTTATACATCAAGTAAGAAGAATCATTAAATGAGTATGTTTTATCCTTCTATTTTGATAAGCATATGTTTATGATTAACTAGAAAGCCAAACTTAGAATATTCAGACTTTTGAGAGTTTCCATACAAAAACATGGCAGTATGAAGGGGATTCATTCTCAACCTCCATCCTACAACTCCTCCATAACATTTTCTTCACTTTTCATTTCTTCCTCCATTGCATAGGGTGGCAGGCATGTGGAACATTCTGCATCCGTGTCCTAGCTCAGTCTACAGCTCCTCAAGATGTCTCCGTTTTGCTTCTCTCCTCTGAAGGCCTGGGGCCATATATACCTATGACATGGTCAGTCCTTGGGAAAGAAGATCCAGCAAAGAGGGCTCATAAATCTTAGAAGAAGGCCTAGATCATTTTAGCAGAAAACTTGCAGGTCTTAGTTACCTAGAATTTGGGCAAGAACACAAACATAGGCTCAGAATATGTTCTTCTCTTGGCCCACATACTACCGATTCTGTGGAGAGTTGCATCATTAACAGACAGCCCAAGTAGATTCCTCTCATAACCTTACTGTCAAGACCAGCAGCAGCAGCATCATCCCCTAGGACAGTGGTTTCCAATTGGGGGTGATTTTGTCCTCTAAGGAATACTTGGCAATATCTGAAAGCACTTTGATTAATCACCAGTGGTCAGAGAAAGTAGTGGAACCAGTGGGTAGAAGCCAGGGATGCTGCTAAATAACTTATACTGCACAGGATCTGTCCCCAAAAGAAATCACTTGGTCCAAAATATTAATAGTATTGACATTGGAAAATTTTTCCGTAGGATTTTGTTGGAAATGTAAAATCTCAGGCCCTACCTAAGACCTACTGATCAGAATCTGAATTTTAACCATATCTATAAGTATGTATATTAAAGTTTGGGAGACACTGCTCTAAAGCATGGGGCAGAGGCAGAGGCTCATCTTACTCCAGGGAAGGATGGTGCTGTCTTGACCAGATGGCTTATTTATGGTCACATCAGATTTTCTGATATCAGTATTTGTTGTTATGATTTTCCCCCCATTGCAATACCAGTTTTTCACCTGTTGGCTATTTTTTTTTTATAACAGATTAAGAAAGTCAGATGTATCTTTTATCTTCATTCTTTCACGCAGAGTATAGCACACCACACTTAATCTATAGGAAGAATTTTGAAGGACATTTGAAAGATAGCATCAGGAAAGCTCAGAATTCTTAATCAGTCATCACGGGCTTTATAACATTAAGATTATCCCAGACTGAACTCTCCTGGTTGCCTTGAATCATATCCTGAATTTTATGAAATAGGGAAAAACATAGACTACATCATAGCTTTTTTAGAGGATTTCATTATCTGAGCAGGGCACAGGAAGGCTTCCGGTACTGAATGTCTGGCCTCTTCTAACATGACTCATTTACTGATGATACCAATAGCATTTTTCAAGCTGGAAAATGCTGGGGAATGAATGAAATGAAATCTCTTTTCAGTTGAGCCTGAATACTTTAATTTATTGATAGAAAAACATGTTTGTGTTTAGCTTGATTCTTGTTTTTCCCATGCGTAGACAACCTGAGGAAATATTCCAGCTGGAAGGACAAAAGCATTAGAGTTGCTCTCTTGTGCATAAGGAGAGTATTTCTAGAGGCAGGAGGTTAATGAGAGGGCCACAGACAATGTTTTCAAGGGACCTAGTACTTAACATTTTCTGGTTCCAAACATATTGCAAAGAAGACAGGTCTTGCATTTAACATTTAACATCCTTGTCTTCATGTGTACTCTGACTCCCTGAAGTTTACTCCACCCCTTAAGGAATAAAGTCAGTTGGTACTTTCTTCCTCCTTCTGATTTCTGATTGTATATTTACTCTAAGTAAAATTTCTACAAATATTCCTTAAGAATCCACTGTAATTCCAAACACTATGCTAAATAGAGACATAAAACAAGCCCCCCCCCAAAAAAAAAACACAAACTAAAACAAATTAACACTTCAACACTTTCCACGACGGCATGACTGACAAAGGTTTCAAATCTCTCTTTTTTTTTACATTTACAAAACACTCTCTTCCCATCTTCACTCTGAGAATATTCAGCTTAACATGAAAAACAATCTATCATTGATTTTCTTTGAATAAATACATGAATGAAAGCTTGATGGATAATATGAAAGTTTTTGAGGTCTTGGTGGCCCATGAAACTGCCCATTGCGGGAACTCATCTGTTTTACCTATTCATAGAGGCTGATTCTTCTGGGCCCGTTGACAGTTCTTTTCTCAATATGACTTTATCAGCTGTTCAAGACATTTTTCAGGACAGTGTGCATTCTATTAACCTTTGGGAATGCTATGACTTGCTTGTTTTCCAGCCATTCGCCATCCATGGAGACATCTGTCTCAACTCTATCTTTAGCACAAATCTTGACTTACATGAAAGAATGATTTAGTTACTCATCCATTGGTACAGACCAGCAGCACCAGAGCGGCCCCATCAAATGACTCTTGATGATATGCCAGCCTTGGACTTTGCCCCAGGCCTGATCATTGAGCATTATCTCAATTCCAAGGAGTTTACTTTGCTTGCATTTTTCTATCCTGTTTCTATCAGGAAGTTCTGATTCCCAGTGACTATAACTGAAAACGTACTTTCCTGAGAGATACCTCTACTCCCACTTGAGTTAACTAGGTAGCTCAAAGCCCCAAATCATCACTACCTTTTTCATGTAGATATGTCATATATACTGCACCTTCTCACCCCCTCCCATCCCCAGACTTCCAGTTTCTAGACAAGAATTTCCTTTAGGAAGTAAAGTAATATTACCACCACTCTAAAAGTGCATATTTTATAAAGTTCTTGAGGTAAGATGTACTTTGATTTCTAGTTGTTTGTTGTTGTTGTTTTTTAATTAAGTCATTGATATATTTTGACATAGGTTTGGGTATTAGACTATGGTCATTGAGAGAATGTGAAAATTAAGCATGGAGTTGAGAGAAAGACAAAATTCACATAGTAATTTCAATATGATTAAAATGTGCTATATAATGGCTTTTGTCCTTTTTCTAAGTAAATAGGAGATGTCATAAAGCAGTCCCTCTGAATTGTGTTTGTATTTAGAATCCTCAGTTTCCAAGGTGACTCATACCTAACTGAGTGCATATTGCTATTTTTCATGCCAAGCCTGTTACTGTTATCTATGTCATTCTTCTGTTTACACATTTAAGAGAAGGGGGAAGGGTGAGGAGTAGCATGTGGTTATCTTAGGGCCCTGTAAATATGCCAAAGATACAGTATTTATGTGATCATAGAACATTGGGATCAATTATTTTAAGAGTTTCTCTCCCCCTATTTTCGGCTTAAAATTTTAAAATTGTGGCTGTCAGAGAAGCTGATGATACAGAATTAATATTTATACATCAAACTCTAAAGAAATACAGTCTGAAGAATATATACACACAAATAAAAAATACACACACCCTGCCCCATCCTGTATCTTTTTGAATAACGTCAAGGGAACAACCAATTGCCAAATAAAAAAAACTGTTATCTGTGGGGAGAGCAGCTTAGAATTAATTTTTTACCAAATTCCTTTACCCATATAATTCTAAGTTCAGGACTGCTAATAAGACACATGCACATTAGTTTTGCAAAGCAGAAGACAGATAAGCCATGGGAATTCTAGAAGCATACATATGAACAGATGGAGTAGGAATAACAACAGTCTCAAATACCTGTTTTAGAGGAAAAATCTGAGATAAACTCCTTCGACAATGAGAGGGAATAAAGAAAAACTCCAGGATAATGGGGAAAAGGTATGTGTTGGGAAATTATTTAAAAAAGTATTTTGGGGAAACTGATGTTAGGATTCCAACCTATGTATATTAAGTCTGGCTATAGGAGAAAAATAGAAGGAACAGAGTAGAAGCTTTTATAGGAAAAAAAAAAAAAATTACCATATAAAAAAGGAAAGGAAAAATTAAATTTAAAATGTTTTAGTAAAAATACATAAGAAATATTTTTGTATTTCAGTGATGAAAAAATACCAAACATTTACAAAGGAGGGGGAAAAAAAAAAGCTTTCTAGAAACACACACCAAAATCATTTAGGCTTTATTTCTGTTTTCTTTTTTTCCTTCTTCTCTTTCTTTTTTCTCAGTCTTTTTTTTTTTTTTTTTTTTTAACAGAATCCAATAATAAAAGTAAGGAGAGAGAGAATTTGAGTGTGGCTACTACATACCAAGATCTTTATATCTAACAAAGTTACTAATCATGTTAGAGAAGAATAAAAACAATTTTTTCCTATATGAAATCTCAGAAAATATTCCACACAGATAGGCTTCATGAATATTTCATCCAGGTAGGTTAAAAAGAAAACTTGAGGATATTTAGAATTAATTAAAAAATAGAACTCAAGTAAAAAAAAAATAGAACTCAAGTAAGAACAATGAAATGAATAAAATATTAAGTTATCCAGGATGGTGGTGAGTTTTTTTTTAATATAGTTATAGGATTAAAAATTAAAAAAACTGGGATCCCTGGGTGGCGCAGCGGTTTGGCGCCTGCCTTTGGCCCAGGGCGCGATCCTGGAGACCCGGGATCGAATCCCACATCGGGCTCCCGGTGCATGGAGCCTGCTTCTCCCTCTGCCTGTGTCTCTGCCTCTCTCTCTCTCTGTGTGACTATCATAAATAAATAAAAATTTAAATAAATATATAAAAAAATTTAAAAAAACTGAAAATATCTATATTGTCAACAACAGAAACAACAAAATAGCTGGGGTCTTGGAATCTGAGGTGATATGAAGAGAAAGGACCAGAGGTGCCAGGGTCAGCAGAATGCTGAGTACATGGTAATGGCTTAAAAAAAAAAATCCTACTGATCTTATTTATTTTCACATTGTTGCTATTATGTCAAAAAGCAATAAAAACAAGGTACTGTGTATGGTTAGTGCTGTTAGTGCCCACACTCAATCTCCAGCCAACTTCTCGCTGCCTCTGTCTTCCTTTGCTTGATGACTGTCCCATGCTGTTAAAACACGCTCTGGTGCTCCTGGTGGAGATCAGAAGTCCCAAGTGACTTAAGGTACCAGGAGGAGCTTCAACTAATGGTTAGCAGGAGTTAGTGTATGAACATCCCAATTGCTTCCCCATGTAGGTGGGATAACTTTGAGGCATGCCATTTACACTGGCTCCCAGAGTCTTCCCAATGGGCTTAAACTGCAGTTACCCACAGAGGTAACTACCTTAATAAGGCACTGATCACTTCTCTTCTCCCCTTGTGTATCTGCATTCCACTACTGATACGTCTGTGATCACCTCCTCAACTGAGCCACTTGCATGAAGATCCTGGCCTCAGGTCTGCTCCTGGGGAAAATACAAACTAAGACACCACAGGTCATTGAATAAATTGTCAAACAAAACACTGCTAAACAAATCTGGCAAGGATGAAGTAAAATGAGCCATCACATACATTTATGGTGGCAGTGAAAATTGATATAAACCATCTAGAACTCGGGACACCTGGGTGGCTCAGCGGTTGGGTGCCGGCCTTCAGCTCAGATCATGATCCTGGGATCCAAGATCGAGTCCCACATCAGGCTTTCTGTGAGCAGCCTGCTTCTCCCTCTGCCTGTGTCTCTGCCTCTCTCTCTCTCAGTCTGTGTCTCTCATGAATAAACAAATAAATCTTTAAAAAAATCTAGAACTCAATTATTCATATATATATATTCATTAATGTATTCATCATTTATGACATATATATATATATGCCATAAATGCTCATATTTGACCCATTTAGTACCACTGTGGGAAAACCAACAGAAGGGAATACCAATAACATGACACAAAGGGAAAAAAATATCATGCCTAATATTCATAAACTATAGCAGTTATAATGGTAAAATATTGGGAAAATGTTTCCAAATTCAACAAATCATTGGACAATATGAGAACAGCTATCAAACATTAATTAAGAATTAAACTGTAGATTTTGTCTTAAAGCAAGAAAGCTGCCTGGGGTAAAGCATTAACTGAAAATCAAGATATAAAAATCTATCATAGAATTAAGTTTACTTGCATTGTCCAGAAATTCAACTATAGTTTTAAGAAAAATAACCCTGAGACAACTATTTTAATACCTGCCTCTTTTTCCTTTAAACCTGGCCTATGTATTTTCTATTTCACTGAGAAAAGGAAGATCATGGGAGTCACATGAGTCAACACATTTACTTAAAATGGTACCCACATACCCTGTCCTGTTGTCACGGGGATATAGCCTTCACTGTAGCTAGAACCAAAGCTTCCTGTTGTGTACTGAATTTTCTCGCTGCTTTAGCCTACTCATTTTTTTAAAACACATATAGCTTTATTTATTCGTTCATTTATTTATTTTTCAGGAAGTTCATTTATTATTAAATCAGTGCAGCATGGGTTCAGCTGCTCAATGATGCCATCAGGGAACCAGGCTCTAACTTTGTCTGCCTTCATGTGTTGTGTCTTCACCCTCATGTTCATCCCCTCACTGTCACAAGATTGCTGTCACAGCTCCAGGCAGCACGACTTTCTTAAGATGTTACTTGAGGATGTTCTCCAACGAAATGCATGATGTCTCAGTCAGGATTCTTGGATGCCAGTAACAGAAACTGACTCTAGTTAATTAATGAGAAGTCCATAGGCAGGGAAGACTTCAGGCATGGTATGATCAGGAATATGGTTCCATTTCCCTGTGATTCTTTGGCCTTCTCCATTTGTCAGGTCCATCCTCAGGTAGGCCTTCTGCGTGTTCACAAGATTAGCCTCCTACTCAAACATTTTGCTGTATTAGCTTCTTCTGCTTTTTGCCTTTTTTTTTTCTTGGCAATTGTTTTCACCCTCTCTACTGGATAATTTATATCAGTCTACACTCATCCTTATTAAAAAATAAAGTCACAAGAAACTCTTCTCTTTTATACTCCTATTTCCAACCAACTACCATAAGAGCTACCTGTAGTCACAGTCTTTCTCCTCACCTTATTCCACTCAATTTAGATTTTCTTCTCCATCGATCCACTGAAATTGATCTCATCAAAGTCACCTAATGACCAACTTTCCAAATCAAAATGCCAAATATCTGTCCTTATCACACTTGAACTTAAACAGTTTCTAACACTATAGACAACTTCCACTTAAACCAGAATGATTACTTTGGCATGGGAAACATCATAATTTCATTTTATTTCCTACTCTACTAAGGACTTTTCTTTATTCTCCTCCTCTGGCTTCTCTCCCTTTTTGAGTTCTCCAAATGTTCATTTGCACGAGGGCACAGTTTGCATCCACCATTTTTTTTTTTTTTTTTTTTTTATCTGTACTGCAGATGACATTCAGACCCTTGGTTAAACTGTTTGTTGTTTTCCCAAAATATATTTCTGAATTTCCAGACTCATTTCTAGCTGCTCACTTGATGTCTCTATTTGAATACCTAATGGGTGTCTCAAGCCAAACATGGCTGGAATAGACTCCTGCATCCCCTTTACATTAATCTCCTGCAGTCAGGAATAGTCTTTATGGTATCATCCATCCCATCAGAAAGACCAAAGACTTAAGGAGTTATTTCTATTTCCCTCTATTTCTTAGTCCTCATCTCCAGATGGAGGGTCGACCTCCAAAATTTATTCTGAATTCAACTATCTCATTAAATATCCATCACTGTTACTATAGTCCTGTTTCTTGCCTGGACAACTGTACTAGACTTTGAATCAGCCTCTCACTGAAGTTATCTCCCCTTCATGGACCCTATAAAGCAGACACAGTAATATCTTTATGCACATGAGCCATATTACAACACACAATTTCACTCAGTTTTTTTTTTAACTCTTTTTAATAATTGCAGATCCTACCTAACCTGGCCACAATTTATCCTTCTCACCTTATCTATCATCACTTTGTCATTATCTAAAGGTTACATTCACTAGCCTATTTGTGTTATTAAAACAAGACCAGCTCATTTCTGTCTTAGAGCTAGAATACTTGCTATTCTCACTGCTTGTACTCTTCATTACAGATATTTTATATGGCTGGTTCTGTCCTAACGTTCAGATCTCTACTCAAATATCATCTCACTAGAGAATTTTATGGACCATTTTCTCAGATTTAACATCCCCTCAAATGACAAGTTACCTAATGGTCTCTCTCATGTTGGGGAAATGTAATTAAAAACAAAATATCTTCCTAACCCAGAAAACCTCTCCATGACAGTAGAAGAGAGAGAACACAATTTTATTGTTAAATGAGCATTAAACCACAATCTGATGCATATCACAGGCCATCTCCTGACAGATTTCAAAGACAGGAAGAAAGTTTATCCTTCTATATATTTAAGCAGATACTACTCACTGCATGTGGGTTCTCAAACAAAAACTAGTTATCAACTAAAAGCACTTGACAGTGCTATTGGTCATACATGGTTCATCTCAAATTCACTTGGTAACTGGGATGATCACTCACTATCTGTGTTATGTCATTGGCTTTATCCAAAGGAAATATAAACCTCTCCTATTTTATGACAACAGATATTTTTGCAACTTGAAACATGGTGCCCCCTAAAGGCATCTACCATCCCACAGGAACCAGGAGATAGGGACACTATATTTTTTGATGACTGCAATTCAAAAAATGGTTCTCAGTTTCTTGAGAAAGACACTTCAGGGACTTAAAGCTGTCCAGAGGCTTATTTAGCTCTTAAAAAAGATTTGCATATATTTCAAAAAGACAGAATAAAACTTAAAATTATGGGTTTTCCAAGGTACGTTACCAGTTTTCTAATGTAAAAAAAAAGAAGTGGAGTATCTCTTTTCAACTAAGAGAATTTTGATTTGTATAAACCCTATACTCATTTTTATTATATTTGTACAACATGGATCACAAATTAAAATTTATTTATAGACATGTATTTTGGGGGTATTTTCTTTCTTTTAGAATTCAGCTTTCATGAGAACAGTAAGTTTTCTTTCTAGTTTATAATTGTATTCTGACTTTCTATAACAGTGTCTGGACCATAATATGTACATAAATATTTATAGAACTAACAATTAAATAGTATTATCACTTAATAATATTTATTATGTAATAATCATATTACATAGTATTAAGCAAGAAAAATACTATGCACAAAAAATAGGCTGGGAAAAATACAGAAAATGTTTTTTAAAACGATTTTTGAGAACTACCTATAAAATTGTTTTTAAAGTTTATTTATAGATTTCAGTGTTCTCTTTTTAAGGGACTTTATTTTTTAAAGCTGTTTTAGGTTTACAAAAAAAAACTGAGTGGAAAGTACAAGACTTCCATATATTTCCTCGCCTATTCCCCACAGCCTCTCCCACTATCAATATTCTGAGCCAGAGGTACATTGGTTCCAACTAATTGGAACCTATATTGACATACCATTATCACCCATTTCATAGTTTACATTAAAGGTTCTTTCTGCCTTTGATATACATTCTATGGGTCTTGACAAATGTATAATGACTAGTAGCCATTATAAATGTAAACATAGTGTTTTCACTGCCCTAAAAGTCTTCTGTGTTCCAGCTATTTAACCCTCTCTTTACCTTAATCCCTGACAACCATTGATCTTTTTACTGTCTTCATAGTTTTGTCTTTCCCAGAAGGTCATATAGTTGCAATCTTACAACATGTAGCCTTCTCAGATTGGCTTCTTTTACTTAGTAATATTCATTTAAGTTTCCTCACATCTTTTCGTGGCTTGATAGCCCATTTCTTTTGTAGTGCCGAATAGCAGTTCATCATCTGGATGTATCACAATTTATTTATCCATTCACCTCTTGCAGGACAACTTGATTGTTTCTAAGTTTGGGCCCTTAGGAATAAAGCTGCTATAAACATCTGTATCTACATGTTTGTTCTTGGACATATATTTTCAACTCATTTGGGTAAATACCAAAGAGTGTGATTGCTGAATCATATGGTAAGAGTATGTTTAGTTTTGTAAGAAACTGCCAAATTGTGTTCCTAGGTGGCTATACTGTTTTGCAGTCCCACCAGCCATGAGTTCATGTTATTCCACATCCTTGTCAGCATTTGGCACTTCAGTGTTTTCGATTCTGATAGGTATGTAGTGGAGAGTCCAGAGTTTCTCAAAATGAATCTGGATTTTTATTTTATACAGATTAAAAAAAAAATCTTAGTAATTGGATCGTTGACTTTGAAGAGGTAAAGATAGGAATTGAACCCAAATCCTCTATGAAGGATCCATTGTATCACCTTTTCTTGACATATATGTTGATATTCTATTTTTAATTCCTGTCATATATTTTTCAATGTTTTCAACCTTGAGGATAACTGACTGGTGGTATAAGAGGAGTGTTGTTTGGCAAGAGTTTTGTTCATGCCATAGCATTATGTTATTCTATCCTGAGAATCAGTTCAAATAATTCATATTTAAAACTCTCTAATCTATGTATTTCATTGACCTAATACAACTTTAAAAGATGTTTTCAGAAATTTGGTTTTATATTGTGTTTCTGAAAAGTCTGATTTGTTTCTTTTAAGAACCTCACAAATTGTTTTTGTAATAGTTTTGAAGAGAAATGGCAGGAGGTATGAACGGATACCTCTGAGTATTTAGTGAATAAATATAAAACATTCTAAAATCAGAAACAGTTTAAAATCCATGGCATTTAGCTTATCTGTCTTACTTCTGGATGTTTTGTGTGTCTCCCTCATTTCACTGTGTACCGGAGGACATGAGCATTTAGTTTTCATTTACTAAAGTCCACAAACTTCATTTTAATCTACCCCTATGTACAGTAGTAGCAAAGATTATATTGATCAAGTCTTAATGGTAAACTCCCATAGAGTAAACCATGCAGAAATTAAACTGCTTGCCTAAAGCAAAAATTTTTCTCTTCCGTCTGTTAATCCAATACATTCTTTTGGAGATTACTCTTAATACGATGTACTTTTTTCTTGGCTCCAATAAGTATTTAAATTGTTCTTTCATATATATATATAAGCTATACAATTTGGACTTTTCAAAAGCAAGATATGCTTTCTAGTCATAGAAAATTTAAAAGGGTCAACATTTTCTGGAAGAGGTATAGATATATTGAAAAATCTACACATTTCAGAATCAGTAAACTCAGTAGCAGACAACTGTTGTTTAGAAACTCCTTAGAGATTTTATGGTAAGGGAAACATTAGATGAGATGACCATTAATGTCCTTTCAAAGTTTAAATCATAGAATTCAAACATTTGGTAAGACCAAAATCCTACAGTTATGCCACGGAATAAAGGGATTATTGAGTTAAATTACAGTCTATTATCAGAAAGAATGATTGTGTCTGTGAGAAGCCAAAGTCAACTGTAGTGTGTTGAATTGTGTGTCTCCAAAAAGATGTCATCTCCAAGTCTGAACCCCTGGTTCCTGTGAATGTGACCTTATAAGGTCTTTGTAGATTTAAGAAAGGGATCTTGAGACAAGATCATTCTGGGTTTAGGGCAGGCCGTAAATACAATGACTATCATCCTTGTAAAAAAGATTTGACAATGGAGCTACACAGAAGGAAAGCTGTGGAAAAAAAAAAAAAAAAAGAAAGATAGTGATTAGAGGGATATGTCCATATACCAATGAATGCCAAGAATTGCCAGAAGCCACCAGAAGTTGGCAAATATTCATGAGAAAGATAGTTCCTTCCAGAAGAAAGCAGCCATGTTGACACCTTGATTTCAGACTTCTGGCCTCCAGAATTGTGAGGGAATAAATTCATGCAGTTTAATTCACCAGGTTGGTTGTAATTTGTTACCAAAGCCCTAGGAAACTAATAGAGCCTATCAAATTGACTTTTAAAATATGGAAATTTATTAGCTCACACAAATAGAGAAATGATTCTCTTTGGAATTGAGTTCTCTACTTCTATTTCTCTGTAATTCTTTGGGCTTTGCTTCTTCCTTTAGTGTTTCATCTTTAATCCAACTGTGAAATGGTCACAGGAGTTGCTAAACACATATGCGATCAATAATTTCCCATGAAAATGAGGGAGAGATAAAAAACTAACTTCAGATTGCTTTCCAATTCCAGAAATAACTTATTCAAATACTTAGAAATACTTCACTCAAAATTTATTTGCCTAAGTGAGGTCATGCACAAAAAAAAAAAAAAAATCAATAAACCTGAGGTTATCTTTCGACTATTCATGCAGCGGAGTTCAGATGTACTTGCACCACAAGTACTTGCATAAGAGAGTTAGATACCTAAACAAAATGAATCTGTTAGAAAGGAGGAAGGGCTCACAGATGTTGAGCATGTAACTTTAACTACAAGAAAACATAAGTAATAGAATGTTCCTACCTCATAAACACACTCACTGAGCAGCTTCCCTATAATAAATATCAAGTGGTTTTGATGTCCCTGGTAAACTTTTAAAGCTACATTTCTCCCTAACAACTGGAGTTTAAAAAACTTTTGCTTCCATAATGACATTTCTATTCGTGCTTGGTGATACTGCCACAGGTGGGAGGACAGAGGTAGAAAATAGTATTGGCTTTCTGGATTAGAGGGAGGATATATTATCTGTCATGACATATTCTGAAGCCTAATGCCTCTAAACCCTGTGCCTTTCTGTCTCCTACCCTCTTAAAATCCCATCTTGTCCTGAAAGATCAATAGTCAGGATGACATGATCTAACCTATATGGAATAAATTAACTGACTTTCCTACTGCTGTTGGGTTGAATGTATCATACTTTCAGTAGATTAAACATTTTCAAACCAGTAGAGGGGTGGCTCAAAGAGAACTATTTGATAATGAGAAATTCTATGAACAAAGCACTGGGCTAGACCTATTAAGTTCAATACATTCCTCTAGGGATATGTTCCAATGGAAGTGAAGAAACAACAACCATCAATGTTTCCAGTGATACATAGCTAGTGAGCTGCCCAGACTCCCTTTGAACCCTGTTTTGATTCCTAAGCCCACGCTATCTCCAAAAGAAACTCTAACCAAAATCATTATTGCAGAGGAGTCACTACCAAGTTGTGTCTGTATCATTCTTTACTGGTTGACAAAGAATTGTACTTAATACTCAAATGACTTTGAGTAAAGCCAGCTGTTTGACTTCAAGCTCCCCTGAGGCAAAACTCAAAGTGAGCATTTGTATTTGAGTGATTTAATAGGAAGAACTCCCAAGATAAACCTGTGAAGGGAAAAGCAGAACCAGGAAGGAGAGGAAGCCAAACAAGCCTCTGATTTGTGGCAAAGCACAGCAGAAGGCCATTTCCACTGATCTCCCTGGAAAATTCTGGAGTACAAGATTTACTTCAGGAGTTGCCAAGTCCTGAGGCCAAGGACCTATGTCTCATACCCGCACATGCCAATCTTTGTATCGTTGGCTAACGTCTGCACCAAAAGGATGTAAACGCTATGCTTGCAGGGAAAAGTGGCTCTTGTTGTCTGTGGGCCACACACAGGAAAAGAGTCACCGGCGTAAACATTAACCAGAACTCAGGGAAGGGTTCACAGAAATATAGAAGGGACCCAAGGAGATGCGGATACAGTGCCTCTACTGTCTCTTACATCAGTCTTGTAAAAAGGAATGATGTATGCATAGAACGACCAAATCTGGAACTGTCCAAAAAGCTTGATATAAAATAAACACTACACATGTGTCAATTTTCTAATTATGGAATGACCCATAGATCATCAATTCTAGACTGATAAGAAAATCTAGATAGGTAATCTGTTGGTTAAGAAAAGCAAACTAAATGTTTCTTCTTTTAGTGACAGTGTAGGAGGCATATCCTTTTGGGTGGGGAGTCGTGTCCTGAGTGTCATTAAAATTGGATTGTTTTAAAATTGTTTCTTTACCTGCCAGGGCTTAGTTGGAGGATTGCAGTTGAGGGGCGATTAACAAGATAAATGGATTGGGGGCCTTGTTTATTATATCCAGTTGCTTTAGTTTATATCCTATAGAATTGCCTGGGTTGTCGAAAATTGATAATGGGAATTCATATAGTCCTCTAAATTCATGGTTTGGCTTTCAAGTCATTCTGGAAGCAATGTCCCATGATGTGCTGTTGTAAACATCAGCTGGTGTATAAGGATTGATGCCACACATTTACTTGGAGTTTTGGTGTTTTTTTTTTTTTTTAAGCCATGTATTAGCTTCAAATTGAAAAAGAAAACCACATAAAGTTCCTTAATAAATGTAGTGCAAGCTTGATTGAAACATATTGCTAATATTATTAAGTGCCCCAGAGAGTAACTGAAATATCATATTGTTGGTATTCACACTTCCATTTTCGTTGCACGGGGCTTATAAAACACTTACAAACACATTACTGTATGCAAAACATAATGCTCTTTCTGGAACTCTGGTTTTTATGGACTTTTATGGCTGAACAATTGATATTTACCTATTGAGATTGGCTTAGAAGACCCTACAGCAGCACAGCAGAAGATAAACTATGACTATTTGCCTATAATATGCGAACAGCAAAATAGCTAAAGGCCTCTTTAAATATTCCCAGTATTAAAGCAGCACGAGTGTTTACAGGTCCAGCATTTCACTGCCCTGCTCAGCAGTCTGGGTTCCCCTCCAGCTCCCCTTCCCAGCTCTCTGGGAAAAGGGGCCTTGAGAGATCTTCTGAGGGGATCATGTCTTGTGTTGTGGCCCAAATACAAAGAAACTACCTCCTCCTCTTACCTGAGTCTGCCTTCGGGAGGGTTAACGGGCCTACCTGCCTTCACGGGGCTGACTGGGGTTCAGTAGTGTTGGAGGGGCTGATGCTGATCAAGCATAAAGGAGGTCTTTATTTTTTAATTTAAAAAAATATTTATTCATGAGAGACAGAGAGAGGCAGAGACACAGGCAGAGGGAAGCAGGCTCCCTGTGGGACTCGATCCTGGGACTTCAGGATCACACTCTGAGCCGAAGGCAGGTGCTCAACCTCTGAGCCCCGCAGGTGTCCCTAAAGATGTCTTTAAACAAGGATGAAATTAAACATGTTCTCTGTGACTCTGGGAGGGGGTCAAGGAAGCTTCCCCCACACACACCCTGTCACTGTAATGCAAAAGGCTTTATCATAAAGGGTTAAGCTCCTTGGTCCAAAAAACTCGAACCACTCTCTTTGAACACCAGAGGGAAGATACGTCAGAGTTTAAGCAGCTAGAGACGGAGCAAAGGATGGTTCTGTTATCAGCAGAGAAAAATAATGTGAGGTCCCCAAAGAGAACTGACCTTAGAGAGAAGCATCTAGGAGCAAATGAGTGTTGCTGATAAGTACACAAGACAGGGCGCCCAGGGGGACTCAGCGGTTGAGAACCTGCCTTGGGCCCAGGTCATGACCCCGGGGTCCCAGGATCGAGTCCCGCATCGGGCCCCACAGGGAGCCTGCTTCTCCCTCTGCCTGTGTCTCTGCCTTCTCTCTCTCTGTGTGTCTCTCATGAATAAATAAGTAAAATATTAAAATTTAAAAAAGAGTAACAGGGACATTAGCAAAGCCCAAGGTAGTCTGGAGGTCGCAGGGACCAAGTGGCATATTAACCTGCTGCAGGAAAGGCCTGCCTTCACCTGGAAGAGGCTGGAAGGCCTGGCTGGAAGCTGTGGTGATGTCCAGGGAGGTGAGGCCCTGTGCCTGGCTGCTGGGGGCTACACTACACAGGCTGGCTGGAGGGGGTCGGGGCAGTCCTGGGGGGTAGGGGGCGCGCTGAGATGGACCCAGGGCAGCCAAGGCCAGTAGGCTGGGCCTTTGAGGGCCTGGGGCCACATGGAAGGTTCTCTCCCATGGGCAGTGGGGAGATACTAAGCACGAGGGCCCACGAGGCCTTCGCTGGCCTTCGAGCCAGAACAGAGACTATCAATTACCACAGACTCTGTTCTCTCTCTCAGCCAAGTGGCGGCCTGCTGGAGAATCCCCATTGTGGGCAGAGAGTGGGAGGAGAGAGGAATAGAAGGTTTTCTGAGTAGTCCGAGCTCCCAAAGGTTGCACAGCTTGTGCTGTTCCCTACATAAAAGGGAATAATTAGGCCCAGTGGGTGTTCCATCATAACACGCACTTCATGACTGGGTCTGCACAATGCCGGTGACTGGTGAGCAGTGGCTTATTGTTCTAACTGCTCATTTGAGTTCAGTGCAAGCGAAGCCCGGGGCTAAGGCTTCTAATGCAGCTGAGGGCATTTTTTATGATGGAATTTTCCATGTTAACTTGCAGAATTATGCAAAGCCCCGGATTTTCATTGAACGTCCTCCCATTCCAAGCACACACAGAGTTGCCGCTGCATTGGCCAGAACCTTCTCTTCGAGGAGTGACAAGGCAAACAGGAGCAGGCCTCATGCTCCACAAGGTCAACCTGGTTTTCAGAACTGAGAACGGGTTGTGTGCATCAATGACATGCGTTCCCACCCCTGGAAATGCTGGGCCGGGAAAGTCAACCACTAGCCTGGTGTGGGAGCCAGGTGGCCATTGAAGACAGGAAGACCTGGGTCTGTTTTCCTTCCTCAGGCCTCTTGACCTGTGGGCCCCTTGCAGGTCCTCCTCTGAGCTCTGCTTTACAGGCATTTTTTTCAGCAGAGAACGGATTAGATGTTTTCAAGGGAATTCATATAAAATAAAACGATGCAATCATCAAAAACAATAATGTGAATGGTATTGCCCAACGTAGAATCATGGAATTCTTTTTCCCCCCACGGCACAGAGTGGAGTGAGATGTGTCCACAATGCCACACGTGTATGCCTGTCCACACAGAGTGCCATGCTCTTAGGCTTTTTATGCTTTTACACTGAAGTGTAAATGATGCCTATTTCCTTATAATGAAGTTTTGGATGACTTTGCTTTCTCATTTGTGATTTTACGTGATTCTTTAATTGCCAAGGACTTGTGTGCCTTTAACATAAAATAAAGCTTTTAAAGAAAAATACAAAAAAAGAAAGAAAGAAAGAAAGAAAGAAAGAAAGAAAGAAAGAAAGAAAGAAAGAAAGAAAGAAGAAAGAAGAAAGAAAGAAAGGACACAGAGCAGTATTTTGTGCCGTCCATGTCCATGGGATTATACCTGCTGGAGCGCGGGCGGCATAGGTTCATCACTTCAGATGCACGCAGTTTCCAGTCGTATCCAGCACGTTCAACGTCGCTGCCCCACCAGGCTGGGAGCTAGAGGTCTGGAAGGCTTGAGTTTCCGAAACAGAAGCACTTTGTGGCAAATATATGTTGCATTAGGCCCATTATCATTGCAGCAAGCAGGTATTATTAAAGTCACAAAATGATGAGAGAATTAGAGCCACAGGAGGTGGGAAAAAATATCGAGCTGTTAAGTGGTGAGGACAGGATGGACCCTAGGCCAATTTGATTTCAAAACCCATGCTTTCTCAACAACACAATATTACTTTATTGTTGCCCGGTTTAGAATCAAATGAGAAAAAGTAAGAAGCAATGGCTCTAGAATTTGCTTTGCTTAAGGTGATGACATACGTATAATTCTGAGAAGTGATTTGTGTTTGCTTCAAAATACCAGTGTCTCTGAATGTTTCTTTTTTCTTTTTCTGTTTTCTTTCTCTTTCTCTTTCTCTTTCTTTCTCTTTCTCTTTCTCTTTCTTTCTCTTTCTCTTTCTCTTTCTCTTTCTCTTTCTCTTCTCTTTCTTTCTTTTTCTCTTTCTTTCTCTTTCTCTTCCTTTTATTATTATTTTTTTTCTTTCTTTCTCTTCCTTTTAGGCAGGAAAAAGTGTAGAGCTGACAAGGAGTATCTTTACAGTTGAGGTTAAAAATTTGCTAAATGGACCACCTGGGTGGCTCAGCAGTTGAGCGTCTGCCTTTAACTCCGGGCATGACCTGGAGGTCCTGGGATTGAGTCCCACATGGGGCTCCCCTCAGGGAGCCTGCTTCTCCCTCTGCCTGTGTCTCTGCCTCTCTCTTTCTCTCTCTATGTGTGTCTCCCATGAATAAATAAAATCTTAAAAAAAAAAAAAAAAAAGGAAATGCAACTTGCAAAATGAAGGAGATAGCAACTACCTGCTATGCATTTCCCATCACACCAGTGTTTAAAAGCAGAGGTGAAAACTCGATTGGTCTCACTATGCTAGAGATCCATTAAGAATTTAGATAAACTAAGATTCCAACACATGAGGAAAAATACTGAGATAGCAAAGGAGAAAACATAAAATTTCTACCCTTGCCTGATGACCTGGCCCCTTTGGGACTGTACAGACCGCATGGGTGAGATGCTCACACAGCCTCACGGGCTCAAACTGTGCACCAATAACTTTAACTGAACAAGCCTTATGCTCTCAGATTTTGTGCATGTTCTGTATCCGATTCTCACAGAAACCCTGGGTACTAATTTTAGGGATTCTAATTTTAAAGATGAAGTTACAGAGGCTTCTGGAAGTTAAATAATCATTCCTGTGTTTTCACATAATGTCTAACTCTAAAGTTAATATTCTTTCCAGCGAACTATATTTCCTTATCCCATCAGATCTGATCTGCTTATTATGAGTGAGAATGCTTTGTGCGAGCTACCTCTGTGGTTCTACCACAGTACAGAAAGTAATAGGGACTTTCAACCTTTAGTTTGACAAAAGTGAAGTTGTAGGGTTTTTTGTTTTGTTTTGTTTTGATTTTTGTATCTGATTTTTGCTTTGTTTTGTTCGATTTTTGTATTTTGACTGACATAAATGAAAGTTCAACACACTGCCAGGTACTATATCACTTGGTTTAGAGTCATTTTTCTTTTCTTTCTTTTTTAGTCTTTTTTATTAATGAACAAAAGGAATTTAATGCTTTGAAGTATCACATAATATGATGCCGTGTATGTTCTTCGTTACCGCTACGGTTTTTAAATTATGAATATCAAAGCATGGGTCATACTGTAGTGAAGATTCTACAGGGATCCTAAAGGTAAAATCTTACATAGTTAGGAGTTAATATTATGACTCTATCACACATTTTATTCCGAGTATATGTTAATTTTATTTTTTTAGCCTGAAAATGTTAGGGAGGGGGAGGAGGGGAAATGAGGTGACTGGGTGACAACCAGCACAAGCACTAAGAAGGGCACTTGATGGGATGAGCACTGGACATTATACTATATGTTGGCAAATTGAATTTAAATAAAAACTTGAAAAAGATAAAAGGAAAGAAAAGGTTAGGAGGAAGGTTGTGGTGGAGAGAGAGAAAAGTTTCTTGTTAGCCTTCCAATCACAGGAGCACTGTTGATTGGTCATGGTGGCTTTGGGAGAGGTGGCGGTTAGACTGTAATGCCAAGTGGGTTAGACTGTAATGCCAAGTGGGAAAAGATAAGGGCCCTAGAAAATCCTCTATTCCTCACAAGCTATGGTAAAAGATATCTGAGAATTGGCCCCCAATACAGAAACTAATGATTATACTTAGCAATAGATAGACAGGATTCCCTAGGATAAGAACACTTTTATAAACCACGTGCAAAGTTAAAGAGGTCTAGCTGCAATAATGACAACAAATGAACAAACAAGTTCAGAAATAGCAGCAACAGCCAAACACCAAACCTCCCCCCTCCAACAAAAACCCACTTTCCATTTTCTTGAATGGAAATTAATAGAGGAGCAATGAAAAGAGATCAGAAACCTAGGAACATGCTCGGAGACAATGGTCTCTATGTGTCTTAACGTGTATTTTTAGGCCCAATTTAGCTCTCAGCTGAGACTGAAAAATTATGGACTTTTCCAATGCTTAACTATATTACCATTTTCTGATCCTGGCACTGAATGTTTCTGGATATGTTGCTGATTAAGAACCAGCCAAATACTGTGAGGCTCACTGGGTTTGCCATTTACTTCTAAATGTATCAGGTTTCTAGTAATGTTGCTTTTCAGAGGTAAATGGCTCTTCCATCAAAGAGCACATTTGCATACCTTTCAAATCTCATCACCCTAAAGTAATCATCACTTGATCATAAAATACCTTTCCAAGCGCTGAGTGACATTGAGTAGTTTGTCATACAAAATGTATGGGAAATAAGCAAAGGTATGCTGTGTGTCTAAAAGACTCCCTTTGAAGAGAATGTTTTGGCTTCCAGGAGATTTCCCTACCATCGTCCTTTAAAGAAGTATTTGCAGCTTCTGGCTGATACCATTTAAATATTCTATAGCCTAATCTCTTTGTTTATGCACTCCCTTATTTGCATACATAATACCACTCTCCAAAAATGCTCCAAATATGATACAAGGACTTAATATAATGCTGTTTCAAGGGTAGAGTTTCCTTTTATTTTGCATTTATCCTCTGTCCAAGGTTAAAGAAAAGTTTGCAATTTTGGACATATCTAGAATGTGTAAGTTCTTCTCTGTCAAGGGAACACTAATAAATAAATAAATAATAAATAAAAATTTTAAACACCTCTCCGATCTTTTTAAGGAACAAAGAGCAAAGTGATACCAATTCAGGTTTTATTTCTGTATATTTCACTTACAATAAATAATGAATTCTGTATATTTTACTTATAATAAATAATGGCTCTCTCATTTTGAATAACACACTGAATATTTTTAGTCTGTTTTCTGATACATAGCATAGGGATTATAGCAGATAATTCTCAGGTCTTTAAATGCGTTATACATTATATGGCACAAAGATGATATTTAATCCAGGTTAGTTTGTTATCCTTGTGAGTTAATGATTGGAAAAAGGGAAGAATTTTTAAAATATACCAAAATAAAAAGCATAGTTATATGATATTGAATTGCATTGTATACTCACTGAATAGTGACTCTCAATCTAATTATTAATTATATTTTTTCTCCAAATTAAGGTTTTGTATGTTTTTAATTTCTAAAGGAAATACATTTTTGGCATGACATTGCCTAAAATATTGTGTTCAAGTAACTTTCTGAAAGTATGACAGTTTGGTAGATGCTTTGCCATAGCTATTTACTTTTGTTCTTAAGCACAGAGATAAATTATGTTTTTGAATCACCCCCATTGTTTTTGTTTAGCTAGAGAGGATGTGCCGAGCCAACCCTATCCCCAAATCCCTTGCATGTGATTTTCCCTGCTCTTTCCCTCTGTGTTGGCTGGGTTAAAGATAACCTCAGTGTGATCTTTGAAGCCTGGTGGCAACATATAATGGAAGTAATGAGGTGTAATAACCAGCATGGAAGATGACCCCCAATAATTTTCACATTCCCATCATCAGACCTTTGTGTAGTCTTTTTCCAAATGGAAACAGGGCTGATTTGCATAGCAAACAGAATCCTGCTGAAATGATAGGTGACTTTTAAAACTAGGTCATAAAAAGGATTGCAGCTTCCACTTCCATTTCTTGATTTTCTTCTTCTGCCATGGGGACACTGAGGCAGCCCTGCAGAAAAGCCCATGTGGAGAGAAATTGAAGTACCTGCCAACAGCCAGGGTGAATTTGCCAGCTATGTCAGTGAGTCCCTTGGAAGCTATTGCAAACTTTCATCCTTAATCAACCCTTCAGATGACTGCAGCTTTGGCAAATATCTGACTCTTTATGAGAAACTCTTAGCCAGAACTGAATTGTCCAACCAAGCTGTTCCCAAATTTCTGCCCCACAGAAATTATAAGATACAACAAATGTGTTGTTATTAAGCCACTTTAATTTATGGGTAATTTAAATTTAGAAGTTGCTATATAGTAATAGATAATATCTGGCGACCTGAATCATAGGTTGAAGGAGAGTCTCTCAGAAATAGTTGCATTGGACTCAGTTGAATAACAATAGATTTCCATTACATAAGCAACTAAAATTTGTCTTAGTACTTTGCATTAGCTTATCTAATATAACTAATATCCAGGGTTCCATAACTTCTGATTATTGGGCTTATTGACATTTTGGACTAAACAATTCTTCACTGTGGGAGGGTATTTTATACATTATAAAACATTTAGCATCATACTTGATTTCTGGCCAAGAGATGCAACCATTTCCCCAAGTTGTGACAATAAAAAATGTCTCCATATATTGCCAAATATCCCCTGGGATAGAAAATCACTCACAGTTGACAGTCACTGAGCTAGAGAAATGTTAGCATTCCTTTGAGTACTAGGCTAGTGTGATCCTGATCAAACACTTAAACTTTGCTTCCTCCTTTATAAAATCAAAATTGATTAGCCAAGAGAAATTTAATTCTGAAACTGAACAAACCTTGGTAAAAGGTCTTTTCTCCTTTCTACCATATCAGTAATCAGAAGATCACTCAAGAATGTCATAGGATATATTTTTAATGTTTTAAATACTTATTTACTTATTCATTTATTTATTTGAGAGACAGAGAGCATGACCAGAGGAGAGGGACAATGGAAGAGGGAGAAGCAGGCTCCTCACTGAGCAGGGAACCCAAAAATATGGCTCTATCCCAAGACCTTGAGATCATCAACTGAGGCAAAGGCAGACACAACTGACTGAGCCACCCAGGTGCCTCTAGGATATATATATATATATATATATATATATATATATATATATATATATATATATATATATTTTTTTTTTTTTTTTTTAAAGAAACAGACATCCTACTTCATGCAATAAAACAAGAGAGAACAAAAGGCATACAGGCTGGGAGAGAATACATAAAACTCTCTTTGTTCATTGATAATATGTTGGCTATGTAGAGAATCTGAAAAACTGACAAAAAATTGCTATAGCTAATAAGCAATTTAACAAGGTTGAAGGATACAAGGCTAATATATAAAAGTCTATGGCTTTCTTATATACCAGCAATAAGTAAGTGGAATTTAAAATGAAAAAAACTCAATAGCATTTATATTGTCACCCCCAAAAGTGAAATAACAAGTTATATATCTAACAAAATAAGTACACGTTTTGAGGAAAAATACAAAACACTGATGAATAAAATCAAAGAACCAAGTAAATAAATAAATATTTTATAGGTAGGAAGATTCAATATTGTCAGGAAGTGAGTTTTGTCATCTTGATCTATAGGTTCCATGCAGCCCCAATCAGAATCCCAGCAAGTTATCTTGTTTCTTAGAATCAAGAAATTGATTCTAAATTTTATATGAAAAGGCAAAGACCCAAACTAGCCAACAAAATTATAAAGGAAAAGAATGAAGTTGGAAGACTGACACTACCCAAATTTAAGTCTTATTGTAAAACTACAATAATCAAGACAGTATGGTATTGGTCAAAGAATAAATAAATAGATAAATGGAACAGAAAAGAGAGCCTAGAAATAGACCCACATAAATATAGTCAACTGATCTTTGATAAAGGAGGGAAAAGAAAAAGAATCTAGGCACACCTTACACTCTTTATGAAAATTAACTCAAAATGGATTATAGACTCAAACTCTAAAACTACTAGAAGATAATGTAAAAGAAAATCTAAAAGACCTTAGATTTGGCAATGACTTTTTTAGGTAAAACACAAAAGGCATGATTCATGAAAGAAAGAATTAATAAGTTGGATTTCTTTAAAAAAAAAAATTATTTGAGTGAGAGAACACAAGCAGGGGGAGGGGCAGAGAGGCAGAAGCAGGTTCCCCACTGAGCAGAGAGCCCAATGTGGGACTCAATCCCAGACCCTTGGGATCATGACCTGAGCTGAAGGCAAATGCTTAACCAACTAAGCCACCCAGGCACCCCAATACATTGAGTTTCTTCAACGTTAAAAATTTCTCTGTGAAAGATACTGACAAATGAGTAGAAGACAAGCCACTGACTTGGAGAAAATATTTGCAAAAGGCATGTCTGATAAAGACCTGTATCCAAAACATACAAGGAATTCTTAAAATTATGCAAGAAGAAAGCAAACAAATCAATTCAAATATGAACCAAATTTCTCAAGAACACCTTACCAAAGGAGATAAAAAATGACTGGTAGGGGTGTGAAAAGGTAATTCACATAACATTTCATCAGAGAAATGTAAATTAAGACAAGAAGACACCACTACAAACCTGTGAGAATAACCAAAATTGGAACACTGCAGGCATTGAAGGTTTGTGAAGATTTGTAGTGACAGGAACTCTCATTCCCATTGCTGGTGGGAATGTAAACTACCACAACCACTGTAGAAGACAGGCTTGCAATTTCTTATGAAACTATGTATATTCTTACCAGGCAACCCAGCAATCACACTCCTTGGTATCTACACAACAGAGTTGAAAAGTTACGTTCACACATATGTTCATAGCAGCGTTGTCCATAATTGCCAACTCTTGGAAACATCCAAGTTGTCCTTCGGAAGGTGAACAGATAAATAAACTGTGATACATCCAGACAGTGGAATACTATTCAGTGTTCAAAAGAAATGGGCTATAAAGCTGTGGGAAGACAGGGAGAAGACTTACATCTATATTACTAAGTGAAAGAAGCCCATCTACATTTGGGCTACATTTATTATGATTTCAACCATATATTCAACAATATTTCTGAAAAAGGAAAAACTGAAAGCATTAAAAAGATCAGTGGTTGCCAAAGCTTGGGGAGACGGAAGCTTGAATATGCAGGGCACAGAAAAATGTCAAGTCAATGAAAATACTATGTATCATACTATAATAGTGGATACATGTCATGAGACATTTGTCTAAACCCACAGAATGTAAAATTCCAGGATTGAACCTTGATATAACTATGGACTATATGGATATAAACTATAAACTATAAAAATAATGTGTCAGGTACATTCATAGGATGTAACAAATGTCGAAGATCCCAGGCTTTCTTTTGTTTTCTACCTCTGCCCGCTTTTCTTTCTTTTTCTTATCTAACTTCCTTCCTCATCCCGCTTAGCTGATTAAGTGCAGGTTTTGCAGAGATAGTTCTCAGAAAATATATTTGTGATGGTAATTAGGATTCTGATCAAGGATCAAGACTACAAGAATGGTCCACAACCACACATTTTGGTTAAAAAGAAAAACCAGCCTAAGCTGAAACTGTAGGACAGTTATGCAGTTTCCCATATCACATCCAAATCTTGACCCCACTTCATTGGGAGGCAGTTACTCTTTACATGCTTCCTGATATGCATTGGCTGAAGAAAGCCTTTCTTCTCAGAGTCACTTAATTTTTTTTTAACATCTTACCTCCTCCATAAAAAACAAACAAACAAACAAACAAACAAACAAACAAACAAAGCTAGACACCATTCTAATGTTACCCTAATGAGGCCACAGTTCAAAAGTCACAATCTTTTTATATTTTAATATAAAATATGAAAATTATATAATATTAATATTACCCTCAAACTAGGCTTAATGAATGATTCCAGGTTAATTTCCCAACATTCTATATGTGAGCAAACTCATGCACTAGTTAATATAAATTGTGAAAAAATATGTAGACTTTCCTTTTAATTAAAAAAAAAGTTTAGACTACCAACTTGAAAATTGGTAGTTGTGTTACAACAATAGGACCTACATCGATCATATTTCTCCAGCTGATCCACTAAGAAAACTTAGTCTCCCACATTTTTTCAATCAACATAAAACATTCCTATGGCATCAACCTCGTGTCATTTCATAAGCCTAACTAGTTCTTGGCTCACACTTTGCTGAGGAATCAAGGAAAAATATTTACTAGAACAAATGTTCTTTGTGCATAGAGCAACTGATTTACTGTTGGAAGTAGACATTCATCCACATCCTATCTCAGAAAGAGTAGGAGAAAAGAATATAAATTCTAAGGAGTCAGCAAAAAGTACATGAGAGTCCAGAATCTTGGCAAGGGAGACAGGAGATGGGTTGGAGAATAAATTTTCACATGGCACAAATTTGAGAATCTTTGAGTCACTTTCTTTGGCTTTCTCTAATTTTATTTCTGAAAGAATGGAGACTATGTGGGAAGTAAAGCATTGACATTGAGAATAACTTATGAATCCCTCAGGGTACTATAGAAAAATCGACATTACAGCTATATCTGAAGTAAAAAGAAAATTAGGAAATGAATCACCTTGTATGATTATAGTGTATTCTGACAAATTTGCTCTTTTTAGCTTTCCTCTGCATCATCACTTATTTTGATATCTATATCACATTTTTGCTGTAAGGTGCCCTACAAAAGAGCAAGGTGATTCAATAATGAGAGATAAGATCACATAGCTGTATCTTTGAGGGACTTTAGATTTGGTAGTTTAATAAAAAAAAACTAGCTGGATAAGACCAGTTAAGATCAAAAATACATTTGGATGAGTGAGTCAGTGTGAAGTACAAAATAAACCCTGCTTTTAACCCAACTTTAAATCCTGGCCTGACACTTTAAGGGATAAGTGACATCATGTAACTTTCTTAAATTCCATTGGTCTTGATTTCATGGTCTATGAAACAATAATTATATATTACAATCAACTTGATATAGGGAAAATAGTCTAATGTGGGGAAGAGTAAGTGATTCACTGAATGTATATCAATTTATTTACATTTTTAAATTAACATGGTATGTATTATTTTATATACTGCCCTCAACATATTGTTAATATTTTTCTTCGGATCCACAAAAAATGTCTAGCTAAGCCGTTACATACTAAAAGAAAGTTAACATTGTTCAAATACGTTTATTGGTCTTAAAAAGTTGTTTTTGGTACTTAGCAAGAAGAAGTAAACACCTTTTTAAGGGTAAATAACATTTATTTCTATATTCATTTAACATATGAGACAAAATTAACTTTTGCTTGGAAATTAACTTTTCAATAGATGACTCCAATAAATTGGAACATAATTCAAAGGACTATATTTTTAGAAAGGACGTTAATGTGGGATCAGATGTCCAGTTCTGATGCACTGGATCCAATGAAGATGAGATATATTATATTCAAATGCATTTGAAGTTATTCATTAGATAAAATTCTTTTGTTCTTTCACTCAATGTTACTTTCATTAAAAAAAAAATTGCCTACCATGTGTTAGAAACTGAGAGATTATGGTGAATAAAATATAAAACCTAACTATAGGGGCTTGCTTAATTTAGTAGTGGAGCCAATAAGCACATACTATACAATGTGGGAAATGACACTATAGAGGTGTTACAAAGAACTATGTGAAATATAGATTCAGAACTACGATATGTCAGTTAGAATATTTTAAAAAGACAAACTTGACAACAGCAATTGCTAATGAAGACATGGAACAATAGGAGTTCCTACTTTTTTAAAGATTATTTATTTATTTATTTATTTATTTATTTATTTATTTATTTATTTATTTATTTGAGGCAGAGAGAGAAAAAGAGTGTGTGAGAGGAAGGGAGAGGGGGAGAGAATCTGAACCAGAGTCCACAACGAACATGGACCCCAATGTGGGGCTTGATCTCACGACCCTGAGATCATGACTTAAGTTGCAACCAAGGGTCAGATGCTCAACACAATGAGCCACGCTGGTACCCCATGATGAAAACTATTGTTCGCCAAGACAGGGAAAGTATGGCCACTTTGGAATGCAGTCCATTAATTTCTCACAATGTTAAGCATAGTCTTACTATATGATCCAGTAATACTGCACTTAGGCATATATCCAGCTGATTTGAAAACGAATATCCTTATAAAACCTTGCACATGACTATTTAAAACTCAGCTTTATTAATAATCTCCCAAAACTAGAAACCACTAAGCTGTCCTTCATTGCATGAATGAATATATAAACCATGGTACATCAAAACATTATTAAGCAAGAAAACTAAGGGGAAAAATGTGTGACTTTACGGTGGAGATTCCTGACAAACATTACCCTTTCCAGATGATTAAGGTTAACATCAAATCTGCTAAGTCATGTTGATAGCACGTACCCCTCATATGGGATGATAAAAATGGTGTTTCACCTCGGTAGACCTTCTACTAAAAAATCTATGACCTTCATGAGTTCAGGAGAAAAGCATCAAACAAATTGCTTATTGAAGGATGTTATATAAAACACCTGATGAATACTCCTTAAAATTGTCAAGGTCATCAAAAAGAGAAGAGTCTGAAACTGTCACAACCAAAAGGAGCTTAAGGAGGTGTAACAGCTAAATGCAATGTATTCATATCTTTGTGATTACTTATTAAGAGTGAGTTTTGTGGCAAAATTTACTTTTGTATAAAATTTTTTTTTTTTTTTTACATTTTTTAATTCTGGCCATCTTGCCACATCTACTTTATTCTCTTTTGTTTCTTAAATCTGTTATACTTAACATACAGTGCTATATTAGTTTCAAGTGTACAATATTGTGATCTAATAATTCTGTATATTACTCAGTGCTCATCATAATAAGTGTGCTCTTAACCTCATTCACCTATTTCACCCATCCCTCCCACCTCTCCTCTGGTCACCGTCAGTTCTCTATGAGTAAGAGTCTGATTTTTGGTTTGTGTCTTTTTTTTTTGTTTATTTTGTTTCTTAAATTCAGTATATGACTGAAGTCCTATGGTATTTACCTTTCTCTGACCGATTTATTTCACTTAGCCCATTATACCCTCTAGATCCATTGATGTTTCAAATGGGAAGATTCCATTATTTTTTATGACCAATATTCCATTGTTTGTACATATACACCACATCTTCATTATCCATCCATCTATGGATGACACTTGGGTGGCTTCCATAATTTGGCTATTGTAAACAATGCTGCAGTAAACATAGGGCTGTGTATATCTTTTTGAATTAGTGTCTTTGTATACTCTTGGTAAATACCCAGTAGTGGAATTACTGGATTATATGATAATTCTATTTTAAATTTTATGAGGAACCTGCATACTAATTTTTACAGTAGCTGTACCAATATGCATTCCTACCAGTAGTGCATGCAGGTTCCTTTTTCTCCACATCCTCACCAACACTTGTTTCTCTTGTTTTTGACTTTAGCCATTCTGATGGGTATGAGATGATATCTGATTGTGGTTTTGATTTGCATTTCCCTGATACAAATCTATTTATTCTTGTGATCACAAATGCACAACAATTTGATGATTTTTGGCAATACCATCCATTGTCCAAAATATCCTGATTTTATTCTTTATGTATCCTTTGTGGTAGATTAAATCACAAACATTTTTTTTTTCCCCAACCTCTCTCTACCCATGATCTTCTCTGTTTGGTTCTTTCTGTAGGAGGGACGAAGGATGAATTATGGGGTGTTGAGATTTTGTTAGGAAGGAATGGTTAACTGATACACCCTGCAAAAAAATCCATATATAAGTAATTCAACATTACCCATTTTCCAACTTAAAATGTTAATATCCTCCTCAGGACTTTAGATTTGGAAGACACAGTCAAATGTACAGATTGTTGATTTGCAGTGATATCTTCTATTCATATGCTCTACATAAAATCTACAGTAGTTTTTAGAAGGGCTCTGCATCTGATTATGTGAAAAAACTATTCTTTAAAAAATAAATAGTGCTTCATATATCCAGTTGCACCTTCTGTTAAGCAGATTTAAAAAACAAATTTACAACCAAATAAGCCAAATTTTATAAAACATTTCTTTCATTTTGTGGGGAATCAAATGTATATTATGGCATTTCTGAAAGAAATGGCATGCATCTCTATTTAGATTTCAAATCAAAACATCTTTTTTTTTTCCTTTGTTTACCACGAGTTTAAACTTCACTTAGCATCCAATCACTAGGTGGTTGTTTTACAAGCTGCAACATCATTTTGCTATATACTAAAATGCATAATTTTAGAAAATTACAGATCTAAAATTTGATGAGAGAATAAAATTGCATTCTTTTTTGTCTTGTTTTAAAATTCTCTTTATATCTAATGGTTATCCAACATTTTTGCTTATATATTAACATATTTTCAGATTACAGATTGGTAAAAACCATTTCAGAGCATCATTTCCAAATTTATTTTATTGTTTGTTTGTTTGTTTGTTTTTAGCATTTCCTTCTTGAAAGGGATATTTTACTCCCTTTGAGATACCAAAATTTGCTGTGATCATACCTTGCACCATGCTTGCTGAGAAATAGTGTTTATACTGCTAGATAAAAAATAATGCCTCTTTTTTACTCTATCATTTGAACTTTACAGAATCTCTAATTAGCTGAGAACCTTTTCCTTTCTTCTGATATAAAGAGGCAATGCTTCTTGTAACCTTTAGAGTCCTTATAGAATCAAATCATTAATAATCAATGACCACATTTTAAATCATCGCTCAAATAGTAGGGATGCCAAGGTAAGAGAAAAAGCAGTGGAGACATTATGAGATTATGGAACAGAAATGGCTGAACAACTATTTAATATGTGGCTTAAATCTGTTTTATATGTATATATAAAGACATGCCAAGTATATATTTGTAAAAAGTAGCTTCATTAGTTAAGTTCTTAGAAAATTACTCTGATGAGGTAGATGTGTGGAGGGAGGAGAGGATAGTAAAAACTGCTATTATGTGATGGAGAAAGGGAAAATATTGGATTTGCTCCAACCACCATCTGCTGTCAGTTTCAGCTTCATCTATAAAACATATTTAAACAGCTAGGTGATGTGAAGGTTATATGTAACTTTTCAGTTTGCAAACAGTGTTCAGGGAAGATTGAAGTGGAGGTATTTAAAATTTAGTGATTTCAAAATGTTTGAGAGAAATAATAGTGCAATTATTTATAGAGAAAACCAGGCTTGTTAACCTCTGGGTACTACATTTATTTATCCATAAAGTGAGGTGATGAAAAAAAAAATCTTTAGTATTGCTTGGAGGCTTAAATGAGTTAAAATACATGAAAGCTTAGAACACTTGTTGGGTGGTAAGTACATTACTATGTGTTGTCCTTCTCTGTAGGTAGCTTCACTCTCTAAGGAAGAACGAAACATGAAGTTTAGTCTTTAGAGAAAAGCTAAAACCATACAATTTTCCCTATAATTCAGACTGCTCTCTGCCTCAATGGTAAATGTGAAGAATTTAACACTATGTCTCCAGTGTAGAATGTATATATCTACCTAAGCTATAAATGCCACCTTTCAATTATGTGAACAGTGTGTAGTCTTGTATATCACAAAACGGGACTTATTCTTCACCAAACTTGAAACCTTATGTATTTATAGGTAGCTGTACTTTGCAGTATAAACCATTGGCCAAACATCTTGCCTTTTGCATTTCAAAACACTTAAAATGAACTCTTTTTCTAATTCTAAATGGTAGTTATATAATCTGTAATTCTATATTATAGTCACCAATTATAGTTATATCCCAAAGAGAAAAGAATAAAATGACAGAAATAATGAATGGAAAAGTACTAGATATCTTAGAGCAATTAAAATTTAAACAGAAGGTAGTACAAGAGATAATTTATAGGAGGAATTTTTTGTTATAAGGTATGTATCATTATAAATTAAACAATGTTTGAGTCACCTAAAATTAACTCTCTGCATTAGCTAAACACTGGATTATTTTTTTAGAATCTAAGAAAATTTAAATCTACCTTATATCAAACAATAATTATGAATTTTTAAAATAATTTTCCTTTCTTCTATCAAATCATGAGTAAGTCACCTTATTTCTCCAAGTATCAATATACCTAGAAAATCAAAGTTTTATACAACTTCAATGCTTTCTAGCTATGGACTTTTCTGATTTTACATTCTAATCATTTAAATTCACTCTTAAGGTGTCAAAGTAAAAATGGGAATAATAGATATTCACCTATATGCACAATCTTGACACATTTACTACTAATTGCTTAATTGTTAAGTGAAGTACACAAATGTAATTATTTTAATTTTGTGGTATTTGGTAGAAGGAGATGTTTCATAAGCCCTTTTATTACTAAATACATTCATGTAGATAGAACTGTATTGTGATGACAACATTCTATAGTCAATTATGGTGATATTTGAAGCATTTTTTGTATTCAACCTATCACATCAGTTAGATATAGTCAAACGTGTCTACACTTTGAAATGTGGCTGATATGTCTTTGAATCTTGACTCTTCCACTTCCCACATGTCACCTTAGGTAAGTGATTTTGTGACTTGGAGTTTAATTTTTCCTTAAGCTAAAATGGAAATAATAGTCATCTCATTGATTGAGGATTAAAAGGGATAAAATATTTAGTTCTGGCTTCATGATAGCTCTTCAAAATATATTTACCTATCTCCATTTAGAATTATTATATAGTGTAGTACAATTATTATATATTGGCTTTCATTTCTCCTGTGCCATTCTCATAGTCTTTTTAAAAACGATAAAGCTATTCATTAGTTGTCAGCTACTGCTCCAATTAAATGTATTATTTAAAAGACATAATATTATATAGAGTTAAAATTCTTTTACCAAATATCTCCTTAATGGGACTCATCCACTATTCCCTGAAGGAGAGCATTATTTTCCTCATTCATTTACCTTTCTATTCCTGTACAAAAATATGGTCGTATTAGTCAGTGAAGCTATTGCTTGACGATATAGATGATTGCATAATATACTATTGTTGTAATAAATTGAGAGCCAATAACAGAATAGATATCTGTTATTTGTTCAGAGCAAAGAAACATTTTTTTTTTCCTCCTGGCTGCTATCTGCATCATCATGTGGATTTCTGCATTAAATTGATTGAGCCACGAATGAGCACTTCCCTCAGCCTTCTGAATTGCAGATTATTAGATCTGAGGTTCAGAAATAATTGCTTTCAGAGAGAGAATTTAGTTTGTCATCTATTCAATTCCATATTTTTATGACAGCCTGTTTACTTTGGTTTAGAATCAAGATCTCCTTATTACCTCTGCCATCACTGTCTGTCACTTAATGTGTCTTGCTGGGGATAAGAACCACCAAGAATGCAATAAAAAAGAAGAATGCCCAAACCTCTGGGTTTATTGACCTACTCACCTTTCATAGATGAATGAGACAAGAACAAATTCAGATAATATGTACAGTGAATAGAGCACTGAGAAAATAAAGAGAAAAAAAAAAGAGATTCCATTCGATTTTCAGAGACCATCGTCTGGGTGGGAGGAGCTACAGGAAAATGGTGTTTTACCAATGGCATTTTGTGCAGAGACAGTGAGGAACACCAGGGCCCGTTTGAAGCCTGGAGTGTAATTTCTCAGTTAATGCTCCATGGAGATGAAGAGACATTGCTTAGTACCCTCTAGCTTCAATGATGGGAATTACTCCTTAGGAAATGTGGATCACTGATGTCAAGATTGAACTTCATTGGCTTTGAGCCAGCATTATAGCTCTACTCATTGTTCCCTGAAGATGCCAAGGTCTCTGGCCTCATATATTCATGTTTGGCATCTAAGTTGCATCAATCCTCCAGAAGCAATTAAGAAATTGATCCAGCTACCCAAAACCCTAAACAGACGAATTGTGTGTCAGACAAAGCAAATCACTTATTTACACTGACAAATAAACTTGTGTGGTGGGTTGGAAAGAAGTGTCACTTAGATAAACACACATTCTATTTGTGGCAGGAAAGTCTACTTTGAAGCAAGAGGTAACAGAAACTTGGATTACAAGCAAGAAAGCTGGGTATATAGCCAAAATCAATGCTTGATATTAATCGTGAGTAAAATCAAATTGGTACCACCTGATATACTTGTTTCACTAATGATTTACTCATGTTGACTCCTAATCCCTTAGGATTAGGTGACAATACATCCTAAGTTACCCAGGAAAGTCCTGCTTTATAATTGGTGTCCCATAAAACATTTAGACTCAAATCTTTCCCAGTTTGGATGTTTAAAGTTTCATCTCTATAGAACCTTGATGATAATGTAGTAAGTTATAATTTTTATAATTATTTTTGTTTATAAGGATAAAGGGATCCAAGCAAGTCTCTATTTTTTTTAAATTAATGTCATGATTATTATTGAGTATTTTGAGTTTTTCTGCAGTGAAACTATTCTTTTGTCCTTTATCTTCTATAGAAATAGAGACTGTGATGGGCCTCAGAAAGACACTAAATTTTAATCTACAGCATATATATATATATATATATATATACATTTCTATTACTATTGTCTGCTTAAGACTTATATCTTATAACCTGTAACATCTTGAACTCGAGAAATGGGGAAAGAAACTAGGGCTAAAGTTAAATCAAATTAGACTTGATATATTTGCATGAAATAGGTCAGTTGGGGAGGCATAGAAGAGATAGTTTGCAGTGAAAGCTACCATATAATACTGATCTCAGTGGGCTAGGGCAAAATAATGAGTTGTGGAGCTAAAAAAAAATACTACAGAAATAAAGACAAAATATACTGAAATAGGTAATTTAAGAAAATGTATTGAAAGTTGAACGATTGACATAGAAGTTTGAAACAGTACTTTTATTACACAAAAAAGCTAACAAAGGACAGTTTATTAAGCCCATTGCATAAAATTATCAGACATCTGAAATAAAGAAAAATATTTTGTGCAACTGGATAGAATAATTGTATCATCTTATATAAAAATGGTATAATTACCCATGAAGGCCTCACAATAACTAATGTGCATGCACTGTATTATATAGGTCAGGGTTTATAAATCAACAAATAAACTATAGCAATACAGGGAAAATAGAAACACAATATTTATCATATGACTTAATTAATTTCTTTCAGGTAATGATCAAATTGACCAAAAATAAATAAAGATATATGATATCTAGGAACATAATGTTTTCCTATAAGCAAAGACTGTTATCTTTTTCATGTGTGCATGTAGTTATCATAAAAATCACTTCTATATATTAAGCAACAAATAAAAAAAAGTCTAAAACAAAGTTAATTCCCAGAAATATTTAGTAATCACACTCCAATAAAATTAAAAGTCAATAATAAATATTAATAATAATAAATATTCCCACAAATATATGTCCATATAATTTTACAAATACTACCAACCCTTTAAAAAATTAATAATTCTAAATATGCCCTGAGCATAGTGAAAAAAAAATTTAAAAACACAAAGTTCCCAAAATAGTTATATTCTAGGTTATAATTCATGTAAAACCTGTCATGAAGATCATACATAGAACATAAATAGAATTAAACAAACACATCTATGGATAATCATGTAAAATTTAAAATAAATATAAACAAATATAATTCAGTATCATAGTGAAGAGAAACAGATGTCCTTGTGGCATTAATTACAGAAACACAAAGATGATTCAATGTAAATAAATCCATTTTAACAGATTTTATTTATTTATTTGAGAAGGAGAGAAAGAGAGAAACAGCACAAGCATGGGAAGGGGCACAGGGAAAGGAAGAAGCAGACCCCTCACTGAGCAGGGACCCCGGTGCGAGGCTCGATCCCAGGACCTTGAGATCATGACCTGAACTGAAGGCAGATACTTAACCAACTGATCCACCCAGGCCCCCCCTTTAATGTAGTTTATTGTCTTTATTATATGTCAAAGGCAAAAAAAATAAAAAGAAAAAGAAAATTATGGTCATTGACAGTAATGTTTACAGGACATTTATTAAGTTTAATTGTATTCAAGAATATTATACTGAAATAAGTATATATTGTTATAAGTTCTTAATATATTAAGGATAGATAGTTATGTCTGTAACTATTTATATATATCCATCATCAGACTCGGTACTCTTCCTGAGAAAGCGATATAAATGGCTATTTATTTTATCCTATACCAAAATAGATTTCAAGAGGAATAAAGTTTTACATAATTTATAAAGCCACTAAAAATGAGTCGAATTTTATACTGACATGAGACAATTACTAAGATTATTAAGCGAATAGAGAGAGTTGCAGAACCACTCAGGTACTGTGTTCCCAGGCACACATTTTAAAAGGCATCCTTTTAAAAGATATCCTTAATCATATTTATAAACTGGATGCATAGACTATTTCTGGAAATATTCAAAAATTCAAGGTCAGTGATTATTGAGGAATAAGAGTAGGCATGTGGGGCCATAAACTGACCTTCTCATTATATATCGTATCTCAAGGAATTTTACCATGAGTCCATGTTGCCGTATGTTATATTATTTGTTTGGGATGTTTAATTTTTCATAGATGTTGAATAAACAAGTGGAAGGGAACTGCAAAAATGTAAAATGGCACATGCTTTTATTTGATTTTTTTTTTTTTTCCACACAGTAAACACAGTCTCCGGTTCCAGTATATACCTCATGGAGCAATACACAAAAAATACACCATATACAGACAGAGAGATGTCCCTACATGTGTTTTCTTCTCCCTTAACCAGTATGTAATATCCTACAAGTATATGGGATGGGAGTCTTTGGCATTTGCCTATTTTCTTTATGAAACCATTTAAAATGTCATTCCAAATGTTAGGGACCTGATTATGGAAGTCCAAGTATACGCTGGAATTAGAGCACATGGATTGTAGTAGACAGTGTTTGAAACAGTAGTGTTTTTGAAATAAATGAGAAAATATATTATCAGAAGAACAAAAACCAAAAGAAGTTCGCTTTGAGTACCATGAGATACAAAGCTGTAAAAAGAAGTTAGAGTTTAATGTGTCACCAGCACCGTGTTTTGAATAAGATAGAAAAGTTAGGACGAATGAAGTACTCAGGACAGCGCTTTGGACCATCAGGCCTTATCTCCAGGATAGGCGGCTTCACTGTAAAAGAGAAAATGTACAGACTATAAATAGCAGGACTCCTTCCTCTCCCCCCAGTTTCCTCCTTTGTACACAAAAAAAGTAGAAAATTATATACACCTTTTTAAAAATACTGAAAAAGAAAGGAAAAAAAAGCACAATGATCTCTAACCACCTGTTTCTGTGATGTTACCTTTTGCCCTAAAAATAATGTTCTACTTCTAATCTCTTACTCGAAACTCAGGAGGTATAAAGACATGACCACACTGAATTCCACAAAAGAAACCTGTCTTTTTTTGCAAGTAAAGTGCTATATTTGTGAAGTAGTTCCGAATTAAACTGTTTAATACCCGTGAAACTAGGATTGTCTCTCTGATTTGCTTCTGCCCTTTCGTGAGATCTTTAGTTTGAAGAATTTAATCTCAAACCTTCTCCCCTCCCACAACCTCCTTTATTTTATTGCATGGAAATCAACGGTGCCAGGATCTTTACAAATAAATGTAAAGCATTATAGGGGAAATTCCTATTGTATGTTTAAAAATATTTTTTAAAAAATAAAGTGTTAATAAATGCAGATATGTTTATTTTCCTCCAATATTAAAAACACCTCAACTCTCTCATTTCCTATATTAAAAAAAAAAGTCCATTGTTCTTTTTTTCTTTTTTCTTTCTTTCTTTCTTTGTTTTTTTGTTTTGTTTTGTTTTGTTTTGTTTTTGTTTTTTTTTTTTTGAGAGAGTGCAAGACAGCAAATGGAGGATGTGGAGGGGCAGAGGGACAGGAGAGAGAGAATCTCAAGCAGGCTCCAGGCTCAGCACAGTGCTCAGTGTGGGACTTGAACTCATGACCCTGAGATCAAGACCTGTACCCCGATCAAGAGTCCAATGCTTAACTGACTGAACCACCCAGGTGCTCCAGGTCCATTTTTTTTTTTTTTAATGGAAAACCCCTTCACATCCTGGCCACATCTATATTTCTAGTATGCTCCTCATTTTTTCCCCTGTCCTATAAACAGAACTTCATTGTGATTCCATAATATGTCACGCTTTTTTTACAAGCTGCTCCCTTGTCCTGGAATATACAGCTTCCTTGCCCTCTAGCTGGTAAAAACAGGGTTCTACTTCAAGGCCCAAGGTCCAGTTAAAATACCACTCCGTGCACAAAAAGCAATCTACAGACAGAATTACCTCCCTCCTTTTGACTATTATGTGGTAATTTGTATACAGTTACACAAAGTACTTATCACAGGGTGTTGACTTCTTGCACTGTTGGGTTGTCTCCTTCGGTGGATGGAGAGGCAATGCTCTAACTCAAAGGGTTAAGGCAGATCTGTTCCAAATACTTATCAGTTGCTTGCTGTTTAAGTGCCTCATATAACTTAATCAAGAGTTTGTGCATCTTTCTACCTCCGTAAAATAATAATGTAGTCAAATTCATGTACTCAGGTTAGCATTGGATTATTTTTTCAGTAAATGCTAGCTATCTGATGATTTCCTTCTCAAGAATAAGAAGCATGTTTTATTAATTTCTGCATCCTTGTCACCGTCCTTGCCACAGAGTGGGTTCACAATAAATATTGAATAAACATTGGCATGGTGGTATTTTGTCACAAGCTTGTTGCATGACTAGGTGCCGGACACCAGAGACACCTGGATGTTCGCTGTTTGAACTCCTTTAACCCATTTGATTTTACGTGATGCTGAGTTGAGCTTCATGACATCTCGTATTGTGAGTGAGGCAAGGTTTATGCCAAGATATACAGTGTCAAAACACCGTTGCTCTTTTCAATTCCAATATTACACTAGCTTTTCTGACCTGAATTTAAAACAAACTACAGAAAGGAAAATACCTAAAGAGCTCAGATACTCTGAATCCTTCTGCAAATAGCTTTTGTATCTTTCAGTACCTGGAGGGAAGCAAAGTGAAAATCTTTTAGAAAATTGTGTGCACTTTCCCACCACGGGGCGGTGGAAAAGCTTTGGGTGGTGCCTACATGCCGGAATGTAAAGGTAGATGCTTTAAGTGGCTCCCCTATTTTACTAGCATGTGTATATGGAACTGAAAGTCGATCCGATACCACTAGGGATTTGTAAACTAAAATGATAAATTAGAAATAAATTGAATAAACAGCACAATTAACTTAGTGAGTTGCCACCCTAAGCAGTAAGGCATAGCGAAATTTCATTTGCCTATCTTCCTTCTGAACCCCTTTTTTTATTCCTACCTTGAAAATATTAATGTTACACCCTTGTATTTTCTTTGCCTTTTTTTTTTTGTCCTGAATTGCTTTGCCACAGAGAAGTTTCTTCTCTTTAGGAAATTATTAATGTACTCAAAGGCAATGGTGAAGTAGAAACATCCTTTCACTAGTTGTTTATCAATAATACTTTTAATTTTTAAAAATAAACTATGCATGTATGCATGATGTATGTGTGGTGTGGATGGTGTGTGCATATATATAAACAGACATATACACACATATAAACACACACCCACGTAGACATAAAAGTGTGTGTTTATGTTGTTTGGTACAAATATATGTGCATATATATATATATATAAACTTCTCAATCTGAGAAATTTAGATTACTTTCTTTTCTATGTAGCAGCTTATAGTTTGTAGTAAAAGTAAATCGGAATATTCTTGTTGTAAAATAGAAATTTGCTTGGGAACCACTGGTGAGACTGTGGTTAGCCCCTCTCTCATTACTGTCCATCTGGCGCCGATGCATTGAATTATCTTTTGCGATCTTTAGGGAAAGAATTTAATTTAATATCGCCCCAATCATTATACATTTATGCACCTTGGGAGGAATAACACCACCAATACTTTACAATTCTTGTCTATTTTGGAGAATTACCTTTGGCCACACTTACTGGTAAACATGCTTCCATTTTTCATGTTAATCACTTCTTGTGTTTGGTTTTTAAAGTCTGTAAAAGGAAAAAAAAACATAAAGCAGCAAAACGTAACTGAACAGGCATGTTCTGTTTTTGCGAACTCATGGAGTTTATGCCCCTTGTAGTTGTCTCCCTTTCTCCTTTTTTCTTTACTTACGGGCAAATCTAGTGCAATGATTAATAGCCTACTCACTAGAGTCAGCCTGCCTGGGATTGAATCTTAATTCTTTCAGTTTCTATCTTTTCCCCTCATCTGTTGCTATTTAATCTATAAATCAGGACATCAATGCCATTTACCTCATTAGAACATTTAGGAACCTGCAGTTAGCATGTGCGCTGAGTTTAGAACAGACCTATTTCATTGAACGTACACAGCAAGTGTACATCATATTAAGACTACTAACATTAGCTTTATTTGTTCCTTTTTAACCTGAGTTCTTTCTCTCATTTAAGGAAGACCTAAGACAGATTACTTACTGATTGTGTATAAGAGAAAAAAATACATAAGCATAACTGAGTCACAGGCTTCTTACCACAAGTGATATAAAATAAAAGTAAGATAAACAAAATACTGTATGGTGAACATTCAACCAGCCTTGACAATTAGGAATATTGCTGAAACATATGGGGGGAGCAGCAGGGGGAAGAAGAAATTCTCATTAGCACAAAGGAAATCTCTACTAAATATTTAAATATAAAAACACAAACATTAAAGATCTAGAAAATACATAAATATATCGAGATGTTTAATCAAATTGTCATGAAGTCTTTTCCAAACATACATGAAGAGTTCAAAGTATTTGCAAGTTTGATTACGTTAAATATAAATCATCTGATTATAAAATTAATTATAAAGATAAAAGGCCAAAACTGGAGGGGGAGGCAAACATACACGGAAAAGGTTTTTCATATATGAAAGCTCTTTAAAAAAAAAAAAAAAAAAAACAGCTGAAAACCTTAATAAACCCCAGTAGATAAATAGACACAAATAAATTAATCTATTATAAAGGAAGATCTACAGAAAAACAGCAGGCCAATGGAAGCATTCCCAAAACACCAATAATCAAATAAATGGCAATTAAATCTCTGAAATAGTGTTTTTTCGCCTAAGACTGACAAAGCTTTTCTTTTATGTAAAGTTTTTTTTTTTTTTAAATCTAGTTTTAGCAATAATATGCATGAGGACATGGCTGCTTTCATATCCTATTTTTGAGAATCAAATACATAAAAACTTTGTGTGTGGGGGGGTGATTTAGCAACACATCAGTAAATTGAGGAATACATATCTTTTCAAATGAACAAATGTCTTTCTGTGAATTTATTACAAGAAACTAATTAGAGATATGCACACAGAGTAGCTGAAAGCATGTACATCATAGCACTGTTGATAATAAAAGTTAGGAATGACAAATATCCAACGATAGATAATTAGTTCAATAAATAAATCTTTTTATGAACCCATTAAAATAATGAGGCAGGTAAGATATTATTGGCATGTGAATATGTCCCCCAAAGGCAGAAAGTATATTGTAAATAGATATACATAGAATGATTCTAAGTTAGTGAAAGTAAATAAGAATATGCATAGAAATGGTAGAGGAGAAACTACCTATAACAAGTAGTAGATATATTGGTAGTATTTGTTTAGTTTATATCAGGATTCTTTGTTTCCCATTTCCCCCCCTAGAATGGACATTTATGATTTTGAAATCAGAATTTTCCAAAGTCTGTTATGTCATGTTAGGCCTACAAGTGGTAGGTAACTTAATACATGGGGAAATAAATTTGTAGGTAGGCCAAGAACTTAAGTGTTAATAATAATTCAGCCTCTTATTGGCATGGAGACCTTGAACATTGACTCAACATATCTGAACCTGAACATTGACTCAACATATCTGAACCTCAAAATTTAGGGTTAATGATAACATTAACCCTAAATTTTCAAATGCTTTGTATAAAATATATCTGTTAGTTCACTCCTCCCTTTTTTTTTTTAATTTATACAGAAAATGAACCACCTTTAATATTCATCCAAGGGCCACAAATCTTTATAAATATTGCCAGACATACAATGGTCATGATGAGCTCAAGGTACAATGTGTTTGAAAGCTTGATGGAGAGAATATTACACATGTATGGAATATTATAAACTTCAAATAGGACAGTTTGTGAGGTTGCCGATGTTTTGTGTTCTCTGTCTACATTGCCCTCATTATTTGTTTTTGACAGAATCTCACCTGGGAAAACTTATCATTTTTTTCAATGGCATCTTACTTGTTAATGTATGCCATTTCAGAAATTATATTTTTGTGTGCGTATATGTTATTTACATACATGTGCATATATGCATATATTTATTTATTCCAGATTGAACGGACACAGTTGACATGTACCATACCTATTTCTGAATATTTCTAAGTATTTCAACTACAATGTTCATACTCTACTAAGCCTTTATAAAGGATTATTTAGCTTACCAGAGTTCTTTCTGAAGTTTTTTTAGAAAGAAGATTGTATATAAATGAAGACATTTAGATTGGAATGACTTTAATCGGCCACAAAGATGTAATTTTTTTTTGAGAGAGAGCGAGAGAGAGTAATTTTTTTTGAGAGAGAGAGAGAGAGAGAGTGGGTGTGCACAGAAATGAAGTAGGGGGCAGTGTGCTGGGGTGCAGGGCAGAGGGAGAGGGGGTGAGAATCTTAAGCAGGCCCCATATCCACTGTGGAGCTGGAAGCAGGGCTCTATCTCATAACCCTCAGATCATGACCTAAGCTGAAATTAAGAGTTAGATGCTTGACTCTGTCTCTCTCTCTCTCTCTGTCTCTCATGAATAAATAAATAAAATCTTAAAAAAGAAAGAGTTAGATGCATAACCAACTGAGCCACCCAGACCCCCAAAGATGTATTCCTTATTATGGAAGCAAACATTGTCCAAAAATGTTCAGACTCTTTCTGGGTTTATGATTTCAATTTCCAATATAAAGATTGTTGCATGTTATAGCCTCTTCACGTGCAAAAATTTGAAAATAAAATCTAATCTTTGTGCAGTATCCAATTCTTCTGGAATTTTAATGCTTGAGTTTTATTTCCTAAGTGAATTATTGATTTCCTGATATTGACCAACTACATTCTCAGGCCTTCTTCCCCTACATACTATTGAAGGCAATAGTTTATAGTCTACACTGAGTTGCTAACTCAAATACATTGCCTAGTAGGAAAAATAAAAGGAAGGAATTGAAATATATGTTTCTCCTACTGAGCAATGTATTTGCATGATATAGACAGATGGATATAAATGTATAGAAGGGGGGTTGGAGAGAGAAGTCCAAGGAGAACTGGAGAAAACATGTCTCTTTAAAGGCTATTACATTGAAAAGTTTCAAAACACTTTTTGCAAAGTATACCTACACACACTTACAGACTAGATGATGTCACCCGTGCATGTAGGTTTTGGTATCTGGTTGCACCATATTTGTGGGGTTATCAGGAACGAATTTTACCTGCACCTATGCTGTCCCATTCCTAGAAAATAGTTTACTACAATACCCTTTGGGATATAAGGCAAGACCACTTATGTATTTCTTCTGTTACAAAATGTTCATAATGTCCCCTGCTGTGTTCTCCTCAGCTGACAATTTTTAAATTGATGAATGGGGCCAACAAAATATATGAACTCCAATAAGATCCTTAAAAACTACTCTTTACAGATGATCCTGCTTCCTTATGAGCTCCTGGCTTCCTTATGAGCTCCAAACCCTTGGCCCTTAGATGGGCTTCGGACAATCTGATCTTAGTTTCTGTGCCATCCTTCACAGGGGGAAGCAGGAATTTGGCATCTTTGATTCTGAACCAGTTACATTGTGCCCTTGGCTTCCATTCTCAAACTCTCTCTCTCTCTCTCTCTCTCTCTCTGGAATTGTCCAAGTCAACGATTCTTGGAGTTACCCTCCTTCTGAACTGTTTACTCCCAATGAGCCCAGATGTGCATCATCGGTTCTCTGACTCCTGTTATGGGCTTTTGCCTTGTGTCATATATTATTTCCTTAACAACTAATATTCAGTGGCTAAGCTGATCTTAAATTTGTCTCTCATTCATAGCCTTTTTTGCTCTTTTATTTTTTATTATTTTAATTATTATTATTATTTTAAAATATTTTATTTATTTTTCATGAGAAACACACAGAGAGAGGCAGAGACACAGGCAGAGGGAGGAGCATGCTCCATGCAGGGAGCCCGATGTGGGACTCAATCCCAGGACCAGGGATCACACCCTGAGCCAAAGGCTGATGTTCAACCACTGAGTCCCCCAGGTGCCCCACCTTTTTGCTTTTTTAGAACAATGTCCAAATAGTGTGTGATTCAGTAAAGACTACTGACTAGTCGAGCTCTAGGCTCCTTATAGGTGTATCTAGAGTAAACCAATCAGGTTCTGATGCTCCTGTAGTGTGCGTTACTCATTTGTGTCATATTGTCACCCTCTTACATTTTGCAAAAATGCATGTATACTCTCCTAGGTTCTTTGATGGCAAGAAACTTACCTTATACTTCTTAAAATGGAATTCCTCCAATTCTCTTAATACCTACAAAAATGCATGTATACATACATACAAACATGTGTGCCTGTAATGGCTTACTCATCCCTTCTACTCACCAGTCTTGTGAAACATGGAGATGTAAGGGGAAAATAGAAAGCCAATAATTTTAAAGCATGGTGGAGTAAAAATGGGCAAGATTTGGAGTATAAACAGAATTCGCTTTCTACTCTCTTCTGTTGTTTACAGATTCAGTAACCTTGTGCAGATGATGTAACTGCGATAAATTTCATTATTCTGAGCAGTGACAGGGAGGCAGTGTTAAAACTAAATAACAATGCATGTTGTCATCTTGAAAATCTATTTCAAATATTCTTCAATTATGTACTCAGAACCTCAGCTTTCTAGTCTGTAAAACAGGCATCATAGTGCCACACATAATATGTGAAAGAGAAAACTAGAATAATGCATACAATGCCCCTGCCCTTGGAAGAGTCTCTGTTAAAATGAAGGTATTTAATAAAACTTAGTTCGTTCTTCCCGTATAGCAAAATCTTAAATCATTTTTATATCACAATGCCAGACAGGTATTACAACTAAATTAGTTCAATTGTACAGTTTCCCCCCCACCCCCACCCCTGACAAAGTCTATGGACTATTTTTTCATTACAAAGGTCTAAATAGGGTTATTAATGGAAACTTCCTGGTAAAGATAATATTTTACATATCTGTAGACACCTAACATAATGAAATTAAGTCTGATTTGCCACCAAAATACTCACATATAAAGTAGTGTGGAAATGAGTAATTCTTTTCATATCTCTTCTTAAATTATATTCACAAAATATTTCCTAAACATATTTCATATAAAAAGTATTTGGAGAATGACAGTTATAAAAAGTCAATTCTGGGTGTCAAATCATTTCACCATAAATTTCAGGGCCCTAATTTTGTGACTTTTTATTTTCTTCTTGAATATTACTCGCAAATCTTAGAAATGGGAAATTTTATTAGGTTGATAATGATAGAAATATTTATTTCAATACTTTCCATGGCCAAAAAAAATCAATCTGTATTCATAGAGGCAGAATTTTAATGTTGGAAGGGATATTTGTGTTTCTTTCATCTAATCCCTTTTTTTTTTTTTTTTTTTTTTTAACAGATGACAAAACAAATTCAGGGAGATCTAGTATCTCTCTCAAGGTCATACAGGTAGCAGATTTTGCATTAGGTTTTTTTTATTCCATATTTTATTTCCTTCCTTAATAAAATCTGGAAATTTTAAAAGGACATTGAAACATAAAATATCAATATATAACAGCAAAAATATCTATTAGTCACTATAGGATTAATAGAAACCTGTTGTAAGGAGAGCTGTCTTAATTGAGTGGAATATATTACAAAATATACCTAGGCATGAAGCAATAAATTTCTATTAATTTTGCAAGTATTTATAGCTGTTTATTTTTAAGTCAACCTGATCCAGGTATAGTCTCAATCAAATAGTGATAATAACCTATCTCATTGAGCCAGCAGAGAGCACACACACACACACACACATGCACACACACATGTATGCTCTCGCCGCTTAAATACTGGAATGTTCTCCACAATGTGGAGGAAATGAAGAATCATGTTATCCATGAATGAGAGCTAGTGTTTTCATCATAATGTCTTCCATGCCCATTTGAAGTGTATGAGAAGCCTCTTACCTTGAGAACAGGTTGAGTCAGAGATACCTAGGATTCAAGTCATTATGTTTTCAAAGTCCTTGCTTTCCCATTATATTGTGCTCCCTACCCCCATAAATACATGAGCATGAGCCCCAAAAGCACTACTCCATTGTCTTTTACTACTTTAGATTCTTTGTGTTCTTCTCCCATATTCCAGCTCTGTTGGTGGTTTACATACTGACTCGATTTCAAGCCATTCCTTAGCATTCTCATTGGATTTACTGTATTTCTATGTCAACCCTTCCCCAACAAAAGTGGAGTCTGGTTTATAGAACGGGGTGGTGGTGGGGAGATGAAACAGATATTGGGTTGTTTTAAAGATGAGTAAGAGGGCTTGACAATTATGCTCAAGGCAAAGCTCCTAGCAGCAAATCCTGAAGTACAACCCACAGATGGAACAGCTGTCATGCCCTCAGGCTCAGCACAGTCTCACTTTGCTCCATCTCCACTTCTGCTTCAAGAATGTGGCTTTGCAACTGTGCTAACTACCTCACAGAGAGAGAGAGAGAGAGAGTGCATTTGTGGTGCCTTTTCTTTCTTGTGTTACCAACACAGGCCCCGTTACTGTGCCCAGCTGTAGAGATGTAGAGAGTGCACCCTTCTCAGTGTGGGTGGCGGACAGTCTTGCCAACCAACAGGATTCTGGGGCTGAGGAACCTCCTACCCATAGACTGGCTCTCAGATGTGAGCAGCCATACTGAATGAAAATGTTTACCTCGTATGTTATTATTATTTTCAGTTTTCTATGGACTAAAATATATTATCTTTCTTTGTTTTTCCTTTTTTTTTTTTTTTTTTTAAGGAGGCTCCACACCCAGCAAGGAGCCCAACATGGGGCTTGAACTCACCACCTTGAGATCAAGACCTGAGCTGAGACCCAGAGTCAGAGGCTTACCCGTCTGAGGCACGCAGGTACCTCTAAAATATATTTTCTCATAAATATATTTAAAGTAGAGTAAATTACAGAGATTAATGTAACAAACACCCCATCACCAACCTACTCAACTTCATTACAACATAATCATTTGTCCCCCCTTTTTTTTTTCCTTAAGAAATATAACATGAAAGATAGTGTTAAGTTCCTGCTTGGAACTTTTCCATTCTTTCTCCTTCCCTTTATTAATGTTCATGAACATCATTATCATGCACGTTTTTCTACTTTTATTGTGTGTGTGTGCCATGCCAACAGTAAAAGGAAGCTGAGGGCCAAATGACCATGTGGCCTTCTTGGACTGTCTGCCTCCATACTTATTTCTACAAAAAAAAAAAAAAAAAAATGAACTATCTTGCACAGGGTAAAACGATTCTGAATTCAAACAAAGTAGATGTTTGACTTTAATAGATATTGCCAAATCACTTGAATAAAGTAAAATTTATATTCCCCTCATGTAGGTTCATAGGGTTCCCCATACTATTCCTCCTTGTCAACATTTAATGTTGTCAGACTTCTAATATGTGCTGAGCTAATAGATACGAAACCGTATTCCATTTTTTCTCAATTTTCTCCCTTTGTGTGGTTAAGCATTTTCTTCTAATATTTATTCTCTATATGATTTCCTTTGTCTATGAATTGCCTGGTTGTATTTTTTGATCACTGAAGATGAACTATGTGTCTTTTATAAGACATATATATTGTGATTTTGTATAAAAAGTCAGTTTTTAACTTTAATGTAGAAAATATTTCCCTTTACGTATCTTGCTTCTATATACATTTTCCCATATTGTATTCAATTTAAAAATCTGGTATACATAAGTAGCTTCCCATTTGTGATCATATATACATATATATGGTGTGGATATGTATATATGTATGTATTTATAAATGTTTTAAAGCAGCTTTCTTTTTTATTTAAGCATATAATTCTCCAGATTTTGGTTTGTGTGTAAGTTGAAGTAGAATTTAAAACATTTTTTTCAAAAGCCTGTTTTTCATACTACCATTTATTAAATAGTTTACCTATATCTCTGAATAGCCTCTATATCTAATTTCTATATATTAGATTTTTTCTTCAACTCTCCATAAAATGGTTTGTCTATTTTGACACCAATATTACTGGTTGACTTAATCACTGAAGATTTAAAATAAAACTGATATTTTATAATTATACAGATCTTATTCAAAAATCACTTTCATTGCTTTGAATCTGTATGTTTTCATAACATTGTAAAGTCAAATTAAAAAAAATAGGATGCTATTGGAAATTGATTGGAATATAAGGAGTTTAAAGATATATTTGAGAAAATATACTCTATAGTATTGAATCTTCTTATCTATAAACATAATATATATAATTGTTTAGGTTCTCATTTGTACCATTCAAAAATGTTTTATAAACTTTTCTCTATAAAGGTCTTGCGTACTTGATATTAGTTTTACTTCTAGAAGTCCTGTTATTTTTATGGCTTTTATGGCTAGTTTATTGAATATTGCATTTTCAAATAAGGTATTGCTGATTTGTAGGAAAGACATTTAATTTTTATATGAATCTATCACAAAAAATCAGAATTTCTAGGCCAATCTGCATTACTAACTTGGAGCATACTTTTGTTACCTTGAATGAAAACTATTATTATGTATTATCCATCAATATGAAGCTTCAGTGTCAAACTTCTATCAAAAAATATAACTGGAAACATAACAAAAAATGCCTATATGTGACTTATTTTAGGATATATAATGTTAAAAATATTTCCTGTTTATCAATTTGGATGTTAAAAAAGTTATTTTATATGCAGTAACTTATAAAGTTTATATGCCATTTAGAAAATAGTACAATAAATAACATAGATAGCCAGATTCATTTATTTTAAAGAGCATAGAGCCAAAATTTATGATGAAATACAAGAAATAAGCTTATTCTAAAATAAGCATATTCATCAAAAGAAGTAATGGTTTGTGCTTTAAAGAATTTTGAGCAAAAAAAGAAAGAATGAGACTTGAAAGAAGTTTTCCTTGCTGTTTGAGAAGGAGATAGCATCAACAAGTAAGGTGAATATGGAGCAATTTCAGGCAAATGCCAAATATAGAATTCATATGGATTTTTGATCAGTTTGGGACCAATACAGAGACTTTATAGTTGAAAGATTTCAGAGGAGGTAGTTGGGGCTTATAATGGAATGCTATTAGCTATCATCCATCTATCATCTATCTTTCATCTATCTATCTATCTATCTATCTATCTATCTATCATCAGAAATCTATCTATCATCATTTAATGAATGTCTGTTTTCACTCTTACATGTTTGTCCTTTAAGGCACTAAAAATAATTATTAAACTTTGAGGCAAAACGGGATTCTCATCATTTCCGACGTACTCGTAGAATATATTTATCATTCCATTGACAATTTCCATACCCTTTTTGAAGTTATGACTTAGAAGTTATTATTGGAAACATGTATTTATTTATTTTTGTGACACAAGAATGATTTACTGATGCTTTCATTAGCCAAGACCTTTATGTAAACTTGTGTATGCCACAGCTTTATGTCAACTTTCCCAGGTAAGCAGATGATTTTATGAATTGTTTGCCATTATTAGATATTCATCATAGGAGGATTCAATATACCACTGAAATATTGATAATGACCACGTGAGTTTTTAAATTTTATTAAAATTATTGCTTTTTTAGTTAATATTTTTATTCACATAATCTCCTCATGTAGATTAAAGAGTCTACAGTAAAAATTATCAGAGTGATAATGAGAAAACATAGTCCCTTATTTCACCATTCCCTATTCTTAACCCCACTCTCCCATGCCACTTCTTGAGTCTTCAGGTTTAGATATTATATATTGTGGTGGTTAATTTTATGCATCAAATTGACTAGGCCACGGTTCCCTTATATTTGGTCAAATGTTATTCTAGATGTTTCTGAAAAGATATTAGTTAGATAAGGTTCACATTTAAAACAATAGATTTTGAGTAAAGCAGATCAGTCTCCATAATATGGGTGAGCTTCTTTCAACCAGTTGAAGGCCTTTGATCTATAACTCTTTCCTGGGTCTCTAGCTTGCTGGTCTAACCTACAGATTTTAGACTTGCCAAACCTCCACATTTATGGGAGCTAATTCCTTCAAATTATCCTCTTTCTCTTCTCTCTCCACCTCCATCTCTCTCTCTTTATGTGTGTGTGTGTGTGTGTGTGTGTGTGTGTATTATACACACACATCCCATTAATTCTGTTTCTCTGGAAAATCCTAATACATATATTGACTTCCAAATTTGGAAAATAGATCTCTAGTTTTTTCTACCTTCTACTACTCCATTTCTACTCATCTTTGTAATATAATCAAATCATAATTTTTACTTAAATCCATATTTTTCATGAAAGCATTCTTAGGGCTACATAGTTATTGTTCACAGCTGCACAATATAATGAACCATAAACATGTCTTCATTCTAATACATTTTATGTCTCCTAGTTTTAATCATTGCCTCAGTTGTTTACTTGCTTGTTTGTTTTTTTTTTCTATTTATTATTATTATTATTATTTTTTATTAATGTCATGGGACACTTCTCAATATGCTCATACCCCATTGCCTCTGGAAACTGAATGTATTTACTACTGATTCTCTCATCATTGCCAGCATATGACTCATTTTCCCTGCAAACCTGAATCATAGTTTTACAATGCCAGGTCTGGGCTGGGTACAACTGATTGGTTAAGTCCAAGTCATTTGTTCATTTTCTAGGTACAAGAGGGGGACTGGTAAGACAGATTTGTAGCTTCACAGCTTCTGTTGTAAGAGGGAGACTGTGTTTCACATGGCTTGGGATGTCTACAAAATTGGAAGAGGCTTTAATTTTTGAGTGGCAGATTGAATTGTGAATGGCCGCTATATCCTGACACTCACTAATGTTTAGGAAACTACTTGGCATTGATTCTCAACTACATTCATTCATCCAGATTCATACACAGGCCCAGCATAGATAAGTGAAAAGAAATTGGGAAGTTAGATTTTAATCCCATCTCTAATATTTGTAGAGTAGATATTGATCTCGATCAGTGTACAATAATGAACGATTACTATTTCTAGTGGAAGTCAAGGTCAGGTTTTAATTTTCACTTAGATGTCACCAGTCAGGTAATTTTTTTTTTGAATTATCAGTACTATATAAGCTTTCAGATGAAGGTTTATATCTCAAAAAATGGCGCCAAATATCTCAGAACAATATCTTGAGATACTAGATTTTCAGTGTTTTATCTTCAATTCCAGTAAGACATGGAAGGGGGAAATATTTGGACAAAATGAAGGAAATAATGAGGAGAATGAAATTAAAAGAGTACTTTTTTGGTACTCAAAATGAGTTTTGAAGGTTCTGAGTTGATTATTACCAGATTCCAATATATACATCCATTGTAATCTAACCACCCATATTTTTAAGATATAGTCAGTTTTAAATCTCTCAGAGACTCCCATCCATTAAGTGAATAAACGAGACAGATGACAACAGCCTTAATTTAGGAGTAGAGAAAATGTTTTGTTCTCTGAGGAAAGGAGTTTATTTATAAAATGAACTTCATAAATTTGTTTCAAATTAAATTATGTTTATGAGTAAAAAAGTTTTATTTCCTTATGATGTCCTCTGAAAGAACTGTCTGAAAATCAGAAGGGAATTATTTTGGCTTCATACTCATCTGCTCATTTTTTTATTACAATGTGTGACTCTAAGATTACTAGTGGGAGCAAATAACCAAAAATCAAACGTGTCTTGATTTCCTTCCAGTTACCTCCTAGTTATTTAAAAGTTGATGTCAAAGTGAAATTTTTCACTCACATTTTGAGTACTGGATGAAAACAATCGAACTCTAGGAGAAATATTTAGGAAATTGGTAAGGAAGTAATTGTGCACATAACACTCATTTCCTTTGAAAAAAACGTGTTACAAGATGAAACAAGTTTAGTGTTTTTGTGAGTATACCTCAAACCAAATTGTTTTTAGAAATAAAAATCACTTAATCACTAACAAAAACTGTAGAAATTGGTTTATTGACTAGTAGAGTAGACTCATTTATTCATCCAACAAACATTTTGAATTTTAATTACATATTGTAAAAAACACATACATGATACTCTGCTTGTTTTATTGTTATCTAATATCACAAAACACGTAATATGTAATACAAGTTCAACTATCTCAGGTAATATTTTGAACAGGTGCTACCTCTTTTTTTCTCCAAAATATAAATCTTAATTAATTTTTCTGCAAAGGAAAATAGAGGTGCCCATAATAATCTGTCATAAATTTGGTGTGCATTTGTATTCAATTTGGGAAGAAGTGTTCTGTGAACAGTAATGTTTCCTATACCTGAGATACAAATTCAGATTGAAAAAGGAGCATTGTGCAGTGATATTTTGTTAAATTCTAAGGTGATGAGTGAGGGCCATGTATTGCAAATGAAGGACAATTGTTAAAAAGTGATTGCCTGTAAGGAAAAGATCTTTGAGAAAAAATACTTATATTCCTCAAGTATGTCAAAATATTATATAAATGCTACATTTTGTATTGACAGCATCTGTTCCTGTCCTCGACTAGAGGGTGTCAAACTAGGTATAAATTCAAAAATGCAAATTTTATTGCTTTATTTCAAAGCTAAATTTTCACATTATACTTCAAACTATTAATAAATTCTACAGATTTACACTTTCTTCCCCTTCACCTGATCATCAGTCCTCTTTATTCATGAAAAAATATGCTTGACTCTACATGTATGTATGCTTTTAATTTCCATTCTGTGAAAGTACTGAACAGCAGTATATTTGTAATTCTGATAGTGATGATGTTGACAATAGCAATGATCACAATGATCACAATGATGGTAAAGAAAATGATTTTGATAATAATGATTATCATGATGATAATGTTATTTCTTTTTTCCAAGTTTTTATTAGCTTGGAGTTAGCCAGCATGCAATGTAGCATTAGTTTCAGGTATAGAATTTAGTGACTCATCATGTCACATACAGCACCCAGTGCTCAATTGATAATGTTATTTCTGATAGTTCCAAATTCTTACTCATTTCTGCATTGTTGGTTGTAGGGAAGCAGAAGGAAACCATTAGTTAATCAGATAATTATGGAGAAGTCATCTATCAGGAAGAAGACACTATAATAGATATACTTTATACCTATTCTTTCCATTTTCACTGCCAACATTAATCTCTCTTCTCATTGATTCATTGATCCATCCATTCGATACACACTCATTAGGTTCAGCTAAGGTGCTGGAATACCACAGAGAGCAAACATAGACATAGCTATTACCTTCATGGATCCTCAATCGAGTAGAATACATAGAGGTTAGTTCCATAAAACTAATTGAAAAATTGCAACTATAATAAGTGTCATGATTGAAAGTGACATAATGCTACTGCAGCTGATAAAAGAGGGCTTTGATGTAAATTATGAGCAAAGGATTAATGAGCCTTAGGAGCTAATGCAAGGCGGGAGAAAAAAGTATCTCAGGAACAGCAGTCAGGGAAGCACGATATGAATATTAGTGATTGGAAGGCATTTTGCCTGAATTAGAGAAAGCTAGAGGAATGTGGTCCAAGATACAGCTAGAAAAGTAGGTAGGATCATACCAACCTGAACCCTATTCTCTTATGTTACATGAAAATGGAAGTGATCAAAATATTTTAAGTTGGAGAATGCCCTGAAAAGATTTGCATTTTGAAAAGGTCACTCTGACTTGGCTGCTGTCTGAAGATAGTTGGAAGGGAGCATACTTATTTGATAACAAGTTATAGAATTAAAACAAAACAAAACAAAAAAGTAACCTGGATTTGGCATGACCAACTACTCTGTTTTCATAAGAAAGAAATTAAAGTCAAAGAGATAAAATGACTTTAATAATTAGTAGCAGAACCCAATTTAAAACAAACAAAATTTAGATTATTCATTCTAAAAGTTTTTTTAATAATACTCTGTCATGTATTTATTGAATATTATAATTTAACTGCTTGTACTCTTAGATCAATTTCGGCCACCTTTTACTTTACTGTTTCTTCTGGAGTTCCCACTAATTTTCACTACTTCTTGCTTTTTCTCTTTCCTGCCAAACAAAAATATCTCATCATTCTGAACTACAAAGAAATTTGTGATACCCTAAGGCTCTCTTGCACATTTCCATGTTGTAATAACTTATTCACTACCATATTATTTTTCTAATGAATTGCATGTTTTATGAGGGTAGAGGCAATAATTTGATCTGTTCTCCTTCTGCTGATTCTGATTTGACATCTTATATGTAATAGATGTGGTAAACGAGGATACTACTTTGAAAATAAATATTTTTTCAGAATAATATATTCTAAAAAAGAATATATTAATATTCTTTATGAATATATTACATGGTATTACCATATATTTCTGAAAAGTTACGTTCTAAATAAAACATTTTGTCATTAAAAATTAACAAAAACAAGTAACCGTGGTTTTATTAATGGGCACTTCACCTAGTACTAAGACTTACATGGCCAAATTTTAAAATCCTAGACAGAAGAAGTAGGAACCACTAAAGTTCCTACTAAGGATTTACTAAGTCCTTCTTGGGGTCAGAAAGATGTGCCAACGGGTTTGTGTGTGTTTTTGACCATTCTGTAATTTTATGATGCAGCCACAAAAATAAATTATTCTAAAAGCTAAGATATTTTTTTTAATGTGAGCAAAAAAGTACTATGACCTGACTTAAAAATCTTCAATTAATTCTCATTTCATTTAAAACACAACCGAGATTCCTTGCTACCTATTAAGTGGTCCTACCTGATGAAGCCATGTGTGGGCCTCGCATCTCATGTCGTTTTACTCTCCTGCCCTCAGTCACTGTGCTTTGGCCATTAGGTCTTTTTTCAGCTCTTCAAAGGGAACAGATTCACCTCAGCCCTGTGGCCTTTGCATTGAGTCTTCCCTGTTGTCAAGCTCTCTTCCTACACACCCTCCCATGTCTGATTTCTTCTCAGCATTTTGAGCAGAGCTGAAATATAAGGTGCTCAGGAGAACTTCTCTGACCACGTCTCTGGAACCACTCATCCGCTGTCACATTGCACTGCTGTTTATTCTTCCCAGGATTTCTCATTATTTGACATTATCATATGCATGCATTTGCATATTATCTGTCTTCTCCTATAAATACGAGTTCCATGGAAACGGAAAATGTGTCTGCCTGGTTCACTATTTTATTTCTGGAGAACAGAATGTCACCTGTCACCCAGGAAGTACTCAATGAACATTTGTTAGATGAGAAAATAACTCAATGAGTAGCTAAAGAAATCACACCATTCTAAGGGGCCACAGGATTCCAGATCTTTCTTTCATTGACAGAATTCATAACATCTGTTTTACTTTTCAACTTACTATTAGTGTGTTTAGAGAGAAATACAGAATTGTATGGCATTCCTTGCAAAGAAAAAAAAAATCTAAAAACTTGGAATAGTTACTGTTTTCCTTCACTGGGAGTTAAACTCATATCAATATGCTTTAGAATATTTTTTTTATTTTTATTTTTATTTATTTATTATAGTCAGAGAGAGAGAGAGAGAGAGAGAGAGGCAGAGACATAGGCAGAGGGAGAAGCAGGCTCCATGCACCGGGAGCCCGATGTGGGATTCGATCCCGGGTTTCCAGGATCGCGCCCTGGGCCAAAGGCAGGCACCAAACCACTGCGCCACCCAGGGATCCCTATATGCTTTAGAATATTGAACTCTTAAGTAAACTATGCCTTTATAGAACTACAAAAGGCAGCTATTAAAAATAATGTAAATTTGTATATTAGCAAGTCTAAAGGAAGAAGGATTGAAAGAATGAAACATTCAGAGAATAATTTGAACTACTTGTTTTACTAGATTAAATTAATATAAATTTAGGTATATTGATGAACCTCGTAGTACTCTAGTGGGACAACCACCAGATATCCCATGAATAATAATCATTATACATTGTGCTTCACTGACAGAGCAGTAGTAAGTATAGCATTTATTATATCCCAGTTACTGTTCTATGCACTTCAAATATATAAACAAGTTTAATCTTTATGATAATCCTTCAGAATAAGTGTTATTATTGCCATTTAACAGACAAGACTAAGTAACTTGCCCAAGATGAAACTCGTCAGAACCAACATGTGAACATAAGCAATCTGTCTATAGTTCCACACTCTTGATCACTGTCCAATACCACTTCTCACACAATCCTCTTCTGTCTGAAAAATAACAATTATGAGTGGTTGAATAGAATCAAATGTAGCTAATAGAACTGGAGGATTTTGAAGTCCGAACATTGAGAAAGAGAGAGCAAAGGAGATTTATATAAACTTTGAAATGATTCAAGGAAATGTAATTTGATTCAAAGGGATTTCTTTCCTCAGGTTGCTCCACCCAAACACCATGGAGTGAGTGGATTATAGTCAACAGAAGTTTATTTCTCACAGTTTGTAGGCTAGGAAGCCCATGAATACGGCAGCAGCAGATTTGTCTGGGGAGGTGTCCTGTGTCCTCACATAAAAGAAGGGACCAGGGAGTCTCTGGAGTCTCTTTCATAAGGGTACTAATCTCATTCATGAGGGTGGAACCCTCATTACCTCCAAAAGGCTCTACATCCAAATATCATTATGCTGGGGATTAGGTTTCAACATATGCATTTGTGGGGAGACACCATATAGCGCTCATTAAGAGAATCAAATTATATGTTCTCATTCATTTGGGGAATATAAATAATAGTGAAAGGGAATATAAGGGAAGGGAGAAGAAATGTGTGGGAAATATCAGAAAGGGAGACAGCACATAAAGACTCCTAACTCTGGGAAACGAACTAGGGGTGGTGGAAGGGGAGGAGGGTGGGGGGTGGGAGTGAATGGGTGATGGGCACTGAGGGGGGCACTTGACGGGATGAGCACTGGGTGTTATTCTGTATGTTGGTAAATTGAACACCAATAAAAAATAAATTTATTAAAAGAATCAAATTTATATTCTCTTTGTCTCTCTCTGCCTCCCTCTCTGCCTCTCTCATTGCTAGGAATTTTAATCTTCTGAGATATACCCAGGATAGGAAGGCAGCAGGGAATGAGTAGCACTATAAAATAAAATGTACTAATCCCTGACCCTATAATCTCTGAAGTTATGCTATCTCCTGCCTTTACCAAAGATTGGGTGATTCCTCCAATATCATGATTTATACCATATCCTTTCAAAAAAAAAATCACTGTATATATGCTCAAGTCAATAAGGCTGCTTTCTGCTACATACTATTAAGGAACCTACATGATATTTGGGAAAAAATTCCTACTCTAATGATCTTTAGAATTGTTAGTCTGGGCCATGGATTGATAGTTGTGAAAAGGATTAACTAGACAATTCTACATAAGCAGTCTCTATAGACTGCCTAGATAATTTGTGGTACCCAGTGCAAAATGAAAATGCAGGCCTCTTGTTCAAAATTTCATATGATGACTCTCATGCCCTGAATGTTTGCATTCCTCCAAAATGCATATATTATATTCTTAATGCCCAGTATAATGTATTAGGAGATGGGACCTTTGGGAACGATTGGGGTTTAGCCCACATGAATGGGAACAATGCCCTTATAAAAGAAGCCCCAGAGAGCTCTCTTGCCTCTTCTTCCTCATGAGGACATGAGAAGTCAGCACCCTGAAGAATGCCCTCACCCGATTTTGCTGGCATCCTGATCTTGGAGTCTCAGCCTCCGAAACTGTGAGAAATAAATTTTTGTTGTTTATAAACTACTTAGCCTGTGTTATAGAAGCCTTAATAGACAAAGACCGTGACAACAGAGCATTAAACCAGTTGTGGGGTACTTCACACACTGCATACCTGTGAAGTGGGCCCTTCCACACTTATTCTAATGGACTTAAAATCAGGATATTCCTTAGACATCCTTATCCTTTTTAAAATATAATGTCATTGTTAATACCTCCCTTCTTTATTAATTATTAACAAAGATAAATTAAAATAAATGCAATCACAGGACTGCCAGTGATATTTACCATGGGCAAACTATAATCGGACTAGAAAAAATTAGATGTGTATTTTACTAGCAATTAAGATAAATGTAGATATTCTAATTATTGGACTGAAGACCAATCTGTAGTATAATCTGTAAAAAAGTTGTTAATTTTTGTACCATGAAAATAATTTTTGTTTTTATAAAACTTATCCACTAGTCATTAGATACATTACATTATAAAGTAATGATAATGAATAATAAAAGTATTTTTTTAATTTATGATTTCTAAATCATTAACTGTATGATCCTGAAAAAGTTAAAATATTTTTGCATGTCCTCTTTCTTATTTCGCAAAAATTTCTCAATTTTTCTCCTTTTATCTCTTTGGGCAGTAGGGAAGATAAAATGAGAATTCCTTGAAAATGTGAATAACACTGTACAAACAAAGTAATCGCAATACTATTGCTCTTGTCAGTATTGTAATTATATTCTTATGTCACTTCCTACCCATTAAATACCCAAGATGGAGCCAACAAGTTAAACTTGTGGTATTTGAAGTTTTTGCTAAGGCACTTTTAATTGACCTAAAGAATTAAAGGGGGGAATATTCTTGATTGATTTCTAAATTCTAGATAATGAGGCATAGCTTTCTGACCACAGATTGTGTTTTGATCATGTGTCCCTGTCAGTGGAGTCTAGCACACTTTCAGGCATGTGGGATGAAGTACAATGAGTACAACTTTATCCCCCCATCTTCTCAGTCTAAGATGATCTTTTGCCTAAGGGAATGGGGTAATTTATGTTCAAATATGTATTGATCGCTTCTGACATATTATTTTAATAATCAAGGTACTTAAGAACTTTGAATTCCACTCACTGTAAATGCTTCCTATTGCTACATTCTGATTTGCCAAGACTTTACCATTTCTGTTTCTGTATTCCCTGAAATGACAGTTTAAGCCTCCTAATTTTTCAAAGTAGAGGTAGTTATAAAAGAGCATTGCAGGTTCAGATTTTTCATATGTTGAGTTAACACCATTAGATACTGCCATGAAAGCAGGTGAACCAGCATAAATCACACAATCATACAGCTGGAAGAAAACTCCAAAGGTCACATAGTTAATTCTCTTGACTCCATATAGACTGCCTTGAAATTAACCTAGACAAATAGGTGTCTGTCCAAGAACTTAAAGGTCAAATGGCATCATGAATGCATGAACACCTACAGCCAACTGGAGTATGAGGTGATATTTTAGGTAATTCAAGTACAATATCTTCATATTGGCTTAATCATCTGAACATAGGAATATTTCCATTTGGACAGTAGTGTCGTTAGCAGAAGAAAATGATTTGAAGTCTAAAGGACTATGGTTTTGACCAGAGCATGTTGACTTGAGTTATAGGACACAAAGCCACCTTACTCATACATCTGGCACAATAGATAGGATTGCTAGAATTAATGGAGCATGCTGAAACTTTAGGTCTTTCTGGCCTCTTCAGAAGAAGAATCTTAACTTTTTTTTTTTTTTTTCTTCCATGGAGATGTACTATCCAAAGGGGGTTTGGGGAATGGAGGATCCATACCTTTTAAGAATCAGGGATGTTACTCATAGAGTGTCACACATAATTGCTGTCTTTCATTGGCCAAGCAGGTCACAAGTCCAGTGTTCACCTGTAGGAGAAGTAGAATATGTCTTGTTGTGAGAAAGGTCTGGATGTACAGGGAGGGGTGGAATTTCTAGGAACAAATCTTGGTAAAATCTGCCGTGATAAATCCTGCACCTTTCAGGTGAAAAATATACCCACCCCCCAAACACTTCCCCAGACACATTGCATCACAGTATCAGACTTGAGATCTAGTATCTTTTTTTTTTTTTTTTTTTAATTTATGATAGTAACACAGAGAGAGAGAGAGAGAGGCAAAGACACAGGCAGAGGGATAAGCAGGCTCCATGCACCGGGAGCCTGACGTGGGATTCGATCCTGGGTCTCCAGGATTGCGCCCTGGGCCAAAGGCAGGCGCCAAACCTCTGCGCCACCCAGGGATCCCGAAATCTAGTATCTTTTGATCTGCATCAAGACTGGCTTTGGATGGTGCTTCCTGGGTTCAAGTCCAGGTACTCTGGAGAATCGAGACTTTAAAAGGCTGGTTTTCTGCTCCTAGTATTAATCATGAGACAGGGATAGGACAATAGAGGCTCCCTTTGAAAGAGTGGAAAAAGAGTCAACGCATAGCAGTCTTTGCTTCATAGCTCTTCTGAAATCCAGCCATTGCTTGTTTTCAGAGCCTTCTTGCAGACAGGAACCCAGTGCTGACCTGTGAGGACAGATTTACTTTTCCATGGATAGCCACAGCCTGCGACTACATCCTCTGAGCTATCAGCTTTGTTCTTTGAGATGTCATTCCTTTATTATAAGAAATAACTCTATTTGGGGGCACCTGGGTGGCTCAGTCTGTTGAGTGTCGGATTCTTGGCTTCAGCTCAGGCATGATCTCGAGGTCGTGAGACAGAGCCCCGTCTGTGTTGGGCTCCATGCTCAGTGGGGAATCTGCTTAAGATTCTCTCTCTCTCCCTCTGCCCCTCTACCCACTCTCTAAAAAGAAAAAAGAAAAGAAAGAAAAGAAAAGAAAAAAGAAGAAAAGAAGAAAAGAAAAGAAAAGAAAAGAAAGAAGGAAGGAAGGAAGGAAGGAAGGAAGGAAGGAAGGAAGGAAGGAAGGAAGGAAGAAAGAAGAAAGAAAGAGAAAGAAAGAAAGAAAGAAAGAAAGAAAGAAAGAAAGAAAGAAAGAAAGAAAGAAAGAAAAAGAAAGAAGAAAGAAAAAGAGAATTTGCTACTGAGTAGCTTTTGTTCCTGATACTGAAAGAGTTGGTGGCCAGAAGCCTCTTTTCATTATGAAGTGCCTTAATCCCCACTAGTCCAGGCTTGTACAGGTTTCTAATAACTTTGTATTAAGTTAGTGCATGAAGTTATAGTTCATTTTATTAGACGAAAGCCATACACACAATATCTCCAAGACAGGTCCTTCTCAACTTCTGGCTACAAGCCATGGTTCTGTTTATCGTCCTTGATATTCTTAGAAAACATTTTTTTTTTTAATGCTGGGGGAAAACAGAATAAAACTCCCTAAGTCTTTCTGAGGCTTTAAAAAGAGGTCTTATAAAACACCCGTGATTTGATCTTTTTACTGGCAGTGCCCTGAATTTGATCTTTGCCTGAGGCTATTTTTACCTTTCAGGCTAGAGATTGGGGTGGGGGGTAGTTATTTTGCAACCTAGAAAATCCTTGGGTGAAAATATTTCCTCTAAATTCTGTTTCCGAACTGAATATTTTCTTCTTTAGCTCACCGCTTGTCTTGTATGTCATCGGATATAGTAAATTTCTTTACTACTATTTCTTTACTTTCGTCAGTTGACACTTTGGACATTTTGCCTAGGTACCTTCTTAGATATATTTTCCACATGGTATGCCTCCTCAATCCACAGTTTTGCCAATTTTCCCATCAATACAGAGCACTGGTTTTCTCTACTTTGGCCTCCTAGGACAGCCACCTTATTGCTTCTCCAGCCTCTACCCATGGTCTCCTTGCTCCCATCCAGCCCAGAACCACTTGGTTCCAAGACAATACCACATATTTTAAGTTTCTGTTCAAGCACTCCATGTTCATGTCTCAATGTCTGTCTCACTTAGGTATTACCGAGTCAGTAACCACCAAATACTTGGCTAATTTCATGTTAAGCTGTGGCCACTTTGCTTTTTGGTGGCTACTGCATTTAGCTGAGACCTAAGTTGATGCTTTGCCAAAGATGGCTTTAATCATCTCCCCAGTACGCAACTGGGGTTGAAAGACTGGATGTCTGGCATCTGACTGGTCCTCTCTCTGTAGGTTGTGTTACGATTCAGTCATCTGATCTGAACCTCTTTGCACAGGAGCTGAATTCCAAAAAAAGTAAAGCTGAAGCTACTAGTCCCCTGGGGACATGAGTGTAGCTCTTGCAGTGTCTTCACTACATTCTACTGGTACAAAATAGTGACAAGCCTAGCTCAGATTCTAGAAGACGACACCACATCCCGCGATTGATGGGACTAGGGTACGTACATGCAGAGATTGAGGAAATTCTTCAAAGTTACTTTTAAAGATAATCAGGATCCCTGGGTGGCGCAGCGGCTTGGCGCCTGCCTTTGGCCCAAGGCTTGATCTTGGAGACCCAGGATTGAATCCCACATCGGGCTCCCGGTGCATGGAGCCTGCTTCTCCCTCTGCCTGTGTCTCTGCCTCTCTCTCTTTGTGACTATCATAAATAAATAAAAAAACTTAAAAAAATTTTTAAAGATAATCTATCACTTGCCAGTATGATTCTGGATATACAGCGATCAATCAACGTCAGCTGTCTTTCATCAACACCCATCAGGCAATGGATATGTTAGCCCTTTGTAATGACTGTATTTATTAAACTAGTAAGTTAAACAAATATAATGAATTGTATTCTCTCAGTTATTTACTCTATCTGGTTTTCAGGTTTAAATTTCTCCTTTTTAAATAAAGAAGGGATATTTTCGGTGACAAGTGATTCTGAGAGCTCAAGGAGTACGATTACCAACACAATCCTAGATTTTGCAGTTACCGTGTCATTCGTGCACCTGCCCTTTTATATGTCCTGAAGACTCGTCTGTCACATTGAGGAGTAAAGGAGGATGAGAGATAGTAGAATCTGTGCGTAAGAAGTATTCAAAATTTAGTGCTTAAAGTATTATAGGATGTGGGGAAGGAAGAGATTGTGAAGAGGTGTGTTTCTACTTGATCTACTTGATCTACTTCTATGTAAGGAATTTAAATTTAACACGTTAAAACTTCCATGCGCTCTCCATTTGTTCAGTCTTTGATTATATTACCTGTTCCAGCCAATAAAGGTGTTTGCAGTGTGGGTGAGAGGCAATCATCTAAGTAATGATGTGGGAGTGAAAAAGTCATCATCTATAGTTTGTGTAGATATAGGTAACACCTGCCGATAAAATGGAATTTTAGACTAATGCCATATGGCCTGATTTTTTACACTTTTTTAAAAAAGATTTTATTTATTCATAAGAAACACAGAGAGATAGAGAGAGAGGGAGACACACAGGCAGAGGGAGATGCTGGCTCCGTGAAGGGAGCCGGATGCAGGACTCAATCCTAGGACCCCAGGGTCACGCCCTGGGCCAAAGGCAGGTGGTCAACCGCTGAGCCACCCAGGTGCCCCCAAACTTTTTTTAAACACAGATTTTTTTTTTCTTCCCAGCAAGTCCCCTGCAAGTGTAGGACAATTTCTGGCAATGCACATCCAGGGGTATTGCCGCCAGATTCTTTGGGCATCAGGCCCCAGAAGAGGTGCAAAGGCCCTGGCAGCAGGCAGGTGGGGCTGGGATGCTCAGCAGGGAGCACAGGGCAGCCGAGGCGGCCAAGAAAGAGGAAGGTCACCTCTGGGGAGGCCTGAGCTTCCGTCGATGGAACATTCTTCCTTCAGGTCAGACAGGGCACTGGGCATATGGAAGGGAAGGCCCTGAATTTCAAGGTGATCACTTCCCATGTTGTGAAAATTGGCAGGCAAACAAATCATTAAGATTCAATGTGCAGGATGCTACATGGATACAATCATAGCTATCTCCATCCTCAGTCCCCATCATCTGTTTTATTTTTTTTTTCTTTCCTGTTTACTGGGTGGGACTGTATTTGTGGATGTAAAAATGTCAGTAAGAAAATGAATCTATCCAGTATTTGTGAGTTTTTATCTTGTAGTTCAGGCAGCATTTCAAACTTCCTTTTTTGTTTTATATATATACATAAATATATATAAATATATATAAATATATAAATATATAAATATATAAATATATATAAATATATATAAATATATATAAATATATAAATAAATATATAAATATATATATAAATATATAAATATATATATATAGTGGGGCGCCTGGGTGGCCCAGGGCATGACCCCGGGTCCTGGGATCGAGTCCCACATCAGGCTCCCTGAAGGAGCCTGCTTCTCCCTCTGCCTGTGTCTCTGCCTCTCTCTCTGTGTCTCTCATGAATAAATAAGGAAAATCATTAAATATATATGGGATAGTATTGATAATCCTGTCTCATCCATGGAGTCTTCACTCTGAGAATGATTTTTTTTTTTAATTTCCCTTTCATGTTATACATTTCTACTCTTTTTTTAATTTTTTTTTAAATTTATTTATGATAGTAACACAGAGAGAGAGAGAGAGAGAGAGGAAGAGACACAGGCAGAGGGAGAAGCAGGCTCCATGCACCGGGAGCCTGACATGGGATTCGATCCCGGGTCTCCAGGATCGCGCCCTGGGCCAAAGGCAGGCGCTAAACCACTGCACCACCCAGGGATCCTTTTTTCCTTTTTTTCTTTTTTCTTTTCTTTTATTTTTTTCTACTCTTATAAATAGCTTACCTCTACCAGGCCAGTGTTTTGTAGTTTGCATATAAACTTAATTCTTCTGTTCATATTCTTGAATCTTCCCAATGCTTTCCTCTCCACTCCTAGATCTAATTTAAAAACATATGCAACTAAAGGCACAAAAGAAAGAATATGGTAACATATAATCATAACAATATTAGCATTTATACTTATTATGTAATATGCAGACAAAATCACAGGAATCATAATGTCTAATATTTCCAACAACTTGTAAGTTCAATACTATTTTTTTGTTTAGTTTTCATATAAGGAATTATGAGTTAGATAAAATAAAGCAACTTGACCTATGTTAAAGGCTCAATCAGTGGCACATTGTAGGACTTACACACTGTGTCATAAAATATTACCTATTTTGCCAAGCTTAAAATGTTGTCACATAACATCAAAACTATTAGAAAGGTTTCTTGGTGCTTTATAGAAATAATATGTGAGATTCATAAAATAAATAGACTATGGAATGGTTACATCTCCAGTAGCAGCACAATTTAGGTCAATGAAGAGAAGTAGTTTGGCCTTCCAAACTAACATGTTTAGTTGAAGATAATAATTCGTTTAAAAATAAAAGCATATTTCTGCCTCCAGGAATATGGAGCTGATATATTTTTTTCCTATTTCTCTCCCTGAGTAATTTTTAATTTTAGTCCAACTGAAAGCCCTGGACATTATATATAATATATATACAAAAGGAAAAGTAGAGAGAAAAAAGACCAGCTAGAAACTTCAGGACCCAAAGAACAACATGGTAATGGTGAGTCCCTGGGTTTTCTGTTTGCCTTATATCACACACTTTGAATTTAAAGAGCTCTCAGCTTAGAAACACCAATGGAGGAATCCCTGGGTTGTGCAGCGGTTTAGCGCCTGCCTTTGGCCCAGGGCGTGATCCTGGAGACGCGGGATCGAATCCCACACCGGGCTCCCGGTGCATGGAGCCTGCTTCTCCCTCTCCCTGTGTCTCTCTCTCTCTCTCCCTCTCTGTGTGACTATCATAAATAAATAAATTAAAAAAAAAAAAAGAAACACCAATGGACACCATATCTAGACTTCTGTTTCCACCAGGGAATAACTCAGTGACACCCCTAGCTCTTTCCCTGCTAGGGCCGTGTCAGAAAAAGCCATTGACAAAGATGGTGTTAACATTTCCCCAAGCGTGACCAAACTTGTGATAAGTTTCTTCCTGCTTCTAGGTTCTTGACCTCTATTTCCTTAATGCATTTTCTTGAGAAAACGTATAATTCCAAAGTCTCCCTCTGCCCTTTGATATGTAAATATTTTTAGAAGCTTCTTACCAGTTTTATAATCCAGGCTAGTCATTCTCAAGGAGTTAAGAGCCATCCCTTTGAAATCTACTCATCAAGGGAGAGTTCTCATCCCCCAGCCTCTGTGACTGGATAGAAATATAACTTATGTGGGAGGGGTGCCTGGATGGCTCAGTTAGTGGAACATCCAGCTGTTGATATCAGCTCAGATCTTGATCTCAGGGTTATAAGTTCAAGCCCCACATTGGGCTCCATGCTGTGTGTGGAACCTACTTAAGAGAGAGAGAAAAAAAAAAAAAAAAGAAAAGAAACTTATTTAATGGGACGCCTGGGTAGCTCAATCAGTTAAACATTCAGCTCTTGATTTCAGCATTTTATAATGCTGAAAATGCTCAGGTCATAATCTCAGTATCATGAGATAGAGCCCTGTGGTGGCTCCATGCTGAGCATGGAGCCTGCTTAAGATCCTCTCCCTCTGCTCCCACCCTGCCCACTGCATTCTTGTTCTCTCTCTCTCTCTCTCTCTCTCTCTCTTTAAAAACAGAAAAATAAGGCAAACAATCAAAAAAGATACATAATTTAGGTGGGTAGATGGGTACCTTGCTCCAAATTATAAAGCAATCTCCTATTAAAAAGAATCTATATGGTTGCCTTTGTTTTGGGGTAAAGCTGATTAGTAAACACACATCCACCTCCATCACCAGCTCTTAAGAGACTTTCCAGTCCTTCCTCTCAGTACAGTCAAGTATAGACTGTGTCTTAGTCTCTCTCCTCTATTGCCTGTTTAACGTGGTACAATTTTTGCTTTAACGCTGGCCAAAACACGCTGCCTCATAACATACTACAAAAATGTTTAGGTTTCAAACAAAAATCACACATTATACCAAGAACCAGGTGGATTTGAAGTGAATGGAAAATAATCAATAAATGCTAGCAGCAAGATGATAGAAATATTAGAAGTATCTGATAACTATTTTAAAGTAACCATGGTAAACCAAAAAAGTGTTTCAATGGACAATTAAACAGGGGGGAAAAAAAGGAAGTTATAACAAATAAGTCTACATTATCAGCCAGAAAATAGAATTTATAAAGATGAATCAAAAGGAAATTTTAGAATTGAAAACAACAACAATCTAAATAAAAGTTCCGTGGATGCTCTCATCAGCAGAATGGAGGTGTAGTATTTTTATATTTTTTAGAAAGTTTGTGCTGTTGGTCCTTATTTTATCACATGCTGGAAAGAGGAATACTATACCTGGCCTATGAAATTAATTAGAGAATTTGTTAAAATGAATTGTTCTGGAATTCGGCTCCACCTACATGAATTTGCTCCATTTAATTGAATTGATGAAAGTTTTTAATTTGGTAAAGCTACCATTTTAGGTTTGTATAATTATCATAATGTATTGGCAGGCACCGTGTTAATTATTTTATGTTTATCAGTTTAGTATTTCACAAAATATGGGACACACAAAATTGTTGTTACAGAAGATAATTAGATGGTCTATGGTCTTAACATTAAATAACATCGAATTACAGAGAGAAAAAAGATTTTCCTCTTTATTTTTCTTTCTGGCTTACTTAATTGCTCAGAAAGTACATCTCTGTTGAGTATTACAATTTTAATCTTTCCTTCTTTTAACAAAGATAAAGCTTCGGGCTCAGAATCTTTGTTGGAACATTTAGATATCTAGATAGGACTTTGTAGCATTGCTTTATTTTCAAAGAATTTACTTTTTGGTTATCTCTTATTTATGAAAAACATCCTTGTTTTCCGTTATGGTGGGATAAAGTGTCCTTTTAAAAAATACATTTAATTTTTTAACCGATTTAAATAAAAATAATAAGCCATAAGATGCATATGAAATGAAAGTAGCAAAACTCATGGTGGCATTATGCTAATACAGAATATTAATTATCATGCATTACCTCACTGGGTCTCCCATTAATTATGAGATTAATGTCTCAGTTTCACAAGTACAGGAACTGAAGCTAAGTGATTTAGTCCAGGTTTCATAGATAGTTACGGATGCATCCTACAACTTCTACATTCAGTTCCTGGGCTAGCACTGCTTCTTTAAAACAATGTCTCCACAAATTAAGAAGTCAATCTTCACTTTAGGAATTCTAGGCCAGGGTATGTGGTTCCTTGTCTCCAACATGAATAAAATGATTGTGGGAATCTTATGTTGTTCCCTGTAGCAAAATATACAGTTTTTAGTAGTAAACACTGAACTGGGATGATTAAAAAAATGAAGAGTCTTCATAATCTCCATAAAGGACACCTTGGATGAGTTTATTTTGTTGATCATTACAATGTAGATCATTTAATAAAAATCATGGCAGGCAAATAACATAAGGGATTCTCATGTTCTTTCTTATAAAGAAAATGAAGATGTTATTAGATTAAAAGAGAAGCCTTAGATAAATCTAAAACTTTGCATTTAATAAATGACTCAATGAAATCTACAAGATTGAAAAGCACGAGCTGGATGGGTTAGGAGAGAAAGCAAAGGAATATATTTGCATAAGTTTTACTCTAGAATTGAATTAAATGTTACATCATCTGAAGGTTCAGGGCGAAAATCACGTATATAGCTATGATGAGGGAATTGAAATGGATAGCTTTTATTATTCAAAGAAGTAGGCTGTGATATTAATCAAAAGAAACCAAAGAGAATGCATTTCACTTATTTGATGAGCATATTTGGACTGAGTTTAATGTACAGAATGGAGACAACTATATAAAAATTTCAATTCCCTCTTCCCTGACTCTATTGATGCATAAATCATTTTTGGTTGAGATATTCATGTAAGATATTAAAGCCTTTTAGTTTTTTTAAATAAAATTGTAGAATTATATGTAAAAGGATGTTTCTAATGGATTGACTTTTATCAAAATTCCAAATCCTATCTTCTGAAACTAGTCTTTGGACCCTTTTATAGAAATTCTTAAAGACAAAAAAAATGGTATCTGTAATTAATTTTCCATCGAAAATTTCCATTTAGATATATTGCTTTAAGATGACAAAAAGCTCAGCCCACATGAAGAAAATAAAATTAGTTACTAGATTTCAGTAACTAGAGTTAAAATTTCCTGAATTTTATTATATTGTATTATATCAACTTCTGAATGCATAAACTAAAACAGGCCTGGGATATAGCTTTGGGTAAGTTTAATAAACCAATGTTGGTAAAACTCATCTGCAAGGCAAATTCACTGAGCAGTACAGTGGATCCACGTTGCTTAAGAGTCCGTATTAATAACTGCTTTGTTACATACATCGTGTGGTCAAATCCTATCTATATAATAAATGTGAGACTCTAAGGCCTTAAAATCGAATCGATGTTGACTACTGACACTCTAAATCTTCAGACAATTCTAGTAGAACACGAATTTGCTCAATGTGTCCAGCAGACTAGTAGAAACATGTGAACAATTGAAGTCTATCATGTTCTACCACCAAACTTTGTGATAAAGATATGATCCCACTAATCCTCAGAATCATTTTCAGTTTAAGCAATTAAATGGAGAGGACATGTATTTTTTTTTTAAGAGGCCCCTCCCTGAAGGGTTCTACTACCTTAATTTTGACGGGTACTTCTGAGGAGCTCTGATCTGCTCTGTTCCCTATCTAATGCACAAGCCTAGATGTTTTCTGATGAGGCATTATTTCAGAACTAAGGAAGGGTAGGATGAGAATGTGGATTTTATTTTTATTCTATTAAGATTATTTATTTGAGAGAGAAGGAGAGAAAGGCTGAGCACACATGCAGGGGAGATGAAGAGGGAGAGAGTGGAGCAACTTCTGCATGGAGCAGAGAGCCTGATGTGGGGCTGGATCCCAGGACCCTGGGATCATGACCTGAGCTGAAGGAAAACACTTAACTGACTGAACCACCCAGGCTTCCCTAGAATATGGATTTTATACACAGAAGAAAAATGTTCTTGTTAATAACCAAATTCTGGAAAAATCAGCCCATTTTGCTCCAAGACTAATAAATCAGAAAACTTACACATTACATGAAAATGATTCGTATATAGTCAGTCTGAATCATCAGGCCAGAAACCCAAACGAGCGGTCTCACATCTATCTATCATCTATCTATCTATCTATCTATCTATCTATCTATCTATCTATCATCTATCTATCTATCATCTATCATCTATCTATCTATCTTTATTGTGACTTGTAAATCATTATTTTATTGTTTTGTTTTGTTTTCATTTTTATCTCAAGCTTTTATTTAAATTCTAGTGAGTTAACCCATAGAGTAATATTGGTTTCAGAAATCACCTACATTTTTCACTCAAAAGTTTTTCCTATCACTATTCAACAACTGATAAGCAATTTTGTTTTGCGTCTATCTTGATAAGAAACATATCTCTTTGGATACCAAAAGAGTCATTTTTCCCATGAAGTAGTATGGCGAATCTCTGATTTGATCTGTAATTGATTAGAGGTGCTCAGATTATGATTCAACAAAGCAGGCTGTGAGAAGTGAGCTGCATGAAATCCAGCCCCAGGCACAGCCATAAACCACAGAAGCCTACAATTTTACATTTTAAGAGATAAATGTATCACAGAAGGCTACGATTTTACATTTTTTAAAAAATATATTTTTCCTATTTATTCATGAGAGACAGAGAGAGAGAGGCAGAGACACAGACAGAGGGGGAAGCAGGCTCCCTGTGGGGAGCCCAATGTGGGATTTAATCCCAGGCCCCCGGGATCACACCCTGAGCTAAAGGCCAATGCTCAACTGCTGAACCCCTGATTTTACACTTTAAGAGACTTTCAGGGAATCTTACCTGGAGTCAAGTAAAATAACTGAATTACCATAAAAATCTTTTATAAAATCCCCTATATGTGTTGGAAGGTATGAAATAAAGGATCATTTGAAACAGAATTCTCTTGGTTACAAAAAAAAAAAAAAAGAAGAAAGAAAGAAAAGAAAAATTCATGACACCATAAACTGTAAAACTGTTCATCAACAAGCAGTTTATTGTATTGTCTACACTAAAAGAGATTAGACATTGATAAGGTAGGAGTTCCAACGTGGCAAACTTTGCAGTAATAACATCATTGTGTTACTTTGTGATAATGTCGCCTCCATGTCCCTCTGGGAGCTCCATCGTATATTGGCCACTGCCAGCCAAAGAGAAGAGAGGAGCACTAAAGAAGAAAGGTCATGAGCGTCTGGATGAGTCAGTCAGTTGTTGAGCGGCTCGCTCTTGATTTAGGATCAGGCCTTGATCTCAGAGTCCTGGAATGGAGCCCCGAGATGGGTTCCACATTCAGCAGGGAGTCTGCTTGAGGATTCTCTCTCTCTCTCCCTCTCCCTCTGCTCTTCCACCTACTGTCATGCTCTCTCTCTCTCAAATAAATAAATCTTAAAAAAAAAAAAAAGAAGAAAGGTCATTTTTGCACTTTAGCTAAGAGAGAAGTGGCATAAATTAACAGGAGGGTCAACAGGAATACATTTTATGGAAAACCATAGAAGGTCTATATGATAATTGAATAAGACAAAAAAAAAAAAAAAACAAAACAAAACATTTTTTAGAGGTTTATCTCTTTATTTATTTATTTAGAGAGAGAGTGGGGAGGGGCAGAAGGAGAGGGAGAGAGAAACTCAAGCTGACTCTGCACTGAGCACAGAGCATGGGGCTCAATCTCAGGACCCTGAAATCATGACCTGAGGTAAACACCAGGAGTCATACACTTAACTGACTGTGCCACCCAGGCACTCCAGGACAAAGATATTTTTAAAATTCATTTCAAATATCTAAAGAAAGTATCAAACATTGTTTTTCTGTCTTATATGAGTGATGGTTTCAATACCTGTTTTGGTTAAAGAGATTTGACCTTTGTTGCATGTGTAATGTAAAGACCTACGTTGACGATGTGAAGTTGAGCAGCATAACTCTGTATGTTCACATTAAGTACTATTTCCCCAGAAAAAGAGCAGATTCTGACAATTTTCAACTATGCATTTATACCTACCATTTACTGATAACCCATTGACTTATTGACAAGTATCTGAAAGTAAAAAACAAAAGTGGAGAATAAAATTTTATTTTCAGCAACTAGGAACTCCTATAATACTTGAATATCCAGTGATAGACAACAGAAAAATGGAGGATCCAGAGTTTACAGTTTCTATGTGATTTTTGAATCTATCATGGTCGGCGATGTTGCTTTGTGTCCGGCAAAAATCTCATCACCTGCAGGGCTGTGCCATTATGTTTGAAGAGGTCTAAATAAGCCCTTGTCTAATATGTAGTACTGTTTGCCGTGTGCCAAATTTATTTTGTGCAGGGTCATAAACAAGTAAAATAAGATAAATTAGTATAATATAAAGGTACTAAATTCTCTATTAGCTTTCCTATAGAATAAGGATATGAACTAGAATTATTTAGTACAGGTATAATTTAACCGTAATACCACCATCCTCTTAAATTTGTTCTGCTCTTACCAGAGCATTATCAGTACCACAGCTGGCCTCTATTCCAGAGCCTTGGGTCTCCAGCAGACCTCATGACTTTCTGCAATTTTGTGCTCACAACTTTCTTTTTAAAAATATTGTGATTACAGGGATACCTGGTGGGTCAGGAGTTGAGCATCTGCCTTCAGCTCAGGTCATGATCCTGGGGTCCTGGAATCGAGTCCCCATTGGGCTCCCTGGATAGAACCTGCTTCTCCCTCTGCCTGTGTCTCTGCAACTCTCTGTGTATCTCTCATGAATGAATAAATAAAATCTTTGAAAAAAATAAAAATATTGCGATTATATATAGATGAATGTTAAGTGAAGTGTTATTTGCTTTTGCTTGTTTTATATCTTTATACAAATGACATCATGCTGCAATTTGTAATCTGTGCCTTTCTCTCTTATTTTTTTTTTTAGACTTTTTTTTTTTAATTTATTCATGAGAGACACAGAGAGAGGTAGAGATACAGGCAGAGAGAAAAGCAGGCTCCATGCAGGGAGCTCGATGCCTTTTTTTCAATAATATCCTTAGAAAATTTTTGTTATTGTTTTTGCTTGTAATTCGTTTTTCATGATAATATTCCATCAAATTATTTGCCATCATTCGTCTTTAAGTTTTGCTTAAATATTTAAATATTTGCTTTAATAAAGTGCTTCAAAGAACTGTCCAGTGCATGTTCCTTGGTGTTCATACTCCAGAATTTCCCTAAAATAAATATATAAGACAATTTTGGATAATGGGATAAATTACTACCCAATTTAACAAGATATTGTCAAATTGCTTTTCAGTCTGTCATTCTTATTTACCTATCATCCACATTGTCAAAGAGTTCTCTTTGATTTACACAGTATACTATTGATTTTCATTCTTTCATTTCCTTCATGATGCATTATGGTGAAAATCTTAGTTTTAATATAATTGGATTTATCAATCATTTTGCTTGTGATTAGCTTTTATCCTCTTTATTAAATAAATAAAAGTATACTAAATATCATAAGTGAAAACTACTATAATTTCTTCTAAATAATAAAATCATTTATATTTAAGTTTTTTTAAGTTTTTAATTCTTTCTCTCTCTCTCTTTCTCTCTCTTTCTTTTTTGCAAGAAGTTAGAAAGGAACCCCAAATGCTATTTTTCCCAAGAAAATACACAATTTTCTCATCCTCATTTATTGAACATTTCCTCAGTCATCTGCAATGTCGCATATATTAAATATCATGTTTCCATATATAACTATACACCCCCCCCCCCCCCGCCGGGGCCCTCGGCTTCCTTCATTAATTCTGTGTATCTTCACCAGTACCGTGTCTTTTTCTTGGTCCACTTTTAAGAATTCCTTTTTGTCTTTGATTTTTAGTAGATTTCTTTTGATGAGCCAACATGTGGTGTTTGTTGTGTATATTCTGCTGGGTATCCTGAATGGCTTTAAATCTCTGGCATGGTATTTCATCAGTGTTGAAAAATTCTTAGTCATTTGTTCTTCAAATATTTTTCATCCTCATTCTCTTCTGAAATACTAACTGCTTTTGTATTAATAAGTCTTTTATGTTTCATATGGCTCTAGCTTTAATATTTTAAGTTTTAATTCTTTTCTCTATACTTCAGATTACGTTTTATTGTCTTAACTTCCAGGATATGTATCTTCCACTCTCCTGTATTTTAGCTGGGATGAAACTATTTTGAGTTCTTAATGTCAGTGATTGTGTTTTTTTACATATGGAACTACCATTTGCTTCTTTTTTTTTTTTTTATAGGTTGCAAATCTCTGCTTAGATTCTTTAAGATTTTAATATCTTCACAATTTAATTGGTTTATGCTGCACTTTTCTTGTTTTTCTTTGGTAAATTGTCCCTGCATTTTGGTTTGCTGAAGTTATTATTTTTTTTTTCAATACTGGATACTGGCTATGAAGATTGAAGTTAAAACTTAAGACTGTGAAAGGAGTTCTGCTTGTCCTAGTAGGATGTACTTTTGTCTGTAGCAGATTATGGAAGATTCCCTTCCTTCAGTGTGGTTTTGGTCTGATTCCAAGATGGTTTTCAGGCCTTGTGAATGTTAGCATCCATGCATATATTGCTTGCTTTCGATAGTTCCAAAAGAAAGCTTGAAATGTTTACTAGATCTCCTAAATGATATTTTTCCTTATGCATCATTAAGGGAAGGTCAAAAGCCTTGGAAGTTTCTCAGATCTGAGGCCATCAATTCTGGCTTAGCTTCTAACCTCCCAGCTGCTTTAGAGATTGGCAAATTGGGAAAATATACAGGGTTCAGCTCAGTATGTATCCCTTCTCCCCAGGATACTTGTCTCTCAAGTGTCCTTGCTGTCTTAGTTCTCTCACGTTACAAAGTACTCATTTATTTCAATTTTATTTAATTTTTATAATTGCTCCCAATGGAGAGATTTATCATATATAAGCTATTTGACTATATCAAAGGATGGAAAGATGTAACTCTTCAATATAAATTTGAGAATTGTAAAATCATAATGATGTCTTAAAGAATATCATTTGGGATTATATTGAAACTATAGATCAAGTCACAAAAAATAACATTGTTATAACATTTAATCTTGGGATCCCTGGGTGGCTCAGCGGTTTAGTGCCTGCCTTCAGCCCAGGGTGTGATCCTGGAGACCTGGGATCGAGTCCCATGTTGGGCTCCAGTCCCATGTCGGGCTCCCTGCATGGAGCCTGCTTCTCCCTCTTCCTGTGTCTCTGCTTCTCTCTCTCTCCCTCTCTCTCTCTCTGTATCTCTCATGAATAAATAAATAAAATCTTAAAAAAGAAAAAAAATAATCTTTATGTTCAACAATATTATCTAACTTGCCAATTACTGATAGCTTACTTATTATATCCTAATAATATTTTATAGTTTTTCACATAGGACTCTTAGAGATAGCTTTATGATTTATTCCATGATACTTTATATTCTTTGATACTGTAAAAATTATGCTTTCTTTTAATATATATTTTCTAGTTGTTTGATGAAATTGACTTATATTCATTGATCTTAAACCCAACCACCTTATGAAACTCTCTTATTTTCTGAAACTTGTCTGTAGATTATTTTATCTATGTCTTTGTGTAAAAAATATTATTTCTGAACAGAGTAATTATTTTTCAATAGTTCAGGGCTATTACTTTTACAGACATTTAATTACAATGACACACTGATATAAGCATAAATTATATACAATAACATAGTAAGTTTCTTATATTACCTTTATCCATTATCACAAATCATGCAAAAAAAATCTATTTTAGACTCTTACTGAATACATTATGTGGTCCTCCATTGGATAATCTTTTTTTTTTTTAATTTTTATTTATTTATGATAGTCACAGAGAGAGAGAGAGAGAGAGAGGCAGAGACACAGGCAGAGGGAGAAGCAGGCTCTATGCACCGGGAGCCTGACGTGGGATTCGATTCAGGGTCTCCAGGATCGCGCCCTGGGCCAAAGGCAGGCGCCAAACGGCTGCGCCACGCAGGGATCCCTGGATAATCTTTTTTTAAAAGATTTTATTTATTTATTCATGAGAGACAAAGAGAGAGAGAGGCAAAGACACAAGCAGAGGGAGAAGCAGTCTCCATGCAGGGATCCTGATGCAGGACTTGATCCTGGGACTCCAGGATCACTCCCTGAGTGGAGGACAGGTGCTTGACTGTTGAGCCACCCAGGTGTCCCACCATTGGAGAATTTGATATACATACAGCAGTTTTCAAATTCACTCATGATGCCATCATGTGAAAATTTATCCACAGTGTCACAAATACCCATTCACATGTCTTAAAACCATTATCTTTAGTAGTCCTGCATACATATGCACTATTTCCTATTATTAGCAATCGGCAGTAGGGTGATAACATTTGTTAAGGTTGATGAGACAACATTGATACATTGTTATTAACTAAAGTCCACAGTTTGCATTAGGGTTCACTGTGTTATACATTCTATGGATTGTGACAAATCCATTTTTATCTACTGTTAATTTATCTACCATTACAGCATCACACAGGACAAATTCACTGCCTTAAAGCCCCTGTGCTCCACCTAGTGATCCTTCCCTTCTTCTTCCTAAACTCTTGGGAACTACTGATCTTTTCACTGTGTCCATAGTTTTGCCTTTTCCAGAATGTCATATAGTGAGAATGATACAACATATAACCTTTTCAGATTGGCTTCTTTCACTTAGCAACATGCATTTGGGTTGTTACCATGACTTTCATTCCACCCTGCATTTTTTTTAATTACTGAATATTATTCCATTGTAAGGATGTACCACAGTTTGTTTATCTATTCACCTACTGATGGACATCTTGGTTGTTCCTACATTTTGACAGCTTGACTAATGATGCTAAAAAACATTGGAATGTCAGTTTTTGTGTGTACCTAGGGTTTCGACTAATTGAAGTAAACGCCAAGTAAGCATGATTTCTGAATCATTTGGTTAAGAGTTTGTTTAGTTTTGTAAAAAATTACCAACCTATCATCCAAAATGGCTGACATATTTTGCATTCCCACAAACAATGAATGAAGGCTCTCCTTGCTTCACATACTTGCCAGCATTTGGTGTTTTCAGTGTTTTGGATTCTAACTATTCTAACAGGTGTGCAGTGGTATCTTGTTGTTTTAATTTGCAATTCCCTAATGATATATGATGTTGAGCTTTTTTTCATATGTGGATGCCATCTGTATGTCTTCTTTGATGAGGCATCCAGATTTTTGGTGAATTTTTAATTGTTTTAATTAGGTTTCTTGTATACTTATTGTTGGGCTTTAAGACTTCTTTGTATATTTTTGGTACCAGTCCTTTATGATATTTCTGTTTTGCTAATATTTTCTCTCAGTCTGTGGCTTGCATTTTAATTCCTTTAAAATGTTGTGATTTTTTTAATCACATAAATAAAATTTATCATTTTTATCATTTTATACCAATCATTATTAACCATGCCTTGTCTCCCTTTGGACTGTCTTTTTGGGATTTTGTTCTTACCTTTTCTCTCGAAATGGGTTCTTTAGAATCTAATGTCAGAAAGTCAGTTTGTGGTAATCTAAGTTTTACCTATCTAAAAATGACTTTTTTGCCAAAATTCTCTTTTTTAAAAAAATATCATCTATTTATTTGAGAGGGAGAAAGAGAAAGAGAGTGGAAGAGCAGGGGAAGAGAGAGGTAGATACCCTGCTCAGCAGGGAGCATGATGGAGCTGGATCAGAGATCCTGGAATCATGCTGAGCTGAAGGCAGACGTTTAACCAACTAAGCCACCCAGGTGCCCTCCAAATTCTCATTTGTAAACATATTTATTTGAAACCATTGCCAATACAAAGGAGCTAATTTGCATACCTCAGCCCAACGTTCTAGATACAACTGTTTTTAAAGGTTAATGTCACTTCATTTTTCCATCTCCCAAATCTCATGTGAGTCTTCCTCACCGGTTAAAATCTAATCTAGAACCATCTGGGGAAGGCAATTCTTTAAAAATATAGTTATTTGGGGACACTTGGGTGGCTCAGTGGTTGAGCATCTGCCTTTGGCTCAGGGTGTGATCCCGGGGTCCTGGGATGGAGTCCAATATATCTCTCTGCCTGTGTCTCTGCCTCTCTCTGTGTGTATCTCATATATAAATAAATAAAATCTTTAATATATATATAGTTATTTGTTTCTCCTGTGCTGTGCCAAGGATACCTAGAAGCAAATGATATCACGTAAACTAGTACATGTAAGGATAAGCTTCACAGAAAGTTGACATTTGAGCAAAGCTCTGAATGATTAAAAAAAAATAATAATAAGCTGTCTGGAAGAGCATCTTGGGCATAGCACAAGGACCCTGAGATGAGAGCATTCCTAGTATGTTCTAATAAAAGCTAAGTAGTCATTGTGGTTGCAACAGAGTAGGCAAGGGTGAGAGTAGTAGCAAACATGTCAAAGAGATAATGGGAACCAGATCTTATAAAGCCTTCTATGCTTTATTTTGTTTCTTACTCTTAGTAAGATTGGAAGCCACTGGAAGGTTTTGAGCAAAGGAGAGACATTACTGAAATAATAAAGTTATTTTTCCTTAATTTGTAAACAGTAATTCATCTTCACATATGGTGAAGAGAATAAGTGTCAGAAAACAATTCTAAATATCAAAGCATGAGTTACAGTTTTTGAAAAACAAAAAGCATAAATGTTTACCATGTTGAAGTATATACTTGGGTTATTTTTCCACTCAGTAAACAACATATAGGCTCATGTGTGGCATCAACGCTGCCATAAATGTAATAAGTGATAATACTGATGAGAAAGATGACAATGATGCTAATAAATAACACCAAGTATCACTTCTATCACACAGTTTATTGATTTCCTATTTTATGTATATATGAATATCTACATCTACATCAGTTTATCCAGGTCTATATATTGAATTCACTTGGCTAATAATACAAAATCAGTCACCAGCCTTCCATAATAAATGACCATCTTATATATCACAAACACACACATATTTAATTTTAAGACTATGATATTTACACTTTCAAATATGAAGTAATAAAGTAACATATCCTATACATGGTGGACTTAGAATAAGACAGTTTGCTTCCTGCTTCCCGATTTACTTGTGATTGCAATGAATTTCCCTCATTTAACTATTTCAACATGCTCCACATATTACTTTTCCCCCTTGAGATTATGACTCCACATTATGTAGACTAAATAAAAAGACTCTTTTCAGAAACACTGGATATCTCATCAGCGTATTTACATACGTATCACAGAGGAATATGCTACATTGCCTAAGGTTTTAAAATAATAGTGCATACTGCTTAGCAAATGAAGATATAGTCTGAAAGCTTTTTATTCCCATAGAGTAAGTTTCATTTTAATACCATTCCATTTATTTAAGAAGTACTTTTCTGTAATTTTCATCAAAGTATAAATTCTCTAGAAGTTCAAAATTAAAATATGTAATGGAAATAACATTTTACTAACAACTTCAGACATACTAAGCCAATATTAAATCCAATTGCTAAAAAATTCTTCATAGAAAATTATTTGTAATGAGATAAAATTTTCTAATTCCTGCACTCTCAAAAGAAGAAATTGCTTCTATGACATTTTGAGAAATATTATCACAATTTTACAATTTTCTATAATTAAATATAAAAATAAGAAATGAGAAGAGTAGCTAAAAAGATAATTTTTTAACATCTAAGTATTTAATGGCACATATTTATTAAGTAATAATATCTGCCACATTATTTACTTTTTATTTGATCCCTGATGATTGACATAAATAGCTTGTTCAGTACATATCATAATTTCTGTTTCATCAGCAGATATAGACTGTGGTGAAAGACCATTTGCATGTTTTGGAAACTGATTATATCTAGTAACGGTATTAATTCAATGCTTATGATAGCAAGTCAATTAGGAAACAAATAGGAGTAGGATACCATTAGCAGCTTATAAGGAAAAGACATTCACTATATGTTAGCTCATATTCACACATTACGTTAGTTAGTTTGTTTTTAGGAGCCATTGGTAAAAATGCCAAAAACTGGAAAGACCCCACATGTCTAAATGGTGAATGAATAAACAAGCTGTGGCACAGTAAAATATCCTGATACATGCAACACCACAGATGAATCTCAAATGCATTATGCTAAAGTTGCATGTTATATGATTCCATTCCTTTGACATTCTGGAAAAGCCAATACTGTGTTAGCTCAATTATTTCTTGTTGCTAGAGACAGAAACCCAAGATGAAATAACTTAAGAAAAAATAGTTATATTATCTGGAAAACACTGGAAGCAGGGGACTTCAAGTAGAGAAATTGATTCCATCCTTACACAACTTTTTCTGGGTACTGAGATTGTTCATCTTTTGTTACATGTCAAGAGTTTGACTCACCAGGATCACTGGAGTAGAACAGGCAAATGACTACTAATTTCAAGAGACATAGAGCCTACATACAACCTTAACAGTTTAGCTGCCACATGCATATCCATACAATGTACATTTACAAGAATGCTGTCATTGGTCCAAGGTGAATTTGAATTATATTTTTTAATCATCAACATAACTATTACCATGAAAGCAAACATTTGAATAAAATATCAAAATGTGCACTAGTGCCTAATATATTACTAAAAGAAAGGAAAACTACATAACTTAAATGCTACACTAAGAATTTCTTCTCAAATTATTGCATATTACTAGTGAGGGATACTATGCCCCAGCTTCATTCTCAAGGTAATTTGTAGACCACCTAAACCAAAAAAAATTAAATAGTTAAAATAACTAATTGGTATTTTATTTCATTGACATACACCTTCCTTTACACGGTTTACATAATTCTTTCAGAAAGGAGACTAGTGAAGGAATTGAGGTGGTTCCTATTGTCTGTCAGCCATCAGTGATTGAACCAGATGGCCACCAGAACCTAGGAGCATCCAAAGCTTCTGTTTTTCTGTTTTTGTTTTGTTTTTGTTTTTTGTTCCTCTGGTCATTAACTACCAATAGAGGAGAAAAAATGATGAGAAGAAATGAAATAACTATATTATTAACAACAAATATATCCACCTTAAATATTAATGAAATTAAAATGCTATCCAAAGCATTAGCTGACAGGTAGGTTTTAGTTCTTATGTTTATTGATGATTTTATGGTTATGTATACATGGAACTAAGAGAAGTTTACACTGATTCACTATGACTCTTAAAGGTGATTATTAGAATGAAACATTTAAACATATTTAGCAGACTAGTGTCTTACAGAATGTAGGTTAAGAATAAATATATACTGAATGAAGAAATTTAAAAATATAAAAGTTTGTACACGCTAAAACTTTTAAATGAATTTTAAGTATTTAGAGCACTAAACTTAATAAATAAGATGGAGGAGTTATCATATATTTATTGAAATTTTCACAATTTTTATAATTTCACTAGTGGGGTTTATTAATTATGTGTTTATTGTTAAAAAAATTGATACTTGGAGAATGAAGGAGGTTTCACTTCAGTGTTTAGTATCTCCTCTTTGAAAGTAGGGTTGTGGGATCCCTGGGTGGCGCAGCAGTTTGGCGCCTGCCTTTGGCCCAGGGCGCGATCCTGGAGACCCGGGATCGAATCCCACATCGGGCTCCCGGTGCATGGAGCCTGCTTCTCCCTCTGCCTATGTCTCTGCCTCTCTCTCTCTCTCTCTCTCTCTCTCTCTGTGACTATCATAAATAAATAAAAATTTTAAAAAAAATTGAAAGTAGGGTTGTTTAGAAACCTGTATGAAAGCCAAACTAGGGAAGTTAACTTGCATAGTGACACAACTTCTTAGAGTCAAGCCATAAGATGGGTTTTAAGGATACTTGGATATTTTTGAAATATAGATTCAACTTGCTAATTTCTGAACACACCAGATTACCAAAATTTATCTATTGCCTCTGATAGCATCTTTGTCTCTAAAACTTAGAGTAGAAAAATATCATGCATCATGAACATTTCTCATAAATCCTAGACATTTCCTCATGGCTTTCAAGTCAATCACATATCTGGCCTAACCTTCTTAGTTACTGAACTTGAGAGATTATGACTCAAGGAAGCCTTGCTCTGTGCAGACATCAAAAAAAGAAGCTGTTGAAGGAAATTGGAATTTAGTTACTTGATCTTCATGAGATTGAGATCTAATCCTTTCCTTTGCCAGAGTCAATGGGCAGTTGTCTAAACTTCAACTTATTTTTAGAGTGATTTATAGCAGAGATGTGAAACCCCATGAAAATGTTTTTTTTAAAGACACAGAACTGAAAACTCATATCCAAAAGGAAGGTACTATTGTCATTTTCTCACTGCCTAAACTTAACTTCACAAAGGCAAAAAGGCCATCAGAAGACTGTTATTGCATCAGATATTGGAAATTATTTTTCTCTAATGATGCCAATAAAAATTAAACCAAAAACATACATATAATAATCGTTATCAAGTAGTACATGGCAGTTTAGTTAAAATGACTTTGACTTTATAATAATACATACACAGAAGACCTTGAATAATACATTTAAATAGCACCAGGAACAATATAAGTAACTGTTGTGAGGAGAATTGCCTTTCAGACTTGATGGGTTTTGATAGTGATTAAAACACATTAGTTAATAATTTCAAGTCTTTATATACCAGGTTCTGTGAATCATTATTTCATATAAACCTCAGGCAAATCCCATATGTCAGGTATTTTCCATATGGTAGGTAATACTTCCATGCCACATTTAAAAATGAGTGAAATAGGTCTAAAGAAATATTTTTTAAATTGCTCAAGTTCTGAGAGTATATGACAGAGGTAGTGCTGGAACCAAACCTCATAAAAGGGCCTGAATTCTTAACTATGACACTATGATATAATATCTCATGTATAAATAACTTATTATTTGTTTCAGCTATATTAACTTTAAAAATTTATATGTGTAATATTTTCCCAGAAATAATTTCCTTACTAATTAATGTTAAAAAGCCATGAAACAATCAATAGAAAAGAAACTTAGTTTGCAGGGGAAAAAAAAGTAACTAATTGATGAGAGGTGAAGAATATAAAATATAGAGAATTCTGGCAACTAACTATATAATATTTAAATATTTAGCTTTAGCTAATAAAATGTATATCCAAAGAAAATGTTTAGAGTTGAAACTTTCAAAATAAGTTTTATCTTTGTTATAGTATATTGTATTATTATAGTTTTCATTAGTTAGTAATTCATGTTATACTTTTAAAGTCCCAGACCTCATAAGATTTTAATAATAAATAAGTAAATAAGTAAGCAAATAAATAGGTAAATAAATAAATAGGTAAAAGCAAAGTTTAAAGTACTTTCTAATAGGAAAAATAAAGCATAGCTGCATTTCCATGTTAAGTTATGCATAATTATAAACAAATTAGCTGATTTTAAGACAATCATAGGACAAGCATAAAAAACCATAAAAGTTGATATGGACAAGAATTCAGAAAATTGTGCAAAAATAAATTATAAATCGACAGAGTGAGTTACAGAAGATAAAAACCTAATGAAACAAGCAGAGGGCCAAAATTCTATTCTAATAAAACCTAATTCTTCTGAAAGTCACACAGCACAGATTGTACATGAGGAAAATCAAATTGCTAACAAAGAGAAAGTTTCAATCACAAGGAATCTGAACAAAGAAAAAAGTGAAAAGTGCTAAAGAGAAAAGCTAATAGATACGGAAGAAAAACTGGATTTTGAAGAGAAATAAAAACTAACAGAAGCAATGTTCAAAATTAAAAATATTTAAGATTTCGGGACACCTGGGTGGCTTAGTGGTTGAGCATCTGCCTTTGGTTCAGGACACAATCCTGGGGCTCTGGAATCAAGTCCAGCAGGCTCCCTGCAGGGAGCCTGCTTCTCCCTCTGCCTATTTCTCTGTCTCTGTCTCTGTCTCTCTTTCTCTCTTTCATGAATAAATAAATAAAATATTTTTAAATAATATTTAAGATTTCCATATGGAGAAAGAACTGAATAGACAGATTGAGATTACATCTTGCTGCAGGAACGTTGTGAACAGAGTATGCTAAACTTAAATATATGCAGAACCAGGTTCTTGAATTTTTTGAGCTATTCAAGAATCCAAAGCAGAAAAGAAGCATAATCTCTGCACTGAAGATAATTAAAAAAATCCAGTATTTGTGACTATGCCCTAGAGAGAAGAATGTATTTCTTAAGGAAACTATGAGATCAAGGCAATTCAGTCAATAAAAATAACTCATGATTATTGTAATGGCAATTATGACCAACATTTAAAAAAAATTTAGATTAAACAACTGTGGACATTGTGACCCAGAACTGATAGCAATTCTTACATGTAGGAATGGCAATAAAGGTGCACCTAGTTGGCTCAATTGGTTGGGTGACCAATCTTGATCTCAGCTCGGGTCTTGATTGATCTTAGAGTCATAAGTTTGAGTCCTATGTTGAGCTCCACACTGGGTGTGGAGCCTACTTACAAAAGAAAAAAAAAATTCTAAAAAAGAACATCAATAAAGAAAAAGATATACTCAGAAGATAAGTTGGTGACTCAGTTTGATAATATATAATTTTTTTAAAAAAAGTAACTACATGTAATATGTAAGCATAACTTTGTTTTTATTTAGAAAAATAGATTATCGGGCCCAAACATTTTGAACAACAGACACAACATGTATCTAGCATGTAAAAAAAAAAGATCTAGAAGTTAAAATGTCACTGAAATATTAAACTGAATTCTACATGAATTTCCAAGAACTGAAAAATTCATAGATGATCATTTTAAAAGAAACTTGTTGAGTCCAGGATTTTAAAGTTTAAAATAATTTCTCTGCACATCCTAAAGAGATTCTTTAGAAGGCAGTTGTATTGTTGGAGAAACAGTTGTTGAAATTAAGTGATTATTTTCAGTTCACATTTGTATGATTTCAAATGAAAGTAAATGTATCACTCTGTATTTAAAAACTGAATGTCTATCCATCTTTCTATTTGTATTTCAATAGACTAATTGAAAGATATTTGAGCAATATTTACCTAAAGTTAATGATGCTGGATCTTATCAGAGCTAGGATGATTTTAGGTAAAAACCTTTCTATACTATTTGAATTATCATAAATATGAATTACATCCATCTAAATAATTTACTATTTTCAATGTAAAATAAATATTATTTGTTAGAAATTCTATAAAATGAGCCCATTACAATGAAGTATTTCATAAGGAAATGTGAGGCTTATCTGTTCCGAAAGTATTGAACCAATTATCCAAATATTTAATACAAGAATGCCCTTCCCCAAACAAAGCAATATAAAAGCAAAAATATTGGTCACAGAATAATTTATAATGATTATCTTCATGAAACATAAACTTGGGTTTTATATGTATATCAGCTGCTATAAACCATACCAAGTCTCATTATAAATAATATAGTCAACTCCTCCATGTATGATACTTGATCATGTAGCAAATCTACTATACTCTTTAAAACTATGGACATTCATTAGCTGTGAAGTTTTTTAAGATTTTCTTTATTTATTTGAAAGAGAGAGAGAGAAAGAGAGAGAGAATGAATGGGAAGTGGGGAGAGGGAGACACGAAGCTCCCACTGAGCTGGGAGACTTACTCAGGGCTCCCTCCCAGGACCCTAGGATTATGACCTGAGCTGGAGGCCAGCACTGAGCCTACAGAGCCACCCAGGCACTCCCATCAGCTGTATCCTGACTTAACCCTTTTGCCAAAAGGCCAAGTAGCTACTTTATTTAAGCATAAACTGAATGACTGTATCCACCCTAGAGTCCACGCTTTAAAGAGAAAGGATGCTAAGATTTTATCATCCCTTATTATAGACATTGTTCCACCATTGGTGTCTGTTGTGTGATCATTTATTCTATTAATGATCCTACACGTTTCCATCAGAGTCAATTGGATGAATAACTAACTACTGTTTAAACAAGGTCATTCTCCCATTACTGAGTGCCTTAGCCTCATTAATGATAATGGGAGGGAGGGCTGCTGGCCCGCTGCAGCATGAAACAGGCTTAGTAGGAAACATTCAAAGATCAACAAGAAAATTACAGCTTTTTAAAAGTTATTATTAAAGAACTCATTCTCTCTAAGAAGCAAAAGTCAAAGCAATTAAGTGGCCTGTTTTTATTGGCTATCAAAATATACATATTCACTAATGATACTACATTCAAAAGTTCAGAATTAATAGAGTAGCTCTTTTATTTTTATTGCTGCCTGTGTGATACAAGAGAAGGAGAAATGGCTCCTTCCCCTCCATCTTCCAACCTTATTTATGTTTTTGCCTTTTAATTCAAGGTTATATATTTTGAGTCTTAAGATACTATTAAACTTGGGTGAGCTTCGTTTCTGGCCTAAGGCTGTTCCATGTAAGTGTTTTATTTTTAAGCCTAGTTGTGAATTGAATAGACACAGATGGGGGTTAATGGATTGCAAGTCCTCATTGTGAGAAACTGAAAACTTCTTTTAATAAGATGCCTATTAAACATTTGCCGGTTGCTGCATGTTTATGATAATTCAATCTAGCTGAATGTTAATTTTACCTTAGAAGTTTAAAGCACGGGTTCTCAAAATACATTAGTATCACCTGGGGTGTTTGTTCTACTTCTAGGTTTCAAGCTCTGTGATTTTGCTTTTTAGTGGGGCCTGAGATCAAGAAAACTTAAAGTACCTCAGAAGAGGACCACATTTTGAGAAATATTAGTTTAAACTTGTAGTTGTTAACCTTCCATGATGCATTTACTGAAATAAAAAATGACTAATAGTTTTTGTTTGTTTGTTTTTTTAAGATCTAATTTCTTGCACCGGTTTCCTTTTCCCATCTCTTCCCGAACTTCATTTTTGATCATCTGTTTGCCAACAGAAGACAAGTATTACTAAACTGAGCTAATATTTCCTAGGGGGAAAAAATCATAGTACTGATAAAAATCAACAAATCAATAAAGTCATGCATAATATCTTTGAAAGAAATGACTTAATGTTAACAGGTTTTGCCTCATAAAGTTTAACCTCTGGCATCTTTTTTTAACAAGAAGTAAATTTAGATTCCTAATGATCCAAGTGTTCAATTTCCTTTTCTGTATTATCATGCATACATAAATAGCTTCCTCTTATAGTTTATAATAAAAATCAATAATTTATGATGATTAAAAAGTTTTTAGGTAATTCCAGAACCCTATTTCTGTCACTTACTAACTGTGGGATATCCTGCTTATTAATTTTAGTCTTTTCAAAAAACAGTCGATAACTCTTATAGGATTGTTGTTACTGTAGTTGAAATAGTGTATATAAAGCATTTAGCACAATTACTAGTACATGTTAAATACTCAATGAACACCGCCTAGAATTAATATTATTGTCATCTTATATAATATATATAATGTTATGATTATAATGAAATGTCTAATATATAGATTATTTAAGGAAATTAAACATTTATTTCTCTTAATACAATAAGCTGACAGTCTCTCTCTCTCTCTCTCTCTCTTTTTTTTTTTTTTTACTGAATGATCTATCTACTGTCAAAAGGATATGTGTCCTGCTTCTAGATCCAAACTAGGACAAATAAGGCAAGGGCAAACCAATGCATAAGTAAATGGCATTCTGACATGACAGATAAATAGGTTAAAGATAAAAACTGTTTTGTAGTGTCAGGGTTATCTTTACAGTAGATTCAAAAATGACTGTGAAAACAATGAATTCTGCATTTGTATTACTTAGGTTGGAACCTGACGGAGGCATCATAAGAACGTAAGAGAATAGAGTGTTAAGGAACGATTCTATATGTGGTTGAACAGTTTGTTCCTGTTGCAGTTTCTGCCTGTTACAGAATGGAGGCTGTTGGAGCATTAAGCTAAAAATGCACAACTTGCTTTGCAGTGATATTTGTAGCAAGGAAAATCAAAAGTGAATCAGAAATTGTTTAAAACAAGAAGATCCACACTACTCATTTTAGAAAAGATTAGAAGTCAAGAGAACACCACCAGGAATCCCATTAACTAAAGTGAGATCTCCTAATATTCAAAACAAATTAAACTAGAAACATAATCAAGTTAAGAGGATGTTTATGTTGAAACTTGCTATTTTGGTGTTCTTCCTCGATTTTGTGGTTGATACAAGTACTCAAACAGATACGGGGCATTTATTGCTGTCCTTTTTCTTGAGTATCATTAAACACACATGGACTTTTATAAATTCAATGTGCTGCAGTCATTTGCAGTTTTTTTCTAATACTTTAGCCAGTGGAAAAATGGACAACGCATTATAGGCTCATCTTAAACATTCTTACCCCATACCTATAATTCAGCCATTTCCCTAGAAAGCCCGGTTGTTTATGGTGGAATAAAACATCCTTCAGAGTTAAAAACAATAATAATAATAATAATAATAATGGCTATTTTACAAGGAGTAATTTAGAGACCCAACAGAATATTTACAGGAGGAGGCGGTCTATGACCAAATAGGTCATTATAGAGCCCAAATTAGCCTGATGAGGGACAGCTGTCTACTCCCCTCTACTATTTCAGAGAAACATCAGCCTTTGGACTTACATCCAGATAAGAGGTTCTCAGAGACAGGTACCCAAAAGAATCTCCATTGACAGTCTTGAAAGACAGAAATTCTAAGTCCATGTATCTGGATAGGCACCTGATAATCCAAAATTTAACAAATGTTCCCAGGAAATCTGATAGTAATGATCCATACTTAGGAAACTATTTAGGAAAGCTGTTGTTTGTTGACATGTTAGTATCATCCAGGCAGCCCATAGACTAGAAGACCCCATTCTGCTGTCACTTCTCAAGCCTGTTGAGTTCACTGTTCTTCATGACTGTTGTCTGTGTACCTCTTCATGGACATGGGCTACCATGGTCTTGTCATCATCTTCCTCACTTCACCATCTATTCTAGGTAATCTAGGCTTTAAGAATCCTGTGGGTCCCATCATCTCCTTTAACTACTAAATTGGGAATCCAGTTATATTAGCATAAGCCTAATTTGCAAAAATTTGTGTAAACTTACTATTGGCCCAATGTTTAAATAAATGCTCTGCACCATATTTATTAAGACAATTTTAAGTTTGAGGTTGGAGATGGACATGGGAAGAATGTCAGTAAATAAGGAGAAAGAGAAGAATCACTAAAATGCAGTGTTTATTTTCTAGGTACTCTGTTAAGATATTTATATACTTTCATCCTAAGAGAAAACTCTATAGGTTGTCTCTGTATGTGTATATATATATATATATATATATATATATATATATATATATTTAATATTTTAAATATTATATATTTAATATATATTTAATATATATTTATATATAAAATTCAATACTATATTTAATAGTTTATAATATATATTTAATATATACTAATATTTAATACTGTTCATATTAAATATATTATTTTATGTTATAATATTACAAGTAAATATTTACAGCTTAGACCAATAAAGTAATTTTATAGAGTAGCATGCAAAGATGTGGGAAGACATGAATTTGAAGTTAGGTTAGTCTGATATACAAGTTATTTTATAAAAAGTATGAGAGTTGGGATCCCTGGGTGGCACAGCGGTTTAGCACCTGCCTTTAGCCCAGGGCGCAATCCTGGAGTCCCGGGATCGAATCCCACGTCAGGCTCCCTGCATGGAGCCTGCTTCTCCCTCTGCCTGTGTCTCTGCCTCTCTCTCTCTCTGTGTGACTATCATGAATAAATAAATAAAATCTTAAAAAAAAACAAAAAGAAAAAAGTATGAGAGTCATAAGAGGATACATAAAGTAAAAGAAATCTTATCAAATTCTAAGGAGATAGATTTTAGTCTCCACAAGAGAAATAAGTTTAACTATAGCACAGAGAATAAAATTGAATAAATACTACAGCAGAAAGATTCAGCTTTAACATTGAAATAATATATTTTGAAAACTGGTACCTACAAACATGGTGATGGAAATCTAGAATAACGATATTCTTGTATTTTACCTATACTTACTTATATACTTTGGAATGAGATGCAACCCCACCAAAATCTTTATTGACAAGCATCTTTCACACTGTGATGAAATTTTACTTTCAAACAAGAAAGAAGAAAAAAGCAGTGAAACTCAAGTCATCTCTAGCAACTAAGAGTCTTCCATAAAGCCAGAGAACTCAGGATGGTTCCAAAGTAGAGTAGAATTGCTCCATTATCTAACTCAGAAGGGAATTTAGTTCTATGGGAAATACTTTTGGAATCTCTTTGTGAATTTCCTTGCCAACTCCAGAACCCAACCTTAACGACATTTCCTTGATATATTTTTCCTTCTTTTTCAAGGTCAGCTATTTTGAACCCAGTCAAACACAAAACGGATGATGAATGCATAGAATAGGTGATGTTTGCAATTGAATATTTTCTGATTTGATTGAAGTGTAGTTTTACATAAAATGAATCATTAAATAGTCCAATTTTAATCTACTTAAATTTAACAAAACCTGCGTGGAATTTTTCCTGGTGTCCCTGACAACCAAGGTTAAGCATTAATAAAATATTTCTTCTACTTTATACATATCGTGCTATACTGTTTAACTGTACAGTGTGTTAGAAACTGAAAACCAGCTACAGATAGTGATGAACTGATTTGTAATGATCTTTCGTCAAGATGATGATTCATTGTAGTTTAGGTAAGATGATGCTTTGTGTCTGATGAAAGGCATAATCATAATATAAACAAAAGTAAAAGCAAGTGGGACGCCTGGGTGGCTCAGTGGTTGAGTGTCTGCCTTTGGCTTAAAATGTGGTCCAGGGTCCCAGGACGGATTCCCATGTGGGGTTCCCCTGGAGGAGCCTACTTCTCCCTCTGCCTATATATATATCTCTGCCTCTCTCTGTGTATCTTTCATGAACAAATAAATAAAATCTTAAAAGTAAAAACTGGAGTTTGGATAATTTAATATTATATTAAAATGTCAATAATCAGAATGATAATTGTAAGTATAAAACCCTTCTGTAGATTATCAATGATATGTTAAGTCAAACTACCACTAATATCACTATCATAGAACAGTAAACGCTAATAGAAAAACGCAAACTTCAGCTTCTGTGACAATTTCTTACTATTCACTGATAATACCAGGTTCTCATTAATTGTCATGTCACAAACTTTCTGCAGTTCCAAGTTTTTAAAAGTCATATTTGCTCGATTTTTTCCTTTTGGCAAATAATTCTGTTACGACTTCAAATCTTTCTAGTGCTTTCTCCTATGCAAACCTAACTTTTTCTTTTCATATAACTGATCTTTTTCCATTTTTTTTCTTCACTCAAGCAACTCAATAGGTCTATATTGTATGAAGCTCTCCTAAAGAGATGGAAAAAGATTTACTGCTAATTCATGAAGAGGATGATTTAATTCACTAGACTAAAGCTTTGTTAGTAAACTAAGGTAGATTTATAAATATTAGTTCAGAACATGATTTCCTCTGAAAATTTCTCAGGCAACTCCAATTCCTGTTACAATACACACATTTCAGGTTTTCATATTTCTGTGCCTGCCTCATACCAGATATCTCCTTCCCTATAATGCCCTCATTTTCATGTGCTCAAACATATTTTACCTTTAAGGCCACTCCTTATGCAAAGGAAATTGTTCTTCATCTTGCCAGTTCTGATTGTTTGTCTTATGGGCATTTGTTATATTATCTGTTCACCACTGATTGACTTTTTATGCTAACAAGAATCATCATATTTCCCATATGGGATTAATGGACTCTTTCATTTTTTTAATATATGTTTAAATCATTTTGCAAATAATTTACAAGTGGCTAAAAGGGATTTTTTAAATACAGTTATTTGAAATTTTAATAATAATATAGACATTGTTATCACATATTTTGCTAGTTTGATGACATATAAATTCTAAATAAGATTTTTTTACTGCAATTAACTGCTCTTTCATGCACGAACCTAAAAAATATGTATTTGAGTATATTGAATCCAGAATACAAATACATCTTCAAGCTCATCATTACCTATGGCACTTTTTGCCCTTGCATTGTTAAAATGCAACAGTTCTGAAAGGTTTGACAGCTCACACAGAAGAAAAGATAGCTATCTTTTTGGTTTATAATTAGAAAATGTTCTTACTGGGCCACCTAGGGGATTCAGTCCGTTAAGTGTCTGACTCTTGGTTTTAGGTTTCAGCTCAGGTCATAATATTAGGGTACTGAGATTGAGCCCCGCATTGGCTCCATGCTCAGCTTCATGCTCATGTTTTCCTTTTCTTTCCCCCGCTGCCTCTCCCTGTTCTCTCTCTCTCTCTCTCTCTCTCTCAAATAAATAAATAAAATCTTAAAAAGAAAGAAAACATTCTTATTTTTTAAAATTTTTACATCTAGTATTTTTTCTTTACTTACATTACATATGAAGCATTTGTCCATCTAAGACAGAAAAAAAAATTCTTTAAAAAGAGAAAATAATATTGCACAAATTTTTAGCAAGATCTCTTGTAAAATATTGAACAAAAAAAATCTCCTTATATTTTAACCTTACTAATATTGTTCATTTATTGATCCTTCAGTTTGAATATTTATAGAATATTTAGTCTGATATTTACTAATATTTATTTTACCATCATTGTTAGAATCTAGACTGCTACTCTGTCTCTTTATATTCATCTTCCAATTGTTAAATGTGTCCCTCTGTTATTTTTATTTTATTTGCTCTTATGGATAGACAATAAATAGTTCTGAATAGGAATTCTATATTAGAAAGATTTAAAAAGTAAAAACAAAAACTACTGAGTTTTTCTCTAAAACATTTTATAGTCTTTTGGAAGGTGTTACAATATTTGAAAATACAATAAGAAAAATAAAAGATGATATGAGAGTGATTGTTTATTTCAATATTTCATCATCATCATAGGCAACACTATCAATCCACTATTTGCTTCCCCCCCCCTCCCGGCTTAGAAATAATTGATGAATAGTAATGAAATAATTCCTAAAATTATGAAATAGCAATTGTTTCAAAATATAGAAAAAATAAGTTCACTATGACTTCCTAATGATCTTTAGATTTATAGAAGAGTACAATGGACCCATAGAGTATTAGAGAAATAAAATGAGGTTTATTCACATTTTTTAAGATTTATTTATTTATTTTAGAGAGAGAGAAAGGTGCGGACAGAGAGGGGGAGAGAAACCCAAGCAGAGTCTGCACAGAATGCAGAGCACAACTTGGGGCTCAATTGCATGACCCTGAGATCATGACTTGAGCTGAAATCAATAGTCCTATGTTTAACCAACTGCACCACTAAAGGACCCTTTATTCTATTTTTTAAGTGAATTTTCTTATTGTTCTTTCAAATAACACACATCAAAATAAGTCATAAAATATCAGTACTTACAAATAGACATGTTAAAAGAAGAAACTAAAATTAAAAATAAATCTATTTTTAGATCTTTAGATCTTATATATGGAGGGTTATTGATTTTTTTTTTTTTTTTTACTAACAACACTATGTCTATTGAACAGATATTTAGTTCATTCCTTAAATAAGAAAAACTTTTTCTTTCTCACATTTTTTGACTGGTCTACTAATTAAATTGACATCAGACAGATTAACAGGAGACAAATTTAATTTCACATGTATGGGAGCTCATAGAAACATGAGACTCGAAGTGATGAAAGCAGGCAGCTTTTATACCTTTTAGATAAAGGAACAATAAATTTGTGAAGATTGACGACACAAAAACATTTGGGCTTGGCTTAATAAGTTAGTGAAGAAGTAGCAAGATTTGTTTATATACCCTTCATAGTTCTAATTATTTATCTCTGGTGATAATGGTGTTTCTCTTCTCCCTGGTTACAGGGAAGGTGCCCTTCACATGGGAGATTTATTTCCTGCCTTCATGGGGACAAAGGAGGGTCAGAGTGGCCCTCTTGCACGGGCTCTTTCCTAAGTAACTTTAACTGAAATAACCAATAAGCCAGGTGGTATATTTTAGGATGGCAATATATACCATCACTCACTTAATATTTCTGCTTCTTGTTTAAGAGGGATTTGAGGAGGATAGGTAGATAGTATATTCTGATAATTTGGGGGATCTGTTTTGCACGTAAATCATAAAAATTGAAAGAGGTGGGAAGGGAGGGATAGTTGTCAGATAGGCTGGAAAATAGAGGATCAATCTCAGTTTCCCCTTTTCTAACTTGAATTCTTGGCAGGTCATTTGTTGTCAGAACTTTTGTACTGATACTTACAGACAGAACATAAATCTATGAAATTGTGTCATGAAGTGCTTTGGTCATGCAAAACAGAATGGATTCTCTTACTTTTTACTGATAATCTTAAGTTTCTCAACAGTAGTGAGATTTCCTGCCTAAAACAAATTTACCGAGCATAACGTGTATGGCTCATAATGGTTCTAAGCACCAGCCTGGCAGTGAGCTTGAAAGATGTGATGTATAACTGTGCTGACAGCTGTGTATCAAGGAATTTTTTTCACTTGAATTACCCAAGACATTTAGATGTCATACTACTACTATGGCTAATAAATAATAATAATAATAATAATAATAATAATATTAATAATAATAATAAATGAAGTTATTCTTACATCCAACATCTCTTTATTGATAGTGGGTGTTTATTTCATCAAAAGACTTCAGAGGTTTGATAAATCAATTGCCTGGCCTAGGTATTCAAGGTTAGCTCTGACTATGACTCCAATGGGGTGCTTAAAAGATATCCAGTTATTTATAAATGAAAAAAAGAAATCAAAACACACAAACAAATACTCCCTTATTTCTTAGGGAAACTAGAAGGACTCTCCATCCACAGCTTACCCATAACTGAAATTTTCCAGTATCACCCTGTTTTCATTCTGGACAGATTTTATTACTACTAGAGAACTTTTCTGCTGCAAATGGCTAGTAGAAGAACAACCTATTTAACAGATGCCAGTCATCTCTGTTTTCTGCTAGACTTTTGAATTCAATCAGGGAGAAAGCATTAATAGAAAGCCTACAGTGACATTACTCTGAATATATCAATAAAACTAATGGAGACTTGATGCAGGGCAATAGGGAATGACACACAAATTAAAATAACTACCACAAAATAGGGAGGGACATTTTAAATACTAATGGAACACACTATATATTTTGCTTGAAAATGAGAGAGAAGAAAAGAATACGGTGCAAAATTTACTGAGCCTCTGTTCTAATGCTTAGCAAGCTAAAAATATGAGATGAGAAAATGAGATTTGGGCTATGAGATGGAACAGTAGGATAATTTTAGCTCTCTGGACACTGCCTGGTGAGGACAAGACTTGGCAAGGTCTTGGTATGTGTTTCAATCCCCATCTTATTCATGTTTAAATGTCACCTTTCATGGAATGGCACCCCGTTAGAATATGTCAGGAATTCACAGTGACCTCTGCTTTTGAATTTTCCTTATCAAACACATGACTTAAGGCCAAAGATCCTCCTCAGAAGTTAATCTCTGAGCAACAAGTTGGAATTACTTTGAACTGCTTCCTTTCTAACAATGGGGAAGTATATACTTCTACGGTTATCCCTCTTTTGGGGCTTAGTTGCTTTAATAGTATTTCTTCTTGCAAAGGTCAAAGTAAGGACGGTTCATCGACAAAATGGAAAAATTAGGACGGTAAAACAAGTTGTTCTTTCATGGCTGAATTACCAGATTTTATCAGACTCACAGAGGATCAAGTTTAGTTGATACAGAAGTGGAAAGATCTTAGGGTAGAGAAAATACGACAAAATGTGACATCCCCTCCCCTCAAGGTTTCCTCTGGGTGACTGTAATTGGTAAACATAAAGTTTCATTAAGAGTAATAACAGAAATGTCTTTTGTTTGTGTCAGTAAGGGAGGCAAAACTCTCCTCTCTTAGGGTCTCTGGCTGGGCTTGAGAGTTAAATTGACACAGAAGAGATAAACAGGAAAAAAGCATACAGATTTTTTTTCTTTTAAATATTTTATTTATTTATTCCTGAGAGACACAGAGAGAGGCAGGCAAGACATAGGCAGAGGGAGAAGCAGGCTCCATGCAGGGAGCCAGATGTGGGACTCGATCCCGGGATGGTGGGATCACGCCCTGGGCTGAAGGCAGATGCTCAACCACTGAGCCACCCAGGCATCCCAAGCATACAGATTTTTACACAACTCTGGAGACCCCTATAGAAAAATGAAGACCCAAAGAAGTGGCTAGACCTAAGTGCTTATGTATTAGGTTGAACAAAGAAAGTCAATTATGGACATGTAACTAAAATATACGGGAAGCTGAAAGGAAAATGAATTATTTTAAGGTTTGTTTTACAGATTTCGCTTAGCCTTGACTCTTTGTCTTTGGTGATAAGGATGTATCTTTCCTTTTGACATATATAGAGAGAATCTTTCACTTGAGAGTTTCCTCTCCTGCTTCCATGAAGAAAAGGAAGGTCAGGGTACCCTGCTTGCATTGGCTATTTCTCAAGGGCCCTTGGTTCAAAATCCATATGCCAAAGACACGTATTGAAGGTGACATATGCCACCTTTCCCTCCTTTCTGTATAATGCTAGTTGGTTAAGTTCCTAGATGGCAGCAATCAGTGCTGAAAGCTCTTTTTTCGTTAATTACACTATGAAGCCACCTCTTTCAACCCTTTCCTTACCCCTTCATATAGAACAAATGAGAACATATACTAATGGTCAACTAAAATCCTTAAGCCTAATGGGGACAGGAGCAGACCTCATCACACCTCCTCCCCGAGGTGCAAGCGCATATGCCTGCTCACAGGCTCCACAGATATGAGCACCAAACAATGAATACATGCTCAATGGGCACAGTCACGTGTACAGATATTCTGGGATGACATTTTAGCTTCAACTGTGAATCTACCACTAGAAATAGATGAAGTCAGATAGCTCAGAAAAAGAACACTAAAGGTAAACATTAAAATATTCCATTGCAATGCATTCTATCCTGGGTATCTTTATTCAGAAATAGAACACAGATGAGCATATTTCCTTCAACATGATAATCACTAAATATATATTATTATTGAGTGAATCCTATACATATGACTTATGTACAATGACACAATTAGAAAGCCACCTTCCTCTTGCAGTCTTTTGGGTCAGAACTCTTTTAATAATGGTTTTCAAGCTACGGGTACTCTTTCTTTTAAAAAGTACACATAAAATTTCATGATGCTACAAATTTCCTAGGGACTATTCATAGGCCATGGACTCCAAGCTGAGGTCTCTTGATTTGGTCAAACCCTTATTTCACAGAGGAGCAAACAGAGACCTTGCTGGGTTACTTGGATGAAATAGCTGGTGTGAGGCATGAACCACAAATTCATGAGATTCAGTTTGTTGCTCTTTCTACCATACCATTCTCTCTCCTTCCCTTTTGTAGATGAGAGATGACTGAATAAAAGAATTCTTAGAATGCCCTAATAACAGAAATTATTCAGGGCATTTATGCTCTAAAATAAGTATCATTTTTTTATTGATGGCTCATCTAATTTAAGGGTCACATATAATTCTCCTTGAAGCAGAGCAATAACACACAACTCACCAGAATTTTCTGAACATCAGGCACTTAATTTAGAAACTGTGTCTATCACTATCTCACACTTAAAGGATACTTTTACCAATAGTGGGAGATGGAAGAGCCATTTTAGGTTTTAATGGGCGTTGGTTTTGCAGCCCTACTGAATATCATATTAAACATATCAAAATTCATTCATATTGCACATGAAATGAGATTAATGTATAACTGCATTAAAAGTAGGTTTTTGGTGCAAATACCTGACAGATATACATTACATATGGTAAACTACAATTATGTATTTATAAAGTTTAATATTGCAATGTTTTTCCTGTTCTGAGTCAATACCCTTTTTTTCACATTTAAACATTTTTTTGAATCTGTGAAAAACAACTGGGCCTAGGCATGTGTTTAAAGAACCGATGGATGAAGTAGTCATGACAGAGATGGCTGTTAACTGGAAGGAATCTTAAAGACTTCGCAATTTAATGTAGGTTGACATCCAAAATCACTGATCATGAAAAATATAGGAGTATTTCCATCTCCTCAGACATAGAATCTAAACAAGGCTATGTCTTCAAAGATGAGCCTACAAGGGCCAGGGAGATAAAGTTTGAGGTAAGGTAGGGACCTGAACTAGGACATACATGAGCCTAGGCTCTTCAGAGAAACAGAACCAGTAGGATTTAAAGAAGCTGAGAGTCTCATGATCTGCTGTCTGTAGGCTGGAGCCTCAGAAATGCTGCTAATACGATTCAATCCCAGTATGAGGGCCGGGGAACCGAGGAGGTTGATGATCTAAATCTTAGTCTGAGGGTAGGAAAAGAGGAGGTATTCCAATTAAGTAGGGAGGCGGTAGGCAAAAAGGAGCAACTTGCTCCTTTCCCTGTCCTTTGTTTTATTCAGGACCTCAGTGGATTAGATGATGCCTGTCCACATTGGGGAGGGCAATTTACCTCACTAAGTTCACCTAAAATGCTAATTTCAACTGGGAACACCCTCACATGCACACCTAAAAATAATGTTTAATCTTGGCACCTGGTAGCCAGTCAATCCAGAAATATTCATCACAGGGAGCAAATATAAAATGTAGGTAAATTGAATATACAACTAGTCTATTTGTTAAACACCCTAATCAGAGCATATTGAGGGCAGAGTCTATACACATTCATCACAATATTCATTGTTTATAGTAGTTAATGAATATGTTGAGTAAATGTGATTCATTGATATCATGTTGATAAGAGTTTTTAAAAACTCAGTTCCAATCTCCTTTCCATGCTATAGATGTATGAGGTTACCAAGATCACCAAATGCCTTGGGCTTTTTTTTTTTTTAAGATTTTTATTTATTTATTCATGAGAGACACAGAGAGAGAGAGATAGAGAAAGAGAGGCAGAAACATAGGCAGAAAGAGAAGCAGGCTTCCTGTGGGGAGCCCGATGTAGGACTCAAACCCCGGACCCCAGAATCATCACACCCTGAGCAAAGGCAGACGCTTAACCGCTGAGCCACCCAGGCATCCCTGAGCTTGTTTCTTTTAACATTTCTTGTACTTTACACTAAGACTACCAGTATACACAGAACTATTGGAACCAGAACAGGCCTAATAGAGCAGTCATGCAATTAAGAATGGCTATTGTTGCTCTGCTTTGAGATAGGGATAGTCATCCAGATAAGGACCATACTTTTTAGGTTCCCTTGCAGGTGGGTGTGTCCTTGTGACTGAGTTCCTGCCAATGAAAAATAGCATAACAGATAAGGGTGACTTTCAACTTAATCAATATGAAATTATTTGCTGAGGGCGTTCTCTCTTTATCCTTCATAAAGACTTGAAAATGAATCAGGAAAGAATGTAAGTCTGACCATATAGACACAAACATTGTTCTAGAGAGGATGGAGTAATATTAAACCAGGAAATCCCAAGGTCCTGGGTGATGTTATGCAGAAAAGCTTCTCCATCTGCCCAAACAAGGAAATGAAAAACATTTATTCTAAATCTATGCATTCCCCCCTTTTTTTCCCATAAAATTATGATTATTTTCTCATCAAAGTGTCTAAAAAATGTATTTTAAATTAATTTCTTAGGGGTTTATAAACAGATTAACAATGATATTTCTCCACTTTGTCCCTTTTATTACATTTCCTTTAGATAATAATTATATAACATCAAAAATAGTAGATATAATTTTTGAATATTATGTGCGATAAATTGTAAATATTATGTGTTAACTTTAATTTTCATAATAACCATATGCAAGAGATACTATTATTATCTTCATTTACATATGAGGAAATTAGTTCACAGCAAGTTTTTAATTTTATTTTGAGAGAGAGAGAGAGAACATGTGCATAAGCAGGGTGTGAGGAGGGGCAGAGGGAGACAGAGAATCTTAAGCAGGCTCCATGCTCAGTGAAGTCCCACAAGGGGTTTGATCTTTGATCTCAAGACCCCGAGATCATGAACGGGGCGGAAATCAAGAGTCAAAGGCTTAACCGAAGGAGCCACCCAGGTGCCCCTAGTCACAGAGAAATTGAATAAATTTTCAATGGTCATTTGGTTTTAAAAAGAATTGAGCTAGGAGCCACATTACTAGATTCAAAATCCCAGCTCTTATATTTTTAAACTCTTTTATTTATAAATTGAATCACTGGAAATTTGCTCAACCTCTCTGTCGAAGGATCCATTCCAATATAAAAGATTGGTTGGTATAAAATCATTTTATGCATTGGGTTTACATGATCTGAAGACAAGACAAAATACCTATAAGGCACTGAGATATTTAAATATCCATCCTGACATGAAAGTAAGATTTCTCTGTGTCACTCCAGAAACGGGAGTGTAACAAATAGTAAACTGAGTGGAAAGGTTAGTGATGAAATGAGGTAATGAGTGGTGCTCCCAGGAAGGACATGCCTTGCCTCAAAGCTGTGAGTCAGTCTTCACTACTTATTTGAAAGATAATATAAGTGTCTGGCAAAGACTTTGAATAAAAGATCATTAATCAAAGAAAAAATAAGACTGAACTTTCATAATACTGATTTCCTAAACATTAACTTTTAATTGTGATCTAACCTTCTATGAATGGTCAGATATTATCAGCCTGTAAGTATACACCACTCTCATCTTTTCTTTTCTTTTTTTATGAATATCTATGCTTTCTATTGTATACATAGAAAGAGAAAGATAGAAAGAAACCTATATTTCTTTAATCTTACACTATGCATGTGTGTTTAAGTGAGAGATAATATATCATCCTGTATTAATCTGTGCCTGATTGATTTATATAATTCAGAATTTCTTAATTAAAACACCAATAGATCAGAATTTCTATCCTTGAATTTGACATTTATTTGGAAAAATGTTTGTTTGCAGCATTGCACAATTCATCACATTACAGTTTAATACAGAGCATTTTCTACCATTTCGTGTGCCTTGAATATGGCAGATATCAGAAGAGCTTAAACTTATCATTGTTGAGCTTACATAGGTACCAAAATATTTTTTTTACAATCATTCTCAGCCTAAAACCCAAGGTTTATTTCTGTTTATTCCTTTGACTGATAAACATGTAATTGCACGTAGCATACCCATGTCTCGATATCAGATCTTTTGCCACTCTATATAAATGTGAGATAATTGAAGAATAAGTGTTGAAAACATATATACACTCATTATTATTCTCATTTTGTAATATATGGCAATTGTTGTTCTGTCTCTGAATAGCATGTAGTCTCAGAGCACACAAAATGACATTAAGGGATTTTGTAATATTTTAAACCCATGGGAAGTCAGTGACACAAGAAGATAGCTTTCATTATCTTATTGAAAGTTTAATATCAGCTGAAATAAATTTTATACAATTATTTATTTATTTATAAATGGGCATTTCTATCATAGTCGAAAGATAAAGTGGAGACAATAGCATAAGTCATACATTTGTTTTCCAAAGTGTCTCCTTTCCTGTTTCAAAAAATTATTAGCTTCCTTTGAAAAAATCTCATTAAATTATAACCGTAAAGTATAAAGAAAGCACCATCAATCAGCAAGGTCATTTGAACTTTGCCCCGATCTCCACATGTATTATTGACCACTCAAACCACAGAAGTCTATTTTCTAATCAAAGGCTGAAAGCAAGTGAAAGGAAGTGAGGATAAGGATCAAAGAGTACTGAAGATGAGTTTTCTCTAGATCTTTTGAAATGTGAGTTGTGTTCAGTGTTCAACAGTTAGGTGGATGGGAAAACTTGCCACAATAGCAGCATCCACAGCAACAACAACAGCACAATATTGCATTTAATTTTCTGGTTCTTGCAAGCAGGATAATCAAGTTTGTTTGTTACCCTCCTCTTCACCCACCTTTCCCCCCCGCCATGAATTATAGAGCTTTAGTTATTTCAGCAAATAAGTTTTGTCTCAGTATTGAAAAAGATATCTAGTTATCATATATTACACTATATACATTTCAAATAGTTTTCTTACGTTTCAAACAGTCATCTTTTTTTTTTTTAACCTAAAATACTTTTTCACAAACTAAAGTTTATTTCATCCTAATGCCTTTTGTCAAGTTGATCTGATCGGTTAAAAAATTAGTAGTCCAAAGTAATCAATCTTTAAAATAGAAGTGCATATGAATCATAACTATGTAGCTCCACTGCCTAGCTTTACTAGCTTATGTGAACTCTTTATTAATTTTGATATAATTGTTTGTTGTGGTATTACTATGTCATCATAATAAATGACTTATAGCTTAAATTATGGTCTCTTCATAAAAAGGGAATTGATAACTTTTGGATGACAGGTTTTCCTTAAAATATTTTAAATGTACATTTAAATTTTTAATAAATAGCTTTGTTTGTTCATGCTTCCTACCTAAGCATTTGTCAAAATTCCTTCAGTGGAATTTAATACATTTGTGATAAGCCTTATTGAGTGCATGAGAGTTTAGCCCCGTTCATCACACTAAGACAGAGAGGAGTCTCAAGTAAGAAATAGTTGTTGGAGGAGAAATTTCATTTTCAAAGAGATATTCCACAAATTGATGAAAAAGTACTTGCCTTTGTGTATAAACTGTTCGATTTAGTGGTAATGTACAAAACATCTATTTACAGCCTGCTTTATATTTTATATTCTCAGATAAAATAGACCTGGTACCTCAGGTCATTGCTTTGAGAACCATCCCTAAAATAAATAAATAAATAAATAAATAAATACATAAATACATACATACATGCATACATAAATACATACATACATACATACATACAAGAAATCAATCAAAGGATACTAACATTTAAGAACATTAAAAAGCCAAGAAACTTTTCTCAGCCTGGTTACCACCAGGAAATAGTTTCATAATAGTAAGAAGTAAATTGCAAAAGGGGTAAATTTCTCTATCCTAAGTAGTAGCCCTGGAGATTCCCCCTAATGTTCGTCCACAAAAGCATACCAGGTGATCTGATCTATCTTGGTTCTATAGAAAATAATGCATGGCATTAAAACTATTCTGCTAAACAGGTAAAACTTCTAGGGATATTCATAAGCACCTTTATTTTTATTCCCCATCATTCTTTAAAATCAGTTTAGTGAGATTGACTCTTCCCTTGACCCTAGATATGAACTCAGGCAATCCCATTGAAATTTTGGGCCATATTTATGTAACGACATCTTAAACCATTAGTTACCAAATGCAGTTCCACATAGTAATCCAATCTCTGAAATTTTCTTTTTCCTTTCCTTCAACTCAGGCCTAAATGCAGTTGGGAAATCTGTCTTGTTTACTGGAGTTTATAATTTGGAGGTGGGGAAGGGAACTAGTATGATCTGTGTGTCTGTGTCCCCCCTGCCCCGATTCATATATAGAAATCCTAATGCCCAATATGTTGGTATTAGGAGGTGGAAACTTTGGGGGTGATGAGGTGTGAGGTGGACCCCTTGAGAATGGAATTAATGCTCTTATAAGAAGAGCTCCCACAGAGCTCCCTAGCCCCTCCCACCATATGAGGACACAGAAGGCACCAGGTTTGAACCAGGACTAGGGCCTTCTCTAGAAGGCGACCATGCTGGAAACTTGATCTTAAATTTCCCATCTTTCAGAACTGCAAGAAAGACATTTCTGTTGTTTCTAAGCTACCCTGTGTGTGGTATTTTGTTGTAGCAGCCTGAAGACTAAATGAGATGGGTAAGGGAGAAGAAATTCTTAACCATCGCTCTGTGTGAGAAGCTAGCTTTGCCATGCTGCTCTCCGGATACCTAAGGCTGATTTTCCCTCGTGAAGTCTTTCATGGCTTTTCAGAACCTCCATCATGGTTTAGGATCTCTAAACTTCCAGATGATTAGGGTAAATGAATCTCTATTCTGCTTTGTCACAATCTCCTCCTCTGGCCCAAAGTTTTCCCTTGATGCCTACTTAGTTTTACTTGCCAATCCAGTCCTTCTTTGAGGGAGCCTAAGATGGTTCCAAAGCAAACCTTCTCTCACAAAGTTATATATTTTTTATCTGTGAAAAACTGCTGCATCCTCTTCCCTAAAAAGTTGCTCAATGAAGCAACAATCTTCCCTTTGTTCCAATAGTAGAGTATCTGGCCATCTGGTCCCTTTTGTCCTTTGCTTTCCCAGTTGCCTAGATAGCAATTAAAAACACTGTGCTGCTCTTTGGGTAACTCCATTGCATTTTAACTAAGTTTGAATTTAGCAGGAAGGATGGGAATTCCATGGGGGGACAAGACTAAACAGTCTAGTAACTCCCTCCAAGGCATTCCTGTTCAAACCAAGAGGTTTAAGAGTCTCATAAATTTTAATCTTTTAAAACCCTGTCTCTTCCATTCCTATGTTTGTTGTAGCATCTATACATTTGAGTGGATTTATGCATCTATACAATTGAAGGCGGTATCTATTGTTTGTGATTTTTTTCGTAGATGCTTCCCTTTTATCATCGTAGAACATTATGCATTGATGGTAAAGATGGTAAAGATGAATCTTTTCCATCCTTGTAAAGTAGGTTGTATTTCATTCTGCTAAAAGACGTACTGAAGTCTTAAACCCTGGTACATGTGAATGTGGTCGGACTTGGATGACGTGTTATTCTGCATGTAATTGAGTTAAGATGATGTCATACTAAAATAGGTGGGTCCTTAATCCCATATGACTGAGTTCACTATAAGAGAAGAGACACAGAGAGGACACACACAGAGAGGAGATGGCCACGTGGCAATAGAGTCAGAGGCTGGAGCTTCGCAGTAGCAAGCAATGAATGCTGAGGATTGCCTATAGTGACAAATAGGAGGGAGAGCATAGCTCTGCCAACCTTTTGATTTTGAACTTCTAACTTCCAGAAGTGTATTCTTTTTTTTTTCTTTTTATTTTTTTCAGAAGTGTATTTTAACCCACACAATTTGTGGCAGTGTCCTATAACATACCTGGAAGTTCAAACACATTCCCCTTAACTCTTAACTAACCACTTAATGTATTCCTAACCAGTGATGCCATCATCACAATCTCAGCTAATATTCCTAGCCCCAAACTCATCAACAGGCACATGTGAAATGGGTGCAATTGTTGGTATATCTGTTATACCTCAATAAAGCTAAAAAAAATTGAAGGAAATTAACATATGTTATTATAATTCCTCTAGAGTAGTGTACTACAGGCATTGAAATTTTGTATTTGGCCATGTGTTGGTCGATTATGAGGAGTGAGACATGGAAGAAAAATATGTTCACTCTGATTTCCAGATCAAATGCTGGATATGCTAGTTGATTGAGGATTTGGATAACTCTTTGGTTATTTTTCTTTTTGGTGTGAGATGGTAGGCTATATACAGCATTATTTTTGAAAAGTAAAGGTAGAGGAAGATAAACTTGTGTAAATGTTTATGAGTTAGAGAATGGAATATGAGGTCGTCTATTTTTGCCTACCTGAGACTACTCCTTTCTTCCATGTAAAAGCTTTCTAATTTTGCTTAAGATAAGTTACCTGCCATTTTTCACCCTAGCGAGCATGGTATCTTGCTTCGAGCCCATTCTAGTTTGAGTTTGAGTGTAGGAATATGACCATAGGCCTGGCTACTAAGAGAATAATATCTCCGTGCCATAGAAATAGATTAAGAAATAATTACAGATCTAAAGTTGGGCAGATTGCATACCCTCAGACTATACCGATGATATTGGCTGGAAATGGTATTGTCTCAATGCTCAAGTTGCTAAACCATTGGTATTTATACCAATTGGTATTTACATACCAAGCTTTGAATTTCCACCAATGAAGTGAGTGTAGAAAGTGGTATCACTGAAAAATAAGTAAAAACAATGAGACAATGTGCTGAAAGCAATATTAAACCTAAGATTCAATTATGCCTGAAACCTCATATTACTGATTTGAAATAAACGCATTATGTTTTGCTTTGCCCCTCCTTCTATAACTATGGGTAAGTTACTTGTCTTCCTATCTCTGGTAAACCTCTACATGTATCTTCATCATGTGATGGGGAACTATGTCTTGTTGTTGCTGGATAGACACTCTGAGTTAATTCTACAAATGATTTGGCTTTAAAGTCAATGTACTGGGAGTTATAGTCTGTTATCAAGCATCTCCTTGAGATTAACAGGGAATCCTCTGTAAACTTCTCATAAGTTATAATTAAGAGAATTTTTTTAATTTTAAATTTTAATATAATTATTTTCTAAATGAAAGGAATAAATGCACAATTTTTATACCTGATGTTGATGTACCTATGTACATTTTTGATAATAATTTAAAACTTTGAAATACCTAAAATGTTACCTTCATATTTTTTAAGATTTTATTTATCTATTTGGGAAAAGGAGAATGAGAAAGAAAGCATAAGCAGGGTGAAGGGTAGAGGGAGTGGGAGAAGCAGACTCCCCACTGAGTAGAGAGCCCAATGTAGGGCTCAATCCTAGAATCTTGGGATCATGACCTGAGTCAAAGGTAGAGGCTTAGCCACTGAGCCACCCAGGCATCCCACCTTTATATTTTTAATGTAAAATTCATGTAATCTCTCTAATAGTTTTAATTTGTTTTATCCAATGCCCTAATTTCATTTTGTTCATGTACTGAAATACAATAATAGTATTATCCGATTATCTCAAAGCATGAATTCATTCACATATTTTAAGCGTTTTTAGTATGCATGAAAGTATTTATTTAAACAAATATTTTTTTAAGGAATATGTTTTAAAGACTTTCAACCTCAAAAGTAATAGGCTCATATATAAATAAACTAGGTGTCAGAAAAATAATTATTTCTTCAGAATCACAGTTACATACATATGCATATTCCCATATTTTAAAAAAAGAGGCTATTCCTTCTATCTTTACCACTTAGATTTTTTTTTAAATCTTAAGCAAATTAAAGTTTCTGTTTCCCTTAAAACATGGGAACAAAATTAGTATAATACAAATATTGCAACTGAAGAGCGTATAACTTTATACTAAGATTATAGACTTTTTTATATAGTGTATTTGAACTTTAAAAAGACCATTTACCAGAAAGTGAAGACATACCAACAGCAGAAGCACAGTGTTTATATATCAATATTTCAATGACAGTGACACAAGATTTACTTGAAATTTAACATTTTCTCCTTTTTTCTTACTCTTATTAAAAACATTAGGTAGCAGCTACTTGCATATTTTTTAATAATTTTTTGTAAGGCATAGTTGTTCCTGCTTAATTGTACATACATTCCCAACATTCAGTTTATTTTTGGCTTTAGACATTTGTTTGCAAGAAAGTCAATAAAAGTTGTACAGTCAAATTATAATGTTTATAGTCTAGTATGAGAAAGTCAGACACAATAAAAATTATTCCAGAGTTTTGTTTTTTAAGTTATAGATTTTTCTGATGCTTATAAGATATTTGGAGAATATTGCTCTAAAATTAAATTAGCCATCACAGGTCGATATTTAAGGTAAATAGCTTTAAATCATTTGGCATAATTGGGTTTTAAGAACAGTAAAAATGATTAGATTTAGAATGCTTAGGTACTTGGCTCCTTAAAAGTCTGGCCCTCGTACAGCTAGGCATTTTATTTTAAAATCTAATAAATAGAAATAATTTTAATTCTTTGCATTTATTTAGAGCGGTACACCTCATTCAAATAATTGATTTGAGTAGATGGGAAAAAAAATCACAATCCATTGACAAAATTAAGACATATTTTGGGCATTTGAACGAAGAAGAATGTGAGAAAAAAACAGGGATAGTATTGTTTTTGAAAGTAAAAATATAAACTCCTCAAAATTGCTGACAAGGACTTCCTAAGCACTATGATGATTATCTCTGTATAACACTAGAAAGTAGTAATTTAACTAAGAAAAATAGGTATTGAGTAAAATCCAGTTAGTTCCAAAGTTTTATTATGTTTGTTCTGAGGTGTAATACCTTATAATGATGAAATACTCTGAGTATCTACAATATTAGCCTGGCATTTTGTTAAGTACTTTATGTATGTTCTCATCTTCCATGACATTATTTGGAGATGGGAATGTTATTATTTCACTTTGCAATGCGTCCACCCTTCGCTGAAGTTTAGAAGATGGTGGATAGCTGAGGCAGGATTTGAAATCAGGAAAACTGTGTTCTTAATCACCACATCCTTAATCATTATCCTGTAATATCATTCACCTTTTATATGAAACTTAATATTGTAAGTAGTACAGAGTTCTTTTTCCTGTCCTCAAAAAATACATTATACATTTGAAGAATCTACAATAAATATAGGCTTATGAGGGTGCTTGGCAAAAATCTGCTATTTCATGATATGGAAGGGGAACAAACCTAGAGTAGGGACCCTCCTCTCCACAGGCTGATGTGCCCCAGAAGGCGACAGCAAAGGCTTGCCTACAATGAATCATGAGCAGTGAATTAGAACCTATTCTGGTCAAGTGAATTGCCAAATTCATCTCTAGAAGGATATTGAATGAAGCTACTCGAAGATTTTGTCTCAGTTCTTCAACTTTCTAGCACTTGCCTTCTGCTTCTTTCTGACTCCCTTTGCCTTAATATAGCCAAAAATATAGTTCTAAGTGGCATGTAGTTAATGGAAAAAAGTCACGGTAAACCTGAAATATAGCAGAAAGGAAGAATGGAAGAAAAGCCAGAGAGGTGGAAGCAGGTGTAGCAATGGCACATTAGGAATCAAGAAATATTTCTGGTAAAACTATTCAACTTGACACATACTTCCTGGTTGTCATACTACAGGTTGCTCTAACAAAAAATTCATTCCAAAGGATCTGAATGCTATTTGTCAACTGAATACTCTTTTAAGAGCCAACATGGAGAATTCTTTCTAAGTGGTACGTTCTCATAAGTAAAATGTCCAGCTGACTACAAATTCATCTTATGCACATAGAAATTAACTAATTCCAGGCTCAATTACTCATTTTCATGGACAAGTGTCCAATTTTACAAGAAATAATCCCTAGCAGGTAAAAAGAGTATATTTTTAAGATAGTAGAGAGAAAATAATTTATTAGAAGTGTAAATTTATTAGAGATATATTTTAGAGATATATAGAGACTGGCCATCTTGAATATGTTAGATATTTAATGCCAAGTTGTTGCCATCAAATAATTTTTACCTATCACCAGAAAGTTCAGGAGCTGACATTTTATATAACCATGTGGAAATGCCACGGAAATCTTGGCATATTTCAGAAGGTAAATTTGAGGACCTCAGTTTCAGCTATCACATGGACAATGCTAAATGGAGTTCTCCTCCCCTAAATTCTTATGTTGAAGTCCTAACCACCACCATTATGATATTAGGAGGTGGGACCTGTTGTACATGATTAGGCCAGGAATGGGATTAGCGACCTTATAAAACAGACCCCAGAGAGGTCCTTCCTCCATTCCTCTATGTGAGGACACTATGAGAAGATGTCCCTCTAGGAACCAGGGAGAAAGCTCTCACCAGATATCAAATCTTCTAGCACTTTTATTGGACTGGCCAGTCTCCAGAACTCTGGGGAATAAATCTTTGTTGTTGATAAGCCACCCAATTTTTGGTATATTAGCCCAAATGGATTAAGACAGTGACCTTGGTCTGTGTTTTTCTACCATTAAGTTTTAAGCTCCTGAGATAATTTGGGTTTAATATATGGTGTTCACAAAGCCATATGGTCTACAAGAGTTATATGGCTTCATATTGAAATTTTAATTCTAGAAATGATACATTGGCTTGTAAAAAATTAGGTCTATTTATCAAATTGATATTTAATAATGATTAAGTGCAAAATTCTTCTTCCTGTTTAGTGTTTAGAATAAAAGAATAGTCTGTTTACAGGTCTCTAGAGCAATAAAAAGATAAGCTCTCCTTTGGAAAAAAAACTTCAGAAGACCTCACAAAACACATAGTATTATGCTTTCTACAGCATCTGGATAGTCTGTGTCAACCTGTGTCCTCAGCATAAGTAATGGAAAACAAAATGTGTGAAAAAACATTGTAGGACCAGGCTGTAACTCATGGTATATCCATCAGGTCAGTGGCTACCAGAAGGTCCCCATTTTGTTGGTCAGACACTTTTCCTGAAATATATCTTAATTATTCCCTGTGAATCACTCTCTGCCACATTCAATATTGAAATATTAAGCTTATTTATTTTTTTTAAGATTTATTTTTTAATTCATTTTAGAGAGAGAGAATACAAGCAGGTAGGAGGGAAGGGCAGAGAGACAGAGAATCCTAAAGTAGATTTTGAGCTGAACATGGAGCCCAGTGTGGGGCTCGATCCCAGGACCCTGAGACCATAACCTGAGCCAAAATCAAGAGTCAGCTACTCAAACTGACTGTACCACCCAGGCAGCCCTGAAATATTAAGTTTATTTTTTTTAATCTAATGGTATCTTAAGACTTCAATAATTGGCCATTTTTATTTTTCTTAACCATGATTTTCTTTATCTTGAATACTTCTTTGTCAGACAACGCTTTTGTCATTTTAAATTAAAATTATAATATTATTTATCATAAAATTATGGTATTTCTCATAATTTTATCAGAGCCACAATGTCTTGAAAGTATTGAGACCTGTTTGTTTTTTTATTGATACTCAGAATATCAGTATATTTTTCTGGAACAACCTTAAGCAATAGTCTCCACAAACAAAATACTCCCTTCTGGTTTTTGCTTTGAATAGCCTCTTTCACTTAAACCCCGAATCCATATAATAGAGTATCTTAGCTGACTTTTTTTTTTTTTTTTTAAAGACACATTTATTCAGCGTCATGATCAGACTATTACATTTAGCAATCAACAGCATGGGTGCAAAAAAAAAAAAAATCTACATTAAAACCCTTTGTTGGAATGCTTTACACTTTCCACAGAACAGAAACTAAAATAACCTGTTATACAATTAGTCACAAATACAGTCCTCGAGTTTTTTTGCCCATACACATGAGTATTGTCTAAAACATGTCTTCTTTGTAGCAGCTAGGCCCTGCCACCACTGTGCTTGGCTGAGTTCACAAATCTGTTGTAACCTGTAGCTTCCCTGTCACTTCTCTGGCTCTCCTCTCCTGCTAGCTTTGTTTCCTGGCAGTAATTAAAACCTTCTGCCACTGCCATTGCTGCTGCTGCTGGAACCGCCATAGCCACCTTGGTTTCGTGGTTTGGCAAAGTATTGGCCTCCACCACCATAGGGGCCAGAGCTTCTGCCTCCAAAATTTCCTCCTTTCATGGGTCCAAAATTTGAGGATTGATTGTTGTAATTGCCAAAATCGTTATAGCTTCCGCCACCTCCAAAGTTGCTTCCACTACCACCGCCATAGCCGCCTCCGCCTCCTCCGTTGTTATAGCTGTCATAGCTGCCACTCCCGCCATAGCCACTGGCCTGGTTTCCATAACCCTGTCCACCACTTCCATAGCCTCTGCTTCCTCCAGAGTAACCAGGGCCGCCTCCTCCATAACCACCGTCATTACCAAATCCGTTCTAGCCATCCCCACTGCCACCGTATCCACCACCACCTCGACTGCCACCGAACCACCTCGACCACTGAAGGTCCCTCCACGACCAAAGCTGTCATTCCCACCAAAACCACCTCCACGACCACCACCAAAGTTTCCAGAACCACTTCGGCCTCTTTGGCTGGACCAAGCGCTAGCCATCTCTTGCTTCCATAGGGCTTTCCTTACTTCACAGTTGTGGCCATTCACAGGATGGTATTTTTGAATGACAATCTTGTCTACAGAGTCGTGGTCGTCAAAGGTCACAAAAGCGAAACCTCTCTTTTTGCCACTGCCTCGGTCAGTCATGATCTCAATCACTTCAGTTTTCCCATACTGTTCAAAATAATCTCTTAGATGATGTTCCTCAGTGTCTTCTTTAATGCCACCGACAAAAATCTTTTTCACAGTTAAGTGGGCACCGGGTCTTTGAGAATCTTGAGACAGCCCTCTTTGGTTCCACGACTCTTCCGTCCACCTTGTGCGCCCGGGCGTTCGTGGCCGCGTCCACCTCCTCCACGGTGGCGTTCGTGACGAACCCAAAGCCTCTGGAGCGCTTGGTGTTGGGGTCTCTCATTACCACGCAGCCTGTAAGCGTCCCCCATTGCTCAAAATGGCTCCTCAGACTCTCATCGGTCGTTTCGAAGCTCAAACCTCCGATGAAGAGCTTCCGCAGCTGCTCGGGCTCTTTGGGAGACTCTGACTTAGACATGACGGCCGTGGGAGGGGAGACTTTAACGATGCTTACTCGGAGGCGTCCAGGGACAGAAAGGCTCTTAGCTGACTTTTAAAAGGGATATGTCACTTAATCAGTAAATAACTCAGAAGTTCAAATGCAAAACTGGGCCAGATATTATCTCATATACATCTGGTGTACATTTCAAGTACCCTGAAATATACTATTTTCTGTTATATTTACAAATATTACAATTAAAAAGAAATTCTCTTCTCTCTCTCTCTCTCTCATATATATATATATATATATATGAATGAAAGGGACAGAGAGAGAGAGAGAGAGAGAGAAAGAGAGAGAGAGTTAATATATACCAAAACCTTGAAGGATGGGAAGAAAGAAAATGTGAAACAATTATATTGAGCTCTCCTACTCCAAGATGATTATAACCTACATCCTCTTAATTTGCCTTCATAAAAACTCTGCATATTAGGCATTATTATACACACTCTGTGGGTTGAAAAATGATAGAACATAAGAGTAATTAATTAGGGGTGCCAGGGTGGCTCAGTGGTTGAGCATCTACCTTTGGCTCAAGTCATGACCCTGGGGTCCTGGGATCGAGTCCCACATCGGGCTCTCCACAGGGAACCTGCTTCTCCCTCTGCCTGTGTCTCTGCCTATCTCTCTCTGTGCATGAATGAATGAATGAATGAATGAATAAATAAATAAATAAGTAAATAAAATCTTTTTAAAAAAAGAGTAAGCAACCGAGGTAGGATTCAAATTCTGGTCAAATAAGTAATCTTTCTACTCTAGATGGTTAAGTAACTGAAAATATTGCCCTGGATGAATAAGCAGAGTTCCAGGCCCCAACAGAGGGAAAAAATAATTCCACCTAGAAGATCAGAAAAATAGCTTTGGAAGAGTCAATATATTATATCGTTTTGAAGGAAGAATCCAATTTTGATAAGCAACATATTCACAAAGAAGATTTGTAGATTAAGTGAATGATACGGGAATAAAAATGAAGACACAGCATGGCTGTTCTTTAGAGGAAGTCCGAGGTGGGTAGAATGTAACTGTGAGGTATAAGTAATCAGATCAATAAAGTAGGTGAGGTGGGGCTGTTTCATGGAACTCTATGCTGAGAAAGGGTTTGAGGCCTAGGAAAGAGAGTTCAAAATTATAGTGTAAGGAATCATGAGGAATTTTAGATGGACATGATATAAACTTCTTTACAGAGATATCCTCTCATTGGGTCTTTTTATGTTGGGGGGAGTTATCTGGCATATTGCTCCATGGGGGACAAGGATTTGATTTTTACAAAGTTGACATGGGTGGATTGTTGCAGGTAGTCTATTAAGTCTGGAGATTGACTATATCCCCCATGCAGGAGCCCCTACCCTACTCTACCTTCAGAGTCAGCAGTCAGAGCAATTGCATTTTCTCTATAAATTCAGACTTTCTCTTAGGGGGTTAATCAAGGCAGTAGGCTTGGGTGGCCGGTATAAACACATTTGGCTACCTAACTCTATACTCTTTGAAAAACCATATGAGTATTGAAGTGCGCTTTCCTATTGTCATTAGTCTCTCCCTCCTCTGTCTTAACTTTCGGTTTATTCCAAACCCTGGGAGGGAAGAAGTTTCTTTTCTACTTTGCTTCATATCTCCAGTGACTTGAATTGCTTATCTTAGGAAGTTGACCTATCAAGAGAACATAGTTTAAAATATAAATAAATGATGGATAGTGAGATTGTAGGGAAGGCTACTGTGCTATGTAGCTGGGAGGGTAGAAGAGAAACTAAAAGTTCTACAAGACAAAAGGAAATTGAATCAACAAGCACATATATAAGCAATCCCATTCCAAAAAGGAAGAAACAACTGCACTGAGTAAAACAATATGGCTTTATAGTGTATGAAGTTGTCCCAAAACCTTAACCAACTATAACTTAACCAACTGAATCTATAGTTTCCTGAACATTGACATGGGCTTCAATGAAAATAAATAAGTAAGTAAGTAAATAAATAAATAAATAAATAAATAAATAAATATTAAGGGTTTTGTTTTCTTTACAGGCAAAGAGACTTTGAAAGGATGGAAAATGAGGCTCACCTGGACTATTGTTGCAATTTAAGCTTGAATATCAAGGAATAATTCTATGTAGATACTATCTACCATATGTCTGGTTAAGTATTTTTTATAAATAATTGGAGTAATTTACCCAAGACCATTTTGGTGGATAATCCAAAATTTAGTCCTTATACACATCTTATCTGATTCTAAATATCAAGGAAACTAGAAAAGGAAATTAGATTAATTCATTAATTAATTAATCAGTACCTCATACTTTCATATACATTGCTTTCCTGAAATTGATATTATGAGTCTCCCATCTTTACAAGGACATTCAGTGAAGTTCATTGCTTCTGTTATGTGAGTAGTACATTATGAAAGTGTGATTAAATTGAGAGGTTCCAAATAGAAATGGAATTAAATTTTATTTGGTATGTGGTGCTGGGACTTTCTATGTGTTATTGCAACTAATCACAAAATGAGGCATTATTATTGCCATATTAAATGTAATGAAAGAGGCTAAGAGTTATTAAATGGATTGTCCAAGTTCGCAAGCTACTCTCTATAGACAAAGTACTGACTAGTAAGATGAGTGATCAGGTCAAGTCAGGCATTTCAGTTAATTTCTTGATTTCACTCATCTATTAATATTGCATAACACTCGATTTCCTCTGAAACTTCCAGCAAATTGTGTCAGAGCGATGAGCCTGAAGATCTCTATCAACTTGCTTCAACTAGAATTATGGAACTACTATCATCTGCCTAGAATCTGAGGCCAATTTTCAGTGATAGCTCATAATCATGAGAACCACATTTGAGATCATTTATTTTTCTTATGCCAACCGTATCCCTTCTTCTCCAAAATCATAAAATTTAGAGATGAAAAGGACATTATAGATTTTCTAAACCTACTGCTACTCAAGGACTTAACTTCCCCACAATATTCCTGCTCCTACCACCAGTGCTGAAAATATAACCACCTTAAGAATCCATTCCATATTTTTCAGTTAACGTCTTACTGAAACTTCTGCTGCAGTCCCAGTCACGTACAGCCAGGTAGGCCAGCTGGGGGGCAATTCAGGCCCAAAAATACAATCTAGAAGGAACTTCTGACTGCATGGAAATTGACAAGCTCACTGTGGAAGGTCCGGAAGGACACTGAACAAGGAGGCACGTGCAGTATGCAAATCTAAAGGGCAAATCTATACCAGATTAGTTTAAGGGAAAAAAAAAAAAGAAAGAAAGAAAGAAGAAGAAGAAGAAGAAAGAAAGAAAGAAAGAAAGAAAGAAAGAAAGAAAGAAAGAAAGAAAGAAAGAAAGAAAGAAAGAAAGAAAGGTAAAATGAAATAAATATCACCTGGCACTGAGACAGAACCCGACACAGCTCTGTATAAGCAGGGCTGGCTACATGATTTGTGGGCTGCAGCACAAAATGAAAATACAGGGCCCCTTGTTCAAAAGCAAAAATGCTGTAAAGGGCACTAAAATAGAAAGTGTTTCCTTTCTTTGGTGGTCTTTCTCTTGACTCATCATAGTATTTTTATTTGCTATTTATGTCATTCTAAGTAAATAATTTTTAAAATTGTTAGCATGAATTTTTCCATTATTCTTTATAATGTCCAGTGTTAGTTTTAAACACAAATATTAGAGAATTTAACTCATTTGTGAAAACACCAAAGTGACAGTTTGTATTTTATAGCTCATTCCTGGAGGGCGCCTCTAGCCAGCCAGAGCAAACATATACCCAGCCAGGGCTAACATGTCCACATTATACACTGGGAGGTTTGACAAAGGAAAAGAGGCTTTGGGCCAGACACTGAGCCATCCCAAGAGGTGCTGCCCTAGGTATGGGAATATCAGGATGTGAGGACCCTCACAGCCAACCTGGATGCTCAGCCCATGACTTGAAGGCACCTGTAAGGCAATAGCTGGGACTCCTGCCACACTGATGCACAGTCCCAGCTTGGTGGGATGTGGGGTGGGGACACTTTAGGGAATTTAAGACAGTTGTCTCCCTTCCCCCTGCCCTGTGCACTCTCAACATATGGCATCTGGCTGCCCACTAGATGTGCCAGGAAGTACCTGCTGTGGGTGGTGATGACAACCACCAGCCCCACCAAGAGATACTGAAGAGCACAGGTGCCTGGCTCTGGACGCTGAACCAAGTCTTCTGAGTTGTTCTTAGACTCAGGTCCCCACCTAGACATGAAGAGTGGTGAGAGAATGTGGGTTCCATCCCCCCATCACCCTAACTGCAATTGGGTTGTTGCCCCCAGGTAGAGGGAAGCAGCAACAGCAAGACAGGTCTGGGGTGCCCAAGAGTAGGGGACTGAGCAACTGAAAATCTGCACTGAGTGGCTGGCAGACAGGACTAGACATGAGCTGAGATGTCATGCCTCCCCACCCCATTCCCATTTGAATGAGACCATGGAAATGCCATGAAGATTCACTTCTAAAGTACACAGTCAAAGATAATAAGCATTTCAAGCCAGTGGCAATAGAGCATTAGACCAAGCACTTGGTCCTTCTGAGCATGGGGCCCTGTGCCACCGCAGCACTCACATGTCCTTGAATCCAGCCTTGGGATCCAGTCAAGGGATGTTTGATGTACACACTTATCAAAGAAAGTCAAGTCAAGTCAAGGTGTTGGCAAGTGTCAGGGACCCAGGTTGAGAGATCAGACACCAGAAACTATTCATCTTCTCTCACTATCTCTAAATGTGGTCATTCATACCTGAGCCAGATCACCTGCCTTATTTGTGCTGCCCTCATTCTGTCTAGGATAAGTTTGGGTTCCAGAACACAGGTGCCAGAGCTAGGTTCACAGATGTATAATCACCTTTCCTGGTTTAAACTCACATCTCTACCTATTTAGCTGGTGGCTATTTATCAGAACAGTTTGCTAAATAAATTGATTTCTTTTATAAAATTTTCGCAAGGAATATTTAACCACTTTAAAAGACAGACTGCAAGCCTGTGAACACAAATATAGTACAATGTGTAAGTTAATCAAAATTATTTTCCATCGTTTATTCACAGTAGTGGTTTTAATTGGCCACATTTAATTTCTTTTACATATTTTTAAGTCTACAATTTAGAAAATTCATGGACATGTGGGCAATGATAGTGTGATTATATTCATTATCATATATAAATTCAAAAAATTAAAAAAAAATGCTTCAAATTTAATTATTTGCCCCTAACCAAGTGAATTACCTAATGTCAAATGAAACTAATAAACACAGGCCTCTGAGATCACAAAACCACATACACATCTGAATTGCATTTTCATACAAAAAGTTAATTATCTTCTGTTGACATCGATAGTATATTCCCTCAGCTACTTCAAAGTGTTTTTAAAAATCAAATGCTGTCAGAACTCTGCATTTGAAAACCAAAAGATGAGCGATTACAGATTCAAGAGAAGAGAATAAACTCCAGTGTAGTAAGTTATTTTTAACACCCAGAGACAAACAACAGGGAGCTTTGATCTTGTGGAGGCATGAATGAAGCTTTGAGGAAGTTAGCTCCCCTGCCTAATTGGATGCCAAAGGTCATTGCCACACTCAAACAATGCCACTATGTTTTCCCTCTTCTGAGCATGTTGACTTTTATCTAGAAATGACTTCAGTGTCTTTCCCAAAGGCAAGTTACACCTCTTAGTGTGTTGAGTATTATTTTAGATATCTCAAGGACTTAGGCTAAATTGCCTTTTTCTGTTTATCACGGTAATAGTTTTTCTAGTGAGATACCATTCATGTTATCTTTTAATTTCCTAGTGCCATGGGGTACAAGTTGTCTGTGATTGCATGTGTCATGAATACCTCAAACAGAAAAGATTGTGCCTTGGAACAAGGGCCATGAAGAAACTTTAGTTTCAGCATCACTCTTTTTAACAGAGATGAGTATAAGGGCTCGAAAATCTGGAGTGCCATCTGAATTGGAAATGCAAATGACATTTTCAGCATCAGATCAATGAAAGGAAATATAAAATATTGAAAGGAACCTTCCTGATGATGATGGGTCTTACAGAAATACACAACGGAATGAACATATCATTCCAAATGAACATTAAACCCTTGTGTGAAGTGATTTGATATAAAAAAAATATTGAGTTACACAGTCTTATACTCTATAATTCTGTAGTGGAAAGCAAAGGGGACCTCAATTCAATTTTACTTTATTTTTAATCTACAGAAAGTATTGATTTCCTCTTTAAAGTTAAAAAGGCATCCTCTTCCAGAAAATTCTTCCACAGTTTGAGAATCACAACATCATATTTTTTCTCTAAAAATATATATCCTACTTTCAAAACCATTACTATCTTAATCTTACTAATATTTAGATATAAGCCATAGTTTTTATATACCATTATAACAAAATATGTATGTCTATAGATTATATTCTACTTTGAATGGGGCATTTTTACTAATATCCAGTAATGGATTTTTCTTGCAAACTTGCTGATATATATTTGAGTCTTCAAATGATCACTCTAATGTGTAATTCTCAAACAATTAAGAGTTTGCGAATTAGCTGTTCCTTTGTGTAAGCTCTAAGGAAGCAGAATGATCTAAAACACTTCTTAATAATGCTATAATCCAATAAGAAGACAGCACATATGTTTGAATTAAAAAATCATAAGCATTAGATAATTTACCTGTTAATTGCTAATCAGATTAAAGATAATTATGATGGCCTTCAAAAAATAGATTATTGAGGGTCGGAATACTGGAAAGGGAATTCAGAGATAAAGCTTTAATTTGAAATTTTAAGAAAGGACAGAATTGAATGGGTATTCTAAACGGGATTTACTTTATAACCAACTATCCCTAGTACAAACGCAAATAGTAATTAAAGAATAATTAAGCATACCCAGTTCAATGAAATAAATGATATTATAAAGCTCAAATTCTGAAAAGAGAAGGACTGAAATAGTTAAGGTGGAGAAGACAAAGTGATTGCAGAGAAACATGCAGAATTGGAGATTGTGTTTCCCATTTGAGTGAGACAATGCATATACAGTTTCAACAGCCTTGGGGGAATTTGGACCAAAATTGCTAAACTGAAATTATAATAGAACGAAAATGTGAGTGGTTGTAGGAGATCCTTTAGAATTTAAATTTGGGGAATTCATTTTTAAAAATGTACAAGCAATGCTTACCTCTTTACTAGGAAAGATCTTGCATGTAGCACCTCAATTTATAATTTCCTTTATATATGGTAAGTGAATGAGGAATTTGTGTAAACACCCAGTCAAGATGTACGACTTTCCTATCACTCTGGAGAATCCCCCTGTAGCTTTTCTGAATTACCATGACTCTCCTTCCACGAGGACACAACAATTCTGGCTTACATTGCTAACAATTGGCTTTGCCATGTTAGTGGTGTTGCTCTTTGTTTATTCTTGTCCAACATTATGTGACTTCACAGTGATATATTTATCCGTTCTTCTGCTCATGAATATCAAGATTTTTATGAGAAGGAGATGGTATCTAGACAATTAATACCAAAATTCATATAAAAGATAAAAAAGAAATAATTTTCATCAGACCCTGAAAATGTAAAGCAACAAGAAGAAATTCATGCTACCAAGACATAAGCAAATATTAAAAAGCAACAATAATTAAAAAGTATCTAATTAATGTGAACCAACACGGGTCAGTGAATCGGAATATAAAGCTCAGGGAAGGATTCTAGAATATGGAAAATTTAATATACAATTTAGTCTGCCGATCAGTAAGGAAAGTTGGATTATTCTATAAATGATTTTGGAAGTCTAGCAATAAATAAAGTTGGTTCCAAATCTCATCCTTTGTAAAAGAATAAATTCCAAGTAACACAAGATTGAAATTGTATGTTTAATGAATTTTCTCACAATAAAAATAAACATCCAACAGCCAGGAAGACATAAATAGGCATTTCAAAGAAAAGGAAATACAAATGGTTGAGATCTATAGATCCTTATCTATCTATGATTAACTATTGTAATAAGACAAATGGAACATCTTTCACCTATTAGATTTGCAGAATCAAGGAGTTTGATACAACGTTGAACTTGTAAGGATATGAAAACCAGAAGTTATTAGAAGGCAGATTTGGTAATATCTATGAAAATCCAAAACATACATAACTTTCACCCAGTAATTTTCCTTCCTAAATCTTAAAGATTGAAAACCTGAAATGATAAATGTAAAATATTTTTATCTTCCTCAAACTTTGTGATAAAAAAATTCTGAAAGACCTAAATATTCTTCTATAGAACACTAGCTAAATAAGTTACAGGGTACCCATAAAACAGAATACTGTATTGTCAGAGAACATAATGAGAAAGTTCTGCCTGTACTAATCTGGAATGTTCTCTAAATTACAGGATTAAATAAAAATGTAAGGGCAGGTGTAGTGTCTCTAATAATATTTCCATCTGTATATAGGGGATAATGATACACATGTGATTTTATATGGGTAAATACTCTGGAGGAATACAGGAAATTTCTGATAACATTGACTAACTCTAGCTAAGGGGTCTGAGTTACTTGGGATCAAGAAGAAAAAATTTCACATGTTTTTTTGTATCCTTCACATTTTGAATCAGGTGAATGAGTTACTTTTAAAAATTAAGTAATTATTTTTTTACAAGTAGAAAGTCATGATAAAGCTTTGTAAACTATAAAGCACTATGCAAATGTAGGATTTTATTTCATATTATATTGCCATTAGGCACTACCTAGCTATGAAACTTTTTTTAATGATTAGGCAATAGAAATTTTAAATTACATTTATTAAGGAAACTATAAATGCTCATTGCAAGAAATGTGGGAAGACATAAGGCTAATAACTTTAATATACAAAGAACTCTCCGCAAATTGCCAAAAACAATTCAAACATATAAAAAGACAATTTATAAAGGAGGAAATGGAAATGAATAATAAACATATGAACAGATAGTCAACCCTACTAGGAGACAAGATAATAAAGACCTCGGCAATGATATAATCCTTTTCAGCATTTAAAATGACAACAATTATAAAGATTAATAACATTGAGTGCTAATAATAATAAGTGAAACAGGTAGTCTCATGAATTACTGGTGGAAGTTTGAATTGCTACTACATATTAGGAAACTGAATAAGCTTGGCTGGAGAGGTAATATATTCACATAACTGACATAATTCAAAATTCAAAAGACACAAAGGATGGAAAGTGAAAAGTTTCCTGGCCATACAGTCCCTTGGCACCCTCCCATTCCTCTTTCTGAAAGCAACTAATGGCATCATTGCCTTTTGAATTTTTCCAGAGGTATATGTACATACATGTGCGTGTGTTTTTGTGTGTATAATACACATATATGCGCATATGTACATCTATAATATTTTTCCATCATATATTCATGTATATAACATTAACTCCCTTATAATGGCATATTGCATACATCAGCTACAATTTTTTTTCTTCACTTATTGACATCAGTTTTTTATGCTGGTGATGTGGGGGTGGCCTCATGTTTCAATGTGTGAAAGTACCATAATTTATTTGCTATTGTCTTTTGTGAAGATTTGGGTTCTTTACAATCTGCTGTTTTGAGCAACATCTCACTGAATAAATGTATACACGTATAATTTCAAAAAGGAAAAGAAGGAGAATGCAAAATTTCACAGTAGAAGAGAGATCAGGGACATAAACTCAGATAAATATAAAAAATAAGAATTGTAAGCTAATTCTTTGCTCAATTTACATTAATAGATTTTAATGTTTTAGAGATTAATATACTGGAATAGGTAAAATGCTGAGGCTGACTCAATATAGAAAAATCTATCCAATTACCATAAGAATATTTAAAAATGGTATTTTAACAATTCCCCATTACCTTCACTTACTGTTTTAACTTTCAAATCTATCCTCTGCCAAAATTAAAAACACAATACCTGAAAGATTTTGTGAGGGAATGCTTACAAGTTTTTTTAATGAATAGATAATTCTGAATTTACTTAATCAATTCCAAGAAGCCGTGAAGAAAGTAATGCTTCCAAATTATTGTTGTGGTGTCAGCAGCATCGTAACTGCACAACCTAAATTTAACACTATGAATAAATATGATGCTGAGAGCAAAATCATAATACCATTCATCTGGTTATTAAACTATATTATAAGGCATTATGTGTAAATACTGCATGTATAGGTTGGTATATTAAAATATGCCCAGAAAGAGTTTCCAGCAATTTATGATAATAGGTACCTACGTGAAAGGAATTTAGAGGAAAAAAGGAGCAATGGTTTTATTTCCAGTGCTTCACTGATCTAAAAATAATTTGAAATATACAGATAGTTCAACTCCTAGATAAAAAGTCCCTTAAAATGTGGATGTATATGCACTGTAAAGATATTAAAAGAATAGTCATAGCAAGATCACTGTTTAAAACAAAAAAAAAAAAAAAAAAAAACAACTCAAAACAACCTATGAATCTACCAAAGGAGAATGATAACACATCTTATTGTATTTAATATGGAATCATTATTATTGTATATCATTAAATTAATGTCTGCATTATCATACATACAACATAGATGAACTCCACAGAGTATTTTTGTTGCTGTTTTGTTTTGTTAGGTAGTTGACATCTTTATTGTTTTGGAGGCCAGGAGCAGGTACTCAAGATCTCTGCGTGGGGCCGGCCGCTTCCTCTTCAGCATCACAGGCTCGGGCTGGATAGGATGGTGCTGGCTCTAAGAACAGTGGCATGTGCAGATCCGGGCTGCACTTGTTCTTGTGGGTCACCGCCCGGTTTTCACTGAGGCTGGCCTGGGCGATCTTGTAATGGTGATCCACTTGTCAGAGGTGGCAGGTTTTCTCTGGCCACATCTCTGTTTTGACCACCATTATACCTCTGCCTTCACCATAGGCTCCACGCCCACAGCCTTGTGGTGAATCAGCCTATAGTAGCAGAGTTGCCAGCCTTCGGATTATTGGGCTTCTTGCTATATAATGTCTACTTATTCCTCTTGATCAGGAAGCTGGAGCAGGTGTAGAGAACCATCCATTGCAGGTGGGTGGACATAGCTGCAGCTCCTCTTGCTTGGGCGCGGCTGGAGGCAGAAAGAACCACAAACATATTATTGATGAAAGAAGTCGAATAAAAAATAATATGAAATGTAGGATTCCATTTACACAAAATTTAAAACAGGTCAAAATATCTCTGGTGTTAGTAGTCAATTGTTAACCTCCGCACAGGGGAGCTACTGTCCTATGGCTTGATCTAGGTTCTGGTTACACACAGGTGAATATAATTTGTCAAAATTAATCAAGCTGTACTGATGTTTTGTGTTCTATTCTGTATGCAACTTACATTTCAGTATAAAATATACCTTCACTAGATTGATCTGAAGCCAATATGCAGATTGAGTAGATGTTAAAAGTGAGTAGTAGGATAATAGGTGTGTATATTATTTCTGAATAATGCCTAATTTAATATTAAATAAAGTACTTGTATTTTCATCTATGAAACATTGACTGCTACAGACATTTCCCCCTGACTGTAATCATGTAGCAAACAGAATAAAATATATGGAACTTTAGATATTGGGTGATAGGCACTGAATTTCTAGGATGTTTGGAATAAGGAAAATATTTAAGGTAAGCCCTGAATTTTTTCCAGCTTACTACACAGAATGAGTTTCCAGATCAAGAATAGGAAGTGAGATTCCCCAACGACTTCAGGTCTCAATGACTTACAAGAGAGTTGGATTTGGGGAGGGAGAAGCAACTTAAATTCATGATACTGAATACAGATGAATACAGGAAGGTGAGAGGTTGAGAGAGAGGGAGAGATAGAGAAAGAAAGAGAGACCCACAGATCTTCAAAGAACTCCCTTAAGTTTTTGGCTGAGTGTTGAACAGCACATACAGGAAAGGAATATCCCTCCAAAAACATTAAAAAATAACAGTGGAAAGCAATAGCCCACAGACAATGCCCGGGGGAAAAACAGTTCATGTTTCTACCAACCAGAGTGGATAGACTTCAAAATGGATTAAATATGTGTAAATATACAAATGTATTAAATATACATAAAATGTCCAACATATCAATGGATATAATTTTCAGAAGAGTTTCAGTTTACTAGTGGGCCTAAATTAGGATTGGAATGAAGGCTACTCTGGACTCACCATAATTAAAGTTTAAATACAAGTTTTAGAGTAATTGAACTCATCTATAAGTAACTTAACTGTGTATCAGAACAAAGGTCATCACTCTCTAAAGTGATGATATAAAACAATATAAACATTTAAGGTAAATTAGTAATGTCCAACATTCAACTAGAAATTTCAAGCCATGCAAAGAAACAAGAGAAATGTGACGCATAATCAAGAGAAACATGAATCAATAGAAACAGACCAGAAATGACAAAAATGATGGAACTAGAAGGCTATAACTTTAAAATAGTTATTTTTTAGCCTACAATGTACTCAAGGATGGAAAGAAAAACATGAATTTCATCAGGAAAAGTTAGAATTATAAAACTGGAAATTATAGTGATAAAAAAAGTTAACTCTTAAATGAAATATATGCTAAAGAGGATAAGAAGAAAATTGAAAGCCATATGAAAGATCAATATAATTGAAAATAGTTATAAGATTATAAAAAATAAAGCACAGAGAAAATTATCTAAAAATAACTAACAGAACAATGAGCTATACAACTTTCTTTACCATATGAATGATAATGATTTTGTTCCAAAAAAGGTGTAAAAGGTGGAGCTATATAGGAAAATAATAACATAAAGTCTTCCAAATTTCTTTAAATTGTATCCAAACCCCAAGCATAAGAAAAACACTATAGCAAAACATGTTATTGTCAAACTGCTGAAAACCAACAATAAAAATAAGGTTTAAAACTAATTAAGACCAAAAAGATACCTTACATATAGGACTAATAAGAAAAAAAATTAAAATGCAGGCAGCCCAGGTGGCTCAGTGATTTAGCACCCCTTTGGCCCAGGGCATGATCCTGGAGACCCGGGATCGAGTCCCGCATTGGGCTCTCTGCATGGAGCCTGCTTCTCCCTCTGCCTGTGTCTCTGCTTCTCTCTCTCTGTCTCTGTGTCTGAGAGAGACATGAATAAATAAATAAAATCTTAAAAAAAAAGCAAGCTGAAGTTGATAAAGGACATAACCCAGATATAGAAATTTTTTAAAATACATAATTTTTGAAACAAACATAGCTTAAAATTAAAAAAAAATTAAAATTACTGATTAAATTAACAGAAAAGCTGACACAAGAACTTGCACAAATAACCACACAGATAATATTATAAGCTTTTTCAGAAATAATTTTTAGAAATAATTATTCCAATCTTATATAAGATAGGCTAAGTGATTTTGAGGAAGCATGATCAACTCTTCTCAATATAAGAGGGTAGTAAAATTTTGCCTTCCAAGCAAGATCAGATAGGTTGGTTATGTTTTTTCTACTCAGGAAAAATGAGCTCCTATGTGGGTTAACACATGCAGATTGGCTGGAAAGCTTGGGCCTGCTTGGAACAACATTATTATTTTAAAGAGATGAGATCCAGAAAGAATCTATTACCATCTATGAATTGGAGAGATAAATCCTAAATTCCTGAGAGAAAGGGACAGGAAGAAGAGAAAAAAAAATTACATTTATTGAGATGTTAAAAATCTTACTTATTACCATAGAATCAATTAGTTTAATAGCTGGAGCTTGAGCCTATATATGATATATTATACTCTTTTTAATTCCTAATCCAGTTGACATCATTACTAGATTTTAAGCTTGAAAAGGTTATTTATTTGTGGGTTAAATTATGAGTTGAGGGCAGCCCGGGTGGCTCAGCGGTTTAGCACCACCTTCTGCCCAGGGTGTGATCCTGGAGACCCAGGATCGAGTCCCACGTCAGGTTCCTTGCATGGAGCCTGCTTCTCCCTCTGCCTGTGTCTCTGCCTCTCTCTCTGTGTCTGTCATGAATAAATAAATAAAATTAAAAATAAATTAAAAATAAATTATGAATTGAACAGGTATTTATAAAGAACCCACTATGATACTTCAGGATGGAATTTTCTACTTTAAAGCAAACACTCCATTCAGGAAACATGTTGTTTTTTTTTTTTTTTTTTTTTCAAAGACACAAACATTGCTACTTTAAGAGCTTTTATATGTGTCTAAAGGAATAAAGCATCCCATTTCTAAGCAACCCATTAGTATTTGCAATTAATTAGCGTGAAGAATAATGAGGTGACTGAGACCAGAGTACCCTTGCCTTAATTGATTGCCTGAGTTCCTGGATTAATAAAATCCAATTATTTTCTTATGTAATTGGCACAAAGTTTATTTATATTTCCTTTTTAATAAGTTTGCTAATGGTATAGGAAAGTAAACAAACTACTCGTAAATGAATACCAAGTTCAATTAAATCTCCAGGCCTGACCAAATACCCCTGTATACAGATTATTTCAAAATCCTTGTTTATCTGTAGAACACACACCAACTTAATGGTACCCGCTACTCTGACTTGTGTGTTGAAGTGGGAGCAAGAAAGCATTATAGCTTTTTAAATAGAAGTGAAAGATCATAGCTTTCTAGAATTAGGGAAAGGCCAATCACACAGAAATCTCTAGTGTTTCAGAGACTGAACTTTAACTTAGAGACTAGAATAGAGTTGTTTCCGTGAGACTGATTTTAAGATGTCTCTCGAGTGACTCTAATGGTGCCTTCTGGAATCCTTTGCCAAATCAGTCCCTGTTCCTGCTGTGGCTTACTTGCCCTTATTGTCAGATTTGCATACCCCCCAGTCCTGCCTGGCTTGGGTTAGATCCTGTTGTACACACGCTCTAGATCCAAGTCTGACTCTCCAAACCACTTAGGACTGGCCCATCAATCGTATGCCTGGAATCATCTGAGTTAGGGGTACGCACCTTGGACATTTCCAAGCTCAGTGAGATTCATTCCTCATTGTATCTTTTCTCAGCCCCTCTTATTGGGGCTTCTGTAGCTTTATCCTATTTAATCTTTATTTCCACTGTTTTAAAAGAAATCCATGGGCAGCCCGGTGGTTCAGCAGTTTGGCACTGCCTTTGGCTCAGGATGTGTTTCTGGAGACCCGGGATGAGTCCCAAGTCGGGCTCCCTGCATGGAGCCTACTTCTCCCTCTGCCTGTGTCTCAGCCTCTCTCTCTCTCTCGTGTGTGTCTCTCATGAATAAATAAATAAAATCTTAAAAAGAAAAAAAAGAAAGAAAATCCCTCCTTCACCCCAAGCTATTTGGATGAGGCTTAAAAACATTTATAAGTACCTTATAAGATGTTTAAGACAATATGCTCTACAGGATAGGCACTGTGAGCCTAGGCAAATCTTAAAAATAGTTGGTGAATAATATATACTTGTTTATTTGAATTAAATGGATTACACTGCCATACTGGTATAATTATATTTGAGGACCATGCTGTACGTGACTTCAGTCTTAAACTTCTATTGTGTTGATGACTCGTCTATGTATATCTTTAGCTCACACCTCCCCCCAAAAGTTTAGGCTTGCATGTATGACTGTCTACTTGATGTCTCCAGTGTGATACACACCCACAACCAAGCTCCTGGTGATCACCAAAAGCCGAACTATCTCTATATCCTTTTCATCTCTGGTAACCGTCATTTCTACATCATAGTTGCTCAGACCAAAAATTTGAAAGGCAGTTCCTCCCCTGTCCTCTACCTGTCATCCAATCTTACAATCAATACTAACAATTTTCCCTTAAAATGAATCCAGATTTGAGCAATCTCTTGCCATCCCCTCCACTATGGCCCTGGTCCAAGACTCCAAGCCACCAAGCCACCATCTTACCTCATCTAAATTATTGCAGTAGTCTCTCTGCTTCCTCCCTCCTGCCTACATTCTCTTCTCAATAAAACAGGCAGGGGATGCCTGGGTGGCTCAGAGATTTACGCCTGCCTTCAGCCCTCGGGGTGATCCTGGGGTCCTAGGATCGAGTCCCACATCGGGCTCCCTGAATGGAGCCTGCTTCTCTCTCTATCTGTGTCTCTGCCTCTCTCTGTGTGTTTCACATGGATAAATTAATTAATTAATTAATTAATATTTTTAAAAATCAATAAAACAGGCAGAATGAGCCTGTTAAAACTTACATCTGCTCACATCACAAAAATCTGTATTTGCCTTTGCTTCTACTCAAGAGTATAAGTCACACTCTTTACAGTGCTTTATAAAGCCAACATACACTTTTTTTTCCCCCTATCACTCTGATTTCATTGCCCTTTTTTTTTTTTTTTTTTTTTTTTTACATAACTTGACTGGCTTCAGTTTGGGAGTGTTTGTATTTCCTGATTTCTTGATTAGCTGAAATTCTAATTTATATGTGTAGGTAGTGCCCTCACTTCCTTTAGGTTTTTAGTTAAATGTCGCCTCCTCACTGTGTCTTTTTCTTATCATCCTATTTAAAATATTATCTATCCACTAGGATGCCCCATTCTCCTTCCCAGCTTTATCTTGTTTGCTACATATTTGTCATAATCTAATGAGTGCATTCTGTATTTTATTTATAGATTTTATTTTCTGTTTTTCTCCCCTAAAATATCACTGCTAAGAGGCCAGGGATTTTTGCATTTTTGTTTCCAACCACATCCCCTTCTCCTACATAGATCTTGTCACATATAAATTGCTAAAAAATTACTTGTTGAGTGAATGGCTGGGTATGACTGTGGTGGACAGACTTACTGTTACAATTCTCCATTCTCTCTGCCAGTAATAGGATTAGATTTCCATACTTTTTCCCATGTACCTTTCTGTATTCTCCCATTTTGGGGGTGAGGTGAGAAGAGTTGCCATTCCTCAACTAAGAGCTTGACCATCCAATTTGCTTCAGTCAATGGACTTATAGGAAACATAGTGTAAGTGCAGTCTTGAAAAGCACCTGAACAGTCATGCAGGCATCTCTGAACCTCTTCCATCACATGAGAACATACCCCAGGCCAGGCAGCCACACCAACTAAGATGAACAGCACTGTTCAGCTGAGCCCAGCTTACATCTAACTATTCCTAGGAAACTCTCAGATGCATGAGCTAAATAAACACATGTTGTTTAAAACTATAAGCCACTGGGCTGCCCGGGTGGCTCAGTGGTTTAGCACCGCCGTTGGTCCAGGGCGAGATCCTGGAGACCCGGGATCGAGTCCCACGTCGGGCTCCCTGAGTGGAGCCTGTTTCTCCCTCTGCCTGTGTCTCTGCCTCTGTGTGTGTGTGTGTCTCTAATGAATAAATAAATAAAATCTTAAAAAATAAGCCACTAAGATTACAGGTGTTTGTTTTATAGTAACTTAAACAATGGGCTATAAAGCATATTTTTTTAGAGGTCATAAATGGTACAGTGGCTTCCTAATGAATTAACATGCTGCATTAAATGAAAAAAATCAAAACTGAATAAGTCATCTTTTATATTTTTACATAGTTATTGGGAAGCTCATTAAATTATAGGAATGTGCTTTAGCATAGATTTCAAAATATAAGCATTCTCTTCTCCCATAAGCTGTTCATTTATTACTTGGTTCTGTTTTTAATCTTTCTTTTTAAATAGAGTTTTTTTTTCCTGTTTTACATTAATTTATTTCAAATCTTTTTTTAATAAATAGGAGTTGTGTGAATTACCAATAATAGCAATTATTATAATACAGTACAGTACTTAGTAGAATTTATATGTTGATGCAACATAAAACTTATTAATCTTATGGAGTACACATCCTAGCTTATATAACATTAAGAGGGTAAGTTCTATCATCTATTTTCTGTGTCTTCACAGCTTAGATCTTAGCTGAGTAGTGAAAGGTATAGGACTTCTGAAATGAAACTAAATATTTTACTACCCTTAACTCATTAATTTTTGAGCTGGTTTCTATATCATGGTTGTTAAATTAGTTCCTATGATGATTCACATAATAACACATAAAGTCACTGCCTGGATATAGTAAGTTCTGAAATGAATAATAAATTGTAATATGAAGATTCTAAGTCACTTTTAGCTCTATTCATTTATCTGAAGGAGTTGCAAATTTTCCCAAAAATGCTGGCTTAAAATAACAGTTGGTGAAATGCTTCTAAAATGTTATATTACTCTCTAATTTCCACAATTAATTCATATCAATAATTACTATTCATTTATAAACATATCTCTCTGTGTGTCCATATGTTTTTATCAGTCTCTGTTTCCCTCTCTCTCTCTGTCTACACACACACACACACGTACACAAATTCACTTAGCAGAATATTAGTTTTTGAAATTTTCCCTTTTTGTCTCTTTTCAATTACAGCTAAGTATCCTGAATAAATCTTAGCAACATACACAGAATCATCCTTAACTGAATGTAGATCCATCATTTCACTAATTATATCAGCAGACTAGACCTGTGCAGGTTTAGAAGAAAATTCAGTCAGGAATTAAAAATAAAGTTGAACCCAAAGACTACGTAGAAAAAACAGAGAAGTCAGTTGACTTTTTAAAATTTAGGAATAGAACTTATTTACTCATTAAGCTTTTTTAATTTGCTGTTTTGAACTTAGAGCTTTTATAAATTCAACTGAAGAGCTGTGAAAGAAAAGTGTAAAATCACTTTGTTTCTAAACCTTGATAAAGTTTGGACAGATCCTCTCAACTTATACTGGTCTATTTGCAGCACAGAGGTTAAATGTACTTGAGAATTTATATTATTCTTATCTGTGTGAGTACTGAGATCACATTTGTGAACTTTGGGGCAAGTAGAAATGAGACTGAATAAGTTCAGAGCTGAAGAATTGAACTGGAAATAGAATTAATCACCAAAGTATGATGACCAGAAATAAAACACAGATATCTAGATGAACCAAGTGAACTTGGCCTTGGTTCAAATTGGCAGAAGATAGAGATTCTTTGGTGGCTCAGCAGTTGAGCATCTGCCTTGAGCCCAGGGCATGATCCTGGGTTCCAGGATCAAGTCCCACATCTGGCTCCTTGAGGAGAGCCTGCTTCTCCCTCTGCCTGTGTCCCTGACTCTCTCTGTGTCGCTCATGAATAAATAAATTTAAAAATCTTAAAAAAAAACAAATTGGTAGAAGATAAATGATGTTAGGGGGTTCAAAATATCAGTGATACCCCAATTTGAAGGGTTTTTTTTCTGATTCCAAGTGATGTCTCTTTGGAGTAAGATCTCAACCCGTGGTTGAAGTTAAAGGATACATGATCGGAAATGTGTTCCACAGAATTTCAGTGTCCTACTCTGGTTCCTTGAGTTTATTATGGAAGAAATGCAGTCCTGGGGGGAAACTGGGCATTTAAGGGAAAACAAGATTTTATAAGATACAAAGGGACAAGAGCAATATGATTTGAGAAGGACAGGTTGTGAGAGAATTAACATGAGTTGGCTCATGTTCTTCATCAGAGCTTCTCTTTTAAATTCTTTTGTCAGTGCACATTTAATGGGCATCATTACTGGGCTCAATTCTAGGTGGCAATGTTGAACAACATGTCTGCCCTAAGTGTGATATCCATTGGAGGAAGATTGTCAAATAATTAGGTAATTATCATAGAATGTGACAGATACTTGTTCTTGATAATAGCAGTACCATCCGTATTATATCCCTTCTACTGTCAGGTGGAAACTCCTAAAAGACTCTTCATATCTACACCCAGAATTTACTCAGGAACAGGTTAGAATAGAGCTAATCTTGGAATGGTTTTATTTAGTAGCTTAAGTAAGTTGCTAACTGATTTAATCTTGAATGACCCCATTTATAAAATGGGTAACAGCATTAAGTCCCTGTACTTAGTGATTCTAAGTAACACTGCATTGAGAGAGATTAGTAGAGTGCCTGGCACATTTTAACTGTGCAATATTTATTAGGATTACTATTTATGATACTGTTATAACTAGTTATAACTCAACAAAACTATGGAAACAGGGGTTAGTGTATGACGGAAAATATTGTACATGAACTGTATGCAAAACCTGGAAGGTAAGAGTTAAAACCTCAAGAGGAGCTTACCATAATTCATGTGAATCTTTCACGCTGAAAAGCAAAACTAATATTCTTCATAACCTGATCACAAAAACATCAATAAGCATTTTACCATGGATTTGCATCCTTTCTAGCTTTATTTAACTCTAGATTGCATGAACTATGCAAGTTACCCCCAACCTCTTTTCCCTCATGAATAAATTCATTCCCTATTTAACTTTGCCTCACATGATACAGCGTATTACATTTTGGAAATGAGGTTCCAGAGTGTCACACAAATATAGAGCTCTAATGCTTTCTGATCACTCTAAACCCATGGTTAAAAAAATAATAATCCTAAATAGAGATAGACTGATAGTATGCTAGGAGATATTGCTGCTGCTAAGTTTAATAAAATATGATTGACATGCTTAGATTTATCATGGGAAGGATCACATTTTTATAACAATCCAAAATGACATGGAGCAAAATTTGCTGCCAGTGAGTGGAATGAGGAACACAATGCTCTGTGTTCTGAAGCAGAGCATTAGCAACCCAGCACTGGAATAGACAATGCTTGTTTGTCGCAGAGACTTCACACCTTCCTTCATGAGTGTGGTTCCCAGGACCTGTCTCTATTATCTACACTGCTTTGGCTTCCGCTCTCTTCCTGCCACTCAGGCCATTACAACATTCGCCAGGAGGACATTTGTTCTTATTCCTAAAAGCTTTCAACTTGACAATTTGATTTTCAGAAAGATGACAGAAGGTTGAAATTCCCAAAGACTGGAAAACATTTGATAAGAGTTAGTTTGGAATGGAAAGGAAAGGTATTTTCCCCTTTTTAGCATTTACGTTTACCTAAGCATTCTTCTTTTTGCCTAAAGTAAATGAGAATTTAAAAGGGAAACACACACACACGTCCATAGAAGCATTATTCATAATAGCCCAAAAAAAGGGGAAAAAAACACCTAAGTTTCCATCAACGGATGAATGGTTAGATAAAACGTAGACTATCCACACACTGGGATATTATTAAGCAATAAAATAAATGAAATATTAGTACATGCTACCACCTAGGTAAACCTTGAAAACTTGCTATGTGAAATAAGCCAGCCATAAAAGACCACATATATTATGATTCTATTTATATGAAATGTCCAAAATAAGCTGATCTATAGGGACAAGAATAGATTAATGAAGGGAATAGAAGGGAAGGGAGAAGAAATGGGTAGGAAATATCAGAAGGGAGACAGAACATGAAGACTCCTAACTCTGGGAAACGAACTAAGGGTGGTGGAAGGGGAGGAGTGCAGGGGGTGGCGGTGAATGGGTGACGGGCACTGAGGAGGGCACTTGACGGGATGAGCACTGGGTGTTATTCTGTATGTTGGCAAATTGAACACCAATAGAAAATAAATTTATTATTTAAAAAAAAAGAATAGATTAATGATTGCCTAAGGCTGGAGGTGGGAGTGGAGTAAAAAACAAAGTGACTACTAATGAGCATGGGTACTGGGGAGTGAGGAGTAATAAATGTTCCTAAATCGGTTATGGTGATAGTAGTACAACTCTGTAACTATACTAAAACCATTGAATTATATATTTTAATTAGTTAATTATATGGTAAATGAAATATTACTCAAGGAAGCTATTATTTAAAAAAGACACTGAAAATGAGAGCTAGCTCCGTGGGTTCCTTGTGAGGGTAAACAACAGCACCTTGTTTAATGGATAGATAGCAAATGATAGAGTATTTTTGACTTCTTCCCTAACTTTTCAGGATGTTTCCATAATGAAGTCTAAGATTAGAAAGCAGTGGTTATATTTTCTTAAGGCCCTGTAAACTTGGATTCAAGGCTTATGTTGAAATATATATATATATATATATATATATATATATATGCAACTAGCACATAATGGAAATTAAATTTTAATTACTTTTTCTGACTATGTTATTTGCTTGGACCATGCCCCAGTGAACCAGGTGCAAAGCAACTTTTTTTCCCCTCTCTTATGATTTTCTTAAAGTCTTAAAGGCTGGTTCCTATATTGATAAGAGTAATAATGTTTTTATTTTCCTATAGGCCATTTCTGAAAGCATGTATATAATTTTTTATGTTTTCTCCCATTTTGTTTAAATTAGATTTTTCTTTAATAAATCTATTGTAACTTTTATAATTTTACTATTTTATCTTCACATTACTTTTAAAAGTCAGTGTCTATAGTAAAGGGTTGCTCAAAATTATTCTGTAGTCTTAAATTGAAACAATCATTTTCTATAGGTAGGATGTTGCTTTTTTAAAACATGCTAAATTTGGTAAGGCTTGGTGGGAGATGAAAAGCTTTATGAGGTTACATTGGTTTGATTGCATTACCTAGTTTCTTCTTTGCTTAAAATTATTCAGTTTCATGCTCCTCATAAATTATATGTTAATGTTAAACATTTTTACATTCTAAACTGTATCTGAAGATATCAATACTATTTGGGATCAGTTACTATGAAAATTGTATTACAGATTTTTTTATGTCTATAATTAAATAATCTTATTTTTGAGGCTAGTATCAGGCTTTAGCAAGAGGAAATCATAAAATTTAATTCACAGTGTTCATAAGTTGAAAGACACTAGTTGCTCAGGAACAATACTCTTACTCCTGACAATGTACCAGGAAGAAATCAAAACTGTGGACTATCTATCAGAGAGTGGGGAGGGGAAAGATGTGTAAAACACTGAAAATCTTTTAAAGTAGAATATGCAGTAAAGTCTAATTTTTTATGTTATTTTTATGTTATTTCTCAAAATAGTTCTTTGGAATCATGTAAAGTCACAACTTGTTCGAGTTGGCTCTTTAGGTGACAAGAGGATATGAAGCCAAGCATTCGTTCATTTATGACACGACTTGATTTAGGGATAGATTGTCAACATGTGCTCTTCAGTATGGTAGCCACTAGTCACTTGTGGCTGTTTCATTTAAAATTAATTAATAAATTCTGTTTCTCAGTCTGAGTAGACACATTTCAAGCACTAATGGTGATTGTGTTGAACACAAGTATAAAACACGTCTGCCATTACTGGACAGCAGGCCTTGATTATCTAGACTAGTCATTTTTTTTTCTTTTGAAAATGCAATGAAATCTGATCCAAAAGAATAAATATATTAAGAATCTGCCTCCTTCAAGCAATCACCCTTAAAATAGCTTGCTAAATTGAGCTTTGGAAATTGTTGCTTAAATGTTCTTTTTCTTGAAGATTATTAGAAGTTCAACTACTTAATGTTGTAATCTAAAGATAAAGTCATAACTAAAAGAAAAAGCTCAATTTCAAATTATGACTGACATCATCCCCTAAAAACTAAAGAACTTCACAGAAGCTATTTAACTTTTGCTGAAGAGTTGATGATAATAATTTTAACAATAATAAAATTGAGAATTCAAGAACCAAATGCAAAAATAAAGCATCAAGTGTGATCACATATATCACCTCATTTAATCTTCAAATACTCATGTGTCAGGTACTACTTTTGTACTGATTTGAGAGAAAAAAAAGTCAAGTAAATTGCCAAAGATAATTCACAATTTGTAACAAACAATCCACAATTTGTACCAATTTGAATAAAGGATTGTCCTCACTTCTGTTTGATTCAGTTCAGATTTAAGTTTTGTTAGATATGGAAAAATGGATGAGTGAGCCTCCATACAAATCACAATTATAAAAATTTTATTGTGAGTAAATGTTAAGGCAGATATAACCATACACCCAACTTGTCTATGAAAAGAAGAACAAATATTTGCAAATCATCTTTGCACATTTAACTTGAAATTCTTTACTTTCCTAGAATACAAAAAAAAAAAAAAAGAAAGAAAGAAAAAAGAAAAAAAAAATACTTGTTACTAAAAGCAAACCTATATTACTAATGATTACCAGGAACATTATGTGAATTTTTTTCCATTGAAACTATCAGTTGCAAACCATCAGTTTCCCTGAGACTTTGCTTTTTAATATATTTGACTTGCTATCCTTTTATTTTAAGTATAAATTGAGATACATAAACCCATATTTTGACCTTTAATATACCTGGGAAGTTTTACTTGAAATTCTTGCCTGTAAAAAAATAATTAATTAATTAATTCTTGTATATAAAATGGTGGTTAGCAAAACCGTTCTACTAATCTTTCAGATTTGTTGTGGACAGGGAAAGTTGTCTCAGCATGTATGAAGATGTTATGCAAGAATCTAAAGCATTATGTTTGAACTGGTATAATTTACAATTGTTGCTTTTCTTTCCAGTTCTCTATGCTCACCTTCCCAAAATGCAATGATATAAGAAGTTGAAATAATATATCCCAAGAGTCTAATGATCACTCTTTTTCTAAACAGCCAAAATTCACCACACAGCAGCACCAAACAGATCTATGTTAGCACTCCATTCATACACATGCACACACAAACACAGACACACAGACACTTTTACATATAATTCATCCGTTGGTGTATATATAAATCTTTTTTAAAAAATATGTATGTATGTATTTATTTATTTATTTATTCATTCATTCATTCATTCATTCATGAGAGACACAGAGAGAGACAGGCAGAGACACAGGCAGATGGAGAAGCAGGCTCCATGCAGGGAATCCGATGTAGGACTCGATTCCGGATCTCCAGGATCTCACCCTGGGCCAAAGGCAGGCGCCAAACCGCTGATCCACCCAGGGATGCCCTATATAATTCTGAAATGTTCAGCCAGCAACAAATCTAATTCTGACAGTAGCCCAATAGCTAAGAATCACTAAAAAGTTTATTATTTTCCTGAATTTTATTATACTAAGAATTTAGTATAGATTTACTTATAAAGATGGAAGTTAAGTAACGTTTAGTGCATTAAACATATCTTTTTCATTCCACAAAATAACCTCATTGGGGTCTTAAAGTTCTCAATATTTGGCTAAGCATATGTAAGTTACACAGAAAAAAGAGATTTTTATTTTCAATTGCTGACATTCTTCTAGATGATTTCAAAATAATAAGCCTTACCACAAAAGATTTTATTTCTATCTGAATATCTTAAAGACCTAATTTTTAGGTGGCTTGATGTAGTAGAAAAAGCACTGATGAAGGAGAAAGAAAACCTGAGTTTAAGTACCATTTTGGCTCTAGATTTGTTTCAGAATGACTGTTTTCTCATCTATAATTGGGGCTAGGATACCTTCCTCAAAAGGCTGTTCTGTGGTTGGAAGGAGATGAGGTTTATGAAGGAGCTCTACAAATGTAATGAATTACAATTATCATTTTCATTAATGCAATGTTTGGCAAAGGGAAATAGAAATAGCATGACTGATTAGCTTTTGAAAGGGACTCAGCACCCATATGACCTGCACTTCTTTTCTTCTTTTTTATGTTTGAAGATTCCAGAGCTCACTGTAATACCTCCTTAAACTGCCAGATATGTGGTATAATTTTCTTTCTTTTTTTAATATTTTCTTTTTTTTTAAGATTTTATTTATTCATGAAAGACACACACACACACACACACACACACACACACACACAGAGGCAGAGACACAAGGCAGAGGGAGAAGCAGGCTCCATGCGGGGAGCCCGATGTGGGATTTGATCCTGGGACCCCAGGATCATGCCCTGGCCGAAGGCAGGAGCTAAACCACTGAGCCACCCAGGCTGCCCTTCTTTCAAAATATAATGAAAAATTAACTTTTTACCACTCTCAGCAAATTGTCTTTAATTTTAATTTTAGGGCTTTTTTTTTATTCCTAATTGAGAGACATTTGTGACTTTTGAGATTCTACAGTATAATGGAAACCAAAACTGTTAATATAGTTGACTCTTCAAACCATGAACTAATTATTTAACTCATGTGTGGAAACTCTCTAATTTTGTTGTGCTATTCCACAATGACTAGCATACTAGATATTAAATAAACACCACTCAGTAACAACTCAGATACAGATTGGAGTGTAGAAAAGCACACATTTCAGTAAACAAGTTTTCTTCTTCTGAGTCTGTAAGGTAAGACTAATCCCAGAATTAAAGAAAATGGTGCAATAGATAGAAGTTTAAATTAATTTCCAGAAAGCCTGGGAAAAATGTGTAACCACAAGGGAAAACTTAAATAAATATTAATTGTATAAAACCATAATAATGATTTCCTGTGTGGTTAAAAGTAAAATAAGAATTAACACACATGACTACAGTTAGGTATAAAGAGGGGAGTTTATGGTGGTATCTGTAGTACTTCTTTAGTATATAGAGAGAGTAAAATGATTGATTACATTTATATTTTGATAAAGGAGTTTACACATTGCAATTTCTCAGATAACCAATAGAAATGGAGTAAATAAGCTCTATATTGTAAGTCAGAAGGAAATGAATTTTAAGAATGTTTAATCAACCCAAAAGATGGCAAAATGGAGAAAAAAAAAGAAATATAGAACATGTAAGACATATAAAAAGCACAATATATGATGATAGTTATCAAAAGTATAAGAAAAATAATATTAACTGTAAACAGATTAAATTCTCTGATGAAAATATAGAGGTTATCACAAAGCAAAGTCCAGCTATATGCTGTTTTCTAGAGACAAAGATAAAGCATGCACATGTATTTTAAGTTAAAGTTACAACTTAGCCTAGCAAATTATAAAATAATTTTTGAAATTGTTTTATTAATGCTAAATGAATAATATTCATAGAATAGAACATTGTTATAAATAAAGAGGGTCACTGTATAAAGATGAATTCAAATTTATTAATAATATATTATAATTTTAAAATGTATATGCATCTGTATAGTATCCGATTATTTTTTTAATATTTTATTTACTTATTTATTTGAGAGAGAGAGAGAGAGGCAGAGTCACAGGCAGAGGGAGAAGCAGGCTCCATTCAGGAAGCCTGATGTGGGACTCGATCTCGGGTCTCCAGGATCATACCCTGGGCTGCAGGCAGCGCTAAACCGCTGTGCTACCGGGGCTGCCCCAGTATCTGATTATTTTTAAAGAAAATTAAATATATTTTTAAATTGACAAAGTGCATTCATATTGAGTAATTTTTCATGTTTATTTCCATAATTGACAGAACAAGCAATGAATATAACTGTAAATCTATAATTGACTAAGGATAAGAAATCTACTCAAAATACAGATTTCAACAGCATAACTAACAAATAATCTTACCACACACACACACACACACACACACACACAATGCGTCCAATAACTATAGACATTCTGTTGTTAAGATTAACGAGCTAATAGATTTAGTATACTTGGTAAACATTTTAGAAAATAGTTTACATAAAATAAATCCTATCTATCATTGTTACGGTTTTAAATCACTTATATGAACTGTTCCTACTTCTCCAAATTTTTGTCTTCCCAGTTCATCTCTTGATTTAAATATTCAAGTAGATTTTTATAAAGCTTATAGTTTCCTGCAATCACATTCAGTTTCATGCTCCTCTGATTTTGTCATTTCAGATTCCTCTCCCTGGAATATCCTAGGTTATTCCTACTCTGGTGCATATTTATTATGATTTAGCTTTATGAAAATAGCTTATCATTTTTCTTTCCCTTTTTTTTAAGATTTTATTTTTATTTATTCATGAGAGACACAGAGAGAGAGAGAGAGAGAGAGAGGCCAAGACACAGGCAGAGGGAGAAGCCAGCTCCATGCAGGGAGTCCGACGTGGGACTCGATCCTGGGTCTCCAGGATCAGGCCCTGGGCTGAAGGCGGCGCTAAACTGCTGAGCCACCCAGGTTGCCCTTTTTTTCCTTTTAATCAGCATGCTGTCTACCAATGCAAGTGACTTGTAGAAATGCCTTTCCAATATCTAATTTACTTGAGAACTCTGACTGTTGCTTCAATAGTAATAGTTTCTTAGAGTTGTTGCTTAATTGCATAAAACTATTTTTTTTTAAATTTGCTTTTCGTTCTGTGCTGAATTTCTATCTTTAGTATCCATCCTGCTCCCAAATTTAGAAACCTTTGTTAATTCACACACATGAAATATAATTTCTGTTCCTACATTCTTCCTTCCCCTCATCTCCAAACTCATCCTTCTCTTTCAACCAAACACCTATGATTATATTAGTCATATATTAATCATGCATTCTTCTATCTTTCTTCCTAGAGCTTAACAAGTTATATTTCTTCCAAGAATCAAACAACTCCCCCATATTATGCCTCCTACTTGAGGTTAGCTCTGATTATTTGGAAGATTAGCCGAACTAACTGCATTCTGCTTTCTTATAAACATAGTGAAGAATGCAGGTATCCATTCTTGCCAAATATGTGAAACTGTGTTTAGCGATTATTTTTAACATGAATAAATTACATGACTTAGGTTGCAAATGCATAGGAAAAAAAATCAAGCATGCTTTAAAGGTTCCTTTAAATATTATTTACTACATATTAAATCATTCAGCAATGTTGATGGATCTTATGTGCCAACTGTTTCTTCAGTCATAATGGCTTCTGTTTTCTCAAGAAAGCTAATGCTAGACAATCCCTAGTCTCTGCAGCTTATATTATTATTCTTACCCTGCTTACTGTCTATCCTTGTTATGTCATTAATTTTAAACAAGGTGAAGGTGAGACATCCATGCAGTTGAAGATATTACAAAGGTATCTTTGAGTCTGTAAAGATAGAAGAAACACTCATTTTGATCTATCAATGATAATTACTCCTCTTAGCGAAAGCACATTGGAATAGTTGGGAACATTTTATTATTATCCTTAAGTAGGAAATTATACTCTTTGAAATGCCAGGTTTTAAATATTTCATTTTAGAAAGAATGCCAGCTCCTATGTCCTTGTTAACATTAGAACAGGGGAAATCAATAGCTCCTATCAGGGCAATATGTCACCTGAGAAAGGTTATCTTTACTATGAAACTGTGCCAAATGTATTAACTAATTTTCTTATGATTCCAGACCAAAAACATAATTAGGTTCATCAGCCTATGGAAGTTGGTATGGTTTAAATTTATTTATGCTTAGATGGAAGTTGGGAGGACTACACGTTGCATTGATTTTGCTGATATATAAATACAACAGTGGCTCCATTCGTTTACATATTCACGTTTAAACCTCTTTTTCCCTTGACTTCTCCATCACAGCAAAGATGAACTATGCCCACCCACTTGTTCAAACCAAAGACACAAGGGTTTCCTTTAATTTTTCGTTTCCCCCCTCCTACCAAATTCAATCCACTAGTAAGTTGTTAATTCTATCTCCTCCTGATACACACTGTATTTAGAAGTTCCTTTCCATGTTCATGGCAGGCTACTATCATCTCCCACCTCATGCAGAGTCTTCACTGCTCTTCCTTAGCTTTCCCTTGCCTTCATCTAATAGTTAACTTTATATATAAATAAGTCACCAGACGCTTCAGACTACTGTCTTCTAATGGTTTCTTAATGCACTTAAGATATAATTAAAAACTCCTTATCGAAGCCAACAAAAGCCTTAATATGGCGTAGGTCTTGCCCCCCAATTGACTACATTCTGTCAACCTTTAAACAACAATCAGGCCAGTGACACTGGTGTTCCTTCAGTTTCTTGGACCTGTACATACAACCCATTCTCATTTTTGCCCTTCTTATTCCACCACACGAGAACGCTTTTCTCCCAGATATTCCCTTTGCTGTCTTTTTTCCAAATGTTAATACTTCAGAGAATTCTTTTCTGGCTACTTTTCTAAAGTAATTTCATAACACACACACACAAAACCATTTCTTTACTGTGTCATCCTGTTTCATTTTACATGTGACTATCTGAAATCAGTATCCTCTGTTTATTGTGGACATCTCTTCCACTAGAAATCTTGTCTCATGCACTACTTTGTCTGGAAGCTATGGATGATGTCTTGCAGGTAGCAAAAGAACATCAAACACCCCTTTAACAAATGAAATCCAGTATTTTTAAAAGCTTATTTATTTATTCATTCATTCATTCATTCATTCATTCGAGACACTGAGAGAGAGGCAGAGACACAGGCAGAGGGAAAAGCAGGCTCCTTGCGTGGAGCCGGATGTGGGACTTGATCCCAGGACCCCGAGATCATGCCCTAAGCTGAAGGCAGGCGCTCAACCACTGAGCCACCCAGGTGTCCCAAAATCCAGTATTTTTGATAGAGGTTATAATTTAAATTGATCTTCAATAGGACACATAGATACTACATAAAAACTATGGTTCTGAAAATTCTGAACAATGTGAAATCTCACTTTATACATCCCCAAAATGGAAGTCTATAAAAATGTGACTTTCTTATTATAGGGATAATAGACCCTGGCATATTACTGCTGCCTTGAAACTTTGATTCCATTTCTGTTACGTGGTAAAGAAAATAATCGTACAACATGGAGCATAGAGTTTATTAGATTGGAAAGTTGTTAATAAGCCTAAAACCTACAAGTGGCAGGAAGCCTAATTATGTAGAACATGGTGAAAACAGATGCTGACTAACATATAATAGATTGTGTAAACTGTCACAATTCACTGCGGCTGAGAGAATCTGAATGACAAGACTTGGCTCTTTTGGAAGCCTGGCACATGATGACAAACAGGATCGCAGGATGCCTCTCTTAGGGGTGCAGTATGAGTGATTACAGTCCAAAAGTTCTGGTTCCCAGTTGTTCTTGCTGCTAACGCTGAGTTCTTATGACACTAAAACTGCTCAGTGTTGCAGAGGAAGAGCCAAAATTGCCAAAAGGAATCATATATTTTCTAGCAAATACTGTGAAAATAAAATTAAAAAAAGAAAAAATGAGAAAAAAACATGTAGAACAAAACTTAACATTTCATGATCACCTGAACTCGAAAGAGACTCAACTCAGTTTTTATTGATGTATAATTGATACAAAACATGCACACATTTAATATACAGTTGGCCCTTAAACAATATGGGTTTGAACTGCATGGGTCAACTATACATTGCTTTTTAAAATAAATACAGTACGGTAAATATATTTTCCTTATTCTTTTCTTTCTTTTTTTTTTAAGATTTTATTTATTTATTTATTCATGAGAGACGAGGGAGAGAGAAGCAGAGACACAGGCAGAGGGAGAAGCAGGCACCATGCAGGGAGCCCAACGTGGGACTCGAACCTGGGTCCCCAGGATCAGGCCCTGGGCCGAAGGCGGTGCTAAGCTGCTGAGCCACCTGGTCTGCCCCTATTCTTTTCTTATTATATTTTCTTTTCTGTAGCTTACTTTATTGTAAGTATACTACATATGACATTCAAAATATGTATTAATCAACTGTTAAAATATTGGTAAGGCTTCAGGTCTAAAATAGACTATTATGTTTAAATTTGGGAGAAGTCAAAAGTTATACATGGATTTTTGGCTGCATGGGGAGTCTGCACCCTAACTTCTGCATTTTTCAAAGGTGAACTGTATACATCTTTTTTTTTTTTGAACTGTATACATCTTGATGAGTTTAGACATATGCAAACACCAATAATACCATTACCACAATCCTTCTAAAATTTCTTTGTGTTCCTTTGTGTGTATGGTGTCAAGAACACTTAACATGAGATATAACCTTTATCATTTTTTAATATTTTTTAAAGATTTTATTTATTTATTCATGAGACACACACACATAGAGAGAGAGAGAGAGAGAGAGAGGCAGAGACACCGACAGAGGGAGAAGCAGGCTCCATGCAAGGAGCCCAATGTGGGACTCGATCCCAGGTCTCCAGGATCATGCCCTGGACTGAAGGTGGCGCTAAACCATTGAGTGACCCAGGGATCCTGAGATATAACTTTTATTTTTTTTTTTTCAGCTTGATGCAGATCTTATTGGTATAACATATAAATACAGATGCACAACATAATGACTAATAGAGGGATACATTGCCGAATGATGACCATCATAAGGGTAGTTAACATCCATTCCCCTACATTATTACCCTTCCTATCTTAGTGATAATGCTTAAGATTAACTCTCGTAACTACTTTCAAATATATAATACAGTATTATTGGGGCGCCTGGGTGGCTCAGTCAGTTAAGCCTCTGCCTTCAGCTCAGGTCATGATCCCAGGATCCTAGGATCAAACCCCATATTTGTCTCTGCTCAGTGGTAAGCCTGCTTCTCCCTCTCTCTCTGAAGCTCTCCCTGCTTGTGCTCTCTTTCTCACTGTCAAATAAATAAAATCTTTCTTAAAAGTAAAAAAAAAATTCAGTATTATTAATTATAGTCATCTTACTATATAGTACATCCTTAGAATTCATTCATTTTATAGCTGAAAATTTGTGTCCTTTGACCACCATTCCCAATTTCTCCCAGGCCCCATCCCTGGCAACCACCATTCTGTTCTAGTTCTATGAGTTCAGTTTTATAGATTCCACATATAAGTGACAAAAGTGTATTTATCTTTCCATGTCTGACTTATTTTACTTACCATAATATCCTCAAGGTCCATCTGTGTTGTTGCAAAAAGGCAGAATTTTCTTCTTTTTATGACTGAATAATATTCATATATATTATAATATTTTTGTTATACACTCATCCTATAATGAACCCTTAGGTTGTTTCCATGCCTTGGCTATTATAAATAATGCTGCCATGAACTTAGGGGAGCAGATATCTCTCAAACATAATGATTTGATTTCCTCTGGATATGTACCTAGAAGTGGGATTGCTGGATCATATGGTGGTTCTATTTTTAATTTTGTTGAAGAACTTCCATACTGTTTTCCATGGTAGCTGAACTAATTTCCATTTTCACTAACATTGCACAAGACTCTAGACACAGATCAAAGTGCACCATGTTATATTGTTAACTATACATGCTATGTGGTACAGCGGATCTCTAGAACTTATTTATCTTGTGCAACAGTAATTTTGCACCCACTAAGCAACAATTTCCCATTTCTGGTTGTCCTCAGCCCCTACCCACCACTGTTCGATTCACTGCTTCTACGAGGAGTTTGACTGTTTTAGAGACCTCAAATGAGTGCAACTTTGCAGTATTTGTCCTTTTGTGACTAGGTTATTTAACTTACCAAAATGGAATATCTTCAAGGTTCATACATATCATAAATGGCAGGATTTCCTTTTCTTAAAGGCTGAATAATAATACATTGTATGTCTATTACCACATTTTCTTTATCCATTCATCTGTTAATTGACATTTGAATTATTGTCATACTTTAGCTTTTGTGAAAATTGCTGCAATGACAGACATCTCTTTGAGCACCAAACTTCAGTTCTTTCAGATATATATCCAGAAACAGGATTATTGGATCAATAGTAGTTTTACTGTTAACTTTTTGAGGGAACTCCATGATGTTTTCCATACTGGCTGCAGCATTATACATCCATTCTACACTCCCATCAACAGTACATAAGGATTTCCTCTTTTCCATATCCATGCCAATAGTTCTTGTCTTTTTTTAATAATAGTCATCCTAATGGGTGTGAGTTGATATATCAGTGTGGTTTTTCTTTATGTTTCACTGATGCTTATTGATGTTGACCATCTTTTCATAAACCTGGTGTCCATTAGTATGTCTTTGGAGAAAGGTCTACTTAAGTCCTATGTCCATCAAATCAGTTTTAAGTCAAGCTAGAATTAGCCTCAGTTACCCAGTCCTCTTTGTTCTCCCCTATTCCCAATATGCCACATTCTGATTTCTTTGAAAGAAACTTAATTTTAAAAATTTAGTTACAAAATGCTGAAAATAAGTTATATGATCCATATATAATTGGCTTGTCATATATTACCCTAGTACTATAATTATACTATATACTATATTTTACTATAATACAGTATAATTGTATAATACAGATTTTAAAATGTCCTCTTATGTTCAAATTTGCATATAGTAAAATAAGCTAAGCAGAATGTAAAGTCACTAGAATGTAAGTTCCATCAGTATGGATATATTGATTGCCAAGACCAAACATTTCTTTTCTTCTTTCTCCTTCTCTGCTCATCCCTCCATCTTGGTGTGAGTAGATGTTATAAAGTTGTATTTTTTGTAAAATCAATGAAAGCTCAGAGAAGTGATTACATTCTGGTGTTGGGGAGCTGGAGGGTAATTAGCTATTAATCAGCAATTTTTGGTATTTATGGAAGTTGGAGCAGCAAGATATACGTATAACTGTTTGACTACTGTGAAGCTGTTGAGGGGAAATAACACTAAACCCCAAGGGTTGAAAATCATCTTCTTGTGTGGAATTTAAGCAAATTAGGAAGGAAAAGATCATACCACAGGGAGTTATTTGCATATTCCCTTGAAGCCTGTACAACAGTGAGGGAATGGACAGTACATATCTAGTGATCTGCATTACTGAAGGATACCTCCATCAGCATTTTTAAAACTGGAAATTACAGAATGTAAGCCAAGCTAGCTTATTCAAAGAGAAAGTATTGATTCATTATATGAGACAGTCTAGGGTTAATCTAATGTCAGGAAAGGCAGACTCCAAGACCATTGATTATATTTTCTCTATCTTAGTTTCTTCATCTGCAAAATAGAAAAAAATAGCATTTATTTCATAGGTTGGTTATAAAAATTAAGTGAGTTGTCATACGTAATGTAAAGATACTTTTTTAAATCTACAGAATAATTTGGGTATGCACTGGTTTTCTTTCAGGAGAGACTATACTAATGAGGAAATGAAACATTTCAATGAAACTAAAATATAAAGACTTCAACACAATTAAAAAGGACCACTTTGAATGAAAAAGTCAATAAAACATTTAATAATTATGTTGTCTTCCTGAGATAGGAACCTCCTCCTTTGGGAATTGTGTTAAGAGGAATTCTAGGTCAATTTAATTTTTAAACCTGAAACACATTAAAGCATTTCATTTTAAGTTGTGCCCCACTGTTTAATATTCACAATCATTGGTATTTACAAATATGTAAATATGTGAGCAAAGAATGTGAATGAAACAGATGAGCAGGACGTATTTTCTAAAACTCTTAACAGCAATATCTCACATGGCATGTTCAACAAACAACAACCAAATAACACAAGCAGTAAGTCCGGCAAATGTTAAAGCCTATGCTCAAGTCACAAGCTAAGACTCAGTCAAGAGTAAAATCCCTTAAATTTTAGGCTTCCTTGTCCCAAACACATCACATCCCCTCTTTTACACTGATTACCCACTACCCCCCTTCCTTTTCATTTTAAGGAGAGTGGTTTCTGCCTGACCAAATTGGATTCCCCACATGTGGATTAATTCCGATCCCCTCCCAGTCTCATAAAAACATGTTCAACCTTTCTTCTCTCTACCTTTGTCATGTTCCTATAAATTCTCCTTCTCTATGTGCCTTTCTGCCTCCTGCTAATCATTGTATTAATTAATTATTAACTTTCCCATATTAAAAAACTATCCCTTCACCCTGCCTATATTGTGATCACGTCCTTTGTCTCTGTAACTTGACAAATTTCAGTACTTCACAAGACAGCTCATACTCAGTAGCTCCCAGTATCTCATTCCTCTTCCTTCACTACAGGTGGATTTCCATGTTCTCCACTTCAGCCTTGGACAATTTGCCTAGTAACTAGCCTTATGTATCTTTTTATGGATTTTTAATTTTACTTCCAGTAAAATTCATAGAGATTGTCATATTAATTCCAGGTGTACAATATATTGATTCAGCAATTCTATACATTACTCAATTATCTAGCCTTAGTTTTGCTATTTACAAAGAGAAATGTTACACATTTAGGGTTATTGTGAAGAGTTAGTGAAATAACATAAATGAATTTTTTATGTACAATGCCTGGCATTTTAGAAGCAAGGTAATAAATCTTCCTTAATTAATAATAATGGCATATTTAATGAATAAATTTAAAGTTATTCCTGTGAAATTTTACCAATAGAATGTAAGTAGAAACCTATGCATGAGAAATTGATAAGGCATGAAGGTGAGCATAGTTTCAGGAGTGAGTATTTATTTCCTGGTGGAGGTAGTATTTATTTCCTGGTGGAAACTTTGTTATTTCAGTAGACTGACACTTTATGAATCTCTTAGAATATCTAACTGCAGCAGAGACTAGTACCTGCCTATTAAGGATTCATGGTTCCTTATTTTTTCATACACATGCTCCTGAGAGCATCTACCCAGGCTGAGGCTGCATTTAGTACACTTAGGGGATGGCTTTGAACTGACATTTCCCCCAAACATTCTGAGCTAATGTGTGTGTGTGTGTGTGTGTGTGCATTTCCTGCCCTGGCATAATTAAGACGTAGGTAAGCTTCCCTTCACCTTTCCTCTCCCTTTTCGTTGTTGCCTAGAAACTCTCTGTTGAAAATAGCAGAGCCCAATTATGGGAGGTGCTTGGATTCTCGAATGATGAGGAACATCATCTGGCATATGCCAACATCTGGGAGTTGTGTGAAGGTGAGATAAATTCCTAGTGCATTAAATCTACAGAGATTTTTGGATGTGGCTGAGTTACAATAACTAATACATCTTCTGACCTTTTTGTGAGAGCATCCACGTTTTCATGAATTCGAGTACAGGAAAGTTTCTCTCTAAGGCAGTAAACATGACATTGATAACTCTATCTCAGTTGACCAATATAACATAGAACCAAGAGCTCTTAGATAAATTATTGAATTATTCTTTAACACTATATACCAATATTATCTATACAGTCTTAGATATTTGGACAGTTAAATGGAGCAATCTTGATTTCTTTTAACGCTATTTTCTAGGAGATACTGAACCCATATTTTGTCTAAACAAGGCCACTGTTAAGTAGCAGAGATTGAGTGTTACTTTCAAAAGAACAAATGTGCTTCTTACAGCAGGAAATTGAAATGGTAGAAATATGTTAGTTCACTGAAAACTCATCCAAATTGCCAAGGAGTGCAGTGAATGTAAAGCAGCGGACCATATAGTGGTTCATTAGCTTCTGTTTTCTCCAGTAAATTCCTATTGGTTATAGAAAGATGCCATAAATCCCATTTAAAAATAATGAGAAAATTGCAAATGTATATCATTTTCAAAATAAACAAATGTAAAATATAAGTTATATGTATTTCGTAGACTTACTGAGCTTTTATGCTTAGTTATGCAATCAGATAAAGAAAAAAAAAATTGTTTTTTTCTGAAGTGGGAGAATGGCATAGGACTCCTGGTCCCATATGTCATGTTATTTGTTTCTTTATTTTAATGTAGAAAAGTTATTCATGTAATTGAATTTTGTCAAATTAATTTGGTGCCTCATATTTACTGGGTGATTTCTCTTTTGAAAAACAATGAAGAGGACAGCCCAGGTGGCTCAGCGGTTTAGCACCACCTTCAACCCAGGGTGGACACCAGGGTCCTGGGATCGAGTCCCACATCAGGCTCCCTGCATGGAGCCTGCTTCTCCCTCTGCCTGTGTCTCTGTCTCTCTCTCTCTCCTGTGTTTCTCATGAATAAATAAATAAAATCTTAAAAAAAAAAAAAACAATGAAGAGTTTTATGCTTGCTTCAGAGTAATGGGTTTTCCACAAAGTACTTTCTAGAATGGAAAGAAACAAATAGATGAGAACCAAATAAACCTCATTTTATCCATAATGCTTTTGTTCACAGACCCTCTGCTCCTAAGAAAAGGATCTCCCCTATATTCCATCTGGGTAATGCATTTCATGTGTTCTTTTCACCACCATTTTTGAGTTTTCGTCTATTTTCTCATCATGTGGCAATTACCTCATTGTTTGTTAATTTTGATTTTTTCATGAATGGCAAATTTTAACAGTAACTTTAAATATATATAGTTGCTTTTCATATATCAAAGATAGACATGTCTGGAAATCATATAAAATTATTAGGTTATCAGGACACAATATTAATAGGTGATATTTTGAAAAAGCTCACATATCTATACAAATAAAAATGTTACCAAGCAGGGAATAGAGGGATCATTTTGCTACAGTTTATATAATTATATGACTTGCCATTGTGAAAATATAAAAAATAAACCAGGCCGAAATCATATAAGGTAGAATAGAAAAAATAAAATGACGAAACCAACAGCTATCATATTTATCAGATATTTATCAGAAAACTGATATATATCTAATCATGTATTTAGAGAACTTTAAAAAAATAAATATGCAATATTTTTTATGGAAAGCATTGCTACATTTAAAACTCAAATCTAATGCTAAACAGAAAGTAAAAATTTAAATTTGATTTGCTTTTATGAAACTTGAGTATTTCAAAACTCATTAACACATCTATCTCTTTTTTTGGCCTGAAAGTATGCTGTATGTTTTGTGTTCATTAATTTCTCAAGCACTTTGACTGATCAATTGATTGATGCATGTATTGAGGTTTTGCTACATTAAAGTTACAGCGTAATTTTAGATCTAGCCTTCAGTTTAGAGAAAATACAGAAGAAAGAAAAGTCAAACAACATCTTCAGAACCAACGAGACAGAAAATATGGCGCATTCTACAAAACAGTTAATATGGTCCCTGAACAAATCAATGTAAATTTTTAAAATAGGAACTGTTCTAGAGTGGGACCAAAAAATAATTTTGAGTATCCTGATTGAGGAATGTTGGAAAAGAAAAGAAAAGCTTTACAGAAGACACTTGATACATAATTTGCGACATTTAAACATTTCAATTCTGCAACAGAAGCCATTAAAGAATTATTGCTAATATTCTCCATTGTGGTAACATTGTTTTATTTAGGTGAAATAACATTCTTTTTTTTCAAAACTTTTTTTTTTTTTTTTTTTTTTTAAGATTTTATTTATTTATTCATGATACTCACACAGAGAGAGAGAGAGGCAGAGACATAGGCAGAGGGAGAAGCAGGCTCCATGCACCGGGAGCCCGATGTGGGATTCGATCCCGGGTCTCCATGATCGCGCCCTGGGCCAAAGGCAGACGCCAAACCGCTGCGCCACCCAGGGATCCCACATTCTTTTTTTTTTCAAAGACACATACTGAAGGGCTTAGGAAAGAAGTGCTGTGTCCACAATTTCCTTTGAAGTGGCTCAGCAAAATACACACACATACACATGTGCACAATATACATATGATGGCAAGATATGCCATATTGTTGAATGTAGATGGTGGAAATGTGAATAAATATCATATTATTTATGATACTTTTAAAATTTTTTTATAAAAGCAAGAAAAATTATAAAGTCACTGCTTATGAGTTGAAACTAGAATGTTGAAAATGGGAAAAACTCTCTGTCAAGTAACTCACAGAGCACATGCCAAACTTATGCTTAACATACTTGCAACAGCCATTATTAACATTTTAAGATAAGTTCTGAGATTCTACACTAGTAAACAATTGTACCTGAACTTTTCAAGATGCCTCCTTCCACATTGCCCAATGGTGAGCCAATCCACGTGACTGTCATTGGCCTCTCTCTCTAAGGGTCAGGAGCAACCCAGACCCTTAAATTTTTAATGATTTTGTTTCCATTTTCATTCATAATTCTAGATAAAATTATCAGAAGACATAGCTTTATGAATTTTTTTTTTTACAATACAAGCCTTGTAACTCTTAAGTCTCCCTTAATTTGGGATATCTTATCAGTATTTTCATCAGCTTCATCTTGGTCTATTGATCCCTAGATGCATGCTACAACAGGGATATTCTTACTGTAAAGTATTTTAGTGTACAGAAACATGAATGCAAATGGAAGCATTCTTTTCCCTCCAAGTTACTATTTATACACTCTCTGAAGAGAGTCATGCCTCTATGTAATTAGGTAAGTTTCTACACAGGGCAAGTGTTGGAAGCAAGACTGAAGCAGGTTATTGAAAATCCTTCGTAAAGATGTAGAATCAAAACTGAATGTGAACCAAAATATCATTATGAAATCTCTCATGAAAATATTTAAATATAATTAATCAATATAGGTATTATATGTAAATGTAAACATAATTAAAAGTACAACTTTATTGGTTAATGATCAGGACTGGATATTATTAGTCTTATGTGCTTATGATAAAAATGGTGATAAACAAATGCAAAATTATGTAATCTTGGAATACATGTAACAAACGTAATGTGATAAATGGAAGAGTAAATAAAATCCATCTTAAAATAGCCAAACAATTATGCCACTCATAGTCATGGATAAATTCCAAGATTCAATTTGTTTTTCTTTGCAATATTTCAAAGCTTGACTGTAATCAAATAGCTAATTGATTTTAAGGACTTTTTTCCTTTAGTGTTCACACCGGTATATCAATATTAAATTATTCAATTAGTATTTCAAAAATACTTGGCTCATGCAGAATATATAGGAAGGAGAGTGTGAGCTTAATCCATTTTCGATTAGAAGATTTTGTTGGAAAAGTGTCATTTGTTTTCAGTCACATTTTCATAATGGAAATTGGTTCCTGTCCCTAATCTGACTTAATGGAAAGGAAGATCAAGTTCTTGACATATCTGATAGGATATCAACACAATTTGCTGGAACACTTGCCACTTGATGATGAAACTGTCAGAACTGTACTAATGAGAAAGGGATGCTTTGATTAGATGCCTTGTTGAATGTTAATTATGCAGTTAGGAAAATAGAGAGTTTATATGCTGACATGAAATTCCTAGTAGAATAAAATGGATTCATAAAGGGCCAGCAAGTCAAGCTAAAGCAAAGTTCATTTATCTCATATATTGGCCAAATAAATATCTTCAGTATGACCTTAAGAACTCATATAATTTGCTAGTATCGATAGACCCCATCCCTCCAGATTCCCAGCTTTAATGCTTGGGAGGGTAAATTTTAGTAATGTTGGCTGCATACTCTAAGAGGACCAGTTGCAAGTTAGCGTGGGGTCAGAGATAAACAATTAAGGTGAAATATCTACCAACTATGGTACATAAGAAATCCATAAAGTGCTATGATAAGTTTTAACACACAAATATATGTTAGCTACCTTCAAATACTTGAAACTCTCTCATGTAGAAGAGAGACCAGGCTTATTCATTGTTGGGGTAAATTTACAAACATGACTTGTACCACAGATGCAGCTGTTCAACAATGGAAAGAATAGAAGAGATTCTAAAAGAATCAAATCTTGACATTTGCAATGATGTGGCTGGAACTAGAGGGTATCATGCTAAGCGAAATAAGTAAGTCAGAGAAAGACAAATACCATATGATTTAACTCATATGTGGAATTTAAGAAGCAAAACTGGGGAACATAGGGGAAGGGGAGGAAGAATAAGACAAAACCAGAGAGAGAGAGAGACAAACCATAGAAAACTTTTAACCATAGAGAATAATCTAAAGGTTGCTGTAGGAGAGGTAGATGTGGGGTGGGGTAAGTGGGTGATGGGCATTAAGGAGGGCACTTGATGTAATGAGCATTGAGTCTAACATGCAACTGATGAATCACTAGATTCTACACTGAAATTAATAATACACTATATGTTAACAAACTTGAACTTAAATAACACCCCCCAAAATGAGGCTCAAAATATTAATTTATTTTTGAAATTACAAAAGAAAAAGAGAGAGAGAGATTCTATGTTAGGACAGTCTCCCCTAAGTTAAATCTGATTCCTTTGAATTTGATTTTCCATGATTTGCTGCAATTAATAATCATGTTTCTGTAAATTACAGTAATATTGACATATGCTATTAAAGTACATTTGAAGTAACTTAGTCAACTGTTAGCTTCAAGGGACTATTATATAATTACCAGAAATTTTGTATTTGGTTTCATCCAAAAATTTCTCTTTGACCCATTAAAATAATTTTATCTATTAGGAACTAATCCTACTGGTTGTGGTACAATAAAGTGGGAGGTGATAACAAGGCCATTTTTTATTTTATAATCATTCCAGAAGGACAATAAGATTGTATCTGTTGAAAGACAGAGGCAATTTTCTAGTTAATTTAATTTGTAAGCCACTTTTACTTGACATTTCAGGTAACTTGGGAAAAAGCTATTTTATTTTCATTTTTAATTGTAGAAACATGAAGTCACTTGAATACTGCACCTTTACTTTGTTGCCGAAGCTTTAATCAACTTGGATAATTTGATAATATTGTGTCTACATAGAGAGATTTTTGCATGCATGCCCATGAATGTTTTATTCTTGTTACTCTTGGTAATGTCTGAAATCTGAAGGACTATGTAATAATCCCCATATAATATCTACATGTACACCTAATGCAGCAGTTCCATTTACGTATTCCACAAACAGTAATTATTTTCATAGAATGCACTTAATTAACTCCATCCCACTGCAGAAATCTCATCTAGAGGAGATGATGAAACTCAGTTAATTGCAATCTGAGAGAGTATGTGCCTTAAACAGGTGCAACCTCCTACATCTATTTTGTGACTCTGTTTATGAATAAACATAAATTTTAGGATATCATGTTTAGTCTCGTTCTATCCTGTTCTATACACAAATGATAATTTATGGGTGTTTTCATCCAAGACTTTGGTTATTGGCGTCAGGCTATTATTAGAAAAATAGGCAAAATTAAATCATGTAACATAACCTACAAGAGGTATTTATAGGTCTTTTAATTTAAGCAAATTCCCTATCAGTGCCTGTTTTTAACTTAGAATGAAAGAAATCAAATCAGTCTACTCTAAAGTCATGGCTGGCGAATTGTTATAGCTTAATACATTTGGCAAATGTTTCTAAATTCCTTGCAGTATAGGACATTGGAAGAAATTGAAATCATTCTTCCATAGGGAGTTGGAAGCATTTTAAATGCTTTTCAACATCTATAAAACTCTATAACTTATCAATTTTATAGTGTGTTCAATATTTTGACCTTACAAAGTATACCTTCTAGAGCAGAGCATATCATCAACAACTTTATTTAATTTTGTGTATAAGTGGAACAAAAAGAAAGAAATGATACATAATATATTTTGTAATGTGAATAAATAGTTTAGTTACTGGCCCTGGAACAGTCTCAGAAGTTACAGTATGATTTGTATCCTCCATATGCAATTTAAAAAATTAGCAAACACCCAAAGCAAAGGGAAAACGATTTAAAACAAAAGCAAAGCAAACCAACACACACACACAAACACAGAATTATAAATAACTATAACAAAGTCCAAGAAAATCTTGATATTCCCATAGAGATAAGTTAGAATATTTTTAAAATTTCAAACTATTTTCTAAGCATTTGTTTTGATGATGTGGCTTTGTTGGCTCTATGGCCTGTATTAGCCTATATGGTATAAAGGATTCTAAAATAGCACCCACAATTCCTTGTCCTCTGCTCTCCATGTACACCAATATGATGGATTTTATTTCTATGATTAAATTATAAGACACAGTTAAAGAAGATTATCCACGTGGGCTTAACTTCATCAAAAGTCTCTTAGTAAGCAGGGTTTCTTCCCCTAACCTTAATGCCAAACCTAAAACTAACCCTGTGGAGAAGTCTCTGAAATGCAGGATACCAAGCACGTACTCTCACCCTGAGCCTAATCCTAACCATAACCTTGGCCATAACCCTAACCCTAATCCTAACCCTAGATCTGAGAAGAAAAGAAGATGTGGTACGGAATATTACTCAGACATAAACACACACAAAAAAAAGATTGAAATCCTGATGTTTGCAATGACATGGATAGTGCTAGAGAGTAAGTATTCTATGAAGCAAGAGAAGCTAGTCAGAGAGACAAATGCCATGTTTTCACTCATATGGAATTTACTAAACAAAACAAGTGAGCAAAGGGGGTTAAAAAAAGAGTGAAGCAAGCCAAGAAACAGACTCTTAACTACAGAGAACACATATGATGGTCACAGGGGGGAGGTCGGGGGTGGGGTGGGGCAGATAGTAGATGGGGAATAAGGAATGCACTTGAGAGGAGCAGAGGTGTTCTATGGAAGTGTGAAATCACTACACTGTACACCTGAAAATGATATTACACTATATGTCAACTAACTGGAATTTAAATAAAAACTTAAGAAAAAAGAAGAAGCAGGGAATTTTCTCTGGCAGGTAGAAGCAAAATAAGAAGTTGGAGATTCAATGCATGAGAGTTCCATATGCTATTGCTGTCTGATGTCAGGGGGTCATATAGCAATATAAGGAGCATTTTCCCCAGAGCCTCCAGATGAGAAGTCAAAATGGCCAACACCTTGATTTGAGCCTGAGACCCTAAGCACTGAACCCAGGCAAGCCCACTAGACCTCTGACCCACAGAGTGTGAGCTAAAATACAGAGATATTTTTTAAAGACACTAAGTTTGTGCCAGCCAAAAAAATGATAGCTATAAAAATCACAGAAAAAAAGCAATCACAGCTGATATTACCAAACCACAGAGTGTCTGCTACTATAGGCCCAGGCATTAGTTTTCTAACTTACTTTATTAGCATTATTCACTTTTGAGATGAAAATCTGGCATGGACTGTTAATACACATCATAAATACACATGTATCACTATACCTGAATTGAGACAAGTTTGCCTGGATTAAGGCAGGTTCTGTTCAATATGAACTTAACACAAATATTTCACTACTAATCCGTGCCAAGTCCTATGTTATTCTTTATTCTCAATACTTGGTACTCTGTACAATATTCTCCAAAATTCAGGTAATACATGTTATGAGAAATAACAAGCAATGTGATAAAGAATAATTAGCATTCCACTTGCATGAGGAATCTAAAATACCAAACAAATGAACAAACAAGCAAACAAAAAGCAGAATCAGACCTATAAATACAGAACACACTGGTGGTGGCCACAGGAAAGAGGGGCAGGGGGATGCGCAAAATTGATGAAGGGGAGTGGGAGATATGGGCTTCCAGTTATAGAGTGAGTAAGTCATGGGAATAAAAGGCTCACTGTAGGGAATAAAGTGAGTGGTGTTATAATAATGTTGTATGGTGACAGATGGCAGCTACCCCTCTGGTGAGCAAAGAGTAACATGCTGAGTTGTGGAATCTCTGCGTTGTACACCTGAAACTAATGTAACATCGTGTGACACCTATACTCAAATAAATTTAAAAAGAGAGAGAGAGAGAAAGCAGCATTTAGAGGGACCACTTTCGATGGAATGATCAAGGAAAGCCTGGGAGAGAAAGTAATATTCAAGCTGGAATCTAAGTATTGACATGAAGTAACCGGGCAAATCTAGGGGTAGCACATTCCAGGAAATCTTTTGTCCTTCACCGAAAGATAGCTCACTACAAATCCTTATCCCATAAAATATCTTCAAAAACCACTGGTTCAAGACAAGAAATAATTACAGTTAATAGTTACAAAATAAATGTTTTTCTCCAGAACCAAACACAATTGAGGTCACCGAATGATTCATCATTGACTAGTACATTGTCCTCACGGGCCCATGCATGCCATCACTCTCTCAAGGTTCTCACTGGTTCAGCTGGAAAGGAGTGTCCAGGACGATTCACAACTGGGAGTGTGGTCCTGGTCAGCATGTACTCAATAGAGTATGGACAAATAGGGTCACACCAAAAGATTCTAAATTGGGTAATACAGACAAAATGGCAGCTCTGAGAAGATTAACACTGAAAGGAGGACTCTCTTACTGAATGCACCGTGAAAATATTTTTTTCCCATGCCCCCTATTCCACTTGAGAAGAAGTAAATCATGCTTATCATTGTGAGATTTACTGTGATTTCATCAGGTTTTGAGTAAAAAGGCTGGACACTTGTCCTACTCACTTAGCTCCTTCATACTAGGTAGGATTCACACCATCCTAAAGGGGAAACTTTTATCCCTGGAGCAAATTCCCTATTATATTATCCTAGTGGGTAAAGCAAGCTAAGAGAATTTCCCCTTTGACTTTCCTTTACAGAGTTTGCTCTCTGTGGCTCTTTGTGTAAATGCATATTGAATAGTTTTTATCACAGCTATTGATTGATACAGCTGACCCCTTACCCCACATGCCTGTGCATGTTTCCAAGGCAAAGGCAGTATCAGTTGGGTTTGTACCAGGATCCAGGGTAGCAGTGTAACAACACATGCTTGTTAAATGAAGAAACCCAATTGGTGCTGTAATGCTATTAGCTGATGACGGCCCCTTATGTGTTCCTTTCATGACAATGGGGATGGGCATAGACTCGGCCTTTAATACAAGTGTGGAGGCTGAATGAAGATAATGTGGACAAATATGAATCTTCTGGGGTTTTTTTTTCCTATCAAGTTTGCTTAAAAAATATAGATAAATATTTCTTTCTATATGTTTAAGTAGGGAAGGATGATATAGGGAATTATGAGCAAGCCAGAAATAGGAATTGCAAGAACTGGGTATGTGTATGTGACACATACATACGCTACAGACACACAGTTACCTGTGCATGGCCATGTGAGAATGAACATCTCTGTGTCTTTTGGTAACAAGAAGTACTGGATTTCGTTTCTAATCCCAAAGTATGTACATGGAGCTGCATTTACTCTTGTTCATAATGGAGCCTGTTTTAACTAACCTTCACTTGGAGCTGGGGAGGAGAAGGAGGAGCAATTCAGAAATCGGGAACTATTTCAAATATATAGAACCAGATGTGTTGAGAAATATGAGAAAGTGGTCGAGGATTGTCTTATTTTTAGGCAGTGCAGGGCAGATCTCGGGTGTCCTTCCTGGGAAACAGAAAAGAGATGCTGACTGCTGTCTAAAGAGCAGAGTATTTCGTAAACTCCGCAATGTCGGCTATTAAAGCACTTATTTTCCACATAAATAAGGCATCGTGCATTTCTTTCTTGTTTCTCATTTTTGTTTGAAATATCTCTGATTTCCACTGTTTGCCACATGTTAGCCTCTCAAAACCGCAGTGCTTGAAATTCCCTCAAAGGGAATTTCTGGCAGAATGATCCACTAATACTAATGCCGAGGGAAAAGTAATGCTTGTGTCAAAGCTATAGAGCAGAATACAATTAAGTGAGACAGCCTGTATATTATAAAATGAGAAATAGATTTTTTCATTATTTTAAACCTTCTCTATTTCAAAGCAGGATTTATTAGCCATTGTTTTATTTTCTGTGAGATCTACAGACTGCCATGGATCAATGAGAAAACAGACATCAGCCTCGGCATCATCAATTTCACCTACATGTTGTTATTGTAAAATTCCCATCGATAATAGATTGTTTTAATTAAGGACAAAAAATCAGGGCATCGCGTGTAATTTGTACACACTTGAATTTTTCTCTTGGAAGTTTTTTTTTTTTTTTAGATCATCCAAAACAATACGTGTAGATACTAGAAAATGTGGAACATACAGAAAAGGGTGACGAGACACAGAGTACCCAAGAGTTGACACACAAACTTGGACAAGAAATATGCCATCTCTTGATGCATTGGCTCCACAACTCAGCACACTAACTAAAAACTTAACCTGTCCCCTAGGGTCACACTATAGTTTTGGTAGATCTTTCCTGAAGCGAGATGGGGAGTGGTTCTGGAAAATTGTAATCTGTCCACACAAGTTACCACTGAGGCTTTCATTGTCCCATGAGAAGAGTCCATTAGGCCAGCACTTTGGTGCTGATTCTCCACACTCATTGAACAAGGTGACTTTTTATAGGGCTGTTTCCGGTCCTTTCTTACTGAGCCTGGCCACTCTTTCCAAGATCCTCACCTATCATCGAAAGGCAGCCAGCTAACCAGTCTTGTCCCCACCCGCCCCCATTCTCTCTTGATGTTTCAGCTTTTCAACTGTCATCTTCAAGTTGGAAGGAAGATTCTTTATTCTCTCTTCTTCGGTAAACCCACTTCACATGTCTTTGTGTAAAGTATTCTCCCCAGACCTCCTAGAATCTTTTATTTTATCCTGAGTTCTACATGAATATTTTTGCCTGCGTCTTCTGGAGTATTGATTCTTCGGGGTGATTGCTCTCCCTTTCTTTCCTGGCTCCATTTCCCAGGAAGTTAACATTTTAGTACAAGCATAATGTACAATAGTTGCAGATAGAGCTTTGATCTGTGTTACATTAAGTAAGGATTTTATTTGGGGACTGTAATATGGGCTGGTTCTCAAGCTTCCTGTTGGAAACTTTTCATCCTTGGAGTCATTTTCTTCTCTCAAACTCTGGGACACACGGACATCTCTGCTTATATTTGGCTATGAGAGAGTGATGAGTGGAGGGCAGTTGTTATATCCCTGTTCAGTTTCCTTCAGGTAGGTGACAATTTCCTGTTTTCACCCATTTCATGGCTTTCCACTATCACATGCTAAAAAACACCATGGTGCCAGCAAAGTTTAGGCTTTTGTGGAACCTGAGGTATTTCTCTCTTTGGCCTATTGCCGCATCCTAAACATCCAACTTCTGTGTCATCTGCACTGGTACTTGTGTGTTCTCTCTATGAAACTGTCATAAAGGCTCAATTTTCAATATAAGAAATATGTTAGCAATTATCACTCTTGTTATGAAAATAATAGTCACCAATGGGAAAACATGATAAACACTTTGATATCCCAGTATTTATGTATATTACATAACTCAGGTAAAAATTATAAATTTATGTGTAATTTTGTATTTATTTTATGACAATAGTGTAACAGCGGGTGCAAAACAAACAAAAGATTAGCTAGCAAAGCATTTTTTAAAAATAAATAATTCTCAATTTTTAAAAAAAATAGAGTTTCATATTTTTTTTTCTTGAAAAAGGAATTGGCAGCATTAGATCTGAATTTGAGTCTTGGAATTCTTGATAATAATGTAGGGATAGCAGTCCCTTCTTGTTGGAGCATGTCATGATTTCCCTAATTTAGCACATCCCCCATGGGTGATTTTCATTCATTTACTTTATCTGCCTGTCCCATAGAGTTATTTGGGATTCCTGTTACTCACAGTTTTCTATAAAATTAAATGTCCTTCATGAAAATAACACATAATGTATTATAATGTCCTACATCATTCCCTATTTATATATATATAAAGCAGTGGTTTTTGGTGTGGGTTGGAGGTCTTTGCTTTGCCAGGAGACATCTGACAATGTTTGGAGACATTGTTGCCCATGCAACTGTTGGGGTTGGTGGATGATTATATTAGAACCTTAAGGATTGAAGCCAGGGCTGCTGCAAAACATCCCATGAAGTATGGGAGACCCCACAACGAGGGATAATCCAACTCAAACAATTGTACCATTGAAAAATCCTAAACATAAAAAAGAAAATCCTAAACATAAATATTGTACATATAATGATCAAACATTTTAAAGTACTAAAGTAGATTTATACAAAGATCAAAGGATATGGGCAGACTTTATGTCATTGATGGCCACTGTCAAATTTCTCTCAAGACTTTTCCCATAGACACTGCTTTAAATTCATATTTATTTATTTAATTAAAAAACTCATGAATAAATACAAAATAGAGTGTAATAGAATTGGAGAAAGAATAAAATCTCAGGTACATAATCTTGCCTTGATGTATTTCTGAGCATAAGAATGTCTTTGAAGTACAAACTTTTCCTGTACCTTCTTTACAATGTTGAGGACACACTTCAAGTTCAATAAATATTTAATCACGATAATGGGACATTTTGAGGCTGCCTGCTAGAAAAACATTATAGTAAGCAGTTCAGTGTTAATTAGCATTCATGGGCATTAACAATGCCCGGGGACTACACATAAGCTGAGAAGTTATGACATATTTTAAAAAGTAATTTCAAAATAATATTAAAGACTCCCCTTTCCGTTAGCTTTTTTTCTCCTATTTAAAAAAATATTTTATTTTTTTCCCCGAATAATGAAGTTCTGAATGTTCTGAAATGAGATTCAGGAATTAAAATTATCAGAGATAAAATTTCAAAAATATGCACTTTACATAGCTAAGGAAATTGAGGGTTAGAGAGAGACATTTCAGCTTGACTTATTACTTTGCCAAAACCCTGATGTGGACTCAAATGAATATAAATTAAATTCAAATGGGGTGAAGTGTGGCCCAGCGTAGGAGACATTGAATGAAGCAACAGCCAGGGACAAGGAGTCAGAGCCAGAGCAAAGTGAGGATGGTGTTGGGAAGGGGATGGTCAGGGACACTGCATGGCATGCTAAAGCTCAAAAAGGTTACAGGGGAGGGATCTTGGGGACAGGGGTTGGGTTAGAAAGGCATCCATATAAGTGGGGAATAGTGGTGGTGGTGGCCTGGTTACATGTGTCGTAGCTGAGGTGGAGCGAGGTGGGTATTGTGCAGGAGGGCAGTGGTTCTTTCTATCAGGTGTGGGCACCCATATCTGTGGAGTCATAGTGGCAGCAGCAGCCCAGCATAGTGAGTCATTGTGTGGAGTCATTGTGTGAAATACTAGAGCATGTACAGGGATAGAGGGCTCACCTGTGGTGAAGGGAATGGCAGATGGTCAGAAGACCGCAGATTGTTCACATATAGGCAGATTAAATAAGAAAATATGCTAAGGATAATAGAAGCAGAATTTCTGACTGTCATGGAAGGAATTTGCAAATATGTGAAGGGAGAAAAGTGCAACAAATCCTCTATGGAAGATTGAAATAGAAAGTATTAGTGTAGCTCAAAAGTTTCAGTATATATAGATAGATATTAAAATTAATTCAGATGCGTGCATGTGATGCAGGTTGACCGAGAGAGTCTTAGAGCAGCAATACCTCAGGAGCTGTGAGCAAACCTATCACCCAGATCTCAGTTTCCAATTTTGTTTCTCCTCCAAAAGTAATGAAACTATTGGTAAATTACAGAGCTGGTGTACAAAATAAACAAGATGATGTTTGAGCAGCTGAGTCATGCCTAAGAGGAAGTGAGTACTGAGAGAATAATGGCATAGTGAAGAGTTATTCACTGGTCTAGCTGAAGACAATCTAAGATACTATTAATTAATAATAGTGATGAATTGTAAAGCATTGAATAAAATAGGAATACATGTGTCCATTCTGATAAAAACACATAAACAAGGGGAGGAGGTGGGGGGGGCAAATGGGCGGTGGACATTTAGAAGGGCACGTGATGTGATGAGTGCTGGGTGTTGTGTAAGACTGAGGAATCGCTGACTTTCACCTCTGAAACTAATAACATATTATATGTTAATTGAGTTTAAATAGAATTTAAAAATACATGAACAAATTAAACAAATAAATGAGAAAACATAGAGAAGAAAGTTTTTCCTTAGGGTGAAATGCCATCTAATAAAAGTGAAAAAATGATCAATTTACAATCAAAATGGACAGGTGTCAAAGTAATAATTCAGCCAAGTACCATCAGTAGATGCTAAAATAAGAGAAGTGGGATAAGATATTGGATGTTTACATAATGACAAAATACTTCCCCACAAAATACTTATTAATTACAAAAGTGAGAAAAATAATATTTCCAAGGAGAAACACTAAAAGGGTTTTTTATTCAAGTAATAACATTTAATATGGGAAAAAAAAGCTGTTGAAATTTGAGACAAATCAAAATCATACCACGTGATAACATACAATGATACCAACTTGAATATCATCATGGAAAAACATTAAACCAAATGTAAGGATGTTTCACAAAATAACTGGTCTATAATTTTAAAAATAAGTCCTGAAAATCAAGGAAGATTAAGGTATTCCAGATTGAAATAGACCGAAAGGATATGACGGCTACATGTGACACATTTTGGAATAGATTGTTTTGCTATAATAGAGATTATTAAGAGAATAGGAAAACTGAAATAATTCTGTGAATTGTTTGATATCACTTTAGTTTCCACTTTACACGAATGGTGTATTATAGAGGATACTTACATTCAAATAGTTACATGGCAACTTACATTCAAATAGTTTATGACAAATAATTATTATTCTTGCAACTTTTGGTAGGTTTCAAATTATTTAAAAATACATATTTTCTTTATGAATAAAATTTAAATTTCTTGAAGTGTATCATGCTAAGAAATGTAGCTGACAGAAATAATGCTTATCTTTCACTTAGTAATATGCATTTAAGGTTACTCCATGTCTTTTCATGGCTTGATAGTTCATTTCTTTTTAGGGATGAGTGATATTCTGTTGTTTTGGATGTACCACAGTTTATTTATCCATTCACCTACTGCAGGACATCTTGGTTGGTTCCAAGTTGGGGCCATTAGGCATAAAGCTTCTGTGAACATCCACGTGCAGATTTTTGTGTGGATGTAACTTTTCAACCCCTTTGGGGAAATACCAAGGTATGCAAATGTTGGATCATATGGTAAGAGTATGTTTAGTTTTGTAAAAACACTTCCAAGGTGACTGTACCATTTTGCATCCCCACTAGCAAGGAATGAGAATTCCTGCTGCTTCACATCCTTGTCAACACTTGGTAGTCTCAGTTTCCTGTACTTTAGACAATCGAATGGGTATGTGGCAATATCCTATTGTATTTCTTATTTTGAAAAACACATTAGTAGGCACTTAAAGCACCATGAAGGGATGTGCAATGTTTTCCAAGGAAAAACAAAATAAAACCAGATCAAAAGTGATTAAATGTAAATGCTAAAATGTATAGCAGTAAAGCGAGATACTATATGCTAGTTACAGACTTTCAGAAATACTAACCAAAAAAAATAAATTAAATTATTTAATAACAGAGGAATAAACTAGAGAATTTGAACACAAATGTATTTGTTTTAATCATGTGGAAAAGCAGGATGAACTCCTACCCAAAATTTGGTACAGATATTGAGAATAATTGCTAAGGAATGAAAAGCAGCAACTGTCCACTGAGCTCCATCCTGTATGATGGTGGTAATGCCTTCCGGGACACTCTTGTTGACTCACTTGATCAGAAGGGGCTCGCAGTGGGCCAAGAGGTTTGGAAGAAGGCTCAGCTTCTTCAGGATCGTGGCAGCTGACAGTAGAGTAAGGACAAAAGTGACCTTCCCCTCCTGCAAGTGGGAGGGCCTAGCTGTATCAGAGGGCCTAGCTTTGAGTCTATCCCATAGCAAGAGGGTTTTAGCGGCCTTGCTGAGTCTGTAGGGTACTGCTTTCATGACCTAAGCAGGGCAATAAGCAGCAGAGTATGGAGTATCACAGGTTCAGGGCTTGTGATAGTCTGTTTTCAAGAGAACCCAGTTTTGTGATTAACAATTGCTGCTTTAATGGTGTGTAGCCCAGGGATGAGGAGGGCCCTTTCTTGCATCAGAAATTTATGGACAACTTCTAGATACCATGAATGATCCAGAGATTCCTGGAGACATGAGAAGATGTTACTAAAACACTTTCAGAACAGTAGTCTCTGTGGCCATTGATGTGCTGCCTATTGTATTGTAATTTGGATTTCTGGAGACTTTTGTTGGAGGAAGACCCATTCAGAGTGGATCAAATCGCCAGTAACAGTGCAAATAAGCTTAGCTCAAATTTGTAAATGAGGAATTTGTTGCCTTGTAAGTCAGAAAGAGTGGTGGTGTTAAAGAAAGTCAACAGCTGTTTCTTGGCAGTGTCAAGGAGGGAAGAGCCCTCAGTTTACCCACAATTTAACTGAGGTGGAAGGGTGTTGCATGATGTGTGGGGCAATGGCTTACCCCCCCCCCTTTTTTTTTAGCTCCTTGTCAATAAGTTTATGTTCTGAAGGAGCAATGTCAAATGAATAAAGACACCTTGGTCTTCAGAGGATATCACCAATGTAATGTCTAACTATGCTCCCAGAGAAAGTTGAATTGCAGGTAAGATCTTTCCTACAAACACTGTGTGCGAGACTGCTGAGGTACCTATAAGTAGACAGGTGAAGGCTGTCTTATATCCCTTTGGAGATGAAGGCAAACTGGCTAAGAGGTTTTTGAAAAAGGTATGAAATAGAACACATTAGCCAAATCTGTAAGGGAAAATATGTATTGATTTCAGAATGGAGTCAGTAATTTCAAAATATTCTGTAAGGAGACCTTAATGGGTAGAGCTATAGCATTAAGTTGGCTAAAACGCATGAACTGACAACCTTCAAGTTCTCAGTTAATACGGGGGTTCAAATTGCAGTTATAAGTTGGAATTTCACTAAATTTCTCTGTGGTCAAACATTTTATTACTGCTTTCATAGATTTTAAGTTTAACATTAAAAGTATTTTTTTTTTTTACCCTAGGCATATTCAAAAAGCTAAAGCATTAATTTGATTCTCTTTTTAACTTGCACACTTGAAATTTGGTTTTGGTGCCAAGCCTAATAACACCACACACATACCAAGACAATATTAAAAGGTTTATTACTTACATAATTGAGGGTTTCTGGGGAGAATAAGGCATCTTTCCAAAGATGTTCCAAAACTGACTGGGAAGAGCAGTCATAGAAGACTGGCTTGGTGCTGTTACTGTGTTATGAGGATTCTCACACCAGCAGGTACTTGCTGTTTGAATCTCTTCCCAATGCCAAAGTCTTTCTTACCAGGTGCCTAGATGTGGGACAGAATGATAAGAAAGAGGAATGAGGCTCAAAGCTTCCGGTAGCCAGATACCAAAAAATGGAATCCATCTCCTTAGGATAGTATAGTGAATTTCTATTTAAAACCATAGTTCACAATTTTTGTTGTGAATTCATCAAACTCATCAAATATAATGAGTTAATTGTCACATGATAGAAAAAGGCAATGCTCTCTGAACCATCTGGAATGACTTCTGATTCTGTGGATAAGATGTGGTGTTTGAGATTTTTCCCAAAGGGCAAATTCAGTGAGCATTTTACAAAAATACCAGTCAATATATCTAGGCAGGAGTTTGGATGCAATTGTTGCCCTCAGGTACCTATAGCCTAGAAAAAGAGACAGAACAGAACAGAACAAAACAAAACAAAACAAAACAAAACAAAAAAACAAAGCTGTCCCAACAGAAAGAGACATAACAAAGTCTCGTATACTTACTATATAAGCAGAGAAGAGAGAATTCTGTACCAGCAAACATGGTCAAAACGTGCTTGATAGGGAAGGAAACATCTAGGATGTAACTTTCATGAGTAGAAGCCTTTAAGCCAAGATGCCTACATTTGGTAGAGGCTACATTATATATAAATAGTCCTTCATTCTCTATATGAAAGAAGGAAGGGGATAATAAAATATTGGTCAGACACATAGTGCAAACTCTGTTCTCAGTGATCTCTTTTGTCTCTTTTCTCTGAAATTCTCCTGTAGTATAGCCAGCCATGAAAAATGGTACTTTTAAATCTTCTGACTCGAATTTCCACAGATAATATAATTGCTCTGTTGAATTCTATTTATGTGAAAAACCACAATATCAAGTCATTCTATATACTCTTCGTAATATAAGAAGAGTGTTTAATTTTCCTGTATTTGCATACTAGGTGTACTAAATTTAATATAGTTTAAGATTTCATGTTTTAAAAGTTTTTATTTATTTATTTGAGAAAAGAGGGAGAGCACAAGTGGTGGGACAGGGCAAAGGGAGAGGGAGAAGTAGATGCCTTGCTAAGTGGGGAGTCCAATGTGGGGCTCGGTCCTAGGACCCCAAGATCATGACCTGAGCTGGAGGCAGAGCCACTCAGGGGCCCTAGTATGATTTAAGATTTTAAAAAATGTTCCACATATGTGTCTATGCACAAGAGTTATAACATTTAACTAAAGAAAAAGATTTATTTGATTCATAAACAACCAAACATTTCATAAAGCCATTAATGATGTTGGATTTTTGTGATGTTTTTGCTTATATTTCCTTATAGGGGACACATGGTAGGATTTTAATCTAAATTATGAGCTACCTCTGTTAATTCCTACCAAGCTATTGAGAAAAGGGCTCTCAGTGTCAGAATTTTAACTGTCTTCCTACATACTTAATTACTTTACTAATAAGCAATAATAATAGCAGGTGTAGAAAGTAATCCAAAGACATTTATCGCTTTTTATGTACTGAACAATATCCTACAAAGTGAAAATGAGTTGGAGTACAAGACAGTGATGGTCCCCTTTCCTCATGGAGCTTCTATAAATACAAAACCAAAAAAGAATACAAGGAAAAAAAAGTAAAAGTTATGTTTTGTTATAAATCAGACTTAAATCAGCACTTTAGTTTTCTAACTAAAACTAAAATTGTTTTGGGGCTTTTCAAATTTTTAGTGGTATACTTAAGATTTATGAAAGAAATAAAACTTTCAGTTGCAGAAAACTTAATTGAAGGGTAGATTATTTCTAATCCAAAAAGAAAAATTTTTTACAACTACTAATTCGGTTACTTATAAGTAAACCACTTATTCCTCATTAAAATTTTTCGGAGCAAAATTTTTCTCCCTCTTATCGCCTAAACACATTTTGCAGATTAAGTTCTTGTACTTTTGAATGAAACCAGGAAAGGGAGTCAAGGTAGAAATGTGTACTTGTTATCTATGGCTTCATAAAAAAGCAACACCCCAACATTTATTAGCTTAAAACAACAAACCATTATCATCTCACAGTTTTTGTGGGTTTGGAATCCAGTTGTTCCTCACTGAATGTTTCTTACTTAATTCTCTCATTAAATTATGGTCAATTTGTTGGCTGGGATATTAGTCATCTCAAGACTTAACTGGTGATAAAAAAAAAAAATGCTCCCAGGCTCCTTCACATGACTGTTGGCAAACATCAGAAGATCTGCTTCAAACTCATTAACTTCACGTTTCCATGGATTGCCTCACAACATGGAGCTAGTCTCCTGCAGAGGTAGTGATCCAGGAAAGAACACGATGAGCATGGCCAAAAAGGAAGTCACAGTCCTTTTATAGCCTAACCTCAGAAGTAGCATACTATCACATCTCCCATATGCTATTCATTAGAAGCAAGTTAGTAAGTCCTACCTGTGTTCAAGGGGAGGGAATTACATATGCACATAAATACAAGGAAGTGGAGATCATTCAGGATTAATTATAGACTACCTACTGCAGTCTCACACCCAATAATGCATGTACAGCCCTGTGTATGCAACATACACTCACCCCCTAAGTTCCTCAAAGTCTCATACTATTACCACTCAAAACCTAGAATGTGAACTTCCACATCAGGGTTAGGTATGGATTAGACTCAGCTATTGTTCTTTAAGCACAGCTCCTCACATGTAAACTCACTTGAAACATAGATCTGGGATAATAAATAGGCAACCATTTACTTCATATGCACCTAATCTCCACTGGCCAGATAGCATAGGAAAACTGCTATAGACATTCCTGTTCCAAGGGGGGAGGGAAGCTATTTTAAGGACACCTGGGGCTTGTTTTAATGAGCTATGATGCGACACCCAGATATGGAAATGAGGGTCATGAAGAAAATAGTTTATACTCACAGTTCCCTAAAAACAAGAGGCACAATATACCTTACCAGAGGGCAGTAGAGTTAATCAAGAGGCAGAGGGGTCAAAGGGATTGGTGTGCTAAAGTCTGTTTTGTGGTTTCTGTGGGAATAAAGAGGTGAGGTAGGGCGTGTAGACTTAGTGGCTAAATTAAAGAATTTTAGCAGATTTTGAGTTGTATGGGCTCCCTAGTTGTATGGGAACTGGCCTTGGGTGATTAGGGCAAAGGGATAGTCGCCCAAAGCATAAGAGGCCTATAATCAAAGTGCTTGGTGTGTGAGTTCTGGATTGCTTCCTTTACAATTGAAAAGCACAATTAGGGGCAAGTTGTTTATTATCTTTTGGACTTGCCAAACCCTGAGGGACAGTCCTCCAGGCTCAGCAAGGCCCTAGATGTCCAATCATCAGAATATAGAAAATAAAAAGACACGTGAATAGTGAGATACAGTGGGGTCACTGATCCATAGCAGTTCTGAAATCCAGTCTGTCAATCATGGGAACTCTCTTGGTTAGTTAACAATGACTGAGAATGACACCTCATGGCTCTTGGCTTTCCTTTCTTTGGTCTTTGTTTTTATCTCGGAATCAGCTTTCCTTTTTCATACGAAGTATGTTTGCAGCCCAGCAAATTTGTCAGCCTCAATTCTCCCAGTGGTATTCTGGGATCAAAGGCCTCTTCTCAGTTGTTATCACCTCCATGCTCCTTATTCAAAACAGGTGATGTTTCTGCCTTAGACAAAGCCATACCCATATATCTCTGGGAGAGAAGCACTGATCTATTAGGGGATCCTCCTGAGAGTCCGGGAACAATGTCCTTATGCTTTCTAATTCTCAGCTGTTTGACAAGAGGATCCTGGGGCATACCTTTAATCTTTTTGAAGCGCCTTTGGTGTGACTGAATATACAAAGACACCACCTTTGATCTTTCTGAAGTATTATAAAACGTTTACAGTAATATCCTTGGCTTCATCTTTTGACCAAGTTTTCCTGGCAGTGGACTGGATTTTATGTCTGCTTAAAAGCTATTTCTTAATTTTAGTGTTGCTGGCCATCTGGAAAGGTTGAGAATTTATAAAACCATCAAATCTTGGCTCCTTCTTGTTTAATTGTCTTTATTCCCATTTATCTATTTCTTCTTGCGTTTTACTATGGCAGCTAAAAGAAACATGGTGGCACCTTCAATACTTTGCTTAGGAATCTCCTTAGCTAAATCACTCCCATTGGGTATATTCTCTACTTTCCACATAACTGCAGGCAATACTGTTGCTAAATTTCTGCCTTTATATAACAATTGCCTACTCTTTGCTTTCTTTAGAACCTTTACATTCAGCATCGCTAAAGTGCAGGATTCTACTAGAAATCTGCCTAATTCACTTTTAGCTTTGTCTAACAAGTTAACTGAAATCCTCTCCACATCTTTCTACTTCCTAGTCCCAAAGTTTTTTTCACATTTTAAGATATTTGTTATAGTGACACCCCTCTCCTGGATCCAAGATGTATCCGTTATCTATTTCTGTAAATAACAAATTACAACCATATTTACTGGCTTAAAACGGCAAAGCTTTATTATCTCACAGTTTCTGTGGTTAAGAATCTGGGTGAAGGTTTCAGAATGTCTGTGACTCAAGCTTTTTTGCTGTGGTCAAAAGCAAGCTGTTGGCTGAGGTACACTCACCTCGATTCACAACTGAGGCTGAAAGCTCTGTCTCTAGTTCTCCCATTAGGCTATTGGCAGTCTTCAGAAGATCTGTTTCCAAACTCATTCATGTGGACCTTGACACAGGGCTGCCTCGTGACATGACAGCGAGCTTCCCCAAAAGAATCAGAGAGAAACAAAGTGTTCAAGAAGAAAGCCAGTAACTTTTCAGAACTGAATATCAGCAGAGGCATCCGGTCATTTCTCCCCTGGCCTATTTATCAGATATGACTAAAAAAGTGCAGGCAAAGAAGGGCTTTCCAAATATACATGAACCCTACCTAGAAAGTAGGCATCACTGAGCATCACCATAAAGGTTCCCAACCAATGCAAATCTTGCTAAGGATATATGTGCAGATCTAGACCCTGTCCTGAACTAATTCAACCAATCTATTTGTGTGACTGTTTTTGGAATTTCTGCAGATCTTGGAGAACTGTCGCTCAGAATGGACATTGACGTATTCATCGATATGAGTATGTGAGGTCGTTGTTTCTCCAATGACTCTCCAATGAAAAAGAGGTGGTTAAGTCCAAAGGAAAGATTAAGATTTGCTGCTGCTCTTACCACGTTAATTGGTGTTAAAAGCAGTATTCGAATAACAAATGTGATAGCTCAGGCTTCACTAAAATGATAGAGCATGTAGGACAAGTGAATATCCTATTGCTGACTCTCTGCAGAGAATCATCTTTATTATCTGTTTATCAAAAAGAGATAATAAGCAGTAATCCCTTCCTTACCCAGGATTTTGCTTCCCACAGTTTTAGTTACCAGAAGCCAAGCGCAGTCCAGAAGCAGATGATCCTCCTTCTAACAAATCGTCAGAGGGTCAAGACTGGCCAAATGCTACATCACAACACCCATGTCATTCTCCTCACTTCATCTCATGACACGGGCATTTTATCACCTCACATCATCACAAGAAGAGTCAGTATAGTGCAGTAAGATATCTAGAGAGAGAGAGACCACATTCACATAACTTTTTTACCATATATTGTTGTAATTTTTCTATTTTATTATTGCTATTGTTAACCTCTCACTGTGCCTAATTTATAAAATGCACTTTGTCATAGGTATTGTATGCATAGAGAAAAAAAGAAAACATAATATGTATAAAATTCAAGTACTACCTATGGTTTCAGGCATCCACTAGGAGTTCTTGGAACATAACCCTGTGGATAAGATCGAGAGGTAGGGACTCTATACACCCATTTAATATGGGAAAGAGGGAAGTAAACCCTGCAGGACATTCAGATGGGCAATTGCCAAATAGGTGGGTCACACTGGGGCTTTGGGAGACAAAACAATAGAAGCAAGATTTCCTGACTACTATAACAATTTTTGCACAAAAGTATAAGCACATCAGTTAAGAATTAGTTTCACTGGAACCTATGAAGATATACAAAAGTAATGGTTTCTGCTCTCAAATATGTTCTGATGTTTGGTACACTTCAGATGATTTTTCAAACCACAACCATGATCATATGAACATGGCACACTATGCATAATATACTTTTGAATACTCCTAACACAGATTTTTGAGAGTTGGTGTGGAATTTTGGTAAAAGCAGTATTGTTTTAATGACAAGTCAGATAATGGTTTAAATTACATTGTCATTAAATAATGACATTATTAAATTACATTATATACATTAAATTACCTTATTACATTAAATAATGAATATTAATGTCTATCTTATAGGATGTTTTTGATGATTATAGGCGAAAATAATATTAAAGTCCCAAATAGTGCTTATTACAAAAAAAAAACTCAAAAAAAATAACAGTTTAATTATCCCTCCTTTTTAGCAATGAAAAATTGAGAAAAGCTGCTTGCCTGCGTTCCCTCTTCAGATGCCAGATTTCTATTTGTCTTTTAAATTCAATCAGTTTAAACATGTGCAATAATTCCTGAGAAAAGAAAAAAAATAATAATTCCTGAGAAAGATTTACCATTTAACTTATTGCATGTTCATTTTTGTACACAATGCAATGGCTAAAGAATTCTGAGTTACATGGAGTTGACTTACTTTAATTTCTAGAGAAAGAGCAAGTTGGTAGGTTTGATAGGTGTGCATTGTCAGGGCTGAAAAAAGTTGTAATCTTGGGGTGTGGGGTACTCGCAAAATAACAAGGGGATACAGATCAATATGAAGAGCATATTTATATATATTTACATAGTAAATGAAATTTGAATTTGGATTTAATATAACTAAGTTTTAATCTACTTTAGGTCTTGAGTAGGTAAGAAGGTTTTTCTAGTACTTTCATTTTATTTTTAAAGATTTTTTATTTATTTAAGACAGAGAGAGAGAGAGAGCACAAGCAGGAGCGGGGTAGGAAGTGCAGGAGAAGTAGATTTCCCTCCAAGCTGGGAACCTAATGCAGGGCTCGATCCCAGGATCCTGGGATCATGACCTGAGCCAACGGCAGACATATACTAGACAGACACCCAGGCATCCCTACAGTACTTTTAAGTACAATGAATTCAATAAAGAAAAAGGTCAAGAGGAAAACGGAAAGTCAACATATCAATAAGTGGAAAAGGGAATATATAAAAGAAAGTCCCTAGTGCTTAATCAATAAGTGATTCATAAGCCTGTTTACATCATATAAGTTACAATTGGTTGAAATAAATCATATAAAGTATGTATCTAAATTAGTAAGAACCATGTTTGTATGTGTCAGTTTAATAGGTGTATATCATTTTCTGATCTCATACAATTACGTGTTTTGTTGGAAATTCAATTATAACATCTAAATAGCTTATTCAGAGAACTCTTTGACTGTATTTTTTTTTTATCTGAGAAACTCTAAGGATTAATCAGGTGATTCACATAGTCCATAATATGCATAACAGTTTTTCAATAAGCAAACTGAGTTTGTTGGCACTATAAAACCTCGCTCATTCATTAATAGGCTGCTCTACTGGCACTGTCTACCAGCTTAAACTGTTGAGCAGACCAATGGAAAAATACACAATGGGAGTGGATGAGATTGTAGATGATCATGCTGTTTAGGAAACATATAAGGCATTTTATATTCCATCCCCTTAGAGTGTTTAGGATCATCTATTTCTAGAACTGCATGGATCTAATATTCTTGGGTTGAAACTCAGCTTGACGTGTATTCTTTAGATCATTATGACTCTGTTGGACATATTCTTTTATGCCAACAAAATGCTTGGGAAATACTCTTTCCACACTCCCATTGAATTTTTCCATCTCCGTTTTTCAACTCCATCACATTTTATAGACAGGCACAAAATTCTCTTCTAGTGCTTTTTGGGCAATTTCCAAAAGCTCTTCCAAAGTATTTTCTTCTTCAGTTGCTCTTGGCTCAACATAAAATGCCTCAGAGTCCCTAATGGCTTTAGTGTTCACAGGAAGTTTTTATTTTCTCTCCCTGTTTTGACAGCAATTTATATTAGTATCTTCATCCTTCAAAATTTTTCTCAGAGTTATTTTCAACTGGATTCCCCCCCCCCATCTCATTTAGTCCTTCCTTATAAAGGCACATTGTAGAACTGATTCCTTTTCATGCAAGCCATTAGAATAAAAGAAGTTCACTGTTTCCACAGTCTCATTTATTGCACTGTAATTATCTAGTGAAACAGGAAATCAGATCAAGGCTTAAAGATACCAAGAGCAAATTTCTGACTTTTAACGTGTGTTGTATCTCATCTATTTGAATTTAAGCAACTCAAATATGATTCATAATCTTAATCGAGAAACTAACATTCTGGTAAATGGTTATGAGAATGGAGAGTAGATTCTACTTATCTTAGTGCCTTAAGTAATGCTTCCATCAATGGTAGGTTATTCTGGGAAAATTCCAGTAAAGAATGTACAGATTGTAATCCATTCATTTTGACATGAGGCTGTTCTTATAATTGAAGCTTGAGAGACAATACATTTTAAAGGGAGCAATAAATCTATAATTTTAGACATGAAAGGGACTTGCTAAACAGGCAATATGATTTAACAGCTTCTTTTACAAATGAGGAAGTGTAGTCCAGAAGGGTTAGATGATGGTAAAAGGCCATCGAGTAACATAGAGGAGCCCATAACCCTCTGTGGATTTTTACCCCGTGACCTCTTATCCTAAACTTTTGCTGAGATGACTCTCAGTGTTGCAAGTTTGGTCATTACAGTGGTTTATCTGTTTCAATCATGTGGAAAACTTAACTCCTGTAGTTTGTATGGAGCAAAAACAGAAACCTGGGAAATGGCAGTCAGTAGCCTCTGGCTTCTTCTATCTATTACAATACCAAAAAGATTCCTTTATTAGCTGTTTATGCATTAACTTGTATTATAATGGAAATGAGGATGCTTTTTACTGCTCTCAAGGAATATTTCTAATTGCTTCTCTTTAACTCTGTATTCAAGTGTGAGCCTTAGCTTGCTTGACACCTCTTCGTGATGGAGGGGAGGAAAATTTTTCTTTTCTTCTATTTTTTTGGGGGGGTGGGTTGCCTAATAATTAAATTGACATAAAGCAGATTATCAGGAGGAAAAATACATTTAATTTCATGCATAAGGGAACCCCAAAGCTATGAGGCTCCCCAACTGTCAGCAGATTGAGGCTCCATGCCACCCTGAGCTAAGATGGAAGGGGTAGTGGTCTTGGGCTTCAAAGGGGAGGAAGACCATACACTGGAGGAGCAAATGTTTGCTAAACAAATGTCAACATACTATGAGAAGTCCTTCTTAAGTAAAAAAAAAAAAAAAAAAAAAAAAAAAAAGTTGTCCTTGGTAGTAGCTTTCTTCCTGATACAGTCTCCCTATCTAAATTCTTTTAGGCAGTTAAGAGGGAAATTAAAAATTTCTCCTTAAATCCCTTGGACCTTAATCATCTTCAGCTGGAAATGACCCACAAACCAAAGTGGCACATTTGGGGGTCGCCTTTCCTGAGCCCCATCAGTGAAGTGTATACTGCTGGTGCCTGTGTGACAAGTACAGAAATTGAAAAGGTGCATACGGAAAAATTTATGACCATTTTTCATTGTTGCACCTTCCAAGTGTGTCATCAGTAGATTTTGATTGTCGGACAGAATACAGAGTAATTCAGCTGTCAAACTCAGCTGGTGAAGTGTGTGTGGTACTCCAGTGTCGGTGGACAATTTTTTGGTCCATTAAAGGTACAGTATTTGTTTTTAATGGTTCTGTACTGCATAGTTGGAGCAGTACTTCTCCAGAGGAATGAGAATTTAAGGTTTGGTAGCTTCTGTTGCACTGACTGCTTAAATATTTAGTTGGTTTCAATTCCCCATAGCCTGCCTTCTTAAGGTAGCACACAGTTCAGATATCTCTGTAATTATGGAAATAATTGTCTAGGGGACAGCGAATGCCAGTAACTATGGTCTTAGTTCACCTGTGAGTCCAGCAGGCATCACTTATTATTTAATGGGTTTATTGGGTGGGAAGCTAGAAAACTATAACACGACCCAAGAGGCTTGTTTTGATTTTCTAACCGACGGAAGGAAAGGAAAACAATGGGAAAATATTGTATTCATTCACTAATTCCTAGAGGAAATACCCTTTCTATAAGAGGGGGACATACTGAAGTATTTGCAGTTTCTTAACAATTTTTTCCCCCTCAGGGGAGAAAAGAATGAAGAGAGGAAGGCGAAAGGATTGACCTCAGTGACATATTTTGAGATGACCCTGGAAATCGGTGGGGAGGAGGGAGATGAAATATGCAAGCAACCCCATCCATTTTTAAAAACATTTTGAGCTATAGAAATTGTGTAAAGTTTCAGAAGATGCCCTTGAAAATTAGGAAAATAAATAAATAAAGTATCTTATCAGCACCAAAGAAACATTCTATAATTACTGTAAAAGTCAGCAGGGAGGGTCAGGGGAAGTGAAAGAACATCTGTGTTGGGGCTGAGAGAGCTGAAAACAATTTTTTTGCATGGGCAGCAAGCACTTTGAGTGTGGTTGTTAGAGCTGTCTGAGCTCATTGTATTTGTAAACTCTAAGAATAGGACCTTGGAATGGAAAACATAAGGTATGAATGTAAGAAAGACCCCTTGAAAGATTTACTTAAAGTTTTCCTAAGCTCCGTAGCAATAAATGCAAAATTTATGATAATAAATTTCATCGCTATGCCTCATTACAGTTTGGAAGAGTGTTCACCTTGACTGTTCTCATTTTCTACAACTGGTAAATAAGAGAGTTATTATTTCCATTTTACAGGTGAGGAGGTTGGAGTATCAGTTGGAATCAGGGGATCAGGACTTAGCATACCAAATTTTGGGTTATTTTGTTGTTGTTTTTTTTCTATAGCGGTCTCTAAGAGGACATAGAATATGTGTTATACTCTCCTTACCTCCCCTCTTTTCAAATTCGAGACACATGGTAAGTGTTGGCGAATAACAGTTTCACTATTCAAAACTATGTCGACTAACCTTGACTGTTATTTTTTGCATTCTTATGTTGTTTGTTTTTGTTTTTGTTTTTATGTCAAGGTGTCCTGCGTTCAGCTAGGGAACATTCCTTCTAAAGACATTCTAAATATATTCGGTCAATCGAAAGATGTTCCGTCAATCAGAGAACTGTGACAAACCAGATTACATTTCATGTTTCACTTTTTAGGTTGCTGTTATTGTTTTGATGTCTTTGTTTCAGGACTTGGAAAATGGTAACCTGCCTAAGTTCAGGGATGTTTCAAGATTATTTGGGAAATCAAAGAAATATTATTTTGGAGATACAGAAATTATGGAAAATATGTAGAGGGGTAAATCTAGCCTTTCCAGACGATTAAATAATAATAGGGTGTAATAACTGTTTTGTTTAAAGGTTAATTGGGAAGTCATAAAAGTTGTATAATGGAAGTAAGAAATATTTTATTACAGAAAAATTCATAAAGCTGTGGTTTATTTTCTGCTTTCACTTATATTACTTTTGAATGTATTTTGAAATATGTATCAAATGTGTTCAGAAAGTAGCCCAGGAGCATAAATAATTTGATTCAAGTCAATAAAAATCTAAATGATGTTTTTGAAATTCTATGAAATTTTTTGCTTTATTTTAACGATCTCATGATTTGTGATATTTTTGATAGCCATTGATTGTGTTACATTTTTAAAATTTTGCTGTTAGCACTAATCATTTCCCTTGCTTACTAAATGTATTGCTTCAGTGTCATTCTTTCTCCCCTAACTATAGCAATTTGATGAACTGCTTTGAGATCAACATGACCAACATGCAAGCTATCCACAGCTACAGAAATCTATTGCATATTTTATGATTAATATATCAACCCTCAAGATACATTGCCAACAAATAGAAAATATCTAGTGGGGAGTTTTGTATATAAAATCAGTGAAATATCTTTCCCCAGTTGGAAAACAGAGGGAATTGACTCAGATCCTTGCCCTCATCTTGTCCATGTGGAAAGTCTTCCTTAAGCACATCCTACCCAATGAGTGTTTCTGAAGTCTTCTTTTACAGAATCTTGCCTGTGATTGTGACCCATTGTATAGAGTCAGGAGCAAAACATTGGGAAGGGATGAGCAGGAAAGAGAGAAACAACAGTATTTTAATAGAAAATGAAAGCTGAAGAAGACAACAGAAATATTTTATATTTAGGATGGCAAAGGCTGGGAAAGTGGGGAAATGAAGAAGAATTGCAAGAATTTTTTTTTTCTTCCATTTGGAAATCCCAACTCATTCTTCCAGCAACATATATTGAGAGTCTCCTCTGTGCTAAGAACTGTGTTAGATGAAGGAGGTCCACGTTCAGCCCAGCACTCTTCCTCAGCTCCGACATCTGATCATGCATGCACTTATATCCATCCTATCTTTGGGCAACATTTCAATCATGGCCCAGTACTTCATCATCTCTTATGTAGATCACTGTTACTCCTTTTTGAAAAAATTCTCCAACATTCTCCCCAGTTTTTTTTTAAGATTTTATTTATTTATTCATGAGAGAGAGAGAGAGAGAGAGAGAGGCAGAAACACAGGCAGAGGGAGAAGCAGGCTCCATGCAGGGAGCCTGACGTGGGACTCGATCCCAGTCTCCAGGGTCACGCCCTGGGCCGAAGGAGGCGCTAAACTGCTGAGGCACCTGGGCTGCCCTATCCTCCCCAGTTTAATCTCTCTGTCTGTCATCCAAGGTGATTTTTCTAAAAAACAAATACAATCATATTTAGAAATTTCACCCTTTTTTTTTTTGAGATAGAGAGAAAGAGTATTAGGGAAGGGGCAGAGGCAGAAGGAGAGAGAATCTCAAGCCGACTCTGAGCTGGGCACAGAGTCTGAAGCAAGGCTCAAAAAGGGACTTGATCTCACCACCCTGACATTGTGACCTGAGCTGAAATCAAAAGTCAGGCACTTAACCAACCTTGCCGCCGAGGTGCCCCAATATGTATGCATCTTTTTATATAAGATTAAGATCACACTCCTCTGTGTCACATCTGAAGTCCTTTAAAACAAATTCTACATATTTGTCTATACCTCTGCTGCTTCATCCTAGCTGTTTTCTTCCTGCTGCTCTCATGCCCCCAGGATAGGTAACGTGGTATCTATGCCTCAGTTGACATGTACACCATTCTTTTTGTTTTCATGACTTTGATAATATTGCTTTCTTTGCCTAACACCCCCCACCCCCAATCAGGCTTTCGAATCAGAGCAAATGCCCTCTTTTCAGTGAATCTTTTCTGACTTCCTTACACAGACTTCTTTGCTTTATTTTGTGGACTCTATAGTAATTTTGCTTATCTGCACTATCGCAGAACACATTGTATTGCATTTTATACTGCCTGACTACTGTGAATTCTTCTAGGTTAGAAACTTCTTCTTTTCTTTTATTTGTATGCACCTAACTTCTTGTCAGGTCTATAGCAGATACCTAATAAATGTAAAATAAGTGAATAACCATTCTTAATAGTAGCTTTGGATTTTGTGTCTGCGTACATCAGCATCCCAGAAACACGAAAGTATATTATTCTTTCTCATTTTTATTTTCTTAAGGTTTTATTTATTCATGAAAGACACAGAGAAAGAGAGAGAGGCAGAGACACAGGCAGAGGGAGAAGCAGGTCCCTCGTGGGGAGAATGACATGGGACTCGATCTCAGGTCTCCAAGATCATGCCCTGGGCTGAAGGCGGTGCTAAACCGCTAAGCCACCCAGGCTGCCCTGCTTTCTCATTTTTAAAAAGCACATAACTGAGTTTAAAAGGCAGCTTTAATACTGTGTAGAGAGGGAGAAAAACAATACCAGGCACATCTTTCCGCAGGGCTGACCGCACACACGCTCACAAAGGAAGCACCATTTGGAGGGGGTGATCTCCCCAGATCAAACCCTATCAATCCCTGGGTCTCAGAAGCTGAGATGGTGAAGTGTCTGTCTTGGGGAGACCAGTCAGCTGACGACAGTCTTCCTCAATTCCTCCCCTAGTAAGCCTCTGGTGTTGCCCTGATAACATTTTGCCATTGCCAGGAAAGCAACGGAGCTGTTGCTGGTGATTTCCCTGCTGAAGGAGCATGCAGTGACTGTTCCAAAGAAGCAGAAGCAAGAGCAAAACATTACAATTTTCTTTCAATTCATCCTTTTTTTCCTCCAGCCTCCACCTGCTCCGAGTGCTAGGCACCACCCACCTGCCCCCACCCACCCAACACACACATCAGATTCAAGATAGACTACAATCTGTTCAATCTGTTCAGTTCTGGAATCTGTAATTCTGTTTTACTTCTCTGATTTCGACAGGGATGCATGCAATGAGGGGAGACAACAGCTCATGCCAGATTGAAGTCTTGCAAAAAAATTCAAAATGTCAAAATGTTAACAGAGATGATATATGGGTAGAAGGGTCTTCGAGAAATTTTATATATATATATATATATATATATATATATATATATTCGTATATTCGATTTTAAATAGCTTTGGTATTAATATAAGTCATTATCTTGCATTTTCATATTGTGAGTTAAAAGGTTCTTTAAGGATAATGGAGTACAATATTTCACTTTGTCCATACCACACTGAAGGTCAAAGAGATAACATTATATACTTGAAAAAGGTTTAGTGCTAGTTGATTGCAGGGCTTGAGCTTGATTTCAGTTCTTTCTAGCTGGCAAAGAGCACCTTTCACTGCACTATATTGCCTTCATTAAAATAAGATGGATTCTTAGAAAAACTAATTTAACTCAGGGGAATAGGTAAAGTGAATTAAGCGAAAAGGATGCTATTTGATATCCTTAAACAACCCTACATGATCAACATTAGGAAGGTTTTAGCTGTCTTGGACTATTCATTAATGAAATCTTTAGGCTGAAAGGGACCTCTTAGTTTCAATTATTTCAAATACATAAGATTATTTATTTTGTTTAGCCTATTGTAATGAGATATGAACGGTATAAAATTAGAACTACTCAAAAATCATGATAAAAACAGCTTTGTTCTTGTAAATTTAACAGCTTAAAGTGACAATATCATTAGATGATGAATAAGCAAACGTTTTTCAGTACAATCACCATCTATTTGATTTAATAAAGTGTTCTGATGGGTTCTGTTGTGGGGTAAAGCACAATTAAAAATCCTGAAGTTATTTTGGTCCATCTTCCTGGGTTTTCCCTCTCTCTCTCTCTCTCTCTCTCTTTCTTTCTGATGGGAAGAAAGGGATTGAGGGTAATGCAAAATTATCAACTAGCTCTTTTTTAGGTGCATGACCTCCAGGTTTGGGTTCATTGCCACTGATTATGTTTTATACAAATTACTGTGCAAAGTGATTCTTTGATAGGTGATTGCAATCAGGATGATAACATATAATTTCGATTAATCAAGGCAGTTTGATTAATTTCAGTGTTGATCATAGCATAATCCCACACTAGAATGAAATGCTGTTTACTGTCATTTGGGGTGAGTGATATCCAACAGTGAAATGAAACACTTGAAGTTCTCCAGACTTTGAACTGAAGATATCTAACATTTCTAGTTATTTCTATTGGTGAATATAAATAATGTTTCGATGTTTTTAAGAGTATAAATCTCCAAAGTCACTGTGATGTATAAAAGAACACTAAAAAAATACATTGTCAAAAAAAGACCATTTTGTTTCCTTTTTTCTCCTATCAAAACCTTGCATCTCCAAAGTTTTATTCACTTCCTATGGATACGATTTGTTTTTTACTGCTATGTTTAGCTAATATATTATTTTTTTATCCAAAATGCCATTGCAGTTCATATCTCAGTGGAGGACATATGGGACTTTCATCTCTTGAGATTTACAAGTTAGATATTGTTAACCCTAACCATTAATAATTGACAAATGAACTTTGTTTTTGGTCCACGGTCATCTTTGCTAGACAATTCTTTTATTGATTTCTGGATATAATTGGGTCAGTCACTGCGATGTCTATTTCAGGATTCTTCATAGTCACCTGTCACCAGATTCTCAACTAATAGCCCCATTGCCTACCTTATTCAAAGTAACCATGTCCTGAGTCATCCTTGTATCAGGTCTATTTCAGGTCAAAACATGTTTTTGTTTGTTTATGGTAAGTATTTAATTGGTTCTATCAGCAACTCTCGCACAAAGTTTCCTGAAAGGGCAGCAGAATCCAGATACCCATGGGTTCATGAGGTGATGGGGTCCCTGGGGATAACCCCAAAGTCACTGACCCCACTCCATATACCTTGTGGCACGATAGAAGGAGTAGAATGCAAAGAGAGAAAAGGAAGGCATGGTGCGGGAAATGTGGCCTTGGCTGGTGCCTTTGCCTGTGGGAGGGAAGAAAGGAGGACAGGAGACATTTTCTGCACTGAAGAGTTAGAACTTCCCATTCAAGTTCTCAACTTTATTACATGGGAGAAACAGAGGCGTCTCTCTCCACCTTTCTGTATTAGGAGCCCTGCCCTAGTGGTCTTCCATCACCTCTCTTCAATCTTCCCAAATCTGTCTTCCACATTATGCAATTCAAACCCAAGTTCTGTCCTCTGTCATTATTGATCTGAGGCACTGCTCCTCCGGTTATCAACATCCCAGCAGTTGGTTGTGCTGTCACGCCAGCGCTTACCATTTTCCATATGTAGCACTTTTATTAATTTCGTATTTATTTGTATTTGACTTCTCCACCTAAATATAAACTCTGAGTGAGGAACACTTTCCTTTGTACTGCTATGTTTCCAGGGCAAAGGATAAGATTTCATTATCGTGGATGTTAAAAAAGAAATGTTAAATAAATAAATGCATGTTCTAATGCTCCCTTATTAACCCTCACTTTCACTTTCATGATTCTATTAAAGATTATCTGCTTTTTACTTCTAATAGTACCTGAAGACTCATTTGATCTAAGTTCAATGTAAACAATAAGTCTGAGTCTCCTAAAGACGCTATCTTACATATAATGTTTCCTCTTTTTTTTATGTTCTTAGAGCTCTCCATTTCACTTTTCAAAACAACAGTTTGTAATGCGGATGCTAGAATTAGACTGCTTGGTATGATAGTTACCATTCTGACATTTACCAGTTAGTGCAATTGGACAAATCTCTCACCCTTCCTCCACCTCCATTTTCCATCCTCTATGTCAATGTGAATAATACTAACTTCTTGGTTTATCTAGGTATTAAATGTATCCAGATAGAATGGTGCTCAGAATACTACTTGGCATATAATAAATTCACATTAAATGTGAGAATTTTCATCATAATTCTAATTTGCTCTAAAAATTCTCAATAGAGAGGTGAGAGAATCAGAGAAATATTTAGATAATTTTCTTTTCCATGATGTTAGTATTGTCCTATGATCAATCTGCATTCCTCCCTTTTGGATTCATAAAATGTCCCTATGTGATCATTGTATTCTTTTATTTATTTCCTAGAAAAATCATATTTTAAAAATGCAACTGTAAGTATCTAATCTAAACAACAGCAATGGGACTTTGTTTAGGGAGCTATACTTTTAGTTTTTCATTCGAACAGCCTATACTACCAGCTTTATCTCCTTACCAGAATTTTCACATCTGACTTCATCCGTCAAATTACTTGCTCTGACAAGAGTGTCATAAATGGCTTCTCTGAAAGCCTATAGAAAATATCCTTTATTCTATCAGAAAGATAATGAGTCCAGGTTAACACAGGAAACCACTGGAGAACAAGTAACAGCTTGTAGCTAGTTCCAAGGTTGGCCAAGAAATCATAAGGCGGGATACACAGGTGATGTCCAGATACAGAAGTCATATTGAATTTAACATATGAGATGCTATTCAAATGATTTCCTACTCCATATGTGTATGAAAGATAGATTCGTAGAAATATATGTAATAAATTGAGAGTCAAGTTAAAGAGCTGTCTGGTTTTCATGTAATACTATGAAATTAATACATTAAAAGGCAAAAGAAAAGAAAAAATGCTTGGAGTGAAGAACAATAGTACTAAGAGACCAAGTTGTAAAGTAAAATACAGTTGCAGGAGAAAATTATATCTAGTTCAGCATGGTGACTTTAGCTAGCTCATGCAAAAAAAAAAAAAAAAAAGAATATTATACAAGGAATATGGGAATATAGACTACTCCACTATTGTCTGAGTGGTAGGACAGCATCAGTATCTGCTCTCAGAAGTCAACATATTGGGTTGGGAATAAAAGGTGAGCCAAGAGCCATCATGGAAGAGGAAAAGTTGCACACAACAGGAAAATTGGTGACCATTTCCAAACAAAATAAATACATTGAGTGGAACATGAAAATCAGAGAGAGAATTAGGATCAGAATGTCCTTGAATTTGGTTGATGGAGGCTGAACTTAATGTAATATTTTTTGAGCTATAACTCTGTGTTCCTCATGCACACTCCACTGATACAGCATACCAGCCAGGGTGCTATGTTTCTCTCTTCCCTTCTGGTTAGTAAAACTTTCTGACTCTTTTCCTTTGTCTTTCTTTTTCCCTCCAATTGAATGCACAGTTTTCTGAGACCCACAGCATAATCATTTATTCCTCTCTTTTGTGAAGATTAGGCTTCTCTTGCTCATTCATTCAGCACCCCTGAAGAATGGCTACCACACTTGAATTTCTGACTGACCAAGGCAATGATCTCTAATTGTGTTTGGTATAATGTTGAGAATCTATTTCTTACACAACAATGAAATACATCTAATGGTTTCTTCTCATAAAATCATTCTCCACTTTTCCACTTCTGCTAATGACCATATGATTTTTGTTCTTCCAAATCATAATCCGTTGACTCAATTGTCTTCTCATTCTTTTTTCCTTTACTTGCTATCATAATCTCATCAAATCCTCTTTTTGATGTTTTCTCAAATTTACCACTTCCTCTTCGTTTTTACTGTTATATTAAGATGTCTTCAAATTTGAATGTCCTTCCTTTTCCATACCCAACAAAATTCTTGAAATTTCAGTCCATGCTCCAACCTTTTTAAATATTATTTTAACCTGCTTCCTAATCTGGCTTCCCTTTCTCTAAATCCTTTTTACTTATTGATCTTACTAACTTGCTATTCATATGCATGATCTTGCTGTCCATACATTGTGTGTCAAAGAGAGTTCAACTTTATTCTGAATAGATCTTTACTTAATTTTTTTGTCCTTGTCTTTATATTGACTAATAAATGTTTGAAAATTACAATGATTTTTAAAATGAGAAAACAGGCAAAATTTCACTTAATGGTAATAATCTTGGTATAAAACTATTCAAACCCATTCATTTAATCAATCCTTAATTAATATGTTTATGCACTTAATTATTCATTCATTTATTTTTGAAAAACACACTTATCTTGAGCACTCACTCTGTCTCATGCATGATGTTGGTGCTGTAGGTTAAAAAAAAAGGAAGCAACAGCATAATCCCTGACCACATGACCTTCGATATTTAGTAAGGAAAACAGTTAATGTAAAAAATTATTTTATAGAGCTTCTGGGTGGTGCAGTCTGTTAAATGTCTGACTTTTTGTTTCAGCTAAGGTCATGATCTCAGGGATGCGAGATCAAGCCCTTCATGGGGCTTTTAGCTCAGTGAGAAATCTGCTAAAGTTTCTCTCTCCCTCTCTCTCTGACCCTCCCTGTGCTCATTCTCTCCCTCTCAAATACACAAATTTTAAAAAATTATTTTATATTGTCATCATAATTGATATAATTCATTTAACAACAGGATGTGCTGTTAACAGAATGCAGAGGGAAAATATTAAACATTAATTTCAATATTAAAACTTCAGTTAATTATATTATGTTTCAATAATCAAAAACAAATCAGAGACTTGCATAATTTACTCTAAATGTTTAAGAAGAGCTTTGCTATCATTACTTTTCAAAGTTTTTATTAAATTGCCTATAATAATATAACGATCAATTGAATTGCTTTACTTTTTCAGCAGAGAATTTTGCTAGTAAATTATAGAAAATGTTATGATGTAAAACAACAGGACTTGAATTTCCAGTTATTTTTATATCTTTCTGAATAACAACACATTATAATCATGCTTTCCATCTCTAAAACCTTTCTCGGATTTTGCACTTATCTGTATGTTGACTTTTACTAAAGGAGGTAAAGGAAATTGAGGCATGTATTATGTTTTCACTCCAGTAATGATGCTTTTCCAAGAAGCTCTAAATAAATGGATTTGTATCCATTTTTCATCTTTGATAGAACCAATTTGCACAACATTTTTCTCCATCATTTATCTTTTTAGACTCTTAATCTCTTTTTAAAACTGTTTTATCTTATGGTTTCTAGTATCCCCAGTATGTTACTTTCTAAAGATTTATCCTCTTAAAAAAAATCACTAAAAAATTTCTGTTTTACTCATTTATATTCATCATGTGTGGTAGTAAATCAAATGAAGTCTAATGCTAAGTAAAACAAATAGCATCTTTTGATCTTCATCATATTTTTCTTTTATTATGTTCATGGCAAAGGCTATGTTGAAGAAAGTGAAGTGGATCCTATACAAAAAATGTTTGTATGGTGCCTCATTAAAAAAAAAGAGATAAATGAGGATTTGTTAAGAGAATAGCTAATTGTAAACAAACAAACAAAAAACTATTTAGGCAGAAAAAGACTTCTAGAATATGTCTTTCTTGGATATCTCAATATAAACCTTTGAAATAACAGTAACTCAATCTGGTTCTCCTATGTATTTTATGTGGAATTTTAACTACTGTCATCCCATCTGCAAAGTCTTTCTCTTCTTTTCTTTAATTGATGAGTATTGATTGATTAATCAGAACATAAGTTTATGAACATGAAGCAACTCTCTCCACCTCAAGTTCAAGTTTTCATTTATTCAGTAAATCCTAAAGAGGTTGACATTCATTTTATTTGTTGGTGAACCTACTATGTTCACCGATGAGATTGTCCAGTTAGAAATATCCTTATATCTGAGAACGGATTGTTTGAATAAATACCAGAAAGACCCATCCTTTGAACAAAATTTTATAGTAGTTAAGTGTATTTTGAACTCACTAAGAGGCATGGTATTTTTTCTAAAATATCTGAAGAATTTATTATAGGCCAGTTATATTTTTGGCATGTTCCAAAGCAAGGGCCACAGATCAAGAGTATGGTAAATTTTTACTTTACTCTTAAAATGAGAATCCAGCAGAATGAAAATGTTTGGTTGAATGTCATTTAATTACATCTTGAAGAAGATGAAATGCTGTATTAAAAATAAATACCACTACTGAAAGACACATTATTTTCAGTTGAGAAACTTGGTTTTTGTTATAAGAAAAATGAAAAAGAGACATAATATTACTATTAAAACACCCAAATTAAGGATGTTATGATTTCTCACAGAAATGGATATATCTTTTTCCACATGTCTTATATTAGTTCGGAGCTGGTCTTATCTTGAACAGGTGCTTGTCAAGCAAGGAAAATGATTTAAATGGCTATTTTACAATTTAAAAAACAAATTTAATTGCCTCTTCAGTGTCATAGTTCTGTGAATGCTGTATATATTACTTTAATAGATAGTGTAGAATTGAACACAGAAAAAAATAGTCTTTATGGCTAAATTATGACTAGAAAATTGGCATATAAGTGTGTTAAAACAAAATTAAAACATTGAGAACTGTTTCTCTCCCTCTATACTGTGAAATTCATAATCTTAGCTGAAAAGTACAACGTCTTTTACTTCAGAGAATTTCCCATCGTTTAATTTGCAGACAATTTTCGCTAGAAAAATGTAGAGTGAGTCACTAGAATTAAAAGTTTAAGGAAGTATTTCTCAGATACAGTCAATGGGATTCTAAAAATGTACAGTGACAGATGGTAACTACACTTGTGAGCATAGCGTAAGGTGTAAACTTGTGGAGTCACTGTGTTGTACACCTGAGGCCAACCTAACATTGTATCCAACTATCCTTGAGTAATGAATATATGAGTAAGTAGTACTTCTCTAATCACTGTGTCCATAGGATCGTTTTCAGCATTACAGTAAATCCTCCTTTGAAGGAAATAATCTTATAGTCGTAGGGGTCAGAAATAAGAGTTGGGTTTCATTAGGCTAAAATCAAGTTCTTGGATCTGGGGTCCCTTTTGGAGGCTCTAGGGAAAAAATTCATTTCCCTTCCTGCTATGGGTTCTAGAGGCTGCCCATACACCTTGGCTCCAGATCCCCTTCTTTACCTGCAAAACCAGAAGTGTGGCTTCTTAAATCTTTCTCCAACCCTCCTTTGTCATGATATTTCCCCCCTCCTACCCTGGCTCCCTTGTCTCTCTCTTTTGCATATTAGGACCCCTGTGATTACATTAGGCCCACCTGGACAATCCAGGATAATTTCCCAACTCAAGGGCCTCAGTTTAACCACAAATGCAATGTCCCTCTCATATAAATTAGTACACTCACAGATACTGGGGATTGGGTGGTGGACATCTTTGTGGAGGGCTCATTACTCTGCTAACTGCAGTTACATATGTGGAAAGACTATTTAAAAATCCCCCTTTTTTTGTCATTTATTTAATTTTCTTTCATGGCAATACAGTGACACAAATGTGTTGAAAAGGAATATTGTGTCATTTTGATTGTTGTCCTCAGTTTGTGACCCCACAGAACTATGAATTTTGGTGGCTATTTAAAGGTCCTTGTAAATTTCAGACAACTAAGACAAGGGAGACTTTTTAAAGAAAGGAAAGAAAATATTATTAATGAACAATTGTTGGTATTGGAACTGTTTTAAATATTTTAAAGAATCAACAAGGATTGATGCTGCCATTTTTTTTTAATTTTATTTATTTATGATAGTCACATAGAGAGAGAGAGAGAGAGGCAGAGACACAGGCAGAGGGAGAAGCAGGCTCCATGCACCGGGAGCCCGATGTGGGATTCGATCCCGGGTCTCCAGGATCGCGCCCTGGGCCAAAGGCAGGCACCAAACCGCTGCGCCACCCAGGGATCCCGATGCTGCCATTTTGCATTATCCTCCCCATTTTATGGATGACAAAACTGAGACTTTGAGAGATCAAGGAATTTACTCAAAAACCATACAACTGATAAGTATCAGGCCGCTAGCTACTGAATCTGAGCTTTGAACAACTACAGTGTACTGCCTATTAATTTGATACATACCTTTCCTTTGAATTTGTTAGTGAGTGAAAAATCTTAACCACCTTTGTAATGTATTTATTATTATTTTTAAAGATTTTATTTATTTAAGAGAGACATAGAGAGATGCAGAGACAGGCAGAGGGAGAAGCAAGCTCCATGCAGGGAGCCTGACTTGGGACTCCATCCCGGGACTCCAGGATCACACCCTTGGGTGAAGGCAGGGGCCAAACCATTGAGCCATCCAGGGATCCCCCTGCCTTTGTAATTTAGAAGTAAGTGTTCACTGTTAAAATTCTTTGAACTCAGACTTTTTGCTAAGTAGGAAATTAGGTGGGAAGAAAGGCTTCACATAGAGTGTGTGGAAAGACCAGAGAATTGAGAAGAGAATGAGAGAAAAATGAAGGAGGGCACCGGGGTGGCTCAGTGGCTGAGCATCTGCCTTTGGCTCAGGTCATGATCCCAGGGTCCTGAGATCGAATCCCGCATTGAGCTCCCTGAGGGACCTGCTTCTCCCTCTGCCTTTGTCTCTTCCTCTCTCCACCTCTCATGAATAAATAAATCAAATCTTTAAAATAAAAATAAAAATGAAGGAAATGTCAAGAAATAGACATTTCTTCCCCTCAACTCCCAACACACTTACCATGTAAACTGGTATTATTTTTAAATGCATGGCATGAGTTTCGATAGCAAGTCAGGCATTGATTCAGGACTGGCTTCCTTGCACAAATCTGTGCAGCTCCTAAGGCCCTGCCTTTAGAAGAGCCCCACACTTGACTTAAGACTGCTGCCTCTATCATCTTCTTCTTGTACCTTTCAACCTACATTTTGTGAGCAAAGTCAGATGTGGCAGAGAGCATGCAAGTGGGCAGAAAAGATCCATGCGATGCATGCCTACATCCCTTTCCTGTATGTTCCTGCCACCCCTTTCCTATGTAGCCTTCTCAATGTCCCCTACGCACAGAAATCACCTGGACACACAATGTGTGTGGTGTTTATCAAGACTTAAAATGAATGCAAAGTGTGTTTGCAGCATTCAATGAGGAAGTCCATTTCCCCAGGAAGAAGAATACTTTCCATTTCAAAGGCAGTAAAACGGCAATGGCCTTCCGAGAGACACAAGCAGCAAAGGAATCCTATCATAGTCTTTCATATTTGTGTTATGTTTCTGTATTAGCCAATTATATACACTGAGAATGATAATGCTAGCGAGGGGGAGCAGAGCAGCTCATACCTGCTTTTCTTTTCAGTCCTTCCTTACTCATCAGCAGGACAAAGGTTAAGTGTGTTGCTGGAATGTAGGAGTGTCAAGAAGTGAAATGAAAACATGCAAGTTACTTTTGTGTAGGGTTTCCATGGTTCTGGTAAGAACAAAATACATAACCTGCGTTAGAGCTACCATAAATTGTACGGGGTTGGTGATTCCAAATATGAATTTAAATTTTCTTATATTTGACTTGAGACTGACAATCCTCAATATAAAGGTGAATAGTAAAATTCATGCTAATAGCTTAAATTTGTTTTTTTGGTTTTTTTTTTTACTTTTAATGACATTAAATTACATATAGAAAATACCATAGCAATTAGAGAGAGGTCCCAAGGAAAGGAATAACATTTATAGTTTTGTATCTTTAATGGAAAGTTTTGTCCGTTATTTTGTTCTTGTTTTTGGTTTTGTTTTTCATTTTGAACATTTGAGTTTTGCATTGGACCCTACTAATTATGTAGGTGACTTTGTGTCCAGGGACTACTAAGTGGCTCAACAATCTCAAGGGGGAAGATCTACTCTGGGAGCCACTCCATGAGGTCATGAGGAATATTATACTGAGTATTCAGCACACGGGATTCTGGATAAAAGTACAGTCTGCATTTTGAGCCATTTCCCAAAGGAAACAAACCAGAAATTTGTAGGAATGTGGATTCAAACAGGAGCAGGATTGGGACAGCTTGAAGAGCAGTGAGAAGGAAGTGGGAAATGACTCCCTAGGCACCAAGTTAGTTTAATAAGTTTTTTTGTTGTTTGCGTAAGCTTATCAGTCTGGTCATCTTTTGCAAGTATAATTATATATGATCAGAGAACATCACCCGCCTTAACGATATGGAATTTCATTAAATTAATTTATTACATGTCAATTGCTTGCAATGAAGTAAGTGTTCAATAAATTTTACTAATTGTCACCATGGCCATTATTCCTTAACTCTTAAAAAGATCCCGAGGTAATTATCATTATCTTAATTTTATAAATAATAAAGTTGAAGATTAAAGAGAGTAAGTACCTTACCCATGACTAATAGCTAGTAATTGACAGAACTGAACATCAAACCCATATTCATGAAGAAGATCCCTTTGTGTTCCTTGAATTCATCTCTAATGATCTTGTCCTTCACACCACCTTAGTCACTGACATCTATGTTCCTATTATGGATCTGAATAATTGCACCTTAATAGTAGATAAATGTGCTAAATCTGAGCACCCATCATCTCCCATCATGACTATAGCAGTAGAGTCTCATCTGGTCATCCTAACCTAGTCTTGGAAATTGAAAAGCTTCTTTCTAATCTTGGTGCACTCTCAGTAGGCAGAGGGGCAAAAGGCAGCAAAAATGCCACTGAGTGTCCTATTGTTCGGGGTATAGTTTTTTTTTTTCTTTTATTTATATGTGTTATATTTTTTATTAATAAATTAGTTTTCTTTAAGGTATAGATTTTTTTACTGCATTATGCATTTGCTTGGTTGCTGCAGCTTCTTAACTGGGTAAAGGAGAGATGAGGAGCATATTCCTAATTCTTTTTTATTTAATCTGTCTCCAGTTCCATACCTTTTATTTTGATCCCATGGTTTCTCTTTAATGTATCAGATAAGATATTTACCTAGTCTGAGATCCTTTGATACTCTGCTCTTCTAGGTTATTCTACACATTTCAGGAATGGAAGAGGTCAACCTAGTACAGAAGAAGAAAAAAATAAAATTTGATCAGAGGCCCATAACCTATTTTCCATAAGTCTTAAGTCACTTCAATGGCACTGCTCAGTTGCCTCTGCTTCACAGAAGTTTCTAGTGTCTCCCTAAAATTCATGTCCATCCAGAACCTATGAATGTGGTCTTTATTGGAATTAAAGTTTTGCATATATAATTAAATAAGATAAATAAAGTTATAGTGGATTGGGGAAGGCCCAAAATCCACTGTAACTGATGTGGTTTTTTTTTGTTTTTTTTTTTTTTTTTTTTGCAGATAAATAAAGGTTTAATGATCCATTGTTCTTCACACAGATAACTACAGAGACTTTATGATCCCAGGATAGATATATAACCATGCAACACAAACCAATCAACCAATTCTAAAATAAACTTGGCTTCTTACAACTATCCTGTAAACACTGCAGCCTTTGTTCCATCCAAAATGAGCCTCCTCTCACATGAAAAGTTATCACAGGGGAATGAGAAACCTAGCTTTGTGGCCAAAAGGAAAAACCAAAGGAAAAACAGTATCTGGGTGGTGAACTGGTGAGAGCATGATATGCAGTGCCCTTCACTGTGCTGCTTTGCTCTTCTTACTCTTGCTCTTTTTGTCCCTCTTCTTCAGTCCATCCATGTTAGCTCTCAATAGGTTTGAGTAAGCCATCTGAAACGTGTTTACTTCTTTGGAGCTCACCACAGTGCTGATCTTCTTTTTCCCATCAGTAGCTCTTAACAGACACTTGTTGTCTGAGGGCTCAAAGCCCTCTACAGAACCTTTCCTTGGAATGGGTTTAGTTCGACCATTATACTTCTTCAGGGTGATGAACATGCTGCCCGACAACCGGCACTTCTGGAAGAGTCTGGTCAGCTCCGTCAGGAACTGCTCGCTCTCCAGCAGCACCATCCCCGCGCCGCTAGCTCCCAGGCATCAGCATAAGGATGTTCTTATAAGAACGTAAGGGAAATTTGAGCCCAAAAACATAGACATTTGTGGTGGAAGGCCAAATGAGAGGCAGAGGCTGGATTGGAGTAATGCACCTATAGCCAAGGAACCCCAAGAGTTGCCAACAACCAGCAGAAGCTAGAAGACGCAAGAAAGATTCTTCCTTAGAGTCTTCCGAGGAAACATGAGCCAGGTCACACTTTGCTTTTGGATGTCTGTGGTTTTTTTGAACATTATTTTTTTAAATTATTAATAATACTTGGCAATAACAATGAACAGTTAATAAATATTAAATGCACCAGGTTTTCTGCCAAGCACTTTTACATGTGAATATTATTTAAAGGTAACACTGTCAACTAAGCAAGAAGCAATCATTTACACTTTTCAAGTAGACTTTTCACTGACCAAAGTAAGAAGTTAGTTAAAGTAATTTTAGAAAAACAGCAAGCGGCAGAGCAAGGATTTTCATTCTGGTCTCTGTTACTCCAAAACTCAGGCTCCCAATAGAATTACTATATTTGAAGTAAGACTTTCAAGGTACAGTTAAATATTCATTTTACTGCAGCTTGTCTAAATATATGGCCACACTTAATTTTTAGCAAAAGTTGGGCACATGTAGGCAGTCCATAAATACTTACTGAATGAATGAACACATGCAGCATTGCAGCAATTTTTATATGATAATATTTCTTAAGAAGTTTTTTTTGGCTCTGATATGTAGAAGTACATTTTAAAATGAGGAAAAAAACCTGATTTTATATCATAATATCTGTTACCCAAAAACCAAACTCCTTTCTAATGAAAGCAGCTGCCTCCAAAAGCACAGAAATCAACACAAACATTTATAGGGGCCTCTAAGACCCATAAACTACTCACCAAGCATGAAGAGCTTTTCTTCTAAGAATGCTCAAATGGATTATAAAACAATACATTACTTTTATGTTCTCATGGCCCATTAAATCTTTTTTAATGCAGTATTCTTTTGAATCAGTAAGTTTTGAGTATGCCAAAATAGTGGCACTTGCTCTGGTTTTCATTGCAGTGGGGGCAATTAGTCAATTACTTCTATCTTTTATTGTTACTTCCATAAGCAGTATTAATTCCTCAGCTTAAAAACATTGAATCAGAATATCTATTTTTACTAAAGCAAAGAAGATTTTTAGTCTTGTTCCTTTGAAAGGAAGGTGAAATCTGTTCAAAAAGCAGCAGATCAAATGCTTGAGTTCCTGACATCATGGAGTTAAGAATATAAGTGTCTCACTTGAGAATTTTGCATATAAAGGCAACATCTGATGTGTGTTGAATCATGTCCTCCAAATGGATATACTGAAGTTGTAAGCCCCAGTGCCTATGAATATGACCTTATTTGGAAATGGATTCCTTGCTGATGTAATCAAGTTAAGATAAGGTTGTATTCCACAAGACTGTGCCCTAATCCAAAATGTTCTTGTAAAAAGAGAGGGCAGGGACACATGCAGCTGAATGACATCTGAAGACACAGAGACAGAGAAGAAAGACAGCCACGTGAAGACAGAGGTAGAGATTGTAGTTATGCTTGCAGAAGCCAAGGAACGCTTAGGTCTACCAGACAAGGGAAGAGACAAGGAAGGATCTTCCGCCAGAGTCTTCAAAAGGAGCACAGTCATGCCAACACCTTGGTATTTTAAAAAATATTGTATTTATAAAAAAAAAAAATATATATATATATAGTATTTATTTATTTATTTGAAAGAGAGAGTGTGTATGCAGTGGGGTTAGGTACATAGAGAGATGGTGAAACAGACTCCCCACTGAGTATGGAGCCCTAGGGAGGGCTCAATCCTCAGACCCTGAAATCATGACCTGAGCTGAAGTCAGATGCTTAACTGACTGAGCCACCCAGTTCCCCCAACACCTTGGTATTCATTTTCTTTTCTTTTTTTTTTTTTTTCATTTTCTATTTCTAGAACTTTGAGAGAATAAATTTCTGTTGTTCTAAGCCATTCAGTTTGTGCTATTTTGTTATAGCAGCACAAGAAACCTAAAACACCATCTAACATTTTCCTATGATTTCCAGATGATTCCACATTCTAAGATGATTCTATATGTCAAGAACCTTATGCAGATATCTTTCCTAACATACTAAAGACCATGGGGCCTTAAATCTAACAAAGAGGGTTTCCAGTCACTGAACAATTCTTAGGTCAACCAATGAGTGAATATTGATTACATATTACAGCATTTCTATTGCCTTAGCTGCTAATGAGGAAACAAATATAAGTCATAGGACATTTTCCTCAAAAAATTGAGACATACGTGAATTTTTTTTTTTTTTTTTTTTTTTGTATTTAGTTCTCCGAGGGAGTGGGTTTTCTGACATTTTGCATGCATATTGCGTGTGGCCTACTTCTCTCTTCTTGCAGTCTGGGCACTATTTGATGTATTAGACATGGAGTATTCCAATTCAATTAACAGAAGATGCATATTGCAGTTATATCAGTTATATTATTTGAATGTTGCAGTAGACTTCTACAGCACACATCAAGGTAATTGTAGCTTGCTAATTCTTGTTGTCTAATGAAGAAAAATTGTATGCAAATTTCAGTTTCTGACTAGCTAAGCTAGAAATATCTTCCAGATAATGAGTTTCCTATTTCTTATCTTCATATGGCCTCTAAAAAGAAGGCAAAATATCTCTGGGTCTCAGGATTTTTTGTTTTTGTTTTTGTTTTTCCCCCAGAAAATGCTGCCACTAATTTCCTAGAGTTTTCACTATGGTCTTTTCTGTTTAACACACCATCCAAGGAGTCATCATAAATTCTTAAATAGGCTTTCCATTCATAGACCCTATTACAAAGCCTTTGGTGATTGGAGTAAACTCATGTTTGGTTGAATACTAAGCTTTCTAAGATATTTTCTGGGAAATAATGACTTTTTTTTTTAATTGAGATATAATTGACCTATAACATAACATTGGTTTCAGATGTATAATGTAATGATTCAAAATTTGCATATATTACAAAATGATTGTTTTAAATTCTTTTTTTTTTTTTAAGGTGATCATTTCCTGGCACTTATATAATATAGCCCTGTCTCCAGATCATAGTCTGTTCTAGGGGAAAGTACCAGTGTTCTTGCAACTCTTCCATTCACCAGGAATTTGGAACTGGAAAACTAAGATTTTTTTCCTTGTCATACAGTTTGAGAAACAGAAAAAAAAAAAAAAAAAAGATCTTCTTGAAAAATTAGAAGGAATACAACATATATGAAGAGGTAGAGATAGGAGCATAAGGTACTTTCTGAGACCTACGGGTTTTATCTTCGTCAGTCATTGTAGCATATACCAATTTTGTCAGATGTCAAGTGATCATTTCTGTAAAGCTGACTTGTAAAAAAAGTCAACCCTAAGTCTCATACAAATTGTGCACAGCCCTTAGCAAAACTACAAGACTTAAGCAAAGGCACATATGGGCCTCAGCAAAATCAAAAGCTAGGGTCCTCATCAAAGGTGGGGCCCAGCAAAAATAAATGGGTGCTCAACATGTGATGACTGTAAAGTGGTCTGTCTAACTTAATAATTCACTGCAGTTCAGAGAAAAGGCATACCTTTGGCTTTGTTTTTAATGTAGTTTCCCCTTGAATAACGTTGGAATTAGGGGTACTGTCCTCCTATGCAGTGTGAAATTCACATAAAACTTTTGACTCCCCCCCCAAATTACCTAATAGCCTACTGTTGACCAGAAGTCTTGCCAATAATATGAATAAGCAATTCATGTGTATTTTGTGTATTATATACTGTATTCTTACAATAAAGCAAGCTAGAGAAAAGAAAATGTTATTAATGACATCTCAAGGTAAAGAAAATACGTTTATATGTACTGTATTTATTGAAAAAAATCCTGATATGATATGAGGACGTGCATAGTTCAAACCCATGCTGTTCAATGGCCAACTGTTGTTACAAGCTGAATCTGCTTGACTTTAGGCTATAGAAGATAAGGTTTTGCTAAGCATATTTGGATAAAAGAAAAAAGTTTTGACCATCATGGAAATTATCTTTGCAGCAACAGGTCTTTAAGACAATAACTATCGGGATGCCTGGGTGGCTCAGCGGTTGAGTGTCTGCCTTAGGCTCAGAGCATGATCCTAAAGTCTTGGGATCAAGTTCTTCATTGGGCTCCCTGCATGGGGCCTGCTTCTCCCTCTGCCTATATCTCTGCCTATATCTCTGCCTCTCTCTCTCTCTCATAAAAAAATAAATAATTTCTTTTTTTAAAAGGACAATAGCTACTAAAGCAATTCTTTCCACTGTTAACATACAAGGCAGCAGATCAAATGCTTGAGTTCTGTTAAGGGCACCTGAGTGGCTTGGTAGGTTAAGCTTCAGCCTTCAGCTCAGGTCATGATATCAGGTCCTGGGATGGAGACTTGCCTCTGGCTGCCTGCCCAGCAAGTAAGCTGATTCTCTCCCTCCATTCTCTCTCTTGCTGTCTCCCAAGTAAATAAACAAAATCTTAAAATAAAATAAAATAAAATAAAATAAATGAATGAATGAATGAATGAATAAAAAATAAATAAATAAATAAAAGCAAGCTTCTGTTAATACTAAGATGTCATATATTGAAGGATTTTTTTTTTTTTTTTTGTAATTTAAATCAACCTTGCACTCCAGGGATAAATAATGTGTCATCTGGGTTAAAAGATGATTTAATTGATTGGTGTACAATCATTTTTATATGTTGTTGAGTTTGATTAGCTGGCATATTGAGGAGTTTTGCATCTGTATCCATAAGGGATGTTAGCTTGAAGTTTACATTTCTTGTGATAGCTTTGCCTGATTTTAGGATGGAGTTAATACTGGCCTTTTACAGTGAATTGGAAATGCTCTAATTTTTGGAAGGATTTTTGAAGGATTGATATAATTCTCTAATATATTGTAAAAATTATCAATGAAGCTATACCAACTAGGAATTTTTGTTTTCAAAACAGCTACAGAACAAGTTGAAACACCACAATTTCCTAGGTCAGTCAGAAGGATTTATTTATTTTTATTTTTGTTTAAATATTTTATTTATTCATGAGAGACACAGATAGAGAGAGGCAGAGACACAGACAGAGGGAGATGCAGGCTCCATACAGGGATCTCGATGTGGGACTCGATCCCGGGTCTCCAGGATCAGGCCCTGGGCCAAAGGCAGGTGCCAAACTGCTGAACCACGCAGGGATCCCTAGTCAGAAGCATTTAACTTACTAATTCAGTTTCATTTCTTACAAGTCAATTCGGATTTTCTATTTCTTCTTGAGTCAGTTTAAGTAATTTGTTTCTTTCTAAGCATTTGTCCATTTTATCTAAATTATCTAATTTTTTTTTTACTGAAAATTCCCTTATAACACTATTTACTTCCCTATGGCATCAATATTCTCTTTTCCTTCTTGATTTTAGTATTCGATCCATCTCTTTCTCTTGGCCCAACTGGCAAAAGATTTGCTGATTTTGTTCATCTTTTCAAAAAAGCTAATTTTTTTACTATGATAATTCGTTTTCTATTGTTTCTCTATAGTCCATTTTACTACGCCCACTCTAGCCTTTTTTCCCCTTAGTTCTGCTTGCTCAGGGTTTTGTATTCTCTTCTTTTTTCAGTTACTTAAGGTGGAAGTCTAGGTTATTGACTTGAAATCTTCCTGCTTGGCTAATAAAGGGATTTACAGTAATACATTTTTGTCTAGACACCATTTTGCCCTCATATAAGAAGTATTATATTTCATTGTTGTCATTTTCAGTCCTCTCATAGTAATTTCCAGTTTCCCTATGATTTATTTCTTGATCCATTTGTATTTAAGAAGTGGCAACAATCCAACCACTGTTCAGTATTTGTTGTTAGGGACCCCTGAGTGATTGAGTTGATTAAGCATCTGCCTTTGACTCAGGTCATGATCCCAGGGTCCTGGGATGGAGCCCAGCTTTGGGCTCCCTGCTCAGTGGGGAGCCTGCTGCTTCTTCTCCCTCTGTCTCTCCAGGCCACTCGTGCTCTCTCTCTCAAATAATAATAATAATAATAATAATAATAATAATAATAATAAGCTATTGTGTGGCTTAATTTGTGCATATTTGTAAATTTTCTAAATTTTTTTTATTTATTTATGATAGTCACGCACACACACAGAGAGAGAGAGAGAGAGAGAGAGAGGCAGAGACATAGACAGAAGGAGAAGCAGGCTCCATGCACCGGGAGCCCGACATGGGATTCGATCCCAGGTCTCCAGGATCGCACCCTGGGCCAAAGGCAGGCGCTAAACCGCTGCGCCACCCAGGGATCCCCATGTAAATTTTCTAAATTTTCTTGTTTTCCACTTCTAATTCTATTGTGGCAAATATATTTTTTATGATTTCAATAATTTTTAAATCTATGGAAGCTTGTTTCATAGCCTACTATATGATCCACCTTAGAAAAAAGTTCATGTACACTTGAGAAGAATCTCTCAAGAATCTCTTTGCTGTCATAAAGTGTTAAAAGAAAATGTCAATAATGATTTCCATATCCAGCCTTTCCACTGTCCTCTGGTCTCCATGAATTTTGAAAAGAAACTAAATACAAATCTTATTGAAGTTCTGTTAGATCTAATGAGTCATTTTCTCTTGATGCTTTTAACATTTTCTTTTCTTTCTTTTTTTTTTTTAAACCTGTGACAGTTTAAATAAGATGTGGCTGGTGTCGATCTATTTCACTTAGATTTACATGGATTTCATTGAGAATCTTAGAATTTTACATTGATTTTTAAATCTAATTTGGGAAATTTTAGGACAATATTTCATCAAATATTTTTTTCTGTTCTTTTTCTCTCTCTCATTTCTGGATTTATTATACCCATGTTGATGTGCTTGATGGTGTTCCACAGGTCTGATACTCTCTTTATTTGTCCTTATTGTTTAAGACTAGATAATCTCAATTGACCTATATTCAACTTCACTGATTCATCTGCCAGCTCAAATCTTCAATGAGCTACTCTAGTAAATTTGTTCAATTATTGTACATTTCAACTCCAGAATTTCTCGAATTCTTTTTTTTAATATAATTTCCTTCTTTATACTGATATTCTCTATTTGCTTGCAGACTTAGACTTTTCCCTTAGACTTAGACTTCCCTTAGACTTCCATTTAATTATTTAGAAGACCCCTTTAGTTCCCATTAGTTCTTAAAACATACTTGAAATAGCTTATTTACTATTTTTGTATAGTAAGTCTGACATCTGGGCCTTCTGAGGAACAGTTCCGATTGACTATTTTTTTTTCTCTTTTTGTGTTAGATTATCTTGTTTCTTTGTGTCTTACACTTTTTTTTTTCTTTTTTGCTGAAAAGCGGATGTTTATTTTATTTTAAAGAGTTTTACTTATTCATTCATGAGAGACACAGAGAGAAGTCAGAAACAGGCAGAGGAAGAACCAGCTCCCTGCAGGGAGCCCGATGCAGCACACTCAATTCCAGGACCCCAGAATCATGCCCTGAGCTGAAGGCAGACGTTCAACTGCTGAGCCACCTAGATGCCCCAAAAGTGGATGTTTTCAATGTTATAATGTAGTAACTAAAATTCAAGCATCTACACATCCCAGATCAGGTTTTTTGGTTGTTACAATTTATAGTTGTTGTTTGTTTAATAATTTGTATGGGTGAATTCTATTAAGTCTATGCTGTTTGTCATGTATGGATACTGAGCTTTTTTTCTCATTTAGCTTAGTAATCAGCTAATTGTTGGAAAGAGCTTTCCTTAAATGTTTTAAACCAGTGTTTCCCATCCTTTGCCAAGGGCTTCTGTGCATGTCTGTGTGCATGTGTGCCTCCCTTCAGCATTATGAGTAGTTTACCACTCTGCTTTATATCCTTTACATGTTGCCCATGCAGAGCAAGGGTGTCAACCAGAAGTGGAAGATTTGAACCTACTCGGTTCCTCCCATGTATATGCCTATACCCCTGAGATGTGTGTGGCTTTCTGGTTCTTCAGGAATATTGCAGAGCCTTTCAAAGCCTCCTGTGAGCACATTATTTCCCAGATTTTTCTTTTAAGTTTTTGGCTAGCCTTTTGTTTGTCACAACTGGTATCACTGACTTAGTAGCTGCAGTGTTAAACAATTTGTGCTCATTGTTTTTGACAAACACCCTGGAGATAGAGCTTTTCTCACTGAGCTATTTCTGAATTAGATCAAATAGAGACAAGATCCATGAATGTGTGTTTTCAAAGGACCAGCCTGACAGGTTAAATTATGATAATTCTCTGAGATTGAGTCTTTCTGAAACATTCCAAATCCATTTGGCTTCTAAAAATGACTCCTAGGCTGCTCTTTTTTACAAATAACATCATCTGATGCTGCTGGTTTTCAAGGCTACTGCAGTGAAAGTTGAAACACCAAAAAACCCACCATTAAATTACATTTAACTATTTTTGTTTTTTTTTCTTAAACACCCACTTCTGGGTTGTTGTAGCCTTTGGTTAAAGTTCAGAGTTCTGAAAAAGTTGATTTTGATAATTCCTCCATTGTTACCATTGCCTTTATGAAGGAGTAGATTTTTGAAATCTAAATTCTGCTATTCTGAAAATGCCTCTGACCAATGTCGCTAGAATTTTAATATTGGGTTTGTCTGTATGTATGTATGTTCTTTGGAGAACTTTATGATGTCTTGTGAGCCCACCGTAGTATGCCTTTGAAAAGACACATTGAACATGAGGCCAAGCATAAGATCCTATGTTAATATAAAAGAGTAAATGTTTCGGCCCTAAGTACACAATGACCTCAGAATTAATATTATTAATATACGTTTCTGGTAAATATTGGAGTTTTCTGAAGGAAAAAGTTTGTATCAAAGTTAGTCCAAGCAAAATAGCTTAAAGAATGGTTAATATTGGAGAATAAACTTACATAGAAGTCAGGAGGACGGTCATCTTAGGCTACTCATCTCCTCACTTGCGATAATAAATATTTAGCTGGTTAACAATTGCCTTAAGGTTACCAGCACTAGGCTAAGAGAACTTAACCTTGAGAATATTATATGGGATTATTCCTTCCCAACTCATTATATTTTTCTTCGATGTAAAGGGACTTTTAGTCATGAAACACATCTGGCCCTTTTTAAACCAATTTTCTAGTCATTACACCTAAGAAGATGAGAAATCTGAGTATTCCATTTGGAAGGAGAAACTATGCATATCAACCCATACTCTTTTTTTTTTTTTTTTTAATCTTTCCTTTTAGGGATGTATCTGCCTATAGGAATCGAGATCTGCTCTGCTATTCCAAGCTGTGAGTTTTATGAGAGAGCCATTCCTTGGGGAAGCCCTTCAGTAGTGAATAAGTGGTTGCCTCAGTATTACTTGTTTCTGTATTAATAAGTCTAGTTGGTTTTAGATCCTAAATTATATTCTTAAATATCAGTGTTAATTTTCGGTTGGTTTACAATTTGCACAAGGAATTGGACAGTTTATACTGAACCATCTCAAAGTCCTTCATGTATCTTAAAAAAAAAAAAAAAAAAAATATATATATATATATATATTAGAGTCAATATAAAAATGCATGCAACAATCAACCAATATTATCAGAGGTCATAAAAAGTTATAATAATTGAGGAAATATTCTGTTCACAAAGATCTAAGCTTGAGAGCAAATTCTGCATCTTTATGGTTATGTGACTTTGAACAGTTCATACAAACTCTCCAAGTCTCCAGTTACATTACCTTTCACATAAGAATATAGTAACCCTGACTTTATCACACTTGGGGGTTGCTAATATGAGATAATGTTTCTACAAATGTATTTGAGATTTTAAAAGTAAAAAAAGAAAGCATATTGGCACTGAAAGTTGGTGGATAGAATATATCTGGCCAGAAATGCATGAGGTAGAGAGTACTCAACAAAAACTTTGATTATGCATGAACCAAGAATATGGAATGGGAATGGGAATTCTAGGTAAGCTGGAAGAGAGGCATAAGTTTTAAGGAATATTTGCTACATTGAAACGTCAATTATTTGTTTTAATGTCTCTTTTCCCCACTAGACTATGAACACAAATATCTTATTTATCTTTATTTTCCCAGAGCCTGGCACAGAGTACACACTCAATAAATTTGGCTTAATTGAATTGACTGACTGAAGGTAAATAATCAGGCTAATGAATGCATGCCAGACCCTCTTTACCTGCAGAGTAAACCAGATAGGGAAGCAATTATGAAAGAGACTAGAGAGATATTGCTCAGCTTCAAGAAGACAGGAGGGGAAGATTTGTCCTGTACTTTTCTGCTGCCTTATGCCCTGATCCTATCTATTATATTTTAGGTACTGTATGATGTACTGAAGATTCAGAGATTAAAAGACATCCTTTGGCCTTAAGAAGCTTAGATTCTTGTAATATAAAAAATTGTCTTAAGTGCAATAGCTGAGATATGCAAAAGAACACAATTTGCTGAGCAACCTTTGTTTACCACACACTATACAAGGATTTTTCAAGGATTATCTCTTTAAATCCACACAGCAAGCCCATAGGATTGTTAGTTAATACTCTATTTTGCTGATAAGGAACCTGAGACTTGGGGAGATGATTTAATTTTTCTAGAATGTAAGATTTTGGAAAAGGCTTAGCTAACATTTGAAAGTAGGTTGATGGACTCCACATTTAGTTCTTCCTGGGGAGCTGTGTGTTATTTTCCATGAAGAAATCATGAAGTGATCAGGGATTCAGATGAATGGAAAATATAGGTTGATAGAATCAATGATAAATAATAATGATTATATATAATCATTCTCAAGAAAATGCACATTTATAAACAGGATCACAGAGAAAAGTCTATATATAGAAAAACCATGGATATGTTTGAGCTACAGATTTTTTTTGGATGAGGCCCCTCACACCATTACATATGTATCCAGGCTCTATCATCAATCATTCTATTGACTGCGGTATCCATGCATGAGCCTGGGCTGAATAGTGCTGAATGCAGTTCAAGAAGAGAAAGAGAAGGAGTTGAGCCAGGAGCTAAGGGCTAGTTATCCTTAGGTTACCTAAAAAAAGACATTGATATTTCTAATTATAATCTTGGCTTTTCAAATTATTTTGAAAATATATATTTAAAACACATTAAGATTAAGTAGGAGATAGCATTACATTAAGAGGAATATTTTATTAGCTTGGTACATATATTTACCTGTGCCTATATCTGTATCTATATCTCTATTTGAACACTTGTTCCATGTTGTCTTATAATTATCAGGAACAGAACTATTGGAAAGAATTCTATTGAGCCCACTAAGGATCTCTTGCCCAGAACCCCAGATTTTGAACTGAGCTGTCGTATTGAAATGTTAAATGCCTGAAGGAGGGTTTTCTTAATTCTTCCCTCCCTCAAGGATTTTAAATTTAAAAGTTATAGGAGAGAAGAATTTCTTATAATTTAGGTTGTACCATTTTTACCTCTAAATTCTAAATTACTCTTTCCTCTGATTAATTTTTAATATGTTATTTACTTGAACATTAAGTACAGCATAATGTAGTTGCCAAGAAGTAGGCCAAGGGAATGAGTGAATAGTAGATTTCCTGTTAACAATTCTGCATGATATATAGCATGGAAAAGTAATCAATTTTGATTGGAGATATTGTCTCCAGGGAAGCTAATAAAAATGAGCTTTCTTTCCTTCTTGTAGCAATATTATTGAAGCGACTGAAATTGGGGTCATAAAGGGCTGATAGTTATTCTTTGAGGACTTTCTCTTCATTACATCTCTAACTCTACATCTTTTCTAAATGTGTACTTGCTACATTACTTCAGAAAATGGAAACATGTCTTTAAGAGAATTTGAGAGTTTGGGTTTTTCATTTTTGTATTGTTTTGGTTTGGCTTGGTTTTTGTTTCATTTTGTTTTGTTTTACTTTGGTTTGGTTTTGGTTTCAGTTTTCTCTTTGTGTATCACAAGCAGGAACATATCAAAATTCAAGTATTTGCTGTAGCATAATTTGGGACTAATGCTCAACAGTTATCACTACTGGAGCTAAAGTATTTTCAAAAAATGAAAATCAAAACATCTAACATTTTTAAAAATGGGCAAAAATGAGTTCATAGGTACATTTGTCCCAGATATCTGTCTTGGCTACTGATTATGCATTTAGATGGGGTCTCCAAGTTTAGTCTTTTTTTTTTTTTTTTTTTAGATTTTATTTATTCATGAGAGACACAGAGACAGAGACACAGGCAGAGGGAGAAGCAGGCTCCATGCAGGGAGCCCAATGCGGGACTCAATCCCGGGACTCCAGGATAATGCCCTGGGCTGAAGGCAGGTGCTAAACCACTGAACCACCCAAGGATCTCCCTCCATGTTTAGTCTTGCACCTTTATGCGGACTTGTTTATCAGCAGCTTTCTGGCATATTATTATACAAAAAGGAATCTTTTTTTTTTTTTAATTCTTTAGCATCATGTACCTTCAAGTTTTCTTTTTTTAAAGATTTTATTTGTTTATACCTGAGAGACACAGAGAGAGGCAGAGACATAGGGAGATAGAGAAGCAGCCTCCCTGCAGGGAGCCCAATGCAGAACTCAATCCCAGGACCCCAGGATCACGATCTAAGCCAAAGGCAGATGCTTAACTAGTGAGCCACCCAGGTGCTCCCAAGTTTTCTTTGTTTTGTGAGACCTTAAATACAAAGAGTTGTCTGAAATATTTAAAGTCCCCAGTCTTAGTCTGTCACTACAGTGTGCTCAGTATTTTGAACCAGTTGTTTCACTTCAATGAACCCTCAATCTCCAATATCTAAAATCAGGAAATCATATATTATCTTTTAAGTCCCATCTAGATAAACATATCTGATACCCATATTTTTTCTCTCCAGATGAAATAACATATCCTGAGATGAATGTATGCATACGTACACATACCTTGAGGTTGTATTTTAAGATTTCTGTTATATAGTTTTAAAACATCTACAACTGAATTTGGAGTGTGTTGTTTTTATCTGTCATGTGAAGAATCTAAGATCAGAGAGTAAATGATCTCCAAATCATTCAGCTCATAAAGGAGAGAGTAGAACTTGATATCAGATTTCCAAATTCTTTTTCTTTTTTAAGAATTTATTTATTTATTCATGAAAGACACACACAGAGAGAGAGGCAGAGACACAGGCAGAGGGAGAAGCAGGCTCCATGCAGGGAGCCCAATGTGGGACTCGATCCCAGGACCCCCGGGGTCATGACCTGAGCCAAAGGCAGACACTCAACCACTGAACCACCCTGGTGCCCATAGGAAACAGTTTTCAGATGCCCATAAAATCTGAAGACAAGCCAAGTAAATTTCCTACTGGTGTTAAGCATTGCAGTTAACGATGCACCATTATTTCAATCTGATAGAGCACCGGACCCCCCATGTCTTGAGCTCTACAAGGCCCTCTTCATTTTGTCCAGTATCCAAACTCTTCCCTTTATCCCTCAATACTTTCTTACTACTTAGTTCACAGCTATTCTTTATTGAAATCTCTTAAGTACTTATACAATTATACCCACAGGAAAACTCAAAGCCCTTACCATGCTCCACCCATACAAGACTTCTTTATTTTCTTTTTATTCCTGGTACACATCAAATTCACTCATGTCTAACTGCTTCCATACTTGCCTTTCCTCATACCTAGAGCACTCTTTAATCAGGATTTCATTTGTCTATCTTCTTATTGTGATGTATTCTCTTTTGGGGGGGAGCCCTTCTGAACCACTCAATCCAAAGTAAAGCAATTCGCTATCACTCCTATTGCATAATCTTCTTGTATGCTATTTATTTTTTTCACTTGTGCCTTGAAGGTCTCCTGCATCCTCAACCTTTCAAGAATTTGAGCTTCATGGTAGATGAGACTTATCTTATTCATGGTTATCTTTTCTGTATCTGGAAAAAGCTCCCAAATAGTTTGTGATCAATAACATCTGTTGAGGGGGAGGAGCAAGATGGCGGAAGAGTAGGGTCTCCAAATCACCTGTCTCCACCAAACTACCTAGAAAACCTTCAAATTATCCTGAAAATCTATGAATTCGGCCTGAGATTTAAAGAGAGACCAGCTGGAATGCAACAGTGAGAAGAGTTCGCGCATCTATCAAGGTAGGAAGACGGGGAAAAAGAAATAAAGGAACAAAGGCCTCCAAGGGGGAGGGGCCCCGCGAGGAGCCGGGCTGAGGCCGGGGCGAGTGTCCCCAGGACAGGAGAGCCCCGTCCCGGAGACGCAGGAGCTGCACCGACCTTCCCGGGGGAAAGGGGCTCGCGGGGAGTTGGAGCAGGACCCAGGAGGGCGGGGATGCCCTCGGGCTCCCGGGGACAGTAACAGCAACTGCGCGCCCAGGAGAGTGCGCCGAGCTCCCTAAGGGCTGCAGCGCGCACGGCGGGACCCGGCGGGACACGGAGCAGCTGAAGGGGCTCGGGCGGCGGCTCCGCGGAGGGGGCTGCGCGGCCCCGGGAGCAGCTCGGAGGGGCTCGGGCAGAGGAAGAGGCTCCGTGCGGAGGGGGCTGCGCGGTTCCAGGAGCAGCTCGGAGGGGCTCGGGCGGCGGCTCCGCGGAGGGGGCTGCGCGGCCCCGGGAGCAGCTCGGAGGGGCTCCGGCAGAGGAAGAGGCTCCGTGCGGAGGGGGCTGCGCGGTTCCAGGAGCAGCTCGGAGGGGCTCGGGCGGCGGCTCCGCGGAGGGGGCTGCGCGGCCCGGGAGCGCGAATCACCAGCGCAGGCTCCGGAGCACAGGGCGCCGGGACACAGCCCAGGATCCCGCCTCCCCCGGGACAGGCAGAGGCCGGGAGGGCCCAGGACAGCGAGGACGCTCCTGCCCCAGCTGAGCAGATCAGCGGCCCCGCCCCGGAGCCTCCAGGCCCTGCAGACGGAGTTCCTGCCGGAGCTGAATCCAGGTTTCCAGAGCTGCCCCGCCACTGGGGCTGTTCCTCCTGCGGCCTCACGGGGTAAACAACCCCCACTGAGCCCTGCACCAGGCAGGGGCACAGCAGCTCCCCCAACTGCTAACACCTGAAAATCAGCACAGCAGGCCCCTCCCCCAGAACACCAGCTAGACGGACAACTTCCAGGAGAAGCCAAGGGACTTAAAGTACACAGAATCAGAAGATACTCCCCGGTGGTTCTTTTTTTGTTTGTTTTTGTTTTTGTTTTTGTTTTGTTTTGCTTTTTGATTTGTTTCCTTCCCCCACCCCCTTTTTTTCTCCTTTCTTTTTCTTTCTCTTTTTCTTCTTTTTTTTTTTTTTCGTTTTTTTTTCTTTTTCTTCCCTTTTTTTTTCTCTTTCTCTTTTCTTTCCTTCTTTCTCTCCTCGCTTTTTCTCTTTTTCCCAATACAACTTGCTTTTGGCCACTCTGCACTGAGCAAAATGACTAGAAGGAAAACCTCACCTCAAAAGAAAGAATCAGAAACAGTCCTCTCTCCCACAGAGTTACAAAATCTGGATTACAATTCAATGTCAGAAAGCCAATTCAGAAGCACTATTATACAGCTACTGGTGGCTCTAGAAAAAAGTATAAAGGACTCAAGAGACTTCATGACTGCAGAATTTAGAGCTAATCAGGCAGAAATTAAAAATCAATTGAATGAGATGCAATCCAAACTAGAAGTCCTAACGACGAGGGTTAACGAGGTGGAAGAACGAGTGAGTGACCTAGAAGACAAGTTGATAGCAAAGAGGGAAACTGAGGAAAAAAGAGACAAACAATTAAAAGACCATGAAGATAGATTAAGGGAAATAAACGACAGCCTGAGGAAGAAAAACCTACGTTTAATTGGGGTTCCCGAGGGCGCCGAAAGGGACAGAGGGCCAGAATATGTATTTGAACAAATTCTAGCTGAAAACTTTCCTAATCTGGGAAGGGAAACAGGCATTCAGATCCAGGAAATAGAGAGATCCCCCCCTAAAATCAATAAAAACCGTTCAACACCTCGACATTTAATTGTGAAGCTTGCAAATTCCAAAGATAAGGAGAAGATCCTTAAAGCAGCAAGAGACAAGAAATCCCTGACTTTTATGGGGAGGAGTATTAGGGTAACAGCAGACCTCTCCACAGAGACCTGGCAGGCCAGAAAGGGCTGGCAGGATATATTCAGGGTCCTAAATGAGAAGAACATGCAACCAAGAATACTTTATCCAGCAAGGCTCTCATTCAAAATGGAAGGAGAGATAAAGAGCTTCCAAGACAGGCAGCAACTAAAAGAATATGTGACCTCCAAACCAGCTCTGCAAGAAATTTTAAGGGGGCCTCTTAAAATTCCCCTTTAAGAAGAAGTTCAGTGGAACAGTCCACAAAAACAAAGACTGAATAGATATCATGATGACACTAAACTCATATCTCTCAATAGTAACTCTGAATGTGAACGGGCTTAATGACCCCATCAAAAGGCGCAGGGTTTCAGACTGGATAAAAAAGCAGGACCCATCTATTTGCTGTCTACAAGAGACTCATTTTAGACAGAAGGACACCTACAGCCTGAAAATAAAAGGTTGGAGAACCATTTACCATTCGAATGGTCCTCAAAAGAAAGCAGGGGTAGCCATCCTTATATCAGATAAACTAAAATTTACCCCAAAGACTGTAGTGAGAGATGAAGAGGGACACTATATCATACTTAAAGGATCTATTCAACAAGAGGACTTAACAATCCTCAATATATATGCTCCGAATGTGGGAGCTGCCAAATATATAAATCAATTATTAACCAAAGTGAAGAAATACTTAGATAATAATACACTTATACTTGGTGACTTCAATCTAGCTCTTTCTATACTCGATAGGTCTTCTAAGCAAAACATCTCCAAAGAAACGAGAGCTTTAAATGATACACTGGACCAGATGGATTTCACAGATATCTACAGAACTTTACATCCAAACTCAACTGAATACACATTCTTCTCAAGTGCACATGGAACTTTCTCCAGAATAGACCACATATTGGGTCACAAATCGGGTCTGAACCGATACCAAAAGACTGGGATTGTCCCCTGCATATTCTCGGACCATAATGCCCTGAAATTAGAACTAAATCACAACAAGAAGTTTGGAAGGACCTCAAACACATGGAGGTTAAGGACCATCCTGCTAAAAGATAAAAGGGTCAACCAGGAAATTAAGGAAGAATTAAAAAGATTCATGGAAACTAATGAGAATGAAGATACAACCGTTCAAAATCTTTGGGATGCAGCAAAAGCAGTCCTAAGGGGGAAATACATCGCAATACAAGCATCCATTCAAAAACTGGAAAGAACTCAAATACAAAAGCTAACCTTACACATAAAGGAGCTAGAGAAAAAACAGCAAATAGATCCTACACCCAAGAGAAGAAGGGAGTTAATAAAGATTCGAGCAGAACTCAACGAAATCGAGACCAGAAGAACTGTGGAACAGATCAACAGAACCAGGAGTTGGTTCTTTGAAAGAATTAATAAGATAGATAAACCATTAGCCAGCCTTATTAAAAAGAAGAGAGAGAAGACTCAAATTAATAAAATCATGAATGAGAAAGGAGAGATCACTACCAACACCAAGGAAATACAAACGATTTTAAAAACATATTATGAACAGCTATACGCCAATAAATTAGGCAATCTAGAAGAAATGGATGCATTCCTGGAAAGCCACAAACTACCAAAACTGGAACAGGAAGAAATAGAAAACCTGAACAGGCCAATAACCAGGGAGGAAATTGAAGCAGTCATCAAAAACCTCCCAAGACACAAGAGTCCAGGGCCAGATGGCTTCCCAGGAGAATTTTATCAAACGTTTAAAGAAGAAATCATACCTATTCTCCTAAAGCTGTTTGGAAAGATAGAAAGAGATGGAGTACTTCCAAATTCGTTCTATGAAGCCAGCATCACCTTAATTCCAAAGCCAGACAAAGACCCCGCCAAAAAGGAGAATTACAGACCAATATCCCTGATGAACATGGATGCAAAAATTCTCAACAAGATACTGGCCGATAGGATCCAACAGTACATTAAGAAAATTATTCACCATGACCAAGTAGGATTTATCCCTGGGACACAAGGCTGGTTCAACACCCGTAAAACAATCAATGTGATTCATCATATCAGCAAGAGAAAAACCAAGAACCATATGATCCTCTCATTGGATGCAGAGAAAGCATTTGACAAAATACAGCATCCATTCCTGATGAAAACTCTTCAGAGTGTAGGGATAGAGGGAACATTCCTCGACATCTTAAAAGCCATCTATGAAAAGCCCACAGCAAATATCATTCTCAATGGGGAAGCACTGGGAGCCTTTCCCCTAAGATCAGGAACAAGACAGGGATGTCCACTCTCACCACTGCTATTCAACATAGTACTGGAAGTCCTAGCCTCAGCAATCAGACAACAAAAAGACATTAAAGGCATTCAAATTGGCAAAGAAGAAGTCAAACTCTCTCTCTTCGCCGATGACATGATACTCTACATAGAAAACCCAAAAGTCTCCACCCCAAGATTGCTAGAACTCATACAGCAATTCGGTAGCATGGCAGGATACAAAATCAATGCCCAGAAGTCAGTGGCATTTCTATACACTAACAATGAGACTGAAGAAAGAGAAATTAAGGAGTCAATCCCATTTACAATTGCACCCAAAAGCATAAGATACCTAGGAATAAACCTCACCAAAGATGTAAAGGATCTATACCCTCAAAACTATAGAACACTTCTGAAAGAAATTGAGGAAGACACAAAGAGATGGAAAAATATTCCATGCTCATGGATTGGCAGAATTAATATTGTGAAAATGTCAATGTTACCCAGGGCAATATACACGTTTAATGCAATCCCTATCAAAATACCATGGACTTTCTTCAGAGAGTTAGAACAAATTATTTTAAGATTTGTGTGGAATCAGAAAAGACCCCGAATAGCCAGGGGAATTTTAAAAAAGAAAACCATATCTGGGGGCATCACAATGCCAGATTTCAGGTTGTACTACAAAGCTGTGGTCATCAAGACAGTGTGGTACTGGCACAAAAACAGACACATAGATCAGTGGAACAGAATAGAGAATCCAGAAGTAGACCCTGAACTTTATGGGCAACTAATATTCGATAAAGGAGGAAAGACTATCCATTGGAAGAAAGACAGTCTCTTCAATAAATGGTGCTGGGAAAATTGGACATCCACATGCAGAAGAATGAAACTAGACCACTCTCTTTCACCATACACAAAGATAAACTCAAAATGGATGAAAGATCTAAATGTGAGACAAGATTCCATCAAAATCCTAGAGAAGAACACAGGCAACACCCTTTTTGAACTCGGCCATAGTAACTTCTTGCAAGATACATCCACAAAGGCAAAAGAAACAAAAGCAAAAATGAACTATTGGGACTTCATCAAGATAAGAAGCTTTTGCACAGCAAAGGATACAGTCAACAAAACTCAAAGACAACCTACAGAATGGGAGAAGATATTTGCAAATGACATATCAGATAAAGGGCTAGTTTCCAAGATCTATAAAGAACTTATTAAACTCAACACCAAAGAAACAAACAATCCAATCATGAAATGGGCAAAAGACATGAACAGAAATCTCACAGAGGAAGACATAGACATGGCCAACATGCATATGAGAAAATGCTCTGCATCACTTGCCATCAGGGAAATACAAATCAAAACTACAATGAGATACCACCTCACACCAGTGAGAATGGGGAAAATTAACAAGGCAGGAAACAACAAATGTTGGAGAGGATGCGGAGAAAAGGGAACCCTCCTACACTGTTGGTGGGAATGTGAACTGGTGCAGCCACTCTGGAAAACTGTGTGGAGGTTCCTCAAACAGTTAAAAATATACCTGCCCTATGACCCAGCAATTGCACTGTTGGGGATTTACCCCAAAGATACAAATGCAATGAAACGCCGGGACACCTGCACCCCGATGTTTCTAGCAGCAATGGCCACGATAGCCAAACTGTGGAAGGAGCCTCGGTGTCCAACGAAAGATGAATGGATAAAGAAGATGTGGTTTATGTATACAATGGAATATTACTCAGCTATTAGAAATGACAAATACCCACCATTTGCTTCAACGTGGATGGAACTGGAGGGTATTATGCTGAGTGAAGTAAGTCAGTCGGAGAAGGACAAACATTATATGTTCTCATTCATTTGGGGAATATAAATAATAGTGAAAGGGAAAATAAGGGAAGGGAGAAGAAATGTGTGGGAAATATCAGAAAGGGAGACAGAATGTAAAGACTGCTAACTCTGGGAAACGAACTGGGGGTGGTGGAAGGGGAGGAGGGCGGGGGGTGGGAGTGAATGTGTGACGGGCACTGGGTGTTATTCTGTATGTTAGTAAATTGAACACCAATAAAAAAAAAAAAAAGAAAAAGAAAAAAAAAATAACATCTGTTGAATGAATGAATTAGTTTAAGCAGATGTTTGGCCTTATTTCTGTTCATAAATGTGCGCATGCCCACGCGCACACACACACACACAATTTCACATCCCTTTACCTATCCTGACCAAGAGACAAATAAACTTGAAGTGAGGAAGAGGCTAGGACAACAGTGTTACTCTCCTTTTCAAAACCATAGGAAGATGTGATCTCTGAATTCATCTTACCACTCTCTTTAAGGAGAAGGCATTTCTTGCATTGTGACTGAATTCTTTTGTTGTGCTTTAGTTGTGTGAAATGTCCAGTGCTTATTTTATACATACTGACTAAATAATCCCTCCTTTAAGATAAAGCATAAATCTCAAGGACAAAAAAAAAAAATTGTAAAAAACACTAAGTATGTTCAAAAGCATATGGTAGAGGGGAAAACCACAATGAATTATCATTAAGGATAGGTGAAATCAAAATCATAGAAAACACTTGTGCAAGAAAGTATCTGAGGAAAGGGTGTTAAAGGAGATTAAACAATTCCACTAATAAAATGAAAGAAGAAATATGAAATCTATAATTATACTAAATACTAAAGACATCAAAGAGTTTTCAAAAATGTATCATCAATTAAAAATCAAAAACATGCTTTAAAATGTGGAAATTATTTATCTTACCCAATTATGATGCATATAAAAGGGATACAATACAGTGCGTTTGTAAAATTGAAAGGAATGCCTGCATCTTCTGCAGAACTAACATTACAACCTAGTAGGCCAAGAGGCCCTGAAATAATTAAATACATCATTTAAAATCTCTAACTGATGCTGGATAAAGAAACTAGGGTTATATTTATATTTAGGATAGTTTGAGATTAGTCTTTTTAAAAATATATATTATACATTTATTTTCCTTTTTCAAAAAGAATGTCCATTTCTTCGTACTTAATTCAACCACTTATGTAAAAAATAATTCAACCATTTATTAAACAAATGTTTTTCAAGCACCCAGTATGTGCCATGAAGTATAAAGAATAGTGAGAGTAGTAGAAATAAACATGATTATGACAAGAAGCATGTCTGAAGAAGTCTCAAGTTTATTAAAGAAGCAAAGGAAAGCATAGAATGAGAAGTCAGTGGAGGGATTGGAAGGTGGGGCAGTAGAAGCAAGACTTTCCAGGAATAAAGGATTACATATTTTGTATTTGTAGCACAATTTCAAATACGAGATATCTTCTAGTAGCACACATAAAATAATCAAAAACCTCATAAAACATTACATAAAAGAATAATAAACACAACACAATCACCATCACACTATACCAGTGTCCCAAATTGTCTATAAAGGTATCCACAGTGATTGCGCTGTTGAATCTGTGATCCCCCATATCGTATTGATGTTTGGGTTGAATTATTTCCTGCCTTGACCAAGCTTTCTTATACACTCACACAGTAGTTCTTATTGATCCCAGGAAACAAAGATTTGTCTTGGTGTTGGTTTGGCATTTCATTTCCCACCTCTGCCTTCTAGCATATCACATCCTGCTCTACCCCACATTGAATGACCTCCCCCCACCCCAGACAGTCTCTCTGACAGGTCTTCTCATAACAGCAAGTATTCCTAGTTCTATCAAAATGCATTTTTTAAATGGATCAAAATTTCAGCAACTTCTGTGTACAATATTTGCTGCTCACTGATGAAGAAATACTATCTTATGTATAACGTATGCTGAGAAGTTCAGTTTATTGAAATCTGTAAGAAGCTGAGTAGGTAAAGTTCATTTAAGTGTAGGTACAAAGTTGGATGGTAGAAGTTTGAATGGGCATAAAAAGGGATCAGATTGTAACATTTCTTGAATACCCCACAAAGAAAATTAAATTATTTTAACCAAGCAATGGGAAATAAAGCCAAGAAAGGAACCAATCTCCACAAGCTATGCTTTAGGAAGCTAAATATACAATATGGGCAAGAGTGAAATGGGGAGATCAGAGACCTAGAGTCCTGTTAGAATGTTGTCTTGAAAGCAAGTAGTATAAGCTTAAGTAGAAGAGATGGCTTTGTGAGCAGAATGGAAGGGAATACCTATGAAAGTTGCAACAAACTAGATCCAAAACTACCTGGGATGTAGAAAATTTGCAATATAGACTATGCTTGGTAACATTTGTTATGGTAATGAAGTGTGAGATGACATCACTCTCATCATTATCATCCCAACATTCTAATTTTTCCTAAACATTGTCTAGATTGTAACCAAGGTTGAGTATATCAGTAAATTATGGCCCAGAATCTTTTCCCCTTACTGTACCTTTCAGAAAAAGTTATTAGGTGTTCTGTGGACTGAGGGCTGCTAATCTTTAAGACTGTCTAGGCACAAGCTATTGTGGAATCCAGAAAACTATAAGTTAATGGCATTGTTTCCTCTGCTTGATGTGATTTAATGGTAATCAATGTCACTTACCAACTCATTAAAAAGCCCTCTTCACAGCTCATCGAAAACTAAAACCTGGGGGAGTTGAACCTTTCCAGTCAATTAAAAGACAAAGACACCAATTTTTTTTCCAAGTACAATTTAAAATCAGCACATAAAATAATAGCTAAGTGAAATATTTATTAGTATTTGAAAACTCCGCTTTGACATCCAGCTTTATGAAAAAAAAAGTAGTCTAAAAAGAGAAAAAATATATATAAATCAAAGGCTATTGTTCAAAAGTTTACATTTTCAATATCTTAACTTAAAGCAAGAAATTTAGAGGAGTCATGCAAAGTTGGCTTTCTAAATTTCAAAAACCTCCTCTTCTCATTCCCAAGGGCATTCTCAGTTTGATCTTCCAAGTGGAGAGATGGAACTAAAAAATTATGAGTATATATTAAAAGAATTCTATAATTACCTATGGTTTTATACAAAAGAAAACCAAAATCTAAATTAAATCTTATTAATTAATTCACCAAGTTAACTTTTTTTTATTGCTTTGGCTTTGGTCTCTGTTTTGTTTTTGTAACTTACATTACTGTACAACCCACCATATTTTCTTGTAAACGTGCTGTTAACTAGAGGGAGCATTTGTGAGATTTGTGGGAAAATTAAATAAAATTTACTTTTACCTTCCCCTGAGTCTTCAGGAAGTTTTTCCAAAGGAGTAAAATAAAGAGATCTAGCCACATAACTCAGCCACATAACTCAGCAACTCTGTGTGTACCTGAAGACTCCCCATTGCATCCAAGTGAGGAGAACAACTGGAGATGAAATAGAAAAGAGATTTATTTCCTGTATTGAAAGAACATGCAGTTCTACAGCCAGTTTTACTGAAACATTTCTTCTTGCTTTATTTGTAGGAAAGCTTTAATTGCCATGAAAAGGAAACTTTTCGTGTGTCACCAAAAAACAAAACACAACACGACAATAAAACAAGTGTTTCTAAAAATAGCACTAATTCAATGTCATGAAAAAAATTCCAGTTATGTATCTCTCTTCTATTACTAGCCAACAAAATTGTAAAGTAGGTATATGAAAGAATCCATTAGTGTAATTGCATTGCTATAATTCCATGTTAGGAACTTGTATTGGAACATTAACTTATAATAATTATCTTCTTGGCAAATGTAAACACACTTTAAAAAAGATTTCTGAGTGGTAATTCAGCTCAAGAAAGAACTAGTATTTTAGTCTAAACTGCCTTTTTTTTTTTTTTTAGAAAATGGGAAATATAACAATACGTTTAAAGTTATCTATTTTCTTATGTTACAATATAGGTTATATAAAACTCTTCTGACAGTTTGAAATTAAACACAGTCCTCCTGGAATAATTAGTGCAAATTTCTTCTTTGGTCTTTTCTGGCAATTAGGACAAAAACACGTCCCACCCCCAAAGAGGAGACATGCGTGTTTCCACTTAGACACGAACACATTCACCACTAGTATATGCTATGGATTAGAGTAAAGATCCTTAAAAATCTATTCATGTCTGATAAATACTCCTGAGATGAGTGATAAGATTATAAGCTAAAACAAAAATTCATAAGCCCACAAAAACAATCATCACATTGTAAATGTTGATATTCAGGCATAATTGTGATTTTTTGTTGTCGTTGTATGTAACTACATTAATTTTGGTCTGGAAAAGTAGCAATTGGATTTTACATGTTCTAATCAAACAAGATAACATCCTCTATGATAAGTGGAAACATACTTACCAACTCCTCTACCACCATCCTCACAAAACACATCATACTTTCCACCATAATTTATTTCATTATTCAACAACAAATTGCCTCCACTACATATGGCACTCTTTGTACAGGAAGTGGAGCATGACACAAAAAGGAATGAAAATTAGGTGTTGACGATCTCATGTGTGACTAAGGTTGAAGAGTTAGACATTCCGAGTTTTACCATCCTTAATTTTTATCGCCAAAGTTGTATTTTATTGTTTCTTATCACATTATTACCAGAAAAATGTAATTTACTAAAATATGTTTAGTAAGGAGCATTCAATTTTATTTCTTGTTTTATCTTTATGGAAGCCATACACATCTGGCAAGCTCAGCACTTGGTTGGAATGAGATCACTACATCCTCTAAGTTTTACCATAAGAGTGATAATTTTTTGATGCTTTACCACATTGATTAAATTCTACCATCAAAAGTGATAATACCAGCTGATAAGAATCTTATTAATTGCAAGTCAGCACATTTTATAAGTCCGTTGTTCATGAAGAGAGAAAAAATGAAAACAAAAATTTAGTATTTATTTTCAAAAGGAAATGAAAAATAGCACTTTCTGTGGGACAGGCACTATAATAAGTGACCATTTCATTGAGTCTATTCCATCAGCCAAATGAACTGAGTGCTGATAATATTACAGATTTTACAGATGAAGAATTTGAAGCTTCAAAATGTATACTCTAAGATTCCAAGTCTAGTAAGTATAGGAAATAAGCTTAAACACATGCAGTCTGAGAACAGAATCCCACACTCTTACTCAATAAGATACATTTACTTGTATAGAATTACAAATATACAATTTCCATTAGCTTTTGAAAAATTTGAAAATATTTTGAAAATTCTATTAACTCACAATTCTTAGAGGAATCAATGAGATAAACTGCTAAGTAAAAGAACTGTTTTACTCATTTTTACCCCTCATTTTTCACTGAAAAAGTGATTAGTTTAAGAGGTTTTCTGGAAGTTCTTTACTAAGAATTTTTTTTTTTGCATTTTTTATTGCTTTAGGTTTTTTTCATTATTAGAATAAGTCAACTATTGGGCAAGGACACAACTGAACACAATGACATGAAGAAAACTTTCTTGTGAAATATCATTCAAGAGAGAATAAGAAACATTTTTTAAAGATTTTATTTATTTATTCATGAGACACAGAGAGAGAGAGAGAGGCAGAGACACAGGCAGAGGGAGAAGCAGGCTCCATGCAGGGAGCCTGATGTGGGACTCGATCCCGGGTCTCCAGGATCATGCCCTGGGCTGAAGGCGGCGCTAAACCGCTGGGCCACCAGAGCTGCCTGAAAATAAGAAAATTAAAAAAATAAATAAAACTTTGCAAATTATAAAATTGGGGACCCATTTTACAAAAGTATAAATAGTTTGAGAAATTGGTAATATTACAATTCTGCTCTCTTTAAAAAAGATTTTTTGCCTTTAATGTGTTTTTAAAGAGGTCTTCTATTTTCACAGAAAAATACTTGACATAAGGAAATGATTTTAATTGCAACAAGATCCATCTATTTTTAATTGTAATTTCATTTACTTTGGATGTAACATTCGAGTTTACTTTTTCGTGGCAATCTCGTAGCCCATTTTTGTGCATAATTAATAGGGGCTTTGATACTAAAATATATTCATTATAACCTTATTGATGACTGTAATCCATTTTGTTCAATTAAACTTAAACTCCAGGGTTTATGTAGCATTCACTCATTTGGAGATCATTAAATAATCATTCATTGATCATGTATTAGAAATTATTCTAAACAATGGGGATTCAATGAGGTAAGAAATTAAAAGTAAAATCTGTTATTCATGGTTTTATTGTTTCATAGAGTAGACATATATTTAAATAAACAATTGCCACAAGATATGATGTATTCTACACTAGATTTTGACATAGGCTATTATGGGAACAGTCAAATGAAAGGAGCTGATTTTGCTTTGTGTTTGTATTGGGTGCATAATACACCCCCTCCCCCAACTGAAATAATGCCCATTTGGACCTCAGTATGTAACCATATTGAAAATAGCCTTTGTGAATGTAATCAGTTAAGTTAAAATGAGGTCATACTAGATTAAGATGAGTCGTAAATCCAGTATGACTGGTATCCTTATATAAAGAGGAAAATTTGGATACGGAGACACAGAGACAGAAGATATCCTTTGCAGAAGAAGGTATAAATTGGAGTTTCCCGGTCCCAAGTTGAGGAATGACTGGGGACACTGGAAACTGGAAGAGACAAGGAAAGATTCGTCTCCAGGGCCTTCAGAGGAAGCATGGCCTTGTTTACACCTTGATTCCATACTTCTAGCTTTCAGAAGTGTGAGAGAATAAATTTCTGTTGTGTTAAGTCTCCTAGTTTATGGTCATTTTTATAGTGGTCTTTAGAAACTTCTGTAGATTTTGGTATCAGAAGTTGGGTGGCTCTATGACAAATACCTAAAAATGTAGAAGTAGCTTTGGAATGGGTAATGAGTAGAAAGGCTGGAAGAATTTTGAGGTGCATGATTGACAAATCATAGTTTGCCATGAGGAAAAAGTTTGTAGAAATGTGTTAAGGAAATTCTGGTGAAGGCTCAGAAGGAAGTAGAGTAAGGTAGAGAAATCTTCTCTTGTCTTAAAGAATTATATACATCATCATTGACCATGTGTTGACATAAATATGAGAACTAAGGGAGGGTTCAGAAGGAAAGAAGAAATTTGTTACGGGACATTGAATGGCCAGGGATCCTTGCTATAAAGTGGTAGAAAACTGAACTGGAGGGTATTATGCTGAGTGAAGTAAGTCAGTCAGAGAAGGACAAACAGTGTATGTTCTCATTCATTTGGGGAATATAAATAATAGTGAAAGGGAATATAAGGAAAGGGAGAAGAAATGTGTGGGAAATATCAGAAAGGGAGACAGAACATAAAGACTCCTAACTCTGGGAAACGAACTAGGGGTGGTGGAAGGGGAGGAGGGCAGGGGGTGGGGGTGAGTGGGTGACGGGCACTGAAGGGGACACTTGATGGGATGAGCACTGGGTGTTATACTATATGTAGGTAAATTGAACACCAATAAAAAAAATAATTTATTAAAAAAAAAAGAAGAATTGAGTTGCAGGGTTGTGTGGAAGGTGCAACTTGTAAGCTATGAACTGGGTATGTAGCTAAGGAGATTCACACTAAGTTCTGGAAGGTGTGGCCTGGTTGCTTATTGAGTTTATAGCACAATGCAAGAGCAAAGAGATGAATTGAGGAGGGAACTTTTAAGCAAAAATGAGGCAGTATTGGGTAATTTGGGAAATTTTCAGCCTATTCATATAGAGTGGTCTGGATCTATCTGCCCAGTGTTGCAGCTTAAAAACTTCTGCTAAAGAGATGATATGTGGAAGACATGGATCTAATTGCCCATCTCAGGAGAAGCCAGGAATAGAGATGGGTTATATAAGGGTAAGATCTATAGAGAACTTTCTTCTGTACTGGTACAGATTCTGTTTATCTACATGGAAGTCTGACAGATTTTTGAGAATGTGATATCAACAAGAACACTGCCAGTTTGAACTGAAGGGGTCAGAGACAGGATAAAATGAGGGAAAGCTGTTGGATTCCGGGATTCGATAAGTAAGAAAGAAGTTGATAAAATTTCTCAGGGTCGTAGCATGTACCAGCTTCATGAAAAAAGAAAATGACTTTGAAGGAAGAGCCAGAGGCTAGGTAGGCTGGCCCAGCGGTATGGGATAATGGGAGTTGTGTAGGCAGAGAGGACGAGCTGATGAGACCTCATTGCACCAAGAAGACAGAGCCTCCATCAACCCAGAGGTGGACTGGACCATAGAAAATTATTCTCAGGGCTTGAAACTTAATGGAATGTACCTTGTTGGATTCCTAATTTATTGTAGATCAGTGGCCCCCTCGTTTTTTGTTTGGTTTTTTTTTTTTTTTTTTTTTTTGCTTTCTTCCATTCAGAATACAAATGTCTATCCCAATGCCTCTTCTACTATTGTACTTTGGAATCAGATCTTTTCTTTTACAGGTTCTGAGATGGTGACAAATTTCGTCCCAGGATTGATCATACCCAGAATCTCACCCTTAGATGATTTACATTATTTAGATAATAATAAAACTTTGGAAATTTTTGATTTGATATGTATATGAGATTTTTGGATTTAGAGTTAATATTCAAATAGATTAAGAATTTTGGGATACTGGGATTTGGTGAATGCATTTTGTGGGATGTGGGGTGGATGTGCCTTTTTGGTGGCTGGAGGTGGACTCCCCTGGGTTAAACAGCATGTCTTCAAAATTCATGTCTCCCCAGAACCTCAAAATGTGAGCTTATTTAGAAATAGGGTCTTTGCTGATTTAATTAGTTAAGGTAAAGTCAGACTGTGTTAAAGTAACTCTAAATTCAGCCATAATTGGCATCCTTATAATAAGAGGAAAATCAGATGCAGAGACACAGACACATAGGGAGAATGCAGCCATGGGAAGACAGAGGCATAGATTACAATTATGCTTTCCCAGGCTAAGGAATGCCTCAGACCACCAAACACTGGAAGAGACAAAGAAGGGGGTATTCTTTAAGGTCACTGGAGAGAGTATGCCCCTGCAGCATTTTGATTTCAGACTTCTAGTTTCCAGAACTGTGAGAGAGTAAATTTCTGTTCCTTTAAGCCACCAGGTGTGTGGCAATTTGTTATAACAGTCCTAGCAAACTAATACCATGGAGAATAGATCAGAGAGGGCTTCACAGAGGAGGAAATATTTAAATTGACTTTTAAAGGATAAATATGTGTTTTATAGGCAGGGAAGAGTGAGATGTGTGAGATAAGAAATGGATGCCATTTCTTTTAAGAAATTATTTTAAGAAATTCTCTACAGATCATTTTAAGAAATTTAAAAAGAGAGAGAGAAGTTTAATTTGTAAAGCAAATCGGGTTTCAGGAGTACCACAAGAATAACACAAACAGAACAAAACGTTTGAATTTTTTTTAAAGATTTTATTGATTTATTAGAGGGAGAGAGAGAGAGAGAGCAATGGAGAACATGAGCAGGGAGAGAAGGAGAAGCAGACTTACAGCTGAGCAGAGAGCCTGACACAGGGCTCCATCCCAGGACTCTGGGATTATAACCTGAGCCAAAGGCAGATGCTTAACAGACTGAGCCACCCAGGTGCCCCCAGGCCATTGAATTTTAAAACTTAATACCACTGGGGCAAATTTGGATAGAACCTCTAGCAATATGGCCTTTTTTGTTTGACCTTTTTAAGAAACTGACACTTTTTTTCAACAGCTCTGCAGTTGAAATCTGCAACTGGAGAGTTGAATTTCCAATTCTGGAATCTAAGAGTTCCAATTTTTCCATGTCCTTGACAATGAGTGGTACAGTCAGTCTTCATAATTTTAGCCATATTAGTGGAGGTGTAATGGTATCTTACTCTGATACTAATTTGCATTTCGTTTTTTTTAATTTTTATTTATTTATGATAGTCACACACAGAGAGAGAGAGAGGCAGAGACGTAGGCAGAGGGAGAGGGAGAAGCAGGCTCCATGCACCGGGAGCCCGACGTGGGATTCGATCCCAGGTTTCCAGGATCATGCCCTGGGCCAAAGGCAAGCCATAAACCACTGAGCCACCCAGGGTTCCCTAATTTGCATTTCTAATGGCTAATGATGTCAAACACCTTTTTTATCTTTGACCTTTAAAAATCAATAAAAACCGTTCAACACCTCCACATTTAATAGTGAAGCTTGCAAATTCCAAAGATAAGGAGATCCTTAAAGCAGCAAGAGACAAGAAATCCCTGACTTTTATGGGGAGGAGTATTAGGGTAACAGCAGACCTCTCCACAGAGACCTGGCAGGCCAGAAAGGGCTGGCAGGATATATTCAGGGTCCTAAATGAGAAGAACATGCAACCAAGAATACTTTATCCAGCAAGGCTCTCATTCAGAATGGAAGGAGAGATAAAGAGCTTCCAAGACAGGCAGCAACTGAAAGAATATGTGACCTCCAAACCAGCTCTGCAAGAAATTTTAAGGGGGGCTCTTAAAATTCCCCTTTAAGAAGAAGTTCAGTGGAACAGTCCACAAAAACAAGGACTGAATAGATATCATGATGACACTAAACTCATATCTCTCAATAGTAACTCTGAATGTGAACGGGCTTAATGACCCCATCAAAAGGCGCAGGGTTTCAGACTGGATAAAAAAGCAGGACCCATCTATTTGCTGTCTACAAGAGACTCATTTTAGACAGAAGGACACCTACAGCCTGAAAATAAAAGGTTGGAGAACCATTTACCATTCGAATGGTCCTCAAAAGAAAGCAGGGGTAGCCATCCTTATATCAGATAAACTAAAATTTACCCCAAAGACTGTAGTGAGAGATGAAGAGTGACACTATATCATACTTAAAGGATCTATCCAACAAGAAGACTTAACAATCCTCAATATATATGCCCCGAATGTGGGAGCTGCCAAATATATAAATCAATTATTAACCAAAGTGAAGAAATACTTAGATAATAATACACTTATACTTGGTGACTTCAATCTAGCTCTTTCTATACTCGATAGGTCTTCTAAGCAAAACATCTCCAAAGAAACGAGAGCTTTAAATGATACACTGGACCAGATGGATTTCACAGATATCTAGAGAACTTTATGTCCAAACGCAACTGAATACACATTCTTCTCAAGTGCACATGGAACTTTTCCAGAATAGATCACATATTGGGTCACAAATCGGGTCTGAACCGATACCAAAAGATTGGGATTGTCCCCTGCATATTCTCAGACCATAATGCCTTGAAATTAGAACTCAATCACAACAAGAAGTTTGGAAGGACCTCAAACACGTGGAGGTTAAGGACCATCCTGCTAAAAGATGAAAGGGTCAACCAGGAAATTAAGGAAGAATTAAAAAGATTCATGGAGACTAATGAGAATGAAGATACAACCGTTCAAAATCTTTGGGATGCAGCAAAAGCAGTCCTAAGGGGGAAATACATCGCAATACAAGCATCCATTCAAAAACTGGAAAGAACTCAAATACAAAAGCTAACATGAGAATCACTTGAGAAGTTAAATAAGGAGATATGAATGCCCAAATCCTAACCTAGGTCAATTAATGAAAATCTCTGTGGGTGAGACCCAAGCATCTATAATGTATTAAAAAACATTCAGGGGCACCTGAGTGGCTCAGTTGGTTAAGCATCTTCCTTTGGCTCAGGTCATGATCCTGAGGTCCTAGGATCAAGCCCTGTATCGGACTCTCTGCTTAGTGGAGAGCCTGCTTCCCCCTCTTCCTCTTTCTGCCTGCTTGTGTGCTCTCTCTCTGTCAAATAAATAAAATCTAAACAAAACAAAACACCCCCCCTAAATAAATAAATAAATAAATAAATAAATAAATAAATAAATACAAAATAAACTAAGTTAAATCCACAGATAAGACTTTGATCTCACTGGAAGTAAAAGGATAAAAATAAATATTCCTACTTACCATGCCCAGCTATTTATCTTCTGCAGATTACTGCATTTTTTCTTTGAGTCCCTCTACTCTTTTTGATCTAAACTGCCTCTAAGTTTAGCACAAAAAAAAAAAAAAAAAGAAGAGACCAGTGAATAGTTTTACAGTTGAGGAATTGCTATCATTGGTACACTTGAATTCTCAATACAGACCCTTTCTGCTAGGTTATATTTTGGATTACATCTTGATTACATGCTAGATTTAGATTATATTAAAGACCTAGACATGGGAAATTATTCTGAAATATTTTGGTGTCACAGCTCTTTCAGGATTAGGCAATGCTATAGCCCCTGACCATCTGTATCAACAATACTGTCATTCCCTGGTATGGCTCGGAATAGAACCACTAAGTCATATTATCTTGGATTTTTTTCATTCAATCCATTGCATTTTCTATATTTTTGATTGACAAATGCATGAGTGACTTCGGTGCTATCATTTTGCATCTAGGTATGGGAATGCTGATCAAGATTCCCTGACTTCAAATTCCATTTCTACCACTCACTAGGTTTGTGACTTTGAGTAAGTTGTGTAACTCCTCTGTGCCTCTGTGTTCTCATCTATAAAATGGAGATTATAATGGTATCTCACTTCTAGAATAATTAATCATATTTAATAAATAATGCATGGAAGTCACTTGGAATATACAACAACATACTAAGTAAATTATATTATGAGGCTCTGTTATAGAAAATACAATGATTTCAACTTCTGGAGACTATGTAGGATTTAATAAAATCATATAAGGAAAAGTACCTGGTCATGGCATGGTAAGTAAAGCACCTCTTTTCTTTACCATCCCATTTTCATTGTAATAAAGTCCAAGAAGTTTTCAAATTATGTTTTTGTGGCTTGGTATTGAAAATCTTATTATAAAGAAAGGATGATGCAGAAAGAGTAGATCTATATTGCTTTCTATTGTGATTGCAACTCAAATTATAAGGTACATTTTGATAGATTTTCATTATTCTCTTAACACCACTATAGTTCAGCCATAAGAGGCCAAGTGTCAAGTCCAAAGAACTTCCTGGAAGGACACATCAATCAAACTGCTTGATGTTCACCCACATTTTTGACTCAACGTGTATGATACCACAAACAAAATAAGTGAAAACAATGCTGATTTAGTTTCTTGATTGCTGAAGGAGTTGTAGCTATGCATTTCTTAATTTATGTTCACTCTTAAAAGTCATCCACAACACTACATATGGAAGGATGAATACACACACTAAAATGATTGGTATTTAATTAAAAGTGAAAGAGATGAGAAATTTGAATTTTTACTTTCTTTTTTCCTGCATGGAGGGTTCTCATCTTTTAATAAGTGGTTGGGACAAATGCTTATTGGTGCTGGTTGATGAGGGCATTGAAAGAGAGAATGAACTTTATTTGAGAAAAACATTTCAAATGGAAATACCTCATATTGTTTCCCCACAGGTAATTTTTACTTACAAAGAGCTCTGTAAAAATGTATTTTTCCAATTTTAATTATATGACCATTAAAAAGAATGGTTTTCTTTTGCAGGCAGCTAAGAGAATTTCCAGTGCTTTAATGTGTTTGGAGAACCCAAAACGAGTTATTATTTTATTTTTAATTCAAACTTGGCTTAGATTTAGTCCTCTAGGAGACATACTGGAAGACATTTGGTTTTGAAAAAATAATAAGAATAACAATATTAAGGGTTTATGTTATCCACTAATTGTTTTTTTTCCCCATCCCCTAACGGCTGAAAGTGCCTCTTGGTGAATTTTCCAAATGTTTGCAGGTGCCGAATGCATCAACTTTGCACCTGCAGATTTACATGAATGTGCTTCCAGTAAGCCTCATGCTGAACAATATATGGTAAATGCAATAAAAACAGATGGACCTAGGGACAGCTGGAGTCTGAGAAGAAAAATGAAAACAACAAAAACAACGGCAACAAAAATCTGGCAAATATATCAATGTAGTTATCTTTCATTGAATTAGGGGGGATACGGTAGGTGTTTCAGTATAAAACCACAGCAGCTGAATTACAACTGGGACAGGAGTTGCCCAGGCTCCTCAAATCAATAACCCAACTAAAGAAACATAGAATAATGATGTGTAATCCCAGGTGTCTCTACAATAAACTAGACACAATTCTCCCAGGGCCTCAGACTCTACCATCTATCTTGCCTTCTCTAAAGTCATTATGTGTTGTTTATCTTTTCATCAAGTTGTATAGATTCTTCCTTCAACTCGATTCTCTAATTACAGAAGCTGCCATTCCCATAGCCAACAATTAGCCTCCTCATTATTTCAAATTGGAAAGATTACAAAGATTTCCTGCCTCGAGTAAGGCAAGATGGTATAATGGAGACCATGCATGATTGTTTTTAATATAGTTCCGATAGTAACTCTATCACTTCCTTGTTTAACCCTTCCAAACCTTAGCTACCTGATATAAGAATAAGACCATTAATGCCTTCCTCCAAAGACTGTGGAGAAGTCAAAAGATAAGACAAATGGAGTCTAAGTTGTGCAGCTAGTAATACACTAAACTATGCACCAAAGAACCTACCATAGAACCTGGGATTTTATGAAGTTTCCTTCCTATTTCTGACTCAAATTCAAGGTTGATCTCACAAAAATCAGCATCTTATTTCCTTTGAGGGTGGAATAAAAGTCAAATGTATTATATATTGATTAGGACTGTAATAACATATATTGTAGTTATCTGTGCTGCCTCTCCAGATCCATTTACCATCATTCTGTAAACTTTATCTGCCTGGGGTAAGAGGAATGAAAAGTGTCAACACCAGTTAGAAGGATATCATGATGGTTCAGACAACTGAAAATGAAATGATCATTTGAACTAAAGTGGATGTGCTGAAGAATGCTCAAATTTCAGATATTTCGAATATTGAAAAGAGAACTCATGCAATTTGAGAGGATATCCAATGGGAAAGAAAAAGTGAGGGAGTGAGAAGATTAAAGATGATTCTTAGGATTCTTGTTTAGAGGAACAAAATAGAAGGCCAAGTGATTTAGGAGTTTCAAAAACATAGGAGGACAAATTTAGGGGGCAGACACATATAAAATCTGGAAGGAAATGGAAGAAACAATCATTTATTAATTTACCATCCCATGATTTTAAGTAGATTTTATTTTAATCATCATATATCTGAATTTTCTGGATTTTAATGAGGATGTGTGTCTCTTATATTAACAATTTATTGCTTTTTTATGCTGGCTACAAAACCTGACTTTAAACACAAAGATAAAATAGATTATATATAAATAATAAGAATATACAATGAAAACACTAATCAAAATAAATATTGAGGGACTGTATTAATAACAAAGTTAGACTTTGGAATGATAAATATTACTAGGGGGGAAAAAAGGAATACTTCATGTTAGTAAAAGAGCCAGTTCATCAAGAGCACATAGCAATTATAAATGTTTATAAGCTGAGGAACTGTGCTTCAAACTATATGAAAAATTAAAAATATATGAAAAGAGAAATCAAAAATCCACAATTACAGTATGAGATCTCATCATTCCTCTCTCAGTAATAAAAACATAAAGTACATTTGAACAACACAAACAAGCAACATAATTAATGTTTGCAGAACACTTTAGTCATCCGTTACAGAAGGCCCACCTTTCTCTAGTGCACGTGAAACATTCACCAAAATAGACCATATCCTGGGCCATAAAAGTAAGACAACAATTTTAAAAGGAATGAAATCATAGAGATTATGTTATCTGGCCACAATGGAATCAAACTATCAATCAATAGCAGAAAGCGGACTGACAAAATTGAAATATTTTTAAATTGAACAGCATTAAAAAAAAGCCATATGTCAGAGAAAAACAATCACAAAGAAAACTAGAAACTATTTTGAACTAAATGAAAATAAAAACACACCCAATTAAATTTGTGGTATTGAGCTAAAGCAGTGTTTACAGAGAAATTTATAGCAGCCTTTATATTAAAACAGAAAAAACAAGGACTAAAATTAATGATATAAGCTTCTCCCTTAGGAAACCAGAAAAAGTGAGTACCTGAAATTCAAACTAAGCAGTAGGAAGAAAATAATAAATGTAAGAGCAAGTATCAGTGAAAGAGAAAACAGAAAAAAGAAAAGAAAAAAAAAAAGAAAACCAAGGGGAAAATCAGTGTTATGGGATAGGGGAAGGGGTTCGATTTCAAAAGGATGTGAATGATGGGAATATTCTTGATCTTGATTGTGGTATTAGCTAAGTGACCATCTACTTTTGACACAACTCATCAAGCAGTATGCTAAAAATGAATACACCTTATACATTAGAAAAGCTCCTTTTTAAAAATTCTTACATTATATATTCTGAATACAAGGGCTTTATTGTTTATATGTACTTTAACACATGCCCACATTCAATAGCTGGACTTTTCACTTTCTTGTAATATTTGAAGTAAGCTTTTTATATTAGAATAGTTTTAGATTCATAGAAATGCTGAAGGAGAGTTGCTGTACCCCCTCCCATTCTGTTCCTTATTGTTAATATATCAGTATGGTACATTTGTCACAGCTAATGAACCGATGTTGATATATCGTCATTAACCATACCCCATACTTGATTCATATTTCCTTAGTTTTTAGCTAATGTTCTTTTCCTGTTCCAAGATCTCTTCCAGGATCCCATAGAACACTTAACTGTCAGGTTTCCTAGCCTTCCCGTAACCATAAGGTTTCTCAGACCTTGATTTTGATGACCTTGGCAATCTTGAGGAGTTAGATATTTTGTAGAATGCCCCACAACTGAGATTTGCCTCATGTTTGTCTTATGAGTAGGCTGGGATTGTGTGTAGTTTTTGGAAGAAGGCCATGGAGGTAAAGCTCCATTTTCATCATAACACATCAAGAGTATATATTCTTGACTCATCATCTGCCTAAAGGAATATTTCTTAGGTTTCTTTGTAGAGTTATTCTCCTTTCATCTCTTTTCATGCTGTACTTTCTGGAAGGAAGTCATTATGAGCAACACACATTTAAGGAATAGGGAATTATACTCAAATGCTTGAGAGCAGAGAACCTGCCTACATGTACTGGACTTCTTCTCTACAGCAGAAGTGTTTCTTCCACCCCCAGGCTATGGCCTGATGTTTGCATCCCCCGCAAATTAATGTTGAAATCCTAATATCCAACGTGATGGTATTAGGTAGCACCTTTAGGAAGTGCTTAGGTCATAAGAGTGGAACACTTGTGAATGGGATTAGTATTTTTATAAGAGACCCACAGAACTCCCTAGCTCTTTCCAATATGTGAGGACATAGAAAAGATAGCTGTCTATGAACCTGCAGACATAGAATCTGCTGGCACCATCATCCTGGACTTCCCAGACTCTAGAACTGTGAGAAATAAATGTTATTTATAAGCCACCTGGTTTATGGTATTTTTGTTGTAGCAGCCTGAATGAATTAAGACACTTTATTTCATTATATATTTAACCATTTATTTATATTAGAACAGATATTAATTTTAAACTTTGGGTGATCATCCAATACATAATTTATTTAGTTGCTTAAATTGTTCCAGCTTTGGTCATTAAGAGCTCTTTCAAATAGCTCCTATGGCCTTTTGACATACTCTTTTGGTTGTGTGTTTTTGTTTGTTTGTTTTAGTGCTTTCTTAACTTTCTGGCACTAACAGATGACACAAGCTTATCCTGAATATCCCTATCCCAGTCCTAGAAATATGAACTCTGTGTGAATGTTGTCCAAATTTCAATTTTTTTAATATTCTGTTTAATGAATATTTCACTATTCCAAATCCATAGATATTTACATTATTTTTTCAAAAGTTTATTGTTTTATTTTCTGCGATTATTTATCTTTGATCTTCAGTCTTCCTCATTTTGTTATTTCTGTATGTCTTGATTTATAAGTCAAGCTTCATTTCTTCTATGTGAATATCTAGAATTTATTAAAAAGACTAATCTTTTTCTATAAGTAATTGGCAATGAGTTTGTATCCATAATGTAAAAAGAATTCTTGCAAAGCAGTAATATTAGAGACAATGACCTATAAGAAATTTGGTCATGAAACTTGAATTTTTAAGCATAAATTAAAGATTTATTACAAAATAAAAAAATAGTTTCTCACTGTCCATAATTCAAGAAAAGAAGGCTATGAGCCATGGGTGGGGCTGAGGGCTAAAAACTAGGCTCAGGAGCCCCCGATAGGCACTGGTTGACAACGGTTCATAACAGGTGGATGTTCACCAGGGCAACTGCTACCCGTTCCTTATCCACAGCTGCTTGCTCACTGCATGCTCCAGCACATAAGGCCTTGGTGTAATATGCATATATCTCTTGAAACACTAAGGAAGGGATTGTAGAAGCTTGGCTTTGATGGACAGGCCAATAAGGGTGGCCATGCTGCAGCGCAGAATGACATGTATGAAGGCCATGGCCATTGTGTTTTGGGAGTCACTGACCTGAACCTGGACTTGCTCTGTGCATTAGTGGATGCTGTGGGTCATTGACAGAGTGAATCAGATTGAAAATCTAGTACATCATTGCTATCTGGAACCTGCTTATCCTCCTTGCTCAAGGTCACTGACCACTCCTCAGAGTACTAGTAAATGAGGTAGTTAGTGTTCAATTAAAAAAAAAAAGTTTAAGAAATAATTCTCTGATTAAAATATCTTCCCAGCTTCTTTCCATAAATATAAATATATTTCAAGATACCTGTGTGGGACTTTTTTCTCCATTTCATATTTATGGAAATATTCATTAGGAAATGTTAAATTCTCAACTTGGTTTGGTGTTTTGTTTTTCCTTTTATCCTAATATTTCTATATATAGATATAAATGTTTACATATACAAATATTTTATATATAAATAAGGATACTATGAGGATACCAAGTCATCAAATAATTATATGAAAATATCTCTATTCCATTAGTTGTCAAGTAAGTGAAAATTAAAACCACAATGAGATCCCACTCTATAACTATCAGAATGGTTCAAGTTTGAAAGACTAAAAAGTAATGTAGTGGCAAATGGTGCAGTAGGAATTCTCACTCACTACTGTGGATAGGTTTATTGGCACAATTCCATTGAAAAACTATTAGCATTATCTACCAAATTTAAACATATTCAGGTATATGCTCTGTGGAAATAAGTGCACCTGTGGCCAAAAGACATGTAAGAAATGATCATAGCAGATGTAATAGCCCCTGTGGGAAACAAACTAAACATACATGAAGGGTATCATGGAGAAATTAATCATATTCTATTCATGCAATGCAATGCTGAACTATAATGAAAAAAATGATCAAAATATTAAGAGTTTAAAGAAAGCCCACATACTTTATGATTAATTTACATAAAGTTCAAAGACAGGCAAAGTTTATATATTCTGTTAGAAATCAGGAGAATGTTTTCTTTGGGTGAGAAGGAGGGTCGTGTTTAGGAAGTGCTTTGTCTATCTCTTTGGGTTTTGGTAACAGTTTATTTCTTGACCTTGATGGTATTTACATGAGTGTATTTAGGTCTATGATAATTCATAAACCTGTGGACCTAAAGTTGTGAACTCTTTTGTATGTATTTGATATTTTAACTTAAAAAATTAAAAAAAAAACAAGTGTAAAAATAGGGGAAAAAAAAGAATTAAAAGATTTATAAGTGAGGTGGTATGTCTGTCTGTCACTGAATAGCATGGAATTTGCCTCATTGACAAATTGAAAAAGTGTTACTTGGAATAAAGATGAATTTAGGGCTTTGCCAGACAAAGATGCCAGAGGCATACTCTTTCAGAGGTAAGATGTGCTGCAGAGAAAAGGATCAGGAATTAAAACAAACAACTTCCAATACTCTGATTGGAAATGTGCCTGTTACAAGGACCTAAAAAGAATGCTACATTCCTCCCTTTAAAATAAGTCCTAAATACAGAGAACAGCAGTAAAAACAATCATTTCAAAGATTTTTCTTTGTATTTCCATATTTCATGTGCATTAATAACCATTTAATTTTTAAGGATTAATGATATTTTGATGAACACCAAAACAATTACTGATTAATCTAGTTATCAGAGAGTGCTTCTGCTTTGAGGTACTGCTTTGCAATGCTGGCATTAGCACAATCCATCTGGCTCTTACATTTATGCATAGTTAGACAGACGTGCATGTAATGTTGTATGCTGAACGCTAATAATGTGTTTAACAAATTTATTATTACCAAAATAAATGTTTTCACTCACTTGTTAAAAACATATCTCTTAGTACATAGGCTAATTTTTTTAGTCCTTCCTGAACTTACGTGAATTTGGGTTTGCTGTTGCTGTGAGTTTCAGACGTGCAGCAGTTTTATTTGTCTAGGAATGTAACATAAGTTCAGTTTTCCAATTTTTACTACCTAAGGCCTAAGCATGAGGACTATGTAAACTGTCAGTTGGACAGTATTCTAAACTTTAATAATCCCTGATTTGATTGAGTGATATAAATCTTCTCGTCTCATAACTGCTGAAGTGTGTATGATTGCTTGTCCCGCAATGCAAATAGCACTTTTGCCATTTTTTTCTAATTTTTCTAAATTTTGTTATTTTTAACATGAATAGTGCTTATAAATATCCAGATTCTTCTAATCCCTTTTTAGCAATAGCATCCATAAAACTATGTAATTAAGAATGATAAACAATATGGAGTTTCCTCAAAAAAATTTGAAATAGAATTACAATATGATACAGCATTCCCACTTTTGAGTATTTATCCATAAGAATTAGGGCAACCCGGGAGGCTCAGCGGTTTAGCGCCGCCTTCAGCCCAGGGCCTAATCCTGGAGACCTGGGATCGAGTCCCACATCGGGCTCCCTGCATGGAGCCAGCTTCTCCCCCTGCTTGTGTCTCTGCCTCTCCCTCTCTCTCTCTCTGTGTCTCTCATGAATAAATAAATTAAATCTTAAAAAAAAAGAATTAAAGTCAAAATCTAGAAGAGCTATTTACACCACTATGTTCTTTGCAGCATTATTACAATACCCACGATGTGAAAACCTCAATATCCATCCACTCCTCAATGAATGAAGAAAATGAGGTATATATATATTTATATATATATACACACATACTGGAATACTAGTCAAAAAATTTAAAAAAAAGGAAATTCTGCTATAAGCAACACGTGGATGAACTTGAGACACTCTGCTAAGTGAAATAATCCAGTCTCAGAAGGACAAATACTACATGATTGTACTTGTGTGAATTATGTCAAATAGTCAAACTATATTTGATATAGTTATGTTTGATAGGAGAATCCCAGGAGCTGGGATGAGGGGAATGAGGAGTTACTGTTCAAAAGCACTAATTGTTGTTCAACACTGTGATTAGAATTAATATTATATTGTGCACTTAGAAATCTGTTAAAAGCTTAGATCTCCTGTTTAAATGTTCTCAGTACAATAAAAAAATGATAAGTCAAAAATTTAATGTGCATAAATTTCTGACTCTGAAAGCAAAGGACTAGCAGCGACATTTAGGAGTGCAGTGTTGATTATCTGTATAAAGAGCACTTTGAGTCCACTTCCAATCACTGTCTCTAGATACAGCCCTATCACTGGAACTAAATAAATACCTAGTCATTTGGACCACCATGTTATTACTTTTAAGAGTTACTTTTTTCTACCCACAATTTTGTTGGGGTTACAGATGAATGATGTTTCAGAAATTTATCTCTGGATAATGTATGATTATTTTCTAAAATCAGGAATCCTTAGGAGATTCTAGACTAAATATTAATTCAATTTCTATATCTTTTCTAAATGTATCTAATTACCTCCTTGGATCAAAATGATTGGCTCTTTTTGTTACGTCACTGATTGACTTTAGATCTCACAAAACAGTGAATTTCAAACCTATAACAGGTATTATGTTATATGATTTCACATAAATTAAAAAGAAGCAAGAGGAAATATACCTGGTTAGTAGGCATAGTAATAACTAAATAAATTCAAACTGATTGATGAAAATTTTTATTTAAAAAAGCTAGTGAATTTGGAAAGGGATTACATTTTCCACTTTGCATGGTGCTGAGAGCCAGGGTGATCAGGGTATGAAATTAAGCCCTTTGTTTACCAAATGTGTGACACTGGACAAGCAATTTAGTTTTGTTGTTGATGATGATTACTTTGTTGTAAAATGGAGATAACAGTCACCTCACTGAGTTGTTGTGAGCTGCTAGGGAAGAAATATATCAAGGACTTTGCATTCAAGTGGTATAGAATTTAAAAAGTGCAATTTTTTCGTTGCCTGCAATGATATACCAGAGATGAAACACATTATCTATCGCCTGTTCTCTCACACTGCCCGTGGTCAGCTTGGCAGCCAGACAAGGGAGCACAGGAAAAGCGGAGAGAGATTGGGTCTTTCCCCAAATGATTTAGAAGTCATTGTTTGCGATTGTGGTTAACCATCGGTTGTGGTTCTGGGGATGTGGGATGGATGAAAGACACTTATCATTCACATTTCTGCATATTATTTCATTGTACGATACCCATGTTTCTATTTTAGCAAATGTATGTGTGATTTTCATAATCAAAAAAGGGATAATCTGCCATTTTCTTTAGAGTATCACCATTTTCTAGAGTAGCATTAAAAATAGGAAAGACTCTGTGTGATGTCATTTGTAGTACTGAAATTTGGTTCAATTTTATCTGGAAAACAGTGTGAGCTCCTCAATGCATTTATATCAGTTGTCCTATCATAATAAAAAATACAAAAGGAAAACAAATCTGTACGACTACTAATGCCACTTGTAGGATGTTGAGAGTTTAGCTAAGCTATTCTTTGGCATCACAGCCTTGGCATCTGTTCTGTTGGGTCAGCAACCTCTGGGGACCTTACACTGACACTAAGTCCCTCAAGCAAGTGCACACTCTAGATAGCGGCCCTCAGAGTCACAAGCAGATATAACTTCTAGAACTGACTCTCCCAGGTGCCCTTCTAATGAGGCCTCTCCATCTCCTTGGGCCTTACCCTATGTGCCCCTTAGTTAAGATCTCATTAGAGTTTACCCAAAACCTACTTTTTTGGTTTGAATTGATCAATTGAGCCTTAGCTGGGAATCCCAAAGCACTCCACCCACAGACCCTAATAAGGGCATGTCCCCAACTCCTATGGCTCTTTCTGCCTGCACCTTGCCTTGACCTCCCTGTGTTGTCCCTCAAGACATGCCTACTACTTCCTCCAACACCTGTGAAATCTATTTCAATTTCTGTCATGGTCTTTTGTTGAACCACAACTTTCCATCCTTTACCCCAAGGCTCCACTTAACAAATGTTAACTTAAGAAAGTCATTAACATAGGGTTACTCAATGATAAACTTGGAAATAGATTAAATGACCAGTAATAGGGATCCCTGGGTGGCGCAACGGTTTGGCGCCTGCCTTTGGCCCAGGGCGCGATCCTGGAGACCCAGGATCGAATCCCACATCGGGCTCCTGGTGCATGGAGCCTGCTTCTCCCTCTGCCTATGTCTCTGCAATTCTCTCTCTATGACTATCATAAATAAATTAAAAACTTAAAAAAAATAAATTAAAAAAATAACCAGCGATAGAAATATGATTAATTAAATCATGCTTTACCTACCAGATGTAATATTATGCACTAATTAAATTTTTTTAAAAAGACATTTTGATGGTACACCAAAATGATTTTTTTAATGGTAAGTAGTTACTTATAATATAAAAATTCATGTACATAATGACTTAAACTATGTAAAATATTCATTAAAGACATGACTGAAAAGAAACCAATATCACCAAATGTAAATACTGATCATTTTTAGTTGATGAGATGTTTTTTTCTCTTGTTTATTGCTAAATTTATTTCCAAAATTTACACAATAAATATATTTTTTATAAATACATGAAATATTTTAGACTTTAAATAGAAGAGTTGTAATCTAACATAAGAGATAAACGAGGGGTGCCTGGGTGGTTCAGTCAGTTAAGCATCTGCCTTCAGCTCAGATCAGAGTCCTGGGATCCAGGCCAGAGTCGGGCTCTCTGCTCTGCGGGGAGCCTGCTTCTCCCTCTGCTACCCCTACCTGCTTGTGCTGTCTCTCATTCTCTCTCAAATAAAGAAATAAATAAAATATTTAAAAGAAAAGAGAGAAATAAACTAATACAGTCAAATCCAATATTTTTTATCAAAGTCCAAGAAAATAATGCCAAATACCAGTAAATGTAAAATATAATGACAGCTATTAACATCATTTGGGCATGTATTAGATTATAGACAATGTTCTAAGAAATTTGCATATATTAATTATCTAAGTTTTGACAACCACCCTATGACTTAGTACTATGCTCCCCTTCATTTAACATTTTGGGAAGATGAAACAATTTATGAATAAGAAAACTGCTCAGCTAACAAGCATAGGAGTCAGGTTCCAAACTCAGGAAGTCTGGCTCCAATAAGCTAAACTCTAATAGGATAAAATAAGCAGTGTTTATGCTTAATATATTCCAGTATTCCTAATAATTTTTCTTACAAATGATAACAATAAAAAAACCACTAACAGTATTTTAACTTCAGGGCTTTAGTCGAAGAAATAAAGATTTACACGCGTATGTACACATATACTGAAATATAACCATAATGATTAATTTCTATGACTTTCTAAATGCCCTTTGTGAATAATTTACAATGAATCACTTATCCGTTCCATAAAAAGATAGGCATTTGTTAATTAAACCTGACTTTATTTACATGGCTTCTATTTTAAGGGTGAAATTTTGCCATACAGTTTGTGACAATAAAGTCATTCAGAACTTAAAGATGGTGACCTAAAAAAATGTAAAGATGAAATAAAATAAAGCAGAAAGATCCAAATATATTCAAGCATCCATTCTAGACAACTGAGTCTAGACACACAAGAATTATTATGTTAAGTCTCCAGTTCGTTTCTTAATTTACCTAATGTGTTTTGTAAGGACCTTACATCACTAAACTCTCAGACAAACCTCCTCCTCCATTCTAGACGTGAATTTTTGCCAAAAAAGTGGTGAAACAATCTGAAATTTCCATTATTTTAAAGAAAGTTCCAGTTTTAATTAAAGGTATTAATGTCACATGAAAGAGCTTTCCTTTAATAAACAATTCATTACCACTTCACCTTGAGTCTTACTCAAAGCACACACGTTTCTAGATACACTTGCCTTGAAAATGCTCTAATAAATCCGGGGAGTGTACATAGAATTCTAGTCGTAGCTAATTCTCAACTACTAAATATATTACCTGTCCTTTGTTCAAAAAGCAATATGACATTGACATCAGAAGGTTATGAATATATTTTATGTCTGTAAACACCTTCAATGATATAGAGTAGTGTGTGGGGTGGAGACTAAGAGTCTCACATCGGGGCAGCCCAGGTGGCTCAGTGGTTTAGCGCCTGCCTTCAGCCCAGGGCATGATCCTGGAGACCTGGGGTCGAGTCCCATGTCAGGCTTCCTACATAGATCCTGCTTCTCCTTCTGCCTGTGTCTCTGCCTCTCTCTCTGTGTCTCTCAGGAATAAATAAATAAAATCTTTTTTAAAAAAAGAATCTCACATTAGCTCTTTGGAGTCATTCTTTTGAATTATTTTTCAAGATCTAGTGGTTTTACTTCATTCACTAAAATGAAGTGGCTCAGCGGTTGAGTGTCTGTCTTTGGCTCAGGTCGTGACCCCAGGGTCCTGGGATCGAGTCCCACATCTGGCTCCCCGCAGGAGCCTGCTTCTCCCTCTGCCCATGTCTCTGCCTCTCTATCTCTCTGTCTCTCATGAATAAATAAAATCTTTAAAAAATAAAAAAAATAATAATTTTTAAAAATAATAATAATTACCTAATGGGGCTCTAGTGGGCTGAAAGAGTTAATGAAGCTTCCAAGCGACACAGAATCAGCAATGTATTACTTATTGAAAGATTCAAACAAACTACACATTCCCCAAATGGTAACCTTTATAGAAATTTTACTTCGGGTCAGTACTGAAACACTGATCTCAACTCCCTGAGCAAAGCATTAGTGCCTATTCAAACAAAAATACTCACTATTCAGGTAGACAAACCTTGCAGCAAATCCCCCCAAACTTCTAGTCCTGGGAAAAAACAAAGCTTGCAGAAGAGTTTCTGAGGCATTTGACCCACCGTATTTTTTCTTTCTGATATTAACCTGTGTTGATGATGCATCATCTATGCTGCCAAATGATACTTAAAAAAAAAAAAGATTTTATTTATTTATTTGAGAGAGACAGAAAGGAGAGAAAGAAAGCATGAGCAGGGGGAGTGGAAGAGGGAGAGAGAGAGAAGCAAGGGGGGCCTAGCAGTGGTGGGGGCTTGATCCCCAGACCCTGGGGTCAGGACCTGAGCAGAAGGCAAATGCTTAGCCCAGCAAACCACTTAGGCACCCCACACAGATGGTATTTTTTGAATTTTTACTGACTTTATTAAATACTAGGGATATAGGGCAACACACAATTGTCTCTCTGCAAAGACGTGAAGAAACTCTGAAGTCGAATTCTTTAGTTTTGTGATCCTGAAAAGTACTTTAATTATTCTGGGCTCTGTTTTGTCATTTTTTTATGATAGCATGGTTATTTCTTTTCTTTTTTATTAAATATTTTATTTATTTATTTATTCATGAAAGACACAGAGACACAGACAGGGAGAAGCAGGCTGTCCCCAGGGAGCCCAATGCGGGACTTGCTTCCAGGACCCTGGGGTCATACCCTGAGCTGAAGGCAAACGCTCAACCACCGAGCCACCCAGGTGCCCCCAAACCATGGTTATTTCTGTGCCCTTTTCTAGCATTACTATTTAATTATTCCTACTGGATTTGTGTGTGTGTGTGTGTGTGTGTGTGTGTAACACATGTGTTTTCTAAATCCTATTTTCACAAGTTCAACATTCCCTTACTTAATGACAAAATTGTTCTAAGTGATAAACTCCCATCGTTATGTATCACATCATGTTACACAGAGGCAACATTGGTCACTTTGCTTGAAACAGTGTGCCGGGAATCATTTTTCTTTGTTGAGGTAGGTATACTTCTGTTCAAAACTCTTACTGTGCATCTACTTTGAGCACAGCACTCCAGGAGATGAAAACAAAACAGCATATACACTTAACGCTTATAATCCCACTGTAACATTGGATCAGAAAATCAGAAAAAAATCAGGTAAGCATTTACATGATACCAAGTGGTGGGGGAGAAAGACATATGTAATGTCCACAACGGTGGCATTGTCATGACACAGACATGGATGGGAATTTTGCTTTTCTCTCCTGATTGTGTCAATTTAGGAAAATAATTAATCTCACTTATTCTGGGTTTCCTCTGCTATAAAAGATAGAGGATAACAACTGAATTGTATGTTTTTATGTAAGGACTAAATGGGGTAATGTATAAAAAATGTTGGTGAATCACAGGTGAATCACTGGTGTATAAAAAATGTTGCTTGTGATTTTCCCAATTTTCCCCACTAGGATATTCTCTGCCTTTCTCATTTCAGTCAATGGCAATGACCTCCTTCCAGTTACTCAGTCCAGATCTGGACTTACTGTCTCTGTCACACACACCACATCTCTTGCCCACAGAAAACTTGCTTGATCCACTTGCTCTATTACAATTACTGTGGCCTAAGGCACCCGCATCCCTTATATGTCCTCCTTTCTGCACAGTTTATTCTCAAAACAACCATCAGAGTGACATCTGAGAAATGTCTGGGCAAGTCATTCTCTGGCTTCAATCATTTGACCATCTTCTCAACTCACTCGAGTTGAAAATCAGAGTTCTTCAATGGCTTATAATGTCCTGAATGATGAGACTTTCATCCTCAACACCCCACCCCTTTGCTCTGGCCCCACTCTCTACCATTTCACATCCCTGATTATTACAGCTAACATGGCCAGAGGTCTGAACATGTCAAGCAAATCTCTACCTCAGGATGTTTGTTCTTACTTTTCATCTGCTTTAAGGATTTTTACCTAATATTGGCATAGCTTGCTTCTTTCAGGTGCCAGCTTACAACACCACTCTAGTAGAGAGCTCTTTTCTGATCATATCATTTACATTGGTCACATGTCCATTTTCCTTACCTGCCCTTAATTATCTCCATTGTCCCACCTGACAGTCCCACCACACAGCTGACTTAGGCTCTGTCTTTTCTACAGGTAATAAAACTTCCATGGAAGCAAGGCATTGTGTCTGTTTTGCTTTCTTCTGTATCCAGGAGTCAAATGAATGTCTGATAGAGGGTAGGCACGTGATGAATATTTCTTCAAAGAATAAGTAAGTGAATAGATCGTGTGGTGGAATGTATGTTGGCAACCATGTTCCATGTGCAAAAGGAAGAATCTAAACAAAACAATTCATAGGAGAAAGTAACTATCTTTGTAAAAGCATATTTTGGAGAAGAATCCAGATTTCTTTTAAAGATTTTATTTTATTTATTCACGAGAGGCACAGAGAGAGAGAGGGGCAGAGACACAGGCAGAGGGAGAAGCAGGTTCCATCCAGGGAGCCCAACGCGGGACTCGATCCTGGGTCTCCAGGATCACTCCCTGGGCCGAAGGCAGCACTAAACCACCGGGCCACCCGGGCTGCCCAAGAATCCAGATTTTAAAAGAACTCGTTCATCAGTGAAATCACCCACACATACACTGAAATAATGTCTCTTTTCTAAACACTAGTAGAGTGCTAGCACAGAGAAGATGCTCAATCTCCTAGATGGATGGGGGAAGTGAAAGATAAAGGTGGGTGGATGGAGGGATGGATGAATGGATGGGCAGATGGATGGATAGATGTATGGATGATAAAGGAAATAAAGGAAATAAACTAAAATACTATTGAGTCTAACATAAGTGAAGACGAATATGGAGGCATACTGGGTACCTTATTACTATTAGATAGTCATGGACACAGTAAGGAACTTACTGTCAGAAACTTATGATAAAAAGCAATTTTGCATAAAATAGGTTTGAAAGCTAAGCCACACTAGCTTTATTTCGTAGGTCTGCAACCTTATATCTGAATAACTATAAGTACATTTCTCAACCTCTACACGCCTCAGTCTTCCCATCTGCAAACGTAGGTATTCATGCTATTGTGTTGTCATAGGTCTTAAGATAATGCATGAAAGATGCTGAAATAGAACAGGTGCTCACAGAGAGTAACTAATATGATGTGGTGAGGACAATCATTGTCAGCACTCTGTTACCTTTGGTAAACCACCCAACCTTGAACTCTATAATGCCCTTTAAAAAGAAACTTAAAAACTCAAAAAAAAAAAAAAAATTCAAAGAACTCAGTGCAATGTCTAGTTTTTTTTTTTTTTTTTTTTAAAGCAAAACTCGTTTCATAAAATTCCACATTTTCTGAACTGATTAAGTAATGCACTACTTCAGCTAGTTCCAGGTTAAAATATTTCATACCGGTTAAACAGATGCTTTCTAATCAGACTTGTGTTTCATTTCCTGCTCTGCCACACGCACCTGTTTGACATTGGGAAAGTTAATTAACTTTTCTCAGGCTCAGTGATCTCATCTCTAAAATAAGGATTAAAAATGCCTCTATCTTAGGGTTATTTCGAAGCCCAAAAAGTACATTTTCTACACAGCTCTTAACCTTATGTAGATGAGCTTACATGCAATTATTCTTCACAACAAACTATGAGGTAAGTAATACTCTTATCCCCATTTGTAGAAGACAATAGGAGGCACTAAGTGAGGAAGTCATTTGTTCAAGGACACAAATCTAAGGAGGCCAAGAGGCTGGATTTGTACCTGGAGAATCTGACTCTAGAGTACTCGGAACCACTGGGTTGTGTTGCTCCTCCATGCTTTCTTTGTAGGAATATATAATGACATTGAAGCCATTTCCAAAAAGAAGGTGGGGAGGGGGGTGGGGCAACACTTTTTTATATTCCTGGAAACCAGCAAAGGTCCCACGTGTCCTACCGTCTTTGGAGCGCAATTATTTTTTAAATGAAGGCTACGTTCCTAAGAGTTGGAAACTCAGGATAGGGCAGATTGTTTTTCCCATGAAAAATTATTTTTTTTTAGAAAGTATTTTCAATATCATTTCAGAATTCAGAGGAATAATATGATTTACTGGAGTAAGCTGTGGTTTTCATTTAACTGTTGGATTTTATCTACTCTGTAATGTGACAGATATTCATACTGATATGTATAATATCTGGGAAAAATGAGAAGTGGCAGGTTTTGAAGGAAACCATAACAAATTTAGTTTTATGACAAGTTGTCTATGGTCACATTCTGCCATTTATCAGCTCTGTGACTTGGGATGATTCCCTTCACCTCTTCGATCTTCAGTTCCCTTGTGTGTAAAACCCAAACATACACTTCAGCGTTGTGACCCACCGGGTGACATAAATAAAACAGTTTTCAAAATGTAAGCACTGATGGGCTGTTAGCACGATTAGTGACAAATCATTCCAATTTCAGTTTTGAATGCATGGCCTATGCAACCCATGAACTCAACTTTACATCTCCATCTTTGGGAGATGAACTTTTCCCTGTGTAGGAGTTCCTTAAAAATACATTTAAGCCAGGGAATTTGAAAGAAAGAGTAGTCTGTTTCCCCCTCGAGAGGTATTCATCTAATATTTGACACACAGTCATGGCTCTTTACACATAATATATGGAATCTAATTTAGCTTTTCCTTAATGACTCATGATTAGGAGAAACATGAGTGCCTGCACTGAATATCGTATAGTGATCCCGACAGAGGCAAGGAGAGTGAGTGAGCATCTGCTGGGGTAGAGTCTCAGCTTTCTGGTACCATTGATCATGTTGTCGCCCATTTCATCTCCAGTGCCTAGGATCTTCAGTACTAAATTTAGCTTCCTGCCAATTCTTCTGACTTATTTTCTATAATCTGCTGTGGAAGAAAATATTTCAGGACAAGTGCATTAAGATTATTATAACAGAGTCATTAAGTTTAGAGCACAAGTCAAGTCTTCTGAACTAATGCATGCAGGGGTTTTTTTGGGGAAAAAAAAAAGATTTGGATGGTTGGTGAATCTCCATAGAGACTGCGTCCTAGTTGATTCACTGATTTTGCACAAAATCTTATCTCCAGGTAACTGAGGTATATAATATATGCCCCAATATTGGCAACATCAAATATCTTGGTATGCTGAAAAAGTTTATGAACCACTCTCATGAAAGGTTATAAACTACTTCGGAAAAATAGACCAAGAGCTTAGGCTTCATTATTAATACTATTCAGTTACTTTGTGCCAAAAAAGAGGACCAGTGTTCATTTAGAAATGCTCTGCTCCAGCTCAATGTTGTTGCATGAAGACACCAATCTGGTTTTTGTATCTAGAAAAAGACAAAAAAGAAAAAAAAAAAAAAGAAGAAGGAGGAAGAGGAGGAGGAGGAAGAGGAGAAGAAGGAAGTGATTTATTTTAGATATGTACGCTGCTTGCTTCAAAAACAAAAAATTTTTAGAAACTGCAAAGATCATTTTCAACACATTTAGATATTTGGACTTAATATATGCCAACAATCTTCTGAATTTTAAAACAAAGAAAGCAGGAAAACATTTCAATTAAAAATATATTAGATAATTTTAGATTACCTGGAAGAAAATCCCTCTCGGGGCTTTTGGCACATGTGTCTGTGGCACATGCCTAATTACTCCTTCTACATAAAGGAGGAGGGCTTTTTTTAGCCCTACCTACAATGTGCTCTTACTTTTCAGTGGTGTGTTTAACCACAGAAGTGTTAGGCACCTTGAATGTCACGTTGCTTTCATTCCAAACAGAGAAGACAATGAAAGAGTCGGGAAGTGTACGCAGTTCAGTTGTCTGGCCAAGTTCTGCTACCGTATTTGTTTTTCTACAAATTCTTCAAGTTTTTTTTGTTGTTTTGTTGCTACACTCTGTGCTTATCTAATAATGGAGTCTTACAAAGTAAATTAATGTTGTTTGTCAGGATTATTTTAAAGGTACAGCTTCCTGTGACTCATTTCCATTACAAAAATAGCTTGAACTGTAGGAATGAGCTGAAAAAGTTTGTGGATAATCAATGGACCAAAGATAAAAGCTTTCTCACTAATGAGAGAAAGAAATATTCAGTTCTGCTGACCCACGGTGGGTTTTATCTTCCTTCAGGAAAAAAAGTGACTTTACTTGCGTTTACTTTTCAAGGGGCTCTTAATTCTTAAGCATGAAAGGTTTTGAAAATCATTGTACATTTTTGAGGTCTGTATATTCTCAGAGGATGTGGGGTTAACCTAACATATAATAGAACAAGTGATATAAAATTATTAACGTCATGAATCTTTCCAACACAGAGATATTAGTCTATTTGTGATTTGTCAATAATGGAGAAATATCTCCTTTCTTGTATGTTAATCATTCCTATGATAAAAGGTAAAAGTTTTAATTAAAAAAAAATTAAGATGGTGGATGGATGTAGGTGTGATGATAGCCATCCGTGACCAATTTTGGTTGAAAGATCTTTAGCCACCCTTGCAGAACACAGCTGTTAGTCTTATCATGTGCATTGTTAAACAGTATTTAAACAAGTGTGAATGTGAAGTGATGAAAGAAGCAGAGATATTGAGTTGCTCATTATTTTCCTAATCTCTGCCTCTTTCCTTTCAGAACGCAAGCAAAGTGACATTTATCATATATCATAAGCCTCTTGGAAGTACAGAAGAAGAAAGAGAGGGAATGAAAATTGCGGGGGAAGAGTTAGGCTGAGGCATTCAAAGAATATTTTATTTATTTAGTACATTACCATGTAATATTAGTTCAGGTTTAATTTTTGTCTTTAATTTCTGCCAGAAGTTTTAAGGCTTTGAAGTGTGAGGTTAATAATTTCCAACTAAGGTCAGATAGCTGTAAAATTACAGCTACAGAAGTTACGGTTTAAGTTATAGCGAAGTATGAAAATAACCCTCCTACTTTTTCCATTATTTATTACTGAAATGTCTATCGTAGTTTTACAATTGAGCAATTCTTGTGCTGATTTATATCATTAATGTCTTCCAAAATACAGCTATTATCAAAACAGAATTTCTCTGGTCCAATATCTCCATTTTTCCACTCTATATTAGCCTATAGAAATAGCATATAATCGAAGCCTTCAGTAATATCCAAATTTATCATTCCATTCCTATTGACCATTTCTTTCCTTCTCATATACACCTGCTCTTCAATGAAGTGAAGCTACTTGCCATTCTGTAAATATACACATCCTGTGTGCGTGTGTGTTGGCGCTTCCACCTGAAATCCTCATACTCTGTATAGCAGCTCATCTCAGCTCTGGCTTCTTGTTAACTCCTCTTTTTTCTCATTCATTCCACCAGAAGTAATCAATAACTTTCTTCCCTGAACTGTCCTAGTGCTTCAATTCTTTCAAGCGGCATGGGGCCTACTTAATTTATATACATAATATATAAATATATAGGAACATATATAGGTCATATGTGTATATAGGAATATATGTGTGCAGGTGTATGTTTCAGTGTTAGATCTGGAGCCAAGGTTTATTTCTTGGCTTCTCTCCATAATGTGTGAGTATTCTTGTATAAATTCTTTAACCTTTCTGTGCCTCGATGTCCTCATGTAAAATGTGATTGATAACAGTACATAGTGTCATTATGGATATTCGGTGAAATAATATAGGTGACAGTTTGAGGATTGCATCTAGCATATACCATGAGCTCAAATGATGTTAGCTTTTCTTCTTAATCCATTTCACAAATCTGTATTATTTATTGCACATATTCCACATGATTTTTATGTGTTGATATAGTTGCAATCAAACTGTTCATACAAATGCCCTCATGAGGTATTTACGCATAGCGCTCCCTTCCCCAAAATATAGTTTTACATCTATAAGGAGTTTCAAACAATTACTGTGAAAAAAAAATTAAGTTGATACAAAATTTTATCAAAAGCAAATATCACTTCACTAATAGGCATGTGAGAAAAGAACACCCAAACGCACACATATGTAAGACCATCATTAGGACTAAATGCCCAGAATGCTAGTGTGAAAGTATCAGCCCATACAAAAATTTAAAGGAAGCCTACAAGGTTCCAGATGTTCTGGAAGTGAAGTGACACCACTGAGCTCTGGGTGCGGTGGTACAACCACCCATTTCCCAACTCTGTCATGTAAAGGCTGCCAACAGAGCTCCATGTCTTCCACAGGAGGACCAGTGCTTGAGGCACCTCCACACCAGAAACCTCCACTGAATGCAGATGGCCATAATTAGAATCAATTATCCATGTGTAATGGAAAGACAATGAATACATTCTTGTCTTACATACTCACTTACCTCAGTTCTAACCCAACTCCCTAAGCCACCAGCTGGGGTTCTGTCCCCTGTCCATCTCCTAATCTCAGATCTTCCGCAACCCCTAGAGTCCTTCCACCATGCCCTCGAATATACTTACGGCCAGTGACCAGCCAGATCTTTTATCCTTTAAACCTCCTTTCCAAACCCTCATTGCTGTAACACTTCTGTGTGAATCTGAGTGACATGGCCCCAGGGCTCTCTGAAGGATGACTACTTATTTCTCTCACACCACATACTTTCCACGTTGGGAAAGTGGGGTTGGGGCTGGAGGTGGAGGAGCATTGCTCCTACTTGCTTCTCATTCCCAGCCCCAGATGACTTCTTATCACTCCTTGCCTTAATAAGCTCAGGCTGCTATGACATAACATCACAGAGTAGTGACTTAAACAACCAACACGTATTTCTCACAGGTCTCAAGGCTGAGAAGACAAAGATCAAGGTGCCAGTTCTTGGTGAAGCCTCTCTCCTTTGCTTTCACGCAGCTGCCATTTCATTGTGTACTCATGTGACCTCTTTCTTGTGCACCCAAAGAGAGAGAGCTCTCATGTCTCTTCTTATAAGGCACTCAACTCATCATAAGGACACCGTGCTCATGACTTCACCTAACCTTCTAAGGCCCCAGCTCCAAATCCCATCACACTGAGAGTTAGGGTTTCAACAGAAGAATTGAAAGGTGGACACAAACATGTAATTCATAACTCTCCCTTAAAGCCCAGTGCTTTTGAAACCCATGTTATCTGACGATACTACATGACATTTCAAAATATTGTGCTCAATCTAAAACATTCACTGAAGTATTACCACCTGAGTCGTTCTCCTCTTTACTGCCTATAATTGTTGCTTATTATATGGTCTTCAGCATCAGGTAGGTTCAAGGGTCGTGCCACGGGAAACTTCTCATCTGGCCATCCTTATAAAAAATTTATCTGAAAGAAATTTTTCCTCCTGCCTCTTTATTCAACTAGTCTCATAGTCATTTCTAGACTTTTTTTTTACTTCCAATAAATATATGACATCTCAAATCTTTTTTAAAAAAAGATTTTATGTATTTATTTATGAGGGACACACACAGAGAGGCAGAGATACAGGCAGAGGGAGAAGCAGGCTCCCTGCGTGGAGCTTGATGCGGGACTCGATCCCGGGACCCTGGGATTACAACCCCGTTGAAGGCAGACACCACCCAGGTGCCTCTTACATCTCAAATCTTGATTTAAAGAATCCTCTCTTACAAAGTTCTAACATTTCAACTCACTGACTTTGCACACATCTAAACAATTCCTTGACTTCCCTGAATCATGCAATTCATTAAATTTATCACTTTAAAAAAAATATCTACCACCATCCCCAACTTGCTGTCTGCAGTGTATCCTGTACACAACTTGTATTCCTTCGTCCATCACCATAATTTCTTGCTCAATACAATCAAAACACAGAACCCACTATCCCTCTGGCTTTCTCACTTGGCAAAACCCCAACTGTGATTACATGCAAAACTTCACCTAATTTGCAGAAACAAGCGCTGAAACTGATTTGCCTTCTTTTAAATGTATAACTACAAATTTGGAATGCATGATCACAGGAGCCTGTCAATAACACTTGTTTTCACTGGTAATTCACTTTTCTAGTATTAGAATAATTCTACATTTTCTCCTCTCAAGGAGAAATTCTCAGATTGACTCTTGGAATTACTTCTAATTCTGCAGGGATATTTTCTCACATGTGTTTTGACATTGTGATTTCTTCTCACTTTATTTCTAAAGATTATATTGTATATATTCTTTCTATTCTTATACTAAACATTTCTAACTCATTGCTAATATCTTCCATTCAAATGTTTTTTAAACCTCTATTTATCTGCTATTTACCTCTCTCTGAATCTCTCCTCTCTCCCCTCATTATATGCGGAGCCAGAGAAAATAAAAACATATGTTCAGAACATCATCTTGCTCCAGTCCCATTTTTTCTGGATTCATTTTTTGTTTGTACTTGAACATAATCATATGTGCATAGATAACCCTTACATCTATATTTTGAGCTTTGATATATCTCCTGCCCTTCAGAATCTGCCTATTGTACATCATTATTTAGATTTTTCTAAACATATCTTAAACTCAGCTTATCTGGAGACAAACTAATTTTCTTCCTAAACATGCTCTTCTTTTATAAAAAATATAAATTTCAAAGAATGCCAACATGATCTATCCATTGACCCATTTCCAAAATCTAGTCTGAGCACCACTATTGATGTCTCCTCTCCATTGCCCTCACTTCCCACCATCAATCAATCCCAGGTCACTATCATATACTATCATGTCTCACCTGGGCTATGGAAACAACATCTAATTGGATTCTCTGCTTCTGGTCTTCCTTCCCTTTGGTCTATTTTTCTCGGTACTTAGAAAGGCTATTCTAACATAAAACTTTATCAATTTAATATTCTAGTTAAAAGCTTCAAGACATTTAATGCTTTAATGCTCTTAGTCCACCAGGAAAAACATTATTGATTATCTAACCAACAGCCGTCTCTCCCATTTTTCTGGCCAGCAAAACCTATCTCCTACAATACTCACCGAGAATGCCAGATAAGTCCTTGCCTAGGTGTGCTTGCAGCATGAGAGTCAGCAAATAACTCAATCTTGGCCAACTGAACTTGAGATATGACCTATTACAGAGCTTCTCACAAACATTTTCACCATGATAAAATGAGAGTGATGAATAAAGATTATTGTATCAGCTCTTACCGCCCCTTCTGGCTCTGTTCTCGCTTCTCTGCAGTCTATTAATAACATGGCAGCGATTTAAAAAAGGAAGCCCTTTAAAAGGAAGTTAAATCATGACACATCTCTACTCACAACCCTCACTTAGCTTCCTATCTCACTCTAAATGGCAATCAAAGTACATAGAGTAGCCTATAAATTTCTTTATAATCTACACACCCTCATTCTTGCTGATGCCACACCTAAGATGGTAGCCCACTAGCTATGAGACACGTAAGTGAGAAGTGAAATACAACCTGTATTTTAAAGAAGGCTTCAAAGATTTGAGATCATAACGTTTTTAAGACTTGTTAAAAATGATTGAGCAGGCTTTGACATACTTAGACATCAGCCTAGTTTCTTCCACACCCTTGTTGGCCACCCAAACAAGCAGAAGACAGAGGAGTAGGAGAGAAGGGACAATTGCGGGATTCGTATATAAGTCAAGTGCAAAATGGAGTGCTGTGTGTGTTCCTTCCCTATCACCATGTAAGATGCCACATCCTAAAGCCAAGTGAGGAGACTTCAAAGAATCAATTATAGAAATCGGGAATATTTACAAAAATGAGAAACTGGTATCTTTTCTTTAATTTGGACATCCACTAATGCAGAAGACTTGCTCATCTGTTTTCTATGGTTATGTAGCGGAGAACAGATTTAGACAGAGATGGCCAGATGTGAAGAAGGGATGGCAGTGAACAGCCTGTACACATACTCCTCTCCCAACAGGAGGTGACAAGCATGAAGGTTTGTGTGTGTCAAGTGAAACTGCAGAACATAGCCACAGTTGATAAGTCTTGCTGTTGCTTCAACCCAGTTGACGTAATTGGTGTGATTTCCCAGAAAAAGAGGCTGTGGTACATTCATCTAATGATGAGAGTCAGAATAGGAGTCTGGTGAAGAGGTTCTTATTGAGCTAGATCTCTCTAGTCAGAGAATCATGCAGTGGTTTTTGTCTTTTTATTTTTCTTTAGCAGTGCACATACCCACTGAGAGAACTAACTTTTGAGTGTCTACGACATAAAGGATATTGACAGGGATTCTTTGCCAAAAATCCTTCCCTATGGCCCAGTGTCTGAGAACCTTAGAACCAGAAGTGGATAAAAGGAGTGAATAAGATTACTATCTTCCCAAACCATGAAAGAAGGAAAGAAATTTAATTAGAATAGATGCAAAATGGAGTGATAACTAAGTTAATTAGGGCTCCTTAATAATTAAAATTCCACGTCATCATTAGATCTGAAAACTGTGATTGAATCCTGAGAGTACAGAGATTTTACATATCATAATAGGTGGCAAAGACTAATATAATACAGAACCATTTAAGATTAGTATCACAATAAGTTTTCATATTGCCCAATAAAGCAATCCTTAGATAGTTGCTTTGTGCTTATATTGCACCCTCCTTCTGGGGAGCTCATTGGGTTTTCTCATTTATCAAATAATCTTAGTTCATAGAGGGAAGAGTTCTGAAAAAGTTTATTTTCCCCAAGAAGATAATGGGGAGAAGTTAATTAACCCAACTAAAATTACCGGCTTGGTCATAAGCTGTCCTAAATATTTTACTCATTTGAATACCTACCCTTAGAATATAAAGAAGACAGTGTTTGTATAGATGTTGTAACAGTTTCACTCTTACATAAGGAATTCTCAGACATTTTTAGTGGAAATAAGCTTACTATTTTAACTTTTTAATCCTTAGAAATATGAAATTTTAGAAATCACTTCTGTTTCTGGATGTGTAGAGTGAGATTGTATCAGACCAATGCTGGTAAAATAAACAACTACTTGAAGGATTCTGGGGCTCTCCAAACAACCAAGACCTGAGGGAGTAGGTAGGAGGGAAACACAGAGGGAGGAACATGCCACTTAAATCCTCTTTCCCTCTAGATGCATTTGTTTATTCAAAATGGGGAGGGGAGGTTGAAAAGATGAGTCATTTCTAGTGGTTCCACTAAACTGCAGACCTAGAAATTGGGCATCACAGCTGCTAAGGTAGAAAGGACGCATAAAATAACTCAGGCCTTGACTTGAAGAGCTGGAACTTTATCCCTTTCAGAGGAAGACAACAACATCCCTTTCAGAGGAAGATCTAGAGCCTATAATAATCTCTCTAACATTTAATTAAAATTTTCCAGTACTTAATAAAAATTATCCTGGCTGCTTGGAGTTATTAAATGGAAACATTAAAATAATTGTGACTAAAAGGTTCAACAAAACAGACAGTGAGATGGAGAATTTCAGCAGAGAATGAGAATCTATGATGAAAAGGTTAAAAACATGTAACTGGAAAGGCCAACATCTAAAGCTATGAACATATTAAATGGATATGATGGCAGAAGGGTACAGCTGAAGAGAGAATTAATGGCATGGAACATGGGTTACCAGAAAAGATCCAGAGTGAAACAAGAATTGTCTGGTTTGTTTGATTTGCCACTAAACAGAGAACTAGAGTGGTTCTCAGACATGGTAGGCATACTACTACCTCCACTACTAGTACTTATTACTACTCCTTACTGTTGCTACTATTACTACCACTACTATTATTTCTACCTTAAAAAAATACCAGCTAACAATTACTGAACACTCACTATGTGCTGAGCATGACTAAACAAACTTTTATGTACTAATCCATTTTATTTATACTAGAATTTTATTAAAATAAAATAAATACTGTCCCCATTTTATAGATGAGAAACTGGAGCACAAAAGACTAAGTAAAGGATGCCCAGCAGGTTCAGTGAATAGAGCATGTTGCTTTTGATCTTAGGGTTATAGTTTCAAGCCCCATGTTGAGTATAGAGACTGGTTAATAATAATAATAATTAATAATAATAATCAAAAGATTAAGTAAGCTGCTTGGGATCACATAATTAGTGAATAGTCAATATCAACTATTTTTTATTTTTTAGAGACAACATGTGCCTGAGGATGGGGGGGGAGGGGCAGAGAGACAGAGAGAGAGAATCTTAGGCAGATTCCACACCCAGCATGGAGCCCTATGGGACTCCATCTCAGGACCCCGAGATCATGACCTCAGACAAAATCAAGAGTCATACACTTAACCAACTGAGACACCTGGGTGCCCCAATATTAACTCTTAATCAGCTTATTCTTACTATACTAATTCTCAGAAAGGTAAGTGTTAATAAGCTGATGAAAAGAAAGCAAACAAGAAGGTTTGGAGAGAAAGAACGTAAGAGAGGAGGGGAGGGATGCCTGTATTAACTACTTTGTCAGTTATCTTTTCAAAGTTTTCCATTTATTTGTCTCTGTGTTAGTAGTCAAAATGACCAAAGTAAAATCTTGATCATTTTGACCATATTAGTGTAGGATGGAGAAGGGAAAAATGGCACCTAATCTAGATTCCTAACTTTATCATCCATAATATTATTTAACATCATCATAATTTTTACAATTTTCAATGACAAACAATGAAATGTTAAATTTTTACTGTGGATTTTTGTCCTTGGAATAGACTCACTTTTCTATAACTTGTCAGAAAGGATAGATTAATGAGCTAATGTTGAGAAAGCATATCAAATGCAAAATAGACATTTGAGAGATTTTCTACAGATTTTATTAAAAACAAGTAGAGAGAGTTCTATGGAACACACATAGAAAGTATGCTGATATTGAGTAGTGACAGTATCTTTGAGGTTCCTAGCATCCCCAACTTTGAAACAATTTACAGTTTTTGAAAGTTAAAAAGTCAGTGACAAAACAAATTGCATTTCTACATTTTATGCTATAAAAATGCTAGTATTTGAAATACTTCATCACAGTGTTTAAAATTGTGAGCTAATTGAAAAATGGAGAGAGCTACAAGCATCACATAGATAATCTATTTGACTATAAACATTTGGGGTGGGGAATATAGAGGTTTAAAATTGCCAGGTCTCATCAAAGAAATATATTTTATATCACTTGCAGCCTCAATACGTATCTTGTTAACCTTCCTAAAGTATCTGTTCACTTTCAGGTTTTTAACAAATTGTCCAATACAGAACATTAAAAAAAAAAGAGTAGAAATGTTCTTAGAAAAGTGCCTGAGAAAGATCTCTTTGACTTAACAAATAAATATTAATTATATTCATTGTATTAGAGATTCTTAAGTCATTTAAAATATACTTTCTAAAACAGTTTAAATAGGAAACATGAAATCAAATGAATAAAGGTCACTATATTATAAACCTAAATAAAACTAAGCGTGCAAATAGGAAAGTAACATTTAATTATACAAATGGGAATTAGAAAAACAAATGAAAGACAACATTTTACTTTTCATAGTTATCAGGATTTTAGATATACATAGATATTTAAAACATGAAAAATGATTTAATTGTTTTTTAAGCCTATCCATAACATTCCAACTATATTTTAAGTCATTTAATGTGTTAATGATAATAACCATTATTAATACTTTTTTATTATTAATACTTTTTAAGCTTCTGCAAATCCTAAGGTCAAAAGAAGTGATAAAAGACAGCTTCAGTTGTGTTTTGTATCTTCTAAATTCAAACTTTTGGTTAATAATACTCAGAATCAGTAAACTATTTAAATCTCACAAAAATACTCACTTTTCTAAGATTTTCCTCCAAAAGCTTGTTCCTTCATTTAGAAAATGTTTTTGGGAGTCTACTATATGCCAGTAACTTTTGAGACTCTGGAACCATAATAGTGAATAATCCAGGGAAAACCCTGCTGTCATGGAGCAGGAAAACACACCTGAAAAGTGGAGTCTGGTGGTGGTGGTGGTGGTGGTGGTGGTGGTGGTGGTGGTGGTGAGGGCAGCTGCACAGCTAGCAGAGGTGCAGTTCCTGGAGCAGTGGGTGCTGTGAGCTCTCCGCCTCCTCCCCAGGGCAGCCTGTGGTCCCCAGCCTAGTCAGCAGCCCCAGCAGCACCAACACCCCCCCCCCCCCAGAATATCTATATCCACAACCTCAGGGCAGAGGTCACCTGTCAGGTCAGGCCATCGGGGGCCATAAGGCCTCACCCTCTGAACCACCGTCCCAGGGAAAGCCTTCGTCAGCATCACTCCAGCTGAGGTCGGTGTCCAGGTAGGCAAAGACCAGTCTAGTTTTTGTATGTGTGTGAATGGGCTGACCTTTGGGGGCCAGAAAGGCACTATTATCCAGGATTCATTGCTGCCGGTTGGGGACTTCACCATGGAGCTTCCTACCAAGAGCACTGGGGGTGTTCTCACTTCCAGTGTTGCTGTCACCATGACTGCCAAGACGCTAGTCCTGCTGAGGGGCAGAGATGTCCACAGTGGTATGATCAACAAGAAATCTTATGCAGTGACCTCCCACCTACAGCATTCCCAGTGCTGACCTCATCTGTCCCTTTCCCCCACACCACTCCCCACTGCTTTTGCACCCCTCTCCTTCCCATACACACAAACACACACACACACACACACATACACACTTTTTACTTGTGCGGCCATTACTCCACACCCCTATTGCTGCCAAAACCACATGGGCTGGGGGCTGGGGCTGGATGAACAGACACCTCTCTCTACTCATACCCCTCCTTTGTGTGGTTGGAAAATGTATTTTGCATTTTGTGTTTTTTTTTTTTCTGCATAAAAAATGATTCTACTAATGCATCTTTTGAAGATCATGAACAATGTGAGAGTGTGAAGTGGGTGAGGAGCAATTTAAAAAGAATGGTCAAGTACCACCTTGCAGAGGTGGTAACCTATGAGCAGAGAGCAGATGACAAGAAGCAACCAGGGCTAGGGGAGCAGAAAGCAGCCCCCCCCCCAGCACAGAAACGGCCCACAGAGCACCCACAGATCTGCGTGTTACAGTAATGGAAAGGGAGTCCTGTGGCTGAAGCACAGCTGCACAGGAAATGTATGGTAGAGGAAACTAAGGCAGTGGCCATCAGGACACTTAGGGAGCTGTCTGCGTAATCCAGGTGAGGATGGTAACACGGATGGCCTGGGCCAAGTGGTAGTAGTAGGGACGGAGTAGCATGATCAACATTCAGAGTAGATTCATTTCTTGACTTTTAAGTCTTTAATTAAATTGAACCTCTGCAAGTATTTGCTCTTGGTATTACCCATTTAGATCCTAGTGTATCCCTTCAATTAGTTTTGATTCCTAATGAATATAATTTATTTGTTTTTCATCTAATCACCGACAGCTCTGACCAGGTTGAAAAGAAAACCACATCTGGATCATAAAAAATCCGTAAATCTGAGACTATTTATACTGTAACTTCCAAGCGTGGCAACAGAAAAAGAGGACTGTGATATTTAAAAATATAATTTTCTTCTGTATAAATTAAATATGGTGAGCTTGGCAGCTCTTCCAATGGTGGAGGCCAACTTGCTGAATAAGTTCTTTTGATAAATGGACTGAAATTGGAAATATGACCAAGAGAGGTATTTGTGAATTTTTAATTTTTCCTCTAACAAAGGTTTCCAAATTCATCTTTAAAATCTCTATCGTGAAACCTTAAACAGGAGATCATTTCAGTTGGAACAAATTTTATATGTCAGTATTATTGTACATAATTCTACCTTTTTTTAGTGGACATCAATAGCCCATTTCTAACTTTTAATTTTAGATGCCGGAAATCCCCGTTATATATGGAAGAAATACGGCCTATGCATATATAATATAATATATATTTTCATGCAAAAGAGCAAAAGCCATGCATTTGGAGATCTAAAATCAGCTTCAAGTGCTTCTGCTCCAGCTCCTTTCTTTGAGGCAGAACTTTCTTCAAGCCATCCTAAATAGTTTCCTACTGCAGCTCAAGCCCTCTCATGCCTGCAACAACAGCCATGTACAGACTAATAGAATACTAAATCTCTTTAACTGGTTTTGATTTTTTTTTTGAAAAACAATTTAATTCAATATTTAATTTAATATAAGGAGAATGTCTGGACAAATCATACATTTTGATATCCGAGCTATCACTTTTATAAAAGCTATGTTGCATCCATCTCCCACATCCTAAATATTTCCTAATAATTGAAAGTTTGTATTGATAGTTTCAATAAAATCTCCACCTGATCTTTATTTTTAACTCATTTTAAAGCTATTTTATGTGGGCCTTGTTGTCCAGGAGACTTAAACTCCTCTGGGGGAGGGGGAATCCCTGAATCTTCTGGTGTCTGCATCTGTGCACATTATCAGTAATGGCTTTCACATTAAAACATCCCCTGGGGCATCCCGGGGGGCTCAGTGGTTTAGCGCCGCCTTCAGCCCAGGGTGTGATCCTGGAGATCCAGGATCGAGTCCCACGTCGGGCTCCCACATGGAGCCTGCTTCTCCCCCTGCCTGTGTCTCTGCCTCTTTCTCTCTCTGTGTCTCTCATGAATAAATAAATAACATCTTTAAAAAAAATTAAAAAAATAAAACATCCCCTGCTTCTCTATGACCTTCTGTGTACTGATCTGTCAAAGTTGAACAAAGTCCTACCTGCATTACGACACCTTTCCTGTGTCTCTTCCTCTTTACCTGGTTCTGTAAGATTCATGTGAGAACGAACTGACAACTGTCCTTTCTGGCTCTTTGTTTTGATTCATGTACATGTCCCACTTCTGAACTATGGGAATACAATTTTTTTTTTTTTTTTAGTTTGAATGCATTAGAATGGGACATACATAGTCTCTGAGCAGTACTACCCAGAGACGTATACTCATTTCATTGTATTTTTCTTTCTGGGCAGTGGGGGTCCTTCATTTGATGACCCTCTTCTGCACCTATTCCTTAGAGCACAGAGTAGAGACGAGTTTTTTACTCAACTCTACGTAGTGATGGAGAGAGCTTCACATTCTCTTCTAGTCATCACTCAGTGGGACAGAGATAAGAAACGTCCTGCCCACATTTCAGCAGTCAATATTTTCTTTTTGTCAACCTTGATTTCTCTATGGAGATGGAGAAAGCAAAAGTCAAAAAGAACTGTGCCAAGCCGAAGGTGGAAAAGACTCAGTGCAAGGCAATGGAAGAGTAAGACTTGGGAAGAAGATACAGGATTCCTCGAGTCCCTTCTGAACTGCCACCAGCACATCTGCTTCACCGAGACATCCTGTGGGCCTGGTGCCAGCAGCTGATGCTGAGCACCAAAGGCCAGGAAAATTGGATGTAATTTAGCAGACTCTGCAAATATGCTGACCCCGATCCAAAGGCGACCGTTCCTGTCACCGCAGAGGAGGCCAAGATTCTCACACAGTCACAAAAAAGAAAGATGGACAAGGGGAATATGTCCCAGAAAGTTCTGGAAACAAACAAGCTATCTTCCTGATGTGGCTGCTCTACCTGAGGGTGGAGGTACCTGCCCCTGTTGGGTCTAAGGCTCTCCTGGGGAGTTGATACTGTTTTATTGTTATTGTTATTGTTATTGACCACTTCAGCTCCAGATGCTGCGTTTGCCTCCTGGTCCAGATTTGCAGCCAGACTGGGAGGATGCAGGTGGGGGACTCGCCACAGGAGGCCTATGTTGTCAGGGGGTCGGGGGGTCAGGGGTTCGGGGGTCCCGGGGAGAAGTCCGCCTGCAATTCCGTGCAGGACAAGCCTGGGCACCTGAGACACGGAGGAGAAAGCGTCTGCTCCTCTCGCTACCTGCCTGCACCCCCGTCCCCCCAACATGCTGGGCCTCAGATGGGTTCGCAGGAGTCAGGTGGCAAGGGGAAGCCCCCAGTGAGGCTGTAATACCGAGCACAAGGCTGCAGTGCTGCCAGGGGCCGTGCAGGGAGCCCCTGAGCCGGCAGGTGGCTGCACCGCGACCCCGCAGGGCACTGCCCGGGCAGGTGCGGCTGCGGGGAGGCTGGGGCGCGGGGTGCTCGGCTGTGAAGGGCAAGCCGTCGTGCACGCCGCTTCCTACGACCCATGTCACCTTTCCGAAGGTGACCTCAGCGGTTCCTCTCAAGTGGGAGCCTGGGCCGAGCATCCCAGAGGGGGCGTAGAAAACAGGTGTGATTGCATGCGGATCCCTTCCCGGCAGGACTCTTCCAGGCGCTCCCCTTCCGCTGTCAGCATTTGGACATGTTGAGTATTTTATTTTATTATTTTATTTTATTTTATTTTATTAATTTTATTTTATTATTTTTATTTTATTTTATTTTTATTTTGATATTTTATTTTATTATTTTATTATTTTATAATATTTCATAATACTTTATTATTTTATTTTTATTTTATTTTTTATTTATTATTTTATTTTTACTTTTATTTTATTATTTTATTATTTTATAATATTTTATTTTTTATTTTTATTTTATTATTTTATTAATTTTATTATTTTATTTTTATTTTATTTTGTTATTATATTTTATTATTTTATTTTTATTTTATTATTTTATTTATTATTTTATTTATTATTTTATTAATTTTATTATTTTATTTTTTATTGTATTTTATTATTTTATTAATTTTATTATTTTATTTTTATTTTATTTTTATTTTATTTTGTTATTATATTTTATTATTTTATTTTTATTTTATTATTTTATTAATTTTATTATTTTATTTTTTATTTCATTTTATTTTTATTTTATTTTGTTATTTTATTTTGTTATTTTATTTATATTTTATTATTTTATTATTTTATTATTTTTATTTTATTTTTATGTTATTATTTTATTTTGTTATTTTATTATTTTTATTTATTATTTTTTATTTTATTTTATTTTTTATGTTATTATTTTATATATATATATATTTTTTAATATTTTATTTATTTATTCATGAGAAACACAGAGAGAGAGAGAGAGAGGCAGAGGGAGGAGCAGGCTCCATGCAGGGAGCCCGACATGGGACTCGATCCCAGGTCTCCAGGATCATGCCCTGGGCTGAAGTCGGCGCTAAACCACTGAGCCACCAGGGCTGCCCTATTTTATATTTTATTTTATTTTATTTTATTTATTTTATTTTAAATGTTGAATATTTTATTATTTATTTATTTATTTACTTATTTTTTGCTTTATATAACTTTATTTCAACATAACTATGCTTACAGAAATACACTCATTTTGGTTAGTAGAATGCAATTTAAGTTTAAGTTATCCTACACAATTTGGACCAACAACTTGGTATATGATTTAGATTTATGATTTAAGCTTAAAAAAAAAAAAAAGGTTTGCAGTCTGGGTTACTTTTCAACTATGACAGTGTTGAGTATTTTAAACCAAACAGAAAGCTCTTATTCTTTCCCCCACTCCCCAAAACATACTGTTAATATACAAAACAACACTTTGTGATGTTTTCTTAATAACCCGAGACTGCTATTGTGTGTCTCTGCAATAAAAACACAGGATACTTGGCCAGGATTCTTTCCACTTATAGCTGTTATGTATGTTTCTTCTACTTAAAAATGTTGAAGGCTGCTCCTAAATCATAAATACAAAATGTACTAGCGTTTAAACCCGTACAGAAAATCATTCTTTGTATATAACAGTCATTGCAGTCTGTTAATTATTATTGTTAATATTCTTAACTCAGGATTAAGCCAAATATCATGACTTTCTTTTGGCATGATTCTTTTTTTAAAACCACTTGACTTAAATATGATTGACCTACAAACTGCTGTACATTTAATGTATATAATTTAGTGTGTTTGCTTGCTTCATTTTTACTTTTTTTGTGTACTTCCTGAATGTATAGCCCTGTGTCTCTTAGAAAAGACGTGTTATTCACTTGTCTTGCGTGTTCATGGCAGTTTCTGACATTGTTTTATTGTCATGGGTTTTTGGATTATGAGATTCCCTGCCCCCCTCCAAGAAGTATTGGAAAGGTTAGTAGAGTTGGAAAGTTTGGGGCACCCCGGGTGGCTCATTGATTTAGCTCCTGCCTTCAGCCCAGGGCCTGATCCTGGAGACCCGGGATCGAGTCCCACATCGGGCTCCCTGCGTGGAGCCTGCTTCTCCCTCTGCCTGTGTCTCTGCCTCTCTCTCTCTCTCTCTCCTCTCTGTGTATTCTCATAAATAAATAAAAAATAAAGAAATAAAGAATTGGAAAGTTTGTAACCATCATGATATAAACAGGTTTGGGCAAGAATCTTCAATAAATGTTAAAAACTAGAAAAAATAAAAAATAAAAAAAAGTCTTCCCCAAAGAAAGATACATAGCAAAGCAGGTAAGAGTAGCAACTAACCATGTTCCACATGCTCTGTGCTTTTTGTTCATACTATGAATACATCATTCATCACATTATCAGTGCTTGTTAATATGCCCCGTCTCTCCATTAGAACGAAAGCTCTGTATTCGAATTGTCAGCTCATTGACCAGCATACTGTAAGCATTTAATAAACAAGGGTTAAATTGTTTTTCCAGTGTGACAGGTGGAAATTAATTCGCCTTAATGTTCTTCTTCTCTCAGCTATCTTTTTGTTATTGTTTGCTTCTACTTTGAATCTTTTTTTTTTTTTTTTCCAGTGTGTCCTATGTGTTCATTGACTTTAAAGGTGGGAAGGCAATTTTCTAAAAGATGGTTAATTTATTTGGGGGCCTTTACATCATCTTGGCGCATCAGCTGGAAAAGGCCAAATGCAAACCTGTTTGCCAAAACAGCTTATGCATCCCTGTCAATTGCTGCCTGCTGAAAACATACTTCTTTCACAGCAGCCAGCAATGAGGAGATTTGGAGCCAAAAAGCAAGGAGTCTGCCTTCCTTTCCAACTCATATCATGTTGTACATTTGGAACCAAGAGCTTAAGATATTTTATTCCTCTCTTATCACCAAAAGAAGCTTAACTGTTTCATGATGCTTTTCAACTCAGGTGATTGATGAAGCTCAAAGAAGGGTTCTACGTGATTTGACCATGAAGTCTTGACACATTTCATCAAGTTCCCTAAAGATGCACTGCTTTTAAGAGGAATGATTCACTTAGCAGCCCCTTAAAAACAAAAACAAAAACAAAAACAGATTCTATAAAACTTACTAATCAAGAAGGAAACAAGGAGGCAGGATGGGTATGTAAATCCCAAGCTAGACGATCCTTCCAACATCCCAGTGATTTAATCCTGACAGTCCTAAGGATATATGTGGCCTCTTTATAAGGTAACAATAAGCATGGATCTGAGACAAGTGTAGAGTGTGCAGCATCCTATGCCTCTAAGAATAACAGAGCTAAGTTTAACACTGAAATTGTACTTGACACACATGCAGTTTTAACAATCACAAACTATCTTCTAGGACCAGTTCCAATAATTGTATCTAATTCAAAACACACAGCAGGCCCACCTTGTTTGCCAATGCTCTGTATGCCTCTTGTGCGTACACTGTGGGTACCTTGGAGTTTGACAGTGGGGGATCCCTGAAGCACAGAAGACAGGATCAAACTATTTTTTTCCTAAATATTTTGTCTTTTAGGGATACCTGGGTGGCTCAGCAGTTGAGCATCTGGCTTCAGCTCAGGGCATGACCCCAGGGGCCTGGGGTCAAGTCCCCCCCCCCCCCCCCCCCCCCCCCGCCCCGCATTAGGCTCCCTGTAGGGGGTCTGCTTCTCCCTCTGCCTGTGTCTCTGTTGTCTCTCATGAATAAATAAAATCTTTTAAAAAATATTTTGGCTTTTAAAGATACTCTCAGACTCTCCCTCTGTATATGCATATAGATATGTTACATACATGTCTGTGTCTGTGAGTATAAGTAGATAGGTTCAGGCACTGACACTGGAGAGTGTCTTTTAAACAATTATTTAAATTGTAGAGTGAATGCAGACATCTGTATAACTGGGGAGATGTGTGAGTGGGAAAAGACAGGACTTTCTGCACTGGTCAGGTTTCTTCGTTCTGCGTTGCCCACGAGCCATGATTTGCCATCTATAGTCCATGTTGGAGTTATTCCTGTTTGTTTTGGACGATATCTCAAAGTCCTGGAAAATCCTGTGTGTGTTTCACAAATAAACTAGGTTGGAGATTTGGAGGCAAAACAAAACATTTCAAAAAACTATAGAGAGATATATTTAGACTTATCCATATCTATACCCCTATCTATACCTTTATTTCTGTCTTTATTTATACCTATACTTATATATCTCTGTACCTATCCTTATATCTATCATGTCATTTATTATCTCTTTATCTATCATCTATCTATCTATCTATCATCTATCTATCTATCTATCTATCTATCTATCTATCTATCTAGAGAACAAAGCCACCTGTGTACATTTCAACGTAGAGGACAATACCCAATAGAGTTTCTATTTATAATTTCATAAAGTAATGTAAGTTACCATTTTATAATTTCTTTTAATTTTCAAATGTTTTCTTAGAAAGCTACTCACTTAAATTAAGATGCTTCCAAATTGTATTCAATATATGGTTATTTTCATAAAGGTTTGAGCAATAGGAAAAGCAAAATTGAGCCAGATTTTTAATGACAGTTATAAATTATTACATTTCTTTAAATATATCCATAAATTTACTCAAATGTTTAATACTTGATTTTTATTATTCTTTATTGTCATTCACACACTAGATTTTCCCTCTTTTGACTTTTGGCCTACATAAATAATTTTAATACTTAAGAATATTGTATGGGAATGAACCACTGAAATTTGGGAGAATTGAGATTGAAATAAATAGGGACAATAAGCTTATGTGTAAATTCAAGAATGCAATTCTTATGGATATTAAAACTGCTGAGACTACACACTAACTTTATTTTTCTTGTAACTCTTAAGAACTAGTATGGAAGTTCAGGTACTAACTTGCCATGTTTTTTCCAGTCTACAGAAAGATATAGGTTAATGTTTTCTATTATTAAGCAAAAGCTTAGTCCAATTTAAAGTATAAAAAAAGTCACATCAATAAAAGACACTATAGGGGATCCCTGGGTGGCTCAGCGGTTCAGTGCCTGCCTGTGGCCCAGGGCCTGATCCTGGAGTCCTGGGATCGGGTCCTACATCGGGCTCCCTGCATGGGGCCTGCTTCCCTCTCTGCCGGTGTCTCTGCCTCTCTCTCTATGTCTATCAAGAATGAATAAATAAATAAAATCTTAAAAGAGACTATATATTTCATCTAACAAATCAACCTAATCGCCTAATAAATGTGTACCTGATTTTTCCCCATCCCATTAATAAAGCTTTGTATTTTTCGGGGTACCTGGGTGTTTCAGTTGGTTAAGTATCCCATTCTTGCTTTTGGCTCAGGACAGGGTCTCTGGGTTGTGAGATGGACCCCGCAGTGGGCCCTGCACTGGTCTAGAGCCTGTGTAAGATTCTCTCTCTCCCTCTCCCTTTGCTCCTCCATAACCTCTTCATTTTCTCTCTCTCCCTCCCTCTCTAATATTAATTAATTAATTAATTAATTAAAATAAATTAATAATTAATAAATTAATTGATTAATATTTTTCTTTACTAGTTTAAAGTTGTCTATAGTCTCCTAAAATGTGATGAAATATTAATTTTACATGATTTGATATCCAATTAAAAGCCAAGATAATCATGATTTTATAGACACATAGTGCCTCGATGTATTGTTCAGTCTCTTTAATAAACCTATCAACATATAGAAAAAAAAAAAAGAGTTGGATTAGTTGTTCTCAAAGTTTGGTCCCAGAGCACCAGCAACAGCATCACCTGCAACCTTGTGAGGAATGCAAATTATTGGAACTGATTCTACACCGGTTGAGTCAGAGACTTTGCAGTGGGTCCCAGAAATCTCTCTTTAAGAAAAGAAGAAAGACCCTGATTTATAGCATTTGTCTGTTTGCGTGGTATAAACACTCCCACCACAGTCAATTTCAAGATGCAAATGCAACACCGTCCAGTGCGGAGCTGGGAAGTGATTTACACCCCTGCCTGTAGATGATGTTGATGCACATTACGGTCTGAATATCTCTACGTTGACAACAGGGAAATGGATCAGAGATGGTGTAGACCTCAGACATGTTTGAGTTTGCTGGATTAGGTCTCCGTCACTTCCTGTATTCCTGAGTCCCTGATCCTGGGCCAGTGATAATACTTCTATATTCATTTATTTCCTTTTCATAGGGGTCAACGAAAGTATCTGTATAACAGTGTGAGAACCCAAGGAGTTAATCCAAGTAGAAGGGAGGTGCATCTCATACAGGATTTGTAAAGTCAATACTTAGAGTTTAATTCTCTATAGACCAAAAAAAAATCATCCTAGCAAAATCCTTGTGTCTAAGCGACCAAGACAGACTCCTTTTCTTCTATCATACAAAGAGATCACTCTCTCTTCAGTCGAGCACCAGATACAACCTTTAGCTTGCACTTCGGCTATATTGTATAAAAGTCTATTTTTAACACAATAACACAGAATGTAGTGTGGATCCTTCTGTGAGAGGTCCACGAAAAATAGTCTAATGAAGGTACAATTGATTCACGATTTACACTCCTGGACAAAATGCAATTAAAATATATATTTTTTTCTATTGGCATCACTATTACTGTTATTGGTATTGTGTTATTATTTTTGTTTGTTTCTCCTCTCTTCTAGGGAATGCAGAGTATAATTTTGAAGTCAATTCAAATCCCAAATATTGAAAAAAAAACAAATCCCAAATATTGGAATTCTTTATGCTGAAGTATTTAATACACTTCAATTAATGCAGTTTTGCTACAATTCGACATATCACAGACCATCCATATATTACTTAATATTCCTCCTGTTTCTGGATGCATCTAACTTAAAAGCTAGAATTAAACAGGGGTGCCTGGCTGTCTTGGTCAGTAAAGCAGGTGGCTCTTGATCTTAGGGTTGTGAGTTTGAGCCCCACATCAGGTGTCGATATTACTTAAAAATAAAATCTTTAAAAAAATTAAATAAATAAATTTTAAGAAATCTAAGATGAACAGATCCTCAGAAGTTTTTCAAAGACCTCCACTTCTCCACCCACACAAAAACTGTTGTAAAAACACTAGCAACGAAAGCATAAAACATCCACTCATTGAGTAAAAGCTCAACACGTTCCTTAGAACAATGTCAACCCATTTTAGTTTTGCTACTTTCTTACAAAGACTGCATATATCTTCCAGTTCAAATTTCACCAGATACCCCCTTTTCTGTATTTCATCCCGACACTCCCAGCTGTATATTGTCTCGTACCAAAATAAGTAATTCCTCTTGGTCTCTGACATTTACTCTATTTAAATATGTGTACAAATTAACCTATTCCCCCTTCAGCTTAGCTATAAATATGTATTCCCTTTAATCTTTCCTGATAAGGCAGCCCTCTAATCAATTTTGGTGTTCTCATTTCAGACCTAATTCAATATACTGTATAATTTAACTACTGTGAGTGAGTTGACCAGAATGAAAGTGATGCTTTTTAGCCCGAATTGGAAGGTTTGGGGCACACTTAGACAACCACTCACTACTGTAAATGTATAATGAAGATTAACCTGAAAGACATTGATTTTTATCTTGATATATATTCTGAAGCTCACCGGTATTTGAACACTTTCAGCCCCTGTGTACCTAAAGGCAATAATACATTTTTTCCCCTGGCCTTTAAAGAATTAATGAAGCTTCCGATATCCATCATATTTGAGCAAAATCAATAAGCCTCGGGTCCTTAAGGCTACCGTAATACCTGTTAGAGATATTGACCATTTGGATATTTCTTGTTTAACCACTGAATTCACTGGCTAATGGTTCTCAAGGAACCGAGTTGCAAATACAGCAAGGAGGCTGACGTCATAATTAGTTGAGCTTTACAGTGAGATTTGTATTCATTTAATTTTATAGAGACATAATCAGAAATGTTTGCTGATAGCTAATATTCTAGATTGTCAAAACCATTAAAAAAAAAAAAAACTTGGTACTTTCTAGTAACAGAGACTTCTTGCATCCCATATCTTTTCAACAAGAATTTGAAATTCTTTGATTTTTGTATATTTCATTTTCATAAGAGAGGGCCCCTCTTTTAAAAATATATTTTACTAAAAAAAATTAAAAAAATAAAAATATATTTTACTATCAAAAATATATATATATATATTTTGCTATCAATCAGTCTTGAGTACTTCCAACCTATATTAATTATATGTATGATCCTGGGTAAGGGTCCTTGTAAGTAGAAAGCATGGCCTGATTCAAGGCACCGTTCAGAATAATTCTAAAAGATGTCAGTCATGGTAATCACCACATAGAACTCTTGTCCTTTCACTGCAATGACCAGGTTTGAGAATGCCGGATTCCCAACTGGGGAGTAACAGAGCAAGAGTATGGTTACAATGGAGCCAAGGTGGTGTCCGAGTCAGGCTGGCTTATGTTTGCATCTTTCTTGCCAACTGTGTGACCTTGGATTTTCAACTTAGATTATCTGAGTGTAAGCTGCTTCTTTTGTTTTTTTCTTAAGCTTTTATGTATTTACTCATGAGAGACACAGGGAGAGAGAGAGGCAGAGACACAGGCAGAGGGAGAAGCAGCTTCCCTGCAGGGAGCCCAATGTGGGACTCGATCCCAGGACCCCAAGGTCACGATCTGAGCCAAAGGCAGACGCTCAACCACTGAGCCACCCAGGAGTCCTAAGCTGCTTCTTAAAAAAAAAAAAAAAAAAAAAAAAATATATATATATATATATATATATATATATATATATATATAGAGAGAGAGAGAGAGAGAGAGAGAGAATAGATAGATGATAGATAGATAAATAGATGATACCCTGCCCCATACACTTGTTCAAGTGATAAATGAAGGGTCCACGATACTGCTTTGTTCCTGATGTATACTTAACAGATCAATTTTTAATTTATCTCCTTTATGTTTTGTTCCATTAGTAATTTTTAAGTTTGATGAAACGTTGTATCCAACCTCTGAATAGAAAAAAAAAAAAAAAAAAAAAAGATCTTCTGGGCTGTCACTTAAAGAAGACAGGAGAAGGTACATATGAGGAATCCTAATTGTTCCCTTCACTTTTGTCCTTATAATGGATTCTGAAGAACTTCACTGGAAATCCTGGGCTCAGGGAACCACAGTTGTTAGACGGGATGATCTGAAGTCCTTCCCACAGTCTGCAAGGACTGAATTTTCCTCATTTCTTACTACTTTCCTTCTTACTGATACAGACCATGGCCACCTCTTTTCGACATCTGAAACATCCTAATTGCATTATATTCTCAGAGGTTCTGCGCTAGTCTTTCTTGCCTCAAACTCTCTTTCCCAGGTATTTTCATGGCTAATTTCTTGAACTAACTCATCTATTTTTTTTCCAATATTTCCTTTTCAAAGGCCTTCTATGAACAGCCCATTTTAAGTGACACCCCATATTCTCTATTCTGTTACTGAACTCTGTGTCATGAAAGTGCAGGTTTTGAGGACAAAAACTTCCTCTCTCTTGCATATGAATGTATTCCCTTACCTGAAAGAAAGTAGGTTCTCAAAACCCTGTGTCACATAAATAAATAATTGGATAGCATTAAAGGAATTTGGGGGAGAGAAACCATTTATTTATATATGTATTTGTGTATATACAGTTGACCCTTGAATAGTGCAAGAGTTAGGGGCACCAACCCCGCCATGCAGCCAAAAATCTGCATATAGCTTTTGACTCTACCACAAACTTTACCACTAATAGCCTACTGCTGACTAGAAGCCTTGCCAATTCCATAAAAAACACATATTTTGTATATGTATTATACACCGTATTCTTTATAGTAAGCTAAAGGAAATAAAATGTTATTAAAATCATAAGGAAGGAAAATACATTTATAATACTGTATTTTTAACAAATAATCAATTTGTAAGTGGGTTTGCACAGTTCAAACCTGTGTTGCAGAAATAAAAAATAAAATCTTAAAAAAAAAGACAAAAGAAAAGCAATTAAAAAAAAAAAACTGTGTTGCTCAAGGGTCAACTGTATGTGCGCACACACGCATGTTTTCATGTATCATTGTGAACTACAATCTGTCCTGATGTACACTCTACCAAAAAAAAAAAAAAGAAAGAAAATGCATTTAAATATAACCTACATATTGTAAAGCTCTGTGTATATTTTAATGAATTTTTAAAAATACACACACTCCTATATCACTATAATTAATAGAATATTTCCATTTCTTCAAAAAGCTCCCTGTGGCACTTCCCAGTTAATCCCTACTCTATGCCTGGTTGCACGTAACCACTGATCATCTGCCTTTTTCTTTTATAAAATGTCATATAAACGGGATCATACAGGGTGTGTTCTAGGTTCAGCTCCTTTCAATCAGCATAATATTCTTGAGATTTATCCACATTACGGTGTATACGTAATCCATTACTTTTTATTGCTTACTGGGATTCCACTGTGCCAATATTCTACTTCTGTTTATCGTTTCAACAATAAAAGAGATTAGGTTGTTTCCAGTTTGGGGTTATTATGTCTGAAATTGCTATGAGCAGTCATGCATAAATCTCACACGGACGTGTTTTCCAGTTGGGATATTCCAAGAAGCAGATGCCGAGGCAGTTAGGAGTGCCAAAAACTGGGGTGGGGGGGCTCAAACCTGGGAGATAGAAAGGTTTGGGTGGGTCAAAGGATCGTGGAGGACTGCAGGCACATCCAGAGCCTGCAAAGGAGAAAGTAAACCAAGCAAAACTAGGTAGAGAGAGCCTCCAACCGGAGTACAGGCCTGACAGTGTTTCAGTCCACCCAACAGGAGATAGTGGTGCAAAGATTTCCTGGAAGAGGAGTCACGCCCTATAGTTCAGGTGTTTCTGAGAAGCAGGTGCCAGGATAGGATTAGACACACAGGAGATTTACTAGACGTCCTGGGTCAGATGGCAAGGCTTTCCATTTCTGCCTGGGCCTGATGCAAAATTCTTTCAGTGCCAACTGATATATGGGCTGGAACATAACTTCTAGCTGGGGCATATATATGCCTGGGGAATTTATGGGTGCTTACCAGGGATTTTGCTTCCCCCATTGTGGCACGGGATCCAGAATTCAGGAAATTTTCCCAATTTATATGGGATATCCCAGCATGCTCTTAACAAGTGGACCCCTAAAAACTTTACTTGTGCTGCAGGTTCCTAAATAATTACGGAGCTTATATTCCACCCTCCGGGGCCCACGTATTTTACCAAGGCCTCCTGCATGCTAGCCACTTCCTGCTCCTCCTGCCCAATCATTGCTGGTCGTTGATTTGATGATCCAATCTGATGTCCAAATCTCTTCCACATATTGTGACAGAGCAGACGATGCCTCTAGACTTGGAGCAAAACTCTAAATGCGTCCTGTCGACAGTGCTGCGCCATCGCAACTTAATTACCTGGTATTATTTTGTTTTCTTTTTGATCAGTTATATTGAGTTATACTTTATGCAAGTAATTTTTTTCCATGCCACGTGTGGTTAAATAGATTTTACAAATACGTACAGTCAGGTAGTTGTCACCACCACAAAAATATGTGACATTTCTGTAACCACAATAATCTTCCTCGTTCCCCTTCAAATTCAGCCACCTTCCTCAATCCCAGCTTCAGGCCTCTGCTAATTATATCAGTATGGACTTTCCTCAAATTTCATATAAATGGGATAATATAATATATAATCTATTGTGTCTGGCTTATTTCACTTAATATAAAGCTTTTGAGACTCATTAAGGTTGCTGCATCCTTTTTTATTGTCTTTTATTTTATTTAATTGTATTCCGTTGTCTGAGCAAAGCACAATTCTTCACCAATTTATAAATCAGTGGTTTACCAAAATATGTTTACTGCTGTTCCCAGATGATTGGCTTTTTTTTTTGGGGGGGGCTATTAAGAATACAGCTGCTATGAACATTCGCATATAAGCCTTGATGGAGGCATGTGTTATCTTGGGAAAATACAGAGGTGTGGAATTGATGGGTCTGATGGGAAGCATAAGTTTGACTTTCTAACAAAATGCCACACTAACTGCTTTTTAATCAATTATATGTGACAGTTCTACTTGTGCCACTTCCACACTAATTCTTGGCATTGTCAGTTCTCTGACTTGTAGTCTTTCTAGTACGTGTTGGGATATCTCACTGTAGAATCCGTTTGCATTTCCTTGGTGACTAAGGATAGGGTTCATCTTTTTGCGTACTAGTTTCTCAATTTTGCATCCTCTTTGAAGAAGTGTCTATTCAAATATTTGCCTATTTTTTAAAATGAATTGTTGTCTTCTTTGGTTGTTATTGAATTGTCAGAGCTCTTTACATATTCCAGAATAATTTATATATGGGATACATGCTTTACAAAGTTTCATCGGACTTGTCTTTTCAACTTACTAACAGTGTTTTTTTTTTAAGTATCTTCACTGATTTATAATTGGTGTAAAAAAAGCAACCCCTATTGAAAGTGTACTATTTTATCAATTTTTACATGTATATATGTGTGTACACATACACACAGACACACACAAAACTTTTAAACCATGAAAACAATCAAATAAACACTTCTGTCATCCCCCAATTTTTCTTTTGTTTTGTTGTGACATAGGTCTACACGCACCCTTGTCAGCAGGGAAGCAATGATTTGATTTCTGCCATTATAGATTAGCTTGAATTTCCTCAAAATTTATATAAATGGATTCATAGTATATGAATATATTTTTTCCTGGTTATATTCATTGTGCATAATGCTTTTGAGATTCATCTATGTAATTTTCTGAATCAGTACTTCATTTTTATAGTAGATTATTATTCCATTTTAGGTATGTAAAAAAATTGTACATTCATGCACACTTTGATGAATATTGACTTGTTTCAAATATCTCTAATATAAATGATGATACATGAATATTTGTGCACAAGCTTTTTTTGAGGGGGAGGTAGAAGGAGAGAAACAATCTTAGCAAGCTCGACACTCAGCTCAGAGCCCAACATGAGGCTCAATCCCACAACCCTGAGATCATGACCTGATCAAAATCAAAAGTCAGTCACTTACAGGACTGAGTCACCTAGGTGTCCCTATGCAGAAGTTTTTTAGGTGTATATATATTTTTTACTTGTGAGGGTACATCTAGGAATAAAATAGCAGAATAATGTGATAAATGAATGTGTAACTTTTAAGGAACTCTAAAATGATTTATTAAGTAGCGAGACCCATTTTACACCAATGAGGGCACTGGGACTCCCTTGTAAATACGTGATATTGTCTTTTTAAAATTTTTGACTTGCCTGGCTCTGTTGCGCAATGGATAGCACATTGGATTTCTAAAATTGTTGGCTTTATAATGAATGTGTACCCATGTCTCCTTTTGTGTGCATGTATGCGTGGATTTTTCAGATTTGTTTTTTTGTTGTTGTTTAATGTTGATTTTTCTGCTTAAAAAAAAATCACCTTTATTATTTCAACTGCATTTCTCTAATATCATTGAGTGTCTTTTGATGTGCATATTGGCCATTTGTATATCTTCTTTTGTGAAGCAGCTAAGCAAACCTTTTGCCTCTTATTTAATTCAGCTAATTATCTTCTCATTGAGTTGTAACAGGTTTACATATACTCTGAATTCAAATCCTTTGTATGATTTATGTGTTTTGAATATTTTCTTTCAGCCTGTGGATTGCCTTATTATATAACTGATGGCATTTACTCTTGATGGGGTCCAATTTTTAAATTATTATTTTTTTATCTGTTATTTTTGCTGTAAGAAACCTTGGCCTAAGCAAAGTAAGGAAGATTTTACCCTATGTTTGAATCTAGAAATTTTAGTTTCAGATTTTATAGTTTTATTTGTAATCTGTTTCGGGATTTATTTTTTAAATTGTGGTAACATATAATACATATAATTTGCTGCCTTAACCATTTTTAAGTGTATAAATTGTACAATTAAGTGTACCATTTTTCTTAAGTGTACCTTAAGTGTGACATTAAGTACATTCATAATGTTGTGTAATCATCACCACTCTCTGCTTCCCTAACATTTTCATCATCACACACACAAATTTTCTACTCTAAATAATAACTCTTGGGGCACATGGGTGGCTCAGTCGGTTAAGTGTCTGAGTCTTGATTTCAGCTCAGGTCATGATCTCAGGGTCATGAGATCGAGCCCCACATCAGGCTCTGTGTTGGACGTGGAACCTGCTTAAGAGTCTCTTTCTCCCTCTCCCTCTCTGCCTCCCCCTTCCCCCTACTTGCACTCTCGCTCTCTCACTAAAAAAATAAATAAATAAATAATAACTCTCCATTCTCTCCTATCAACCTTAGTGACTTATACCCCTATTTTCTATATTAGGAACTTGTCCAGTCAAGGTAATTCATATATGCAGAATTATACAATATTTTTCCTTTTGTGTCTGGCTAATTCCACTTGGCATAATGCTTTGAAAGTTCACTCATTTCTTAGCATGTATTAAAATACCATTTTTTTTAATGCCATTCCTTTTTAAAGCTAAATAATATTCCATTGCTTGTGTATGCCACATTTTGTTCATGGACATTTGCATTGTTTTCACTTTTGGGGTATTGTGAATAATGTTGCTATGAACATTGGTGTACAAGTATATATTTGAGCCATTCCTGCTTTCAATTATCTTGGATATGTATCTCAAAGCATAATTGCTGAAAGATGTGGTCATTCCATGTGTAATTTTTTTAAAAATAGCCATACTAATGAGTGTGTAGTAGTATTTCATTACAATTTTTTTTTTAAGATTTTTTTACTTATTCATGAGAGACACACAGAGAGAGGCAGAGACACAGGCAGAGGGAGAAGCAGGCTCCATGCAGGGAGCCTGATGTGGGACTCAATCCCGGGACTCCAGGATCAGGCCCTGGGCTGAAGGCGGTGATAAACTGCTGAGCCACCCGGGATGCCTCATTATAGTTTTAATTTGCTTTTCCTTAATGATTAGTGATCTTGAGTATCTTTTCTTGGACTTACTGGCCACTTGTGTATTTTCTTTGAAAAAAAAATGCCTATTTAAATTCTTGGGCCATTTTTAAATTGAGTGTTGTTGCTGTTGGTGACTTTAAGGAGTTCCCCATATGTTCTAAATGTTGACCCTTACCAGATATATGCTTTCCAAATATCTTCTTCAATTTTGTAGAGTCTCTATTTTCTCATAAAGAGTACAAAGTCAGAGTCAATGTTTTTTTGTTTGTTTTTTCTTCAAATAAGTTGCAGGCTTCTGTATACTTTCCTTAAATACTTCAGGATGTGTAATGTGTATTGTTACCTAATGTTCAATATTTATTTAGCAATTCTATGCAAAATTTACATATATTGAAGTACACAGATCTTAGTGCATTTGCTTAGTTTCGAGAAATGCATACCCCTGTTGTAAACAAGATGCCTGTCAGGATACAGAATATTACCATCATCCAGGGAAGTTCCCACCATCTTAGCCCCACATGTAGCCATCACTCTCTTCTTTAATCACAGATTTCATTTGACAGTTCTAGAGCTTCAGGAAAGAAAGAAAAAAAGAAAGAAAGAAAGAAAGAAAGAAAGAAAGAAAGAAAGAAAGAAAGAAAGAAAGAAAGAAAGAAAGGAAAAAAGAAAAGAAAAGAAAAAAGAAAAGAAAAGAAAAGAAAAGAAAAGAAAAGAAAAGAAAAGAAGAAAAGAAAAGAAAAGAAAAGAAAAGAAAAGAAAAGAAAAGAAAAGAAAAGAAAAGAAAAAAGAGGATATGCACTCTTGTGCAAGATTTGTTCCACTTAGATCGATAAATTGGATCCATCCATGTTGCATATAACCAGTAGTTTGCATCATCATCATGATGAGTGATATTTTATTCTGTGAATATACCACCATTAGCTCATTCTTTATTAGTTGACATTTGGGGTGTTTCAAATCTGGTGCTGCAATGATCATTTTGTATAAGTCTCCTTTTGTGGATATATATTTTCATTTCTCTTGGAAAACTAAATTTTGAATTTCTAGTCACAGGCTGGATATATATCTTAATTCCATATGAAAGTGACAGAACTTTTCTCAGAGTAGTTGCATCAAACATACAAGTTTGTAAATATTTCCACCAACAACATAGAAGAGTTTAAGTTGCTCCACATTTGGTGTTATTATTAGATTTTTACATTTTGTCCATCTGACATCTGAGACGTGTGTAGTAGTATCTCACTATGGCTTTATTTACATTTCCATCATTAATAATGATACTGGGCCATTTTCCAGGGGCTCATTGTCCATACTTATATCTTTTTCCCTGAACTGATTGTTCAAATCATCTGCCTATTTTTCATCCAACTTTTCATGTCATTTTATTACTGAGTTGTAATAATCTTTCATGTAGCCCAGATAAATACATTTTATTATTGATGCCTTTGGACAAGGAAACTGTTTTTTTTTTTGTTTGTTTGTTTGTTTGTTTAAGATTTATTTATTTATTTGAAAAAAAGAGAGAAAAAAAGAAAAAAAAGAGAGAGAGAGTAGGGGGAGGGCAGAGGGAAGGAATACCAAGCAGACTCCAAACTTGATCCAGGGCCCATGAGATCACAACCTGAGCAGAAACCAAGAGGCAGAGGTTAAACAGAGGGCTCCATGCTGCACGCACCCCCATGAGGAGACATTTTTAAGTTTGAAGGAGATTCATGTATTTTTTTTTCTATTTATTGCTTTCAGTGTGGTCTTTAAAATATATTGCTTATTACCAAATCTCAAAGAAATTTCCCACATTTTCCTCTAACATCAAATTTAGACTCATGATCTATTTCTTTTTAATTTTTGTTTAAGATGCGAGGTAGGAATAGAGGTATAGTTTTTGGTTCATAGACAGCCAGTTCTTCTAAGATTATTCATAAAAATCATTCCTTTCCCTTTTGGATGGTTATGATGCCATCATCAAAAATCCAACAGTCATTTTACTTTGACTCTATTTCAGGGCTTTCTCCCATGTTCCATTTATCTATTTGCTCATATACCAATACCATACTTTCCTGATTATTGTACCTTTTTAGTAAATCTTGAAGCCAAACTCTGCTCTTCTTTTCTAAGATTGCTTTGTATATTATAGGCTTTTCCCTTTTTATGTACAATTTAAAAATCAGATTTTCAGTCTTTATTAAATAGTTTTTAGGGAAAATGATTTTTCTAGCATTGAATCTGCAGATCAATTTTTAGAAAATTGGCATCTTAATTATGTTGTGTTTTTCAGTCCATGAATACATATCTTTATATTGATTTAATTATTCTTTAATTTTACTCACTTGTTTAATAATTTTCAGTGTAGCCATGTAGTACTGCCTTTGTTAAATTTATTTTTGAGAATTCTGTTATTTGAAAATATTATGAGTGTATATTTTTATTAATGAAAAGCGACTTAGTTGTTACATTTCAGTTGCTTTCTTAAATAGAATAGATATCAAGCATACAGTGAGAAATACAACACACTAGTGAAAATCATAGAACAAGACTGCTCACTCAGGACACTCCAGCCCTCAGCTTCTGGAATCACAGGCCTCCACTACTCATTTACAGGACAGAGCTGCTGCCGACACAGGACTTACACCCTTGTGTGTCTTCAGAGGACAGAGGACAGGACGGAGGGTGGAGACAGGGAGGAAGTGGCAGGAAGGCCTACTGTTCCTTCTGGAGTTTTGTACACTGTTCCCTCCTTCCTGAGGCACGGGACTCACTTATCTTGTGTCCTACCTACCTTAAGTTAGGGAGGAGTGACATTTGCCTGAATTTTTCTATTCATCTTTAGTGTTTTATGAGAGAGTTGAGAATTATGAGTTATGAGTTTGAGAGAGATTCAAGTAACACTCCCCAGGAAACATGGACAACACTCACATAAATGACTCCAGAACCTTTTGGCAGTTGGCTCAAATCAAGGCTCAGAGCAGCTGGTCAGTCACACAGCGTCAGCAAGACTCCAGCCATGTGACGGCCAGGTGGGGGTAGGTGCACCTGTCCCCCAGATGCGACTGTCTAGAGTAGCATTAATGACCGTCTGGACCAACATGGAGAGAACCCAAACCGTTCCACTTACTTGGAGTTTCAAAACAACTGCAAATAACCACTTAAATTGTTTTTGAATATGCAGCAAAACAAAATCATCGATCTAAAAAGAGAATAGAACGTTGCTCTTAGGGCAAGCTGCTCTTCTGAAGCAAGACTCAAGATGGACACGTCAGGATATAATAAAGCTATAAGTGGATTTTTTAAAATTTAATTCTGAGGTTATTTCCATATTGTGGCTATTATGATAATGCTGCCATGAACATGAGGGCCCAGATTTCCCTGAAATAGTGATTTTTGTTTCCTTTGATTTATACTCAGAAATGGGATTGATGGATCATATGGTAGTTCTATTTTTAATTTTTTCAGGAACCTCCATAATATTTTTCATAGTGAAAAATAGTTTACATTCCCACCAAGAGTGCTCAAAGTTCTCCTTTTCTCCACATCCTCCACAGCACTTGTATCTCTTGTCTTTTTTATAGTAGTCATTCTAGTAGGTATGAAGTGATATCTCATTGTGGTTCTGATTTCCATTTCCCTAATGATTAGTGACGTTTAGCATGTTTTCATGTACCTGTTGGCCACGAGTGTATCTTCTCTGGAAAAATGTCCACTCTAGTCCTTTGCTTATTTTCATTTATTTATTTATTTTTCCTTTGCTTTTTTTTTAATGAGATTATTTGATTTTGTTTGTTTGGGGTTTTATTTTGTTCGTTTTCCTACTGAATTCTTTATATGAGTTCTTTATATTTTTTGGATTTTAACTCTTTATGAGATACATGATTCGTAAATTTTTCTCCCATTCCATAGGTTGTCTTTTCATTTTACTGAATGTTCCAGTCTGTGCAGGAGCTTTTTAGTTTAATATAATCTCACTTGTTTAATTTAGATTTGTTGTCTGTGCTTTTCCTATTGTATTAAAAAAAATTGCCAAGACCAATCATATTATCCGGCAGTCTCACTGCCGACTATATATCAAAATGGTGTATTATTCAGCCACACAGAAGAAAGAAATCTTGCCGTTTGCAACATGGATGAAGCTAGAGGATGTTATGCTAAGTGGAATAAGTGAGGCAGAGAAAGGCAAATATGCATGGCATTACTTATATGAGAAATTTAAACAAAAGCAAAAACGAGAAAGCTGAACTCATTGATACAGAATGGTGGCTGTCAGGGGCTGAGGAGAGGGAGAAATAGGGGAGAAGTTAGTCAAAAAGGATACAAATTTCAGTTATAAAATAAATGAGTTCTTCAGGGTCTGATGTACAAGTATGGGGACTATAGTTAATGCCACTGTATTATATACTAGAAACTGGCTGAGAGGAGATCCCAAGCATTCTAAAAAAAAAAGAAAGAAAGAAAGAAAGAAAGAAAGAAAGAAAGAAAGAAAGAAAGAAAGAAAAGAAGAAGAAAGAAAGAAAGAAAGAAAGAAAGAAAGAAAGAAGAAAGAAAGAAAGAAAAAAAGAAAGAAAGAAAGAAGAAAGAAAGAAAGAAAGAAAGAAAGAAAGAAAGAAAGAAAGAAAGAAAAAAAAAGTATGTGAGTTGATGTTAATTAACTTGATTGTGGGAAGCATATCACAAGTGCACACATATCAAATCATCAAATCATCACATTGTGCACTTTAGATATATTACTTTTTTTTCTCATTTACACTTCAATAAAATGGGGAGAAACATAATGCTGATTTTAATCTCCTTAACTCACTAAGGCTCACATTTCTAATTACTGAGCACCAACTCTGTGCAGATCACTATGCAAGACACTGAGGATAGAGAATTGTAAAAACCCATCCCTGATTTTAACAGTTCTTTCTATTTATTAAAAGTATAAAACACCTGTGTTAAAAATAATAATCATACAAGGATGCATATACTAAATGACCAATATTGACTGCATGGTTGTTTCAGTGGAATGATAATGCAATTGAGTGAATGACATCATTAGGTAAAATCATAAGAAATAGAATTTTTTTTTTTAATGTGGATAAAGAATTTTTTGGGGAAATGATTTCTCCTGCATTGAACCTGTAGATCAACCTGGAGAAAATTGATATCTTAAAACTGGCATTTCCCCAAGTGTAAAATGAGGCCAGTCATCCTGCTCTACTGTCCCCCAGGGATTGTCAAGAGGACCATCTGAGTTCCTGGCAAAGGGAGAGGTATTGGGAGGGGACATCACCCCTCACGACCCCTCCCTCACCAAGAACTATAGCTCTCACTGTTCTCCAACAGTATAGATCCCATGGATGAGATCCTCCACGCAGATGAAAACTGACATTTTTCTCAGATACCACAGCACTGCCAGTTGGAGTTAAGCATCACTGGTCTTCAAGGTACCACGTAAGACCTGCCACTGCCAACGACATCACCTTGTCGTTCTTAGGATTCACCTATTCTCAATCCACTTTTACCAATTTCACTGGGGTTCTGCCCTGTACTGACTTTCCATCTCACTTAGGGGCTCCAATACCGGTTTATCTATTTACCAGGCACATTTACCTGATAACATCCGTAGCAAATTTCCAAGAACCTACAATCCAAATAGGTGAATTGGAAGTTCATAAGGGAATTGCAAGTAATTTTCTAGAAGTGCCATTTCTGTCAAGAAGACCTGCTTGTAGACTACTCACAGTCTGCCTCAAAGTCTGTCATTCGAGAGTTGCTAGAAAAGGGTTAAGGAGTTTAATCAAGGGAACAGTTTTTAAATAATAACACATTACTTGAAAATAAAACTGTAAATGAAAGAGATGACCTGGCTTGTAAGAAAATATCTTTGGGGCGCCTGGCTCGTTCAGGTGTTTAAGTGTCCGACTCTTGGTTTCGGCTCAGGTCAAGATCTCAGGGTTGTGGGATCAAGCCTCCAAGTGGGGCTCAGTGGGGAGTCTGAGAGAAATTCTCTCTCTCTCTGCCTTCCCCTCCCCTGCTTGCACACACACACTCTGTCTCTCTCTCTCTCTCTCTAAAAAAAGATAAATAGATGATAGATAGATGATAGATAAATAGATAGAAGATGATAGGTGATAGATGATAGATAGATAGATAGATAGATAGATAGATAGATAGATAGATGATAGATAGACATCTATATCTATAATGTGAGGATGGGTGGAAGATTCCAGAGAGGGAATAATGACTGTGGAAGTCCTGAAAGGAGGGACTTCGTTCCTATTTATACTCTACACACAGGTAATGGTTCAAGGAGTCTCTGATGTTAGGATGTATAAGATTCCTTTTTTTTTTTTTTTTAAACATTCTATTTATTTATTCATGAGACACAGACAGAGAGAGGCAGAGACACAGGCAGAGGGAGAAGCAGGCTCCATGCAGGGAGCCCGATGTGGGACTCCATCCTGCGTTTCCAGGATCAGGCCCTGGGCCAAAGGCAGGCACTAAACCACTGAGCCACCCAGGGATCCCAGGATGTATATGATTCCATCTGGTTCTCTCTACCTGTTGCCTGTGCTACAGCTCCATTAATATACTTTCAAAAGTTCACATTGCCAGTGTGATTTCAAGATGAAAAGTAGAAAATATTAAAGTCCTTTATCTGAGGCAGTTACAAAAGATCATCAATCCTCCCAGGAAACACTTTAGAGACGGTTGAGGAGGGGGAAATTTGTAGTGTAAAAAAGCAAAAATAAAAGTTTAATATTCTGGAATTAATAATTAAACTGGGGGATCTGTAGTATTTTGGCTAGATTTAAATGAAATTTTTTTGCTTCAGAATTCTGATTTTAAGAGAAATCATATCACCGAATATTTACTCACAGCAGCATGCAGCACAAGCAAAAAAAAACAAAAACAAAAAACAAAAAGAAAAAAAGAAAAACCAATAAAACTCAAATTATTTCATTTTATATATTCATATTTGGATTTTTATTCAAATTGTTACCATATTTTATGCTTGAATATTTTTGTACAATGACATATGGAGGAAATCCTCTTTGGCTGCATTTCATTTATTGTTTTCCCACTAATAAAAACTACCATTTAATAATTCCTAATGCCAACTGTTTTCCAAGTGTGCACATTATATATTATAAACAACAACAATGTTTTACTAATAGGTTTTTAATGAGAAGTGAATAATTGCTCCATTAATATAAGCACACTAGTACTTATTTCTTAATCCTCAACTTGTCTTGCAATCTAGTTATAGGATTCTAAATTATGTTTATTGGTTTTATTTTATATGCAAGCAATAATCTTATAAATACATGTAAGTTTACAATCACTGCTTACACAGCCCAAATTGCTGTATTTTTTCCCAATCTTTGGAAATTGATCCTCTAATTATGTGATAATTACTATTCAGTGATAGGGTAATTATAGAGTAATTGCTAAGTCATTATTGAGTAATAACATTGTAACACCATGAAATTACAGGGTAGATAAATGTGTGCCAATTTTTACATACTAAAGCACAGTCCAGAAAATCCAATAATTATATTTTGTTGCATTTTAGGAAAGTATACAATAAATCACACTAATCAGTTTCAGCAGTGATATATATTAGTGAAATTGCTTCAAAATAAAACCTTTATTACTTTTTAGATGAAATCAACTGGCTTAATTTTTGTGGAAAAGTTAATGGGAGAGACAGAGTGTGTGATAAGAGTTTATGTTTTCTTTTTAAATATTACTGTGCATATTACCTTTTACATTTAAGTAAACCGTATTATAAAGCACACATGAGATTTCTGAGGAAAATTTTAAAAAACAGTGCTATTATTTTTAACGTAGTTATCCACTGAATTGGGCACAAACTAGAAAGAGCTGGCTTTTATCATTCTAATTCATATACTAAATTTACATGCGCATTCCTACTTGTAGGAAATGAAATGAAACAGAACAAAAAACCATGCTGCTGCGGGAAAAGCAGATTCTGAAACCTCAATTGCATAGACTTCAATGTCACAAAAGGCAGAACATTCTTGGGGAAACTATTCTGCTTTGAAAGAGAATCAAATCCATGACCAGTTAAAGTAATGAATGATTCTAGTTTATAGATCCTGGGTCATAAAATAAAATAACAGCTGTATATGTAGTATATTATTGAGAGAATTGGGGAAATTAGAATTTGGATTAAGTGGAAGTGTTAATCTTACTGATTGTGTTCACTACATTGTTTTGTGTTGGAGAATATACTCGTGTATTGATGATACACGCTTCACTATTAAGCATATGCTCTACTACCTTAGGAAAAATGATGTGTGTCTACACACCCTCCCACCCAGCCATGGACACACACACACACACACCCTTATGCAAAGAGAGAAGGAGAAGGAGGGAGACAGAAAGCAGTGATAGTAAATGTTGATGAGAGAGAGAGAGAGAGAGAGAAATATATAGGTGGTAGGTACATGGGTGCTCGTTGAGTTCTTGCGTTAGTTTGAAACCTTAGGAGCTTCCTGGGCATAACCTGAACTCAGCCCCCATATGTTGAGGGCAAGGAGAAACCACAGAAAGAGGCCACCCCAGATAGAGTGGGTTGTAAGGGAACTTCCTTACCAGGCTGGCCTTAGGTGTTCTCCAGAGTACGTCCTGCCCACTAATCTTAAACGTTTATACAGAGGCCTACACTGGGCTCCGTCGTGTATGCCACCCAGATGGTCTCAGCACCACATTACTGCCTCGGGGCTATGTCTTGGGCCAGTGGAATGTACATTCCAAAGACAAGGCCAAAGGTGAGAAGCCTCTGATTGCCTGGGTCCGGTCACAGGCGGACTCAGTGACCTTCTCGGACATTTCACCCCTGTGACCAGCTCCTACCATCTCATATGCGCCCCTTATTTTGAAATGTGCCCTGCCTGGTCAGCAAGGGGTTTTGGTAGCATGGAGATGACTCCTCTGGCAGCTGTCTGGCTCTGCGGGAGGGAGATGCCACAGCAACGGTATGGGCACGTGCGAGAGAAAACAGATCAAGAAATGGATTCCCAGGGCACCTCATTGGCTTGGCTGGTTAAGTGACTGACTCTTGATTTTAGCTCATGTTACGATCTTTGGGTCATGAGATCAAGCCCTGGATCGGGCTCTGTCCTCAGTGGAAAGTCTGCTTAAGATTCTCTTCCTCTAAATTAACAAGGCAGGACACCACAAATGCTGGAGAGGATGCGGAGAGAAGGGAACCCTCCTGCACTGTTGGTGGGAATGTGAACTGGTGCAGCCACTCTGGAAAACTGTGTGGAGATTCCTCAAAGAGTTAAAAATAGATCTGCCCTACGACCCAGCAATTGCACCGCTGGGGATTTACCCCAAAGATTCATAAATCTTTTTTTTTTTTAATGTTTATTTATTTATGATAGTCACACACACACAGAGAGAGAGAGAGAGAGAGGCAGAGACATAGGCAGAGGGAGAAGCAGGCTCCATGCACCAGGAGCCCGACGTGGGATTCGATCCCGGGTCTCCAAGATCGCGCCCTGGGCCAAAGGCAGGTGCTAAACCACTGCGCCACCCAGGGATCCCTACCGCAAAGATTCAGATGCAATGAAACACTGGGACACCTGCACCCCGTTGTTTCTAGCAGCAATGGCCACAATAGCCAAACTGTGGAAGGAGCCTCAGTGTCCATCGACAGATGATGGATAGAGAAGCTGTGGTCTGTGTATACAGTGGGATATTCCTCAGCCATTAGAAACGACAAATACCCACCATTTGCTTCAACATGGATGGAACTGGAGGGTATGATGCTGAGTGAAGTAAGTCAATCGGAGAAGGACAAACATTATATGGTCTCATTCATTTGGGGAATATAAATAATAGTGAAAGGGAATAGAAGGGAAGGGAAAAGAACTGTGTGGGAAATATCAGAAAGGGAGACAGCACATAAAGACTCCTAACTCTGGGAAACGAACTAGGGGTGGTGGAAGGGGAGGAGGGTGGGGGGTGGGGGTGAATGGGTGACGGGCACTGAGGTGGGCATTTGACGGGCTGAGCACTGCGTGTTATTCTGTATGTTGGCAAATTGAACACCAATAAAAAATAAATTTATTATAAAAAAAAAAGATTATCTTCCTCTCCCTCTGCCCCTCCCCCTGCTCTCTCTTTCTCTCAAATACATAAGTAGATCTTTAAAAATAAAAAATTGATTCCCAAAATCAGTGACAACTTTTCCCACAAGAGCCCTGTGACCCAAACTATTGACTTATTAAGTCCCCCAGGCTGTGGTTAGATCGCTCAGGCATTCACTCGTGTCTTCGTGTGATTTAATGAAAATTATATATTAGCGGACTCATCAGGTACGAACACATAACATCTATTTGGATAATGGCACAGGTGCCTCCTTGTGAGGTAGTGGTAATGCTTAAGGCCACCATCCTCTTTTGGAGGATAGCGTTTCTCATAAAAGGCATTTCAGCGTTCACTAGGGACAAGCAGTCGTTGAAGGCCTGCTGGGTAAATATAGTAAGGGCTCTAATTATACGTGTGCTATGACATCCTCCAGGCCAATGGCGAGAACAAGAACGATGGCCAAAGGATCATAGGAGTGGAGAAGAGAGCATGGCCATCGGGCCGTGAGGAGAGCAAGGTTGGCAGTTGTTACCATGAAGCAGATTCTTGCCTGTGCCCTGGACAAACCCCACGTGCAGCAGCCCAACCTCCTAGGAGGAAGCCACAGCCAAAGACTCATGCCACATAACCACTAGGCTCCATCTGGGGTAACACAGTAAAAATCTTGGCCACACACACGTCAGTGCCAAAACAGCCAGTATCCTTTAATGTGATGGAATGACTGCGCAGTTCCAATGATGGCCATTCCGTATTTCTTGTACAACTGGGTTGCTTCTGTTTAGAGTGATTTTTGCTGTTCTTGTTCACAGCACAGGGATGCCTGGGTGTTTAAATGTCTGCAACCCAGGGTAAACCATGTAAACTCATCCCAAAGCTGAGCATAGCCACCCATGGTCTTGATGGTGGTATTTTTAGGACTTCTCTGGTCAGCAGTTTGATGAACTGCCTGTGTAGCTTGATTGTCATAAAAAGAATACAATGTACAGGGTTACTGATAATCTGTGCCACAGGCCAGGGTTCTGGACCAGATGAATTAGGATCCTAGTCTGTTCTTCCTTAATGTACTGCTTTAAGGCTTTCCCGTCCCCTCCTGGAGTGGTGAGACCCCACATGGCAATCCTGATCCTAGAGAGCAGATGCCCTCACACCCAACAGTTGGATTGATCTCTTTGATGGGCATACAGGTAGGCCCAGTGTAGAAAGGTATTTCCATCAGGTGCCCATCCCATGAATGGTCACCACAGGAGCAACTAAAATCTAGGGTCAAAAGACAAATATTTAGTAGGAACTTGTATGGATAGAGAGGGCTTCCTCTTCTATAAAAATTGCACTTGTGAGGACACCTGGGTGGCTCAGAGGTTGAGTATCTGCCTTCAGCTCAGGGCATGACCCCAGGGTCCTGGGACTGAGTTCCAAATTGGTCTCCCTGCAGGGAGCCTACTTCTCCCTCTGCCTGTGTCTCTGCCTCTCTCTCTGTATCTCTCATGAAAGATAATTTTGTTGTTGTTGTTGTTGTTAAAAAATTGCAGTTGTGGATGGTTGTTAGATGTCAATGTGGCTGCAGCTTTAGGAATTTGACCGGGCTGTGTATACCATTCATGTTGGCCGTGAGGCAATAGAGGGGACAGCACTGTGAGGAGTGAGGAGATGGACTGGAGGAGGAATATATCAGACCAGGATGCCCATCTTCTCCCCTTTTTCAATGGTGCATGGTCCATTCTAGGTGTAGTGCTTTTCAACAGGTCCAGCTTGCAACAGGCAACAGGACCCCAGTGCAGACGGAGTAGTTCCACCTCACCTACGACTATAGGCAGCGCACCCATCCCAGTAGAACATCTCGTTGGAAATTCCAGTAGAAAACCCCTTTCCCCAATGTGATGGGGTCTGATGTTCTCAGCAGCACATCATGTTGATTGATAGTGAAAGTAAGGGCAATGGCTATTTCCCACAATTTCTATACCTTTGCAGTATTGGGGGGACTCAGCAGAAGTCCCCAGTCTAGCATGTAGGGCAAGAGGCCCTACTGGATCATCATTCAGAAGTATTAGAGCCTGGGACAGTACTTTGTTTATTCATGGCAAGGTGGTGTTACTTGTTAGTGATTTAATCTGCTGCTTTATTTTGTTTTCCCTTTTTCCCGACCATGCGCTTTGCGGGTTACAGGGGACATGGGCACTCCATTCAATGTCATGTTCTTCTGCCCAGTCTTGTATGTCATGACCTTTGAAATGTGACCACTAGTCATTGTCTGTTCAATGAGGGTAACCGAACTCCACTTCTCTAATCCCCTAACGGTGGCAGCCTGGTTTGCATGGTGACAGGAGACAGCTTGAGGAAAGCCAGGTGCATTGTCCACACAAGTTCAGGCACATTTCGAGCCCTCATGTAACATCATAATCAATTTGCCAGTCCCTCACTGACTGGGAACCCTGGTGGTTGGCCCCAGACGCCCTTGGTAGTAGGCCCCTGGGCTCTGTTTAGAACACATAAGACATGGTGTTCCCGCATTGACCAAGTCACCGTATCTAAGCAGCAATCAGGCATCCTTGGCAGTTTGCCATCCTCCCGCCTCCCGGGCCCTGCTGCGGCCACTCTTCCCATGCACCTAATCTCTGCATCTATTGAAGGGTCAGTTGCCAGGGCTCCTTCCTGAGCTGCGGCGTTAGCTTCCTGATGGCCAAGGGGTGTCAGTGTCTCAGGAGTCAGGACTTGGGAAACAGTGAGAACTGCCTCCAGCTCTTGCAGGCAGTCCCACCTGTCTTCCCATATATCGCCCTATAATCATGATCATCCAGCCCTCAGTTCATCATTGTTCAAGTCTTCATATTAATCTCTTTAGAACAGCTCAACTGGCAGTGCTAAGGGTTAGGGGCCAGGGCTCCTGCGTGATCCCCAGCCAAGCAGCTCTGAGTTCAGCCCCCTGCTGCTGAGGTTCATTCCTGTTTCCATCCAGATGGTGTCAGTGTTGGGCTGAATAGCGACTGCAGGCCTTATGGATGGGTTGCCTCCACTAGACCCATCTCTTTGTCAGACACTGGGAGGTAGTTCCCCTCCTCCCACTCCACAGGCCTCAGGGGCCACCACAAGAATGGGGGTGAGGGCAACTGGAGGATCCAATAGCACCTGCAGTTTTAGAGGCAGTGGGCTAGGGGACAGGGTAGGAATTTACCATAAATATGCATGCCACACAGTCAAAGTGGGGAGTGAGCCATGACACAGGTGGGTCACCTGAACATATCTCCAAGCCACCCCTTTATAGGAAGACGTCCTTACTGTGATTGTGCTGTTCTTTCCTAAGAGGCTCTACTTGGAGCTGTGCCCACTGCTAGGAGCGGGAGCTGTTGCTCTACGAGGTATGTTGAGTTTCTACTCCTTTTCAAAACTGGGACCAACGTCCTGGGAGTGCTCTCCTTCTGTTGTCTTCCATCCCCCCTCCCTCACCACCCCCTCCACCCCGTACCCAATCATCACTTCTGGAGCTAAGGACACGTTGAACTCAAATGGTGGCTTTGCTTGAGAGATGCCTGGAGCTTCATCTGCTTCACTAGTAGTTTTGTCTTCTCAAAGGTGACTTGCTGCTTTGATCTCCAATCCCATATGGGGTCTCTCTTTACAAGGTAGTATCATGGATGAAGGCACTATACCAAGTGAGGAATAAAAGTCCTCCAAAAAAACCCAAAAAGTCCTTCAAAACTTCAAAATCCCTGCAAAAGTTTGCACCTCTTTCACCTTCTTAGGAGTTGGACAGGCTTGCACCTTGTAATCACAGCTTCTAGGACAACTCACATCTCCCCTGACCACATGATGCAGCTCCCCAAAACTTTATGGTGATGCCTGGGCCTTGAATGTCCTTTGGGTTCATTGTCCATCTTCTCCCTCACAGATGTTCCAGCAAAGCCTGTAGCAGAGGCAAGTCTTCATATGGAAACATTACATCATCAATGTACTGGTCCTATTTTAGCGATGCAAGGACAAAGAACAGGGACGGGTCTTGGGTTACCATCCCATATGTGGTGGGACTGCACAGGTCACCTTTGGGAAGTACTTGAAAAGTCCATTGTTGTCCTTCCTACATGAAGCCAATTGAGCTTGTGACTCAGTGGCAAGAGATACACTGAAAAAGGCATTTCTAAGCACACCACAGCAACGTGCTCTCTTAGGACCACAGCCAAGGTAGCTAAGATGGTGGCAATATTGGGCATGACCACATGGATAGGGGGAGGAGCACTACCTTGTTCAATTCTCTGTCATCCGCTGTCATCCTCCATGAGCCATCTGGCATTTTATTGTTTAGACCGAGCCATTGAACGTACAATGGGCAGGGCATACAAGACCCACGTGGAGCAGTTTGGGTGGGGGGGTGGTTTGTCCTCTCTCCTTATGTTCCCCCAGGCAATTCATATCATTTGACAGTTGCCATTCTTCAGAAGGATAACTGGCTTACTGGTTCCCAAGGCTGTTTTCCCTCAACACTGGTTTGATGAACCCTGAGCTTATCAGCTTATCAGCTTCACTGATAAGAGAGTCTCAGAGTTTGACCTTGCAAGATATCAATGTCCAATACATTCTCTGGTGTTAGAGAGATAAAAATCTCATAATTTGGGTGGGGGGAAAAAACCCCACCTGCAGCATAAAGAGAATCTTCCTGACCATAAACTCTATGCTCTCTGTGACCGTTGATAGTAATGAGGAACAAGAACATTTTTGAGGGTTACCATGTATTAAAGCACATTTGGCTCCCAGATCCATCAGTCACCACCTTTTGTTTCTTTCTGGAGGACCAGTTGATCCTGAGCTCACCGTGAGGCTTTCACACACCTCCTCTACCCCCGTGTTAAGGCAGTCTTGGCCTTCATCTTACATGCGTGGCATGGGATCCACACACTCTGAGTTGAAGTGTATCCCTGAGGCCTCTGCTGGGACAGGCAGGGCGTCGGGGATGGTAGGGGCAGATGGGACAGGTCTGAACTGCTGTTCAGGTTTTAAGGCTTTCTACAGGCCAACGAGCCGACATTGGTTATCAGTGTTCCAGATCAGGTGCTGAGGGAGGACTGCAGAATGTCAGCTTTCATTCTTGCAGTGAATGTGACCCAGTCAGGGCCTGCAAAGATTCATGGGGCTTGCCTGTCTCAATCCCAATTCCCTAAGAGTTTGCTATATCTCCTGCAGAGATTTTCAGGGTCCCACATGCTCGGGGAGGTCTCTCATTGATCCAGGCTTCCCTGTAGGCTGGAATAATCCAATTTATAAGGGAGTGGGTCCTTTGAACCCATTACTATTGCTCATTTTTCTCTGCCTCCTGCCCAGTGAGAGAAAAGCCATCCCCCTGTATCTCATAACTGCACTGATCATGCCTGGATTCTTGCCCTGGCCTTTTGCTGGAACTTGGCAGCTATACCAATAAACTCAGTGGGAGTATATTCTCTCATCATGAATGTTTCCTATGCTGGGGTCTGCCCTGCTGGCTGAGGTTGCTGTTGCTGTGTTTTTGCTTTCCTTTTTTGGAGAGGGGGTTGGATGGTATCGAGGGTTTCATGCATTTCATTGTCAATCCCCATTACATCTTCCCTTTCCTGTGGATTCCACCTCTGGATGTCCCAATCAGGCTTTGCCTTAACCCCTGAGACCTTAATCCATGACATCTTGCAGCCCTCCTAGCCTTACAATGGCACACTAAGGTCTCCAATTTATTATCCCGCTCTCTCCCCACTGACGTTAGCAGAGTAGTGGTGGACACCCACACGGCCTTCTCTAACCTTCTCTAACCTCAGCGTCCCTTCCAACTTTCTGACCCAAGTTGCAGCCTTTGCTTGGGCACTGGTGTCCTGCTGAGCTGCCCCCAGTAGAGGCCAGCCCACTGTGACAGTCATGTGTTTCTCTCCTTTGCTACAGTTTGTCCTGTGTGTGCAGTTCCTCAAATAAATGCATTAGAACCGTGGGGGGTTTCCAGAAGTCACCATATTGCTATGGTGGTCCATAAGCATCTGACATACAGGTCACCCCTCCCCTCACAGAGATTGATGGCCAACTGGGGATTCTCACAGATGCCTCTTTCCCAAGGCCTACTTCTCTGTTCTCCTGGATGGCTGCCAATTGTTGGTTCATAACCTTGGAAGCTCCCTGAGTGTAATCTGAAATAAGCCTATATACACGGGGCAGGGAGAGACCAAAGAAAGAGATAGACCACTTCCAACTGGTAGGTGGCAGGTTTAATAAGCAAGGGAGCTTATATAAGGGGCTTGTCTCGGGCAGTCACAGACATGTAACTCTCCGCATCCACACATTAAAATCTCAAAAGCTTATAGAAAGGCCTTAAATGGGTTCCGTCGTGTATACTGTGCAGCTGGTCTCAACATGGCATTATTACCTCCAGCCTGTGTTCTTGGGCAGGTTCTCGCACAGGGAAAGCAAGCAGAGCACACATGCCAAGGACAGGGGAAGGGGCAAGGAGCCTCTGATGGCCTTGCTCCAGTTCACAGGTCAGCCAAAAATCACGTCCTCTCCATCCCTTTCTCCCACAACTCACAACTTTCTTAAGTATAATTTTATTTATTTTTTTTAAATATAAAGTTAGGGAAATGTTTCACCTATCTTCAAGTGTGTGAAAGTTTCACTTGGTTCAACCAATATGTTTTGATTCAGTAGGAAATACTCCAAAGAAGAAGACAGGATCTCTTTCATTCAGGAATAATAGTTCCCTGATTAACACAGACGTGTAGAGAAATTACCATGTTACCCGGACAAATGTGTTACTGATTTTGAACTAGCAAGTTTGCATGTGATCCCACAGAAGAACTGATGCAGCCTGGACAATGACTTAGTAAATCTTAACATTGTATAAGAAGATATAAAGTCAGAAAACCCAGGAGTTTCAAAGGTTAAAGTATAGTGTCAGTGATAGATGAGAGGATACCTAAGTGTGCAATTCCACACTATTTAGACTTGTTTGTCATGTGTTTCAGTGCATCCTTTAATTTGCTTCAAATTCATCCCCATATTCCACATACTTATGTACATACATGTATTACACAAATACACATTTATATAAGCAATAGATGTAAATACACACATGTAATGTCAACTTTTCTTTGACAAAAACATTTAATGAGTTTGACAGAAGGAAATGGGTATGCATGTTTTGGGTATTGCTCTTCCCCTCTTTTTCTACTCCTCATATCTTTTTGGTTCTAAATTAACCCCCTCCTCCAAAACAAACACACACACACACACACACACACACTCACACACACAGGAGGAGACATATTTAAAAATAGTCAAAAAATCCTATGTCTTTAAAGAGTAGCGTGTCAACTTTATAAGATCTCTGAAAATAGAAGTCTCAAATTATAAAGAAATGTAATGCTTTTCAGTTGAATTAGCCCTAGCAAAGTCAAACTTTGGAACCAGGGTTATTTTTTTTTTCCTTTTGATTTTCATGGTGTCATTCAAACAAAGGGAAAGGGACTGGATCCTGAATAATTCTGTATTTACTCCTTGATATAGATGCTTATATGTTGTAGTAAAAATTATATCATGAAGTTGAATCACTATTGAAAATATGTCCAGAGGAAAATAAAATCTTAAGAGTTTATGAAGCAACATTTGAAATGAAAATCATTTTTTTAAAAGAATAAAACACTCAGATTCTATTATCAATAATAGAATCACAGGCATTACAGAATAAATTCACATTGAATTTATTACATTGGAGGATGTAAGACACACTTGGTTATTATGTAAAAACTTCTATAGTGAACATAATTATAAAATATTATTAATGCCAATTGTGCTACTATCCCACTTAGTGGGATATCAGAAGCCTGTTTAGTCATTATTACTTTTTTTTTAATTTTTTTTTATTTATTTATGATAGTCACAGAGAGAGAGAGAGAGAGAGAGAGAGACAGAGACATAGGCAGAGGGAGAAGCAGGCTCCATGCACCAGGAGCCTGACGTGGAATTCCACCCGGGTCTCCAGGATCGCGACCTGGGCCAAAGGCAGGCGCTAAACTGCTGCGCCACCCAGGGTTCCCATTATTACTTTTTTTCTACTACTAATAATATTTTTTAAGAAAACAAGGATAGTTCTTTAAAAAGTCCCCACATAAGCTGAAAATTATAAATTCCACTTTTTATCCTTTGAAGGCAAGTTTTTCACAATAAACATTTGTTCTGAATTGCTAATAATTACCATTAAAGTATCATTGTTAACATTCTGACTTAAATTATTATTAAAGTAGATATTTAATTTCATGTGGGTTTATGAGATTAATTTGATTTTCTTTGGAAAATAAAATTACTTATTAATGGTAATAGCTACCCAAGTTCTATTTTTTCTTAAAATCTCTGTAATTTTCCCCACTTAAAGATTTTCTTATTTTTCCCCTACCACTGTATAATTTATGCATACTTAGCCTCCTTTCCCATCAACTCAGTGAAAGTACACTGATATTTTGATCTATTATTTTAGAATAATTTAATTAAGACCATCATTTCGGTTTTGCAAAAATCTTAGGAATAGATTCAATTTAATAAACTATATTATTTTCCATTCAAACATATTTATCTTCCACGTACCGTGGAGATTACCAGAAGAGACTTAATGTGCCTGAGTACTCTGAATGTGTCAGTCTGTGCTCTCAGACAGTTTTCATTCTTCCAAATACTATATTTTCTTTTTATTTGTGACATATAGAGTTGTCAATTTAGACTTTATCCATTAACCAAAAATAGACACCCACTATCTCAATATAAGTGTATATACACACTCCCACATATGTGCTTATATGTTCACACTAAATAAACACATTTTGCTGTGTCAACGAATATTGGATACTGGGTATCTTTTAGTACCATATGAAATTCATTATCCTTTCAATCAGGGCAAAGTATGTTTTAAGAATGATTAAAAGAAAACTAACAACTCCATTACTACTGACACTTGCAACTACTCATAGATGTTTTCAGAAATTTCCAATCAAACTTTGATTAAGTTGTTTCTGTTCAGTTAGAAAAATAGTCCAATTACACTGAAAATGCTTATTTGGATTTTTAGTTTTTTTCTGATTTTAAAAATGAAGTCATTAAATTCAGAGAAAATTATGTCAAACATCTTTTGGTCTTTCTTTGAAGATATCAGCTTTTCTCTTTATACAAAAAGAGGATATAGTTCTGTCTTATTTACATATTCTGCAAGCAGCAATGTGCTTGGCATTATAACAGATGAACAACAACAAAACCCATAGAAAACAAAACCTTACCCTCTAAGAAATATAATTTATGTGGGGAAATAGCAATGAGAGTGTACTGCAATTAGGTGGGCTTTAGATGTTAATAAATATTTAAATAACAATTTATAATATTTTTATTATTAACTTTTGAATTCCTAATAAATTTTTAAGTAGTACCCATTCTATGTTCCTTAGTTTATGAATGCAGAATGAATCCAGTAACTTTCCATAATCACACAGCCAGTTATCAACATTGCTAAAGCAAAAACTTAGGTCTCTTCAATGTTAGGTGGAATGCTTTCAGTTATATTGCTCTGAGATATGATTTAGCACCAAGACCTAATTCTACTGTGTATATGATTTTGTTAATGCTATTGTTAATGTTCATAGCAGGAAATAAAAACGAGCAAATTAATGAAATTCTGTTCCCTAGCATAGTTATATATTTGTTTAATAAAGCAAAGACTTATTGTAAGATAAAATTATTACCATCCTTATTAGAATTTTTAAATAATGAAAAGCTCTCTAACAGAGTAAGCTATCCCGAATGAAGACGACATCCACCTCTGCCTTTTATCTTTAGAAGGTGGCACAAAATAAAAATAAACATTTGTTAGGCCACACCGCCCTTTTGTTTAAGCCTGGTTGACTCCTTATGAAATTCAAACACACAGAGTGCTCATAAGCACAGGTCATAATTAGTCTGACATACTAAAGGAAGGTGTGCTTGCTTAGTTATTTAGGTAAAATATTCCTTCTGCGAATGAGCAGAGTAAATGCTGAATATTCTTTGCTCTTGGTAACCTAGAAGGGTAATGTTATCAGTAGGTGGAAGAGGTCTTGCTTGAGTCACGTGATGCCATCTGTATGCAGTAAAGTATGTTTGGGATTTTAGCAACAAGGAATTATATTTTGAATAAATATATCTACTTCCTGCCAATGAGTATTGTAATAGTCTATCTCTATCATGCATGTCTCAATGTCAGATCAAGGATGGGTCCGATTTTGATAATCAACCTGGTCTGTATAAGGTAGAAAAAGAACAGTTTCTGGAGGCCTCAATCCTAACTGCTGTTCTTCTCTTACTAGCTGTTGCCTTCGGCTAAGTAACTTTATATCCTTGAGAAACAGTTTCCATATAAAACATAGAACATACACCTACCTCCTCAATGATTTATATAAATCCTACATAAAGGATTTGATCAGGAGATGAAGAAAAACCATGACTGATGGGCTATAAATGATAGTTGTACAATGAGAGTAAAGGGTGTGCAGAAAGCAAAAATTGCTGCTACATTAGATAAACTTAATTATTTTTTTTTAATTTTTACTACTTATTTATTTATTTTTGCTTTTTGAACATGTTTGTGGTGTTTGAGAGATAATAGTAGAAGTTGAGGAGTGGGAAAAATCAACCCCTGGGATGTAGGGCATTTTTTTTTTTTTTAACATTTCTGAGCTACACTGGGAAGAAAAAAAAAAAAAACACGATTATATAATGAATGAAATATCCACTGTGAGATTTCATTGAGATAATGCATATGAACAAACTTAGGGTAGAGATTAATACAGAGCTGGTAAGCAAGTGATTGGTCTTCTTCCATATTTTAATTTTTCTAGATCTATCAAGTAATAGTATTGTCTTTTTTTTTTTAAGTGATAGTATTTTCTAATTCAAATAAAATTAAGACCCAAATTCTGACTTTGAAGTAGAAAAGTTCATCTAACTTCTATGTCTTTTAAACATTTGTCCTGTTACTGATAGGTCTGTGTCATGTTGATTCAGTGAATATTGATGCTGACAAATAATTATAAAACAAACATTCTAAATAACATAGATTCCAGAAAGTTTACCCTATTGTGATTTTTAAGAACATATTGGATTAAAAGTTTCTTAGATATAGTCATGCTGTTATTTAAGGAAAAGGATAAAATTAAACATTCTTTATCTTTTTTTAGGTAGGCTCCACACTGGGCCTGGAGCCCAATGTGGGGCTTGAACTCACAACCCTGAGATCAAGACCTGAGCTGAGTAGGAAGCTTAACTGACTGAGTCACCCACGTGCTCCTAAAATAAACATTCTTTGGGAAAAAAAAATCATTATTCAAGTACAATTTAACTTTGTGTCCTCCTTTTCACCCAATAGCAACTAAAAATATTTTTTAATAATTTAATTTTATTAATTACTTGTCAGTTTCTAATGAAGTTACAGAAATAAAAAGGATTTGGGGTCAGGCAGAAAGAACCTTTAAATATGGCCCTATTTATTTAATACTGTGTGTACCTTGGACAAGATGGTTGCCCTTTTGAGATCTCACTTATCCTAACTTGCCGGGTTAAAGGAATTAAACCCTCAACACTTCAACTGCAGTTATGTAATATGAGCTTTAGATAATATAAAAAGATCTTGGCAGAGTACCTACCACAGAAGGGGCAAAGATTATAAATGATTAGAAAGATTCTGATTATGATAAAATATTCCTGTTTTAGGCAAATGTTAAACCTTTTTTGTACTATGTAAAAAATAATGAAACAACAATGTATGACTTTAAGATATTCCATATTTATATAGTTCTTAAGCCTAGGAAATCATTTTTTGGTTTGCTATCTGGAAAAAATACACAAACATTCTATATATTTCTATTCATTTGGAATACACAGGCTCATGTTCAGCAGAAAAGAGCTTGCAATTAAAATATATTGAGAGAATTTGAATTAGAAATAGAATGATGAGGGTAATGTTGAAGTCAGCCTTACTGAGGGATAAGAAAGAAATATATTTCTATGGAGATAGTTATTGGGAGTTAGAAATTCATCAAAAGGCTATTAATTTAAAAATACCATAGAAGTTCCACTTCTAATTACTTCTTAGCAGATAATTAAATCTTTTTAAATAAAATAAAGAGTTAACAAAATAGTGAAGCATTTGTCAACTTCAAATAAAGAGAGAAGAAGAATTAAATGCAGTAAGTACAGCCTACAAGCTTATCCTGGGAGCACGTGGGTGGCTCAGTCAGTCATGTCAGCCTTGACTTTGACTCAGGTCAGGATCTCAGGGTCTTGAGATCAAGCCCTGCAGCAGACTGGTCTCAGTAAGGGGTCTGCTTGGGGTTCTCTCCCTTCCCCTCTACCCCTCCCCCTGCTTGTGCACTCTCTCTCTTCCTCTCTTTCTCTCAAATAAATAAATAAATCTTTGATTAAAAGAAAAAATACAGGGATCCCTGGGTGGCGCAGCGGTTTGGCGCCTACCTTTGGCCCAGGGCACGATCCTGGAGACCCGGGATCGAATCCCACGTCGGGCTGCCGGTGCATGGAGCCTGCTTCTCCCTCTGCCTATGTTTCTGCCTCTCTCTCTCTCTGTGACTATCATAAATAAATAAAAATTAAAAAAAAAAAAAGAAAAATACAGACACACAAATAAATAAAGATCACCCTTCTCCTAGGTACCGCTAATCCTAAAAAGTGGTGACAATATTACTTGACAATCTTACTTTGACAATCTTACTTCATTTGGCTGCCATGCAAATGACCACAGACTGGGTGGCTTAAACAGGAACCATTTATTTCTCCCAATTCTGGAAGCTGGGAAGTCCAACATCAAAGTGCTGGCAGTTCCAGCATCTGGTGTGAGCCCACTTCCTGGTTCATAGTAAGTGTCTTATCACTACGTTCTCACGTGATAGAGAAGAAAAAATAGGAAAAGTCAGCTCTCCAGTACCTTTTCCTAAATTCACTAATCCCGGTCATGAAGGCTCTACATTCATGACCTGATTATCTCACAAAGGCCCCATCTCCTAAATACCATCACGTTGGGGTTAAGATATCAACATGCAAATTTTGGGGGGACACAAACATTTAGTCTATAACATACAACCTCCTAGAACTAAGACAATACAAGTAGAGGCAAAGGTCAATAGAGGAAAGAGACTTTAGTAAACCATTTCCCTCTTGGACTTCCAAAGGCTCACACCAGAGTTGAATGGAATATTGAACATACAGAATGAAGGCCAGTTTGGAATACTATGAATAGTGTAGAAAATCTCAAACCATGCAATTGCATTAAGTTAAATAAGGATTGCTAAAATCCATAGATAGCAAGCAGAAGTTAATGAGACTCCTTTCCTGGAGTAAAATACTATCATAAGTAACATGATCTTACTCCTCAAATTTCTTTTAAAAACATCTTTTCAATGACAATATATTATGCACATGATCAAATAAACCATTCAGCATGACATAAGCAAGAAACTTCAGAAATATGAAAAAAATAAATACATAGAAATTACAAATACAGATACATAGAAATTGCAAATATTGGAATGATCAGGCTCAGACTGAAGATAGTATAGTTATTCTGTAAAGAAGATAAAAGCTAAGCTCCAGCAGACTACCAGAAACAACAGAGACTTAGCATACTGAAGAAAAAAAAAAATGTTTGTAAAATCTAGTGCAGTGAATAAGAAAATAAAACAAAGGATCAATGGACATACTGAATAGCAGATTATACAAAGTGAAATAGAAATGATGCATTGGAAATTGGATCCCAAACAAAAACTGGATGCAGCATTTAGAGACAGAAATTTGGAAAATGTTTACGTAGGAGAAAACAACGAGGATATAGGAGAAGATATGACATATGTTTAATTAGAGTCTCAGACCTGGAGAAGCATATTAATGAGATGGAAGTAATATAGGACGTAGCATTTGAGAATTTTCCAAAATGTACAGATAGTATCAGTCCACCGTTTGAAGAGATTTATGATGCCAGGGAGGGTGACTGCAAAAATATCTACACATAAACCATCGAAGTAAAACTAGAAAAAAACAAACAAACAAACAAAAAACCAAAATCAGGCCACCCATCGGGTCCTGGGCAGGCCTGCAGGGCAGAGACACCGAGGATGACCGTGGGGCCGGTATAGAGGCAGTCGGGCAGCAAGCAGCCACCTGCCGGGCCGAAGGAGGCCTCTGGGCTGCAGCCAGAGCCTGCATGAGGTCAAGAGGAAGCCCCTGGGGCAAGATGGCATCTTGTGCTCCCTGAAAGTTCAGACAGGGTGAGAAACTATGCCCTCGGACACTGAGAGCTGGGGTGTGCAGAGGCTGGCTCGGTGCTCTTCAGGGCACTGGGGGTGCTGGGAGGACACCTTTGGCTGCACGTTTGGCCTGCTATACCAGCCATTGGCCAAGGGCCAGGGGCAGTTGCTCAGAGCTGGACCCACCAGGTCCCAAAGCAGGCAGGGCTCAGAGTCCTTCCTTATTGCCTCTCCTACCTCTGCTTCTCAGGTGGAGGGACTAGAGCTTTCCCCAGACCCTGCCCACTCCACAGTGTTCATCCCTTTCCATCCCCCAAAGTACCTGATGCCTTCTCCAAGGCCTTGTGTATGTGTCCCAGTTGGGTGCTTTTTGTGCTGGTGAATGAAGTCAGTTTTGTGCAAATAAATATGTAAAAGTGAAACAAATTCATCGTCAGTGATGAAAAGAGGGCGTGGTGGGGGAGGGAATTAAGCCAGATACAAAAAGGAAAAATATTATATAATCTCAAGTAAATGGAATATCTGGAATGGGTGATTCATAGAGACATAAAATAGATGAGAAGTTACCGGGGACTAGCGGGGAGAGGAGGACAGAAACTTATTCCTTGATGGTTACAGAGCTCCTGTTAGGACTGATGAAAAAGTTTTGGGGGATCCCTGGGTGGCGCAGCGGTTTGGCGCCTGCCTTTAGCCCAGGGCGTGATCCTGGAGACCCCGGATCGAATCCCACATCAGGCTCCCTGCATGGAGCCTGCTTCTCCCTCTGCCTATGTCTCTGCCTCTCTCTCTCTGTGACTATCATGAATAAATAAATAAAAATCTTTAAAAAAAAAAAAAAAAGAAAAAAAGAAAAAGTTTTGGAAATAGTGTTGATGTTACACAACATTGTGAATGTGATTAATGCCAATGAATTGAACACTTGATCACTATGATTACTAAGGTGATTTGTATAACATTTTACTACAACAAAAATATACATATACACATATAAAAGCAGTTCTATAAATATGTTTATAATTATCAGTAACTAAAAATCTTCCCACAGTGAAGATTCAGCTTCACTGTTATGTCCTGTCTAATATCAAGGAATAAGTAATATTGGGACACATTGGGAGCCTCTACCTTTGGTTCAGGTTGTGATCCCAGGATCCTGGGATCGAGTCCTGCACCAAGCTCCTTGCAGTGAGCCTGCTTCTCCCTCTGCCTGTCTTTGCCTCCCTCTGTGTGTCTCTCATGAATAAATAAATAAAATCTTTTTTTAAAAAAAGAATAAATAATGTCTAAATACTGATTTTACAGATTCTCCCAGAAAAGAGAGCAAACAGGTATCTTCTCCCATCGTTTGCAAGCTAGCATAACCTTGATCCTAAACCCAACAAAGACTTTATAAAACAGAAATTACATGGTAACCTCACTTATAAATTTAGATGCGAAATTCCTATCACTAAGTTAATAGGACTACAACATAAAGGAAAATGCATCAGGACCAAGTTGGGGTTGTCACAGGAACACATGTTTTATTTAGTATTAGGAAAGCAATGTACAGAATGACCACATTAACAGAATAAAGAAAAAAAAAACTATGAACAAACATAATAATTGGGAAAAAAATCTTATTGCAATTAGAAATAGAATAGACTTACCTTATTCCATATAGAATGCCTACATCATATCTTCATCACTAATTTCAGAGATATGGCTGTGTGAGTAAACCTAAATGTGAAAGATAAAGATATTACCTTTTGTAATATAAGAAAATATCTTTATTTAGCAGGACACAAAAGTACTATCCATAGAGAGAATTTTGATAAATTTGATTAAACATTAAGAATTATCTCTCCAAATGACACTATTAGAACTACTAAATTTTTTTAAACTAGGAGAGGATATTTACAACATAGGTAGCTAATAAAGAAATCATAAAAAGAATACATAAATAATTTTTTGTTTTTCAGTTAGGGAGAAGATGGAAAACAGTAGAAAACTGGGCAGCAGACTTAGACACTTACAAGAAAACTATAAATGGTGAATAAAGATGCAAAAGTTCTCATAAAAGCCAAAGTCACAATGATATACCACTACTCATCTATTAAATAACAATGCCAAAGGTAGGTTATGGGATATGTAACAACAGGAACACTCGTCCATGGCATTATGGGAGTGAAACTGTCCTAATTATTTGGGGAAAACAATTGTCCAGTAGAAGTTGAAATTATATCTGTGCCATAGTCTCCCAACTCCATTACATAGTCTCCCAACTCCATTACAACTCCAATCTGGTTACCCTACAGAAATGAATGCATTTTTGCTCCATGAGGCGTAAATAAAAATAATCAAGCCATATTATTTAAAATAACCCATGAATAGAAACAATGCAAATACCTTTTGAGTAATATAATTAATAATAAACGGTGTTTTATCCATCCAGGTAAGTACTTGTACAGCTACAACCATGAATAACCCAAAAGATAAACCTTATAAAAAAACAAGGTTTGAAGAGAAGAAGGCAAGCAAAAGAGAATCCATAACAACACTGATCTCATTTGCATAAGCTTTAAAAATAGGCCAACCTAAAAGAATGGTTCTAAAGGCAAATAGTTAGGTGGTAAAATTATGGAAACAGAGGGGATGGAAGTGATTAATATAAAACTAAGGGTCTAGAGGAAGAAGAGGGACATGGAGAGAGGCTTCTGAGACACTAGTGATGTTCTCTATCCTGGAGGTGATTGCCTGGGCATTCCCTTTACAATCTGTTGAGCGGCACTTCAATGTCTCATACCTTTTTTTATGCGTGGTACTTGACAGAAAATGAAAAGATAGTGCATGGCATCATATTCGACTTACACACATCTGTGTGTGTGTGTGTGTGTGTGTGTGTTGTATAGTGTGTATCAAGCTATTACATAAGCGGTTTCCAAGAAACGATGAGTAAATTTCAACCAGGATGTTTTTATTTTGGACAGATCCTAAAGAAATAAATGAATGAATTAAATTTGAGTCCTGGGTAATATATATTGTCTCTTAGACATGTCTCCTTTCACTAGTCGGAGAATGATATTCACACTCACACACTGATTCCCCAGCAAAGTTTTTTTTTTTTTTCTCTTGATGTTCTGATTCCAATGAATGGCCAACACCACATCCCTAACCCACCTACCTAATCTCAGTCTATTCTAACTTTTGCATTTTGCTCTTATACTGTTAAATGGTCCATAGCCATATTGTGCTTTCCTACATATTGTCCATATGGCATCATTTCCATCCTTTCCACTAGAAATTCTCATCACTGCATATCTTAATTTCTACAAAGGTTTCAAACCCTAGCCTAAGAACCTCTCTACCAAGTATCCTATCTCCAAGTATCCTCCAGGCCAATGTGAATTCTTTTATTAATATTAATAGAAAAAATATTTGTCATTCATTAAGCTTTTCTGTATAAACCAATGAACTAAACCTTTATAAACTTCATCTCGTGAATCTTTATTTATCCTTTCATCATCCCAAAGATGTAGCATGTGAAAAAATAAGCAAAGACGTGTTAAATTGCCCAAATTCACACAACTGGTAAGTGACGAAGCAGGGACTCAAACGCAGAGCTCGTACTCTAAGTACCATGATATATTTCCCACCATTCCGAGTAAGATAAAATGAAGTAAAAAATTTTCATGTAACCAGTGTTGTCCTCCACCATGTGGTCCCAATCTATAATGTCAGCCATGTCTTCAATTATATACTTTAAAATAGACTCATTATTCATCATCCACATTATATCCATCCTCCTCTGTGCTTTTGTCACAACTGTTTTTCCCCCTGTCTGTCTCATCTCAATTCTCCAATTAAAATGCCATTTCTTGATGTGGTTTATGTATACAATGGAATATTCCTCAGCCATTAAAAATGACAAATACCCACCATTTGCTTCAACATGGATGGAACTGGAGGGTATTATGCTGATTGAAATATGTCAATCGGAGAAGGACAAACATTATATGGTCTCATTCATTTGGGGAATATAAATAATAGTGAAAGGGAATAGAGGGGAAGGGAGAAGAAATGGGTAGGAAATATCAGAAAAGGAGACAGAACATGGAAGAATTCTAACTCTGGGAAACGAACTAGGGGTGGTGGAAGGGGAGGACGGTGGGGGGTGGGGGTGACTGGGCGGCGGGTAATGGGGGGGGGAACTTGACGGGATGAGCACTGGGTGTTATTCTGTATGTTGGCAAATTGGACACCAATAAAAAATAAATTTATTATTAAAAAAATTAAATTAAAAAAAAATAAAATGCCATTTCTTAAAAAAAAAAGCCATTTCTTCATCAAGGGCCTGTGCAGACGTGAACTCCCCAAGAAGCCTTCAATGAACTATCAGTATGAATGTTCTCTGTCCTTCCTGAGGACACTTTGTCAGTGTCTTTTTGCATATTCTTTCTTCATTTTTGTTTTTGAATATTCTTTTTCAATTTGCATTATAATTTCTACCCATGCCATTGCCTCAGTTGCTGAAACATGGCCTACAAACGTCTTCTTGATCTACCTCTGCCAATTCCTTCAGTCTTCTCTTCGACCCTTACAGCCATTCACTCGGTCAATCCCAACCTACTGATTTCTCTCCGATCCTCCAAGACAGGCCCTTCACATCCAGGCCTTAGGTTTGCCTTTGCTCTGCTCTCCCCCAACCTTCATCTTCTTACCATTTCTTCCCCCACTCCTAGAGAACCCAGTTTCTCCTTTAGATCCTGAAAACAAAGTACATGTTTCAGGGCAGCCTACCTTCTGGTCCCAAATCTAGCACTATCCACTCCCTTGCTATAGGTTCACATGATACTTTGTATTGTTTCTGCATAGATTTTTATCACAACATATAAAGTACACTCATTTGTGGAATTGTTTAATTTATTTCTCCTTTAAAAAAATAAATATTTTTTCTCCTTCACTATACCTACTATTGCCATGAGAATAGAGACCACATCTTTTGCAAATTCGATCTTCAGTGCCAAGCTCCATGTCACGTCTGTTGTAATAACTCAGTAAATATTTGAATGGTCAGTTTCTGGCCGACTTGGACAATGTTATTTTTAGCATCACCCTGAAATGTAGGGGCTCACAAATTGGTTTCATAGTGACACAGTCTATACACTCAGGTAAGGTTTAAGCAGAACAGAGGTTTAAAACTGGTATAATCTCAGTTCTAACTAACAGAAAATATGCAGCCCTATCTACATGGGAGAGGACTAATTTATCTAAATGCTTTTGCACAGAGGACAATCTCCATGTATCAGGTTTTATTTATCTTGTTTTAGATATGGCCCGACTTATAAGGAAACATAAAGCTTATATGTCATTCTATTTTTATTTTTATCTAATTTTCCTCCATTCTGTTTACACCACATTTCCTATATTTGCTAATATCTACCTGCTTCTTTTTTCACTGTCAGTTACTCAGCAATATAATCTTTACTGCATTGTAATAATTTTAATACCCTCCATACCTAACTTGCAGGATCTGCTCATAAATTAAGGGATTTGTGCCCCTGACATACATGTATTAATATCATTTTTCCATCATGGTTTCTCCATCTGTCTCCATCACCCGTCTTTTCCCTTTTTTGCCCCTCTATCTTGTCTGCCAGCTGGTGTTTTACTAACATTTTTTTTCAGTCTTTTCTGCCTTTCAAAATAATCTATGTATCTCTTATTTGCTAGTAAATTGTCCAGCAGTGGAATTCTAAATAACTAAAACTCAGTCATGGGCATTTTAACTTGAGACCTCAAAGCAAAACTTGGCAGTAGAACCACATGCCCTTAAAATGTCCTTGGGATCACCCCCAGATACACTGGAAATCCTTGGGCAGAGGTGCTTCTCATTGTTCCAACTTCAGTGGTGTTTTTTAAGTCTTTTCTGTTATTACTTATTCATAGGACATGTTCCCAAAACTGTATACACAGTATTTAACCGTAGCCTGTGTCATTTTGCCCCATTTCTCCCCATTTCTCTCTCTCTCTCTCTCTCTCTCTCCCTTTTTTAAAGAACAATGAGTTTTCTGGGTTGACACAGAATGATCCAAACAGCTCTCCATTAATTTCAGAATATGCTTGATTTTTATATTTTCAAGAAAAAAAATTAGAACCACTCTAATACATCCTGTCCTATCTAGGATGAAAGATATCTAATATTTCAAGAATATGATGAAGAAATAAGTACATTTTCATCTCTTAAGAAAAGCATCAATAATTATGATTTATTACCAGATTCTGAGTTTGGAAGATAACTTCAATGCAAGGAAACTACGATAAAATATGATGCGAATGTAAGCAAACAAAAATCGGGGCCTCAAAAAAAAAAAATCGGGGCCTCAGGCACAATGGATCTGATATGTAAAACATGTCAAAGACCCAAAGTTTACCATTCACATGGAAACTAGGTTACAATAAGGATGCATGAGAAGCCATCCATTGCATTGTGGGTCATCCATCATGCCTTTGATATTGGGAAAAAGTTGATCTGCACCGAACAACAGAAACCACTGAGGGGTTTGGGATAATAGATTGTCTCTCTCTCTTGGTTTGTATTAATCAGAATTTTACCAAGTTTCATTCAGTTTTAACTTCTGGGAAGCATACTTTCCAAAAGCCATCTACCCTAAAGTTTAAGCTGAGAACTAAACTGGGAGAAAGGTCTATACCAATGTGATTGATTTCCCCTGAGAGAAAAGGTAATGTTACATTAAATACAGAAATAACTGTCAATCAAATGTTGTTTTTATAATTTGTTAAAATGGTTTAGTATTCTAGTGTCATAGGTTTCTCTTGTCTGTCACTTGTTGATTGCTGCATTGTCAGTTAGTTGAAAATGAAGCCAGCTGTGGCAATTAGCCTAATTTACTCTATGTGTGATAGCCCAATTGATAAGCTTATATCCTATTCTCCTTTCTTTACTGGAACAAAATCCTTTTCAGTAATCAACATATTTTTTTTTTCTGAAAATCTATCTTTCATGTAAGAAAAATAGAAATAATAATTACAGACTTGTAATTTCATAGAGTAATCTCACAAATCAAACTTATTTTAGCTAAAGTTCCTTTCTTTGTACCTTCTCTCACAATTTAATTGTAGTTTGTTATTTTTAAAAAAAGGTTTTTTTTAAAGTACATATTAAAAAAAAAACGGTGATATCAAACTCATACAATGTATAATTTCCAGATCTACAAAGAAAAAGCAAAACCTATTTTAATCTCATTTGCTCAGTAGTTGCAGTGGATAACATATTTATTCATCATATTTTGTCAAGCTGCAAAATATGGCAGCTTGGTGGGCAAATGGACAGGTCTAGAAATAGCCAGAGCCTGGATATAAGACAAGTTGCTGGCAACATAGACTATCCTGACATGGCCAGCAGGCAGAAATTATGATTAGTGGATAGGACACTGTTAGAGAGGAGGAAGGAAATATTCTAGCACTTTAGTATAGACAAGGATTAAGGAGATTCTAAGCAGAGATTTTTTGATGTTGGAGATCTTATGGCAAAGCATAAACTCAATGAGTGATTTATGAATTAATGTACTCATTCAAGAAAGACTGAACCTCAGCATAGGAAGAAATTGGGTATCAAGCATGGCTCCAGGAATAAAGGAAGATGGACTAAACATATATATTTTTAAAGATTTATTTATTTATTCATGAGAGATACAGACTGAGAGAGAGAGGAAGAGACATAGGCAGAGGGAAGAGCAGGCTCCTTGCAGGGAGTCCGATGCAGGCCTAGATCCCAGATCCCAAGATCACGACCTGAGCTGAAGGCAGGCGACCAACCCCCGGAGCCACCCAGGCGTCCCATGAAATTTATTTTTGTAAATGAAATAAATGAGCTTAACAAGTTAATTGGCCATACAGCTAATATGAGGTAGAGTGTAATGTCAATCCAGTCCATATCTTCTAAACAGAAATCCCCAAATCATTTTTGTCTGCTTTCTCTACTTAACAACAATAAAATAATAATAACTGTCCATTGAATTAAAACAGACTCTTTACTACACGTTATATATTCTGTATCTAGTATGTATAATACCTTAGATATATAACATTACCCTCACTTAGGAAATAAAGAAACTGAAGATCAGGGATTAAGAATTAAATATTGGGAAAAAGCTGATTCCAGAGACCCAGGTTGTAATCACTAATAAAAATCTCTAATTAGTAAGTTTCTGCCTTGGAATCTGAGTGTGCAGTGTCTTATGAAAATCTAGTTTTTTAGCAGTGCCTTGTAATATGCTCTTTCCTTAATTTAGACCAGTTTGCCTGGCTCTTTTAATGAGTAGAATCAAAGTCAACCTCCTCAGTTTCTGGTTATTGTCTGAAGGAGCCCAAGTAACTCACCCTCTCTCAGTCTTAACAAATGTATTGTCCTGTGTTTTTTTCTAACTAAAATCATCTTATTTATGTCTTTACTTATATGTTATCTGTCCTTCTCAACTAAATGTAAGCTCCAAGAAAATCACATCTGTTTATTCATCACTCATGTGTAAATTAATGAGTAGCATGTGACAGGAAATCAAATATTTTTGAGTGAGTAAAAAGAAAGGAAATATAGGAAGTCTACAAAAGATAATTTTTCAAAAAAAGGACAATTTTTCACTCAGTACTGTAGCAAAATTTTAGAAAGTGATAATATTCAATGCCTGGAAGTATAAGAAAATGAGTACCTTCATATCTTGCTGGAAATGTAGATTGGTTAAGCCATTGTTGTGGAAGAAATGCAAAAATAAAAATGATAATTGTTTATATATCCATATCCTTTGACTCAACAAACCTTTTTCTTTTTTTAAACAACCTCTTTTTTTAAAGAATCTTTCCGGGGGGGAGGAGCAAGATGGCGGAAGAGTAGGGTCCCCAAATCACCTGTCTCCACCAAATGACCTAGAAAACCTTCAAATTATCCTGAAAATCTATCAATTCGGCCTGAGATTTAAAGAGAGACAAGCTGGAATGCTACAGTGAGAAGAGTTCGCGCTTCTATCAAGGTAGGAAGACGGGGAAAAAGAAATAAAGAAACAAAGGCCTCCAAGGGGGAGGGGCCCCGTGAGGAGCCGGGCTGAGGCCGGGGCGAGTGTCCCCAGGACAGGAGAGCCCAGTCCCGGAGGAGCAGGAGCTGCACCGACCTTCCCGGGCGGAAAGGGGCTCGCGGGGAGTTGGAGCAGGACCCAGGAGGGCGGGGATGCCCTCGGGCTCCCGGGGACAGTAACAGCAACTGCGGCCCAGGAGAGTGCGCCGAGCTCCCTAAGGGCTGCAGCGCGCACGGCGGGACCCGGCGGGACCCGGAGCAGCTGGAGGGGCTCGGGCGGCGGCTCCGCGGAGGGGGCTGCGCGGCCCCGGGAGCAGCTCGGAGGGGCTCGGGCAGAGGAAGAGGCTCCGTGCGGAGGGGCCTGCGCGGTTCCAGGAGCAGCTCGGAAGGGCTCGGGCGGCGGCTCCGCGGAGGGGGCTGCGCGGCCCGGGAGCGCGAATCCAACAGCGCAGGCTCCGGAGCACAGGGCGCCGGGACACAGCCCAGGATCCCGCCTCCCCCGGGACAGGCAGAGGCCGGGAGGGCCCAGGACAGCGAGGACGCTCCTGCCCCGAGCTGAGCAGATCAGCGGCCCCGCCGCGGAGCCTCCAGGCCCTGCAGACGGAGTTCCTGCCGGAGCTGAATCCAGGTTTCCAGAGCTGCCCCGCCACTGGGGCTGTTCCTCCTGCGGCCTCACGGGGTAAACAACCCCCACCGAGCCCTGCACCAGGCAGGGGCACAGCAGCTCCCCCAACTGCTAACACCTGAGAATCAGCACAACAGGCCCCTCCCCCAGAACACCAGCTAGACGGACAACTTCCAGGAGAAGCCAAGGGACTTAAAGAACACAGAATCAGAAGATACTCCCCGGTGGTTCTTTTTTTGTTTGTTTGTTTTTGTTTTTGTTTTTGTTTTTGTTTTTGTTTTTGTTTTGTTTTGCTTTTTGATTTGTTTCCTTCCCCCACCCCCTTTTTTTCTCCTTTCTTTTTCTTTCTCTTTTTCTTTTTTTTTTTTTTTGTTTTTTTTTTTCTTTTTCCTCCCTTTTTTTTTCTCTTTCTCTTTTCTTTCCTTCTTTCTCTCCTCTCTTTTTCTCTTTTTCCCAATACAACTTGCTTTTGGCCACTCTTCACTGAGCAAAATGACTAGAAGGAAAACCTCACCTCAAAAGAAAGAATCAGAAACAGTCCTCTCTCCCACAGAGTTACAAAATCTGGATTACAATTCAATGTCAGAAAGCCAATTCAGAAGCACTATTATACAGCTACTGGCGGCTCTAGAAAAAAGTATAAAGGACTCAAGAGACTTCATGACTGCAGAATTTAGAGCTAATCAGGCAGAAATTAAAAATCAATTGAATGAGATGCAATCCAAACTAGAAGTCCTAACGACGAGGGTTAACGAGGTGGAAGAACGAGTGAGTGACATAGAAGACAAGTTGATAGCAAAGAGGGAAACTGAGGAAAAAAGAGACAAACAATTAAAAGACCATGAAGATAGATTAAGGGAAATAAACGACAGCCTGAGGAAGAAAAACCTACGTTTAATTGGGGTTCCCGAGGGCGCCGAAAGGGACAGAGGGCCAAAATATGTATTTGAACAAATTCTAGCTGAAAACTTTCCTAATCTGGGAAGGGAAACAGGCATTCAGATCCAGGAAATAGAGAGATCCCCCCCTAAAATCAATAAAAACCGTTCAACACCTCGACATTTAATAGTGAAGCTTGCAAATTCCAAAGATAAAGAGAAGATCCTTAAAGCAGCAAGAGACAAGAAATCCCTGACTTTTATGGGGAGGAGTATTAGGGTAACAGCAGACCTCTCCACAGAGACCTGGCAGGCCAGAAAGGGCTGGCAGGATATATTCAGGGTCCTAAATGAGAAGAACATGCAACCAAGAATACTTTATCCAGCAAGGCTCTCATTCAAAATGGAAGGAGAGATAAAGAGCTTCCAAGACAGGCAGCAACTAAAAGAATATGTGACCTCCAAACCAGCTCTGCAAGAAATTTTAAGGGGGACTCTTAAAATTCCCCTTTAAGAAGAAGTTCAGTGGAACAGTCCACAAAAACAAGGACTGAATAGATATCATGATGACACTAAACTCATATCTCTCAATAGTAACTCTGAATGTGAACGGGCTTAATGACCCCATCAAAAGGCGCAGGGTTTCAGACTGGATAAAAAAGCAGGACCCATCTATTTGCTGTCTACAAGAGACTCATTTTAGACAGAAGGACACCTACAGCCTGAAAATAAAAGGTTGGAGAACCATTTACCATTCGAATGGTCCTCAAAAGAAAGCAGGGGTAGCCATCCTTATATCAGATAAACTAAAATTTACCCCAAAGACTGTAGTGAGAGATGAAGAGGGACACTATATCATACTTCAAGGATCTATTCAACAAGAGGACTTAACAATCCTCAATATATATGCCCCGAATGTGGGAGCTGCCAAATATATAAATCAATTATTAACCAAAGTGAAGAAATACTTAGATAATAATACACTTATACTTGGTGACTTCAATCTAGCTCTTTCTATACTCGATAGGTCTTCTAAGCACAACATCTCCAAAGAAACGAGAGCTTTAAATGATACACTGGACCAGATGGATTTCACAGATATCTACAGAACTTTACATCCAAACTCAACTGAATACACATTCTTCTCAAGCTCACATGGAACTTTCTCCAGAATAGACCACATATTGGGTCACAAATCGGGTCTGAACCGATACCAAAAGATTGGGATTGTCCCCTGCATATTCTCAGACCATAATGCCTTGAAATTAGAACTCAATCACAACAAGAAGTTTGGAAGGACCTCAAACACGTGGAGGTTAAGGACCATCCTGCTAAAAGATGAAAGGGTCAACCAGGAAATTAAGGAAGATTTAAAAAGATTCATGGAAACTAATGAGAATGAAGATACAACCATTCAAAATCTTTGGGATGCAGCAAAAGCAGTCCTGAGGGGGAAATACATTGCGATACAAGCATCCATTCAAAAACTGGAAAGAACTCAAATACAAAAGCTAACCTTACACATAAAGGAGCTAGAGAAAAAATAGCAAATAGATCCTACACCCAAGAGAAGAAGGGAGTTAATAAAGATTCGAGCAGAACTCAACGAAATCGAGACCAGAAGAACTGTGGAACAGATCAACAGAACCAGGAGTTGGTTCTTTGAAAGAATTAATAAGATAGATAAACCATTAGCCAGCCTTATTAAAAAGAAGAGAGAGAAGACTCAAATTAATAAAATCATGAATGAGAAAGGAGAGATCACTACCAACACCAAGGAAATACAAACGATTTTAAAAACATATTATGAACAGCTATACGCCAATAAATTAGGCAATCTAGAAGAAATGGACGCATTCCTGGAAAGCCACAAACTACCAAAACTGGAACAGGAAGAAATAGAAAACCTGAACAGGCCAATAACCAGGGAGGAAATTGAAGCAGTCATCAAAAACCTCCCAAGACACAAGAGTCCAGGGCCAGATGGCTTCCCAGGAGAATTTTATCAAACGTTTAAAGAAGAAATCATACCTATTCTCCTAAAGCTGTTTGGAAAGATAGAAAGAGATGGAGTACTTCCAAATTCGTTCTATGAAGCCAGCATCACCTTAATTCCAAAGCCAGACAAAGACCCCGCCAAAAAGGAGAATTACAGACCAATATCCCTGATGAACATGGATGCAAAAATTCTCAACAAGATACTGGCCAATAGGATCCAACAGTACATTAAGAAAATTATTCACCATGACCAAGTAGGATTTATCCCTGGGACACAAGGCTGGTTCAACACCCGTAAAACAATCAATGTGATTCATCATATCAGCAAGAGAAAAACCAAGAACCATATGATCCTCTCATTGGATGCAGAGAAAGCATTTGACAAAATACAGCATCCATTCCTGATCAAAACTCTTCAGAGTGTAGGGATAGAGGGAACATTCCTCGACATCTTAAAAGCCATCTATGAAAAGCCCACAACAAATATCATTCTCAATGGGGAAGCACTGGGAGCCTTTCCCCTAAGATCAGGAACAAGACAGGGATGTCCACTCTCACCACTGCTGTTCAACATAGTACTGGAAGTCCTAGCCTCAGCAATCAGACAACAAAAAGACATTAAAGGCATTCAAATTGGCAAAGAAGAAGTCAAACTCTCCCTCTTCGCCGATGACATGATACTCTACATAGAAAACCCAAAAGCCTCCACCCCAAGATTGCTAGAGCTCATACAGCAATTTGGTAGCGTGGCAGGATACAAAATCAGTGCCCAGAAATCAGTGGCATTTCTATACACTAACAATGAGACTGAAGAAAGAGAAATTAAGGAGTCAATCCCATTTACAATTGCACCCAAAAGCATAAGATACCTAGGAATAAACCTAACCAAAGATGTAAAGGATCTATACCCTCAAAACTATAGAACACTTCTGAAAGAAATTGAGGAAGACAAAGAGATGGAAAAATATTCCATGCTTATGGATTGGCAGAATTAATATTGTGAAAATGTCAATGTTACCCAGGGCAATATACGCGTTTAATGCAATCCCTATCAAAATACCATGGACTTTCTTCAGAGAGTTAGAACAAATTATTTTAAGATTTGTGTGGAATCAGAAAAGACCCCGAATAGCCAGGGGAATTTTAAAAAAGAAAACCATATCTGGGGGCATCACAATGCCAGATTTCAGGTTGTACTACAAAGCTGTGGTCATCGAGACAGTGTGGTACTGGCACAAAAACAGACACATAGATCAATGGAACAGAATAGAGAATCCAGAAGTGGACCCTGAACTTTATGGTCAACTAATATTCGATAAAGGAGGAAAGACTATCCATTGGAAGAAAGACAGTCTCTTCAATAAATGGTGCTGGGAAAATTGGACATCCACATGCAGAAGAATGAAACTAGACCACTCTCTTTCACCATACACAATGATAAACTCAAAATGGATGAAAGATCTAAATGTGAGACAAGATTCCATCAAAATCCTAGAGAAGAATACAGGCAACACCCTTTTTGAACTCGGCCATAGTAACTTCTTGCAAGATACATCCACGAAGGCAAAAGAAACAAAAGCAAAAATGAACTATTGGGACTTCATCAAGATAAGAAGCTTTTGCACAGCAAAGGATACAGTCAACAAAACTCAAAGACAACCTACAGAATGGGAGAAGATATTTGCAAATGACATATCAGATAAAGGGCTAGTTTCCAAGATCTATAAAGAACTTATTAAACTCAACACCAAAGAAACAAACAATCCAATCATGAAATGGGCAAAAGACATGAACAGAAATCTCACAGAGGAAGACATAGACATGGCCAACATGCATATGAGAAAATGCTCTGCATCACTTGCCATCAGGGAAATACAAATCAAAACCACAATGAGATACCACCTCACACCAGTGAGAATGGGGAAAATTAACAAGGCAGGAAACCACAAATGTTGGAGAGGATGCGGAGAAAAGGGAACCCTCATACACTGTTGGTGGGAATGTGAACTGGTGCAGCCACTCTGGAAAACTGTGTGGAGGTTCCTCAAAGAGTTAAAAATAGACCTGCCCTACGACCCAGCAATTGCACTGTTGGGGATTTACCCCAAAGATACAAATGCAATGAAACGCTGGGACACCTGCACCCCGATGTTTATAGCAGCAATGGCCACGATAGCCAAGCTGTGGAAGGAGCCTCGGTGTCCAACGAAAGATGAATGGATAAAGAAGATGTGGTTTATGTATACAATGGAATATTACTCAGCTATTAGAAATGACAAATACCCACCATTTGCTTCAACGTGGATGGAACTGGAGGGTATTATGCTGAGTGAAGTAAGTCAGTCGGAGAAGGACAAACATTATATGTTCTCATTCATTTGGGGAATATAAATAATAGTGAAAGGGAATATAAGGGAAGGGAGAAGAAATGTGTGGGAAATATCAGAAAGGGAGACAGAACGTAAAGACTGCTAACTCTGGGAAACGAACTAGGGGTGGTAGAAGGGGAGGAGGGCGGGGGGTGGGAGTGAATGGGTGACGGGCACTGGGGGTTATTCTGTATGTTAGTAAATTGAACACCAATAAAAAATAAATTAAAAATAAATAAATAAATAAATAAATAAATAAATAAATAAATAGTCTTTCCAGAATAATAACATTTTTTAAAAGTGTAAAGATGTATGAGAAATATATATGTATTATAATGAAAATTATGTTTGTATAATTTGACATTTAAAAAGAAATGAAAATTAATCAGTGACAAATGGAATATAGTTGAATACATTATATGGACAACTATGCAACCATGAAAGAACAATAGGGCATCAATTGATGCTATTTTTATTGCTCCACTGTTTTCTTAGTAATGTACAATAGAAATATAATAAAAAATTATAAATGTTGAAGAGTAAGAATATTGCAAGATGCCAGGATACATTTCAACTAATTATGAAAATCTAACACAATGTTTATGTAAAATATCCTTATATCTGGGGCATGGGTATGGGAGAAACACAAAAAGTTAACTATAAAATTGATCCATATTCACCAAGAGTATAGATATGACACAGTAGCTAAAGAAAAAGAAATGAAAGAAATATTATTTTGACTAGAGATAGGGATGTAGGATATGTCATCTCTAACATTATAAAAATTTATAAAATTAAGTATTTTAAAAGAAATACTGGAATAAAATAATAGAAAGTAAATGAATAGATTTGAAATAAATCATATTATATAAAATAATTTAAAGTGGTTGTTTTAAAAATATATGTGGGGAAGACAGTTTTTCAATAAGTGGTTATTTTAAAAATGAGACATTATGTCATTAAAAATCAATTCTAAATACAGAGGTAAATCATAAAAGTAAAAAAAAAAGAACTTTGAAATGTAGAAATGCTTAAGTAATTATGAAATCTCTAGAGGAAACTGGCTTAAATTTAAAATTAAGGAGGGAGGGGAAGCAACAAATATGGCAGAGAAGTTAAAGAACTCTCGACTCATCTAGTCCCATAAATACAACTAGATAACTATCATCTGAAATACCCCAGAAGTCAGCCTTAAGCCAAACTCCACAACTTAAGGGAGAGAAGAGGCCACCTTGAAGAAGGTAGAAGAGCAGAGACTTGGTTTAGAGGAGAAAGGGATTGTGGGCGCTGTGGAGGGAGGCAGCTGTGGTCGCAGAGAAGGTAAGAGAGAGAGGAGGACATGGGATGCACAAGGAAAACATTTCCCCAAAACTATTGGCTCAGTAAAGGAGAGGGGCTGAATTTTAGGAGTTCTTATAACCAAAGGACCTTAACGCCTGGAGTTTCAAAGTTCAGTGGGCATGGCCGGCATTCAGCCTGGAGGGCAATGCTGCCCTAGAGAGAAGGCAGGCAAACAACTCAGGGACAGACCAAAAGGAAACATCGATCTGTAAAACGCCTGCAACACACGGTGGGGAGATTATTCACTATTCTAGGAACATTTTCCTGAGAGGCAGCATTCACACCACTACCCTCAAATGCTTCTCCAGGAAGAAAAGAGATGGCTCGAGCCATTTCTCTCCCTCACCACTCAGCATAACACAGAGCCACCTGAAAAAAGCAGTTTAGTGCAGATACTGGCTGCCTAACTTGCTTATACCAAACCTCAGTGCCTGTGTTTTGGTGGGCCCCTCCTGCAGAAGACCAGCACAAAGCCCTACCTACACCACGTCTCTCTACCAAACGGTTCTGCAGGGCTTCAGTTCTGGTGGAGTTGGTGTCAGGTCTCATTTCTCAAGCAGACCAGAACACACCTAGCTAAAACTTACCACATTCAGGCCAGGCCCAAAACACTGCCCACAGCAGTCAAGGAGGACCTCTGCTGACAAATGGCCTGAAGGATAGAGGAGTCAAAACACAATAGCAGAGCACATGCCGCAGACACCAGAGACACTCCCTGAAGCACCAGGCCCTGGGCACTACATAACCTCTTCTTCATAAAAAGAGGAGTGGGGAAACATAACTGGCTTTTCTAATACACAGAAGACAGATACTTAAAAATGCCAGGATGGAGGAAGTCATCTCAAATAAAAGAATAGGATAGGGCCACAGCCAAAGATCTAAGCAAAAATCAATATAAATAATATTCCTGATGGAGAATTTAAAGCAACAATCATAAGGATACTCAACTGAGCATGACAAAAAAATGGAAGACCTTAGGAAGACCCTTACCAAAGTGATAAAAGAGTTAAAAAAAAAAAAAAAAACAATCAATTGGAGATGAGGAACACAATAACTGAGTGGGAAACAGGTTTGATTCAAGGAACACAAAGCTGGAAGAGAGGAACAAATAAGTGACCTAGAGGACAAAGCAATGGAAAATAATGAGGCTGAGCAAGAGAGAGAAAGAAGAATTACACAACATGAGAATAGACCTAGGACACTCAGTGACTGCATGAAACATAATAGCATTCATATTATAGGAATCCCAGTAGAAAAAGAGAGATAAAGGGGGCAGAGAATGTATTTCAAAAAATAATAGCAGAAAAGTCCCTAATCTAGGCAAAGAAGGGCACATCCAGATCCAGGGGGCACAGAGAACTCCCATGAAAATCAACCAAAGCATTTCAACACCAAGACATACCGTGATTGCATTTGAAAAGTAGAGCGAGAAAGAAAAAAATATTGAAAACACCAAGACAAAGCTTACAATTGAAGAACATAAGGTTAGTTTTCTCAACAGAACTTGTCAAGGCACAAGGATGTGAAATAATATATTCAAAATGCTGAATGGATAAATCTGCAGCCAAGAAAAGTCTAGCCAGGGAGGCTATCATTCAGAATAGAAGGAGAGATAAAGAGTTTTCCAGGCAAACAAAAACTAAAGGAGTGACCACAACACCTTCCCTGCAAGAAATATTAAAGTGGTGTCTTTGAGTGCAAAGGAGAAACCAAAAGCAACAAAGACAAGAAAAGATCAGAGAAAAATCAGCAGAAATGACAAAACAGCTAATAAGGTGGCACTAAAGATAGATATATCAATAATAACTCCTAATGTAAATGGACTAAATGCTCCAAGCAAAACACAAAGTGTGTTAGAATGATTAAAAAAAAAAAAAAAAAAAAAAAGACCCTCACCTATGTGCTGCCTACAAGAAACTCATTAGATTTAAGGACACCTGCAGAGTGAAAGTGAGGAGTTGGAGAAACACAAATGGCTGGCAAAAGAGAGTCAGAATAGTAATAGTCACATGGGACAAACTAGACTTTGTCATTGTGTTGTTTTTATCCTGCTTTGGTATCAGGAGAATACTGGTCTCGTAGAATGATTTTGAATGTATTTTCTGTATTCCATTATTTGTAAGATTTTGATAAATGTTGCCATTATTTTTTTCAATGGTTGGTAAAATTCACCAATGAAATCCTATGGTCTCAGGTTTTTCTGTGCTGGGAGAATTTTGATTCCTAATTCAACTTTGGCTCCTCTTATTGGTCTAAGAAGATTTCATATTTCTGGGATCCAGGATTCATGACTCAATTGCGGTAACATGTGCAGCTTCAGGAATTATTCAGGCTTTTTTCTGGGTTAGGTGATTGGTAAGTATAATTGTTTATAGTAATGTTATCACAGTATGGATTTCTGTGGCTAACTGTTGTATTGTTCTAGCTTCCATTTCTCATTTGGTTTTTGAGTCTTCTTTCTCTTTTGCTTATTTAATGTAGTTAAACCATTGCCAATTTTGTTTATTTCTTTGGGGAAAAAAAACCTGCTCATTACTTTCAATGTTATATTACTGTTTATTCTGGTCTGTATTTATTTCTGATTTTATTTTGTCACTTCCTTCCTCTACTAAATTTCAGCTAAGTTTCTTTTTTCTAGTTGTTATAAGTCAGCTATTTGAAATTTATTTTTCTTAATGCAAGCATTTGTAGCATAAATTGCACCCTAAATCTGCTTTTTGCTGCATCCTATAAGCTCTGGAATGCTGGGTTTTTTTCTTCGTTAAGAGGCATATTTTGATCTGCCATTTTGTTTCTTATTTGGTCCATTGCTTGTGCAATAATGTGATGCTTAATATTTACGTATTAAATATTTAATATTTACATTGTAGATTTCCCAGCTTTGTTTTATTGTTGATCTTTAGTTTTGTATCATTGTGGCTGGAAAAAAATCCTTGGCATGAATTTAGTTTTCTTAAATTTGTGGTATTTATTATGTTTCTTTTTATATGATTTAACTGAGGGATTTTTCTATGTGTCCTTGAAGAAAATGTGTATTCTATTTTTTTGATGGAATACTTTATATATATCTTTCAGAACTATGTATTCTGAAGTATGCTTCAGGTCAAATATGTCCTTGTTAAAAAAAACACAAAGTAAATATGATGAAACATTAAAATTTTACAAAGTCAAGTGGTAAGTTGCCTACTATATATTTTCTATATGTTCAGAATCCTTTATAATAAAAATAAGTGGATAAAAATATAAAAAAGTAAAAGTAATGAGGGAAATTTTAAGAAAAAGTTTGAGACCCATATATGTCTAAAAAGCAATAACCATTATTAAGTAAAAATAGAAAAAGGTGGAATATGAGAAATTTTACCAAAAATGAGACATATACTAAAATAAAATAATCATACAATTTCTTTCATATAAATTAGCAATGACAAAAATAAAAATATCCACTGTTGATGTAAGTCTTGCATCACAGTGGGAAGGTAAATTAGCCTAACTACTTGGGAAAACAATTTGGCATTACCTAATTTACAGATTTAAGCTATTAACTTCATCATATAAATACTATTCTAATAAAATAGTCTAGATCTAGAAAAAAATATTTATATTCAAATTGTGTTTGGGGAGGTAATTTATAATTAATTAAAAAAATGGAAATTTCTCAGGTATCCAACCATAGGAGAACAGTGAGGTAAATTCTCTTACAGAAGTGTGCTTCAACATGATTTATCCCAAATCCATCATTTTTAGAGAATAAAATGTGCTTTAATTCTTTGTTTTTTTAAAGATTTTATTTATTTGAGGGGCACTTGTGTGGCCCAGTTGGTTAAGCATCTGCCTTCAGCTCAGATCGGGATGCCAGGGTCCTGGGATTGAGCCCTGAGTCTCCACACAGACTTAAAAAAAAAAAATATATATATATATATTTATTTAAGAGAGAGAGAGAGTGAGCAGGACATAGAGGGAGAGGGGATCTATAGTAGACTCCACACTGAGCACAGGGCCCAATGCAGGGCTCGATCCCACTCCCACAAATCATGACCTGAGCCAGAGTCCAATGCTTAATCAACTGAGCCACTCAGGCGCTCCTGTGCTTTAGTGCTTTAAAAAAATAAAATAGGACTTAGAATTTTATACTGAATATAATAAAATAAAAAAAACCCTCTAAAATTGTATCAAAATGTTAACAGTGGCTATCTGTAGAATGTGGAACCATGATATTATTTTTCTTCTTTTCTATGTTTTCCAGACACTATGTGGGTATGATTAAATTTAATTTTTTAATTCTAAAATTCCTAATTTTTCAGCTACCATTTTTAGTCAGCCTTTATTCTTATATTTAGTCTCAGGGGTATCTTTTCATTTTGTGACCACAGTATGTCATTTATATTAAGGAGTCTGCCATAAACATATTATTGAGAGCTCACCAAGAATATCTTATTATCTAAAGGCTTGATTTTCAAAGTTTATGATTTTGGCAAATAATTCTGTCTTATGCCATAAGGATTGGGCACATACAATATGCTACTCCTTCTGTTAAAATTTTTGTGTAAATGATTGTTTATCTTTTTATTTTCATTACAATCAAGGTTAAGAAATATTGGCATCCCTTTCCTGAATCTCTGCCAATAGAAACTATTTCACATTTGCTTCTGACTAATGTTCTTGTCACTTACATTTAGATAATTTTCTTTTAAAAAAATGAGCATTCTAGAATTAATTATATAACACATGAATTAATACACCTAACTATTTATTTTATTGAGGGCAGACTTGTGTTTATCCCTCCTCCTCCCCCTTTTTTTTTCTGTACATGATACTCACTCTAGATACTGTCATTATAGGGAAAAGATGAAAAAGAAGCACATAGTATACATAATAGCTATGTTTTCTACTTCTACTTCTGATGAGGGATAGAAGCAGAAAAATGTTCACTTTTAGCCCAGAAGGATGACCTGCATAGTTTCAGTAAGGATCAAATACATACACACTGGGTGCTACATTCTTAACGGGTCTCATGACTGCCCATAAATCTCACTTATACCTAATATCGAACTGAATGATAAACACCAATCTTGCAAAAGTAGTTTTACACATAGAAACTCAAAGAAACATTTATGATCTAATACTCCCTGCACAACCCTTCCCCCCTTAGCACTAAGCATATAACCACCAGCTTCAGCCAGTAAAAGTTCACTTTCTGCCCACAGGCCCTGTCCCCATGCTATTTAAATAAACTTACCAAGTTCAATTAAAAGGTTTCAAGCTAAAAATGGGAGAAAAACTATTTCCCAAAGTTTAGGGGTATAGTGGGTGATAGAAAATTATATTAAAAAAAAAAAAAAACAGAAATGAAATTTAAGTCCATGAAAGACTGGAAGCAATAAATGAAATGTTTTATGGAAGATACATGTAATGTTTATTTGGGAAATGGGAACTACATGCTTAGATGACTGTTGATCATTGAAGTAAAATATTTTTATTGAAATTAAATTGAAGGTTAGTTTTTTTCAGACTCCTTAAAAATAAATAAGATCAACTCAACTTTGGAAAACAAATTTTTAAATTATGCAAATTAGTCTTACTTTACATACTTTTTAAAATACTGTAAATTTGTATTTTTACAAATAAAATAACAGATATGAACACCTCTAGGAATTTTGTGGGGCATAAATTTCAGAGTTGACTATCCACATTCTCCCTACCACAAATAAAACAACTAAATTTTGGTCTATATTGCTCACTTTTATGTCTGAAGAAATAACTTTCCAGATATAAGTGGTGACACAAGCAGTAATTTTACAGACCAAGGAAGAGATATAAAATGGAATTGAATTGAAGATGTGATAAATGACAATTGGACACGCAATTGAAGTAGATAGTTAATATTTGAGAAAAGGAGAACTTTAAATATATAGAAAAAAAGAATATTCAAAGCAAATACACTACCTTCCCTACTTAGTCTGAAAAAGTCATAGAATAGAGCTCAAGGGAATTTATAGAGATATTTTAAGAAACTCAAGAAGAATTTATCAAAGACTGAGGGAAATTAGCTATAGAAGTGGCCTCTACATAAGCTCATGGTTCTAGAACTCAAACATTTTAACTCTTCTAAGCCTAGTGAGAGATGTGAATGACAGTATTAGTAATGGAATAAGAAGCAAGGCTGTTGCACTATGTGGCTGTTAGATTTTAATCTAACTGGGAGATATAAAAACTTACAAAGACATATTTTGCTTCCCTGGAAACTTTATTAGTGTTTACAATAGCTATGCTAAAAAAAAGTGAGATTTTTAGTAATAATTCAAAATATTTAATTTCATGTTTCTTAGAAGGACAGTTAATAAGTGCATAATAAGTGAGAGCAATTTGGGGCAAACTCTCTACCTCAGATTATTTATTTGTGTTTCTTAGGAACAGGTAGAGGAATCTATCTGTTTACTAGTGAAGCATTATACACTGAGCCCTCCAAGCAACTAAATTAATGAAATTCATGCTGGTATATTGTATCATATGGTAATATTGACAGTGACGATAGCAGTATGGTTTTCAGTTACATGGCAAAAGGAAATATATTGTAATTCTACACTAAGCAACCAAAAGAAGACTTAGGGTCATGCATGGCAGAAAATACCACACAGAAAAAAGTTTGAAGGTTACTTAGGAAAATTCCTTCATGTAAAAGCAAATTTCATTTAGTGGTAATTTTTATTACAAAAGAGAACATTGCTTATTATGCTAATCTTTGTCGGATGGAATATTAAGATAAAACGGCCATGTCAGAGCAAGAAGTAAGTGAGGACAAGAGGGCTGAGACTAAAACAAAGAAAGAAAAAAAAAAAACAAAAACAAAATGTGTGTGGAATGTAGGAAAACCTTGACTCCTGGTAGCCTTAAGCCTTGAAAGGAGAGAGGTCAACTGCAAAGAAAGGCATAGTGGTAAAGATTATTGTGATCATACTTTAGGCATTTTAACTTATCAAGAATGCTATAACAATTTAAGGGTTTCATTTTTTTAAGATTTTATTTATTTATTCATGAGAGACCTAGAGAGAGAGGCAGAGACACAGGCAAAGATATAGGCTCCCTGCATGGAGCCCGATGCAGGACTCGATCCCGGAACCCTGGAGTCATGACCTGAGCCAAAAGCAGATGTTCAACCACTGAGCCACCCAGGTGCCCCAATGTAAGGGTTTCAAATCATGATAAGGTCTAAGAAACGTTGAGAGCTGTTACATGAAACTATGGCTAAAGGAATAAAATGAGAGAAATCCAGAAAGCAATTTCACAAATAGAGTTAAATAAATAACTAAGTAGGGATGCCTGAGTGGCTCAGAGGTTAAGTGTCTGCCTTCGGCCCAGGGCGTGATCCTGAAGTTCCAGGATTGAGTCCCACATTGGGCTCCCTGCAGGGAGCCTGCTTCTCTCTCTCTGCCTGTGTCTCTGCCTCTCTCTCCCACACTCTCTCTCTCTCTCTGTGTCTCTCATAAATAAATAAAAATCTTTAAAAAAATAAAATAACTAAGTAAATAAAGTTCTCCTTTCTTAAGGAATTTCACTAAATGAGAATCTAGGTTTTCAGTGGAAAGATGTGTGATTTGGTTGACTGGCGTCACAATAATAAAAATAGAAGCCCTAACATCAAGAAAGAAAAGTGTGCTATAGGCAAAGCCATGTAAATAGGAAGAAAAAAGAAAGGATTAACCCATCAAAAACCACACACAAACATACACACACACACACACACATGCATAAACACACACAAGATCAGGGATGATAGCATCAAAGTAAGGAGAATTTGTTTCAAATGCCAGTCCTGAATTAAATTGGCTTATATTAATTAATTTTATAAATGAGCTTTGTAATAGCACACCTGCCCTGAATTTCAAATATTACCTGGAGGGCTGAGGGAGGATTATATGCCAACTCTGCAACATTCCATAATACTAAAAAGGTTGCAGGACACAAGGTTAATTTATAAAAGGCGATTATGTCACTGTATACCAACAATGAACAAATGGAATTTGAAATTAAAAACACAGTATCATTTACATTAACATCCAAATAATATGAAATATATAGATATAAACAAAACAAAATATGTACAAGATCTATGCGAGGAATACTACAAAACTTTGATGAATAAAAGCAAAGTACTAAATAAATGAAGTGTTTCATGAATAGGAATACCCAGTGCTGTCAAGATGCCAATTCTTCCTAGCTTGTTCATAGATTCAATGCAATGTCAATCAAAATAGCAGCAAGTTATTTTGCGGCTATAGACAAACTGATTTAAAACTTGATATGGAAAGTCAAAAGACAGAATAGACCAGTATTGAAGGAAAAGAACATTGTTCGAAATTGGCACTACCCAACTGCAAGATTTACTCTAAAGCTGCAATAACTAAGACAATGTGATTTGTCAAAAAAGAAAGAAAGAAAAAAGAAAGAAAGAAAGAAAGAAAGAAAGAAAAGAAGAAAGAAAAGAAAGAAAAGATAAAATAAAAATAGATAAAGCAATACAACAGAAAAACACTCAAATAAATATGGTCAACTGATCTTTGACAAGGGAGCACAGACAATGCCGTAGGGCAAAGTTAGTGTTTTCAGCAAATGGTGCTGGAAAACTGAACAGTTTCGCATGAAAAAAAAAAAAAAAAAGAAGGAATCTAGACACTGATGTTACACCCTTCACAGGAATTAACTCAAAATGATTATAGATCTAAATGTAAAATGCAAATTAGAAACTCCTAGGAGATAACAGAAAAGCAAGATGACCTTGGGCTTATTAAAATTAAAGACTGTTCTGCCAAAGACAAGGTCAAGGGACTGGGAAGATAAGCTGCAGAGTTGGAGAAGATATTTGCAAAAGACTTATCTGATAGGTAAGAGAGTTGTTGGGGAGGAAGACCTTCTGTCCTGTGGTCCTTCTAGCTGGATTTAGAATCAAAATGACATGAGACAGAGTCACAGGAGAAAATCAAATTTAATAGGTGTATGCACAGAGAATCCAAAGAGATTCGAGGAGATTCCAAAGATGATGAAGCCACGTGAAGCTTACAGGAGCTAAGGAGACGAGGAGGCGCCTGAGGATACAAAGAGGAGGGAGAAGGAGAGAGGAGCTGCTTGGAAAAGCAAAAGTTGTGCTACTATTCAAGTAAATTCCTTAGGTAAAGGGAAATGAATCTGTGTTAATAGCGCTCTCCTTGTTATAGGTTCTCTTTTCCAGTGTAAATGTGAGCAGCACTGGGGGAGGTAAAGAGTTCTTCTTGTATGTTTGGGTTCTTATTACTTTTAACTCAAAATAATCTTTATGCCAAGGTGGACCATCTTGGGGTGGTTTGCCTGGGCCCCTATAAGAGTGCTACCCAAAATATGCTAACTGCTCTTAAAACTCAATAAGAAAATTTAAAACTTGATTTCAATATGGGCCGGAGACCTTAAAATGGACACCTCACCATGAAGATATACAGGTAACGAGCATATGAAAAAATGCTCCCAATCATATGTCATCAGGAAAATACAAATGAACACAACAAGGAAATACCACTACATACCTATTAGCATGCCCCAAATCTGGTGTGTTGACAATACCAAATGCTGGCAAGGTGGTGGAATGAGAATACTCATTCATTGCTGGTGAAAATGCAAAATGGTAGTCATTTTGGAAGAGTTTGGTGGTTTCTTTTTTCTTCTTATTTTTTTTTTAAGATTTTATTTATTTATTCATGAGAGACACAGAGAGAGAGAGAGAGACAGAGAGACAGAGACACAGGGAGAGGGCGAAGCAGGCTCCATGCAGGGAGCCCGACGTGGGACTCGATCCCGAGACCCCCAGGTCATGCCCTGGGCTGAAGGCAGATGCTCAACCACTGCACTACCCAGGGATCCCAGTTCAATGGTTTCTTATAAAACTAAATATACTTTTCTGAAAGGATGCAGCAGTTATGCTAGTTGATACTTACTCAATGGAGTTGAAAACTTAGATTCATATAAAAACCTGCATGTGGATTTTTTTTTTTTTTGCATGTGAATATTTATTCAGTTACCCAAACATGGAAACAACCAAGGTGGCCATAAGTATGTGAATGGGAAACAAACTGAGGTACATCCAGACAGTGGGATGTTATTCAGCTCTAAAAAAACAAACAAACAAATAAACAGAAAAAAACAAAAAACAATCAACCAAACAAGTAAATCTCTCACAGGGGGGCCTGGCAGCCTCAGTCAGAAGAGCATGTGACTCTTAATCTTGAGGTCATAGGTTTGAGTTGGACATAGGGTTTACTTAAAAAAAAAACAAAAAACAAAAAACAAAAAACAACAACAACAACAACAAAAAAAAAACTAGAGTTCTCAAGCTATGAAAAGACACAAAAGAAAGTTAAATGCATATAATGGAGTGAAAGAATCCAATGTGAAAGACCGCATACTGTATGATTCCAGTTATGTAACATTCTGGAAAAGATAAAACTATAGAACCAGTAGAAAGGTGAGTAAATGCCAGTAGGTGAGGTGTGGGAGGGATGAAGAGGTGGAAGGCAGGGGAGGGCTAGAGCATGAGACGACTCTGTGAGATTATAGTAATGGATGCAAGTCCTTATACATTTGGTCAAACCCACAGAATGAACGGCACCCAGGGGATCTCTGAGGCACCCTGTGGACTTGGGGTGATGACGATGAGTCCTCGAAGGTCCATCAGTTGTAACAAATACACCTCTGATGGCAGATGTTAATAATGGGAATGATTATACCTGCCTCGGGGCCAAGGGCACGTGGGAAGTCTCTGTACCTTCCTCTTAATTTCTCATTGAACCTGAAATTTCTCTAAACAGAGTCCTTAAAAATGCTGCTATTAATTGGCACTTCCCATAGACACCTCCTATTGATATATTATATTCCTTCATCTCGTTGAGGTTCGCCCACACTGGGCTTCAAAAGGAAGACGTCTAAAATCAGGGAGGATACTTCCATCACAGGTTGAGTGGTGCTTCCGCCCAAATTCCTCATGGCAAAGTCCTGACCCCACAGTGCTTCGGAATCTGACCTTTGGGTGGGAAGAGGGTTGTGGCAGGTGTACTCCCTCTGTTGAATGGAAGCCCTATTGAAGTCATGTGCATCTCTAATCCCACGTGACAAAAATGTCCTTATAAAGGCAGGCAAGCTGGAGACAAATGCGTGTGCAGGGAGGATGTTATTCAAAGATGAAAGTGGAGATCTAGAAGACAAAAAATGCCCGAAGTTGCCAGCAAGCTGCCAGAAGCATGAGAGAACAACAGGGCAGATGCCGAGGCCTTCCTCTGAGGCCCTCGGCCTCCAGAATGATGAGACAGAAAGGTTCTCTCGTTCAAGCCACCTCGTGTGTGTGGTTCTTCGTGATGCCTCCCCAGGAAGTTAAGACACTTTCTCTGCTCCGTTATGTCCTGCTTTGAATTCCCAAAGGCCCAAATCAAAGTGTGACTTCATAACAATTGCAAATGCAGCCACCGCTGCTCCAATCTGTAAGGTGCCATGCACCTTCATTTGTGTGAGCAAAATGCAGTGCCACGCACGCAAAGTGCCCATAGGGAGTCAGGCACCATTTGGAGAGAAATTCAGGAATAGCTGGCTCTCGGTGCCAACCCTTTAAGCATTCATCCTTGAGGTGTGCTCTTCCTCCATCACTCCTCTGTCTCTCTGTCTCTCTGTCTCTCTCTCTCACTCACTTACACACACACCTGTACAAAATTTGTACAAGTGGAAGAAATGGCCAAGTTCGTCTGGGAACTGTGTTGCTTCTTTCACAAGGATGAGGTGACCCGTGTGCTGCTACAACAGAAACTAATAAGCTCACGGGACCAGACCAAGGAATAGGTCTGCGAGCCTGCTAGCTCAACAGCATTACACTGGGTCTCAAATTAATCTTTTTAGTGTCAGAGATTTCTGGGCACTATAGTTTCATTGCTTAACGTGTAATTACTAAAAGTAAATTACAGCGATAAAATGAGACAAGCAGAGAGCACTTTTATGTGGCTAAAAGTGCAGTTAATTCCTAAATAAAAGGATCTCTCATCTCCACTTAAGGTGGTGAAGAAACTCACTCATTGCTTCCCTTTCTGTTGGGTAAATAATTTGTCACCTCTGTGAGCTGTTTACGGATTCCCTCTATGTGTAAAGCCAAAATGGGGACTTCTTAGTTGTTTTTTTTTTTTTTTTTTTTAATTTTCTTCAAGCCGATCCGATCCACAGTCCATTCATAATGGCAGTGGCCTAAAGGCAATCGAAGCATTTCAGTTTATCACAATAACATTTACATTCTACTTAAGGGTATTTCCATACCATACTACTCTTCTAAGGCGTTCAGGCCACTTTCTTGAGATTCCAGCCTAGGTTCACTCTTGGAATAACCCTGGATTGTTTTGAGGAAACACACTTTTAAAAATCAGGATAAAGCTCTGTTTCCAAGACTCAAAGACAAAGTAACCACTATGACAGCATTTTGGATTAAGGAGCCATGGAAAGCTACCAACTGGTGAATTGACGGAAGTCACAGGAACATAGAAAAAGAGAAAGAGACACAGAGACAGAGACAGAGAGAGATTTGTGCTGTGCTAAGACTTACCAAGTCAGTATTAAATACCAACACACAGAGCTTCAGGGGGAAAACATGCAACATGTAAAGACTGTATCATAATATTTCACTTCCCCTTGGAAGCAAGAGCGGGAGTATCAAATTTTGTACGACTGATGGAAAAGACCAAGACATGGAAAGAATCACAATTTTATAGGAATCCCAAATTGACTATTTTTGAGAATTAAAAAATCTATCTATCTATCTATCTATCTATCTATCTATCTATCTATCACAGACCTCAAAAGAAATCTTTACGTGGAGCTGACAGTTGCACCTCAGATCAGATTTTCAGATCTCTTAACAAGTACTCGGAAGATTTGAGAAATAAATTATAGTTTATAATTTATAGTTTTACTTCATGATCTAGTGTGCTAAAATAGATATAAAATTACTAAATATTTTGGAGATTTTATTTATTTATTCATGAGAGACACAGACAGAGGGAGAGATGCAGGCAGAGGGAGAAGCAGGCTCCCTGCGGGGAGTCCAGTGTGGCACTCGATCCCAGAACCCAGGGGTCACACCCTGAGCTAAAGACCGATGCTCAACAACTGAACCACCCAGGCATCCCAAAATTGCTAATTTAATTCAGAGTTGAAAGTCTTTACGACCTCATCAAAATCACTATGTCCTCCTACTGTTCTATTACCTTCCAGGATTTACTCCTAGGTATTGTAGTATATGTGCTGCCGAAGCGAGCACAACTCCTAGATACTATTCAAAACGATACATAGTGATCAAATAATCATGCCCTGACTGTAGTTGTATTTTTAAACTATTCTAAATATTTTTTACTTTTCAACTTCTATCTTCTTCCACCACTTCTTAGAAAAATAATTGAAATGCAGTAGCGGAAAGTGATCTTAGAAGTCATCGTCTCTAAGTTTTACTTCTTCCAGGTGAATAAACAATGGAAACACTCAAGGACTTGCTAATCTTAAGGGAAGCAATTCCAAATAAGGAAATAAATTGAGGGTAAATATATTCAATACATTATGAATAGTAGCCAAAATTTGTAAAAGATCAAAATCTTTTAAAAAGTAATCTATCACATGAAATAATAATCATTTAAAGTGAAGAATAAGCTCTGTATTTATCATTCACTGCTAATTATTTCATATTGCTTATCACAAATTCATAGGGACCTATAATTACCAATGACCAGAGTGCAGTAGATATAAAGCTTACACACTAGAGACAAGGACAGTATAAATGAATGACAATAGTAGAAAACAAACAAACAAAAAACAAACAAAAAAAAAGTAGGAAACAAAATCTTACATGCAATGTGTTTGTGTTTGTGAAACTAGTCATCTAGTTTCTTCGATCACTCCAAGTTACTGCAAACTTAAAACAATAGAAATTTATTTTCTCCTAGTTCTGGAGGTCAGAAGTCCAAGATCAGTTTCACTGAGTCAAAAACGATGTCAGCAGAGCTACACTTCCTCCAGAAGCTCTGGGGTTGGATTGCTTGCTCCCGTTCACATTTTCTGGTGGTTGCCAGCCTTCCTTACCTTGGAGCCACCTTGCTCTGATCTCAACCTCCCTAGTCACGTCACCTCCCCTGTGTGTCTGCTCCTACTTCATATGAGAGAAGGTAGACTGGTGATGTGTTTCAGGTCATCAGGATAACTAAGAATAATCGCATCACAATATTCTTAATTTAAACAGATATGCAAAGCCCCCCTTTTTTTGACATTTAAGGTAACATTCACTAGTTGCAAGAGATTAGAAGGTGGTTGTATTTTGGGGGGCCTTTATTTTTAGCCTACCACAAGTGACATGATATGTGTCTGCACGTATATGTATGTGAAAATACTTTTAGGGAATGCTATACGTTTATATTGCTATGTGTGGGGCAGGGATTTGGGGGATATTTTTCTTCATTTTATTTTTATTTTATTATTGTGCCTATTTTTAAATAGCTGTTAATATTTAAATTATAGTAATAAAAAAACACATTTTTACTTTCAAGCATCTCCTTTATGTTCACAATCCAAATCTACTGGCTAGGGATACCTGGGTGGCTCAGTGGTTGAGCATCTGCCTTTGGCTCAGGGCATGATCCTGGGGTCCTCGGATGGAGTCCTGCATGGGCTCCCTGCACGGAGTCTGCTCCCTCTGTCTATGTCTCTGCCTCTCTCTGTCTCTTATGAGTAAATAAATAAAATCCTAAAAAAAAATAATAATAATAATCTACTGGCAATAGTACTAATGGAACCCAGATAAAATCATGTAATCATTTTGTTACGGTGATTAACTGATATGTAAAGTTATAAAAAATCACATGAATATATTTATTTTTAACATAGAATTTCACCTTTAAGGTAGCTTATCCAATAGCATGTTGAAACATTTATTCTTTGAGGTTATAATGGAAAAAATAAAATAACCTTCTTACTGCATCTTACACACAGTAAGAAAAGGGAGCTAGAAACAAGAATAGGGAATGAGAATTGACAAATACAGACACTGTCATTACAGGATTAACCAAAATTGCCACGTTTTTGTTTACTTTGTTTTAACATCAAAATCCAAAGTAAATAGCGGTTTTATATGCACAATGTCAAATAAAAATTTTCCACTTTTGGAATTATGCTCACACCAGAATTTTCTTCAATGACCTTCACCAGAAAAGTACTCCAAATTGTACCTGAAACAACACGCCGGTGAAAAATATATAATTTTATTGCTTCAGTAACTCAAAAAATGGAGAATGGAATTTCACCAAATTTTCAGTGAAAATCCTCATTTAGGAATGAGTAGAAAAATGATGATGAATTTCAAGCCGATGAGTTTTTGAAGCCTATAAGTGCCTGCAAATAGGACTTATCAAGAAATGCCTCCTCAGCTCCTACAGTAGAGTGATGGCATGAAGCTGTAATAAGCACAATCAATTTTTATTAAATAAAAATGAAAAAAAAATCTGTAAGTTCTTTTGTCAATCACACTCTTGTCAGAGTCAGCCCCAAGATATATAATCCTTTGAATGCAAGTGGTTTTCTCCAGTTTTGTTTAATAATATAGATTCCACTAAGCTTTTTCATAAGAAAACAGAAAAAAAAATCTCACTTTTAATAAATAGAACTACTGTAATATTTTAATATTACCATATTGGTATATGACAAACATTTGCCACAACTTTAATCTCTTTTTATAGAATACACACTTTCTTGTTATGCCTCTGAAATAGCAGCATAGATAATGTAAGCTGTTGGACATTTGAACCTTCAAAGTAATATATTTATGTGTTTATTTTGGTTTATTATGTTTTATATAAGTATCAAAAATATTTTTCCTTATCTAGTATCAACATCATTGGGGCATCCGGGTGGCTCAGTGGTTGAGCGTCTTTCAGCTTAGGGCGTGATCCCAGCTGGGGTCCTGGGATCAAGTTCCACATGGGGCTCCCCGCGGGGAGCCTGCTTCTCCCTCTGCCTGTGTCTCTGCCTCTCTCTCTGGGTCTCTCATTAATAAGTAACTAAAAGTTTTTTGAAAGAAATGCCCAAAGCATTGTCTTGGTAATGTGTCATATAAACTTAAATATTTGCTAATAGATTAAGACAAATAAGCTAGAGGTGTCTCTATTCTTCCTCACTTTTTAAAGACAGATTTGGGTTCATCATTCCAGTTTACCGAGGTACAGAATAAAATCAAAATAGAACTTATGATCAAAATTGTGATCAAAATTATCACCTTATATTTTTTAATCTGATTGTGTGGCATGCAATATGAGCCAAATCCATCTGGAGTTATTTTTTCACATTCACAAGCAAAATACATGGATAAAGTTTATGTGTAGATTTTTTACAATTATGTCATAAAGATAAGACTTCTCAATAGTAAATACCTTCTCAAATGGTATTTACTGTGTGTATATGTGTGTTTTACATAGAGCAATTAATATTTATGGTTTCTGAAAACAAAACAAAACAAACTTTGGGTCTTAGTAGATGGACCTGAATTTGAGTAGCAACTCTACCAGTTACTGGCTATGACATATTGGGCAGTTCATTTAATCTCTCAGATCCATTCTCTTTATCAGTAAGATAGTATTGATGAATATGGCACATTTTATCTTCTAAAGAAGGCTACATTTTCTCCTGTCCTATATGCTTTTTGTGACGTAACCTGCCACACCCACATTAAGAAGCAGAGTCCCTCTCCACCCTCTTGAAAATGCGTAGGTCTTGTAACTGCTTATACAAACAGCCAGCTCTGGGGGAATACTTCATTTAGCCTGGTAAACTTCTTCCTCTTGGAAACTGGCCACTGTGTAAAACATACGACTACCTTCAGTGTAAGCCTGGACAGTTGGTTTTTCTTTTTTTTGTAATGCAAGTCACTGATCTAAGCTTTGATTGCAGATGCATCCACTTGAAACAGGTATCTACTTCAAAGGCAATCTCTAATAAGCTAATTGGCAGCCACAGACGACATGTAACCAGGCTCAGGATGCAAGATGAAGAGCCGGGCCATACCCCGGCCCCCAGCTCCTTTGTTTTAGAGATCCTGGCTTATTTCTATAACTGAACATTTAGACTACTTTTTTTTTTAATTATTTTTCTTTTCTTTTTCTCCACTTTAAATTCCAGTTCTTATGATATAATTCACCAATAAGGAGCAAGGCTGTAAAACCCTAGGCCCCCATCCTCAACTCCAATAAAAGCAGAATGCCAGGCCCATGCCCCCTTTCTCCATCTCTATTTCTGTCTTTGTGTGTGTCTCTCTCTTTCTTTCCTCAGGGACCTCATGGTGTGTCCCCAGGGGTGCTGTGCCATTTCTAGGACTTGTTAGTAATAAACCTTTTTCCCCCTCAAAGTTTCCTGATGGTTATTGCTGATGGTGTGTTGCAGTCATAATAACAACCACAAGAGCTGGTCCGGCCATAACATTGGTTATTGATAGGCTGAGACCAGCACAAACACTATCCTGGGATCACTTTGCTCTGAGAAACCCAAGGCACAAACACAAGACCAGATCCCACGTGGAAAGAGCAGCCAAGGAAAATCAATGCATCAGCTACGAGAAAGAAGGGACTATTCAATTAAGAACAGTTGCCTTTAGATAATCTTAGCCAGAGCTGTTTTCCCATTGTGGCTGCATGTAAAGTCCAGAGAGAACTATCCAGCTGAGTCGAGTCAAACTGAAGATTTGTAAAAACTAATACTAAATTTTGTTTTCAGCCACCAAGTTTTGGGTAATTTGATATACAGCAAGATATAATTACAATGGTGTTTAATTACTCATTTGTGTCTATTAAAAATAATGTATGCAAATTATTTTGTATATGAGATATTTTTATTATTGGTCCTAGGTACACTTTATAATTTTAAGATGGCAAGCTTTACCCAATCAAAAATAACACTAGTAATTTTTTTCCCTCAAAATTTTAATTTTCTTGTCATTAACTATAATTTTTTCATCCTTCTCTAGGTTTTCCAGCATCATTACAAGTGATTAAAATTAAACAAAATCTTGAAGTGTTCCAAACAATGAACAACAAAAAATGAAATTAAGTTACATAAAGCATGCATCAGTTTGCTAGCTGCCAAAGCAAAGTGTGTACGCTGAATGATTTAAACAAAAACGAATGGAGAAACTAAGATGGTGGTGGAGGAGGAGGACACTGGGCTTGTCTGTCCCTCAAACACAACTAGGTAACTCTCAACTCATTCTATACACCCCAGAAATCAGCCTGAAGATTGACAGAACAAACTCTACAACCTAAGGGAGAGAAGAAACCATACTGAAAAAGGTAGGAAGTGTGGAGATGTGGTTTTGGAGGAGAAATGGATAACAGGTACTACAGAGGGGAGGGAGCCCTTGTTGCAGAGAAAGGAGACAGAGAGAGAAAAAGAGATTGAGAGAGGAGCACACAGGGGAGTGCACAAGGAGAACGTTTCCCAAAAACCATTGGCTGGGAGGGGTTGATTTTCATGAGTTCTTGCAATAGCAGGACCCAGAAATTTAAAGATCAGCAGGCTTGGCTACACTAGAGCCCTGATGGTACTGGCCTACTCCCAGAGAGAAGGCAGGCAACCAAATCAGGGGCAGACAGTGTGGAAACAGGTGTCTGAGGAAGGAACACCTGGGACCCAGAGGAGAGAGATTATTTGCTACTCTAGGAGCACTTCCCTGAGAAGCAGCATTCATGGACACACCTCCCTGGGGACAAAGGAGCTGGCCAATGCCATTTTTGTCCCCCCTCCCTCAGTATAAATACAGAGCCTGCTGGAAGCAGTACGGTGCCTCTCCTGGCTGTCTAACCTGCTCACACCAAGTGCCACAGCCCTAGAGCCCCTCTCAGTTAGGCTAGTCTCAATCCCAGTGCATGGGCCCTTTCCCCAGAAGACCAAAACAAACTCCAACCCACTCCCCACCACAGAGTTCTGCAGGGCAGAACTCTGCAGAGTTCTAGTGGTAGTATCAGGTTTCATTTCACAATTAGAGCAGAGCACACCTAGTTAAAACTCTCCACATTCTGGCCAAGGACCAAAGCCTGCCTGCAGCAGGCAAGGAAAGCCTCTACAGGTGAATGGTCTGAAGAACAGAGCAGCCCAAACCCAACAGCAGAGCACATGCAGCAAACACCAGAGACACTCCCTGAAGCTCTGGGCCATCTTCTTCATGAAGCCATTACTCTCAGTAGCAGGAAACATGATTGGCTTTTCTAACACAGAAGAATGCAGAGACTTAAGCAAAATGCCAAGACAGAGGAATTCATCCCAAATGAAAGAACAAGATAAGGCCACAGCCAGAGATGTAAGCAAAACCAATACAAGTAACATGCCTGATGAATAATTTAAAGCAAGAATCATAAGGATACTCACTGAGATTGGCAAAAGAATGGAAGACTTCAGGAAGATCCTTACTACAGAGATAAAAGAGTTAAAAAAGAATCAGTCAAAAATGAAAAATGCAATAAAGGAGATTGGAAACAGGCTTGGTACAATGAATAGAAGGCTGGATGAAGCAGAGTAACAAATCAGTGACCTAGAGGACAAAGTAATGGAAAATAATGAAGTTGAACCAACAAGAGAAATAATTATGGAAAAGGAGCATAGACTTGGGGAACTCAGTGACTCTGTCAAACATAATAACATTCATATTATAGAAGTCCCAGAAGAAGAAGAGAAAAAAAGGGCGGGGGGAGCAGAAAGTTTATTTCAAGAAATAATAGCAGCCGGAAACTTCTCTAATCTGGGGAAGAAAACAGACACTGAGATCCAGAAGGCACAGAGAATTCCCATCAAAATCAACAAAAGCATTTAAACAACAAGACATACTATAAGTAAATTTGAAAAAATATAGTGATCAAGAAAATACCTTAAAAGCAACAAGAAAAGAGAAGTGCTTGGCTTACAAGTGAAGATCAGAAGGCTAGCTGGAGATTTCTCAACAGAAACTTGTCAAGCCAGAAGAATGTAGCATGATATATTCAAAATGCTGAATGATAAAAATCTGCAGCCAAGAATAGTCTAGCCTGAACAAAGCTATCATTCTGGATGGAAGGAGAGATAAAGAGTTTCCCCAGACAAACAAAAACTGAAAGAGCTTGTGACCACTACACCTGCACTGCAAGAAACACTAAAGGGCTATCTTTGAGTGTAAAGGAGAGACCAAAAGTGACAAAGACAAGAAAGGATCAGAGAAAATATCCAGAAACAATAACAAAACAAGTAATAAAATGACACTAACTACAAACCCACCAATAATTACACTGAATATAAATGGACTAAATGCTCCAGTTGAAGGAGAGAGGGTCAAGATGGATAAAAACACAAGACCCATCTATGTGCTGCCTATAAGAGACTCATTTTAGACCTAAAGACACCTGCAGATTGAAAGTAAGGGGGTGGAGAAATAATTATTATGCAAATGGATGTCAAGAGAAAGCCAGAATAGTAATACTAATATTGGACAAATTAGACTTTAAACCAAAGACTGTAACAAGAGACGAAAAGGGGCACCATATCATAATAAAGGGATCAATCCAAGAAGATCTAATAATTGTAAATATTTATGCATCCAACATGGAAGCACCCAAACATATAAAACAATAACAAACATAAAGCAACTCATTTATAACAATACAATAATAGAAGGGGCTTCAAATCTCACCTATCAGTGGAAAGGTCATTTAAACAGAAAGCTAGTAAGGAAACAATAGCTTTGAATGACAAACTGGACCAGATAGACTGAATAGATACATTCAGAACATTTTATCTTAAAGAAGCAGAATATACAGACAGCCCAGGTGGCTCAGCAGTTTAGCACCGCCTTCAGCCCAGGGTGTGATCCTGGACACCTGGGATCGAGTCCTACATCGGGCTCCCTGCATGGAGCCTGCTTCTCCCTCCGCCTGTGTCTTTGCTTCTCTCTCTCTCTCTTTGTCTCTCATGAATAAATAAAATCTTTAAAAAAAAAAAAAAAAAAAAGAAGCAGAATATACTTTCTTTTCAAGTACACCTGGGACATTCTCCAGGACAGATCAGATGATGATTCACAAATCAGGCCTCAAACAAGTACAAAAACGACACTAACTCATGGTAATCATACCATGCACATTTTCTGACTACAACACTATGAAACTTGAAGTAAACCACAAGGAAAATTTTGGAAAGACCACAAATATATGGAAGTTAAACAACATACTACTAAACAATGAATGGGTAAACCAGAAAAACAAAGAAATTAAACAACAACAAGTAAAATACACGGAGACAGATGAAAATGAAAACACAATGGTCCAAAATCTTTGAGATGATCCAAAGCAGACCTAAAAGGGAACTATATAGCAATATAGGCTTACCACAAAAAGTAAGAAAAATCTCAAATACACAACCAAACCCTACACAAGCCACCCAAGCATTCCAGGAATAGAAAACTTGAACAGACTTATAACCAGAAAAAAAGTGGAATCAGTAATAAAAAATCTCCCAACAAATGAAAGTCCAGGGCCAGATTGGCTTCACAGGTGAATTTACCAAACATTTAATTCTCATTCTTCTTAAAGTATTCCAAAAAATAAAAAAGGAAGGAAAACTTCCAAATTCATTCTATGAGGCCCGTATTACCTGATATCAAGACCAGATAAAGACTCCACTAAAAATGAAAACTACAGGCCAGTATCCTTGATGAACATGGATGTAAAAATCCTCAATAAAATATGAGCAATGGAATTCAACAATACACTAAAAGAATTATTCTCAGTAATCCCTGGGTGGCTCAGAGGTTTAGCGCCTGCCTTTGGCTCAGGGTGTGATGCTGGAGTCTTAGGATCGAGTCCCACATCAGGCTCCCTGCGTGGAGCCTGCTTCTCCCTCTGCCTGTGTCTCTGCCTCTCTCTCTCCTTGTGAATAAATAAATAAAATCTTAAAAAAAAAGAATTATTCTCTATGATCAAGTGGGACTTATTCCTGAGCTGCAAGGGTGGTTCAATATTCACAAATCAATTGGTGTGATACATGAAGTCATTAAGAGAAAGGATAAGAACTATATGCTTTCAATAGATGCAGAAAATGCATTTGACAAAGTACCACATTCATTCATTCATGATAAAGACCCTACAAAGGGTTAGAGGGAACATACCTCAACATAATTAAGGCCATAGATGAAAACCTCATAGCTGATAATCATCCTCGAAAAGGGAAAACTTGACAGCTTATCCTCTATGGTCAGGAACAAGACAGGGATGTACACTCTCACCATTACTATTTAACATAGTACTAGAAGTCCTAGCCTCAGCCATCAGACAACACACACACACACACACACACAAAATAAAAGGCATCCAAATTGGCAAGGAAGAAGTCAGACTTTAATTATTTGCAGATGACATGATGCTCTACATAGAAAACCCAAATGACTTCGCCAAAAATTGGTTAGAAGTGATACAAAAAAATCAGTAGAGTTGCAGGATACAAAATCAATGTACAGAAATCTGTTATATCTCTCTATAGCAATAATGAAGCAGAAGAAAGAGAAATTAAGGAATTAATCCCATTTATAGTTGCACCAAAAACAATAAGATATCTAGGATTATACCAAACCAAAAAGCTGAAAAACCTAGATGCTGAAAACTATACAACACTGATGAAAGAAATTGAAGAGGACACAAAGAAATTGAAAGACATTCCATGGTCATGGATTGGAAGAATAAATATCGTTAAAATGTCTAGAGTACTCAAAGCAATCTACGCATTTAATGAAATCCCTATCAAAAATGCCACCAGCATTTTTCACAGAGCTAGATAAAACAATCCTAAAATTTGTCTGGAACCACAAAAGACCCCACATAGCCAAAGCAACCTTGAAAAAGGAAAGCAATGCTGGAAGCATGACAATTTCAGACTTCAAGTTATATTACAAAGCTGTAGTGAGCAAGACAGTATCCTACTGGAACCAAGACAGGCTAATAGATCAATGGAACAGAAAACCCATAAATGAACCCACAATTATTTGGTCTTTGACAAAGCAGGAAAGAGTGTTCAAAAAAAAAAAAAAAAAAAACAAAAAGAAAAAACAGTCTCTTCAACAGATAATTTGGGAAAACTAGAGAACAACATGATAAAGAATTAAAGAATGAACCTGGGGCACCTAGGTGGCTCAGCTGGTTAATTGTCTGTCTTTGACTCAGGTCATGATCCTAGGGTCCTGGGATGGAGTCCCATGTCAGGCTCTCTGCTCAGCGGGGAGTCTGCTTCTCCCTTCGCCCCACCCCACTCATGCTCTCTCTCTGTCTCTCTGTCTCTCTGTCTCTCTCTCTCATACACACACACACTCTTTCTCTCTCTCAAATAAATGAAATCTTAAAAAAAAAAAAAAAAAGAATGAAACGGGGCCACATTCTTACACCATCCACAAAAATAAATTCAAAATGGATGAAAGGCCTGAATGTGAAAAGGGAAACTATTAAAGTCCTACAGGATTAAAATCTGAGAATATTATGCTAAGTAAAATAGGCCATTCTGAGAAAAGCAAATACCATAAGATTTCACTTATGTGTGGAATTTAAGAAACAAAGGGGGCAAACCAAGAAACAGATGCAACTATAGAGAACACACTGATAGTGACCAGAGAAGAGGAGAGTTGGGGGATGGATGAAATATGTGATGGGGATTAAGGAGGGCACCTGGTGATGTGTGGAAGGGTTGAATCACTGTATCCTACACCTGAAACTAATATTACACTGTATGTTCTACTAACATTAAATTTAACTAATTTTATTTTTTTTAATTCAACTAAATTTAAATAAAACCTTAAATACAAAGAAAAGAGAGAAAGGAGACTACACTGTGTCCAAAAAAAAATAAAAAGAAATGTATTTTCTCACAATTTTTGAAGCTAGTGATCTGAGATCTAGGTGTGGCAGGGTTGATTTCTTCTGAGATAATTCTCCTTGGTTTGTAGGCAGATGGCCATTTTCTCCCTACGTCATCACAGGGTCTTTTCTCCGTGTGTGCCTGTGTTCTAACCTTTCCTTGTAAGGACATCCGTCATGTTGGCTTAGAGCACCCCCAGATAACCTTGTTGTAACCCTGTTACCTCTTCAAAGGTTCAACTGCCCAATAAGGTCACATGTTGAGCCATTATTGGGAGGCAGGACTTCAACAGCCGAATTTTGAGGAAACATAATTTAGCCCACAAGATAATATAATTTGAAGATGATCATCTTTCCTAAGTTGAAAATAATTTTATTATTTTCAAACAATGAGCAACAACAAAAGACACAGGTAAGTTAAACATAACCCAGAAGGAGTTGAAGCTAATTGTTGTTCGGGGTAACTAGGGAAGACGGGATAGGCTTTCATTGGGGGTGATTATTTATTATTCTTGGCTGCTTTGGGTTGAACTGGATTTTCCCTCTAGATCCTCCACGAAATATAGAAACATCAGAAAACAAAACTTCCCAACCTGCATCCTAGTGTTGAATCACGCTGATGTACGGCATGTAGGACAGTGTCTTACCAACTACTGTGGGAGTTTGCAGAGTACAGCGATGTTTTGCAACTACTCCTGTTAAGGAGCAGACTTTTGTTTGTTTCCCCATTTCTTATGTCTGACTGGTCTGTGACTTGCTCTGAGTGTTAACAACATCACTCTCATTTTATTTTTAAGCTTTGCAACTCTTGCTCTTGGGGTTTTTGGGAGCCCAGAAGCCATCCAAATAAGCCTGGAAGAGCCTGCCCATTGATGTTAGGAGACACCACGTGTAGCAGAGAAGAGCATTTCATGAAGTGCATCCTAGGCCAGCCAGTTCCTACCTAACCTGCTGGTCGACCTCAGACCTGATTAAGTCCATCTAAGAAACCAGACAGGTGAAAACCCAGTGAAGGTCAGCCCAACTTGCTAATCCACAGAATTGTCTCCTAAATAAAGATGATTATTTTTAAGCCCCTAAATATTGTTTTGGATCAAAAGCTGACACAAGTATATTACCAATTAATTAAAAATTAAAAATATACTTATGAGCATATTGAACACTTTTATTCATAAGCATTGCTCTCCTCTAAGGAACTACTGTTGATTTAAATCTTTTTTGATCAAGGTATTAAGATATAGATTAATAGGTAAATTGAGTTTTAATTAAAGATTAGGAAAAAAATAATTGGACATATAAATGGAAACTATTTTTAAGGGCCCCTGGGTGGTGCAGTCAGTTGAGCATCCTACTCTTGGTTTCAGCTCAGGTCATGATCTCAGGGTCATGAGATCGAGACCTGTGTCAGGCTCCAAACTCAGTGAGGAGTCTGCTAAAGTTTCTCTCCCTCTCCCTCTACCCCTCCCCACGCTCTCTTTCTCTAAAATGAATAAATACATCCTTAAAAAAAATAGAAATTCTTTTTAGAATTACTCTGAGGGGCCCCTGGGTGGCTCAGTTGGTTAAGTGTCTGACTTTAGCTCAAGTCATGATCCCAGGGTCTTGGGTTCTAACCCCACATAGGACTCCGTGCTTAGGGGTGGGAAGGAGGCTCTGCTTGTCCCTATGCCCTTCCCCCTGCTTGTGCACTCTCTCTCTCTCAAATAAATAAATAAAATATTTTTTAAAAATTACATTGAACTTATGATGTCGTCTTTTTAAATGCCCTTGATCCATAGCAAAGGGCACTGTCTATAAATTGATACTTCAACAGCTCAAAGCTGGAGTCAACTTACAACTTCTATCCAAGGTCCAGGTGTGTCCCATTTTGAGGTCTGTCCTTAAGCTGTTGTTTTTGTGTTTTGTGTTTTCCATTATTATATTGTTTTCAGGACAATATTTACTGTTCACCAAAATGTTTTTAAGTATTTTAAACCAATCAGAGTCATGTATAACATTCAGAAAGTTTTTAAGTGAAAAAATGTAATCACAGCAGTGCTCATCCTGCAGAATTTGAATGAAATCAAAATTAGATCAAAGATTAAACAGTAAAATGTAAATGTTAAGTGTTTTGAGTCATTATAATAAATCTCTTTAAATGGGAGTATTCTTATCTTGTATCAATAGTAACGACTCTTCTGCCTGCATAAATGGCAATAATTAATTTTTTTTTCAATGAGTAATGTACTTTTCATAAGGGAGATATAAGTGGCACAGTAGAGGTCAAACCAAATGACGTCTACACTATGTTTTGCTTTCATTGTGACTTATGAGTTGAGAGATTCATTCAAATGAAAAGAAATAAGGAATTAATGTAACTCTCAGATGGTTAAAACATCCAATGTGACGATATTCAAACAGCTCTCGTGTTTCCAGAGCTGGAGACAAACACTGTCAGATTCTTATCCCAAATTCTGGGTGTCCACAGAACAGCATTTTTGGTTTTGGTTTCTTTTAAGTTTTAGTGTTTGGTGCTCTTTCTTTCTTTCTTTCTTTCTTTCTTTCTTTCTTGCTTTTTTTCTTTCTTTCTTTCTTCTTTCTTTCTTTCTTTCTTTCTTTCTTTCTTTCTTCTTTCTTTTTTCTTCTTTTTATTTTTTTTTTATTTCTTTTTAAATTTTATTTTATTTATTTATGATAGTCACAGAGAGAGAGAGAGAGAGAGAGAGACACACAGGCAGAGAGAGAAGCAGGCTCCATGCACCGGGAGCCCGATGTGGGATTCGATCCCGGGTCTCCAGGATCGCGCCCTGAGCCAAAGGCAGGCGCCAAACCGCTGCACCACCCAGGGATCCCTCTTTTTTCTTCTTTTTAAATAACAAAACAGAAACAAAATCCCTAAACTCTTCAAATGACCCAACATAGCTTCTTTAGGATGTGCTGTTCTTTATTTTGAGCTGCTGTTAAGAAGATTTTTTTTCTTTCTTTCTCTCTAAATGTTGAATCTTGGCAGAAGGATAATGGCAATACTCCTGATAACCATGGTGGGGTAATAATCTGTGTGTTCAGATGCTCTTAACCACAAGTGACACTTTCTCATGACTTCACAAACTGAGTGTGGCAGCAGCTCTGCCATCCCACATCAAATCATCACCTGTGCCGTCATGTGTATTATAGAACCCACCAGTGTGACCCCAAGCCAGTGGGTTTCTTCTTTCTCCCATTCAAGTGGAGTGCTGGTTAAAGACGAAATGGAACTATTCATGTAAACTAAATAATATATTAGACACAATTTTTATTTAAAATTTCATTTTCTCTGTCTAGAAGGACAAATGGCTATTCATTTCTGTAGAGCATATGGCACATGGTGAGGGGGTAGAGATGAGAACAGGGAGATGGCAACTGTGCTTGCATTTTCCTCAACATATCACTTACTTGTGTGTTAAGGATTCATTAGATGTGTGAGATAACCTTATTATGTAAAGATTATGAGGAAAAAAAATATATGTAGAAGCCAGCCCCATGATGAATGAATGGATAAAGAAGTGATGTATATGTAATGGAATATTACTGAGATATAAAAAAAATGAAATATTGTCACTTGCAATAACATGGATGGAGCAAAAGGGTAGTATGCTAAGCAAAACAAGTCAGAGGAAGACAAATATATTATTTCACTTATACGAGGAATTGAAGAAGCAAAATAAGTGAGCAAAGGAAAGAAAAAGAGAGAGAAAGAGAGAAACCAAGAAACGGACTTTTAACTATAGAGAACACTCTGATGGTGACCAGAGGGGTGGAAAGGGAGAGAGGGGAGAAATAGGTGATGGGGATTATGAGTGTTATAATCTGTGATCACTTGCGATGAGCACGGGGTGTTGTATGGAAGTGTTGAATCACTACATTGCACACTTGAAACTAATATCCCTCTGTGTGTTAACTAACTAGAATTTAAATAAAAACTTCAAGACAATGTAGATGCAATATGTAGGGGGAAAATGGTAAAAGAGAAACACCATGTTTCAGGGGCAAAAAAACATGTGCGGAGTGGAAGACAGTCCACTTCCTCCCATGAGCTTGGTAAGGCTGAAGGATGGTGGTGACCCCGGACGTTCTTCCCTGAGAAACACTGAAAGCAAGAACCAGACGGAGCAGCAACCAGAGTACAGAAGCTTCTAGGTGTTGGGAGAGACGCTGACGGGGACTTTAGCTAACTTCTGCATAGGCTAAAATAGAAATTAAGGAGGAAACTCATATACAAAAGTTATAAGCAAAGGAAAGGGAGAGGGTTTTCATGGTGCCTTTTTAGATCTATAAAAATGAATGAATTCAAGAAGGTGGTGTGTCTCTTATGAGTCTGAAATAATCAGATAGTGTTACCACAGTTGAATTTCTTGAATATGTGGATGAAAAATTCTGAAATAGGTTAATGCTTTTCCTGCAGTAGTGGTTATCCACATTCCTTTTTAATGCATGTTCCATCTAGTCTCACAGGTTTGATTTTCCCCACATGCAGGTGTAACTGGCCCAGAAGACACAACTAAAGCAATAAGTTTCCCTTATCAGACAGGTTGGGTTAGGACAATGGCCAGGAGCACGAGCTTTAAGTTTCGCTCTCCAGATTCTGGATCTAAGTGAGATAGAATGACCATCCAAAAGTGGCAAAAAATGGAAAGAATCAGAGGTTGAGCGAATATGGGAAGGGAGTGCATAAAATCAGACCCTAAATACATGACTCCAATCATCAAGTCCCAAGGAGGGAGAAGGGCTAAGTACCAAAGGCAAGGTCAAACAATTAGATTATAGGGTGATACTTAAAAAATAAAATGAGGGACCCCTGGGTGGCTCAGTGGTTGAGCAACTGCCTCTGGCTCAGGTCATGATCCTGGGGTCCTTGGTTCCAGTCCCCATCAGGCTCCCCATAGGGAGCCTACTTCTCCCTCTGCCTGTGTTTCTGCTTCTCTCTGTGTGTCTCTCATGAATAAATAAATAAAGTCTTCAAAAAATAAAAAAAATAAAATGAGGATGGTATCAAACCCAACTGCTTCAAATATGGCTAAAGGCTTTCAAGCTCATTTTTTCCATTGCCTTATGATCTATTTTAAGTGATTAAGCTGCATTAAATGGAACAAGTTTTGTTATGTTTTCTTCCCGGGTATTTGTTTTTTGTTGGAATCACTATAATGCAGTGCCATCCATGATGGAAAAAAAAAAAAAGACTTGTATTTTCTGAGGTGCTGCCTAGAGTCAAACCCACAAAATGGTAGCCACCTCCACCCCAACCACGTTTGAAATAAGTGCTTGCTACCCTGCTCTCTATCTCTAGCTGGCTCATGACCTAGGATGGAGGACTGCCCTTCCCCCAGGTCGCCCCACACTCCTCCTCATCCAACCCCATTTATGGAATTAGTAAGAAATAACTCTTGTGACTTTACTTTCTTTCCGTGGATATATTGAAACTGTTCCTTCAATCAAAAGGAACCCAGGGCTTTTCACTTTCCTAAAGTGGAAGTTTGGATGCAGCGAAGCCACCTGCCAACCCCCTGTGGGTGGCTTGTGCCTCCTAAATCAGCTGGCCATCATATATGTTCTTTTTTTTTTTTTTAAGATTCTTTTATTTGAGAGACACAGAGAGAGAGAGAGAGCATGCATGAGCATGAGGGAGGGGCAGATGGAGGCAGAGAAGCAGACTCTCCTCCCCACTGAGCAGGGAGTCCCATGCCAGGCTCAATCCCAGGACCCCGGGATCACAACCTGGGCCAAAGGTAGACGTTGACTGACTGAGATACCCACGTGCTCCTTTTCTTTTATTTCTTTAAGATTTTTCACTATAATCTGAATATTCCCAATTCAGTACATCAGCTCTGGCAAGCCAACACACCAGGGTGCTAGAGGTATATCCTATATAGACCTACCTGAGGAGCCTTTAACAAAGACAAATACCTGGACCCTATTTCCAGAGATTTTACTTCAGCAGACATAAAATCTGCCTTTTACTTAATAAACTCTTTTTAAATGTGTAAATTTTCACAAATTCTTGGTGCCATTTTCCCATCAGCTATACCTAGAAAAAATGGTGTCATGAGTAAAGGTATAAACTTTGAGATCCGATTATCTTTGAACTTTAACTTCATCACCTATTACATGTATGACTGGACCTTTCTAAATCTGATTTTCATTAACTATGAAATAGGTTTAATAATAACTGCTTCATTATTTTAATGATGAAGTTAGATGACATACATGTATATGGCATGGAATATGGCTATGTCTATCTATGCTATTTTATAGATAACTATGAACATAGGTGAATCAGCCTTGCTTAACAAAAAATAAATAGAAAAAGAAGACAAATGCAGGATGTAAATGCTTAACCACCCTAAACCTATATCCTGAGTTTGTGTGATTCCTTCTCAGTATTCCTTCTAGGTGTCATTTATCATATCCCACCACCTGTAGGATTTCTTATAAACTAGATTTTAAATCTAAAGTCTTAATTAGACTATGTTCAACATGTTTGAGAACACTAGGAATTTAACAATATAGGGAAAAACATTTTAATCATTGATCCTATGTGTTCATTAGCAGTAGGCATTATGAAGTACCTATTTATGATTTTATTAGAAATCCCACCATCGACAATTACCTTGCGTCCACCTTCCAGCAAAACCTGATTAATCTCTAATGCAAAACAATAATAGAATTTAATAACTCCAAGAAAAGATTACAAATTCCATAGCATCATAGAATATTCATCTAACACTTTTTCTTTCCTGTGTTTCCTTGTATTTGAAGTGAAAGGAAAATGAATATGGTCTTAAGATTCATGGTAGGGGGTTCGGTTGATGTAAATATGAAGTCTCAGAAAAATTAGTGTAAGCAATTAAGTGGGTGTGGCATCTCCTTGTTATCCATATACAAAGTAAATTGTTACTTTTGTGTATGTATATCAGCTTGTTTCAGCCAAACCATGGGGATGTGAACAATAATTTCTTAAGTTGACATCCATTTTTATAATTTTACATTTGCTGAGTCTGTAAATATGGAATCAATTTCCTTAAATATTTGGTCAATTTAGTGAGAAAAGTGATATTAAAAAGAAATAATTTAAGAATAGTTTGAAATCCTGTGAAAGAGTGATTTTCAAAGTAGTATAAAGGCCCATAGGTGAACTTCAAATGCTCTCCTGATAAACCTTCAACTGGATAAATAAACATATTTTTCCATTTTTACTGGAAAATTATGCATAATTCTACAGTCATTCATTCTTCATATTACAAAGATCTACCTACTTGTGAAATAAATAGTTAATGGTTGCTAAAATATAATATTCTTAAGGTAACATAGCCAGTTAAGTGCTTATAATTGTTTGTGTGTTTTAAATAATATAAAGTCCTCTATATAACTTATGTTATCTTGCAACTAATATAAGTTTAATAAAATTAGTAGGTTATTGTTGTTTATATTGCATTTTTTACATATAATTATATATTTGAGTTCAAGTTTTCTAATGGTATATATGTTAAACAATTCATGTATATTCCTCCCTGAGTTATTTTTCTACTGACACAAGGGTATACATAGGAAAGATAAGTCTTTTGACTTTGAGAATTGACAGACTGGAATCAGGGTATCTTGGGTTTTTTTTTCTAGACCTGCCTGTACCTCTCTACAGTAGTGTGAGCCATTGGGCAAATAGCTTTAATGTTCCCCCACTAGGAGTCAAAATTTTTTCACCTGTAATTTGAGGGAATTGAACTGAATGAACTTTGTTTATTGCAGATGTATATTTCTGTGACACTACAGATTCATACAAGATGTGTCAGGTGAAAAAAAAAAATATTGAGATAGCTAATTAGATCAGCCTAATGAGAAATGAAGTAACATCAGTAATGTGTTGTTTTCACAGTTGTGACATTGCTGCCATAAGCTGTTTCTCCCTTTTAATAAAACTACTTGATTTCGAGTTCCTGGAAAGACAGCAATACTGTGTCTGATTGAAAAAGATATCCCAAGTATAAATCCTGAAAGCTAGTGAACAAATATGGAGAGGAAACATGTAAGTACAAATGGAAATATCAAACAAAAACAAAAAAAAAAACTTACTGGCAAGCAAATGTGGCATTTTTCAATTCTCATCAAAATATTATGAACATTAGTAGACATTTTGGCAACAGTTTAATGCCATGCATCTCAAAATGGGGCAACGTCCCCAGAAGGAACATTAAGTTACAATATGGAGTATCATCTGGGAACATCAGATTTCCAATGATTCTGTGATGAAATTTTGGATTTCTGTACTTCTAAAATTAAATAGGAATTGAAATTGGTCAAGCTTTCTTTTCCTTTTCCTTTTTTTTTTTTGGAAGATGGGGGTATGATAGGGCAGATGTCTGTATATGTCATGAGTAATGGCAAATTTTGGTACTTTTATGCCTTTGGGGAATCTATTGGTGGAGCTAATGTCTCATAGAAAAGATAATGTTCCTTAACACATTTCAGAGGCTCATCTAGCTTGTCACTTTACTAACCTGTGAATTATTAATTTTTTATTATATAAAATCTACTGCTCCTCAGAAACCAATTTATTTTCCTGCTGAACAAATGCTAGATTGAATACTGGCTTATAGAGATGGGACTAACTATAATTCCATCTCTCAATGTAGCAAATTCCTTGATAAAATAAAAATAATATAAGTCCTAGGAGTTAATTTATTTCTTATTTTTGTAATATTCTTCATTTAACCATTTGTATGGCAATATGTCTTAAATTCTAATTTCAGTTAGAAACATTGAAAGGCAAAGAGAAGAGAAGACAGAAAGATGGTAGTGTAAGTTGGAAGCCAGTGTAAAAGATGAAAAAAAGAGATGTGCCTGTATGGCTCAATTTGGTTAAGGGTCTGACTCTTGGTTTTGGCTCAGGTCATGATCTCAGGGTTCTGAGATTGAGCCCTGGTTGGGAGTCTGTCCTCAGTGAGACGTCTGCTTGAGATTCTATCTCCCTTTGCCCCTTCCCCTGATCTTTCTCTCTAGAATAAATAGCAAATAATAAATCTTAAAAAAAAAAAAAAAAGAAAAAAAGAAAGAAAACAAAACAAGAAAATGTTGGACCTGAAACCATTTAGAATTTTGATAGGAATGGCATTGTCCCTTAGGCTCTGCACAGTGAATTGACAATGAAATGTTGGTGTCCACCAGAGATAAGTCCATACTAAGTCTAACTATCATTCCAAAAGCTTTGGATATATCTGTTGACTCATTTTTGTTGTTGTTGTTGACTCATTTTAAAGATGGATTTTATATTTGAGAAGATTTAAGTAAGTCTAAATCTTGCAAATTTTTGTGATCTCTCCTACAGCGACATTTAAGAATCACACATACACATTTTGAATAAAAATTATTAGAATTGTTTTGCAGCTGAAATGAGAATTTTTGGCTAGGGACAAGGCAAAGATATTAAAACTAACATATAAACATGGATCTTTTTTAATATCACTTTCTGAATTATCAATAAGATGAAACTTAAGTCATAGGAGAAAATTTGGTGACTCTTGAGGATTTGTGAATAGGCACAAACATTTTTTGACTCAAGAGGAAGCATATGTGGTTTTGATAAGTTGTACTTATCACAGAACACTATAACTGGCATATTTTTATGTGCATGAAAGTCATTTTGTACAATTGGTGGAAAGATTGGATTTAATTTATTGATCTTATATTTGAATGAAATAGAGTCATTCATTTTTATTGGTCAAAATGAAGAGACCTATGAAGATATGTTCATTTTCTAGTATTTCATAATAAAATAATTGGTAAAGAATTTTTCAAGTATATATTATCAATATTGTGCATTATACCATCTAGAAAAAACACATGTACACCTACACCATAATATACAAAAGTAGTGAAGTAGCAGGTTGAATCAATGGAACTACACAGTTTGAAGACAGTCATTCTATCATTCATAAGTACTTTGTCTCAAAAATCTTTCTTTTTCTATTTTCTCAATGTGCTCAATGGAATGGAAACAATGATAAAGTTATAAAAAGAAATCAGAAGTTTGTTATAGAGAATAAACAGATGGTTACCAGAGGGGATGTGGGTGGCCAGATGGGTAAATTGGTGAAGGGGATTAACAATATACTTACCTTGATGAGCACTGAGTAATACGGGGAACAGTTGAATTACTGTATTATACACCTGAGATTAGTAAAACACTGTATGTTAACTATACTGGAACTTAAAAAAAAAAAAAAAAGAAAAAAATCCAGAGTTTGTATATTTTTATTTTAGGCTAATTTGTAATAAATAGGAGGCTTACTCTGTTAACCAAATATGCCTTTAGTGAGGGAGACAGACTGAGTTTTTGAGATCAAGTTTCAACTGTTAATTTTCTTAAGAAAAAAAATTCACTGTAGTATGTAAATATCTGGATTAAATAAACACATACTCATATTAATAATGATACAGAGTGGCTTACAGAGTCACTGTAAGATATTTTCCCCCAAGTCTGGATAATCTTGAGCCAAATCAACATGGCAAATCTGCAAATTTTAGGAACTCTATGGAAAAGAGTTATACATTTTTGAGAGCTGGATAAAAGGAAAAATATTTTGTTAAGAGCTTGCTATGTGTCAGGCTCTGCAATAGACATTAGAAATAAATAAGATACAATTGATATCAATTTAATATGAGAAATAAGCAGGTTTCTTCTATTTAATATGAGAAAATACTTTTAAATTAATATATTCATATAACAAAATTTTTAAATATTTAGATTTTTAATGTAGTACAATCATTATGATGAACTAGTTATAAACCCAAGCAAAGCAGAGCTGCTGGCTACAAGCTCTGTCTGCAGAAATGACTCAATAAAATCTTCAAAGAAGGAAAAAAAAAAAAAGCTTCAAAGAAGCAATTATAAGGAGTTGATTTTGAAGGCTCTGTTGAACTACACCAGGAAGATGCAGAGGAGCATGTTTTATATAACTGAATCAACAAAGCCATGAAACAGCCAAGTAATTTTAGGCAGTGCAAGTCACTACTACCATTATTATTATTAATTATTATAGATTAGTGTGCTTAGAAATAGAAGCTAAGTAGACTTTTAGGAATTGAGTCTGAAAAACCAGAAAGATAGTCTAAGTATCTTTGACACACCAAACCAGCTGAAACCCTAAATATGATGGGAAACCACTGACTGGTTGTAAGAAAGGAATAACATAATTAGATTTGCATTTTAGAAAGATGATTTTGTCAGTATTTAGAAGAGCCAACTCCGGTAGGAGCTTGTTCCAATCATCCAGTTAAGTCCTTCTGTGCACTACTTCATTAGCCTTAAAGACTACAATGGGTTAATTTACCACCATCACTATGTCAATAGACTGGTACCATAAAAAATAACAATAATAATAATAATCTTAAGGACTCTTTTACATGGTTGAACTTTACTACAATGGCTCATGGAAAAAGATGCATTGCTTGACTTGCATTTTTCAAGTCTCCAGTTACCTGTACAAGATATAAATCATATGGCATCAGCTTAGATGAGTTAATAACAAAAAGTGCTTTACAATATTAAGAATAGGTGTACGTGGGTGGCTCAGTGGTTGAGCATCTGCCTTTGGCTCAGGGCGTGACCCTGGGGTCCTGGGATTGAGTCATACATACATAAATACTTCTCCCTCTGCTTGTGTCTCTACCTCTTTCTATGTCTCTTATGAATAAATAAATAAAATCTTTAAAAAATATTATTAAGAACAAATATTGGGAGTCTGGTATGATAAACGCAGTATGTATCAGTCTTTATTTTTCTGTTTTAGAGTCTTGTTTGAGAAGTTAAAGGGATCAATATATTACACAACCCCACCCTAGGCAATCTTTTGCATCCCATCTGCCAATCCAAATGTTAACTTGCAGAAACAACAGTAGAATGGCCCTCTGAGTAGCCAAACTATAGAAGTGGTTTTTCATCAAAACACAAGCTATTACTATATGATGCAGTTGACATCTGGCATTCAGTCTAGAAAAGCAAGGCTCTGAAAAGGGAGAAGAAAGAATAAAAAAGAGGGAGAATTGAATAAACACAATAAAAGATATTCAGAATTTCAGAATATTAGCTATCAGTGTTTCTAAAAATAAAACCATTGTAAACTAAGTGAGTTGTTAGCCCAAGAGAGAGCTGGTGAAGGCTGCACAGAGGCATGGTCTATACAAACAATCCATTTTCAGGTCCTTTGAACCCTGAACTGAGCATAAAGCTGTAACAAATGCTGTATTTTATTTTTTTTTAAATAAGATAGAGAGTGTGTGAGTTCGGAGGGGGTGGGCAGGGGGAGAGGGAGAGAGAATCTTAAGCAGGCTCTGCACTCAGTGGAGCTGTGTATACTGTGTTGAGCCCAACACAGGGCTCCATCTCATGACCCTGAGATTACGACCTGAGCTGATATCAGGAGTTGGTTGCTTAACTGACTGAGCCACCCAGGCCCCCCAACAAATGCTCAAATAATCTTAAGTGGTGGGTAGTGTTATGGTTATAGAGGGCAAGCTACCCTGGCCCTACTCATGGTCACAGCTGCTCCCTGTCCCTTCCACTGAAAGCAAATAACTTACATATTCCCAGAAGATGGGTGTCTGACTCGACTCCACCTAAGAATTCTGGAACAACATGGGGGCAGGGAGCAGATGGCTCATCTCAAAGCAGGTGTGAGCCAAGAACCAAACTGAAAAATTACTTAAATTACTGATTTTCAGTATCTTGGAAATGATTAAATATAATGGGAAAAAAAATCAATGAAAAGACTTGCACTGTAGTTCTAAATCTGATCTGCTACCCTCTAAATTAATATCTCTGAGAAAGAGAGAGATACTTGTACATCATATTTTTTGTGGAAAAAAATATACCTGTAAAACTTAATTAACTTAGTTGATTTTAGCTCAAGAATTTCTCTCTGCATGTATATTTTAGAAACTAAAAACATGCAAGGATATAATAATTATAATTAAATGATATAATTTTATTATCTTTAATGTAATGTTGAATCTCAGTTTTAAAAATTAATAAATATATTTGCTAATTATCTTAGGTAAATTCTGATATAAAATAAAGGATCCACAATAAAGCCCCAAAAGCCCTCTAAAAAGCATAATTGAAAATCTATCAATGCCTCACTGAACTTTGAATTTTCTTCATATTAGTTTCACAATCCATGAAATATTAGGAGCATTAATTAATTCATTCATTTATATGCTTCTTCATTCACTCAGTCACTTGCCAAATTCTTGAGCTCACCATGTGCTGTGACCGATACAAAACTGAATAATATGTTTTCTTTGATGAAAAGCACATTGGCAATTCTGACAAAAGAAAGCTGATAGCAAAAAAGCAGAAACAAAAAAATTAAAATTAGGAACAGGACATAAAGAATGTAGCAAACCGAGAGTATTTAATGCAAGGACAAAAAAGGTATTCACATGTCAATACATTGACAGGGTAAACTTTCATATAAAAGTTGTTCAAGGGATCCCTGGGTGGCGCAGCGGTTTGGCGCCTGCCTTTGGCCCAGGGCGCGATCCTGGAGACCCGGGATCGATTCCCACATCGGGCTCCCGGTGCATGGAGCCTGCTTCTTCCTCTGCCTGTGTCTCTGCCTCTCTCTCTCTCTGTGACTATCATAAATAAATAAAAATTAAAAAATAAAAAATAAAAAAAATAAAAGTTGTTCAAACAGTTGTTAGCCTTGCATCAACTTAAAATAAATGTGTAAGGGGGGATAGCATTTAATTAGAGTCTACTAGCACAGAATTATTATTCCCAATTTACTGGGTTTCAAAGAGGTTAAATAATCTGGCTGAAGTCTCAAAACTACAAAGGATGGTCAACTAGTATGAAAAAAACAATTTTTCTAATTTCAAAGCCTCTATCCCTTGGGCACTATGGATTTTTTTTTAAAAAAAGGAAACAAGAAATTGTTTGCTGCTTGCCATTATCAGAAGAATGCACTATGGAGAACACCTTTCCCTCTGGCACTGCCAGATAAAAGGCAACTACCATGTTGGTTAATGATGTCAATACTAACAAGGATTTTTTAAATGTCTTCAGGTTTAATGCTTGTCATTCTGAACCCTTATGCTTCTGTTACCCCTATGAGTCCAATGTGAAAAGTTTCACTTAATTTCCAACTGGACTTCCATCCTGAAATCTGACCTCCTTTCCTGTGTCTCACCTTTTAGTTTTCCAATAATTTTAGATCATGAAAACTTTGCAAAAATAGAGTGAGAGTCCTGCAAACACTTCACGGAGTTTGCCCTAATATTACCATTTATACAACTGTAGTGCAATTACCAAAATCAGGAAAGTAATGTTGGTACAGTACTGCTCACTACTGAACTACAGATCTTATTCAAAATTCCCTCGTCTTTCCAATAATTCCTTTCTTTGTAGCTTCAGAATCCCACTCTGCGTGTAGTTTTTATGTCTCTTTAGTCTACTCCAGTCCACGACAGTCTCTGCTTTCCTTGTCGTTCACCAATGACCTTGATGCTTTTGAAGAGTACTGGTCAATTATATTTATAGAATTTGTTCCACAATTTGGGTGTGTCTGATGGCATATTCATGATTAGATTTGCATTACATAGTTGAGCAGGAATACCAAAGATACAAAGTTTTGTCTTCCTCAGTACACCATATCAGATATCTTACTCCTCAAGATGTCAAACTTGATCATTTAGTATCAAGTATTTGGTATACCAAGGTATTTTTTTTTTCTGGGTTCCTCCCCTGAAAGCTTCTATTTTCCCTTTTTTATTAATAAATATCTCAAGAGGGGCACCCGGGTGACTCAGTGGGTTAGGCATCTGCCTTTTGCTTGGGTAATGGTCCTAGGGTTCTGGGATCAAGCCTCGCATGGAGCTTTCTGCTCAGCAAGGAGTCTGCTTCTCCCTCTCCCTCTGCTTCTCTCTCTGCTTGTGCTTGTGCTCTCTCTCTCTCTCTCTTTCTGTCAAATAAATAAATAGAATCTTAAAAATAAATAAATTAATTAATTAATTAAAAGATATATATATCTTGGGAGAAAATCTCAAAAATAAATAAATATATATATAAATATCTTGGAAGAAGGCTAATATCTTTGAGACTGCAAATTTTCTACTTTTTCCTCAAAATCTCTATCTCTTAGCACATGAATGACATTGGAGAGGTTAAATTTGCCACCTCAGTTTTTACATATTTAAACTAGAGATAATAATTGTCTCTATTACAGAGTTTTTAAGTATTAAATAAAGCATCTCATACAAAGAGCTTAGAAAAATGACTAGCATAGACTAAGCACTCACTAAATATTTTTCTATTAAATGTCAATGTTGAGTAATCTGAAGGATAAAAAAGAGTTAAAAAAAATAAAATAGCAGAAAAACCCAATAGGCCTAGGAATCATGTCACGTTTGAAAGACCGAAAGAAAGCTGGAAATAGAACAGAGAGAAAAGCATTCCGAGATGCATCCGCAGAGTATGGAAAGGCCTTATAGTTGTGCTTTCTCTTAAGGCATTATCTTATTCTAAACAAATATAAAAGATCCTAAGGACGGCCTTTTAACATTTAAAAAAAAATATTTTATTTATTTATTTGAGAGAGAGAGAGCATGAGCAGAAGAGAGGGTCAAAGGGAGAGGGAGAAGCAGACTCTCCACTGAGCAGAGAGCTGGACTCAGCCGATCCCAGGACCCCAAGACCATGACCTGAGACAAAGGCAGATGCTTAACCGACTGAGCCACCCATTTACCCCAGACATTTAACAATCTTAAAACCAAGCAGTAATATACTCAGATACTTAGTTTAAAAATATTCAGTTTGTAATCTGAGTAATAATTTGGAGGTACAAAAGAAGACCTGGTGAGATCATTTAGGACATCAAAATGTTGGCTATTGGGGGTACCTGGGGGCTCAATCAGTTAAGCACCTGACTTGATTTCTTGGCTCAGGTCATGATCTCAGGGTCTTGAGCTCAAGCCCGGCACAGGGCTCATGCTTGGCATGGAGTCTGCTTGAGATTCTCCTTTTCCCTCTAACCTCCTCTGCTCTCTCTCTCTTTCAAATAAATAAATAAATAAATATTTTTTTTAAAATGTTGGATGTTGGACAATAGAGATAAAGAAATATAAAAGAAATATAAAACAGAACCAGCTATCTTCCTTTATAATGTGCTCCTCTCTGTCTGCATTTCCTCCTTTACAAGAAAGTACCAGCCATTTGCCAAAACCGGACAACAGGATGTTACGCTAGTATAACTCTCTCTGAATATAGAATGTGAGATGCCAGATTTTTCCCGTTTTACCTTCATAGCAATCCCATGGCATAGTGCTTTTATTATATGGATTCTACAAACAAGGAAACTGAAGTTCAAAAAGGTTAAGTCATCCAATACAGTCCAGACCAAATCAATTTAATCAATCACTAAATCTTGTTAATTCTGTATCCTATGTCTTTTTTCTTTCTCTCTCCCTCTCCTTTTTCTTTCCTTTCTTTCCTTTTCTTTTTTCTTTCTTCTTTCTTTCTTTCTTTCTTTCTTTCTTTCTTTCTTTCTTTCTTTCTTTCTTTCTTTCTTTCTCTCTCTCTCTTTCCTTCCTTCCTTCCTTCCTTCCTTCCTTCCTTCCTTCCTCCCTCCCTCCCTCCCTCCCTCCCTCCCTCCCTCCCTCTCTCTCTCTCTCTCTCTCTTCTTTCTTTCTTTCTTTCTTTCTTTCTTTCTTTCTTTCTTTCTTTCTTTCTTTCTTTCTTTCTTTCTTTCTCTTTCTAGAGATAGCAAGTGCAAGGGGAGGGACAGAGGGAGAGAAAGAATCTCAAGCAGGTTCCACATCCAGTGCAGAACCTGATTCAGGGCTCAATCTCACACCCTGAGACCATGACCTGAGCTAAAACCAAGAGTCAGTTGCTTAACCAGCTGACCCACCCGGGTGCCCCTATATCCTCAGGATTTCTTAAATACTGTCTCCTTCCCTTCATCTCCATTGTCACTAGCTTGGCTCAGATTTCTCCAATATACCTGCCAATTCCTTCTAACTTAATTACTCCCAGTATTGCCCCTCTTCAACCCACTGTACATTGGAAACCAGAGTCATTGCCCTAAAGATCAAATCTGGGTATTTTCCTCCTCTGCTTAGAGCCTCTTGCTTTTCCATGCCACACAGGACAAAGAGCAAACCCCCTGGTCTGGTGGACTCACGTCCTCCCCACCTTTGTCCACCAGCAACCTCTCCCCTACTTTTCCTTCCATCCCCTTTCATCTCCCTTTATCACTGTGCATCAACCAATGGCAGTAACTTGTAATTCCTCCAAATGCATGGTACTCCCAGCTGCTGGTATTTGTGCATATCAGTAACTCTGTTCCTAATACTTCCTCATCCCATTTCTGCACTTAGGCAAATAGTTTTGTTGGCCCAGGTTTAGTGATGATTCTTCCTCTCCTAGGAAACTTCCATTCCTCAAAATACTTAGGTGACCCTATACACCTTGTACTTACGCCTATCACTGCGCCTAATACCACATACTCCCTATATATGCTTCTAGGAATCCTATTCTGCTTCCTCTAAACAGTAACTTTTTAAATACCAGATTAGCATCTATCTTGTTCATCATTGTTTTATTAACACCTTGTGCAATGTACATCCCATGATAGGTGCTGAGTATATAGCTATAAATAACTGGTTCCAATTCAACAAGTAGGTGGCTGAATGAGTAAATTAAATGATAAATATACACACAAAATAATCTCACTGTTAATTTTTCAATAACAGTATAAAATAGCAAACAGCGAAGTTATGGAAATTTCAGAAACGTTTGTTAATATAATATATACATTTCTACATGTGTAAACAAATAAGTTGCAAAACTCAGTTAAATACATATTTGCCTATCTGAAATAAGATGTGCTTTTCTATTTCTCACCCCAATCCAGTTCGTGAATATCTATATAATGATAACCACCATTAAGATATTTTGCTAATCTCCAATATTACGTAGGTCTTCAATTGTTCTTTTATGCTAACGATTTAGGGAATGACTTTCCGTTAGCTCCAAATTCATGGCCTACTATTTTTATTGGATTCCCCTTTCCATGCACAAGAACTAGAGCATAATCAATCATGGTTACTGATCTTTAGCCCCAGCATTCCATAATTCGGTTGCTAAAAACGCTTTTATTCCCCTGGAACAGGTAGATTATGAGTGTGTTCCTTGGCTCATTGGACATGAGCATGTAATGACATGAACAAGAGGGGTAACATGGAGAGACAGCAGGTTTGGCATTAGAAGTGGCAGCATCAGGAGTCTCAGCAGGGGTGACAGCAATTCGAGACACCTCACAAGCATCATGTCATGAGTCCAACCTGTTCAGGTCTCTCCTGCCTAGGAAGGCTGGTTCTTGATTAATATCAAGTCAAGTGTTTTGTCCTTGTAAGGTTTTACTTAGTAAGCCTGAGGTTAGAGATGAGTTTCCCTTTTATCTGTGAATATTTTATCTTTCCTTTATAGATAGAGGGACTTTGCCCCCCACAAGTGAATTCTGGTATGCTAAATCTCTTCTGATTTAACAGTTGTCTATTAAAAAGGATTAGATGACCAAGATAAATGAAATTATAGATGAAGATAAAATAATTTATGTTCAGCATCCATACCTAAGAGTGAAATTGAGTTCCTCTTCTATAGAGGGTTTTTAACACACAAAGAATTTTAATCTGTCACTGAAGCCGGGTGGAGCATGTCCCTAAATCATGATCCTGATAGGGTAAGTAGCTGTTGTGTGATATGCATGAGCAGAAGTCCTGCAAGTCGGGATATAGGTTTGTTGCTAATGTCACCTGTGCCTGTGTGACCTTAACCAACTCACTCAAGTGCTTTGAGCCTTGATCGCCTTGGCGGTAATCAACTATGCTCCTGTTGCCAGTAACAGACAGACTCAGTTTCTCGACTACTCTCTTTTATTTCTCTCAAACAAACTTGTGATGGGAGTTTATTTTAAGGTTATTGGTGAAATGTCATGATATAGGAAACTGTTAGCCGTTTTATAATAACCCAGGTTCTGGAGTTTCAAGACTAGAATGAGATAGCTGAGAGAGAAAAATAATTAAACATCATATAGGATAAAACAAGTATTCTTATTACCAATACCTATTTTTAATATTGTCAAGATATGACAAGACAGGTTTATCACCACACAACGTGGACCATCCCCGTTAGACATAGTTTTGCACCAAGCCATCGCAAAGGCTATTGGCTTTTATTATCATCTTGTCTAAACAGGTTACCTTTGATTCACAAACCTATTTTTTCTATTATCAGTTGTGGCCAGAACAGTAGCTTCAAATTCATTAGTTGAACATGATAAGTCATTATTATTTGTTCAGAAAAAAAAAAAAAAAAAAATTGGGGGGGGCTATTTCTTCAGAAGAGGACTTCATTTTTCTTTTGATAAAGGTACCAAACTCACGGGTTTGCCATGAAGATTTTTATATATATATATATATATATATATATATATATATATATATACACATATATATATATTAAGATTTTATTTATTTATTCATGAGATACACAGAGAGAGAGAGAGAGGCAGAGACATAGGCAGAGGGAGAAGCAGGCTCCATGCAGGGAGCCCCATGCGGGACACGATCCCAGGTCTCCAGGATCACGTCCTGGGTAGAAGGCAGGTGCTAAACCGCTGAGCCACCTGGGCTGCCCAAGATTTATATATTTTTTTATATATTTTTGTATATACATTTATATATGTATTATATATATTTATATATACACATAATGTTTATATATATAATTTATGTGTATAGTTTATTCATATAACATACATATATAATGTATATACACTTAATTATAAAATATTAGGTAAAATGTGAGTGATTATTGCATCATGATAAGCAAGAGGTTTTTAAGAGTTTTACATGTTTTCTAAGGTATTATCAGCTATAGGCAAAGAATGCCATTTAATGGATGAAAATAGGGGATCCCTGGGTGGCGCAGAGGTTTGGCGCCTGCCTTTGGCCCAGGGCACGATCCTGGAGACCCGGGATCGAATCCCACGTCAGGCTCCCGGTGCATGGAGCCTGCTTCTCCCTCTGCCTGTGTCTCTGCGCCTGTCTCTCTCTCTCTCTATGTGACTATCATAAATAAATAAAAATTAAAAAAAAAATTAAAAAAAAAATAATGGATGAAAATATACTTGATTTTAATTATTATGGTCCCAGTCAGAGTCATGTTTTAAATAAAAAAAGCCTTTATGGAAATGCATCATGTGATGTTATTTGCCCAAGATAGTCAATCCTCATTATTCACAATTTCTGTATTTGCAAATTCATCCACTCCCTAAGAGTTATGTGGAACCCCCCAATGAACACACGCGATACTTTAAGTCACTCTCAAGCATGCACAGAGTAAGGGGACTTTTGAGTTGCCTCTGGTGGGGGTGGGGGTGCATTTCCAGCTGAGGTCCACACTCCACACTCTGGCTTCAGCCCTCGTACTGTACACGTGTGTCCTTCTGGCAGTTTATTTATTGCCACATGTTTTGCTTGTTTGTGCTTTCTATTGGTAATTTTCTCAGACGATGTGGCCCTCCTGTGTAGTGCTGAAGTGCTTGCCAGTGTTCCTAAGCACAGGATGGCTGTGATGTGCCTTATGGGCAAAATACATAGATCAGATTTTGTTCAGGGATAAGTTACAATACCCGTGGCTCTAGGTTCAATGTTGATGAATCAGCTATACAGTAAATAAAGGTCTTTAAAGAGAAACACACACAAAATAAGGTTACATCTTGACTGGTTGATGAAAACGTGAGCCGAGCTTCCCAGGAACCTATCCCTGTGTTTTCTCTAGCATAAACGATTCCGCATTCACGGATTCAGTGCTTGCAGTGACTCTTAGAGATCATAACTCCCACAATCTTTTAAAATTGACTATATTGATTTCATTGGTTCTATGTCCCTGCGTGGCACAGAATGAGAGAGCAAGCAAGCGGTGATTTGTAGGATGAACTTGCCATCATGAACTAAGACGTAAGCTTCATTTACATGATGGCAATCATAGTAATAAGAAAAGGAAGGTTTTGGGGAGGGAAGAAGCAGAACAAGGTGGAATGTTGAGAGTGAGGGGTTCATCTTCCTCCTCGCTAACTGAGTTCCAGGTGAACTTTGTGTAGAACTCAGTCATTGAGCCCTGTTTTAAGTACTTACAGACGTAAGCATGTCTGTCTTACTGAAGAGACCTCAGATTTCTTTTTTTTTTTTTTTTTTTTTTTTTTTAATTTTTATTTATTTATGATAGTCACAGAGAGAGAGAGAGGCACAGAGACACAGGCAGAGGGAGAAGCAGGCTCCATGCACCGGGAGCCCGACGTGGGATTCGATCCCGGGTCTCCAGGATCGCGCCCTGGGCCAAAGGCAGGCGCCAAACCGCTGCGCCACCCAGGGATCCCAGACCTCAGATTTCTTAAGAGCAGAAACCACACCTGCTTTATGAAACCTGAGTATATACATCGCCACACCAAGACACAAGCAAAATCAGCATAATAATTAGAGTCATCATCCATAAAAGCAATGGCTCTTACTCTGCCTGCTAAATAATCCCTCCCGAGGGATTATTATTTCTGAGGCTCCTAGTGGATGTCACACTGAGCTCATTAACACTTCTGGCTCACTTGAGTTACCATGAGGCCTCATTTATTTATTGTTTGCTTGTTTGGCTTTGATCCTCTTTCCGGGTGTATCACACCATCTACTGACTCTGCTAAATTTTCAAACATCACTATGGATTCTTACTGACATATCCGACACCAATGCTGCTCTGTCTGCGCGGTACTCCCCCCACCCTGGGCACTGTGGATGAATTGGCCCAAACCCTCCGCCATGCTCTGTGTTCCATGTCCAGCTCTCTCCAGCCAGACACTATACCAATAGATAACTTCTAGGTGTCAGATTTGACTGGTGTTCTGTGCTGTTGTGGAAGTAGAGTACATCTCTGATTTTGCTTCTACATGCCATTAAAGGGACAACACAGAATTGCTTCTTGAATACCAGTCTTAAAAATTACTATTAAAAAAAAAAGTCTTTGCTTTTACTCATACTGCCCTCTCATTAGAGCTCAGCAAAAGTCTATGGGCTATTGATAGTGAAAGAACTAATTATCCATGCTAAAAAAAAAGAAGAAAGAAAGAAAGGAAAGAAAGAAAGAAAGAAAGAAAGAAAGAAAGAAAGAAAGAAAGAAAGAAAGAAGAAAGAAGAAAGAAAGAAAGAAAGAAAGAAAGAAAGAAAGAAAGAAGAAAGAAAGAAAGAAGAAAAGAAGAAAGAAAGAAAGAAAGAAAGAAAGAAAGAAAGAAAGAAAGAAAGAAAGAAAGAAAGAAAGAAAGAAAGAAAGAAAGAAAGAAAGAAAGAAAGAAAGAAAAAGAAAAAAATCAACCCTGGATTATGATATCTTGTTCCGGGTCCAAAATTACATGGTATTGCAGTTCAGAGTGTAGGTTCTCAGCGTTATCGACTGTATTTCAACACTGGTTCCACAACATAATTGTTGAGTGCTCTTTGGCAAGTACTCAATTTCCATGGGCCTCACTTTCCATATCCATATAAGATCAATATTATAATGGTACCACCAATGGTACCATTAAGTTGGCTACTGTGCATGCATGAGCAGCATTTAAAACAGGCATTATTAAGCACTGAATGGGTTTTAGTTATTTTTTTCCTTTAAGATAAGTTCTCACTTCAGACAAATCGATGTGAATTGGATTCACCCCATCAGTTTCCAGACATGTCCAGATATGTCTTAACACTAGGTTTGGACACACATATCTCTAATCTCTCAGTACCTAGCAGCTCACACATATTAAGTGCTCAGGAGACTTTTGTTGAATACATGGTAAGTACAGATAGAGGCATCAAGATGTGCAGAATGAGTCATTTGGTCATTAGGTCATTAATAAATACACAGTAGTGATTTTAGTAGCAGACAGGAGGGCGGTATCTCGCCTGGTAATAAGATAAGTGTTTTGTTGGTGCTCAATAAGCATTTTTTAGGGCTCCTGGGTATCTCAGTCAGTGAAGCATCTGATCTCAGGTCATGATCTCAGGGTCCTGGGATGGAGCTCCACCCCCCTTGGGGCTCAGCAGGGAGCCTGCTTCTCCCTCTGCTTCTACCCTTGCTCATGCTCTCTCTCTCTCTCAAATAGATAAATAAAATCTTTTTTTAAAAAGTTTCTTATGTGAAAAATATTATCCTCCACTTACTAATTCTTTATGCCATGCACTGCTTACCATGTTATCCCATTTAACCGTCCTCTGTAACATGTTCCTTTTACTATTCCTATTTTGTGGATGAAGAACTGAGTCAAAGAAAGAGGAAGTCATCTGTCCGAGACACTACAGCTAATATGGGGCAGTGAGCAGAATGACATGACGTTCTGACCATGAAAGCATGGTCTTAATTACATTTTTTTGTTCTTTCTTTTAAAAACAAATTGCATTCTTAACAAAAGGAAAAAGAAATGGACGTATGCGAATTTAACAAGGGTGTAGATGCTCTCGTGTCAACTTGTCTGAATTTGTCGCCAGTGCCCATACTAAATGATTATGTGCATCTACATAACTTTCTGTGCTCCAATTTCCTAACCTATCAAAAAGGGACAAACACGATATATATATATATATATATATAATCGTAGGTTGAAACACGATCTATATATCGTAGGTTGTTACGAGGAGTAAATGGGGAAAAAATGTACAGCACGAATTCAGTGCCTGGCATGTTGGAAGCAATTTACTAAATAGCTGCAATTATCATTATTTTCCTTGTGCTTGATTTTATTTTTACTTATATTTCTTATTTTAATAATTATTTGGTTAAAGACAAAGTGAAAAGATTAAATCACATCTATGATACATATTTATTTTAAATGTTACCCATTCGAACTAGTTCTAAAATAGTTGGATGGGTAAAAATGTAATCTTCAGTGTTTTGGAATGTGAACTTACTCTGAAACTTTTCATTATCTAATTATTTTAGAAAAAGGGAGGCTCTTTTCAACTCTTACGGACACAAGTGTAACAACAGAAGAAATACAGACATACTGCTCAGGTACTGTTTGCATTTGAAAGAGCTAAAAAAATAAAACAGATTCTTCCAAGAAACCTCTGTGTCAGAATAACAGCAAAACCCTAAGATGTCTTTTGTTACGGTCATGACTGTTCTTAAAACAGCACCTTGTATGCCTAAAACGCATTTTAGGAAACGGACTTAAAATATAAATATCTTTCCTCCTGGGAATTATACGGAACAAGAGAACATAATTATCTGTTGTTAAGTGCTTTGATCATTTCTCTGTACATTATAGACATCAACGAAGATGCCAACCTGCAGCAAATAATTCAAGATACTTTCTGGTTTTGAGCAGTAGGGTAATTGTTCCAAGATGTTCTGAATGTGGCCTGCAAAAATAAGCAGTTCTTTCATGGCAGATCATAATTATTTCTGGGCTACTACTGGGAAATTGTACCATAATTAATATGTTTTGAAAATATAAGTTCACATATACTTATAGAATTTCATATAAATAGATGTTCCCATTTAAATTCTAAATTCTAATTCTAAATTGAGAACTATTTGTTAAAAACTGCAAGTCCTTTTTAAGCCTGCAATTAAGAGTTCTCATTATACCTAATCATCAAGGTCTCCACAATCACACTCTTTTAAAATTTGTATATAAATATATATGTTTTCTTAGTGCTCTGTTCATATCATTAGTTGTCAGTTGTATTCAATATTTTTCTCCTGTTCCCCTTAGAGCACCTTGAAGAAAAGAGCCTGTCTTTTTTTTTTCTAAAACCTTTTCCCTTGTTCAGCATGTAAGGCGTGCAATAGCTATTGGAATGACATCAGCAATGTTACAATTAATTAATTTATGCACAATAGTAAATTTATGAAAATTGAGGAAACTATACTTTTTTATACTAAAGATTTTTCATATTACTATATCTATTTTTATATATAAAAATATATACATATTTATATATATTTAATCAACATGTAGTTACTAAAAGTAGGCATGTTTGGGAAACTGACATTGTCCTTTATCTTGGTCAAGGAACAGCTAGTCCTTCACATTACTGATCTGATAGTTTTAGTGATAAATATTCCAAACATATTTTCTAAAACATTTTTAACTTTTAAGGTATGGACAGCCTCCCTGGCAAGCAGCATGCTTTTCAGGGTGAATGAATATTTTGGGGACATGGGCAGCTAATTTAAAGTAGCAACAGGCAATATCAAGAAAGAGCAAAGCAAAGTAAGGGAATAAATTCTGGAATTGTGCTGGGTTTTCTATTTTGTATAAGGTAGTCAGGGAAGGCCTCTGTGAGGAGGTGATATTTAAGTGGAGCCCTGAATGAAGAGAAGAAAGGAAGAGAATCAGGTGAGTATCAGATTTCCTTGAGACATAGGCAGAGGGAGAAGCAGGCTCCATGCAGGGAGCCCGACGTGGGACTTGATCCTGAGACCCTGGGATCACACCCTAAGCCAAAGGCAGACAGATGCTCAACCACTGAGCCACCCAAGCGTCCCTTCTCTAAGATTTTAAAAGACGACTCTGATGGCTACCTGGAGACTGGACCAGATTAGAAGTAAAGAAACCTGGTTCTCATTGACGTAGACCATGCCAGACGTGAAGGCAGCTCAGACTCAGGTGATACTGGCCACAGTGAAGACAAGTGGTTTAATTCAATATATCCCTTGATTTTTCAAGACATGTGTGTTGGATTTTGATGAGAGTGAAAATAAAAAGAATCAAAGATGACTTTTAGTTTTGAACAACTGAATCAATGGGGAATGCTGAAATGGGGAGAAATAGAGTTGGTTTACACTAGAAAGTAGAGTTATGTGTTAAGATCATTGAGTAGAAATGTTTACGGGTGCTCAGTTGCACAGTTCTTGGTGGTAAGGTTCTCTAGCGTACCAGGCTATAAGCTTGATAATCAACTGTAATAAAACTGGATAGGATCACACAGAAGGAAGATCAAAATAGAGAAGAAAGGTGATTGCCGAGCTGAGCATGGGCTACTCCAGAATTTACAAATAAGAAGAGAGACTAACAAAAAAGAAGGATGAAGGATGAAGTAACAAAGGATGAAGAAGAAAAATACATCTGAGAGAGGCATATAGGTAAGCCAAGTGGAAAAGAGAATTTTAAGAACAGTGTCATCAAAATTATTGAATACTACTGAAAGATACAACAAAGATTAAGAATTGATCATTGAATTTGACAAATGGTTATTATTGATGATCTTGAAAATAATAAGTAGTAGTGGAAATTGCCATTGATCAGAACCAAATAGAAGGTGATCAAATAAATACAGAAAATACCAAATATCCCACTCATAGGTTTTATATAAAGGGAAATATGTAAATGGAATAAATTATACAGGAGGTATGTGGTCAATGCAGGTGTTTTGCTAAATTTTGTTTCCTGTGATTATGTGTTTTCTAAAATTGGGATTTGCTGGAAATTGGATTTTCTTTCATCAGCACCATGAATACAGGATTTTCCTTCTGCTCTACATGCTAACATCCTTAGAAATAGCTCGCTCTATACTTTGTCCCTGCCAGGCAATTTCTCTCATTATCACAACTTCTCTAATTCTTACATATATCTACCGAAAATCACCCTTAGCTGCCACCTCTGTGAAGAACCCTTTCATCATTCCAGCCATTGTAATCTCTCTAGTGGGTCAAGATGTGCTCTTTTTTGGTATTTTTTTTCTCTTTTTTACATATGGCATTTTATAATTATCTACTTGCTGACATATTCACCATTTATAGATCATAATTCTTTGAGCTTCAGAGTCAAATTTCCTGTGTTCGAGCTCTAGTTCAATATGATATTACCACTTGTGACGTCTTTGGCCAGTGTCTAATCCCTTCTAAACCTCAGTTTTCACATACACAGAATAAGGAAAATGATCATAAGCATATTCCAAACTTGTTTTGACAATTCCAAGACAAAGGCTTTGGCACAATTTAAATTTCAATAATGCTGACTTTTATTATTTTATATTCATGCTCTATTAAATTATTATATAACTTTAGTTCCCCAAATCCCTGGATAATGCTTTTTAGTCAACAAATGATAGTTGAATTGAACAAATGATAGTTAATTGAGAATTTGCCCTCATTTATTTAACAAGTATCATTTGAGTGTTTATATCTTCCACTCATTGTACTGGACGGTTGTTGTAAGTCAATGAATAACAACATGAGAAGAAAAAAAAAAAAAGGAACAACAACTGTGGCTTTGCTAGAGTATCAGCGACTTATGTATATTAAAGAATGGAATTGGGCACCTGGGTGGCTCAGTGTTTGAGCGACTACCTTTGGCCTAGGTCATGATCCTGGGGTCCTGGGATCGAGTCCCACATCGGGCTCCCTGCATGGAGTCTGCTTCTCCCTCTGCCTGTGTCTCTGCCTCTCTGTGTGTCTCTCATGAATAAATAAATAAAATCTTTAAAAAAAGAGGTAATCACTTATCTATAATTTCCAAACTTCATACATCAAATACTGGAAAGCCGATGCAAATCCTGATAGAACTAAAGTAGGTTTCTTTATGTAATTATTTATCCCACAACTGCAGGGTGCTAGAGTTGTATGTATGTGCAATATATAACCACGTTACCTTAGAACATTTGAAAAATCCTGAATTCTACATTATATCTGGCCCCAAGGATTGTAGTTGAGCGTGAACTTGTAGTATCTAGCCTTCAACTGAGTCCCTTTATCAGCAGCTGTTTTTCAAGAGAAATGCTTCTTAGAATGTTTGTTTCAATTTTTCCATTCTTTGAAATGTAGACACTTTGTATGTAGATACATAGCAAAGATTTTTGTGGCATGCGAAGCAACTGTCTGAGCTTTACTTTTGGCTTTTTTAAGCTTAGAAGTTGAAGTTAACGAAAATCATGGCATGTGTTTTAGAGTTCAGGAAGCTTTTAGAGAAGATTTTTATTAGAACAAAAATCATAAGCTGATTTATTCTGGACATTTGAGCAAGATTGTCCACAACAATATTCCTTTATGGGTCCACGTTTTAGAAAATAAATGTTCTTAATGCAAAACAAGCATTCTGGTGTAGAGTGGAATTGAGAAGGATTCCATACGGAAAAGATTTACTGCAGAAATTAGAGAACACCCATAGTGACAATGGCTGCTGTCCTAACCCAGCCACAATTTTTATTCACATAACTCAAGTTGTGAAGAAGGTCTTCCTTTTCCTCACAACACTAAAAAAGAGTTTGCCACCTGCGTCTCACCACATATCTGTAAATAACAGATTGCACCAATTATGTTAGTGTTCTGTTGCTGTGCATTAAAATAAAATGCAGCAGCGGGAAAGATTTATAGGCAAATTCCTCCTTTAGAATTCTAATGCTGATAAGCAGAGAGGTATGAATTATTAAACCGAAAAGAAGCTTTATAGAAAGGCTTGTAATCAAGCTTTGCTTGCACAAAACAAGAAACCTGTGACTAATTTCAAATAATGTTGTTTGCCTAACAAAATGGGACATTTAAAGGTCAGCTTTATAATGAAAATCTGATTTCAAGGAAAGGAAACACTGTTCCTTCAGTCTTATATTTCACTTAGAAGAGACATCATATCGAATCAAATAAAGCACAGTGTCACTGCTAGAAGTTAAATGTTACTGATGACAGTTTACAGTGACTTTAAATATATGCTGGGTAGTAACGGAAAGAAGCCTAAAGGTTAGAGCTTCAAATTGTAAGTTAAGGTAGCCAAAGTCAGGTAAATACCAGTTTTTATATTCACGTTGAGTTAAAAAATATAAACTTGCAGACAATTGTACTCTTACCTTAGTAGGATTATCCTGTCTTCAACTTTCTCCCAGGAAAAATAAAGCGAGGCAGTTATTTAAAATAATAGGGATAAAATAGGAATTCCGAGCAATGTGAGATTTCATAGCTCTGAACAGTACATTAGGCATATTTATTAGGGGAAAAAAAGTTCTTCTTTTTTATCAATGTGGCAACTTCTCTCTTATTTATTTATTTATTTATTTATTTATTATTTATTTATTTATTTTAATTCTCTTTTTAATTTAATAGGTGGAAAAAAGAATATGCATTACTTTTTTAAAAGAACTCATTTAAAAAATACCTTCCATTTCTGATTTCAGAAATAAAAGCAGAGATGTTACAACTGACACCACATATAAAGGATCATAATGGATCGCATATGCCCACAACTTGGACAATTATGGACACACAAATTGAACAACCCAGAGGAAATGAATAGATTCCTAGAAACATACAATCCTCCCAAACTGAATCCTGGTGAAATAGAAAAGTTGAACAGACCAATTACTAGGAAGCAGATTGGATCAGTAATCAAAAACCTCCCAACAAACAAAAGTCCAGGACCAGGTGGCCTCACTGGTGAATTATAACAAACATGCAAAGAATTATAAAATACCAATCCTTCTCAAACTCTTCCAAAAAATAGAAGGGGAGGAACTCTTCCAAACTCATTTTATGGGTCCAGCATTACCCTAAAACTAAAACCAGATGCGGATGCCACACAAAAGAGAAATACAGGCCAATGTCACTAATGAACATAGATGCAAAAGTCAGTGAGAGAAAGACATATACCCTATGATTTCACTCATATGTGGAATTTAAGAAACAAAACAAATGAGTAAAAAGAGACAAACCAAGCAAAAGACTCTTAACCAAAGAGAACAGACTGGTGGTTACCAGAAGGGAGGTGGGTGGGGGGAATGGGTGGAACAGGTGAAGGGGATTAAGAGTAAACCTAACACGATGAGCACTGATTAACGCATAGATTGTCGAATGTCTATATTGTACCTGAAATTAGTCAACACTGTACATTCACTATACTGGAATTAACATAAAAAATAAAAAAAAATGTCTTTCTTTCACACAGAATATACTCGTTCTTTTTTTTTTTAAGATTTTATTTATTTATTCATGAGAGACAGAGAGAGAGAGAGGCAGAGACATAGGCAGAGGGAGAAGCAGGCTCCCTGTGGGGAGCCAGATGCGGGACTCCATCTCCGGACCCCGGGGTCACGCCCTGAGCCCAAGGCAGACGCTCCACGGCTGAGCCACCCGGGTGTCCCTCGTTCTTTATCTTTAAATTTACAATCCAGCATTTTGGTTTGTTTACATTTGATATAAATTGATGTATTTAGATTTATAGTTAATACCTTTCTGCTTATTTTCTCACATATTCTTTCTTTTCTTTCCTTTTTCTACTGAAATATCATCATTTTCTCAACTATTAGGTCGTTTATTATGAGATAATTTCCTCTTTATTTAATGGTAATCCTAAAAATGTACAACATGCTTTCTTGACCTACTAGCTTCTCATATAAAGAAGTACTGTTATCACTTCCCAGACAATTTTATAACTTATTTTTGGAGAGAGAGAGAGAGAAATGTGTGTGCACGCGCGGAGGGAAGGGGGGGCGCAGAGGGAGACAGAGAATCTTAAGCAGGCTCCGTGTTCAATGGAGGGATGAAGCAGGGCTTGAACCTACCACCCTGAGATCATGACCTGAGCTGAAATCCAGACTCAGAGCCTTAATTGACTGAACCACTCAGGCGCCCCAATTTTATAATATTTTTTGAACACATACCTCTTTTTACTTCCTCCTGCCTTGGTGTCACTATTCTCATGCACTTCATTTCTACATTTATTTTGAACTCCGTAGCTCATTGCGATTACTGTTTTCTACAGCCAGTATTCATTTAGATTCACCATTAGTTACCCTTAGTTACCCCTACATTTACCACGTTTATCATTTGTGCTCTCTTCTTCTCTCCATTTCCACGAGTCAATCTGGCATAGCTCTTCTTATGTCTGAAGAATTCACATTAGTATTGCTTTTCGTTTGGGCTCTGTTGGTGATGAATTTTCTTCCTTCATTTTGTTGGCTAAAAACATTTCTGTTTGTCCTCACCTGCGAATGATATTTTTGCTTGGAATAGAATCCTAGGTAGGTAGTTCTTTCCCATCTGCTTTTCAACCGTACAGTTTTTCCCTTTTTGATAATTGGTAAGCTAATCACCATGTTGTTGCCCATTCAAAGATAATGCACGCCCCCCCACCCCCACTGCTGTTTCTGAGATATTCTCTTTGTCTTTTATTCTTATCAGTTTTACTACAATGTGCATGGGTCTGGTTTTCTCTGTATTTGCCCTCAGTGGGATTCACTGTGCTTCTTGAATATGTGGCTTGTGGATTGATGTCTTTTATCAGTATAAAAACATGTCACAGCCATTATCTTTTTGAACATCAGTTCTCTCATCTTTCTCTTCTGGGAATTTTTTTTTTTTTTTTTTTGGTTAAGTTACATAGTTTTACAATATATTTTTTAAAATATTTTATTTATTTATCCATGAGAGACACAGAGAGAGGTAGAGACACAGGCAGAGGGAGAATCAGGCTTCCCTGCAGGGAGCCCGATGTAGGACTCGATCCCAGGACCCTGGTCATGCCCTGAGCCGAAGGCAGATGCTCAACCACTGAACCACCCGGGCATCCCTAGCTTTACAATTTCTTATATGTCTCTTGCACTTCTCTCCGAATCAGTGTTCTTTCTTTTTCTTTTTCTTTCTTTCTTTCTTTCTTTCTTTCTTTCTTTCTTTCTTTCTTTCTTTCTTTCTTTCTTTCTTCTTCTTTCTTTCTCTTTCTTTCTTCTTTCCTTCTTTCATTTTTTGTTTTGTTTTGTTTTCTTTCTCTGTGTTTCAGTCTGGATAGTTTTTACTAATATTTCAGTTCACCAGTCAGCTCTTCAGTTTTTCTAGTATGCTCCTAAACCCATACATAATTTCTTAATTTCAAAGTATTTATCTATACGTTCTATAATTACCACTTGATTTCTATATAAATATATTTGATTGATTTATATATAAAATATTATATGTGTATATATATCATATGTACATTATAAAGTATTATATATAATGTATATAAAATATTATATATAATGTATATATATACACATTATATATAATGTATATATATTATATATGTGTGTGTGTGTGTGTGTATATATATATATATATATATATATATATATATATATTCCAGTAATCTGGTGAAGTTCCCCATCTTGTCATTAATTTTCCTTGACATATTAATCATATGTATTTTAAAGTTAATGTTTGAAAGCTTCAGTAATCTGGGCCACCTTCAAACTGTTTCTGTTATCAATTGTTTTCCTTAGTCCTTTTCTTAGATTGCCTGTTAGCATTTCCCTGTGTGTCAGGCACTGTTATAAAACATGATAGAGGCTTTGGATATCTTCCTCCAGAGGACATTCACCCAGTCATGTCTCAGGCTTCCTTCTGCAATAGAGGGAGATCACCCAAGTCCACAATCACCTATGCTAACTGGAGCCTGCCTGTTGTACATTTAATGCTTGATCTATTTCAGGCTTACCTTTTCCCAACTTGCCAGGTTCTGAACTCCAATTTATTTTCAGAAAATGTAAATATTCAACGTTGTGAGATTGTCAAAAGTCCCATTAAGCAGCTTAGCTACTTTCCACTAGGATTTTTAGCATCTGTCTCAGTGTATAATAAGAACTGGAAAATAATGTGAAGAGAAAGCCAGGCAGTGTCTTGTCCAACCTTCTCTGTACAATTCTTCTCTTGAGGATGTCGGTTATACAAATTTTGTCTGCTGAGGCAGCCAGGCCCAAATCCCATCTTTCTCTCCCTCTTTTAGGAAACTGCTGACTGCTGTACAGCTTCTCTGCATCACATTGGTTGTCCTCTACCAAACTTCTTAGCCACTCACTCTGTGCCCTGCCAGACTTCCAAAGGGCTCCAAGGAGGAAAGTGAGGTTTGGGGTTTGGGAAAGGGTTGTTTGGGTTTATCTCTAAATCTTCCGTTTCAGGAGTTAGGCCACCTGCTGTCTCAGATGCCTCAGGAGCCCTTGCTGCCTTTCCATGTATGCATATTTTTCTGTTTTATTTTGTTTTGTATTTTTCCAACTTTTCAGAAACCCTGGAATATTCTAGCTTGTGGTTTGGATGGTAGATTCCAAAATTATCTTTATATATATAAATAACTAATGAGTCTTAATAGAGTGTCATGTATGTCCCAGTAATAACAGTGTGTTGATTTATAATTATGATTAATCCAATCTGTGCGACTAAACTTCGAGACAGAAAGTAAAAAGAATTAGATGACAAGTGCCATCTATACTTTAAGCCAACCTCCTAATTACAGCAGGCAGGGCGTTGAGGTTTAATTACTGCAATCCTAACAATCACATAGGGCACCTAGTATTTAAATATGTTGTAAAATTGCAGAGTTTTAAGATTACAAGTAGCCCTGATTAAAAGAGTCAGAATGCATCTTCCATGTCCTCCAAAAGCATTCAATGAACCACACTCTCTCTAGCATTTTACTAACAGTCAAGACAGGCCTGTGATTAGAGTCCTGTAGCTTCATATGAAATCAATGTCCACTTCCTGTAGAAAGGATTTAATTTGTGTGTCAATCTTGTGAATATAAGATTCGATCAGGACCTTCTAGTGAATGAAGAATGAGACTCCCTCTCCTCCCTTTCCCCCATAAACAAACACTGCATAAAAGCTTTGAAAAATGACATTAGAAGAAAGAAACTTGGATGATTGTCCCATGCTTTGCATACTTAAGGATTTGTTTACGCTAAAACATTCACAGCTTCCCATATGTGTACCCAACAGACATTTCAGTACTTCTTAACTTTAGAAAATGTAAAATGACCAAAACTACTATATATTCAGGAGTACTTTCGAGTAAAATCGTACTTTAATAATAAGCATATCGTTTATATATATGAAATGGTGGAGCATTTATGTAAGAGACATAAGCTTTTAAATCTAAAAATATTCTTGATACTCAGCAGGTTGAAGTATAAAAACTAAATGAAAGTGTGTAGAAGAATGATGAAAGTTAGTGCAGAAACACTATTACCTCCTTATATATTAATATTAAGTTCATGATTACTATAACATTTCATCAACCGATCAAAAAATTAGAGAAGAGTGCGTCATATTATCATTGAGCTAAAACAACAGAGCACACACACACACATATACATATAATCAGTAAAAAAATATGTGATTTCATAAGACATAATTTCTGTATTGCATTAAGAGAAAAATGATATTATTCTTACATTCAGACTACTTACCTAACATTATGTTTTGATTTATGTAAGACAGTTTTAAGTGGAACTTCTTAGAATACTTTGAGACATTTTTTTTTTTCATCAGAAATATTGTAAGTGCTGTCCAAATGTTGGAAAAGAATAGTTCAGGGCTTAAAAAAAAACAAAAGATCACTTCATCCCAATTGGATATTTAACATTCCCTCAACTGGTTGGCAATTTTGCATTTATTCCTGGTTTGGAAACAAATATTTCTAGCTCCAAATGGAATAGGGTGCTGAAATAATATGATAATCTGTCCCTTTTGAAAAAATTAACATATTTTTTTAGGTTTGATGCCAAAGCACTTTGTTAAGGTGTTTTTATTTTTGCTTTTCCTTTTGTTTTTGTCTTTTAGAAGGGCAAAACCTCTCAGATTTTTAAACCTTTTGTTGTACTTCCTAGGGATTTTTTTTTTGTACTACTTTTTTTGTTTAAATCTTGTTGGAAGTTGATCCGCAACTATCTATCTAGCCATCAAATCCATGAAATTAACAATTTTAATCTCTTGATTAGCTATAAATAATAGTGAAACTAGGACTATATACCAATTGTTGAGTGAACTGGTATAAATTAACCTCCCCTTCCCTGTTGGATTCTTTAAAATCTATATTCTAATAACTAATAATTTCAGATTCTATTTACTTCCATTGGATTAAAAGCTCCACAAAGGTAGTAACAATAACTCTGAGCTTTATGCAAAAGTTGCTCATTAAACATTTATGGGATTTAATTAATCAATATTTTTGTTATACTCCAGGTTGGCTAACCTAAAGAAACAGTTGATATATTCACAAGGACACAAAAGCACTCCAAATTCCCATGGAATTAATGGAATTAATCCCAAATGATTTCTGGCAACACAGATTCATAAAGTACTCTGAAATTCTTAGAGGAATGGCTTCCTCAATTTATATATTTGTAGACTTGTCCCTTATAAGTCCTGCTGTATCAGGCTCTGGGTTTTGGATCATGGGTTTGAGAAGAGAGCTACTGAATTACTGTTAAGTATCATTGAATTTAAATGCAAAAGCTGTGGTCTAACTATGATTTTACCCAAATTACTATTTTTGTCAAGTAAAAAATAATGATGAAATATATTTGTTGAGCCATTAGCATGTGCTGTGCATTATTACATGGTTTCATAATAAACTCATTTAATTTCATTTAGAGGAGATGGTTACTTTGATTAATAAAATACATGTTCTTCTAACTGCGGTTTCACAGAACTTTTAGATCATTATTTTTTTTCTATTGATGAATTTTAAAATAATATAGATGACTTTAAATAATATGCATGACAATGAAAAGGGAATCTCATATTCAAAATATTGAAAAGTACTAGAATTGTCCAATGGCTGCTCTACAATTTGAGTACTAGAATTGTCCAATGGCTGCTCTACATGTACTATTTCTTTCAGAGAAATTCATTTTTTGTGACTTTTTAAAAATTCAAATTCAATTAATTAACATATATTATTAGTTTTAGAAGTAGAGTTCAGTGATTCGTCAGTCTTTTATAATACACCATCTAATATAATACCCAGTGCTCATTACATCACATGCCCTCCTTAATGGCCACGAAATTTATTTTCTAAAACCTAAGTTCTATGTTGTATTCTTTTCACCCTAAAATACAGCTGAGTAGACGCCATTAACTAATTTAAATAATTACCAAGAAGAAAACTTTCAGTTAGTGGGCACCTTCTAGAATAAACCCGGTTGTCTTTTCTTTTCTATAATCCAACACAACGAGAAATCCAAACAAATATACGTCTTTAGGTAATAGTTACCCTAAATTAGAAGCTTTTAGGTTTCGACTCCATTTGTATGTCCCCATTTCTTAAGGTAACTATGTATCCATAAAAACTTATCCATCTTCCAAGCAGAAACTGCTTCAAAGATCTTTTATTCTTAGGTAAGGAGTGCATGAATCACTAATTACAAAGCATTTCTCAGCTTTCCCACGTACTTTCATCTTGTGAAGAGATTAATAGCCATCCTTGAGACAACAGCTGCTTTCTATTCATCAGAGAGAAGCCAGTGGCTGGCAGCTCTCCTCGAGGACTAAGGGAAGATAGGACATGGGCTTAACTGCATGGTTCCTAACCTGAATGTGGAGACAAAACAGAGAGCTTCAGGCTCTGTGGAGTCCCCGAAGATTGTGATTGATTTTTCCCCGTTGGGTGAATATACCCATCATATCTTTAATTGTATGCCGCTCATTCTATTTTCTGTGTTTTCGGTCTAAAGCCAGAGCAACCCTACAGACCATCGTGCCTCACGCTGCTTTCGTATCTACGTAGTCTAGGAGCTGGCTTGATGGTTTTTCGCAGTGTCTTTCATCTTCTCTAATATTTTAAAAAAGAAATTAATTCTTCATTCTCAAGATTATGCAATTTTAAAAACGGAGAACATTAGAGAACTAATTTAAACTATATTCTACAGTCAACTTCTGGTTGGGAATTAAGCTGTAATGCCTGTGCTATAATCACTTCAAAATATATTTGTCAAAAAAAGGAATTCATCAGAAGATTTGGGGAAGATGGTACTGTAGGAAGCACCTGGGATCTTTTACCTCACCCAAGACAAAAATTGCATGGCAGGATCTGTCCAATGTAAGGAACTCTAGAGTCTACTGAAGACTTGCAACATCCTGGGGAAGACTTAATAACTTGTGGTTAATTCAGGGCAATTTTGCCTGAGCACAATAACAGTTACCCATCCTCCCCACCCCACCCCACCCAACAGCCAGGTCTCTGCAGACAGATAGTCTACAACTACATGAATGAATCAGTCAATCAATCAATGAATGGTTAAACAAAAAAAAATCACAGGCCCAAAATGGCATCAGTTAGGTTAGGGCCCCAAGTCACTAACCTGACTGCAGTTTCAACCCTCCAGAACTTTAACCTCTAACCTGTCAACATGGGAATCTCCTGGTCTGCACTAGGAAATTACTGATAAACCCCTTAGGAGGGTGACTTGTGCCTAAAACAACACATTTGTTGCTAATAACTCATTTTTTCACTTCCTCTCTACCTTTCAAAACCTCTCCTTTTCTGTAGCCCTACAGAGTTCCCCTCTGCTTGCTGGAGGGACGCCGCCTGAATCAGGCATCAATTAATAAAGCCAATTACATTTTAAAAATTTACTCAGCTGAATTTTTGTTATTTAACAGTATATACTTGGGCAATTATAGAGCGTAATCCCCATGGTAACCACAAGAAAGGGGCTTTCAGAGGAAATAATTTACATAAGGACAAAGATTTTTTTTTTTTTAAGCAGATAGATCCAAGCTTGTTACAAGCTTTTAAGTGGATCGATCCAAGCAGATAAATCCCAAGATTGTTTAGGATATATACGTGAACCCCTTGGCTATTTTTTTCAGTGCCCTTCTCATTGTTGAATTCTGTAAAATGTCAATATTTTACATTCTTCCACTCCAACCAGGCAGGTATCATTTTCTCAATTTTTTTTTTTTTTTCCTGGAAGGAATTCCCAACACAAAGTTTCCCTAGTCAGCAAAGAAAGGCTGTTAGAGAGCATAACATTCAAGCTGTTTGGGTGCAAAATTAATGCACACATCCTTTCTGCTTCTAGGGTAGAAATGGAGTTACTCCAGCAGCTGAATGTTACATCCTCAGGTTGTTGGGAAATTAATCCTGAATTTGCCAGAGGGGACTAAAAATACAGTTAATAGGAAAAGTCTGGTAAATAGCCTTTGCAGCTCAAAGATTCAAAGAATTAACCTAGACAGAAAGGTTTGAGCTGGCTTAAAATTTCAATAGGTTTCTTACATGCTAAATCTAATAACCAGAGAGTAGAACATAAGGGACTTGAAAGACACCATCAGGCTATGTAATACAACCAGGAGGTTCAACCATCGTTTACCGGCATATACATAAAAATGGAATATGAAAGTTAAAGCCAAGATTTACAAGAACACAGAAGCAAGAATTCAAAAGCTATGGAGGAGCCAGCTCTCTGAGGGTCACTAGCACAAAGATCTCTCCCATGACAATGTCTTCCATGAAGATTCAGTGTCTTTTACTGAAGGACTGCTGGTGCTGGGAATTCTCCAGGGTAAGAGGAGGCATCCAGTTCTCTGCTCTTCCTAGATATTCCTGCAAAAAAGATTTGCCTGTGGGATTTGCTCAGGAAATGAGTGCAGCAAGTGACTGTGGGTGCCCCCATCAGTTCTGTGGCACTTCAGCAGTCAGGAGGCTATGTCGGTCGCCACCATTGGAACAGAGTTCTACGCTTTGAACTGGGACAATCATTCTGCAGTTGTTCAGTAGATAAAGACAAGAAAAACAACTGAGTCAATGATGGAAGGTAGATCATGCTGGGAGATAGTTGCTGTGTGAGGAAAATGCCCCAGCAGTTCTGGAGCAGCACCAGGGGTCCTGGAACTCCCTCTTTCCTGGCCACCATGTGGACAAGTACTTTGACCAGGTGGACATCTCCAATTGGTTGGATTGGTCCCTGGTCCACAAAATCTTCTGCAACACGGACAGCCCGTCCTACTCTGCAGATGCCTTTGACAACCAGCAGACAGGAAAGATCTGTGTGTGCCTTTTCATTATTCTTCTTAATATTGCTGGTATTTCTTTTCATATTATGTAACCAGTTAAGCTGCCTCTTCCTCAAGTCACATAAAAAGGTCCTTATTTGTCAAGTAAAAAACTGTCTGATGTTAATAAACAAAAACAAACAAAATAAAACAAAACAAAAACAACTACTTAGCCATAGAACTCAATCTGTATGTTAATTATAATTTGGAAGAAAACATTTAATTTTAAGATCTATTTTAGGCATAGCTATTTATTTTTCCACTTGACAATACAGAATGCTATCTCCTAAAAACTAAAGAAAAAATATGAGGATAATACAAGAAAGGTTTTTCCTTACCTCTATTCTTTACAGTAGATGTGTTATATTTCTATAATCCTGCAATCACATTAGAGTAACTCAAGACTGAAATTACATGTACATATCTGCTCCTATAGAGTAAGAGTTAATAACATATTGTATAAAGTCTCATATATGGAAGGCTTGCATCAGAAAGTCAAGAAAAACACACATTCTATGTCATTCATATAACTTTTGGAAAAATACAAAAATACTATTCATGAAAAGTAATATCAAATAAGGTATAAACTTTCATAGATTCAGATTCTATCGGTTTTGTCATATATCTTTGAGAGTGAGTATTTGAAATCCAGTTGTATCTGACTTACCTACTACAATAATATATATTCAATGTTATTCTAAAATGTGCTTGGAATTATATAGTAGGATGTAAGTTTCCTGGTCTTGGGGTATATATATTGAAGGATTTTAATAATCAATATATAAAATCTATTTCTATGGAATAATCTGATTTGATTTTTTAAAAGAATTTTAAATTAGTATAACTCCTATGGTCTTATAAAAAAAGAAATATTGGCTGTGTACTGTCTGAAATAAGACAACCCTGTCCCAAATTAATTCTAGATCCCATCTGCTAGTACAGAATTGGCCTTGTAATCCCCTAGCCTTGGACTCTGTTACCACATTGACTGATGCTGCATTGAAGTAGGCATCTATTATTGCTGTAGGTTAAGGCAAAATTGGGAGAAATTGTAATAATATCACCTTGTGAGTGAGACAGCACTATACTTTAGAGATTAGTAAACAGAAGTCCCCAAAACTTAAATAACTTGTTTGAAGCTAAATGGCTTATTTGCAGCTAAACAGTTTTAGCTTTGAAACAAAATCATTTTATTTCAAGCTTTATTATAGTGCCTTTTGCAATTGTAGACATCAAAACATGAAATGTTAACTCATTCTAGTTCTTCTGTAAAATGTTAGTGAGAAATATAAATACATTTGTAAAAATTCATTAAAATCTCATATATTCAAATCTCCCTATCTTCTTTTTTTTCCTTATCTTCTTAATATAGAAAGTGTTGCTTAACTTTTATATACATATATATATATAGTAGAATATTACATATGTACATTAGAATATTTTCTAATTTTTTTTTTATTGCCAGGGCATAATTTTTAGCACTGAATCTATTGTTGTACTGTGTTCTCCATTAAGAATACAGTGTGAAGGGATCCCTGGGTGGCGCAGCGGTTTGGCGCCTGCCTTTGGCCCAGGGCGCGATCCTGGAGACCCCGGATCGAATCCCACGTCAGGCTCCCGGTGCATGGAGCCTGCTTCTCCCTCTGCCTGTGTCTCTGCCTCTCTCTCTCTCTCTCTCTCACTGTGTGCCTATCATAAATAAATAAAAAATTAAAAAAAAAAATAAAAAATAAAAAAGAATACAGTGTGAAGAGTGGTCAAAAGCTTTCTTCCCAGAGTACTACACTGAGCAATTTTTTTCCTAGAGGAGTTATCGTTTAGAAATACAAAGGGTAGTAGGTCAGTAATTCAAAAAGAAGTCTCTGAAAAATATTTTTTCAAGCTTATCCTACCGAAAGAAAATTTCACAAGTTCCTAGCATGCCATGTTTGGACCTAATTGGAATTAGGAAAACATTTCTAAGAGGAATGTATACATCTCTTCACTTCTTTGATTTTGTTTCTCTGAAGGGAATGTTTTTTGTATATAGACATGAAGTCAACTGATCTCTGTCATTTGCTTCAGTTTCAGCTTCTCAGTCATGAGCAATGTCCAGTGAACTGCAGATTTTCATCAGAGAACAAGGCCACCTGTGAAGCCAAAGCATGATGAATAGTTGGCACTGTTACCCTGAGGAGCTGCCCTTGGCATTGGTGGGGCCCAAATTAGTATAGAATCCATAGCTCGTCCTTCATTAAATATCATTCCTCATGGGTCACAGCTTTGCCCAGATGTTTGTCAGCTAAGTGAAACTCAAAATAATCCCTTATCTTTAGCAAATATGAACTCATCCACATAAAACTTTTACAAATAGAGAATTACAGAAGAAAAAAAAAAAGCACTTAATCTAAGGTTATTTTTCTTTCTTTTTTTCCCCCTTTCTTTTAGTACTCAGTTCCTTAAATAACTCCACTGTAATATTACCAATTACATGATTCATGGTACATTATTTTAACCCTCTTTGTTGTTATACTACAAAAACAGAGGATCTTGCAAATAGATTCCATTATACTTAAAGTGTTCTTTACTGAATAATTTTTTAACAACAAATTCTAAGAAGAAAGTGCTTACGTGGCTTCTAGAAAATTGTCCTGGTTGATCTACCCTCAATGGTACCCTATATTTCCCTTTGAAATGCATCCCAGAGAAATAAAATTGGAACAATTTTATTTTGCCTATGTGTACGTGCTGTGTGTGTGTGTGTGTATGTGTGTGTGTTCCTTTCTAAAGTCATATTCATGAGTAGTCCAATTTGGAAATGTAATTAGAATTCTGAATATATCTGCACAGGATTCCACTGCAACTTGTATGGTGACTCCGTTTATTCAACCCTTTGGAATAATGCCTATATTTTTCCCTTGTTTCAAACAAAGAAAAATGTAAATATGATATAAGTACTGTTTCAAATACCAGTAAAAAAGCCAAAGGAAAGGTCAGTCTTTACTGATATAATTTTTAGAGTCTATTATTTATAAATTGCCAAAATTTCTTCCTCATATATCTTCACTTATTCTTCCCAATTCCTACCTCCTCCCACCCCATCCTAATAAAGCAGAGCTAGTTAAAATCTTGGCTAATCAAAAGAAATGTGCTTCAATCTGTAACCAGGAAATCAAGCTCCTTTCATTAAATTCAACTGAGATGTTATGTGAATACAATATGAATAATCATTTGTTATCCCAATTTTTCCTCTCAAACTATTTTCTTCATTAGAAGTTCTATACATTTGAGATAATTTTTTAATGATGAAAAACCTATACAGAGCTTAATAAATTTTCTAATAGAGAATAATAGTTTTGCCCAAAACTATAACTCTGAGTTAGGGATTAACTTTAGGTTTGGATTTAGTTAAGTTCTCTATATAGAGACCAGTGTTTCAAGTTAAAAACCTAACCATATATATATATATGTGTGTGTGTGTGTGTGTGTGTGTGTTTGTGTATGTCATTATATATATATGTAAATGTGTGCATATATATATATATGATACAGAAGCTAACCACTACTGAATATGCAAGAAGGGTCCAACATGGATCCTGACTCAAGGAGAGGAAATAAATGGTTTACAGATAGTGACCACAACTTTATTGAGCATGTAATCAATTTATGGGTTTAGTCTTTATATTTAAAATATAATAAAAGGGTGCCTGGGTGACTCAGTCTGTTAAGCATCCCACTCTTGCTTTGGGCTCAGGTCATGATCTCAGGGTTATGAGATCAAGCCCTGGGTGGGGTTCCCCACTGGGCCTGGCGCCTGGTTGGGATTCTCCGTCTCCTCTCTCTTCCCCCTCCCACCCCTGTGCATACTCTATGTCTCTCCACACAACTTATATAAACAGAATAAGGTAGGATATAATAGGAAATATAATAGGATATCAGGTTATAGGATGAAACAGATGGAAGAAAATAAGATTGATAAAGGACAGAATAGATGGGTGTAATGGTGTAAGGTTACAATAGAATACAACAGGTAAGAATCAAATATAGCAGAGGAGCCTGAATGGTAAAGGTAAGGTTAGGCATGTGGACGCTGGATAACCCTATAAAGTGTATTTCTTCCTGAAAGTACCAGTCAAAAGAGTTTGGAAGCTACCACTGTGGCTAAAAATAAGTAAATACAAATAATCAGAATACAAATAAAGTGTTAATAGTTTTAAAAAGTTGACATATAAAAAAAAAAAAGTTGACATATAAAAATTCAGAGATGGGAAGAGATTTCTTCACTTGGGAAAATGTGAAGATTATTCAATAACTCTGTAGCATTTTTGTGAAAATATTTTCTTCATTGAATAAAGGAGAAGGCAGGGGGATGGCTAGGATGAGATGGGAGGAGATGACTCTGTGAATCCTTCTTTAAAAAGAGGTTCTTTTCCTATAAACATCAATAATGGTATATGTAATATATATCTAGTTAGATATCGATAATTATATCTATAAATAAATACATGTAATTTATATATGTATAATAATAAAATATATATTTTATCTATGTATAAAATAATGATCTGTAATTTGATAAACTGTTTTTTCATTTCTTTAAATTTTAGGTCCACTTTAAAATAATAATAAGGCTTTAAAAAAATAAAATAAAATAATAAGGCTTTTGCTAAAAATAAGTCTGAATTTTCCATTCCTAGTGGGTCAGAGATATCATCCTAGACACTTTCTCTCATTTAACCTGTGCAAAATATCACGGGGTAGATGTGCTTGTTGTTCTCACTTCAGATAATGAAAATGGACTCCGAGAGGATAGAGAATGTGCCTGCTGGTCATGCAAGTAGTTTATGAGTGACTGAGCACAGATTTGATGCCAAGAGGTATTATTCCTGAGCTGCTGGTGTAGAAGAACCATCACTTTCTCCTAACTCTCCAAAAGTATAATGATATCTGACTAGAGGAAACTCTTTCCTAAAAGGATGCAAATGCTTCACTACGATTAACTGTCTTTCAGGTATAAAGACACTTGCAAATATGCAAGTGTTGCCTACACCACCTGAAGCATCTCACAGTAGCAAAATAATCTGTCACTTTTCTTTCTCTTTTTTCTCCCTTGTAATAGGTTTTCCAAGTTGGTTCAAACCAATGTGAACTTTCTGGATCTGATTCAGTGATCCACAATGCACAATATGAGGAATAAAATCTTACCCTCACTTTTCTCCAGATGGATTTCTGGATATGAGTTTCATATCTTTTGGCATCCAATGCTAAAACCTCCAGTAATCACAATGCAGATGTGCAACAAGACAATTTTAGCTACAGCTTCATGCATAAAGTACAGCTCGATTTGTATGAAAAAAAGTTTGAAAGAAACACATTGGGATGCCTGTCTATTTACATTTTAATGGGATATGGGTCTGGGGCTATATTTTCTATTATATGGAACTAGTTTCCTTGCAAAGCATTGTGAATACTGCTGACATTTTGCCTTAGTGGCTCTCAATCATTTAAATATAACATTTGAGCTTACATAATCTTCCAACATATTTAATGTTGTTCTGAAGTTCACAAAATTAGCCCCTTGAGTATAAGTGCAAGATGTAAATAAGTGTTTTACAAAATGCCAGAAAGAAAGGATCAATGCCAATAGAATGAGAGAGTATTTTAAGAATTTTTATTTACAGAGCAGTTGTTAAGAGCAGCCTGATGACAACCAAGCTTTTTCTCTTGCATTATGATCCTTGAATCTGGGGGAAATTTAAAATGGTGAGGTCTCTAATACTTTTTAATATGCTCCACTCCAGTTAGAGTCTTCATTTTTTTTTTCTTCAAAGTGATACAAACCACTAAAATCCCCTTTAATCCAACCATGCTTCACTTTAAAAAAGAAAAGTTATAGGGGCAGCCCGGGTGGGTCAGCGGTTTAGCACCTGCTTTCAGCTCAGGGTGTGATCCTGGAGACCCGGGATCGAGTCCCACATCAGGCTCCCTTCATGGAGCCTGCTCCTCCCTCTGTCTGTGTCTCTGCCTCTCTCTCTCTCTCTCTCTCTCTCCCTCTCTGTGTCTCTCAAGAATAAAAAAATAAAATATTTTAAAAATAAAAATAAAAAATAATAAAAAACAGTTATGTAAAATGCATCTGCATAACTTCTCCACAACAGTTGAAGCCTTACTATGTGCTGTTTCTTTATTATTTCTTCCTCACACCTCCCAGAAAAATTCAGTCTTGAATTAGATGCTTATTATTACCTGAATATATTTATATTTTTCTTATCTATACTGTTTTGAATGTTTTAATATTATTTTTGCACAGCGTGGTAAAGGTCCCCAGGTGGCTCAGTCTGTTAAGCATCTGCCTTTGGGTCTGGTTATGATCCCAGGGTCCTGGGATTGAGCCCCATGTTGGGCTCCCTGCTCAGGGGAGAGCCTGTTTCTCCCTTTCCCTCTGCAACTCCTCCTGCTTTTGCTCTCTCTGTCAAATAAATAAAATAAAATATTTTTAAAAATAAATAGCATAGTATTTTACACATACATATATTCTTATATATTTTTTATATTTATAACTTACTTTGTATTTTTAAGCAATTAATTTCTAGAATCTGTCCATATTGAAACGTGTAGCTTTAATATACTTATTCTAATCAATGTATGGTATATCATTGAAAGAATATTCCTAATATTATTGAGTTGTTCTCTTTTTGATAAGAAATGACTATTTTCCCTATTTTTTTAGTAATGCTAATGGACATATATATTAGTGAATAAGTAAAGTGGAATTGCTGATTTGAAGAATATATCAATGCACAAATTAGTTAGATATTATTATATATTGGTGCTAAGAATGGGATGTTGTTATAACAATACCAGAAAATGTGGAAGCAGCTTTGAAATTGGTTAATAGGTAGGGCCTAGAAAAACTTCAACCATAATTAAAGAGAGAGAGAGAGAGAGTGCCTAGATTGCATTGACCAGTCTGTTAGTAGAAACATAGAAACATGGAAGTTGAAGACTTTTGGTGAGAGCTTAGAATGAAATAATGGTCATGCTAGATGAAACTTATGTCATGTACAAATGTGAAAGGCACTCTCAGTGATGGCTCATATGGGACTGAGAAATACAGGAAAGAAATCTATTTTGTCTTAGAAAATACCTACGTCTATTTTCCTCTGTCTTACTTTCTCAGTTATCTGGGTGTGGCTACAACATTCCTTATTAGAAGGACACACACATTTCCATAAAAATCTTCTGTAAAATTAAGAAAATAATTGTATGTGCTTTTCTCAAATTAAAATTTTAGGCTTTTGAGACATTTTATTAGTAATTAGAAGACGTTGGAGAGAGTAACCAAAATAATAGCATCAGTATTATCAAAGTTAATAACAATATAATTATAAGCTTCCATAAAAATATTATATACTTTTTTGATACCTTATTTATTGATAAGATAAAATGCTGGGGCCTCCTATTACATAACATTCCAGTGGAGAGAGATGGAAAATAATAAGTAAGTGAAATGTATAGTGTAATAGATAAGTGCTTTATAGAAAAATAAATTTAAAAGTAGGAAAAGACATTGCAGTTGTTAAGGAGCTTGTTTTTAACTGCATCGTTAAATAGAACTGTTATGATAGTTTTCACTGAAACATTAGCCTGGATTTCTTCCATGAATAACAAAGGTGTATGAGTTCATGGAAGATATCCAGATTCATATTTACTCTTCTGAAATCCATTTTCCACAATGCATTGCAGCAGGCAATTTTTTCCATATGTGAGAAAGACAAGGGTGAGATGCATAGAGAGAGATATCTAGGGGAAGAGCATTCAAGTGAAAGGGAACAGCATGTACAAAGGTCTTGAGGCGGGAATATGTCTTGTATATTTGAAAATCACCAAAAAACCCTCTCATAGCTCAAAGAGAAGGAACAAAGGAGATAGTAGTAGGAAATGAGGTCTGAGAATTAAGGCAACGGGGCAAATCCTGAAGAGCTTGGGAGGGATTGACACAGCTCGGGCTTTTACTCTCAGTGAGTCAAAAAAATGTTAGACAAGGGAAGCCCGGGGGGCTCAGAGGTTTAACGCTGCCTTCAGCCCAGGGTGTGATCCTGCAGACCCGGGATTGAGTCCCATGTTGGGCTCCTTGCATGGAGCCTGCCTCTCCCTCTGCCTGTGTCTCTGCCTCTCTCTCTCTCTCTCTCTCTCTCTCACTCTCTCTCTCTCTGTGTGTGTCTCTCATGAATAAATAAATAAAATCTTAAAAAAAAAGTGTTAGACAATTTTGAGCAGGAGAGCAACACAGTATGGCTTACATGTTAACAAAAGACTGTACGAGGGCAAGGGACCAGCATGAGAACAAACATAAAGGACATTGTTTAATCTACAGGAGTGGCATAGGCCAGAGTGATAATGGTGGAGTAGGTGACCAGCTATTTTCCATGTACGTATTTTCAATAAGATTTCCTAATGACATCATATGGGGGAGAAGAGAGAGAGAAACCAAGAATACCTTCAAAGTCTTTGACCAGAGCCAAAGGATAGATCTGAGGTCTACTCAGCTAAGAATGATTACGTAAAATGTGGGTTTAGGGAGAAAATCAGGATTTCAGTTCTGAACAGCTTGTGTCCTTGACACCTAAGTGAGGATATCAAATATGCAGTTGGAGCCTGGAATTTAGCAAAGTGATCTAGACTAGAGATTTTTGAGTCCTTAAAAGAGCATTTTTCTAAAGTGCATTCCACATTCTTCTAAGTCTGTACTAGGTTAATAAGTAATAAACACACAGCTTATGTAATCACAATTTCTGGGGAATATTGAGTTAATATAAATAGATTTTCTTACTTTAGTATTTCTCAAAATTATTGATATGATAATGTAATTTTGATACATAAAAATTAAGATATAATATTTAGAATTTTCCAGCTTTGTTCTGTGTGGACCCTTTCTTTTCACAGAAAATTTTGGGGGCTGTTGTTTCAAAAGGAACATGTTCCACATGTATTATTCATATTTTACAAGTGAGAAAATCAAAAGAATTTGAGTATATGTTCAAAGTCACATACCTGGGGTTCAAAGTCAAATTAATTCTTTTCATTGTTAATTGAACTCATGAAAAGGAAGGGTGGCTATATAGGTGCAGGTGATTTTCACTCTACAGATTGGGTGAACAGAGGGGGCCAAGCAAAATACCCCAGGACTTGGTTGATCCCTAGTGGAGAGAGAAGAAGGCCATAGTGTTATCAGGACCAAGCCTGAGTGTACTCTTTGGTTCTACTTAGTTCTGGCTTGAAGTATTTTAACTAATAATGGCTATATGACTCAGAATAGTGTGGAGAGGTTGAAGAAAACCCTTTACCTTAACATGGACAATTTTCCTCTAACATATATAAATTATGTGGATCATTTGAAGTTTTTCCTAGTTCAAGTTACTCTGTGTATCTTCAGCCACAGTCGTCCTGAGATGTGAATCAACAAGATAAATTTTATCCAATTAGATAAGGATCAGATGGTGGCAGAGTGGTGGGCAGTAATAAATATCCTTGCATAAGAAGAATAAAATAATGAACTCTTTGAAGGCAAGCTTTGAGAAATTACTGTTCAATAGCTTGAAATTGTATTTAATTATTATTTTCTGAAGTATGGGTTGCCTAGAGAACTGAATCTCCGATATGACCTGAGGTTCCACACCAGGTGGAAGGACATCAAAATGGAAAGACATGCAAAACTAAGCCCCCCAGGGACTCTGACTGTTGCCAACAACCGATTCTAGAGGCTGAGATTTAGTCTTGAACTTAGGGCTATTTGCTAGTGATGCATTTAGTGATTAAAGATTACTAAAATTGTTATTCACAAACTAAAGTTTAGCACCTTACTAACATTTACCAGTGGCTTTAATTCCATGTTCTATAAACAAGATTAGCTGCCATGCAATGTTTGGCAAGGTGGTGAAACTCTATGTGCATGTGTATGTACAAAAGAGAAATAATAAGATATTTAACTTAACTCACTGTTTAAATTACAGGAAGCAGCATCTTGAAAAATTATATAATACTATTAAGAGAGTATAGGGAAGCAAGGGGGACTTAACTCCTTTAAAGCAACTGGTCTGAGGCAAGGGTTAAAAGTTTCCATAAGCTTAGAAGCAAAGACCTCCTTCTGGGAACAAGAGATCACAGCTGTTAGGGAGTAATGGTTGTCTGGGCAAAGTCAGAAGTAACAATTTAAAAGCCTGTTTGCACAATTATCTCTATTTTCCAGGAGCCCTAAAAGAATGTCAACCATGGAGAAAGGCATGCTGTGATTGTCTTGTGTTCACTAAAAAAAAGTAAGGATCACAAGATAATGACCATGGGACTGAGGGAGGCTTCTCCAATCCCAGCCCCTTCACCCTTTAGAAAAGTGCCTTTATAGGTCTTGCACATTAACCCTCAGGGAGCTACATTCCTCTTCCTGGTTGCTCCCTTGTATACAAGCTATCTCTAATAAACTACACTATTGTCTTTCTCTCCAGTTCAGTGTCCATTTCTATGAGGTTGAGACTCAAGAACCTGGTCTTGGGGGTCCAGTAACACTACATTTAGACCCAAGACTGTTCCAACTCTCCAGGATGGAGGGGATAGCTGTCATATTCTCCAGTCATGTCCTTACTAACTCTACAAATTCACTTCACCTTCTAAATGGTTCCAGGCTCTACTTCCTCGACCACAGTGACAAAGTAAGGGATCTACTCCAAGAATATACTCTCCAAATGAGCATCTTGACCTATATGAGATGATGGATACTGACTGCTGGAGGTTAAGATAGGGAGTCTTAACGTTGCACTTAACAGTGGGAATTCTGATGTCAGGAACATACAAGTATAAATTTTGGCTTTATAACTTATTACCTGAGACTTTTTAGGAAAAGGACAGTTACTTAACATCTTTTAGTATCAAATTTCTGCTTTGTAAGTGCCGATAAGAACAATTGCCTCATAAAGTTTTGAAGTTAAAGGAGAGAAATCATGTATAGCACTTAGCACATTATACAGGAAGCAACTGGTAGATGTCAGCAAAGGAAGAAAACTTGTTTTACTGTGGTAAATCTTGAGATTCTTGTGCAGCTGTATTTGTTGGTTCTATCTAAAGAGAATTTAAAGGCACTTAAATGTATTACATAAACTTACTAAAAGTTCTACGAAAATGACCTTTTTAACATATATCATCTCTGCCTCAGATAGTTCCCAATCCTGAACCAAAGATCACATGGCCCAGATACTGATAGATATTTGCTTCTAGATTTTGACAAGGCCAACATCCTACAGCTCTACCAATAAGATGCACAGCCTGAAGGGAGAAGCTATACATTACGGCTTCTGTGTCCATTGCAAATTCATAAGCCACCATGGCAAACTCAATAGAACTGGTATTTTCCTTCCTGAAAAATAAACAGTAAAGAGGTAGAAAACAATGGGGGAACAATTGTGAGTATAATAAAGTAAATAGAAGTTGATTCGGTGTGCTAAAGAATCAGAGTCAAGGGATGCCTGGGTGGTTCACGGTTGAACATCTGCCTTTGGCTCAGGTCATGAGCCTGGGGTCCTGGGATCGAGTCCCACATCAGGCTCCCCGCAGGGAGCCTGGTTCTCCCTCTGCCTGTCTCTCTGTGTCTCTCATGAATAAATACATAAAATCTTAAAAAAAGTAAAAGAATCCGAATCAGAAAATAAATTTAATAATGATGCATCTGCTTTTCTCAGGATATGAATTAAATTACTATTAGTATTATTCTTTTGCCAATTTCAAGGCAGTGGAGTTTATGCCTAAAGAACAAGTTGATAAGACCTAGGATCTGAAGGAAACGACTAGTAGGTATTATCATTATTGTTGTTGAATAATTTATTTGGATATTAATTCAATCCCATGCTTAAGAATAAAAACCGAATGAGCCCAATAAATGTTCTAGGCATAACTGTGTAGGTCAGAGAATTTTAAATTTATATGCTTAATGTCAGAGGGAGGCAGGCAAACCATGGTCAGGGAATATACAGAGAGCAGGGTAAAGACCAACACCAGGCCAGTCAAAGATAAAGCAGGGTCAGCAAGGACTGAGTATGATAAGTGACCTAACTCTAAGGCAATAGTTTAAAATAAAAATAAAAAAAAAAAAAAAAAAAAAAAAGGAAATATCTACAATAGAGTGTACAGAGAAAATCAATCAAAATATCATTTATAGTCATGATGATCCAAAAAGGAAAAGAAAAAGAAAAAAAAAAAAAAAAACTCTGTTAATGGAGGTAATTCACACATCACCTCCACAGACTTTGTATGATTGCTGATAAGTTGAGAACCAGTTCTGATTGCCAATTAGCTTTGAGAGATGAGTAGGTATGAATATGTGAGGTTAGCAGGATGGTAAAAGGCGATAAAGAAGCAGGAATGAAAGGCATGATAGAAAAATATGACTGAGAAAATAATTTATAATTAATTATAGGAATTATTCGATTTTTAAAAATTTATTAAAAGTTGCCATAAATATTTCTTTTGTTTAACTCTGTGTGCTTAAGCAAAATGATGATATGCTTTATTAATAAGGTGAGAATTGCTATTATGGCTTCCATACAAATTTAATCAGAGAAAAGGGCTTATATAAGAAAAAGTTTTTGTTGAAACTTCATCTGTGCTATTTTCTAAGGATTATATCAATGAAGGGAAATGCATGTGAGAGCACTTGATCAATATAAACCAATGTAAGAACCGAGAGGCTAAAAAAATCATTTGTAAAAATTGAAATATGTGACAAAGTAGTTTGCCATTGAGCCTTAGCTGAACCCTGTCTCTGATTCACACACATTCCCACTACAACCTCAATATTGATCTAATAATAAACATTTCAGTTGAAACAAATCACAAATCATTGCTATTATTAAATTATTGGGGGTAAAAATCTTGCAAGCTACTTGATTGAATTATGTCAGGCCTTAAACATCTCTTTATCAGGTTACTATTGAATAGGGTAGGTGGTGTACATACCATACATCAGGAGACCGCCAATGGCCTTCGAACAGGTAAGATATCAATCTTCTCATTTTGCGCTGAGACAGGAAAGGCCCAGAAAGATTAATAGGTTCAAACCCTCCAGCCTATGGGGCTCGAATCTAAGTAGAATTCCTAGCTACTTTGATCAGGTAAATCAAAGGCATTTCTCAAAGCATGGCAGCAGGAGGTCAAAGAACTAAATAGACACAGATAAAATAAAATAACAATGTATAAATTTTCTTTTCTTCTTCAATTTTTATTCTCAACTTCAACAGAACCCAAACAATCAAAGGAAAATCTTACCATGATAGTATTTACGTGTCATAGTCAGGAATTGCTTGAAGCTAGAAGAGAATTCCATCTCTCAAGTGTGTGCCCTTTTATCTTATTTACTGACATTTCGTTGCAGAGAAATAAAAGCCAATGTCAATGTTGAACATGTCTGTCCATCACTACAAATGCATCTTGTTTCCTTAGAACAAGCACTTCCTAAACAGCATGAAATTGGGGCCATTTTACCCATCCTTCATTAGGCGACATTTTCCTTCACATAGAGGAAACATGAATGGAAAGCAAAACATTTATCTAAATATGATGTAGAAGCATCAGTAGGTTGGTTACATGCTGCTGGCAAAGAATTTGGGTGGGGAAGGGAAGAAAGATAAAAAACAGGTATTAAATATCATTTAGGGAGAACACAATTTCTGGATATAGAAAAGAGAAAAAAGATAAAAAGAGAAGATCAAAGATGAAGAGGTTAAAAAAAAAAAAAAGAGAGAAGTACAAAGGGAAGAAGGAGGAGTAAGACACAGAGAACAGTGAGAGGGAGAAATCAGGGGGAAGAAAAAGAAATACCAAGACAGTGCGATATGAAAGAGAGCTGAAGGCAGACATAGAATTTGAAGAATATTTAAAAAAATTAGGATTGGAAAATTATTTAAAAAGCCATGGACACAATGTCTCCTAAGATAAAGACCATGAAAGAGAACGTTAAAAAACAACAACAACAAAAAAGAGTTCAAGTTGCAAATTTCCAGTTCACTGTCAAATATAAATAATAAGATATAGTAAAAAAAGTTTAAATTACTCATGATATTCCTGGGTTAAAGCTAATATTAAGAGCGAGCAAGGTAATCCTAGCAAACTGCTCAGAAGAGTGCTTGACACCTATTAAGTGCTCATTAATTGTTGATTGTTAGTATTCTTTATGAACTTTAGAGGTTTGCCAGACTTTGAAGAACCAAGGTAGACTAGATTTGAGGCCCAGTGAATTCTAAGCAATAATCTACACACCAAACGATAACCCTAAATGCTCTTGTAACCCATGCTATAGTTTAACCTTCTATGTTTTTCACTGCCCACCTCCCCACATCATATAGTTTTAAGATTGAGGCAAAATTCTTTTTTTTTTTAAGATTTTATTTATTTATTTTGGGGAGAGACAGAGAGAGAGCATGCACACAAGAGTAGGGGGAGAGGCAGAAGCAGAGGGAGAAGCAGGCTCCCCACTCAGCAGGTGCCCTATGGCAGGGCTCTCAATCCCCGGGCCCTGAGATCACGGCCTGAGCCAAAGTCAGACACTTAACCAACTGAACTACCCTGGCACCCTGAGATTCAGGCAAAAGTCTTAATTTACATTGCTCTGGTGGTAAAAAAGTATGTAATCTTTTTATTTAATAATTATGAAATGTAAAGAGTTATATATTATCCGTATAAAAGCCTAAATTTCAAGGAAGAAATCACCAAAACCTCTGGGCAAGCCCAAGTGATTCTCTACATATCTCTATCAGAAGTTATTCCTCATATTTTAAAGATTTCTTTAAGGAAGCAGATAACTTTTTTTTTTTTAAGATTTTATTTATTTATTCATGACAGACACAAGGAGAGAGAGAGGCATTGACACAGGCAGAGGGAGAAGCAGGCTCCATGCAGGGAGCCCGATGTGGGACTCGACCCCAGGTCTCCAGGATCAGGCCCTGGACCAAAGGTGGTGCTAAACCACTGAGCCACCCGGGCTGCCCCAGCAGATAACTTTTATTCCAAGAGGGTATTTCTTGATGGGACTAATGTTTCGAGCTGTTTTTCCCCGTGGAGATGAAGGAATGCCTTTAGACTTAAGAATTATGCAGGTATTCTAATGACTGTTATTTTCAGCACTATCATTCACATTTTATATGTATCAATTCAGACACAGGTGCAAACATTTGCTTGTCAATTATTAACAATCAGCGAGCGTTCTTCAAGGCCCATTTCCTTACAGAATCTTAAAAACAGAAAAGAAAGAACCAAAGGCAAATAATGATTTTCTTTTGTTGCACAATCATTCTAGGATCATAAAATACATGATAAAAGACAATCATTACTAATAAAATTATCAGCAAGAAGAGCATAAGCCCTTTTAGACGGGAGAACCACACCGATTCACTATGGTTCAAACCCTTCAGACCTAAATGCAACCTGTGACTTCTCCTGTTGGAGGGCATTGAACCACACAGCTCTCAGGTCGACTTTGTTCTGTTTCTGTGATAGCCCCGAATTAAAAAGATTATGGCTTTTACTCAAGTAAACAGAACCTCTAAGTGGATTTTTTCTTGTGGGTGCCTGGGAAGTTTCCTGGAATCGCATCCTATTCCATGGGGTCCTGAGCAGCACCTTGTTGTGTTCTGAGTTATCAGGTGCTGTTTGAGTTTTGCCAACACAGAAGGAGGGGCACGGTGGAGCCCAGCAAAGCATAACATGCCATCCTGTTGACATGTAAGCCTCCCAACCACCTTGCAAGCTGAGAAATTCGACCCTATTGACATGTGAGGAAATGGAGGAGTCTGGGGGTCAGTGAGTCTCCCAAGGTTAATTCCACGGTCTTCTTGATTCCAGAGTTTAGATGCCTCCATGATCCCACAAGCAACGAATGACATGGCCAATTAGCACAGAGTTTTACACTTTAGGATTCAAGCTTCTTAGTCTTTGAGATACTGCAACTAACTAAAACAAGCCATCTTACCTTGGCCTCATCGCCCTAAATCGCGTTCCCTTTGGTTAACATTGGGGAAGTTTTCTGTAGTGTCTGTGATTTATTTTACGATCTATAACTTAACCATTGCTGAAAGGTTACATGTGTGCGACTTAGCTTCAAGGATGATCCAGGTCGGCAAACATGCTGTAAAGAAAGCAGGCAGTCAGTTGTCCATTTCTCAATCGAAATCCACTGTTTTGCTCATCAGCATAACAGATTCTCAAAAAGGAGTTTTTATCAGTAAAGATAGTATTCTGTTGTATGGTGTGATCAATGCCAAAGGTGAGGTATTCCTGGTGAAAGATATTCAGGTTATTTTGCATGAGCTGAAAAATAGGAGCATCTCCCAGATTTTACAAATGTAGGAGAAGAATCCAGGGAAGCCTCAAGGCTTTCCTCTCAGACGTGGATCACAGGGTTTGATCCCTGGACAGACCCGGTGACAAGCGTGGATGATTGCTCGAGGCCAGATGTCAATTATAAAGTCCAGAACCTTGCCTACGGAAATTTGTTGTATCTGCCCCAAGTAAACTTTAGAGTAGGATGGGACTGGAGGGATGCCCGGGTGGCTCAGCGGTTGAGCATCTACCTTTGGCCCAGGGCGTGATCCTGGAGACCCGGGATCGGGTCCCACATCAGGCTCCCTGCATGGAGCCTGCTTCTCCCTCTGCCTGTGTCTCTGTCTCTCTCTGTGTCTCTAGTAAATAAATAAACTCTTTAAAAAAAAAAAAAAAAAAAGTAAGGTGGGCCTGGAGCTCCCACAAAAGACGAAGTACAAGGACTTTACCAAAAACTTGCTTATTAATACTTGTTTCATAAGTATCTGTTTGGGGGGGGAATGTGTTCTTAAGTCTTGCATTTTGAGCAGGGGGATAGTTAAACTTCATTTGTCTCAAAGATTTTTGGCAGCTATTTATCTCAAAAATAATAAATAAATAAATAAATAAATAACTGCCAAGAGACACAGGAGCAAATTGCCTCAGGACAGCGAGCAACAGTTTGTGAAATGACCCATGAGATGCTCGGAACATATACAGAAGCTGGAATCCACACTGCACGAAGTCTTTTGGACTTTGAGAGACGTTTAAGCGCAGTTTCGACACTAGGACGTAAAGCACTCTTATGTTTAATAGTTAACTATCAACTTTGTACTTTCTTTTCCTTTCTTTTTTTTTTTTTAATACCCTGTGTGTGTGTGTGTGTTTAAAAAAACTGAAATACAGTTTATGCACAATGTTCCATTAGTTTCAAGTGTCCAATCCTTCGTTTTGAACAGCATTCTATTATTGGCATCATTCCCTATTACACAGACATACTTATACCTCATAAGGCAATTTGCCGACTAAAGGATTCCTTATCACTCCCACTCCCTTACAGCAGGGCTGGAGTTTTCTAATTATGACAACATGGAGAAGGAAAACATCTGTGCTGCCAAGGCTGAACAGCAGCAGCTCTTCGTAAGTGAAGAAAAGAGCTTTCAGACACTTTAAATATTTGAGAGATTAAATGAAAGTTTGCTACTGATGTCTCCTTGAGTAGTCCTCTGGGAGGCCCGGGAGAGAGTCTGGGTATGTGCAACGTAATAAAGGGAAATTCAAGAAAAAGAAGAGAAGAGGTAGTTATTGTACAATGAATTTTAATAGCTGTTTACAACCCCCAAAGTAGGTTTAATAAATGGTGTTGGAAACACCAAAAATCTCTCCACTAGATCCTATAGTTTCCGCTCTTGATACATAAGGATAGAGTTAGACCAGTGGACCAACTCGCCCAGTCTCAACTCGGTTGTGGTAATCAAATCTTATCTAACAACATTCTCAAAGCACAGAGACCTAAATGGCTCCCTAAATCACTTCTGAGAAATCCTAAACTCTTTAGCATGACGTACATACCCTGTAAGGATTAGACTGACTCCATACTCCCTTTACTCATCACCTGCTCCAGATCTGTACACTTTCTCCTTCTTCCAGCTCGAGCCCTAGCGCTGTAGCAACCGCCCGTAATGATCTCAGTGGTCAAATCATGGTGCAAATGGTGCCAACTGGCAAAGGGAGCCTCCCGCTGACCACCTGGTCGGACTGGATGTCTACACCCTAAGCCACTATACTCTACTATGTCACTAATGAGTAAGGGCATGAATGAGCAAATGAACAGGTGAGTAGTAATACGACCAAAGTTCTCTTAAAGCCTGGCATGAAAAAGTACAAAAATACTCTAGGTCCCATACACTCTTGTTTCCACAAAATGAAATTAAAATTTTTCACACAAATTCATCTCTACTACCTTCAACAGTGATGCCAAACATTGAACTGATTTTTTTTTTTTTTTAAGCACTCTGTTGGTTCTCCTTCCGATGGCTTCCAGACTTTTGCTTTGACCCGTGAGAGAGAAAAGGTCATAATTGTGATGGTGTTTGGACTACCTTTTTCAAATGTTTTACCATATGATCATGATTTGTTCTTGGTATGTTCTGATTTACCGTATATTCTTGTTCTCACTAAAACGTACCCATTCCTACCTACCAAATCCACATCCCCCCAACATACAGCACTATGGCTTATTCTTAGTTACTTGGCACCTCCTCACACCAAAATATATTCTGCTAGAAGTCTGGAAATTTCTCAATAAAATAGTTTCATCCAGGTCATTTACAAGAAATTCTTAAATGAGATTGTTCATATTGCTGAATCTAAAAGCTACAACTTCAACATTTTCACTTTCGAAGGTTTCTCCTGGCATACTCTAGTACTACACGAATTTTAAAAATGAGAAAATGCATAGAAAATAGTCACAAAAGCTTTGAAGTATTATCCTAATGCAAAATACGATCATTGCAATTATTATCATATTTAATCTATTTAATCTCTACATATTTTTCAATCCAGATCTGTGAATAGGCTAAAAGTGCCTCAGTTCTTTAAAGTTCCATATTTTCTTTTTTTTCTTTTTTTTTTTTTTTTTTTTAAGATTTTATTTAGGGGCACTTGGGTGGTTCAGTCAGTTTGGCATCTGCCTTCAGCACAGGTCATGATCTCAGGGTCCTGGGATGGAGCCTTGAGGAGTCATGCTCTCTGCCAAGTGAGGAGTCTGCTTCTCCCTCTCCCTCTGTCCTCACATGCTTGTTCTCTCTTGCTCCCTCCCTTTCTCTCTCTCTCTCAATAAGTAAACAAAATCTTTTTTAAAAAATAAAGATTTTTGCATATTTATTTGTGAGAGAGAGAGAGCAAGAGAGGGAAGGGGGAGGAGTGGAGAGAGAAAGGGGAGAGGGAGAGGGAGAAGCAGGCTCCCCACTGAGCACGGAACTCAACCCAGGTCCCAGGATACCAGGATCATGACCTGAGCCAACGGCAGATGCTTAACTGGCTGAGCCACCCAGGTGCCTCCAAAACCCCATATCTTCAAGACATGGTAAAAAAGTCAGTACATTACATCCCTTGGACCCACTTATACATATTCATGTTGACTTCCGACAATTTACCAAGCATAGGTTTCCAACTTCCAGGCCAGTAAAACTTTTCTTTATTAGCACACATGTGGTCTTATGAGAAATCTTTTCTGAGCTCCTTCATGTAAGAGTCATGATGACTACATGAAGTGAGGTCAGAGCAAAAAGAACAGGGTATTGAAAGTCAGAAGCCCCAAATTTGGGTTGCAAACCTACCATTTTCGGTTTGTGTGCAATCAAGTCACTTCTCTGAGCCTCAGTACCCTCATCTGTAAATTGGAAATAAGAATTGCATTTCTATGCAAAAAAAAAAAAAAAGGTGTCAAAATATTTTGAGATCTGCAATATAGAAATACCAGGGTTTGGTTTTTTTTCTTTTTTCTTTTTTCTTTTTTCTTTTTCTTTTTTTTTTTCCTCCAGTCTCAACAGAGCTGTGAAAATTTGAGGCTTCACCACAGGCCATCTGAGTCATATATCAGATTCATTTCACTCAAACGAAACCAATCACTGCGTGGTTAATATGTGCCAGACTCTGTGCCGAGCACTTTACTTGCATGATCTCACCCAAAAGTCATTAAAAACCTGGAAGGAAAATATGATGATTCTCATTTACATCAAGAAGGCTGAGTCACAATAAGCACAAGTAATTTGTCCAAATGTTGGAACTGACGTATTAAAATAAATTGCAGCGTTTTGGGGTTTTTTTTGTTTGTGTTTTTCCTCTCGGATACATGTGAAGACACTGAATTCCTTTGACAAACCAGGGAAAGCAAAAAAGATCTTGTGGAACAGGAACGACTATCTTTAGAAATAAAAATCATTTATTGGCAGCGCAAGAAAGACAAAATAAGAATGAAAATGAATTAAATGCTTCGAAAGAAAAACATATAAACAAACAAGAAAACAGAAAGAGGACTCCGGTTTCTAGAATTTAACTTGCTAAATGCAGGTATCATAGACTCACAGATCTCAAGGTCTGCAGGGCTTCAGGTTACTAGTCCAGCGCTACTGTTTTTAGCTCCTAGCCTCATCTCTTGGAAACTTCCTCCTGAAATAGGCTTCTAGATCATTCATCTTCAGTTGCTGTTTCTCTCCACTATACGTGCTGAACGGTATTCACGGCCACAGTCCACACTCGTGGACTTGAGCTGAGACAATGAGAAAACAATCTCTGACTCCTGCACAGTTCTTGCAAAGGTAGTTATTAAAAGACCTCTTTTACTCCCAGTTAAGTGATACTGATGTCATTATATAAAAACTTCACATTTCTCTTTATTTTAAAAGGAAACCCTCCCAGATTTTAGTGGTCCAAGCTACCATAGTAGCAAAGGCCTCCAATACAATAGCCCATCACCATGTTGATGGTGGAAATCTCTTCTCCCCTATGATTTCTACAGCTCAAGTGACGGGTCATATCAGTCTGCTTTGGTTCAAGGGGACACAAAACTTCACTTGAATAAAAATTGAATAAAAATAAATAAAAATAAAATAAAATAAAAATAAAAATAAAAATAAAAATAAATAAAATTGAAAATTCACTCTTTCATTTAGCCACCAAGTCCAGAGACGTGGCTTACTTCAGGTATGATGTGATCCTGGTACATCATGGCATCAGGGCCCCGACTTCTTTTCTACTCTATTCTTTCCTGTCTTTTCTCTCCCCTAGGCCCACTTGATCCTCAGATTGTCACCTCCTCGCACTACGTAGTCTCACAATGCACACTCCCTGTTATGCACGTTGATCAGAAAAGATGAATATTTGTCCCCAAACTCCCAGCAAAAGCCCAGAAACTCACCATCCTGGGGTCAGTTTAAGTCATGTGCCAAACATGAACCAATCCCTATGACCTCAGAATGGACTATGTTGATTGCCTTGACCTCTGCCACATTTTGAACACCTGGAGAATACAGCCCGTTTCCGGGAAACCATAGACACTCACCATCCTGCTCCTCCCCACCAAAAAAATCAAAAACTGCTGGAAAGGGGAAAGGAAGCTAATGCAGAGGGTATAGTGTGAAAAGCTCTCTCTTGAGGACTCTCTCTCCCTGAAAAGATCTCCTCCCTCTTTTAAACAACCAGATAGAAAATTCTCTCCTTTCTTAAGCTTAATTTTTTTTTTCTCATAGATTCCACCCATTAATCTCCGTTCTTCCCTTGAAGATCTACAGAACAGATTGTAACCTTGCTTTTGCTCTCTGTGGCTGATATTTATCAATAGGATATCTGATTCTCATAGTTTACTCCCTTGAATAGTAAAAACTTCGCTCCTGATATTTTGTGCGCACTTAAAGAAGGATATCTCAGGAAAATAAACAAAGAGTATATTAATATTCAATTTATCTGCTGATTTCCGAGGAAACCTAGTGATTTATGAAGGTCTATCTTGACATTTCATAGAGAAAAAGGTATTTCTCCAAGAAGTATTAATCAAAACACATTTAGTATTCTGTGGCTTATAGGACAGATCCTAATGAATGTGACTGGCCTCTTTATTTCTGGATGGGGAGAGGGAGACTTGGTTTAACTTCTCTAATGCCGGGTTAATAGAGGCACATTGGAGCAGCTGAAGTCCTTGGACCTTGAGTGGAATTATTTTAAGGCCCTAATTCTTCACAACGGGAAGCCAGAGAAAGTGTTGTTGGTTCTCTTTTTGGTTTATTGAAAGGCCTTCCCACTCGGTCAGGAAGCCCTTTCAAAACTAGATGCTTGCTTCTCCCCAGGACCCCAACCGACATCCCTTTCAGATACATCTTTTAAGATTACCCATCATAGTTTAACCATTCTTTTAAAAGGGTTGTGCCTTTCCCACACCAGCATTCGCCTCTTCTTTTTCTGTAGTAGGAGGAGATTATGACCCTAGAGGGTGCAGGAAACCAGCTGAAGCCTAGGAGTCCTCTTAGAGTGTTGCTATGGATTATGCTAGATATTAAAACTATAAGGAGGTATTTAGAATTACACTGGTGGTTTTTCTTCATCCGAAACTTGACAAAATAATTGATAAATGTGACACAAAGCATTTTATTTCTAGTAAACAGATGGTGTGTTCCAATTAGATGTTAGTACATTTTTGAATTGTGATAAGTGTGCTAGAAAGGAAATTTGTAGTGCCTCAACCATGAAAATAAAACGACTCTAAATTTGTTTTTGAATGGAATGCACTTTTCTTGTACTCCAACGATGGGTCGAATCAGTGATCAAAAATCACTGATCACACATACAATACTTTCAGTTAAATCATCAAAGTGTGGGGATCCCTGGGTGGCTCAGTGGTTTAGTGCCTGCCTTTGGCCGAGGGCATAATCCTGGAGTCCCGGGATCGAGTCCCACATCGGGCTCCCTGCATGGAGCCTGCTTCTCCCTCTGCCTGTGTCTCTGCCTCTCTCTCTCTCTCATGAATAAATAAATAAAATCTTATAAAAAAATTATCAAAGTGTGTGTGTGTGTGTACAGTGTGCACCCATATGCACACTGTACACCCATACGCACACTCAAGATGCTTTCAATTAAATTGCCAAATTATTGTAGGAAAGATTCAAGATTATATTAGTCATGGCACTTATTGAGAACAACACTGAAAAACTAAATCACTTATTAAGGAAGGAAGTAACATTACAAACATGAGCTCTAGGGTTTAAACTGTCATAATTGGGCAAAATAAGTGGATACCAGCTGAACAAATTAATCTTTGAAAACTGTTGGTTCAATTCAGAATATGCTGATAACTGCCTTCAGTGGGCAGCTAATTGTTATCAGGTTAGAATATGATGATTATTATTTTTTTATAATATGATTATTTAAAAGAAAATTATATAGCTGCCATGTGACTTTGAATAATCTATTTTAAAAGCTTAATTTTTTAAAAAAATAAGTAAGATGATATGAGCTTATTTTTCCATTAATGATTAATAATTAGCTCAAATATTAAAATTTCAGAGGCCTAGAACTGCTCTCTATTATTTCTTCCTATTAGCGACAGTGAAATATATATTATAGTAAGATTAAGATGTCAGACTCCCAGATGAAATAACATTCTCTACACTTATGAGTGTTTGTTTAAGACCCAAGTACATTATTTACACACTCTGTAACCACAGATTAGAATTTTGCCCAATAACATGGATTAAAAGTTATGTATAAGGAGTCCTGTTTTCAGTCAACTGAAACTAAAGATATGCTTCTGAAATTTTTTTGCTAACTGATATGGAAAATAGCACTTTTGTGGGTGAATTTACTAGGCATTATGAGTTGAATTGTATCCTCCAGAAAAATATATGGAAGTTGTGACCCCCAGCACCTCAGAAAATTATCTTATTTAGAAGGAGGTTTGTTGCCTCCCTGCCCTCCATATCTCTAGGTCTTCACATGGCATTCTCCTCTCCGTGTCTATCTTTTCTTTTCCTTTCTTTCTTTCTTTTTTTTTTTTTTCCCCAACAGAAACCAGTTTAATGACAGATACGCTGCTCTGAGGCAGGCCTACCATCCACACTAGCCAGAAAGCCTGATGGGGAGTGCAGAAGGGAGGAAAGTGCATCGTGTTCCTAATGGGAGTAAAATGGTCACAGCAGGTGGACCAGGAGCCTGAGGCCAGTGTCCGCAAGGCTCACAGTGCTGCCTCTGCAAGGGCAAGGTGGGCCAGCCTCATGATGACACCTGCCAGGTCAGCAGCCTTGTCCAGCTTGATGTAGGTGTCTGTGTGGATGTGGTGGAGGCTGAGCCAGTCAGGTAGCAGCTCAGAGAAGAGCCGTATGTGCTTCTCCATCTCTAAAATAAGGACATGGTAGTGTAGGGTGGGCTGTTACTCCAAGATGACTGATGTCTTTATCAGGAGAAGGTATGAAGGCACACAGGGGAAGCATAACACTGGAGGCAGAGATTGAAGTCATAACCCAGCAAGCTAAGGAAACCTGGGGATTGTTGGCCAAAAACCCTAGTGCTAAGAAGAAGGTAGAGAATAGACTCTCCCTAGAATCATTGAGAGATCATGGTCCTGCAAACACATTGATTGCAGACTTGTAGCCTCTGGACCTGTGAGAAAATACATTTCTGTTGTTTTAAGCCACCCAGTTTGCCATACTTTATCACAGGAGCTCTAGGAAATTCAGACAGATTGTAAAGCAATGGGAATTTTCTCTTTCACGGTTTTTGAGCCTGGAAGCCCAAAATCAAGATTCTTTTTCAGGGTCATGCTTCTTCCAAAGCCTCTAGGGAAAGATCTTCCCTTTGTCCCTTCCAGCTGGTGGTCGCCCCAGGAGCTTCTTGGCTTTGGGAATTATAATGCCAATTTGCTTTCGTCTGTACATGCCCCCCTGCCCTCCATATCTCTGGGTCTTCACATGGCATTCTCCTCTCCGTGTCTATCTTTTCTTATGCAGATACCAGTCATATTGGATTAGAACCCACTTTAACTCAGAATAACCTCATCTTGGTTACATGCACAGGTACTCTACTTCTGTAAAAGGTCCCCCTAACAGATATGGGGAATAGGATTTCAACGTATCTTGTGGTGGGCCACAATTCCAGCCATGACACTAAGCAAAGAAATTTAAGATTAAAATGCGATGGAAGTATGTTAGGCCCCAATTATCCATATAATTCCAGTGTATGCTCTTCAACTCTCCCTTTAAAAGATAGCATAACCTACAATCTAAATCATACTTCATAGAAGATAAGCTAAAATTGATTGCTAGATATGTGTTATTTATGCACCATTTGAAAGGGGAAAAAAAACACTACCAACTATACTACAACACAGTGTTTTTTCTCAGCATTTAAGCTGTATATTTATTAAAGCCTTCTTTTGGACTTAATTGGCCATGGACATCTTTTCATACATTACTTTTGTGCATCCATCAAAAGAAAAATAAAAGCAACACAATTTGGTTAATGAATTCTAAAATTTCTTCAGTCTCCGAGCCTTATTCTTTTGAATCAATCAACTCAAGAGTCAAAGATGCTCATTTTCTTTCCCCTACATGAGATCATCTTCTCTGTTATCTGTAGCATTTTCAAGATAACATTATTAGCCGACTTCAGGAATGTTATTCGGTATCTATTCATCATCAACCCTCCTCTTCCCACCGCCATTTGCTTCCTAGGAGGTAATACTCAAGATTATTTTTCAATCCTGTGACAACTATTCTTCAAGTTGAATGCTGACAATTTCTGATGATCAGGAATACATGGAAAATAATAATTATAATAGCAACTTTAAGATAATATCACATGAAAGAGATATTCCAATTTCAGAAATGTGGTAATGTGAAAAGAAAATGTTCCTAAGAAATAAAAATAATAATAATAATAAAGTTTCTGAACATTTTTAGTGACAGAAAATTGAATATATATTTTTTTAAAGTAGTCTATTCTGTAAATAATTATTCCTTTTAGAAAGCTTTCCCAAGTGTTGAATAAACTCTGGCGCCATCGCTTGAAATTGTCTCTTGCAGTTCTGCCACTTGCTATGTCATGCACAAAACCTTTTGTTTTTTGTTTTGTTTTGTTTTTGGTTTTGGTTTGGTTTGGTTTTTTTGTTTTTTGTTTTTTGTTTTTCACACAACCTTGTTTTAAAGTAAACTACTTCCGGCATGGGGCTCAAACTCATGGCCCCGAGGTCAAGAGTCGCATGCTCTACCAACAGAACCAGCCAGGCACCCCTTCACTTAAACAATTTAATAGATCTAAAAGAAGGCTTTCAATTATTTTAAACAATTACTCAGTTTCTATCTTCCTTTCTAAAGACTCTTCTCTCAAGGTAAGCATGTTCATTTCTTTAAAAATATTCTACCTTTCAGTTCTTAACTAAAGACTTGCTGGATGAGTCATATGCGGCCAGGACCACATTAAACACTGGGAGATCCAGTCTTAACACAAGAGTGTGTGTGTGTCTGTGTCTGTCTGTCTGTCTCCATGCATGTGTGCATGTAAGTGCTTCCATGTGCCTTTCCCTCAGGAGCATAGAAATGACAGGGCTGTTGCTAGGGGAAGAGAGTAGAATATTCATGGAGAGAGAAGAGAAAGCTTAAAGTCCATGATGCAAGAAGGTGTTGGTGGGCTTCGAGAGCAGATAGAAGGCCTTCTGGCAAATGCTCACAAGTTTAAGGTTTAATTCTAAGACCAGTGAGATGCCAGCTTCTATTGACTAGCACTAAAAATTGGCATCAAGTCACCTGCCTGCCTTGTTTTTATCCTATATAAACTCTTTCAATTGTCAATGATCTTTTTAAAATGTGACATCTGAATGCAGTAGTGCCAGTACTTTTCCTGAACATGGCGAACAGAATGTGATTCTCACCGTCTTGCACTTATAATGTTGGAACTGTGAGATAAATCTTGTTCTGTTCAGTTTCTTCCAGTTTGCCATACCAGACACTTGAGATCATTTTGGATTCTGATTCTTTTATTCCTTGCAACCCAAACACTCAGTCCCCCCACCCTCTCAGCTTCCTACCACCTACTGTTGTCTTTTCATATGCTCAACTCCTTGATTAAAACAATAAAAGTGGAGTGGGGCACAGTTAAAGGTCAGGCCTTCAATGTCACTCAAAAAATTCTCCTGTGCTAACATCAATCAATAATTCAATATTTGGGGGGCAAGGCCATTCAAAGAGTTGTAAATTAATCCATTTACACCACCACAAAGTCATTTATCTTCATCTGTTTTTCAAAGGCATCATAAAGAAACTTCATGGAACTTACCATATGGTATAATTACATTATTTATTTTGTGAATACAGTTTTTCCTGTCCTTTCTACTAAAATGTGAGTCTAGTAGAAACTTTAAGTTTATAACATGATTCATTTTAGGAGGGAAAAAAAAAAAGTGCTATCTCAGAAAACTTCTTCAAAGAGAGCTCTGTGTCTGATGGCACCAAAGTGGAGTATTTACTTGAGGCAGTCATGCAGGTGCGCTACTGAGATCCCCCCAAGAGAGGTTTCCGCAAGGACTGGCCCGGAGGCTGAGATTCCTTGGTATTGCCCATGCACTGAGGTGATGTTCCCCGGCCATTAAATGACCATGGCAGGGCCCAGAACTGCACTATTTCTGCTCAAAATAGGACTCCTCCCACTGGGCAATCTTTACTTGGGGTCTCCCTATCGTTATATCCAAAATGTTCTCAGAGCTTTGCTACTGTCTGAGGCTCTTTCAACACAAACTTTCCTCTTTTCTCCATTTCTTTCACAGGTTGGGCCCACACTAAGGTCTGAAATTCTCCCTGCCTCTTAAATGTCAGTTCTTCTCTTTATCCTTCATGAGCATTCCCTCACTAAACTCTTTTTCATATCAGAGTCTATCCTGTGGTGAGCTTCTCAGAGGACCCAGACTGTTGCAAATATAAAAGATTCTCAGGACTGAGACTGTTAGGAGTTAGTTGGGCAGGTAGGTAGTCAGGGCCAGGGACCCCAACATGAAAATATTGAGTCAGGACAGCCAAAATAAAACAGCACTGACATCCTGTTTTGCAGCTTAGACAGGACCGTACCAGCATTCTGCTTTGCAGCCTTTGCAAAATGGACTCCTGCAAAAAGTCCTAAAATAAGACAAGGAAATTGTACATTTTTGGTAAAAAAAAAATTTTAGGGTGTTTTTGTTTGGTTTGGTTTGGTTTGGGTTTTTTGCTTTTTGTGATTTTTTTTTTTTTTTTTTTGATACTTGCCTAACATTGGTACAAAGCATTTGTCACCAACATGAGCAAGGGGGAGTTAAGACATAAACCCCAGATGTCAGCAAAAAAGACCATCAGTCCGTAGACACTAACCTAATAGGTAGACAGATACATGACCAAAACTCTAATTGGCAGGACTCTGCATACCCTGGTTGCTCTGAGGGCAACCGTCTCGGGCCCCCTCTCCCTCTGGGACCTTTATCCTATTGCTCAGTAAACTTTGCTGCCCACTACTCTTTGTCTGGTCTACCTCTTCATTCTTCAACGCTGCAAAAAGCAAGACCTGCAGGCACTAAAGGCAGAGAAATCCTGAAAGACAACCCGACCTCTCAGATCTACTTACTCTGATCATTACCTGAAGGCTAAATTTCTCCACTTGCCAATTGTCTTCTAGAAGTTCACACCTATTCTCTTAATGTGACCAAATCACTCACCCCTATGTCCCCTCCTTTGTAAATCCTTTCAAGGTGCTCTCTGGCTTCCTGAAATGTGATCATCCCACTCTCAGACTCGTCAACCACCCCTCGAAATATTACCATTGTCTCTTGAACCCAAATGTGGCTACAGCAGGGAGCACTTCCTTCCTAACCTCCATGTCAAATGCTTTTTTCTTGTTTTTATGCAAAGTGGTAGGATAATTGTATTCTTTATTCAACGTTTAGATTTCAGAACACTAAGCTTCTACCTTCTTGTAAACAACAAAACAAAACCCTGCTTATCTGAGATTCACAGAGATCACTAGAGATACCGGGCTCTTCTCTTCATCTACAGACTCACCAGTTCTTGGTTTTCATAAGTGGCTCCACTGACCCAAGGAAAATTTTAGTTATAAAGCTGGTTCACAGTTTTCTTTTCCCTGTGAACTCCAGTAATTCTTCCTGGAGCCATAAACTCTTTTGTGAATGACTCAGTATTCTAGTCTCAGTGTATTTTTTTTTTTTTTTTTAAATCAACCTTCAGTGATCGTCCCTCTCCCCCAGCAAACTACATCGCCAAGGTCACATTTTAGAATTTATCATCATCAAATTCTAACCAAAGTCAACATCCTGAAAGCATGCATTCCGTACTATCACCACAATCTGCTCTCCCTCCTCTATACTTACTCGAGTTTTTTCTGCTTAAATATTTTTGAACAACAATGACCTCTACTTTATTCATGTCATCAGTTTCTTGCCATCAACAACCTCCTGTCTTCACTTCCCATTTTATCCAGCTTTGTCTGTGAGTCGTCATTTTAATTACACCCAAATAACCTAACAGACTGGATTCACACTAAAATCATAAATCCGTGTGTCAAATGAACTCTAAACACAGCTTGGTAATCTCAGTACTGTTTCTTAAGAAAGTTTGTATTTCCTCCCAAATTTCTCATGTTACCCTGCTTTCTACACCCCATCACTATATCAGCTGACAATAATAATTCACATGTTGATGAGATTAAAATATATAACAGGCATACCTCTGTTTTCCTATCCTTACCTAAAAAATTTAACTGTACACATCTCCATCTTCACCCACCTGTTTACATCCGACAAAGTGCTTTTACAATCAGAGGCCACTTGCTCAATATTATAATCTTTCTCCCATTCATTCTTGCATTTTTAAGAATTTTGAATCTTAATCTATCTTATTAATCTCACTATCCTTTTAATTTTTTTTTTTTAGATTTTATTTATGTATCTGAGAGAGAGAGAGAGAGAGCATGAGCAGAGGAAGGGGCAGAGGGAGAAGCAGACTGTCCCTGAGCAGGGAGCCCAGTGAGGGGCTTGATCCCAGACACTTAACCAACTGAGCTACCCACGTGCCTCCTCACTATCATTTTAAATATGTGTAATCAGTACATATATGCATGCTAATGTCTAAAGAGAAGCAAAAGAAAAAAAAAATCCCTATTTGGCAAATGCCTGCTTTCCAGCTCTCTCATTTTTATACCCTCCTTCAGTGTCAAAGCTTTCGAGAGTTTTTTAGAAACTTTATCTACATTCTCATATCCCACTCACCTTTTGACAAGCTGCAGAGCAGCTTCTGTTCTCAACAATAAAATGAAATGGTTCTTCATTTTACCAATGACCTTTAGGTTTACAAGGTCAGGTTTTAAGGCAGGATTATTGGCTCTACAGACAAGCATGGTCGCAGATACATGTGGTTCCTCTGGATGAATGCTGTGGAGTTCTTCACCCTTGTGTAATCGATGCCATATTTTTTTTAAAAGATTTTATTTATTTATTCATGAGAGACAGAGAGAGAGAGGTAGAGACACAGCAGAGGAAGAAGCAGGCCCTATGCAGGGAGCCTGACATGGGACTTGATCCCGGGACTCCAGGATCACACTCAGGGCTGAAGGCAGGCGCTAAACCCCTGAGCCACCCAGGCTGCCCAATAGATGCCATATTTGGTGAGATGAAAACTCTAGTGTATCAAGATGAGTTTGGGTATTTTCTCTGGTTAATCTCTTTAAGGCCCTCACACATCTAAGTTCAATCCTTATCTTCCCAAAGATACTGTAACTCACATAACATTTTTAATAAATCCCTTTGTCTTAAATAAACAAGCGGAAATGTATTTATCATCACCTGAGAACCCTAATCATTAGAGTTTCCACAATACCATACTTTCTTGATTGTTTCCTTAGAAATGTAGTCACATTTGGTCTCCTTTCAAATTTTTCTTCCTAGAAACTATAAACGCTTCCCTGTATGTTCTTACAAGTTTCCTTTCTTTCTTTTTCTTTCTTTCTTTCTTTCTTTCTTTCTTTCTTTCTTTCTTTCTTTCTTTCTTTCTTCCTTTCTTTCTTCCTTTCTTTCTTTCTTCCTCTGTACACCGCTTCTCTAGGTGGTTTTGGCCTTTCCAATGCCCTTAAATCTCATCTAGATAGAGTCTGGACAGGTAGACCAAATTCCTCTGAACTCCAGGCTGATAAAACCAGAGACCATCTCAGAATTTTGCTAGAGCCCTCAAATTAAGAAAAGTGGGCAATGCACATCTCCATAATATAAGGATATGATAGATAATATTTTGTAGTCACAAGTCCCATTGCATACTACCAGACTGTAATAGATAAGGAAAGACTGAGTTATGAATTGCAGGCCTAATAAATGAGTGTCAAAATGTTTCCCCTTTTCCATGTTGGAGAGAATAGTTTCTCCCTCTTCACAGTAAATACTTGTCAAAAAAGGGAGACTGGCTTTGCCCTATGGGCTGGATATATGCTGAACTGTGAAATCACAAGGAATCAATGTCATCATAGTAGAAAACCAAAGATAATTTTGGAGTGAAAACTCTTATCTCTTGTAGATTTTTTTTTTTTTCTATTTTACCCTATAGCTACTTTCATAAAAACTTCAGTTGTGAATAGTTGGCCCACAGGTATTTTCATTGTGAATGCTTCCATGTCTATGAAATGGTGCTTGTTTAGCTTGCTAATGCAAATTAAACATTTGCTTATAAAATGAAGATAAAGAGAATGACTGCTTTAGAGTGTTTTGTGATTTTTAGATGTGGAAAAGGAAGATAACGTGATAAATAGACTCACATTGTATTTGGATGTGAATTTTAAACAAAGCTAATTTTACACAGAACAGTTGTTCCAGAAAGATTCTATTTACAGAGTTTCTGTGGTGAGTAAGAAACTATCTCACCTCTCTCAGCTTACCCAATGCAAATATGCAGTTACACACATACTTAACAAACTAATATTATCAGTGACATGTAAAGTGTTACATTTTTCAAATAAATGGAAACCCTTCCTTTTGAATTTTAACTCTGAGAGTGGCTAAGTGGGCAGTCATTATCAAGTGAAGACTGCTGAAAATCAATAATTTGAATTTCTAAATGGGTATGTCAATTAAAACCCTAGTGAGAACAGAAAAAAAGCTTTGGATTGATGTAGGATTTTTAGTAATATTGCTTTGTGTGGCATTTTTCTGTGTCCTATTTACTTGAGATAAGCCTTCCAGGATGCAAGATAAGAATAGGCATGGTTTGCCTGGATGCAAAAAAAGAATAAGAACAACAGCAACAACAACTAGGATAAAGAACTGCCGATACCGCAGTAAGGTTGCCTATAGCAGTGGCTTGAAACTAGGGAGGAGAATCAGTAAACTGGGCTTTTCTAGGGGTTTTGGAATATTCTTCAGACTTCCTAAATTTTCTGAATGAACACTGCATAGCTTAGGTGGTAGCCATATTATCCAAATCCATTCCTTTGGGTGGTGGTTGCGGGGTGGGGGGTATGCTTTGGCATCATCACCGAAGTGTGAATATGGGGGAAAAATCTTTAGTGGATAAAAGCAAATTATTTTTAGATTTTTGATTCATCCATGAAGAACTTTAATAAGGACACTGGTGCTGCAAAATTGAGACTCTCACATAAGTCACTTCAATATCATCCTCGCTTAAACTGGGGATGGCTGTAACACTACTGAATAAATCACTTTCTGCTAAGAAGCAAAACTTTTTGAGTGTTATTCCAGTAGGTTCAAACACTCAATGGCAAGGGAGAGATCAGCAGGACTATGTAAACTGTATTTATAAAATATGATTTATACATCAAGCCCAGAAAAAAATTCTAAACTTCACAGTTGGTAAAATACAGTTGGCTTATTTTTTTTACTGCAAATAGGGGAATAGCTTTTCATGAGGAGGTGCCGGGTCTGCAGTTTTGAAAACTCACCAAAGGTAGGACACAGCATTTTTAATGTCAGAGGGGATTTAGTAGGAGATTTTTGATGAGAGAGGAGTCACCCTACTCAAGGTCTCTTTGTGGGAGACCGCCTTGGTAAATAGCAATCAGAAAGTACCACCTCTCAATGGACATTAGGTCACTGACGTGGCATGAATCATTCATCCAAGGTCTCCAAAGTCCCGGCCACCCTGGGGCTGCATGACTTCTTGGTGAATAGGAAATGAAATAAGGTTCATGTCTGGTTTTTCCTCTAATGCCCTTTTTCTTGGGTGGGTTTAAGCAGTATTGCCTGGCTGCCATTGAAGCAAAACAGAAACTGCTCCTGCCCGCACAATTGTTTTCTCTGTGAGTAAAGAGAACACATCTTTTCTTTTTGTCGATCTTATATCTTTCAAAAGCACAGTAATGATGCAGCAAAAATAAAATATTTTTTTTACTGGTGCAGACAAGGAAAAAGGTAATAAATAAAACCAATAAAAAAGAAAACTGTAATTCTGGGGTAACTCTCTTGCCTTTCTTGAGGAGTCTATTTTTAACAATACATGGTGTCACTTCATTGGAATAAATGACTTGACCAAGCTGAGTTACAACCCATAGCTTTTCACCTTTTGCTCACTAATCTGATTCAGAACTTGAATATTAGCTCTGGATGGTGGCTAATATTAGACACCGTTAGACAAATGCCAATCCCATGGGATCTCCAGAGGAGTATAGAGATCTAGGTGCATTAAAAGTATGTGACGTCAGTTTTATTCATCTCTTGGCCAAGTAGATCCTAGAGAGGAAAGCAAAGCACATAATAAAGAAAGTGCTACTTCTTTCAATTTACCCATGACTTAGGGAGCATGAGTCATGCGACATAAACACTGCTCCTGAAGCCTTAGCACCAATTGCATCTTATAATAGCTATTTATCTAGCACATCTGAGCAATGCACACTTAACAATTGGAGAAGAGGAAGTTTGCCAAAGAAAACAGATGTTAGATTGCATAATTTATAACAACTTATGTATTCATTATTCCTAATATAGTAACTTCTAAGTGAATGATGTCTTTTTCATTAACACCATCTCTCATATTCCTTTTATTCATATTTCACCAGCTAGCCTCTCTATATTTCAAACTTTTACATGGAATATAATAGCTTTTATAAAATGACTCCATTTCCAATCTACTAAAAGAAATCCACGTTTAAGAAAAATGAGGCAAAAATGCCAAGTCTGTCTGAATGGATGAAGGATTATGTTTAGAAACCAGATTGGGCAAGGAGGGTTCTAAATTCAAGTATTGTTTCATATTCAATTAGTGTCTAAGTTCAACTAGTGCTTCAGATTAAACATGTAAATGTATTTAATTGATTTTGGATTTTTTTCTTAATAAAGAAAAATGAGCGTATTATCATGGTGATAATTATTATATTTTGTAGGACAGAGAAAACTGGGAAAATAAGAATTTTGGCTATTTTCCCAACGTACTCCAAAACAGGATAAAAAAGCTGTAGGTGGTTTCACTCCTTTAGCAACTAGAGGATTTCCCCTTAAAGGATTCTCACCTTCAAAATTAGAACTAAATGCCTAATCTCTGGATATAAATAGGACTCAGTGTGAAATCACAAATCACTTCTGACGCTATACAAAGACCTAGTGGTGTATAAAATAGAACAGATGATATTGGAACTGAAGTTCTGATACGATCATGTTAGTACATTATTCAGCTTATAATAATGAGAATTGATTGTATATATACTATCCTATATAGCTTCCAAAGATGTCGACCATAAATGAGGCAAATGCATGGTCTTTCTTTCTTTCTTTCTTTCTTTCTTTCTTTCTTTCTTTCTTTCTTTCTTTTCTTTTCTTTCTTTCTTTCTTCTTTCTCTCTTTCTTCTTTCTTTCTTAGATTTTACTTATTTATTTGAGACAGAAGGAGAACACAGAGGGAGAATGAGAGGGGAGAAATAGACTCCCCACTGAGCAGAGAGCCTGACGTGGGACTTGATCCCAGGACCCTGAGATCATGACCTGAACTGAAGGCAGATGTTTAACCAACTGAGCCCCCCAGGTGCCACAAATGCTTGGTTTTTCAAGGCTATGCTGATTGGCCAGAAGTTAAGGACCAGAACATCTACCAGAACATTCTCTATGCTAAGCTACGCTAAGGTTTGGTCCACAGTTTCATCTTTTAGAAAATGGCAGAAAGCAAATTGTCTCAGAAACAAGCAAAATCAGATGACCTGACTTCTCTGAAGGTAAATAGTGGGTCCCATCATTTTCCAATAATAAAGATCTTAGGGTAGGTCCCTGCCATGCATAAAATCAGACTATCTGGCTACTAAAACTCATTTTTTTTTTTCTGTGTTCCCCACTCCACACTAGTCTTCTGTCATTCAGCCTATAAAAAAGGGAGAAACATGGAGGTAGAGCAGCATCCTTCTACTGAAGTCCATCCCCATAGTATATTCAGCTATATCCAGGCCTAAGCATACTTTCTAGGGATGCCAAGAGGAGAGAAGGCACTATCTCTTGCTGACCCTTCTGTCTCTGAGTCCAACCTGTACCAAGTGATGTCCCTGGTTTGTACCTTTGAAAAGATTCTCAATAGTTCAAATTCTGAGTGTATGCATCTCTTTAAAAGGGATTCATGGCACGGAAATAAAAAAGGAGCCCAATGCAAATGATGCATCACACAAAACTATTCGAAATTTAAGAGACCCAAAAGCATTTTGGGCCAATAATTATTCTGAAATTAGTCTTAAATAATTAAGTAAACATAGGTATTGGAGAAACATAGAAAGATTGATGTGACTTTCACAAAAGTAGAAACTGGAAAAGAAGACTACTTTTGCTTAAATAAAAATAAATGTGTTTAGTGCATTCATCTAGCCCTAGCCATGTCACAAACACCTCTGGTCACGGAAGGTAAAGGGCTAGATAATTATGATACTGGAATCCTATGTAGCCGTTATATTTCTTGTTTTAAAGAATATCTGCTCTAGTAAGATATATACATGTACAAATCGTGAGATACAGATTTATATGTTTGCTACTAATTATGAAATATATATTTACCAAACCATAACAACAATGAGGAGTAAATATACAGAAGTATGAACAATGGCATCTCTGCAATCATAAGGTTGTTAGTGTTTTCCAAAGTCCGGGTAATAAGCATCTATTACTTTCTAATTCAAAATAAAAATTTAAAATCTGTTAAGGAATATAGATTATTTATTATTATTTATTATTTTTATTTATTTATTTATTTATTTATTTATTTATTTATTTATATCTGTATCTGATCGTGGCTCCTTTTGAGTCTGAAACTGGCAGGATAGCGTAATGGCTGAGTGTAGATTCTTTATACTTTGCAGCCTGGGTTCAAATCCCATTTGTGCAGATGTTAGCCACGTCACTTTGTGAAATTTAAGTTGGCTTCACAGTGCCTCTGTTTCCTCATTTATAAAACAGGAAAATTAAACTAGCTCAGTATTAGATGTGCAACCTTGAGAATAATTGGCCATAGTTTTCTCATGTGAAAATAAAGGAAATAAAAAAAAATAAAGGAAATAAATGTACTTAAATTAACTGGGTTCTAAAGACGATTCAATGAATTACTATCCAAAAAGCAGTTAGTGCCTGGCATATGATGAGCCCTCCACATGTGCTATCTCTCATTTTTAGTGAGGATTTTAAGATCTAAATTACCCACAATGTATATAATATTTAGATACTGATAACATCCTGCCACACAAAATTATTGAGGAAGTTCTAGAATCCTAGGCAATTCAATGCTAAAATTTGGTATCACAAATCTCTCTCTTGGGTTTAATTACCAGAAATGAATTTTATTTATTTTTTTTTATTTTTTTTTTCAGAAATGAATTTTAATAGCAAGTTCTCGCCTATAGTGTGATGACACTGTGTCACACCAAAGAAGAGTTACTGTGATTTGTGAATATGCTTAATTCTATCTGTGCATGATAGTACCTAAAATAAGAGAGAAATGCTTCCTTAGGGCAGCCCCGGGTGGCTCAGCAGTTTAGTGTCTGCCTTCAGCCCAGGGTGTGACCCTGGAGACCGAGGATCGAGTCCCACATCGGGCTCCCTGCATGGAGCCTGCTTCTCCCTCTGCCTGTGTCTCTGCCTCTCTCTCTCTCTCTCTCAATCTGTGTATCTCATGAATAAATAAATAAAATCTTAAAAAAAAGAAGAAGAAGAAATGCTTCCTTAGTCTTTACCGTGAAGGAAAACTTTCATTATAAAACTTAGTGATAAAAATAACTTTGTGATAATTAAGAGCTAGCCACTGGCATATGGAAATGAGTCTCGAACATACAGAAAACCAATATTTCTAGAGAAAGAGTTTTCTCTGTGCATTAATGTTGTAAGTTTTCAAATTAAATTAATAGGAAGGAAAGCTTTGACACAGAAATGTACATTTGTTTGCCTCACATCATATTGTTATTATACGCCAGAGTCTAACTTTGAACTTCTGTTTCTCTGGTCCTAAACTGCACGATTTCCATAGGTAATTACCTTTTTCCCATACTGACATATATTCATTTTGTTGGGGGACAAGAATTTCTGTCCCCTTCAAGGGTCCTTTTGGCTGGACCGAGGATCAACTTGGAAAGGTGACCGATTAACAGAAGAAAATAAAACTTAATAGCGTGTGTGCAGGGTATCCACACAGACACGGAAATTCCAAAGATAGGCTAAATGAGGTAGACGTGTCATCCTGACCCAAGGATAAAGTGGCCAAGGGTCCGAGACTTCAGAAGAAACGCATGCACTTCACAGGGCCATCAGAAGAGCAGGTGTCTGGTAATTAGACCTTTGCCCTGCCACACAGATGGATCACTCAGGTAAGATTTATCTCTGCTCATAACCCTTATTCTGGGAAAGATTCCCAGTTAGATGCGTCTATGTAGTTAAAGGAGAGGCAAACGTTTCTCGTGGGCCCCCAGAATCTCAATGGCCTTCAGCTGAAAATAGTCCATCTGCCAAAGTGGCACATTCTAGGGGGTCCTGTGATGAACCTCTTGAGTTTTTACTGCGTTGTTTTTTGGGTGGCTCCCAACTGATTTCTGGTGGTTCCAGCTGCTCATGATTCCCTTTTGGGGAATTCTAACTGCATCTCTGTGGACTCCCTGAACGGGCCTAACATGAACGCTTCCCGGCCTGCCCCAGTGAGATTACAGGCCTATGACCTGGAGAAATGAATGGAATCTTCCCTTGGAACTTTGAATCCTACACAAAGTCAACACCCAGGTAGAGGCACACAGATTGCAGCAGCCAGAGGAGGATCTCACCTGCTATCAGCGTGGAGAACAGTTATTGGCACCTATGCACATCGGGAGGATTATGTAATTCAGGGAGAAAAGGCCCATTCGCTGCAGGTTTTATTTTGTTTTATTATGTTTTTAATTAAGATTATATTTATTTATTTATTTGAGAGACAGTGAGCAGGAGCAGGGGAGGGTCCGAAGAAGGAGAGGGAGAAGCAGACTCCTCGCAGAGTCCCTTGACGGGCTCCATTCCAGACCCCGAGGTCAGAACCTGAGCCACCTGAGCCACTGAATGGATCCTAAGAACTGTAAACAGACACTCTGGTAGTCTCGATGATGATTGAAATTATCCATTGTGCCCTTACCCTTCTGCGGGACCTGCAGAATGCTTGTAAGTAGGTTCAGTGCTGGGGGGCTGGGGGGTGGCATTTCTGGGCCTGCCCACAGACCCAGACACTGAGTCAGCCAGGGGCTCGCACCCGGCATGGAAGGCCTGTAGGATACTAAGAAAGGTTGGAGCCCTTTCCAACTCTCAGTGAATGATGGAGAGAATTTCTTTTAAGAGAAGCCCTCTGCTCGGCCAAACGTCAAATGAAGACCAAGGTCTTTAATTCAGAATGCAACGCTAGTTTCTTATTCCTCCTTTTAAAGTGACTTTTATGAAGCTATTTATATTGTCCTTGTTGTGAAAGCCTGAAATGACAAAGGGCTTTTAAAAGGATTTTAAACCTGTGCCTTCATCACTCGGTAATAAGTGCATTTATCAGAATATTAATGCTAAAAAGAAGTCTCTTTCTTAAAAATAATGACTCCTTTAAAAAAAAAAAGTTAAAGGAAATGGCTTCAGCATTCATTTGCCTGTCTCCATTCAAAGCTTCTACTTCAATCACCTGATTTTCCTTTCTCTTTGCTTCTCATCTGCTTCCCTTTCTCCAAATTCCCATCTCACTTCTTTATGTGGCATGAATATATTGTTCTCTTTTTACTCTTAACAGTCTTTGCTCCTCTTCTCCTCTGTGATTACCAGGCTTCATAAACAGGCCTGAAATATGAGTGAAAATGACTTAATAAGGATTTCCTATTCAGAAAAATTTGTCTTCAGTGGTGTTTGATGATTTCTCCTGAGAAAAAGGCATTCAAAGTCTCAACCCTAGTCATCTCTGAGCAAAACATTTCAAATTGGCCAAGCAGCTGCACGAAGGAGAGCTAGGAACTGACAAGAACAAAAAGATTTCCAGCAGCGGTAAACACAATGATGCTTCTGTATTGATAACACTCTGAGGGCAATTCCTGCATTTCTAGCAAAGGCCATTTAAAGTGCAGGTTAACAACGGGAAATCTAGCCCTTTTAAGACAGCATGCATGAATAACCTGTTGGTTTGCATTCCTCAGCTGGCTTTTACATTTTTTTATTTTTAAAAAACAGAAAACAGCTGTAACTTGTGCCATTTAGAAATTCCCATGCAAAAAAACAAAACAAAACAAAACAAAACAAAACAAAAAACACAAAAACAAACAAAAGAAATTTCCATGCATTATAATACCTCTTCCCGAAAACAGATGATTGGTTTTCTAAGGGAATAAAGTTTTATTTCTTACAAAATGTGTTAACTGATGTATCACGCAGAACAGATGCTTTAAAAATATTTCTCAAAATATTTTACCCATTATCCTTGCAGTGAGAAGAAAGAGAATGTATAATCCCGCGGGGCTCTAATCAGGAAGCAAGACCTTCCTTTAAATCTTAAAGATTCATCTGGATTTCCATTTGATTCCTTAGCAGTATTAGCATTTAATTTAAAAATTAAGTTTTAAATAATTTAGCTTAATTTCCCCGTTCATCTTTGAGGAAAAAAAAAACAAAAAACAACCCAAAAAAACTGATCGTTCAATATTTAGTGGCTTGTGCCCTCCAGGGCTGCCAACCCACATCCCAGTGTAAGACGTACAGGCCACAAGGTATGTTGTTTCAGAACTAGAGAGAGGCGATATAGAGCCCTGGGAAGGCGGTCATGGATTTATTTGGGAAATGCAACACTGACCACAGATGTCAGTGAAATCATACTTATCATACTTGTGATGAAGTTCTGGAATATAGGTGAGGTCCGGAGCCTACGACCAAGAAAGAGTTCTTGAGACTCCTTGGTGCAAAGTAGTAGTTTTAAAACTACTGGGGACAGGACCCATGGCCAGGAAGAGCAGCTGCCCGGGCCTGGGAGGGGAGGCTGATGATGTACCTGGGAGTTGGGGGGTGGGGTGGGGATAGTGTCACCTCTAAGGAATGTTGGAAGGAGGTCTCCAGGACCTGGAGGGGGCTGGCTCTTGTTGGGAAAAGGGCACTGATTACCATCTAACAAAACCTGAGTCATGAGACCCTTCAGATGGATGTGGGTGGGCCATGTCCTCCGGGGATGATCACCAACACGTACCTTGGGGGTTTAGAGGTAAAGGAAATTTCTAAAGGGATTTTTGTGTGTTAAAGTAGACTCACAGGCTCCTGGGAGTCGGGCTAAGATTGCCTTCTGCCCTTAGCCAAAGATGAACATCGAGGCAGCTGAGTCCCTAGAGGAAGGTCCCTTTGCCTGTTTCAGGGACTTGTCAATGGGCTGCCCCAAGCCCGTGCCTTGTCCTCAGCCAGCCCTGTTCCCCCATCACTTGCACACACACACAAAGTGTAAGACCAAGAAGATCCTGTTTCAAGCAACTGAAGAAAAGGTCATGTTGTTAGTTGGAGCAAGATACGGTCTGTTCTCCTTGCTATATCATCAGATCATGAAACACACCCTAAAAAGGTAACTAATTTCCTCAGTTCCTCAACAATTATTTACTGAGTGCTTGTTATGGGTGCACTTTGTGGACGAGGCTGGTAAACAAGACCATTAAGGGAGCTGCCCTCATGGTGCTTGTATTTTATGGAAACTGCAGACAATTAACAAGGTAGATAAGCAAACAAGCCAGTCAACCAATCCACAGCCAGGTAGTTACAGATTGTGAGAAGACCCTGCAGGAAATGTACAGGGTAAGGAAATAAGATTCTGGGAGGAAGCCAATTTTGATGATCTGCTCTGAGGAAGGGTTTTTGAGAAGGCAGTGGCGGAGGTAATATCCGCAAGGTGGAAAAGAGACAGCTGTGAAAGCAGCAAATCCCCATCACATTTTTTTATGGGTAGAAAGGTGGATTTAGAGCCAGGCACACTTTTTAAGAAACTGATAATTGGATCTCTTTGGCTTCTTTGTTTAGCCATCATAAGGAAACCGTTCTCAGTCATGATGGCTGTATTCCTGGTATTTATGTGCAAACCTGTGGGGTTTTTTTGTTTTTTGTTTTTTGTTTTTGCGACTATCATTCCAAATATTTGTCCTACTTTGTGAAGGGTTGAACCTTGGGGTAACATTTCCCTAAACTTTTTAGAACAGTTTAATACATGATGGATATGAATCCCATTAGCACGGGCTTTATTGGAGGGTTTATATTGCTGAATCTCCTTATACTTGGTTTTGGTACATACAAACCATTATATATACTTTCCCAAGAAAAATAAGACCAAGAAGATGTCGTTTAAAAAGTATAGAAATATATTAAATATATTAAATATATTAAAAATATAGAAAGGAACAATGCAGCTTGAGCATACAAAGGACAGATTTTTTTTTTTTTTTCTCATTTTAGCAAAGAGCTAAATGTACACACAAGACACGCACACACAAAGATGTTCAACTTCAGGCAATTTTCTTCGAATGGAATTTCACTACCAAATTTGTTACCAAAAGGTAGTGATAGAAAAAATTCTGATTGAATCCACATTAGGAGGCCAGGTTGCCTCCTAAATAAATAGTCCTTTCCCCACCAAGTTTCATGCTCCCAACCTTCCTTCTCTAGCAGCAAACCCTGAGCAATGTGACAATTGTAATTGTGTGCCCGGGGCTCCCAGAGCAGGATAGAAAAATAATTTTCTAGAATGATACAAAGGTCTATATCAATCTTTCATTTCTTACTCCTATAATTTTAAAAGGAAGTATACAGTGCCTACTAATATTAGGAACTCCAACCACATTGATGCCTTCCTTGTTGGGAATCGAGACTATGAACACACTCTTAATTCTGCCAATAATTTAAGCAATGCATGACAGCTGGATGTCCCACAATGCTTTATTTTCCTCACCTTATATTGGAAAATTATCTTTTCATCCCCTAAAGCTCAAATTCTAGTATTTGTTAGTGCAGAATACCTGATACAGAAAGTCACCTTTTCAAAATGTTTAGTTATTTCTAACCGTTCTTTCAAGGCAAATCTTTTCAATCTTCAAATTTTACCATTTGATTTTAACCAGATATCTACAATTGAGTCATCATATTGTTATTAGCAGAGATGTATAAATGTAAATGTTAACTATGTCTCCGAATTCACAAGTCTCTCAAAGGAAAAGCTTCTCTTAAAAAGTTTTTTTAAGTAGTTTTGAGTCCTGGGGTGCCTGGGTAGTGAATGGTTGAGTCTGACTCTTGGTTTTGGCTCAGGGTTTTGAGAAGGAGCCCCCGTTGGGCTCTATGGTCAGTGTGGAGTCGGCTGAAGACTTTGTCTCCTTCTGCCTCTCCACACTGCACTCTCTCAATCTCTCTCTCAAATAAACACCTTTAAAAGAATAATAATAAAAAATAATCTTGAGTCCATGAACAAATGCTTGGTCTAAAGAAGAAAAAACTCTGTTATTTCCTGTAGGGACCAAGGGCAGGCTGTCCCAAGAGGGGTCACTCTGGCAGGAAGATTATTTTGAGTTAAAAAGCAATGAAAACCCAGCAGATTCAGGGAAAGCTCTCACCTCACCTATAAGTGCCTAAAAAATAATTTAGTTAAAGGGTCTACTCTAAGAAGAGAGCTGTCACCACAGGTAACTGCATTATGATAATGAAATAGGTATGATAGGGAGGAACTTAGCAAGGCCCGTTGAATCAAAATCCTCCATGGTCCCATTGTTTCCCAGTGGCCCAGCAAACACTTTCTTACCAAACATTTACCCTTCTTCCTCTTCCTCTAAATTGCATTCCTTCCCTTTGTAGTCTCAGAGCCATACCCACGTCTCCTCAGGTCCAAATGACATACATACCTCATTTGGCCAATCTTTGGAGTTTCTGGGTCAGTGTGGATTACCATTAAGAATTAAATTAAATTTTATTTTTCTCCTGTTAGTCTAACATGAATTTGATTTTTAGCCAGCTAGAAAGGCCTCACAGGGGACAGGAAATTCTGGTTCTCTGACAGCTGCATTATTATATATTGTTTGAAACATAGTTTACTAGGGGGTCCAGTTTAGCAAGTCCTAATAGAGTGTTTGATTCAAATTCTGTAGTGGACACTTGCTGTTATCTAAGGCAACACACTGGATTTAGGAATACTTCCAGGTGCTTCTGAAGCACACTCAAAATACAGAGCAGCTAACCTAAATTGTGGATTGGTTTATGGTTATTGCAGTTAAACTTACAGAGGAAAAATTATAAACAGAATCTACTTTCAGTAAAAGAGTTTACTCAAGTACAGTTATGTGGCTTTCTACAATTGGAGGGCTGGTAACCAGCTTAAACACCACATTGGAGGGGATCCCTGGGTGGCGCAGCGGTTTGGCGCCTGCCTTTGGCCCAGGGCGCGATCCTGGAGACCTGGGATCGAATCCCACGTCGGGCTCCTGGTGCATGGAGCCTGCTTCTCCCTCTGCCTGTGTCTCTGCCTCCCTCTCTCTCTCTCTCTCTCTGTGACTATCATAAATAAATTTAAAAAATTTAAAAAAAACAAAACAAAACAAAAAAAAACACCACATTGGAACAGGTTAAAGAGATATGGGATTAACTTAGAAAATAAAAAAATTGCTTTATCAAAACAGTGAATTGGGGGCAGGAGGAGTTGTACATCATACATTCTAGCAGTTTCTTGATGATGACCTATGTGCAATCAGATGGTTTTCAATCTGTTATTTAAAGTTGTAACTGGACCTTAAGGATAAACATGAGTTTTCTCCCTTCACTATGTTCTTTCTTTATTTTTTCAATAAAAATATATTAATTTTCTTGAGTGTGGAATAAGAAAACTATGGATATTCCTTATCAGTAAGTTTTAAAAATGTGAGATGCAAAACTTTTTTAATGAATAATTTATTTCAAAAATTATTTTTCTTTGTCTCTTCAGGATGTTCTTTCTGATTATTCTATGTGGTGTGCTGTTTTGGTACATACCCAGTACCAGCAAAAAAAGTCTATGTACTTTAAAACATTAAAGTACTTTAAAATATTTTTCTTCCAATTAAATTTTGACTCAGTATTTTCAGAAGAGAATTAAAGGAAAGATCATACAAAAGCCCATTGCTAGAGTGAATGGAACAGAAGGAAAGAATTTGGTGGGCATAGGAAAATTCAAGGCAATTTTTATGATTACTGTGACTTGTTATGATGAGTCAAGATTTTTATAGCAACCTAGGATTCCTAAAGTAAGTAAGGACATTTGTTCAATACAACTGGAGTATTTTCAAATGTTTAAAGTTGACTTTTGGGGAAAAAAATCACAGCTTAATCAGTCAATGAAGATAATTGTCAAATCATAATAAAAACCTGATTTAAAACATCCAAACAATTTCCATGGTATTTGAGCACCTGAGATTTTAGTGAGAAAATATTTTGTATTGAAAGAGAAATGTGGATCAGTCAAAAGCATGGAGATTAGTAAACAATTGGTCTTAGTGTTCCTTCTTCACTATTTCAGCAGCTAGAAAGACCGAGAGACCTACATATAGCTTATACTCCAAAACTTGGCCAGGATAGATTAACTGGAAGAGATCCATTTCTTCCAATATTTGAGACCTTTGCTGACATAAGTAGTCATCTTCAAATCTGACAGTTTTGGGAGCATACTTCTTGCTATTTCCAAGGTAATTTCAAATATGCTTATGTACTCTAAATAAAACAATAGCAGTTTTTTCATGCATTAGTAAAAAACAAAAGGAAGTTAAAAGGAAAGAGAAAGGAAAAAAGGAGAGGGGGAAGGAGAAGGGGAGGGCAGAGACGGGAAGTGATATGCAAATACTAATGAGAGAGGAGAGTCTCCAATGAGAGGCTCTCTCATACTTTTGCATATAATCTTATTTATGATAGAAGTATATCAGGGATCCCTGGGTGGCGCAACGGTTTGGCGCCTGCCTTTGGCCCAGGGCGCGATCCTGGAGACCCGGGATCGAATCCCACATCAGGCTCCCGGTGCATGGAGCCTGCTTCTCCCTCTGCCTGTGTCTCTGCCTCTCTCTCTCTCTCTCACTGTGTGCCTATCATAAAAAAAAAAAAAAAAAAAAAAAAAAGAAGTATACCAGAATAGATATATAGATAGATTCCCACCAAGTCTGCTTTCATGCAACTGGTTTTTATGTTCTTTATCAATGTATAATTCTGGTACACTGAATTTTTTTCTTTACAAAAAATTATACAAATGGCCCAGGCCCAGGAAATCATAAACCTGAATTATCTTCTAACAGATTTTTTTTTCTTTTTGGTTTATGTAAAACTATTCTTGGAAATAAAGATCTGGAACAAAGAAAGTAGGAAAAGGACAAAAGGCCTCTAACATAAGGAAAGATTTAAGGAGGAGCCATAAAAAATATGTACATATTCAAATTCTATTTCTACTACTTATCATGCAATCTAAATGAAGAGGGACTCGGATGCCACACCTCCTAACTCCTTGAAACTTCCCTGTGATTCTCCAAGAGGTATTATTTGGAAAGAAGTGGAAGCTGATTTGATAAATGAAAAACAATATGAACATAAAGAAAGATCACATTTGAATACAACTCTATTCTGAAGTCTGGGGCTAAGGCATTACCTAAGCACGTGGGAAGACTCATGGTAAAAATATTTGCCTATACTATGTCCTTCTAAATATTTCAGTTGGAAATTTTAGCCTTTAAGTATGATTTTGGAAGAAAAATTCTAAGACTGGTGTTATTAGAAATCACTGAGGCGCATTCAAAAATGTAAGTTTGGGACGACTGGGTGGCTTAGTAGTTAAGTGTCTGCCTTTGGTTCAGGTCATGATCCTGGGTCCTGGCTTCCAGTCCCACATTGGGCTCCCTTCATGGAGCCTGCTTCTTCATCTGCTTATGTCTCTGTTTTTCTCTGTGTGTCTCTCATGAGTAAATAAATAAAATCTTTTAAAAAATTAAGTTTATTTAAACTTACATTGATTCCAGTAGGATATCGTCACATAGAAAGCTGTGAGGTGTGCTCTGCAGATGGAAGGTAAGGGCAAAACTTTCATAGGGCATGCACGGAAGCAAAGCAAGGTGATCATTTGATTGACTGTATAGCTTGAGCTGTTGCCTTATTTGGGAAAACCTCAATGGTTGTGACTGACTGCTCTTAAATTTCATTTTCTTGGACACAAATGTATTTACCATCAAGGTTGGCCTAGGTTTCAGGTTTGCTCACTTGGGCTGCCAATGGGTCAGAGCCACCTCTGCCTACAGCCTCCTTATGTAATGACTTCCCAAATTCCCCATTTTGGTCATCTTTCCATACAGGAGAGATTTGGTGATAGTGCCATTTTCAGTCACTCTCAGGTTAAATTACTCTTTGCCCACATTTTTTATTTATTTATTTTAGAAAGAGAGAGAGAGAGATTGTGTGAGAGAGACCATGGGGAGGGGCAGAAGAGGAGGAAGAAAGAGAGAGAAGCTGACTTCCGGCTAAACGCAGAGCCCATGTGGGGCTCAGTCTCATGACCCTGAGATCATGACCTGAGCCAAAATCAAGAGTTGGACACTCCACCGACTGAGCCACCCAGGTGCCCCAGGGTTAAGTTATTCTTATCTCATTGTGAAACTCATAGGTTATAATGACAAGTTTATGGAAAGATTTTTTTTTTTCTGTTCACCTCTTGTCCATCCTGCTTCTATTTCTCCAAGTGCAATAGGAACATGTAATATACTACAGATGCCCAGGAATACAAGTATAAGACACTTGTTAGTACACAGTGTGCTAGGGAGATGACAAAGGCGACTATCAGGAGGTCAATACCAAGACACTGCAGTATGCTCCTTAGCCAGGGCCCCCATTAACCAAATGAACTGGTATTGAGTAAGGGACAGGTGGGGCTAGATAGGGAGAGATACATGGGGCTATGTGGTTGGGCTCATAGGAAATCCCCGGAATGCTGAGGTGTAAGGAAACCAGAGATAAGGGAACAAACCAGACCACCCTGGGTGTGGGTGGAGAGGGTGTCTTTTTTTATGAGAATCATCTGTGACCAACAAAAAATAACCAGACCCTAAAAAGAAGTAAGCCACTAAAGATGTTATCACCAGTCCTTACTCAAACCAAGACATCACAAGAATGATAAGGCCATAAGCTCTTTGGTTAGTTCTATATAAAAGACTGTCAGTGGAGGCCCATGTTGGCAACCCTGTCAGGACCCCTGTCACTTCTGAGAGCTTTTACTGTAACCTGACTTAATAAACTATCACTTTACTCACTCTCCTTTGTTCTTGAGATCCATTCTCTGACTCCATGAGACAAGAAGCTAGCTCTTCCACTTCAGTATCACATAAATCAAAGAATGGACCTAAAGAGAGACTTTTATTTTAGCCAAGTGGCTTGTTAATTTCTTGTATTTGAGTTTCTACAATATCCGGAGGTGTTGCTCTAGGTACAGTGGGAAATGCTTGCTATATTGCATTCCTCCTGATTCAGTCAACAAGTAATCTCAAGTGATTCTGTTACTTGGAGCCACCTTAACAAGAGGGCACGGGGACTTTTGTGGTGCAGTTATGTCCTTAGGGCCAATTTCACCAATAGTTAAAAGAATGAAGGATGAGATTCTAATTGTGTTTTCAATTGCATACTTAAGCCAAGCCAAGGAAAGTGGAGCTCTTCAGATGATGCTCATCCAGAAGGACTTAACGTCTACTGGAAAGCTTCTTTTGGATTGGTGATAACACACTTAGAAAAGTGGACTAAGGCTGTGTTTCTGGTTTGTTTTGAAGTGATAGAGGCACTGCTCAAATTTCGAATCCACTCTAGCCCTGAACTTGCCTACCATTGAGACAGGTCACTGTATGCGTATTTATAACCATTACTAATCAGACAAAAACATATCCTGGGGGAGCACACATTCCCCTTATTAAAGTGGTCTTATTTATCGCTTCACTATTTGGGATGCAGAGGTCTGTGGTGTAAGGATTATAGGAGGCCAACCCACCAAAACTCATCTGCCTTCTGAACTTATATCATAAGGTTTCAAATCGTTGAGCAGACAATTCATACTGATTTTGACTTAGTATGACAAAGTTAGCAGTTAGTTAGGTTTCCTGCCGTAGCTGTTGCTTGTGAAATCCTAATTATAGCATTGTCTTTCCATGCATTTGCAGAGAGAAAAGGCAAGTAGCAAAAAGGCAAATGATACAGGGGTTTCTGCAAATGATACAGGGGTTTCATACTAGAAATTAAGATATTGATCCCTGATCTTTGAGAGCTGTTGACTTTAAGGCGCTTCCGTGAAGGAAACTCCCTTTTGATTTTAGATCTCCAGCTGGTGTGCAGTGGCAAGATTCTGGAGGAAGGTTTTCAGCTGAGAGATGTGAACCCAAGTTTCAAGAATGTGAGGTTTGGGGCAGTCCCGGTGGCGCAGCGGTTTAGCGCCGCCTGCAGCCCAGGGCGTGATCCTGGAGTCCCGGGATCGAGTCCCACGTCGGGCTCCCTGCATGGAGCCTGCTTCTCCCTCTGCCTGTGTCTCTGCCTCTCTCTCTCTCTCTCTCTCTGCATCTCTATGAATAAATAAATAAATAAAATCTTAAAAAAAAAAAAAAAAAGAATGTGATGTTTGGCTGCCATTTGGGTAGTGAGGAGGACAGATATTGCCCCTGCCAATGAAGTTTAAAGATGTTCCTAGTGGTTGTAAATCAGAAGAGCAGGGGAAAATTGGAAGCCTTTGCTTGGGGTTACATGCTTCAATATTTGGGGAAACTAGAAAAATTCAGGATACAATCCAGTATACAGGCAGGTAAAAAACCTCATAAACAATAAGCACGACTAAAATCTGATATCCGCAAGGGTATGTTATGGCTTTCTACTGAAAAATAATTTTTCTCTCTACAACCACCCTTATTTCTAGCAAAGATAATCACAGTAAGTGTAATTCATTTGCAGAATAAATCTAGTTGTGTTGAATTTGGTGGATATTTTACATACATGCAGCAAGAATAATGATTAATCATATGCATTCTCCTTAAGTCTGCTTTTGCTAGAACTTGTCAAAAGGAATCAGAGATTGGACTTTTAAAAGCTTCTTGATGCTAAAAAGTAGAGCAAAGAACTCACCATCAGACTTTGCATGGAATACCTGTAGAGTTGGCTGAATTATTCTCTTCTTGGAGTTCCCCAACGTATCCTGAGATTCCTGGGCCTGCCTTACTTACGTGGGCTGCCAAAAACCCTACAGGCAAGTCACCAGGGATTTTATTGACTCCACAAAGTCAACCTTAGTTCCTTAAGATTGTCTGATCATATCTGATTCCATGCACATAATTTTCAAATATTATATTCTAGTTAAGGCTTTGGTAATATAATCAATGTTTCCAATTGTGTCTTGTTAAAAGGAGAAGGAATTCTTATTAAAATTATGCAAATAATTATATTGCCACAAAAATAAAACACTCGCTAAGAATTCTCTAAATTCTAAAAAGATCAGGTAGGAAGAAAGAAAGAAATGTTTCAAATCCATTAACAAAGATATAATTTACCAAATGCTCTAAGTTAAAGATAATTTAATTAAAAAAAAAGTTTTTCTTAAAATCTGAAAAAACACTGAAGAGCTAGCAATGTTTCAAACAAAAAAATCACAAAAAACTATAATTATCCCATCAGTTCATTCAGTCCCACATAATTAATTCTTATTCTGCTTGATCTTGGGTTAGCAGTTTTATGAATTCCATTTTTTCCATTAGAGTTCTTGAAATTCTTACCCATTCAGTGGTATGATTATTAAAGTTACCAAAAAACTGTACTTTTCACAGTCCTTTCCGTAAACTTCTTTGAAGATAAGGCAATTTTGTAAAAACATCAGAGTAAAAAACTGTATTTTTTTGTCAAAAAATGACAAAAGGATTTAAAAATGCACATGGTTAAAGATCTGATGAGAGGTCACCAGAATGCAATTGACAAGAAAATTTGGCTATTTCTGTGGCATACATTTAAAGATAGTAACTAGAATTATGACCAATAACATTACACCAGGACATATCAGATCTTTGGGGATTTCATACAATTTCTGGAATACTTTTATTAATAACACATATCCTGGGGATCTCTGGGTGGCTCAGCAGCTTGGTGCCTGTCTTTGGTCCAGGGCGTGACCCTAGGGTCTGGGATCGAGTCCCGCATCGGGCTCCCTGCATGGAGCCTGCTTCTCCCTCTGCCTGTGTCTCTGCCTCTCTCTGTGTCTCTCATGAATAGATAAAAAAAATATACATTAAAAACAAATTTTAAAAACCCACATATCCAAACAAATATAAACTAAAAGAGGTTTAACATCACTCTGTATTTAACAAGGACTCCCACGGAATTTAATATATCAAATTAGTCTCATTCGTTCAACATCTCTCCCTTTACAAGGAAAAAATAAATTCTTTTGAGATTTTTCAGGTACCCATGGATATATCTTAACGTTAAGGAGAGGCAAAATGACCTCATTAAAATTTGATTTGGGGAAGGTTGTCAAAAATATCAAAAGGTTGAAGATACTTGATTAAATAGGATGCTGGATCATGGTATATAATACCTAGTTATCTCTTTAACTAAAGAGGCAATCAATGACTTCAAAGACAAACAGAGAAAGTTACACAGTTGTAAGAACAAAAACAAAACCTTAGCTCTTCTTTAAAAAACAAAAAAGCCCAAAAGTAGCCTTTATCTCTTTTAATAGAAAAGACTCAGTTCTCCCCAGTAATCGAAAACCTGATAAAGGTAACATGGAGCACAGGAATCTATTTTGGTAAGACACAAAATCTTTGCTTTCCAGGCAGATTACCCAAAAGGTAAAGAAAAATCGTTCATAATCTCTTATCAAGAACAGACCAGTAGTCCAAGAAAACTTTATCATTTTAACAGATGAAAGAAAATTACATTTTAGTTTTACATAGGCACAGTATTGATATGAAAGCTTATCTTTAGGACAAGATTGTTCCCTTTTCCCTTAAAATGCATCTCCATCCCCTATCCTTCGTCTTATCAAAAATACATCCTTTTCCCCTTGCATACAGAGCTGTTTTTCTTATTATTTCTAGCACCTTTAATTACATATACTGATTAGAATTCTGACCCTTAGAAATTTTAATTTGTCATGAAATTTTAATTTGTCTTAGAAAAAACTCAGTGTTACACCAGCATTCTGTAGACGAGCAACTTCATGAATACATCTCAGGATACCTAGAAATATATCCTTCCTCATGGTAAATTTTTCAATGTGGCACAAGATATGTTTGCTAATAATTCCAAATGTCTTTAGTTCCTTTTAATAAATAGCCTTAAGTAGATAAATCTATGTTCAGTAATTAATTTTTCATAGTATATGATCTCCATTTTCAATGAGTACATATCATTTAACGTAGTATAACTTCAAGGTTTCAAGTTACCAAAAGATTTTGGAAACTATTTTTGAATTGTACTATCTCTAAATTATTTTTCATACAACAATGTTTACTTAAAATTTCACAAGACCTTAAATAGCTAGCCATCATCTTAAATTATTTTTCTTGCTGATAAATTGTGTAACAGAGATAATTTCAGCTTATTTAATTAGTAATCATAGGTAAAATAAAAGTTGCATATTTGCACTGTACTTAATGTTTATAATGAAGATCTACCTTTTTTGGTTAAACCAACAAACATAAACTAGGGTTTATTTATCAAAGATTATCCCAGATCATGTGAACTTGAAAAAAAAAAATTGGTCTATTTCTATAGTTCTGAGAGAATACTTACTTTATATAACAGCTTATTTTTCTTTAAGTCAATTATAAGAACTTTTACAAATTAATTTTGGCCATGCCATCTAGAGGTAGGGAAATCACACATCTATAATCTGCATATACAGACATACAAAGACATACAGATGGAAACAGGGATCTTATACCTTTCATTTTTAAATTTTAGCCATGAGACAGAATAACAGAAAACTCACTAGTTTATAAAATAGTTTGAACAATTGGATCAAAGTTGTGTTTCTGGTAGCTGGAATAGGTTAAGATTACCCACTCAGATGGCTATTGCTTTTTACAAATATTCGGGGAGAAGATTTTTTAAATGTTTCATTTGCTTTTTTGTAAGGCATCTTTTAAAAGGGCATTTTTCACTTCATTAAATCTCTTAGAAGCATCTGCATATCAATCAAAAACTGTAATCCATTGTTTTTGGGACGTTTGGGCCCATTTTTCTCTAGGGTACCTCATGGATGGATGTTTATGTAGATCTCCCCCTTTGCCCTGTACTAGCGGCCACTGTAATTCAAAATTATCTTTAGTAAAGTTAACCCATTTGTTCAGACAAGCGTATGTTCTACGTCTGAAATTTTCATGCATATCTTTAGTTGGAGATTTATTTTTTAAATTTTTAAAAAATATATATATATTTTTAGTTTTTAAGTAGGCTCCATGCCCAACTCAGGGCTTAAACTCATAATCCTCAGGTCAAGAGGTGCCTGCTGTATACACTGGGCCAGCCAGGCTCCCCTTAGCTGGAGTTTTAGTTGGGGTCTCAGTCTTTGGACTTGGAGGAAGCCATTTTCTTTTTTTCTTCCTTTTCTTTCTTTCTTTCTTCCTTTTCTTTCTTTCTTCTTTCTTTCTTTCTCTTTCTTTCTTTCTTTCTTTCTTTCTTTCTTTCTTTCTTTCTTTCTTTTTTCTTTCTTTCTTTCTTTCTTTCTTTCTTTTTTTTTTTAATTTTACTTATTTATTTGAGAGAGAGAGTGTCCCCTTGTCCACAAAGATGAGCGTGGAGGGAGAGGGGCAGAAGAAGAGGGAAAAGCAGACTCCCTGCTAACATGGGACTTGATCCTAAGACCCTGAGATCACGACCTGAGCCAATGACAGATGCTTAACAGACTGAGCCCCCCAGGTGCCCCTCTTTTTCTTCCTTAAAACAAAACTTTCCCTACCTAAGGTCTCAGTTGTACCTAGTGGACAGAATTCTGACCTTGAGACAGTAAGGTAATTAAATTATATTGTTTAATCTGCCACATTTGTGGTGATTTGTTATGACAGCAATAAAACGCAATAGAACAGCAATAGAATCTCATAACCTTCACAAATGCAACACACACACACACACACACGTGCGCGCATACACACCCCACACACCCCTTCACTCTCACATACTGTGATGAAATATAATGTCCAGAAATGGATGAAACCTACATACCTAAGGTAGATGATGGAGTTGTTTGACTTTAGATAAATAGCCTATTTTTGAAGATGTAACAAAGCAAATTCTTGAAGGAACAGAGGTTAATCTGTTTTTGTTGCTTCTTTAGGCAAATAATTTCTAAGGAAAAGAAATTTAAAAATAGCAACCCTAGTCCATGGTCTTCTCATTTTTTCTTTTGTTCAAATATCTTTGCATAATGAAAGGAAACAACCATTTTGTAAAATATATGTATTTGATTAAGAATATATTTTTTTGTTTTTTAAAGAGTTTATTTATTTATTCATGGGAGACACACAGAGAGAGAGGCAGAGACACAGGCAGAGGGAGAAGCAGGCTCCATGCAGGGAGCCCGATGTGGGACTCCATCCCAGGTCTCTAGGATCACGCCCTGGGCTGAAGGTGGTGCTAATCTGCTGAGCCACCCAGGCTGCCCGTTTTGTAAAATGTTCTAATTGTTTTTATAATATTTGTATTTGGGGGAAGCCATAAAGTATTGAGAACATTTAAAGATTATTAAAATAGTTGATTCTTTTGTGAGAGGGATAATGACCAAGTATTGACAGGATAGTTAGTTTACTTTTGAATCAAGGATGACTTAGCAAAGGACACTTAAAAGTCTGAACTGATCTTCCTGGAGATCAGAAAGTTTCTTGCCTTTATAGGAATTGGAAGCCTTAAAAAGAAATAGTGTAAATGATTGTGCTTAGCAAGACATACTCAAATAGTCACATTTGTATTTGCATGTACCACCTATCCTACGTTTAAATGTACTTGGTCTGCCTGCTTCTGTTATGACATAAACTTGTTGTATGTCCTTGGACTGTGTTTTCCTTTCTCAGGGCCTCCATCTCATGGTAATCTCATCCTTAACGGAACAGAGAATTTTATCTCCGTTTTGTTCCCCTGCACAATAAACACTCAGGCTATTGTTGACTAATTTCTCATGGTAGCTAAAGTAGAAACCACCTGCTCAGGGACCAGAATTTTCCTTGAAACCTCAAATACAGTATTACTTTAGCTAATTGCATTCATACGTGACTTTTATTCCCAAGATGTAAAGCCAACCTACATTGCTGTGAGTCACCTTCACACCTGTCTGCTATGCAGGCAGAGTGTGTCACACACAATAACAACAGGTTTGCCTTACTCACCCAAATAAAACATTCTTGGGCAAAATTAAAAGATCTTTTGAGCACAGCAAGGCGGTGGCTCTCTGACTTGAAAGTGTATAATAATCATGTGGGATATGCAAATGCCTGAGGTTCCAGATTCAGAATATGGGGTTTCACTACAGATAGGGGAACACACCTTAATGCCAAAACCAAAACAAGCAAATAGCCAACACCAAAAATCTAGTGCGTAGACTCAACCTGGAAAAAAAAATAGTTGAGTGAGGTGAAAATATTTTTCTAGAATTAAGAGATCATATCAGATAAATCTTATCCAGGGTAACAAGCTTAATCTCTGATGGCTGGTTTGTTGGGTTGTTGGATTGTCTGTTTCACCGGGTTTAAAACATCACTAAAACATCTAAGATATCTTCAATTTCCTTCAAGAAAAACCACATGGCATATATTTCACCATGATGCCTCTCTATTTGGACTAGAATGAGCTCCGCCATGAAAAGTTTTGAACGATGAGCTTGTCTGAAAGGGGACAAGAACTCTAGTTGGGCAGATACAAGTATAGTAGAGCTAAGGGGCCAGGGAAATAAGTCCTTGCAGATACGAACCTGGGAAGAATAGCCAAGGGCTCCAAGACCAGGAGTTCATTATCCCAAGGAAGAAGGCAGAAATAGAAATCACCAATATTTTTAAATGTGAGCACAAATGTGAGTGTCTGTGTTTCTGAAAAGGCCATGGCAAAGTGGAATATACCAGCAGAGAGGACCGCGTGTGACACCAAAAACACTACCATTTTTTTTTTTTTTTTTGAAGCCTGTGTGTTTCCAGAGTGAAGACAAGTTCATAGACATCAGTGGTCATCTTATCCTCAATCCGTTGCTTTCTAGCAATGAAGTATGTGATTATTAGCAAATTATCTTAAGCATAATTTTCCTTAGCGTAAGAATGAAGGTAATAACAAACAAGAAACAATTTAACTGGGTGTCTAAACGTTGGAAGTATCACCAAAATGAAATTTTCCTAAAACGTTTTATATAAAAATAGTCTTATTCAAAAAAAAAAAAAATTCTCAAAGGTAGCAGAGTAATACTGCTTTTCTTCAATCTGCTTCACAGAGTTTATTAATACAAGAATAATTTTAAATACATGAGCATATGTATAATGTATTAAATTAGAGCAAGTTTTCTCCTTTAGCTGTGCTGATTTCATTTGAGTTTATAGTTACTGCTCATTATGTGCAGCATCTGCTATATTGAATAAATCAATAAATCAATTAGGACCATAGAGCATGAGCTAGCAAAAGAGCACAAATTCCAAAGCTTAGGGACGTGTATATGAATCCTTCTGGTTAATTCTAATGAAATGTAGTAGAAGGAGTACTAAATTGGGAATCAGGAGAGTTGGGTTTTTTAGCCTTAACACCTGCTTTGGCAAGTGGCTTTCAAGTAAAATGTGAAAAAGCAGTTATATACAAACAGTTTCCATTAATTTTTATGCCACAGGATCACGTCTTTCCAAAGGAAATCAAACTCATCTCAGCTATATGAGTCAGAAAGTGCAAGACCCCCTCCTTTATTCAGGGTAGGATCCGAAGAAGTGCTACCTGCTTCTTTCCCTTTGACTACCCTTCTATTCATTCCTCCGTAAAACCTCACCAACCAAACTAAAGAAATATGAGGTAAATCTATGGGTTTCTAAACATTAAACTTTTTTATTTTTATTTATTTATTTTTTTTATTGCCGTTAAGGGCAGCCTGGGTGGCTCAGCAGTTTAGCACCACCTTCGGCCCAGGGTGTGATCCTGGAGACCCAGGATCGAGTCCCACATCAGGCTCCCTGCATGGAGCCTGATTTTCTCTCTGCCTGTGTTTCTGCCTCTCTCTCTCTCTCTCTCTGTATCTCTCATGAATAAATAAATTTAAAAAAATTAAAAAAAAAACTTTAATTTTTTTAAATTGCCTTTAATATCTAAAACACTGTTCTCATCTAACTTTGATGATTCTCTGAGCATTTAAGCTAAAACATTTGACATTCTATCAGTTAAGTGTATTTATATACCATATTCTGTATTCATAAAAACATATCCTCTTTTTTTAAAATATTTATTTATATTAGAGATAGAGAGAGTGATGGAGATGGAGGGGGGCACCTCAGGGAGAGAATCTCAAGCAGACTCCTCGTTGAACATGAAGCCCAATGTGGGGCTGATCCCAGAACCCTGATATCATGACCTGAAGAGTCGGACACTCAACCGACTGAGCCACCCTGTGCCCCCACATCATATATCACCTTATTCCATACACACACACCTACAGTCTTTCTTTCTTAATCACCAAGCATACGGACTATGTTTAGCTCAATGCACATTTCCTTAATAGCGCTTGTAGGTATGGCCAGAATTAAGATGGAAAGAGAACTCATGACTGATCCCGAGAAAGTTCTTTAAAGAGTCCTAAGTCAACTCAAAGTCTTGCCCACGCTGATACAAAGTGGACGCAGTGACAAGAGGTCTAGGAGCGACCTTGAAAACCTGATGTGGCTTTAAAATGGAAGTCATGAACTAGCAAATGTAGAACAGATAGAAGGAGAACAGGGTCTACTGAAGGTGAAGCAGACAAAGTTCACACCAGCCAGACTGCCTACTTCTAGACTTCCCTTATTTGAAAAGTTCATAAAACTTTGTTTAAGCCACTGATATTAAGACCCAGACTAACTTAGTCCTGTTATTAACATTTTTTACACCAAATATAGTGATATAGGATCTCACTGACTGCTTCTACCTTTTTTTTTTTAATTTGAAATACCTAACACTACTACCAAAAGAGTCTTACGTTTTTGTTATTGTTGTTGTTGTTGTTGTTTAAATGGCTTTTAGCAAATTAACGGGCTCTCATGAGAGGAATAAAAATTTAAAAATTCCTGGGCAAATGGGGAACAGCATATGAAGTATATGGGATAGTGGATAGACATGCTGATTAAGAAGCAATACAGAAACATAGGTCACAATTGGGATTGCATTTTTTATGTTTTTTGAGAGGGAAAATTGAAGACACCAATGTTTGAAGCCCCCTGGACCTCTTAGGCGCTTTCTTTCTTAGACATGTGCATAATCATTCTGATCCTCAATTTTCTTATCTGTAAAATGAGGATTGCATTATTACTCACCTCACAGAATTTTATAATAATCCACTGATATAATCATGCACAGAATATTTTAGCCTACCCTTATAGTAAGTGCTCAATAAACTGAAGCCATTTTTGTTCTCATTATCATCAGCCCAGTCTCTTTCATTAGTGAACCACAGTCAGTACTTCCATTTACCCACTGAAAGATGGAAACAGATGGCTTCTAATGTGTCCTCTCAAATCAAACATTCTTTCACCCAAGGCAGATATAAATGATGTATATGTTAGCAGTCGGCACCAAATCACCTTCCCTCCGGCTGCTCATACATTTTCTACTTAAATTTTTACACTGCCTCAAATTCTAACAATTTGAGTTTGTTGTGCTCTTGATTGAAAATTAAGGTTAACAGGGGAGCGGTTAGGGCTTGTGTATTTTAGTGCTGTGGTCATAGCTTTATTCCAAACCCCACTTGCTCTGTGAGCTTTGATGTTATAAGATAAAAAAGAGATAATGAGAAACCAGGGGTGTTAGTGGGTGGAGCTCACGCAGGTATGCATTTGAATGAAGCCCACTAAGTAGAAAGAACTGGAATGAAGCATAAGAATAATAATGTAAGCTTTTAGAAGAAAGTAAGGTATAATCTCTATATGTACTGATTTGAGAAAGGATCAAAGAGATGAAATAGTTCCCTGGACCAAGATCTTCCCAAAGACTGAAATTATCTCTGTTCATTAATACGCCCCTAGCAATTAGCACAGGGCCTGGCAGGTAGTACAGTATCAAGAAATATTTGATGACTGCTCACCAGCTTGCCAATTTTCACAATACTGAGCTTAGATGCCAGGAAGAACAAAGGTCTTCTGGATATGACTCCGGTGCTTTGTTTTTGTCCACCCCGTCATTTGCACATTGTTTTAGATCCATTGCCTGGCACAGTAAATATCTGATAAATGAATGGGCAAATTAATGAATATCCCATTCTGCTTTTGTGAATATGCCACGGTACAAAAAGAAGAAAGACAAGAAGATAAAAAAAGGAAAAAGGAGAAAGCCATCTCTGTTCCTTTCCTGCCCCCTCATCTCTTTCTCTGCCTTCACCCACTCCAACACCCACACACAGTTCAAACCTAATCCAAAAAAAAATCTAAATCAGAGCAAGATGTGCGGGAATAGGAATGAGGCATTTGGCCTTGGTATTTTTATTTTAATATATGTACTTGCAAAGGACAAAAGAAAGGTCAGACAGCAAACAATGCAGGAAGCAGTTGAAAAAAAAATAATAATTGTAGGGGAAAGCAGGGTTCTCTCCGACAGTAGTGACTAAGGATGAACAAATGTTGAGCAGCTGTTGTCAAGGGGATTCATCTGAACCACAATTTGGAGGAGAGGAGTTGTTTTGTTGCTTAACATATTTAATATGCACAGAAAGAGATGAGAGTAAATCATGCCTCATGGTAGGAGTCCTAATATGTGCCAGCAGGTGCTGCCTGAGTCGAGCATACTGCAAAAACCACCTAGAAAATGCGGCAGGAAGCCCAAGAAGTTGGATGATTCCTGTGTCTGATTGGGTGGGAATCATTTGTTAGGGGGACAGGTTTTTTAGCTGAAACACATCTATGTGGGAGTTCTGTGCAAAGCGATCTTGCAAAGGGAAAAAAAAATAGAAAAGAAAAGGACAGCCTTTGGAGAGAAGGCAAACCAATTCAGAACAGAGATGAGGCCGTTTCAAGTGTGAGCCGCTGGGAAAGTGCAGATTCCTCCCAGGAGTAACCCTCCTCCCCCCCAACCCCCTGCGGTGTGTTCTGTCTCCAGCGGTTCCCTGTCCACTGAGGTGGCTCACCGAATGTTTGAAGCTCTACTATAAAAGACTACATTAAAAGGGTGGGGATGCGGGAAGATTCAGGAAACTCCAAGCTCAATTTCTCTAAGTTTTAATAAATTCTAGTTGGCATTGTTTGGCCATAGCTTCATCTTTTACTTGAATAATACAACTTGTATTGTTTTTTACTATTACTAAAACAATGAATATTCCTAGAAAGGCAAAACAGGGTAGTGCCAAAAGCTAATCACCCTAAATTACTATTTTGATTGTAACACAAAATACCTTGGTGACCTCGAGCATAATACTGAACCTCTCCATCTCGGTTTCTTCAGCTTTAAACCAAAGCTATTAATAATACCTAACTCCCAGGATTGCATGAAGACTAAATGAGTTAGTTTGTGAAAATAATTTATAACAGTGCCCTGGCACTAATTGTTAACTGCTTTGTGAGTGTCAGTAATTATTGCACAAAATACAAAAGATTCTAATCATATTAGCACAATAATGGAGATATATATATATCATATATAACATTATCCATGGTCCCATTCCAACTAGAGATAGCCACTGTAAAATTTTGGTGTGTTGTCTTACTTGTATTTTGCTGCTTCATGCATTTCCTAAGTCCTTGGTTTCAATGCTGATAGTACTAACACTACTAATTATGGTAACCATTAACACACACATTATATATATATATATATATATATATATATATATTTTTTTTTTTTTTTTTTTTTTTTTTTTTACACCATGTTTGGAATTCAGGTTCTTTCTCATTTAGTTGTTATGTAATTCCAATTAACTTGATAAGTTATTAGCTCAGTTTTACAAATAAACACATTACACAGTAGTGTGTCTGTTAGGCAGAATTTTAAAGCGATTTTTAATGACTCACACTCTCTTAATAACCCTTTCTCCTTGAGCGTGGGCAGGAATATGATGGGATTTCACGCCGGTGGATACTCGATATGGTGAAGGTGAAGGAATTTTGCTCATCTAACTCGTGTCCATATCAGTTGATTTTGAGGTATTCCCAAGGTAGATTACCCTAGGTGGGCCTAACCTGTAAGCTAAGACACTCATTGGGCTTGGAGAAACAGAATGCCATATTGTGAAAAGCATGACCTGGCAGGGAATGATGGGCAGCCTCTGATGCTGAGGACCTCCATCCACAAGAAACTCACTTCTGCCGACTACCAATGAGCTTGAAAGAAGACCTCATGCCTGATTTGAGATCACAACCTTGTGAGACACTGAACCAAAGTTTCAGATAAACTCTATGAACTCGTGACCTACAGAAACTCTGAGATAATAAATGTGTGCTGTTTTAAGCCATGAAGTGTATGGTGCACAGCATACTAACAGTCTAAAAAAATACAGGAGAATGAAAGTATAATTAAGTAGCTCAGTAAGAGTAAGAAACAGAACAAACCCTTGAATCCAGTTCTGACTAATGTCAAAACAGGTGTGCTTAATAGCTCTGGTACAGGTTTTCACTTAGACAGGTATAATGCACATTTCTTCAATTATCCCATAAATATTATTTGCTCACTGCAGTTTTATGCCACTGCTTGGGTATGTGTTTATATAGTGAGCCAAGAGCCTGTGTTGGATATTTAGCATGTTTTGTATTTGGAAGCAGTGCTACAAAATATATATTTCAAACTGAATCTTTTCCTGCATCTCCTTTAGCAAATTTTGTAGGACCCAATTTTTCACAGCACAAAGACCGAATTAAAAATCCTGTGCAATTTAAAAATATTTATCCTACTCCTAATATTGATATAACCAACAACCCCACTGAGATCCACATGAGTATGGAGTTTATTTCCTCTCTAGAATATATTAGGTACTAAATACATATATATAATATATATAATATATTATATATATATTATGTCAAAGCCCATAAAATCTTCAAAATAATTTTATGAGATTCAGAAAAATATAACTATGATTAAGTCTGCACCAAAAGTGCTTTAAGGACTTCCCATGGCAAAGAGTGGAAAACCTAGAAACATATTAACTTATCCTCTGACAGGCATATGCCAATCCCAGAGCAAAGCATGGCAGCCAGTCAATGATCATTGGTCATTGTTGGAATGTTACTACAGGCAGAAAGGAAATTTGTAGACAATGTAAAAATCCTGTCAGAACAAAAATCCTACTTTCTATGCCCATAAGAAATCTGAATATTTGTTAACAGGTTTTTCTAACACCCCCCCAACCCCTTTTTATTCCTTTCTCTTACTGCTGGAATGCAATTAGAAAGAGGAAAGGTCAAGGGGAGAATAGAATTAATTAATGGAAAACATATAGAGCCTTCAAGTTATCAGCACACTTTGTATCAAAAATCAAATTTGTCATCTACTAATAAGAAATAGTTTAAGAAAAAAAAAAGAAAGAAATAGTTTAGGTAAGAGAAATAGAAACTGCAGAAATTCACTATTTTATAAATAGGAAGGAAGGAAGGAAGGAAGGAAGGAAGGAAGGAAGGAAGGAAGGAAGGAAGTTTGTTTGTTAGAGGTATCTCACAGAATCCAATGGCAAGATACCTAAAATTTATAAAAAAACAAAAATACTAATTTATCTTGCATCTTCTGCAATGCATTATCCTGCCTTACCCACCCTCTCTGAAGACTTGCTGTCCCTACCTGGTAAGCTATAATTATTCTTGGCCCAGAGCTCTATGTTCACCGATTTGCCTGACAAAGGCCAGCTAGAATTTCTGTGACACAGTTTCAAATTCCCAAGAGTATTACATTGCTGTGTTAAGGCAAAACGCTACTTCCATTCTTATAGTCTGGTCAGGGGGTTGAAGATCGTATTTCATCCTCCCCTGAACAGAAGAGCAAATACTGTAAGAAGAAGCAGAGACAAGTTATCCATTAATTTAAACTTACAATTAACAATTTTTTGATGAAAGAGAAAAGGAGGTTTTTAAAAACTTTTTTTTTAATTTAAAAATAGATATTCATGGGATGTCGCAAAGAAATGTATAGAAAAATCCTATGTACAACTTTTCCCAGCATCCTCCTTTGATAATATATTATACAACTCAGTACAATATCAAAAACAAAACAAAACAAAATTGGCACTGGTAAAATCCATGGAATTTATTCAAGATCTGTTAATTATACATATACTCATTTATGTTTATTTATGTATTCATATAGCTCTATGTAATCTTAACATGAGAGTATCCTTATATAACTACGGCCAATATGAAGATTTTCAACTGTATATACATATCACAGTAGAATTCTGTGACCCCTTTCAGACACACCCATCCCCAACTCCTATTCTTAACCTTGTCAACCAATAATATCTTTTCCAACATTTTACTTGTGTTATTTAATGAGTATTATAAGCATGGAATCTTGCTGTTTATATCTTCTTTAACGGGATTTTTAAATTCAGCATAATTTCTTTAAAATTAGTCTAAATTGTTGCATGTGTCAATAGCTTGGCACTTAATATTGCTGAGCGGTAGCTCATAGTATGGATGTAATAACGTCTGTTTACCCATTCAACCATTGAAGGGCATCTGAGTATTTTCCAGGTTAGGGCTATAATGATTATATAAAGCTGCTATATACATTCCTGTGTAAGTTCTTGCATGAAAATAAGTCTTGCATGAAAATAATTTCTCTGGAATAAATACCCAAGAGTTCAATTTTTTGTCATGTTGTTAAGATTATTTTTAGCTTTAAAATTAACTTCCAAACTATTTTCTAAAGTGGCTGTACCATTTTACATTCTCAGCAGGACAAGATGAGGGAGTTAATACTCCACATTTTTACTAGTATTTAGTGCTATCAAAAATTTTTATTTTATCCATTTGATATGTATGTGATGATATCTAATTGTGGTTTTAATTTATATTTGTCTAATGAATAATGATGTTAAACATCTTTTCCTATGTTTATTTCCCACTACCTACTCTTTTTTATGAAATATCTGTTCATATCTTTGGCCCATACTAAAATTGGATTGTTATTCTTATACTGGTGAGTTTCCAGAGTGCTTTATATGTTTTAGAGATAAGACTTTCATTGACTATGTGCTTTGTATTATATTTATACAAGTCTGTATAAAGATAGATGCATCCTTTTAAAATAAGATGTTTCACAGGTGAAAGTTTTTATTTTTGATTAAGTCAAATTTATAAATTTTTACTTTTATGGATTATTCTTTGATACCAAGCCAAGGCAAAAACTCTGAAGATTTTTTTCTATGATCCTCAGCCATAAAAACAGAATCCATGAGAACCCTGCAGACAAAATCATACTTAATGGTGAAAGACTTAGGATTAAAAGGCAAGGATTCTTCTCACACAACTCTTATTTAACATAGTAATAGAAGCCCTAGCCATTGCAGTCAGTCAAGAAAAAGAAATGAAATTAATACAAATGTTTTAAAAAGGAAATAAAATTACCTCTATTTATAGTAGATGATATGATTGTCAACATGGAAAAACAAGAAATTTTATTCTAAAATGTATATAAAAAATAAAACATCTAAGAATAACCAAAACAATTAAAAAAAAAGAGTCAAGCATTAGCATTCACTTCTTCCAATGTTAACATTTACTATATAGCAATAGTAATCAATATAGTGTGATACAAGTTATGGATAGACACTTATCAATAGAACAGATTAGAAAATCAAGAATGGATGTACACAGATATGTCCAATTAATTTTTGACAAAGAAGTAAAAACATTTCAATGAATGAGGAATAGCTTTTTCTTTCTTTTCTTTCTTTTTCTTTTCTTCATTTTTTTTTTTTTTTTGGAATAGCTTTCCAATAAGTGCTAGATCAATTGGACATCCATTGATGAGAGAGAGAGAGAGAAGAAGAAAAAGAAGAAGAAAGAAAGAAGAAAGAAAGAAAGAAGAAAGAAAGAAAGAAAGAAAGAAAGAAAGAAAGAAAGAGAAAAGTAGCCTGATCTAAAGTTCACATCTAATACAAATTCAACTCAAAATGTATTGTAGACTTAGATGTAAAGTGGGAAACTATAAATCTTTTAGATGATCTGTTTTAAATCATTAAAATCTAAAGTTGCTTGCATGCAGATGAAGTTAAGAAATAAGAATAGATTACTTTGACTAGAGTCAGAATATTTTAAGTTTCTTTGAACAGGTGCATCAGCACTTAAACATTACAGAGAATGTTAGCAAACCCCTCTATAAAAGAGGAAACATATAATCAGCACATTCTTTGGTACATCAATATTCTAATCAGGGAAACATTCCTGCTTGTAACTCAGTGATAATTTCCCTTATTTTTTTTCATAATTCTTCTTGGAAATATCCAGTATATCAGAAATAGACTAGAACTATGACATGTAAATTGTTTGCTCTGTCACAACTAGTCTATTCAGAAAGATATGGAATAATAGTTGTCACAGTTAGAAAAGCATCAACAGCTCAAACACTAACATTTGCCAAGATTGGAAACATATGTGTTTCTAAAAACTAGGTATAGCCAAGATGAATAGGATGATATCCACTGAAGTTCTGTGTAAACTAAAATTCAATAAATTTTTAACTTCTGTAAGGCAGAAAATAAAGAAACAGGGAGAGTATGCTTGGAGTGAAAGTCTCAAATCTACTTGTGCCACATACTCTGTAGCCTTTGGCAAATCATTAAACTTTTTTGAGTCTCGGTTTTCTCATTTTAAAAATAGAAATACAAAATCTAAGTCAAATACTTGTGAGGATTAGTGAAATGTGTAAAGAGCTGGCCCAGAGTTGATACTCTATGAATGGTAGTTCTAGGTATAGATAATATTGTCATTGGGATCCAAAGAAAATGATTTTAAATCTCTTGCCATAAAGAACCTATTAATAAGTTACCATGGGGCTGATTTTAATTGCCACCTTTTCTCTTTTTACTTGCCCTCTAGCTGAGTGCTAATTACCCATATGCCTATATCAAATTTAATTTTGAGATTAAATTTCTCTCTTTTCTTAAATTTCTCACTGCTCAAGGTATAAGAACTGACAAAACTCTGACCTCCTCTGGCCATCATAATTCTCTAATGCCATTTTCAGCTTTTTCTGAAATTAACATATATCAGCTTTACGAAGCACTAGAGTGCAGGCTTCCAAAAGACTTTGCTCTTATTACCACAAAATGTCAACTTCCAATGACAGCATGGTATCCTCTCCCTCATGCCACTGCTATTCACTTGCTAACAGTTTTCTTCTAAAATAGAATAACAAAATTTTGACATATCCTTTGACATATCAGTTGACCTATGAACTTGACATTTTTGAGTTACTCATTTGGCATAACAAATCCATCTGGTTATTCAGGAAGATGAAAAGCATGAGGCTATTATAAGTCTGTTTCTTCACACAGGCATCTCTTCACAAGTTTTGCAAGTTTCTTTTTACATAGGTAAGAAAAGAGAGAAGAAACAACTTTGTACCTGCTTCATTCACTCATTCATTCAATGAATATTAATTGAGAATCAACATTTATTCAGAAATTGGGATATATGTAATAGATATAACAATGAGCAAGATTTCAAGATCTCTGGTTTCTTTAACTATGCATTACTTATCTATTTTTATGGCACAATATTTCCACAAACAGATCCTTAAAGCAACAAACATTCATTATTTCAGCTGGTGTGGGTAAGGAGTTGGGACAATGTTCTGCCTGGTGCTTTGCTTCAGGGTTTCATTTGAAAGCTGATGCCAAGGTGTGGTTGCAGTGTCTCCTCAAAGCCTTAGTGGGAAAGGATCCACTTCCAAGATGATGTGCTGTTGGACGAATTCAGTTTCTCACAGGCTTTAAGACTAAGGGCTTCAGTTTCTTATTGTCTGTTGACAGGGTCTGCGCACAGTTCATTGCCATACAGGTCTCTCCATCAAGAAACTAACAATATATAGCAGCTTATTTCGGTGAAAGAAAGATACTTCTGGGAAGACAAAAGTCACAATTTTATGTAGCCTAATCATAGAAGTAACATCTATCACATTTGCCATTTTCTATTGAATAGATGCAATTCATGAGTCTTGCCCACACTGAATGGGAAAGGATTTCTCCAGGTGAAAATATCAGGCACATGAAAAATTGAAGGCCATTTTAGAATCTGTCCACTGCAGAGTATGAAATCCAATAGAAGTTCATAAAGGCAAACAGGCCATTACAGCATACCTTCATATTGTCTTTACTTAAAAATTTCAAATACCCTGTAATCTAGGGTATCTCATTTTACAGTTGAGGCTACTAAGACTCAATGTTGTGTCTAAAGCATCCAGCAATCAATAAAAACAATGTTTGAACTTAGGTTAGCTTTATTTTTTTTTAAGTTTTATTTATTTATTTCAGACATAGAAAGTGAGAGAGATAGAAAGAGAGCATGAATAGGGCAAGGAGCAGAGGGGGAAGGACAAGCAGACTCCACAATGAGTGTGGAGCCTGATGAGGGCTTGATCTCTTGACCCTGAGATCATGACCTGAGCTGAAATCAGGAGTTAGTGCTTAACTGACTTGAGCCATCCAGGCACCCATAGGTTAGGCTTATTTAGATTGATAGCTGTTAATCTCAATAATTCGATGTTTGTTTAACATTTGAAAACCAGCTAATGAAATTAACCACATTAGCAGAATAAAACAATCCATATAATCATGTCAGTAGACAAGAAAAAGCATTTGTCAAAATTCAATATTAATGATAAAACATCTTAGCAAACTAAAAATGAAAGGGGATATCCACTATTTGATAAAGGGCATCTATAAAAAAATCATCAGTTAACATTGTGGTAATGGCAAAATATTAGACAATGTCTTGTTAAGATTTAGAGCAAAGGAAGCATGAAAGGTCTGAACATTTTTATTCAACATTATACTCAGTTCAATAAGGCAAGAGATAAGCATAAAGTTTGGAAAATAAGAAGCAAAATTATCTTATTTTCTATTGCCATAATTGTGCCGGTGAAAACAAAACAAAACAAAACAACATAAATAAACTCTTGAAGAATTATTAGAACTAATAATGAAATTCAGCAAAATATCAGAATTCATTCTATACAGAAAGTTCTACTGTATACTTGTACACTATCAATGAACAATTAAAAATAACCTTTCTAAAATGATATGTAAGTCGTCAAAACTTTTAACAAAAATTGTGCAAGATCAGCACATTGGAAATTACAAAATAATGCTGATAGTTATTAAAGAAGACCTAAGTAAATGGAGAGATATATCATGTTTATGAATTAGAAGATTCAGTATTTTCTGGATATTAATCATTACTAACCTGATAAATAGAAACGATACAATCTGAATATCTCAAGAGTTTTTGGTTTATTTGCTTGTTTATTTTTTTGGTAGAAATTGTCGAGCTCATTCTAAAATTTGTATTGAAGTCAAAGGACCTAAAATAGTCAGTTCAATTTTTAAAGAGAAGATTAAAGCTGAAGATTTCAGCTACCTGATAACAAATTTCAATAATCAGAAGAGTGTAGTATTGGCATTAAGTATAGACATAAAGATCTGTGGAACAGAATAGAGAGTTCAGAAATAGAACCACACATAAAGACAAATGACTTTTGACAAAAGTACAGGAGGAAAAGAAAATCTTTTCAACAAATGATGCTGAATCAACTGAATAAGTTTGTTCTTAAAATAAAATTTGATTCACTACTCATATCATACACAGAAGTTTATATGGAGCAGGTGAAATGTAAACATAAAATTTTAAATTGCAAAACTTCTAGAATAAAATAAAGGAGACTTAGAAAATTTGGGTTTGCAAATAATACTTAAGATACGAGAATCACTATGATAAAAGAAAAAAATGTTTAAGAATAAATCGTATCAAAATAAATATTTTATTCATCCAATAAAACCATTAAGAATATGAAAAGGCAAGCTATAGCTGGAGAGGAATTAATAATGGTATATATTTCTGACAAAGGACTTGTTCCAGAATATATAAATACTCCAATATGCTTAGAAATCAAAGTAAAAAATAGATAACATTTTTTGAAAAAAAAAAAAAAGAGAGAAATTCCTAAGGCAAGAGATATTGTCTTTGAGTAAAGAAAAAGGTGCTCAAGCCATTAGTCACTACAGAAATGAAAATAAAACCAGAAGATGAGACATTTCACAATTGCTGTAATGGCTAAAATCTTAAAAAAATGATGCCAATATTATCAAAGATGTGTAAGGGTGAAAATGCAGACCAGTTAGAACCCTCATGCATTGTTGGTTAGCACATAAAATAATTCAAACATTTGAGTTAATATCTTAATATCTCTTAATATCTTGGAAAGATATGGAAAAGCTAATGAGCACTACCTTACGGTGATTGGCAGCCTCTCAGATAATTCCCAATCATCTCCATCTCCTTGAAGTCATGACCTTATGTAATCCCTCACCTTGAATGTAGACCGGGATTGGTGATTTGTTTCCAAAGAATAGAACATGATCAGTGTAGTTGCACTTGTGATGAGCATAGCACAAGGTATAAACTTGTTGAATCACTATGTTGTACGTTGTATGTTTTAAATTGTGACAACGTTGTGTGTCAACTATACTCAAAAAAAAAAAAAAAAAAAGAGAGTGAGAGAAAAGACCAAAGCAAATTCAACAGTACATTAAAAGGGTTATACACACACACACACACACACACACATACACACACACATACACAACACCTCTGACTTTGTACCTGTCTTTGGTCTTTGAACACAATGTTTTGGGAATTATGTGGGATTGGAATTATCTCTTTTTCCAGACTGTGACGTATGCCTCCAACTTCCCAGCAACGCTTATCGTCAACTCTAAGAAGGAATCTCAAACCAGGTATAAGTGTATCTCAAATATTGCATGACACACCTATACTTAACAACGACAAAAAAGTATTTTTTACTTATCATAAAATTCAAATTTAGGCCAATGTCCTCATGTCCTCTCTTTTTATTGGTTAAATCTGATGACCCCCAACCCTATGAAGATTATGGGGGGGCCAACACTAATAAATATGAGGCTCAACTTGCATTTGACACCATGAAATAGCTGTCTTTCTGTGCTCCATCACACTGTGTGGACCACAGGATGAGTAAAAGGAATCATCCAAATTCCACAGATTCTTTGTACTCCAAGCAAACAAGAGTGCTCAGAAACTCAGCACAGCAGAGACTATTTACATAAATCCCAAATGGCAGGGGAGTATATCCATTAGATGGCACTGAATTTATCTTACCGGAACCCTATTATCGAATGGCCCAGAGGAGAGGTTCCCAAGAAGTGAAGGTAAGAGGGACAGAGTTGTTTGGAGAATATTGTGAATTAGGTATGCACCATACAAAGTCTGTAAATAGTCTAGATATTATGTGCCCTAGATATGTGGCATATATTTTTTAATTTGTATGTCAATGTAATGAATGCCCTATAAAAACCCATAAAACTTATTACTGCATTCACAGAAGCCTTTTTCATTCTTTGGGGTTAGTTTAGAAATTATTGTATCACTCGTTGACTCTATTTGTTCATTTTCTCAAGAGCTTCTGAAAACCAAATAGATCAGGAAACATTGGCTTGAAGCTTTTCAAAGAGGTAAACGGACATGTTCAGCTACGTAAATATCATCTTTCAGGATTGGGTCCAACCAAGACATTGACTGTCTAGGAAAAGGGGAAAAGTAAGGATTCATCCGCGCTTCTGAGAAATGATGTATAAAGTGATATTTGTTTTCAAAGGAATATAAAGCAGCTATTTAAGCATGGGAGGCCCAGGATGGCACTGCATCTGCTTCCCATTGCTCTTTCCTTTTATAAGAAGCTCCACTGAAGCAAGCACAGAATGGGGACAGCAAAGAAAAAACAAGAGGCGTTTGGCTCTAACTCTTTGGCCAGCTACACTTTTCCTTTAAAAAAAGGAACAGGGGCAGACAGCAATCATAATAAAGAGAGAGCAAAATAAAAAGCAACCTTCTTTTTCAAAAAGAACTGCACTCCACTGGCAAAATAGAGATGAAATCAATTCTGAGCAGCAGCTGAATTCACATCGCACAATACCCTATTCAAAGCAAGGTCTGCCAATCATATTTTTTAACTTAAAAAAAAAAAAAAGAGAGAGAGAGACATGATTATTTTACAAAAAAACCTGCCTGTTCCCCACCCTGATTTCATCAAGACCATCTAAGTTTATAAGCTGGGGAGTTTTCTGGTTGTTTAGTGTCCTGGTGATGATCCTAAATGAGTCTCTAGTGTCTCCCCGTGTGTCCAAAATTTCTCTTCTAAGGACACCAGTCGGACTGGATTAGGGCTCACCCCAAAGGCCTCACTTTTACTTAATCTCCTCTTTAAGGCCCTATATTCAAGTGCAGTAATAGTCTTTCTAATCTGGATGCCCTCTATTTCCTTTTCTTGCCTAACTGCCCTACAGAAGGCCTCCGGTACAGTGCAGAATCGAATGGACAACAGTGAATGCTCCTACCTTTCTCCTGATCTCAGAGGGAGGTCGTCCAGTCTTTCATCATAATGTGTGATGTTAATTGTGAGTTTTTCAGAGATGCCCCTTATCAATTTCAAGTTCTTTTGTACTTTGGTGTTTTTATCAAGACATGGTGTTGATTTTTACAATTTTTTTTTCTGCATCTATTGAGATTGTTTGGTGTTTCTGTGTGTTGTGTGTGTGTGTGTCTCTGTTAATAAAGTATTATTAACTCATTTTTTTTGTATTAGGCAAACCTTCCAGTCCTGGGATCCCACTTGGTTATGGCATATAACTTTCAAAAGTATATTGCTGGCTTCAGTGCGCTACAATTTTGTTTAGGATTTTTGTGTCCACATTAATAAGTAGTAGTTTGTAGCTTTTCTCTTCTTGTGACATTTTTAATCTGGATTTTTACTGACCTCACTGGAGGATATGGCCACTGTTCCCTCTTATTCTGTTGAGAAAGAAATGACATTGTTCTTCAAATGTTTGGGAACATTCACCTGTGAAGCCACTGGAGCCTGAACCTTACTTTTTTGGGTAGTTTTTGATTCCTTTTGATTTATTTCTGCAAAGTTGATAGTAGGTCCCCTTTTGCATTATTGACTCTGCTCATTTGAGTCGTCTCTCTTTTTTTTCTTGTCCTCATTCACTGAGATTTTTTCCGTTGTACTGAACTCTTCAAAGAACCAGCCTTTGGTTTCATTTATTTTCTTTATTGTTTTTATAATTTCTATTTCATTAATTTCTGCTCTAATCTTTATTTTTTCCTTACATCACATTCATTCATTTTAGTTTGCTCTTTTTTTTCCCCTTAAGATGGAGGGTTCATTGGGATCTTTTTTTTCTTTATCGATATAGGCATTCAGCATAAATTTCTCTCTGAGCACGGCCTTAGCAGCATCTCATAACTAACTTTGGTATGCCGCCTTTTCATTTCCAGCCATTTCAAACTGTTTTCTAATTTCTCTCTTGATTTCTTCTTTGACTCATTTGATTACTGGAAATTGGGCGTTTGAGAAAATATATTTTAGCAAGTCTGGTTCTCCCCTCAAGTGCTTGGTAATAGGATTTGCTTGCTAAATGTTCTTGACTGGATGGATTACTTTAGTGCGATCTACCCACCACTCATGTCCATCAACGTAGTATGAAGCCTACAGTCATCCTGGGGGTTTGTGGCTTGGGCACACCCAGTTGTTAAACTCTGCTAATTGTTGGATCACTGCTCTAGTGTTTCTCACAGTATGCTGGGGCATAGATTGTTTCACAGGCTACTTACTAATTCATCAAATTTGTGCTTTTTTTCCCCCCCAAGGACATTGTTTGAGATTTGTTCTGACTCCAGGAGGGCTCTTCTAGCTTTTCTTTTCTCATTTCTGTCTGGTAAGCTAGTTAGCCCACAATATAAACTATTATCTCCAGGGCATCTATACATCTCTTACATGAATGTGCACGCTCATGTGTATGTGTGTGTATAAATGTTCACCAATTTTGCCTTGAGAGAGAATCGAAGGAGCTCCTTGTGATCTCATGCTTGTCTTATATATTTTTTACTTTGGATTTTTCAAAGTAAACTCACACTTCTTCCTATGAAGGCAGGACTAATAAGAGAAGTAATAATAAGAGCACATCATATTCTTGAGTATTGTGTATGTGAAAAACATGATGCATATATGGTGCATATTTCTTTCATATACACTGTTAGGCAAATAATTTTATCCCTGTCCTACAGACAAGAAAACCCAAGATAAGGAAGCATTTTACCAAAGTCATTCAAGAGTCCCTGGTGGAGTCATAAAGTCTACTCTAGTTTCTCACTTAAACACCGTTGTTCAAAACCAATTATCTGACTTGTAGAATGTTAGTATGAAAAACTTGAGTAATAAAGAAGAAAGCTGAGCTATCTAAAGTTTCCAGAAATTAAATAATAAAATTAGATTTTGCAACCAAGTCTTTGGATCATTTGTTCAGAGTACTTTTACTTAAATTTTAGTCAATTTATGTATATATTTATTATGTCCCATCACTAAAGAACCAAGAGCACTTTGGCACACCTGCACAGAGGAGGATTATCCTGTTACCTTGTATTATCTTCAATTGAAATCAGAGAAATTATCATTCATTAAATGCCTTGAATTTGTCATTCATTATGCTGGGAGATTTCATACACATCATCCTATTTATTTTTCCCAGTAAGATAAGGTTTGTGGTCCTCATCCTCTGAGATGAGAAACTAGACTCCTTGAAGATTGAGGTTAAAGAATGTTTTCTGTATGACTGTCACTGCCATGAGGACAAAGCCTGAGTGTACTTTATTTAAGCTTTTTCCTACTTACTTAACAAAAAGTTTCACTCATAATAATTGTAAGGGAGGAAAACTGTTCCTTCTTTCCCTTCCAGTCTAATAATTAAACTGATGCAAGATAGGTTATTAGGACAAAAATTTTAATTACGTATGTATGGGAGGTCATAGAAATATGAGACTCAAAATGACCAAAGCAGGCAGCTTATGTATTTTTTAGACAAATAAATTTGTGAGGATCAACAACAAGGAAATTTAGGTTTGGGGTAGTCAATTAGTGAAGAAATAATAAGGTTTGTTTATAAGGTCTTCTGGGCCCTAAATTCTCTATCTCTGATGATAGGATGTTAAGGGTGGTACAAGAGGGTACTGTTCACATAGATTTATTTCCTAGCTTCAAGAGGACAAAGGAGGGTCAGAGTGTCCTTGCTCTGGCTGTTTCTTAAGTAACTTTAATGAAAAATAATCAGTCTGCAAAGTGGCATATTTTGGGGTGTCCTCCTTGAACTCCATAATCATTCAATACATATTTGTTGAATTGAAAGAACTGATTGAATAAAGCATGCATTTGATTCTAAAAGTTAAGCTTTATAGCCTATAAAACTTAATATCATATATAAATACTGTCTTTTCTGTTTGGACCTTAAGAATAAAAATTAATCTAGAAGAATGGTTAAGGGGGACCTGGGTAACTCAGGTGGTTAATCATCCGACTCTTGGTTTCAGCTCAGGTCATGATCTCAGGGTCATGAGATCGAGCCCCGCATTGGACTCTACACACAGATTGGAGACTGCTTGAAATTCTTTCTCTCTCCCTCTCTCACCCCTTTGCCCACTCCCCCTTCTATTCTTGTGCGTGCTCCCTCTCTCTCAAGTGAATAAAATCTTTAAAAGAACAGTTAAGAAACCAATTCCCAACAAACTAAATACATAATCAGCCTTATCAAGAATTTCAAATTAAAATGGCAGCAATATAACAAACAAAAGGGGGGAAAAACACCAAATAAAACCAAATTGGGGTGATAAAAATAGACCTTAAAGGTACACAAGCAAGGACAATAGAGCCAGGGCTGGACATGTAGAAAAGCAACAAGAACTATTTCCTCATATGGTGTGATTAATACTTAAATGAGGTTTGAAAAGATGTCGATGGTTGCATTCATTCATTCAACAAGTACTTCTACGATATTGCTTATGTGGTAGATATTAGAAAGAAAATGGTCCCTCCTTAGAAGCTCATCTCATGGAGGAGGAAGACCCAATTACTAGTATGTATAATATTCACAGGTGAGAGACCTCTGGCATCTGCATGCAGTTATGGGAGGAGCAAGAAAAAGCACAGGCAGGATTTGCTCAGTGATGTGGGGGTTTTATAGAAGAGGGTTCAGCAGTAGAAATGCTGCTTAAGCTGATGAGAAATGGGTGGACGGAGGAAGAAGGGCGTTCCCAGCCTGAGAGAACATATTTTAGGAAGGACTAAGGACCTAAGAGGGAATGCCATATTAAGGTTTCCATAAGTTGTTAGTTTTCTGTGGCTGAATCACCAAGTTAAATACAGTTGAGTGATTGGAGATAAAGGCTGAAGAGGTAGGAAGAGTACCCAGCCCACCAGTCTGAAGATCTGGAAATCTGAGCCATCTTAAGGAATGAGCTCAAAGCAGAGGCAAGAGTGCCATCTATTGAATCTCTGCTACTACTTGCCACAATCCATCTGAATCTCTTATTTTGCCTATAATCTGAGCTTCCCAAATTTCTATGCACCAAACGGCCCCAAACTTTATTAACTGAAAGCAAGTACTTTTCTTACGCCATCCTTAATGGGCCATGTTTATGTGGCTGCTGTACCAACTCTCCCTTTAGAATGACATGTGTAACATGGCTGGAAAATCCCTACAAAGTTCACATCAATAGACTGCTACTTGTCTTTTTAAAGAGGAGCCTGCTTGATTTTCTTTCTTTTTTTTTTTTCTTTTTTTTTCTTTTGGCGGTGGCACAAAAATCCTGTCCACAAAAATTGTGTTTTTTAAAGTGTCTGCTTTGTAAGTGGGCTCGGGCTTGAACTTTTAAACCTGTCTGAGACTTCCCACTTCTCTTGTACAGTTCACTTTTGCTTGATATCATTACAAAGTCATTTTGGGTTTGTTCTCGTAACTCAGTTTGAAAGTAAGAATATTTCTGTAGTACCTTAATTCCTTTTATGAAGGATTTGGAGAAATAGAGAGAGGGATTTTTTTTTTTTTTTTTTTTTTTACTATAATCAGAAACCTCTAACATTCTCCTCTCCTCTCACCTTTCAGTGATCTACATTCTCTATCACAGCAACGGTATCCATTGTACCTGGATTCAATGTGGTTTCAGTTGGCATGCCAGCAGTATTCTATTCTACTCTATTTTTCACAGATTGTTGATTTGTGTGCCCAGGAATCAGGCTGAAATGTGTCTTTGTAAAACACAAGTATTTGCCTGAAAATACTTAGGGAAAAAAAAAATAAGTTGCTGTTATTCACATTATTCGTATTATGCCATTGTTATTATTATAGGGTTGGTAGCACAAATTATTATGGGATAGAGAAGCTGGTAGGTTTTGAATGAGATGATACATTCGGATGCAAGAATTCACACAGGAGAAATGCAACAAGGTGGAAAGCCACAACAAAGCTCTTATCAATTTGCCGCTGTTATGAACGGTTTTCTGCTGGACAGTCCAGAAGCAGTGACCTAAACAAAAAAGATATATCTGACCGGTTAAAAGAATCATAATGCTCTTCTCAAGGCCTCCCTTAGAAGAAAGTAAAGTTGTTTTATAGTGTTCTGAAAGCATAAAAAGAGTCAGTAGGGTGTGCTTCTAAATGTTTGGAAATGATTAGGGCCCTATTCTATGACCTTAGGAAAGCATTTGAACATTTGATTCTGAGATTTTTATTCCACTGAATTTCAAACTTGTCCATGGAATACTCTTCGACAGTGATTTGTCAAAATGAAGTACTTGCCCCGGCCCCCCTACAAATTCAGAAAACTCGAGGAAGAAATTTTCAATTTTTTTCCCTTAAACTTTTAATTCAAAATAGACGTTTTGGAGTAATTAACTCATTTTTTAAATATATCTGGATTACCTCAATGGCTGCTTTATTACCTGTATAATAAATGCTGAAATCTTTAGCAAATAGCATAAGTAATTTCACTAGCATCTGGCTGGCACTAAGCAGAGGTTCATCCTGATTTTCAGTGACTTATCTATATGAACCTGTAAGTCTTATCAGAATGGTGTTTCCATGTTTTTAGGTTCACTCTTATTTGTATTTCTTTTTTTCTCTCTAATTGTGTGGACCTCACTGCATCCATGTATCTATCTCTATGTATCTGTGCATGTATGTATTTATGTATCTATCTATCATCTATCTATCTATCTGACATACTCAACCAAATCTTATCTTTTTTTTTTTTTTAAGATTCTATTTATTTATTCATGAGAGACACACAGAGAAAGAGAAGCAGAGACGCAGGCAAAGGAGAAGCAGGCTCCATGAAGGGAGCCTGACGCGGGACTCGATCCCAGGACTCCAGGGCAACGACCTGGGCCGAAGGCAGATGGCAAACCACTGAGCCATCCAGGGATCCCCTTATCTTCTCTTTTGTCCTTTTCCTTACTGCCCATTCAAGAGCAATCTCATCTCTCTGAACTACCATAGCATTTATTGTTTTTGTTTTTGTTTTTGTTTTTTTTTTAATTCCTGCCTAGAGGCCTTCATTCAATGGTTCAAAACTACTACTAATAAGTTAGCTCTGGTAGGTAACAGGTTCTTGAAACGTATAGATGAAGCATATATGAACCATGCTCTTGTTTTGGAGGATGGTATCTTGAGGGCAGTAATTGGTTTTTATAGTAGATATAGTATTTAGCACAAACTTTTGTACATACTAAACAGCAAATAAGTAAACTAAAACCTAATTTTCCTTGTCATTTTATATTCCTATTGAATCTGAATGTTAAACCTCACAAACTAATACTGCATGATAAATTCTACTAGCTCTTCGGTGGAAGGCCAGTTTTAATCTATGCCTAACCAGGAGACTAGTCAAGGTAGGCTATGGCAGCAGCAACAACAGCAAACTCAAAATATATTCTAGTTTAAACTCAATTGAAGTTTATTCTGCACACACGTAACATTCCAAATTAGATATTCCTGGTCAGCAGGAACAGAGGGCTGGGGGCAGGGTAATACAGTTGAAGGGGTAGTGCTGCACCATTGTACACTGAAGCATTTAGCCTGATTGAGGGTTTGTCAATTTGCCATATGCTTAGCTTAATGGTAGGCTCCATCTTAGTACCTGGAAGGGGAGAAAAAAAATGAGGAGCTCAAGTGAGAAGTTGTGTGAGTCTGGCTTGAAAGTGGCACATATTATTTCCATTCACCATTCCTTGATCAGAACTCAATCACATAGCTACACATAACTCCAAGGGAGACCAGGAAATCTGGTTGTGTCCACAGGAAAAAAGGAAAATTCACTTTTGGGATGCTTTAGGGATTCACAGAAATTACCTATTATGATCTGTTGACATTCTAATGCTCTATATTATATTCTATGCTACTTACATGCCATTAGTACCATAATACTATATTATAGTCTATTTACATTAGGAAGGGAAACAAGACCAGATAGATCCTTAAATAAAATTCTAGATTATATTTATATAACAGTATAATATTCAATAACATTCTATCTGGAAATTCACAGAAGACACAGTATTAATCCAGGGTTAGCCAGAACAGAGATTTATTATAAGCAATTGGCTTATACAATTATGAAGGAAGACAAGTCCCGAGATCTGCAGGGTGAGTCAGCAAGTTGGAGTCCCAGGAGAGCCAACAGCATAGTTCCAGTCTGAAGGCTGGCAGGCTCCAGCGCCAGGAAGAACCAATATTTCAATTTGCATAGGAAGTTAGAAAAAGCTAATATTCCAGTTGAAGGCAGTCAAGCAGGAGAAATCTTCCTTCTCTTTTTCACCAGAGGGTCGGCCTTTTTGTTCTATTCGAGCCTTCAACTGATTGAATGAGGCTTGCCCACATTAGAGAGGACAATTTGTTTTACTCAGTCTACCAATTCAGATGTTAATCTCATCCAAAATCACCCTCACAGAAACACTCAAAATAATGGGTGGCTGATTATCTGGACACCCTGTGGCCCAGCCAAGCTGACACGTAAAATTAGCCAAAATAGACACTAAAGGATGACACTGCTCTACACACATCTTAGTGTCCCTGACTTTCTGAAGATGGTGTGGATTCATGTCTCAGAATGGATTGGAAGCAATTCATCATCGTCATCATCACCATCATCACCATCATCACCATCACCATGTATGGTAGATGCCAAAATACAAATTTTGAATTCTAAAGCTATTTTGAAAATTAAAGCCAGTAATTATCTTTCATCTTACTGTCCTTTCCAATTGCTAACCAACAAAGTAGGAAGAGAGGATAAAAAAATAGTTCAAGTAATTAATAAGTAACAGTGATGACTTTTAATAATTAAAAGATTTTAAAAATGAAGTGATGGGCAGCCCGGGTGGCTCAGCTGTTTAGCACTGCCTTTGGCCCAGGGTGTGATCCTGGAGACCCAGGATCGAGTCCCATGTCGGGCTCCCTGCATGGAGCCTGCTTCTCCTTCTGCCTGTGTCTCTGCCTCTCTCTCTCTCTGTGTCTCTCGTGGATAAATAAATAAAATCTTTAAAAAAATGAACTATTTGCAGTGAAATATTCTGAAAAAATATATAACCAAAATAGTGAAATGAAATAATTTAACTGTAAATCTGGTAAGAAAATTGTAAATATTCTCTTTTATTTTTATTTTTTTTTTAATTTAAGCAAAGATTGCCTTGTTCAACTTGCATTTTAGTTAAGGGTATGATATTTCTCCTCTATGAGAATAGTACTTATAAGTGTAAATGGAACATGGCTAATATTCATGACATGTTTTAAATGCAATTATTTGCCAGCAGAGTTGAGAAGAAAGCAGATATTTTCCAAGTCAAGTGTTCATTTTTGTCAAGTAAGATAATACCCTCAATCAAGAAAAGACTCCTTATTTTTTTTTAATATTTTATTTATTTATTCATGAGAGACACACACACACACACAGAGAGGCAGAGACACAGGCAGAGGGAGAAGTAGGCTCCATGCAGGGAGCCCATTGTGGGACTCAATCCCGGGGCACCAAGGTGGCGCTAAACCGCTGAGCCACCCAGGCTGCCCAAGACTCCTTACTTTTATTTTCATTTTTGTAGCCACAAATTCTCTTTGATAATCAAATGAACTGGAAATGTCTATGTATGGCTTCCATTAACACTTGGTGAAATTCTTGTAGTAACCAGCAAGGTCTCTTGATGAACCCAGGAAAGTACTATTAGTATAGTAATAGTACTATAGTATCCAGGAAAGATACTATTTTCCTTCGTAAGATTAGAGTAGTGATCAGCTAATTGACCTTCTGAGATGAAATAAACCGAGATTAATATCAAATCCTATATATGTGGCTTCAAAAAAGAAATTTCATATAAAAAGAATGGAGGAGATGCAGTTTAACTGCAATGGATTTTTTTTTTTAAAGATTTTATTTATTTATTCATGATAGACAGAGAGAGAGAGAGAGAGAGGCAGAGACACAGGCAGAGGGAGAAGCAGGCTCCATGCCAGGAGCCTGACGCAGGACTCGATCCTGGGACTCCAGGATTGCGCCCTGGGTCAAAGGCAGGCGCCAAACCGCTGAGCCACCCAGGGATCCCCTACTGCAATGGATCTTAACAAAAAAAAAAAAAACACTTAAGAATATAGTTGACTATATGTGTCTTAGGAGTCAAAACTATGGTATAGTTGTTTTCAAAAGGCAAATATTGTATAATGTATAAACTTTTAGAATCACTCTGTTGTATACCTGAAACTACTGCCGTAGTGTGTCAACTATACTCAAATAAAATAATTAAAATATAAGTATTGTTACAGACAGAAGATTGAATCTTTGCAAAGCAGATTTAGATAAAGATTTGCTGTCCAAAAATGCAGTAACCTATTTCATGAAATAATGAGTTGCCTTCCTCCAGGAGGAGACTATGATAGTTTGATAGGAATGATGCGTGTAGAGAAATCTTGGTTTAGGTATAGTTAAAGTACTTTTATTTTATTTTAAAGATTAAAGGATTTTATTTATTTATTCATGAGAGATTTTATTTATTTATTTATGAGAGACACAGACAGAGGCAGAGACATAGACAGAGGGAGGAGAAGCAGGCTCCATGCAGGAGCCTGATGTGAGACTCGATCCCGGAATATAGGACCATGTCCCGAGCTGAAGCCAGACGCTCAACCACTGAGCCACCTAAGCATCCCTATTAAAATACTTTTAAAGAGCTTTACTCTAAAGGCACTTGGCTGGCTCAGTCAGTGCAGCATGTGACTCTTGATCTCAGAGTTGTGAGTTTGGGTCCCACATTAGGTGTAGAGATAACTTAAAAATAAAATCTTTAAAAAAACAGAATAAAAAAAGTAATTTTACTTTAATATTCTAAGATTTGATGATACCCCTGTTTGTTCTTTTGCATTTGTGCACATCTTGCAAATGAGGTACTTATTCCCCTTTGTTGCAGACTATCTTTCAGATATGTTTGTATAACAAACATTTTTACAAAACAAAATTAGTATTTTTCTCTAGAGAAAAGAGCAAACATGCTCACTGTTTGAGATAATAAAGGTAATATCTTTTTTTTTTCTCAGAATAAGAAAAACATGCTTACTATTTGTTATAAAAGATTCAGGTCCCCTCAAGTCAGAGTCATCTTCTCTAATGCAGTTCTGTTGGACCTGGGCTTCAGGGAACTGATGTGAAAATGATTGGCTTCTGTTTTTGATCTCACTTTGATTAAGAACTTGCCATTCAACTCTGACTCAGGAATCAAGTATCTTCTACCTGTATTCATGAAACTATGGTGAACCAACTTGTTAGCTTGAAAGCATCTGCATTCAGCTCAGGTCAGGATCCCAGTGTCCTGGGATCGAGTCCCACTTTGGGCTCCCTGTTCAGTGGGGAGCCTGCTTCTCCCTTTCCCTCTGCCCCTACCCCTGCTCTTGGGCACTTTTTCTCTCTCTGAGATAAATAAATTTTTAAAAAAATCTCGAAACTCACTATTTTATTTATTTATTTGTTTGTTTATTTATTTATTTATTTTTAAACTCACCATTTTAAAATCAATGCTTGGGGACACCTGGGTGGCTCAGTGGTTGAGTGTCTGCCTTCTGCATAGGTTGTGATCCTGGCATCTGGGGTTGAGTCCCTCAGGGAGCCTGCTTCTCCCTCTGCCTATGTCTCTGCCTTTTTCTCTGCGTTTTTCATGAATACATAAATAAAATCTTTAAAAATAAATAAATGAAATCAATGCCTATTGGGATATGTCATAGTTATTGAGGCACATATATTGACCAAAAACCCAAAGTTACTATTTTATGAGGATTTTCCAGACCCTGTGGAGTTAGTCTTCAAAAATTAATTCTTCATAGTTCTTTTTTGCTTATACAAGATAAAATATTTTTTACTTTTATATTTATAATTTTATATTTATACAAGATAAATATTTTATATTGTGTGCCCCTCAAAATAGACTAGAAGTTTTTGCAATAACCTAAACATATTCCTTAGGTCAACATAGATATTGTAGAATTGAAATAGATTGAGAGCAAACTGGGATGATTCAGGAGGAGGGAAATAGCGAGATCCATTATAAGAGAGGTCAACTGAGGCAGTCACTTCACATGGGGGACAAAGCAAATCCAAATCAGTCCATGGCAAAAATCCCAGTTCTTGAGCTACTATACTCTGTAGAGTAGGTTCTGGACTGGGAAGAGAGAAACTATCTTCTCCAGGATCCTTATTACTTGCCAGTAGGAACAAAGGAAAGGAAAAGACAACACATGGAAGGCATACAACTGGACTCTTCAAGGTCTCAGAGCACTGAGAATATAAGGAAACCTCAAGAATTCCAGAGAGGAAGGATGAAATAGGACAATGTTTTCATCCACCCACCCTGATTTCTTCAAGATTGTGATATATTTTAGAAGAACCCATTCTCATCATTTTCTGGTTGGTTGTACTCCCACTCTTTCTAGAAGTTGGTAGGTCATGCAATGTATAATAGGATTAGTCATTCCGGGACATTATCACAATACCTCTGTAACAGGCACAGTCCGTTGTAAGAAATTGTTTCCTTGAGTTTGCCATCCCAGGGCCTAGTTGATGCCGGGCACAGAACAGGGACTCAGTGTTCGCCTACTAAAAGACTGAGTTAATTTATATTTGCTTTGAAGAAAGGAATTTTGTGTTTCAATGAATGGAAATCGTTCCAGTTAGAGTAATCCTACCTAGAGCTAGATACACCTTGTTCACAATATAGATGCACATTTTACTATTGTAAGAGGAAACACTGGCCTCTGCATAGCAACACAAAACTGCTGGCTGACATTGTCAGCTGAACTCACATATAACCTGATTTCCTAAAAGAAACAGCCTTTCATATTTAGAGTGAGATATTAACAGATGTGTATCAGAACTCTGGTGAGACAGTCTCTGTGAGTATTTATAATACTTGTCTACTGTTGACATTTCATACTTCTCTTTTTTTTATTTTTTTCAAAATCCATTAGCTTGCCATGTTATCTGGGGAAAAAATAGTCTTTCAACATTAAAAAAATTTGCAATATTAAGCCCAATGTCATTGTAGTGAGAAATAAAAACTGAAAAAGTGATAGTAGAGAAGATTGCCTATAAGAGAGGCAGGTTCTGTGGAGACTTTACACTCTGGATGCATAAATATTTGATTCGTTCTCTAGCAATGTGATTATCTATCTATCTATCTACCTATCTATCTATCTATCTATCATCTATCTATCTCTATCATCTATCTATCTAGATATACATATCTCATACTACAGATCTTTCCATCTTATGGTTATGTTCTCTAAGATGAAGATATCCATCTCTATTTCCTTGATAAAGTTAAACCTTATGAAAGATAATCTACATGAATATCTCATACTTCTTAACAGAAAGTATAAAGATTAGATTTTCTTCAATTCTCGGGCTTTCTTACAGGACTATATTTTTTTCAGTTTAAATATATACAGGCTTTCTATTTTATAAGTTTGAAAATAAAATTAAGGAAATCATCAGTGTTGTCTATTGATACAAATCCATACTGAGATCTTGGTTGATTCATGTGCATCCTACAGGATAAGCTGTACAATAGAGACACAAACCACAAGTTGGCAAAGTGTATATCTGAGATCATGCATCATAAGTGAAGATTGGCTAAGTTAAATATTTTACTTCATTCTACTGTGATCACTGACCTCTCACTGTAGGCATATTAATCCCCATTTCACCAAAGAATGGAGGACTTAAAAGATTAAACACATTATCGAAAATTCTATGTAAAAATCATAAAAGCTGTGATTTTTATTTATTTTTATGTTTTAAAAGATTTTATTTATTTATTCATAAGAGACACAGAGAGAAAGAGAGGGACAGAGACACAGGCAGAGGGAGAAGCAGGCTCCTTGAGGGGAGCCTGATGTGGGACTCGATCCCAGGACTCCAAGATCACCTGAACCGAAGGCAGATGCTCAACCACTGAGCCACCCAGGTGCCCCAAAAGCTGTGATTATTAAAACCAAGGCTCCTGTTCTCTACCAGACCAGAATGCTTCCATGAAGCTGTCAACGGACACTAACTAGACACCTAATGAGGGGATATGGGCTCACAGTCTTCAATCACACTGTATATTTGGCCTTGCTACATCTAAAGTAGTTGGTGTTTAAAATTGTATTTATAAGAAAAGTGATAAGTAAACTTCATTCTGTATTGAACATTTTAGTGAACTAACAGCAAATATTTACTTAAATTAACTTTGGATGACTCAGCATCCCACATATTCACAAGGAATTTTGGGGGTCATTATAATAGAGTACTCTAGATGATCATTGTGTCGATTATTTTTATTTGTAAAATCTGTTTATTTATTTATTTTTATTTTTCCAGACTGCATTATAAAACCTAATGCATCCTTTTTTCCCCTACACATACCTACTTTTGTCTGTGGCCACAAATTTTCTTTTCTCTTAGAGAGTCCATGCTTACACTATGTGCTCTATTTTCTAATGTATACTCATGTATATCTCCATTGATGAAATACTATCTTTTTTTTTTCAAGGCTCAAAATGTCTTCATCATTAAGTACTTTCTCTGTTTGTTATTGTTGTTGTTGTTGCTTTTGCTATAAATCATGGATGCAAGATAACGTAGTAAGTATATTTGCTATGCCTATGTTTCAATTGCCATCAATTTTAATTTCAGCTTTGCCACTACTAGCTTTGTGGCCTTAGACAAATTACTTCAGTTTCTAAGCTTTGCTTTCCCCTTCTGTGAAAGGTAAATGTTAATTGGTACTCTAGCCAATTTACAAAATTGTTGTGAGGACTATTTGGAATAACTGTATGATGTTCACATGCTTTACATATGAGTTACATACAATGTAACTTACAGTGATTTTATCATCTTGGCGAGGTAGTGGACATCTTGGAAATGAAAACCTGATAGACCCCTACTTGACTGGAATGTTCTAACAAAGGTCGTATGTGACGGTAAATGAGGTTGAATGTAGCCTGGGTCTTAATTCAGAGTGTCAATCTTCAGAATTATTACACATTATTCACAGAAACTACATTTTTTTTTCATTGTTCCATTTAAGGTTTTGAACATGGTAGATATTGAAACAAATATTAAACATGAAAAGCCTTATATTTTCAAGGGTCTCACTAATTACAGACTCTTCATGCCTTGGAGAAAGAAAGAAATGCCTTGGAATGTGGTGGGGATTTTAAGAGCAAAAACTTTTAGGTCAAAACCAAACTGATTAACCTGTGAGTGCAGATAAGTGAATATAATAGATGATTTCAAGTGAAGTTGTATTCCCCAACATGACTGAGCACCCGCATTCATGGTTATAAATTACACAAGAGGGGCTCCTGGGTGGCACAGATGGTTGAGCATCTGTCTCTTGATTTTGGCTCAGGTCGTGATCTAGGCTAGGGGTCATGGGATGGATGCTGCAGATAGGGCTCTGCCCTCAAAGTGGAGTTTGCCTGAAATTCTCTCTCCCTCTGCATCTGCTCCCACTTCACACTCTTTCTCTCTTTCTCTATTTCCATCTCTAAACTAAATTAAAAAAAATATATAGAGGGCACCTGGGTGGCTCAGTCAGTTAAGCATCCACCTCTTAATTTTGGCTCAGGTCATGATCTCAGGGTCCTAGAGCCCCATGTGGGGCTCTGAGCTCAGTGGAGAGGCTGCTTCTCTCTCTCTCTCTCTCTTCCCCTGCCTCTCCCTTGCTCAATTGTGTGCTCTCATTCTCTTCTTAAAATGAATAAATAAATTTTTAAAAATAAATTACACAGGAATTAACACCATCTTCACATGGTGCCTAAAGAACATTTTGCAATATAAAACAATGAATTTTACTCTTAAAATTGTGTGTGTGCCTGAATAAGTATGTCTAGACATAATATGTAAAAAGCATGATACCAGTTCTTTACATTGGCAACTGCATGGTCAATGAACACAAGAATTGCAATATTTTGTTTGAAATTATTTAGTTACATTATTTTTTTTAATTCAGTGTCTTTTAAATAATTTAAAAGATTATTGAGGGCAGACATACCATAACAATGATAACATGATTGGTAAGGAGAAAGGCACAAAGATAAATTTTGGCCCAAATCCAAAAACACTTTTTGGTTATGAATGGCACACGGTTTGAATTTTTTACTGGAGACAGAACCTCAGCTGTGCCAATAATGATGACATCCTTTGGAACAATTCAAAGTTTATGTATGAGATTTTCTGGATATCTCTAAAGATGGAACATATTTATGGGACACATTTCAAATTTGATGTGATAGGAATGCTGACTAAATGTTTCTTTAAAGCAACTAGATTACATTTAGAGAAAATATAAGATGTGCAAGAAAAATGCAACAAAACAAAGATTCTGCTAATAAAGAGAAATTATGGTTAGCTGAAAAAGTCAAATTAATTTTGAATTTTCCCTATCCACAGAACTGTTTTTGCTATTTAAAAGATTGGCAAATGTTTAACAAAAACAAAACAAACAAAACAAAACAAAACAAAACCCCATAAATATAAATTTGAGTATATCACTTTTAAAGGGATTTAAAAAATATTTAGAAAAATGGTTTTTCTTTTTAAAAATTTTAATTTTTTAATATATTTTTTTAAAGATTCATTTATTTTAGAAAGAGACAGAGTGTACACAGTGAGTGGGGAGAAGGGCAAAAGGAGAGGGAGAGTATCCTCAAGCAGACTCCCCACTGAGCAAGGAGCCCCACACAGGACTCAATCCCAGGACTCTGAGGTCATGATCTGAACCAAAATCAAGAGTCTGACATTGAACCAACTGAGCCACACCGGTTCCCTCTCTCTCTCTCTCTCTCTCTTTTTTTAATAGCTTTGAAAACAAAAAAAAGTGAAATACACAAAACAAAAAAATCCCAATTTAAATATAAAAAATCAAAGCAATGAAATAAAAACATTTATTTAACTTTGAGAAAGATTCACAAACTAATCCTGAAATTAATATGTATAGACATCATACTCTGGGAATTATATATCATAGTATGATCTCAATTCAGGAGAGTTTTGAATATATTAAATACTTTTTTCCTGTTTTTGTATTTTTATTATAACATATTGACATTAAAGTTTGGTGAGACAAATAACTTAAAATATTGTAAGATTCCAAGTAATGCTTTGAGAATTAGTGAAATTGCAATATATTTGTGATAACAGTTTATACAATAAATTTAAATATTTTATAATATTTCCATAATAGTGATAGTTCATTATATGCTATCCATTATAATTTTTAAATTTATTAAATGATAAAATTAATTGTTCATTTTTAAATCTATTGCTTTATAAAAATTTCAATTGATAAATTTCAAAATAAAAGATTTATTTTTTTAATTTTAATTTTTTAAAATATTTTTATTTATTTATTTATTCATGAGAGACACAGAGAGAGAGAGAGAGAGGCAGAGACACAGGCAGAGGGAGAAGCAGGCTCCCCATAGGGAGCTTGATACGAGACTCGATCTCAGGACTCTGGGATCACAACCTGAGCTGAAGGCTGATGCTCAACCACTGAGCCACCCAGGCATCCCAAACAAAGAATTTAAAAGTCAAAAAAGGCTTTCTAATATTGCACTACCATCAGTAGAACAAAATTATGTCAAAAGCATTAATTATGGCAACATGTTGAGGATTTTGTTGAAACAGGAAAAAAATGCTATGGAATAAATATACAATAATTTATTAGGTATGTTTCTATATTTTTACTTAAAACTTATTATTATTATTTTTGTTAAATCCATAAGCCAGATTCATAGTTTCAAATATGTAAACCAAAAGCATAAATCTCTGCTTGAATTCTTGTCACTGTCCTCAAATTTCATCTGGCAGGCTTATATGAAATGACATCTAGGGGCACCTGGGTGACTCAGTCAGTTAAGCATCTGCTTTTGGCTCAGGTCATGATCTTGGACTCAGCACGTGGCCTGCTTCTCCCTCTCCTTCTGCCTCTCTGCCTGCTTGTGCTCTCACTCTTAGAGAAATAAATAAGCTCTTAAAAAAAAAAAGACTTACCTTATAAAAAGAAAAAAAAAAAGAATTACATCTAATTTTTAGATTCTCCTCATCATCACGGGCTACTTCACTAAGGATACACATTACAAGATATAAATCATCTCCAGGGCTTACACTTTCCAGAGACAATATTGACATTAATTTAAGGAAATATACAATTTTATGTCTTGTCAAAACTCTAGCAGTTCTGGACATTTTCCTGTTTCCTGTCTGTCTTGTTATTGACCATTTCCAGGCTCCCCAAGATGTCATTTCATATAAGCCTGCCAGGTGAAATTTGGGGACAGTGACAAGAATTCTAGCAGAGATTTTTATGCTTTTGATTTACATATTTGAAATTATGAATCAAGCTTACAGATTTAGAAGAAAAGAAAAAAGAGAAAAGCTCCAACCTCCCACCTTCCTCTGCAGCTGAAATTACTAGTTCTGCTTCCTGATTTCTATGTACATTTTCTTTGTTAAGTTGGCCTTAAAATATACGGTTAGTGATAATGCTTGAACTTTGTGATCAACATATAAAATCAGACCTGACCCACTCAGGAAGACAGACCTCCCTTGACTGTCCTTCCATTTCATTCTGTTCTGGAGCAGTTACATTTGATTATCATAAATCATAATTTAATCTTGTCTAGAGCTATTGCATACCTATAAGTATAACCCGGTAACCATAAATTGGACTTAAAAGAACAAAAAAGTAAAAAATATATATTTATATGTTATCTATAAATATATTTTATATTTTATTTATATTTTATGTTTTATATATTTATATATATTTATATATAATATATATATTTATATATATATTAGTGCCTTATGGTTTACAAAATACGTTTATCCACTCTCTAAACTGACCCACGTAATTATCTAATAGGATGAGCAGTACAAATCATTCTCTAGTCAGCATGATAAGGATTGAAGATGCTAACTGGCTTGTTCAGCATGACTCAGAGCAAAAAAAGAGAAGAAGGAACTTGAAGTTTTTCTTGCTTTTAAAAAGAAGAGTTCTACTTACACATTTTCTAAAAGAAGGAAAGTAAACTGGTTTGCATCAACACGTAGCTTTTGATAGTACTCCATCATTTGCTTATTTTACTCACTTTAAATATAAATTCCAATTACTGGTTTTGAGAGTATATGTTTTATTCAATATCCATGAATATTTCCGCATTAGAAAATGATCACTGAAATCCTCAAGCTAACAAAGCCAGTGAGTGAAATTAAAGGTCTGGCTGTGTGCATCTATTGTGAATGAATGAAAGAAGAAATAAACACTGACAAACACAAGTAAAAACAAAAGTTTTCTGATAAAACTGGCATCACCTGATGTTGGCCCTTTAGTTAGAATCTCACACATTCAATACAGATGGAGATGTCGATACAGATATAGATTATATGCTAGATGTGGATAGAGATTTCTCTCTCCAGGGATTCCATGGTAGATAAAGAGAGCTGCTACCATTGGTCTATGGCTTTCTAGATACCAATTTTGCAAAGAAATGTGGTCATACCTACCATATTATTATAGATTCAACCATTTTAGGTTTTCGTTGTACTGACAAGCTTCTTCCCCATGGTTTATCCACATAGCACCAACGTTTCTCCATGAACCTCACCCACAACTCTAAGTAGATTTGCAGTGCAGGAAAACAGGGCAGTGGGATTGAACAAGATGAATATGAATTTAAAATGTAGACTGTTATCTTGCCATATCACCCTGAATGCACCTGATTTCATCATAAAATGTAGACTGTCTCTTGGTGACTTATCTATCTTAGTTTCAGTTTCCTTATTTATACACTGTAGATAGTAATGATTATATTTCATTTTTAAATATATTTTATTTATTATTTATTTATTTATTTATTTATTTATTTATTTATTTATCTATTTATTTATTTGAGGGAGAGAAAGAGTGAGCAAGTGAGAGAGAGAACATGAGCAGTGGGGAGAGGTAGGGGGAGATACAGGCTCCACTCTGAGTAGGGAGTCCTGTGGCAGGGCTCAATCCCAGGACCCTGGGATTATGACCTGAGTTTAGGGTAGATGCTCAACCCAGATGTCCCAATTATGTATCATTATTAATGTAAAAATTAGAATTAATATGTTAAAAGAATCTATAACAAAATCTGGTATATAGATAGTGCTCAGTATCTGTTAGCAAATAAGGACTCATAAAACCTCCTCTGCTATTCAGGGTTTTATTTTCTTAGACCTTGTTTGACTTTGGTGAGTGATATTTCTGGTGCTACATTCTGCAAAATAATAAGCTCCCTCAGGAACTATGAAGTCCTTAATTCAAATTTTCTAACATGGTCCAATCTAGAAGATTACTGGTGCTTGATGCTCAATAATTATTAACCCAGTCGAATTTTAGCTATTAGACTAAAAAAGTCTGTGATGGTAATAACTAATATATAACAACACAGAGAAGGTAACCACTAAATATCTTTGGAATAAGTATAGGTTCTTGATAATCGTTGTTTTGCATCATAAATTCTACATTTATTGTAAGCTAGTAATGTTACTGACCGGAGAACTGACCTGACTTGGCAAATCCACTATTCTCCAACTTTGTTGCTAAATTTACTAAAATCTCAATATCATCCAAAAATTCATGCACCAACATGATAAAATAGTAGTAGTAGTGGTAGTAGCAACAAAACCACTTTTTACTTCCATGCAATTTTGTTTATATAAAGCACTTTGAAGTTTCTAATGCTATATAAGACTATGACTTTTGGAAAGTGAGCAAGTCCCAAAATCTAATAATTTATAAATCTCAGACCTGGAACTGTAATCAAGGTTGTGTCCTCTCTGTCTCCCTAATGGACTATGGATTGTGTCTTTTGGGTAAACTACTCACAGTCCCAAACCAGGTGTAGTTGAGAACCCAATCCTAAAATGTAAACTTGGTGTTCAGTCCCATCTTGAACTATTGAGAACTATTGAGAATACTCAAAAAAACAACCATGAGGTCACATAATCCACATCAACTCCAGCAGCCAAGTAATCCCTGAGCATCAGAGTCACCAGTAGCTTGATTTGACACACTTCCATCACTTTGGTTGGTAAGGCTACAATAAGCCCAAGTTCATTTAGATAATTTATTACTCACAGCACAACATGAAGTTCCGTTCTTCCCTTGCCCTCCACACTTCAATCGGACGGATGCAGATGTGACCCAGGTGGATGCTGTGCTCAAAGTGTATCGGTTTCACAGCTAAGGGACACTAAGCTTTGGAAAAGACTGTTGGCAAAGGGGCTTTACAGGTGCCTGGAGGAAGACATTAGCTCTATTACTCAGGAATGTAAGCAAACTTCCTCCAGAGAAGAGGGAGACTTGACCATTATGGAGCAAAAGTAAGTCAACTCTCTGACCCAGATGTAACCACTATGACTACCTTTTGCTTAGAAATGATCAGAAATGCCAGAATTATCTCCCTAAATCCACATCTGGAGTTTAAGCAAGACATTTCCTGAGCCATTCCAGATAGAGCTTTATGATTTTCAATGACCAGGTGATTGCACATATATCTCTGACCTGTTACAGTCATGAAACAAATTAGATTATTTTCAGCAGCTCATAGTAGATGTTCCTAAATGTGATAAATGTAATCACTATTATTTAGTACTATTGACAGTGAATTGTATTTGGCACCTAATTCTTACCAGTCATTATGCCTCATATTTGACTTTTTTTCTTACAAGAACTATTTGAAGGATAATCCATTGTCTCATCTGGTAGATAAAAAAGACAAACAAACCAATGCACAAAAATCTGGGCTCCAGCATGGTATGTATAAGTTTACCTAGCTAATAAAGAGCAAAAACCAAGGTTTTTTCCTTCTTAGACTCTATGTTTATCCTAGGGTATCTTCCTGTCAAGCTTGTATCTGTTAATTTTAGCAAATTGATTTTTGCTAAAAAGCATTACAAAAAATATTATACTTCTGAATATAAAGGAAAGAAGAATTCAAAAGTCAACTTCCAATAGACTGGCAAAAGGAATATCATCTGAAGTTGAAATGCCAAGATTAGACTAGAACTGAACCTCTGTAGATTTGGACCATGTACTTCACTTTATATCAGTGATTTTAGGAATGGCTTTGGATCTACAATTGTTTTTTTCAAACACATGTTGGATTTTGGAATTAGAATATCCAATATTTGTAACTGAAAAAATACATTATTTTATATTTCAGCAGGTATACAATAATTAATATACAATAGACTTACAGCACTAAGAATGTGATAAGGCTTTTAAGGGAATAAAAGAGAGAGAATAAAAGATTTTAAGTCGTTGAGGTAGAGGGGAAGGAATAGGGCATGTTAAAAAGAGAAAATGACTCACCAAAATAACTTTATTAATGTTAACGATAGTGTGAAACAAATAATCTCAAATTAAATTCAAATTGTAAAAACAAATAAAAACTCAGGCTATAATTAAAGGTGTTGTATTGTAATATTCTATAACCAAATAAAGTTAGTTATAAGCTAGAAAGAATTAGCCTATTTAAATAGCATTAATCATCTGTAATAGTAGCAAATTTAAATTATGGAAAATCGGCAGGGGGTCGATATTTTTTTTAACAAAAACTTGAAACTGAGCAACGATTTTAAAGGCATCAGTTTAAAACAGTGGACCTTTTGGTTACATTAGATATATTACTCTCTCTTTCTAAATATCTGATTTATAATTGAGTCACCAATGAGTGATGTTCATTTCTAAAACTCTTAAATCATTTCTGGTATATAGATTATTCTGAATTTACTCTTAGCTAAAGTATATGTTAATGAGGAATGAGCCACAAGTCTTTTACACAGTTTTCAAGAAGTAAGCAGATGCAGTCAAGCATACTGTGGAAAAGATGATAAGAGATAGATTCAGAATGAATAATTTTCCTGATGCACAAAGACTCATATTAAGTATAGGCCTCCTGGGGGCCAATGGAGAGACTAAATTACTTTCTTCATAATATTCTTCCCTTAAAAAAAAAAAAAAAGAAAGAAAATCAATGCATTTTTAAAGTCTGGAATGACAAAGGTTGAAAATGGGTAAGAGAATTCAGAATCACTCTTTCGAGCTTAAAGGAACAGTAATGATAGTCGTAGTACTATTGTTTTCTTGCAATGTGCCAGACACTTTGCTAAGTGTGCTTTTTATTTTATAGCTTATTTAATCTTCATGAAAACCACATGGAAGATGTAGTACTAATAAGACCATTTTATTAAAGAGAAAACCCAGATTTAGAGAGTTCAAGCACCTTGCTCAAGACTGCATAGCTGGTAACAAAAACAGAAAAAAGAGGACAACAATCATGATTTGAAATCAGATGTTTCTGAGTCTACCACGTAAACTTGCAATATTTCCTCCTTGAGAAATCAAAATGCTGTAACTCAATGGCTTTTCCCCATATCGCTCTGTACATTTTCTACTCCAACCCAACTACCTACAATCTCAAGCCCTTCTACTGAGTCTCTGTGACCATCTATTCTGGGTATATTTTGTTGATATTTTCTGAGAATCTGTACCCTTTGCCCCTCCATCCCTTTTTACTTTTTTCCCTAAGGTATGACTGGTCCCAAGGATACTACTTTTCCCATTGCTCTTTCAAAATGAGGCTTGTTTTTATTTCTTCAAATCTATACATCAGAGCTGAAAGATTGGGTTTGTATCACTTTCAAAGTATCATCATCCTTCTTTGCTAAAACAAACAAACAAACAAACAAACAAAAACCTTCGGCCCTTGAGTCTCAAGACACTGTCATTATTTCTCTATAGATACATGATGCTGTTGCTGGTGGTGCTAGAATGATAGAGATACACACGTATGCATGCACAACTCACACCCTTTTATTTGTTGCTGTCATTTGCTAATATCCTCTCCATCCTCATACTTATGAAAAATTTGACATTCTGACCTATTTTTTCTCCATGTAAAATATCTATCATAATTTTTCAAGCCTTCACATTTCAAATAGTGAAACCATCTAACATTCTCTTTCATTGACTGCCTCATCACTAATTATCATTTTTCCAAATCCACCTCAGGAACTTCCTCTAATGTCACACAGATTTGATATGATAGGCCTCTTATAAAACCTCAATTGCAAACAGCTTATCAACTACTTTTTATTGTTGCTCCTGAAATTCTTTGGATTTCCAGACTTCACAACATTAAAACCAGGTTTTGTATAGACCAGTGCCTTCCAAAGGAAATATAATGCAAACAATGTATGTAATTTAAAAATTTCCAATGGTCCATTTTAAGTAAAGAAAAAGAGGTTGAATTAACTTATATGTTGACTAAATATATACAAAGTATTATAATTTCAATATACAAACCATATAAAAATTGAGATATTTCCTTTGAGAAAACTGGCATAAAAGTACATTTTATTTTATACCAATCACAATCAAGTGATCAAATACAGCTGTCATATTGGAAAGGAAATTAAATACAGTAAATGTTAGTAGGTTTTAGAAGATTTAGGTATATTAATAGCAAAGAGATGTGATAATAATACGTTAGTTTTTTTTCCATTACAGATACAATAAGTTGACACTTTTGTCCTTAGTTGCAATACCAATAACTTTATGAGTTGTGTATGTGAATGTTACTGTTGGATTCATTATTTACAGGTGGAAAGAAGTGATAACTAGAGTAGTGATGAGAAGTTCCTAGATTACACTGTTCTATGGCATGTTCTGTGGGGGGTGGAGAGATTATTCAGGATAAATAAATTTGAAAATGATAGATTTTTTTCCCCAAATGCTTTAAAATCCAAATGCATATTTTAAAACAAAATGAAAGATATGAAGTTCAATATTTCCATAATGTATTTGACCACAGCATCCCTTTTTATAAAAATCCTATAAACTTTGCTTAACTGTTAGATGGTGATCACATAAGTTACAGGGAGAACATATGCTAGTCAAACACATATTTTCTCAACTTGTCTTTATTTCATTTTGATTATACTACATCAATGCTCTTCATGACTTTTCTTTTTAAGTAAAAAAAAAATGGCTGAGATTTTTGGCTTCAGCATCGATAGGTAAGGAGCTTGGAAGTTATCAAATCTGTCATTACAAAAAACAAAAGTAGAACAAATGAATACAGTAACATTTCTTGACTCCATCAGAGAACTGAGGTCATAGACAAACCACCATAGCAAAAACTGGAGAGATAGACTAATATAGAAAATCACAGCTCAGATCAGCTGATCTAGAGCAAAAGTCACTGGGGGATAAACAAGTAGAAAGACTCAGATACTAATTTTGATGAATTACTTTTACTTGAGTATGAACTGTCAGGAGAGCCAGGGACTCCTGAGGGCCCAATCTTAGAAGATCCCTTTTTCATGAAACCTACCTGCATGACTCCATTAGGTACTCAGGGTCCAGATCTGTGAAAGATCTCCTTGGTGACCTGGCAGGAGGAGGGGAGGAGTAATCCCAATGAAATATACCCAGAGTATTTGCCATAATAAAGACCTACACTCTGGGTGTAAACACTTGACTAGAGTCTTAACTCACATTGGAGGAGGCATCCCTCATCCCCATCATCTCTAGCCTTCTTGTCTTACCTAAGGTAGGGGAGAAAGCTATACAGCCAAATCAGCCCGTAGGAAGGTCATGCCTCTGGGATGGAGGCCCACTAGCAGACCCGGATGAAGTCTTAAAATTATAAGGGGCACCTGGATGACTGTTAGTTAATCATCTGACTTCAGCTCAGGTCATGATCCTAGGGTCCTGGGGTTAAGCCCCATGTTGGACTCCCTACCCAGTAGGGTGTCTGTTTCTCCCTCTCCCCCTGGCCACACCCCCTACTTGTGCTCTCTTGCTCTCTCGCCTCTTAAATAAATAAAATATTTTTAAAAATATAGAATGCTTCCCTTCCCCCAAACCTTAACACCATATCAACGTGCTCCAGTGTAATAAAAGTGGATTGCCAGTGAAGTAGCTGCAATGCCCTGCATCAATTTTAAAGAGAGTTATTAAGGGAAAGCAAAGACAACAGAGAAGACAAAAAGAGGGTCCTAAGGATGTGGAGCCTGTGGTTACCTACAGCTACAGCGATATGAAATCAGCCCAATTCCTAGCAAGATTAGCATAAAACATCACACTAATTTCCTGTTTATCTCGGTTTCTATCACCTAATACATCATGTCTCACTTTCAGAACAGAATTATGAGACATAGTAAGAGGGAAGAAACAAAATACAGTCGGAAGAAACAAAGGAAACATCAAATCAGACTCATGATGATTCTTCACCTGAATCAGGTGAAGATAGAAACAGAGGCTGGAGCTTTGTCACAAGCCAAGGAATACCTGGAGACACTAGAAGATGGAAAAGGAAAGAATGTGTCCTCCTGGAGTGGCACGGCAGTGTTTATGTGAAGCCAATATTGGCAGGTTATTGTTAGAGCTCATAGTTTTCGTTATTGTTCAACTTTTTCATTGGACAGTTCTGTTAATTTTGACAAATGATGTCACGCATCTACCATTACAGTGTCATACAGAAAATTTTTAATGATCTAATAATCCCCTGTAGTCCCCTGCTCATCCCCTCACATTTCCCCTCAACCCCTGACTTGCTGATCTTTTTTTACTGTATCCATAGTTTTGTGTTTTTCATGTCAAATAGTCAGAATCTTACAGCATGTGGCCTTTTCAGACTGACTTCTTTCACTAATCATTACACATTTAAACTTCCTCCATGTCTTTCCAAGGACTGATGGTTCATTTATTTTAATCACTGAGTAATATTCCCGTGGTATGTATGTACCATGATGTATTTATCCATTCACTTATTAAAGGGAGCAGAGCAGACATTTTTATTTTAATATTTTAATAAAATATTTTCAGACGTATTTAATTTTAATTTTTACTTGTTAATCCACTTTTGACATTTTTCCATCTATGGTGAGGAGCAACATTGGTCTGTAGCATACCTTTCTTGTAAGGCCGTTATCAGTTTTGGCTGTAGGGTGATGCTGGCCTCCTAGAATGAGATAGGAAGTGTTCTCCCTTCTATTTTGGGGAATATATTGTAGAGAATTACTATTATTTCTCCTTTAAATATTTTGTAGGATTCATAAGTGAAACCATTTGGACCTGGGGCCTTTTACTTTTGGACGGTTATGAATTATTGATTCAATCTTCTTAATAGATATTCTCAGATACTCTATTTTTCCTTGTTTGAGTTTTGATACTTACCATCTTTCAAGGTGTATTATATACCTTGGGATGCCATAACAAATCATTGCAAATTGGGTTTACTTAAAATAAGAAATTAATTCTCCCATACATCTAGAGGCTAGAATTCAAAACAGTATGTTTAGAGTTGGGGCTGAGATGGAGGTAGTTAATAATACCTTTGCGGACAATCAATTGTGTACTGAGGGGTCTAGGTAGACATGGCCAATCATCTGAAACAGAAAATCAGAGGGAAAAGAATCTATTCAAAGAGTGGAAAAGAGAATGAGAGTACTGGAGTTGTTTGTTGCTTTTAAAATGTTATCTTTCCAGTCCTATCCTGCAGTTGGTTGCATTGTTGCCTTTGAATTCCGCAAGATAACCCACTATTTTCCTCTGATTTTATCTTCAGGTATTGATTAGGCATTGAGGATAGTGTCTGTAAACCTAACAGACAAAAGTCTCAGTGTGCTTTACTTTCCTTGCTACCTTCTAGTCATACTGATCACCTTATCCTTCTCCCTAGTTTCTTCAGTATAAAAATTTCCCTCTATCTCCAGATTTGGGGAGACACTTTTACCCCTATGCTTGGGATACTTTCATAAATATAACCGTATTCTAACCATGCCTTCTGTCTCCAAGAAGCAGACTCTGAGTCAGAGTTCTTCGTAGCAATACCTGTAGAAGGGGAGAGAAGGAAGTAAAAACAAAAAACAAAAAAACAAAAAAAAAAGAGAGAGAGAGAGAGAGAAACTGAGTGGCAGTGCAGTCCAGCCAGGCCTCAGCCCACCCCAAGGGAAGATCTAGAACTAGAATGGTCCTTCAGTTTGAAACATGTTGGTGTGAGCTGCTGGATATTTATACTCCTGACTTGATCCCTCATCACATTGGGCTTCCCCCCAAAGGAGATGTGAACTTGAGTGAGGAAGTGTTCTTCAGCTGACATATTTTCTAAAGAAGGCCCAGACGTGAGATTTGACTCTGGCAGCACTTGCAGCACTTGGGAATTAAATTCTTCATTCTTTAAAAGAAATTTGGCTACATGGCTATACCTGCCTCGATTTCATCTATACATGTTGGGATTCCTGACCCCAAATACACACCACTGCAACCTGGGCCAGATCTCTCTCTCATATATGTTAAATACACACTATTTAACTTACACTATTAACCATTTCTCTCATTTAGCTAAACCAGAATTAATGGAATGTAAAAGTCAACTCTCCACCTCTTCTATTTGTAAATTAGATTGAGAAAGGCAACATATTTATAAAAGATAATGGAAGTCATCCTGGTATTATCATATTAAAACTTTATCAAGGGATCCCTGGGTGGTGCGGTGGTTTAGCGCCTGCCTTTGGCCCACGGCGCGATCCTGGAGACCCAGGATCGAGTCCCACGTCGGGCTCCCGGTGCATGGAGCCTGCTTCTCCCTCTGCCTGTATCTCTGCCTCTCTCTCTCTCTCTCTGTGACTATCATAAATAAATAAAAAGATTAAAAAAATAAAACTTTATCAATATTTAAGAACCTTGTATCTGAGATCCAATATAGCTGTAAAGGAAAAATATCTTTAGCTACTTGAAAAACGAGGGCCAAAAAATTCATCCTGTGTATACCTAGATGTTACTGGTATCATTTTGTCTTTTGTAATTTATATAAATTGTCTCAAACTGCCTATCTCAATTCTGGTGGAAAGTGAAAATCTCTTGGCAGGATTTCCAAAATTTCAGGGAATTTATAATCTCATGTTCACTTTGTTGCTAAGAGCTCTTGTTGCAGCTAAAATCTTAAAGCATCTCTCATCTCATGGATGTTTTTTTCCCCTTTCTCTGTAAAAACAGAGAAGTGAAATCCATTTCCTTTGCTTAAATCTCTTCCAGAAGACATTTGTGAATATCCAACTTTATCAAGGTTTGGGGCAACAGAAACTATCACAAAACTTAAAAATAACAGTACTGATTGTACCCAGGTACAATATTCAAGTCTCACGTGGTAGAGTGGATATATGTTCACATCTGGCACTCATTCACCTTCCTGTCTAATGGTTCAATACTAAGGACAGAAAAAGACATCTCTATCTCTTTATCTCTGGATTTATCTCTGCCTCTTTTTTTTTTTTTTTTTTTTTCTGCCTGGCCTTATATAGCCTGACATTGTAAAATATTTTAGAATTTTTTTAACAAAATGTAATCTTTGATACTTGATATTTTTTCTAGATGATGCAATGTTTTTCTCCCCTTAAATTAGCAAGTAACATATGCTTCTAAAAATCTCTGGGTTTTCCAAATCTTATGGTAAACATTTCTTGTACTTTAGCAACAAATTTCTGATCACTGTGGTCTTTCTATCAATTAAGATTGAGCTCCTGGAAGGATAAAATAGCAATGTGTCTCTTTGACTGCAGGATGCCTTCATAAGATAGTGCTGTGTGTTTCTAGGTGTAAGGGGCTCAACTATATGTTTTAAGCCATGTGCATGGCCCAATTAATAATACGTTTATAGGAGAGATGAGCACCTGGACCTGTCGGGAAATGTAGCAGTGTCTCTAAAGAAATGTCCAAATCTTTCACAATCAAATCAGCTAGCTGCACAATACCATTGTAGATTCACAAGGAACCTAATATAGAAAAATCCCCATTAATAATTACTAGTACACCCTTGACTATAAATCTTCAAATGGAACTTCTATTCAGATGCATAACCTATCACAAGCCTTCAGGACTCTTCTTGTGTAGATTTTAATTTTATGGAATAGACTGAGATCTAATCTAGAGCTATATCCTCAGCTGTCCATGCTTAGAATTCCACAGGGAAAGTCCTATCCCTAGTTACTATGAAAACAAAATTAAGTAAAGTAAAAGCATGCATGACATTAAGGACTTTTCATTTTGGAACTCTGTAGTCTATCAAAATCCTTATTTGATAAGGATTGAGAAATCTTGCTCCAACTCTATCTTTGAATGTGACCCTTATTCTTTTAAACAAGAAAACCTCAACAAGCTTTATACTAGGCTTCTGGAAGTATAGTAAGTCTGAAGTTGAAATAAATGTATATATGCACATATGTATATATGTATGGCTCACCTTCCTAGGTGTTTGTGAGGAATCAGGTACAGGTTGAGAGAAATTAGTTTACTTTAATCCATCTGAAGTTAAGCAGTTGAGCATTAGGGATACTTATACAACTCAATACCAAAAGATTTAAAAATCTAATTAAAAATAGGCAGAAGGCATGAACAGACATTTCTCTAAAAAAGACATACAGTTGGCTAACAGATACATGAAAAGATGTTCCACATGACTAGGCATCAGGGAAATGCAAATCAAAACCACAATGAGATACCATCTCCCACCTCTAAGAACAGTTAAAACCAAAGTCACAAGAAACAACAAGTGTTGGCGATGAGGTGGAGAAAAAGGGACCATTGTGAACTGTAAGTGGGAACACAAACTGGTGGAAAACAGTATGGAGGTTCTCAAAAAATTAAAAATGGAATTACCTCATGAGCCAATAATTCCACTACTAGGTACTTACCCCCAAAAATACAAAAACACTAATTCAAAAGGATATATGCATATGCACCCCTACATTTATTGCAGCATTATTTATAGTAGCCTAACTATGGAAGCAGCCCAAGTGTCCATACATAGATGAATGGATAAAGATACACACACACACACACACACACACACACACACACACAGGAATATTACTCAGCCATAAAAAAGAATGGGATCTTGTCATTTGCAACAACATGCATGGATCTAGAGAGTACAATGCTAAGCGAAATAAGTCAAAGAAAGACAAATATCATATGTTTTCTCTCATATGTAGAACTGAGAAACAAAACAAATGAACAAAGGAAAAAAAGAGAGAAATCAAACACCAGACTCTTAACTGTAGAGAACAAACTGATAGTTACCAGAGGGCGGGGGGTGGGGGGCGGGTAGGTAGAGGGTTGGGTGAAATAAGTGAAGGGGATTAAGAGTACATTAGTTATCTTGATAAGCTCTGAATAATACATAGAATTATTCAATTACTATATTGTACACCTGAAACTAATATGACATTATCTATTAACTATATTAAAATAATTTTTAAAAACCCCACAAAGTCATGGTCTTAGTTTCCTTGTTTTGGAATCTACTAGCTCAGTCTACTTCCATTTTTCTCCTTGAAAATTGCAATTGAAGACCTATTTCCTCCCATTAGCCTATGAAGTATATATTCAGTTTTAGCAAGAGATATAGAACATACTATGCACCAACAGGGAGTCTGGTGGTTTTCATATACCCTATTACACTGATTTTGATGTTTCCCCTACATTTTATAACACTTCAGAAATCAGGATGGATTACTTGATTCCTTTTTCTTGCTGTCTCTAAAATAAGCACTAATATGTTTTTGTTCTAATGTATTTATGTATTTTTCTTATTTCAAAGGTTTATTGGTAATCACTTTGGAGGAAACAGAGAGTGATTTTAATAAACATTCTGGAAAGCTAAAAATTCTTAGAAATCCTACATTCACGATTTTGCTGCTTAGATGCCCTTGAAAGTTAATAGTTACATATTTTTTCTTTTGATCCAGAATATGAAATTATTTTCAACATCCCCTTCTCCCCCCTTAAGAGAAGTTTAAAGCCTCCTCTCAGGATAGGTACACTAGTTAACATTCCTTCCATAGCTGATAAACTTAAGACAGTCATTTGTATTTCTGAAAACTTCAGGGTGACATTGAATTTGTAAGGCTCCTGCCTCAGTATAGTCTCTGCCTATAGAATTGCCTTGTTTGAATCTTAAATTTGTAGCAATTGTATTTTACCAGATTTCCTACTGTAACATTTTGGGCTTTCTGAAGATATATTTTTTCCCTCTTTTTGTGTGTGTGTATGTGTGTGTGTGTTTCCCTGACACTTAAAAGGACAAAAATTGGGATGCCTGGGTAGCTTAGTGGTTGGGTGTCTGCCTTGGCTCAGGGTGTGATCCCAGTCTAGGGATCAAGTCCCACATCAGGATCCCTGTGAAGAACCTGCTTCTCCCTCTGCCTGTGTTTCTGCCTCTCTCTGTGTCTCTCATGAATGGATAAATAAAATCTTTAAAAAGAAAAAGGCAAGAATTATCAGTGAAAGCTGACATTATGCAAGAAACTCAGCAGATATTGTGGACAACTCATTTTCTCATTGGGGAAATGCTTTTCCAACTGATTAAGTTGTAGAGACGTTTTTATGCACATAGCCCTGCTAAGACAGATGGGTATTTGGCCCAGTCAGGATATTTGAATATTGTCTTTATTTTTTTTTAATATTTTATTTATTTATTCATGAGGGACCTAGAGAGAGAGGCAGAGACACAGGCAGAGAGAGAAGCAGGCTTCTCTCAGGGAGCCCAATGTGGGACTCGATCCCAAGATCCTGGGATCACACACTGAGCCAAAGGCAGATGCTCAGCCACTGAGCCACCCAAATGTCCTTTGAATATTGTCTTTAGATAAAGAAATGTCCAGATCCTGAACACCTGAGCCAGCTGGCTAAAGCTCTCATGAATTCAAAGAGCATTCTTAATAAACTTACTTTCCTCTCCTTCTTAGCAAGGCAAGGCTTGGACTAACATATGTCCAATGACTTTTTTTTTTTTTTTTTTGCACTGGGTATTGTACTAAACATGTTTACTCACATTTTATTAAATTATCAAAAACAATCTAAGAGAGTTATATACTTTTAGTATTCCTATTTTCTATATACAGCAAATAAGTCTTAAAGAGTTAAATAACTTGCCTAAACTGATTCAAACAGCCAACCCAGGACGATGGGGGACCTAAATCAGTTCAAGAACTGGTCTTCAATTTACAATCAAATCATAATGTTTCCATCAATGTAGGAAATATCTTGTCCCTTCTTGGATTAGCTCTTGCTTCTTCTTCATGGGTTAGGAAGACGTTTCTGACTGTATCTCATGATAATTCAGTCTCTTCACATGCTTTGCCTTATAAACTCTGCATTTTGAGAACCATGCATCTCACTGATATCAACCAAGCACTACAAATTAATTTGTATTTAATCTCCCCACACTCCCTTTTCACATAATGGATCAATATATGTAAATGATGGTGATGATGATGATGATGACGATACTATCACCACTGCTTTTGTTATTTTTTATCCCTATTACAATTAGATAAACTTTGAACACGGAAGGTAGGTGTAGTACAATACACAGTGAACTAGATCGATGGTAACTTACACCGACTGAAGACCTACTCGGTCTCAAGCTCCATACTAAGCACTTTCATTAATATTTAATATAACTTCAATATAACCAGGAAGTATATGCCGTTGCCCTTGGCATACACATTAGGTGACCAAGAATTAGAGAAAATAAGTAACTTTCCCAAGGTCAGTGCTAATGACTAGTAGAGCTAAGATTCCAGCCCACACAGTATATGTACAAAGCCCATGTCTTTGTGTGAATGTAAACTGAACACCCCTCTAAAAACAGAGGTTGTATTTTATCCACAATCACCTTGTACACAGTAAGTTCTGAAATAAGTCTTTTTTTCAAAAGAATTAATAAAGAACACCTGACTCTACCATGAATTCTTATTTATCATTAGGCATATTTAGCAGATCTTCTGGGACTTAATTTGTTATTCTAAAAAGTATAGAGTCATCCTGGATAACTTCAAAAGTTATTTTCAGTTATAAATGTTTGATTCTACTCCCTGAAGGCACATATCTCTTTATAACATAGAAGTAAATGTATATCTTTATCGAAAAGACAACTTTCTGCAGAATCCTTTCAACACAAATTCCTTTATGACACAGATCTTATACTTCACTCTCATAATCTTTGACTTGGAGTTGAGATTCAAATAGTGACTTACTCTTTTGTGCCTTCTCTTTTCATTCTTTTTAAATTAAAAAAAAATTATTTTATTTTTTCTTCCCTTCTGAATCCATGTAATTTACCCCAGGAAATTCATTGGCAGTCCTATTTTTGAAGGTCTGAAGGAATAGTCTTCTGAAAATGGATTGTAGAGGAGCTTATTAGGCTTTGAGTGCCTCTCATGCCGGCATTTCTTCTAAGAAAAATTGACCATGTATGTTCCCCACTTTGGCCTGGCTTAGTTGACTAATGCTGGGTATCTGTCTCAAGGACTTCTGACTTATTGGCTAACCGTTGGCCTAATGGTGACCAGACAGGAGAGCTATACTTGACCAAGATGGTATCAGTGACCAACAAACCAAAGAGAACTCTCTCTCAAAACATCTTAAAATAAAATATGCCAATCTGCCTGGGATGGTTCGGATCATCACAGGCTTCAGGAAACACAGGAAACAAGGGTAGAGAATCAAGTACTAGAAGGTCACAGGGGAGAAGGGAGTTCCATGTAGTCTTCCTTCTGTGATGGCAGCTGTGGTTTAATTGTTAAAGGGACTTCCCAATTATTATTCACACCTAGATGGTGGGAACTTTTCTTCTGGTGGTATGAGCTTTTCAGCAATCCCTCTTTTCCATCTGTCTCCATAAATCTTGACAGTAGGATCCTCTTTCTGAGAGAATGTGCGTAGGTTTAATTCTTTATTACCTGAAAGAACACCACTATGATGCGCAACGTCCTTGTCATAGCTTGTTTCTCTGTGGAAGGCCCCTCACGCTTTGGCGGTCAACTCCTTAATTCTAAATTCAATCTTTCTATCATCGTGCTCACCTCACTTACTTTGGCACTTTAGGTAGAGGTAGAAAATATATCCTGGGTGCTTCTTAGAGCCATGCTTCCCTGTACCTCAAGAGGATTGATAACAATTTTGGGGACAAGGCTCAATCAGAAGATGTTCTTTTAGTTTCAACTCATCTCCTAAACTTCTTGATAGGTTACCTTAGTTTGTCTAAACCACCTTGAATTCTTCCTATTGCTCTCAGCTTGATTGTTTTTCTTCTAGATAGATCTTGCATCACGGGAGGGAACTGAAATTTTGAATACCTATTTCTTTTTTTTTTTTTTTTTTGAATACCTATTTCTAACTGGTAAAAAAGGTAGAATTCTTTGTGCACTCCAACCTTGTAATCCATACCTAGTCTACAACTATTTATATAGACGTCCTCAGAGAAGGAGCTACTTGATTAACAGGTCAATTAGCGTGTGTTCTTTGCCTAAAGCCCAGCATACTGACTCCAGCATCCAAATAAAAACTCCAGAAATAAAGGCATACTTCTATGAATAATCAAAACCTATAAATAAATAACAATACATGCTGTTTACCAACAATAAACGCTGTTTTACTTGGTACATGTTCCAAATGACTCAGTTCTCATTCTGGTTTAAATGGCAATTTTAGTTCTGTGCTGACCATGGTATTTCAGTTACATTTCTAACCGTATTGGATGTTTTGTCATGTGTTTTGATGGAGCACATGTATGCAGGTATAAGTGCTAGAGAGAAAGCATTTGTGTGAATGTCAGAGAGGGAGGTTTTCAGCCATAAATATTTCTTATTCATTTATTAGGTACCTTATAAGTACATTGATTTTTTTTTCATTGACAAGTAGACCTTTGATATTCAAAGTGTGGTACTTGGACCCACAGCAGTGGCTTCACGTGGAACTTGTGAGAAGTGTAGGATTTTGTTCTAACCTAAATGTGTTGAATGCAAATTCACATTTTTACATGATCCTCTGATGATTTGTGTGTACCATAAATTTTGTGAAGTACTTATTTCTAGCATTCCTGTCAGTACTGTATCCTGGGTTACGGTTATCGTTGCAATCGTTATCTTCCTCTGTCATTGCCTTACATTTTGAACTACATCATAATATATTGTTTAACCTGAGTTTTCTTTAGACTGTGATACCTAAATTCTCAGTAATCCCTTGTATTCCTTTGTTATCTTATTTTCATGTTCATTGTTGCAATCATTATTTCTCTTGGGTGCCTTACCTTATGAAGTGAGATTTCTGGTTTCAAAGACCCCTTATTAAGATGACCAGACATTGGGGTCAATTCCATTACTAATTTTATGTGTCACCCTGATGCTATTTGATTCAGATAGCTATACTCTTCAAACTAATTTGGTTCTGTGTATTTAAGACAGGCTGCTTATTTATATGTGTCTAGCCTTTTTAGTTAATTCCACTAAAAAGATTAGCCCTCTCGGCAAGAAATGAATTTGTATTCTTCTTAAATAGTTTATTATTTCTATTTTTGTCTTCCTAGTTCTTGGAACACAGTGAAAGAGGAGGCCTTGGGATTAAATCCCTCTTCTACTCTTTTCAAGCTATTTAGTCTTTGGGAAATTACTTAACTCCTCTCACTGCCATATCTTCAAAATTGGCAAAGTAATGTATTTTGTTGTGTGGAGGAAATGAACTCTGTAAAGCACCCAGAAAAGCACTTTGCACACAGTTGGCTCTCAAATACGGTAGCGCCTTTTCCCTTTTCTCCTACAGATGCAGAACAAGAAAGAAAATGCCTAAGTTTCTCACATTGCTGGCTCATCCTGAACTGTTTCCTCCTTGGCAGACAAAGCTTTTGAAGCTTCAGCTACTTCCTGGCTGCCATGTCTAGACTGCATATTGCCGGGCATGACCTAAAGATTCCTTTACTCACCATGTTTTCTCCCTAGCTCTGCTGAATTCTTAAAGGTGGTAGTTATCTGATGTATGAAAAGAAACTTGTTCTCAGAAGTTTCATGAAAATAAGGAACAATGACCAAAAGCAACCTGCTTAAGATAATGATGAGAAACTTACACATATTTGCATTTCCTTTAGAGTATATTCCATGATTTCATTTAAGATTCTAGGGTGTGGGAATGTCTGTTTTTGAGGCAAGGATGGATGTCTTTAACTCATTGATCAAAGAATAGACATTGGGAGGGATTAAAGACACATGGTGCCAGCGAGTTCATTTATCAATTGTATCATTACAGATTTTAATAAGTCCCTGGTAAATGATATTTTAGACCTTGTGTATACAACAGTGAGAAATGATCAGATAACATTCCTCTCTTCATGGAGTTTAAATTCATGCGAGGAAAAATGGCTAATTAACAAATTAAAAGACAAAATGTATAATTTCAGGGACCGATATATGTTATGAAGAAAGCAAGATAGTATGATGTGGGTTTTATGCAAAACTATCCCAATTCTCCAGCTCTCCCTATATTAGTGCTCTTTGCAATATGATTCAGTATCTCCTCCCATCAATAAATGCGGTAAATTTGCCCACCTTTTGATTCTGGGTTCGCTTTGTAACTTGTTTTTGGCAGGAGAATATGGCAGAAATGACACTTTGGCAATACTGTGATGGGTCTCAAAACCCTTCATATGCTTCTACTAGTTCTTTTGGAATAAGTCTAGACTGATCTGCTGGAAAATGAGAAACATATGGCCCAGACAACAGCTTTAACCCATGCATCAGTCAGCTAATCACTTGGAGACATGAGTAAAGTCATCTTAAACTAGTCAATCCCCCAGCCAAGTCTCCAGCTGATGCAGGAAAGACCCTCCACAAGATTAGCTGAGCTTGTCTGACCTAGATGAGTAGAGTTACTCATCTCAGAATCCATAGAATTATCCAAAGACTTGTGGGAAATAATGAGTGATTGCTAGTTTAATCCTCTAAATTTTAGGGTGATCTGTTATGCATTGATAGATAACTGATACGCTGGGAATGACAAAGAAAGACTTTTGATGTTAGACATATAAATCAGAGAAGGGATGGCTTTTGAGCAGAGAAAGAAATGACAAAAAGTGTGGCCCATGAAGGCATTCGGGAATTGTCTAGGTGGAAGTTGTAGCAAACACGAGGCACTAAGGAGGTACTACAGCTAGTGTGTTAAAGAAAAGAGAAGGCCAGTAGCTTCAAGAACATCATCAAGAAGGAGATTAATTAAAGCTATCACTGGTAAGATAAGCAAATATCTAATTATGTGAGTTACTTTGGCCTTTAGGAGGAATTTGACTAGCTAAGGTTTAAGGAATATGAATTAAAGAGGTCACGAATATATTTGAAGCCAAATCATTTTCTTGCAGTTAATGACAGCTACTTGTGAATCTGACTGAGCTATTGCAAATCTATCAGTAAGATGAAGAGAATATTCCTTTGCAGTATTACAGAGACATAAAACTTCAGCGGCACATTTAATTCCAGAGATAAAAGTCCCAATGGAGTTATAATTTCTTTTGATTAAAAAGACAGTTATTTCCAGAGGCATGCTGGGCACGGCTCCTTTTCCCCAACTTAAGGTTCGGCATCATTATGATGATCCAGGTGATGTGATTGTGGCTGATGACATAGTTGTGGTGAGATGTGTTGGGGAGTCGCCCCTGAGAGCCGCACAGTCTCCTTCCAGGGGGTCGCCTATCATGCTGCCCTGTGTCTATAAACTTGGCTGCCGAGATATTAATCCTTAGCAATTAGACAAGAATAAGGAAAGCTTTCCACATTTGTCATATGACCTGGAATCATGCAGCTTACATGGCTGACAGGCTGTATTTAACCAATGTATTTCCATAGGAAAGTTCTGGGTAAAATTACAGCTGGGAAGTCTGACAGAGAAGTCAACGTGGAGGGACTACAAAGTGGTGTGTGACTGTTGTATGGTGATGGTGTGGCGTGTTTTATGGCCACAGGTACATACTCTGTTGGAATGAACTGAAATTTAGGAAAATTAAAATTCCATCTTTAAAGTCTCACTCACCTGGCTTGACTGAGGCTTGCTGGTCAGCATTTCAACAAATACTCTTTGGGTCTCTACCAGCAGCTGGGCACCAGAGGAAATAAAATGAAGAACAGAAGTCTCTTCAGAATCTAGTTGGAGAGAAACATATAAACAGGTGTTTTAAAAAAAATAATAATAGGGGCATCCCACGTGGCTCAGCGATTTAGTGCTGCCTTTGGACCAGGGTGTGATCCTGGAGACCTGGGATCGAGTCCCACGTTGGACTCCCTGCATGGAGCCTGCTTCTCCCTCTGCCTGTGTCTCTGCCTCTCTCTCGTTCTTTCTCTGTCTCTCATGACTAAATAAATAAAATCTTTAAAAATAATAAATAAATAAATAGATAAATAAATAAATTAATTAATTAAAAAGGCGGGAAGCCTGGGTGGCTGAGCATCTGCCTTCAGCTCAGGGCGTGACCCCAGCGTCCTGGGATCAAGACCCACATCGGGCTCCCCTGTGCCTGTGTCTCTGCCTCTCTCTCTGTGTCTCTCATGAATAAATAAATAAAATCTTTAAGAAATGAAAAAAAAAAGCCATGCTAAGTTCAGTCATAGAATTATAGATGCAGGTTTTTACCAGTCTAGGAAGCAAACATTTTTATTCATGTGACTCATCTTTAAAGCACAACGAAATAGAGGCCCATTTTAAAAATTATATTATCACAAAATATTTCTAAATTTTATTAGCATTATAAAAATCCTAAGTATACTTCTTAGGTTTAGCAAGAGACTATCAACCCTGCTACCACGTTTAGGATAGAGTGTTTCACATTTAATCAGCAAAATAAAAAATCCGTTTTTCAGATTCTTGATAGAACTTAATCTCCAATTACCTACTTCTCAGTACTTGTCAAATGCCGAGCTGAGAGAAAGGATAATTAGATAACGCAGTTAAGGGACATGAAATATATGCTGTAATATAAATGGCCAACATTCTATGACTTATTATATAATTGGCTTCTACAGGATATTATTCATTACTGTGATGCTTCTGAATAATAATCACCATATCTCTTTGGAAAAGGATGGATCTCATGAATATTTCAAAGGCTGAATTATTAAGATTTAGCAAATAAGTTGTCAACAACTGAGCCATGAAATACTTGGAAAAATGTAGGGGTTTTTTTTCATGTGTTAATGCTTAAATCTTTGTTATATATTTTCAGATGAATATCTCTGCCCATCCAGAATACTTCTTCTCATAAAGCTGGTTTCAGAAAAAAATACAGAAATTTCCAACTTGCCTTGTGTCCCTACTGCATTCCAAGCCACATAATGACTAGAAACACTGTTAGTTTTTTCATTGAAGTACTATTTTCCTAGAATATAAATGCAACTGATTTGATGCTAGTGGCTTGGAGCAGTGGTTCTCGAAATGTAGTTTGAGATCAGCAGCATTAGTGTCACTTAGAAACTGTTAGAAATGCAAAATTTTAAACCTCCGTCTACCAACTCTGAAACTCGTGGAGTGGAATCTACTATTCTGTGTTTTCACACCCTCCCCCCCAGTGATTAAGCTGCACACTGAAGTTTGACAACACTATAAAGTCATCACTGTTGACTCAGCTGAAGAGCAGTAATGCATGTTGACATCTTCTGAGATAAAGAAATAAACAATAGACAAAACAGTGAGAGATGTCATCCATCTCCATTTTAGAGAGGCCTTCAATACCTTTCCAAATTATAGTTACATCAGCAACATCGGAAAACAAGATCATCATTCCACAGAAGTTAGATGGATAAAGCTTTGCCTTCAAGGATTTGGTTAGGATCTATCTCAATTCCTTACCCAAATTATTCCTGTCTAGGGAGATGTAGAGTACTTAATTAAATGCCTAAAATAAATATATAACACCAACTCTGTGCTTAACCTTGGACTAAGCTAAGTTCTAGACTTGGCTTATGTCCTATATATACAATTTTATCTAATCATTTTGCTCCCAGTGCCAATACCTTATTCTCCACTCTCTACTTTGCCCTGCGATTCAAAATCGTATGTTTTCGTGAAAGATTTTGATAACTCATTCTTGATGATGTGCCTTAAAAGAGGCTGGCTTTCTCCAGATACCTAAGATGTGCCTATCTTTAGCTTACTTCCACTATCTGATTTATTCATATCTACACAGCCTCCGTTTTCTGAAATGGCTGTCTTTTAGACCCACTGAACTATAGTTTCTTCAACCACAGGAAAATAACTATGGCATCCTTTCCTTTGTCTGTTTTGAGTTGTTAAAATCCAATACACAACATTAAGTGACTTATGGTCTTTCAAATAATAAACATAATGAACATAACAATACCAATGACAAACATTATTTCAATACTAGTAATGTCTTTTGCTATGCTAAATCTCCATCAGTCTAATATGTATTTGGGGCTTTGCTCTATTAGGATGCATTTCTATTCTCATGCAGTAAACTGAATGTTTGTGTCCCGCCACCCTCCCAATCCCCCCAATACATATTTTGAAACCTAACCCCCAACATGATGGTATTTGGGAGTAGGACCTTTGGGAATTGATTAGGTCGAGCCCTCATGAATGGGATCAGTGTCCTTATAAAAGAGATCCCAGAGATCTCCCCTGTCCATTTCTGCCTTGTATGGACATAGTGAGAAGATAACCAGAAAACAGGCCCTTACCAGACCCTGAATCTTCTGGCACTTTGATCTTGGACTTCTCAGACTCTAGAACTGTGAAAAAGAAATGTTGATTATTTAAGTTGCTCAGTGTTTTTATTACAGTACCTTGAATGGACTAAGCCTAGTCTCCTAGCAAGTGTTTTAATTCTTCTGTGTTTCACTAATGATCTGTGGTCACACATGCCCAGCACTAGATAGTCCTGACAAACTGGAAAACAAAACAGATTGGGATTTAAACAGGAAAACTGAATTTAAAAAATAAAAATAAGATAAAGGAATTTAAAAAAATTATAATGAATTTAAACAAATAATACTAAAGTAATGGAGTTTTAAAAGGGATAAGCAAGGGCTTGCCAAATATAGGAACTGGGAGGAACTGGAGGAAAGCAAAGTGATTACAAAATCAATGAATCAGTCCTATAGTTTCATTGGTAAGTCATAGGAGCAAATACTGGAACAGGATTTATATGATTCAATTGGATAAAGCTACTCATTGTATTTTGTAATAAACATTCCTCAGCAAAATATTAAATATTAAATGTGTATACTTTCATAAATAAATCTTGAGAACTTTAAATGATCCTATTCTCTCTGTAGAATCATCTTTCATTGGCTCAGATTCTAGAGAAAAGCACATATAACAAAGGCAAACAAAGGTAGGGATACAAACTCCCATCCAATCAGAACTACTGAATCAATGCTCATCATTAATGTAAAATGGCTCTCTCCCACTTTTAAATGAGTAAAACTAAGATAAAGCAACATATTTCTACTCAGATCAACCCTCCTTTTTATTAACTATTTTCTTCTTGATCAGAATAAAATAAATACTTATTATTCTTATTTTTTTCTCTGCTGGACCAATCCCTTATGTAAATCATTGGATTGAATGAAATCTTGTATAACTCCTAAGGATCTAAGATCTTTCTTTTTTTTTTAATTTTTTTTTTTTTTTTTTTTTATTATTTATTTATGATAGGCACACAGTGAGAGAGAGAGGCAGAGACACAGGCAGAGGGAGAAGCAGGCTCCATGCACTGGGAGCCCGACGTGGGATTCGATCCTGGGTCTCCAGGATCGCGCCCTGGGCCAAAGGCAGGCGCTAAACCGCTGCGCCACCCAGGGATCCCTAAGATCTTTCTTAATTCAGCTATGGCTTCTGTTATTTTATCCTTCACCACTCTTTCCCGGTTAAAAACAAATTGTAATAATAACTGTGAGAATCAGTGGGAGAGATTTATATGAGCTCATTGGAATAGAATTCTTTTTTAGACCTTCAAACATTGGAATAAAAATGATTTATTTTTATTAATAATTACATAAGTCTTATAGACAGAAACCAAAAGTTTAGTCATTTTCTGCTGACACTTCTATGTTAAATTTTTGTAAAATCGATATGACACCTTTGTAAGCATTAGAAAACATGTTTTTACCCACTCTCCCCAAATGAAAAAGAAGTAACATAATTTCACCTCAGAGAAGTTCTGGATGGTAACTTGAAGCAAATACTTGTTCTATTTTATTCAATTTTGTTTCCAGAATGTCAGGAAAAGAAAAAGTCATGGAAGAGATTTGGGTGGGATATGGGAAAGAACGCATTGATCACCACTAGTAAGAAATGTTTAGTTACCTACAAGTCAAAGTTGTGAGGCCTATACCTTTGAATATTTCAAAAGAAAACAGAATCTCTTCCAGATGGCTTAGAATTTCACCTGCCTAAAAGCAGGAGGCGGGACATTAACTTGCATAATATCTTTTAGCTTTCCAATTCAAAGATGTGGATGACATTATCAATATAGTCCAAAGAATCATTGCCTCAACAGATAGAATTGAGCCATCTACATAAAGGCATTATTTAGAGAAATCTAATTGGTCACAGACCTCTATTTGTGACAGCCATGGCTTATGGTCATGAGCTGTGATGTTTTAAACAAAGAATCAATGGCCGGCTGGTAGAACTTAGGAGAGAAAAGAAAGTATGTCTAGGAGAAAAACGTCCTTTCAAATAAAACCATCTGCTCAGAAAATGCTCACCAATCCTGGCAAAATACACTGCCTTTCAGTTTAAAACTCTTGTTTAAATGTTTAAAACTCTTGTTATATGTGTAAAAGAGCAAATCTATCCCACTGAACAAAAAAAAATAAAAATAAAAATAAAAATAACCACTAACAATTTTTAGAAAATAAACTGACAATCACTTGATATACTAGCCAACAATTATTTATTTATTCCATTACAAAGACTTCATACATCACCATCCAGTTATTTGGAACCCCATAAGCCATTCACTCCATTCCTTTGCAAAGATAGGATACCTAACACTTCACAATTTACCTCCTGATACTTTTCTCTGATTGCTTAAACCTTGTTGTTAGTGAATGAGCATCCAAAATATTCCCTGGGAACCTCCTCAAGAATCAATACAAGTGTATGTGAAATTGTAGTATGGCTCTGAGCATTTCAATAAATAGGTATTGATGTATCTTTACCAAATCCATGAGATCAACATATATATTAGATACCCTTGTTCCCTAAAACCAAGCAACAGCTAAAGTAGTGATTTAAATGGCAGTATATAAAAATAGGCCCGATAGTTTTCCTCAAACTCAATACGCTGCAAAGAGTTATTCAATCTTTATTTTCATGAGAATGATATGACTTCAAAATGCATGTATAAAAATGGACATAGGTTCTTTAATTTTCTGTGTAAGTTAAAATATCTAAGTATATTCCTCAATTAATTTTTGTGTAAACATTTCTGGCCCCTGAATTCAAGTGAATAGTAGCACTGGCCTATTCTTTTAAAGGTGGGATTCAGCAAGCATGCCTTAAAATGGACCCCCTCACCCCAAATTAATCAGGTATCCAGATACATATGATTCCATTAAATTAGTCATGAGGACTCATATGCTGATGTTTTGTTTGATATAGAAAATATCTTCCACTAACCACGTAGTGTTTTATTCATCAACTTTAACATTAAACACAAACCAATAGCGGATTAAAACTCACAAAAGGTAAGATATACCTTACCTTTACTTCCATCTGTATCGTGAAATTTGTAGGAATGTTAGATCATATTTTCTGTCTAATACTGAAACTAAAAGTAATTGTTTGTAAAGCACTTGAGGTATTCATGGGAGGAAAATGATCTCTAAATTATGACTTTATCTTAGTTCTTTATCTAATAATTCCCAAATATTTAGTCAACACAAGTCCAGTCTTAATAGCATTCATGATGTGCATTATGGTTTCTGACTTCAAGGCATTTATGATCTACCAGAAAAGATATAATCAATGTAGCATACCTGGGGGCTACAGTAATACTTAGTGTAAACATGATTTAGTGATTAAGTGCTTGAAGTTTAGTTAGTACAATTTAAACACAAAATTTCGGGAAATTTATATATCAGTTAAAACTTTGTGTTGTATGTGACACAAAGCTCATGCAAATGATCTTGAAAATAAAAGACCAGTCTTTGGTGTATATGGCCAAAACATCTAGATGTTGGTGTGGCTTACTCCATCAACTCAAACTATGTCACCTAGGACCTTCTCTCTGCTTCCATGGCTATTGATCTATCTTGATTTTCCACTATGCGGCACCGCATCAATTTTCCTTTCTGTTTCACATAGATCAGCAAGAGGCCTTTCTTACTCATAAAAACAGAAGGATTCTGACCATAGAAGTCACATGAAAGTCTTGTATCTGAGTCTCACCCAATAAAGAGGCACTGACATTAAAGCACAATAATAATACAATAATTTTCCAAGGAAGCATTTGTAATTACAAAAGCAGGCACTGTAGAATAGGAGAGATGTATTGAATTATTACAAGATCCTAAGTGTAAGATGTCCCATATACTGGAATGTACATTAAGTTACATCTCACTCAATGTTAATTTTCCATTTCCGCTTTGACAAGTTAGCACAACTTCGACAGCTTAAAACAACACACATTTATTTAAAAAAAAAATTGTATGTTGGAAGTCCAGGTGGGCTTGACTGGGCCAGATCAAGATGTTAGCTGGCCTGAGCTCTAATCTGGAGGCCCTCTGTGAGATTCCACTTTCAAGCCAACCCAGGTTGTTAACAAAATGGTTTATTGTGGTTGTACAGCTAAAGTCCCTACTGTCTTGCTGTTTGTCAGGTGAGAGACCCCTTTGTTCCTTAGGAACCTACATTTCCCATCCTGCTGCCTCCTCTATCATCAAATTAGTCTTCCTCATTTTTGACTCTGATTTCTCTTTTGCTGCATGTCTGACTCCAGAGAAATGTCTCTGTTTTTAAAAGTTCATACAATTAGACTGGGTCCAACTAGAAAGTCCAGGATAATTTAAAAATCCTAATGTCTATATACTCATATCTGAAAATTCCCTTTTCATGTCACATAACATATTCACAGGCTTAGCACTAAGGGGCAAAGATCATGGGCACCAAAAACCGGCCTGCTACACACCCATCGAATGTTAAATGCCACCTATTTCAGGGAATTGAATTTAGTGCTATGGGAGCATGCCTAAGTCTAGGAGAGGAAGAGGCTAAGTCAAAGCGAGAGACGAGAGCAGACTCTAACAATGGAGAATCAGCAGCTGAAGCAATATAAAGACAATTCCTGTTGGAATTGTGGAAAGACAGCAAAGTGCAATCTTTTGCAAAATGTCATGAACACTGTATTAGAAATTGTTATAACTCAAATTGAAGGAGCAAGATATCTTGAAGTCTCTGGGACAACAGGGAAAGCCAGCACAAAAAACAAAAAAATCTATAAACGTACTATCTCTCCACCTGCCACATAATTTTGCTACCTTTTTGTTTTGTATGTTAGAGCTCCTCAAATAGAAATCAGAGTGGGAGAGTGAAGAATATTTTATTTAATTCACAAAAGTCTCTGAAGAAAGAAATTATGCCATATCCGTATTATATCCTTGGTATATTTTCCAATAAAATAATTGCCCTTATTTATAATTTGTTTTACCCCCCGATGAAATTTAATCTTCCATTTGCTGGTTGGGTCAGTCTCTGATAAACACAGCTCAAGCCACTTGAAGTTCAGAATAATGGGAGAAGTAAAAAAAACCTAATTTTTTTTCTTAACCAAATCCACGGAAAACAAGAGTACATGAATGTTGTTTTATATTTGGGCACACTGCCATCTTTACGGTGTAGGTGACAGATATTTGAAGTCAACTATAGCCTTTAGTTTGCAGGCATGTGGAGAGATGCGGTACAAAAATACTCCTAAAGGGTGGTATCTGTGCACACAAACTGTTGAACATCAGTTTCTTGATAATACTTAATATTTTTGGTACTCTTACACAGACTTTTCAGCAACAGATGTTTCAATCCAATAAAAGAGGACCAAAAAATAGTTTTCAGGATTAGAAATATAATAATAATAATAATAATAATAATAATAATAATAATTAATAATAATAATCCCTCTTCATTTCACTTTTAACTAATGTAGCTGTACAAATTAAAAACCATCAAAAAAATCCAGGGGTTGTTGTTGTGAAGGTGCTAGATATCAGCTGGAGTTTCATTGCTAGAGATGACTTTGTGTTGAAAAATATTTAGACAAACACATGTATATAGCAGCAGGAACTCTTTGTTAAGCAGAAAGATGTATCTCCTTCAGTGTACTTGGTGCTATTAATTGTGAGTGCTGCATCGAGCTCTGGTGACTCAGAGAGATGACCTACGTTCCCACCTGAGCAAGACTATATAGGATTCAGTGAGAGATGAAAGAGATGGTTGTTAAGTAAACATTTTACGGAAGAGAGAGCATTAATGTATAGATGGGCATATCCTCTGCTGCTTATTATTATCTAAATACCCAATAGTATTCAAATTAGGTTGTGAATTTTGAAAACATGAAGTAATTTATCCTAAGAATGAAACATGCACATGCTCAGAACATACAACTACAATCCTTTGAAGAAACCTCTTTCCTTTGGCTATGGTCTAGTGATATGGCTGGGTTGTAGAGGCCTAGCCTGAACTAAAGGCATTGGAGTCCAAGCATTGGTGCTCATTAGAATCACATGAGGAGCCTTTAAGAGCTCCAGTGCTCAAATTAAACTCCATGCCATCTAAATCTGAATGTCTGGGATTGGGAGCCAGGCATCCCAATACTTATTAAACACCCCCAATTGATTCCAATGTACTGCAACATTTGGGGCCCAATGAGGTAAAGATGGGAATCCAAGGAAGCATACACATATTATTAGGCTCTTCAAAACTATAGGTGCCTGCAAATGAAAATGATGAGTGATTAGAAATGTGACACTAACTAGAGGACAGGTAACACTTATGCCACTGAGAGCTCAAAGGACATTAAGATTCTAGGAATCCCATATTTTGGCAGGTCTAAATTCCTATCCAAAGGAATAAATTACTTTGGGCAAAGAACTCAATATGCAGTAGGTCTAAGATGGAGAAACTTAAAGTGGCCCATTCCATCTTTTCTATGTCACAAGGAAGTGAGACTCATAACTGTGTTTGATCTTTTAAAAAAATATATTTTATTTATTTTTTTGAGAGTGGGAGTGAGAGTGAAGGCAACAGAGATCACAGGGGGAGAGGAAGGAGCAGACTCTCCGCTGAGTAGGGAGCCTGATATGAGGCTCAATCCCAGGACCCTGGGATGATGATCTGAGCCAAAGGCAGACACCCAATCATCCTGAGCCACCCAGGCTCCTCTGATCTTTTTTTTTTTTTTTTTTTTTTTTACATTTTATTTATTTATTTGAGAGAGAAAGAGCAAGTGTGTGTGTGAGAGAGAGAAAGAAAGAAAACACAAATGAGGGCAGGGGCAGAGGTAGAGGGAGAAGCAGACTCCCTGCTGAGCAGAGACCCTGATGTGGGGCTTGATTCCAGAACTCTGGGATCATGACCTGAGCTGAAGGCTAACACTTAACCGACTGAGCCACCCAGGTGCCCGTAACTGTGTATGATCTTGACTAAAGTCATTTCTAAAGAGTTAGAATAGAATTAGAATAATTCTATAGAATTAGAATATATACCTGGGATGTATAGGAGAGAACCATTAGAAGAGTTAGGATATCACGCCTGTCTTAGCTTAGACTGCTATAACAAAATACTGTGAACTGTGTGCCTTAAACAACAGACATTTATTTTCCACAGTTCTACAGTCTGAGCAGCCTAAGATCAGGGTGTTAACATGGTCATCCCCCAGTGACAGCCTTCTTGCTGGATTGCAGAAGACTGCATGTTCTTTCTATAGTCTTATATGACAGTGAGTGATTGAGAGAGAGAGAGAGAGAGAGAGAGAGAGAGAGATGGATCTCTAGTCTCCTCTTGTAAAGAAACTAATACCTTAATGAGAACCCCATGGCTTCATGGCCTCATCTAAATCTAAATACCAGGGACACCTGGGTGGCTCAGTGGGTTGAGTCCCACAATGGGCTCCCCATAGGGAGCCTGCTTCTCCCTCTGTGTATGTCTCTGCCTCTCTGTCTCTCTGTGTCTCTTATGAATAAATAAATAAAATCTTTAAGAATAAATAAATCTAAATACCTTCCAAAGGTCCTATCTCCAAACACTATTACACTGGGGAATAGGGCTTCAACATATGAATTTGGAGGGGAGACACAGTTCAGTCCATGGCACCACCTTAAATTTGTATAACTTTCTGAGATGTAACACAAGTGCATACAAAACACTAAAAATGCCTTCAAAATTATACAGCACAGGCTGTAGATGCCGAGACATTTTAAGAAGAATGATTTAAATTACTTAATCAAACATATTAATTGAACACCCGATATGTAATTGCGCATCAAGTGAGGTAGTAATGACGAGAGCAATATGGTGGAGGTGAAAACGTTGGTATCAGAAAGACTGGTTGACTATAGGTTTTGCGTGATGGGGCAGCGGCACCAATGAATTCATGGAAGCAAAGGAAGTCTATAGAGCTGGGATGTGCAAGGCTGCCAAGGGTCAATCCCAGTCCACTGAAGTCCTCTAGCCCAGACCTGTGCCAGTGGTTTAAAGCTCAATTCCCGTCCTGTAGACTCCTCTGCTTCGTCATGGCTATGTCTCCACCACTAGTTTCTTGAGCACAAACATTTCACATCCCTCTTCTGCTCGTGATGGTCTCCGGAATTGAGTGTAGTTACTTATCAGCAGCTTCACCCATCAATATTAGGGTCTTTCTTGTACATTTTGATTCCTTGGGCCCACTTCTCTTTTCCCTATGCGCAGGCCTCAGTTCCACCTATCCACTGCTCAGCTTGATCTAGAATCAGGACTTTAATTGATTATTTGCCACCAATCATTGGTCTGCCATATTTGTTTGTCTTTGTCAGCATACTCTTTCTTCACACCACAGTTTATATGCCATCCATTCTGAGACGTCTTCCCAAATTGTGTCAGACTGGAAGTAAACTCCATCTCTTCATCATAGTGGGGTTTCATTGGAACTCTGGAAAAGCCAAGAGAGTTTCATTCCTCTTTTGCATCTCTATGGAAATCTTTGTTGAATACATTGTCAATTTGAATAGAATCAAATCGAATCAAACGGAATTGAATTGAACAGAGCTGAATTGAAATGGATGGTTCTTTTTCTGCTTGAGCACCAGGCAGGTCGTAGGGAAAATAATTTATTTCTGTGTATTTTTTCAGAATCTCTCAATATATGCATCTCTAATAGAAGAGCCACAGAGAATATTCTACGTATAATCAGTTGAAAAGTTTGAGATGATTCAGACTTAATAGCCACATTCATGTACAGATAATAACACTGTCAAATGAGTGTCATCTTTGACTAAGAAACAGCAGAATTCTTTAACTTTATACTACAAGAATAGGATATATTTAAAGCTGGGCTAAATGGGCTCTGTTTTTAATGGGCCAACTTGTATTCAAAGTTAATTGGATATCGAAAATCCCAGCTTACACTTAATATGTATCATTTTTCAGAAATCCCAAGATAAAGCTGCTAACTATAAAAAAAAAAAATGACAAAACTATACATTTCCTGAGCTGTGGATTTTAGCAAGCCTCATTCCAGCAACAAAGCCTTCTTTTGAAAATTTTCTCCCTCTATTTGCTAATAGACAATGCTGTTCTTGCCTTTATAATCTACTTAGGCATGCCACTGTTTAAAGCATTCATTACTTCTTAATAACCTGGCCATTATAGGGTAAGAAATATTCGCAAAGACATTTTAAACAGCAAATTATGAAACAGGCATTCGGGTTGCAAAAAGTTGCTAAGATCCTTTCACAACTGAAAGATTTTATCATATATCTTCTCGGTTTATTTGTAAACAAAAGTAAAACAATAAAATCTTTATGCCACAGACATCATTAACACATTCTGTTTTTTTCTGGCCCAGCTTTCATTTATAAAATTTAACTTACAATAGCAGAGTGAAAATAAGCCCTACCACAATTACAAACAGTAGTATCTGTGAATCAATAGAGCAAACAATATTTGCTCAGCACATTTCCTACAGATTTCTTTCTAAAAGCCAAGTACCCTTTCTCATCGTCCTTTGCTTATTGGAAAGACACACAGGGGAATCTATACACATACACACAGAAGTTTTTTTTTTCTTTTTTTTTTTTTTAACACAATAGCCTTTTGACAATATATTTTTTTTAAAGACTGTATTTATTTATTCATGAGAGACACAGAATGAGAGAGAGAGAGGCAGAGACATACGCAGAGGCAGAAGCAGGCTCCATGCAGGGAGCCCGACGTGGAACTCGATCTGGGGACTCCAGGGTCACACCCTGGGCTGAAGGCAGGCACTAAACCGCTGAGCCACCCAGGGATCCCACAATATATTTTTTTTTTTTTACAAAAAAAAAAAAGTTAGTATATTAATAGTTAGAAGGAACTGCGGTTACTATTGTAGTGGCTTTAATTTGATCTCTTAATTTTATAGAACAAATGATCTATATCCAGAGGAGTTGAAAAGCAGGGCGTCTCATTTATTTTTGTTTGTTTGTTTGTTTCATTAGCTGTGCTTTGTTGTTTGTTATATTTCATGTCTTTTGTCTACGGACCTTCCTCATACTATCTGACTTAATTCTTACAAAAATCCTAAGCTTATCCTCTCCATTGATTAGATTAAAAACTGAGGTTTCAGAGGTTAATTCATCTGCCCCACATCCCACAGTTAGTGACAGCATGAACCCTACGATATCAGGGCCAAGATCCTGTCCTCTCAGTTCTTAGAAAAGGAGTGATATCCCAAGTTTCCAAATTGCCCATTCTGTGTGTTTCCAAAACACTCTGAAGCTTGTTTTCCAGTGTTTGCTTCTGTACTTTGGATTTAAAAATGTTCAAGCAGTTACTACTTGGCTATGTTGATCGTTTTCAGTATTTCAGATTCTCATGCTGTATTGAAAGTACCAAACACTGCATGACTTTATATTTATTGCTACTGTCTGTCTATTATCTATCATCTATCTATTATCTATCATCTATCTATCATCTATCTATCTATCTATCTATCTATCTATCTATCTATCATCTATCATCTATCTATCTATCACCTATCTATCACCTATTGGTATCTACTTAATTCAAAAAATCTGGGATCCCTGGGTGGCGCAGCGGTTTGGCGCCTGCCTTTGGCCCAGGGCGCGATCCTGGAGACCCAGGATCGAATCCCACATCGGGCTCCCGGTGCATGGAGCCTGCTTCTCCCTCTGCCTTTGTTTCTGGCTCTCTCTGTCTCTCAGTCTTTCATGAATAAATAAATAAATAAAATCTTTAAAAAAAAAAAAAATCGCCATTCTCACCATATCCAAACTCATTGTTAAACCTTTTCAAATCATTGCATCAGATAATTTCAGAGGTTTAGCTCCTATATATTAGCCAAATGAGTCACTAAGATTTTTTACTTTTTAAAAGTCAGAGAGAGAACTTTGTGTTATTTGTGCCCTTTCTCTAGAACTGGGATTACATAAAAATGCCCAAGGGAGTCCTATATTCATTACATTCAATCTTCTTTAAATTCCTTCCTTACTATATTTACTTCTAAATATCATTAAAAATAGAGGAACAGCAGCTTTTTAATGGACCTCCAACATGATATTTTGTATTATCATCGCTCTTTAACCTAAATAGTATAAATATTTGAAAATTCTAGCCCGTGCAAGTGTGTGTACACACACGCATGTGTGCCTGTATTGTGTAGTTATCCTGCTCTAAAAACAATTTAAAATGTTCACCAATATAATCCAATGTTCTTACAATTAAAGTAATCTCTTTTTGGTCTTTTGTCAGAAAAAAAACCAAAAAGCTCAGAATTTTCGACCTACAACCTGCTTTCCTCTGAATACAGAAGCCCAAGGATATTAAATGAAGCATTACAGCTATCCAAGAGCGTGCATGTGACTGTATCTCTTCCTATCTTCTCAAATATTTCAGAAAATCATTAAGGTCCCTCTGATGGTATCATGCAAACTCATTATTTTGATTATCACCAGTTCTTCCTTATTTATTCAGATTATTTATGCTCACGAATTCTTCATTGTCTGCTAAAGAAACATATGACAGAGGTACTACCAATGCCCATTAAAGGCATCACCATTCCCAATAGGACAGTTAGTGTTCAAGGTGAAGTGCAGTACCCCTGTCCAGAGGGCACATGTCTACACTGAAGATGCATCACCACTGCTGGCACCACTGCTGACAGTCACCTGCGTGGTCACATATGGAAGTCAGGAACATTTGTGGAGGTAAAACAAAACAAAACAAAACACCCAACTCTTGTGTAGGTTTTTTTTTTTAACCCTTTAAAAAATATATTTCATTTATGTATTTGAGAGAGAGAGAAAGAGAGCATGAGCAGGGGAGAGGGGCAGAGGAAGAGGGAGAAGCAGACTCCCAGCTGAGCGGGAAGCTGGTCACAGGGCTGGATCCCAGGATCCTGAGATCATGACCTGAGCCGAAGGCAGACACAATCAACTGAGCCACTCAGGTGCCCCTAATCTTTTAAATATAAAAGTCCTATATTTTGTATATGGACAAACTGATAGGCAGATAGTTAGACTGGGTGAGCCTGATTTTTCCTTAGAAATTCTTCTCCAGAAGGACTCTTAATCTCCATGCTGACACCTCCCAGGCATGCTTGCCACATTGGACTCCTATGCACAACTTGTTTTTTCAGTTAAATATAACTTAGGCAGGTGAAATAAAAATAAGCATGTTACAAATGAAGGCAGCCAGTGGGAAAGACAGAGTAATAAGGCTACAGAGAACATGTAAAAAACTATTTTAGGGCCAATATATTACAGAATATTTTTTCTAGTTTTTAAATTACTTTTGAGACAACAATTCAATATCTAAATCTCCACTAAGTATAGAATGAAAATAATCCTAAATAAAATAAGTATGTAGCATAGGCTGATATTAAAATAGAATACAAACAATTAACATTGTTCCAGAAATGCCAAAATGATTTAACATTAGTAAACCAGCACTTAACCCAGTGTCTAGCTCATCTGAAGCACTCCATAAATATCAAGTTTCTTTAATGTCATTACTGTCTCTGAGTATAATGTACCCTATAAATAAATCAAAGGAGCAGATTCACAGGATTATCTCAGTAAATACTAAAAGAGATTTTTACAAAATTCATTTCTTTTGTAAAGTCTTTTAGGTAGTTCTTTAACGATGTAAAATATTTATTTTAAATCAATGATAAACATGATAATGTTGAAACACAAGGCTTTCTTTTAAAACCAGGATAAGACAAGGATGCCAACAAATATCATGATGACTTAGTGTTCTGGAAGCTGTATCAGTACAGTGTAAATAGGCAAAAGTAGTTCTAGGGAAAAGGAAAAGATAAATTTTTTCTTTATGTAAATACTATTAAATCTCAAAGAACAAGTTGCAAACCATTATAACAATGATATAGCTAAATATTTGGACACAGATATGCAGAAAAATATATTCTATATCCCAGAAATGTTTTTGAATAATTATCCACCAAAAAAATCAATCATGGGGCACCTGGGTGGTTCAGTTGTTTGGGCGATGGACTCTTAGTTTGGGCTCAGGTCATGATCTCAGGGTCCTGGGATAGAACCCTGGGTCGGGTTCCATGCAGAGCAAGGAGTCTGCTGGAGCTTCTCTCCCTCTCCCTCTCTCCTCACTCATGCTTACTCTCTCTCTGTCTCTCTAAAATAAATAAATACAATCTTTAAAAAATCAGTCGAAATATAAATGTGTAGAAATTACTTTAGGAGCAAGTATTTAAGCCTTCTATGAAGAATTATGCTAAACATCATTGAAAAGTATGAATAAATCTGAAAAAAAATGTAATTTGTACTTGTTTTGGTTGGAGAGTTTACATGGTATCAACTGTCAGTTCTCTTCAAATACTCATTGTTTTTAATCATATATATATGTATATATGATTATATGTAGTCATCAAGGTAAATAAATTTTTATGAATTTATAAGGTATTTTCAAATTACTATGAATGAGGAAAGCCATGCATTGTAAAAGTTTGGAAACTGGAATTAAAATCACAACATATATGGTAATAAAAGCCCTGAAATTAAGTATGAAAGCATGTCCAGAGCTGCACGTACATGGATTTTGAAGGATATGCACATATTCACACATCATGTGTATATTCTTGCATGTGTTTGAATATAAGCAAAGGGAATATTGGAGTACAAGACCAAACTAGAGTGTTTTTTAACATTGCAGAAAGCACTTCGCTTTTTATAAAATATAATAAATAATGTACCTATGGCACATATACCAAAATTAATTCCTAATCATAGACATTACATAAAAAATGAAGGATATGAAAGATATTATAGCTGTTAGAATCTCAGCAGAAGAAAAATGTATCTATAACATAGGATAATTTGAGGTTTTAACAGAGACACTGTTTTACAAAGCTTTGGGCTCAGTACAGAGAAATTCTAAGGGTTAATGATAGAATACATGGCCCCAGGACTAATAGGTGACAAAGGAGAATGAGAAGTCACAGAGACCCTGCAAAGTTAAAAGTGTGCATAGTCCATGAGACTGTCCTTACTTCTGACTCTACCTGTGAAGTTAGAAGATTCTGAAAACCACCCTTTGGTTTGATCATTCATTAGAAGGATTCACAGAATCACTGAAAGTTGTTATGCTCACCAGTTAATAATTTCATAGAACTAAAGCCTGGAGATTAAAATCTGCCCAAAGATAAAGCACATAGGGCCAAGGCTAGATATTAAAAGTTCAGGATCTCCTCTCCTGTCATTCTTCGTCTTCCTGAACCACATGTTTCAGTGAGTCAGGGATTTTCTATTGAACTGCACTTTGGGCACCCACTGCAAGAGTAGCCAACTCGGCAAGATTAGGGAACGGATCATAAAACTAGCTTTACTTCTAACACCAACTGCAAGTTCAGGGGCTTCCCCAAACCATCCTCAGTTTCAAGAACTCACTAAAAGGATTCACTGAGAGCTATCTTACTCACAGTTGTGATTTATTAGAGAGAAAGGATAAAATTAAAACCAGCCATGCAAAGAAATGCATGTGACATAGTCTAGGAGAATTCTAAACATGGAGCATCCAGTTGTCCTGTCCACATGGAGTCAAGGACAGTATTTACTCCTCCCGGCAATACTGTGTGACAAAATACATGGAGTATTGCCAACCATGGAAGCTTACTCAAGCATCAGCGTCCAAAACTTTTATTGACACTATATCCCATAGGCATAATTAACAGTCTCCAAGTCTGATCTCAGTTTCCAGCTCTTTAGGAGATTGGGCTGCTATTGCATGATTCAAAGGTCCTGTCCTAAATCACATTTTATTATCTAGCTGGACCAAAAATGTCAGCTGGACCAAAAACATCTACCAGCCATGACATTTCTAAGGGCTTAGAGATTACCTCTCAGAAACCTAGGGCAAAGGCCATAGCTCTTTATGGGCAAGGTTATATTCTTTACAATAGATCCCCAAAGGAGAAAATTTTGTAGAGAGGGTTTAGCCATCAGTGGAGCAGTCACTTTGGAATAATAGGTCACCCTGCAAAAGGTATATTTACAAAGTCCATGCTAGAATAATATAACTCAATATAGCAGAATTCAAATTAAAAAGCATCACACTAAAAAAAATAATAAAAAAAAAATAAATAAAAAGCATCACACTGTATTTTGCTAGTTTGAGCAAAAATTAACACATTTTTTCTGGAAAGAAAATGCCAATATGAATAAAGAAAAATTATAAGTATGCATATGTTTTGACTCAGCAAGTCGACTTCAAGCTATTTATCCTAAAAAATTCATCAGATTGTCTACTAATATTACCTAATTAAATCCATTGATTAAGAATGGATATTGGGCATCTATTATATATCAGGTACCAGACACTGAGAGTACGGTAATGAAGAAGGAGAATAAAAGAATAAGGTCCCACATCTCAAGGAGCTTTATTCTAATTGTTCTTTTCTATAAGAACAGTGATATTAACATTAAATAAAATTACAAGTATAATTTCTTCATTGAATTATTACATACCCATAGGATGGAATAAAATATTTTAGAAATATATCTAAAGCAAATTATGTATTGCTAAATAAAAAATGACATATGTATATTACTTTTTGTGGCACTAAAATATTCATTTTTAAAGGCTTTACAATAGTTATTGAGTGCAAGAGTTGTTGGAAAATATTTTTTCTTCTCATGATTTTCAATTTTTTTTACAATGAGCATAATTAGAGTAACTTATAATTAGAAATAAAATAACATTTGTTTAAAAAAATGGTTTCCTAAATGAAAGTACTTTACATAATACTTCTTTAATAACACAACATATAAAAGCAATATTAACATAGTCTCTCCCCATAAATAAGACTTGAGTGGGAAGAACTGCCAAGATAGTTATTTGAGAAAATCAAGTAAGTCTTATAATTACATTTAGAAAATTTAAATGTTTTTTTTTTTTAATTTTATTTATTCACGAGAGACACAGAGAGAGGCAGAGACACAGGCAGAGGGAAAAGGAGGCTCCATGCAGGGAGCCCGATGTGGGACTCGATCCCAGGACTCCAGAATCACGCCCTGGGCCAAAGGCAGGCGCCAAACCGCTGAGCCACCCAGGGATCCCTTGCCCCTAAAAATTTAAATGTGTTCTTATATAGTAGCAACAGTATACATTTTGGACAGAACAAGTTTCAGTATTAAATTTTATTCATTTTTATATGAACTTTGGCAAGTTAATTCACCAACTTTAGCTTAATTTCTGCATCTATAAATTACAACTAATTAGCACCACTCAATAGCTTTGCTCTGAGGATTAAATGGAGTAACAATGCCTGGCATAGAGGATTTTAATTATTTGTTTTTTTTTTACTTTTAAGAGGATTATAATCAAAATGTTTATTTTTATTACCTGGGCATAGTATTAGCAATCTCAGACTTTTAGTCACTTTACTGAATCTCATCAAATTATTCAAAACTAGATTTCAAATTATTGAGAGTGTTTTCTGAAAGTCACTGACTTACTTCTATGTTCTGTTCTATTAGTGAATGATATTCTTCTGTTCTACATTATTATGTAATTTATTTACTGTGTCTAAGCTAATATCAATTTATTTGACCCAGTATTCACATAGGTAATTGCATTTGCATTTATGATTTCTGGAGCCTCCTTTTGGATTCTCACCAAACGCAAAATTTCTTATCTTTGAATAAAATGTTTGGAGCACACAAACTCATATTTTCATGTATACAGAGAATAAGCCAATCTTCCCAGAATAAAACAACATAATTCTACAAAACTGTTCAAACTTGCACTCGCAAATTTATTTTGAGACAAATTGGCCCTATCACTGTTCAAATAGTTTTCTTGAGCTACAAATCTAGGCAGAATTCATATCTTCTTCAAGGAATCTCTTCATTTTTATAATTCAATTGGCTTCCGAAGAACTTAGATTGATCTTTTGATCTTCGAAGTCATCCTTTAACTAAGGAAATTAAATGGCTCTCTCTTGGGAGATATGTCACATAGGCCTAATGATACTAGCATAGCAGAAAGTGGGATACTGTAGGGGAAAATGATACCACCTCTACTTTTTTTTTTTTTTTTTAAGGTTTTTAAATATTTTAGAGAGAGAGAGAGAGAGAACTGTGGAGCAAAAGGGGTAGAGGGAGATGGAGAGAGAATCTCAAGCAGACTCCCTGCTGACCCTGAAGCTCGACTCAGGGCTCAATTTCACAATACTGAGATCATGACCCCAGCCAAAACCGAGAGTCAGACACTCAACAGACTGAGCCATCCAGGCGCCCCACCACTCTTTTTTTTTTTTTCTTTCGAGTAAGAACTTATCTTGAATGCTTCCTCTGCTAATCTCAATTAGACCAATGATTTTGAAAGAAGAATGATAGAAATAGAGTAAGGACAATGAATAAAGTCAAGTAAAATAACAATTTTATATGATATATGTTTATATATTATAATACATATAATGATATATAAGTATGTATAATGTTACAATTATATATATCATATAATAATGTCAATATAATCTAAAATGGCATTAAATATACATATGTTTATATATATATTTATGCTTATATATACACGTATATATATATTATGCTTACAATGGTATAATAAAAGGCTGTTCACAAACAACAGTAAAACCACAGGTTTTACCATAGTAAAACCTTTGTCCTAACTGAATTAGTCAAAAGCTTCCTGTAGTTTTTGCAACAAATGAGAAGAAGTGGATTCCTTAGTGGAAAAGAGCCCTGAAGGAGATCCGTGGGAGGCAGAAGACGCATGTGGAGGCATCAGACCCAGAACTCTGTTCGGAGTCTTGGAAAGGAAATAAAAACAGAGTAAAACCAGGCAGGTTCAGACTCAGCTGCTTCCCCATTCGATCCCAGCAGACCTGATGCTAATTCAAGCCTTTTCTGGCCACGTTAGTAGATGTGTAGTTGAGAGAAAATTTCTAGGATTTTAAATATGGGTCATATTTGGCTATTGGTAAACAAAGCATGGAATTCTTGGTTTCCTTGGTCTTTATTTGCTCTCTAACTGAATAGAAAATTGATATAGAAGTAAGACATTTAATGGGAGTCAGGCAATGACATTGGCTAGAAATCTTTGCATCACATAGGAAAAAGGGCTCTACTTTCCTAAAAGGTTTACTTATTTATTTATTTATTTATTTATTTATTTATTTATTTATTTATTTTACAAGTTTCTACTTCACATGGAAATGAAATTTGGTCCTGTACTGATAGTTTGGAACATGTATATAGAGAACTAAAGAAAGCAAAATATCAAATAAAATGTATATAGAGAAATACTATTTTAAACATCAAAAGATCTTCTAATATCAAGATCCCATTGCTAGAGATGTAATAAGGATAATTAACTCCTTTGCTCCTGCGATTCTCAGTGACTTCACTGTGAATACTCACACTTTATTAATAAATCCTGGTATTTATGCACTGTGTCTCATCCACAAGTCTCAGAAATTATAAACACTAGACTTATACAAGAGGAAGCTAAGTTGCAAGTCATCTCATTGTCTTAATGGGGTATCTGAAACCCACATAGGTTAAAATTGCTCTCCTTGAAGAGACAAGGTGTAGTGGGTGAGTGTTGCCTTTGATCTATCGAAAGCAAAACCATTCTACTATTCTAGGCAATAAATCCACAGCTCAGTAATAGTTTAACAACCACTGAAAGAAGGAAAGAAAGAATGCTAGCTGAGCCTTACCATCTCATGTTGCTTAAAGTAATCCTCAAAACACCAAGCAAAACATCAGTCACTGAAAGTCAAACGACAACAAAAAACTTTATTCACAAACAATTTTCCAACCTACAAATACTCAGTGTGTGTCTCTTAATGACTGCACGTGGTTTTCAATAACTGACCTCAGAAAAGTTCATACTATGGTTTTGTTGTTGTTGTTTTTAATTTCATCCCCCTTCATCTGATTGAATGTAAGCTCAGTGAGGCAAGAACCATGTCTTTCTTGTTATTCATTTTATCCCCAACAGTTCTCTCAGAATCTCGCACATGGTTAGAGTTTAATAAATATCTCTTGAAAGATTTTGAGTGAGTGAATGCAGAAAGTGAGAGGCAGAACTAACAGAAGGGTGGAGTTCTCCTTCCTTCAAGCCCAGAGTTCTTTTCTTGCAGCACTTAGCTCAGAATAGACAACTGATAAACTAATGTATAAAGAAATGAGAGGAGGAAAGGAAAGAAGCCAATTTATTAACCACAAAGTAACGTGTACTTTGTGTGATCCCTTGACACAAGCATCACTGGGTAGAGGTGGCCAAAAGACAGATGGTCATAAAGAAAGTAGAGAAAACTAAAATTCAAATGAGGATTCAGTATGGGGATTAGGGGAAATTCAATATGGGGATTAGGGGAAAAGTGTTTTCACCTACAAAACCTTTAACTGAATCAGGATGGAAAGGGAGAATATTATCAATCAATAAAGCAGGTAAAGTAGAAATAAAGATATAGAGAAAATGATTAATGATCACACATTACTTTTCATAAGCAGAGGGACTTCAAATTCACATAATTGACTTTTTAACTTTTATCTCTTTGGTAATGATGTTTTTCTCCTTAGGAATCTACTCCTCTGGTCATAATCCTCCCCAAAATGCTCGATTTCAAATATAGCACTCTCTGATAACACCTTTTCTTCCAGTTCACTTATTCTCACACCAAAATGTTCTCCTAGGATGTTGGATGCCTATCTTTTTCTCCCTCTTTGCCATGTGCAGCTAATGCTCATGGAATATTATTAATTGCTCCCTTATATGTCCTAGCACTGTTGTCATTAGGTGGATCTGTGACTGAGTGCTAGCAAACAGGACTGAACAGATGTTATACATCATTTTCTGTTTGTAGCACTTCTGAGCTCTTGGTCCCCTGTTATGGCAAACTTAGAGCCACAGGATGTGATGACTATCAGCCCATACCTTTGCTGATTCATGAAATCAAGAAGTCTCCCAATTTACCTCTTTACTTGGTTGTGTTAAGCCACTCAAATTGTATAGTTTACACGTTTGTTAAAACAAATTTAGGGTTAATTTTTTCTATTGTAACACCGTTTACTCATCCTCCACAGAGGCAGCCAGAGGAATCACTCAAAAATATAAATAACAATTGCCACTTCCCTTTTTTAATTTTTTTAATCTTTTCCTCAAATTTGTATTTAAATTCCAGCTAGTTAACACACAGTGCAATATTAGTTAACATACAGTGCAACAGTCACTCCCTTTTTTAAAAAATACTCACTTGTTTCCCATTAAACTTGGATAAAATCTGAATCTCTTCCTGCCTCAGAGCTAAAGGCTTACACCATCTGGTTTCTATCAATCACTCAGAACTCACCTCTGTCCATTCATCTGCTTGCTTTCATTCTCCTGCTCAATTACACCAAAGCTTAGAATTTCCTGTGCCTTCTGCTTGTAGCGCTTATTTCTAAGATCATTACAAACTCAGATCCAAGTTTAAACATAATTTCTTTAAGATATTGCCCCCTACTTAGTTAAATGAGCATCCTCATTTACTATATACTCTAATGTTAGAGTTGTGGTAGATGTTCTTGTCATAGCACAAATTACTCCTTTGTTCACATGCTTATCCTGTATATGCAATTTGCGTTCCTTGATGGCAGAGACACCATTATTGTTTTCCATTTTTGTATTCTAGAAACATAGACTAGTATCCATTGCATAGCAGCCACTCAACATATATTTTTGACTGATTTAAAAAATCAGTAAGATTATTTTGCAAAGAGATTAGTATGTGAAGAAAATAAAATCCAGAGGAGGTGACATTTGAAATGGTAACTGAATAGTATATACTAACTTGCGATATTCTAGAAGTAGAACATTCCAGGAAGAGGAGACAGCAATTGCAAAATCCTGAAGGTAGAAATAAGCACAGTGTGTTCCTAAAAGAAAAATAAGGTCAGTGAGACCAGGGAATAATAAAAAAGATCTTTGGACTCTTTATCCAACATTGTGCCTTTGCCTGGGAGAAAAAAGATGGTCCTCCCCAGAGAGCAGATAGCAGTCATATAATTAACACCCACATATCTGGGATGAGGGTACAAGTGTTCCCTGCCCCATGGCTTTCTTATTAACAATATCCACCCTGACCCTAGGCTCAGAATCCAGCCACTTCCACACAATACCTTAGCAAGAGAGAATCTCAGATATATTATTGTTTCTAAAAATGGAATTATATATATTTTAAAAGATCAACAACAAAGATTTTCATCAGCATTTTAACAAGACTTTTGAACATAGATGTGGAAAGGCTAGTTTCAGGACAATCTATGGATGAGACTAGTCCACAGAAGAAAATATAAATCTCACTTTGTGCCTTACTTTTCTAATCATTGAGATAGGTAATACCAAAACAAACATAGTAGTCACTGTACATGAAAGGAACAGAGTATTCCAAAGAAATCCCACATTATTTTTTGATGTGGAAATAGAAAGTCAAGAAAAAAATATTTAGACTGAAGGTGGTATTTTTGTTGACTCATTTGGGTAACATACCAAATGGAGAATAACACCTCTTATACCTACAACGTAAAGACTAGCAAAGCACAAAAGCAAGTCTATATACAAACAGATTTTTCTTCACTAATGTGCCAAGGGCCCAATTGCACCGCAGAGGTGGCTATTTCCAGAATGTGAAATCTGCACTTTTTTCAGGCCACTAGGAAACTATTTAGAGCCATCCTCAATTATGCAGCGCCTAATAGCCTCATTTGCTTTCCCTCTTTGCTTTTCGTCTTGCCCTGGACAGGATGAGTGAGAAGAAAAAAAAAAAAAGAAATCAGTTTTAGGTTTGAAATCCCAAGTTTCTGTACTTTGATATGTTCTAAATAATCTATGATCTTGCGTTTATCTTGATCGTTTCAGGATGTTGATGCAATATGAACAAGCTTTTTATAATTTTTAAAGAGAAAGGAAGAGTTCTACTCCAACCCAAGTTAGCACAGCTCCCCAGGATACAAATTCTTCAGAAAGAAGAGAGTTTCAGGGAAGGAACATTTGGTGCAAGGTTATATGTTTTTTTTTTTTGGTTTTGGGTTGTTGTGGGTTTTTTGTTTTTGTTTTTATTTTGTTTTGTTACATAAAGAGTTACAAATCATCATGACAAAGGACATTCCAGAAAGTTATAGACTTCATCTTATGTTTTTAATATATGCAAGTTGGTATGACTAATCTTATGGGAAGTTTTTTTTTTCTTATCTTTATGTTTGGAATGCTCCCTTTGGTTACTGTTACTATTATTATTAGCAAAGTAGATGTACAATATGTGCTCATGGCAGAAACAGAGCCTATGCTTTGAGATTTTGACAAGTCATTTTGACCTTGGTAAATGTTAAAGTATTAGCTTCACTGGAAGCCCAGGGACAAGGCCCACAAACATGAAAAGTTGAAAATTTCTTTTATTTTATCAAGGATCTTTATTTATTTGGGCAGGATTAAACTCTGGCACAGTGATTGGCACTAACTAATCTCTCAAAAGATGGCTTTCCACCAGAAGGCAAATGGTTCATTTTCACTTGGAAATCAGCCAACTGGACCAAAATGCCGTGTCTGCTGATTGACCAGTACTAAATTTCTTCAGAATAAAAGGCAATGAGAGTCAAAATGTAGATAAATTTCTAGATAAGAGGAACTGGCAGATCAGAAGAGATTATTGTCATCAATCTTAGCATCTACATCTTTTAGAGACATCATTCTGCTAAATAGATAAAAATGCTTTTCTCTCGTCTTATGGTCAAAAAGCCCCAGGCAGATGAGAAGTCAGACAAATTCATATTCTCCAATTCTTTTTTTTTTTTTATTTTTTTTTTTATTTTTTTTATTTTTTTTTTTTTTCCAATTCTTTTTCTAACACCCACTAACATCATTATCACTGCCTTCTTACTCATCAGTTTGGGATCTTATCCTTAATTTGGCCAAACTATGAAAAATTGGCATAACTTGTATAGTTATCATTGCATTCATATGAAGCATGCTTCTTACTGATTTGGAAGTCATCCTAATTTAATAGCAAAAACTAGTTTTCAATCATACAGAGAATGAGTTATTCAGAGGATTTTGTTTTGTAGACCATAGAACCCGCCCAACAGTGCGGAAACTCTCTAACTTCAGTAATAAAAGGATACTATTTGAAGACTATCAACATGGCACAGAGTCTCTATTTGACATGTATTTATTAATTCACTCAGTAGTCATTTATTGTCTATTCACTGTTTGCCAGGCTCTGATAGGGTGACCATTTAATTCATTTTCTGAAAAATGACATGGTTGAAAGTGAAGCCAGGACAACAGGCATAAACTAGTACTGCCAGTGAAAAAACAGAAGGTGCATCCCCTTAGCTCTGGAAACACAAAGACTAATTCAAACTGAAGAAAAGCTGGAGCATGCAAGGTTGAATCTTATGTTACCCCTTCCTGCGGAGACCTAACAAAGTGATCCTAGAAGCAAATCTATGGAGGCCACACATGTCTGCCTTTAGTCATGTACATGCAATATTTTGAGAATCTGTTAACTGTGTTCCATGGTTCTTTTTTCCCCAACCATTAAGGCCTCAGTAAGAACTGTATATATAGATCCATATTATACTCTATAATCATGAAAATAGTATACATTCAGCAATAGGGAGATTGTTACTCACAAATTACTGATAGAATAAGAAATTGCTCTTGTGGGGGCACCTGGTGGGTCAGTGGTTGAGAGTCTGAATTTGGCTCAGGTTGTGATCCCAGGGTCCTGGGATTGATTCCCACATCAGGGTTCCTGAAGGGAGCCTGTTTCTCCCTCTGCCTGTGTTTCTGCCTCTCTCTCTCTGTGTCTCTCGTGAATAAAAAAAATAAAATCTTTTAAAAGAATCTTAAAAAAAAAAAGAAATTATTCTTATGTTTCATTTTGAAATTTGTTTTCAAAAGAATAAAACTTAAAAGATGAACATAGCTTGTTGTTAGAATTTTAGGGTTATGGGGACGTCTGGATGGCACAGTAGGTTAAGCACCCGGCTCTTGGTTCAGCTCAGGTCCTGGTTTCAGGGTCCTGGGATCAAGCCTCCTATTGAGCCCCATATCAAGCCCCCTGTTCAGCCCTGTATTAGGCTCCATGCTCAGTGCAGAGTCTGCATAAGACTCTTTCTCCCTCTTGCTCCTCTCCTCCCGACATGCTCTTTCTCTCTAAAATAAATAAAATCTTAAAGAAATGAATTTTAGGGTTTTAATGATTTTGTTTACTTTAACTCAAAAGTCTGAGCCCCAAATTATGCTGTAGTCTTCCTGGAATGATCATATTGGCTTATGCCTCTTGGGAATCAGAACTTTAGCACGTCTGGAACTAATCCTCTCACCACCTATAGCTTTTTTGTTTTTGATTTTTTCCTTTGCAGAAGACAAGCCTTCAATGTGTGGTTTGTGGTTCATACTGATTTGGAAGTCATCCTAATTTAACGGGGGACAATCTTAGTTTAGCACTTTTGATTTTACTGGAATTTAATGTTACATTCAACAGTACCTAACACACCTTGTATAGGATTGGTACTCAATAAAAATGCACTGCTTCTACTCCCTTTTTTGAACACAAATGAATTCTTCTATTTCTGGAGTACCTATCAGTCTTAATTTACCCCAAATTGCCATACTTCATGCCTCTTGTTCTAGTCTGATCCAGACAGCAATGTCTTCATTCTTAAAAATGTTCTGTTTTAGAGCATAACTTATTAGTGCATCTAATTGAAGACTTCCATATTTATACAGCTAGCATGTTTTTCCTTAAGTTCAATATGGCCTACAGATGGGAGTGTCCTTTTTTCCCTTCTTCCCATTAACATCCAATATTGATCAGACTGGATACTAAATTAATCTTTTTATTAATTCAAATATAGTGCTTATCTTTAGTGCTCAGCACTTGTTAGATCCTAGGGATATAATGGTGAGCACGGTCCCCATGTCTCTGCCCTCATAAAACATGTGGATAAGGTTAAAGTCTAAGATGAAGGGAAGTCTAAGAGGGCTGTACCAATAGTTGCAGGAAGCAATTTACCAGTCTCAGCCAAGTTCTCAGTCAAGCAAAGGAAAGAAATCCTCACTTTGTTAGGCCTTAGCAGAAAAGCTAGCCTTTCAGTTTCTAATGGAATCAAATAAGCCCATACCCTGCGTCTTCCACAACAGAATCTCATTACGTCCACTCACAGACTGAGTGCAGAGTCCTGAACCTCAGTGTCATAATATGGCTTCGACGATGTGGGAAAGAAAGCATTTCATTGTTCAATCCAGATAAGGTAGACATTGAAAATTAGCTTAGTGATTTCCTTTTTGCTCTTTTAATTCTTTCCTAACAGTCACCACACAAAAGAGCATAAGCAATACACTGTGCTGCCAAACTGCCTGGTTCTGAGAGATCCCCTTAGCTCTCATGTAGCTTATGAACCAATTGTGGTCCTTGGAGAGTCAGTCTGGTGGCACAGGAAATAGCACCTGGAAAAAGTATCTTTTTTAAAAAAAATATTTTCTTGATTTATTCACGAGAAATGCAGAGAGAGAGGCAGAGACACAGGCAGAGGGAGAAGCAGGCTTCTTGCAGGAAGCCTGATAGGGGACTCGATCCCGGGACCCCAGGATCACGACATGAGCCAAAGGCAGACGCTAAACCACTGAGCCACCCAGGCGTCCCAAAAAGTGCCTTTGTTATCAAGAATTAAAATGTTGAGTTTTATCTTTCTGTTGGTTTAACAGAGAAAAATATGTTAATTACAGTTTTCTAGCTCTGACTCATTCAGATTTGCAGGATGTGTCCAAACATACATTTTCACTTAAATCCAAATGAACATTTCTTTCCTTCCTTCTTTCATTTTGTTTTAAGTTGTTATTGGATTCACAGTGTATTCATCCAGCCATTATAAAACATATATTAGGGTATATATTGGATTTCAGAAATAAATGTTTCCTCTGGTTTTGCTTATAAGATTCGCAAATGAATAGTAGTGATAGCACTACTACGGAAATAATAAAATTTGGTCACGTAGAAAAATTTAAGTAGAAATCATGATATGATTTGTTAAAATAATGCATGATACACAGTAAATGATCAGTAAATGTTTGTAAGTAAATGCTGAATTTCCTACACTGCTTGGAAAGGACATTCCCAAAGCCCTGTCACTGAGAATTCACCTCCCTGTTAGTGTCTCAGGTGCCCTTGGTTATGGTTCTTCAGGCCAAGTAGTGGGTTTGATTCTACAAATAGGAAGTGTAAGCCTGGGCTTTCACCATAATTTCCCCTAAGCAGAGTCTGAAGCCACGTCAATACACGAGAAAATAAACACATTTATAAAAGCAAAAAAAAAAAAAGAAAGAAAAACAAAAACAAACAAACAAACAAAAAAAACGTAAATTAACTGCTAAGATTTTCCAAATCTAGGGGCCTTTAAAGTTACTTCATGGTACACTAACATCCCCATTGTAAGACACAGACATAAGCACACACACACACAAATTAATATATCTAGAGAAATTATTAGTATTTAAGACAATGAGTACAGTTCAGTAACAAATCTAAAGGACGTTCTACAGCGATTGAATTACACAACCCATGTAGAAGTAGATCTTAAACTCTAGATAGAATAAAATCAAAATCTGAAGGACTATAGAAGCAACATTTTCAGACTTGAATAGACATTATAATCTATACATTTTAATGCTGATGTCAATACTTCTTGTTTAGAGGTTGATTATTATTTTTATTTTTTTAATTTGAATATAGTTGATGCATAATGTTATATCAATTATAGATGTACAACATAGTGATCCAACATGGCTATATGTTATGCAATGCTCACCACAAGTGTAGCTACTCTCACCAGACAATGCTATTATAATATCATTGACTATATTTCCTATGCTGTACCATTTTTTCCCCATGATTTATTCATCCCGTAACTGGAAGCCTGTATCCCCCACTCTCCTTCACTCACTTTGTACATCCCCCATGCCCCATCCCTCTGGCAACCATAAGTCTGTTCTCTGTATTTAAAGGTCTGCTTCTGCTTTTTGTTTATTCATTTGTTCTGGTTTTTAGATCCTACATATGAGTGAAATCATATGTTATTTATCTTTGTCAGTCTGACTTATTTCACTTAGCATAAAACACTTTAGGTCTATCCATGTTGTTGCAAATGGCACGATCTTATCTTTTTTATGGCTGCATAATATTCCATTGTGTATTCCATGTCATACAGACACAAACATGCCATACCTTCTTTATCCATTTATCTATTGATGGACACTTAGGTTGCTTTCCTATCTTTGCTATTGTAAATATTTCACAACAAACTTAGGAATTTCTACCTTTTTGTATTGGTGATTTATTTTCTTTGAGTAAATTCAAATTATTAAATCCTATGATATCTCTATTTTTAGTTTTTTGGGGAAATTCCATACTGTTTTCCACAATGGTTGTATTAATTTACATTCCCACCAACAGTGCTTGAGAGCTCTTTTTTCCTCACATCCTAGACAACACTTATTATTTCTGGTCTTTTTGATTTTAGTTATTCTGACACGTGTAAAGCGATATCTCCTTGCGGTTTTGATTTATATTCCCTTGATGATTAGTGATGTTGAACTTCTTTTCATGGGGATGATTATTATTAATTATGTTTTCTACTTGTAAAACTGTTAATCTGGCCATTTCAGAGATTCATATTCATAACACTACCAATATTTGTATTATTTTCAGCTTATGTTTTCTCAGCTATACTCTTTTGCGGTCCCCACAAATCACGCGGTTTAAATGGAACTTTTCTATTTTCTCCATTTTACAGATAAGACAACTGAGGTTGATATTGTGTGACTATATCCAAATTATAATTTATCAAATATGAAGATAGGCTTTAGCATTTGGTCTTATTCCTCTTAAAAGCCTGAGGCCATTAATCACACTTTTTCAGAATTAAACATATGCATCCTGTTTTTGTTTTTGTTTTTTTTTTTAGAACAATTTTTCAGAGTAGTGGAACAAGAACCATAGATTGAAAATGACAATCATAATAATAATGATTAATCATGACTGACATTTTGAGTGCTGTTGTCTTAAAATATAACAGCATCAACAAGATTTCCTGCAGTTTAATTTCTGCTGTTGAAGGGAAATACCCTCATTTGTATTTCCTGCAGGCAAAAGCCTTCCGAGGACTGCCTGCAAATCCCAGCCTCCAGGCACTGTAGTGCCCTATCTGGGGCTTTCATGAAAATGTCTCATTGTACTCAACTTAAATTACAAATTGATTACAAGTCACATAAACAGGGATCATCTGAGTCTTCACAGGAGTTTAGCTGCCTCTGGGCTGAAACATGGCAGCTGTTTAATCACAAAACTCTATATTCTTCAATAGTGCAGGACAGTGTGAAAAATGGTGATACACAAATACTGCACTCAATTGTAGCTGCATAAATGCCAAAACAATTTAAATATATTAGAGACAACCAAGAGAAGATTTAAAAAGTAGTGAAGTAATAAATTAGTAAATGTACATACAAAAAGAAATTGCATCAAAAGCAATGGACTTGGAGGCAGAATTGAAATGGAACCCAGTTAGAAGATTATGTGACTCCATTAGGAACATGAGGTTGGACAAGTCACCTATACATTGTGAAGCTCAACTTTTTCATCCAGGAAGGCAATGAGACTATGGTATCTAGCCTAATATCTGTTTCATGACTAGACTTCTCTTATTCTACAATTTTCATAAAAGCACTTTTTTAAAAAAAAATTTATTTATTTATGATAGTCACGCAGAGAGAGAGCGAGAGAGAGAGGCAGAGGGAGAAGCAGGCTCCATGCACCGGGAGCCCGACATGGGATTCGATCCCGGGTCTCCAGGATCGCACCCTGGGCCAAAGGCAGGCGCCAAACCGCTGCACCATCCAGGGATCCCAAAAACACTTTTTAAAAAAAAAGAATGAGGCTAAACTAGGGTGGAGGTCAACAAATGCAAATTTTGCCTCCACAAAACCTGAAAAATTCTGTAACACGAATCATTGACGCATATATTTTCTTTCACCTTGAAGGTGATCGAGTCATTTCTAGTTGTTTTTGTTTTTGTTTTTGTTTTTTAACTCAATAGTCTACCTTACTAGCAGGTATTCCAGTAAGGAATCAAAAAAGGTGGTTATGTTAAATAATTGACCAAAATTTCAAAATGGCCACTTTGAGTCTTGACCTTCTTAAGGTGAATAAACTACTAAATAAACAAAAATTCTCCTTCCATCAACTAAAAATAAATTGCCATTTAAAAACTAGTAATGAACAGAAACATAAGTAATACTTTCAAGAAAAGATGACATTGGGGCATCTGGCGGGGTATAGTCAGTTAAATATTGGATCTTGATTTTGGTTCAGGTTGTGATCTCAAGGTTGGGAGATTGAGCCCCACATTGGGCTGTGTAGTGGGCAAAAAATAAAAGATGATGGTATTTATGGTTAAAAACTTTTAAAGTTATCAACAGTGACTCCAGCTTCTATTTTCTTTTCTGATAATTAAAAAAAAAAAAAAAAAGAATCGCACTTAGTTTTACAAAAAGCAACTACATGGCTTCTTTTTATATCGTACCAAAGCAAAAGTTGCAATAGGTAACGTTAAACAGGTGAGGAAGACGTTATTCAAAGCTATTGCAATTAGGAAGAGAAACCAGAATTCAGTGTGCATTAAACTCTCTGAAACAAAGGACAGGAGAGTTTTAAGGAGCTAGAGTCAGGGGGTCTTAGAACATTTGTATTTGAGAATTGATCCCATTTGAAAGGAAAAATAAATTTTATAGCGAGAGGTAGTTTTGCAACTTGGAGTGAGGCACCCACCCCATCAGGCTCCTATTCCCCCATAGAGAGTAAGAGATAGAGACTTTGTCTGCCTTGGTGACCACATTTCAAATGGTGACTTCCAGGTCATAGAGAACGCCATTTCTGGGTTGTAAAAAAGAGGACTTTTTACAAAATTTGCATCTGAAAAGGGCAGAGAAATAATTTACAATGATAAGTTCTCTAAAGAAAATACTCTAGGAAATGAAAGACCAGGGGCCACAGAATCAGGAAGAAGCTCACCTAAAGTTTAGTCAGGTTGAGAGGAATGTTAAAGCCATCTTGGTTTATTACATTTTTTTTTTCCTATATGTTGTCAAGAAGAATGTGATGGGGGAAGAAAGAGAAAAACAGAAGCACACAGAAATGATAGATGATAGATAATAGATAGATAGATAGATAGATAGATAGATAGATAGATAGATAGAGGAAAGGTAAATAGGTAAATAGATAGGAGAGAGAGAGAGAAAGAGAGAGAGAGACTTAGCTTCTGAGCTGCTGTAACAAACTACCACAAACCCTGTGGCTTAAAATAATATAAATGTATTCTCTCACAGTTCTAAAGGTTAGAAGACCAAAATCAAGGTGTTGGTAGAACCACAGTCCTACAGAGGCTGTAGGGCAAATCCTGTTCCTGCCTCTTCCAGCTTTTGGTGGTTCCCAGCATTCCTTGGCCTGAGGCCATATCACTCCAATATCTGCCTGCATCTTCACATGATTTTCTTCCAAGTAATCCAGGTAATTTCCTCATATCAAGATCCTTAACACACATTTGCAAAGATCCTTTATCCAAACGAGGCTTTATCCTTTATCCAAACATTTACAAGTTCCAGGGTTCACAACGTGATGTCTTTGGGTGGCCATTATATACTTTAAGACACACACTGTTAGGAGATATTATCTAGGTGAAGAATAGCAATGGGATTAGTCCCTAACCCTAAAATTATTGTCTTTATTAGCACAAAACACATTTTATGACAATTAGAGACATAGAAAAGATGGCATTTACTAGAAATATAGAGAGGAAGGTTGGGTAAATGGGAATTTTGCCCCTTTGGACCATTTTAATAGATTCTCATTACCATGGCATTTGTCATAATTTGGAGGCTTTTAATTTCCCCCATCACTGATAGAAAATGAAAAAAATAAATCATAGAAAACCGAAACTATCTTATGCTAAGGTAATAATGAAAACAATAAGAGTCCATATTTCATTTCTATTTTGGGAAAATATTGTAGAGAAAGTAATTTAATAACTTGCTTACTGCTATTTGTTAACCTTTCATCAGTGATGATTCCTGTATCTTCCAAAATTCAATGTTATTACTGCATTCAGTTAAAATAATATGTAGTAATTAAGACCCCAGATTTTAGATTCAAACATAGCTGAATTTGAATCCTATCTCCTCCTCACAATTTTGTGCTATAAGTATCTCCTAAGATCCTTATACTTTGTTACTTAAACTTTGTACAGAAACTTTGTACTTTTACTAAATTTTGAAGATCATATATGCTAAGTGCTTGGTATATGAGCACTCAATAATGGAGCCTGGATTAAATCTGAAGGTGAACTGACTGGGTTCAAATCCCACTTCTACTTACTAGTTCTGTGAAATTGAACAGGTTAGTTAATATCTTTTTTTACTAAGTTTCCTCATCTGAATAATAAGGTCATAATCTGTTTCTTAGGTCCTTGTTAGGATTAAATTATTTAATTCATGTAAAGCATAGAACCTAGCACATATGAAACACTCAATGAGGATCAGCTATCATCATTATCATTATCATAATCATTTCTTTATAATCTCTTTATATTATGTTGATATTAAAATGATTTCTCATTAACTCTGTGAGGCATCAAGGTTGAAAGACCCTAGATTTAGATTCAATTTCAGAAAAAAGTGTTATATGTGATTTAATAAAAAGATGAGCAAGTTATTTGTAATTTGCATGTACATAATGCCTAGCTCATAATAAGGAAAGGAAAGGAATCCTGAGTAAAAACTTAATGTAGTAAATCAGAACTATTTTAATAACTAAGAAAATTTAGAGTTAACATCTGAGACAATGAAGGTCATTGCTGAAGCTACTGGAAATAAAGTTCTTCAAAGGAAAACATACTCTGCATGAAGAACAAATCATGATACAAATGCACATCATTGTTTAAGTTGTGCTAACAATTTAAGATCATCAGCACAGAAATTCTGAAATATATGTCAAGATTCATTAATAAAGATGAAAATTTTCAGGGAAGCTCCACATTAAAATAAGCCAATTGATATTCTACAAAGTTCTGCCATGATTTGATCCAGGGATTTGACCATTTATCCTCTGTTCAAGTCATCTTAAAGATAACTCTAAGGGACGCCTGGGTGGCTCAGTGGTTGAGCGTCTGCCTTTGGCTCAGGGCGTGATCCTGGGGTCCCGGGATCGAGTCCTGTGTCGGGATCCCTGCATGGAGTCTGCTTCTCCCTCTGCCTGTGTCTCTGCCTCTCTCTGTGTCTCTTGTGAATAAATAAATAAAATCTTAAAAAAAAAAAACTCTAAGATCCAAGTTTTTTTTTTTTTTTATTTTTTGGGGGGAATGATGATGTGTTATTAATTCCTTTAAATTTGGGATCATATGATCCATTGATATTTATTCAAAGCCTTCTTCCATGAGCTATGCTATTAGAAAAATAAGCATTTGTTTTAAATTACCATAATTTGTGAATACAAAAATCTATCATGTAAGCTAAAATAATGTCTTTAATATTAGCATCTGGCACATAAAAGTAGCCATTTAGGAGGATTTCCCTTGGTTCTGATTCATACATTCATATGAATCATGACTGCAAAAAAATCAGTGGTTCTTCTTGACTTATTGAGAAACAGCAAATTCAGGAAAAATAAGTACTCAAAGATGAAAGTGAGGATTTTTAACCAGGGTTAACATGATGCCATTAGCGAAGAAGGATTTTAGGAGCAAGAAGTAAGGAAGAAAAGAGTATAATTCTAAACAAACTGGTTTTCAGGTAATAGTATCTGAAGGGAGATGTTCATAGATAATTGTGAAAAATGGAATTCATGTCAACAATTGGGTAAGTTGTAGACTTAGAGATAGTTTGAGATTACTAGGAAAAAAATAAAAGAAGTATTCACATATGGATATTGGCAAAACATAAGGATCTTCAGGGAAAAGTCATAGAATGGAATCACAAAGAAGTCATAGGTTTTGGAGAAGGATCACAAAAATGCCAAGAATTCTATGACTAAGGAGAACATCTATTTCTGCTAGGTCATATATAGATATAGATATAGATATAGATATAGATATAGATATTTAATAGAGATTTTCTGTATCTTACTTGCACTGCTAACTTTATAACATGGGCTCTTCAGGGTACTTATTATGCTTCCTCCTTTATTTGGTTCTTTGGAAGAACAATGACTATTCTGTTCCCTATATGTGGTATTATATTCTTTGCACCATGCCTAGAGTCTGTTATGTTGTTATAAAATAAATAGTTTAGAAGTATTTATTAAATGATCAGCTACATAAAAGGAGATATCATATTACATCAATTTTTTTTTCCTTCCTTGGGTTATTTCTGCATTATTATCCCATCATGTTATCAAAAATGCATATAAGCACTGCTTGTTTATAAGATTCTACAGAGCATGGAAACTCTGGTTTCATGTGATCATAATGTTTTTCTCCTCCTGTGCGGGCTCTGGAAAGAAAGGTCCTCTAGGAAGAAACGTATGGAGCTGTCAATCATTTAGCTTCAAACTGCCTTGAAGAGGGTCCCTTTTGATTCCTATTGTAATCCATCATCCAAACAAAGCCAGTCAGATTTGTCACAATTATCCCGGTGATTAATTAAATCAACTTTAGGTTAGAGAATCCATTTTCTGAAGGAATTGCTAAACTGGGAGGGTATGAGTAAGCCACCCCGATTGCTGCCACAGGAAGAGAAACCGTAGAGAAGGAGGCTCCCTGGAAATTTGTGGAGTTGAGAGCTGGAAAGACACTCTTTGTTGACCTCCAAAATAGAGCTGTGCCCTGGGGTTCTTTTATAAGAGTCAAGGAATTTGTTTCTCTAATCTATAATTGGAGATGTCTCATCACTTGTAATTAGAAAATGACTTAGGAAAATCAGCACCCAAAATGGCATGCAAATTCTAAGCGTGTCCTGATCTCTACAAAGTAGTTCTAATTAGGTAAAAAAGTTATTTGCCATTATGATTTTCCCAGTATATGGTTGTGATTTATGCATTAGAATGTGATATATTAACTACTGCTCGATAGTCATGTACCTCTTTCCATGTTTGGTCTCCATGATGTCACCTAGATTCACAGGAGAATTTTGAGAGGTGATAAACCAATCAGCCTACCAAGTCAATTAAATGTGTGTTACTTTTAGCATAAGAAATTATTCTTCATTTGCATAAAAAAATTCAAACTTGCTACACCTTACTATGTTTCATGGGGTGTTAAAGGACATTAAACAAAATTCTTTATTGATGACATGACATTATAGGAAGGTCCTTGTCAATGTTAACTTATTTTTTTTTTAATGGCAATAGAGACACACTTTGAATTAATTTTATAGAATGGTAGTTGAATTAGGATGGTGAAACAGAGAAATCCAGGTAAATGCCATTTGGGGAAACTGACAAAGTAGAGTTGTTTGTGCTGTAGTATTTTGTGCAGGGTGAGGGGGAACAATGACTCATGGGAAATGTGCTGGAGAATGTCTCCTAGAAAGATTGGTTACAGAGAAACCTAAAAGGTCCCCCAAAAAGTACTTGGAATTTTTCAAGTAGAAAATAAATGAAGATGTCAGAAAGAAGCCGAATAAAAAATATACATATTTTTCAAAGTTAGATTACATTTCCTTTCTTGTTATACTTCAAATGGCTTCTTGAGCTTTTCATTTTATTCTAATTGTCATCTTAAAAAACAACTCTAATGAAATTGCTGAAAGCGTTAGAAAAATATAGAGATAGAAGCAACGTGCCCAAATCATCCATTATTACGAGACTGTGAACTGTAAATATCAGACAGGGCACCCATCACTGCAGAGGCAAATTGAAAGCTGAGAGAGGTTTGCTTTTTTGTCTCTCTGATTTAAAATTGATTGAAATGCATATCCAAATGGAAAAGCTGTCAAAAATATGTGTATGTTGATAGCTCATCTTTTCCTTCTGACCCAAAGCTTTAATGGAATTCCTTTCAGGTGGGGAAGGAAGAAGGTAGGTTTTGAACCCGTCATGTGGAAGCAGTAACTGAGATTTGGACCCTAGAGACAACCGTTTTCAGGAGTCCTTGCTGATCTCACAGCTCATGAGCACAGTTTATTTGCCCGAGTTGATGAAATCAGTGCAGATGCCACATTGCCTGTATCATGTAGTGTTTTTCTTGTTGTTGTTGTCCACACAAAAGATAATGTCCTCAAGTCTGAAGGGCATCCAAATGTCACCTGAAAATACGCTGAAACTTAAAAATTGGTAAATCTATGGGGTGTCTGAGTAGCTTGGTGTTTAAGTGTCTGCCTTCAGCTCAGGTCATGATCCCTGGGTCCTGGAATCCCCCCCCTCCCCCCCCCCAGCCCCACTCCCAGGTCAGGGTCTTTGCACAGCAGGGAGCCTGTTTCTCCCTCTCCCTGCCACTCTGCCTACCTGTGCTCTTTCTCTCACATCAAATAAATAAACAAAATCTTTAAAAATAATGGTAAATCAGAACATCTCTATTTTGCTTTTTGCCTCTTTTCTTTTTTCTGTGGCAATACCCTAGTCAAAACATTGTCATCCTACCTTAGCCTCGTCTCTTCTTGAATTCATGTTGCATTATTTCCTAAATGTATTATTTCCTCTAAACTACCAATATTTTGAAGTAATTGTTTTATTCTTATCAATTTTGTACCACAAATCATGTCAGGCCTCTCAACTGCCAATTGCCTTACTGAAAATTAAAATTTGAACCCTCCCTCTAGGCAGGCAGGCAGGCAGGCAGAGTTCTCAATAACTAAGTCCTCTTTATCTGTCCATAATTAACACCTACTCATCACTTAGAGGTCCCATGAAGGACAGATTCCTCTCCCCCATCATGCCTTCACCCCAGACACCTCAGACCCAACACGACATGCTCAAGTCTACATCTAAACACTTCCATGAACTATTTTCCTTCCCTGAAGAACCAAACCAGATTTTTTATTTACGAATTACATCCATTCTGGAGATTTTCACTCAAGTCCTAATGTCTTGATGCCTAATATGTTCCAAAAGATATTCAGTTGTCTCTGCTGCAGTAAGTTCTCAGCATGGAAAAGTTGTTTTACGATAATAAGAACAGATAAGATACAGGTTGTTTAAGGAGACAATACATAAAGAACTCAGCACTTTATAATCTTGTAGTGTTTCTTGTTTTATGCATACACATACATCCACTCAAACATACAAAATATATGCTAACTTCTGGTGAGACTGGATAGTTGCTTTTAAAATTAGAAATAGTTCTACAATTGAAAACAGAAAATCAAACAAAACAAAAACACTTATTTGGTGAGATTTGATGAGGCTTAATGTGAAATGTCAAACACTCATATTAACCAATTCCTTAATGCCAACTACATTGATAAAAGTAAATTAAATAAAACAATGCTCTAAAATTTACATATAGATTACTGGAAATTTAGAATATGTGATGCAAGGTATTTTCTAAATGGAATTTACCATTCATGATGATAAAACATCTTTAATGTATTTTATGAAATAAAATTCTAAAAGAGGCCTAATTCTGAGTCATTTTGAAACACAATTATTTATTATTTAAAAGAAGACTCAGAGGATGCATGGGTGGTTCAGTGGTTGAGTGTCAGCCTTTGGCTCAGGGCGTGACCCTGGGATCCTAGTATTGAGACCCATGTGGGTCTCCCTGCAGGGAGCCTGCTTCTCCCTTGCCTGTGTCTCTGTCTCTCTGTCTCTCTCTCTTTCTAATTCTATCTCTCATGAATAAATAAATAAAATTTTAATTTTTTTTTAAATAAAAAAACTCAGCTTCTTTCAGTATGAGCTCAATATTATCAAACATTTTAGGCAAACGAAGTTAAAATCTGATTGCAAAGCTGCACTTACAATATTGTTTAAAGCAAGCTGCTAGCTAACATTTAGGATGAAGCACACAATCTCAGAGAACACTTTATCAAATCAGTGCTATTTATATTGCAATAAATATCTTAAAGGAGAAAAAAAATCTGTGAATATACAATTAGCCTAGTTTCCTAATAAGAATATAGAAAAGAACCCAAAGACATAAATCCAATGCATTTAATGCATTAATTTGAAGGCAGAGAACATTTGAAATCCTCACACTTCATGTGGAAGGAGCTTCAGATGTTGCTGTTCTCTTCATTTTTCAGGTTCTTATTTTTCGAGTACTTGAAAAATGACTCTTAAAACAACCATTTTAAGTGTTTTCATTTTTTATTTATTCAAAGCAATGTGTCAAAAATGTGATATCTGTATTGAGAATTAGAAAACAGCATAAGAAAAAATCTATGAAACTTATGTGTAAGCTGTTATTATATGTTTCATAGAAAAATAGCATCAGTTAAGAAAACGTCCCACAAAATATTGTCATAGAATATTGGTATTTATTGTATTTTTATTTAAATGTTGAGGCAGATGATTTTATTTTTTTAAAGATTTTCTTTCTTTGTTTGACAGGGAGAGAGAAAGAGAGCACAAGCAGGAGGAGCAGCAGAGAGAGAGAGAGAGAGAGAGAGAGAGAGAGAAATCGGCTTTCAGGGAGCCTGATGCCAGGCTTGATCCCAGGCCCCTGGGTTCATGACCTTAGACAAAAGCAGAGGCTTCACTGATGCCCCAAGGCAAATGATCTTAATTATATTTTGTTTAGAGTTTTGTAATCCTATCGTGAGATGATTTTTTTTCTTTTACACTTTACACTGGAATCTGTTCTATGTCTCTATGAAAGCTGTAAACTTAAGAATTTTAAATGACATTTTAGATGTTAAACTCCAGACATTGTTGAAAGAGCTTGCCTATGTTGTTCCTAATAATCTAAACAAGTCTGTTAAAGGAAGATGTTGGAAGGGGTTGTTTTGAAAGAATATTCGTTGGAGAAAAGCATGGGTCTGGGTGATGATGGTTTCTCGTTGGCTGAGTTGCAGAGCGGTCCCTGTCAGGGTGTAATTGATGATTCTTTTCTGTTGATTCATCTGTCGGGATCTGTCATGGACAATTTTTCATGTAATTGCCAAGAGGTAGGGTCCCCCCACTCGCCTCCCCTTCTATCCTCCCTACTCCATTTCAGTGAGGTCTCTATTTTTGCAAGTTCAGTTCACATGCAGATTTACCTGCTTTTAAGTGTAGATTATCAGCATTAAAATTAAAGCATAACATTTGATTTCAGCATGCAAGGAGAAATAAATGTGACTATGCTGAAATATTACGTGATTATTTGATAGATGAAGCCGAAATATCACATTTATGACATTTTAAAAGATTCCTGTCACAAGATACATTTGTAAATTTTTTTTTTCTGAAACGATGAACATTTCAGTTGTCAAAAGAATATTATCAGATTCAACTAAAGAAAATAATCGCTAGTTACGTGTTGGTAAAATAATGATTTAATTCTGAAACAACAACAAAAAAAATCACTGCCTCTTTGTCACACTTCCACAATATAATTGGAAACGGAAGCAAGGTACAACATAGAACTGTTTGAAAACGATTTGCAAGTATTTATCTGTGTGAATCAAGGATTTCTCAAAACTGTGCCAAGAAAAGCAAAATTGAGAAATAAATTGGAAACCAAAAATGAATGAACATGAAATAGTTTATACCAACAAAACATTCTTTGGATCTGCTTTATAGAGCTTTGTGTAAGATTCTATTTGATAAAAATGGATTTGTTGTTAAAAATGGAAAATCTAACAGGAACTCTGTCAAAGATAGAGGACAGACTGAGAGAGACTCTTCAGAAGTGGAGTAATTTTTGTTTTGATTTGTTTGTTTTTCTCCAAAAGTAGAGATCATTTCTAAATTGTGTCAACTGCACAAAATATGTGTACCTACCAGTTTGCATAAATGAACAAATAGATTGATAGAGTGATTGCCCCCAGCTCGACGACCTTCTTTCAGTCAAGGCATGGCACTGGATGCTTTATGTAATCTCTCTTTCCACTTGATGCGTGAAGCCATATTTCTCTGTCCAATGTCTTGTGATCCAAGTTTCTAAACTACTGTTTAAAAAAATGTGGTTAGTGCTATGAATTAGGAATTTAGAGTATATTCTCCTACTCTGAAGATGAGTGAATATAAGCCTGAGTGACTCAGTGACCTTTTATTTAGAAAAATGGACTCTATGGTCCTGTGAAAGCCAGCCAGAAATGTCTAATCCAGTATGTGAACATATTTGCACAAAAGACTGTCTAACCTTTTTTTTTTTTTTTTTTTTGGCCTTTTAAGATTTACAGGAAAATCTTGTTTAGTTTATTTCCCTTCTCAAAGTATTGACAATAATCCCCAATACCAGCCGATTTTCTGAGCATTGATATGGCAGATCACATATACAGAAAGTACTCTAAAGTATTCTGTGAACAAATAGCTATGTGTCTCTGATCTGGATTTAAATTTCATGAGGTTCCTCAGTTCTTTTTCTCTACTGGCAGGTTTTCTGTATTGTCACAGTTCAGAGGAAAATGCACCATTGACAGTATTCCAAAAAAGTAGGTCACATCTTTTATTGTAGAAATTTTGAAAGCCCAGTTGGAGGTTGAATGGGTGGATTGGGATGGAGAGTACACTGTTGTTTTTCACTCTATTTTTAAATAGATAAATTGTTAGACCCTAAGATTTTAAGAACTAGTTCCCTCAATATTTGCAGTAACTGGCCACAAATCCTCGGGGGAGGGGATATATATATATATATATATATAACAAAGGGCCTCAGCTGTCCCTGGTTTCTGGAAACTCTCTCAGGTGGTAGCTCACTGATTTCCTGTTGAAATGAAACTATAGTTGATAATAATTCCAATGCAGATAAACCTTTAAGAATCTGCTCCAGTTATTTAGAGAGTCGAAATAGCTGAAGGAGGTCTTTACTACTTAAGAGAAAAGCTATAAATATCTGTCTTTCAACTCAGTTTCAGAAATCTGGGATCTTCTTTCTCCCAGATTATCTCTCATTTATCTGTTTTGCTGATTTTGTAGAAACGAAGGGCGATTTTTAATATTGTCCAGGTAGAATTGGAAGTAAGACAGGTTTTGAGGAGGATTTACAAAAAAGAAAATTAGATATATATTCTATAATTCAAGCCCCTTTGAGACATGCCAATGTAGTAAAAAATAATTACAATAATTGACCAGGCAGTTGCATACTTACTGAAAAAAAAAAAAAAAAGCAACAACCGGTTAGGGCAACTTTTAATTCAACAGTATAAAGAATACTTCCGAATTATTTTTATGAATATAGTTTAAATTATTCAACTGCTCAAATGCCATAGAATGCCTTTTAATTTTCTAGATTTGCATATTTGTAACATTGATCTTAGGCAGGCAAATTGCCAGAATGCTGATCAAACATAAAGAAAAGTTGTTTTAAAATTAATTTTCTTGTTAACTAAAAGCAAAATCAGAATGGTGATAATTACTTTTATCGTTCACATATCCAGGGTTGACAAATGTCACTTCACATTTTGTTTAATGGTTGATCACAATGATAGTTTCGGGGGGGGGGGGGTGTGGAAAGGGAAGAATTGCATATATGGCTGCAGCCCAGATAAGTTTTTACAGCATAATGTAATATATTTGGTGGTGACCCTCAGACTGCTGCCAGCCAGCCTGGCTGTATTAGAAACAACTGAAGAACTAATTTAAAAATATAGAGTTCTGAGCATCACACCATCAGATTCTGATTCAATAAGTCTAGAGTGAAGCTTATGAATATGTATTTTTTACAAGTTTTCCAGGAAATTGTAATTTACCATAAGAATTGGAAACCATTAAATAATTTCCTCCATTTTCCTTATCCTTCCCCAGGAAACTTGCACCATCCACTCCCTTCAAAAGACATTACCTTCTATTATTTCCAAGCTTACGTCCATTTGGCCCACTGCCACAAACAAGAAAGCCCAGACATATACTCAACAGAAGAATCCATATTTGTTTTAGGTATATTATGCCTCCAGCATGGTGTGAAACCCTCCATAAACATTAGCTTAAGCTTTGAGATTTTAATATGCTCTTTTCAAAGATGAAGAAATAAAGTAAAAGAATAAATATCTCACCCCAAGTCAAGATTTCAGCCACTGTCTCTAAGACCTTTCTATAGGATCTCTCAGCTATTTAAGGAGAGATCTAAGGCCCAGGGAGCAAGGTTTGAAGTTTTCAAAGGTGTTCATGACAGCAAAGAAACAAGAAAATACTAGTTATGTGCATCATCCCCTGATCACATTCTCAAGCCTTTTGGACTCCATTCTGTGACAAGTTCTGCACTTCATAATACACTTTCAAGAAAGTCTCCCCTTCCACACATTATTTTTCAGTTTTAGGGTTTCTGTAGTTTCAAAATTTCCTCAGTTCCATCTTTTGAGGAACTATGGTAGGTTAAGCTGGGGCTCCCAATTCTTAGACATTCCTCCCTTGTAAGGAAGGATATCTCTACCCCTTGGTTCTGATTAGCTTCTCTTTAAGACCATGAATAGAGGGGAAGAGAAGCGTGATTATGTATGACTTCAGAAGATAGAGCCCAGAAAGAGATGCAGCTTCCACATTGTTCACCCAACAGCATAGGAACACTGAGCAGCCACGGAAGAAGTCCACCTGAGGCCGCCCTAATGAAGAGACCACAGGAATGTACCTGGCTGATGGCTGCAACCAAGAGTAGCCTTCTAGCCATCCCGTAAGCAGCAGACATGTGAGTGAGGAAGCTATCTTGGAATTTGGTCCTTCTGTAGAGTCTGTTGTCTTCCCTGGAAACACTGAGCTCAACTCTCTACTCTGTGCCGCCCACTCATAGGCCAGGTGGTCACTCCTGCTAAACCCAGGAGTCCAGTCAGGTTCTGCACACAGACAAGAAACTATTCCCTGGGAATGGTGGGGCTTGTTTGGGCCTCTAGCTCTGCATCTTTTCTATTTCAAATTGAGAGCTTCATTAGAATTCTTTTCATAGTGGCTACCAACAAGGCCTTAACTTTTCCTTCAGTTTGATGAAATCTTAGGCTTCTTGCTGCCTCTAGGTAGCTGACCTCGCATCCCGGCCCTTACGGAGTCCAAGTGGCCCTAGTCACAGAGCCCTTCCCTCTCCTTTCTTTGGGCATTTACTTTAGAGAAAGTGTCCTAAATTCCTTCCCTGCCCCTCTAAGATGCAAGTCCTTTTCAAAGGCCTCTTCCCACTTTTAAGACCGAGGAACACTTCTCAAGAATCTGGGAACAAGTCCTTTGAAGTGCAACCATCAAGAGAGACAGTGTCCCCCTGACTCATTCTCTGAGAGTGGTAGGACCTAACTTCTGTGGGCCTTTGGACATCTCACTCCAAGCTGTACAACTACCTCGTGTCGTGAAAATGCTAGAAAGTCTACTTTTCCTTTGGGTAAGAACAGTTTGCAAACAAAAATCGCCTACGATTCTGTACCCACTTCCTCGACCGTTCCAGCTCTTAAAAACTCTACCACCTTTTGTTTCAGTGCAGTTGAGTTCAAACTGCTTTCTGGTCTCTGTCCTGTTCGGATAACCTTGAGTAAAGTCATCTTTCCCTATTTAACTTGGCCTGGTATAATTTTTGCCCTGACAGAGCTCTGATATCAAGTAAACAGAGTTCAAAGCTCTATTTTGTAATAGCCTGTATTAATTTTGTGCCCTTGGCTAAATTATCTCATGTCCATAAGAGAACTCTAATGTGCAAAAGAAGCCTAGACTTTATCCAGAATGAAATCTTCTGTCTACATTTATGAGCTTTACGGAATAAACACATGATTTAAATTTCTTTTCAACCCTTTTTCCTCATCTTTAAAATGGTGATAATAATAGCCTTTTTATAGGATAGTTAATAAAGCTGCTTATATAACATCATGAGCATAACTTGATATGTGATAAGGACTTACTAGGTGTTACAACTCTTCATCTATTGTTCTTGTTAAATTCATGGATGGTTTTGGGAATCCTTGAGAAGGCTTTCCATCACCACGGAGCAGAGAATAGAATATACCAAGGGTCAGGAAAAAAAGAGATCAAGTTCCTGGTTTAGAGAGGAATACACGGAATAAGATTTCCTTGTGGTGAGTTGTTAGTACTCAAGAAACCACAAGGTGAAACCACTTGCCTTGTCCCTTGATATTTTCCCAGGAAACTCAGCTAAACCAAACAGAAAGATTGGAGGCTCTAGCTGGATCTGCAATTTTATGATAATTCTAATATTTATATTTGCCAGCCAGAAATAAGATCAGTGGTCCATTGAAATAATGGTTTGAGATATTTTACTAAATATCTATCTATCTATCTATCTATCTATCTATCTATCTATCTATCTTCTATCTATCTATCTATCTATCTATCTATCTATCTATCATCTATCTATCTATCATCTATCTATCTATCTATTTATTTTTGTACTCCCTGGGGAAATACATTGTTTTACTTGAAAGTACTCTTAAAGAGTACTTTAAAAAAAAAGTGTTTTTTCATTTTAAAATAAAAATGAGGACAAATGAGAGAAAATAATGGGAACAGCTCAGTAGAAGCTGTTATAGAGTTGACAAAGACTAGAAAAATAGGAAAAAGACAATCATGGTTTCTTGAATTTGGGCTGTGTGCTAGAATACAGGCTCGATTTTTGCGTATGTAAATGAAATTCAAATTTATGGAGTAACTTCTAGAATCACCATTTTACAGATGAGGAAGTAAGAGTCTCTGAGAGATTACATGAAATGTCCTTGATCACATATCTAGTGCTGGAGAGACCTGACCGGCTTTTCTTCCTCTGCCACACAAAGAGAGGGATTTTAATTTCCCCCCTTTCTATAGTTGGGCAGGACCAAGTTTCTATCTCTGTGTTGTGAGCAGAAGTGACTGACACGAGCCTCTCATTAACTGATACAGTTAATGTAGGTGTTCTCTCCTTGATGCACTGGCCTAGCTAACGACACACGCCAGATGCTCGAGCTACAACAGTGTGCAACCCCCACTAGCCTGTAACAACATATTTCTGTACAGAGCAGAGCTGGAAAGTTGCTCTTCCCCACAGTGGACTTCATATGATCAAGAAATGACTCTCTGGTATGGTCCGCATGGTTGGAAGCTAGGCTGCCTTGGAGGCAAACTCTGTACTCTTTTTCCATACTTTTCTCCCTTCAAAAATCACAATTTCTTTTGGGGGAGATGTTGAGGCAAAACCAGACAGATTTGTTCAGTCTCTTAGGATTTTTAGCATCATTCAGTTCAGAAATAGAAACAGTATTATTTTCTTACAGGTAGGAACTTGTCATTTTCCTAAGTTGTCTGGTAGAAAACAACTCAAGGAATGCATATACATTTTCAACCTGTTTGCTCAAATCTTGATGTTCACCTAAATGAAATTATCGTTGGTTCAAGACCAACTACATCCTTTCTGTCAATCAAGGAGAGGTTAATAGTGAAAGATTTCTTGTAGCTCTGAACGTGTAACCAAGAACAGCTTATGAGAGTGTTTAAAAAAAAAATTCTGGTTCTATATAGCAAAAGTATGATAAACATTTCAACCTTTACCTACATATTGGGTTCCTTAAAGGCAAAGAATGAATAAACTCAGCATATTAATGCTTTTCAGATTTTGCTTTGTGAGACGTTTAGTAATTGTGATGAACTCATAGCGCTTTGATTTGAGAACCCCGGGCATTATATTTTTAAGGATATTGAATAAAATACAGCACATGAATACACATGTTGATCTTTGAGCTTAAATATTCCTTATTTTATTTATGATTTTTTATTGAGGAAAAATTGCTATGTGATGTTACATTAGTTTCAGTTACATCGCACAATAATTCCATATCTGTACACACTACCAGGGGAGCATCACAATAGATCTAGTTATCTGTCACCATACAAGACACCTCTTTCAAACTTTTCACCCACCCTCCCCACCAACTTCCTTCCCTGATAACTACCAATCTGTTCTCTGTATCCATGAAATTTGTTTTAGATTCCACATATAAGTTAAGCCATATGGTATTTGTTTCCCTCTGTCTTATTTCACTTAGCATAATATGCTCAAGATCCATCCATGTTGTCCCAGTTGGCAAGATATCCTTCTTTCTTTTATGACTGAGTGGTATTCATTTGTGTATCCCTGCCACGTCTTTATCCATTCATCCAGTGATGGATGCTTAGGTTGTTTCCATATCTTGGTCATAGCAGATATCCTGCAATTAATATAAGGGTGCATTATTTCCAAGTAGTGTTTTCATTTTCTTCAGATAATACCCATAAGTAGAATAGCTAAATTATGGGGTAGGTAGTTCTTTTTTTTTTTTTTTTTTTTTTTTTTTTTTTTTAATTTTTGAGGAACCTCCAGTTTACATTCCCACTAACAGTGATGAGGGTCTTCTTTTCTCTATAACCTGTCCAACATTTGTTATCTCTTATCTTTCTCATACTGTCCATCCTGACAGGTGTGAGATAATATCTCATTGCGTTTTTTTGTATTTCCCTAATGATTAGTGATGTTGAACATCTTTTCATGTATCTGTTCACCATCTACATATCTTCTTTGGAAAAATGTCTATTCAGATCCTCTACCTATTTTTAATTAAATTTGTCGTTGTTATCATTACTGAGTTGTATGATTTAATGTATTTTGGATATTAGCTCCTCATGGGATATATAATCTGCAAATACCTTCTCTTATTCAGTAGGTTGACTTAATTTTGTTGATAGTTTCTTTCACCATACAGAAGCTTTTTAGTTGGATGTACTCCCATTTGTTTATTTTTGCTTTCATTACTAATGTCTTTGAAGTCAGATCAAAACAACAACAATAACAACAAAAACAAAATCACTAAAAGGGACTTACTGTTTATGTTTTCTCCCAGAAGTTTTATGGTTCCTGGTCTTACATTTAAGTCTTTAATCCACTTTGAGTGGATTTTTGTTTCTGGTGTAAAATAGAGGCCCAGTTTCTTTCTTTTGCATTGGTCTGTCCAGTTGTGCCAAGATCAATGTTTGAAAAAGACTTTCCTTTCCTTTCTCCATTGTATATTCTTGTCTTCTTTATTGTGAATTAATTGACCCTACATGCATGGGTTTATTTTCAGGTTCTCTATTCTGTTCCATTGTTGTATGTGTCTGGTTTTATGCCCACACCATACTGGTTGGATTATTATAGCTTTGTAGTACAGTTTGAAATTAGGGAAGGTGATACCTCCAGCTTGAATCTTCTTTCTTAAGATTGCTCTGGCTATTCAGGGTCTTTTGTGCTTCCTTACAGATTTTAGAATTATTTGTTCTAGTACTGTTTAAACTGCTACTAGAACTTTGATTGGGATTGCATTGAATCTGTAGTTGTCTGGTGTTATATGGGCATTTTAACAATATTAATTCTTCCAATCCATGAGCATGAAATATCTTTCCATTCATTTCTATCTTCATCAATTTCTTTTTATCAATATCTTATAGTATTCAGTATACAGGTCTCTCATTTCCTTGGTTAAATTTATTTGTTGGTATTTTATTCTTTTTGCTGCAATTGTAAATGGGATTGCTTTCTTGAGTTTTCTTTTTGATAGTTTTTTAGGATATAAAAATGCAACCTGTTTCTGTGTATGAATTTTGTATACGGAATTCATTTATCAGCTCTAAGACTTTTTTGGTGGTTTTCAAGCAGTTTTTCTATATAATATCACATGTCACCTGCAAATGGTGTCATGTCAGTTTTACTCTTTCCTTTCCTATTTGGATGCCTTTTATTTCTTTTTCTTGACTAATTGCTATGGTTAGGACTTCCAATACTATGTTGAATAACAGTGGCACTATAGGTATCCTTGTCTCGTTTCTCATCTTAGAGGAAAAACTTTCAGCTTTCCACCATTGAGTATGATGTTTGCTGTGAGTTTGTCATATATGACCTTTTTTATGGTGAGGTATGTTCCCTCTATCCTTTATTTGTTGAGATTTATCATAAATGGATGTTGAATTCAGTCAAATATTTCTTTCTGTATTTATTGAGATAGTCATATGATTTTCATCCTTGAGGTTCATATATAGTTATCATGTTGATTAATGTAGTTATCACGTTCATTGATTTGCATATGTTGCAAATCATCCATCCTTGCATCCTTGGAATAAATCCCATTAAGTCATGATATATGATCCTTTTTGTGTATCGTTGAGTTTGCTTGTTAATATTTTGCTGGGGAGGTTTGCACCTATGTTCATCAGAGATACAGGCTGTAATTTTCTTTATGGTACCTTGTCTGCTAATGGTATCAGGGTAATGCTGGCCTTATAAAATGAATTTGGGAGTGTTCCTCTCTCTTCAGTTTCTTGGAGTATTTGAGAAGGATACATACTAAATATTTCAATGGCATAATTCACCAGTTAAGCTACGTGAATCTGGACTTTTGTTTGTTGGTAGATTTACAATGACTGATTCCATCTCCTTACTAGTAATTGGTATTCAGATTTTCTACTTCTTTATGATTCAGTCTTAGAAGATTGTATGTTCTTAGGTATTTATTAATTTCTTCTATGTTGTCCAGTTTGTTGGCATACAATTTCCCATAATAGTCTCTTAAGATGCTTTCTACTTCTATGGTATCCATTGTAGTTTTTTTTTTTTTTTTCATTTAAGCTTTTACTTATTTGAGACTTCTCTCTTTTTTCCTTGTTAAGTCGAGCTAGACTTGTCAATTTTGTTTATCCTTTCAAATAATCAGCTTAGTTTCACTGATCTTTTCTATTTACATTTTATTCTCTAGTCAATTTATTTCCACCCTGATCATTATTATTTTTTGTCCTTTCTATCAATTTTGGGCTTCTTTTTCTAGTTTCTTTAGATGTAAAGTTAGATGATTATTTGAGATTTTTCTTATTTCTTGATGTAGGCCTGTGTTGCCATAACCTGCCCTTTTATAACTCTTTTTACTGCAGTCCATAGATTTGGATTGCTGTATTTCCATTTTCATCTGTCTCAAGTTATTTCTGTATTTTCTCTTTGATTTCTTCATTGACCATTGGTTGTTCAGTAGCATGTTGTTTAATATCCAGATCTTTATAATTTTTCAGTTTTCTACCTGTAATTGATTTACAGTTTCATACTCTTATGGTTAGACAAGATGCTTCAGTATCTTCTGAATGATTTCGGTATTCTTAGGTTTATGGAGTCTCGTTTTGTGGCATAATATGTGATCTATCATAGAGAATGTTCCATGTGCCCTTGAGCAGAATGTGTATTCTGCTGATTTTGAATGGAATGTTCTGTATGTACTTACTAAGTCTATTTGGTGTGATGTGTCAGCTAAGGTTAATATTTCATTGCTGATTTTCTGTCTAGATGCTCTATACATTGATGTAAGTGGTATACTAAGGTCTTCTGATATTGAATTGCTGTCAATTTTTCCTTTAGGTCTGTTAACATTTACTTTATATATTTAGGTACTTCTATGTTGGGTGGGTACATACATACTTAGAAATGTTATAACCTCTTGTTGGATTGGCTCCTTTATCATTGTGTAATGCCCTTCTTTGTCTTTTATTAGTCTGTGTTTTAAAGTCTATTTGTCTGATATAAGTACAGCTACTCCAGCTTTATTTTCATTTCCATTTGCATGGAATATCTTTTTCCATCCCTTCACTTTCAGTCTGTATGTGTACTTAGCTCTTAAGTTAGTCTTTTTTGTAAGCAACCTATAAATGAGTATTGATTTTTAACCATTTGGTTTTTATTCATTCAACTTTTGTGTATCTACTTCAGGTTTTTGCTTTGCAGTTACCATATGGTTTATGTATAACATTATATATAAATATTATATACAATATATGTAATATATATATTATATATATATAATATAAACTTAAAAGAGACTGGTATATATCAGACAATTTTATGTTGGTAGCTACTTAAATTTGAACACATTCTAAAAGCTCTACATTTGATTCCAACCACATTTTATGTTGAGATGTTTTACATCTTTTTATTCTGTGTACCCCTTAACTAATTATTGCTGTCATATTTACTTTCACTACTTTCATATTTTAACCTTCATACCAGCTTTACAAGTGGTTAATTCACAACCATTATTGTATACTCACCTTTACCAGACAGAATTTTACTTTCATATGAACTTTTCAGCCATTATTTCTTTAAGTAAGTTTTCTGCCCCTTTCTCTCTCTTCTCTTGATGCCTACGATACAAATGTTACTCCATATCCTGTCCTATAGGTCTCTAAAGCTATTTTCACTTTTCTAAGTTCTTTTTTCTTTTTGCTGCCCTCTTTGGGTGAGTTCTACTGCTCTTCTGGTTTCTGATTTGTTCTTTCACTTGATCTAGTTTGCTGTTGAATCCCTCCAGTATATTTTTTAGTTATTATAGTCTACAGCTCTGTGACTTCTGTTTGGTATTTTCATATATTTTTCCATGCCTTTGTTGAAGTGATCACTGTTATTTTTTATTCTGCCAAATTTGGGGAACATCTTTATAACCGTGACTTTGAACTCTTTATCAGATTGATTACTTGTCTCCATTTATTAAGGTCTTTTTCAGAGGTTTTGTCTTCTTTTTTTTTTTTTTTAAACATAGTCCCCTGTTTTATTATTTTCCTTGATTCTCTGTGTTTGTTTCTATACATTATGCAGACAGCTTCTTCTCCCAGTCTTGAAGATGTGGCCTTCTGTAGGAGATAAACCTTATCACTTAACCTTGCCCTTGTTCCTAATTGTTTCTAAAACCTCTGTGAATCTCTAAGTAGCTTGATTTATTCTTGATAAGTCCTAGTTTTTGAAAGTGTGCCAGAACCTGTCAGTGTTCCAAAGGGAGTGATCTCAGTCAGCATCTGGATTCAGGGTGATTGGAAGCCAGATCCTTGGGCAGCAGCTTTTATGATATGCAAATGTGTACAGTCCTCTGGACTCTAATCATGGACCCTGCTGATCTCCAGACCAGGAGATCTGGAGGTGCCCCCTGGGTGACAGTTGCAAGAATCAGAGCTTCAGACTAACATATAAACTTAATTTTAGGAGGTACAAATGGGCTGTGGTGAGGCCAAGGGAGGGCTCACAGGTGGAGTCTCCCTGTCTGTATTCTCTGAGAGTGCCTCGTAGCCTTTAGACATTGGCAAACTTGAAGCTGTCTCTCAGGTTGAAGATCCAGGACAATGAATGGATAGTGTCTGTATAGTGCCCTGAGTGTGGTATCCTGCTCAGAACTATCCAGCAGAGTGTTACAATCCCATGGGGCCCAGGAGCACAAGCCCCTCTGGCCGACAGAGATAGGCAATCAAGAACCCTCCGTTTTGTGAGCTGTGTTTGCCTATCAGCTCCAGCAAGGCTGCAGGAGAATGGTGAGGGCACAGGATGCACCAGACTTTTTATGTGGTCTGGGAAGAGCACAGGGGGCTGGGGAGATCTGTGGCTTTCGCCACACTGGAGAAACGCACTTCAGGCAAGCACAGCAGATGCCTTCAGATTAGCAACTGAATTTTCTTCACATACAATCTAATCACCTCTCAAACTACTGCTTTTGAGCTGATTCCTGGGATGAATGAGCATACATGAGCCCCTTGAAAGCAGTATCTTAGATCTCCACAGTTTCCAGGTCATCTGGAGATAAGCCCCATTGGTTCTCAAAGCCAGACATTTTGGGGGCCTCATCTCTTTGGTGCAGATCTCAAAGGTTGGGGTGATTCATGGGAAGCACAAAACTTTAGTTTCTTTGGGAGAGGCCCTAGGCCCATCAGATTCTTTTTTATTTTATTTATTGATTTATTTTAGATAATTTTTTATTATGTGTCACCACACTGGGTGTAGAGTTTTTAGCAAGACCATATCTCTGCCTCCTACTTATCTTGAAGTGGCCCTTTTATCTTTCTTGTAGAAGAAGCTTTCAGCTAGTTTTCAGTTCTTTTGTAGTGAGAATTATTTCGTGTAGTTGTAGATATGGTGGACCATGGGAAGAGGTGAGTTCAAGGTCTTTCTACGCCACCGTCTTGAATCCCAACCACCCCACTCTGGCTTAATATTCCACATTTTAATAATACTCAAGTCTATAGACCTGAATCAAGTCTGCCTCATGGCTTTCTCTTTGAATTTGAAAAAGTGACACATTATCCTGCAATTCAGATTTCTGATTTATAAAATATGGTGAAATGAAATAAAACATGGTGATTTTGGTAACTAATATAAGGTAAAAATAATACAGCAAGCATATTGAATGTTTTACATGCACTTTTGTGGACAGATGAATTGAAAATCCTTTCTTGGCTTGTTATGGCTGACACTATGCTGATATTTCTTTTTATATTTGGACTTCTTTTTTATTAAGATATAATTGACATATAACCTTATATTATTTTCTCATGTACAAAATAATGAGTCCATTGTGTATATATTATGAAATGAACACCATACTAAGTCTGGTTAACTTCCATCATCATAGTTACATCTTTTTCCCTTGTGTTGTGAACTTTTTTTTTGAGAGAGAGAGAGAGAGCACCAGCAGGAGGAAGGGCAGAGGGAAAGGGAGTAGCGGACTACCTGCTTAGCAGGGAGCCCCGTGCAGGGCTTAATCCCAGGACCCCAGGATCATGACCTGAGTGGAAGGCAGATACTCAACCAACTGAGCCACTCAGGTGCCCCCTTGTGTTGTGAACTTTTAAGATCTACTCTCTTAGCAGCTTTCAAATATACAACACAGTATTATTAACTATCATCACCATGCCATTATATCCCCATGACTTGTTCATTTTATAACTGGATGTTTGTGCCTTTTGATTCCGTTCACTTATTTTGTCCACCATCCATGCCTGCCTCTGGCAACCACCAATCCATTATCTTATATTTGTACTGTTAAGCATGATACAATATTTGAGCCTATAACAATTAAGACTCCACCCAATTTCTCTTATGCTGTTACAGAATTGTGCCCATAAAATATCAAGAGATGCTTTTGGTGAAACAACCTTGGGAAAAGGAGTCAGTGAGGAAGAATATGCCCTGCCTTTGATGCAGAGGAATAAGTTAAACAATACTAACAGAGCTGAGCCCTCATCAATCTGTGGAGCTACCTTGTTGGCATAAAGTACTTTGGATGAGGCATTGAGTCTCAATCTTCTCTAGGTCCCTTTGTAGTACCTGGTGAAAAGTTTTCGCAGGGACCAACACAGCTGAGACATGATCCAGGCAGAATTGTTTCTAACCTATCATCAATTTTATGTATCTTAAGGGGCAGAAGTCCCGACTGAAGAAGTCATCTGTCTTGGGGACTAGGAATGAGAAAAAGGAGGGAAAGCTAATTTCCTTCCCCTCCCATCTGTAGCACTGCATTACATGTGCTCAATTCCATAGTTTACACAAGTGTGTGATTTCCTTTTCTTTTCTCTAGCTGTGAGGCAAAGTGTGCAGATAGACCAGAGCTAGGAATTGAAGCACTAACACTAGGGTGGCTAATGTCTGCTTATAGAGAGAGCTGGCAGGCCGAATTTGAGCTTGTGCTGATAAGTACAAAGGCAGAAGTGGAGAAACAAGATATAAAGGTACATGAAGGCAGAAATTAGCCAAATGCATATTTATTCATAACTCAGTTGAAATTCTGTATCTCCCATAAATTTTCCCAGATATCTCTTTCAGAAGAAATGACTCTTTATATAATCCTCTTGTATTTTGTTTGCTAATCATAGTTGAAAGATGTATCTAGACTTGGGCAAATAAAGATAAAGGGAGGGTATGTGAGAGAATTCACAAGGCAAGTAATGGTGTATTTTTAGGTCTTATTTTTAATTTCAGGTGTTTGATATGTGCGTGAATCAACTTGGTTTAAAGACGCAAGGCTGATATAGATATAACCTTTGTATGCTTCCTATGACAAATGCAGTCTGAATCTGTGATGATGCTTTTGGCTGTATAAAAAGTGAGTGAACCAATGAACCACTGAACCAGATAATGAATCAGTGTTAGGGCTGATTACATTTTAAATGCATATTAACCATTTAACCTCAATTGGAAGTAGTATTGGAAAAGAGTCTAAAATGATTTACAAGTTTGATATAAATAAGCAGAAATCTTTAAGATCTAAGCAAAAAGGAGATCACTCATGCAAAATGCATACCAACCTACACACAGTAGGCATCTAGTAAATTAAGCATCTAGTAAATGTTCTTTCCCTCCTATTTATTCTTGGCCAAATCTGAGCTTCTGTCAACCAAATGGTGATATAGACAAGACTGTTGTGTGAATTTTGCTTATAACTAATCCAAATATATGGCCCTGAAATTCAAAAAAATGATTTAATTTTTTAAAACAGCTTTATTAATGTATAATTGATATATAAAGAACTACACATATTAAGGTATATAATTTGATGAGGTTGGGTATATGCAACCACATGTGTTACCATCACCAAAATCAATTTAATATATATATCAAACGCCTTCCAGAGTTTCCTTATGTTCTATGGGTTTTTGTTTGTTTGTTTGTTTTGTTTTGTTTTGGTGGTAAAAATAACTAACATGAGATTTAAACTTTCAATGAATTTTGAAGCACACAATTCTCTATGGCTTACTATAGATACTATTTTATACCTCAGATCTCTAGAATTTATTCATCTAGCATAACTGACTAACTACTTTCCATTTCCCCGTCCTCAGCTTCTGTAAATCACTATTGTGATGTGGACAGCAAAAGCAAAAGAAATATAGAAAAAAAATTAATTTCCTTACCACTTAACAGCCCATTAACAAGTATTTGAGGCAGGCAGTGTGCCCTTCTCTAGGAACTCAATCTCCTCAGTGTTAATATTTTGCTAAAGACAAAAGGAAAACTTTGCTTGACATTAGGTTGACCTCCAGGATCCTGTGTCTTCTTTAACATATAAAAATCCCTTTGGAAACTTCTTTTATCTCTACCTCCCACAAAGATCTATGTTAGCAATCATCCCCTAAACATATAGTCCACTGATATACATCTGAAGGGTCTCATAATGAAGGTACTACTAGACAGTAATAAATTAACTTATGCTAAAGACAGCTAGCCCTCAAGGTTCTGGAAACCTTGCTTCCAAGTTCCTTAGAGACTTATACTATCCCTAACCCCCTCCCAACTTGAAAGTGTTTAATCAGTCACTCCTTACAAACCCAGTGCAGCTCTTTCTGCCCACAGGTCCTATCCCTATACCTTTATAAAATCATCTTTTTTTGCATGGAAGACACCTCAAGAATTCTTTTTTTTTTTTTTAAGATTTTATTTATTTATTCATGAGAGACACACAGACAGAGAGAGACAGAGACACAGGCAGAGGGAGAAGCAGGCTCCATGCAGGGAGCCTGATGCGGGACTTGATCCCAGGACCTGGGATCACGCTCTAAGCTGAAGGCAGTAGCTCAACCGCTGAGCCACCCAGGCGTCCCCATCTCAAGAATTATTTATCGACTGTTAGCTCCTGGACTCCAACATTTGACAATTTTAGTCTCTGATTCTATGTGTTTGACTATCTTTGACACCTCAAAAAAAAATAAAATGTTATCACTTAAGCTTTTTTAACATGTTATTCTATGAAGAAACTGACATCTTACATTTTATGAAGTGTAATATTGAACTTTAAATAATCAGTAATGTGTTAATAATACAAAGCCAAGTCTTTTGATTAGCACCAGAGAGTGAGGGGATCCTTGGGTGGCTCAGTGGTTTGGCTCCTTCCTTCGGCCCACAGCGTGACCCCGGGGTTCTGGAATTGAGTCCCACATCAGGCTCCCTGCATGGAGCCTGCTTCTCCCTCTGCCTGGATCTCTGCCTCTTTCTCCTCTGTGTCTCTCATGAATAAACAAATAAAATCTTAAAAAAACAAAACAAAACAAAACAAAAAAAAAACACCCAAGAGTGAGATCACCATCCTCTGCAAAAATTTTGGCAGTGTCTCAGAGGAAGAAAAAAAAGGACAGGATTTATTGAAAACATTTAGTTTGACTTAAGGCAAGTCTTTTCATATGGGGACTTGATCAGAACTAGAAAGAGATCATGGTGTTTTTCCTTGGTGGAAACAACAAGGTAAAGATTCTGGGGCAAATTATTCATACAATCTTAAGGTGCAAACTGTCCGTTGATAAGTATTTCAGCAAATTCTTGTAACAGACAAGCCATTTTCTAGGCTTTCAGAAAAGTAAAGTCATACTAATAATAACAACGTATTAGCAAAGCCAGGTTGACGTAGATAGTAAACAGTTTCAGTTCTCAGTGTCCAGGTTGTATATGCAGACTGACATTTCTAAGTGTGATTTCTATTTGTGTGACTTTATGCTAGGAAAAAACAGATCTATAAAAAAAAAAAAATAAACAAACAAAACCTAAAAAAAGAAGCACTAATAATTATATCACAATGATATTGATGTTGTAGCCACAGAAAAAGTAGTTCAGAGAAAGAAACACAACTCTACTAAGAAATAGCTGTAGACATATCTTTGAAGAGTTCATATCTCAGCTGAGCCTGGAAGGACAAGTAGGAATAACTGAGTTAGTGCAGTAGGGCTAGGACGTAATATTCCAGGGAGGAAAAGTAGGAGGTACAAATTTAGCTGGACATGGAAGAGCTCAGGGTACTCAGAGAACCAGTTTGGCTGGTCTGATGTGCTATATTCGAATACAATATACAAGTGGTTAGGTCAGTGAAGAACTTTGAATACTATGTAGTATTTTAGCTTTATGTGCAGGTAAAGGGACATAATTGTAGGAGAAATGAATAATACTGGTAACTGTTGAAGAAAATTGACATCTAGATCTTATCCTTCAGTCCTAGAAACTGAACACTTGGAATTTAAAAGGCTTGGTTTCCTTTTAGGGCATACAGACATTAACAAGCACGGGGCTTTTCTGATGCTTTTCATAGTATTATTATAATGTTGATTGAGACTGCCTGCATTAAAGCCAATAATATCACAGTTACACTTGAGCAAGATAGATTTGACAAGTCTTCTGCAGGGTTCATCTAAAGAAAAGAGAATAGATTATCACCCAAAATATGTCAAATTACAAGCACCCTTTAGAGTTGTTTTACTTATATCAGACTACTTTGGGATTAAGCACAATGAAAGATTAGTAAAGACAAAAAAGAGGAAGAGAGAGAATTGAAAGAGGGATATAATGCTATAATTAGGAATTATAGGGAAAGAATGGCCACAAGTGGATCACACCTCTTCAATACATATTTATTAAATCAGGTATTGGGGGATCCCTGGGTGGCGCAGCAGTTTAGCGCTTGCCTTTGGCCCAGGGCACCATCCTGGAGACCTGGGATCGAATCCCACATCGGGCTCCCAGTGCATGGAGCCTGCTTCTCCCTCTGCCTATGTCTCTGCCTCTCTCTCTCTCTCTCTGTGGGACTATCATAAATAAATAAAAATTTAAAAAAATAAAAAAATAAATCAGGTATTAATTCAGTGGACAATGTTTTTTGGTGCTTATGTTCTAAGAGCCCTTATATATATATTGAGAAAATAAGCATGAATAAGCCCCAGTTGCTGCCTTAAAAGATCCCAAGGGTGGCAAAGAAAGTGAGTTAGCAGCTAATTATAAAATGTTTTTGATTTAATGTGTATATGTCTATTGCAGTGTGTATTTTATTTAATAAACATATAGGGTTAGAAAGTATGGCTCTGAAAAAGGAGAAAGGAAAGATAGTCACTAAAGAAGGTTAATAATAAAAAGATACTTTTAAGATGTAAGAAATATGGATATGCTTAAATTTGATGATTATTAGAGAAGAATGGATTCTAAAGAAGGTGAGAGGTGGATTGATCTAGGGCTAAAGTTTTGTAAAGCGGCTATTTCAGAAAGAACACAAGAAAAACAAAGTAAGAATATTGGCAAGGAATTGGTTGAAGAGATGCATAGTCAATTCTCCAGGAGAGAAAGTATAAATAAAAACCAAACAGACTTAGCATGTGAAAGAAAGTAGAGGGGTAACAGGAGCAGAAGTTATTATGGTAATGGAGTAGCAAATAAAAGATCTATTCCATTGTGAATGTCTTAATCTGGCAACATGCTATTCCAGTTGTCTTGAAGTAAATCTGAGTTTTGATGAATAAGAAGGTACAAGACTATAGTCACATATTCAACTTATTCATTTTTGTTTATCGATCATCTATCAGCTATCTATCTATCTATCTATCTATCTATCTATCTATCATCTATCTATCTATCATCTATTTATCTATCCTCTATTGGATAATTCCAGTTCTTGGTCTTTAAAGAATATGACTGAAGTTGAAAGAAAATAACAATTATTGAGTGAGTTACATATATTCTGTTTTGTTTTGTTTTGTTTTTTTACCCCAAGTAAGTTATGGTTTAATGTCGTCTTGGTGCAATTAAGAATAGCATACCTTTTTACTCTTAGAACAGTCCCTATTAGGATAATTAATTTTAAGTTTCCCTAGTTATTGGAATTGAAGTCATCATGCAATTCAGGACTAGATTTTGGAATGGGTCACCAGATCAATACTGATGTCCCCAAGTATGATTTTAGGACTTGGAACAGGAAGAGAACAGTGCTGTGGGTCTCAAAGTCTTCCAAGCTAATAAGAGTGATCAAATTAATAGTGGAAGGCAAGGATGAAGACCAGAAGGATTGTCTAACCATATAGAAAATTCTCATAGAAGTAGAGTTTTCTTCCTTTTTAAACATATAGACGGAATAGTAATAGATCCTGAAGTATACCTGGGTACTCACTTATTCCACTTATACTCATGGGTTGTACAAAAATAAAGAGCATTTACTCAAAAGAAATGTAGTAAAAGTCACACCCTGCAGGGAGCCCTATGTTTTAGTTGGTTAAGGACGTTTGATGGGAACATGGAAAAAGATTCCAGAAATTCCAGAAGGCAGAGATAAGAGAAAGAGTTAAAGAAATGTTTGGTTAAGTAAAAGGAAGCACAATTTAGATCTTGAATACCACTAATCAGAGGTACTAACATTTTAGGTAGTGACCAAGCCTGGCAGGACTGTGAGGCATTATCATTTTAACTGAATAGACATGGTTTTCAAAAGAATCGATCCCAGCAGTTACCTATAAAAGGAAAGGAAAATAGGTAAGTGGTAGCACTCAGTCCTCTCAAAATGGGTCAGCTGCTGCTTAAACGGATTCTACTTCTACAGATGAGTAGTTCAGGTGAGCAGGTTGGCAATGGGACAAACCAATTCCCAGGACCGTCGCTTCCGATTTGAAAAAGCAACAACTTCTCCAGGCTAAAAAGGAGATGTGTTCTTTGGAAAGAGCTGGAAGGTCTCCAAGAAGAGAATGGAAATGGAGGAGGTGGCTTTAGAATGGAAGAGAAGTTCTCTTGGATATATGTTCAATTGTCAGTGTAATACTCAAGTTTAACATATCTGCAAAAGTTGGAAAAACGTCAGACTCAACATTCTGTCGACGTTACATTTAGCTTAAGAGAACTATTTGCAAACCACTATCTTTGAGTAAAGAATCGGAATTATGACAATGAAAAGAAGCAGGGTAGGGTACAAAGGGGAGTGGAAGGAAATGGAAAAAGGAGAGAGGAATGTATCTGCCTGTAGTGAAGTGTTTCAAAAGAACAAAGGAAAAGTTAAAGAAGTGGGAAAAAATAGTGCCCTCAGAAGTAAGCAGAGAATTTCAAAAAGCAGAATGTCAGCACTGTGAAACACAAGGGCAATCACATTGAATGAGGAAAATGCCTTGACAGGTATAAAAGACCTTGACAGGTCTTTACAAAAATCTTTTGCAAAACAATATTAGGTGTAAGTTTTTCTAGCAGGCTTTGTATACCAATGGGCTTCCTATAATGAGATGGCGTTATTGGTAATGATTAAAACTCCACAGGCAAGTAACACTGCAAAGATTAATAGGTTGTCCCATACTGAGTGCTATAAAGATAGTCCTGTTGTTTGTGGATTCTGTAGCTGCTCAAGCAGGATTATCTTTGGGCTTCACAGTCTGACTCATTCTTCCTTTCATTCACTCAACAAATATTTATTGAATTTCTTGTACGTGCAAGCTATAGGCTGGTCACTGTCTTTCAGAAAACACTATCACGTTTCTGAGGGCTGACGGGCGTGTCTTTTTTGGGGAGAGGGCGATAGAGGTGCCATATTTTTAAAAATCTTTTTTACTAGTCTTGCCTATGACTATATGCACCATTAGGAGTATTTGAGTATCCAAAATATATTTTTAATCAATTCCCAGTCACCTTATTTCATGAAACTCCCTTTACCTACTTGCCCGTGCATATCATGATGCCATAAAAACACCCTCATTTTGCAGTATTGGACCATATGTGTTCAGATATCTGGTGGGGCACAATCATCAGCAAATAACAGCTTGTATGTGCTTATCTCAAGGACTCCCAATTATTATTACAACTGTTGGTTTAATTGATGGGATGAAAAGAAAATGCTTCTGAGTCTTTGGGTATATAAAATATTGAAATAGAACATAAACTATGTGTCAAAGAACATAAATCCCCTTGTCAAGAAGAGTCACTTAGATCAGTATTTCCCAAAATATTTTCTGGAAAACAGTAAGAAGCAGGATACTAACTTATTAAAGGGATTCTGGTCAACCAAGTTTAGAATGTGTCGCCTTAGAAGAAGTTAAGCATGTTTCTGCTGCAAGCGGTAAAACCTTTATTTTAATACGATGCTTTATATTCTCCAATCACAATGAAAAAAATGGCCAGTTTTTCACCCAGAAACACTAATTACTTACTTTACTAATATTAGTATTTTGTGGAATACATTTGTTGAAGTTTGACCTTGACAAAAAATGGTGAATTATTTTATAAAGTTGTTCCAAGGCTTTTAAAGGATTTGTTTCATTAATAATAATAATAATAATAATAATAATAATAAAAAGACTTTCTAATACAATTCAATTGAGAATACTTGTTTGATTTGTTTCTTAGTTCAAACAGAACATGCAAATTGACGTTTCTAACATAAATTGGTAGGTTAAAATCAGTGGAAAATGTATTACCAGTAGTAAATGATATTTTTCAATTTGCTAAAATATATGATTCTTTAAAATTCAGGGATAAATAATAGGCAATAGACCGTGCTGATTAAGGGCATATGTAAAGGAGATAATCTACCTTGTGAACAAATCCTGATTTTGACATATACTAACTCTAAGTTTCAAAACTCCCAGTTCCTCAATTTTTTCATCTGAAATAACTGAGAGAGTAGTGGTAGCTAACTTCACAAAGCGAGTTAATAAATATGAAGCAGAGTGCGTGCTTACAACATTGCACAAAAAAAGTTAAAGGTTTTATAATTGTATGCAAAGACATATTGTGTTACGCTCAATAAATGGGGAATGCCAACAGTACAAAATAAAAAGGTTAAATTCAGAATGATTACATGTCAGACCACTATTCAAATTTGGTTATTTCTTGTAAATACTGAAACTGGAGAACTTGATATATTGTGTAATTAAAATCATTTATCTGAAGATATATTGTGTACTTTACAAGTTACAACTCTTATGAAGCAATTTAATTTTATTTCTTAATGGAAATGATAAACGACTTTAGGCAAATTTATTAATTGTTTGAACTCAATTTCCAAACTAAGATTATTATTTACGTCTAATATTAAAGACTGATTTTTCCCTTCAGGATATCTTACAGTACCAAGTACAAATTTTACAAATAAGGAAACAGAGAGGTGAGGATGATTTGTTCAAGGCTATAAGTAATAATTTACAGAACTGAAATTTGAACATGGCTCCATATGATTTCAAAGTAACTACATGACACAATTTTCTATTGATGTTCAAGATTTTGAGCACAGAATTCAAGAGCTATGTCAGGTAAATAGAAATTTTAGCTGTATAACCTGAGGCACTAAGAAGAGAAGAATATTTTTTGGGGGGCTCCATATGCTGGAATTTCAGGAATAATCTATAAATACGAAATCATTTCAGATACTCTTTCACATTTATCAACTTTTAACACAAGGGCATAGCGCCTTAGATCATTTAAATAACAGATGAGGTTCAAAACAATGCACTGCTTGAAAAATGTAGAAGCTAATTGGCCAAGTCTCCAGGAGCTACTTTGGAAAATTTAGGAGTTAATGTCCCCTGGGGAAATTTCATCCAGCTGCTTTTGATTAGGGAATATAGCAGTCAACTTGCAAACCTTCTGAAAAGCATGCATGCCTCCTGATTTGTGAATAATTAGTCAATTTGGTTTTTGATGGCTGGTGTCCAGTAACTAGCTATAGAGAACAAAGGAAGGACAAAGAACATAGACACAGAAATGCTCTTTCTCAATTAAAAAAAAAAAGAAAAAGGCATTAAACTCTTCTCTGGTTGAATCAATCTTGAAAATGATTATAAAAAAGCTTCACTACACTACATCTTACTGACATAGTTTATGAATAGAATACTCTTAACATTTTACTACAAAGTTTAGAATGGTCTGAAAGGAACATTTTCTTGCAAAAATAAGACAGTGATAGACTGGCTACTCATTTTTAGAAATAAAGCAAGTTTGCTTCTGTGTCCATTTTTTCATGAAAAATTACATGCCAATAAATCAGACAACTTAGAAGAGATGGATAAATTCCTAGAAACATACTATCTTCTAAAACTGAATGAGAAATAAATAGAAAATCTGAACAAACTGAATAATAGTAACTAAATTAAATTTGGAAAAAAAAAAAAACCTTGCAAAAAACAAAAGCCAAGGACCAGATTGTTTCACAGGTGAATGCTATTAAACTTAATTTAAAGAGTCAGCACTTATTCTTCTCAAACTATTCTGAAAAATTAAAGAGGAAGAAAAACTTCCATATTAATTCTATAAGGCCCACATAGAATGGGAGGTCCATTCTTACTGATTTTATTCAATGTAGTACTAGAAGTCCTAGCTGTAGTGATTAGTCAAGAAAAAGAAAGAAAAGAAATCCCAATTGGTAAAGAAGAATAAAATTGATACTGTTTGCAGATGACATGATACCACATATAGAAAACCCTAAAGACTCCACCAAAAATTATCAGAACTTATAAATGAATTCAATAAAGTTGTAGGATATAAAATTAATATACAGAAATAGGTTGCATTTCTATACACTAATAATAAAATAGCAGAAAGAAAATTAAGGAAAACAATCCCATTCATAAGTGGGCCAAAAATAATAAAATACCCAGGAATACTTTTAACAAAGATGGTGAAAGACCTATACTCTAAAAACTATATGACACTGATAAAAGAAATCAAAGATGACTAAAAGAAATGGAAATCTCTTCCATGCTCATGAATTAGAAGAGTTAATATTATTAAAATGTCCATATCACTCAAAGCATTCTACAGATTCAAGGCAATCTCTATCATTTTTCACAGAACTAGAACAAATAATTTAAAATTTGTATGGAATCACCAAAGACCCCAAATAGACAATGCAATATTGAGGAAGAAAAAATAAAGCTGGTGGTATTGTAATACCAGGTGTGAAGATATCTACAAAGCTATAGTAACCAAAACTGTTTGGTGCTGGAACAAAATAGACATATATCAGTGAAATAGGGTAGAGAGCTCAGAAATAAACTCACATCCATCTGGTCAATCAATCTTCGACAAAGGATGCAAGAATATGCAATGGAGAAAAGACAGTCTTTTCAATAAGTTGTGTTGGGAACAATGGACAGCAATGTGCAAAAAAAAAAAATGAACTAAACTATTTTCTTAGAGCATGCACAAAAATAAACTCAAGATAATTAAGGACCTAAATATGAGACATGAAAACATAAACTACTAAAAGACCATAGGCAGTAATCCCTTGGATTTCAGCCTTAGTAACATACTTAGGGATGTGTCTCCTCAGGCAAGGGAAACAAAAGCCAAGATAAACTGTTGGGACTCCATCAAAATTAAAAGCTCCTGTACAGTGAAGGAAATAATCAAAACTAAAAGACAACCCACTAAATTTGAGAAGATATTTGCAAATCATATATTTCATAAGAGGTCAGTATCCAATATAGAAGGAATTGACACAACTGAACACCAAAAAAAAAAAAAGAAAAATAAAAAACTAAACTAAAAACACCTCAATCTGATTAAAAATGGTCCGAGGAGCTGAACAGAATTTTTTTTTTGAATTTTTTTCAAAGAAGACATACAAATGGCCAACAGACACACAAAAAAGGTGGTATCAGTAATCATCAGGGAAATGCAAATCAAAACTACAATGAGATATCACCTCACCTCAATCGAAATAGCTTGTTCAGAAAGGCAAGAAACAAGTATTGGCCAGGATGTGGAGAAATGGGAACCCTCATGCACTGTTGGTGGGAATGCATACTGGTGCATCCCCTGAGGAAAACAGTATGGAGTTCCCTTAAAAAATTAAAAATAGAGCTGCCCTATGATCTAGTAATTCCACAACTCAATATTTAGTCAAAGAAAACAAAACACTAGCTTGAAAGGATACACTCAGCCCTCTTGCTTCTTGCAGCACTATTTGCAATAGCCAAGATACGGAAGTAAGCCAATCTTCAACCTCAGGTGAATGAATAAAGACGTTCTGCAGAGTGAGATGAGTCAGAGAAAGATCCATATGATCTTTTTTTTTTTTTTTCAAGTTTCAGATATTCATTACTCAGTGTAAACCTCAGCATAATACACCAACATGATTTTGTGCATTTAGAGGGAAAATGTTTCCTGGGTAAGTGGAAAATTGTGCAGATGGCTTCTGGAAGACTTCCATTCTAAGTAGCTTTATAGTGAAGCATTTCATTGAGAAGTCTGGACCTTCTTTCTTCAGTTTGCTGTAATCTACACTCACTGAGTAGAACTTGTATTGGTCATTGGGACCCAGTTTGTTCCAAGGTTCTGGGTTATTCTTCCTATCCCAACTAACATCTGGACTGAACAATGCCAAGCACAACACGTACAGAGCTGCTCCAGTACCCGCTGCCCCAATAAATATGAAGAGGGGGCTCAAGCTCAGACGCTTCTTAGCACTTATATGTGGCATCTAAAAAAACAAAACAAACAAAAAAACAGACTCCTAAAAGAGAACAAACTGGTGGTTGCCGGAGGGCAAGTGGGTGGGGAGATGGGCAACATAGAAAAAGGAGAGTAAGAGGTGCGGACATCCAGTTATAAAACAAATAAGTCATTAAGGAGAAAAATACAGCATAAGGAATATATTCAATAATATTGTAATAGTGTTGTATGGTGACAGATGGTGACATAACTTACTGTGGAGAACACTAAAGTAATTTATAGAATTGTTGAATCACTGTGTCATCCACCTAAAACTAATATAATGTTGTATGTCAATTATGCTTTAATTAAATAAAAATCTGCAAATAAGAGAGGGTGGACTGGCTGGTCATGTTAAGATATAGAGCAAGCGTGCTTCTGTATCCATTTGTTTCTTCCAAAAACAGTTGTTAATTGTATTGCAAGGATACAACTTTTATTCAAGATTAGTTATGTGCAAGTGTAGAGTGCTTTTAGGTTTTTTTTGTTTGTTTTTTGTTTTTTGTTTTTGTAGCTGTGTTTAGCCAAATTTGGTGTTTATTTAAAGTAACTTATTTCTTACTAGCTAAATACTAGTGGAAATAAGGGCAATAATTCAGGTGTCGGAAATAAATTTTAATTTCCCCAATCACCCTGTTCATGTGCCTAATTATTCAAAACCTTTAGTCAGAGTTTACGCTTTCCGTCCCCTGTGACATGTGCAACACATCTGCATTCAGATAACGTTATAACTTGTATGCCCTTATGGAAAGCCAGTATTCAGGGAAGATTGATTATAAGTAATAAAGTAAGAGTTTCTATGTAAAAGCTGGGTGAGAGGTATGAGCTTCATTACAAAGCATTATTTTCTCCTCTTTTAACCACTTTTGCTTTATTACGTCTACTTTTCTTTTTTAATTAGCTAAAACAATCACTTGATTACTCAACCTTCAAATTAATTATGTGCACATCTTTTGGCAGAAAATTCCACTACTAGCAATTCATTCAAAAGAAGTAACACGCACATATAGAAAATGTTATATATGATGATTATCAATGAAGAATTGCTTATAATAGTAAAAAGCTGGAAACTACCTGTGTATTTATGAGTTCAAATTAAAAATCATATAGTCATCTATAAAATGAAGCATTATAAAACCATTAAAAAAAAGATACCTAAATCAACCAATTCAGAGATATGGCTAAAAATATAATAAATAAAAAAGCTGAGTGTGTAACATGAATACACACACACACATAAATATATATATTGCAATTTCATAACAGTAAAATAAAACACATTCCTTGGGGTTATCCATGTATGTAAAAAATGGGGTTTTAGGACTTTCCATTTTGTTGCATGTCTTTCTGCACTTGATATTTTTTTTTGCACTTGATATTTTTGAGAAAAATATCTTCTTTTTCTAATTAAATTATAAAGATAAAAGGGAAAAATGTAGCAAATATATTTTAGGTTATTTGCCTATAATTGCATTTATTTTCAACAAGCACATATAACAGTTTCTTAGTTATATTTATAGAATATAAGTACTTTTTATTCTTTTATACAATTAAAATCCAGTGAGACAAACTGACACACACTGGATAAAGTATTTCTTTTAAGAAACTTTCTCAGTTTTAGAAAAGAAAAAAATGCACATACTGACTATATATTTGTATGTATACCTATATATAAGCATTTATTTTTTTTTTAAGATTTTATTTATTTATTCATGAGAGACAGAGAGAGAGGCAGAGACACAGTCAGAGGGAGAAGCAGGCTCCATGCAGGGAGCCTGACACGGGACTTGATCCCGGGACCCCAGGATCACACCCTGGACCAAAGGCAGGTGCCAAACCGCTGAGCCACCCGGGCTGCCCCATTTAGGCATTTATGTATGTAGATAGATACAGGTATTGATGCAGATATCAGAAGTCATTTTTTTTTAAGATTTTATTTATTTATTAGAGAGAGAGAGAGAGAGGCAGAGGGAGAATGAGAGGTAAAGCAGGCTCCCCACTGACCAGGGGGCCCCATGCTGGGCTCCATCCCAGGACCCGGAGATCATGACCTGAGTGGAAGCAGACACTCAATCAACTGAGCCCCCCAGGTGCCCCACTTCTGAAACAGATGAGCACATTTGTCTACATTCTCCTTGTGCTCCTGCCATTTCAATGGGCCAGCTTTCCTGTTAAGCCAGAGATCCCTACTTTGCTGACAACAATGACCTTTCCAGCAGGCCCTTTGAGGCCATTTTAGGCATTCTACTCACCATCCAGTAGAAACCATGAGCTTTTGTGGTCTCATTCCTCTTCTGATCCCCCAAATCACCACTCAGATATGTCTAGATATTAAAAGTATTTTGAATCACTTACTATTTGTGTTGCTGGTGTGTTTTGAAAAGCCCCACCTGCTAGTGAGGCTAAGTTCAAAATCTTTGCGTGTGGGGGTGGGTGGGCTGGGGGGTTGGGGTGGAGAGAAGAATACTGCCCGTGTTGAAGGATCTCTGCTCTCCTAACGGCCACCACCAGGCCTGAGGACTGCAGCAGCCCAGATTAATGACTGAGGGGAACCACCAATTAATTTGCAGCCCATTTATCAGAAAGGCTTAATGACTCTGCCACGAGCCCATATCTCATCTCACAACCTGCTGCACCACCGCTGCTCCCTGCAGCTGTTTCTGCTCTGCAGGGCACCTGCCTGCTCACAAGGTGCTCCCCACAGTTAGTGTCCCCGGTGCTCCCCACCTCTGGGCCTGGCGGAGGTCGGGGCCAGCCAGGGTGGCCAGGATGCCAGCCTTTTTCTCTTGTGCCCAGTGCTTTGGGCCTGTGTACAGGAGAGTAGCAGATGGTTCCCTATGCTCAGATGTTCTGCAAACCTCAACAAAGAAAAAACAAAAGTTTTACTGTTGCCATTGCATTTTTCATGTTGAAGGAAAGGTGACATCCAGGATGAGAGCGAGGTCCCGGGCGACGGGTGTGTACCTCAGAGAAAAATGGTAAAACATCAACCCTTAACCTTTATTAAAGGAAAAGGAATTCCGTGCTACGTTGTGTGCGCAGGCCCCTCATTTAGTCCACGTTTAATACCTTATTGCATCCTGCTTATCTTAGAAACATACAGATAGGTGACACACTGAACACGTTTCAGGGAACACAAAAGCATTCCATCTCCTTTGCAAATGGTAGTTTATAATCATATGGTTCATTTTCTTGGACAAAATAACTAAAAAAAAAAAATTCCAACAGAAAAAAATCAAAAGTGGACCCAAACCTCAGCTCTTTTTGTGGAAATGATTACTGAACATGTCACTCCTCTGTACTTTTCATTCCTGCCACATCAATTTTTCTTTTCCACTCCCAACGGCTTCAACACAAACATGGATTTTATGCGTGGATTGCAGTTTGCAGTCTCCCAAGTTTAAAATCAACAATGTTTTAACTCTGTGTTACCACCTCAGGGTTTTTAGGTAAGTATAAAATTTAGGTCAAAAGATTAGCAAAGCTGTTAATCACTGATTATAACTAAAGTCATCTTCCACTTAAGTTGGTTAGAAGTGAAAGTTATGTTGTATGTCAAAAAGTTCTTTTTGATTTTGTCTTTTTTTTCTGTTCTAAAATAGGGAAGCCATATTTCATTCATGATCTATCACAGATACAGAAAAATGGACAAGAAAATATGGAAACAAAGATTAGGGATTCAGGTAATTTAAGAGGAATGACAGAGAGAGAGAGAGAGAGAATGATTCTTATTTATAAGGTGGGTGAATGAACAGGCAGGTAATAGATCCAATAGGGAAAGAAAAGGTCCATGGGTTTAGGTAATGGGAATCAGAAAATAAGATACATGCGTCATGAAAACCAAGAAGAACATCTGGGAAAATGTGAGCAGAGGCTTAGGGAGGATGGCACGTAAGAATTACACGTGAACCTATACCCACTAACCAAATCCATAAAATTATTGGTAGAGCAGTATTTCTTCCTGAGAATGCCTCCCGGGTTGGAATCCTTTCCAGCACTGGGATTCCAAGAGTCATCACGAATACTGTTGGTCCATGAGCCTAAAACTCAAACTGCTTCCCATCTGGATCAAATGCCTGAGTGCCACCTACCAGGGATGGATACGAGAAACAAAGCTAATAGCACACCAACTCCCTCCAGTTTAAGAGGGGCATTGGGAACATTGTGCCCAGTACAGGATATTCATTCATTATAATTATTATTATCTATTTGTACATAAGCACTGACCAATAAAGAACAAATCCAGACTAAGGTAAGGAGAGACTTGCTAAAAAGAGTAGGAAAAGAAACCACTGCAATGGGGAAAGGAGCTCTGCCTGTGAGAATTGCAGCATCTCAAAAGTTAGTCATTTTACAGGGGGTAGTAAACAAGGCCAGAAAGAACAGGATACCAGTGAGTAGGATGAAGGTGTCGTTTCACAGCCCAGTAGATCAGAGACTGTTGTATTATGAGGTCAGCCATTCCCAGGAGGGACCCGAAGGAGAGATTGTTTGCTGGCTCAGGCTGAGGGCACTGGTGGGGAGGGGTACTGAGTTCAGGTGCCTCCGGGGAAGGAGGGAAGCTTAACTCAAGTTTGGTCAAGGCTACATACAGCAGGTGTTTTGTCCAGGTCGGTCAGTGGGTAGCAGCTCAGCGACCATTTATGAACCAAAACATGGGCATTTGGAGGGCCTGACATAGGTAAACAGAGGGGGCATCTATCAATCTTACGTAAGTCATACAAAAAAAAAAAAAAGAAATTTGGGGACGCCTGGGTAGCTCAGTGGTTGAACATCTCCCCTGGGCTCAGGGCATGATCCTGGGGTCCTGGGGTCGAGTCCTGCATCGGGCTCCTGGTGAGGAGCCTGCTTTTCCCTCTGCCTGTGTCTCTGCCTCTCTCTGTGTCTCTCATGAATAAATAAATAAAATCTTAAAAAAAAAAAAAAAAAGAATAAAGCTCTTTGTGGAACACAAAAGGGTGAGAAGATTTCTTACTTGTTTCTATTTCCCAGCAGCACTGGGCCACAGTAAAATAAAGCGATGTCAGCACCATGCTCTTAGGGATTTTGTCCTCTTTGTTTACCATTGTATGTGCAATGGAGAACAGCACCCAGCTCATTGTGGGTCTTCAACACCTATTTTTTTAGTGGAGAATAAATAAATTAAGGAAATAAGAGCCAGTGGGATAGAGAAGAAAGGAGATGAGTGATCAAACAATTCCAGATGATATATTTCATAGTTCAAAGACGACGTGTCTGATTTAAGGAGTGGAGGGTAGGGCACCAGGCTTGAGAAGTCAGAAGTGATATTCTTGTGGGAAGACAGAGTTACATTCTTCACCATTTTTCCTAAACTGAGAAACAGACAACCTTCTCGCAAAATTAATTTAGTAATACGCCTAAATCTGAGAAGAAGAACCACATTTCAACGTTGTTGCTATAATCACCTCCTTTTGTAAAAGAGTTCTCATTGACAAAATGGAACTTGAACGGTCTCAAACATCAGATTCTTGTTTTCTCTTTCGGAACTGTACTTTATTTTTAACCACGGTGGCCAAGTGTCACTGATGACATCTGATAATTCATCACACTTTTGTATACTTCTAAGTATTTGCACAGAGATGGTTTTATTCATTGCAACCTATGATGTAGAGTAAGAAAATTTTGACTATACACAACTTAACAAATATTAGAAATGGAACCTAGTAGAAGTAATATTTCCATGGTCCTAGAGGCATTTAAGGGAAAAAAAAAAAAAAGACTAAATTATGGCCTAGGTCAGCGTGTCTCAATGCTCTTTTTTAAAATCACCCAAAGGAGTTTTTGTAACATTATTTTCTTAATCACCTCCCCACAAAATCCTAATACCACAGATAAATTATGTATGTTTTTATATATTATATGTATACTTGTGTATTATCCATATAGTAAGATTATTTTTTACCCTCAAGAATCAACTTTTTTATGACTTGGGGATGATATCACCCAATCGAGAGTGGATGGCTTAGCTTCATTAGTCTCCACCACACCGCATTATTTGACACAGCAAGACTGCCTACATTGACATACTGGCATATGCTTACTTATTTAATCTGCATGACAAAATGCCTCCCATTTTGTAGATGGGAAAATCAAAACCTATAAATTTTAAAGGGTGCAGTGATACATATCTAGTTCACATTAGAAAAATGAAGCAAGCTAGTTCTTTTAATATAAGATATTTTAAACAAATTTTAAAAATATGTATTTATTTTAGAGACAGGGAGGGGCAAAAGGAGAGGGAGAGAGAGAGAATCTCAAGCAGACTCTCTGCTGAGAGCAGAGCCCATTGCAGGGCTTGATCCCAAGGCCCCAGATCATGACCTGAGCCAACATCAAGGGCTGGATGCTTAAACTACTGAGCCACCCAGGTGCCCAACAAAATAAAAGATTTTAAAAGACTGTTCAATGTTTTGTACTTAGAGAGAGAAGCTTGGATCATAAGTAGACAAACATCTTCATATTTCTGAGGATAATACACTCTCCCCGTATTTGACACAAACAAAAACTGGTAAAAAACATCTCTGATCAAACTTGATACGCCATTCTCCTAAACATGCTAAAGGGCAGGGATTATGTTTTTTCTGTTTCCTAGCACTGTGCAAAGGACCTGATATTACAACTGTTGTTTAGAAAATATCTGTTGAATCTCTTTTGAATGAATGAATAAATAAATGACCTGTTGCTACAAATAAAATACGGAATAAAAATAGATTTTTTTTCTTTGCTTGTTGGTTAGAGAATATATAATTTCCAATGGAGAAGAATACATCACAACACAGGACAAAATGTTGAATATATGTGAGTTTATAGTAAACTGATAATAAAGATTCCCCTTTAACATTGTTGTGTCACCAGACATGCCAATTTATTATCCTCTATCCATCTGGTCTTACGCTTTACACTTTAAAGATAAGATTCAAGAAGCCTAATGAGGATCAGGATGAGAACTTTATCACTGGAGGCTTAATATGTTAAAAGAGAAGGATTTCCCTATCAGACTAGATTAGGAAACATAGCTGAGACCTAAAGCAATCTGGAACATTCCCTCCATACTGAATTTTGCCTTTTAACCTACTTATGACAGGAGTGAATTCCACAAAGCAGATTCCTTGAACCAAACAGAACCCAGCCAACCTCAAAAACTCCATCACTGGAAAAAAGAACACTAGAGAAATACCAACCTCTACGTGTGCAGGGTAACTATCAACATGGGAAAAAATATAGGGTGCCTTTGATTCTTATGTAGACTCAAGAAACTGGGAGAGATTGGGAGGAGAGAGGGAGAAGGAGAGAGAAGGGGAGAGGTGGAAGGAAGGAAGGAAGGAAGGAAGGAAGGAAGGAAGGAAGGAAGGAAGGAAGGAGAGAAGGGAGGAAAGGAAGGGGAAGGGAAGGGAAGGGAAGGGAAGAGAAGGGAAGGGAAGGGAAGGGAAGGGAAGGGAAGGGAAGGGAAGGGGAAGCGAAGGGAAGGGAAGGGAAGGGAAGGGAAGGGAAGGGAAGGAAGGAAAGGAAGAGAAGGAAGGAAGGAAGGAAGGAAGGAAGGAAGGAAGGAAGGAAGGAAGGAAGGAAGGAGGGAGGGAGGGAGGAGAGAAGGGAGGAAAGGAAGGGAGGGAAGGGAAGGGAAGGGAAGGAAGGGAAGGGAAGGGAAGGGAAGGGAAGGGAAGGGAAGGGAAGGGAAGGGAAGGAAGGGAAGGGAAGGGAAGGGAAGGGAAGGGAAGGGAGGGAAGGGAAGGGAAGGGAAGGGAAGGGAAGGGAAGGGAAGGGAAGGGAAGGGAAGGGAAGGGAAGGGAAGGGAAGGGAAGGGAAGGGAAGGGAAGGGAAGGGAGGGAAGGGAAGGGAAGGGAAGGGAGGGAAGGGAAGGGAAGGGAAGGGAAGGGAAGGGAAGGGAAGGGAAGGGAAGGGAAGGGAAGGGAAGGGAAGGGAAGGGAAGGGAAGGGAAGGGAAGGGAAGGAAGGAAGGAAGGGAAGGAAGGAAGGAAGGAAGGAAGGAAGGAAGGAAGGGAGGGAGGGAGGAGGAAGGAAAGAGGGAGGGAGGGAGGGAGGAGAAGAGAAGCAATAGACACATCCTCTGATATTATTGTTCAAGTCATCATGTTCTTCCCAGATTTCTTTCCTTGGATAGATAAGGAGGGAGAAGAGATTCAAAAATTCTGTATCATATACTGGCCCTGCCTGGGGAGTGAAGCAGAATGATTTGTGCCAAAAAGAAAAAGAAAAAAAAAAAGAAGAAGAAAAAGATGGAGAAAGATTTCCTACCTAACAGCTTCAGTAAAGCAGGTGGTTTCTGTTGTTTCTCAGTATTAGTAATAGTCATAGCCATTTGAGTTGCAAGTGACAGAAAATCAATAGAACTTGCTTTGGCAACAAGGTTAATTTATTGGAAGAGTATGAGGGTATTATTTGTAATAGAAGAAATGGTTGAAAAACTAAACTGTAAGAAGGAGAGGAACAAATAGATTAGGATGCCACCAAGACTTACTCTCTCCATCTGTCATGTCTGCCTTCCTCTGAGAACACACCCCATGCACGCCTGTGTTCTCTGGCACTTCCTACCCCTTGGCAGGATCCACAGTCATCATTGACCAGGCCTGAGCCTCACATTCTCTCTCCCTCACTTCTGTGAAAAAACAAATTGTGTACAATTCTTACTGACCCAGCTTTGGCCAGTAGTTGGGATGGATCCACAGGGTCAGGAGGCAGATCATGCAAAGCGGATCTAGGGTGTCCGCAACTAGAACTGCCCCAGAACCACATGGTTAAGCAGGAGCAGGAATGCTGGCGGTGTCAATACAGTGTGAGTACAAATGATCTGGGCCTAGATGTGGGTAGGTTGCCAGCTTGAGTCACAACAGAACTGCTTTTTCTCCTAACAGTGATGTTAAGTGGTATGGATAGAGCTATCAATTAAACAAAGGAAGAACAGGAAAAATAACAAAATGATAATTGAGTTAAAGGGGTGCCTGGGTGGCTCAGTGGTTGAGCCGCTGCCTTCAGCTCAGGGCATGACCCTGGGGTCCTGGGGTCGAGTCCCACACTGGGCTCCCCGCAGGGAGCCTGCCTCTCTCTCTTTCTGTGTGTCTCTCATGAATAAATAAATAAAATCTTAAAAAAAAATAATTGAATTAAAAAGTGAGATTATTCACATGAAAATAAGATTTTAGGTAATAGTAATGGCAGATTTCATTTTTCTATGCTCCCTTAGGGCATAATGTTAATTTATAAATCATTCATTGCTAATCTCAGACACTGGGAACAAGACAGCATGGACACTTTTCATAGTTGACAGTATTTAGTAGGAACTGTCCTCTAAAGAGAACGTTGGTAGGATACAGGAACAGTCTTCTACTCTAGAAGTTCTGAATACCAGACATTCGCTTTCCTGGCTTGTGTTGTCCCTAAAATATATGCATCTGACAAATTCTTGACCTACCCCAAACTGAGTGACAAGCCATTGGAGCAAGACAAGACCGGGGCAGCTGGCATGAGAAGCAGAAACATCCAGTTCGCGGGGCATCAGGAGAGGCTGTGGCAAGAGCCATCCTGATGGACTAGTTCTGGGCTCTGAGCCTACCTGTTCCCCTGGTTTTCCTTTTTTCCTGCTCATTTTCTGAGCCTGGTTTTCCAGCCTTCTGCATTTCTTGGCACTAGCCAACATCCTCATAATAAACTATTTTTGATGTTTGTGACCTAGGTCTCTGCATAGCACACAGACGAACTCAGTAAGAACTCTTAAAAACTACAGCCTTTCCTAGACTACATTGCATGTGATGACAAAACCTCTGGGCATTTGTTTTGTAGTTCAGCAAGGAAATAAGGTAGGATTTATACAGAGCTTGTCAGAAATACAGTTCTGCCCAAAGTCAGGGAGAGACCCCCACTCAGTGTCTGTCAATGTATAAAAGTCATTCTTAGGGTGTAAGAAGAACATTGATTAAGGCTTCTAGTCTTTAAGATTTGCTAAGGATTTTTTTTTTTTTTAGATATACCTTTAATTGTCCTACCAACAGACTGAGGTTTTAGAAATGTTCCTTCTTTCTCCCTGTTAACGTGTAACACGGCCTTCATTTACAGATTTAAGTAGAACAGAGTAGAAACACCAAAGAAATACAAATCCTCAAAAAACTCATGATATCATGACAAAGAGTTGGAACTCTCCTAATTGGAAAATCCAAGTAGGTCACATTTATTATCTATGGTCTGGAATCTAATCAGATTAACAGAGCTTAAAACCAGCTTTCCACCCCAAGCCTTCCAGGAATTGTTTAATTAACACAAGGGCTTATACCCTTGATTTTAATCTCATCTCAAATTGTTGTTCAGAGCCATATTGCTTAATTTCAGTCTGTAATTTCCAATTAACATTTAGAAAGACCCTCTACCATTTCTGCTCAATAGAATTTTTTTTTACATTTTTTTTAATCCGTAGATATTTCATAAAAAATTCCCAAGCAATTAGAATTTATGATTATGTTCTGAATTCATATGTAGATATGCCCTGTATAAAACATGTGTTTTAAAAGAGTTGTATAAAAATGTATTTGTCTTAAATAAAATTACATTTCAAATTCCTAAAGAAATCATATTATTTATTATTTTTAAAAAATTAGTTCATGTCTTAATTTCCACGATATTTCATTGTGGATAGTAGTTTTTAACAATGTTATCAGTTTTAGTATTCAGAGTTACAAGCAGTCAAACCCATTGAATTATCTTTAAATGAGTATCTGGAATATGTGATAAAACATATACAGGAATAACAGGAAATAAAAGTCAGCTTTAATGAAGATGAATATATTCCTAAGAGATGTTTTGTAAATTCAAGAAAAGAAATGACAAATTATATACAGTGTAAGCCATGAGAAGGGAAATGAAGTTACAACTATTTGGCGATTTTGTTCAAAATTTTATTTAGGGTAATGCCCGCAATAGTCCAGGAAAAGGAATTACTATACCATTACTATTCCCACTACTTAAACCTAAAAAAGATGCTTGGACCAACTTATTTTGCTGAGTATAATACACTCTATTTCCATCCACGTCGCTGCTTTCACTCGTATGTGAAATTTAAGAAACAAAACAGTTGAGGGACCCCTGGGTGGCTCAGTGGTTGAGCGTCTGTCTTCACCTCAGGGCCTAACCCCGGGGTCCTGGGATCGAGTCCCACATCGGCCTCCCTGCAGGGAGCCTGCTTCTCCCTCTGCCTTGTCTCTGCCTCTCTCTGTGTCTCTCATGAATAAATAAATAAAATCTTAAAAAAAAGAGAAACAAAACAGATGAACATAGGGGGCAAAAAGAGAGTGGCAAACCATAAACGACCAGAAAACACACTGAGGGTTGCTGGAAGGGAGGGGGGGCAGGAGGGATGGGCTAGTTGGGTGGTGGGCATTAAGGAGGGCACTTGTCATGAGCACTAAGTGTTATACATAAGACCCGAATCACTAAATTCTATTCCTGACACTAATATCACATTGTATGTTAACTAACTGGGATTTAAATAAAAACTTGAAATATGGGATCCCTGGGTGGCGCAGCAGTTTGGCGCCTGCCTTTGGCCCAGGGCGTGATCCTGGAGACCCGGGATCGAATCCCACATCAGGCTCCCGGCGCATGGAGCCTGCTTCTCCCTCTGCCTATGTCTCTGCCTCTCTCTCTTTCTCTCTCTGTGACTATTATAAATAAATAAAAATCAAAAAAGAAAAAAGAAACTTGAAATAAAAAAAATGAATAAGAAAATAAAGTAAGATTTGACATAAAAATAAAATAAAAAATAAAGATGCTTACAGTTTTAGTAAAACTAGGAATTAGAACATTGAGATAACTTTTAACCAGAATTGAATATAACTTAAACCTCTGAAGATGGTTTCTCTTATAGTGTAACCAAGTCTAGTGAGCAGGCAGTACATATTTGATGGTTAATATATAGATTAGTTAACTGATGTAAAAATAAAACATTTGATTCCAACTTGCGTATCATCAACTTAATTGTAAATACTGTTTAAGTTTTTTAAATATATTTTTCTCTATACATTCACATCTTTCCCAGAATCTTCTAGATAGCTTTTGCTTTCTCTTTCTCTCTCCTGTCCCCTTTCTGCAATGTAAGGACATAGTGAGAAGACAACTGTCTACAACCCATGGGGAGAGCTGTGTCACCAGACGGTGATCCTGCTGGCACCTTGACTTTGGACTTCTTGTCTCCAGAACTGTGATAAAGTAAATTTTGATAGTTTTTATCAGTCTGTTATACTTTGTTATGGCAGCCTGAGCAGATTAACAGATTTAAACCAATTACCATATTTTTTGGCACAATATTTAATTCCAGAAATATTTTCTTTCCCAGGGGGCAGATATATATATAATTTATATATATATTATATATACTATATATAAAATATAATATATATTATATTTATATTTTTATATATTTATAAATATCATATTTTATATATAATTAATATATTCATAATACAATTATATTATTATAAACATTATATATTTATATCAATTCTATATTATAATATTATATATAATTATATATAAATATAAATTTTATATAAAATTATATATAAAATATAATTATATAAAATATATTATATATTTATTTATATATTTTATATATTATAATTATATGTATTTATATATAATAAATATAATTATATTAACTGTCATAAATATTATATTTACATTAAATTATATGTAATTTATATATATTATATATTATATACAATATAATATATATAATATTTCCTTCCTTCCTTCCTTCCTTCCTTCCTTCCTTCCTTCCTTCCTTCCTTCCTTCCTTCCTTCCTTCCTTCCTTCCTTCCCCGTCTAGGTTAGGACTACTTTTGTTAAGTTAATTGACACTTGTCCTACTGTTTTTTTTTATATTTTCAAGAATTAATCTTTTTTTTCCTCTTTTTTTTTCTATATGAGTTTTGCATCTACATTTACTTTCTGTTGTTGCAGTTGTGGAGTTTGAGAAGAGCATAGGCTAAAGCACATGCTCAATCTAACAGCTCTAACCAAAGGTAACTTATCTCAATGCTGTTCAGAACGAAAGCATAGTTGACTCGGGCCTTATTTTGTGAGTAACAAGGAGTAGAATGAACCTACTTTCATAGAATCTAAACGTGGGCTCATACAATCCGAGGGAAAATGCTCTGCTCTGTTCTTCCGTCATTCTGTCTGCTGTTCTCAGGACCCCTGCCCCGGTTCACAAGGTCCACACAACAGCAAGTTGCTCACTGTTAGCATTCATCCATCTGAGCCAAACTTGTGCACACATTTCTCAAACATCTTCACAGATACTTTTCTTTTAAAACCTTATCACTTCTTTGTACCCCGAATGAGCTGGAACTAGGTTCCTAGCATTCCCGTAAACAGTATCATTCCTGTGATCTTTCACTGAGCCCAGCTGCATCTTAGCTCCCTCATCCTTTTTCATCTTTGAGAAGCCACTTCCATCAGACTACTTTCCACGTGGGGCAATGTAATCACTTCCAAGAGCCTAAGCCAGTGGCTATTAATGAGGATGATGCAGCCAGAGACATTTGTTGGTGTGTTATTTATGGCCACTTTGATGGGTGATTTACCCATCAAAAATTACCTTTAGTGGGATGGGACCGTACCAGACATTCTGCAATTCACTGAACAGATCCACATAATGGAGACTTTTGTACATGCTTATGGCTTTCAAGTGTCTTGATCGGTCGGTATTCATATAGGTGAATCCTCCAATGTAGTTATCTGATCCTGTAATCTAACTCAATTTTACATGTTAACACAAACTGATTTTTCAAGATTGTAGTATAAAATGAAGTTCTTCAAGCATGCAACCTTCACATATGTATATTGACGGAGACTGGATATCATTTTGTTCAGAACTTTTCCAAGACTGAACCGTATCCCCAAGGATAACACTTCCTGGCCACTGCAACACAGTCATATTAGTCCACATATGCAAGTATGGTTTTAACCACTAATTAATTCATTACAACTAATAAAGTAATGCAAATCTGCACATATTAAATTTCACGTTGCTTTATGATTAATATATTTTAATTTCTCCATTTATTTCAATTATTTTGACTTGACTTTTATTTAAATGTTTAGGTGGTTTACATTATCTGTGAATTTCAATCAGGATAGTACACAGGGGTATAAAGATACTTTTCAGGGTTTTATGGTCCTGATAGGGTTGAGAATCAAAAGGTTTTCAGTCACAAAATAACCTCAACTATTCAAAGCTTTATATACCTTCTTCAAATGTAGATGCAACATACTTTTTATAATTTATAAGAAGCTTACATCAGAGAAATGAGACAGTTAATTCCCTAATAAGATTATCCTGCCTCATTACATTGCCAATAATCACACTGCTGTAAGACTAAAGGCATATGTCTTTTAAAACTGTCATTTATTTACCATTTCAGCAGAAATCTCTTGAACATCTACTGCAAACCAGATTACTGCGTAATTACAGGTCCTTAAAAAATACTGTGAATGGATCAAAAGACCCACTTCTCTCTCTTTCCTTCCCTCCATTCCTTTCTCACTTTCTCCTGTTTGTTTTGTAAATTAAAGTCAAGCAATGGATACCTTCTGCTTGTAAAAAGTCAATAATAAAAACTTTACAGGTAGGAACAACCTCCTCTTTTTAGCATCCTGCACCTCTGAAATTGTAATCTGGCTCTCACCAGATCATCACTTTCTCTTTCAAATGTTTACATCCATTTACGCACCAGTGAGGCACATGTGTGTTTCTGCAGTGGGGGAGGATAGGGTGTGTGTGTGTGTGTGTGTGTGTGTGTGAGGGTGTTAACATGTAGTTAAAACTGTAGGTATTTTGTGGAAAGATGTGCCTCAGAGTTCCATCCATATTAGTGCATATAGTTCTCCCTTATTCTTTTCCTCTGTGGTATCATACTTCCACAGAATTAGAATATTAGTCTTCTAAAATTATCCATTGAATAACAAGTAACAGACTTCCCAATGCTCCAAGCCACTCAGAGATAAACAGATGACTGGAATAAAAGAGGGTGAGAGGATAGAGAAAGGGAAATAGGAATAGGACACTACAATTACCTGCATTTTGCCTGTGTGTTTATGTACCTGTATAACATGCGACCACATGGTGGCCTGAAGTTTTCTTTTTAGAAATAATTATTCATAAAATTCTTTAGATCCTGGCATTAGAAAAATGACAGATTCCCAGGACTTAATTCCCTATAATTGAGGGCCCAGCTCTCTACTTGCAACCCCAAGTAGAATACATTTGCCCCTGGAAAATATTCCTTCTGAATCCTTTCCCAAACCAGAGGAGCGTCTCTGAACAGAAGGCCCATGATGCTTGTGAGAGTTTGTGTGTTTCTTACCAAAAGAAAGTAGATTAATCCTAGATAGAATCTAAATTGGAGAGAGAGCAGTATCAACCTATACTATAGCCCACTTATTCCATCTAATTGGAAATTCATTTTACTTTCTCTTAACCTGAATCAGAACTGCTATGAATTCTGGAAAAAGAAGAAAGAGAGAAAAAGAAACAGTGATAAAATAAGATTTTTCAATTTCTGGGAAAATCTTCAGCAATCTTATTTAGATCTTTATTTTTATTATTTCAATTCCTAAGAATGTAAGGCCAAAATATAGAAATCAAGAACAAAGGTTTTAAAAAGATCAGGAAGGTCTGTACTGTTTTCATCTTTGTTATCTATGTAGGAACTTTTATAGAATTTTAAATCAGAGTTTTCTTTGAAGAAACCCAAAGATTCAATAGTATCCTGTGATGTTTTGCAATCGTTATTTTAATTCTCAGCAAGATGGAACTTCTTTAATTTATTCAGCCTTTCTGACATGGTAATCTGAATAGTATTATCCATAATAATGGGATTTTACTTTCTTAATTTATCTTCCAAGACTTACTCTACCCTTATTCTGTCTCCAAAGCTTTTACCATGGTGATTATCTCCTGCAATAGTAAAGCCACAAGATTCATGAGGATAGAGACTTTTTTGTGCGTGATTTTAGCTGCTTATATTTTATCAGCCTTTTTGGTGATTTGTATTATAATAACCCTAATACATTACCCAGAATCTCCCCCTCTAATTCTGTTTGTCAAAATGTGAATCGTGATCCATGTATGCAACCTTTTCCTATGTAGAAAGATTATTTAAAATAGAACAGGTAAAAGTAAAAAGTAATTCAGTAGGATTTTAACCATCAGTATTTTTAAGTTAGCAAAATTTAATTCTAAAAAGAAAGCAGCATGTTATTTTTCAACTGAAGCCTTAGTGAATGCCCGATATCTAACATGCTTTTACTTAATAATGTCACCTATTTTGGGGGAAAACAGCTAACACATCATAACTGATTTGCTACTGTAATATAGTAAAACTGCATCATGAAATGGATTTATATATCAAATATTAAACAAAATAAGAAAAAATAAGTTGAATTTCATCTTTATAACCCAAATATTTCAAAATCAATCCTTCATAGCTAGAATATCACATGAATATGTAATTTTCATGACAAATTACACATTTCTTCAGTATTTCCTAAAGACATTACATTATTTAAATTTTATTTTTTGTTTTCATTCCAATGGACTATATATATATAATCATATATTCTCTAATTATAAATATTTATGTACATATACATATATGGAAAAAAATAATATTAGTTTTGCTGTGAAAAGACTCAGCTTGTGTTATTTTGAATTCATAGCCTACACTATCTGCATTGCAAGTTGCTACCTAGTTCCATATTAAAAAAAAAAAATTACCAATTTTTTTTAAATAAAGAAAAACATTGTTGGGCTCCAATTATATGCCAGAAACTATACTAGACACTGGACAAAATTCAGCATAATACATATCACATTTCTCTAAAGTTTTTTATCATATGCAGGAAAACGAAATATTAAACAGATAAATACCATGAATCTGACTGGATTAAGAAGTTCATTTACATTTGACTTAGAAAATGCATATTTTAATTAAAAATAGAGAAACTTTAAAACTAATAAGTGGAAAAATATATAGAAGGCAAAGAAATTTAAAAATTAATAAATATGATCCAGCAATATTAATGCCAGATCATATAGATATTTAGAAAAAAATTAAATAATTTAGCAAATATTTATTGAACACTTAGGATGGGCAGACCATTATACAAGACAGGCAAAATGAGATATATATATATATATATATATATATATATATATATATATATATATATACTGTGTGTGGTAAATGACAATGAGAACTAGGGGGAAACAGATCAGAGAAAGAAGAGGATAAAAAAAAAAAGAAAAGGAAGAGGGAGACAGCAATTCTATGGTTCTGGTAGACTTGAAATTTTTTTTTTTTAATTTTTATTTATTTATGATAGTCACAGAGAGAGAGAGAGAGAGAGAGAGGCAGAGACACAGGCAGAGGGAGAAGCAGGCTCCATGCACCGGGAGCCCAACGTGGGATTCGATCCCGGGTCTCCAGGATTGCGCCCTGGGCCAAAGGCAGGCGCTAAACCGCTGCACCACCCAGGGATCCCTAGACTTGAAATTTTTAATGTGGTAGCTAGGTAGACCTGACTGAAAAGGTGATATTTAAGAAAAGTTACAGAGGAGGTTGAAGTTGAAGGAGTGAAGAAGACAGTATTAATAACTATAAAGAGGGATGGTACTTAAAGAACCAAATCACAAAAAGCCCTAACATTCGTAGACAGTGTTCATGTAATCTGCAAAATGGCTCATCCTTCCCAGTTTTCAGGTAGTGGTGTGTTCTGAATGGGATTTAGTTACCTTCCCACTCATACAGTGGGTTCTTATTCATCTAAATATTATGTTTCAGAGCTATAGTCATGTCACAATATGTAGATTTAGCTTATATCTTATCTGTTACCCTTGTGATGGTCACCCACCTTACCTCCAGCTTTTGCTACAACAAATAACATTAATATGAATATCTTCTTACAAATCTCCTTTCATAGTCACTCAAAAGTTTCTCAAGACTATGGAGCATGTGCATATTAAATGTAGTAAGTGTTGTTTGATTCTGCTTCAAAGACGCTTTCCTAATTAACATCCCACTGACTAAAAAAAATTAAAAATTAAAAAAATAAAATAAAAAAATCCCACTGGCTGCATAGGAGGAAGAATGCCTTCATATCACATAACTTTCTAGTTTAAAGAAATTAGTAAGTGTTATTAACCTTTCCTTATTAGGGATTAATGATCCTTAATAAGGATCCTTAATTATGATCTCTCTTCATTTGATCTATATTTGGAAAACAAAGAATTTTTCCAGTTTGCTTTGGTTTATATTTTTGTTTTCTTATTGTGTTCCTTTCCAGGAATATTTTTAAAGTAAATTTGCAAACTGATTATGAAAGTCCAGAAGTTTCCAGACATATATATCTTTTTGTTACTTCTGATCATGCCAGAGATAATTAAGTATAATTAAAAAAAAAAAACTGCAGTAAGTTGTAATTGCCATAATATATAATCAATTAGGAATGATCATTTACTATGGTTGGGTAAAGATCACATGGGCAGTGAGCTGGGTCAGAACCAGCTCACTAGTGCATCTGGATCCATCTTTTTCTTTTCCTTCGTAAGGGATATGTTCAAATGTAAGACACAGTGATGCTGAATTGGGAATATATTGAAATAGATTTGAATATAAATCCGAAAGTTAACCACTCAGAAATTGATTTTGATACCTGAATCATTATTACTTGGAAAACACCTTTCAATTGATGGCGATATCATGTTCTAAGTATCTTACATTGAAACTTTTCATACTGCTGGGGTTGCTGTTATTGATAAAGTATCCGCTTTCTGTGTATAATGAGCACATGACCTGATTGCTCGGATGCCCACTCAACTCCAGAATCTTTGTTACATCTGTCAGTTTCATTTCATCACTAAATTTTGAAGAAACGATGCCTCTTCCCTGCTATTGTGCATTTCTTGCTAAAAATATGTGAGAGAATTAGAGTATCTAAAATTGATGTTTGCCTCTGGCATCACAATTTACTATTCACAAGTTACTATCAACCTCTGGGAAATACTGTTTCTGTTCCAATAGTGTTCTAACTAGAGCACCTCTTGGGATGGTTTGGGATTTTGTAAATTTGAACAACAAGTCATCATTTTAGGCAGCTTTCTGATTCAAACATTTAATTGATTTGCTTTTATGACCTTTGTTTGACTTTCTACTCTGGAAACAATTGTAATCCCTAGCCTATCAAAGTGAGTTTGTAATGACGCATAACATTTTCCAGTGGGTAACATATGATTAAACTGACAGACTAAAGTAAAATCCACTTACAACATCCAGGGTTGTTATTTATCCTTGCTTTAAATGTTTATCATTTAGCAAATAGGCATAAATTCAATATTTTTAATGTAAAACCCTTACTTATAGTTTAAATCTCAAAGAAAATTTTATAAAGAGATTCCTCGGTGGTTGTAAATGCTGATGCTAAGGCAGAAAAGAAAGATTGAGATGACAAAGAGTTGTTTTGTGGTTTCTTATTTCGACTTGATTCTTAATGTTTAATCTTTTATGTCTGTCTTATTTATTTATTCAGCAAATATTTATTGAACACCGAATATGTGCCAGAAATCAACATAGGCATTTAAGATACTTTAATAAAGAAAACTGATAATGAATTACATTAGCTTAGTGAATGTCTTAGTGAAGAATTTTAACTTTAGAGCAGCTGTTCCCCTCACCTCTGGAATTGGAAGAGTAGATATCTCTTGCTTTTAGAGAAGCTACTAAGATTAAATGATGTCATCGTTGTTAAAAGAGGGTTCTTTACTCATGCGTAGATCAGTATGCAGAATCTGAACTGTATAAATCTATGGAATGATTTATACTATCATCGTGTAAGGTGAGGGGAGTTGGTGATATATCTTTAACTTGTTTATTTCAGCATTGGCACATTATCTTAATCAACTAGCAAAATAGTATCCATCACGGCCATAGTACATGAATCTGGTCATGAGAAATTCATGTGGAGTGGCGTGGATATTTAGCCCGCCAACAATCAGCCTTTTGCTATGTGAGTAGTAGACCATTTGTAAATGATATGGTATTGGAAGTCAGTGAAGTAAATGTTATGAATGATGGGTATGAGTCCAAGGTTCCTGAAGTGGCAAACATTTTGTAGGACTCCGAGAGATAACAGAAATTAAAAGAAATGATTTTATTTACATAAGCACATTACATGTAACTATCAGTTGGTGAGTATTTCTAGATCACATGAAATTCACATTATGTGCAGGCAATGGTTATCCGTACCTTGTAGATGTCACCTCTCTTAATCCACATTGTAGCTGACTTTTTTGATGTAATATTCAATTTTAAATTCCCTAACAGAAAGTCGACTGGTATTATTTACACTAAGAATAAATCAGCTTAATATTATATTGCATTTTTTGAGAAACAAAAATGTTAAATAGAGTTAGCATTTACTGCCGTCCAAAGCAAATTAAAAAAAAAAAAAAGATAAATAACACCTACCTATAATTTTCCTCCACCTTTCTGGGGGTTACTCTTTAATCACATGCTATTGCACTATAGAAAGATCTCTAATATTATTTCAGGGGTTGATATACCTTGGAGCATACTGGGGTAGTTATTTGGTAAAATTAATCAGAGATTAATTTCTTTGGATAGACTTCGTCTGAGTTATCTTCTGCAATGACAATATACTAATCTGTAATGTCACAGAGAATTAAGACTATGGAGAGTGCCCAATATCGGGGTTAAAGAGGTGTCAGTTTGAATTACAGCTCTCCTAACTACTCTATAACCTTTACCATGACACTTCTGTGAATTTTAAAGACATCATCTTCAAAGTGAAGGGACTAAGGTAATCTCCATAGTCTTGTTTTGTCCTGAAGCTTAATGCCTATGAGATGCTGTTGCAGGAATAGAGCACTTTGAAGACTCTGTGCGCTCTGGTGAATGACCACCTCAAGATGTGAACAGAGAGTAGATGTAGTAGAATAAAAGATAATCTAAACATACATAACAATTGCAACCTTGAAATAGCTCAATTCAGATATTCTAAGTAAACAAAATTGTGAACATTGCCTTGAATTCCTTATTCCTTTTCAATACGGAACTTCTGTATTTATTTGACCATAATTTCCATATCTTTACAAGCTTTACATGCACAAAGGCAGAAACAACTTTACTTGTTTGAAACAGCATTTTCTGCTTTATTCAAACAAAGTCCATGATCCCTCATCCCAAGTTTACACTTCTCAATAGCGAAATTCACCACACTCGTTTTTTCTATTTTACATAACCAGCAAAACTTCCAAAGTAGATAAATCCACCGGTTATATAGTACAGCCAGAACAAAAGTAACCGTGCTCCATCGGAAAAAGTCACACAAAAGTACACATAGGTTTTTTTTTTTTTTTTTTTGTGCCCATAGGTTCTAATTTATATTTATGATTATGTAAATCATAACTTACATTTATGATTTATGATTAGCAAGCACAAGTGCAATCTCCACCTGGCCCACCAAGTGTTCTATTTTTGCTCTGATCTATTTGCTGCATCACAATTCACAAGTGTTTCAGACTTTTACAATACCTTTTAAAAATCCTGACTTCTTCAGTACCCTGGTTTATTTAAGTACCTCATATTTTCCAATGTGTGACTTGAGTTCCATTCTTCCCTTTCTCATTCAGGCTTTCTTACCTATTCAATCTCTCTCAATTGGATCCCTTCCTTGCAAAGGATCTGTTTGTTCCACATTCCCCTCAATTACTGCCTTATTTCTTCCTCCATTCACAGCTAAACTTCATGAAACCTGTTATTTATTCTCTGTTACCTTGCTCCTCTCTCAGGTAGCAGACCAAACTCCCTGAACTTGCTCCATCTATATGAAGAACTCTCTCTAATTTGATGATTTTTCAATCATCAACTTGTTGACTTCTTACTAGTATTGCTGCTAACTCTTTGCTTCTAGAAAGACCTATATTTTGCATTCCATAACCAGTATTGCCTGTTTTTCCCTGTGCTGTTTCTCTGGCTAAAGCTCCCTAAGGCTCAATGTTCAGGCTCTCTCCTCTTCTCACACTGGACTCTTAAAGTAATCCCATTCACTGTTGGCCTCGAATATTATTCATGTTACAATTTATGGCAAACAAAATTTATCTTCTGTTCTACCTATGTCTCATCTGTACATGCATGTTTCGAAGGCATATTGGTATTCTCCACAAACTTAACTTACGGACTTGCACATAGAACAGGATCACCATTTTTTACATGGCCCCAACATGTATTCCAAGACACACAAACCAGGAAGCTGTGAAATAGTTAATCTCTTCCTGACTCAGTTTTAAGGATACAGTGTTTCTTATCTATATCTCTCTAGAATTTACCTATTTTTATCCACCCAACTGTAGATCAAACTATGACCGTCTCTCACCTGGACTACCTCAATGGCCTTGCATGAACCACTTTCCAATTAATTTTTTTAGCTTGCAGCCAGGAGAATTTCTGAAACAAAACATTATCATTTTATCTCCTGTTTAAATATTTCAATGGTGCCCAGGGCGTGATCCTTGGGTGCCAGGATCGAGTCCCACATCGGGCTCCCTGCATGGAGCCTGCTTCTCCCTCCACCTATGTCTCTGCTTCTTTCTCTGTGTCTCTCATGAATAAATAAATAAAATCTTTTTTAATTTTTTTTAAATTAAAAAAATAAATATTTCAATGTCTTCCATTATATTTATAATAAATATATTTACACATACACACATGCAGAAGACTTTATTTTCTGATTCTCTGGATGCACCTCAAATGGTACTGCCACCTGCTTTCTGTTTCTCAGTACCAGTGGACTTGCTTCAGTTCCTCAAATTTGCTATGCTCTGTCTAATACTCTAATATGCTAACACATCTAATCTGCCTTTGCATATATTATTGCCTCTGTCTGGAGCACTAATCATCCTCCTTCCAGACACACTTATAGTTTTGCTAGATTATACATTATTTTTCACAACTGTGCTCAGCAGACTTCCTCCGGGTCATGCTCCCCACCTCTCAGACTAAATAAGATAATTCATGATATGCCTTGAGACTGTCCACTTTTGTTCAACTAAAATCAAACCTAAAATCTATTTTATTATTGAGTAAAGAGCTCAATGATAAAAAATATTAAATTTGGGAGGCACTAAAATATGATTATCATATAATATGCATGACCAGGTGATATAGACTAAGTATTTGTGTACTCTCAAAATTCGTATGTTGAAGTCCTAATCCCCTAATGTGACAGTGTTAGGAGGTGATGGCCTTGGTAGAAAATAAGTCATGAGGGGAGAGCCCTCATCAGTGGCATTAGAATCCTTATAAAAAGAGAATCAGGGGTGCCTGGGTGGCTGTCAGGGAAGCAGCTGCCTTCGGCTCAGGTCATGATCCCAGGGTCTTGGGATCGGTCCCCCATCTGGGTCTCTGCTTGGTGAGGAGACTGTTTCTCCCCTCTCCCTCTGCCTACCCCCTTTCTCTCTCTTTTATGAATAAACACATAAAATCTTTTTAAAAAAGAGAGAGAGAATCAACAGAGAGAATTTCTTTCTCTCCATCCTGTAGAGGATGCAGAGAAAAGACAAACATCTGCAAAGCAAGCATTATGCCCTTGCTGGACACTAGATCTGTTTGCATCTTGATCTTGTGTTTCCAGCCACCAGAACTATGAGAAATAAATATTTTGTTTGCTTGTTTAAGCCACCCAGTCTATGGCACTCTGTTGTAGCCATCCAAACTGACTAAGACACCAGGTAAATTTAGCAATAACCATATAAGAAAAAAAATCTGAGTATACCTAGAGAGTCCTGAAACTTCTGAGCCAATGTGTCTGATGCTGAGTTATTATTGCCTCTTACAGAAGCACACAGTCTGATATGCACCCAAATTTCCCTGATGGAAGAAAACTTCAAGTACTAGAGCATAACTTATGTCTGTATTTTTATTTTGTCAGCCCACCACTTCTCCATGAATGAAGGCATTTCCATTTTATCTACATCTTTTCCACTCCCCACCTACAGATCCTCCAATGCTTACTAATATATCAACCTGTTCATGAAAATGCTTTTATCCATTTATTTTAATGAGAGTTTACTCCCACTCTTCCATTTCTTCCATTTTACTTACATCTCAGACTTAAGTTATCTACCCACCTCTCATTTCCCACATTGGCCTTTAATATACTTCCCCTTGCCAAGGTATCTGCCAATTAACACTACACTTTCAGTGTAATCCTGAATTTTCCTTTCTAATTAAAGGACTTTGGAGAACATTGCTACATTATATATATATATTTCTGGGTCTTGACTTCTTGCAGAACTAAAAACCTCCAATGTCATGACATTCCTATTCTCAAAATGTGGACATACAGCAGAATATCATCTTTACCTTTTAGGATTTAGGGGCACACATTGTAAAACATACAAAAAATAATTGTGGGGGCAGCCCAGGTGGCTCAGTGGCTTAGCGCCACCTTCAGCCCAGGGCCTGATCCTGGGGACCGGGGATCGAGTCCCAAGTCAGGCTCCCTGCATGGAGCCTGCTTCTCCCTCTGCCTGTGTCTCTGCCTCTCTCTCTCTCTGTGTCTTTCATGAATAAATAAATAAAATCTTTAAAAAATAATAATTGTGAAATGTAAATACAGGTTTATCTCAATGCTAATAAGGTTTCCTGTTGTCAATGCAAAAATTTTCCGCTCCTCATCTTTGGAAACTCTATGGTATCATAAGCACTCATCCATTTAATTACAAAAGATTTTGCTGTAATTTGTTTCTTTTTAAGATTTTATTTCTTTATTTATTCATGAGAAAGAGAAGAGAGAGAGAACCATCAGGGGAGGAGCAGAGGGAGAGGGACAAGTAGACTCTTTGCTGAACCTGAATCCCATGACTGATATCATGACTCGAGCAGAAGTGAAAAGTCAGATTCTTAACTGCTTGAGCCACCCAGGTGCCCCTAGAAGATCCTGGTTTTAAATAAAACTACTCAATGCCGAGAAAAGAATGGAATTTTTGCTGCTCCAAGATTTGTATAAAGAGTACAAAATGACTCTGTGCTGCTTGCTCAATTGAAAGATAATTTTGAAATTAACTCCTGGTAGTTCACACTATTATACTTTGAAATTTTTAAATTAGACTACAGTGAAATGTCAAACTATTGTTTATGGAATGGCACAGTCATTATAACTGACACAAACCAACAACGTTCCTGACAAACCAAAAGAGAATGTAGCAGTTGAGTTAAATAACATACAAACTCTTTTCCTCAAAAAAGATAAATTCTTTAAAATGTGAGAATGAGATTTTGATAGTCCCCAATGCTATTTCATTTAAAAATTATTTTCCTTTTATTTCATTGCTAGCGTTTTAATCACCTTGCCACTTTTTTCTTTATACTTCTAAGTGGATTTCTTAGACATGTAAACATGTTCTGAAAAGCACAGAAATTAAAGGATATTGGTTTGTGTGTGTGTGTGTGTATGTGTGTGTTTTGAATAAGCTTACATTTGTAATCAGGGCCCGCACCAAAAATCTTAGTTCCATCTTCTTTACATTTTCCTAGTTCATCTATTTATCCTATTTTTACCTCTATCATCTCCAATTTTGGAATTTCTAATTTAACTCTTTGATTCACTAATTCAAGCACACACATACACAGAATAACATAACACATAAGTAAAGGAATGGAGACATTCTTTCAAAGACTAAAAGAGGAATGGCTGCAGAGATAAGGATTCGGAACAGAACAATACACCAGAGATCTATAGGTACGCCAATTCAAGCTCTACATTTCTCTTACTTTCATTTACTGGATATATTTTTCTGTTAGCTATTTTGGCAATTTGCTGTGCACTGTGTTTAGTAATACTAATAAAAACAAATTAAAAAAAAAAAAACACACATCTTTTCAGGGGCATGTAAATGGCTTAGTCAGTTAAACATCTGACTGGTTCAGGTCATGATCTGAGGGTCCTGGGATGGAACTCTATGCTCAGCTGGGAGTCTGCTTGGGGATTCTCTCTCCATCTCCTTCACCGACTCCCCCTGCTTTCACTCTTTCTTTCTCTCAAATAAATAAATAAATCATAGAAAAAACACCCTTTTGGGGGTGGGGCTTTTGCAAGTGCACAATTAATGCTATTTAGATATAAAAATCTGAGTATTGGGATCCCTGGGTGGCTCAGCAGTTTAGCGCCTGCCTTTGGCCCAAGGTGTGAACCTGGAGTCTTGGGATCGAGTCCCACGTCGGGCTCCCTGCATGGAAGCTGCTTCTCCCTCTGCCTGTGTCTCTGCCTCTCTCTCTCTCTTTCTCTCTCATGAATAAATAAATGAAACCTTTAAAAATTTAAATAAATAAATAAATAAATAAATAAATAAATAAATAAATATCTAAGTATTTATATTTTTGATATGGGTCAAAAAGATAGAGAAATATATTCCCTTCTGGAAATTATAGAGATTAAGGGATATTTCAACAAGTTAGCTATAGATATTCCTCAATCACTGATGATCTCTGAGAAACAGGTTATTAATTGGATGTTTATTTATATAGAACATCCTCTTTCACTATTATTTGTCCAAAACTAACTGGAAAAACAACTCTTAAGAATTGTTCGTGTTCAGTTAATTATGGGAGGTGGGGGGCAAAACCAGCAGCATATTAATATGCATAGGAAGGAAAACTCTCACATCCAAGGTAAGTGACAAAGTTTAGAAATTTCAGCAAAATGATTTTCTCTTACTCTGCTTCTTTTTAAACATATTCAAAAACACATGGTCTAGAATCTTGTAAGAAGTCTTATCCAGGGGCGCCTAGATGGCTCAGTCGGTTAAGCATCTACCCTCAGCTCAGGTTCATGAACCCGAGGTCCTGGGATCACGATCCAAGTCAGGCTCCCTGCTCAGCGCAGGGTCTGATTCTCCCTCTCCCTCTACTCATACTCTCTGTCTCTCTCACTCTATTTCTCTCTTTCAAATAAACAAATAAACAAATATATATATTTTAAGTCTTGTCCATTGTTTTCCTTATAGCATTAAGATCCTTTAGTGTGAAGTTGTTTTGTTTCCCAGTAAAAACAGGAGCGCAATGTCACAAGTGGGGAACATAAACAAACAAACAAACAACATGATTGAAAGGAAAGAGAAATCCTACAAGGTGTAATCCTTTATTTTCCTAGGCAACATTTCTTAAGAGAATCCACTAAGACACATCACGTGCAACAATTCATTGCAAAAGGAAAAATGAAAGACTCTAAACTAGGAAATCAGACCTATTCTCATACCATCAAAGAGAAATTTGAATCATTCCACTTGGGAAACTCTACTTCATATTTTACAAGTCATTTAACTCCAGAAGTCTCATCAGCTAAGTTTTCCTTTTGTATCATAAATGGCCTGGGACGCAAGGAAGCATTTCCCCCTCACCCTCTAATATACACCATTTTAATATATATCAGATTTTTTTCTTTTTTGCCTTCTCACAGGTCTCTAAGGAATAAAATATCACAAATGATCCACACAAAATCATGGCTATGACCCAGTAATTTTGAGACACAAAACCAACATTGCCCATCAGCATCTGTGAGATAACAAGTTAAAATTGATCAAATCCTTCAATAATAATGAGCTCGACTCTGCTTTCTTGCAGTTCAAGAACTAAGCTCTTCTGGGATTTGGGCAAGCAAGTCAGTATCAGTGGGGGAGGACAGGGCCTGACTGTAGAGCTGCTGGCTCCTTTCAGTTCTCACGTTACTCTTCATGTTCTTTATCCTCTCACGGAACCACAAGCATATATGTACCTTAGACAAATGCCATGCTTTCTGAAAAGTAAGGATGGCTTTAGAAGTGAAAATAGAATCCTGAATTTTCTTTGTCATTCGAGTAAAATACCAACCTAAGATAGAGATTTTTTTTTAAGAATTTTTAAAAAGAAAATGAAAGACATGGGAAGTAGGTCCCCGTATAGGCAAAATGCCATTTCTGTTTAAGACACTGAGGCTCTTGTCTCTTAGCATTTTGTTCTTACCGAGTTACTTAGAAATTAAAAGCACAATAACATAGTAGATGGTTGCTAATGTATTATTCTTCCATAATTTTCTAAAACTGATTAACAGGAGAAAAGTAAAAGGTTAATTTTCTAATTACATACTCCCCTGAGATAAATTATGCACGTTATCACATTCATTGACATGCTGTAATGGGTACTTTATGGAAAAGTGATTTTCTCTGAAGCTTTGAACAATCAACAGTGTATTTTTAGGAATCAAGTAGGCAGCAGGCAAACCAGGGAAAAGACATGCCTCTACCAAAATATGTGTTTATGAGCAGCTTTTGTCTTCGAAGCCAGCTGTGGTGTTTCCAAATCACTCAGTCTAACCATAATTAACGAGGCAAGAATAAGCTGTGGAGTCAGCCCTGGGTTTGACTCCTGGCTCCGAATAACTAGGTACGTGATCTAAGCATATTCTTACATTATCCATACATTTATTTCTTCATTGACATATGAAAATAATTAATGTGAGGATGTAATTCCATGCAGAAATGTGGTGATACATGTATAGCAACTAATGTAGCATCTGCCACATATTAGACTCTCAATGCATGATAACTGTGGTAATGAGTCATGAGAGAAATTGAAATTAGGGAGTGAAATATATGCATTAAGAATATACTAAGGTAGAAGTGTATGTAAACAGAATTTTCTCAAAACACATCTCCATTTAGTTCATCCTTTGTGAGGAAAGGAATATAATTCTTGGGAGATAGAGGTAAATGGTTTCTTATATTTTTATTTCTAAGCTGATAGTATTTCTATGAAAAATAGAAGAATTAGGGAAGAGAGAGCAATTGTATCTTTAGCCTAGTTAGTATATGAAACTAAGTCTCCTGAGTCTCTTTAGAATCCATCCTCTGGACCTTACATTCAACCTTACCAGGGACCAGTCAAGTTTGAAAGAATATAAAAGAGGACAAAATGGAAAAGGATATTGTAGACTTGCTCAAGAAGTTTAGTGAAAGGGAAGACAGCTCAAGGACAAGGATATCACAGTGACTTATATCTGTTTTTACATCCCTGCCTCTAGCACAAAAGACCCAAGCTAACATATATTTTAAATATAATTAACACCTTCACTCTACTATCATCATTAACATAAATGTGGTTTTGTACTTTTATTCTAGAAATATCAGTGAAAAAATGAAATACCAGGATAAGAAAGAGATGTTTGTCCATTTTAAGAGGCATTTTTTTTTTTTCCTAACAATTTCAAGGAAAACGTGTTGTAGTCTCTGGCATCCCTTGCACTTATTCACTAAGTAACCTTCTTTTTAATAGAAATAATGTGGGTAATGAAAAGAGTATGGAATTTAGAATAGAACCTAGGTTCAGTCTTACTTTTTCTGTAACTTGGAACAAATTACTTACCCTCTCTAATTCACGGTTTTGTTACTCATGAAATGGAGAAAATGACACCAATATGGGGGGTCATTAGGAGGATTAAATATAAGCACAAGCAAAGTGAAATGCCTAACCAACTGAAATGACTAAGTTAATAGGTTTTGAGTAAATAAACAAAGTAATTTTTAAAAATCATCTATGCATTTTGTTGGTGAGTAAGAGTTTCCTGCCCTAGGGTGATGTGTATGGCCAAACACACAGCACTTGACTGCACTGATAACAAACCATTTGATAAGAAGGGTTGTTTGGCTGTGGCACCTTATCTGTGGGAACAGGATGAAGAGATCTTAAATTTAGGCAATTAGAGGCCCTTCTAATTTCCCCAATATTAGGGTAACATGTAACACTGAGTTTTAGTTTTGACATCAGAGTGAAAAGACCAATCTTCTCTGATCAGTTTTATGCAATATTTTACTTACAAGAGAAAAAAAACAAAACAAACAAACAGGATATTTATAGTTTTTAGAATGACCAATGAGCCCATAGATAGTATTGTAATCTGATGACAATTTCATACAGGAGAGAAGAAGGAGGAAGGGGAGGAGGAGAATAAGTACTTGAGCCAAAGACTTCTTGGAGTCAATTTTGGGAAGTTACACCAAGTATGGATAATGGCTCTACTGATGTGGTCTTTGAATTAACATTACAAATTTAGGGAGGAAAAGGTAGGATAAAAAGAGGATAAGTGGCAAGGTTTGTACAACTTAATTATTGGCTGGTTAAATTAAAACTAAAGCAGAAAAAAGTTCATTTTTCTCTAATTCTTAAAAAACAGTAATAAATGTCTTTTGACATAGAGCTGAGACTAACAGAACAATGAAACAGGATTTGCTGAGGTTCAACTGACTCAATTTCATCCATCTATCATGTACCTCAGTCTTCTGTCTTAACCTCAACCCAACCCTTATAACCGAAAACGTCTTAATTACCTCATTTCTTCAATGGCATAATTGGCAATTTCATCAAAATCGTACTTTCCCTAGTTCAGTTCATACTGAATTTCTAAACTTATCCTTTGCCTAATATTTTTCATATTACAGATACTAAAAGGAATTCTTAGATCAAACTTCCTAATTTGACAATCCTTAACTCTAACGTCTCTCATCGTTTATCAAGTGGCGGCAAATATTTTCATTCTGTCCTGGTTTCAGAGTATAAGAGAGGAACAACAGTGCCCAATTTTAGGCTTTTGAGCTCTTAAGTAGACTTTTTAAAGTGTATAGGAATAAAAAGTATCTTAAAAATCACACTTAAACAAAAATTCTAAGAGCTAGGAACTTGGAAGATAAATGGTTGTGTGTGTGTGTGTGTGTGTGTGTGTGTGTGTGTGTGTTTTCTTCTGAATTCTGAATGGTTTGACTTGGGAAGACCAGGTGCCAAAGCCTACAGAAATGCAAAATAAAGTGTATCAATTAAGAAAAGGAAAATGATTGGGCACCTGGGTGATTCAGTTGGTTAAGCATCTGTCTTCTGCTCAGGTCATGATCCCAGGGACATGGGATAAAGCTGGGCAGCATAAGCTGATGAGCAGGGATCCTGCTTCTCCTTCTCCCTCTTCCCCCTCCCCCACTTTTGTGCTTGCTTCCTCTCAAATAAGTAAAATCTTTAATAAGAAAAGGAAAGGAAAATGAGAAAACAAATCTAAAGTTCCATAGCTAATTCCAACTCAAAGGAATTTAAAATTCTACCTGCTGGAGTACAGATGTGATTAAATTAGAAACTGTCTGGCTTCCTGAAAATGAGCTTTATGTCCTCATGATCTCTACTTCCCATCTCTACTCCAGCCTTGGGGCTAGTCTGAATGATGTTCATATTTTGGTATAAAGAACAGATGCATCTGAAGAGCAGAGGATGCTTAGACCACGAACATGAGCAGATAATGACATTGCACAGTGTGAAAAGCCTTCTACCTTACATCTCAACAGAGGCCAGGATGGCCAAAGGACAGTAGGCAATGTGGGGTGTGGCGCCCCTGTACCCAGACAACACAAGCCTCCCCTTCCCTGATTTCAATGTATAAAAAAATAAGAGATGGAGTAGAAGGAGAACACTGAATTAACTTAATTCAACTCAAAAATCAAACTTTTAAACTCAGTAATGATATAATGTATGTGAATTTGCAGGCTTAGCTCCCTTTCACTGAATGAAAATGGAAGCTTAGTTTTATTAGCTTCCTTAAAGCGGTTATTTTTATATATCTTATTAATGACTATTAATTGTAACTTCTCTATATGGATAATGCCATTAAAAATAATGTATTTTATTTTAAAGTTTTAAAAACAAAATAAAAAGACACTCAACACCTGATATATTCAGGTGGCCTTAAATATGGCCTTATAACCCTGTATTGGATGCTTTCTCTTCAGCTAGTCCATCATTGTCTGAATAATCAATACTAGGCAAAGCATAAAAAAATACAGATTTCAAACTGATAAGAGATATTTATGAGCTTAAAGAAATAAGGATAAAGATCATTCCTTTATGCAAGAAGCAAGCATATAATATGGAAACTATAGTATCACACCACACTAAAATAGTAGGAGAGAAAATGGCATATCTAATAAACCTGTGCCAGGGCCATCTCCAAGGCATGGTGAATGGGAACTTAGCAAGGTAGCAATCAGAGAAGTGATGTCATCAGCTTAAGTTAAAATATCCAAAGAGACACCAAATAGGTGGTGGGGCTACTCCTACTTCATGCCTACAGAATTGTTTACTACTTTCTCCATTTGGAATACATATTTGGTTTTTAGGTTGTCTTAAAAATATCTTAGACTTTCATAATTATAAGAAACTTTTGGAGCTGTTCAGTCCAATTTCACAACAATGCACTAATCTTTTATAGTTTGTTAGCAAATAGGCAACTTCTTCATAAATCCTCCCAGCAATGGAACAGGCATTGCTTTGTTGGTCGTCAGCTCACGACACCACAGGCTAGTGGTTTCTCAGGGTCTTCTTATGAATGAAATCTGCCTAGCAAACATCCAAAGCTCTTCTCAAAACAATATGTAATAACAGAAAATAATACTATATAATGATACTATATAATGGAGCTATTTCAATATGTCGGGCACATTTGAGTGCTTTGTTGATACCCTCTTATTTGATTTTCACAATGAGACCACAGATAAGTATTATTATTTTATCCTTTTATAGACAAGAAAACTGGGGTAGAATGATATTTAACAAATTGTCAAAGCTAGTAAGTGGCAGAGCCAAGATTTAAATCCACTCAGTCTAACTCTTGAGCATAGTTTCTTAATCCCTAATTCCTATAATCTCCCCAGTGCAACATATATGTCTTGATTATTGTTAATTAAAAGTTATATTGTTATATATAGCAGATTCCAATAGAAAACTAGTCATATATAATTTGATTGATCACATTAAGTCACCATGACATTTTTCATGATAAATACTGTTGAAGATTCACTGGAAATCATTGTAAAATAACTGATTCCAATTTCCCTATCGTTATATTAAAATCTGAGACCCAGGGTAAAAAATGGTGACCATCCATATTCACATTGTTTAGTAGTGACCACATTAGATCCAAGGCCTCATCTCTTGGTTTTCACTACAGTGAATCTTCCGCCAACGGATACCATTACCTGCTAAGATATCAGGGTTTAATCAGATGTGCCTCCATAGACATTAAAATCCAATTAGGAAAGACAACATACACACAAAGAATTTCAGTAAATTGCTATGTGTAACAAGTCTCTTCAGAGTGACACATAGAAGGGATGAAGAGAGTTGTCAACTTTGAGTTGATATTATCCAAAAAAGCATCCATAGTTCACATGATACGTTATCAATCTGCTTGTACTCTCTCAATGTGCCCTAGCTAAATCAGTTGCAAAATAATTGCAATCTTTCTTTAAGATGGCCATCTATTGATTATATTGGACAGATACACCATTACTGATGTTGCCGTAGTGACTTTTTCACCACTGTGTTTTATTTTAAGATCATGTCCATCTTCACATATGTTCTTTTCTTTTCTTTCTTTCTTTCTTTTTTTTTTTTTTTTTAGATTTTATTTATTTATTCATGAGAGACATAGAGAGAGAGAGAGGCAGAGACACAGGCAGAGGGAAAGCAGGCTCTATGCAGGGAGCCCAACGTGGGACTCGATCCTGGTCTCCAGGATCATGCCCTGGGCTGAAGGCGGCACCAAACAGCTGAGCCACCCAGGCTGCCCCCACATGTTCTTTTCTTAAATTCACTTACAAGTAGTGCTCACTTCGAGGTGTGTTCTTAGAGACTGGATCTTAAAGTGGATCTATCAGGCAAATCCAAGTGTATAGACTTAGAGTTTTTTTTTTTTTTCTTTTTTCTTTTTTTTGAAATCACATTCACATAACTTTTATTAGAGTATTATTATAATTGTTTTATTTTTAAATTTACTTTAATTTTAATTCAATTTGCCAACATATAGTATAACACCCAGTGTTCACCTCATCACGTGCCCTCCTTAATGCCTGTTGTCCAGCACTCCACCCACCTCCCCTTCTGCAACCCTTTGTTTTTTTCCCTGAGTTAGGAGTCTCTCATGGTTTATCTTCCTCTCTAATTTTTCCTCATTCAGTTCCCCTCCTTCCCTTATGGTCCCTTTCACTCTTTCTTCTATTCCACATATGAGTGAAACCATAGGATAATTGTCTTCTCTGATGGACTTATTTCACTCATCATAATACTCTCCAGTTCCACCCAAGTCGATGTAAGTGGTAGTATTCATCCTTTCTGACGGTTGAGTAATATCCCATTGTATATATAGACTACATCTTCTTTATCCATTCATCTGTGGAAGGACATTGTGGCTCCTTCCACACTTTGGCTATTGTGGACATTGCTGCTGTACATTTCAGGATGCAGGTGTCCTGTCATTTCACTACATTAGCATCTTTGGAAAAATATCTACTGGTATAATTGCTGGGTCGTAGGGTAGCTTTAGTTTTAACTTCTTGAGGACCCTCCACACTGTTTTCTAGAGTGGCTGCACCAGCTTGCATTCCCATCCACAGTGTAAGAGGGCTCTACTTTCTCCACATCCTTGCCAATATTTGTTGTTTCCTGTCTTATTAATTTAGCCATTCTCACTGGTATGAGGTGGGATCTCATTGTAGTTCTGATTTGTATTTCCCTGATGCCAAGTGATATGGAAGATTTTTTCATGTGTCTGTTGTTCATGTGTATGTCTTCTCGGGAGAAACGTCAGTTCATGTCTTCTGCCCATTTCTTGACTGGATAGTTTGTTGTTTTGCTGTTGGGTTTGATAAGTTCTTCATAGATCTTGGATGCTAGCCTGTGATCTGATGTGTCATTTGCAAATACCTTCTCCCATTCCCTAGCCTGCCTTTTAGTTTTGTTGACTGTTTCCTTGGCTGTGCAGAAGCTTTTTATCTTGATGAAGTCCCAATAGTTCAATATTGTTTTTGTTTCCTTTGCCTTTATAGACATGTCTTGCTAGATGTAGATTTTCTATATGCTTTTAGCCTCATCTGTTTAAAACCTGGTGGAAGTTCCTGAATGATGCATAATGTAGCCTGAAGTGGCAAGAAGTTGATTATAGGATGTTATTAGGAACTTGATTTAGCAAAGCAGGGTAAATGAGAACTACCTGAATTTGAGAGCAGACTCTGGTCTATGTTTTTGTAAAAAAAAAAAAAATGTTTTCATTTTTATTGTTACTATATAAGGATGCAAGAACTATTCTGGTTAAGGAACTTGTCCTCTCACTGCCATAATATCATACTTTCAGCTTTCTTTGGTGACAAATGACAAAGAAACTCAATTTGTTTGAGTGAACCTAGCTCATGCAGCATGGAGTGGAGTCCAGCCCGAATTGCCAGCCCACAGATATATGAGCAAATTCACATTTGTTTTTTAAAGACACAAAGGTTAGGGAAAAAAATGCACCACCCCCAGAGTCTATTAATTAACTCAAAGGAATGTAAGTATAAAAACAAAACAAAACAAAAAACAAATTAGTGCAAATTAGGTTAGTAGAAATAAATCAAATTTATAAAACATATAAGTAATAGCAATAAATATAAATAAATTAAGCAACCTAAACAAATCAATCTCTAAATTTGAATTGTACAATATAGCCAAAGTTATGATTATCTCAGCAACATGGTAATTATTTGTGCAATATTAGAAAGACTCCTTTCATAATTAGGAATAAGAAAAGAATGTTACCATACTTGAGACGAACCTAGTACCAAAGGGTACACAAAGGCAGGCTTTAAAATGATGGATCAAAGCAAATTAAGGTAAGTCCTGTCATAACATAATGTCAGGTCCAAACAATTCTATTGTGGAAAATGGAGGATTATGTTCCTGCATATTTAATAAAATAATCGGAATTCTAGAAGGCTATGGTGTCATCTAAGTAAATTCTGGACCATGGTGTGTTTCATACTTCTTAGGGACAGTTTAAGGCTTAAGTAACAAAGGACATGTCTCTGAGTACTGTGGCTGACTGAGACTTCAGAGACAGAAGCAAAGATTACAGTAAATCCTGTAAATTAGACTAGGATTTGTTGCCCAATGAAAACACTGGAAACTCAAGGGCCCTCAGCTTCTTATTTTTACATACAGGGTGATGTTGTCCTTCCCTAATCATCCCCCACACTCTATTGAACATAAACTACTGAGAATAGATTCTGGGAGAAGAATAGGTAGGAGTCAAATCTCAGGATCATTACATTTAAATTTATACTATTGTGGGAATGTTTTTCATATGATTTACTGTAATAAGCAGAATTTAAAAATGGGATAGTCATCTTAATTCCAAACTGTGAGAAAAACAGATCTACAAGACATATATATTAAAAGCTAGAAATTTCCTTATTCTCATAAAGGTCTACTAAAAGGCCAACAGCTACGATGACACTGAATTTGAAATACAAGAAACCTTCTTTTTAAAATTAGGACCAAAAAATTGATACTAATGCTTTCTGTATTCAACATATCACTGAAAATCTTAGACATACACAATATATAAGTAAAAAAGAATAATTTAAAAAGGAAAACACAATTGTTATTTCTAACAATGACATTATCATCCACATAGAAAGCCAAAAATGATATATACAAGTTAGAATTTATAAAATATGTTTAGTTAGGAGGCTGAATAAAAGGTCAATAAATATAAATTGCATTTTCATCTAGCATCAACACATAGTAAGAAAGTTGATATTTATTTAAAATATATTGCTTGTAAAAGCAATACGATACATAAACACAAGACAAAATGTGTACTTGAACTGAGTTAACTTCAAGTTGATCTTCATAAGAACTTTAATAGATATTACAGTGTTCTCCAGTATTCCCAGTTATTTTGTTTTTCCATACCTGTAGGAGGATTATACTTTCCTGAACATGTACTTTACTTTGGCCAGTGAAATGTGAGCCATTGTGATTTGTATCATTTCTAGGAAGAAGTATTTAAAATCCAGCATGTGCTTCTCCATGTCCTTTCCCTTTCCCCTTCCATCATAAATACTGAATCTTTCTGATGAGATGACAGTGTTTTAAGGTGGAGATTCCGTATATCCCTGTCTTCAGTAAGCTACAATAAGCAGAGCTCAATATTGTTTGTAAAAAATATATAATGTTATTACTTTAAGGTGTGGAGAGTTTGGAGGATTTGTTAACCTAGCATAATCTAACTTCCTGTCATGATGAACACAATCACAATCTCTCCAAATCCAGTTCAAATATTTATACTTTATATTGAATGTTGCACAGGCTAAGACTTCTATTCATCTGTGCAATGTCTTTTCTAATCCATTTCAAATTCTACCCACTACAGTCACCATAACAACCAAGATTTTATACCAAATAGTAAGAATCTCTCAGAGCTGGAAATGTGGGATGGGAGAGGAGAGCACACTGCTTTTTAGAAGCCACATTGACATACTTTCCTAAGAGGGTCTTTTGACGTTTTATAGCCTTGAGATTAGCCTTGAACATATTAGGTAAATTTAGGAGCCGTCTTGTATCTTTGCAAGTGAGATACATGAATCCTACATGACAACGAATGGGAAAGTAAATAAAAACTGCATTTCAACTATCCTTTGTTCATTGCAAAGGAAAATATAAAAAAAAACAGAACACAAAAATACATCCATATTTATTTTTAAGTGGGTAATTTTATTTGAGAAAAGCATTACCTTTATGGTAGCTTCTGACTAATAAAAGTATCAGGAAAAGTATTCCAAAGATGATTTAAAGTTCTCTGGGTCTTTAAGTTAGATGAATGTAGTTCATTTCAATTCTTTCTGAATATTCTTGAAATAAAGACTATGCATGTGAGAGAGGAGAATCTGTCCTAAAACAGACACATTTTCTAAGAGCCTAGACTCTGGGTAATATGTTTTGTAGTTGAGTTGTATAAAATGAGACATGAAGCCTCAACATATGGCATTTTCCATAATAATGCAGATGCCATTAATAATTGTTCAAGTACCCTGTCATTTGAGATTACATATTAAGACTAACAGTTTATGTCATCTGTGTTGACCAAAGCGGCCTGCTTGTGGATAGCAATGGTGGTTGATGCCACTCCAACAGTTATGGCTGAATAGTGCACAAGTGTAACGGAGGTTGGGAGGATAATAAAAATTTCCATCAAAAGAGGAGTTAGGATTAATTTCTGCTATTTGATCCCCTTCATTTTATTTGCCTTTGTTATAGATTGAATTGTGTCCTCCAAAAAGATATGTTGCAGTACTAATTCTCAGTACCTCAGAAGGCAACTTTGTTTGGAAATAGAGTTGTTGCAGATGAGGTCCTGCTGGAAGAGGACAGGTCCTTATGCATAGGGCCATTGTTCTTAGAAGAAGACAATGGGAAGGAACAGAGTGGACGGACTATCATATGGCCGCAGAGTCAGGTACTAGAGTCATGTAGCTGCAAACCAAAGAATGGCAAGATTACCAACATCAGCAAAAACTAGGTATGAATGTCTGTTTTACAAAGATTTTCCTAGAAATGAAAGTCACGAGAGAAATTAATGCTTGGAAGTTAAAATATATTAAGTGAGTTTTCTGAGAGAATTATATTTATTTTTTTCTTCTTTGGTACATGGAAACTAGTAAGTATATTTTAGACAGTATGAGAGCTTGTGGCCTTTGAAATATAGTAAGTAGAACTTATGTAAAACCTTAAGTTACTCTGGATTTTAATTATTTTCCTAAGTTATTTTTGTGCCTATTATTGATAATCTACTGCGTGCTAGGTAGAGAGCAGGAGAAGAGAGGAAAAAGAATATCCTCATTATTCTGGGATCCTTAGCAAGACAGCTTTAAAGTCAAAGACATATTATGGATAAATGATTATTATTTTTTTATGACACATTGATTATATTTGTTCTGAGAGTAACAAATATATTTGAATTGTGTTCCAAATGAGTTTAAAAATGCTACATTAGCTGGTAAAAATCATATCCCCAACTGTAACTCAACAGAAGTCTTAAAATTTCCCAATCCCCTAGAGATGTATATAAACCCTGGCTACAGAGAGCAAGGGTTATATTTGTATAGTTTAAGGCTTTCTCCAGTCACACCAAGGATTAGCTGGATGAGAAAAGTAGGCATTTGCATTTTTATGGCTTATTCTAATAAATTAAATTAGTTAGAACCTAGGTGCTGCTTAGATTTCTGGAGGCTTTTTCTTCTTATCTTTTATTTTACAGAATAGATACAAAATCAAGAACAGGAAAAAAGGAAAAGCCGAATGAAGATTTCTTATTTTTGTACCAAAAAATATAAATATAAATATAAATATAAATATAAATATAAATATAAATAAATATATACACACACACATTTCTCAACTCCCTCCCATCCATCTATTCTTTAGATAATTTTTACTTTATACTCCCAAGGAAATTTGAACATTTGGGATTAAATTCTGGGATTATCAATTAACAGTATATGATTGTGGTTTTCCTAAACTCTTGTCAGAGTGCTTTGCTGTTTTATTCTTCTATCTGAAAAATGCAGTAATCATAAAATCCAACTCACAGAGTTTCGGTGAGGAAAATCAGAAAATATGCGAAAATGTTTTTATAGTGTGCCAAGATTGCAACAATATGTTAGTCAACAGTAATGATTATCAGTTGTTTCATTTGAAAAACACTAACTCTTCACAAAAATAATAATTTACACAAAATTAGTTGCTTTAGGCTACATATATGTATGTATGTATGTATGTATGTATATGTGTGTGTGTGTGTGTGTGTGTGTGTGTGTTTTTCTGTGCAGGAGAGGTCTCATTACCCCATGTTAAACACATACAATATCCCATGTTGGTCTCACAATATATTCTCAGTCTGCAGGTTAAAGCAAGTATATTTCTTCCCACTCAGGGTCTATTTTTGCACAGATAGTCCACTTTGCCTCTAGTTAAGAAAATAATTATTATTTTCCTTGCAGTACTGCTTATTACAAAAATTGTCTTATTTGCTCAGTACATCACTAATAACTCCTACCATCTCTTCCATAGTTCTCCTCCTCCCATAAAGAGTATTTTTGGTTGAATAGTAAGAAGTTTGGAGTTGTAAATATCTATGATTATCTAAAAAGAATTATCAAGGACTGTGCAAAAATAAGATTTTCTTATCTCCAAAGAAGAGAATTGTTTTCCTACACTCTAAACCAGAAGTATTATATGAACAATGCATTGACTATTATTTATGAATATTCCTAAGCACTAAAATTTTCACTTATTTTTTATTAATTTATGATATACTTCTATAATAAAGAACTTCTCTTCAAATATTCTAAATAACAACATACTTAAAATCATCACCACTATTCTAATTTACTTTTTCGGAATGTTCAATATTCAATTCTCTGAGGATAACTGATTCCCAAAATACTTGTATAAAACCTCTTAGACTACATTATATATGCTACAAATAATGATGTAAACAGTTAAAATTAAATTCTGCATTCCAATTATTGAAATCTAGTTCACATGGATAATCTTGACAGTAATTGGCACTTGTCATGCTTTTAATCCTCTCTGCTACTGGATAAGTAATTACTGAAGGTCTGTATTACAAAAGCAGCAAAGGGGAAAAAAAGGGAGGGTATTCCTATGAGATATCTCTTTTTTCAGATAGCAACAGAGAAATGTCACTTGAAATATATGTATAAAGCTGTATTTGACTCTAACATTGATGCTTGCAACATATGTTTAGGTTAACATAGTTCAGGGAGAGGAGCACTTGGACTGAGTGAGCTTGATTGAAAATGCAATGTTACTAACCATGACCTAGTGAAGTGTTTTACAAGAGTAATTTTTATTGTAGTAAGGCTCTAGAGTGTTGAACCTGAACAGTGAAATTGAATCACTCATGAAGTCATGCCAGATGTTATTCATATCAGATGCTGATTAATGCATACACTTCATTTGGAGGAACTTAATATTGAGTTATTAAAATGGGAGGCTGTCAGCTTCAGAAATGTCTGACGGTTGGAATTAAAAAGATTGATCAGTTAGGTTTGAAGTATCTAGAACATTCCTAGCATGGACTGTTTCAAGTTGGAAAACGATTAAATTACTTATTTTTTTCCATTATTCTATCAACTTGCAATAGGTACCTACTATAACCAGGACTCTAAGATAGGTTTTAATGCACAGATAAATGAACTATGGATCACACTCTCAAAATCTGAATTAAAACGTGTACGTACATCCAAATGGATATGTCAAGGCTGAATAAAATAAATACTATAAAGAAAAGTGGACTACTGAGATCACTTTCTGCTGAAACTAATGAACTAATAATTCTTGGGTCAGTTTCCATGTGAGCTTAGTTTTGTAAGATTTCGATCTTTTAAGATTTAGTCACAGAGACCCAATGCACAAAAGGTATTACTAGACATATAATAATATTGAATTAGGAAAATGATCGGCACACTGTAAGATTTTTAGTGTGTGAGGTATGTAAAATCTGGATTTAGAAAGGAAAATGGTTGCAGGGGATGGTGGAGCAAGATCAAAGAGAAATCTAAATGACAAACCTAGAAGTTCAGATTTTACCTCACTGGCAGTGGGGAACACCTAGAATTTTTATTTGTTTGCTTGTTTTAACAAAGGGGAGTATCTAAAGATCTAAGGTTTCCTTAAAGAGCACTGGATAATTCTCTAGAGAGAAACAGATACAATCCTGTTGTTAGTTTTGAAGATGGTTTTGACTTTTGTGACAGCCACCAAGGGGTACATTCCAATTTTTTTTTCTAAACTGCTGATTGGCTTCTTCAATCCCAGGTTTCTATGATACACAAAGTAAAGTTAGAGTATCCAAATTTTCAACAGAATCATTCGGACTTGAGTAATACTTTTGGACCAAAGAACAGTTGATCTGACTCAGAGTTATAGAACTCATCTGTGAGAATGTTTTAAAAACAATACCTTAATAATCCTGATACAAAGGTAATGCCTCTAGATATAATAGAGTGTATTTTCATTTGCATTCACATGAGAAATTTACGTCATACATAAACAACTGTGAATAACTAGTATAAACAAATTTAGGGGAAAACAACTCAAAAAACTAGATCCCAATTCAATTTGCATTTCTGTATATAAGCTCTAAGTGGTTTAAGTATCTTAACTGAGAAGTCAAAGTTGACATAAAAAGATAAAACATTTCCTTATTTTCCCAGCCTGAGTTCTGAAGTTAAACTGTATAATTCATGGCTTCAAACTGAGAAAGAATGTCCAGTTTGCCTTTTACTGTAACTAAAATGCTCCTGGCTTCAGCCCTGCCAAGTGACTGCTTCCTGGCATTAGAAATAAGGGCCAGATGGCCAACCAGCATTATCAGCACCCCATGGTGACGAACAAGTGACAATTTGCTTGGTGATCAAATATAATTTAAGGTCTTTTAACCTTTGAAATCCAAGATATCATAGTGACAGATTCCATTATTTTTTAAAATACAAACAATTACCTGCTCTGCCCCCAACCTTCTCCCACTGTGACCAAATAAATACTCAAACTTACATTGTTCAGGTATTAAGCCTCTTTGCATGTCTCAGGTATAAAATGCTTTATTACGTATCCCAAATGAGAAAAATGCCATCTGGTCCATGAACAGGCAGATAAATGGACACTCATGTGTCCTCCTGGAAGAGACTAGACATCTCCACATACACAAGTATTAAGAAACTGAGTTCCCTACATGGATGGTCAATTGAGTCTTGTAAAAGGTGCCAAGACAATCCAATAGGGGAAAATGTAGTCTTTTTAGAAATAATGTTGAAATAATTGGATATCTATATAGAGAAAGCAAGTCTGGGCCTTTTCCTTACATTATACACATATATTAAAATGAAATAGATCGTATACTTATATTTAAGAGCTAAAACTATATAACTTCTAGAAGAAAATACAGGTAAAACTCCTTGCAACTTTGACTAGGCAAGTATTTCTTAGGACACAAAAGACACAAACCATACAAATGAACATATAAAAAACTGCCAGTTGCCAGTAGGGTTATTTTTCTTTCTAGGGTACTTCTTTCAGATACTCATCATAGTCTATCTCATTCTATATTATATTTGTAACAAAAGTTTGTAATTTGAAAACTATGAGATCCCTTAAGGCAGAAAATATTTTTTAGACATCTTAGTATTTTGGCATCTAATAGCATATCTACTAATTTAAAAATACTTAGTAAAGGTTTATCAAGAAAAAAAAAATAATAAACTAAACTTTTCACCACCTCTTTTATTGCTAATATAGATAAACATATTATGCATATGTTTATCTATATTACATAATGTATAATATATTATATATATGCAATATATATTATATACATATGTGTGTATTTATTTTTATACCTAGAACCATATGTCTAGACATGGAAGCCCCAGGGAAAAAAAACAGGGCATTAGTTACCCTTTATGATAAATACAGAGATCTGTTCTCAAGCATAGATTTGAGCTTTCATAGTTTTATATTAATATTATATTTATATTAATATTTAACAAAAATTTTAGTATACAATCTTTTCTATATGATGTTCAATTTCCTTAAACAAACAAACAAAAATGATAATGCATATTCTTTCCTCCACAAACAAGAGCAGGGAAAGATTTATTTTGCTCTAGCAACTCCTCATTTAGAGGACTGTGGTTAGAAAAGCACGCTCTTCAACAGCGAGATAATCAGATCTCATAAATTCTAGACTGGTTGGCGGTAAGATTATGATGAAGTCTGCTTTCCTATAGTAGTTATTGATAATAATTCTCCTCACATTTGACCGACTTACTCGTAACAGTAAAGTTTATCATTGCCCTTATATTTTTGTGCTGCACTCAAGAGCAGCAAGAAAGGTACAGATTTCTGGGAGAAGAAAGGTTACCATGAGCCCTACACTCTCACTCCTTTCTTGCATGTCATTCCACTTCAGAGAATCACAGCAAATATCCCTACTACTCCCTGCAAAGAATTATCTTGGAACACATTTTAACTTTAAAATAAGCATAAATTGTCTGCAAGTCCCAAAGGAGATGTCAGGGAAAGAGACAGATACAACTCTGGAGATAGATGAATTCTTTCTTTACAAAGTTATTAAATTATTAAAGTTTCATGGTGTGCTATTGCAAGAACAAACTTGTCTCTGTGAACTGGATTAGAAAGATGTCACCTTCAAGTCTCCTCTCATTACTATTTGATGTGCGTTGAACACCAACAGGGAGCTGTGATAGCTTTTGGATCACCCTGAATCATCAACATTAAAGATGAAGAGGGGAAAAAAACAAAACAAAACAAATCCTAGCAGGCCCTCTAGTAGAGCTAGACTGGTTCCTACTGAGAATTTGAAGGAACTTTGTCCGTACATAAGAGGCTTTCTTGAGTGACCTAATTTTAAACTAGCTTATGATACTAACAATCCAAGGTGTCCATTCAGAGCTAATCCATCTCTTTGGATAACTATGTGTGCAAACTACTGTCTCTTCCTAGTTCCAGGTCTGTATTACACCTCTTCTTATAGCTAAAGCCATTTGAGTCTCAAATCAAGGCCTTCCCATAAAGTTCTTTCTAGTGATGTGTATCAATGGAAGGATTATGCATTACTAGAAGGCTGCCCCAGGCTTACCACTATAGTATAGTCTTCTATTTCCTCATACACATCACGCTCTATCTCACCTGTTTCATTTTCCTATTCCTAAAATCTTTTTTCAAAACTTTGAATATCACATTTCTTCTTATTTTACATTGCTTCAGAGAGGACACCTACGATCACTCTGTCTGAAGTGGATACCCCACCCAGTCACTATAGCATAGCATCAAGTATTGCCGATAATAATACATAACATATGTCTGCCTGAGGTTATATGTGTGGGTATGATTTTCTCTTCCCTACCAAGCCCCACTCACCATAATGTCATCTATGAAAACAAAGGCCTCATCAGTGTATTTATACCCATTAAATATATTGTTTAGAATAGTATCTAACATCCTATGGATATTTTATAAATATTTGTTGATTGTGCAAGAAAAGGAACAAAGATCCTATGCAAACAGGCTTTTATCTTGATAATCCTTCCATTTATGGGAAAGGAAGCCATGGTGTAGACATATTTTATTTCAGAACAAACCACATTTACTTCCACTTATAAAATAAATAGGAAGTCCTAATTCTGTACAAAGCACTGGTGGGAGTGGTGGTGGCTTAAAAATGAACTATTAACAAACTCTGCCCTTCCTTAGGATCACATGGTCTAATTGAGAAGATGCTATATGTAAGTAAATGCCTATAGCATAATGTATTAAAACAGAAATACATACATGGGATTTCATAAGTGGATGAATCTATCTCTGTTGGGTGATTCAGAGAGAGCTTGTGGAAAGATATATCAAAGATGTACTTTAAAACTACATAAAAGTTTTGGGTACCTGGGTGGCTCAGTTGGTTAAGCATCCAACTCTTGATTTTGACTCGGGTCATGATCTCAGGGTCATGAAATTGAGCCCTATATTAGGCTCTACACTGGGCATAGAACCTGTTTAAGATTCCCTCTCTCCCTCTCCCTCTGCCCTGCCCCCCTCCTTTCTCTCTCTCTCTCTCTCTCTCAAAATTAAAAAAATAAAATTTTTAAAGAACTACAAAAAAACAGTGTAAAGGCATTATAGAGATGATTCAGGCAAAGAATAGTAGATAGCTGAAGATCTTCCCACCAGAATGGGAAGAGAGATATTTAGAAGACTTGATTATAGAAAATGCATGAATGCTATTGAAAGACACAGTAAAAAGTCAGGCTTTAATCCTTCAGACCAATGCTTCTCAAAATGGAGTATCCGTGTCCCTGAATTTATTGGGTATAAGTGGAGCCAAATGCCATATAATCCACGTATGCCTCAGTCATCAATTTTACTTTAGATTAAATAATTTAAAACGCATATTGGAGATAAATGTAATGTGCACTTATATATACATTAAATATAAAAACACAACAAGATTTTTTTAAATGTCTAGGTCATGGTAAGTTACTTTAGGATATTTTGGTTGGAAAAATATTTGAAAATGAATACTATAGCAGAGGTCAGAAAACTTGTTCACAGGTCAAATCTTCCTTTTTTTGTGAATAAAGTTTTATTGGAATATATGTATGCCCATTAATTTAGATATTATCTATGACTGCCTTTGAACCACATCGGTAGATTTGAATATCTGTAACAGAGACCAGATGTATATTGCAAAATTTAAAAATATTTACTATCTGGAACTTAAAAGAAAATTTTTGCTGTCCCCTGCTCTATGTAATGGCAAGGCACTTGATATTTTTTGGAAAAAGTAAAATGTAATAATAATATTTTGGAATTTGATTCTATAGAAACATATATGAGATAAAAATAAATGCATTCTAGGAGCAAGGCAACAGGTTAGGGAGAAATGAAAAGGTCTAAGACAACGTTATATGGATCTAGAAGAAAGTAGTGACAGCAAAGTAGAAAGCAGGAAATAGATAGAATATATATATATATATATATTTTTTTTTTGCAATAGAGCTGCATACCAAATAAAAAACGGCATGGAGAAAAATGGAAGTTGCTTGAGTTCTAGAGTCTAGGCTACTAAGGCACTAACTTAGGGTATCCAAAGTAGGAAACTCAGAATAACACGTAGGGAAGGAAGAAGCATGTAATGAATATGTTTGATTGGGAACTTCATCAAAGATTATTGTGGCCACATCCAATGGACTCTACTGGAGTTGAAAAGTAGAAATCAGAAAGAGAAATGGAAAAACAACAGGTTACTCTGAGTTTTAGTTATCATTCTAAGAGTTGCTAAGAGAGAATTTGTGGAGAAACAGAGCTAAAGGTAAAGAAACAAATTTAAGAATGGGAGAAGGAAGAAAATGTTGGCATAGACACCTGTACTTATTTTCGACTCTTTAATTTACCATCTGAATAATGTGTCTGCTCATTCCTCAACATGCTTCTAGAAGGCAATATATCTCACACCATGTTGGGCATAAACAACTAAATTGCAAATCAATGCAAGACATATTGGTATCAAGAGACACTTCTCTCATGCGAAAAAAAAAATAATACAATTTTTTATCTTAGACCCAAATGTGCAGATGACTTTTCTGTACACAAGAAACAGAACATATTATATTTCAACATAGCACAAAAAAGGAAGGGACATGCAACAGAGAGCACTGGTAAGAAGAGAAAAATCTCTTTCCAGATGTAGCAAATAACACTGGTAAGAAGAGAAAAATCTCTTTCCAGATGTAGTAGACATTTTATAGAGCATAGTGAGGAGAAAATATCTTCATAGAAATTCACAATAAATAGAAGAGTAAAAATCTTCCTCAGATAGAATAAGGACTTCGAGAAAAGAGAATAATCCATTCCAGTGTGGACTGAATGATACAAGAACTACCTGGAACAGAAATAAATGGAAGCTGAATCAGAAAGCAACACAACCCGTACCCCCCCAGCCCCGCCCCGAATGTCCCTTTAACAACCCCAGTAATGTCTCATTGGTTCATTAAAGAAAAAGGACCAAAACTTTATATTACAAGTCATGCAGTATTTATAATTCATTTAATATATTTAGAATCAACTCTAGAATTACATTGGAGTGATTCTCACTCCTTGGTATGGATGTTGTTGTCATCAGTCAAGCTTCTGGTTACCATAGATGGTTACAATGAAAGAAACCCTCCAGTCAGTAAAATATAGCTCACTGGAATGAGTCCAAACTGACAATTTTGGTGACGCCTTTGATGCTGAGGATTGAAACCAGTAGCACCTTTTCAGAGCACCGCTTTTAAGAGAATCATTTCCCTCTGTATATGTTAGACATTGCCTTGGCACAAGTCTTCATTCTCACCTACTTACTCAATTACACAAAGAATCCCTCCACACAGAGCATTTGGGGATTCATTTGAGTGTTAGGAATTGCAAAAAATGTAGTTATGCACAACATAGTAGTCATCTACAATAAGAAGAAAACGCATTTGCTGAATTTGTTGCCTTTTACAGACATGTTTCCATTGAGCCTTACATCACCATCATAAGGCATATATGAAATTGTTACTTTTCTCTGTGAGAAAAAAGAAATGTGAAGAGAAAGGCCATGTCAAAGGCCATGCGTAGATAGTAACCTAAATTTATGTTCCAATGTCCTTTGAAGTATGCTTGGGTGATCATTTGTTTTTTTCATATTTTCATACAGATCATACTATGTGTGGCATATTTCCCTAACCTATGGCAGTACTTTACTTCTGGAGGGACAATTATATATATATATATCCCTCCCCCCCAATAGGTTATGCTGATTCTCTCGGGGGGAAAAAACTGAAAGTATTCACTTTAAGTATTCACATTAATTTGCCAGCCCATATACTTAACATATATTTAGCATAGAGAAGATCAGCTGATCTTTAATTCTGATATGAAATACAGCCTTTTATCGGAAAATTGACCATAACTAGCTCAAGGTAGAAAGATGCGGACAACCTACTAGATGTGGCCTATGAATGATTCATGTCTGGGATTTAACCCTGTCGGTACACTCTCTTGATCTGCTATTAGTCTTGATATGAAAGCGTTTAAATTGATGCATACACTAGAATTGTTATACTCATTGCAAGAATCACAGCCTTTAGAAAAAGGAAAAACTGAAGGGAGAGTTGAAGGAAGGAATGAAATATGTATACTTCTTATTGTGGATATTTTCAAAGTAAAATCATCAGTCCTTTCCTCCCATTTCATTACTCAGCCCAAATGCCATCAAGCCAAGTTGAGTGGGAATTGCATACAGGGATGGAATTACCATGGCAACCAGATTAAAAATTTGTTTCCCTGCTGAGAATTTAGCTCACTGAATAATACTTTGTTTTTACCTTTCTGGAAAATTAGATGGAAGGTAATTCTGGAACTGTGCATAACCATCAGTAAGTTCAAGCTCTTACTTGGGTTAGTTTTCCTGGGGGTAAGAAATATTAATAATATATAAATATAATCATTTTGTGTCCCCTATAAAATAAAATACAGACTTTCAGGCAGTTAGAAATTCAGACCATTATAATCTTTATGTCACCAATGTTTAGATGATATTTCAAGTGCTGTTTAGTCACTTACTGAAGGTCTCAGTTTTCAAGGATCAGGGCATGGGGTCATTAGCAAGAGCTCAAAGAATCATGATATTAGAGAGAATGAGATGGCATTTTGTTTCCAGGAATATTGTGGAATAGACACCCTGACACACCTTCTCATTGCAGTTCTCTAAAACACTAGGAAAATACCAAAAATAAACTGAAAAAAAGCACTGGTGTATATTTAAACATTAATTCCCCTGTCACAACTAACAAAACAAAACAAAACAAAACAAAAACACATAAATAAAATGCTCATTATTTTAAAGATTTCAGAGAGCTATGGACATCATGATGTCTAAGGAAACTAAACTGCAGAGAGCAATGATCCCTTCCTGAGGGAACAGAGATCAGTCACCTCTGGAGGGGGCACTTGTTGAGGGGGCACATTAACGGAGGAGGGAACCCGCCACGAGTAGAGGCATCAGCTGGGCAAAAGAAGGAAGAGTGTACTTGAAATGGTTCTGGAATAAAACTAGCCATATATATGGGAAAAAAAAGAAAATAAACCTGAACGTTTTTTCATACTGTCCACAGAAAAATCTATGAGATGAATCATAGACCTCAATGTAAAAAATTAAATTTATAAAACTTCTAAAAGAAAACTCTTTATGCTCTACAGATAGGCAGGTCCTTCTAAACACAGAAGCACGAATAGTAAAAGAAAAAATATGCAATTGATTTCAACACATTAAGAATTTTTATCAAAGGACACATTTAAAAAGACTAACAGACTGAGAAAAATATTTAGACTACATACATCTGACAAAAAAGAGGAAAAGATGACTCTCATGAGAAATCACATGTACATCAGAAAGGATATATTTGTAAATAATTTACAGATGTGTTTATATATGATAATATATAGCATATACATACAGAATGTACAAATCATCAAAATACCTAAACAACTCAATAAATATTGGCACAAAACACCTAAAGACAATCACAAAGGAAGATACGCAGTCAATGAGGATATGGCAACTCATCAGTATCATTATAGATCTGAGAAATGTTAAGTGCAAATTAATTGTGTTAAGGAACTATGTTTCACTTGCTTTGAGCCAAATAATTTAAGATTTAAAATGGATTTATAAGTATGACTTATCTCATTGGAAGTTTTATTTTATTTTATTTTTTAGATTTTATTTATTCATTCATGAGATGGGGGCGGCGGGGGGCAGAGACAGGTAGAGGGAGAAGCCCTCTTTTCTAATTTTTAAGTGATAAGCTACTGGAGACAAATTTTCCAAAATCATGGCACATAAGATGCAACCAATTCTGTTTCTTTTGAGAGTCCACTAATAGAACCAATTTCCCCTTGCACCACATATATGGAGAAAGGCTCAAGCAATTATAGGGTTTAGGCTACTTGACGGCTTATATCAAATAACTTAGAGTTGCATAGCGATTTTTTTCAAACTCAATTTAGTACTACTTTTGAATGCTGCCTTTAAAGTTGAATATGGACAGCCTGGGTGGCTCAGTGGGTTAGCACTGCCTTCAGCCCAGGGCCTGATCCTGGAGACCCGGGATCGAGTCCCACATCGGGCTCCCTGCATGGAGGCTGCTTCTCCCTCTGCCTGCATCTCTGCCTCTCTCCCCACCCCACCCCCGTGTCTCTCATGAATAAATTAATAAAGTCTTTAAAAAAAAATAAAGTTGAATCTCATTTTTATATTGTAGATGTGAAAATTCAGGCTTCAGGATACCAAAAAATTTGCCCCACACAATACTATTACTTAGTGTCAGAGACACAAACCTTCAGTTTCTAATTTTACATTATATAAAATTTTTACAAAATGTTCGCAATGTTCCAAATGAAGATGAGCTGTCAGGAATGGATTTCCTGCTGCATTCTGAAAGCCTTCCTTCTGGTTTAAATGAGCTGTGCCTGGAACTGAAAAGGCAAAGGAAGTTTCTCTTTGTGAGAGAAGGAAACAGAGCAGAGTATTTTTTTTTTATTATTATTATTATTATTATTTATTTTTTTTTTTTTTTAGAGCAGGGTATTTTAGAACACAAGTCCCAAAGCCATTCTTATCTAGGGTTGAACTCCATCTCCACAATTTGTCTGCTTTTGGGATTTGGGATAAATGACTAAATATTTCTAAGTTTCAGTCTCTTCATCTATAGAATAACAACAGTGTCTATGATACAGTGATATTTGCATTAAAGTGATGCACACAAGTACGAGTCAACCACAGACAGAAGGCTGGCTACTGTTTACATTATTAATAAGAATTAGAATAAGGAGCCCACAGAGCATGAGAAAGGGAGTTCTTGGAGGAATGTTTCATTGGAAATCCAGGCTCACATGAAATATCATTCCGAGTAGATGCCTCAGGAAAGGCCCAAGAAACTTGTCATTGAGTACTTGGGGAAACCTCCCCCCAACTTACTGTTATCACCTTGATTCATGCTCTTGGGCTTGTTTGTTTTCCTTTCCTGCCATTTTGGCATTTCTCATGTTTGATGCATCTCACACCGCCAATGCACTTGACTGCTCAACCTTATACATCAAGGAAGGATTATTTATTATAACAGCTCATTTTTGTTTTGGTACATCCGAAGTCAAAGTCCACACGCATGCCAGCATACTGATAGATGTACATTGAACAAAGAACTCCAGCAAATCTAGGATTCTTTCATCCTGTATCTGCATAATTTAAGCAAATTGAAAGTGGTGGGTGTTTCTCATAAATGTTACCAAGATAATGACTTCCCTAGACTGTACTATTTGATTTTCCAGAAGTAGTCTAGGTACTTAACTGTATTTCCTTCTCTCGAGAAGAAGTTTAAGAATTTACTTTTATCTGTATCTCTGATAAAGCTTAACCTGCAATAGTAACCCCAAAATTACTGTATTTCAGTTATAAAATGAATTGGTTTTTTTAAGTAACAATATGCTCAATATACTTTGTTTGACATTCCTGTATGTCTCACTTATCTTCAAAATACAGTCCTTTAGAAAAATCAGATAGATGCCCAGTTTTTGTGGATGTGACATTTAATAAATGCTGAATGAAAGGTTTGTTTGACTAATGGACTGGTCATCTGATTACACTGATGATTTTCTCTGATTTAAGAATACCAAATTAGGGGCCCCTGGATGGTGCAGTGGGTTAAACATCTGACTCTTAGTTTTGGCTCAGGTGCTGATCTCAGGGTCATGAGATCAAGCCCTACATCTTTTTTTTTTTTTTTTTTTTTTTTTAAATTTTTTTTAAGCCCTACATCTGGCTCTGTGCTCAGTATGGAGTCTGCTTGAGATTCTCTCTATCTCTGCCCCTCCCACTCATTCTTTCTCTCTCTCTCTCAAAAATCAATCAATCTTTAAAAATAAGAAAGAATGCAGACTTAACTGGACTTACCTCAGTACTATTTACAACCCATGTGAACTAGAAAAATAAACAAAATACATCACAATTTTACACTGTTTAGCTTCTAATAAATGCCAATTTTAGATCCTTAATGAACAAATGAATGAAAGAAATATATGTATATTTTGCAAAGCATAAAGAGAATACTAATACCAAGTAATGTGTACAGATTTGAATACCTAGTAGCTTCTTTAGCAAAATAGAGACAAGTTCGCTAACTGCTTTTATCATTAATAAGCTATATCACAATTATAAGTAATTCATATTAAAACTTTCAGAAGTCTATAATTAAAGTTTAAATTTGAAAATGTTTACCTCAGATGTGATCTTGTGTCAAAGGTTTCTTAGATGGGTACAACTCTTCAAAGAAGAAAAGGTTATGAAAGAAATATATAGAAATTAGGGTTTCTATAGAAGAATAAGTTCCCCTCCTTGTTCTCTCCTGCTGTGGTAGTTAATTGGTATCTGGTATTTTATAAGCCCCATGAATGGCCAGCTTCTTTAATTTAGCCTTGCAAATATATATATTTTAAGGATGCAATTATATAAATCAGCAAATATGTAAATATATAACCAAATTAGGTGTTGGAGAAAGGAAGCCATAAGAGGTATGTTAAAAAAAAAACATAATTTAAAAAAGATATTTATCTTTTCTTCTACTCACAAAGTATCTTGCAAAAAGTATTGGCTACATATTAGGTAACCTATATTAAATAATGATTCATCCTTCAGTCCAAATGCTTAATATTATTTGAGGAATATTTATTAGAATCAGCAATAAGCTCCCTCAAACAAGTGAGTTGTTCTTCTTTATTCCTCTTTCTCCTACTCAAAACTCAAAATTATATTCAAGCCCAGCAAAATCTGAGCTTCTGTGTTGAAGGGGAGGATGAAATTTTCCTCAGCCCAAGATTCTTCTAGCTGGACTAAGAATTAAATTTACAAGAGACATATTAAAAGGAGAAGAAAAGTTTTATTAGGTGTGCACAAAGGCCCAATGATGAAATTGAAATCTAAGGAAATGACCAAGGGAGGCAGTTTTTATATTTTTCAGACAAATAGACAATAAATCTGTGAGACATTGACAGGACAAAGAAGACTTAACTTTGAGAGCTCCAATTAGTAAGGAATTCTAAACAGAATTTGGGCTTGGATGGTGAATTAGTAAAAAGAAACAAGGGTTTCTATTTATTTCTTTAACGATTTTATGTATTTCTTTGACAGAATGACAAAGAGAGGACATAAGTGGGGAGAATGACAGGCAGAGGGAGAAAGAGAGAGGGAGAAGCAGGCTCCCCATGGAGCAGGGAACCCAACACGAGGCTCAATATAGGGCTCACTGTAGGGCTCCATCCTAGGACCCTGGGACCATGACCTGAGCCTAAGGCAGATGCTTCATAGACTGAGCCACCCAGGTGCACCATAAGGGCTTTTACTCAGCATTATCAGCCTTGGATTTCCTATCTCTGGTGATAAGGATATGTAAAGAGAAGGTATCTTTCATATGGGAGATTTATTTCCTTCTTGCAGGGGGGCAGAAGATGGTCTGAGCATCCCTCTTACACAGACTCTCTTGAGTAACTTTTATTTAAAATAATATCCCAAGTGGCCCATGTTAGGTCCCTGCCTTTGTCCCCTATAGAGTCATACCGAAGACTAAATGCCAAGGCGAATGTTCCAGTTGTGAAGACAATTAGAAGCTTTAAGAATCGACTTTTCTTTATCTCAAACTACAAAGCTAATTATTTGTTTAGTTTATTCGCTGTGCTTTGATTACTCATCATTTGTGGTTATTAGTAAATGACTCTAGGATTACATTTTATAGATAGGAATACATTTTATGTGTTTTTGAACCCAGCATTAATCAGTGGCAGCTTTTTTCATATACTCTTGGCTTAAAGCAAAGAAAGACCCTTGGATAATTTGGAATTCAAATAAAAAATGCTTCTTGATTTAATTTCCTTATAATTTAATCAGCAGTGAAATATCTCATTATATATAGCTCAACAACCTTTCCTTTAAGTTTTTATTCAATTTTCTTGGTGGTTTTTTTTTTTTCTTTTTTTTTCTCAACAGATCCAAACATTTTACTTTTCCATTTAACTTATTAAGGGCATTTTAAGATAAATTATGCCCCTCCATATTTATTGGCAGTTAAATCATTTGCCAGCTCCATATCTTCGCAACCCCTAGTTAACTGTCAAATCATTATCATTTGGTTCTATCTCTACTGAAGCTATAAACACAAAAGTACAGCAGAGAACAGAAATACTAACAAAATCCCTAAATTAAATGTGAGTTCCATACTTATCAATACTAATGACTCATATTTAACCTGATATTGAGACATTGTTCAACGGTTTTAGTGGGTTCCCATTTATGCTATAGTCTGGAAAAGGAGGTGGAAAATTACTAATAAAAGATTTTGGAATACACGACAACAATGAATGACTGAATAAGCATATAAAAGAGTGATCTTTGGAAAGAACATATTCTCCAACTTTTAAGTTTCATATTAGAATTAAATAAAGATTGCCAATGAATGTTTTGAGATTGAACCTGAAGACTTTCAATTAGATAATCTATAAACATTATCTGATCATCATACTACATAGTATCCCCATGATAGCAATTTAAATACGTGATAAGAGATTAGGATTGGAATGACTACCTCTTTGAGAATTCTTTAGACAAGGTATGCAAGCTTCCTGCCCATCATATTTATAAATAAACATTGAATTGAATTGCTTTTACAATATTTCAGCATTGGATGACATTTATTCTTACTTGAGATTTCAAATGAGCTCAAAGAATGACTTCAGAGTCAAGCCGTGACCATATAAATACAAGCTTTGAGACAAACAAGTAGATTTCCTTTCTCTATCACAGGATTAAATATTTTGCCATTGCCAAGCAAAAAGACCTGGCATATGCCAGTAGAATCTCTTTTTGTAATGGTGACCTTATGTGCTTTTGACATCCTCTTTCCACTTGATGAAGGGAGGCACTCAAGTCGGCTTTGGAAGAAAAAAGCCTCATGAATAATAGCTTGACACACAATCTTCAGATCTAGCATATTATGCTGTGATAATCAAATCCCCCTGGATTGGCATCATCTTTTAATTTAAAGTAGAGCCTACACACCAGAGAGAAGATCAAACTCCAGCACATGTTATTCATTCAATTTTTTGTCTTCCATATGGTCCTTGCATAAAGTGACTGTTTCTTTGCTATCAGATTTAAACATTCTATTTTTCTATTAACGGACACAGACTCAACCACATTATGTGCCATAGTCCGCATGAGGTACATTTGCCTTCACTCTCACCCGTAGAGCTCTTAGCTCATTATTGCACATCTGATTTTCCCAATTAGAAAACTCATCCTGATCTGCATCCTCCCAGTGAGCTCTTGGATCTCCCTTTTGGGAAACTCCCAGTGTATGTAATTTTGGTGGAAAGTAGCACAGAAATTCTTTACTCCCATGATCAAGGTTCAAGAATCATTATGCGTTCTCTAGTAACTCTGCGTCTTGTGCAAGAACATGGGGAGGACTGATAATCAATGTCTGTAGTGGCAGTGCCAATTTGCAAACCAAATTATCGCTGACATTGGTTATGATTCTTGCTATACACTGCTTCCCATTAAACTGACTTCTTGGTCTCTTGACGGCCTGAGACAAACTAGAGCTAATTTCTGAACTCACAACCAAAGTATCCCAGCTGAAGCTAAGGCTCTAAGGAAGGTATCGTCATTCCTGACACGCAGAGCTGGTAATAGGAGAACAAAATTATGCCTTTAGATCAATTCTAATACGGAGGCTGGTTCTGTTTCTCCTACATCAAACTTTCTTTCTTCCGATAGCTAGATTCTGTATAAATATCTTTCTTTAAAACTCAATAGCTCCTAACAGGGTAAAAATGTTTTCAGAATGAAAACAAACGGAATTGATTCATATGACATGCTTTGTTAGTTATCTATTTTCTATTACACCTAGAATCACAATTGATGCTCATAAGGTCATTGATAAATAAAAATCTGAGGAAAGGTTTATCATGAAATGAAGCAAAATTTTGGTTATGAATACATAAATTTTAATAATGTGGAGATAGATCAGCTAATTCCAGAACATACAAATTAAAATACATAGCTCTCTTTTATTTGGATACAAAGTAGAGCATCATTTTTATTATCTGATCAAAGAAAATCTGAATATATTTTCTGTATCTTTCAATTTCAGTCATATCTTGAGAAGACATAAATCTAAATTAAATATTTTTATTTTATTCAATTTATTATATAATTCTAGAATATGCACGATAACTTTTACAAGTTTATGTTTCTTCCATTTGAAGTCAACTTCATTTGAAATACTCACCTGTCAAGATTCTAGGACTTTCAACAGTTTTAATGCTTTGGTTACATACAAATTGTAGTATCTAAAATGTATTCCATGTCCTTTCCACTAACTGTCAATTTGATCATATCACAAATTCATGTTCATTAAAGAATTTTGAACTCATTCAAATTCAGCTAGACCGCTCCATCCACTCCACATTTCTTGATTTAAATAAACTCCTCTAAGGTAGGGATTACCAAACCTTTGATCTCTCAAAAAAAAAAAAAAAAAAAAAAAAAGAGAGAGAGAGAGAGAGAGAGAGAGATGGAAACTTAATCTAGTACATACTTCCTAAGAGTTTTCAATGAAAGAATGCATTAAAAAAAAAAAAAAGTATATGTCAGGGCCTTGAAGATCTGGGAAAATAAATCAGAATTAATCTCTTAAAATGACAATATTCATGATTCTCACTTCTTTTGCAAGTGTAGGCTATATGATTACAAAGAATGTCTACCTTAAATTTAGAAAACTTCGTATGAATTAAATCGAATCTGAAAACTTAAACTACACATTGAAACAAAAGTTAGGTATTTTTCAATTGTTGTAAAAAACATTCAGAACAAAGATTATGAATAAATAAATAAATAGATAAATAAATAAAATGAACAAATAAATTAGATTTTCATAAGAAGTTTACAGCTTCCAATTGACATATTAACCAGTTTAATTTTTAAAGAACTATTTATATACTTCTATTACCAGTCAAAATTTTAGTTTTATCCCAGCATTTCCCAGAAAATCACTCCAAATTTTATTTTTTTATAAATTCTACCTTTATCTGAAGTTTTAACTCCATAAAAAATGACACACTTTCCTGAAACATAAATCCACAAATATTTATTGAAACCTATCTTGGAGAGGATGACTTGGATCATATATCAGTCTAGCCACTGCCCTTGAATTGTAGTGATTGTAAACCATAGAGGTAAAAAATAGTTAAATCTGGTTCTTTTTGTGAAGAATTTAAGAATTCTAAAGAGTTATGAAACTCCTCAGAATGGATGATGGATTTGAGCTTTGTATCTGATTGTTGGCCTTGATTTTTGGATACTTAAGTCATGGGGTACCACAGAAAACTGGAAAACTTAAAGACACTTAGGCTACACGTACTATATAGTACAACAATTTCCCCCTCCTAACTGGCAAGTTTCCCATTTAAACAAATTAAATATATGTATGTATATATTCATATAGCCACACATATATGTATCTATATCTATAAAATTGTGAAGTGGTTAAAAAAACTATTTATGTTAGAGCTATAGTCATAGCTTTAACTCTCATAAGATCTGTGCCTTGTCAAAATAACTACAAAATTAAAAACAACAACAACAAAAAAGCCTTAGAACCTCGGTCTCTGTCTCATAGACCTATTGTGAAAGTTAATTACATTAACTTAATAAATTCCTTTTTATCCATGTATTAATTTATTCATTAAAAAGTAATTATCTTCACGGCAAGCATTATTCTAGGTATAGGAGATAAATTGTGAAAAAGACGATGTCTGCCTCCATGGAGCTTTTATTCCTGTCTTTAGGAGATAGAGGATAAATAAGTAAGTACAAATAAATAGACAATGTAATTACAAACTGTGGTGGCACTAATAAGAAAATAAATAGGCTAATCTGATAAAGAGTAATTAGAATGTTGCAGAAAGTAGCTCTGAGGAGGTCGCATTTGAGCTGGGCCATGAAAGATGAGTCAGTGCCATCCCGAGAGAAACACATCAAGTGTTGTGTCTGAATGTTGAGCAAACATGACATATTTGAAGATCAGCAAAGAAATAAGTATCCCTGGAATGGAGTGAATAGCGAAAGAGATCAGATGGGAAATGGAGGCAGAAGACACAGCATGGATGAGCCTCGTAGAGTTTCCTATTATTCTGAATTCAAGGGGAGCCACTGAGAGGCTTAATGAGAGCAGCGGTAGGTGGCATATTTGATAACCACTGGCTACTATAAGGAGAAAATATTGTCAAGAAACAAGCACAGAAGCAGGGAAATTGACTAAGAGTCAGTTATTAAGCTGCTGTCATGTAGTAGCACTAGAGGTAGAAGTAAAAGAAATCTATCTTAATTTTGGAGGTGGAACCAACAGAGATAAAAGGCTTGCTTATGACCAATGAGAAAATGGAAGTAAAGGTGACGCCAAGTCTTTCAGCTTAAAGATCTCAATGGCTGATGGTGCTATTTACAAAGGTAGAGGGATCCCTGGGTGGCGCAGCGGTTTAGCGCCTGCCTTTGGCCCAGGGCGCGATCCTAGAGACCCGGGATCGAATCCCACATCAGGCTCCCGGTGCATGGAGCCTGCTTCTCCCTCTGTCTGTGTCTCTGCCTCTCTCTCTCTCTGTGACTATCATAAATAATTAAAAAAAAAAACAAAACAAAACAAAACAAAAAAAAACCAAAGGTAGAAAAGTCTGTGGAAGGAAAACATTTTGCTTGATATATTTCATTGTAATGGGGGCTGATGGGCTTGAAGACATGAACTGACTGTATTCATGATGTTATGCATCAAGGAGAAGATGACTTTCACACTCTGTCTCAAATATGGTGACATAGATTTGGGAGTCAAAAGTAAATTGCTAAGATTCTAAGTATGAAGCTGGATGAGACTAAGGAGATTATATAGGGAAGCATGATTAAGAATGAACTCTGGAGCATTCCAAAATTTAGAGAAAGAGAGAGAGAGAGAGAAAGAGAGAGAGAGAGAGAGAATAACAGAGTATTTATTAAAAAAAAAAATTAAGTTGTAGCATACCAGAAACTAAGAGAAGAAGTGTTTTTCCTAAAGTTGGTATAAGATAAATGAGAGGAAAGCATGATATAGAGTCAGACTGCAACCCAAATGCCTAGATCCTAACCCAATCTCAATAAGTAGCTGGATGGTCATGGGTAAAGCCCTTCCTCTCATTGTGATCCTCGATTTCTTCTTCTGTAAAACAGGGATGGCAACCTTACCAGCCTCAGAGCATAGCCGTGAGGATTAAATGAACTAATACACTTCACACCCTTAGAACCCATTCGGTACACGGGAGGCTCAATAGAAGAGTTTGCTCTTGAGAAAAATATGGAACACTATTTAGGTGCTGCTGAACATTTAAGAAAAGGACCTGATGATGAAGTTGACTTGGTTTGTCAGCGCGGTAGTTGCTGTTTGTTGCATTAATGAGGCGATTTTAGTTGAGTAGCAAGGATGTAAGTAAATTGGAGGAGGTTAAATAGCGAACAAGAGGTTATTAATTGAAGAAGCTATATGTAGACAATTCTACTGAGAGGAGTGTGTGTGTGTGTGTGTTTGTATGTGTGTGTAAAAGCAAACAACTAGGTTTGGAGATAGGACTGAAAGAGGATCTCTATTAGATGGTAGACATTAAAACAAAATGTGATTTTGGAGAGTAAAGCCCTGAAGAAGAAAATAAAATGCCCATTATATAGCAGGCTTTCAGTAAAGCAGACCTTGTTTTCTCATCCACGTATTCTATTACCATTAATCACCAAAACATCATTAAGTCACTATACTTCCCAGGCCAGACACAAGGACTGAATGAATCCCCGCTATCTCAAGTTGAATGAGAAAGAAGAGATGAGCTCACATTGCTGAAATCCCTGAGTAGGACGGTTTCAGGTATGAACCACAGTCACATATAATGGCATTAAATCCCTTTCCTTCTTCCTACTGCTCATGCACATACTGTCTAAGTGGAATATGCTCCCACAGTAGAGAACCCAGGGGAAGAAGAAATGGTCGTCTTGCTTAGCAGTTCAGGTAAAAACCTTTGCAAACTTTGGCCTTCCCTGGCTTGCATCACACGACCAATCCCTGAATGTAGCCCGGCCTGTGGAGGGTTTAATTGGCTGGGACAGCATATGTTTTGGGGAGTCAGGAGAGGTGGGGTCAACACCAACCCAAATGAATAAGGGATAAAAAATGTTTATTTTAGAAGGGAGAGGAGTGGTTTCCAAGAAGGTATTGGCAGATCAAACAAAACAAAACAAAACAAAAAACAAAAGTCTCTAGATCCCAGCCATCCAGAAAAGAACAGTTCATCACCCCGGCTATATTCTCCTGTCCTCTTTAACTTGATTTGTGACCTTTTATGTTCTTTCTTAGGGTGACTAGAGGTCATGTTGCCTTAATCTTGCTATTCCAGTCATAGATCACTGGGGCTTTAGTCCCTGGGCTACAAATCACTATGCATTTGAATTCTAAGTCTTGTGTAAACAGTATTTTATTTTTCTCCCTTTCATTATTTTCTCTTCTTTTGTTTTATATGGTTGCTGCTTCTTTCTCCACTCAATAATTATCTTTTTTTAGGGGGGGGACTCCACCCCAATAAGTTTATATTTATTATTCTCTTCTTGCTCTTCTCCTCTTGGCTGCTAGCTTCCTTTCTCCTGTTACATTTTCTAAGGACTTCTTATGTCTAAGGAGAGGTACGAGGTCATATCCTCTGACTTCCTGGTCAATAGTTACCCTAAATCAGTAGAGACTTCTGTCTACACAAGAATATATTTTTGCGTTTGTACTACCAAAAGAAATTATGCATCTCATGTGTGGAGATCCTGACTTCTCTGTTTAAGGGCTTCTAGGGAAGAAACTTCCACAGCCACTTTGAAGAAAATCCCTTAAAATAGAAAAAAAAAAAAAAAATCTCCTTTAATCTTTCCTGTTTTCTCCATTTTATATGTTCTACTGTTACTGTAGAAAACAGAGTCTGTTGTGTTTTCAAGGCCTAGACAGAAAATAATGTCCTCTTTTCCTGAATATGGAATAAATGTCTATCTCCTCTTTCTTCTCCAGGGTTCCAGTACCATCCTTCATGTGAGTGGAATGATGGTCACTACAACTGGACAGAGGCTTCATATTAAACTTTCAATTTCCAGTCTCTGCAAGTGACTCAGACCTGTTCTGTTCAAAGGTCAAAGTACTTCCAACGGTAAAATAAAATGCTCAAAAATACATTAAATATCTATTTCAAAAAATACAAGGTTGGGAAAAGGTGTTCAGCCTATTTCTGGGGCACATTTGCATTCCCTAAAAGGTAACCCCAGTCTCATGTTTTAGTCTCATATCCTGTGGTCATTTCTGACTAATGATGTCATGGTCCTCTTTTAGAACAACTCTGATTCCTCAGTGGGGGCCTTTTATTTTGTATTTATTAATTATTTTAAAAGATTTTATTTATTTATTTATTCAGGAGAGACACACAGAGAGGGAGAGAGGCAGAGACACAGGCAGAGGGAGAAGCAGGCTCCATGCAGGGAGCCCAACATGGGACTCGTTCCCGGGTCTCCAGGATCATGCCCTAGGCTGAAGGCAGGTGCTAAACCGCTAAGCCACCCAGGGATCCCCATGTGGGGGTCATTTACATGTTAAATTTGCCTGGAGTATAGTCTTAAGACTAGGCATTTATTTAGACTTCTTCAAATGATGAAATACTGTGGCTCCAAAAGCTCTTTATGCACTTAGTAAGAAGACAGGAAAATAAGATATTATTTTAAAGTATTTTTATGGGACAGAGGTGAAAGAGAAAGATGAAAAATCACCTGGTGATTCATATCTCTATTCCAATGCCTGCCAAGGACACCTTCTCTTGTCCTTTGAATATTCCTGCAAAAACCTCCTCTGCTTATCACGCCCTAAGATAATGATTTGCATTTAAAAAAATTATTAAAGTACATATTCTCATTTTTACCTCTTCCCACATTCTCTCAGCTCCTGACATTAAAGAAGTATATGGAAAGTTACAGTCCAACACATTTTTATTTCAGCTCCCAAGAATTGACACAATAAGGGAAGCGTGATGCAATATGCAAGCCCCACAACCAGAAGAATCCAAGATGTCAGTTCTGTGAAAGGCTTGAGAGAGAGAGCATTGCCCCTCCCAGACTCAAGGCTCTGTCGATGTAAATGAGCCTCTTTGACTGAGGCAAGCAGGATCTCTTTTGGAGGCATTTGCCAGATTAACTGATGTGCCCTGAGAAACAGATTGGCAACTGGGAGTTGCAGGGAGACTTTTCTTCAAATCTAAGAGGCACATTATTTCGACTTTTTCATATCTGAGAACCAGATGTATCTCAAATGTGAAGATACTTCAGAACACACTATTTACTTCACATACCTTTCCTTTTTATTTGTACAACAGTGATACATGACACATCAATGTTCAAGTAAATCTGACTCAGCTGATTTTGTAAGAATAAAACAAAAACTCTAAGGAGTACTAAAACTTATAGTTTAATTATTGGCAAAGTTCTCTTTGTCATTGATAATTAAAATAATAATGCAGGCTTCGATAGAACAATTATAAAAATAAAGCTGGTGATAAAGTAAAGCTGACATCCTACTTTGGCAGAATTTTAGTAGTGTTTGGGACAGGGATGTGAATGTAAGAATTAATAAAGGTGTTAAGGTCTAGTTTTAGATAAGGGCTTGATTAGATTGGGTAAATTAGTGAATTAGAATTAAAGATTAAAAAGATTAATAGATTGAGGGAGGGTTTAGAAATGTATCTTTTTTTTTTTTTAAGAAATGAGTCTTGAAGAGTAAAGAGCAAACAAATGTTTAATGTCAGCTATTGCTCTGGAAAGGGGATGCACAATCTAAAAGAGTAAGATGAGTTACATGGTGTTCAAAAAATTGATTTTTGAAAAGTTCCTGAAACAAACAATTAATTTGATTCTCACTGGTAGAACTATGTCATATTCTTAAACAGATTAGGATATAACGTGCCCAAGTAGAATCTTCTCAAATTCCTCAATTATACTAATTTTTAAAAACAACAGAATGCATAGAATATATATATATGTATATATATATGTATATAATACATAATAATATATGTGTGTTACATACAAATATATATAATTAACAATAATATGCCTCTTATCATCTTTAGCCTAACAAGACAATCTTGCTAAAAATAAGCCAGGAGAGGGAGGAAGTGCAATTTTTATACTTTAGGCTTAGCTAACATCAAGGAAGAGAACACAGATACCATTGTATATATTCCCAGCACCTCTATCAACCCAAATTTTGGTTGGATAATGTATTTGTTAATGGTACAGCCCTTTAGGATCAGATACCTTCCAGATACACCAATTTAATGATGCTTTGACTCAACAGGACTAAACGACAGTGTTAAAAATTTTTTTAAATAAAATAAAATAAAATAAAACAGGTCCAAAATGGAGGTGCTTTTGCTAACTCCCACCAAGAATTAATACCTAACCCAATTGCACTTGCAGCCTTTCCCAGAAGTGGAATTTTAAACCAATCAGTCTGGAATTTCCTGATCACCCCCAGTGAGGTGATCTGCATGGTTGAGGCACCTGCCCTTTCCCCTTAGGGAAGGTGACCTTATCTATACCAATCTCTCCTTTTCTTTTGCTAATAATGTTCTTGTCCTACCTATCTCTGCCTATAAAAGCCTTCCATTTTGCACAATTGTTCAGAGCTATTTACTTGCTACATGAGATGGATGCTGCTGATTTGTGAATCTTTAATAAAACCAATTAGATCTTCAAATTTGCTCAGTTGAATTTTTGTTCTTTAACAATATTAAACAGGGTCCAGATGTTTCAGGATTTCTTTTCCTTTAGTGCTCACTCTTCTTGGTCATGCCCCTTGGAAGGATGAAGAGGTAGACCAGAGGAAGTGATGGGCAACAAAGCAAAGTTTATTGATCAATAGGAAAAAATTCCTGAAGAGGGAGAGGACCAGAGAGAGTTGGGAGTTTCTAAATCTAGGAGATTTTATGGGACTGTTGGTGGGCTGTTTTAATCTGATTAACCCTCCGTGTGCCTGTCACCCAAACAGGTTTTAGTCCATGTGCTCATCTACCTATCAGATAGTTGTTCACGTGGGAGAAGGTGGAGGGCTCCTTCCAGAGTGGTATAGGATAACAGGATGGGGTCTTTTCCCTTTGAAGGGTAGTTTCCTCCTAGGACAGGGTCCCCTTGCACCTGCCTGCCTTTTTTCAACTATCCTCCATTACTAAAAATTTCAGAATTTTGATGGCTCTGAAAGTTTTATAATTTCCTCCTATTATTGTACTATGGTAAAGGAGAACAGATTTTTTGCCACACCAAAATATGGCTCTTTGGCATAAGGTTTATCTGGAGTTGATTATTTTTAAGAAACAGACACAGGAGAAGCTCAGAAAAACCAAGTTGATGTTAACCTTTTGTAAAAGAAATTTACATTCTTGAGGGAATTCTCCATTTGTAAGAATCTCCCTCTCTGTAGGAGGAAGGGGAGGACTAAATCTCTAGAAACTTTTATCAATGGAGAAGACAGCACTTAAATCTCCAGCAAAATGTTACCTTTGCTTACCGTGCTGGTCCTGATAGCCTCCCACAACTGGATCCCTGACCCTCTACAACATCTTCTTTTATCTTTAGCTTCTGATGGTATTTAAAGTGGTGGCTTGAATCATTTCAGAGAGTTACTTAGGTTCTTGGGCATCTTCCATGTATTTAGGAGATATACATGTTGTTAAATTTCTGTTTGTTTTTCTTCTGTTAATTACCCTTTTTATTATAGGGATAAGGGGTCCTCAACCAAGAACTGAGCAAGGTAGAGAGAAAATTATTTTTTTCTCATCCAACACTGCTGTCAAGCTAAATGTCTATGCTTGGAATATTTCAAGTATTGAAACTCTGAATGTAAAGCTAGGAATTGAAATGTTGTCTTGATTTCCCTTTCAAAGACATACTCGTGTCCAAATAATTTTTCATTTTACACCCCAAACAAACATATCAATCTTGGACTTAAATTTTAGAGCATATAGACCTTAAGAACGGCACCATAGAATCCTAAAGACCTAAAGGCAAGCCTGAAGGTTGATTTTATAAGAATTGCAAATTCTCTGAGATGGAGATGGTGGAAGTGATGAGGGAAAAACTCTAAAGGCCTAATATGTAAAGGAAGCCATTTCAGATAATTTTCTAAGTCACCACGATATATATAAACTTGTTCAAACCAAAAACCTAACTTATAGTCTACTATTCACGCATTGTACATATGCTTTGTGAACGAGTAGCCTAAAGGAAAACCACCTAGAAATGTCGTTCGAGTCTCCTACTCCCAACATTCCTTTGTGATGAAAGTCATGATTCCTGCTTATATGCTCATCTATCATCTTTTGAGCTACTATAAGGTGTAAAAAATACATAACCCTGTGAAAACTGCTCCTTCTCCAGAACATTTTCTTCCTTGTGAAGAGCATGTTTCTCAGGCAGTGTTTCAACCTGGGTTCAAATAAAATTTTCTTACTTTTAAAGATTCTAAAAGGTTTGCTCATTTTGCGTCAACGGAAGTGGGAAGCAGAAAAAGGACAGGGGTGTATTCTTTCCTCAGACACAACTTACTGTTAACTGAAAAATCATTCATTCATCTAATTAAAATTTATTGAGCTATTATGTGGCAAGCATAAGTCTAGGGAGAGTTTTACATTAGGTTGCAAAATAATCTAATGTCCTATTCATGGAGTTTACATTCTAACTGAGTCACAGAGAAAATAATCAGGTTACTATATAAAATCACAGATGGTTGTTAGTGCCATAGAGTGGAGAAAAATAATGAAGATTGAAAGCAAAATGATAAAGGGAAGGAAACCTAGAGGAAATTTATTATTCTACATTTCTTTCCCTATAAATTCTTTTTTGTCTAATCTTTCTCAGTTTTCAATTAAATAGACTGTTCCTCCTGACCTAACCCACCAGTTGTCTTATTGTTTGGTTTTTATTTTTCGTGGCTGTGTCATTTTACTTTATAGTTTTGGGAAATTTCTCAACTTTTTTTTTTTTTTTAAGATTTTATTTATTTATTCATGATAGTCACAGAGAGAGAGAGAGAGGCAGAGACACAGGCAGAGGGAGAAACAGGCTCCATGCAGGGAGCCCAATGCAGGACTGGATCCAGGGACTCCAGGATCGCACCCTGGGCCAGAGGCAGGTTCCAAACCGCTGAGCCACCCAGGGATCTCAACTTTTTATCCAACTTTTCTTTCATTATTGATGGTTATATTTTAAATTATTGAGGACACTGTTTTACTTTGTGATTGCTCCTTTTTCATTTCAGTCTATTCTTGTTTTATGACGGCAACGCCTTCTCAATTTTTTCCTGAAAACAGTATATATACATATATAACATATGTGTATATATATGTATGTATGTATGTAAATTGTGCTTTCTGAATTACCACAGTTTCTTTAGTCATCAATTGTTTCATTTATTGACTTAGGTCTTGATATTTTCACTCTGGTTTCCAAAATAATGTGTTTTTTTTATTATTATTATTCATGTTTATGGACAAAGCACAAGGTTAATTTATTCATTTAGCTCTTGTGGTAGGCAGAAAACAGCTTTTTGAAAGAGGTCCATGTACAAATCCATGGGAACTTGAATATGTTATACTACATGATGGCAAAGGGGAATTGAAGTAACAAATGGGATTGATGTTGGCTAATCAGCTGAGTTTAAACTAGAGAGATAATCCTGCATTTTTCTGGTAGGTCCAATGTAATCACAAGGGTCCTTAGATGTAAAAGCTGAAGAGTGTCAGAATGATGTAGCATAAAAACAACTCTATTGGCCATTGTTGACTTTAAAGGAGGAAGGGGGTCATAAGGCAAAGAATGCAGGTGCCTTCCAAAAGCCAGAAAAACAACAGTGAGCACAACAAATCAAGGAAACAAATTCTCCTCTAGAGCCTTCAGAAGAAATGCAGCTTTAAATTCTTGATTTTAGACCACTGAGACCCATTTTGGACTTCTGACCTCTAGAATTGTAGGATAATAGTAAATGTGTATTATCTTAAGCCATCAGGTTTGGGGTAAGTAGCTGCAGAAGTGATAGAAATCTTGGATAGCCCTCCACTGGAGATTCACTATGGATTTTCTCTACTGATCTTCAGATCTTTTACTGAAGAGCATTGTTGGCTTTTAACTTCCAGATTGGCGGGAGACAGGTAGACTCAACCATGAGTTCTTCTACTCTCAGAAGCTAAAATCTATACGAGATACTGTTAGCCTGGCCCAAGTGTATCATTCAATTTTTAGAGTGCGCCGGTCATTTTAAACTGACATAAATATTGCTGTTGTTGGGATCCCTAGGTGGCGCAGCGGTTTGGCACCTGCCTTTGGCCTAGGGCGCGATCCTGGAGACCCAGGATCGAATCCCACATCGGGCTCCCGGTGCATGGAGCCCGCTTCTCCCTCTGCCTGTGTCTCTGCCTCTCTCTCTCTCTCTCTCTGTGACTATCATAAATAAATAAAATTAAAAAAAAAATATTGCTGTTGCAATTACAGCAATGAAAATAGAGCAGTTGAAGGCCATTTGCATGAATATTCTATGGACGTTAGCAAGCAGTAACTATATTTTCATCTTTGATATATATTCTGCTTTTTGTTTTCAGGTGTCACCAAACTTTCTGATATTCTGATGTTCCATTCTCCAATTCATATGTTTAAGATTTTATTCCTGTTGGTACATTTTTACTCTCCTTCCATGGGATTTATAAGTGGAGAGATAAAGTGCGAAGGCATATGCCCAGCCATCCAACTTAGAGTAGTTCTTATATTCTTTTCTTTCCCTAGAAATAACCACCTCCAGAATGAAAATGAGTAGTTGGCTATAAGAGCTCAAGAGTGGTTGGAGCTTTTTCCACCAGGTACTATTCAATGCTCAGAAAACAGGGTGAAGTATCTTCTCTAGGTTCATCAATCTAAAGCAAGTGCTTTTATTAGGGAATGTTAGTATCAGAGAAACTATTGTACCTGAATGACTAGCTATAAAATGCGGGGCTAAGGAAGTTGAGTTTTGCCTCTCGTGCCCTCAGAAACTTAGAGTGCCACTCGCAGATTCCCTCTACACGTGCAATTACCTATGGATCACGGATAGCTCTGCTGTGTCAAATTTCCAGTCCCAATTCCTTCCATATTCCCGCAGATTTTACAATCTCTATCTCACAACCATGGCTATCCATCTTCATCCTGCATGTACCACCTGCCTTCGAAATGACTGACCTGGCTTATCCTCTATTATTCTCATTTTTGTTATAATGCTTGACACTTCATGAAGCGAAGTGGTGATCCTCTTAAAGCATTACTAGCTGGCTGACTTTATCACACCACTTATAACCAATCAATAGATTGCATGCACATATGAATACAGACATTTTTAAAAACACCAAATAAAATCTTATTCTCAACACTTCTCCTGATAGCAGAGCTCTAAGTGATGGTAGATTAAAATATTTCTATTGAAAGGAGGGCCACTATCAGAGTTAATCCAGAGCTCACATTTACAACAAAACCTTATTTAGATTTGGTTGGCTGTTACACTAGTTCAAATGAAAACTTCTTGATTCTCCCCCCGTGTTTTCACTCATTTTTATGGATGCTGAGTAATATATATATATTGACTGAGAGCATTCTCTGCCAAAGACAAGTTTTTCTCCCAGAAGGCTATACTATCAGTTTCCAGACTGAACTCCTTCATGTGCCTTGGGACCTTTGAAACCAAACATTCCTATGAGCGCATCCCACACCGGTTGCGTTTGGCAAAAAGGATATTTACTTGATTCAATCAAATAGGTACAAGTAATTATAAGCAGGTAAGATTTGCCCTCAAAATAAACCAGCACCTTTGGCCAACTCAAACATTTAAAGAGCCAAATCCTTGATTTCCAACCGTGTAAAACCTGACAGATTAAGTCTGTCTGCCTGTCAGAGACCAACCTGAAATGTCAGAACAATACTTCAGAGATATGCCTTACATTGTGGGAGTGCAATTGATATTCAAGCTAGTTAATAAAATAACAGATATGCTAATTTCTACACAAAATCGGCATTGCTAATTAGTCTCTTAAGTCAGGCCATTTTAAACGTAAAAATGTATATGCATCTTTCCTGCAAAGCCTTTGCAGGATGGAAGTCATTATCTAATGACTCCAACATATGGTGAAGGTACAAACAATATGCTGGAAGCTGACTTTTAGAACAGTGAAGAGTGAGAGATCACTGCATACATAATAAGTTTAATTTTTAAAGGAATACTAATTAGATAAGGATCTAATGAAGGGTACCTGATTGGCAGCAGCAGGGAAGGAAGTCCCTGATGTTCAAACTTACATGCCCAGTAACAGTTATCTCTTGCTGTGGGGGTGGGAGCCTCTCTGATAAGAGAGGTCAATGTCATTGCTTGCACAGGTGTCTCCAAGAGGTCTCTTATACTCAGCCTGAGCACACAGATGGAGGTAACGGCTACCAAGAATCTTTGCAATATAGTAAAGAGTTACAGTTCGTCAGCCTTTTCATGGATCTGGCTGTAATATCGTTGAAGCCACTGTTTTTGATTTGGACCATATAATTCTAAGAAGTTTAGGACAGATAAAAGGGGTGTACGTGTGATGTGTAAATGTGATGGGAGGAGGAGCGAGGTTGGGTAAAGGAAGATAGCTGACAAATGGTACGGTCAAAAGATCCTTGATCTACATTCAAGAAATTAAGATGATTGCCAAAAAGTGCCATCTCTTGGAGATAAATTAATCAGTTCCCATTACTTAAACTTGGTTCCTATCAAATATCTATGAGGGAAAGAAATCTGTCATGAGAAAGTAATGTGAGAAGCTTACAACAACTAAAGAGATCACCCCCTTGAAGGCAAGATGCCAATTTCTATTAACTGTTGAAAGAAAGAAAAAATAACAGTTCTCTGTGACAGGAAGCTGATTGCACAAGAAGATAAAAATTCAGCGGTTGCAGCACCCAGGCATGCAATGCACTGGCCTGTAAGGTCTGAGTAAGCACGTGACATGGTGACTGTCACATCTGGATGAGCACATATTGTTATGTGGAGTCAATAAATTTTTAAATGCGCATACTGTGCCAATAATAATTTAAACCAACTCTCCCTCTTCAATCACGAAGTAATTTGTTTCAGCTAATGGTATCCTTTCTTGTGGAACTGATATCCTAAAGAAAAATCTGGATTGCTGTGGGATCTTTAAGTGGATACACTTAACATCAGCGGTGTTTCTGGATCTGTGTTAAACGTCAGAAAACTCTAGGGAGACTCATTCTCAATTTCAGTAACAACAGGTAGTCATAACTAGGCCTCCTTTCAGAAGCCACCACGGTTGTGATTAAAGGTGACAAAAAGAGCCATTGCTAGGGTGGTTTGGTTACCGAATCATTTTAACCATGGTTATCCTCTTTTTTCACTTGTTTAAGAGAAGGAGTTCTTTCTTTACCAAGGAAGACTTGTTCTTATCCATAATATTACCCTTGTCTCCAGAGTAGTCTGTGACTTTTAGAGCATGACAGTTTCATCACAGTTTCCCAAATTGTATTTTTTTCTTGCTTTTGAGACCAGGTGATTCTTACTTACTTCTAATTGGAAGTGAAGCTGCTATGCTACCTAACTGTATCTGACAAAGTGGACACGGTGTTCCCACTAGAGTTAGAAATCTATCCCCCCCCCCTTTTTTTCCCTTTCCCTGCCAGATACTAGAATTGGATGCTTTATTTTTGGAAATAAGAGAAAATAGTAAAAGATGGATTCATGAATAGATGTGAGAGGGGATAAAGAGCTTATACTTCATAACGTGATTGATCTATTACAAAGATCTTTTAATTCATTTGTAAATGTTTAAAAATTTTCTACCTAGAACTAAGCTGGGTCTTTTGGGTCTTCTGACACAGTGATCCTCAAAGTAGATCCCAGAATTAAAAAGCTCTTTTTAATAAGTCTTGGATTTTTAAAAATTCTTATCAAACATTCTTCATTTTGGTTTTCCCAATCCCTGGCCTCCTGTCCCTAACTTTACTTTGCCTATTATTATCCCTGTAAGATAGTTTGTTCCTTTTAAATCATATTTAATAATTATTTTATATTAATTCATTCATCAAATTTTCATTAACAAATGTCCTAAAATCTGGAAAGTAGTTCACAAAACAGAGTATCTGATCTCCCCATTTTAATACTGCATTTGGGGGGGGGTCAGAAAATAAATAATAAATGTTATTTTCAGAAAACAATGTGTTATAAAGAAATTAAAATAACAGAAGAGAGAATGTGTGACAGGCAACATTAACGAGAAGTCTCTGGGGAGATGACATCTGAACAACAGCAGAAATGACCAAAAGGACCAAACATGCAAGGATCTAAAGAAAGAGTAGTCCAGGCAGGCAACATGGGAAATCTAAGTATTGTGAGACAAGACTGAGCATGGCATGTCCCAGGAACAGAAAGGAGGCCAGGACAACTGAAAGTTAATGCAAGAAAAAAAAAAAAAAAGAAAGAAAGAAAATGTGGAAGACAAGGATAGAGAATCAATAGAAGCCATATATACGGGCTAGGTTTGGAAGGGATACTTTAGATGAAGTGTAAATCATTCCATGAAAACTGGATGCAGGACAGGGAATTAATTAACAAACTTTATTATTCTTCTGTGCCCTGTGGGCTCTAGAGCAAGAAATAAAACGGACCAAAGGATAGCATAGGTTAAATATCTGCCATGTACAAAAATGTGTTTGGCTTATGATCGGCTTTAGATAAATACTTTAGGGGAGGAGCAATTTAAACTGATGTAGATATTAAGAATTTCCTTCTTCCCTCATGACTTTCTTTTATTGTGCCCTATCTTTTGACTGGTCTCATTCACTCTATTAAATGTTTCATTCTGGGGTCCCATGCTATAGTTGTCAAAATTCCTGGCAACAGGCATCGAACTGCGGTTGTTTCATTTGAACAATATATTTCAGAGAGCGGAAGGCGACTCAGTCGAGAGAGCAGCTGCTAAATTTTCCACTAATGGGGCTGTTTGTGCAGAGTGGGCACTCTTCTCAGAAAATTAAAATCCTCTATCTTCAGGCAGCTCAAGCAAATGGTCATTGCCTGTAGGACCATTCTTCCCACTTCTTCACTGCACATTTTACTCCCAAGCTACATCACCAAAAACCCCCCTTCAAGCCATGTAAACACCCACCCACATACTCAGGACAAGTGACTGCTGTTGTGACAAAGATAAAACAGCCTTCAGGAGTAAATATGCCCCCTGGAAAAACACCGAATACAACTCTGATTTGGGGCCACTGGATCATTTCTCTCAAACTGGGGAAGATCGCATATTTATTTTTAAAGATGGAACATCACGGTGTGTTTTCAAATGGATTTTAAAGTGGCTGTGTGGGTGACTCCCTTGACAGTGTTTGACAGAGAAGGCACTGTCAGTGTGAGGTTTCATTTCAATATAGGCAGAGCCTTACTTCTTTGCAATAATAGTTTGGGGAAGGATATACCATCTGTAGTATTTAATTTTTATTCATTGTTTTTATAACAAATATATTGCATTTGTTTTCTTATTGTAAAGTAATTCGAACGGTACGTAATGAATGAATTTAAGTGTCAAAGCTCATTTTCCCTTCCACATGACTCATCCACTGATCCTACTATCCTCTCGTGTGGTAGCCATTAGTTACAGTTTGATACTTCCTTCTAGATCTCTTCATATACACCCACAAAGACATTTAAATACACATACCCACACGCACATACACTGTTTTATGTTATTATTTTTGAACATCAGTTGGAAAGGTTGTCTGCTTCACAAGAGCATATTGTGGAGATCTGTCCATGAAAGCAAATACAAACTTCATTTGTTTGACACTTAGCTTCAAATTTCAGGTGTTAGATGTCCAATAATTTCATTTGTTAATTAATTATTCTTCCATCGGCAGATGTAAAGAAATGTGTTAAGTTTTTCTTCTGGGAAGATTTCTAACTTCATGCTTTTAAACAATTTTTTTCCCTAAATAAAATTGAACATCAATCCCAAATTTCTCATCATCACCATACCTAGAAATTCATTCTAAATTTCTAATTTGGTGGAAGTAAAATGATACTTATAACTCAGACAGATTTCACATAGCAAATCGGCAAAAATATATCACCTGCTACTAATGTGCATTATAATATAAAAATATTGTAGAAATTCTACATCTCTATTATTATTATTTTTTTAATAAATTTGCTTCTTACAGATACTTTTTTTTTTCCCCTAATGTCTCATGGATATTATGATCTGGGCTGAAAATAGTATTTACTACTCTTTTGTAAAATAATTATTTTGTATCTGTTACTCTGATGTCCAGGTAATGGAAGATACAGGGCAATTCAATAAAATGAGAGGACATTTTGTTCAATTTAGCAGCAAATGGAGAGGTTACATCCTCCCAATGTTTGCCAAGTAAATGCTGGATCATCTATTAAAAATAAACATAACTAATTAATTATGTAAGTACAAGGGATATACAATTAATATTCCAGAATAGAGAACAGAAAACTTACCCAGTACACTATCTCAGTCAGCAGAAGAAAATGAATCTTAGGGCTTTTGTTTTTGTTTCTGTTTTTTTTTTTTTTTATTGTTTTATTTTATTTATTTATTTATTTTTTTGCATGTAAATAACCTGGCACTTCAGGATTTAGCTTGGTATAAAGCACAGGCATGAGAGCATAGCCCTCTAATAAAAATTATAATGACAATGGCAATAATACATTTAAATAAAAAAATGCATACTATGTTATGGAACTTTTATGAGATATTTACTAAAAGGCTAATACTTCCCTCTTCCCTGTTTTCAGGTTCTCTGCATCCACAATAACCACCCATAAAAGAAAGTTTTTGTTTATTCTCCGAGAAAAAAGATATCCTGTTCTATAAATATATTCACTAGTATATATACACACACACATACACACACACACGAATCAAATGTTTGTATATGATTAAATGTGTGTATATATTAATATTCCTTATAGAAACCCTATAAGATAGATGTTATTACCTCCATTTCATAGATGAGGAACGTGAGTTAGGAGGAGAATATGATCCTTGCCCCCAAATCCTATGGGTAGCTACGAGAAATATTGAAATGATACTGCAATTCAGTCTGATTCTGAATCAAAATCTCACATGCACTCCACTATACCAAATGCCTACTTGGTTTAAAAGTCTTCATTTGTAATAGCTACCATTATAATCAAGAGATAAGACCAAAGTAACTCTGAAGCAAGCAATACCAGGCAGACAGATGAAAATAAACTGGAAGAGACACACAGAAATAGACCTTTTAGTCATCTTAGCATAAATATTCCTAGTGAGGAACTATTGGAATTACGTGTGTGCATGCGCGCGTGTGTGTGTGTGTGTATCATCCTAAGGTTTATTTTTCTAAGACTCCTACATTTTCTCATTCAATCTTCACAGGGACCCTGTGTATTAGTTTCCTAGATCTGCTATAGCAAAGCACCACAATCTGTGTGGCTTCAAACAACAAGAATTTATTCCCTTATAGCTCCAGAAGTTATAAAGTCTGAAATCAAGTTTTTAGCAGGATCTTCCACTCTCTGGAGGCTGGAGGAGAGAATCCACTCTCTGGGGATCCCAGCTCTGGTAGCTGGCATTACCGCACCGGGGGCTCCATCACTGTGTGATGGTCACACTTCCTCTTCATTTTGCATTAAATATCTCTTCTCAAATGCCTAGCAGATACTAGACGTTGGATTTAAGGTCTGTTCAAATAATCCAGGATTATCTCCTCTCAAGACCCTTAAGCACTTCTGCAAAGATTCTTTTTCAAAATAAGGTAACATGTTCAGGTTCTAGACATTACATAGTGAATGTATCTTTTGGAGGACCTCCATTTAACCCATTACCCTCCATTAGGTAGGTATAAGGATTCTCAGTTTAATGAGGATGAAATTGAAGCTTACTGTGGTTAAGTGACTTAGAAGAAAGATCTCGCAGGTTTTCTGTGTCAAAAGCAGGTTTAAAGTCTACATTTGGCAAACTCCAAGCTTATTAGATGAAAGGGTTCTATCCTAAGGGTTCTAATCACCAATTATTTCCAATGTGTATTGGCAGCGGCCGTGGTGGGGTGGGAGGTCAGTGAGTTTGTCACACCACCAAGCAGTCCTTGGACAGCTGAGTGCAACTCCATTCTGACATTATCTACCTGGAATAGCATCACACCCCAGTCCTACCATGCTGTCCCTCCCCACATACACTTCTGATGCCAATCGCAAATCCAAATTGCTACCTGTGCTTCTGGCTGAACTACTACAGTTTGGATGTTCCAACAATCCCTCCTAGGGTTTAATTAATTTGCTAGAGCAGCTCACAGAACTGAGAGAAACAGTTTACCTACTAGATTACTGGTTTATTATAAAATTATATGCCAAATGGAAGAGACGCGTAGAACCAGGTATGTGGGAAGGGGTGCATGCCCCGTTCAGGTAGGCCACTCTCCCTGCACCTGCCTATGTTCACCAGCCCAGAAGCTCTCCAGACCTCATCCACTTGGGTTTTTATGAAAGCTACATCACGTAGGCATGGTTGATTATATAATTGGCCAATGGTGACTGGTTCAATTTCTTTCCTCTCTCCCCTCCTTGGGGAACTGAAATTTTCAACCCTTTAATCACATGACTAGCTCCCCAGGCCACCAGAATCCACCCCCCTCCCGCCTTTAGGTGGGGTCCAAAAGTTAGCTCACTCACATAACAAACTATAACTTCATGGCTCTTATCATAACAAATTCCAAGGGTTTTAGGAGCTCTGTGTCAGGATGGGGAAGAAGACCAAATGCATATTTCTTACTATAAATCACAACATCACACATCCTGATACCGTAAAATATTTCATGTGCGTATCCTTATTTCATAGAATGGATTAGTCTCTGTGAGTTCTCAGGTGTTTTAAAGAACTGACAATGATGATGATGATGACGAATGATGATACCTTTGGGCATTATTAGATAATGTAAAGGTAGCTCTATTAAGTGATTCCATACGTGACAACTGGCTAAGTGTCTATCATCTAGAATAGTGATATCAGATAATATAAAGTCTATTATAACACTAAAAATAAAATCATTTCCATTATTTAGCTTTATCATTATTGCAGTTTTATAAAAAAGGAATATTTCTCGAACTTCCTAAGTGCACCTTCACAATACGTTTATAATTGTGTATTTTTATTTAAAATTCCTTGAAAAATCTAAACATATGAATAATTGTTGATCATGAAGTAATTACCTATAAGTACTGACTGGTTGTTAATGCTTAGCTCTCTACTACTTAGGCTGAAATGCAGCCATGGGGCCTGGACACAGACACATACATTGGTAAAACATGGAAATACCTCTGACTGGGCAGGTAAACAGCTAATACTTAAGCTTCTGAGTGTTTCCCATTTGTCTGCCTCGAGATCTTGGTCCATCCTCTGGAATCTACCAGGGCCACCGAAAATTCAGGAAACAAATTACTGACAGAGGCAGGGGCTTATTTTCTCTGCAATTGCTGTCATTGCTGAACAGCTGTTAAGCATTCTCTCCATAGATGTGACAGGCATCAGTTGAGTTGATCCCCACAGGCTCATACATTTCTTAGGGACTTTTTTTGCTCCCCGTGTCTCCTACAGGTACTACTACTATTCATAAGTCATGAGAAAGGAGGAAAAATAATTTCCCCTGTACCCTTCAACGTTCTCAGCTAAGGTGTCTCGAAATAAAAAGGATAGAGAAACAAATTTAATTGCATAATACAACCAGGAACCCCATAAAGAGATGAGACTCAAAAAACATGACCAGAACGGGAAGTTTTTATAACTTTTAGACAAAGCAACAGTGCATTTGTGAAGAATTGGCAAGACAGAAAGGTTTGGGCTAGAGATAGTAAACTAGTGAGGTAGTAACAAGGTTTGTTGATATAGCCTTCTAGGCCCTACATTCCCTGTCTTTAGTGATAAGGATGCCTGGTGAAAAGGGAGGGTACCTTTCACACGTGAGATTCATCACCTGCTTTTGATGAGGGAGCAGGGCTAGCTGAGTTCAAAGCACAGCTGACATCCCACAAACACGCCCCCCCCCCAGGGTGGGGTAAGTGTGACATTCTTCAGGAAGCTTCCAGTTTCTTAATGTTAATACCTTGCTAGAGGGAAAAGCAATCTTTAACTTGACAATGGCAAGGACTCCAGGATCTTATAGGTCCTCCTTAGCATATGAAAATCCTCCTGAAATCTCCCTTTTGCTTACTTCCTCCAACTCCTGTGTATATAATCACCCACCCCTCACAGGCCCAGGGAAGCCACTCTTCTGCCCATGGGTCCTGTCCCCGGGCTTTAGGAAAACCACCATTTTCACCAAAGACATCTCAAGGATTCTTTCTTGGTCATTGGCTCCAGACCTCACCTATATTCCAAAACTTCATCACTTTTAGGGGACAAAGGACTACCAGAGTGTCCTTCCTATGCTGGCTATTTCAAGTACCTTTATTTCAAAGTAACCCATATGCCAAAGTGGCATATTTTGGGGTGATATATTCAGAACCCCTATAGCCACAGTACCAAAAATTAATATTTTTGACATTTAAAAAATATATTATTTACTAAATAAAGGAATGCCTAGAAGATACTATCTAAAAAGAAAGAAGGTATTTTCTATCTTATTCACTTTGATAAGTAAGGATTTTTATTCCTGTTTATTTGTGATCTTTTTCCTGTAACTATGCATCTTCCTCACAATTTTACTATTCTCAACGATTCTTTTCTGTTGCAATTCACATTTAAGCCTAAGTGCTTATTTCCAAACACTGATATTCAAAGGAGATATTCTGGAAGAATGACTCTATGTCTTTGTTTAAAATTCATCAACAATTTGGTTTAATGGATAGAAAAATATATGAACTGGAAAAAAAAAAGGGGGGGGGGAGAAAAGGAGCAGGTAAAGAAACCCAGGGTTAACAGTGGTCAGCAAATTAATGCTTGTCATGTGAGGAACACATGAATGCCATCAGCAAAGCCAAAAAAAAGGAATGTAATTTTAGGTATATTGTCAACATATCAATAACTGGATGATGGGTTCAGAAATATTATTCTGCGTAATCAACAAAACACAACTATTATCCTTCCACCTTCTATGACTTTAAGCTATAAGAAAACTTCCCAGAGAGAAAAGTCAATCCCATCGTTGCCCATACCCCATTCTTTTTCCCAAATTTGTTTCCGTTAATAAGTAATATACCAGGTGTAAATCTCACACCACAAACCAAAGGTCGAAATAAAATTATCCCCACTCCCAATAAAATTGAATTTTTATTTTTAGCTTCAGCGGCAGCAGGATTTGAAAATTTAGGTTTGGTCAATTCAAGGACTCAGTGATTGGAAGTTTTCCCTCGCCTCACACTGGGTGTTAGTCTAAAGCCTCCTGGAGGCTATTTGATTGCTCATGAAAGTGTGGGGTTGGAAGGCAGCTATCCGGTCTTCAGTCACTGCCAGTTCTCTGATGAAATGTACTGAGATAAACTTTGTTCCTTTAGTAAACATTTTGTCCATCCATATAAATCATGGGGACAACCTAAGTTTCACCTGCTCTTTAATCGTTAGTCTACAGCTACATTCTTGACCATAGGTCTCTCAACTTTGGCTTATTCCCAAGCACTTCTGCTTTTCCTGAGCCCGCAGGTACCACATCACTGTTTTCACCGCCCGCTGCCCAGGGAATGCTAACTGTATCAGAGATCCATTGACTATATATCTAACTTGGCCATCTCCTCAACCATACTGGGCGTGAAGGTACTACGTGAAGCTATCTACCTTCCTGGGTTCTCCCAGGTTGTCCCCTGCTTCAAGAGCCTCCAGATCTATTTGGAGTTTCTGTCATCACTCTAGACCTCTCATTTCACATCATTTGGAAGGCAGAGCACTGGGTCCATTCTCTCTGATTCTTCTTACCCCCATATTGAGCCCATGGAATTTTCATCTAACATGGGTCGGACAGTCTTTGGTATGTTGTTAAGGACAAAAATATAATATTCTGAATCTTGCAGGGTTTAGGAAGGTGAACCTCAGCAGTTTAAATTCTTGCATTTCAAGTTATTTTTCCTGCTAAAAACTATTATCCTGCTATTAGCTTCAAAAGTCAACTTAAAAACCCCAGAACCTGTGGTGATGGTTCTAACACTTGTCTAAACTAATTGGACTATGCAGTTAAAATAGGACATTATATTGCATTTAAATTATACCTTAATAAAGTTTATTTCAAAAGACAATACAAACCCAAAATGTACTAAGTAAGTCTCTATTTATTTGGTATTTTTCTCTCAGTCAGTTAGCAGAAAATACCCTAAGCACCATCTTATCTGTGGAATGTATTGATTGAAATAAAAGGATTCAGGAAAGGGGAAAAACTCAAAATAATGTCCTATAGAATATTAATAACAGCAATAATAGCGGTGATGAAAACTAAGACAGGTTCCTACTATGTGCCAGAAAAGAAAGAATTTATAACAACTGATCTTCACTATAATTCTGTAGAATCACTTCATGATTAGCTAGATTTCACAAATAAGGGACCAAGGCTTAGGAGATTAAAAGAAGTATGTACGATCATATAGCTTGCTTATGGTGAGGAGTGATTTAAAAGACTACAGTCAAATTTCTGACTCACTCTTGTCCACTACTCTACACCAGTACATCAACATTTAAAGGTGCCTTTTGTGGTCAAAGCTACCATCATAATACAAATGAAAATATCATTTGTATTGTGACGATGATGATGACATAGGAAAGATATGCTGATACTGGCCATTTTTAACATAGATGCCTGTCAGGCTGGGTTTTATCTCCATTTATGCATTTTCTACTCACAAAAGTCTTATGACTACTTTTTTTATTATCTCAATATCAAAACTGAGAAAACTGAGTCTCAGGAAAGGGAAATAATAGACTGACAATCTTACAGCTAAAAAGTATTACAAGATAGACAGGAATATAGGTTTGATTGGCATTAGAACTCAGCCACTTTGGTTCAATCCTCTCAATAGCTTGTTTCTCTCTCTTTTAAAAAAATAAACATATTATTTCTATTGTTACAGTGTTTGGTTCCCTGTACTGAGGAACTTAACATTTCATTATTGTGATTCATTTGGGGCCTTTGACTAAGTAATAAATATCACTGATTTTCAAGAACAATACACACTGTCATCTTGCTCAAAGACGAGGGCTGATGAAATGGGGAAAAAAATAGAATTAAGCCTTTCTTCAACTTTGTTTTTTATCAACACCTTTGTATCTATATATTCATATTCAGTTATCCATCTTTTATCTCTGTATTTCTCAATAGATTTGGTCAATTTATATGTTTTGTTTTAAGGCAATAGGGGAAGATAGGATGAAAAGCAGGTAGAGAAGAACAGAACTTTTACAGTTCCCCTTTGCTCATCCTCACTACCAGTTGAAAAATAATGCATTATAATCACGTCTTGAATCCACGAATGCACATGAACTCACAAGCAATTATTTATTAGGTTCCCCTGGGTTCTTAGTACTTAGTGTGAAAATACACTGCTCTACAAACTCAAGAGGTTCAGGGAAAAGGGAAATGTGAGGCAAATGGAGTAACTTTAGTCATGACATTCAGAGCCTTGTGTGAAATCCATTCTGGAAGCAAAGAAATTTTGGCCAGCATTTGAAGACCATGGTGATGTGAAGTAAACAGGAACCAACAACTAAACCTTTAGGTTGGACGTGTATATTTGGGACTGAGGAATTAGAAGCCCTTAAGGGTAGAACAAGGGAAAAAAGGAAAACTCGAGAAATAGGAGATGAACTTTGATGATCTCCAGGCAGGCATGAAGCTAGAGGCAGTGGTAAAGCTCCATTTAAAGTTGTATTTTCAGAGTTATTTTCTTCAATACTGCTTAACACTGTAATTTTATTAGCCACTGGACTGAGACAAAGATGACTTTAGCAGCTCAATGTAAACTGAACATATCTTAGCAACTCCCATGGAAAGACACTGTGTTCTAAATTATGCGCTGCCATAGAATCAGAAAGAAAAATACTTTTGCTTTAGGGAGAAAATCATGTTCACCCAAGAAGATTTAGTATTTACATATTATTGGAAAGATCTCTCTAGCCACAAAGGCTAAGACCTGATACTTCCTCCAGCAGTTTTACAACAATTTGTAACCCTAAAAATATTTAAACAATTTAACTTTGCTTCAAAATGTGAAAACCCATGGGGATAAATGGTTCTTCCAACTATTGCTATTTATATACAAATATATTGAGTATATAAAGAACATAGACTTACATGTTCAAATTAATATTATTTATTTTAAATAACTTTCATATGTGAAAAACCAATTCAGGATCCTTGGTGAAGCAGTAATTTGCAAATGTGTTTTGTTAAAATATTAGTTGATGCAATTGAACAATATAGAGTTCAACAATATCCTGAGATATAGAAATCAAGTGATCTCCAGATACCCCCTGTATTAGATTATACTAGTGCTTTTGAAATTAAAAACAAAATCTAGGGTAAATTAGAATTATAGGTTTATCAAAGTTGATATCCTTTTCTTTTTTTTTTTTAATATCCTTTTCTACCACATCAAGTCTCACATCATTTAATGAAGCTATAACATACATACACACACACACACACACACACACACACACCATCCAGTGGGTTTATGTAGCAACTAGGATATATGGTTGGAACATTTAGTAAAATCATATCATGTTCAGCATTTTGCATCCACCACCTATGCCATCAAATTGAACAGTGCACCCTGTATGCCACTGCAGACATGTGTCAGTGATCAAGAAAAAAACAAACATACAGATAACATGACTCACCGAAGTTATGGACCATTAAACTTATGAGGCCCTAGAGGCCATGAAACCAACTACACTTTATTGCTCTCTCTTGCAAGGTTGTCTTTATTTATACCTTCCTTTTCTTCCAGACTGGGAAAAATAAAAAAGTGAAAGTAAACTATAATGGTCTCAGGTCTGTGGAATCCTTATGTCTCCTTTAAATCTTTATAAATAAAAGAAAACGGATATTTCTCAAATAAAAATAGCACTTCAATAAATACTCCAGGGGAAAATAGAAATATGTATCCCCATGAAATTATTGTTTTATGTTGAAATGGCATTTTTTTCTCTTTCATCATGTAATTACCTTCAAGAAGTCTAATGAAGAAAATATAACAAATGGCATGCGGTTGCCACAGCAACATTTTTTTTTCTTACATATAGACATTTTTTTTTTTCTTTTTTCCATTTCCTTTGCTTTGTTTTTAATAGGATAAAAGCCTCTCTAATAAATGCAATTTTGCAATTCCACCAGTCCCAGTTTCTGGTTTTGCTTCATCAGAATGAATAAATTTGGAAAAGGATATATATCCTAATAATGGAATATGTTCATACTTAATTAGTTGGTGGCATTATTTTGAAGACACAATGCTACTGACAAATATAGTGGTTCCCTGCTTCATGAGGTAATTAATAGTGTTGTTTATTGTTCTGTAAGTTTTCTCTTTTATCAGACATAATTTGTTAAGTAAATTAGACGCTAACATGCATATGGACTTAACAGATACCAAATAATAAAGTATTATCAAGGATTTAATGATACAGAAATAGCTCTGGGAAAAAATAGTTATTCTGATGCAAATAGTTGCTATGGTGATAGCTTGAAATCACTGTGTGATTTTTTTTTAATATATTTTAAGAACATGTGAATTTTACTAACATTAAAAAAAATCTAGACTACACCAGATTTACCAAAAACTAAAAATAAATTTAAAAAACCCTTAGCTTTATTTTTCTAAGTTTTCATATGTTTCTATTTTATATCAACCATTTGGATATCAACTTGTCCCACTAGTGAGATGTTTACTCACAAATATGAAAACCATATCAAATGGAAAAAGAAATCCATGTATTGCTTGGGGGATTGGATAAATGAACTTCATATCATTACCAAAACCAATGCTAAATGATTTCATATATATGTATATATACATATGTACATGTCTATATATGTACATGTAATGTATATATACATTATGTATATATGCATATATACATAAATATATAATTTAACAAATCATAAGCAGGAAAACTAGCAGCATCAAAGTCAATATTAATCATTAGAAATTCCTACATAAATTATAAAGCATAACTGAAAGCTCAACAAAAGACTCAGTGTCAAATATACAGTATATACTCAATGGTTTGTTACATGAGCAAATTAATACTTGAATTATGCCATTTACCCCAGTCTCATTTCAATAATATACATTGAATTTCTACACTATATTTTTTTGAGATTTTATTTATTTATTCATGAGAGACACACACACACACACACACAGAGAGGCAGAGACACAGGCAGAGGGAGGAGCAGGCTCCATGCAGGGAGCCCGATGTGAGACTTGATCCCGGGTCTCCAGAATCACACCCTGGGCTAAAGGAGGTGCTAAAACACTGACCCACCCAGGCTGTCCTACACTATATGTTTTATGTAATATTTCCCCACAATATGTAAAGTTTAAAATAGTAGAAGACATATTATCTAAGCCTACTAAATTAATTGTAGTCGTTGGGATACAAACCCTTCTGTTGAAAAGCAAGCAGTGCCTATACAAAATAATAATAGACAATCGATGGTTCATCCATTACTTTTCAAAATGCAAGCCAATACTTCCTAAGTCAAATGGAGACCATTGGAAAGGTCATCTAAAAATACTGCCATACATGGAGGGATGATTCAGTGCCTATGTCAAATGAGTTAAATTAAAATGAGGCCATGGATGTACTCTCATATATTGGTACTCAGGCCCTTATCAGCCATGACTGTTTGAAAGAATAAACAGATGAGAGAAAACTATGTCTATCACATTTATTTATAAATTAGTTTATTCTATGTTTTCAAGGACCAATAGGTTGATCTCAAATAATCTTGAATTACTAATGCTTGAGTCAAATATATATGTGTGTGTGCATATAAATATATACAAACACACACACATAGAGCTAATCTTTGTTAATTAATGATGTTATTTGGCAACCATTTATTTAATTTTTTTTTAATTCAAGGTTTAGAATCTACCTATCACTTTCTGGTTGATTAATTTATTTGATCTGTAGCAATTCTGAAAAATATCATAACTACAATTTCATAGATCGCAGCACAGAAAAGCAAAGAAGTGAAGAATCTGAATCAAGGTAAGGATTCAAATCCAGCTTTTTGATTAGAGAACCCCCACACTTGCAAATCTCATATTTTCTTTCACATTGCTTCAGTTTCACACATTGTATTGTATGATTAGAACATTTACTCTAAAACCTCCTGTGCCTCTGTAATAAAATCTCTGTGTGACAATCCCTTAGCTAGGTACCAATATTTCTGAGTCATTTCTGATATGTTGCTGATTCAATGACAAGTGCTGAAGAGCTGTCCAATCTGTGTGAAAACCTATTGTTCTTGGTCAATTAGGCAGTCTACCCAAATCTTGTCAAAAGATTATTGTTGAAGAAAAATAGCATTGTCATTAATAATAAAAACTCTGCATAGAAACACATTCTAAGATTCTGAAAATTTTTATCAATCGAAATTTTTTCCTGCTATCCTGTGTAATATCACATAGTGGTTTCAAATATGGTGTTTGGGGTAAGAAGGAGGTGAGACTAATTTTGAAGAAGAGAGGGAAAAAACAATATTTATTGGATATCTAATATGTGCCTTTCATAGTGCTGAGCTTTTTTCCACAATTAACCTTTGAGGTGTTAATTTTGATGCCCATTATACAGAGAAAGAGAATAAACAGGGCACGGGGAGATGAAAGTGACTCAAAATATCATTCAGTTAGCAGGTAACAGCCTGGAAATTAAACCTAATTTGTTTATATTCCAAAGCTCTTACCAACATAGCACACTCACATTTCAATATTTATAAAACATAGTGGTGTGTGTGTGTGCAGGGGGGTGTAGATCAGAAATGTTTATAATTTATTTAATCTTCACAATAATACTGAGAATAGGTATTTCAATTATTATCCCCAATTAACAAACGAGAAAATTCAGTTGCAGAGATAATTATGCTGCTAATAAGTTACAAAAACAACTAATGAACATTCTCAATCTATTAAAAATGCTGATTTCTGACCAAATCTGGAATTGTAATGTGCAAGAATGCCTAAGGTTATCCAACTAAAAATAAGCATAGACAGAGCAAGCATGCGAACAAACAGCAATTTATGAAGTTTGCATCTTGATATAGAAAGGTTTTTATGAGTTTATATCTTTATAGTCTACAGATATTTGACATTAAAAAAGTGAACAAAAAAGGTAAAAACACTTTTTTCATTCTTTCTTTTCCTTTATATTTCTAGAAAATGTTTAAACTGATCTCTAATATACTTTTATGTATTCATTCATTTATTTCACATTCAAGATACTTCGGATATGTAAGTGAATAAGCAAATGAATATGTTAAGTGTAGGCTCCTAGAGCCGACATTTTAAACAGAAACAAAATAAACAAGTAAAAGAATAACAATACATAGGATGTTAAGTAGTTATGTATGAGTGGGGATTTACTAAAACAGAGAATATAGCTGGTGAATACCACAATGGGGGGAAAGGATTGATACAAATGTATGTATAAAATCCTGTGACCATATGCAGGATGACCTGCAAGAATTTGGTGGAACAAGTCTTGAGCAGATAATGTTCCCAATTAGAAGGAATAGCATATTAAAAACAAACGAGAAACAAAGAGAAACACAGAAATGAACTTCACATCTCCCTAAGTACCAGGAGAATGAATCAAGGAAATAATTTGGGGGTAGGCAGATTTATAGAACCTCATAGGCCATCTACTCAAGTTTTCTCTGAGTGAGATGAAAAGGCAAGGGAGTGTTTTGAGCAGAAAAATGTCACCTCACGTATTTTAGAGGATTCACTTTGGCTGCTGTGTTAAACAAACTAAACAAAGAATTCACTTGTGAGATGACAGTGACTTGAACCATGGTGGTAGCTTTGAGGCTGTGAAAGAGTTTGGAATCTAAACATGTCATAAAAGTAGAGATGACAGTATTTGTTGATTCATAAAATGTAGGATTTGTGAGAAAAAGAAATATCAGGAAGTCCAAAAACCTAGTCTGAGCAACTGTTAAGAATGAATTGACTATTTATTGAGATAAAAGAAGAAGAAGAAGAAGAAGAAGAAGAAGAAGAAGAAGAAGAAGAAGAAGAAGAAGAAGAAGAAGAAGAAGGAGGAAGGAGGAGGAGGGAGGAGGAAGGAGGAGGAGGGAGGAGGGAGGAGGGAGGGGAAGCAGATTGTAATGGGACTGGGGAAAGATTGGAGTTTAGTTTTAGGAGACACACATTATATATCAAAATGGACAGTTGAGCAGGAAACTGGATATATGAATCTGAAGTTCAGGGAACAAGTCAGAGCTAGAAACATAAATTTGGGTTTGTCAGTATTTTGATGGCATATAAAAATCTGAGACTAGATGAAATTGGTAAGGGAATTAAGTCTGATTTCTTTCTTTCTTTCTTTCTTTCTTTCTTTCTTTCTTTCTTTCTTCTTTCTTTCTTTCTTTCTTTTTCTTTCTTTCTTCCTTCCTTCCTTTCTTTCTTTCTTTCTTTCTTTCTTTCTTTCTTTCTTTCTTTCTTTCTTTCTTTCTTCTTTTTCTTTCTTTCTTTTAAAAATGAGAAAATGTTCAAGGATTGAGCCATATAGATACTGGGGGATGATGATGAACCAACGAAATTCATGACAAGGAGGTCATTAAGGAAGGGTCCCTGGTACGTATTGTCTTGGAAATTTAGCGAAGAGAGTGTTTCATGGGGAGAGGAGTCAACTATGTCCAATGCTGCCAAATAGGAAAAAAAAAAAAAAAAAAAGCTGAAAGATGACCTACCCTCAAAAGGAGGGAGATAAATGGAGGTGATCATGATGATAATTAGTAAAGAGGTTTTGTAGATAAGAGAGATAACTCAGCTAAACATATTTGTGAGACCATCAGAAAGTTTATATGGAATGGGCAAACTGACGATGCACAACAGAAAGAGAGAGGAATTAATGATGTCCTTGAATTAGGAGACAGGTGGTAGACTCTCATGGAGGGTGGTCTTTGAGAGAAGCAATAAAACTGATGCAGCAGTAAGGGAAAAATACTAGCAAAGGGAAGGCCAATTATATAGACTTGGTTGTTAGGAGGTTGACAGACATAGTGGTGGAGATTTGGGGTTTTACCTTGAGAGTAGTGGTTAAGAAAATAATTTCCAGAGGTGGGTTGCCTGGGTTTAAACCCCAGATTTGACACAGACTCACTGTGCACATTATGCCTTAGTATCCCCCTCCATAAAATGGATATAGTAATAGCATTTTCCTTATGGGGTCACTGGAAAGATTACCTCATTAGTAAACGAGCTCGGGAAAGGAAATGAGCAGAGAGTAGGTGAAGGGAGAGTAGGTGGCAGGGTAAAAAGATTAAAAAATGTGTTTTGTTTTTAGTTTTTAGTTTTTTGGGTTTTTTTCAAAAACGTGTGTGTGTGTGTGTGTGTGTGTGTGTGTGTTTAACAGTTCCATGTTATCACTGGATATAGAGAAATACTAGGCTACACAAATAGGAATTATGGAAATATTTATGTCTAAAAACTACATCTCATGGGAGATAGTGAATTTTTGCAAGGTTCAGAGGAGTGCCGAACATTACTAAGGAGACAGAAGTGCTAACTAAGAAACATATCCTAAAAAATAAAAGTAAAATAGAACGTGGTAAAGGGGACTCTTTTCCCAGCAGAGAAAGAGACTAAATGAAAAATGACCAGTTCTCCCTGAAATGTCCTCTTCTCTTTCTCTTGCAAAAACTAGCCGCGTGCCAGTTGCACTTATGATACAACCATATCCAATTATTAGTTGTAGTTTCCAAATAAACCCAACTTCTCATCTTCCCTTTTTTCTCACAATGTTCTTTCTCCTCCTGTATTTTTTCACCCTATAAACATGTATCTTCCTTTCAAGACAGATTAAAAAAATTCTCCTCTTTGAGAATCGAGTAATTTCATTATGCTCAATTCCCTCTGTGTATTTCTATTAATGGCACTCATAATACTTTATTGCTTTATCTGTTTACATATTTATCTCCCTCAGTGAGACTAGACGCTCTTGAGAGATAATCTTAGCCATCCTAGTTTTCCTCTGCCCTAGCAGAGTACATTCAACATTGCAGATATGGAATAAATATTTTGACTAAATGAATTAATACATGAAGTTATGAGTTAATTATTAAATAAATAAAACTCTCAGCCCTCATAAACCTATAGTCATGATAAATACAGATGATCCACCAAATTGCTATAATATTATGACACCTTTGTTGCACAATAGAGATAAATTTTTAGTTATGGGTATATATTTAAATAAGACATATACATTTAATAAACAAGTGTGCATGATTTAATCAGTAGATACAGATGAATCTGCACTAATCACTGGTATTTCAAGTGTACCTCATTTTCCCATTTATTATTTTATAAATCTTCTTAGGCTATAACAGTCTTTCCCTCCAGATTTGTCAAGAACTTACTGTGTTACTTATTTCACTATTAGTCATGTACAGCCTATGATCTCCCATGTACTGTTATATTAAATACATTGAAATAGTTGAAAGGGATTAAGAGGTACAAAACTCCAGTTATAAATAAGTCATGGGGATGTAATTTTGGCATCGGGAATATAGTCAATAATATTGTAGTAACATTGTATGGCGACAGATGGTAACTAGACTTATCATGGGGATCATTTAATAAAGTATAAAAATATCAAATCACTATGATGATGTATACCTGAAACTAATAGGTATTGTAGGTCAGAAATATTAAGAAATATTAAGAAAATCCAGGGAGAAAGCCAAGGAAACTTTGCAGAAAACATGGGATCTGATTTTTACCTTAAAGAGCAGGTTAAAGTTTTTCAGTTGGAGCATGGACATAGGAGCATTCTTGGCCAAAATAACAGAATATGCAAAATAACTGGGTATTTGAGTAACGATGAGTATTTCAACATGACTAGAGCAATATAACATGAAATCAAATCAGTTTATTTTTTATTTATTTTTTTTTTCAAATCAGTTTAGTTCTCAACTTAAATCAGGCTCAATTTATCAGCCCATCACCATCACCCCCTCCTGCTGCGGCACACACAAAATAGTGACTGCAAAGCCTTCACGCTAGTTGACCCAGTTCCTAGTTCAAGAGAACTATGTGACCCTGCAGTATTTCATATTATCCTGGAAGACCTTCTCTCATTCTTCAGCCAAGATATGTTCCTTAGCATATCAAGAAACTGATATTAAAAGTTTTTATTGATAGAGGTCTCCTTGGTCAAGATAACTTGCAAGGTCTTAGCTGGAAGAATGAAGATGATATAGGATGGGGGAGAGGAGACAATAGAAAATCCCACACCTTTCTTAGACCTAGGATAGTTGGGAAAAAAGAAAAAAAAATAGGTAGGTAAAAAAGTCAAAATTGAACTACTAATTTCTGCCCTCTGAACGTCTATTTGGAGGGTATGGAAAAGTACAGTAGCTAGCTAAGCATGTTCAGGGAAGACGTGATGATAGGAGTTTAATAATAAGGGTTTGAAAAGAGAGGTGACTGATTTCTGTAGTTGAGGGCCAATCATCAGACCTGCAGGCTGGAGAGATAACTTGGTTGGATCTGGAAGTCTATAGACCCTCATTGATCAGATAATATAGGGAGAGTCAGGGAGGGAGATCTAAGGAGCCATCAGAGATTATCTCAACCACAAATGGCAACAGAACGAGCAACACCGAGGTGGATATGGGACTCAGTTGCAGAAATCACAGGAGTAAGAAGGCATGATGCCAAGGATGCTGACTCTTCAATTATTGAGAGAAATTCCCTTCATGGGGATGCCTTATACTAGGGAAGGGAATGGCTCTGAGGGAGGCTGTCTACTTGTATTACTCCCCCATATAACTGGATTCTGTACCTATTTTTCCTGTTATACAAATGGTTGAAACTTGGGGTAGGGGGCTGAGGAGGCAGGTTCTTTCAGGGGTGAATGGATCATGAGAAAGCAATGAGTGGCAGCCAATCTGTTATGAAACAACAAGAAGAAAAAATACAGGGTAACTAAAAGAGAAAAAGAAAAGACAAAAGACATTAGTTATTTGCTTGCATGTTTGTTTACATAGGAGGCTGAGAATATTTGTATATTTAAGGTCAAGAGTCAGTGAAGAGAGATTGATAACATAAGATAAATTTTGGGGACACAGTACCCGGAAATAATAGCTAACACCCAACATTTGTTGAGTGGTTACTAAGTGTCAGGCAGTGTTTGAAGATTTCACATGGATTAACTACATGATGACAACCAGCAGAGAGGGGGACACCCACAATTATCTATATTTTACAGAATAGGAAACTGAGGCACAAAGGCACAGAGGGTGGCAAGACTGGACAGCCCTGACTTGCATTTTCATGGCTACTCCATAAAGCACAGCCACTGCTGAGGCAACGTGTATCATCAATGCACGATCAACTGACAGCTCTGTGATAAATATACCATAGACCTACTGGAACTACACTGACGGATGAAGGTTGACTCCTGAAGGCAATTTCCCCAGCCATCCTGGGAAATCATTGCATTAGCACAGATGCAACAATGAGCTTTTATAGATCATGGAATCTTATGGGATTACATTACGCGGCATTGTTGCAAGTTGGATTCTCTGGGAGGTAAGAATGCAGGATGTTTATTCAGGAAGGCCTTAGGCTGACCCCATGGAAGAAAGGAGAAGGAAGCAGTACCCGGCAGAGATAGGTGTGAAGCTGTGATGCAGGCCTCATGACAGCCGCAGCTCAATTCCTAGGAGCTTCTAGAACGAGAATGACCTTTCTGAGTTGTCCTCACTTGGGCCAAGGCAGCCAAAACTTTATACTCCATCGGCGGTCATCAGATCTAGGCACAGTGTGACTTCAGGCAAGGGGCTAAAATTCAAGGGCTCATAGCACGTTCGAAACATGGCAAAAGAGGCACCTGGGTGGCTCAGTTGGTTAAGCATCTGACTTTGCCTGAGGTCATGATCTCAGGATGCTGGGATGGAGTCTTGCATCAGGCGTCCCGCTCAGTAGGGAGTCTGTGTCTCCCTCTCCCTCTGCCCCTCACCCCAATTATGCGTGTGTGCTCTCTATCAATTAAACAAAATCTTTAAAAAAAAAAAAGAAAGAAAGAAAGAACAAATCTCTCACTGAGGGGCCAGCATTAGAGTGTCTCCCATAGGCACTTAAATAATTGAATTATATAACATGGCTGTTTTCACATTTCAAAGGGTATCAGAATATCGACTATTTCATATGGCTCAGATGAACATATATCATTTAAGCTTTGTCTACCTTGTTTTATGTGAAAATTAGAAGGGCACCCTGTAGCCATTTGTAATGTGGCTAGGGTTGGGTAGGCCAAGTGTATTTTTAAAAGGTCACATGACTAAGATTCCCAGTGAAGTGCGAACAGCCCAGTAAAGACACTAAGTGCAGACTCTGAAGGGCAGAGAGTTTTATGCTATTATATTAAACGACATTGTCACAGGTACGTACAATCGTTCCTATGCATAGCTGTATTCCTGTTTCGTATTTGTTCTTGTCTAGCACCCGGTCCTGAAAATTTCACATAGCAAGGGCTCCAAAAATCTAAGTTAACCTTGGGTAAAATGATCTGGTTAGGACATTATCCATGGGTGCTGGTGGGTGCAGACTTGCAAGTACAACATGAAAGAGTACAGCAGCCCTCACAGGACTCAGATGTAGGACCTACTGTTTTTTTTTTTTATTTTTTATTTTATTTTATTTTTTTTATTTATGATAGTCACAGAGAGAGAAAGAGAGAGAGGCAGAGGGAGAAGCAGGCTCCATGCACCGGGAGCCCGATGTGGGATTCGATCCTGGGTCTCCAGGATCGCGCCCTGGGCCAAAGGCAGGCGCCAAACTGCTGCGCCACCCAGGGATCCCAACGTCGTGGTTGGGTATGCCGGCCTCCTACTGCTGCTGTAGATCACCACAAATTCAGTGAATTAAAACAATACACATTCACTGTCTTGAGGTCAGATGCCCTAAATCGGTCAGCAAGACTCCATTATTTTTGGAAATGGTAGAGGAGAATGTACTCCTTGATTTTTCCAGTTTCCAAATTCTGTTTCTGAAGCCACGATTCTGCCCTCCTGCCTTTCTCTGAGGAACCTGGAATTGTCTGACCACCTCCGTCCTTTATTTAACCACATCTTCAAGGACCCTTCTGAGTTTGGAAAGGTTTTTTTTCAGGTGTTAGGACGTGGACATCTTTGGGGACCCAGAACTCTACCACTGTGGGTGACTTGGTGCAAACTGGTGATCTTTCTTAGACTTAATTTTCTTTACCTAGCAAGTGAATAAAGTGCCCCTGACCCCAAGATTCTGTGCTTGTGAATTTATGACTAACAAATAACAAAAGGTGCTTTCAGTCTTCAGCTTTATTCTACAGAATTAATATAATCTAAGAAGGACATGTCAAATCGTCATGTGATAAGAACAGCAATGGCAATGATCAGGGTATGAACAGTCTGTAATGGAACGTTAGCTCTAGAAAGAATCGAGAAGGGTGAATGTTACCCCCCTCTCATTCCCCATTCCTTTCTGGATGCCTTATCAGTCATTTGTCCACTCATATCTGAAATATTACAAACTCCAAGATGCGTAACACTCCAGAATAGGTTACAAAAATACTATTTATTTATTTATTTATTTATTTATTTATTTATTACAATTTCAGCTTAACTGAAGTATAATTAACACATAAAATTGTAAGGTGTTTGAAGTGCGCGCTGTGGGGATTTGGTACCTTTATACGTTGTGAAGGAGATCTTTCTCCCACTAAGTTAGTTAACAAGTCCACGTCCATCTCCCGTCATATTCATCTTTTTTTTTAAATGAGAACATTTAAGTACTCCTCTCTTAGCAAGGTTCAATGACACAATGTGGTGTTATCAACTGTAGTTACTGGTTACTCACTAGAAGTTCATGCTTATTCATCTTACAGCTCAATGTCCGTAATCTTTTATCAAAATTTCTCTATTTTCACACCTCCTCCTCCCCATAGTCCCTGGAAATCACTTTTCTACTCTCTGTGTCTATACGTTTGCTTCCTTCCTTATTTAGTGATATCACACCCTACTTTTCTTTCTCTGTCCAGCTTACCTCACATAGCACATAATGCCCTCAAGGCCCATCCATGTTGTCACAAATGGCAGGACTTCCTTCTTTCTAGTGGTGGAAAACCTTCTATCAGACACCAGTAGTGTGAATTGATTAGGCTCACATGTCTGGAAATAAACAAAAAGGCCACGTCACCTTTCATTACAGGGTCTTCCACCTGTGAATTTGCTAACAAGAGCAGAGCTACAAGTTGTTCCTGTTTTAATGTGCATGTTGGTCATGATTGCTGTTTTGCCATTCCAGTGGCCCTCAGTCTTCCACACACTTGGTTATACAAGCACAGCTCTTCGAGTTGAACTTTCCCTGGCTTTCTTTTGTGTGGAGTGAATTGTTTCTTCCACTTTCAAATGGGGAAAAAAAAAAAATTCCCCTTTGATTGGAAAATAAAAATAATGTTATATCTTAAAAAGGAGTGAAACAATGTTATTCTTGTCTTAGCCCACTCAGGCTGCTATAGCAAAAATACCAGAGACTGGGTGGCTTCAATAACAAAATTCATCCTCACAGCGCTAGAGACCAGGAAGTCTAAAATCCAGGCACCATCAAAAAAATAATAATAGTAAATAAAATAAAAATAAAATAAAATGAAATAAAATCCAGATACTATCAATAATAATAATAACAATAATAATAATAAATAATTAAAATAAAATAGAATAATCAAATCAAATCCAGGCACTATCAAATTGAGTGTCCAGTGAGGACCTGCTTCTTAGATGGCCATTGCTCCACATGGAGGAAGGGAGCTCTCTGTCCTTTTATTAGGGTGCTATTGTCATTCGTGAGGGCTCCACCCTCATGACCCAAGCCTCATCTCCTAATACTATCACATTGAGGATAGGTTTTAGCATACAAATTTTGAGCAGGACAGATTTAATATATGGCAATTCTGAAATCCGGGTGACTAAAAGATGTTTCTTGTTAGCAGGTCTTCATATAAACCTTCACCTGCTCATTCATGCTGTACAGGGCATATTGCAATGGGGCTTTTCCCACAAACAAGAACTGTATTTTTGACTTGATGATGAAGAAATTAAAAGTAGCTTCACAAAGTACTCATTTTTTTTAAGATTTTATTTATTTACTTAACTTTTTGAACTGAGAATTCATACAATCTGTTGGTTGCCCTCGCCTTACTACCAACTGATCTTTTTTTTGTTTTTTTTTTAATTCCCTCTAATCTCATCCTTATATACTTGCTATTAAAATACAATGACAAAAAAATAAAATAAAACACAATGACAGTTACCGAACATGTATACATCCTGTACACAGGTAGAAAATACTACACATACATATTCCTTAGGATCTGTAACATTGCAGACAAATAAACATAAAAGCATTTGTGATTTTAATCACAGCTATTCTTTTCATTGTCATTTCGAGTCCTTAAAAGTCATGGAATTCTGCAATCCTATGTAGACTGCTCCCCAATCTCCCAATGTAAGATGCATCCCTACACCAACAAAATGATGTTCCCTGAAATGAAGGAGAAATGAATATAATAATAAAGTTCAAACTGGATGATGAATATACTTAAACAATTTTGCTTTTGTTTGAATTTAATTGGTTTTAATTACACTCTGCCTTGCTTTATCTGTCAGTGGTGCTTTGAAGTCAGACTTGAAAAGAGAACGCTGAATTATTCTTTTAAGAGTATCCTGATGCATATATCAACCTCAGTGAATCTGGACTTTTCTCTCTCTCTCAGAATAATAGATGTCCTATTACATTGGAAATGCAATTAAATTACATATTAAATGCATCCTATAACCAAGTGAATCCATCATGGTGTCTGATTTTTGTGGGAATCAAATAGCAAAATGAATCAAAGCTTACTGAACAAAGGTGACATTTTTCAAAGTTTTCCCAGATGTTTTCTAATTTTTTCTTTGCACCTAATTTTTACTTAATGTTCTGATAAAAGCACCTTGTAATGTGTTGTCTTGTTAAGTTTCTTGTCTTGGGATCTATTGCTTTTAAGACCATCTTTGTCTTTTATGGTAAATATACCCAAAGTAATCATCACAGCGGCTGGCAGGGGGCCCTTGGTGATGACTTTGGTCAGTCTTATAGTCTTTGTCAGAATGGTCTCTAGAGGGAGGGGGGCCTTCTCTTAGTCTCTAGTCCTACAAGCCATGATGTAACAGTCCCTCAGATGAAAGATCCTATCTTCTAAAATGTAATTGGGTTATCAGTTATTAAAGCGACAAAAAAATAAAACAATAGGAGGAAAATCTAGGGGCACCTGGGTGCCTCCCTCAGTTGAGAGTCTGACTCTGATTTTGGCTCAGGCCATGATCTTGAGGTTGAGGGACTGAATCCCAAGTCAGGCTCCATGCTCAAGGGGCATTCACTTGAGAGAATCTCCCTCTCTCTCCCTCTCCCCCTGCCCCTCTTTGCACTCATGCACATTCTCTCTCTCTCTCAAATAAATAAATCTTTTTAAAAAAAGGAAAAAAAAAAACAAATGATCATTTTGGTTAGTCCACTGTCAGTGTCTTAATCACTCTTTTTTGTTTTAGATTTTTATTTATATTCCAGTTAGTTAAATATAGTGTAATATTATGTATATATTATATAATCATACGATATTATATATAGTATAATATTATATACTATAATATGTAGTATATATTATATATACTATATATATGTATATATATAATCAATATACACAAAAATCATATATATATATATATATATATATATGTATATAGTTTCAGGAGTAGAATTCAGTGATTTATCAATTATATATACTACCCAGTGCTCATCACAAGTGCCCTCCTTAATACCCATCACCCATTTAGCCCATCCCCTACCTACCTTCCCTCCAGCAACCCTCAGTGTGTTCTCTATAATTAAGAATCTGTTTATGGTTTCTCTCTCTTTTCTTTTTTGCCCTATGTTGAGTCATTTTGTTTCTTAAATTCCATATATAAGTGAAATCATATAGTAATCATATAATATTTATCTTTCTGTGGCTGACTTATTTTGCTTAGGATAATATACTCTAGTACTATCCATGTCATTGCAAATGGCAAGATTTCATTATTTTGTATGGTTGAAAAATATTTCATTATATAAATATATATATACATATACATATACATATATATATACATATATATATATATATTCTTTATCCATTCATTAGTCAATGGAGACTTGGGCTCTTTCCATAATATGGCTATTGTTGATAATGCTGCTATAAACATTGAAGTGCATGCATCCCTTCAAACCAGTAATTTTGTATCTTTGGGGTAAATACCCAGTAGTGCAATTGCTGGGTCATAGCGTAGCTCTATTATTAACTTCTTGAGGACCCTCCACACTGTTTTCCAGAGTGGCTGCACCAGTGTGCATTCCCACCAGCAGTGTACAAGTGTTCCCCATTATCCACATCCTTGCCAACATCTGCTATTTCCTGTGTTGTTAATTTTAGCCATTCTGACAGGTGTGAGGTGATATCTCAATGTGGTTTTGATTTCTATTTCCCTGATGATGAGTGACGTTGAGCATCTTTTCATGTGTCTGCTGCCATCTGCATGTCTTCTTTGGAAAAACGTCTGTTCTTGTCTTTTGTCCATTTCTTAACTGGACTGACTTTTTGGGTGTTGAGTTTGACAAGCTCATTATAGATTTTGGATACCAAGCCTTTACCAGATATGTCACTTGTAAATATCTTCTCCCACTCTGTAGGTTGCCTTTTTATCTCATTGATTGTTTCCTTTGCTGTGTAGAAACTTTTTTTCTAATAGTTCATTTTTACTTTTGTTTCCCTTGCCTCTGGAGACATGTCTAATAAGAAGTTGCTTCGGCCAACATCAAAGAGGTTGCTGCCTGTGTTCTCCTCTAGGATTTTTATAGTTTCCTATCTCACATGTAGGTCTTTCATCCATTTTAAATTTATTTTTATATATGGTGAAAGAAAATGGTCCAGTTTCATTTTTCTATATGTGGCTGTCCAGTTTTCCCAATATCATTTGTTGAAGAGACTGTCTTTTTTTTTCCTTTTTTCCCCCTGAATATTCTTTCCTGCTTTGTCAAACATTAGTTGACCATATAGTTGTGGGTCCATTCTGGATTTTCTATTCTGTTCCATTGGTGTCTTACTCATTCTTATGTGCCTTTTTTTTTTTTTTTTTGGAAGACTACAGAAGACATATTCATTATAGAATATTTAGGAAATGCAAAAAAACAAAATTGAATAATTTTTTTCTTCATTAACTACAATTGTCCCTTTAAGTAGCAACTTCTATAAGCTAAATGTTTGCATGTGTCTTATTTATTAATGAGCAAATTTTTAAATATAAAATCAATATTGCATTACAGTATTATTCTATATTTTGATTCTTTTGTTTTTACCTAATATATAAAGAATATTTTCTTTGTCATTGAATAGTTTTACACAACATAATATTTAATAACTACATAGTATTACATGATATGGTTTTATGACTTAGTAAATCTTTTTTTTTAAGATTTTATTTATTTATTCATGAGAGATACACACAGAGAAAGAGAGAGAGAGAAAGGCAGAGACATAGGCAGAGGGAGAAGTAGGCTCCATACAGGAAGCCCGACACAGGACTTGATCCCGGGACTCCAGGATCATGCCCTAGGCCGAAGGCAGATGCCCAACCACTGAGCCACCCAGGCATCCCATACTAAATCTTTTATAGGTAATTCATTAAACTGTTTAAAATTTTCCAATATCTTTAAAGCTGTTTTTTAAAATCTTAGTTGTTTATTTGAGAGAGAGAGAGAGAGCAGAAATAGGGGGAGAGGTAGAGGGAGAACCACCCCCCCCATGAAGCAGGGAGTCTGACAGTGGGCTCCATCCTAGGAACCCAGGATCCTGACCTGAACCAAAGGCAGCCACTTAACCAACTGAGCCACCGAGACTTCCTTTTAAAACTCTTTAATAAACTTTTCTGTGGAGAAATCTTTCTGCCTTTCTGATTATTTCTTTAGAATAAATCCCTGAGAGATGACTTGTTGAAACAGAAAATAGTGAATCATTTTAAGAGTACCAATACATTTTGCTAAATTGCCCTCAAAAATATATATTTTTTCTAATACATATTACCATTTGGAGAATAAGAGAATATCCACTATCCAAAACCCTTACAATGTATGTAATCATTTTGAAAATTCTAAATTATTAGTGGAAAATGTTATTTAGATCTTTAATTCTTATTTCCTTGACTACTAGGGAATTTGAACATGCTTTGACTAAAATACATTGTTCTATTGCCTGCAATTTTGGGCAACTGAGAAATACGCTATGAACAAAGTTTATAGGTGAGAAATGAAGACTGAGAAGTGATACATGGCAAGGGTGTACAATGTGCTGGTGTTCAATTTTCTAAGTTTTTTTCTTTTTTTGGCATAGAAATCTTTTGATAACAAAATATTATGAGGAAGCATAAAGCAAGAGTGGTTCTGCTTCAAGTCATAGTGGTGGGTCTGTAGTATCACCCAGCACTTTGGTTTCCTGTTTACATTCCCTTCCCTGGGGAGGTTCTGGAGATGTTAGTGTAAAGCCCTCTCCTATGGTTCGGGCTGTTTGCCATGGCTGAGAGACACTCATCCCACATTCTTATGTGAGGCAGCAGAGGAGGAAAAAGCCTTTCAAACAAAATTCTTTCGAAGAAGGAAGAGTAACTTCCAAATCAAACACTAATGGTACTGATGTTAGCATCTACACATGACTGATGGTGCAGTCTTTGAGACATTTTTGCTTTAGTTTTGCTCCCTTTTCTTCCTTAATATTTTTGGGTTTTTAAAAATGAAATAATAATGAGAAAATTAAGTTGACTTGTAAGGAAAACTCATTACGTGGGAACTAAAGCAATCAGGTGTTCTAAACAGTCAGGGAGACCAACCCACTGATCTCTTAGATGTAAATTTTGCCAAATTATCACTGTCCACTGAGAATAATCTTTAGAGATCATTCCAGAATACATGGGGTCATACAGCATAAGGAAAATCTATGTGGTTGCTACATTAAGCCAGGAGTCTCTGGGTCACATCTAAACGCACAGCCTAATTCATCCAATCAAGTATTTGGTGGTAGAGTGTTTATGCTAAAATTAGTTCACACCATTCAGACACAGAGACTTAAACAGAAAAAAATATATTTCTGATTTCTTTTAAAATTTTTGATAATAATTGGCTTGACGTCCATGTAGTGAAGACGAGTTGTTGTTGAAAAGGGTCGCTTGTCTTAAGACAGGGCATGCCTTTCCAGTTACCACAATCCCTACTACAGTTTACTGCCTCCCTGACGCTGACACAGAATGCCAACGGCCATTTGTCATTGATCTATGGACCCTTTTACCTCCTTTTCATTACTTCCCAGACTTTGCAAGAGTCTGAGTCTATGATCTCGGACTAATACTTATTAGACCATTTACCAATGCATCAGGAAGGAAATAGTACAGAGTGCTCCAAACCCTGAAATCCTACATTTTGAGAATGCAACAAGACATAATTCAACTGGGAATGTTTTTCATTCATTCATTCATTCATTCATTCACTCACTCTTGTATTTATTCATTCAATATTAACTGACAATCAACTACATACCTGACATTGTGCTGGTTGTTAGATATTGTAGTAAACAAAGTGAGTATTATTCTTTAAGCAGAGATAAAACTTAGAAGCTTGATCAAGTGTGTAAAGAAAAACATAGGCTATTATGAAATCATATGAGAAGAAAGGGATTTCTTAAGAAGGAAGAAAATCATCCAAGTCCAAACAAGATAGTCAAATTATAAACATGTGACTTCAACATGATTGTTGAAAAAAGAGATATAAAAGAATGTTAGGCAATATATCTGAAAAATAATAATAGATGCACTAACAAAAAAGAGAACATTTACTAGAGATTGTAAAACATACCATAGAAGAACTTCTCTATGTCTATGGAAGGAGATGGAATATATAATAAATTCTATATACACACTATATAATCAATATACGATGTGTATATATGTGTATATATGCCTAACTATTGTTTGGCAGGCACTGGGTTAAATACTATGATATGTATCATCTCATCTAATTCTCTTAACAATCTTGGGAAACAAGTAGTATCATGTTTTAGAGAACAATCTATTGAAATTCAGAAAAGTTAAACTTACCAAAGTTTATGTAGCAAATGGCAGGATCAGGTCTCAAACAGAAATTCTCTGATTCTAAAATATAAGAATAAAACAAAAATAAAACATCTCATCAGAGTGTTCCATGACCTAGATAGAATATCCCTCAAGATCATCTAGTTTGCTTTGTTTAAAATCGGACCCATCAATCAGCCTCCTACCTAATTTTTCATATACTCATGTAGCCTTATCCCAGAGAACATGGTGCCCTAGATAGTAGACATGCATTCTTGTCCATGAGAAAAGCAGGCTGCATTGTAATTTCCAGAACTGGCATTTGTTTATTTAACCACTCTTGCTTTTGGAGGCATGCGTCCACACCTGAGAGTTTAATCAACTCTGGATGGACTGAAACTGAGGTTATGGGGCCTGCAAAATTTGAAGTATTGGGCTTGTTCTGAGCTCAGCAAGTGAGAGTCAAACAGATGAGGTGGGGGTGGGGGGTGCAAAATCCCATTTGATTACCTTCAAAACCTTTTAAGGTGTGTAGCTTTGGATCTGCGGTTAAGTTGGCGTCCTGTTACTTGATAGATACCTCCACATATTTACTGGCATAGCTGAGCTCCCACGGGACTTTCTGCAGGCCCAGGTTCTCTTTCTGCAAGGTGAAGGGTGGCTGAGAACGCACTCCCCCTACAGCGGGCTAGCCTTGAAAGGCAAAACCAAAAAGGAGCTCAGCCATGCATGCTACTTCACACTCCCATATTCTCAAGGAGGACTTCACCTGCTTCAGCTCACAGGTGGAGGGGGCCACGTGGAACAAATGAGAAGGAAATAAATCCTGCTAAAATCCTGAATGGACCTTGAAGCAGATTATCCACCCCCAGGCCCTCCAGATAAGAACCCAGACTTGTTCAATATCTGGATTTTGACCTGTGAGACTCTAGGCAGAGAACCAAGTCCAGCTCACTTGAACTTCTTCCCTATGGAAACCATAAAATACTCGATGGATGTTATTTTAAGGTGCCAAGATTGTGGTAATTAGTCACCGTTGTCCCCAAGAATCACTTCTTGAAATATGGCAGACCGAACAAAGGAGAGTCAGCTGGAGGATCCTGACTGAGCAGGCTACACTTCTTCTGATTTAATTTTGGATATAGTTTAGATATTAAGCTCTTACCAGATACATCATTTGCAAATCTGTTCTCTCATTCTGCAGGTTGTCCCTTCGTTATGCTCATTGTTTTGCTATGCAGAAACTTTTCGGTTTGATGCAATGTCATTTGGTTTTGGTCTGAGGCATGGGCTTTTGGGGTCATATCATTGCCTACACCAATGTTAAGAAGCTTTTCTCTGTGTTTTCTTCCAACAGTGTTAAGGTTTCAGGACTCACATTTAAGTCTTTCATCCTAGATTGAAAGAGCAGGCCTGGCTCTGGGGGTGGGGGGTGCTTGGGAGCTGGGGCCCCTCAGAGTTGGCCTGGAGGCTGTGTCTACAGGGGCCAGCCTGGCACTGGGTGGGCTGGGAGACTGAAGCCATGGGACTCTGCCTGGAGACTACGTCTCTGAGGCCCTCCTAGTGCTGGGGCAGGTCAAGAGTCTGGACCAGCCTGGGGGCCTGGTGGTCGGCCTGGCACTAGTGGGGGCCTGGTGCTGGCATCTGGGAAAAGTCGGATGCTCACCGCTCTGCCCTCAACCCATGGGGAAGCACTCTATCCTGGCTACCCGGACTTGGGGGCAGGGTGACGGGGATAAGGTGAGACTAAGTTATCCTCTTGAATCTTTTCTTGTTTCTCCACTCTACTCAGATGCTGTAATCCCTCACCTGGGATCCTTAGCCCTTGTGAAGGCATTCCTCACGCATGGATAATTGTTCAAATTGATGTTTCGATGAGAGAAACAAGACTGGAAACTCCTATACCACCATCTTGCTGATATTCTACCAAAAATTATAGAATCTACCAGATTCTATAGAAATATATGGTTTCAGAAATATAGAAATATTAGTTTCAGGAAACTTTTATTTGGACTTCAGGTTGTAAATCTCCAAGTAACTTTATACAAGGGGGAAAAAAAAAGACTTAGCTATATCATTTCCAGACTATATGTAGATGGTTAACATTATTGTTATTCTTTTAAATCTCTGAGGTGACATGTCTGTCAGAGGGGGATTTAGGTGTTTTCTTAATGTGCACTTGTTGATAAAATGTGTTGTGCATAGCAGAACACCTGGGGAAACATTATGTTTTATTGATTGACTCAATTATGTTGGTGCAGAAAATAAATCTTTCACAATAAGGGATATTTACTGTCCCGTCTACAGAAAGAAAAATCAAAAGGATTAGCAGCATTAGAATCACTTTCATGGACATCGTAGAAAAGAGGGCAATATATTATATAAATGCAAAAAAAAAAGTTCTTGAACATCATTTCTTTGTGATAAATACAGATATATATTTTAAAATGACTTATTATGCTTTATCTGATTAAACAGTCTATCCTCATATAGGAGGCCAATATATTGCTAATAACTTAGAATATATTAGATATATTTGATATATTTAATATATTGGATATATTTATAAGAACATTTAAAATGCATAATTCCCTCTGTCAAAATGCTTTATGAATATCTGAATAATCCCCCTAAGTCAAATATGTAGATAAAAATATAATATAGATACAATAATTTCTATTATTGATTTTTTTTCCTTCTCTTAATGGAATTTCACTAGCCAAAAATACCCAGAAGAGATGAGATATCATTAATCAGTACTTAATAAAGAAAATAAAATATATTCTCCCTCTAGTTATAACCATAAAGTAATCATATGGATAAGGCTGTAAAGTAGCTTTAGCATTGTAATTCACACTCATGATGGCATAAACATGGATTTACAATAACAAGAAATAATGATGAAAAGGATATAAAAGAGGCCAAGAAACAACACAAACTTAAATAAGAAAATGATAGAACAGAAGAAAGGAAGGAAGCAGGAAGGCAGATACAAAGGAGTGAAAACTGACAAAGACAAAAAAAAAGCTTCCTCTGCTTAGAATGATAATGGCAGATAGGTGATCCTCAAAATTTCAAACACTATGAAAGCCATGTCGGGGATGAAAATAATATTGTACCTAATATTATAATAGAACTAGAGGAGCATGTTAGTAAGATGTTTAAGCCCAGATTTTACTGGGCTGACAGTGTTGATAAAACACTTATAAAATCCTTTATTCTAAAGGAAGCCCAGAGATTGAAAATGTACATAAGTTCAGAACATAACAGGAAAATTCAGATTACAACCATGCAATACATCACTGGGGACATTAACGTGTTTGCTTTCATTGCAAGTCCTGATATTGTTAGGTATGTATTTTTCAATGTGTCACTTAACATCTTTATGAGAGAAAGAACACAGAGGTGAGGAGAATTTTGTAGCAGATCTAGAAGCCGGAATGTTCACAAAGAAGTAAACCATTCTTATTTGATTGCTATTTTGGCCAATAATATATATGGAAATAATGCCTGGCTTAGAACAGATTGTAATATTTATTTATTTATTTATTTATTTATTTATTTATTTATTTATTTATTTTTTAAAATATTTTATTTATTTACTCATGAGAGCCACAGAGAGGCACAGACACAGGCAGAGGGAGAAACAAGCTCCATGCAGGGAGCCTGACGTGGGACTCGATCTCAGTCCAGGATCAGGCCCTGGGCTGAAGGCAGTGCTAAACTGCTGGGCCACCCGGGCTGCCCCCAAATTGTAATTTTTAAAAAATATTTTATTTATTCATGAGAAACGCAGAGAGAGAGGCAGAGACACAAGCAGAGGGAGAAGCAGGCTCCCTGTGGGGAGCCCGGTGTGGGACTCGATCCCAGGACCCTGGGGTCATGCCCTGAGCTGAAGGTAGATGCTCAACCACTGAACCACCCAGGCGTCCCCAGATTGTAAATTATATAGATAAGAAAAAGTGTTTTTTTTTTTCTCCTGTTCAGATTAATTAGCAATTTATAAAGACTCTGCAAAGACATAGGTTTTATGAAATATTGTTGGAAAATCCTAACCTAGGTAGATTCAAAATGAGAGAGTCTGGTGCAGGGGGAATTAGGATTAAATATTTATTTTTTATCTTTTATTTTGGTTCTTTGAATTTTTTATGCATTCCAGAATTCTGTGTTTTAAAAAAAAAAAAAGGCCTGTGTCAGGGGTTCAATCAAAGAAAGAGAAATATTATAATTATTATGGGATGAAGGATTTGCTGTAGGACTAGGAGGGTACATAATTATTGAAGAAACTACAGAAATGAGCATCAAAAAAGAAAAGCTGGAGGATCAGAGAGAGGTTCTTAAATTTTATTTTATTATTTATTTTATTTTATTTTTTTATTTTATTTCATTATTTATTTTATTATTTATTATTTTATTTTATTTTATTTTATTTTATTTTTTATTTTTTATTTTATTTTATATTTGAGAGAGAGAGTACACTGTCAGGGATGGGGGCGTGGGGCAGGGGGAGAGGGAAAAGCTGACTCCCCGCCAAGCAGGGAGCCCAACCTGGGCTCAATCCCAGGACCCTGAGATCAGGACCTGGCTGAAGGCAGATGCTTAGTGGACTGACCCCCAGGTGCCCCAGACGGAGGTGCTTAAGTGACCCTCCTTGAGCGCTGACAGGATGACAAAGGCATGTCTGCAACCACTTGCGACCAGAAACATGTGCAGAGAGAAGTGGAGGGAAGTGAGCACAAGCCACAATCAGCCAGCACCTCTTCATCTGCCTCCCATCACACGAAACACACCCGACACACCTGGGGGTTCTGCTTTTCCTCCACTTTGCACAGATACACTAGCCGTGTCACATTCCGACAGCTCTACTCGGAGCCATTCAGAAGGGATTTGAGAAAACCTGTTTCCAGCTTAGGGCAAGTGGATACAAGACAAAACCACCAGAAAACATCATGGGATAATTTGCTTCTTCACTTTCTTCCTAGAGTTCTTCTTCTTCTTCTTCTTTTTTTTTTTTTTTTTTACTCTTCTAAAAACATAACTAAATAAACTAAATATTAGCCACTTTCTAAACATCGGTGATTATCTAGGTGCTCAGGGACAAGGATAAGCCATATGGATAGACAGTCTCTCACACCTTGTGATTTAAAGTCTGGCCTCGTGCCTTAATTATTTGAGTCTAGTCTCCAAAGTGCTTTGCAGGGCACAGGACAGACGTACCCAGAGAATGGAGCCAAGTCGCGCGCCCAAATACTTTTAGGGACCAGGCACAGAACATGTGCCCGGTATAATATCAGAGGGAGCAAAGGGGTTTTCAGGAACTCAAGAGATTCCTTAAGGCTTCCGACTATAAAGCTTAGTATAGCTTCTAAAATCCGCAAAGGGACAGGACAGTATCCTTTGGCTTCCTACACCAAAGAAAAAGATAAGAACAAAAATCAGCAAATATGATAAGGTCTCTTAGATTGGCATGATTGAAATTATTCATATGGTCTCTTAGCATAGCATGATTAAAATTAATTCATGATTAAAATTATTATATAATAATATTATTTAATAATTATAATTAATAATTATATAATTATAAATTAATAATTAAAATTATTCATGCCAAAAAGTGTAAGTTCTGGCACTAGACCCATGACTGTTACAAGCCCATCATGAGAATATTTCTACAAAGCTCTGTCAATAAAAGGATGGAAAGTCTTCCTCATGCACTTAAACAGTATTTGATCACAAGTTGAATCAATTTAGCAAATGAAGGGTGAGAAGGCACCACATGCTTTTATTACCCTCATTTGACCGAAAATAATCATTAACTGTTCCCATTACCAAAAGTGGTGTTTCCTCTGCCATATGCTGAAGCATGAAATTGGGATGCAAATCTCCCTTTGCTTTCTCTTACACATTTACTTTCTTTCTGCCTAGTGATCAGATCCTTCCAAGTCTAAACAAGGGACAATGCCGTACTTTCTAAACCCACAGGCCAGCTGATGGGGAAATTTTTTTTTTTTCAAAAAAGCTTGGTTCATGCATTTGCACTTTGTCATTAAATCTTTGACAGTCATCCAGGACCCTCAAGGAGGAGGGAAACAAGTCCTAGCTTTTTGTTTACAGTGAGAGGTTACTGAGGTGGAAAAAGCTATTAGGAGCCAAACAGGGAGGTCCGATGTCTCTTACTTATTCCATGGGGCCTTGACTAGATCTGATTCATATTCCAGTGGGTTGGCCTTTTGTAGCCTGCTGAACAGCCATGAAAGCTTTGACAGCAAGAGTGACTGCATCACAAATGAGCCTTTCTCTCATTTCCATCTCTGTTTCCCCTGAGACTGACTTATGATGAGAACTCAAACGTGCTAGCTTCAGGTTCTCCTTTCTTCCTGATTCCATGGCACATGCCTTGACTGCCACATTCGTTCTACCTGGAGCCTCCAGAGGCGTTTTCCAGGCAATTTTCTTTGGTTCACACTCTTTGTTCATTTTCTCATATCGATAGGCTTGAGGAATCTGTTGGCTTTATCTAGCGTCTGTGAATGAAATCTTGATACTGATGTAGTTTGTCATCAGAATCCTAAATAAGCCTCTAACAACTCAAATACAGGCATGCACACCAGGATGAGGGTATCTGAAGAGTTGTGGTCAATCTACATATAAAAATTGGGGTGCCTGGCCAGCTCCATTCGTGGAGCCTGTGAGTGAGTTCAAGACCCACACTAGGAAGCCTACTTTAAATAGCAAATTAGAAAAAAAAAATGCATTTAGAAATTAAGTTATGTTTGAACCTCTGGCTGGGTGAGGACATCCTTAAAAATTAATTTTGTTTGCAATAAACATCTTTATAGTTCTTAAGGAGTAATAAATTTGTTACTGTATAAAAAAATTCTCCATTTTATAAAAAAATCAAGTCACGCATAAAACAGAAAAATAAAAATTTACAAAATCCCATCATTAATAACTATTACTGACACTTGATTAACAAGCCATAACCACTTGTCCGTGCCTGTATATACATACATAAAGTAGAAGGAAATATATATATATATATATTATTTTAAATGGCATTGGGGTTTTATTTTTACTTAAATTTAACCAAATGGGAAGAAACTGAATGGAACAGAAGATATATACATGACTAAACTCCAGAAAAAAAAATTTTTTTTCTTTCCAAAAGGCATGTGTTCTTTAGAAAATTCCTCCAAAGATAATAAAGATAATGGAAAATATGTTGACTTCTTTATGAGATTAGATAACCTGGTAGTATAACATTTTAGTGTCTACGAGATGTACTATCAAAAGATGACACCCATCTTCCTTCTATTGATCTAGTATATTTTATTATGTCATTTTTGCATTAACTATATCATTATTATATTTTATAATGAAAACATTTTTCAAAAACTCATTTAACTTGGCATTAAATCACTGTGGTGTCTTTTCTAACTCTTTACCCCAAGTCTCATATTCTAATCTCTTACTCTTCATGTAATTATTTGGCTACATTTCATCAGCAGGTGGTTTTATGAAGACAAACACGTGGCTGCTGTAGTCCTGTAGGCTTTCAAGTGTAAGAGGATTCTTCTGTTGCCCTTCACAGTTTAAGGCAAAACTGACTGTATATGAAAGCAGTGGATCAGAGCGCCTGGGTGGCTCTCGTGGTTAAGCTCCCACTCTGGAGTTGGGCTCAGCTCACGACCTCGGGGTCTTGAGGTCAAGCCCCAAGTCAGGCTCATTGCTCAGCAGGGAGTCTGCTTGAGATTCCTTACCTCTCCCTACGCCTTTCCCCCTGCTCCTTCTCTCTATCTCTCTCAAATAAAGAAAGAAATCTTTAAAACCCATGGACTGCAATTTTATCTTCAGAATATTATCTGTTATTTTATGTTTTATCTTCAGAGAATCCTAAGGCCACCCAAATCCATGCTGTCCAAAACACTTCACAAATTTTGGGAATTTTTTTCTCTTCTTGTATATTTAAATGATATTTTCTTTCAAATTTTATTAATTTTACCAAGATACATCTTGCTGTGATTACTTCTACCAATTTCTCCCAGAACACAATTGTCACTTGCAACTGAATATATAGGTATTTATGTCAGAAAAGCTTTATTTTATCTTTAATGATTTTTTCTCTTTTTCTTTCTTAGTAAGAACATTAATGTGGATAGAGTTTCCTTTGTCCCCATATAGCAGCCTCCTTATCACTTGTAAATCTCTGTTCTTTTCAATTTCATATACTCTGTTATATTTAGGCCATATTTATATATAATCAGTTGTTCCTTGAGCTTTGGTAGTCAGCGTCGCATCTCCTTTTATTGTCTTCTCTTCTTGAATCTTTGTATATATTTTTTAGCTCTTTTTGAAAATAACTCACAATGCCTATAGTATTTGAGACTATGGATGATATTATGTGATATGTGCTTTTTTTCACTTGATTTTTTTGCTTAAGCTTCTTCTCACTTAAAAATGTCTTATTTTTGCAGATTTTATTCATGCAGATTTCATTTCATGGGACTCATGTATGTCTCTTTATATTTGTTAATACTCCTGAAAAGGCCCGGCTGCCTGCTAAGGAATAATTCAAGGAGGAGCACAACCGAGTTAGAAATCTTTACTTGGATTTGTTGTCTCAATCACACCCTCTCGTCCGAGTGTGTTAATTTTCTTCACCCTGGGAAAGAGAGCATATTTCTTATTGGTTTTCCTGTTCAAGAGTTCAGTGTCATTACAGCAAAGCCCTTCATGGTTCAGAATCTGTGGATTTCAAGGTGGTACTCACGGTTTCTTCCTTCTCCATCGCACTTTAACTACTCCTGTCGTCCCCTCAGCTAGAACATTCTGTTACAGACAATAGAAATAACTTGTTCACATGTTTTGCTTTTCATCTCACCTCTCATCTAATATTCTGTGGTATCGAACTGTACAGGGACATAGTCCACCTTCCTAGTGGCTTCTCCACAGCCTCAGGTCACCTGCTTTAAAGCAAAACATCATTGAATATGCCTTTGAGGATGATGCCATTTACTTTACAGGAAATCTGTATACTTCCAGCCATCCTAGGTGCCATGTGTAAGCTCTCACGTTGCTCCTTTGTTACACACATTACAGTATTTGGCAGGTATACTTCAAGGTTACGGGCTTAGGGTTATGGCATTTCTTTGTCAGTTCCTCTCAACATTTTACTTACTACTTATTGTAGCATTTAAAAGAAACCCGTGGAGTCAAAAGTCCCTATTTGATGATCATTAGCTTAAAATTACAAATGGAAAAAATATAACTTTATATACACACACACATACACACACCTATGAAATAAAGCCTTCTAATTCAATTTAATTCAATCCACATTTACTGGCGATCTAGGGTGTTTCAGCCACTGGAGACAGAAAACTATATTGAGGAATGAAATAAAGGAAAAAGCAGGTTTTGCAAAAGGCCAACACAGCTGACAAAGAAAGTGGCTCAAGAAAAGCAGAAAAGTTGCAGAAAATAGATTAATATGATAGCACCTACTGGCAATGCCAGCAGTGTTTATCTTTTCTATATTAAAGTATTTATTGCCATGTGTATCTCCAGTGAACATTTTGGTTGATAGGACCCAGCAAACATACGGCTTATAGGTCACGTAATAAGAAGACATCAGTCTGGGCAGTGTGAGGAGAGATGGTGACCTTTTATCTGAAATTGCCCGAGAGAATAATTGTAGCTATTCCCAAACCCTCGCACTCTAAGGAAGCCGGTGTAAACTTGGAGGTTGATTACAAGCAGTTCATTCTCCAAGTCCTACGTGTCATCACAGACTGTGGCGTAAGCCATCGGTGTTTGCAAGTAATAATAAGAGCAATCAGCATTTATCGAGTAATTCTAACATAGAAGACAGCTCTAAGTACCTTACTCATGTAATCCTTGCAGAATTACTTGTGAGGTCAACGCTATTGTGGTCATCATTTTACAAAGAAGGAAACTGAGGCAAGAAAGCTTAATTGGCAATTGGCATAGTGTATTGAATGGGAAAATGGCAGAGTTGGGATCTTAAAAAAAAAAAAAATCTTTGATTTTAATCATGACAATCTCAGTTTTCCATGATCTAGAGAAACTATCCCTAAGCCTAGTTAGTTCTCTTTGTTGTGGGCACACGTATTTTAGAGGAAATGTGAACTACCCTAGAAATAGCTTTCATTCTCAAATCCACCCTAAAAAAAAAAAAAAAAAAAAACAGAAACAAAATGCTTGTAGCATTTATATGTGGGGTGAGTTTGCAGGTCAATGAACACTTCTCCATTCTGCTCTCACTCCTTTGTTCTCTACTGTGTCATATGCTACGTGTACACAGTCCCTGTCACACCTCTCCAGTTAGCTTGTCTCTGAGACTGAGGCCCTTGATAGGAGGATCTTTTTCAGTTCTGTCTGCAGTAGCAGCAGGCAGTCGGGCTCCACAAAGTTCCTCGGCCCAAATAAGCCTTTCTTCATAGGCCCCCAAGTACCACGTGTCAACATTAATATTTTTACACTACTTTTCCTGGAATTGTATCACTAGTAAAATTTTTCTCAGTCAGAAAAAGTGAGAATTGCAGACACTAAATCTTTAACTCAGAAATACAATCCATCTTGTTGAAAAAAATCATGAGTGAATAAATGAGTGAACAAAGTGAATGCTTTGTAATAGAAAGATAAAAAAAAAATAAGCATCTACAGTAGATTGTCCTTTCCATTGAAACAGCTGCATGAATATCTCTAGCCTCACATGCTTTTCCATAAACATGCTATGAGCCCTCACACTATGTGAGGTAGAGCCTGGGTAGGTGTTTGTGATGGCTCTGAGAGATCCATGTTACGTGCCCTCTAGTGTTATGTCCCAAAAGGAGTGGATAGCATCTACTTGGCTTTTTCTCTAGGAACACTCATCCTGGGAATCTGGCCACCATGCTTTGAGGAGACTCAGGTGCCACAGAGAGACCACATATGAATGTTCAACCAAACATCTTAAGGTCCCAGAGAACAACTGCCACTAACCGTTAGACAACTTCATAAGAAAGCCCTCGAAAGAACACCAGTACCAACTGCTTTATCACTAACTGCATAAGAGATCCTGAGAGGGAACCACCTAGTTGAGCCAGTTAACCCCCATTTTGTAAGAAATGAGAGAGGCTGACCTAAGGTCATCCCTCTGCTGAGTTTTTTGTTTGTTTTTGTTTTGTTTTTGCATATAACCCTTTCCTCTACAATAAGGCTTTGCATAACTATTGCTATTATTTTATTATGAAAGCAGCTAAGTTGTGTCCTATTCTCTATGAAGCTAACAGGATATTGGGATCATAGTGGAAATTTAATAAGTATTTGATGAATACATAAATAAGAAAAAATGATTTAATTAAAAGAAAAAGACTCTTGGCAGATTATATTTTCCAAAAATTGAATCCTTTTAAAAAAATTTGTCTTTGATTGTCTGTCATTAGCATAAGTTCATTAAAGAAAAAGAAAAGAGGAATCAACCCCAGAGTATTGGCGTTTCCTTCCTCACGCTATGTTTTAGTGATAAAAATTTCGACTTAACCTCTCAAAATGATAAGCTCATGATTCAGGAAACTTTTAAAAAGTACCTGATGTACTATTTCCCCAAAATATTACCGTATACTCCAAGCCAACTTCATGAGGGAGGGGATGGGTAATTTTACCAACATTGAAACTTAAGAAATTTCATGTAAATATCTTGATTTCTGGCTTCTTTTTCAAGAAAATGAGTAGGCTTTCTTCAGTTTGGCATAGGCCTGCAACTCCTTACAGTTTCTTACACCCAATCCCTTAAATTACAGACCCTCTTGTGGCCATAGGCACTTGAGTTTATGACCAAGTCATTAAAGCCACATAAGACATTATTTTTGTTCCACTGGGGAAGTTCTCTCAACAGCTGCTATGGAAAGAGTTAATTATTTTTTTTAAGATAGTTTCCTCAGATTTGATAAAAATTACCAAACATGGCTTTGAATTAATTCATTCACTCATTTCGTTATTCATTCAGTAACTACTTTGAGAGCTTCTTATAGGTGTCAGACATGAAGGTACTCTACTGTGTTAGGACTTCCCCTTGCAAATATTAGTTTGCTCCCCAAACGAAGTTCACATTGTTCTTGGATAGAACAGAATCCTCAGGCTCAAGGCTGTTCCCTTTTTCTTAAGACTGAGAAAGGACATTTCAGTGGTAGAAACGAGAATTGATCTAAGCCAGTCCTGTCCAATTGAATGTACTACAATGATGGAAATATTCTGTTTGTGTTTTTCCTTGAGGAAGCTTTAGCCACCTGTAGCTAGTGCAACTGAAAACACAAATTTTTAATTTAATTTAATTTCAATTAACTTCAACTTATATTTAAATAGTCACATGTGGCCAGTGGCTATAGAATTACACAGCACAGATCTATACTTTATTGACTTTTCCATGAATTTATGTAAAGAAGCAAATCCAGAATAAGTCCAGTCTCAGTGTTCTTTTAAGACTTGGACAGAATATTAGAAACAGAACACTGATTAAAACAGAGAATAGGAACATAGACAAAAAGACTGGGCATTGGGTAATCATCCGGAGGAAAATAGGACCATGGAAGCCATCATTCATTAAGTAAAACCAGTCCTAACCTACAGAGAAAGTGAGAGAATATTAAGGAGACCTTTTCAACATCATCTCGCTTAGCCTCACTTTCTATATTGGAAAACTGAATTCTAACAGACTTGACTTGACCAAGATCGCAACACTAATCTGTAGCAAAACTTGTACAGAAACACATGCCTCTTGGTTCTTGATCCAGGGCTGTTGCCATGGATATTTTCTACAGTTTGGAAGTATAGTCCAAATGGTTTGGCTGAACTAAAATCTGTTTATTAAAAATGTGACCAAAAAAAGAGAGAGAGAGAAAAAAAAAAAAAAAAAAACACCCTGTGCACATAACACTTTTAAACCATGATGGCACTTTGGGCATCATAATTATTCCAAATACCTCATACAAATTTTGAAAAAGAAGAAATAATAACTTCTGACCATTTCTCAGCAAATGCTATTCTACACCTGCTTTTTTTCATTAGAAAAATAATCTGAGAGGACTCGAAATATGGACAGCTCTGTCATCTGCTAACTTCTCAGGTGAAGGCAGCTTTCAAAATACACTTCAACAGAATCCCAGTGATGCTGTTACCGTGGAGACAGCAGGCACTGGGAGAAGGCTTTAAGAGGAGGGTGCAGGAAGACACTCTGAGCTCTGTTTTACATGCAGAGCCGTCATTTGACTCTATTTTATGCAGCACTGTTGCAATTTCTGATCATACAAGTGCAAAATGGTACCAGTCTTGACAACAGCTCCACACAAAAGGTCAGGCAGCTTTTGACTATGTTTCTTGTCTTTTCCCTTTTCTTAATCAGAGGCTGTAGAAGAGCAGGAGAAATTTCCCTTTAGGTAGCCACAGAAAATAATTTAGGCGCAAAGTGTGTGTTGATTTTAATCAATTCTGATAGGCTTAGCTTCTGGCTTCAACCCCTCCACCCGGCTACAACAGGGACTGGCACGATAAAACCAGGAACCTGCTTTTGTATTTGTCAGTTTCCTTATATCAAAGACATCAGGAAAGAAGGCCATCAGATAATAAATCTTTTTGCATTTGTAATGAGCTTTATAAACATCAATTCACTGAAGTAATATTAAGCACTTTTTAAAAATATATAGGCAGAGCTCCATTACCGGAATTGTAGAGAAGATATAACAAATTACCCCATTTTACTCTGATTTTTTTTTTAAATATCAATTTATGCATCCGACTACACCAGACTGAAAGTCCTCACCGGGGGTGATGACACTGATGCCTTCATCTTTGCAAATGCCTGGCACAATGTCTGGCACAGCGAAACCACTCAGCACGTGTTATCCAACTGGAGGATCACTGAGGTACAGATGCAATTCCTAGTCTCAGGGCCTTTGCTATGTTGGTACGCAATCTCTCACTATGATCTTATCCCACTTAATGGTTTTTAAATGTGCTGAGTTTAATTATTAATTAAAATAATTCTGAAAAATTTAATTCTGAATGACTTACAAGTGAATGAATGAACTAGACATGACCATTCAACTTACCCATGGATCCATTCATTTCATTTAGTACCTAAACACCAGAGTTAGATGTTCAACAAACTCCTTTTGGTTTCCCTGATGTTCAGCCAAAGTTGGCAGTGTAAAACCTCCCTTGTAGAGAAAATGTAAATAAATGGTAACTCTAAGAGAAGAAATGAGACAAAGCCTAGGTTTTGAAATGCACAGCCTCAAGAAAATGGCACTCGACTCATTTTTATTTCTCGCCCCGGGAAAGAATAGGCAGCTTAAATTTAGGTCTCCCAGGGCAACCAGGATATGAATTAACTCAGTACCACCTACTCAAGCTAATCTCTGCCATCGGAATCACGATGGCTTCTATGTAAGAATAATGCAATAGAAAAGAAGATGGCTCTGGGGCAGGGTTATAATCTGCTCTATAATTTGAAACCCTCATTTTAAAAAAAAAAGTAAATTTAACTCCTGACTTGATTATTGTAGCAACTGACATCTTCTGGGAACAGAGGGGGGGAAAATCATCTTCACATAGTAATATATCTTAATCTTGATACTGAAAGAGACACACCTGCAAAGGAGAAGCTATTTTGGTTACAAAAGATCTTCAAACTTCTCATCTCATTCGTTGACACACTTCATAAATTGTGAAATGATCAGGACTATGTACCACTCTGTGTTTTGAGACCCTACCAATTAGTTCCCTTCAAAAGTCTTTCAAAGGTTTCTGTCAGGGAGTGTGACTTTTGGAGATGGAAGACATTTCTTGAATCAAACAAAAAGCATCTCCCCATATTTATATCTCATTCTAGACTTCCATGAGAACACTAACGTTGAAGACTTTATTTATTGATTTATAGGTACTTATTTGTAATCAATTCTGTGTATTATCTATCCATAGTTCTTTGAAAGATTTTATAGACACTGGTATTTAGATTTATTTTTAACTTATTAGAAAGATAGGAATACATTTTCCTTTGAGTGATACAGTATACACGAAGCTGGACTTTGAATTTCTCATTACCTACTTCCATTCTCTCCTTTACTTCCCCAACTTCACTTAGATTTGAAATAGATATGTAGATATTTATGTAAAAATAAGAGATATATAGACTTGTGTTTATGTAGGGTATGTTTTATATAAATCTGTTTTTTTTATAAATCTGGGTTTTTAATAAATATATATTTGTTATATGACTATACTGCATCTTATTGTACATTTCCCAATTCAAAAGAATATGTATATTAAGTGCCACCCACCACCTTTTGTTTTTCTTTCTTTCTCTCTCTCTCTCTCTCTCTTTTTTTTTTTTTTTTACTATTACACAGTGTAATTATGGTCAGAATGTCTTAAGCTATGGGCTATGGTCTATTTTGTTCTTACTAGAGTATAAAGTAGCACATTTTCCTTTCCCCCATCCTCCCTTTCTATTCTTTTCCATAAAATTCCTATCAATGATGCTTTTTGACTAAACACAACAGAAGCTGGCTGTTGGAGCAGAGAAAAAACAACTTTTTTTTTTTTTTTTTTTTTTAAAGAGATATTGGGAGCATCATAAAGTTGCTGGAAGTCCTGGCGAATCTTTTTCCTGAATTGAGCCTATGCTTCCAGAAAAAATGTCCCAAGGGGCACTGCAGAGCTGGCTTTCCAGTGGACGCACACCCACTGTAGCAGCCCCAGTGACCTTGGCGGTAATCCTACTGATGCTAATTCTCCAGTGAGACTGGTTCATGTAGCCACTAGGTATGTTTCCAGGCTGCCATTCGTCTCACTGAAAGGAGGAGCTCCTGCTGCCACCTGGACGTGGAGAGACAGAGTGAGAGTGAGAGCAAGATGGAGACTGAGGAAGAGAGAGAGAAAATGGGAACACTGAAGCCCCAGCTCTAGCATTTTGCTTGCATTGCTCACTTCTCAATGTGACTTTGGTAATACTGGTTCCTACTGATGGCCTGGGGATCACAAGCCTGTGCTTGACCTAAAAGAGAGGCTGGAAGTTTGAGGTCTAATGGTAGTTTTATGTTAAGAAAGTAGCATGCAGGATGTTGAAATATCTCTAAACAGGGAAGAGCTATTCAGACTTGATTGGTAGCCACCATGAACATGCAAGATGTCACTCTACTACCTCCGTGACCTAGGAAGTGCTAAACCAACTCACACCACCCAGCGGGAAATGAATGACAGTGCCAGTTCCCCCAGGACTTCATCAAACTTTGATAGTAGAAAACATTTTGGCTTTTGCCAAGATAGATGAAAAAAGTTATTTTTCTAATTTTGGTTAAAGAACATTGGACATTATTTCATACATTTACAAGGCAATTACTGTCTTTGAATCTTTCTGCCTATAGTTTTTGCACATTTTTTGTTTTTTAAGATTTTATTTGAGAGAGAGAGCACACACATGTGCCAAAGTGGGAGAAGGGTGACGGAGGGGAAGAAGCAGAGTCCCCGCTGAGCATGGATTCCCACTCACAGCTCGACCTCAGGACTCTGGATCATGACCTGAGCCGAAGTCAGACACTTAACCGACTGAGCCACCCAGACACGCCTTATACATTTTTCCAAGTGATAGTTTTTCTTTCTTTGTTTCATATTGAATGGCAGATATTTATATACTCTGGGTATAATTGTGTTACCTGTTATGTAGGTTGTCATCAATTTCTCACAGGCTATTGTCTGATTTAACTTTATACTAGTTTTATCTGTCATACTTACAGTTTTGATGTTAAGCCTCTCTTTAATAATTTTCATTTTTGTGGTTTTAAAAAACTGTCTTGTTTAACACAAGGTGATGTGAAATCTGATGTTTTCATCTAATCATTTTTTAAAAGTAGTTTCGCTTTGGTTTACATTTTTGTCCTTAATTCACCTGAAATTAATTTTGTAGCTAGTGTGAAGTAAGGAAATTTATTTTTACATGCGATTATCCAATTGTCCTGACATTAGATAATATTTCATCCTTTCTTAATTAAGTGGAAATGTGCACACTTACTCCTTTGTATTTTTCTTTTAAATTACACTGAAAATCATTAGATAGTCCTTCCATCTCCTTTCTACAAAGCCAACGTTAGCAACCCCTCAGCTTTCAACATAAACTAAACCTCCTCTGGGAAAAATTTTCTAAATATCTAAGCGAAATTGATCTTTCTCAGTTTAGACTATTTTAGAGCTTGGCTCAGTAGTGATCATGGGAATATAGATGTAAGGCACCCAACATGGACAGAGATGTCCAGTAAGGCTTCCTGGAGGAGGTGACATTGTGGTGAGACTTCAGGGACAAGGAAAACACACTTCAGGCAAAAGGAAACCATCCTCAGATACCTGTTATGTAAATTGATGTTTGCTATTTGATGTTCCAACTAATGCAGTCATCCCAGGTGGAGTGTGGTCACAATTCACCAGGGGACAATATCCAAAGAAAAATATACTAACCCCCCTTTAGTTCTATTGGGTAATGGGATTCTGGCTAGAAACGAAGCAGAAGTCACCTTATTATTATTAATAAAAAAGTTTTTACATGTTTGTTAATTTGAAAGACTTACACATGGCTATATCCTCAAATTAAAAAAAAAAAAAAAAAGTGTGTGCCTATGTCTTTACTGCATGTTACTTGTACTTGCTCTGTGGATATAAGGACCTACTTTCACCTAGTATTTTGTAAATGTTTTTAATATTTACAAAGCTTTTACTTTCAATTCATGAACGTACCAGTTAAAATCACCTTCCCAGGAAACATCATAATGCAGGATGCTGTAAAAGTAAAATAGTTTAAATCATTTACATGCTATTCTCATATTCCTGACCCAGCACACCAGTCTTAACAGGTGATGCCAAATGGACATTTCGCTGAACCTGATTTATCTCAACTATGGAATGTATTTATAAGAAAGCTGAACCAGTAAGTGGATGGGGAGAAGGTAAGAAAAGGACTGGTGAGAAAAACAGAAAAAATTTAAAGGGGCAATTCACCAGGAGAATTATTTATTTAGTTAGTTAGTTAGTTAGAACTGATAATTCAAACTTATGCTTCTAATTGAAAACACATCCACCATAAAAATTGGAAATATTGACAATGTTCCTGTCTTGACTCTCTCGGGAAGAAAAGGTTGTTTTATTATTATTATTATTATTATTATTATTATTATTATGTAATTCACGAATATATTTAACTTAAAAAAATATCATGATTAATCTCAAAAAGGATGAAAATGTGGCATCACCAGGAAGAAAAGAAATATACCTTCTCAGCCAAAATAATTCATTGATTAACCAGGAAAATGGGTGTGCATGTAACTGCAGTCTATCTTACACCTCCTTTACCCTTATTGGACACTGTAATAAGATCACATGCATGATTGCAGGAATAGTAAAAGTCTGCTTTTCACAAATGGAGTTTTATCCCCTCAACAGTGTTAACCTTAGGTATATTCTTAAGACCTGTATCATTTTAGAATGCAAAACTACAAAGTTCATTACAAAAATGTAATAAATCACTATTTTCACAAATGGATTTTTCACAAATGGATTTTTCTCCCCTCAACAGTGTTAACAGTAGGTATGTTCTTAAGACCTGTATCATTTTAGGATGCAAAACTGTAAAGTTCATTACAAAAATGTAAATCACTATTGGTCGTTTTCAGGATATACAGGTGATAATGGGTCCTTGCGTGGTGTTTATTACCATAACTCTTATCTCAAAATTGTCCTTGGACACAGAGTTTCTGAAAACGCAACAGCTCGTTTTCACGAGGGAGAGGAGAGGCGAAGTGTGCCCAACCACCTTCCCAGCAACCCATCACCTGTATCAGAGGAACATGAGTGAATGCTATAAATCAAAGAGGTGCAGTGTAGCAGGATTGCACAGCCCGGAAGGTTAAAAGCAATTAGTAAATAGCAAAGGTGGCTTTGAGGCTCTGAAGCTCACTTTTTGGCTCAGCTGGGTAATATCAGCCAGTGGAGCCTTAGTCACGCTTTCAGCTAGAGATATTTATAGACTGTAACACTGGCTGTAGTGCTGAGTACTATCTTTTGTGGAGTCTTTGCGTTTTCTCTGATTAAAGAGGAAAAAGTCTCCAAACGAAGAGAAACTCTGAGCAGGGTGATCATTCAGTGATGTGAGAGCAAAGCCTGTCTCATTTGTTGATGTATTCCTGGTGTCTACCGTCGTCTCTGGACAGAGTTGATCCTCTGGAAATACTTGCTAAGTAAATACATAAATACATAAATACATAAATACATAAATAAATATAAATACATAAATCAATCATACATAAAAGAGCAGATGATCACATGGGACAGAATGGCCAGTCTGTATACTAACCCTTCAGGAACTCGGTTAACAGTCTTGCAACACGTTTAGATGTCTCCACCGCCTGTCTCCTCACCCGCCCTTCATTCCCTCACTCAGTTCAACCAAAGAGCCAGGCCTTGGGTATCTACTCTTTGCTGGATATGGTGGTATGTACCAGGAATACAAGCGAAATGAATCAATTCCTGAAGTTTTAAAGAATAAAAAAAATATATAATGCAATGTGGTAAGACTACACTAGAGCTTGACAGAACATTCGGTGGTGGTCCAGAAGATGGAACAACTGAATTGGTCCGACGAGGAAGCTTTGGCAGAGAAACCAGTTTTGGTTTGCTTTGTTTTTTGTTTGTTTGTTTGTTTTGTTTTTTGTTTTTGTTTTTTTTTTAAAGATTGTTTGTTTGTTTGTTTGTTTATTTTTTCCAGAGACAGAGAGAATGAGCACAAGCTGAGGGCAGGAGCAGAGGGAGCAGCAGAGCTCCTGCTGAGCAGGGAGTTCAACATGGGACACAATGTGGGATCAGGACCTGAGCTGATGCTTAACTGAGTGAGCCATCCAGCACCCGAGAAACCAGTCTTGAGGATCAGTAAAGGGTGCCACATTGATACGTGCATGCTAACTAGTAGGATTTTCCGGCCAGAAAGATCAGTGTGTGCAGTGCCACGAGATCTTCAACAACCATGATGTTTAGGGAGAACAAAACACCAGGAACAAAGACCGTCAGAGAGCAGTGAAAAACCCGAAACATTTCCGACACATCCATTACCCTCATGACTATCCCCAGTTCCAAAGCATATGCATCAAGGATTAGTGCAGAACCAATGGAAAACAACGCAGGGATGAATTGCAATGGCTAGTGGACAGGGCTACACTGACTTTTATTAGATTGCTAGAGTTTTTAAAGCACACAGAGGCATGTTTATGGGGTAAACAACCTTATCTAATTCTAAAAGAAAAGGTAACTCACTGAGTTCCCCACTGGGTCATTCTATTTCTAGTGTCGTTTCTTCATTTGTCACCATTTGGTTTCATCCAAGGAGGACCTTTTTTCTTTTTTTTTTTCCTGTTATGAGAAGGGGTTTCATGGTTTCTTTAAACCACAGAGAAGCATTCATTTTGTGCTACAAGGAAGACTTTGTACTCTTTCACTCCCAGTGGTGATAAAAACCTCATGCAACAGACAGTCTTCCCTGAGCTGCCAATATCACAAATTCCACATCCTTTTATGTCCTGTCGTGACTTTTTTTTTTTTTTTTCAGGGACAAATGTGAAAGTAAAACTCTACCTTCTACATCTTTTCCACTGGGTAGTGCATATTATGCTCATGGAATTGAAGAATTAATGGCCTTTCACCAATTGACTCAAAAGCTCGGTATACTGACTTCAAAAAGAATGCACTCAGAGCAGACTCACCGCCTGATGTGTATGAGAAAGGAGGCAAACAGGAGGAGAGGAACATGGCCATGAACACATTACAGAGTTCTGGCCCCAGCTGAGGGTAGCACTTTTTGGCATAAAGTCAACTAATGCCACTATTACACGCATGGTTTCCAGGCCTTTAGCTCTTGGAGAATCTGCTCACTGGCTACTGAGAGATACTCTTACGTGATCGTGTGTTCCCATTAAAGGTTGGGATCTTTTATTTCGTTGTGTGAAAACACGGGACTGTGCACACCGCTAGGGTGTGCATATGCCTGACACAATTGCCTTCTTTCTCTCTAGCTTATTTCTATCTTAACAAAAACTTAAAAATGCAGATTAAAAAAAATCCTATTGGGTCAATAGGCAGAGGTCCCTATGAATTTCTTGCCTTTGGGAAGAACTGCAGAGAACTAGACTCCAGCGCTGGTCTGATCTTTTTTTTCTGTTTTGAGGAAAAGAAGGATGTTATTGAGGAGCTGACATCTATACCATGGTGATCAATGAACAAACTCACTTGCATTTTTGGAAAATAAGGATTTATCCATACCAAGAAAACGTATCTGTAGGAATTTTTTTAATCAAATTTTATTCCACTGTGTATTATTTAAGCTTTTTTCTTTAAATCTACTTCAGGTAGGGGCACCTGGGCAGTTCTGTTGTTGAGCATCTGCCTTTGGTTGAAGGCATGATCCTGGGGTTCTGGGCTCAAATCCCACATTGAGTTCCCCGCAGGGAGCTTGCTTCTCCTGCCTGTGTCTCTACCTCTCTCTCTCTCTCTCTCTGTCTCTCTCAGGAATAAATAAATACAATCTTAAAAAAAAAAATAAAAATCTACTTGAGGCTTTAAAAATAACATACGATTTTAAGAAAAATATTCTTATAAGAAACAGGCATATTTAAGAGTTTATTATCCAATCAATCAATCTTAACCCATCTGCAGAGTGTCTTTTCATTTTCTTTGCTCTTTTAGATGTGTAACTTTCAGGAGATACGTGAGAACCAGGAAAAAAATAAAACAAAACAAAACACCAAACAAATGAAGAGTAAAACCAGTCTGGCAGTACAGTTTAGAGAGCAAACTAATGTGAACATGGAAATTCAACAGCACTCATTCAGCATAATAATTCGAGGCATTTGGTAGAAGAAGGAAGAATGAGTTGTTTTTCCCCTTTCCCCCAGCCTTAACTGAACACTTAGGGAGTATATATTCTTTTGGACGCTCTCGTAGTCATGTTTTCAAAATGCAACAAGAAATGCAGAATTGCTGAATTCTCATTGCACCATCTACCCAGTACGTTTGTGGTCTGGCGAGGAGTCCCCTACCCCTGATTCAATGGATTGCAAGTTTCTGTTCTGGTCGTCTTGGCTTCTATGTAAATTGGTAGTTATCCACTGCTCTAATTCCCTCTACATCAGAGACTCAAAAGCTGCCTTCAGGAAAAAGCTGACAAACTCATTTATTCTTAGGACATTAAAAAAATCAACCACAGTTCAAAGCATTATTCTGTCGAGGGATATTTGAAATGTAATGAATACAAAAATGAACCCAACGGTATCTTTCTAATGGCGTCTTCACAGGCAACTGGTAAAGGGAATTGACAAGAGATTCTTGGGGTTTGACTCATTTCAATTCTCCCGCAGGCAATTTTGTCTTCCAGGAAAGCCAGCCCTAAGCCTGGGTTGTGGCTACCGCTATCGCTATCTGTGCTCATCATGTAAAGCTTCCTATTTTCTCCACGGAACCTGCCTTAACCTTTTAGGGACAACTAGAGGTATGGGTTGAGTTGTGTACCTCTCCAAGGTATGTTTCAGGCCTCCCCCTAGGAACTCAGACTGTGACTTTCGTTTGACATAAGGTCATCCTAGATATAATCAGTTGAGCTAAGAACAGAACATCCTGGAGTAGGATGGGTTCTTAATCCAGTGTGACTGGTGTCCTTATAAGAAGAGGGAAGATGATGTGAAGACAGAGGCACAGAAAGAGCGCCGTGTGAGGAGGGGGGCAGAGAATGGAGTAATGCATCGATAAGCCAAGGAACATCTGGGACTACCAGAACGGGTAGAGGCAAGGAAGCATCCTTCCCTAGAGGCTTTGGAAGGGAGCGTGATGCTGCCAAAACCTTGATTTCAGACGTCTGGCCTCCAGAACTGTAAAAAAATACATTTCTGTTCTTTAAATCGCTCAGTCGTGGTACTTTGTTTTGGTAGCTCCAGAAAACAAATACAAGTGATTTCTCTTTGCTTTCCGTCCTTTTCTCTTTCTTTTCTCTTCACTTTATTTATTTATTTAGTCAACATCTGTACAGGTTATTCACTGACAAGGACAAGGAGAGGGACATGAGAAGACATGTCTCTCCTTCCTTTTACATTAAAATATTGGGAAATCTTTTCAAAGCTGCATCTCCTTAGTGAGTTGGGTTCCAACCGTCTGCAAAAGTGACTTAAATTTTTTTTTTTTTTACAGAGTGGCAACTTTGAAACTCTTCAAAATAGCGCAATTCTTCAGCCAGATGAAACGTGATATGGCTCCTCAAAATGTGAAGGAGACTTACAAATTGAACTTTTCATTTTGAGGTAGGGAAGGGGCCCCAAACTGTATCGTACAGCTGTCCTCTATCATCAGTTCCTAGCCACGGTGGCATCAATAGCAACACGATTGTTGTAGCTATTTTATTACAATAACATTTTCAATAACTAAGCAATATTTAGTTAAGAATGTATTAAGGAAACTTTATTAAGAATGAGGAAAAAAACTCAAACAGAGGTTACTACTGTCCAGTGAATATACCTGAAGACTGGCACTGCATGGCTATTTCAACTACATAACCTGACAAGGAGGAAAAAAAATCCTTACTTTTAAGTATTTGGCCATTTGATATAACAGCAAATCTTTCTGCTGAGTGAACAGGGCAGGTCCAAATCACAGATTTAATAGGAAACATAGAGGCTTTTTGTTGAATGCCAGAAGGATCAGTGTGTTACAGGTTCTCGCTCGATCCCGTAACCATTATTCTCCCATTTTACCTGATTTGTCGCTGAGGCCACAGCTTGGCTTCTGTAATACTCCCACAACCACAAAGTGAGGCAGAGGGCCGGGATTTGAAACCAAGTCTGGAGGATACACATGGTCATGATGGGAGCTCTCGCAATGGATGGAGAGTAGAAATCTTTTTCTGTGTGTCAATCGCTTCCATCTCTCCTGTCATCAACATTTGGTCAGGATTAAGTCTCTCCTAACTGTTCTGCAGGAGATGAGCCCAGACAAGAGAGTCCTTACAGCCCTTCCCCAGGCCTCTGCAGGAAGCACCAGCAGTGGGGCAGATGGAACTGCTACAACGGGCCGTGGCCACAACTACCTGGTGCCCGGGTGGCTGAAGAGACAAGTCTCTGTGTATTCTCCTCACTGCACGAAGACTTCTGTTTTCACCCTTCATCTATGAGGACAGACATCATATTCAGAGCATATCTCCACTGCGGTGCTAAAGCAGCAAGCATATCCTTCCCTCGTCCCATACTTGCACATTCTATATAAAGTTATGCTCACATGGCACTGAAATAGACGTTTTTATGTTCTACAAAAATACCACTGCAAAATGGCAAAAATGCCATAACTTGAAATAGATTATCTTCTAAGATTAACTTTGCCTGAAGAACAGATTCTCCCCACACATTCATTCTAAAATCTTTTGAGTCCTAGAAAAACTGCCACTAATTCCCCACTCTTTTGATCTCTGCTGTACCCTTACCTTGCCTGTCTTTTCTAGGAAAGATGCTGACCACATGGATTCAAAGCAAACTACTTCCTAGCTATGTGAACTTGGGCTATTCACTGACAGTGTCTAAATCTTGGTTTCTTGTCTTAAAATACTAACCATGCATTTTTCATTGTTTTCTTGTTTATTGTACTTCTTTAGTCTCCCCGCTCTAAGATATCAATTTCATGACAATGACTTAAAAAACACAACAGAATCTTCTTGTACAGACTGTTATGTCATTGGAACTTACAAGCACACACACTTTTTCATGTCGGAGACACTCACAAATCTATAATGGAATTAAAAAAAAAACACACACACACATTTCTATCTGGTCTACTTTTGCCACATTCTATAAGTTTTTGCATGCTTTGTTTTTGTTTTAACTCTTCTCACATTACTTGCTAATGTTTCCTGTGATTTTTTTTTCCTGAGGCGTGCATTATTTAAAAATGTGTTTTCCATTTTCATATCATTGTGTATTTCACAATCTTTTCTGTTGTTGATTTCTACCTTCATTCCATTGTAATAAAGGACAAAATGCAGGAAGCAAAAACTAACAAAGCAAATGATTGGAGAAATAGATAATTCTACAGTAACAGGTGATCTTCGATACCTCATTTTCAATAAATGATAAAACAAGTAGACAGAAGATCACCAAGGAAACAGAAGATCTGAACAACATTATGAGCAAGTTAGTCCTAACACACATCTATAGAATATTCCACCCAATATCAACAGGCTACACATATTTCTCATGGTACATGGAACATTCCAGAGGATAGACTATAAGCTAGTCCATAAAACAAGTCTGAATACATTTTCAATGATTGAAAACATATAAAGAAGAGTCATACTGAAGTGGCAGGATCATCGAAAGGGTGAAATGCTTCTGCTGTTTCACTAAGTCAACATTAATTGAACATTTACTGTGTGTTGACACTGAGAACAGAGATTATTCAGGCATCTCCAAACCACCAGGACCTAACATTCTAGGGTGAAAGAGGAATGGGAAAACAGTAAACCACACTGAATCGTTGTAACTCTCAGAAAAATGTCATTGCTCTGGCCAACAGTCAGGAAGGGCAGGCCCTGGTGTTGGGGTGGAGAAGCATCAGACACAGATTTACCAAGAAAGTAAAACTTGTAAAGATTCTGGAAGATCTGAAGAGGTTTGTATTTGCTAAAAGGGTGGGGGGGGAGGAAAGGGGCACAGAGGTTGACATCTCACAAGAATATTTGGGAAGAGTGGTAAAGGAATCTGGAGAGCAGTTAGAAATAATCACAGGAAGTCTTTAGGGCACACTCTCCAGAGTCTAGCCTTGATTTATTCATTTAGGGTTTTAAGGATGGAAGATAATAAGGCATAGGCAGCACACATAGTAAATGTGTTGGAAAGACAAAACAGGCTCACACATTTAAAGCTCAGGTATAATCTAGTGTTTTTAAGGTCTGACAATCACCAGAAATACCGAGGAGCTTGGATTCCAGGACACAGATCAAGTGTTCAATTTGATTGAACACGGTATAATTTCAAGTCATAGATAATTAAGCCATGTGCTCAGCCTATGGAAGTGGGTAACATTGAGCATTTCAAGGGGATTCTTTGCCATTTTCAGAGACCAAAGATACACTGGTGATGATTATCTGGTGAGTTGTCACATTTCAAAATTACTCATGGAAGTGCTCCTAATTACCTGTCTTAGTGTGCAGCAAATAACAGCCTTACTAAATTAGTAATGCTCAGTGTGATTTAACGACTAGCCTTGACATCTAATTCCCTTCTAACACGTGGATGGAAGAGGAAAAATGAGATTTTTTCATCGTGAAACCAATGGTAGCCTACAGCCTAAGCACTTAGTTTACCAATGACACTCTCCTCTACCTCCCAGGTGATAAAGAGATAAACCAGGCTCCTATGTGACAGTCTCTTCCAAAGGGTCTTTGGAAACAAGTGGCATAGCAAGTTTCCCTATAAGTCACAGTTGAGGCTTTAGCTGGGGAGAAGTTAGAAAAGGAGATTTTCCCTTCATTCAATTAAGACTTGCAATTAGTGTCTTTTTATTAGCTGACAAATTGGCATCCCAAATGCTCAATACTGAGATAGACAAGAAGTAAAACACAAAATTAAGTCTTTTTTTTTTTTTTTTTTTTTTTTTTTAGCAGGAAACAAAATCTAGGAAGCCTCAAAGAGAAATGATTTTTAGTTTTGTTAATGTTCTACATGAAATGGGAAAGAGTAACAAAGAATCAACTTTCTGGTCTGAGCAGAGGTGGTTCCACTTTTAGTGTTTAGTCTATGACCTCAGCCACATAACTTGCTTCTCATATTCCATATATTCTCCAAAATAGGGACAATATTATCCAACTAACCACTTTTATTGTCAGAAGTAAATAATATTATGCAAAAAAGCTGTGAGTTTTCAGCTGTGAATTTTCAAGTGCTTTAATATCAATATCCTAGTAATTAGGTAAAAAACTCACCAATGTCAAATAAAACTATTTTCACAAATTCAATATCTCTCATGAGTGTTTTGGGTACAAGCAGTTTCGTACCATAAGATGGAGCCTTGCAAAATATAAAATACAGGACATAGTATACAAGATAAATAAATAGATTATGGATAAAATATAGTACAAGACAGATTATTCTAAAAGTATATATGGCTTTATATTTGTCTCATTTCTCTTTCTCAATTTCATCTACTATGTACACATAGTTACAAGTAGCTATATATATAATCTTATGTATATAGTTATACATATATTTTAACTTGTATTTAAGTTAAATACCCCTTAATTTTATATGTAACACTATTTAATGAATAACAATATCTAACACTAGCTCTGGTTTTTGTTTTTGTTTTTGTTTTTACCGCTTTTCTCACCTCAGAGGAAAAAAAAACACACACATATGTATACACACACATACAGAAAAAATAATTACTTTCTCCAAACCTCATTTTGCCATTTACAAAAGATGAGATTTTGGCTAAATGTTTTCTAAGACCTTTTGACACATTAGCTTTCTTTTAATTTTACCACCATCCCTAAAGCCCACCTCTATCCAAATACCAAAGTATGCATTTAAATATCAATCAGGAAAAGAAGGGGAAAATAAGAAAAGTGAGAAAGAAGGGAATCTGGAAGAAATTGCTAAAGAAGAACTAGGATCAAAATTATGAAAAAAGAATTGAAGCGGCAAAAGACACATTGTTCTTGGTCTCTCCTGCATCACACATTCAATCAAGCTTTTTAATAATTAAATATAGCATATTTACTTGTACTACAGGTACTTCTAGGACATTACTTAAAAATGAACTTGATAATAAACCAATGGGGGGGCAGCAGGTGAAACAGATGATGTGGCTTAAGGACTACACCTGTGCTGGTGAGTACCAGGGCTATGTGGAATTGCTAAATTACTACATTGTACACCTGAAACTAATATCATAATGTATGTTACCTAACTGGAATTTAAAAACTTAAAAAAAACAAAAACAAAACAAAAAGCAAACAAAAACTAAAAGCAAACTCGATGTCTACAGTAAAAAAATATTTTAATTAAAATTATGAGAATTTGTATTATACAGATAGAATACTTGAAAATTTCATGTATTTATGTCCATTTCCAAAGTCCCCAATTATTTAAGTTCTGGAAGCTTAAAAATAGAGGTAGTCTCAAAAATTAGGAGTTACAATGCATTAAACTAAAAACACAAAATTTAAAAAGTCCCTGGAAGATACTTTTTTGGCAGAATGGATCACTGATTGTGATGATTCTTTCTTCTGTGCTAATTGTGATATTCATCAGTGGGGCTACCCGGGAGACTATCCTAAGGAAGATGCAGCAACTCAGAGCACTGAATTTAGCCAACCCAAAAATTTAAATAGTGCTGAGTGTAATATACTGGTGTGATGACCAAGAAGACTCTAACTCATCATCATCCCACTGATGATTCTGAGCTTCCAAACTGTATGACAACGATGCTCAGCCTGTCTCAGCATTTCTTCTGCAATAGCATGGATCATTTGGGCAGTCTATTTTGTGCATGGGCAGGTACCATCTTCTTATCTTATCTTCTTATCTTATCACCCCATTACTTTACCCTTTCAATAAAGATATTGATCACATGGCTGTTGCCAAGTTTTATTAACCTAAAATCCCTTGTAACTTGAGGGAAAGAAAAATACAAATTTGCTAAATTTCTTCTGTCTCCTTCTCCAAGGCAATATGACAAGGAACAGTAGAGACGTCTAGAGCAACAATCTCCAATGGAACAGAGGAATCTCTGGGGGTGTTCAGGATCTATTATGATTTGAAGGGGAAAATTAGGAATTTTATTTACATATATGAATTTTATACTTTTATTTCAAGGTTTTTGTTTCCTATTCAGAAATATATTTTGCAATGTATTATACTAGCACAATAACATCTTTATATTATTTTTGATTAAATATATAACTAGCCAAATTATTTGAAAAGGCGTTTGACATCACTAATTATCCAGGAAATGGAAATCAAAAGCACAATGAAATATCACCTTGAGAAAGGCGATTGAAAAAAAGACAAAAAAAAAAAAAAAAAGAAAGAAAGAAAGAAAAAAGACAAACAAGTATCGGTGAGTGTGTAAAGAAAAGAGAAACCCTGTGCCCTGTTGATAGGAATGTAAATTGGTGCTGTCATTATGGAAAACAGAATGATGTTTCCTCAGACTTCATATAATATAGCAATCCCACTACTGTATAGCATAGTAGTTACAGTTAATCACTGTATTGTATTCTTGGAATTTGCTAATAGAGTAGATCTTAAACATTTTCACCACACACACACCACACTCACAAAAGGTGACAGTGTAAGGTGATAAATATATTAACTTGATTGTTGTAATAATTTGACAATGTTTATATATATCAAGTCATCACGTTGTACACTTCAAATGCATATATTTGTCAATTATACATCAAAAAAGCTGGGGAAAAAGAAAATACTTATAACACGCATGACAAAATGTTAAAATACTTGTTTTAAAATGAGCCCTTATATATCCATGAGAAATTTATTATAAAAGGAAATAATGTAAACAGATCGATAGAAAATTAACAAAGGAATACACAATTTCTAGCAGGGAAAAATGCCATTGGTCACTTTGTTTACTAAAATTTGATTACCCTCATGATTTAAGTATTGGAAATTGAAACAAAAATACTATAACCTCTCCGAGAAATGTTGAGAAATAGTCACCCTCCCAATTTGGGGCAGGAGTATAGATCTGGCCATAGTTTCCATTTGACATCCTACTGTAATACATAAATGTGTGTGTCTATTAGTCATCAATTCCACTTAGTGAAATCTATCTTGAAGAAATAATCAGACAAGCTTGCAAAAGACGTCCATAAAATTACAAAAACTGGGAAACATTTTTTTTAATTTCATCATGTATAAGTTACTTAGTTTAATCATCATAAAACACTACAAGAGCTCTTTATCGATCATTATCCCAGCTTCACAACTGAGGAATCTCAGGACGACAGAAGTTAAATAACTTGATCGATGTCACAATAGCTGTGATGTGGGAATCCGGCTGCCTATCTCCTCAGCAGCTCTTGTTAACCAGGTAATTTTAGTGAATACAGTAGACTGACAGCCTCCAGTCCACCCTTTCCTAGACCTTCCTTTACTGTGGAATCGGGAAGCTTAAACCCATGTCCCTTGGACACACTTGAAGCTAGGGTTCCTGATGTGTCAGGGTCATTGATGGAGGAGCAATCCCAGGGGTTTTGGAAGATGGGATTCACATGGAGGCCATGAAATGGTTTCTTCCAATTTCTGCTGACAGTGTGGGAGTACTGGTTGTTGTGTTTTATTTTTTGTGGTAGTGGTCCAGGGACCCATCACTAATTTCATGAGAGTCAAGTCCTAAAATACTCATTATGCCATGCAAATCCTAACAATGGGGCAAAACCCTGGGCCCCTATACTCTGTGCCTGAGCTCTGATACTTGGATCACAGCTCAGGAGAATTTTCCTGGGACCCACAGATAAGATGGCACCAGTGCCTTCCTGATTCTGGAGGTGAGGGCTTACGTGTTCTATTTCTTGGGTCAAGAATTTCATGATATTAAGATTATAAATCAGAGGTTCCATGAATTCAAAGGACTGCTTCCTGAGGTCCAGCCTTCCAGATTATGGGAACAAGGGCCCTTCTCTCGGTGGACCTGTTTCATGGTCTTGCCTTGGAAATTATTCCTTTAAGCCCACTCTTCCAGCCAAACAAATGATTTTGAAGATTTTATTTATCTATTTCATTTTAGAGACTGAGTACGTGATCCGGGGAGGGGCAGATGGAGAAGAGGGAGAGAATCTCAAGCAAACTCTGACCTGAGTATTGTGTGGGGTTAGATCCCAGAACCCTGAGATCATGACCTGAGCCTCCACCAAGAGTCAAAGGCTTAAGTGACCACATCACCCAGGTGCCCCAGCCATGCTAATGATTTTGAGAAAAGCTCAGAGCTTTCTCATTTCTTCAATTGAACACTTGACTCTATGGCTATCCTAGGAAATGTTCTGAGTTTTGTTAAAGTATTTAATAATTGAAAACAATTTAAATTTTATTTTACTTTTTAAGATTTTATTTATTCATGATAGACACACACAGAGAGAGAGAGAAGCAGAGACACAGGCAGAGGGAGAAGCAGGCTCCATGTAGGGAGCCTGACGTGGGACTCGATCCCGGGTCTCCAGGATCACACCCTGGGCCGAAGGCAGGCGCTAAACTACTGAGCCACCCAGCTGCCCAAGCAATTTAAATTAATATGTGTGGAATTGGATACTATAGGTTATATAAAACATCTATGTGATGATATCCAATCCAGCAATTAAAATACACATTTGCATTTATTTATTGACATGAAAACAAAATTACAACAGAGCATTGAGTGAAAAAGCAGGCTATAAAATAGGATGCTGTGTGTGTTTAGAAAAGGCAGGCTGCATAATAAGATATAAATGATCATCTTTAGTCTTGCTACTTTTGGTAAATCTCACTTTCTTCTTTAGAGCTTTTTAATACTGTGTGAAATTTTAATGAGTACCATTTCTTTAATAACAATAACAAAAATAAAAGCTATTTTCATTTGGGGCAGGAAAAAGAAAAAGACAACGTCATTATCTTAACTTGAGTTTGTGGAATAGCATATTCTCACTACTCTGATTATTTCTGCTCTTTTTTATATATGATTTTATATTAGTTTAATTGCACAAGCCACATTCAATTCTTTTGAAAGAATATAAGTTTTAAAGGCTAGGATTAAAAATGAATACTCATTATGTACTTATTTTAAAAACTACTTCTGAATGTGTGGTTTCTACTTATCTCAAATATATTCACTCCACATGGCAATGTAGCCAAGGGGTTCCACATACATTGGCTGTAGAATGCCTTTTGATTAAATTGCACGATCTTATGTTCTTGGTATCAGATTCAGAGTTAGAAGTTTATGAATGGGGACTCCTGGGAGGCTCATTGGGAGAGCATCCGCCTTGGGCTCTGGGCATGATCGTGGGGTCCTGGGATCGAGTCCCTCATTGGGCTCCCCCCAGGGAGCCTGCTTCTCCCTCTGCCTTGTCTCTTCTTCTCTCTCTGTATCTCTCATGAACAAAAAATAAAATCTAAAATAAAAAAAAATGTTTATAAATGTTCCAAACCCACTCCTTCCATTCTCTCCATGTCCCTCATCATGTTTATTTTTTTCCCCTCCTCTCTTTACCTATGTGATAAGCTGTAAAAAAAAAAAAAAAAAAATAATAATAATAATAATAATAATAATAAAATAAATAAATAAATAAATAAATAAATAAATAAATAAATGTTAAAGACCTAAGCTCGGCTGAATGGGCAGAGAAAAGGGGAAGTTGCTTGTGTCCTGACACTTGAACATTTCAAGATTTGGTTTACGTGTCTTGCTGGATGTGAGAATCGATGCTTTGAACGAAGCGTATGTTGTTTCTATATACTGTATACTACAGTTGCTAGGACTATAAAAAGGCGATGGTACTCACTTTTTGCAAATACCCTATTCCGTGTGTACTCCCAAGACCATCAAAATTTGTGTGTTCTTGGAAAGGGTGCTGGTAGGAATCAATGGGGGACTATAGATTCCACTTTAGCTTCATACACACACACACACATTTTATTTTTGCCCATGTTTCACCGCTCTTCTAATTTTTTATCTAATCTCATATACCTAGATCATTTTCGAGCCTCTCCCTCCCTTTTCACTATTTAAAAAATTCCAAGTTAGTGTTTTCAGTTCAGTCAGCTAGAAATGCAAGAAATCTGCTCCACAACATGATCATAAATGTTTATAACTGCTTAAGGTACTTCTCCCAGAGAAATTTTTCTCGGGTTTTGAGTTACTACTAACTCTATCTCAGACGCTCTTCCTCTAAGCACTTGAAGCTTTTAAAAGCATCACACTTACAACCTTGTACTTTATTTTTCTGTAAATTCATTCATATTCACCACTGGCCTATAGATTTCTTGAGTTCAAGGGACACCTTTTATGTCCTCACTTTTTCACTGAGTGCCTGGCCAACAGTTCCTGAAGCTGCATCTGTATTTTAAAAGATTATTTAAACTCAAAAGAATTAATATCTAATGGGGAGCATCAGCTTTTGGATGATGGCTAATGGAGAAGTGTTAGAAGACATGGCGGTCAGTATAGAGATTCTTTGATTTTTTTTAAGATTTTATTTATTTATTTGAGAGAGACAGAGATAGCAAAAGAGGTAGGGAGAGAGTACAAGTGGGGAGGAGAGGGAGAAGGAGGAGGCGGCTCCCTGCTGAGTAGGGAACCCAACGTGGGGCATCATCCCAGGACCCCAAGATCATGACCTGAGCTGAAGGCAGTTGCTTAGCCAATGGAGCCACCCGGGTGCTCCCGGATAGAGATTCTTTGGGTCACAGCCTCCTCTCTTCAATCCCATTACTACGTAAAAATGAGGAAAAGACTAATGGTTTTGCTTAGAGCAAAATGGTATCTTTCATCGCTTGCCATTTGTACGTCCTTCGGGGAAGATCACACAAATCATCAGAGAGTGATGAAAAGTTAGAGGATGTCCAGAAGTAGGTAAAATTGAGGGGGCTCCAGTTTTTCCTCTTTTCCATTTTCTCCATTCTTTACACTTTGGTTATATTCTTTTATATTATCTCAAGTCATCTGAGAGTTTTCTCAAGGACTTGAACTCACACCATCTAGGTTTTAGTGCGGTAGGTCAATGCCAAGGCCTCCCACCCAAAATCTATTTTTCTTTCTTTTTAATCAATATAAGGCCAATATTTCTAAGAAAGACATATATCTGGAATATATACACACATAGGTGTATGAATACACATGTGTATATTTCTCCTGAAAAAAAAGAGGAGTCTGTTGAATATACACAAAAACTATTGAATAGAATTTCCAGAAATACTTTTTTTTTTTGCCTTTTCCCTTTCTCTCCTTATTTTTGACTTCAAAAATAATCTAGATAGCTAGAGTCCAGTAGTTATTTTACACCATAAGAAGACCTTCAATATGAAAAGCACACACAAAGGATTGAAGGACAGAAAGAGAAAGATTCTGTCCCTGCTGAGCCATCATGTTGACTTATCTGGGAGTAATTAAAAACTAATGAACAAACAATAAAACCTACAATTTGTTTACGCCCACTTTTTACTGTGGTTACTTTCTTTCATATCATAGTCCCAGTTACAGTCATACACAGATCTTAACTGACAATTTTAATTTCTCTCTGTCCTTATTGGAAGCTGAACATAACCAGTCTCCATCCTCTGGATTTTATAGCCAATACGTATTTGAATTCTATTATACTTTTCCTCTATTTTTCTCATTTCATTCTTATATTTCATTTATTTGATTTTTTTCCTACCATTACTCAACTTCGTGATTCTTTTTAAATCATCTCTGAGTTTTCTAAACTCCTCCAGTGCAACTGTAATTTTAATGGTGATACGGTAAATTCGTGTGCTTATTACCCAGTGCCATTCACTTAAATTTTGTCTATCAGTGAAATGATAATCTGTGTCATAGAAAAAAAAAAGAATCATTTCCCTAACTTTCTCTTTTTTTTTACTTCCACATAAAACAGACTTTTTATTCCTGGAGACATGTTTCTGCCAAGGTGCCAGAACGTAGTACAAATATTAGTAAAGACAATCCAGAAAACCTGAGTTAATCAATCCATTCATCAGTGCATAGAATTATGAAAAGATTTGTCTATGGTTTTAAAAGATAGCCTCACGGTGCCTGGGTGGCTCAGTCTGCCAACCAACTCTTGATACTCTTGATTTGGGCTCAGGTCATGATTTCAGGGTTGGGAGATGAGCCCCGAAACACACTCTGCACTCAATGCACAATCTGCTTAAGAATCTCTCTCTCTCTCTCCCTAAAAAAAAAAAAAAAAAAAAAAAAAGAATATAAGAATATATATATATATATATATCCCCTCCACTCCTGTTGCTGTGATCAAAAATAGGCAACAGCAAGGTTCACAATTCCACTTTCTTTCTCAACACTAAAACCTTTGTTTCCGCCAGTCACTTCCTCGCTGGTATTTAACTCATCACTCTGAAAGCCACTTTGATAAGCAGGTACCTTGAACACTGAGGGAGCTATAAAAAAAGGCCTAAATCTCTGTTTCAGCTTTTTAAAATTCCATTACAGAACCGTTACTGAAATGGAAAACATGCCAATTGCTTATAGAGGAATTTTCTTACAGAAAGAGGAGAATCAAATTGTATTTTTCATTTAGATTACTTGGAGAAATACATGTTTATCCACGAAAGGCAGTGGGGAATGCAAGATTGTAGCCATCTGCGGATTCATTGCTTCTTAATTCTTCATTAAGTGCCCATCGTATGTCTTAGTAAGAGATTATGCACATGCCAAACCCGTCTATATGGTGGTTAAGTAGATTTGAAAACACTAAATTGAAATAAGGACATCTCAGGAAGCTATCTACAGATAGACAAGACATGCACGTTTTCTGTGTATTCACAGCAGAAAGTCATGTGCCCATATATTTTAAAGGGTCATAAAGAGATGTGGCTAGTTTTCCTATTTAACCACCCCCCCCCCCCCCCCCGCCGTTGTTTCAAACTATCCCAATCTCATGTTTGTTTGTTTTCCCAGTTTTGTAGTCACTCTGCTTTGTTTCCCAAATTGAAATGAAAGAATCTCCACTGTTTTCTCCCATGTATGACCTATTTGCAGGTAGGCCTGGCTGGTCCCTTGATGGGGAAACAAAGAGAAAGATAATATGCTTTTATCCAAATTCCTATAGTACTGTGGCAGGAGACACTGTGTTAGGATAAAAACAGCCTGAAATTCCTACACCTTTGATCTTACTTAGAACTGACTGTGATTTTTGTCCTTTCTAAGTGTCTACACCAGGCAGGAACTTTAGCAGTGACTGGGGATGGGAAAGTTTGAGCCTCTTATTCACCTGCTGTTCTTTTTTTTTTTTTTTTAAGACTATATTTCCTAAAAAAAAAAAGATTATATTTCCTTATTTCAGTGAGAATGAGAGAGAACATAAGCAGGAGAAGGGGCAGAGGGAGAAGGAGAAGCAGGCTCCCTGCTGAACAGGCGAGACCCTGAGATCATGACCTGAGCCCAAGGCACACTCACTGAAGGAGCCACCCAGGTATCTCTTGCCTGCTGTTCTCATGTTGTCCTTATTTATTTTTAATAAATAAAAATATTTATTCTATGGTTTATTCTGTGGATTTATTTTATTGTTTTAATTTTAATTTATTTTTATTTTTTTTTATTTTTTTATATATTTTTTTATTTTTTATTCCATATTCTGTGGATTTAGAAACAGTATTATAAAGTTGTATCTACACAAATTCAGGGAAAGGACAACAATTCTGACAACTATCAGTAGCCGATGTCGCCAGTTCTAGGCATTGTCCCCAAGAGCTGTCAACCATTCCTTCATCCTTCCAGCATCTTTGAACATCTTCTATTTACCAAGCACCATAGTCAGAGCTCTGGCCATACAAACGTGAAAAATGCATTCCCTAAGGTCAACATTTTAGGAGCTCCTTCCAGCTTAAAAATTCTATTACTGTAATTATTCTACTTCAGGCATTAAGTCATGGTGCCTTTCTTAGAAGAAAATCATTTCTTTTCTAAAAAAGGCAAAAGCTAGAAAGTTTCTCATATCCAGAAAAGTTGCAAGAAGTGTAAAAAAATACATGCTTTTTATTCAGATACATTAATTATAAATATTTTGTCCTGATTTTCTTTTTTTCTCTGCATATTCATACCATGTTTATCTTTCTGATGTTTTTGAGATTTGGATGCATACACCATATCCCCTTACCTCTAAATACTTCAGTGTGTATCTCCTTAGAATAGCATATTCTCTTACATAAATACAACACAACTGTCATCTCAATTAAATTTAAGTGATATGGTTGTCTGTCAGCCATATTACGATTTTTAAAAAACTGAACCATCAAAGTCCTTTCTAGTACTTCTTTTCTTCCGTTACAGAATCCAGACTAAGGGCCCATATTACATTTAATTGTCATGTCTTTTAATCTCCTTTAATCTGGAATACTCCTTCAGCACATCTTTATCTTTCATGACAACAGTTTCAAATGTAGCATTTAAAACAATAATAATGTAATAATAATAATAGTAAAACGTTCGCATTTTGAGTTTCTCTGATGTTTCTTCATGCTGAAATTCAGGTTATGCATTGGCATCTGGAATACCATGTAGGTGAAATTCTGTCCTCGGGGTATCACATCTGAAGACACATAATGTCCATCTGCCCTCCTCTCAATTTTCAATTTTTAATAACCGTTTATTGTAGAACAATTATAGATTTACAGAAAGGTTTCAAAGAGTGTAGAGAATCCCCAATGCTCTTTTCCCAGAGCTAAGATATTAACATTGGTACGTTAGTATTCAATAAACTACAGTCTTCATTTGGGTTTCACCAGCTTTTCCACTAATATCTTTTCTGTTTTAGCAGCTAATCCAGTATAGCAAATCGCATTTAGTTGAAACTTTAATCTGCATTGATCTGTGTCAGTTTCTCTGTCCTATTTTTCCTAACTTGGACAGCTGTAAGGAGTGCAAGTCAGATTTGTTGTAGAATACCTCCTCAATTTGGGTTTTCCTCATGGGGTTTGCCTTTCATTTTTTCATGTTAAGTTTAATCACCCCAAGTCCCCACTTTTCCACTGTATTGTGACTATTTTCTTCCTTGCTACTCATAGTCTCTAGGAAAACACTGCAAAACCGTGCGAATATCCTTCCCTATAAAAACTCCTTCTCTCCTAAATTTAGCACTGGTGATTCTTAATTGAACCAATCTTTAAATGATGGTTGGAAAATGAGACATCTGAATCTACTATCCTCTCCAAATATCCCAGTTTGAATTTGGCATTCTACTATAAGCGAGAGCCCTACCTCTTCCTCCATTTCTGTCTTTCTTTACTCAGTTACTATTGTCACATACAAATGGAGTCACAAAAAAAACAAAAAAACAAAAAACAAAAACAAAAAAAAACAAATGGAGTCACATTTTTGTGAATGACTTATTATCATTCAAGTCCTTAATTATTTTGGTGCTTGAAGAGGTCAAGATTTATCCAGAAGCAACCCTTTCATGTTGCATTCAGGATCCTGGTGACATCCCTCATCAACTTTAGAGATACTTTTTTTTTCCAGGTGAAACAGAACAGTTCAAGCTTGTCTTACCCATTGCTACCTGAGCCCTAAAATCAATCATTCTTCAAGAAAAAGTCCTTTCTTAAATCATTCATGTTACCAGCAAGACCACACTTCATAGTAGAAGCTAAATTAGTGATGTCAAATACATTATTAATAGCAATCCTTCTGTTGAATGTAGCTTGGCCTACTCAATATTAACCAGCAATTACATGTATATTTCAAGTTCGGATACCAGTCAGCACCTTCACTTATTTCCACTACATTAAAATCGAATAAATATTTAGAACCTCAAGGATAAGTAATTATGTATATTCCTGCATCCTGCTAACACCAAACCCAGCTGACCACACATATAACCTCAGATCAACCGTGCTCTTCCTTTTATGACTATTTTCTTTTTATAAAGGATATTTATTTATTTATTTATTTATTTATTTATTTATTTAAGAGAGAAAATGAGTGGGGGGAAGTGGAGAAGGAGAGAGAAAATCTCAAGCAGATTCCACGCTGAGCAGAGTCTAACATGGGGCACGATCTCACAACCTGGAGCTCATGACCTCAGCTGAAATTAAGAGCTGGACACTTAACCTAGTAAGCAATCCAGGCTCCCCTTTTTTCTTTCTTTTATAACCATTTTTCTATGTTTTCTGTGCCTTTCCCCAGTTTTCTCTTCCCCACACTTTCCCATTGGGTATGTCTAGGCCACTATGTCTTAGTTTCTTCACAGAGGTCTTTGCTTCAGCCTACCTTAGCAGAAGATACCTTCTAGTTCTTTCCAATGGCAGATACTTCTCCTCATTCCTTAATACCTTTCTGCAAATAAAAGGCACAGAAAGTCACTAATGACATAGCTCCTCCTATCACCCACCTGACAACTATTCTTCCTTCTATGTATGCAAATCCTTCCTCTTTAAAGATCACATCAAATTTACTTTCTACACCACAGTGTCATTGTCTCCTATCATTTACTGTTGTGTCCTCAGAGTCATTGACTTATATTTTATTTTTCTTGTATCTCCAACCCTGTCACAATCTTAAATGGTTTTAGTGTCCCATAAGACATTCTAAGTACAGCATTCCTTCTATTCTCCTCTACAATTATCAACTCCACTTCAATTTGTTAATTCTCAGAAAACAAACCTATGATGTTCTCATATTTGATTCACTTACAAAGTAAACTCTAATACATTGTTTTTTTTTATGCTCCATTATTTATCTTTCCAGATGTCTCTCTCATTTCCTCTCCCTTCTTCTTCTTCCTACATTTCTCTTTCCTCCACTCTTTAAACTGTTCCTCATCCATTTAGACTCCTTTTTCCCCTCTTCATCAGCACTGCTTTTATCTTCTATGTCTACCTAGCTTTGATTTTAGTTTCAACCATTTCATTACTTTCTTACCAGCACTACAGTCACTGAATGCCAATGCCTCTCCACCATTCCCACACTGAAAATTTAAACTCTGAAATTTAAATTCTGAAAATTTAAACTCAACCATCCTCAGCACCATTTACAAAATGAGATGCGTAAAATGGCAAATCTATGTATTGATGCTGCAAGTAGTATGGTACTAATCAGGAATAGACTCAATCCCATTTGGATACATGTCTACAGCTCCCAGTCCCATCAACAGCTATACTAAATTTTTCCTAAACTAATTTTGTCCAGTTTTTTTGTAGCTTATAAATTGTCCTTGAAATTCATAATGAAAACAGACACTGTGAAGCATTAGCATCACTAACTTTCCTCTCAACCTACAAATGTGCCTACATCTTCACAAATCCTTATCCTTTTGGCTCTATTAGCAAAGGCCTTCATTCCCTCATCGAAATCCTTTTCTTTTTCCTGTGCTCTTGGCTACTCCCAGGAATGCTGCTTCATTTCTCTTCTATATTTTCAGTCTCTTTCCCTTAGAAGACTCTATGCTTTCAGCCTCTAAAACTGCTAATGCCTTTTCATTTGCCAACTATTTCCAATAAAGTTCTGTTCTTTTAACACTTGTGTTCTCAGTGCTTTATCTTTCCCTAAACAAGTGTTTATAGCGTGTGTGTGTGTGTGTATTTTTAATCTCCTTTTCCAATCTTTAATTCACAGACTTGACCATGCTTCTGGAGTCTATACCTATATCTACACAGCAACAGCTCTTCATATGGTCACCACTGATCTCCTGACTGGAAAGGTGTTGATCCTTTTCCTTTTTATTTGAACCTTTAAACTCTCTCAGATATTTATTGCTATGGATGGCTCTCTGTCCCTCTGTTCCCTGGGTTTCTACTGCCCTTTCTTTGTCTAGGTCTTCTTTACCTTTCTGACAACTCTCTCTTTTTCCACTGCACTGTTACCTTAACTTCGTAGAGCACACTGCTCTCCATCACTCAGTTATTAGCCTTTTGTCTTCTTAATCTATATTTTTTCCTATTTATCCAAACATTTATATTCAGTTTTAACTACCACACCATATTCTTAACCATAAAGTCCCTATTTTTAGCCTAAATCTCTCATCACATATCCAGAAATTTGTACCTTGTCTAAAAGATATATCCATTTATATACTCTGATAGTACGTTAATCCACTTTTCTAGAGCCAAATTATTTTTCTCCTTTCCCAGTTCCTCTATTTTTAATCCTTTATATACCCTATTTTAGGTACTGGAATCTTCATAGTGGCAAAATGGAATCTTTCTTTCTCTTTTCATTCCCCAAATTCAATACTGAATCTGTTATTAACTTCTGAAAGCTCTACCTCTCTATACTTCATAGCATAAGTTCCACTGCCTTAGTTCAATCTTGCTTCTTCTCAATCCTTCAAATCTATTATTCTTCACAAAATTTTAATGATGTCCCTACTTCTACTAAATACATTGATTAACTTTATTATCACATGCTAATATACATTGGTAATACCCTGACCTGACTACCTAGCTTAGTGAAACCAATGTAGATCTGACCAAGTATCATTACCTTGATTCAGACTCTTCATTTATTTCACAGAGGTAGCAAACCACCACAATTTTGTAGTGGATGTCCTATGTATGGAGAAGACCAGCTCTTCTTGCCAGCCTACTGCTTAGGTAATCACTAACCAACAAGTCAGATATCTCCAGCCTATTACCAACCATATAGAGACTTTGCTTTCTTACAATGGGAGAGAGAGAGTTTGTAGCTTCCTACGCTTTTATCACTTTCTCTTATACAAACATTTATTACTTAGCTCCTTGTTTTATATGATGATTAACACATTTATAAGTCTACTGTTCTATGACAAGGTGAAATCTTTCAAAGCGGGGTACATTTCTTACGCAGCTATGAATCTCCACTCCTAGCATATGTTGCCTATTCAGTAAATATTTAACCGTTTTGAATAATATGATACAACCAGTCAAGAAATGTGCTAGGGAAGACCATTTTCGACTACAGTAGAACATATAGATGCTTAGAGAAAACATGGGGCTATTGACATTAATATTTCATCTTTAATTCCCTACAGCACTTAGCACAATGTATTATTTAATCATGGAGAGGTTTATCATTTCATTTCATTAAATCTGATGTAAAACAACTGGGCAATTTGTGTTTAAATGAAAATAATGGAGGCTCTTTCTGAACGTAAGTGTACCTAAATGAACCTTTCATGGTTACTCAACATCAGTCTAAGAGGAATTTCAGAAGGACTTTATTGTCTCCCCAGTTTTTCATTGTCTCTCTATGACTTCCTCTCTTCCCATATATCCTTTAAATACCTCTGATTTCTCCCTTTTATTCCATTTATTCTTCCTAACAGTAGCTCATTAGATGAGTTCCTCAAAGATTATACCTCTGCACTAACAGCCTTCTAATACTCAGCTCAATCAAAATTATTCCTGTTTAACTCATTCAGTGGTTCCCCATAAATTATTTGAAAACCTCAAATTCCTTTGTATTCATCATCCCCCCATGTTTTCACCCCTTTTTGATTTTTCTAACCCCTGTTTCTTCAACTCTTCTGTTCATCTGTCATGCTCCAGACAGTTTTACTGTGGTTCCACATTTCTATGTGGTACTCGCTGTTGCCTCTCTCTGAAATTCTGTCTTTTGTGCTATAAATGGAGCAGTTTGGTGTAGTAGGATACGGGGTTGAGAAACACTGGCTTTAGAGGGAAATTACAGAATCAAACTGTCTTTTTAACAAATCAGTTGTGAGTACTGTGAGGGTTAAAGATAATTTATATAAAGCATGTGCCACCCAGAAGACACTTAATGACTGGTAGTTTCTAGATAGCATCCCATTGCTCAAGTGTTCCTTCTTTTTGAGGACTGCCCACATTGATCTTCCTTCTAGTACCTACTGCCCTTTTCCCACTTATCTCCGATTAATTACTGCAATTTCTTATTATACTTTCATTTGCGTTTTTACAGTGATGGAAGATACTTGTCTTATTCAGTTTGGCATTTCCTGAGTTTATCAGAAACTCTGTAAATATCTCAGTGGATATCTAATGAAATGAAGAAAACTGGTCTTACCTAAATATCCAATTCCAAATTACAAAGAAGCACAGTGAGATACAAAATAACAAAATACATATCATTTGGAATGTACAAAAAAAATGTAAACATGATTTATCATTAATTAATTTATCAATATTTCATTGTTTGAGTGGAGAGTTCATATTTAAAATAGCTGAGAAGCGGTTAGGATTGTAGTGTTGGTGATAGTAGTTAACTCTCCTTCAGGTCAATACACTCTCATATTCAAGAAAATGTTCTTCTGAATTAGGTGAAATTGCTAATGGAAAAGACATTATTTCAAGACCATTTTCTCAGCACAAAGCTGAAATCAGATGCTCAGTTGGATCAATTATGTTCTAATTGCTCATTGCCCTTTGAATGCATGAACAATAATTTGTTTTCAATGAAAATCGCACAGGGTTATTTAAATGGAAAGAAGGCCCAATATATAGAGGCACAACAGTATAGGCTATGATTTAACAATAAACATATTTATTTAGCTATTTAGAAAATTCATTGTTTTCCACAGCTCTTCAAATCTTCTAAAAGAAACGCATTGTTGACTCAAAAACTAAAAGTATAAGTTAAATAGAAAAAAAGATCTTTTAATGTTTTGACAATAGCTTTTGTGATAGGGACAAGGGTCTATTTGCCAAAAATCCTAGCAGTATTCATAATTTTTGTTTCTGTTTGTCCATTTCACTTCCACTTATCAATAAAATCAAAGCCTTTTATTTTATATTGTGTATCCTATTTGGCACTGTGACAGTATATTTGTGAATAAAACTTTCACCAAGGAATAAGAATTGTTCATATGTCATTCTAAAACTTGCTTTGTCATTGATATGCATTTTGTTATTTTGTACCTCATTATGCTTCTTTGTATTTTGGAATTACTACCAACTACTGATATCCATTTAGGTTTATTTGGCTTTTTATGCTTTTCTTTTATTCCAAACTTACACTAATATAAATAATCCTATTGCTACAATAATTCTTTGTATACTTTTCTACACCTAATTCCCTCCATACAGTAAATTTGTAGAACCAGAATTGCCTCAATAGATCACTCCAGAGCATATTTATATCTTTTGTATATATTATACTATATAAGACAATGCCTGTGAATCTATAACCTTTTGAACAAAGATGATTCTCAATCGCTGAAAATTTTAATCATTATTCTGAGAAGTGGAAAATATCACATTTTAATACTAATTATATGATCATCTTTTTTATGTCTAGATATCAGTTTGAAAATCTTCATGCATCTATCAACTTCAATTATGATATTTAACTAATTTTCCTGTTAAATTCTACATATTTTTATTTTTTTTGTATTGTGTTTTATGCTATCCAGCCTTAGACAGGTCTTTCTAAACTCATCATTATGATTTCAAAATTACTGTTATTTTTTCCTAGGTTCTCTAATTCTTCATAATCCAAATGTATAATGTATACTTTGTTAGAAAAATATGAATTCCATCTAGATTTTCAAATTTATTAGCATATGTGGAATTCAGGGGAGACTGTTCATACATTTCTGAATTACTTCTAGAAATCTATAAAATTTTTTGAGAAATAAATTATTGATATTTGACCCAAGAGTCTGAATTGCTTTTCACTCCAGCATAACCTAGCCTATACTAACAGGTATGGAAATTGGTAGTAGAGATGAAGAGCTGCTATAACAAAAACACCCAGAACAGATGGTACTAGCTTAAGGGGGAGAGAAAGAAAGCAGTGTAAAAAACAGTTATTGGTGACTGAAAGGATGATAATCCATGTTATCTAATGCTGAAGTTGTAAAACTGTGATTTAGACTAACTTGAAAGAAGTACTTAGAAACATTAGCCCTAAGATAAGAGGATAGGAAAAAGAACTTTAATAGCATGTGGTGATTGCTGCTGCTTGCAGCTGATAAGCTATTAAATGAATAAGCTGAACTCAAAAAAGAAAGGGTCATTTTGCAAGAAGAAATAGAAGAGAGAAAATCCACAAATAGATGGACTTTGTAGAGTCTGAAGAAGCAACAGACTTCAGCATTCCAAACGACAAGAGGTGATTAAAAACCCAACCTGGTAGAAAGGATCCAATCTAGGATATGGGCTTTACGCCTGATGTTAGAATCTCTGAATGGCTTAAAATCCTTCAGCTACACACTATTTTGCTCAAGGGAAAAGGGGACTAAATGTGGTTCTTCCACCAAAACCCAAAGAACTCCATTAAAAGAAAAAAGATATACAAGTAAAAAATTCTATATTAAACACATTACACGTGCAAGTCTAAAACGTTTGTCCATAAAAGACCTGTTTGCATGTGTATTGGTCCGTGGAGATAACAGAACTCCCCTGAGAGATTGGTAGTGCTTAAAGTATTGCCAGCCTGGGGTAAAAGATAGGGTGATCATCTGACAATCTGACAATTACGATGATAGCCCAACCACCAAACATTCGTGCCACAAGTGAGTCAAAAAACCTGCTTATTTCTCAAAGAGGTCATCTTCTCCAATGCCCATTTTAGTTGTGGCTTACAGAATCAGGAAAAAGAGACAAAATTCCCTGAGTTCAGAGCCTAAGGCCACAAAGAATGGATGAGTAAACCTCTTCCAAAGAAGAAATGAAGCCAAATCTAGGATTATTCTCTACCCTAGGGTAAGCCACCCTGGAAACATCTGTGCAGGATTTAAGAGTTATGACACATCAATGACTGCTCTGTCACCTTTCATTCTTTTTTAGAAATGGTAGGTTTCATCTCTTACATATATATCTCTACAATATATTTGGGCTTCAACTAACTTGCCTTTTTAGTTCACCAATTTCCATGCTTGACATGTCCAAGTACGACACATCATTCTCATAATAGTGACTATGCACATTATCTAGGGATTGTGGACTAAGTGAATCCGATTTTGGATAAAATTTTGTTTTATCTCCTTTAATGAGTAGAAGAGTATATTTTATGGAGAGGGGAGTGAACACAATATTTGATGGTTAGAACAATGAACTCTGATAATCATCAATGCTGTTCAACAGATTTTCCAACTTTCCTCCTTCCACATACCCTTGGAAGTTCAGCAGAGTCGTGACTTTGTCTGATGCCATATGAGCAGCAGTAATATACGGCATTCTAGGCTAAAGCCTGTAAAAACCATTAGGCACATCAACATATCCCTTCTCATTATTTCAGTGATTGAGAGAGCACGTGTTCAGATACAGCTTCTACAGCCCAGGGTCCCTTTTGTGGCAATGATATGCAGATGCTCCTTAGCCCTTTCTGCTGACTTGAGTTAGACATATATCTTGAAAATGAAAATGAACTCTTTCATTGCCTTAATCCACTGAGATTTGGGTGCTTATTATTTATTGCTACAACATAAATTTCTCTTCTGGGTAGTACCATATATAATTCAAAGCATCTTTTTTTTTTTTTCTAATTATTTTAATGTCCTTTAATGTTACTTCTAATTATGGAGGTATTCTAAAATTGCACTCAAGTATTCACATTTTTGGCTTCCTGCATGGAGCCTGCTTCTCCCTCTGCTTGTGTCTCTGCCTCCGTATGTGTGTGTGTGTGTCTTTCATGAATAAATAAAAAATCTTAAAAAAAAGTATTCACATTTTTGTATATTAATGTACTAGCATAGTGCCTAGCACAAAAAATGATATTATAGATAGATTGATTTAGATCCAGGGATCCCTGGGTGGCGCAGCGGTTTGGCGCCTGCCTTTGGCCCAGGGCGCAATCCTGGAGACCCGGGATCGAATCCCACGTCAGGCTCCCGGTGCATGGAGCCTGCTTCTCCCTCTGCCTGTGTCTCTGCGCCTCTCTCTCTCTCTCTGTGACTATCATAAATAAATAAAAATTAAAAAAAAAATTTTAGATCCAGAAAGAAATTTTAATAAACACTTCAGCAAAATTCTACCCCTATCTCTCAGATTCTCTCTTCATACACTTTCCCTCTTCTATGACTGTGTTTTAGGGAATTTAATAGGCTTATTCAGGCAGAGAAAAAATGTTTTCCTGATTATTTTACTGAACATGAATCAGTTTATACTAACTAGGTCTGAACACTTTACACTACAACATAAATTATTGTGTTAACCCAAATAATATGTTCTGGCATTCTGAAGGGCAAACATAGGGAACAGAATCAAATTTATATATATTTTATTAATTGATATTTCTATCATTCCATGCCACAGTAATTCTTGCTATCGCATCTCTTTTCTTCCTCATTTTGTTCTAATTCTCTTTTTACTTTCATTACTTTCTTTTTAAAGTAACTTTCAATTTTACTATTGCTTTTGATTAAACTGCTACCAGTATCCTAATTTCAATTAATTCATTAGTATATTTAGGTCATCTGAGATGTTGGCTTCATGTTATCAAAGCATTTAAATGTACAGATATTGGAAACAATACCAAATAATCCGTATTGAAGGTAGAAAATATAATCACAGTAAATTGGGTAAGTGTAACTGAAATAATATTAACACCAAGAAAAACTTGAAAAAGATGGCCAATTATGCTGTATTAAAATTTTAAATTATTTTCATACCTATGCAATGAACTAGGATGATTCAACTAAGTCAATAATTATTAATATAAATATTCAGTTATTATATAATATGTAATATGTTATATATAATATTAATAAACAAGTACCATATATTTTGAATTTGAATCACTGAAGACTAATAGGAATTATTTAGTTACAAATGACCAAAAAGTCCAAACTGGCTTTAGCCTAAAAGATTATTGTTTTGTTTTTGTTTTTGTTTTTTAATCTTATCATTGAAAAAGTTAAGTGCCTGCCCAAACATATGTCCACAGGTATCAGTTTCTATCTCTTGCTATGCTTTGTGTTGGGAGTCATTAGACATCCAAGCCTATGGTCTAAGAGCCCAGCAGATACTACGTACTCCAAGACATGGTTTTAGCAACTGCCAGGTCTTGTCCTCATGGCTCCAGCTTGTCTCATGTTCATATTCCAGGACCAGCCACCAAGACCAAGAACACAGTTAGCTTAGCCTTATTCATGAGACTCCTCTTTGAAGGGTTTGCCCTCCACCTTAGCACATTGCTAAAGGAAAACTGGGATCTAAGAAGCAAAAAAATAAAGTGAGAGATCCTGGAAAGGCAAAGATAGTTATGTACTACAGACAGCAGAGAATTTAAGGAACCACCCCCAATTCAACACGTTCTTTCATGGTAGAGCAAAGACAATCATGGATTCTATCTAATACGAGCACTTTCCTCTTGGAGTGCACTGATTAAAATTTCTTTGCATTTCTTTCATGAAGTCCTTATTATGATTATTGCTCTTGCTGTAGCCTTTAGCTATTTTTAATTGTTCTGTTTTGGCATAGAATTGAATAGATGTAGAGGTAGACGTAGATATAGGGATAAATATAGATTTTTTTTAAACCACAAACTTAAAAAAATGCTTTCTACATAATGTGATGGATTAAGCTTGTTGCTATGGTGATGACTGAATATAAATATCATTTAAAACAATACCTACATAAATCATTGGTGGGTACTAATGGCTTCAAAAAAAAGAGCATGACAAATAGCTTGCTATAAGTTGGTAATGAAACTGAGGGACTTGGATCGGGTTAAGATAAAAGGTAATAACTGTTCTCACTGGAAAGAGACATTTCCAGCTGCTTTATAAGCAAATGTACTTTTCTGTCTCTAGTGTCAAGGGAGTTTCAGGAAATGAGGATCAGTGGACCAAAGAGAGGACCTTGCTTCTCTCACACTAATTAAGAAAATATTAAATAACATGCATAATGGCATCTTCCACATGATCAATTTGTCATTGTATTCCAGAACAAAAACATGGCTTAACACTTCAAAATATTGGGGAAAAAAAAAGAAGAAGAACAAAACAAAACAAAACAAAAAACATCAAAACATTGAACTCCTTCTCATATTTGAGCAAAGCTTGGGGTGCATACTAAAAATTCAAGGTCAGTTAAGAGGACATGGGCTACTAAAGTCAAGGATAAACCTGGAGTTAGAACAATTACTGCCTTAACACTTAAAGATGAATTAATAAGGAATCAAACTAAACCTAAAAGTTGGCATTTTCTTTCACATTCTGTCCTCTGGATTTTTTTAAAAAAAGGATTCTAACCAATTTTTAATATTACACTTTATTTTTTAAATATAATTTCAGCTTTCTTTTTCAAAAGTACATATTAGCCACGGCTGCAAAAACATGGTGTACAAAAATTGGCACACTATTACCACCAGGAACAGTATATTCTAATAATCAGTGAAGTACACAGAAGATAATCAACAACATGGTAAAAAGTCACCATACAGTGGACAGTGAATATCAGAGAAATCATGATGCTACCTTTCACATTCACACATACAGATTTTTCAACCGAGAGAACTAAGAAATGTACTTTTTATACAAAAGAGTGATAGGTGCTATGGCAGAAAATGCAAAATAAATATGTAAAAGCTAGTATGCTTGCCTAGTATGAGTTTCTCATCTGGTAGACACGATAAACTTCACATGGAAAGGACTTGCAAGGTAATAATAGTCCAGCTACCAAACCAGGGGCAGAAAAGAATGTCCCTTTGTTGAAGACTGGAAGTCCTCAGTGAAAAAGCTGATTTTTTCCATTTTTCTTTTGTGTTGTGTTTTTTGTTTTGTTTTGTTTAAGATTTATTTATTTATTTCAGAGAGAGAGAGAGAGAGAGCATGATGGGGTGTGGGGCAGAGGGAAAGGGAGAGAGAATCTCAAGCAGACTCCCCACTGAGTGTGGAGCCCTCACTCCAGGCTCCGTCTCTCGACCCTGAGATCATGACTTGAGTTGAAACCAAGAGTCAGCTGCTTAACCAAATGAGCCACCCAGGTGCCGCTGTGTTCTTTTGTTTTTAATGAAAACATAGGACATGTATCATCTGAGTAGAAGAAGGAAGGGAGGTTTTGTTTTTGGAGTTGTTTTCACCATTATTTGTTATCCCTCCCTTGTTTTTTTGTGTGTTTTGTTGGTTTTTTACTGTTTGATCTCCCCCAAACTCAATCTATAGCCTAACTTTACTGCCCCCATACAATGCGAAGGAAGTTTAAAAGGTTTCATCTATGTCAGTGGTGGAAAAATCATTTCAAGCTACAGTACAGTCATTTGGGAACAAAGACACACATGGTCTATACTTTGCAATCTTGAGAAAACTACTTCCTTCGTCATGGTTTGGTTTCCTCAATTTTAAGCTTAAAACATTGTAAAAGATGAAGTGATTTATGTCCCATTTTAGTTCATTCATCTATTTATTCAATGGATAGCTATTGATGACCAGTAAGGACTGTGAGCAGCGTTCCAGGTTCTGGAGATACAAAGTGAGCAGAGAAGCCTGAATGGCATGCTCACAACATCCATATTCTTATCTGGGAACACAGAAAACAAATGCAAAAACAAACAGAAAAACCCCAAATATAATATTTAGTGCTGTGATGAGAAGAAATGCTACAGTGAAGACTTAAACTGGAGGGACGACTTCATCTAGGGTACACAGAGAAAGCCTCTCTGAGGAAGGAACATTTGAGTTGAAACCTGGGTGGAAATAGAAGATCCTGTCGTGCATTAGATTATTATTTGAGCAGCCTTACATCCCATCTGCAAGCGCTCACATCTATTTCTCAAGCCCCTGACCCTTTCATCCAGAGGAAGTCACTGAATTTACCAGTGAGAACAGAGGCTTTTGCTTTGTTTTTTTCTTTGTAGTTATTTCATTATTATTCTTTGCACACAGGGTTATGATTGCAACTCATTGTCTATTGGACAGACTTCATCATGCAGAGGGAACAATAAAATTATGACTTTGTGACGGATCTACTTTACTGCCAAGGTATGTTGTAGCTCTCCATTAATTTCATTGTTTCTCTTCTTTCTGTCTGTCATTTTGCAGGAAGCAAACAAAACTGATGCTTTCAATGACAAGCAGGAACAATGAGAGGACACCAATTGAAAAACAAAAGTCTCAAAGTCCTTTCAGATCCTGGCAGTTCAAATTTCAAAAATGTTTAAGGACTTGCTTGCCACTCATTACCACCAACTGAAGAATATGGAATATTAATCATAATTTTTATTGAAGTATATGGAATATTAATCATAATTTTTCTTTGTTTTTGGAATTGTCTAAAAGCTGTCCCTCTGGTCATTTTTCTTATAACATGCAACCTAAGAACAGGATACAATATGACCATAAACACACATCTCCATGTAAATAAATGAGAAAATTACATGAAGGAAAATATGTGTGTGTATATATATATATATATATATATATATATATATATACACACACACACACACATACACTATATAAGGAAATTTTATATATATTCATATATATATATTACATATATGTAATTATTTTTTTGTCTGTGATATCTGCATGGGACATTTGAAAGCCATGGGGCCAAATAATTACACTGTGGTGGCTACTAAAATAGTTCTAACAAGACAAATTTTTGGTTCCTACACAATATGCGTTTTGCCTTATAATGAATAAAAACAATAATGACAGATAAAAGAAGAGAAATGGGAAAGAAAAAAGAGGCAACACACTGAAAAAAGTGAAAGGAAAACACATTTGAAAGTTCATTCTCTGAAATGTTTAAAAGAAAAATAAAATTGTGAAAATGGAGAAAGGGAACATGGGATGTTTGAAGACTGTACAATTGAAATGGGAAGATTCATTGAAGATCTATACACAATGCTGAGCGAAACTCGTATTGTTAAAGACCTACTATGTGCCACATAATACCCTAAGAACATCCAAAGTCCTACTTATTCAACTTACAACTCCTTGAAATATGTCACAACTGCATCTCAGAAAACTTAAGTGGCTTTTTCAAGTACTCAGAGGTGGCAAGGGGTAAAAGCAAGATGAGAGCTTGGTGTGTGTCTAGAGTTCATGTTTTTTCCTGCTATCCCCTACTGTCCTCTAGTGAAAGACTTCTCGTGTCTCAGACAAAGCAAGACCATCGGACCTATTGCCATTTTTAGCTTCAATGACTAAGCTCCAACTTGGACCAGACCCAGTGGTCTACAGGGACACGGTGATGACTTTGTACGGTTTTTCACACTCCCAGGGCTGATATCTAACAGTGTCATGTAGAGGTCCACCTCCAGGATCCTTTGGATAACTTCAAAGGGGTGGTAGCAGGGTGACAGTAGGGGAATAACTGAAGCTAATGTAATCTATTATCTGAGGAAACTATTCAATGAGAAACAGAGCAGGGCTTGGATTTATATATAATCTGAGATTATTTTCAGAGATTTGCTTATGTTGAATATATAAGTAGTGATAGACTGATAGATAGATGTAGATGTCTTTATATATGGACATTTAATGCATAATATATATAAGTTTTAATTATCAAAGGAGTTTTAGTACTTTTAAATCCTTTCTAGGATAAAAATAAGTTATTTGGAGAGAAATAAATTTAAATTAAAAAAACAGTTTTTATAATAGGGAGAGCAAATGATGTTGACTGTTCATTTACATATGCAACAATCTGGAGATCTGATTAAATATAGAAGAGATGCTTTAATACATTATTTAGATCAAGACTGTGTGTGTGTGTGTGTGTGTGTAACAGTATTTGTGATCAGGGCTATGAAGAAGCACTGCATCTTCATTTAATTATTGCTTACTTAAAAAGAAATCTCTTTTTCTCTCAATACAAATCCTTTAAATTCAACTCTCATTTTCTAAACTCCACATGAATCTGTTTCCATTTACTCTTTTATTTACAATATATTCCATTTAAATATTTTCACATAAAAAAAGTAACTTCACAAGGAAAATGTAACAGTATCTAAAGATGTCTTACAGATGAGGATGTGTCATTGCTGATGATACATGATAAAGAATAGTATGTAGAAAAAATCTGTGAAGCCCAAGACTTTGAGGCATGATAAAAGTTAAACTATTCACAGAATAATAGTATTTCCTGGTAATTATACTATGGAAAATTAGACTAAATGCTTGGCAGGAACAAAAAAATGGATTAAATAAAATACATGACATCATTCATTTTGGGGATGCATAATCCTGCCATATGGTTATATAGGCTTATTATGTAATCAAATATCACAGTTCACTGATTCATCATTCAGTTTCCCAGGAATTTCCACTTTATGTATTTTGTTTTCTAATAAAGGAATGCTACACTTTATTTAAATAGTGCTCTAGGCACAAATACATGATGTCTTGGGTACTGGGGAATTAAGATATTCTATATATTATCATCCTGTTTGAACAAATGGAGTTTCTTACCTATATATGGGATGAACTCAACCACCAGGCCAACCTTTGCTGGGGTAGTTGAAGATTACCATTTGCAAAATACTGAGTCTTACAGGAATTTGGGTCATGACTGATGGGCCTACACTTAGGTCTGCACTGAACTTACTCGTCAAACAAAGCTTCTGCCTCACAGGGCTACCAAAGCTAATTTCACAATCAGCTGTAAATGGTGGCCAAGAAGTGTGCTAAATAAAACAAATGTTATTGAAAACAACCAGAGATCTTTGGGATACATTCCACTTTTATGTTTATAGCAATGCCCGACTTCTTCTGGAACTGAGTGGTTAAACCTAGCTGTGAAACTGATTGGCCAGTTACTGTTGCCAATGCCCCCAGCTGCGTGACAAATAACAGCTCAAGCTGGACAAAAGTAAAAAATCGTTCATTTTAATTTGCCATCTTTGTGTTGTCTGAGAGGGGGAGAGAGTTACAAAAAAAAATTTGTGAACTTGTACATTATACTTATTTGTGAAATTCTCATATATTTGTTTTCCGTTCTCTCAGGGAAATGCATGACCCTCAAACTCAGGGAGGAGACCGGTACTTCTCCCAATACTCTGCTCCATTTGCCTCAGATCCTGAGGAGGAGGATGAGGAGGTCCTCTGGACCTTGGGTGTGAAAGATAATCTATTAATTCTTGCTCATAAATGCGCGTAGAGATAAAGCATTAGAGAATTATTCAACTCTCCTAGCCTTGGAAAAAATGTACATCAACTGAATATCACGGATCCTCATACTTAATATACACTAGTTTGCCTTTCTTTCAACTAGACATGAAACCCCTTGAATACAGGATGTTTAAGTTTGGAATAATCAGTATTTTGTGCATTATTTCAAAACCTATGACTAGATATAAGCTCTGTGGGGAGATGATTTTTTTTCCTGTTTTGTTTACTTTTATTCCCAATAAAATCAGGTATTTAATAAATATATTGTGATTCAATGAATAATAAAAATTGCTACTGTATATTGAACACTTAGCATTTGTCAAAAATATTCTAAATATTTTACATAATAATGTTTTATTTGATCCTTACAGCTATCCAATGAGGTAGGTATGCTTCTTAATTCCACATGAAGAAATGGATGCTTGGAAAAGATAAATAACTCATCTAAAATCACATGTTTGGAATTTCTAAAGCCAGCTTTGAATCCTAGGTCTATTTGACTAAGAACTCTGTGATCTTAAGCAATATGATACTTCTGAAATATGCTATGTGCTTAATAAAATTTATTCCTCCCAATATATAACCAACACTCAGCATTGTGTATACTAGGTGCACAATATTTGTTTATGAAATCACATTTATTTTATGTATTTGTGTGTTTTTCTACAAGGATTTGAGATTTGATAAATTTTCCTAGAACAGTGCTTTTCATATATAGATAGATATAGATATAGATATATAATAAATGAACACAAAGAAAAAAATTAGATATATAAAAGTTTTGTGTTGTTTTGATGACAGCCTTGCTCTTCTCTAGCATTGGCTATCAGTTCCCTTTTCTCAGGATTTAGTTTTACCAATTAGGGTACATTTAGCTGCAAGTAACATAATGCCCAAACAATGATGGCTAAAGTCCTGAAGACATAGTTTTTTTGTAAGCACTCAAATATATTCAAATATCTTCAATCTCTCTTTATTCCCACCATTATTAACGTGAAAGCATAGGGTTGTTAATTGCTGTCTATGAACTTGTCATCACGTGGTTAGAATTTGATGGATGAAGGTCCAAGCATCATTAAACTTATTGAACCAGGTTGAATATAGGAAGATGGAGACAACATTTTGTTTTTCTGATTTTCTTTTTATTCAGCTTCCAAAACCACCCCAGAATTTTGGAACTTCTCATTGAATGCCAAACATAAACCATTGTTTATCCTCTGTAGCTGGTGGAGGTGATTATTTTCCCAGAGATGTTTTTCCTACCAGAATAAAAGTGGGATAGAAGGGATGAATGGGTTTTGATAAGCAATCATCATTGTCCACTTCATCCAAAATCAGCTTGCCTATTTCATTCCCATAATTCTTTTAACAAAGGATATGCCATTGTTGTGTTAAGCTCATTCAAGGAGTACCTTCTTTCAATTCTTTCTAAGATATCACCTCTTATCTGAGAGCCACAGACTAAAATTATGTCGCCGCAGTACTACATTTTACCCATCAACTGCCCTTAGCATAATTTGTAGAAACTTTTGAAAAAGAGGAAAAGTTAAGCTGTACATGCAGCATCTAGACTGAATGAAACCACAAAATATAAGTTATTACGGCAAAGAGTAACTAACTTATATGCACTGGGGGCTTTTTAGAAAACACTAAAACCACAAGACACTTGGCAAGAAAGTATTATTACACCAAATTTCTACTTTAGAAAGTTTAGCTAAATAAGATCACTCTGCTGATTACTGTGCATCACTTATTTCATTTTCCTTCCAACTGAATCTAAAGCCCATTCTTCCCCTGTCTACCATCCTACCTGCAGAGGGAACAAAAATCATTCACATCGCTAGCCCCTGAGAACGACTACACTGAAGTCTCCTCTATTTGCAAACTTTCTCCATTACACCTGCTTCTGAAATAGTTGTGACAGAAATTGGCTTATCTGTTGAAGATGCCAGAGTGCTCCCAACTTGTGCCAAGGGTGGGGGGGGCGGGTCGGTGAGGTAGGGAAGAAGGTGTGGAGTACTCAGTATTTCTATCAACACTACAATGAGGTACTAAGTGTTGGCTAACCCAAGCAATTTTATTTCCACAGCCAGACTCTTTGGAAGCCATCTCCAAACACACAGTTTCATGTCACCGTAGTTTCTCAGTCCAAAAGTATTTACTTTGGCCAGAGGCTTACATGTGATCTTTCTGCTAGTTTGTTCTTCATTTACCTTTCTTTCTCTGAAGGAGACAAGGAAAAATTATTCCAGAGGCTGAGTGAAAGTTAAACTGGGCAAAATAGTTCCACTTGGGCACAGGGTGAAGAAATGATTCGGAAGTTATTTCTTTAATCAAAAAGTTCATATCACAGGGACGCCTGGGTGGTTCAGTGGTTGAGCATCTGCCTTTGGCTCAGATCGTGATCCCTGCAGGGAGCCTGCTTCTCCCTCTGCCTATGTCTCTGCCCCTCTCTCATATCTCTGTGTCTCTCATGAATAATAAAATCTTAAACAAAAGATCATATCACATTAAAAAATATCATATCACATTTATATTCTAATTCTGTAGTCCTTATTAAAAAGCATTTGGGATATTCTCTGACTTAGGCAGCATATTTGCTAATTCACCATCACAAATCTCTTCAACTAAATATATATATATGGAAGGTGATGAGAGACAATAAATGCACATATAAACGAGGTGACATTAATCATCCTTACATGGAAAGCTTTTTAAAATCTTTCTTATCTAACTCGCCTAATTCTGAATTCCCCTTGGCTCAACATGGGAGAAAATGGACCAGTGGACAAAACACGTGTTTGAGACTGACCCAAAGTGTCACTTTTTGTTTTGTTTTGTTTGTTTTTCAGAGGTCACTTTGGAGAATTTACATCTTCTGATGACTGAAAGTGACATTTAAAATATTATCATGTTCTCCCTGCCATATGAGTTGTTTTATCAATGAGTATGTGCAGCTCCAAAATAGGGTATGGATTCTTGAAAAGGACACACACAAGATGCAAACACAAAAGTCTCTTGGTGATCTGGCCCCTGCTTCATATCCTCCCAAGGTATCCACCACTTGCTTTAGCCATTCCAAGCCAGTCCCTTGGGAAGGGAGCAAGAGCCCTCCAGTCCTAAGCCTTGCATCAGCTCCTTCCCCTCTCCGCTACTCTCACTGGCTATTTCATGTGAAGACTCTACAGGAAGATAATCCCAGCCAGAAAAATCTCTCTTAATGCCCTTAAGGAAGTTAAAGCACAGGGCACACCACATTTATATTTCTATAGTACCCTAATATGACCCTATCTTCTGATAATGTGGGGGTTTTTTCTATGTATGTGTTTATCTTCCTTACCAGATTCTAATTAACTTGGAAGTAAAAGCTATTTATCGGTTTTGTGTGCATTCATTGTCTAAGGTAGAGTCTGAAAGACTGCATGCCCCAAACTGTGTCTGAATGAATAAAAGATGAAATATACTTTTGCATTTCTTTATGTAAGGAAAGCAGTTTGGACGGGAAATGCTTGTGCTCACCAATTCCCATTTTTCTCTTCTTTTTCCTGTAATAATGCCCCTCTATAATTAGGTGAGCCTGTTAAGTGCGAGCATCAGAACTTCTAGGCTAACCTCTAAAACTTCTAGCATGATTCTTCCTCTCTTTCTCTCTCTGTGTGTCATCAGCCAGCTGGAGGCAAATGAGCCACCGTTAGAAGATAGCCGACCTATAAAACAGAGGGATCCTGGTTCCCTGAATGAGTCAGTGGAGGGAATCCAGAGCTTTAAGTGACTTAATGAAAGGAACCTGGCTTCCTCCCTGTCTCAGTGTAATAGAGCCTCGTGCTGATTGATGGGGGACATGATGTGAGAAAAATAAATGTCCATTGGGTTAAGGTATTGAAACTTGAGAGCTGTTTGTTTCGGAAATTAGACTAACATAATCCGTTAAAAGACTTTTGGAACGTTGCAACAAGATAGGCGAGTGAACTTTGTATTAGGAGAAAAATAAAAATTTCTTGCACTGCAACTTTATCTACATTACTTTTCTTGATCATTTATTCTCACTCTAAATTTTTAATCTCAGGCCCATTTGTTACATCAGTGACCTGGAGGCGAAGGCTCTGACATATTGAATGGAGTCGGGAAAGCTATTCAGCAGCGTAGATCCAATATTCTATTATAATAGTCTTTGACCTAACATGTACTTTCAAGTAGGCCAGGGAGTCAGAAAGGTGGCTTGTAGATCAGTTTTTAATGACAGTGTCAGGTTTTTATTTTTTCCACCCTGGTGTAGGTAACTCATTAGATCAAAGGAAGACCAAATATAATATTCTTGCTTCACTCCTATAAAATATCCAATTGCAGCACTGCACAAGAATCACATTGTTTTTTCAGTCAGTTATTTTTCACCTAGTTTTCTGCTTACATGTTCTTTATGTGGCTTTCTTCTGGGGTGCGGGAAGCAGAGCTATAGACACATTTGCTTTCTAAACTCTCAGCAAACTAACCGTGCCAGTTCCCTGCAGATGCCTCCTTTTGTCTTTCTTAAAGGCACTTGTGTTCACTTAGGTTTTTGTGTGTTTGTTTTAAAATCTGAGTGTAGTTCCTCCGTTTACAAAAAGGACCTGATGGGTTGTTAATACCTGAACACTCACTATGTGGTTCCCATTATCATTCTGGAAGAATAGGATACCCTTCTCTGGGGGAAACTCTTCTCTCCAGTCCCTCAGCCATCCACCTTCTCTTTTTCACAGTGGGTGACAATCACTTGGGGAGGTGTTACCCAGTAGCACTGTAACGCTGAAACCAACAGCATAACAGTAATAAACACTGCAAATTACTGGATTAGCCAGTAACAGTCCAGCATCACACATGAGTGGGGATTTCTGTGGGTGACTCCGTCATCCCAGACCCTACAAAGGCCATCGTGGAGGCTTGACTTAACCTACATCTAGCATCCCCAGACTAGAATATCAACTCTTTTAGAAAGACAGAGTTTGAGAAGTTACTTGGCAAATCCACAGTGTGCCCAAAGTAGGCAATAAAATCAGTCTTAACAGTCCAGACTGCTAAAAGCAGAACTAGATGCCAAAAGAAACAGCAAAAAGGTATTCAGATAGATAGAGATTAAATGGACAGATAGTAGATAAAGATGGGCAGAGAGTCTCTGGGTTTAAATGAAATACGTGGAGACAATGAAAAGCTGCTTACTGTGAACTCTTAGAATTGATTTTGACCTTATTTTTTCACAGAACGGTCCTAATGTCCCTATAATCCTGAGAGCCCTACCTTTAGGATATTTTTAGAATATCCTAAAAATTACTCACCAGTTACTTACCACTTCTCCTAGTTCTGCCCTCGTCCAAGCCACCACTCTAGCTCTCCTCTGTTACCACCACAGTCCCTAACTTGCTTTCTGCTTTTACCCGGGACCCCTATATTCTATTTCAACATAGCACCTAGGGTTCTCTTGTTAAAATGTAAGTTAAATCAGGCAATTTCTCGGTGCAAACCTCTCCAGGACTCCCTGTATCAGTCTCCTACTGCTACTGGAGCAAATTACCACAATTGCAATGGATCAAAACAACACAAATTTATTATCTTACGACTCTGGATGTCTGAGATGAGGCTCTCTGGAGCTCAACCTAAAGTCTCAGCTCCACAGGAGAATCATTTTCCTTGCCTTTTCTAGTTTGTACAGTCCTTGGCTTATGTTCCCTCCCACTGTCTTCAAAACACATACTCTAACACCTGCTTCCTTAGTCAAACCTCCTTATACTGGCTTTGACACTCTTGCCCCTTGTAATAACTCTTGTGATGATAATAGGCCCATCCAAATAATCTAGGATAGTCTTCCCATCTCAAGATGTATAAAATCACATCTGCAAGTTTATTTTTGTCCTATAAGGTAAAACATTTATAGGTTCCAAGGATTAGGCTTGGACAGCATTGTGAGCCACTATTCTGTTTACAATATATCCCTATGTCAGTCAGATTTAAAAAATAAAATCCTTAGTGTCTTTCAATGGATTTAAGCCTACATTACTGGCCAGTACTGAAATATGGCATGGTTGATGCTGCAAAATAAGAAAGGATAAATTCTTCAAGAAATGGTACCGGACAAAATATGTAATTAGCCCCTATCCATGTTATACAGAAACATTAGTTTCAGATAGCATAAAGATTATTCTCATAGCCTCAGGAGAGGGAAGATTTTTTTTTTTTTTTTTTTTAGGACACGATAATACTTGCAATTTGAAAGAAAGAAATACAACCCTATTAAGAAGTTGTTTTTTAAAGAAGCACATAAAAGATACTGAAGACAAACCACAGGTTAGGAAAATATACTTGCAACATACAGAACTAATAAAAAAATAACATCTAGAACAAATGGAACTATCCCTGTGAATCAATAGAAAAAAATGGGCAGATAATATGAACAGGCATCTCAGAGAAAAAAAGAAAAGCAAAAATAATCAATAGAAATATGAAAAGATGTGAGATTTCAGTAGTAACGAGGAACATTTAAACAAATTATAAAATTTTGGGACACCTGGGTGGCTCAGTGGTTGAGTGTCTGCCTCTGGCTCAGGGTCCTGGGATCGAGTCCTGCATCGGGCTCCCTGCATGGAGCCTGCTTCTCCTTCTGCCCGTGACTCTGCCTCTTTCTGTGTGTCTCTCATGAATAAATAAATCTTTTTAAAAATTATGAAATTTCATCTCCAAAAAGCAAAAATTAAGAATTCTCACAATATCAGGTGTTCAAGAAAACATGGAGCATTGGAAACCTTTATGTTCAGTTAGTGAAACTGCAACCTGGTAAACTCCCTTTAAAAAGAGAAAAATAAAAAAAAATAAAAATAAAAAAGGGAAAAACAACAATATTTTGTAAAGTTGATTGTGCACATGCTGAACAACCAGAAATTTTGCTGTAAAATATATAATGATGTCTTGCACATGTATCCAGGCAGAAATATGCAAGAATATTTATATTAGCACTGATTGTAACAGGAAAAAAATTGGCCCATAACCCAGATGTTGGATAGGAGGATAAATTAAATATGCAATATTTGCAGAATAAAATATTATTCAGCAATTAAATAAATTAGTCAGTCACCAATATGGATAAATGTGACAAACATAATTTCATTGAAAAAAACCCAACAAATCATTCAACTCTATAGTGAGCTAATCTTCAACAAAGCAGGAAAGAATATCCAATGGAAAAAAGACTATCTCTTCAACAAATGATATTGGGAAAATTGGGCAGCCACCTGCAGAAGAATGAAACTGGACTATTTTCTTACACCAGACACAAAAGTAAACTCAAAATGGATGAAAGCCCTAAATGTGAGACAGGGTTCCATCCAAACCCTGGAGGAGAACACATGCAGCAACCTCTTTGACCTCAGCCACTTCTTCCTTGACATGTCTCCAAAGGCAAGGGAAACAAAAGCAAAAATGAACTATTGGGACTTCACCAAGATAAAAAGCTTCTGCATAGCAAAGGAAACAGTCGAAAACAAAACAAAACAAAAACAAACATACAAAAAAAAACAAAAGCCAACCTACAGAATGGGAGAAGATACTTGCAAATGACATATCAGATAAAGGGCTAGTATCCAAGATCTATAAGGAACTTATCAAACTCAACACCCAAGAAACAAACAATCCAGGCAACAAATGGGCAGAAGACGTGAGCAGACATTTCTCCGAAGAACACCTACACATGACCAACAGACACTTAAAAAATTTCTCCACATCACTCATCATCAGGGAAATACAAATCAAACCATCAAGGAAATACCACCTTATACCAGTGAGAATAGCTAAAATTAACAAGTCAGGAAACAACAAATGTTGGCAAAGATGCAGAGGAAGGGCAACCCTCTTGCACTTTTGGTGGGAATGCAAGCTGGTGCAGCCACCTTGGGGAACAATATGGAAGGTCCTCAAAAAGCTAAAAATAGAGCTACTCAATGACCCAGCAATTGTTGGGATTTACCCCAAAGATACAAACGTAGTGAAACACCAGGATACCTGCACCCCAATGTTTATAGCGGCAATGTCCACAGTAGACAAACTGTGGAAAAAGTGTTGAAATGTCCAACAGATAAATGGATAAAGATGTAGGGTGTGTATCTTTATAAACAATGGAATATTACTCAGCCATCAATAAAATGAAATCTTACCATTTGCATCAATGTGGATGGATCAGAGGAAATAAGTCAATCAGAGAAAGACGCTTATTATGATTTCATTCATATGTGGGATTTAAAAAAACAAAACAGAGGATCATAGGGGAAGGGAGGGAAAGATAAGACAAAATCAGAGAGGGAGACAAACCATAAGAGAGTCTTAACTATGGAAAAAAAAAAACAGGGTTGCTGGAGGGGAATGGGTGGGGGACGGGGTACCTGGGTGATGGGCATTAGGGAGGGCACATGATGTAATGAGCACTGGGTGTTTTATACAACTGATGAATCACTGACCTCTACCTCTGAAACTAATAATACACTGTGTGTTACTTAATTTAAATTAAATTTAACAAAAGAAGTTAACATGATACTAATTTTATCCTGCCCAGATTATACAAGGCATATTCGTATGAATATGTCCATATACTTATAAACACAAACACATATTTGATGAAACAATGGAATTGTAAATATAAAATTGCAGGGGCACCTGGGTGGCTCATTTGGTGGAACATCTGCCTTCAGCTGGGGTTGAGATCGCAGGGTCCTGGGATGGAGCCCCACATCAGGCTCTCTGCTCAACAGGGCAGTGCCCCTCTCCCTCTCGCTCTGCCCCTGCTCGTGCAGGTGCTCTCTCTCTCTCTCATTCACTCGCTCATTCACACGCTCTCTCCAATAAACAAAATCTTTAAAAGCATTGCAAATAGCACTTACCCCTGGGAATAGGCAGAGAGACGAGGTAAGGGAAGAGCACACAGGTAAACTCGATAGTAAAGGGATATTTTAGTTCTTAACGAAGGGTTTGATGAGCAGATGTTCAATATACCACACAGACTAGGGGATAATAGACACGTTAAATCTCTGGATGCGCACAAGGCCCTGTTTGTTCCTGTAGTCACCAGAACAGGTTGCGGGGGGCAGGATGATGGCGAAGCCTGGGTGAGCCCTGGTGGTAAAGTTGAGAAGGATAAATGGATTTGGCCAATATTTTGGAGATAACACTCTTTAGGTGTGTAGTGAATGCAGATGTTGAAGGCAAGAATGTATTAATATGGTCTCCAGATTTTGTTTTCCTTGAGCAGCTGTTTTAAATGAATGAATCAATTTAACCGTGATTCAGCATCAGCTCAAATGTTTCCTTGAAAAAAAGACCTCCTTCCTACCCCTCTCTACAGGGGCTGTGCCCACCCGTACAGTCACTCCTAATTTACCTCATCCTGTTTTACTTTCTGTACAACACTTATCACTGTTTGAAATCATCTTATTTACTTAGTCGTAAACATGTTTATTGACTTTCACTTCCTGCTTGAATGTACGTTTCCTGACCAGAGGGGCCTTGTTTGTCTTGTTAAATGCTCCCTTACAAGCACCTGACAGAAGGAAGGGTCTACAGGAGGGGCTTGTACCTACTTATGTGAACTCAAGAAGGGAAACAAATGGCTAGCAAGGAAGGAAAAAAAAAAAGAAAAGAAAAAGGTAGAAAAAGAAGGAAGTAAGGAGGGAGGGAGGGAAGGAAGAAAGGGAGGATGTAACTAATGGATTAGAGAAGATTCAGGAATTTTCTATTTAATGTGAAAACACGAGAGAATCTCATAGAAGCAATAAATGCACTATCCTTCTTAAAAGATTTAAACACTAGCCCGTGGTGCGTAGGGCTGTGCACATATGCAGGTGTGCACATGCGTGAAAGTGAATGTGTGACTGATGAATAACCTCTTCATAACTCTTTGTATTGGAATTGTCCTGCTCTGGCCAATTTTTAAAATCACACCTGTATGTCAAATATGAGGTCTACACTGAAATCATGACACAAGTTGATTGCAATGATCAAAGCAACACGATCATGGTGAAATAAAAAGGAGGATCAGGGACGCTGCGGGTGGTGCTCAGTGGTGGAGCATCTGCCTTGGGCCCAGGGCTTGACCCTGGAGACCCGGGATCGAGTCCCACGTTGGGCTCCCCGCATGGAGCCTGCTTCTCCCTCTGCCGGTGTCTCTGCCTCTCTGTCTCTGGGTCTTTCATGGATAAATAATAAAATCTTAAAAAAAAAAAAAAAAAGATCCAATTCACACAAATCAGAGATCTTACCTAGGTCTTACTAAGAATTACTAATTCCTAGGACGCCAGGAATCATGAGGCATCAGCAGAACCAGCAGAGTCCCAAGGCCATTACAGCAGCGTCAAGTCACATTCTGGCTCAGACTCACATGTGAGCATGTCCTTCTGTAAAGGCAGCCGGGTTGGTGGTGGAGCTGTGGTGGTTAGACATAGTCAGAGGGCTCACACAGGCTTCTGCATCAGGAGAGGCCTCCTAAATTCATAGACTCCAGGTCTGTTTACAAGGACCCTCTACAGAGCAGATACATGCAGTTAACAAAATTCCAGAGACCAGGGCTCCCCTGTCTGGAGGAGGCCTGTCATACGTGTGTGTACACTAATGACACATTCCGTCTTTCCTCGAGTGGAAAGCCTACGGAGTGCCATTTCTTAGCCACTTCCTTCCAATCCCACCCTCTGACTTTGGTCAGTTTCTACTCACCATATATTTGCCAGGTGTCTTTTCATCTTTCAACAAAATGTTATGCAAAAGGCAAAAGTCCCCTAGCACCCTAACAATGCTCAGCATTTGAACCATTCACTTTTGATTAGGGAATCCCCTTTTTATAAAATATATTAAGTATAATAATATTCTTTCACAGTTTTTTAAATTCTCTTTGTAGGTCGGGTTTTATCCCCCCCCCCTCCTTTATTCACGTGTGACTCTTTTTACACTTGGATCTTTTTATATGGGTCGATGGAGACATTTTTCTGCATAATTGTTCTAAGGCCAAACTCACTTCCTACTTTATCCATGTTTCCCATAGGTGTTATATGACTCGGGGAGACGGGCTCAGACTCTCACAATAGGTTCTTCCCTGAAGATAACAACGCACAAGCCCGCGGTTGCTCTCCGTCACTGTGGTAGAGACATAACAGTCATGTTTCCTAGTCCACATATCAATTAAGATGACAGCAAAACTCTATTTTGTCCCAAAGAAGAAAGGCTTTCCCCATGTACCATAAATCTAGTGACTGGCTCATGGTTGGAGACCCTTTTGCACATGAAATTAATTCTGTATTCATTAATACATGTTTTGTAGACACAGCCACTGGCTTCCAGATCTCATGCAGCACCACCTCTTTGTTCCCCCTTACAAGGACAAGATGTTCTTTTATTTTTTTTCCCGTGGAAAAGGATTTCCTGTGGAATCAAGCAGTTGCACCACAGGAAAAACAATTTCCCTTTTGACCTGTAGCATCAGGTCATCAGAGAACAATGACAAAGCCAATCGCCCCATGTTCCTGCCATGGCTTAGGCTGCACATTGAGCTCCTTTCCACGCTCGCCTCAGCCCGGCTCTTTAGCACTCCAGGAGCTTACTGATCTCTAGAGACATCAGATCGGACAGTGACAAGAATAGACTGGTTGAGATGACAAGCTTCCTCCTCAGGTTGTCGATGTGTATGATTTCATTAAAGTCATTATTTGATTAGCTCCTTCACGGGCAACCTGCAGGCTACAAACTGAATGACAGCTGAAGTCAACTAGGTGCCAGCCGAGCAAGCACATTTTTCCTCCAAATAATTCAGATAAAGTTTTTATGTACAGGTTGGAAGTCAGGGGGAACCTCAATTTCTTTGGTCCAGAGGAAACAGATCTGAATGTCTGTTTCTGGCTTATCAGCAGGTTCTGCAAGAGATAGTAACTTATTATTATTTTTTTTTATAGTGATCAAGAATATCTTTTGGTTGTGCTCACTCATGTAAATCCCAGAAATTTCATAAATCGGCTAGCTCTAAAATCTTAGTCAGATGTATCAATGACCTTCCCTTAGCCATATCGGTAACTTCAGTCCTTCACTCCCTCTGGGGAGCCAATAACCATGATGTCATCAATGGACAACACAAACTTCCACTTAATGGGTAGCAAGTCCAGGTCCCACCTAACTATATAAGGCAGTTTTCTGGAGAAATAAAATAGTGCTGGTGCAAAATGGTAGACATATACTATGTTCTGTTCCATAGGAGTATAGATTGTGCTTGGCTAGACTCCAAAATTCAAATGGAAAAGAAAGTGTGAGTTAACCTACTGGTCCTCCTTGGTCTGTGGTCCTCTCTGTACATTCTCTACCATGTTGGTTATAGCTAAAACAGTTGGAGGAACTACTTAGTTTAATCCTTGATCATCCTGAAAATAAAATCTTTAAAAGGGAGGGGTGGCACCTGGGTGGCTCAGCAGTTGAGAGTCTGCCTTTGGCTCAGGGCGTGACCCCAGGGTCCCGGGATCGAATCCCACATCGGGCTCCCCTCAGGGAGCCTGCTTCTCCCTCAGTCTGTATCTCTGCCTCTTTCTATGAGTCTCTCATGAATAAATAAAAATAAAATGTTTAAACCTTGATCATCCCTTACTGACTCCGGGAACCACCTTCTTTATGTATTAGCTAGATAGGACAATTAAATAAGGAGTTAGTGGGATTCAGTACTCCTGACTCAACTAGGCAATGGCCAAATCACCTCCCAATGGCTCCACCTACTTATGCCATCACACTGGGCATTAGGATTTCAAAATGCAGACCGTAGCAAGAGCCATTTATTTCGTAAAACTTCTCTTTTATCCTCAGATAGTTACAGTGTTTAAGGAACGTTTTCCAAGGAACCCTGTCTCACAAATTCAGATTCCATATTTGTTACCCACAAGCAGAGCCAGACAGGGCAGGTACATCTTGTTGAAGCACCCCCCAGAATGGGACACCCCAGCAAGTACGTACCATTAAGTATGTTTGCCAGCAGTTCCATCATTAATCTGTTTACAAGGATATTTGAGTGAGTCACCTGCTAGACAATCATTCCCTGCCAAAGAACTCAGCAACATCATTCATCTCTTGAGAGTCAGTGCCCCAAAATATCATTTCTCTTTTACCCAAACAGCATACCAATAACCTAACAAGTGATGCCTAAAATATCAAATTAGGTACTATTAGTGAGAGCTAGTCTCAAACCACTTGCTGACAGTTGCCCATCCCCATTAGTCTTCGTGATCACCATGCATCTAGTGTCTGTAGAGAAATTTGAACTATTAGACTCAAAGTTAGTGTTTTCTGTGAAGAGCAAGCTGAGATAATTTCAGAGCACATGAATGATGAGTCATATGTGGGCAGCCAACAAAAGCAGGTGATGCAAAGTCAAAGCCGACTCAGCTTCACCTGCTCTTAAGGATTCACCTCTAATATGTCACCAGGGATTTATAGGAGCTCCAGGAGCAGTATCCTCATTCTGACAGCTTTCATGTCTTTAGGGAATAGAGGTGGTTTGTGGGCATAAATGTAACAGAAGGTCAGGTTATAGATATAGCTCCAGATAAAATAAACAGCATTCAGTACAAAGTCCAGCTACACCATCTGAAGAATTCTTATTTTTGACCCATTGGTTTGAAATGTGTAGACTATTTAGCTAGATCTTATTTAATCATTTAATCATATCTCATTACTCTGTAAAATATATATATAGTACTTAGAGACAGTCAATCATAGAGTGATTTAGCAGCATGGTGTACAATGAGATCAGAGTATTTTATCCTAGTTGTGAAATTTTAGACAAATGCTTTCACATTGGCATCATTTTGTTCTCTTTCATCACATTATAAAAAGTTTTGAAATTTATTTTTGGTGTCTTGTCAGAACACAAACAGTATGGACTAAGAAAGGCGACTATTTTAACTGGATAATGACATATGTATGCGTTAAAGTGACATAATAAAGGAAGTAAGAATGAGACCAGAATCTGGGTTCATATCCTACTTTCTGCTTTGAGTTCCACTTACTTTCCATGTAAAATACTGATTCCCTGGAGGATTAAATGACCTTCTGACAATGGGCTGCCTAAATCAGTTGAAATTATTAGTGGTTTTATTGGAACATTTAATTTTTCTTTTAAAGGTATATTTATTTTAGAAATAAGCAAGTTTCTTAAGAATTTAAGCTCTGTGAAGACTAAGTCTGCATGACTCAACTCTTCATTCTTAAAATAGTGCCTGGAACATGGTGTTTAAAAAAATTTCTGGGGATGCCTGGGTGGCTCAGCGGTGAAGTGTCTGCCTTCAGTTCAGGGCGTGACCCTGGGGTCCTGGGATCAAGCCCCACATCGGGCTCCCCCGAGGGAGCCTGCTTCTCTCTCTGCCTGTGTCTCTGCCTCTCTCTGTGTCTCTCATGAATAAACAAATAAATAAAATATTTTAAAAATAAAAATAAAAATTCATAAAAAATAAAAAAAATCTGTATGAATGAATAACATGATAGAAATGTGTGAACATGTTCATAAGACTTTGGGCATGCTCATCAGAAATATACTTAATTTTTACAAAATATGCTGAGATATACTGTATAGTCAGAGAGGTAGAAAATTGTATACAGTGTTGATCAATGATATTATTTATTGCTCCCTATGTAAAGTCCATTAGCAAACAGGGCAGCATGGTGTCCCAGGGTGATATATTGATTTTTTTTTTAAATGTTTGATCTGTTAGTGTCAGAGTTGGGCTGTTTCATGCAAATATACTTGGCCTTATACACTAACCTACAAGTTCCATCAGATTTAAAGACCTACCACCAGAGAGAAACAAATAGCTCTCTCTTGAAGATCCATGAAAAAAGAGCTTATGGGTCATGATTAAGACCATGTTATTCAAAGCATTCACAGAGATGTGACAGAGAAGAGACTTCAGAGATCATCTTACCCAAAGCCTTTGTTTTTCAGGTCAAACAGGGGCCCAAAGATAGCTGATTGTTTTTGAAAATGCCAAAATCTGTAAGAAAGGATTAGGAGGGGAAAACAAAACAAAACAAAAAAAACTGACCTAAAAATTTACATAGACCTAAGAACTGAACTCAGGATATTTTTTTAAAAGATTGTATTTACTTATTTAAGATAGAGAGTGCATGTGAGACGGCACGAGTGCGGGGAGAGGAAGAGGGAGAAGCAGGCTCCCCACTGAGCAGGGACATGCTGGGCTCCATTACAAGCTTAACCTACTGAGCCACTCAGGTTTTTTTTTTTTTTTTTTTTTTTTATATAGGATTTTTTTTAACATGAAAATTTTTATTAAGTTTAATACTAAACAATCTTGAAAAATGTAGCCTTTATATGAATTTCTGTCTCAGGGATGATTTGTAGAATTCAGTGCAATTTCAAGTTACTGGATTCTCTGGATTAATGATGCTGCGCACAGGACATACAATTTCCTGATATTAATACAACCCAGTGCATCCAAGGGCATTTCTGCTGCCACTTAGAACAAAATGGCTTATTCATTTATTTCCTCATTTACTTACACTTACTTTATTTACTTAGGAATTTCTTGATGAACAATCTCTAGGAGGGAATTTAAAAATGAATCTTGTTCGGTCTAACAGGTCGTATCAGTTGTGGATTCTGATTCCTTACACTTTGTCTTATCTCCACGCCACCACTGAAGTCCAAATTGGCAGCATCTCTTATTGCCTTATTTTTCCTCTTCTAATTGGTTTCCATTACCATTAGTTTACCCTACCTTTCCTTTTTTTGTTTCCCAAAGAGTAACAAAGGTGATTTAGTTTAAATGAACACGAGATTGTGTTATACCCCTACTTAGAATTCCACAATGGTTTTCTGTTAAGCCATGACAGATATTTTTTTTTTTCTTTATTACAGTGCAAGTGCCTGACTTAAGTTCTGATTGCCAACACATCCACTGCAAAGAGGCGTCCACTTCAAAAACAGCTATAGTGAAAATCCTGGCCTCTAGATAAAATGTCAGGCCAACTCCCCCCCACTGAGGCCCCTCTGTTTCAGCAAGCTTGGTTGATGTGTATAACTGACCATTTGGGCCACTTGTCTTTTCTTCTCCTCCCATGTTTTAAATCCCCACTTTTCTGTTTTATATTCACCAATAAAGACTGAGCCCACATAGCCCCAGGCCCTCATCCTCTATCCCAATAAAAGCAGGACCCTTAACCTGTGCAGACACATGGGCCCTTTCTCTATGTATGACCTTGCTGTGTGATCCCAGGTGTGTTATATTTTGTAAGTAATAAACCTTGCATCCAGGTCTTGTAAGTAATAAACTTTTTTTCTTTTTTTCAGAGTTTCCTCATGGTTCCGCTGAAGCACACTTCACAATCGTAAAAAGAAGCACAATAGTAGGTCCAGTTGTAACACTGGTTTCAAAAGGGGCGATGACTACAGGAAGTTAATGTTTTTGAGTTCGTATTCAGTAGCAGGCTTTATAATAGATGCTGAGTATAAGCAGTGAAAAAAAAATTGACCTAACCCCTACTTCCATGTATCTTATAATCTAGAGAGGTAAAATAATACATCTCTATCATGCCTCAGTTTCCTCTTCTTTAAAATAGTACCTACAAAAAATAATAACATAAAATAAAATAGTACGTACTATAGAATACATGGAGTATTCTACGTTATTCTCTTAAAAGAGTGCTTGGAAAAAAATTTAAAAAATTAAAACAAAAGAGTGGTTGGAACATACTAAGTATTCGATGGCTCTTGGCTATTATTACGAGTGGTGAAAATTGTATCAAAATCGTACTGCAGATGGAAGAAACTAATGCAATGAAATAAGAGGGGAAAGTGGCAGGGATGGAGGGGAGATGTATTCTCTATTGAGGTACCGTGGTCTGTTATGCTTCTGTGAAGCAGTGATATTCGAACTGCGATCATAAAGATGAAAGGAAGTCAGCCATTGAGACACTAATGAGAAATATGATCCAGGAAAAAGAGACCATATAGCTAAGGAAAAGGAAGTGTTTATTATACCTGATGAACTAAAAAGCAGCTAACATAGTTGGACTGTGGCAGCAACAGGGCAGAGGGGCACACAGTCGATGTGGGGGGCAGGAAGTGCGTGACTGTGTCTGCCTCCTAGGCCAAGTGTAGGGTTTTTAAAACATGCATTATGATTTTATCCTGAGTGCACTGGCAGGACCCTGGAGAATTTTACCTAGAAGTAAAACATACCCCGATACATGGTTTAGAACCTCTCTCTAGCTGGGTATAGATGCTTGGGAGGTGGTTAACAGGGAAGCAGAGACCACATTTTACAGAGATGTGCCACAAATGAGATCAGTTCACGTAATCACCCTGCAGATATATTTGTCAGCTTTGCTGCAGTAACAACCCCCAAGTCTTAGTGATTTAGAAAAACAAAGGTTACTTCTTGTTTGCAATGCATAGAGGCTGCTCATCTATTGTGACTCTGACAGACTCTAACTCTGTCCCACACTGGGGGTGGGCTGCAGCTTTGTTCCACACGTCTTTGCGTGTTGCCACCTAAACTCGAGGAGGCAACCCCCAATGGGACGTGTCTACTCTTAGAGCACAGGGCAGGAGCAAACAGGTGACAGAAACACACCGGAATGCTAACGGGTTCTGTACCAAGCCACTTATTTTCTAGTGGTGGAAGTCAGGCCAAACCCAATATTCAGGAGGCAAAGAGGAACACTAGGGATGGGATGTAGACATCGTAGACAGCCACAGGAGCTCACTTCTCTGTATGAAGTCTCTGTTCTCTCTCTACACGTTATTTTCTTCTTTTAAATGCTTGTATCATCTTTTTTTTCTGCTGCAGCTTTAAGCAGGGAGTACTCTTTTTGTGGAAAAAAATAAGAACCTGGAAAATCCATTCATCTCTATTTATAAACTGGTACTCAGATGTCTTGCTTTATAAAGTAGTTTCAAGTTCTCATCTTCAGAGTTGAGAGACATCTCCGTGGATTTCTATGTACCACCGATAGGCAAAAATAGTAGCAGTAATAGGAGCGACCACTGTTTGCTGGATGATTACTATCTGCTAAGCATTTTACATACATTACTTCATACCCACATTAAAACCCTGCAAGGGAGGTATTTTCTCCCTTTTTATAACTGAGTAAACTGGGGTTTGTAGAGTTCAAGTTCATCGCTCAAACTCAAAGGTGCTAGAGGACTGAGCTGGATCCAACCCCGAGTCCAAAGCCTCTTATCTAAAGTGCCACAAGCATTTCTTGTTCTATATCTTTTTTTCTTAAAATTTTATTTATTTATTCATGAGAGAGAGATAGAGGCAGAGACACAGGCAGACAGAGAAGCAGGCTGCATGCAGAGAGCCTGATGTGGGACTCGAACCTGGGAATCCAGGATCACACCTTGAGCCAAAGGCAGGTGCTCAACCGCTGAGCCACCCAGGTGTCCCTCTTGTTCTATATCTTGATATGAACCTGAACAAATGCTCTGGAGGAGAAACAGAAGTGTAACAATGAATGTGCTCTTTCCTCGTAGATAATACATGGGCAAAAATATCTATTTCACTACTATTTATTTCTTTTGTTATTTTTATGATAAGGCCTAAGTATGTCCTTTCATGATTAAGACATCCACTATTCACTCAACATTAATTTCAGGTTTGGATAAGTTACAGAAAAGAAATTTTGGAACCATTCAGGATGTAGTGAAAAAGAATATGATCCTGATAACAGAATATGTCTGAAATTTGTGGAACAGAATGAAATACTCTAAACTTATTGCAGAATATGCTTTTACATTACTCTACAGCTAATTATCTTAAATACCATAATCCTGACATGTAAATAAGGGATGACTAATGAATCCAATAAGATCTATTAAATAACCAATGTCTAGGTATTTCAAAACCATGACTCTAAACGAAGTATTTTCAGATGGTTTAGCAGGCATTTTACTGGACACTGTTTACTTGCCTGCAGCTCTGTCTCTAACTTGACCTTCTGTTCCATATATGCCTATGAACCACTTCCATTTCATAAAGACACGTGAGAGTTGTCAACAGAGGGCTCAGCCCTTGGAATGCCTATAAATCCCTGGTGACACACGAGGTAAGGGGTCCTTAAGAGCAGGTGAAGCTGAGTCTGTTTTGACTTCACTACCGCCTGCTTTTGTTGGCTGCCCACATGGGGCTCATCATTCATGTGCCCTCAAATGATGTCAGCTTGCTCTCTACAGAAGGATTTAACTTTGAGTCGAATAGTAGAAATTTCTCTCTGGCTACTGACTACATGGTGATCATAATGAGCAATAATGGGCACAGGCATCTGTTGGTCAGCAAGAGATTTGTTATCTCATTATAATCTTTTGAACAACCCACTGAGGTGTGATTGCCCTCATTTTTCAGATGAGGATACTGAAACTCAAAGAGTCTACAGGTCAATGTGCACCAACAACTACCCAGTGGGTGTTAACAAATGTATAACTGTGTCTGTGGCACTTTGAATATCTAATCCCTTTTTCTGAAGAAACTAGAAAGACTGCCAGCAGTCTACTGCTAACTTACCATCCTTCACTGCAAACCTAAATGCCTTCAACACTGTATCTTTCAAGTTTAGCTATCAACCTGAAAATGTGATGGCTCGCCCACACATAAAAGATAGCAGTGATAAATATGAAAAACAAGCACAGTTGTAAATATAGTCATTTACCTTGGGAGGAAAAAAAAATGGTGACTATCTTTTTGATTTCCGCATTCCTAAGGGGATTTTGCATATTGAAACATCAATTTTAAAGAACTGCATGGAAACTTATTGCCAAGTCAAAAAAAAAAAAAACCACCAGATTTATATCTGTATATTTCAATCAATTTTAGCCATGCACAAGACAAAATTCTTTCAGCCAATATGATGGGAGAGAAAATTTAACCCATGTTTAAAATGAGCTATGCTAACATTTCTGGTTGTCAGAAAATCCTATACTTGAATTGTCTCTTTATGTTCCCACTTAGTTTTGAGCAGCACTGTTAATACTGTTAACAATTATAGTATGAAGGAAAAATTAACAGAATATACCTTCACTTTAATTAGAACTATTAAATTTAGGACAGAAGCCAGCCTTGAGAATTACAGATTATACTTGGAAGGTACCTATCCTTGGTTCATATTCACCCCCACAGGGCTTGCATGTGGAGGGCCCGCGAAAAGGCTTCAAAGAGTTCATGAATCCCTGAAACTTTATAAAAATATATTTGCATATTTCTCAGTATGGGTTTATAGCTTTCATTAGATTCCAGCATGGCTGGAAAATAACCAGGCACTTGCTTTCCACAGCACCTGTGCTAATTTAGAACCTCAATTAGCATTTTTAAGATGCTAAATCCAAGATGTAATATCAAATGTTGGTGCCATAAATGGATATACCAGTGATAACGGCTGGAGGAAATGCCTCTACAACAAATAAACTCAGAATCCAAAGAAACTCTAAGAATAATCTACTCACCCCATGTAGTCTTTACTCGAGTCCTCTTTATTCTCAACTAATAAATATTTACTTTCTCACTATTTATAGAGAGCTTAACTGTGTAAGTAGTTTGTTGCTCTAGGCAGCCATTTGTTAAAAAGTTAATATAAGTAATGAACACTGTTTGGAGTGATAGCTCAAGAAAGAGCCGCCAGAGGAAATGACTCCTCAGAAGAGGGTAAGTGGCTCTTTCATGAAGTACTCTGCTCTTTCAAAAGTGGATCATTACATCAGATGAGCAAATTACTGACCAATTTCAACATCCTCTCCTGTTACCAAAAATTATGTAGCATCCAATCCTTTCCTTTAAAAATGAAGACAATGAGTATTATCACATCCAAATGACTCAATCATTCAACTAAAGCCAAAATTTGTATCCAGTAATCTCAGATTCCTGGTCATTTGGTGTTTTTATCACACTGACAGACTTTATCATTGATGGATCTAGCGGGCATAATGCTAAGTGAAATAAGTCAGAGAAAGACAAGTACTGTATGATTTCACTCATATGTGGAGTTTAAGGAACAAAACAAATGAACAAAGAAAAATAAAAAAGAGAGAGAGAGAAACCAAAAAACAGATTTTTCAGAGAACAGGCTTGTGGTTGCCAGAGGGGAAGGAATCCGGTAGAGGGATGAGTGAAATAGGCAGTGGGGTCTAAGAGAATAATTATCTTGATGAACACTGAAGCATGTATAGAACTGTGGATCCACTGAAACCAATAGAACCCTGTATGTTAACTATAATGGAATTTTTTTAAAAAAGACTTCACTGACTAACTTTGATTTTTACATGGTGGTTTCTATCTATGTAAAACCCTCCAATGACTTTCCAGTACACTTAAAAAAAGAGAATTACAAAAATAAGAAAAAAAGAGAGAGAGAGAGAGAGAGAGAGAGAGAATTGCAATGTTGTTAAATCAAGCCTCGGAGACAGTGCACAATCATGTACTTTCTTCCTCCACATTCATTGCGTGTTTCTCTGCCCTGTTGCTGCTACGCTCCACTCCATTAGCCTCTCTTTAGTCCTCAACTCTAACAAGTTCTTCATTTGCTTTGAATATAGGGTCTCTTTTTCTTGGAACATGTTTCTCCATATTGGCTCAATACTGGTTCCCTTTTGTCATTGTGGTCAGTTTGGATGACAACTTTTCAGAGAAGCCATCTCAAACCACCATACTTTTGTAGATCTTTGCAACTGACCTCTTACCTGGCATTTCCCCCCATTACTATGTCCCTTTTCATTCGCTCACCATCTTCATCCCAATTTTAACACACATTCCAATAAAGTAAGTGGAATATCTCCATCTTGCCCACCTATCCACTGTCAACACAGATGCTGCAATGATTAAGGAAGTTGGCCAAAGCTAAGTTTTCCCCCAAGTTTACACTTAATTCTCCACAATTGTGTAAGTCTGGAGTATGTTAAAATTAAAAATAGGAAAACATATACAAGGGGGTGAGGGAGACAAGAGAGAGAGAGATACTACTCAGGTAACTTCTAATTAAAATCAATAGCATCCATAGTCTTAATATTTCATGGTTTCCATTGCATCATCAGGAGCCAGAATAATGTTGGGCAAGAAATCATTAAACCTTAACACCCTAAGCTACCAGAGTCATAAGGAATGTTTAATAATATAACCCAAATAATATCCAGGGCTCCTGTGGCCCACTATCTGTACGGTACACTTAAAAGTTAGTTCACAGCCAGAAGTAAGTGAATAGTAAGTCCATTATTTATTTGCATTTTAAATGAGTACATAGAACTTGACTTACAACCTTAAATATTTTTAAATGTCTATTACTTTTCTCCCCAATTTTCTTTTGAGCATCTCACTAATCGAACTCCTAAAATTCCCTTAAAGGATACCCTGTGAGTTTTTTGGCCTCACTCTCTCTCTCCTTTCCTTAGCTTCTAGTCATGTGCATAATCTACACTTCTCTAGACAATTTTTTTCTCCCTTTGCAAGTGTTTTCTCATTCTCTTTCCAGGTCACAATTTTATCACTGTGTCTCTTCTAAACTCCTATTTCTGCATCATAAAGGTACAGCAACAGTTTGAAAAGGGATGTTTCTCCTTAGAGAGAGGATCAGGAAGGAGGCTAAATCTGATTGGGCAAATATTAATGATAAAGGTCAGAAAATCTTCATGTCTTTATTTTACTCCTGCATACAATTCACACTCAGAAACTATAATGACATTTGTGTTTCTGCAAAAAGTCTTCATTTTCATTCCATAACCAGTCAGGAGCCTTAATTCCTCATTAAACAAGTCAATTAATGTCTTATTTAGTTACTCTTGTTGCTTCATGTTTATACCCTTACAGACTCCTGGGGGGAGGGGGGAATAAATGATTATGAAATTAAAACAGACATAAGTATTTTAAGAGAACATAGGCAAGACAAAAAAGAAATTTTGGAGATAAAAAGTACAACCTTGAGACTAAAACATTGAAATAGAATAAAAACTATACAGATGATACATTTTTAAATGAGAAAATGGTGCCAATTCACCAAGAATACACTATAGTGAAAAAAATGGAAGATTAGACATCAGTGGGAGATAGGACAATGCCTACCTATATGAGGATTAAATAAACACAGGGAGAAAATTTAATAAAGTATCTTAAAAATATAGTACCCAAGAATTATTGGTGAACCTTCAGATTGAAAGTGAACTCTGAGTACTGAACACAAAAAATATTAACACCCACATGATTTTAGAACATCAATGATGAAAATATATTTTTTTAAAAAGAATCTATTTATTCCTGAGAGACACAAAGAGAAGCAGAAAAAAAAAAAAAAAAGAGAGAAGCAGAGACATAGGCAGAGGGAGAGGGAGAAGCAATTTCCCTGTGGGGAGCCCAATGCAGAACTCGATCCCAGGACCCCAGGATCATGACTGAGGTAGACACTGAACCACTGAGCCACCAGATATGCCATTAAAATAAAATCTTAACTGGCCTGTAACTAGCCTAATTTTTTAACAATAATATATTCTCAAAGTTACGAGAGAATATCTTCAAAATGATAAAATCTTTGACAATCTAGAATTTGATACCAGGTGAAATTATCATCCAAGAGTGACAGCAAAATGAAGACATTTTCAGATAAACAAAGACTAAGAGAATTCACAAGTTACAGAGTCAACTATTAAAGCTAATTATTCAGCAAATGTGAACAGAGGGAAGAGGAGAGATATCAACAAAAATCATGAACACAAACAGAATATTTGGGAAACATAATTAACTATAAACTGAAATAAATAACTAATGCTTTATTTCCAGAAAATATTAAAATTAAAATTTAAACCAAAAAAAACCTGTTCAGTTTGTATTTAAAATATGATCATTTATGGAGGGAAAAATGCTTAATAACTTTAGATTTTTGAAATAAAAATATATGGTTAATTCTGAATACTAAATATATATAAAATAGAGTATATAGTGGTAAATATATGAATTAAAGCTGATTCTTCAACAAATGTAGTATATATACACACACACATACCTTTACATACATATTTTACATATATATATATATATATATATAGAGAGAGAGAGAGAGAGAGAGAGAGAGAATGAATAGAGATACAATCCACTGCTTCAAATCAGCAAAGTGAGAACAATAGTGGAAGAAAAATCAAGAAAGAAGTAATCAAAGTAATAGGCAGAGACAGAGAAGCAAAGAAACCAAGGAATAAGATTACTAATTGCTGATTAAAGAAAAGGAGATTAAAAGATATAGAATAATATTAAATAAAAAATAATATTAAAATGAAAAGGAGTGGAAGGCACCTGGGTACTGCAGTTAGTTGAATGTCTCACTCTTGGTTTTGCCCCAGGTCATGATCTCATGGGTTGTGGGCTGGAGGCCCTTATTGTGCTCCATGCTCAGTACAACATCTGCTTGAGATTCTTTCCCTTCCTCTCCCTCTGACCCTCGCCCTATTCACTCTACAACAGAGTGAGTGGGGAGCCCAACGCAGGGCTCTATCTCATGACCCCGAGGTCAAGACCTGAGCCAAAACCAAGAGAAAGAGGCTTAACCAACTGAGCAACCCAGGAACCTCTGCAACTTGCCTTTCCAATCAAACTTATATGAACTGTTTTACAGGTTCCGACCTCAGAATATACCACGCGTTATTTACCTATTCTTTCTCCATGGTCATGCTGAGCATTTCTTTCTTGTGTATGTCTCCTTTTGTATCAGAATTACCACGTTATAAGTTTTCTACATTATGCCAAATTGCTTTCAAAAGTAAATTTACTTCTTTGTACTCCTATCTGTTGTATATGTATCTGGCACTTGGTGTTATCATTTTTAACATTGTGCCAATTTCAAATGATGTGAAATGATAGTACTTCAGTTTGCATTTCACTGATCAGTAGTTTGGTTGAGGTTTTACATGTTTACTATGTCTAGAGGCTCCTCAGATAAATTTTCTGTTCAGTCCTAGAAAACTTTCTTCTGTGACTATTTAAGAATGTTTTTTCGCAAAATGAAACAAACAAACAAAAAAGGTGAAATGACACGATCCAGAAAGCAGAGTCCTACCTAAAACGGTTGTAAAAATAGTTCCAGGATAACGGCTGTGTGGTCATTGTCTAAAAACACGCCAAAAAACAAAAATAAAAAAAAACCTGATAGATTATCTTTGTATTTCTCAAAGTTAGAATGAGACATTAGGGATTTTTGAAGGAAGAAAAGTAAAGAAGTTAGCAATAGGTGCACGGGACATCTGGCATACTAAAGAATATGAAATAATTATTAACTCCAGGGAAATCACAAAGTCGTAAGAGAAAAGAAGAGCTGTAAAGGGTTTGGTCAAAGTAACTGGGGAGCAAATGTGGTTTGATTTCCTTGCTGCCCAGACCCCAGCTGAAAAGATAGATTGGAAAATAGACTGGGGATGCCTGGGTGGCTCAGGGGTTGAGTGTCTGCCTTTGGCTCTGCGCGAGATCCCAGGATCCCCAGATCTGGGATCAAGTCCCACATCAGGCTCCCCCACAGGGAGACTGCTCCTCTCTCTGCCTGTGACTCTGCCTCGCTTTCTGTATCTCTCATGAATAAATAAATAAAATCTTAAAAAAAAAAAAAAAAGGAAAAGATAGACTGCACACCAACATTGCATTGGTTGGCCTTAAACCTGAACATTTCATACCTGCCCTGCCTGCTCCAACAGAGGCCACAGGGTACAGGCCTATTCAGGGTGCCCTGGGTACAACATGCAGGCCAAAATCACCTCTAGGTGAGGGTCCCTGGCCTTGCTATTCACTGATCCCACAGAAGTAAACAAAGGACAACAACTCTGGTTGGTACTGGAGCCAAATATACTGTAATATATGATAACCTCAGAAGTTCCGGCGCTATCAAGGGTTACAAAGGGCAGACGACTAACATTTCGCTAATTGGGAGTTTACCTCCAGAAGTATATGAGGTTTTTCTCTTTTTAATAGCAGAGAACATTTTGAACAGTGATTTCCTACAAGGTCAAACTCTGTAAACCTTCACGGAAGGATTCTGTCTCTGGGTTAGAATAATCAAAACTAGTGCTGAGTGGAAACACCAACTGGGAACCAGGAAGTCTATCACTCCCTTGAAGAGTGGTAACTTTCAAAGAATATAAGTTGACTGGAGAGCATAAGAGGAGAAACTATCCAAAAATCACACCAAGTGGATACCCCGTGCAACCCACCTACAGTGTTTTCCATGGCCTGGTATGGCCAGTAAAAAAGGAACAGGGCAACAGGGCTCATGGTGGATGACCAAAGACTACCAAGAACTCAACAAGGTAGTGCCTCCCACAAATGCAGCTCTGCCCAACATTGCCACCACCGTGGATACTTTGGCCATAGTCCCAGGAGGATTCCACGCTGTACTAGACTCAGCAAACACTTTTCTCATTATACCCCGGGCTCCTGAGTCACAAGATCAATTTCCCTTCATGTGGAAAGGGCGACAATGGATCTTCCAAGTACTTCCCCAACCTCCCAAATATGTCATGGGATGGTAACCCAAGATCTGCCCATGTCCTTCTTCCCCATTAGAGTAAAATGGAGCCATTCCACTGATGAACTGATGTTATCATATGAAGATTTGTTTCTGCAATAGGACACTCTGCAAACTTTGCTAGAACATATAGGAGGGAGAGCAGATGGGAAGTGAGATCACTTTATAGCATAGGCACTGCTATAAAGCGTTTGGTATTCATATGGTCAGGAAACATACACATTGTCCCGGAAGTGGTAATGGACAAGATGCAAGTCTACCCGACTCCTGAGAAGGTAAAAGAGGTGCAAGCTTTTGTGAGGATTTTAGGGTTTGGGAGGACTTTCATTCCCCAGTTGGCACAATGCCTTCATCCCTTTAGACTGCCTGGTATAAGAAGAGTACGTGTGGGACTGGGGATCAGAGGAGCAAGCCTCCTTTGAGAAGGCAGAAATACTAGTGAAAGCAAATCAAAGCCTTCCAAGTAGGGGTATTGCTTAAGTTAAAAATATCTGTGATTCCGGAAGGTATGGGTTGGGCACTTATAGAAGAAACAGCAGTAGAGAGCACCCCTAGGATTTTTGTCCCACTTCTGGCAAAGGGCAGAAAGATGATATTACCCACCCCACCCCCCATAGAATAACAGTTCGTAACGATGTACACAGCATTCCTCCAGGTACAGACTCTCACAAAGGAACAGTGTATCATGATAAGAACTTCCCTTCCTATCAAGGAGTTGGGTGAGAACATGTCCCATCAACCTACCTCTGCCACAGCTCAAATGCCCACGCTGGCTAAATGGCATGCCTACTTACACCAGAGGAGCACCCTGTCCACCAGCCCACGGTCTCCAGAACTGTGGGTGCTACTAGGCTCAGTAGCATATGAAGATCCTCCAAATGCCCTTGCCCCTATTCCTGTGGTGGGTCCAGTGGCCTGTAGAGTGAGAGTAGGGTAAATTCCTATTGATGCCTGGTATAGAGGTGGGTCTAGTGGAGGCGGTCCATCCACAGGAGCTACAGTCACTATTCAGTCTAACACTGACACCATCTGGATGAAAACAGGAATGAATCACTGCAGTCCCTGGGTTGAACTCAGAGCTGTTTGGCTGGTGATCACCCATGAGCCCTGGCCATTCTCCCTTTGTCTTGATTGTTGGAGGTCAACCCTATGTATTGGACAATGGGAAGTGGAGGGCTGGATGATCATGATTAAGCCATTATGGGATAATGTGGAAAGACATTATCAGGATATGTGGAAAGACATTTGGGTTCACCTCCAAAAGCCGCAGTTCTCACTGCTTCTTATTTCCCAGGTCCTAAGACACTGACACCCCCTGGCAATCAGGAAGCTGATGCCCTAAAACAGGTACAAGCCCTAGCAGCTGATCCCTCAACAGATTTGGTCAATTGGGTGCAGAGAAAGAGCAGCTGCTGCAGTGCCCAGGTGGGATGGCATATTGTTATGTGTGCTGGGTTGCATTTGAATTACAGTGACTTGATTGATGCAGTAATAGTGTGTCCTGTGCTCTAAACAATGCCCAAAGCAGCTGCCAGAAAAGTTTGGGACCTTCTGCTGGAGTTGCCAACTGGTAAGGAATTGGCCAATTGATTACATTGGCTCTCCTTTCTCTAAGTGAGGGTTCTAAATATGCTTTGGTTTGTGTAGACACTGCTTCTGACCTCACTCAGGCTTTCCCACATCACCACACAAACTGGGCTGCCACAGTAAGGGAATTATAGAAGCTGAATACCTTGTACAAACCCTCATCAAATAAACAGTGGTTGGGAGTCATATTTCAAAGGTCATGATATCTAACCCTGGGTAAAAGAACAGGACATTGAAAAAGGTATTATTTCCCTCATAATCTGCAAACAGCAGGTTGATGGAAAGGAGACAAATCGAATATGAAAGAGGAGATGAGTCAGTAACAGATGAAATAAGTAACAAGTAAAACCGCTTTGGCTGTGTAGACTGGGATGCTGGTATCCCAGGCTTTAATACATTTGAATGATCAACTCTAGGTAGGGCCTATTGCCTCACGATATGCCAGACTGAGGACCCAGGCCAAGACACCTGCATCATAGAAATAAGAAAGATAGACATTGCCCACTTCTCCCTGTGGATCAATATGCCGGGCTGCTGTGAATGCCATGACCCATCACAACTGGGAAAGAAGTGGTCTACTGGAACTCCCAATGGGATGTCCCATGGGGATGAGTGAATTCGTTACTTTGTACCTCTGGATAAGAGGACTATATAAAAACAAAATCCAGTAATAATTAAATAAAAATTTGACCATTAGGGCTATTTTTTGTTTACTATCAGGAAATCTGTGCATAGAGACACATTGTGTATAAAAAACTGTGTATTCCATCTCAAGTAAAACATAGAAACAACCTTTGAAAAAGCCTGCTAGGTGATTGAAAAATTTACTCTGACAATGACAGCATTGATATTGAAGAAATATATGTGAGTCTGAATAAAATTATTCTCATTAAATATGACTTGGGAAAAAGTTATCTCAAAATCAATACATTCATATAATATCAGGTTGATGTACACAACTAATTTAATAACATAATGTATTTGATTTATCTCTTCTACATGATTAAACATCCAAATTTACAAGTCCATAAAAATAGGAAATTTCTTATTTCCAGTTTCTTTTTGGGAGATATAGACCACTTGATATTTAGATTCATTTTGTATTTATGTGTTTAGGGCATCATGTTTAGGATGCTTATTATTTGTTTTTAGGACCAAATTAGATCCCTTAAGGGCAAGTTGTTTGCCTAGCTTTCATTTACCTTTCTGATCACTGATGATTGTGTTTCTCACGCTAAAAAATGAGAAATGACAGAAATGGGAAAGTTTTCTTTAAAAAGTTGGCGGCATCATCATACCCATCAAATACGCTGCTCCCCAGTGAACTATAAGGGACAAAAGAGAGTGATTATGAAGAATTTTCATACATCTTTCCGAGGATTCCTTGCCTACTCATTTGGTGGTACAGTAAAGCTCTCAGTTGCGAACCCACAGACACCAGTTGGCGTGCTCTCTCCTATATGCTCCATTTTAAACAAGCTTGTCTTTCAGAAATTTCAGAGCAAATATCCAGGATGCCAAGTCACACCAGGCATTGCTTACTAGTCATTATTTTGTAACTGCTTTGTCTTGTATCAAAGGAATAAATCATTATGGGTAGGGTTGCCAGATTTAGCAAATAAAAATAAAAGGCATCCAGTTAATTTAAATTTCAGATGAAGAATGGGTGGGGTGCACTTATACTATATACTTGTTATTATTTTTCTGAAATTTAAATTTAACTGCGTGTCCTTTCTATTATCTTGCAAACCCCATTAGGCATCACTGCAAACATAAGCATATCCTTTTACCCATGTAAGTCTACTCATGTGGTCATTATACTCTTGCTCATACAATATGCATTTAGTCTTCCAAATACCCAAACATGTACACACACACACACACACACACACACACACACACACATACACTAATAAAATACATCTTGTTGAAATCTGAGGCCAATTCAAGGTCTAAACGATTTGGGGATAAAGAGACAATTGAGAACCTTTGTTACTGAATAGAATTGATATTGACTTAGTCGCACAATAATTCCAGCATTTCTGGTAGTGAATCCCAAATGTACAAGAACAGTTAGGAGCAGCCTTAATCAATCACAGGCTTCTCCACATGAAGATCTCAAAGCTTATGTCTTAAAAATATGTGATTTTTGTCCAGTGCTAAAACCACAGGGCTAACATTATTTTGGGTGGTGCAAGCAACCTGGCTCTGGAAACACTTAGATGGTGCACGATGGTCCCACTCTCTGATTCTCAACCCATCAATCATGATATTCCATCCTTCTCTGTAGGAAAAGATTCTCAGAGACTTGGAGTTTTTGGGGTAAACCTTACCTGCCGAGACTAGCAGAGGAGGAAGGACAAATTCGCCTCAATAAATTTTTTTTTTCACTGCACTCTTTTACAGCAATGCATCATCCATCAAATGAGTGGGTCAGGCTACATGTTTCCTACTTTCCTTTCTAGGTCTAAGATTTGAGAACTCTAACACCCTCTGTACCAAATGACCCTTGTCATCATAATCCATGTCAACTTGTCATATGTTTCAATGGGATGAAAAACATTAAGCATGCAAAACTGATTCATATGTGTGAACTCTGGTTGAAACATTCTACAAAATATATGAAATTTAAAAATTATCTTCGAGCCTTAAGAAGGATTTGCTGGTGTTAAGTCATTCTTCATCTTTGTATCCTCTGCTGGAACTAAGAAGTCCCATAAATTTTTGTTAAATAAAAACAAAACAAAACAAAACAATAAGATAGAGGGAAGCACTTGGTTTTGGCTGTCACATCACATTTCCTTGAAAGAAAGATTGAGAGGAACTGCATCAAACTTTGAAATATATAAAAGTGCAGAGCTGAAGGGCTAACTCAATCACTATATTCCAACATACTATCTCTAAAAATTGCCCCATAAACCACACAGTTTGGATTATATCTTTGCTCATAGATGAAGTAGTGGTAGGGAGAAAACAAAATGGAATAAAAATAGGACATCTACTCCTTCACCATAAAGAGCTATTATTTCTCACCGTTTCATTGTTCCCATTTTGCTGATTGAAAAATCACTGTGCATTTTTCCAGCTAGTTTTCAAAGACCAAGTTGACAATAAATAGCTATATTGATTTCTGAGCATAAAAATCAAACTCAGAAGTTTTTTTTTTCCTTTTTCAAATTGCCTATGAGTCTGTAAGCACATAATTTTCACCAGTTTTTCCAGGTTTTCTACCTGGAAAAAAGTAATCTTGCTATTGTTTCAGTGGTGTTAACATAGATAAGCAAAAAAAAATACTCATAGACAATTTTAAGTCATAAATTACATATGCCATATTGTGATACAATCGGTAACTGAGGAAAATTTTTACCTATAAAATTTAGCATATGTAAATATATAGATAGTCACGTAAGTACCAAATTCACATAAATGTCAGCAATTAGATTTGTAGCAAATTTCCATCAAATTTATATCAATCTCTCAGTATTCAAAAGACATTGCTTTGAAGTAAATAGTTGTAAAATCAAAATAATCATTGCATATAACAGTTTATGTTTAATTGAAAAAGGGGCAAATCCTGGATATGCGTGTTTTATCCAAATTATCCCCCCCCACCCCAGACCACATGCAAGGAATCCTTTCCTACTCTTTTTCCCATTGATGGTTTTAAGCTCTGCCTTATGTCCTTTTTATCTCTCCATAGCTTTTACTCGTCTCTCTCTGTCTTTTCCCATTTCTTTGTTAAAATCCTATGGCTTTGCTCCCTCTTACACAGTCCCTTTGACTAAAAGACTCTTTCCTAAAAAGTCAACCCATTGCCCTCTTTCAAAATAAATCCTTTCTTTCATGGAGCTCTATCTGATCAAATTGGAGAAAAGAACATTTTGTCTTCCTGTTTGAAGACCCCACAAGCAGTTTGCTTTATCCCAGCTTCTGGTACAAACAAGCTTTAGTTCTATTTAGACACAATGAAAAAAAAAAAATAGAGTACTGTTAATTTCTACAAAAGTTTTATTGATTTTCTCAATTACCAGTTGAAAACTTAGACGTTTCACATTTCTATAAGCAATTATATCTTGAACCATTCGTGCCCCAAATATTTAAAAACTCATCATTCTTTTACAGCTAGTAGGTGAGAAGAGGGTGGAAAGTAGTAAAAAAAAAAAGTCAACTGAATATCTAGTGTTCTGTACAACCGTAATATCTCAAATTCTAAATTGAAATCTTCTCACTTTAGAACATTGCAATCTGATATTTCTCTTGCCCCTTATATATGTACTTTGGCCAATAGATTTGGCTTTGCATGCTTCCTGTGATCAATTAATTGAAGACAAAGGACTTCCTGGGGAGAACCTGACTTCTTTTATTGGCTGAACCTCCTGAGAAATGTAAGGCATTACAGAGGGAATTGCACTAACAAAAGTTAAAAGTCAATAAAAATCTGAAGTTCAAAATACCAGCTGTACTCTCTGCACCTACAGATAACATGAAAAAATATAACAAAGCCTGTTTTCAGAAGATGTATTTGTTACTTTTAATTTTTAAGTATTTCTGTGCAATTTTATATTATTCGTGGAAAGACTTCCATTGTATAGGGTGATCTTTACCAGGATATTATGATGATCCGATCTCAAATATATAACCCACTCAGAGAAGTCAAACCTGATTGCCTCTCTTTTCTGTAATCCCAAAAGCATCCAGCACATTGCCCTGGGATTAATACCCACTCAATAAATATCTGCTAAATAGATAATTAAATTAATGGTTACAGCAAGAACTTAAGAGTATATTTAATTTAAGACAGAGTTCAGGGCTGCAGTTTAAAAATTAGAGTCCTTTAGTGAGTTTATGGCTTAGATCCTGATCAGGCACAAATGTATATATATTTACAGAATTAAAAATAATTATCATATGAGATGTTATAAAACCATCTGAAGATACACACCAAAAAATGTTATTGAGATACTTGGGTTTTAGGGCCCCTGGGTGGCTCAGTTAAATGTCTGTCTTCAGCTCAGGTCATGATCTCAGGGTCCTGGGATCGAGGCCAACATAGGGCTCCCTGCTAAGTCTGAGTCTGCTTTTCCCTCTCCCTCTGTTCCCCACCCCCAACCCATTTGTGCTCTCTCACCCTCTCTCTCTCAAATAAATTATATAAATATATATATATATATATTATATATATATATATATTTTTAAGATACTTTGTCTTTAAAAGCAGTGGACACCAAAAAGAAAAAAAAAGTAAAAATGTCTTGTCAGACTGAAAAGAATAAGAATCAATGAGAGATGAACTCAAATAGTTATAGGCCAACAATAACTGCAATTCCTATTTATGCAGCACGTTTTCCAAGCTTCTATGAATGTATTTGTGTTCTACAATAAGTGGCAATCTGTTAATTCCTCATGTTCATTGCAACACCGTTAGCTCCTTTCTCTTAGATTGCTCTAAATGTCATATGCATTTTCATAGAAAATACAGATAAACAAAAAAAGGAGATGTCTTTGCATTTGAGATGCAATGTTAAAATATTTGCTTTATGCATACATTCGCATATTATCAATGGAGACTGAGAAGAATTGTTACTCTAGAAACTTCCCAAAGTCTTGAAACACGGATCAAGAAACTTTCATTTTAATAAAAAACTTATGAGTTGTATGGATTATTAGAGATATTTGTATAGACCTTTCTTATGTATTTCTGTGGCTTTCTTAGTCTTTATTACACCTTTACTAAAAAAAATAAATAAATAAATTCAGGAAAAATACAGGTTAGTGAATCTCAGATCTTAGAGGAATACAATGTGGTACTCTTCCATGAAAGTAGACTTCTGGGATATATCTGTATTTAGGACAATTTTGAAGAAGTTTTGATTTTCCAATTATTTTAAATCTAGTTATAAGATTTTAAAAATGAAAAATATTCAATAGACCATTGCCTTATCATTCATTGAAAAGGAGAAAGTTTTAAATGATAAGAATTTTTTTTTTTTTTAGTTATTGTTAGTTCTGGATGCAATCAACTCAAAATACTATAATACAAAGAAAATAATTCAAAGAAAGTGAAAAAAATCCTTCCTTCTCTAGATTATGAAGCAAAGTGTATTATATCCCACAAGACATATTTCTTGCCATCAGGAGTTTACAAAGTAAAATATATAAAATATTTGTTGACATAATTAATAAAGCCTAAAGTAGAAGTATATTTAGAGTATTATGACAATACACATTATAAGAACCTACTTCATTTTAAGAGATTGTGAGATTTGATGTAGAACTTGAAGAATCAGGAAGAGTTAGCTTTGGAGAAAGTAGCTGGAGATGAGAATATGTCTACAAAAGCATATGGACACATCTTCTAGAACTGACCTTCATGGGGACAGATTGAAAGATGTGGGCCACAAACTACAGGGCTTTTTATAACACCGAAATTGTGTCCATTCCCTTTTTAGAGATGTAATCAAGGGATTTAAGCAGGGAAGTAGCCTGATCAAATGTGCATTTTAGAAAGTTTAATGGAGTATCAGAGTTAGTTACATTTTTTTGAAGAGGGAAATACTGAGGAAGGAAAGGTGATACTAAGCCTAGTTTTAAAAAAGCGGGGCAGGGGCGGGGCTCAGGTAAGATATGATTAAGGATGGAACTAAGGAATTTTCAGCGTGGAGACAGAGAATAATGGATTTTGAAGATTAGTAGAAGGCATAATTAATAGGAATTGGTAAGAGGATAACAAAGGAGAAACAAAAACAAAATCATGCTTTGGACCTGGAAAACTGTAGAGGTTTTCATGTGATTTACCAAAATGGGTAACTCAGGAGAAATTTTCAAATTAACAAGGTGAGGGAATCAAGAAAATGAATGATAGCTTCAAGTTTAGGGGGAAAAAAAAGAATTTGAGGTACTATGAAGTGCCTGTGAAATATTTCCACAATAATAATGTGAGTAAAGGTCTGTTGATCCAAAGCTACTGTGAGGCTGAATGCAATGAGCATGTATTATTCATCATTCAACAATGGGTTGACTGCTGGGTTCTGCTGCTGATTTTGGCTGGTTTTGACTGATTTCAGCAGGGCTTGCTCACGAATCTGTTGTTAGTTGGGGGCTTGGCTAGGAGATAGTTGAGTATTAAGATTCTAGTAAAAATTACAAATTGCTCACCTTCTCTACCCCTGACAAAACTTGTACCACTTCTAACACCTTGGTGTATGGTGAAAGTGAGTCACTGGTGTTGAGCAAATGTTGTCTTCTTAAGTGGTATACCTGCTATGAGTAGAAATCATTTAATATGATGGCAGAAAATGGATATGTAGGGTAGACGAGAGACAAATACTGAAATCCACAATAATTTTGAATTTATGATATGCAGCAAAGAAGACAATGAATTAAAAACTAGAAAAACATAGTACTATTATTGTAATTATAGTAATAAGGACAAAAACAGTTAAAATTAGAAATGTTGAAAAATTAACGTACCTTTTTTAAATAAAGGTATAAGAATTATGGGTGATAATGTTTATTTTAATGTTATGAACATTGTATAATGAACATATGTATAATTTTTAAAATAATAAATGTTTTAGAATAATGAAATAATGAATAATAATTATTTAGAATAATAATATTTCAAAAGCAAAAAGGCAATCTTGCCATGGTTGATTAGTATTACAAAAATTACATATTTTAAGGGCACCTGGGTGGTTCAGTGGTTGAATGTCTGCCTAGCTCAGGTTGTGGTCTCAGGGTCCTGGGATCGAGTCCCACATCAAGCTCCCTGAGGGGAGCCTACTTCTCCCTCTGTGTCTCTGCCTCTCTCTGTGTCTCTCATTAACAAATAAATTTTTTTTAAAAAATTGCATATTTTATAGAATGCAAACACTCCTTTATACGTACAAAATGGCTGATAGTTTCATTTGCCTAGAGAAAGAAAAATATCTGATCCTTTTATCTGAGAAAGTAAACTGATTAAAAAATTAGTTATTAGTACAAAGTACCTAAAAGACAGCAATAGAAAGTGTTGGCTTTTATCCCAAGTCATTGCTCAAAATGAACCATAAACCCATCTTTATCAGAATTTTCAGTCTAGTTTAGGGTCTTTTTAGGAGCTATAATTATTTCCTCAAAACAAAAACCTTAGATTGTGTCATGCATTTTTACATGCAGGCCAATAACTTCTACCCAGAATAACTCCTCTTCCCCACTTAGGTTTTAGAAAACGTTCTTAAGTACATACCTATGTGTCAAGATCATGAGGCCATACTGAAACCTTTGAAAGTGGAAAGGATTCGGGAAAATGTCTAAATATTCATACCAAATATTTTTTTCATAAAAGATGAAGTTTGGAAAGGGTTACCATGGGAGATTATATGTCATAGAGTAGTGGCCTCAAGATCCACTTGAAGAAATATCCCTCCTGATATCCTACAAAGCGTTCCTTTAATGTTCCTATTTATCAGCAAGACAACTTGGGATGACTAAGGATCTTCTGTACCTTTAGGTACACAATAGAGAGAGGGGAAACATTTGAAACAACCACAACAAAAACACACGCAGTGCCCCATAGGGACTCATTCTTACCGACATTCATGCGATAAATGGTATGGGAGGTCAAGTTAAAGCAACCTTAAAACTTTACAAATGTCTGATCTTTGATATATTTTTTAGTCTTATTGAATGAATGAAAATGTGAAATAGAAACAATAAAAATATCCCCTCATGGGAGAAATTAAAAAATATATATATTTAGTCTGTGTGGCAGCATAATGGCTAACATACAAAAGACATTTATTTAAAATGAGTCTGGCCACCACAGGAATTCAACAAGCCTGGGAGATGTCTGCTCATTGTGATACTAGTATCTCCCTACATATAACAGTTAAGTATAAATTAAGTCTCTCAAAATCTCATTTGGCAACTCTAACGATATGCTAGAAATTCCTTTAACAAGATATTCCACTCAGAGTTGTTTTTATGCCCGTTGAAGAAATGTGTTGTCTGTAAGGTAATTATCAGATGGAAATATGCAAAGGAACACCTTGCTTCATGGCTTCAATAAAAATCAAATCAATTTGTCATTATTGATATTAAATTTAATTATTTTTAAAAATTGGTTATTTAAAAAAGGACAAAGTATTCTTTCCATTTAATTCAATAGGTGATCAAAATTAATTCAATTTCTTTTTAAGCCTACTCCTCCTTAATTTTATCATCTTATGTCAAAAATATCAAACTTTTTCTTTATTTATACTCAAATAAATTTCAGCCTAAATCTGAAAGGATCTGGTCATTTCTGAATTAGATTTGCCCTCATTTAAAAATGAACCAGATATAATACTATCTGCTTCAATTTCAGAAAAACACAGAAAGAATACTGCTCATAGGAAATGTTTGTTTGAGAAGCTTGTTTGAGAATCTGCGTGGGGATAGCCATAGAACCAACAATTTTACCAAACCAAGTGTTATTAATCAGTTTTTAGCTAATTTTCTCAGAGGCCCATGTTTCAACAAGATCCCTGACAACAAAGACTCATTACTCTATTTTGATATATGTATTGAGAACCGCATTCTATCCTCCGGTTAAATTCTCTGAATATTTGCCTCCACAATTTATAAGAAATCTAGGATGTTAAAAATTTCTTTTTGACCACTCACCATTTGAGCTCTACTTTTCCTTTCAGAAACTAACTACACATGAAAAAGAATGATTATGCATCAAGTGTCAATTATATGCTAGGCACTGTCCTAGATAATTATCACTTCGATCCTGAGAATGAAGCTTTATTAACCACCTACACACTGTTAATTAACAAGTGCATCATTGATCAAATGATTTTACAGTTCAACACTCATATCTTCTCCCATAAAATAAAAAGAAATAACCTTAAATGAATTTTCTGAGATTCCCAAGTAGTAAATACTAATCAGGTTTTATTTATCTTTGTTAATTGTCACGCTTTTACCAACTAGGATTCATGGATTGTTTCCAATATTGAATGATCTATAAAAGTCCAATATCATCTTGTCCATCATTATACACAAAAAGCCAATGAAGAGCAGAGATCATATATGTTGAGTATATGCTTAAACAGAAGACTAAAAAGCTACTCAAGTTACAATAATAGTGATGAAGGTGAAACGGAATCTCCGCTCAGTAAAAGGTTTACATTAACATATGATGTCCCATTACTCAAATGTTCGTAGAATTGTGTGTGCTGTTGAGTTTCTTTCTGATTTGTTTTCTTTAAACAATAACATGTTCAAACTATGTTTAAACATCCACAGACTAAACACGGTCATTGATACTTAGAGCATATTGTGAGCACATTGTTTTAATGACTTTTCCTAATTATGCCTCATATTGTTTGGATTGTACTGCCAGGTTTTGAAGATTTCTCTCTTCTCCTCCTACAGGGTAAAATATTGAAGTTCTTTTCTTAGATTTACTCAATAAAATGTGCACTGAAAGGAAAAAGAATACAGCTCATTATTATGAAATAAGGTAGTTGCTGGTATCGCACGTTATTCTTATTTTTTTTTAATTTATTTTTTATTGGTGTTCAATTTACTAACATACAGAATAACCCCCAGTGCCCGTCAACCATTCACTCCCACCCCCCGCCCTTCTCCCCTTCCACCACCCCTAGTTCGTTTCCCAGAGTTAGCAGTCTTTACGTTCTGTCTCCCTTTTTGATATTTCCCACACATTTCTTCTCCCTTCCCTTATATTCCCTTTCACTATTATTTATATTCCCCAAATGAATGAGAACATATAATGTTTGTCCTTCACCGACTGACTTACTTCACTCAGCATAATACCCTCCAGTTCCATCCACGTTGAAGCAAATGGTGGGTATTTGTCATTTCTAATAGCTGAGTAATATTCCATTGTATACATAAACCACATCTTTTTTATCCATTCATCTTTCGTTGGACACTGAGGCTCCTTCCACAGTTTGGCTACCGTGGCCATTGCTGCTAGAAACATCGGGGTGCAGGTGTCCCGGCGTTTCATTGCATCTGTATCTTTGGGGTAAATCCCCAGCAGTGCAATTGCTGGGTCGTAGGGAAGGTCTATTTTTAACTCTTTGAGGAACCTCCACACAGTTTTCCAGAGTGGCTGCACCAGTTCACATTCCCACCAACAGTGTAAGAGGGTTCCCTTTTCTCCGCATCCTCTCCAACATTTGTTGTTTCCTGCCTTGTTAATTTTCCCCATTCTCACTGGTGTGAGGTGGTATCTCATTGTGGTTTTGATTTGTATTTCCCTGATGGCAAGTGATGCAGAGCAGTTTCTCATATGCATGTTGGCCATGTCTAGGTCTTCCTCTGTGAGATTTCTGTTCATGTCTTTTGCCCATTTCATGATTGGATTGTTTGTTTCTTTGGTGTTGAGTTTAATAAGTTCTTTACAGATCTGGGAAACTAGCCCTTTATCTGATAGGTCATTTGCAAATATCTTCTCCCATTCTGTAGGTTGTCTTTGAGTTTTGTTGACTGTATCCTTTGCTGTGCAAAAGCTTCTTATCTTGATGAAGTCCCAATAGTTCATTTTTGCTTTTGTTTCTTTTGCCTTCGTGGATGTATCTTGCAAGAAGTTACTATGGCCAAGTCAAAAAGGGTGTTGCCTGTGTTCTCCTCTAGGATTTTGATGGAATCTTGTCTCACATTTAGATCTTTCATCCATTTTGAGTTTATCTTTGTGTATGGTGAAAGAGAGTGGTCTGGTTTCATTCTTCTGCATGTGGATGTCCAATTTTCCCAGCACCGTTTATTGAAGAGACTGTCTTTCTTCCAGTGGATAGTCTTTCCTCCTTTATCGAATATTAGTTGACCATAAAGTTTAGGGTCCACTTCTGGGTTCTCTATTCTGTTCCATTGATCTATGTGTCTGTTTTTGTGCCAGTATCACACTGTCTTGATGACCACAGCTTTGTAGTACAACCTGAAATCTGGCATTGTGATGCCCCCAGATATGGTTTTCTTTTTTAAAATTCCCCTGGCTATTCGGGGTCTTTTCTGATTCCACACAAATCTTAAAATAACTTGTTCTAACTATCTGAAGAAAGTCCATGGTATTTTGATAGGGATTGCATTAAACGTGTATATTGCCCTGGGTAACATTGACATTTTCACAATATTAATTCTGCCAATCCATGAGCATGGAATATTTTTCCATCTCTTTGTGTCTTCCTCAATTTCTTTTAGAAGTGTTCTATAGTTTTGAGGGTATAGATCCTTTACCTCTTTGGTTAGGTTTATTCCTAGGTATCTCATGCTTTTGGGTGCAATTGTAAATGGGATTGACTCCTTATATCGCACGTTATTCTTATAGTCAACTATGAGTATCACAGGAATATAGTAAACATGAGTGAACCCACAAACTTCGAGTCAAGTCATGAGTGTAAAAACTTTGTTTTTGCTTTTTGTTTGTTCAGTGTAAATCTCTAGAAGAATCCTAAAGGAAAGCAATATTTAGAATAATTGAGTTTCTCTTACATACCAATTAGATAAACTCTTTCATTGTCAGATTTTTATGTATTCATGTCCCTGCTTTATAAACACATCAGAAAAAAAACAGTTTAATTTTATTTTAAATTAATTTGGGTAGCCTCTGTGAATGTTTAGCTATTGTGATATGATAGAGTTAGCTCTAACTGCAGGCACAGATGGTATAAAGAGCATCATCAGAACTTTTTCCCTTGAAAGGATCATAGAAAATGGGTTGTTTTGCTTACTTAGTTAATTTGGGAGATGTTTAATTGCATAACCTCCAGGGAATTCTGAAATTCAGTAAATAAAAGAACATACACATATTTTTCTTGGTGGATTATTCTCTCTTTGAATCCTATGATTGAAAGATTTTATAAGAGATAAATCTTTCTCAATGTTTTGAGAAAATGTCTTAGACCAATATATGAGAGATGAACAACTAAGCCTTGTTTTGATATTCAATATTCATGCATTGTTCCATTTATCCGTCATGTACTTATTCATTGGTCTGATATATATATATATATATATATATATATATATATATATCAGACAGTGGGCTTTAACTTTCCCTAAAACCCTTCTTAATATTTGACTTTGAACCAACTGTCAGCTGTGATAGATATTAAAAATGATAATAAATATCAGAATTTTTTACTTATAATTGAAAATTATGTTTATTATATATACTTTACAAAAGATAGGATATATATTTAAATAATATCTTTTTTATTCTAGGTTCATATATACAAAAAATTTTATTTTCATAACATTGAAACCGTAACTATTGTTATTTAAAATAATGCTGAATATTTGCCATATTTTTAAGTGTTTTGAATGAATATGATTTGTGAAGGTAAATTTTCACTGTGAATGCAGCAAAATACATTGTCAGAAATGTAACTTTCAAATATGTCTATTATATTTAAATATCCCTATCTTTCTTTTTTTTAAAGATTTTATTTATTTATTTGACAGAGAGAGAGCACAAGCAGGGGGAGTGGCAGGCAGACAGCAGACAGAGAGGGAGAAGTAGGCTCCCCATGGAGCAGAGAATCTGACATGGGGCTGGGTCCCAGAACCCTGGGATCATGACTAGAGCTAAAGGCATACACTCAACTGATTGAGCCACCCAGGCACCCTCTGCCCATCTATCTTAAGAGCAATTCCAAAAGCACTATGTGATCAGAGGGTGTGGGAATTTAAAATCTCATGCATTTTGACAAATTGCTCAATAAAGTAATGATAACATCAGATGTTAGCAACATAACATACTGATCATTTGCTAAACAAATTTATCTTGCAGCCTTTTTTATTTAACAATATTTTAAAATATAATAAAAATAAAAATAAATAAAAAATAAAATATAATAAAAATATAATAGTATTGGAAAATAAGAAAGACCCACAATATTGAAAAAAAAGTCAGAGGAATCGGATCCACAGTAAAAAAAAAAACATAATAATAATAATAATAATAATAATAATAATAATAATAAAAAGAATCAACATAGCCTAAATTATTGCAGTAGAGGATGTTAGAAAAAAGATAGTGGCAAAACTCTCAATTTTAGAGTTAATTAATAAGGGTATAATGAGTTACAGAAGTCCCTAGAGTTAATGTCAAGATGATTACTTTGGAAATTGCACTGGAAATAAATGAAACTGTATTCTCCATGACTTCAGTAGCAGATAAAAGAGACCTTTCTCTTTTGTAATAGAGTCAGAGGGAGGGCAGTGGCCCTAGCAAAAACCCGCGGTGTGGCTTCAAACCCCTAAGACAAGTGGTGAGCACAGCCCACCTGCTTTGATCCTCCTTCTGTATCAAAAAGCCGAGTTCTAGTACACAATACCTAGGACACAAGACAGGGAAACATGGATATTCAATTTCAGTGATTAGCAGAAAACCAAGAATCACCACATTTTGATGGAATTCTAACAAATTTAAAGAAAGGAATCAATTTGACAAATGAAATAATACATGAAGAGGCGATTTGAATGGGGAAAAAATTGTGCTTAAAACTGAATTAATGATTCAAAAGTTCAAGACCAGGGTTATACTAGAATGCCAAATACAATTTACAATGGAATGTATCCTCCTCCCTAGAATAGAAGTTCCATGAGAACAATTACTTGTCCTGTTTTGTTCACTGCTATATTCCCAGCTGACACTTCATAAGTTCTCAGTAAATATTTATTGAATGAACAAAAGTAGTGCAAAAGATGGAACGTTGAAAGTAGTTTTAAAAAGGCAAAAACTGGGCAGCCTGGTGGCTCAGGGATTAAGCGCCACCTTCAGCCCAGGGCCTGATCCTGGAGACCTGAGATCGAGTCCCATGTCGGGCTTCCTGTGTGGGGCCTGCTTCTCCCTCTGCCTGTGTCTCTGTCTCTGTCTCTCTCTCTCTGTTTCTCATAAATAAATAAATAAATAAATAAATAAATAAATAAATAAATGGCAAAAACTACTAACATCCTTTTCCAAATACTATAAGAAGGAAAAATATCCTCAATAGCCACAGAAAACGACGTCTCAAAGAGAAGACATAAAATCTTCTGAGGAATATTAACAAATATAATGAGTACAAGATTTTTGAATATGCTAAATAACAATGATTAATAGATATTAAATTTCTATCAAAAAATAGAGAATGCATGTTTTCAACTACTCATGTATTATTCTCCAAATCCCACTCTTTCATTATTTATCAGAACCAGAAAAAACAACAGCATGAGTCACACATTCCATATCATCCGACTAAAAGCAATTGATTTAGAAATTAACAATAGAGAACTCAAAAAAATCTATCCACTTAGAAATTTTAATGTATCCACATATATTACCATTTTTAGTAAAGAGGAAAGTAAAAAAAAAAAAAAAAAAGTAACTGGAAACTACTTTAAAATAAGTTCAAGTGAGGACTTCACATCAACACCTGTGTAATATGCCCAAAAAAGAACACCTAGAAAAATTACACGCCTTCCCTGTATATTGTAGAATGTAAAAAGGTTTAAAATAAATTATGTAAATAATCTAGATCTAGAATAAGAGCTAGAAGACAGAGAGGGGCTACATTAATTGGGATATTTATTAATTTGTTCAATCAGTGAATATGTATTATATGTCAGTCACTAAATATATTGGCTAAAAAAATGCAATGTCTACCAAAATAGACATGATTTCTGACCGTAGTGAACTTAGAGTCTATCATGGAAGAGAGATACTAAAGAAGGTAAAAATGCTATAAACAAAAACATAGGTATCGGAAGAAAAACATGATGGGGAGTTTGACTTAGTGGAGGAATGTAGAAACAATTTGTCTTAGGAAGTCATCATGAGCAGTCTGAGATCTGAAGGGTGAGCAGATGGTAAGTAGGTGAAGTTGATGGGGCAGGCATGCTGAAAGGCTGGAGGAAGTCCAAAGGCACTGTGGCACACGAGGACATGGCACACTGCGGGAACTACAGGAAGATCTGAGTGGCTTGAAGACATGGCCTGAGGAGAAGCTTAGGAGAAAGTTGGGACAAGTTCACGCAGGGTCTCTGCCTATGTTCACGACAGTGGTCTTGATCTTCAAAGCCATGGGAAGCCATAGAAATGGTTTTAAGCTGTGGTCAGATATGCATCTTGGAAGTTTCTTCTGGCTACATGTTGCAAACTGACGGAAGGGTGGTGTTGATCACCGAACACAGGGATAACAGTTAGGGAGCTGCAGTGATCCACGTGAGAAAATGTAAGTACTTTTCTAGAGTGACTTTGGGAGAGGTAAAGTGATGCAGCCAAAATTGAGGATATTTTTTTTTTATTTATTTATTTATTTATTTATTTATTTATTTATTTATTTATTTTTATTGAGGGGTATTTTAGTGTTAAGATCAATAAGAGCATAAAGTAGTAAAACAAAAATCAATGCAACCAAGAGATTTGATCAGTCAAAATAGATATCAGAGATACGTACACTAAAACAATGAAAAACCATTTTTCACATATAAAATTGTCAAAAATCATATATTTTTTTTAATTTTTATTTATTTATGATAGTCACAGAGAGAGAGAGAGAGAGAGAGGGGCAGAGACACAGGCAGAGGGAGAAGCAGGCTCCATGCACCAGGAGCCCGACGTGGGATTTGATCCCGGGTCTCCAGGATCGGGCCCTGGGCCAAAGGCAGGCGCTAAACCGCTGCGCCACCCAGGGATCCCCAAAAATCATATGTTTAAACATATCCTGTGTTGGTAAGTGGGAGACACTCTGAGAGTATTTATTGGCACAGCTACTCTGCAAGGTCGATTGGATGGCATCAGTTAAAATTTAAAATCTGCAAATTCTTATCCTCAGCAATTCCACATCATATTCTCCCCAAGGGATGTGTTTGTGCCTATGGCAGAGTCATGTAAAGGATGGATACTGACATATTATTTGATAATAGCAAAAAAAAAAAAAAAAAGGTCCATTAGAATAAGATTGGCTGAAAAAAGAGATGATAGGTACACACCAGTAAGACTGGGATTGGGAAATATTTTTACCAGATAAAGACAAGGTTGGAAACTCTAAAAATGATTCACAAGACACAGTGGGTGTTGTACGATAAACACGAAGCCGAGCTTAATCATTGCTGAGTTCAAATCTATTCTCTTTCTCTCCTGTTGCCATGATATTCTTGACTTCTCCTTTGTTGTGATCACCAATTCCTAAATAATTTTCAATATTTTTCTGATTAGACTATAGCCCCCCAAGTGCCATCTATCCTGTGTCTTTTTCCAAGGTGCTCTCCAACACCCACATGTCCCTGTACTAGCCACATTATATGCAGTCAATACACTTCTTGTTCAAGATATATGAATGCTCACATAAATGAACAAATTTATGAATGAATGACCTCACTTTGGCCACTAACTAAATAATAATAATTCAGGTATGCAAATTACCTCCTTCCTCTTAAGATCCTATCCACAAAATTAAATACATTAGATTCCTTAGTGCTTTTTCTACTTTAAATTTTTATGATGATAAGGTATTGCTTGAGCTGTCTTGAACACGTTCATCAGTTTCGATCATAGTAAGGTTTTAACTTTTTTCTACATTTCTACAGACAGCATATAACCTACAGAGAGTTCATCGGGTTTAAAGTCATGACAGTTAATCTCATAGATGTTTAAAACAATCAAAACTCAACTGTTGCTATATCACCTGCTTTGGATACTATTTTAAATTGTCCAACAAATCCTCGGGGAAACAAAATCGAATATAAATGGATGTGCAGCACTGCACAATCACACACTGCACAATCGAATATAAAAACATATATAAATATAAAAAATAAAAATAAAAGAAAAGAAAATAAATAAAAAATAAATATAAATATAAAAAAACACACTGCACAATCAAATATAAATGATGTGCAGCACTGCACCTCAGAGAGATGAGCGATGATCTGGGACAGGCTACCTTATAAAATTGACAACTGCTGTGACTGTGAACCGAGTAGACATTTGGGCTACTGGTTTCTCTTCAGCTTTAGTTCCTACCTTGAGCTAACAATATTATAAAATAAAAATATTGGCGACCTCTCCAATTCTCCTGCAGAACTCTCACATCATAGGTAGGGAAGGGTTCATGTTTTTTTTTGCCCTAGATTGCAATCCTAGGACCTCGTGATCCTAGACCACCCCCCTCGGCCCCCAGTTCTGCGTACATGACCTGACTAACCAGGAGCACATCAAACCAATTATGTAGCGTCTTTCAGCTGAATGGCTTACTGGCTCAGGCAAACGTCTTATTTTGCACTTCATCACATAGAGGCAAACTGGAGCCTAAGGGGAACACTAATTAGTGTAAACTTGTTCTCTGAGTCACAAGACTCTCAAACTGTATTGGTTGATTCCTTTTTCTGTGTAACAGGAAATAAAGTAATCATTCTGACAGTACAGTTTCATATCCCACCACACCACAGTGACATCTCAAGACACGCTAACTTTTTTCCTGAAATGTTTAAATTTATTTCCTTCCTGATGCACTGTCTCACCACACAGGCATATACATGCAAACAATTACACGCAGCACACAATAAAAACGCACAGTCTCTGGAAATGGAAATCAAGTAAGTGAAAATGTTTCACTTCTGATAAAGGTTTGAGGTCAATTATATGATTTAAAATATATGCACTTTAGGGGTGCCTGGGTGGCTCAGTCGATGAAGCATCTGCCTTTGGCTCAGGTCATGATCCCAGGGTCCAGGGATCCCTGCTCAGGGGGGAGCCTGCTTCTCCCTCTCTCCCTGCCCCTCCTCCCACACATGCCCTCTCTCTCTTCCTCTCAAATAAATTTAAAAAAATGTTTTTAAAAATGCATGTATTTTATATCTCTTCATGGTGTCTCCCTACCTCTCTCGTCTCTACTCCCATGTACTTCCAGGTTGGTTGACTTGCTTTGTCCAATGGAATATGAGTGGATGTGATTATGTGCCATTTTCAAGTAGAATCCTAAATAGCTCCCCGAAGATCTGCCACTTTTCCCTTTCCTTTTCCCTCAGCTGTTACACTTATTTACTCAAATCTAAAGAGAAAAAGGAAAGCAGAGCCTGCAATAAAAATATATGGTGAAAAAAAAAAAGTCGTGTTTATAAGCCACTGAGATTTTGGTGTTGTGTGTGATGCAGCTTTGTATAGCTCACAGAGCTAACTGGTACAGTGCTTAAACATGATATGTTAGAATTCTCATCAGGAAATTAGTAACTGTTTTTATGGAAAATAAAACTTATAATTAAAGTTTAAAGGCTTTAAAGTGCATACATTAATTAGTTTCTGATACAACTAGGAAAAGAACCCTTTAATATTGACTCAATTTTTTCTGTAATGTTGAAGGTTAGTGTTAGGTCTTTAATCATAATCTGTTTGTTAAAAAATTACCGATTATTTTTCTAGCGTCCCCCCCCCAAATGATTTGCTCTCGGGGAAAAAAAGTTTTCTATAGGTAGGTTACCAAGATTTTCTTTTTTTTTTTGCCTAGTTTTTCTGGAACTGAGCACTTCCACCTCTAAAAGGGATTGACCAGTTTTCTGAGCTCCTAAAAACATATTTAGTTTAAGTTTTACATAAATGAAAAATATGAAATTTGATTTTTGAACTGCAGTATTAGAAATTTAATTTACAAGTTAGAAACCTGGGATATTTTTAAAACATCCATAAATGTTAAAATAAGAGTAATGGTATATATCATGATATATACCATGTGTGTATATAGAAATGTGTCCCAACATATAAAATACTCTTTTCCATATTTTATCAATTGGACATTATTTTTTGCCAGTCTTTTGAGAATCTTATCAATTCTATGAATTATTTAAGAATAAGATCAGAAATGGTATAAACTTCAAATTAATTGCTTTGTCTTTGTACATAATCTATACATATATAAATAAATATCTCCTAAACTACAGTCCCTATCAGTAATTCCAGGAAATAAAAACTTCTGGTATGTTAGCTGAGAATGAGTCTTTAAAAACAGTAGGTTCTACATGCACCCTTTTTTCTCCATGTAAACTAATTTTAGGAAAATTATTAAAAATCTATCCTTATTGATAAATTAGCTCTGAATAGAAACAGAATAAACCTGTTGCCATTCAAAGTTTCTGCTATGAATGAGTAATCAATCCTATGTGATACTCATTGAATGTCCGCTATGTGTAAAGCATTCTGCTGCAGATTCTATTTGTCTTTTTTAGTTTTTAATTCACAAATTTCCAACACAGAAGAAATTAGTAACCCTTTGTTGTAGATAAAAAGCACGTATTATAAATGGTATGGCATTTCCAAGATTTCATACCTGGTACAGAACAAGAGCAACACTTGAAATTAGGTTAATGTGATTCCAAATCTTTTCTTTCCTTCTTTCTTTTTTTTAGTTTTTTCTGTCTTTCCTTCCTTCCTCTCTTCCTACCTCCCTCTCTTCCTTTCTTCCTTTATTGTGGGAGTTGTAAATTGTATTATATTATTTGTAAATAACTATTTGTTCCCTCATGTTGCCATCTTCCCTTCCCCCATTAATTTTTAATTTGGCCATGTGATAGATTTTTCCCTATAGAATCTGTCATATATAAGCAAAAATATAAACATTATTGATGATTTGTCTGGAAACTTCTTTTCCCAGACTTTTCCTATGAGAAGAGTAGCCTGTAACAGAGACTATCCCATTAACCTATGTTTTGGAATGAAAACACACACTGTTTGTCCTTCTCCGATTGACTTACTTCACTCAGCATAATACCATCCAGTTCCATCCACGTTGAAGCAAATGGTGGGTATTTGTCATTTCTAATGGCTCAGGAATATTCCATTGTATACATAGACCACATCTTCTTTATCCATTCATCTTTCGATGGACACCGAGGTCCTTCCACAGTTTGGCTATTGTGGACATTGCTGCTAGAAACATCGGGGTGCAGGTGCCCCGGCGTTTCCCTGCATCTGTATCTTTGGGGTAAATCCCCAGCAGTGCAATTGCTGGGTCGTAGGGCAGTCTATTTTTAACTCTTTGAGGAACCTCCACACAGTTTTCCAGAGTGGCTGCACCAGTTCACATTCCCACCAACAGTGTAAGAGGGTTCCCTTTTCTCCGCATCCTCTCCAACATTTGTTGTTTCCTGCCTTGTTAATTTTCCCCATTCTCACTGGTGTGAGGTGGTATCTCATTGTGGTTTTGGTTTGTATTTCCCTGATGGCAAGTGATGCAGAGCAGTTTCTCATGTGCGTGTTGGCCATGTCTATGTCTTCCTCTGTGAGATTTCTGTTCATGTCTTTTGCCCATTTCATGATTGGATTGTTTGTTTCTTTGGTGTTGAGTTTAATAAGTTCTTTACAGATCTGGGAAACTAGCCCTTTATCTGATAGGTCATTTGCAAATATCTTCTCCCATTCTGTAGGTTGTCTTTGAGTTTTGTTGACTGTATCCTTTGCTGTGCAGAAGCTTTTTATCCTGATGAAGTCCCAATAGTTCATTTTTGCTTTTGTTTCTTTTGCCTTTGTGGATGTATCTTGCAAGAAGTTACTGTGGCTGAGTTCAAAAAGGGTGTTGCCTGTGTTCTCCTCTAGGATTTTGATGGAATCTTGTCTCACATTTAGATCTTTCATCCATTTTGAGTTTATCTTTGTGTATGGTGAAAGAGAGTGGTCTGGTTTCATTCTTCTGCATGTGGATGTCCAATTTTCCCAGCACCGTTTATTGAAGAGACTGTCTTTCTTCCAGTGGATAGTCTTTCCTCCTTTATCGAATATTAGTTGACCATAAAGTTTAGGGTCCACTTCTGGGTTCTCTATTCTGTTCCACTGATCTATGTGTCTGTTTTTGTGCCAGTATCACACTGTCTTGATGACCACAGCTTTGTAGTACAACCTGAAATCTGGCATTGTGATGCCCCCAGATATGGTTTTCTTTTTTAAAATTCCCCTGGCTATTCGGGGTCTTTTCTGATTCCACACAAATCTTAAAATAATTTGTTCTAACTCTCTGAAGAAAGTCCATGGTATTTTGATAGGGATTGCATTAAACATGTAAATTGGTCTGGGTAACATTGACATTTTCACAATATTAATTCTGCCAATCCATGAGCATGGAATATTTTTCCATCTCTTTGTGTCTTCCTCAATTTCTTTTAGAAGTGTTCTATAGTTTTGAGGGTATAGATCCTTTACCTCTTTGGTTAGGTTTATTCCTAGTTATCTTATTCATTTGGGAAATATAAATAATAGTGAAAGGGAATATAAGGGAAGGGAGAAGAAATGTGTGGGAAATATCAGAAAGGGAGACAGAACATAAAGACTCCTAACTCTTGGAAATGAACTAGGGGTGATGGAAAGGGAGGAGGGCAGGGGGTGGGGGTGACTGGGTTACGGGCACTGAGGGGGGCACTTGACGAGATGAGCACTGGGTTATTCTGTATGTTGGCAAATTGAACACCAATAAAAATAAATTTATTATAAAAAAAAAAGAGAAGACACGTGTTAATAAGAGCTCAATGAGCCCTGCACACACCAGCTGAGCCATAGAACCACAGCAAGAGAAGCATAGCTGATCCACAGCTCTCATGTAACATGAATGAGAAATGAATATGTTGAACCCAACTTCAGTTTTGAGGTAGGTTATTTTACCACATAACCTAGCAAAAGTTAACTAACACATAAACTGAAATCTAAAAGTAGGGGCTGTCAATAGCATAAAATAAAAAATATATGGCCATGGATTTATGGCTGGTGGCAAGTGACAAGTAAACTGTTATAGGAGGATGAAAAATGCTACACAAAATTTACAAGGCTGAGATATTTTATACAACTGTCATTACTGATAAACTGGAAGGGGAAAAATGTACCTAATGAACCTGGATTTAGGTGTTTAATTGTAGGTTTTTGGGCCACATGATTATAGAAAATAAGTTTAGAAAATAATTGGCCTCTTCATAATCACTGATGAAGGGGTAAATAAAAAAAATTAATGGGTTTCAATGTTGAAAGAGGCAAATTTTCTCAACCTCATTTTGGAAAAGAGTCTCAAATTAAGACCCAGACTCTGGACGAAGACCAAATTAAGGTCTAGGTTGTATTACGTTGGCCCCTAGTAAATCCATTCTATTAGACAAATTAATTGGGGGAAAAAATCAATCACATGGTTGTATGGAAGTCTGATAGGTTCAAAGTACCCTTTATCAAGTCTAAGGAGAGAAATACAGCAAACAAAACAAAACATTGGTGTTGCTAATCGATAGAGAAGCAATTCAATTCAAGTACTTCAATTATTTTTTAAGAAAGCTCAAAATATTTTGGGGGAGAAAAGTTCCCTATTACAGGAATAAAGAGACATTACAACACTTGCCTGGATGATTTCGGAAACGATTAGGACCTGTGACTACTCTTCTTCCCTCCCTGCCTCCCCCTTCTTTTCTGGATGGAACTGTTCACAGGGAGTGTGGCTCCCATTCCACCATCATATTTCTGTATATTGGATATTTTTAGCTTATATGTTTCTTGGTAGCTTGCAAATTGAAAATATATTTTCAATTTGCAAGCTTAAACAAAAGATGAACAAAAGATGGAATTAACGCCAACTTCAGATAGATCATGACATCCTGTATTTGGAGTCAGATGTGTGATTAAACTTTCTCGATGTCCTTAGAGATGAGTATATTTTGCTCACAGGGAGCAAAGCAAATATTTGTAATATAAAAGAAGCCACTGAGGGATGCCTGGGTGGCTCAGTAGTTGAGCATCTGCCTTTAGCTCGATCAGTACTGGGATCGAGTCCTGCATTGGGTTCCCTGCAGGGAGCTTGCTTCTCCCTCTGCCTGTGTCTCTGCTTCTCTCTCTCTGTGTCTCTCATGAATAAATAAATAAATATTTAAAAAAGAAGAAGAAGCAGCTGCTGAATGATTGCATCACTTGTCCACAAGTATCCATTGGCCCCTCACCCCTACCATCATGTCCTGTAAGCGGGGTGCGTTTTCCCACCATGAGAAGAACCAGAGTGGCTGTGTTCCAAAGTGGGAATCCATGTGGAGCCAAGCCACTCCCTGGAAGACAGCATGATGGCTGTGTAGAACCCAGCAGAGTTATAGCCAGCATGCAACATGAGTGTTACACAACAGGAATGAGTGTTCTTGTAAGAGATTGAAATTTGGAGGTTAAAGGCCACAGGGGTCTCAGCTATGACTTCTCAGTCACCTGTTACGTGCCATCTTTGTGCTTTATTTTCTTTCTTAAAAGTAAACACATTTTATATCTGTGTATTTTTGTTATAGGCTTGTTTGGAAACTATTCATCTTTCCAACTAGGCTGAAAGCTCCATGAGGGGAGGAACCAGGTCAATGTCTTTCTCGACTCTATACCAAACATCTGAAATAGTCGTTGGCACCTAAAATGAATTCAATGAATAGTTGTCCTAAAAAAATACACTTGAAGTAGTTATTTTAATGAATCCAAGCCACAAGTTCTATAAGACTACCTATGTCTAGATATTTTTCTTGAGGATTTTACCAATTTATGTCCATTTAATGTATAGCTTGCAATTAGAAAAGGGGTTTGTTGATAATTCCCTTCAAATACTTCTCCCTTTCGATGTCGTTACGTCTGTTTGCTACCAAACATTATTTTGTCTCTCCATACACAATCTCCCATTTCCTGATGCTTTAATTACTCTGAATAAAGCCTTCAGAGAACTAGAATGAGCAGCGAGACATGATGCAGATGAATCTTCTTGTGGAATTCTCTTCTATAGGAAATAATATTAGGATGTCTGCAAGATAATATTTAAATTAAATTTTACTCTCAAATGATTATTTCCTTTTTAAAAACAGCCTTTTCTATTAAACGCACACTCAAAATATTCTAATTAAATCCTTTTGTGGTAAAGTAAATGGCTCAGGGCAGCTTCTAAATAGAAGATAAGGAGGCAATAGTCATTTTACTCTAGAGAGTCATAAAATGTTTTCCCCTCCTCTTTTACTGTGACACATCACAACTAAATTGTTTATCTATTATAACCTGCAATTTTCTCTTTGGAAAAATGGGTGTGAAGAGGCTTAAACCTATGGTGTTATCAGAGAGCCACAAGTTTCTTTACTGGTCTCACACAGGTCATCTTTCTCTAGTTTTTTAAAGAAAATATAAACTATTCCATGCGTTATTTGAAATATTAAAATTATACCAATACATGGAGTATGCAATATTTGCTAATACATAATTTGCTTTCAGTTAGTAGTTTTTTTCTATTTGCTAGAATCATTATGATAACTAGGTAAGACCACTTAAACTGTGTCTATGACAGATGAGTACTCAATAGACATTTTTTCCTTCTTTTTCTGTTGATTCAGTATGGTTTTTACATAAATGAAACATACTATAAAATATTTTTATCTTTCATTTTATTTTAATAACTGTCCCATGGCTTATTTTTGAAGGTCTTAGATAATGTGGTTTGGATCCTTCTATTTGTCACACAGGTTCAGTTTAGGTATCTGATCTCTAGCTCTTCTGGAAGCACTAGGATCAATCCCATACATCAACCCTTCCCTCGTTTCCACACTGCAACATAAATCCCATGGAAGATCAAAATATCACACATTTATCATGGCAGACAATCAACTTATCAATATGCCTAGAAGCAAAAGATAAATTTCTTCTTTGTTTGATCAATAGTGTAATAACTGCAAGTACTATGAATGAAGATAAAGCTATCTCTTCTATTTTCATATCCAACCACATTATTCGACTTGATCTCATCTGTGTCAGAGAATTCTATCGCCTGGCTACACACAATGCACAGAACGCATTTCCTTTCATTGATTCTCAATTTCCCCATCATTAATTTCATTGACTGAGTAGCAGGCTTTCAAATTAGGGAAAAGTAAAGCTCAAACAATGAAGTTCCATCAGTTTAGTATTACTGATTTTCTTTATTCTTTTTGGGGAGGAGGGTGGACAGGGCTCTTACTGTTGTAGCATTTTTTTCGTGCTACCCTAGAGAGGAGAAAGCAAAAGTAAAACATGCATAATAATGAAACTTTAGTGCCTAGAATAGTGCTTGATGATATCAAGTTGAGCAATAGGTATTGATAGAATAATCAAATCAAGACTCACAAAGTAATCAATAGTCAAATATTATCCACACACTGGATAATCGATAGAGAAATATGTATTGGTGGCCTACTTATACCAAGACTGTGAAAAAAATGCTGCAAATACCTAGGTGAAAAGTCATGATTCTGCCTCCAAGGACCTTATGACTAATTGTAGGTCTCATGTTAAATGATTACAGTGCAGATGCTTTGGTGCAGTGGGAAGAAAGAAGCCAGACCTGCTATTACCACCTGGAGAAATTAGGGAGCCTCTCATTAATTCCTTCTCATATCATTCATTCTCTTTTATTCTTTTGTCATAGTCCTATTCATTTATCCTATCATACACATGGGTAATATTAAAGCTAATTATCTTATTGGAAATAGGAATTAAATAAATTTAATGACTCTCACCTTTGATACAGGTTTATAAAACTTGAACTCATTTCTTTTATCATAATCTATTCCAGCCCAGATATAATTAAATTCTACTTGATTCTACAGCTTATATATTTGAGCCTTAAGTGTCCTGCATTTTAATATTATATTCCTCATGCTTAGAATAATGTGAGGTTTAATAAAAATGTGTTAAACAAATCAAAACACCTGTTGTATGCCTTACATTCCAGTGGAAGGAGATTTAAAAAAAAAAAAAAAACTAAGTCATAAAATACAGTAATAAGTTTTGTGAAAGGTATGAAAATAAGGTGATACAATGAAAGGGACCAGGTGACTATTTTACATAGGGTGAACAAGGAAGGTCCCGAGGGAGTGACAGCTGATGTGAGACATGAAGGAGCTTGTGACAAGGTCTTGAGAAGAGCAATCCAAGTTGACTGTTTAAGGGCTCCTGTCTTGGGAGCAATCTTGAGAATCTAGAGGAATAAAAAGATGGCAGAGGTGTCTGGAGCATGAGAATAGGAGAGAGTTGATTACATAATGTGTGAGAGGCCAAATATGCACAGGGCATTTTGGGGTTTTGTAGGGCAGGATAAGGAGTGTGCAATTTATTTTGTATTCATTACAAAGTTTTCAGTGTAATGGTCCCTAACCAGGTGATAATTTGGCCACTGCGGCAAATATGGACACATTTTTGATTGTCACAAATGGGAGGGGGAGGGGCTACTAGCATGCAGTGATTTGAGTCCAGGGATACTGCTAAACATTCTACACTACACATGATGGTTCTTCACAGCAAGAATTATCCTGCCCAAAATGTCGATAGTGTTGAGATTAAGAAACCCTGTTCTAGGTGATTGTAAAGAGGTAAGCATAAAGTGGTATTGTCTAACTTACATTTTAATTCCTCCGCATGTTTGTTGGAAATTAAATTATGCAGCAGAGACCTGAATGACCATAAGAAATTTTTGTAGTGGACAAAAAAAAAAAAAAAATAAGACATAATAGTATTTACATTGATCAGATATTTTCTCTGTGTAGTTTTATTTCTGAAAATGATTTCATTTGTGCCATACATAAACTCATATAATAAGTCATACTCTTAAATAGGTTCTAATGCATTTGTATTGTTTTCACCTCTTGCCTCCAAGTATTGCAGCTTTAACAATTTCGACAATAGAGAAGACCAGGGATCAATCCATCATCAACAGAATATTTAATATTTCAGTGAAATCTCATATTGATCTTACCCCAGCCCCACAATACTATTTTTATTTATTTCACTCTCTTCAGGGTTATAACAAATAAAATATGGCGTTTTTCCCATCACGATTTATACCACCAGAAGGAAGATGTAATGTGAAAGCCGAACATTCTCCATTAACTATTATTTATATACTATTTCTGCTTGTCAAATATTATTCACAGAAGATCAAAATATGATGGTGATTTTTTTTCTCTTCAATTCTAGGCATTTTGATTAAGTTGCTACACATTCATATATCATTCAGTGAAAAACAGTATTTGAACTAAAGCAAAAAAGAGGGGAAATAATTTTGATAGTTCAGAAAACAATTCAGCCCTCCACAAACTGGGAATTTTGAAAGAATTTTCAAGTCTGCCATGTGCTTTGGATCTAAAGCTAATGTAAAGCAATAGGAAATGGTTCCATTCAAAGGCCTGTGGTCACCATTGACCACTCACATTTTAAGTACAGGCTTTGTAGAAAGCTATTCATTCAAATTTTTAAGTCTGCCATTTATATTTTTGGACAAATCACAGTCAGACCTCTCTTAGCCAAGTTTACCTCTCTATAAATTGAGGATAACATTAGATATTAATAACAATACATAAAACATACGGTACATGCTATTAATTTAAACCAATGAGTTCAAAGGAATCTCATTCAGATGTCTATCCAAATTGTGTGGTCATTGTTGGACTGTAATGTTTTAATGTGGCTGGCTCATTTTATTTTGTTAACTCTTCATTGAAATCGGGGATAAGAACTAAAATGAATGTGGCCTGTATCGTGTCACTTTAATGGTGCAAGTGAAACCTACATTTAGACATGTATCATCCAGACCTTGACCCTCAGCTGCCCTGGCTGACATTACAGAGAGCAGTCAGGTAGTAAATCCCCATCTGTTCAGTTCACAACTGTAGGAAAGAGCAAAAATCCCCTTAGTTATTTGAGCATGTCAGAGACCAACGAGAGATTGGACTTTTAGGTACCTATGTCTCCAACAAAAAAACAAAGGAAAGGTTTCTCCCCAAGAATGAGTGGGACACATATCATGGAAATAGATAAAAAGTAAGGGCTGAAAGGAAGAAATGGAAGGAAAAGGAAAGTCACAATTCCTATTACTTATTTTGTGCCCATGTGCACTGCACAGATTTCAGATATGCGAACTCATTTAATCCTCCGAATTTAAGAGTGGGGAAAGATTTCTCTTCCTATTTATAGATGAGAAAACTGAGGTTTCAGAGAGAAGTTAAATAAATTGCCTACATAGTTACAACTAGAAAATAGTAGAACTGGGATTTTCACATGAGGTTTGTCTCCCTACAAAGCCAGTGATCTCTCTACTGCAGTACATTTTCTACCCGAAACCTAGTGCTTTGTGAAACAACGTGTCAACTGAGCATTGACCTCAACAGTACAAAATATTTTTTGCATATGTTACATTCAAGGAAATACTTGAAATAATAATTGAGACAGAAAGACAAATACTGTACAAGTCCACTCATGTGAATTTAAGAAACAGAAATGAGCAAAGGGGGAAAAAAAAAAAAAAAAGAGAGGCAAACCAAGAAACAGACTCCTAAGTATAGAAAACACACTGATGGTGACTAGAGGGGAGGTGAGTGGGAGGATGGGTTAAATAGGTGAGGGGGATTAAGGAGTGTACTTGGCGGTGATGAGCACCAGGTGATGTGTGGAAGTGCTGAATCACTGTGTTGTATACTGGAAACTAATATTACATTGTGTCAACTAGCTGGAATTTAAATAAATCTTTTAAAAATTGAGACAAAGACACAGCAATGTAGTTCACACACAAAAAAAAGTATGGCCATAAAAGATATATATCAGCAGTCACAAATTATCATATAGAGAAGGTGATTCATTAGGACTTAATTCGCTCTAAGATTTTAAGAGGGAGGATAAGGTAAAGCTACCCTTAACCTACATGATACTCATTAAAAACAAAACCAAAACTACTTCTTCCACAGAATACATAGTAATGTTTTCTGACACTAGTTTGACCTTCCTTTGATTTTCTCTTTAATAGCTTCACATTTAAGTAAAACTACCAATCAGTGAGACTATTTGCCTTAGTTGAGAGGTTTAGTTTTCTCATTTAAAAGGAAGGTGCTTACCTAGAAACTGCATTCAAGTATGTTTTTTCCTGACCTTTCCTCTTCTGAAAAAATATATCTAAATCTTTATAAAAAATAAAAATGCTTGAAAAATATAACATGGCTGAAAATAATAATTCCAGGAAATACTTTGCAAAGAAGTAATTATCTATAGTTTAGTTTAGTTTGTAGTATAGTTTATCATATTCTCAACAAAGCTCTGTTACCTCTCAATACTCTTTCTCTGATCACAGCTTGAGTAAAATATTCCTATATATTCTGAATACAGACTTTCAGTTTTCTCTTTTTTGAAACTGGTATGTCACTTTGTGGATTTGATTAATGTCAAGTAATTTCTGGTTGTTGGTCATCAACCTTTAGGATATTAGGCTAACAATTAATGAATACAGAGATACATAAACACATATATTCATATGTGAAAAGAGCAACTTCTTTTTTACAACTACATGTACAATTAGCCTAGATGTGTCAGTGGAATGAACTCTAAATTAGGAGTCATGAGTCCCTGGGGAATTTGGAAGTGATTCAAAATTTCTAAGTTTCCTTTGCTTCATCTGTTCATTGTTTGGGATGTGATAGGATGATCCCTTCTGGCTTCTAACTGTCCGACCTTTAGTCTAGCTTCTTCTGAATTAATTTACTTTGTTGCAACCATCTTAGAACTTCTCTATTTTTTACTGGCTCTGGGAAAAATAAAGAGGTAAAAGATGTTGTTTGGTTGAATAATGATTTGAAGTATTTACCCTGTAAAGACTAAATAATAGCCAATGACTATTCTTCAATAAACAAATGCCAATCAAACTATTCTCTCTCTGATTCCCATGGAGAATTTCACTAGGAATATTTGATGATAAAGACTCTTAAGCCAAGCTGCAACTTTTAAAACTTGCTTCAGGAAAAGAATACTTTTAAACTATTTTATGAATATATTTCTTAGTCAAAAACATTTTTGGAACAAATATTTTAACGTACTTCACATGGAAAATGCAAAACATTTCTAAATTTATGAAGAAGATTAGAAATGAAGAAAGGTAAAATACTTAAGAAGATTTTCAAACTATATTAAAATTATAATATGTATCAAGGAAAAGTTATCAGATTCAGAGCTCTCAACTCACGCTTTTGGGATATAACTTTATAAGATTCAATCTTCTTAAGTCTCAATTTTCTATTGTGAAATAGGCTAACCAAACATGGACTGATATAAACTGTAATCTCAATATCAATATTCATTATGAAACTATTGCATATATGTAGATCGTTGCATTGCTTTGAGGCAAATTTTTTATTGATTTCTGAAAATTCCTTATCTTGCAGTTTTATGACATTTCTAACTGGTTTCTCTCGAGTAAAAACAGGTTTAGTCTATTATCATTTCCTTTCCCTAAATTCCCCTTTTTATGTTTTGGTGAAGGCTTCCGATTTCCGAAACAGAAGGAAAAAAAAAAAAAGAAAGAAAGAAGGAAACTCAGGTTTTATTTAGGCTTCTTTTCATTTTTATATTTTTGGGTTCCATAAAAAATTAAAACAATGTCTACTTCTAAAGTTTAATTTTTTTCAAGTACATAAACATCCTAATGTGAACCCAAAGGAAAGCATATTGAAAGAGAAAATACTAAAGAGATATCAAAAGTCTTAGATGCCCAGAAATTGCTGCAAAGATTATTCCTATTTTAATTTTTTTTCTTAACCATTTTTTTTTTTTCTAAAGTAGTTCTTTGGTACTTTGTCCTCTGCTTATATGCAAAGGGTAGAATAGTCATTACAGGAAATGAAGACTCCATTAGCTTGAGTGGTGCCCTTTGGCTGATAGACATAATATTCTTAAACTAGAGTACTTCGCACTGCCAATCTCTACTAATGGAGAATCACTACATGTATATCTATGACCATCCTAAAATAATTTTCCTCTTTATAAAGACTTGGACAGAAACAGGTAGAACATGAAAAATCATTCATTAAGTGCAGCAAGAAAGCCATTAGGATCATAATTCCCAAGCATTAAGGGAGAGATAATGAGCCTTGGAGAAGAATCATCTTACGTATGTACATATGTCATCAAGCTTACTTCTAACGTAGAAAAAGAAAGAGGCTAAAATGCTCCAAATGATATAGAAAGACTTTTTTTCTGAGGGAAACAGTATCTCCATAAATATCCAAATAAGATGCTTGCAAAAGTCTCTCAAACTCTCTAACTTAACATAAAATGTTAAGTGAATCCCTTTTGCCTCTGGTAAAAATATATTTTGCGGATTTCTACTTCAGAGATTGACGGCCCAAGCTTAAAAGCCAATATGATATAAAAGGAGAAATGAATAAAACTATCAAAAGAATAAAGTAAATTAAAAAGTGTTATCTCTGGTTCTTTATACAAAATTTTCCAAATTTAGTTCAGTGAAATGGAAAGATCTGTGAATGCTAATTACCGCATTAACTACCAGTGGTGTTTGACTTATAAAAGCCAGTTTATTAAGCTTCTTATGGTGACATATGACTGATTCACAGCTGTATGGGTAGACAGTAGCGATTCCTAATCAACATTTACAATCAGAGAAGCAGAGAAGTAGAAGCAGAAGGACTTAAATTGTGAACCCCATACATGCACCTAACTCTGCAGTTAAGGTTCCATCCACTACATTAGGAGTTTCACAGGGGCACACCTCCTTTTCTCTATATCCAGAAAATAGCCATCTAAGTATTTCCAGTGTTTGGTTCACATGTAAGACATCTTGAAGTTACTATTTGTTTTAACAATTAAAGGCTGAACAGTGAGAGATCAACTTGTCTTGGATCCTTGAGGAGAAGACAGAGTAAGCCATTGCTCCCAAGACTGGAGAAAGAGGAATACAGAGCCGTGGCTTACCTGAGGAGAAACTCACAGAAGAAACCACCTCAGGAATCAGTACCAGGTAGGAAAACTGGAAATGCAATTGACGGATTTCTAGCAGCTCAGTGTAGATAAGTCAGGAGTTGACTTCCAAGAGTTTGAAGAGATTCTCAAGGTGAATACTGACAAGAATCCCCCGATACTCCTGACAGGGAGAGGAGAGAAGGAACCATTTTGAAACACACAGGAACATTCTCTTCTTAACAAGGACTGCCTTCAGGGGAAACTAATTAACCTAGGATAACCTGCTGGGGTATTATCAGAGCCTAACTGACTTGGGGAAAAGGAAATATCCAACTCCAGTCCACTCTACCTATCCTGTTTCACCAGAAGAAGAAGGAAAAACACCAAAAAGCTCTTAGGAAGTTCCTAATCCAGACAAATAGGTTCACTAAAAGACTGAGTCCTAGTTATACAACTGTAGAATACCTCTCCTGCCTCCACATCTCACCACCATGTTACCAAAGGCTATTGACAGAAGTGTCTTTCACAACCAAAGGATAAAAAACACAATTTGAAGAGAGAGAGAATATCACAACAGACAAGGTAGGGATGTTAGAATTATAAGCTATGATTATTATGCTAAGGGCTCTGATGGATGAAGAAGACAGCACACCAGAACAGATGAGCTATGTAAGTGGAGAGGGAAATCCTAAAAAAGAACCAAAAAGATTGCTAGATAAAAAAAACAAACAAACAAACACTGTAACAAATATGAATCTCTTTGACAAGCTTGTTAGTAGACTGAACACAGCTGAGAAAAGAATCTCTGGGCTAGAGGATATATCAATAGAATCCTTGAAAACCAAAAGGCATCAGAACCAGAGACTGGAAAAATAGAACAGAATATCTAAGGACTGTGGGACAACTGCAAAAGGTAGTTATAGTTGCATAATGGGAATACCAGAAGGAGAAGAGAGGGCAAAAACAGAAGAAATATTTGATAAAATCATGACAGACAATTTCCCCCAAATTAATGTCAGACACTTAACCACATATCCAGGAATCTCAGAGAACAATACCCAGAATAAATGCAAAAACCAAAACCCTCAACAACAACAACAACAACAACAACAAAAACCTCTCAAAACTCAACTTTTTCTAGTCATATTTTTCAAACAACAGAAAATCAAAGATAAAGAAGGAATTTTGAAAGAAGCTAGAGGAAGCAAAGACCTTACATAGAGAGGGATAAAGAAGAATTACATGTGACAAAATGCATGACCCATAAAAGAATCAATAAACTAAACTTTAGTAAAATCAACAACTTCCAGGGTGCTTGGGTGGCTCAGTTGGCTAAGTGTCTGCCTTCAGCTCAGGTCATGATCCCAGGGCTCTGGGATCAAGCCCCAGATTGGGCTCCCTGCTCAGTGAGGAGCCTACTTCTTCCTCTTCCATTCCCGCTGCTTTGATTTCTCTCTCTCTGTCAAATAAATATATAAAATACATAAAATCTTAAAAAATTAACAATCTCTGTCCTGCAAAAGACAATGTCATGAAAATAGCAAGCCACAAACTAAGAGAAAACATGGGCAAAAGACTCATCCGATAAAGGACTATTGTCCAAAATATTCAAAGAACTCTTAAAACTCAACAAGTAGAAAAGAACTCAATTAAAAAATGGGCCTAAGACCTTAAGAAACACCTTACCAAAGAATATATACCTCAAATGGTGACTGTTTGGGGGGATAGGGTCTTTAAAGAGGTAATTACATTAAAATGAGATCATTAGTGTGGGCCCTAAATCAATACGATGGGTGTTCCTATAAGAAGAGGAGATTTGGACATAGGTACATACATACATTTGAAAACACAGGGAGAAGACGGCTATGTACAAAGCAAGGAGAGAGGTCCCAGAAGAAACCAACCCTGTGACAACTTGATCTCAGACTTCTTCTACATAAATACATTACGTCGTTCCAGTCACCAAACCTGGGACCTTTTTTTTGGGGGGGAACCATTTTAAAATACAGCCAGAATACACTGAGACAGTTGCCTCATTGAAAAGTGGTGGGAAGAAACAGAGTCAAGGAGTCACCATGAACATAAAGCCAAACTCTAAACTATTTAGAGGAAGAACCATATGGAGAGCCATGTTGTCTTCTGACATTGGTGGTAATGGCTGGAGGGAGAGTAGGATGCAAATGAACAAGAAAAGCAGAAGAAGTAAAGGCAAGGAAGGCAGGGAACATAACAAAATTCACATAACAAGGTGATTCATTCAGAATGAAGTGCCAGGTTGCCACTATGATGACAAGATGAATTCTAACCCTTGCAGACTCAGGATTTTATTTATGTACAAAAATAGTCATTGTTTCAAATGAAATGTATAGTGAATGCTAACAGTGCACCATTATTTTTTTTAAACCTCAGTATCACAGACATTTCAAAGCAATGAAAAGCAAGAGAGGCTGTTTTAAGACATTTATTTTTAATAAAACACCGCTTCCATACTTGGATTTGCAAATTTTCCAGAGTCTAAATCACAATAAATATAAGACATTGAACACCAGAGAATTTTAACTATCTCCTCAAACAATGTAAACACAATACTTACAGAGCTTTGTGAAAGAAGGAAGTGTTCTCTTTTTAAATCTGTAACCAGATGTGAGATTACTGGTCTTTGTTTCAACCACAATGACGATAGAGAGGAAGAAATTAATTGCAATTCTGATGAATGGAATGCCTGACAAAATAATAGTTTTTAGCAGATCATTGTTTTCACTCTTTAATTTCTATCCAGCAAAGTTTTATTTCAATGGTACATCATCATAATTGCCATTTTTATAAACATCAAACTGTGCAGGTGCATTTGCAAACTCATCCTCTGCGGCAAATACAACGAACTAAAAAAAAAAAAAAGTAGAACAGATTATGAAATTGCAGAATTTCTTTGAGCATATGGTGATATGTAGAATGTCTGCCTTAAAGAAAACTGAAAAATGATGGGCCTTTCCAAACTGGTAGCCAGCCATAAGCAAAAGAGCCCCGAGGTTTTGATATTTGTGGATTTAATAATTCACTTCCATTGCCTTTCACAGATTTTATCCTTCTGCCATACTTTACTTGCTGTATTTTAATATTAGTTTTAGTGCATTTATGTCTTTCGAATCAGCACTTAATTAGATATCAGCACTGATTTTTTTCCTTAGTCAGTGAGGGAGATAGGAGTCAAATTCAGGTTGGCCCACAAATAGAACATCGTTAAAGTTACCAGGCGATGCCACGGCAACATCAACATGATTAGTGGGACATTTTATTTCCCAAAATCTCATGCCATGAAATTTGAGATTAAACACTAAAGTAAGTGTTCTATTCTTCAAGCATGTGCATTAGTTTATATGCTTCAGGTGCTGCCTATGGACCTGACCATATATTCAATGTAGAAATGTATATTTCAGGTGTTAGAAGTCAGTTATTAGCTATTTTTCATTAATTCATATATAAATTGCAAAGTTCCAGCTCAAATCTACAGAAAAGAAAAATTGATAACACATACAAATAGTAATAATTTTTGATAAATGTATGATATTAGTGCATGGTCCATGTAAAGTCTGAGAAAGAGATTATAAATGCAGTATTATTTTTTGGTGGCCAGAAATATTTACAACCCACATTATGTTCCCACTTAGCAGTTTAATTGCTAAAATTTCACCATGATGAATTCATTCATTTGGACTAATACTGAATTACTTCTTTCTTCTAAGAGAATGGTTATATCAACATTCACCCTGGAAGTTTCTTTTCATGGCTTCATAAAATCTTAGCTCAGAAATATACTTAGTGGAATTTATTTAGTCAAACCAATTTTATGCATGAACCTCTTCTCCAACCTCTCTGAAATCTGTTTTCTCTTTGAAAATACTCCATGGCTCAGAAGACACTTTCATTCCATTTTTTTTTTAATTCTTCCAATTTTAGGAAAAAACACTAGAAAAACATTTTCTAATTTCAGAAAAGAAAAGGCTGATTTTTGCTGTTCTGACTGGCCTCTGGAGTTACATACAAGAAGTCAAATTAGTCTAACATGATCACTTTTTAAATATTTAAAAATGTTTATCATGCTCCTATTCAACCTTCTTTGTTTTAAACTAAATGGTCTTACATCTTTCAGTGATTTCTTCTATGGCATGCTTTCTTGAGGATTTGCTTAATGAGCCCAATTAATAATGATAAAAAGTTAATATGTGGCAGGTACTCTTTCAGTTTCTTGTATGGTGGTGATTAAACATACCTCCTGCATTTGTGGCTTTTAGAGTTGAATGAGGTGAGAGACCAAATATGTAAGTAAACAAACATAAAAGTCTGACAATTGATAAATGCTGTGGAGGAAACTCTAAGACGGCTATGAGAGAGAATTAAGCCAGGCATTAATAAGTGGAGTCAAGTCAAAAGAGGATGTTCCAGAGAGAGGGAACAAACAACAAACTGGGAGAATGTATTGGTAATTTCAATCACAGGAAAAGAACCACTGTCCTGAATATAAACAGTTTTCAAAATCAAATAGATATATCTGGGATCCTAGAACAGGAAAAGACATTAGTGGAAAAACTGACGGAATTTGAATATGGTGTGTCATTAAAAAAAATGTATTAGTTGACTGATTTTGAGAGATGGGCTATGATATGTAAGATATTAACACTAGGGGGAACTGGGTGAAGACTATATAGTAGTACTCTATTATTTTTATAAGTTGTCTGTAATATGAAATTAGTTCAAATTAAAATGTTAAAAAAAAAAAAGATTGAAGTATCCATCAAGGAGAGCTCCTTACAAAAAAAATGTAGACAAATGTCCCTTAAGCATGTGAAAAGATCATGAAATTTACTCATAGTAGAAGAAAAGGAAAATAAAGTTTTAGTAAGATCTTTTTCACTGTGACAATGCTTGGCAGAAATTTTATATAACAATAAACTTCTTAAATAAATCTCTGAAAAATAGTCACTATCTGACTTTGCTTGCCAGACAGCAAAGTGATGCAACCACGATTGATGGGAGTTTGATGAATTTCCACCAGAATTACAAACATGACTATCTCACAAGAATTGCAATCATGAGAATTTAGAAGAATAATGTGCTTCACTTATGAGAAATTGTCACTGAGCTACACTCCCACCAACATGAAACAATACAGGCACATGCTTATTCATAATTCTGGAATGATGTGGCAAAGGAAAACGGTGGAGACCACATATGTGTCTTTCATAAGAGACTGGGCCGAAAGGCTTATGGCGCGTTCATACAACATAGCACCATGCCTCTTAATCAAAATGAGGATGATCTCTTCAGACCGACAGTATTTTTCAGCATGAATTGTCAAATGGAAAAGGAGAAGTATGAAAGAATGTATATGGTAGGCTACTTTTTGTGTGAGACAGAAGGAAATAAGAATGTGTGTTTGTGTGCATGTGTGAGAGAGAGAGATGTTCACATGTATTTTTGCAAAAAGAAAAAAAAAACATAGAAAGATAAACCAGATAGTAATGAAAAATGTTACTGATGCAGAGTGGATGATTATAGGTGAGGGACTAGAAATAGAAGTCTGAATTTTCCAATTATTTTTTAAAATGGTTTGAATTTTAATACGTGTCCATGTTTTGTAGATTTAAAATACAAAAAAAAAAGTATGGGGGGAAACCTTCAAGTTGACTAAAAATAGAAATTATAAAATCTAACTTTATATAAAATCAAAAGCATGAAAACACAAAGCAAATGATTATTTCATTTATTTTTTTAATGTCCTTCTCAAGAAAGAAGTTCTAAGGGCAAAAAGATCTTTTAAAAAAACTCCAAATTCTTGAGATTGATTTATAGGTCTGTAGTTCGTAAAGGCATTGGTGGTATGATTCAAAATTATTTTTAATATATTCTGGAATACGGCCAGTGAGTATATACGCTAAATATTTTTGGAAACCAGAGTTTTCACTGATTAAGAAAATAAAGGCAAATGGGAAAGAGGGAGGGTAAGGATGAATGTTGTGGGGTTGGTTGAGAATTGGACATATTAATATAGGTTTGTATTTTGTAAAAGTATTTTCCTAGCTGTTTCTACTCAAAGGGCTTAGAAATAATGACACCTCAGTATCCTAAGGATGTATAGGCGCCAGATTATTGGATTCTAAATACCATTTCCTTATAAAAGAAACCAGGCTCCTTGGAGAAATGAATGGTTCTGAATTTAGACAGAAAAAGTATAAAATGAATTTAGATCACTTCATGCCTGAAAACAAGGACAAAAGAGCTAGCATGCTGGGACATCCATGAACCAAAGATGAGACAATTTGAACATTAAATTGAATACCTTATTGGGAAACAGATCAAAACACATGGAATTTAAAAATTACACCTATGGTGATACTAAAATTAATGATGATGATGATGATGATGATGATGATGATGGTAGGAATGATAATAGAGCTGGAGAGAGAGATAAAGAAGAGGGGGGACTCTCCTTTATAGGAAAATTCTAGCTAATATGTGTAGAAGAAATGATAGAATTAGAAAAACACCATTTCACAATCCTACTGTAAGAGTTAAGGGTTATCAAAATATGCTCAAATCATTTGATAAAGGGTTTCAGAGGAACTGAGTATGCACATACTCCAAAAAGACTATCTAATTTTATAATTTCTATTGACCAGCACGCAAATCAAGTAATCAAAGTCAACACCACCAATATTGTGAAACAGAATGTTACATGCCGCCAGAATTGATGCCCTAGACATACAAGCATCACCTTTGTAGTATTCTTTCCCAAAATGTTTAATCTAAATCTAGTAATGAGGAAACAACTGCATGCATGAAGAATGTAGAATATTCTGCAGGACAGGCAGCATAAGCTCCACGAAAACGTATACGCTGTAGAAAAAAAACCAGGAGGCAGAGGGGCTGTCTTAGATTTAACATAACTAATGAAGCATACAAATCAAATACGTGGACTTATACTGTATCTTCAACTTTAAAATAATGATAAATGAAATTTTGATGCAAACTAAGTATGGACTATGTATTAGATGGCATTATTGAATTAATGTTACTTTTCAATGGGTGCTACAGCAAATATCCTTATTTTTATGAGATGCTGGCTAAAGTATTTTCGGATAAAGTGTCACAGTCCCTTCAATTTATTTTCAAAAGATGATTGAGAGAGAGAGAAGGATAAAGGGAAGATGTTAACAGCTTTTCACAAATGTCAATATTTGGTGATTGTGGGCAATATATATAGTTGTAAACATATATACATATATATGTATATGTATTTTTTTTTACCTTTTCTTAAGAGCAACAGAGGTGAAGGAATGCCAAGTAAATTAAAATCATATGTTGAGTTTATAACAGAGTAATATTCATTTCAAACTCCTTTAAAGTACCATTTACATCTACTATAAAAAATAGAATATAAACAGATGTCCTCAGAATTTCAACCCTTTCTTTTGGATATTTATGACTAATCTGTTCTGACTTGTTCCTTACCAATAAATCCTTTGGAGGTTGAGATACTTTAGCTACCCCTCAAGTGAATTAAAGCATTTGAAAACTCCACATTGAAGTCAATCAAGTCTTATTCCGTGTCTATTATGAGCCACGCACTATGTTGGCAACTGGAAAATCAAGAATGAACAAAAGTCTCACACTGTACTAGTGGTATAATATGGGAAGTGTAAGTAAATGCAAACCAGGGAAATATAAACAAGCAATATTTCAGAAGGAAAATGAGGTGAAAACCAAAACCATTTAAATTCCTCATGATTTTGCTCTTCAGTGACATTGAATCTTTTTTTTTTTTTTTTTTTTTTTTTGTCTTTCAATTGAAGATGGAGAGAAAGTGATATGAGCACCTGGAAGCAATTTGCAGATAAATTCAATCATTCGGGGATGTATTCTTGCATCGTTTGCCCTTTTATAAAGGACAAAGAAAGACAAAAAAATAAAAAGAAAGGATGCGGGAAAGGAGCTTCTGAAAGAGCTAGATGTTAAAATCATTACATATTTTGGAAATACTAGACTATACGTAAGTGTGCCTGTCTGTAATTTGCTCTAACTGTTGCAATTTAGGAAATGGGAAGAAAATATGATCTAAAACTGTACACTAAAATAAAACTAAGAATTACTCTTAGGAGACCATTATGGGTGGAACTGTGTACTCTCAGAAGTTCTGTGGAAGTCCTAACCTCCAACATCTTAGAATTTGACCTGAGTTTGAAATAGGATCACCACAGGGATGACCCATTAAGATGAAGTCATATGGGAGTAGGAAAGGCCTCTAATCCAATATGACCAGTGTCCTTACAAGAACCTAAGAGACACACAGATACCCGGACCCACAAGGAGAGATATCCTAGGACAGCAGAGACAGAGATTGGCAGCTGCAAACCATGGGACTCCCAAGATGGGCAGAAAACCACCAGAGGCTGGCAAGAAGCAAAAAAGGATTCTCCTCACAGGTTTCATGAGGGAACGTGGCCCTGCAACACTTTGACTTTTAGCCTTCAGAAATTTAAGACGGTGAATTTTTATTGTTTTAAGCTGCCAGTTTGTGGTACTGTGTAACGACAGCTCTAGGAAACCAACACAGGAGCATATAAAGATTAGTTCTATGCCTTCCACTATATGTTGAGGCAACAAAGAAAACCCAAAAACTATCAGTGGGATGTACTTCTATAATATGTCAAATATATACTCAAAAGCTCCATTTCCTGAGAACATCAAATACAGATGTTATCTGGAACAACACTTCAAAGTTACCTCTGAACTCTCTTCTGGGAAACTGCCAGAGTTGGAATCAAGGCCCTCACTTTCATGAAACCTGAAAGCTGCAAGGCCCGCCCATCAAATGAGCTTTAGTTTACATCTCTTTTTATTCTGGAGATGGAGGATAAATCTTCTCCGAGCAGAGCAGTTTATACAATATTCTCAGGCCTTTGTTTAGGGATTAATAATAATCCTAGCACTCATGCCTTCTTCAACCCTCCAATGGAAGCAAAGAAAAATCAGATGAAAATCCTATATCAGGGCACCTTGGGGGCTCAGTGGTTGAGCATCTGCCTTCAGCTCAGGGCGTGATCCCAGGGTCCAGGGATTGAGTCCCACATTGGGCTCCCCGTAGGGAGCCTGCTTTTCCCAATGCTTGTGTCTCTGCCTCTCTCTCTCATGAATAAATAAGTAAAATCTTAAAAAAAAAAAAAAGAAAATCCTATATAAAATCACCATGATGGACCCTCTAAATATCTTCTAATTTTATATGCCAATGATATCTCAGTAAAATCAATCAATAACAAATCAAATGGTTTATGAATATACAAGTCTTTATGTAGAATTCATCAAAAAATTGATGAGGAGTATGGCTTAAACCAGGAAGCATAAGAAGGGATTCACAATCCCCACAATTCCCAAATGACTCAGCCATGACTCAAAGAATGGGCCATCCACAGAATAGATTCCTGTCTCAATTTGTACCCTTGTTTACAGCTGAAGAATATGGGTAACATCCCCCACGTTTTCATCTTTGTGTGAGTGCTCCCTGCAGGCGGGGCAAGAAAGAGTATTGCATCTGCATGCTAGTCTTTGCCACAGAGATCTTAGCCAGGGATAACATGTGGCCTACGAAGAGCCGAGAAGCTCACCAACAAGATGTAGAAGCAGAAACAGGCACAATAGGGTGGAATTGAAGACAAAAAAATAATTCCTTATCTGTGAACCGTGAACTATCATATTCTTGGCTTCAGCGTGCAAGGAGGTAGGGGGGAGAGGAGAGGAGCAGAGGGAAAAGAAGAGAGAGAATCCAAAGCAGGCTTCCCCCTGAGCTCAGAGCCCGATTTGGGGCTTGATCTCAAGACCCCAAGATCATGACTGAGCCAAAATCAAGAACGGGAGGCTTAAACTTCTGAGACGCCCAAGTTCCCTGAAAGTAAAACACTGTTAAAATCTCTCAAATTTGGTTGGCCTCAGTCGGAATGCTTGGTCTCTTTTTGAGATCTCTACTCTTGATTGTCACCGTTTCCCAAATGGAATTGCTTTGTCACGTGTCAGATGCCATGAAAGGTCTTGGGCCGACTAATCTATAACGTGTAGCTCTTGTTTCTAAAGGCATAACACAAATATTTTATGAAACAGGAAAATTTTATATTGTTTTTAAATTTTAATAGTGAAGTAAGTTATTGGTGGAGATAGACATTTAACATGAAAGAATGATTATCTTCTTGGAACACACTAGTGTTTTTAAACTATCCTAGGCCTTACAGATAAAGCGCTGTGACTGTAATTGAGATATCTGGCAATAACCAGTAAAATACACAGATTATCCTTCCCTGATCGAGTTCAGATACTGATATTTTTTGCTGGTTCCTCAGTAATTGATTACACAGGCTATTATGTTTAAATCTGGGCGTTGTTCTTCTATTTAGTATTTTCCTTCACATGCTCTTCTTTAGGAGACTGGAATTCTGTTACACTAGTCCCCTAAATCTGCTTCTAGACTTTCTTGCAGTTAGTTTCTCAATCCCATATATTACCCTATGGCAGGTTCCCCTGAAGCATTTCATTTGAGCCCACTCAGTACTACCAGCCCTCTTTGTCTTCATCTGAATAGATTTCTTTGGAAAAGTCTTAACTGATCATTACTTAATCACCTGCCTGAGCAGATCTGCTAAAATTCAGAGACTGTTTTCGTTATAAATTGCTGCATAAGGAGCTACCCCATGAGTCAGTGGCATAAAACAAAAGCCATTTTATTAGGCTTCTAGATTCTGTGGGTCCAGAATTTGGACAAGGCACAACTGATGGTTTGACTCTGCTCAACAGAGTCTGGGGACTTCCCCTGGGAAGACCACCCCAGATGTGACTGTGCGGAGGGGGTGGGGGTGTGGCTACAACCAGCTGGAGGCTGATTTATTGGCTTACCTGGCACCTGGGCTGGATGACTTCAGTGCTGACTTCAGTGCTACATTCGTCTGAGCTACACTGAGCTACAAATGTCCCTTCCAGGTCCTTTGGACTTCCTCACAGCATGGCTGCCTCACTGTAGTTGAAGGTAGCTCGGGACGCCATGAAAAAGAGCAGAAGTGTCATGGCTTTATATCTGCTAGTCTCAGAAGTCACCTGGAGTCAGGACTGCTGTACTCTATGGGTTAAAGCAGTGACAAGTCTGTACAGATAAAGAGGAAAGGATACAAATGCCGTCTATCAATGGGAGGCGTGTCAAAGAATTTTCAACCACATTTTACAATTATCTCAGGGTTTCAACAACTCAGTGGATATAGGACAGATGAATCATTTCTACTCTCTTCTGAAAGCTCAAAACAGGCACTTTGTGGGAGACCTGATGTTATTTGTAAAGAAGAGATGTACCGCTCCCTTGGCAAAGCTCTAGTAAGTCTTTCTAGGTAACCTAGTGACCAGAAAGAACACAGGTTACCAGGGGGCTTCCTAGACATACCTGTTTGCCCAACAATAAGAGAATTGCCTTCAATGATAGCTTGCTAATATGCTTTGAACAATCCTTAGAAAGAACAAAAATCCCAGGGAGAATTTCTTCTCCAGAAGAAAATTAGGAATAATATGAAAACTAAAGAAATGAAGCAATTATCATTTTATTAAGGTTTTATTATTTGCACCATGCTAAGTGCTTCTACTTCTTTATTATTTCACTAATCCTCAAAATTATTTTATGAAGATTATATGATGGTTCATGTTATATTGATAAAAACAAAATCAGTAAGGTTTAGCGATTTGCTCAAAGTCTCACAGCTAATTTTGCCACAGCAGGTATCTGTCCACCTCCTTCTCTGGCACACAAGAATTCTGGCTCTAGGAACTTTGTTTTGGGAAGATGTGCTAAATTCCCAAGGCCTAAAATAGGCATGAGGTGACTTTACTTCAGATGAGGGTTATCCTATAACTAAGACAAGGAAACTAAGATTAAAAGGGAAGATTCATGTACTTGGCAAATTTCACATGCAAGCAGAGCGTTATAGGGTTGCATCTGCTTTAAAATTGAGAGTTCTTTGCATTGAAATCTATTTCTCTCTTTTTTCTTCTGTTATAGTCTATAAGGCTCATTGTGGGTTTTGATCCCATTTTCCCCAGAGTATGCAGGTCGCTATCACTGGCTGACTTTATTAGAGACCATGTGAGAAAAAGTAATTTGGAACATTGTCTGTTTAATAAAAGAAGTAGAGATGGGGCCATTTCATATGTAGTCCATACTTAGATTTTCACCAAGTCGGTGAAAAACAAAAAATGTTAGGCAGGGAGCAAAAAGGCAAAGAACCTCAACATGGTAAATATAAAACATCTTTAAGAACTATCATCTGACCTATGGGCTACAATATTGGGTACTGATTGCTAATAGGTAGGAAGTGGGTCTAACAGAATGTCAAAAAATTTCCAAATAGTCTTTTAAGAGAACTGTGAAAATGGGTGTCATTAATGGGTGTAAGAAATTGGGATGCTTTACCAAGAGTGTTGACAGAATTTCAAACGTTCACTACAGTGAAAGAAAAAGCCCAGCAAACACCTGTTCATTTTTAGATTGCTATAACATATTGCATTGCTTTCTATTTTCTTATACTTTGCTAGAGAAACTAGAAAATGCAATTCCACTGACAAGCTCCCAACTCCAGTAACAGAGAATGGAGAACTGTGAAATGACCAGATGTAGAGCCGAATTGCTGGGAGCTCACCTGCCAACATAGGCCCGGAAGGAGGGGGAAGCCACCATAACCCGCACCAGGGGGAAAGGGGAAACTCTGCTCATTCATACAGACACAGAGACAGAAGGGCAGTAAGGTGAGGGCTAGAGAACCGTGACTGCTGTGGTTGTGAGTCCTCCAGCCTGCGATAGTCTTTACACTCACGCTGAGCTTCAGTTCTGACATTTATGCCTTGCTCATTCCGGCCCTGTGAAACCAGGACTAACTCTACTTAATTAGAAAAGAAACCTAAGTAAGCACAGGCTTTTATTTTTCCTAAATGGGAAAGGGGATGCCATAGATAATTGTTTTGTCATCAAGGCAAGATCAAATTGCTGACCCTCTAATTATATTGGGCAAAATAACAACGGATCTTACTGATGGCTCTCCTAATTCTGGAGCTCAGAAATCAAATTAAAATGGGAGATATGATGCTTACGGGCTAATTTGCCCAGAGTTCATTATATTGGAGGCTTACAAAAGAGCTTTGTGAATAATTACTTTGCATTGTCTACTTCCTCAATATTAGAGCTGATATCATCTATCTACGTATAATCAAATCAGATCAATGTCAAATCAATGATTTGACAGAACCAAGAGTGAACTTCATGCATAGTTGAGTCCAAACAAGCTTAAACATGCATATACTTCAGAATTATATATATATATATATATATCTGTAGCATTAGTTTTTCCTGGAATAGAATTTCTAGTTTTTCTGGAATTATGCATAGCACACTCAAGTTTGCAGAAAAATGTGTTCATTATTCTCTAAAAGTGACATATCCTTATGGATACCTCTTGCATCCCTTGCCAGCACTGGGGAAGAAGAGTAAGAAAGAATCAAAGTTCATTTTTTTGAGGGAGGAGGTCAAGTCTGGTCATCTCAGTTTAATTTTATAGTTTGAGATATGCTTTTAGGAGATTGGATTCTTGGAGATACAGAGCCACTTTTCAGTCCTCCTCTTTTGCCCTTGCTACACTTCAAGGTAGTGTCTGCTAGTACGAGGGGGTTCACTGGGCACGTCCCATCGCATGAACAGGGTCTTAAAACTGACTTAAGTGTGTTGTGCTGTTCTCTGGACTGATGACTCCTTAAGTATGACTGTCCCATCCCTGGTTGCTCTATCAGTTTAACTGATATGATAAGCAGTTTCAGGTTGGTCAGGGTGAGCCTCTAACTGATTGGCCTCCATCTTAACTCTTACTGTTGCTCCATCTTGGTCCAAGTCTAACACTGATATCCAGGGGTGCTTGGGTGGCTCAGTTGGTTAAGTGTCTGCTCTTGGCTCAGGTCATCTCAGCGTCCTGGGATGGAGCCTCAGGTTGAGCTCCCTGCTCAGTGGGGAGGCTATTTCTCCCTTTGCCCACTTGTGCTCTCTCTCACTCTCTCTTTCCATCAAATAATTAAATAACATCTTTAAAAAGCAAACAGACAAAAACCCAGTGATATCCATAGCCTAGTCCAGGTGTCCATGTGGTCTACTCTTCAAGCCTTGCCTAAAGGGCCCACCTTGCCCCTCCTGTGAGCCCACGCTTCTATCAACCTTCTAATCCATGTCTTGAATAACTTCCCATGCTACCATCACTCCTAAAAGAAAATGGATGCATCCACACTATCTGGGAATGTAAGAAAGTGAAACCTAGACTCTTTTTCCGGTTAACAATGCTATGCCACCGAGTTTACATTAATGAATGATCCATATCATTAGCCCCCTTGATGCAGCAATATTATCTCCTAGAGTTCCATACTGGATAAAGGAAAACTTCCTTGCCTCCACTTAACAAACTCAGGTTACCTTCTTTAGGATGGAATTCTTATCCACTGTTCTACAATTCTAGGGTGCTAGCCCCATGACCCAGTTATAGGTAGAATAGGGCTCTTATCTATGTAGTGTAAGACATTATGACCTGGTTCCAGGCCAGGTTCTTGATATGGAGACAATTTAGAAAATCCTTGATCTTTACTCAAATCCTGGATTACAATCTCTTCTGTCTTGTTATAAAATCATTTTTGTGTGTGTGTGAATTCCAATAGCAGAAGAGGAACCCTTTATTACTCTTTGCATTTTACAAGTAACAGTTCTGTATATCCTCCATCTCCTCCCTACCAGGGCCACCACTGGTGGTAGAAGGGTGTCTCAAGATTACTGGGGAGAAGGACACATAGTCAAAACAAAATCTAGAAAGACATTAATAACTTAAAAAATATTAACTCCTTGGGCTGCCTACTTTCCATTATCCCCCTTTCCTCTCTCTAAAGATCCATTTTCTTCATTTTGCTGTTCTGCTTGGTCCTTCAGGAGGCTGGCCTCTATTCATTGCATCATTTATACCTCTGTGTTCTCCAGTGTCCAATTTCTTTAAGCAGAGGATGTTACCAAAGGGAGATTAGAGAGAAAAGGAGAACAATCTACTTGTTTTCCCTCCCTCTCCTTGTTTCACAATAGCTGGCAAAGTCTTCATCCCTTGTAGTCATGGATTCATTAGGCTGACTCTCTTCCTTGGCTCCAGTCACAATTGCCTTTCCTTTGGTCCTTTAGGTCCAGAGAAGGAAATGGTTTTGACTATGGCTAGATCCTTGATGCCTCATCATCACTTGTTGATCTGTTTTTTTTTTCCTAAGATTTTATTTATTTATTCATGAGAGACACAAAGAGAGAGGCAGACACAGACAGAGGGAGAAGCAGGCTCCCTGTGGGGAGCCTAATGTGGAACTCAATCCCAGGACACCGGGGACCATATCCTGAGCTGAAGGCAAATGATCAACCACTGAGCCACCCAAGTGTCTCATTGTTTTGTTTTGTTGTTGTTGTTGTTTAAAACTCCTCCTACCCTACTCTAAGTTCTTCTAGTTTCTTCTAGTTTTTGAACTTCCCATGTATTTCTTACTGGAATCCTTACTGGTATGCCACTTTACACTGCCTACTGAAATAATTCATTATTTTTTTTCTAACAATTATGTGTTGAAAAACTATTCTATCCAGGCATAAATCTCAGTGATAAGAATAAAACCCCAGGGATAAAAAAAAAGAAAATTCCTGTATTCAGGGAGTTATTATAGCCTGATGGGAGAAACAGATAGAAGTTTACCATGTATTAGTGACATAATTATCATAAAGAAAAATGAAGAACAGATGGGGGTAGATAAAAAGGGGGAGTGGAATGCAATTTCAATGGCTGGTCAGGAAAGCCCTTGCTGGTAGAGTGAGGCATGAAGACAATAAGAAAATGTTATAAACTGAATTATGCTCTCCCAAAATTCATAGGTGGAAGCCTTAACCACAATGTGAGTATATTTGGAGATAAGGCCCTTAAAGGAGTAATTAATGTTACATGAAGTCATAAGGATGGGGTCCTACTGCAACAGGACTGAGGTTCTTATAGGAAGAAGAAATGTCAGGTGCACACATGCCATGTGAGGACATAGCAAGAAGGCTACAAGACAAGGGGAGAGAGTTTTTCAGGAGAAACCAACCATGTTGATACCTCGATTTCACTGGGCTGGATTTCCAGCCTTGTAAGAAAATGAATTTCTGTTATTTAAGTCTGTGGTATTTTGTTACAGCATCCCTAGAAAATAACACAGGGAGTAAGCCACGGGGTATTTATAGTAAGACCTCATCAGGCAGAAAGAATGGTAAGTGTAACAGTCTTGAGACAAAAGGATCCTTGGCAGATTCAAAGAACAGTAAAGAGAAAATGCTCCCAGAGTGGAGGAGACAAGAGAGAGACTATCAGGAGATAAGGTAAGAGAAGTAATGGAGGTGAGATCACAAACGACAAGGTAGACTTTGACTCAATGAGCTGGGAAGCTCTGATAGTTGAGTTAAGAATACGCAGTATGGGAGGACGAGAGTGGGAGGAAGGAGGTCAATAAGGAAGCAACTGCAATAATTCCATGAGACATGAGGATGACTGGGGATGTTAAGGGTAGAGACGGTAAGAAGTGGTCAAATTTTAGATCAATAGTGAAAGCAAAGCTAATTAAGTTTTTTGCTTTTGTTTGATTTTTTTTAGGTGTGTGTTGTGATGGAAAGAGAGTTGCCAAAGATGGATACCCAAGACTTTCGCCTGAGCCACCAACATCTGGCATTTACATTTACCAAAACGAGAGGACAATGAAAAGATTACATTTTGTTCAGGGCGAAATCAAGAGTTTGGATATGGGCATGATTAGCTTGAATTGCCATGAGACATCCAAGTGCAGATGTAAAGTAGGCAGTTGGTAATATGATTCTGAAATTCAAGAGAGTTATGTGTGAGGGGGAGGTGAAGTATAAAGTATTTATGTAAAGTGCTATGGTAATATACAGTGGGTGCAGCAAAGATAAATCAGACATTGCACCTGCCTCCAATAAACATACGATTTTAGTAGAGAGTACATATATAGTAAAGTTTTGATGATTCTATGAAAAGTCACCAGGAGGGAGAGGACTGTATTGTGACCACAGGTATTTCCCTGCAATTGCCTTCATGTCCCTTATATATTCAAGGTCTAAAGTATGTTTATAAAATACAGCTGATAAAAATGTGTATTTGAACTTTAATTCCCATTCATTTTTATTTTATATGCTTTATTTGTTTATCAATTATTGGTTACAAAAAAAACATTTAAAATATAAAATCAACTAAACTCTTCCCTATTGAAATTTTACCTCATGCTTTTAAGGCTTTTACAATGTCCACGTATAGCAGTTACATATGCCATGTGACAAAGCCAATTAAACTAAACTAGGACAATATAAGACTCCATACAGAAAATTTTCTATAAGTTATGGGAAGAGGTCATGAAGAGGGAAGGTTGGTGGAAGGAATGCAATGAGCAGAATGTAAGAAACACTCTCAAACTCTTAAAATCATGGCTAAACTAAAACTACATTTATCTTTGAGTTACACAGGAGAGCTCTAACTAGGTTTTCAATTAATTATGCTTGAGATTCAGATTTCTGAGATCTAATTTTACTCCCAGTGATAAGCTTTTCCTAAGCATCACCATTTTTGGCACTGGTTTCCACTCTAGCCATACCCATCCTCTTTCACCAGTCAGACAGACGATTTGTAGACACTAACAGCAGTTAATCCACAACTAGTTGGTTTAACCAAGCAAAATCAAAACTTCCCAAGTTTGAATATTTCTTATCCTTTTGAAAATTGTACAATTTAAATTTCTACAATTATGATACTAGATATAATTGAAATAGGTGTATTAGTAGGAGATCTACCTAAGAGCAGAGCATGTTACAAGGATAGTGGTGCAGGTAGATTATTTGGAAAGCTCTCTGAGAAACCCAGAGTGAGGAACTGAGAAAAGTAAGTCAGGAAGGGAGTAGAAATTCACATGAGAATGAGTTACTGAGGGCACTAGTATAGGCGACAGGGTCTTCTATCTCATAGAAGTTAGGATTGTTCTAGAACTTTCTACCAAACAACAAAGGCCTGCCATCATTCCAAGTGAATGTGATACATGTCATCAAACGTCACTGCTACACAAGCTGTCAAAATGCAACCATTTGTTTTCTGTTTCTGCTGCAAAAGTAAAGCTTTTCTCTGGGACTTTTTTCTGTGAATCTATTGTATTCACAAGACTACAATAGATTCACAAAAAAGTAGAAAAAGTAGAAAAACCATCATCTCTAAAAATGGTCTTCCAGTCTCTGGTCTTGCCCAACTCAAATTCAGAGTTTGAACAGTTCCAAAGTTAATTCAAAAGTTTATCAAAGTTCCTAAAAGCCTTCTATCTTTTCATTATGTCACATACACATGTCATTGATGATTGCCGTGATCTAGCTTCAGAATTTCAGGAATTCCACGCAAACATTTAAGGACAGGAATATCAGAGAAATATGATAGCTGTTGGGTAGAAGACAATTAACACTGTCTGCCATATAATAAACCTTACCATATTTATGTGTTTAGTGATCTATTTAATGGTACAAATTTGACAAGATTAAACCACCAGCAAAAATATACTTTTGTTTACAGCAGATAAAAGTTGATGCCAATGCAAGAAATATTTACTTCTTGACTTGAAGAATATATTTGCATTTCAAGCCACTATCTTTTTCCCATGGCTTTTTCATGGAAATTTTGATAGCTCTAAGTTCAAATACAGATAATCCTATATGTCAGATTCCGAATGAAATTTAAAAGCCTCAACACTTAAAGTCTCTCTTGTCATTATGAATGGATGCATCCCCTATTCATTATCCCTTCCAAGGCCCATATTAGCTTCCACCAGACATGTATATTTCAAATAAAGTTAAACCAAAAAGCTAGACAGTCATCTGCAGAAAGGATGAGCAAGCTTATTTATGATTCATTTGCCTTTTTAATCTGGGCTCTCCATTGGAAGCCTCTGATACCGACAGTTTGAAGAGATAAATGGGACAACCGCGGTCATTACACAGAGATATACTCAAGCACATCAGAATATTCTTGTCTCTTCTTTTAATTTACATAATTTCTAAATGTGCTAAGAATGGAAAGCATTGTTCATTGATGGCAGTTTTTACTATAGAACAATCAGCAACACAAACAAATTTTGGCTTAACCAGACTTGTGAAAGTGATTGCTGCAATTTTTTTTCGTATGTGCCTTGTCAGAAACTTTTCTTTTGAACGCAGCTGTTTCCATCCAATGTTCCCCCACAGGAACATTTAAAAGTAGCCCAAGCAGGCCATTCTCTGAGGATCTGATTTTTTATATCAAAGAATCAGGGGAGGGGTAGTCATGAGGGACGGGAAATATTTTTGCCTGGGGAGACCACCAAGAGACAAGTGGTCATTACAGAGATGAAGACCTAACTTGATTATTTCCAACAAGTATTGATGTTCTATCTCTTCATTATTGATTTACAATTCTTGCCTTGACATATATTAAGCTCATGACTGTGAATAAACAAATAAATAAATACATTTAAGAAGTGGTCCAAGCAATGGATAGGAATAGCAGAGGGATAAATAGCTTGGGAGAGACAATGTTTTTTACTGTGCAGCATTAAAAAGAAGAAAGAAGAAAGAAGAAAAGAAAGGAAGGAAGGAAGGAAGGAAGGAAGGAAGGAAGGAAGGAAGGAAGGAAGGAAGGAAGATGCTTTCACTTAAAAGGGGAATAAAGTGGGGAGACAGAGAAAGGGACAAAGAAGAGAGTAAGAGACAGAATGGAGAAAGGGAGAAAGGATAAAGAATGAGATGGAGGGGATAAGGAAAAGAAAGACTAAGAGAAAAATGAGTGAGGAAGTGAAAAAGAGAGTGAAAGGAAGAGAAGGAAGGAGGAGAAGGAAGGCGAGTATCTAGATGGTCAAGCAGGCAGGCAGGATGGGAGGAGGCCAGACTTGAGCCAATGTTCCGACCTTAGGGTGCGTCGTGACCCAGGAGATAAGCATTAGGTCACAAAGTTTCTGTGTTTCCTCCCATTATATCATATGCTGCTTAAATGTATCATCAAGCAAAAACACTACCCTCCTTGAGGTTACATCTTATCTCCCTGGAAAGTATTTTTTTGTTGTTGTTTTGTTTTGTTTTGTTTTGTTTTGTTTTTTCCGGAATGGCATATAAAAAGGATCAGTCTCAAAGAGGAAAAGCTTTTTGGGTTCCATAGCTCCTCTCTCAACTTTTTAAAAACTGGGGGATGATAATGAGTACTTTCTCCTTCAGAGTTCCTAAATAAGGCTCCGCGGAGGGGCTTTAAAGAGACATCCGATCTGGGTATTGCCAGAACTTCTAAAATGCTCCTAAGTGACATCTATCCATTTAGATGAAAATGTTTAGTAACAACAGTGAGTGGTTCAGTAGGATGAGTACGAATGTCCAAGTCTAAATTATCTGGGTTCTTATTTCAACTTGCTGTCTGAGGGAACCTGAAGAAACAATAAGGTTTTGGCACCTCTAATTGCTCCATCGATGAAATAGAGTTAATACCACTAATTTCAGATATGTTGTAATGACTTGATGATATGACGTAAGCCTAGCAAACTTCCTAAGTGCAAATAGCCATACTAGGTACTAGGAAGTGGCTTTTCAGATTTCAACTGAATAAAAAAAAAAAAAAAAATTATGTTATGGTGTGGGGGCAGGGTTTAATAAAAGATGCTTTATACCTTGGAAATTTCTCTGTTCCTAGATTTTATTATCTCTTTTTATCACTGGGCAAATTGTCATGACTAGAATTGTGAGAGAGCTGTGGTTTAATTCACATTGCTGTGTATGTACTTAAACACCTGTCTTCTCCCATAAAGTATAAACTTCTTCAGGACAGGGATTCTGTATTACACAGTTCTTTCCATTTCCCACAATACCAAGGATATCATATTGCATGTAGAGAAATTGTTGATAAATTGCTAAAGAGTCCTCTTACTAATTCTATCTGAGATTAGAAAACCAGAGAATTTATCACCCACTCTACTGGACAGTTTTATCTGAATTTTGGAACAGCTATAAGCTAACTCAAAAAAAAAAAAAGTCTTATTTAGGGCCTCATTCCAAATTATTACTCAAGTGCAATTCAGTCTGCCTCCTTGTAATATACCAAATCAAAAAGAAAGCATGCGCTCCAACTTTTTCAAGTCAGATTGCAATTGACAGATGTTCCTTCAGAGCATGAGGTGCATACAGAGGAATGAAAATTTCTGTAAATACTGAAAGGCATGTAGGTCTTGGAGAGCATTGTCCTATCTTACATAAGAACAGATATTACATACTTCAAATAGATGCCATTCAAAACAGAGTTAGAGACATCTTGTTATGTCTCATGAATTTTAAATATATAACATAAAGTTCAAATGGTTCCTAAAGCTTTCATGTCATATATTTAAGTTATATTTAATACATAATACAGTTACTAATTAAAATTATTTTCTTTTTTATTAAAGTATAAAAATTGTATTTTATTGAATTATAAAAAATTTGTGTCACTTTTTTGCAATTTGCAAGAAAAGAAAAATACAGATTTTGGTGTTCATACTTTTTATGATATAAAAGTTATAGTAAATAGTTATTTTAGTAAAAAAATTTTTAAAGATTTTTATTTTCACACATACTTTAATACTTTAGGTATATATACTTTAATCCTTTATTTTTTTAATGCTTTATAATTTAGTTTCTTAATTTACAATACAGACACCCCTTTCTGTTTCTTCTGACAATTTACTTATCATTATTTTCCAGTTCATTGGGGGCATAATGAAAGCACTGGAAATGGAGTCAAGAATCTTTGCTTCCAAGTCAGTGTTGGTGACAAGACCATATAATGTGACCTTGGCAACCTGTCTACACTGAGCACAGCATCCCCATCCATTAACCTCCCAGTATCATCCTGAAGAGTAAATGAGTATAAGCACACAGGAAACTTTGCAGAAACCTCACATATTTCCATTCGTAAAGGCATACTTACACTTCAGTATGATGACAAATAGATACCTCTTGCTAGTGTTTACTTATCTCTAATCTTTTGAAGTTTAAATAAAAGAAGAATAACATATTCATAAGCTCATGGATCACAACAAGAAGAAATTCAAGCAAACACAACACTCTACCTTTTTCCTCCTCCTGGAAACATATATTGTTTTGTGCACGTGAACACATACTACAGTTTGTCTTCAGTAACCTAAAATTATTTGTATCAGAAATGCTGCATAATTTTAAGTTTAGAAATTACAATTATCCAGTTTAGAAAAAGAAAAATGTATGGAGCACTTTGTCCTAGTGCATTTTGGCTGCTCTAACAAAAATGCCATAGGGACACCTGGATGACTCAACGGTTGAGCGGCTGCCTTCAGCTCACGGTGTGATCCCGGGGTCCTGGGATCAAGTCCCACATCCGGATCCCCACAGGGAGCCTGCTTCTCCCTCTGCCTGTGTCTCTGCCTCTCTCTTTGTGCCTCTCATAAATAAATAAATAAATAAATCTTTAAAAAATGCCATAGAGTAGGTAACTTAACAATTTGTCAGGGATCTGGAGGCTGGGAAGTCCAAGATCAAGATGCCAGGAACTGTGTTGTGTGTTGGGGGCAGCTTCCTGCCACAAAGATGTGATCTCACTGTGTTCTCACATATCAGAAGGAGTGGGAGAGTTCTGTGGAGTCTCTTATAAAGGCAGTAATTCCATTCATGAGGGCTCCTTCCTTAAGACTTAATCACCCCTCTCAAAGGTCCCACCTCTTAATAACATCACATTAGAGCTTTGGATTTTGAGATAAGTTTAGTGGTCATGGTGGTAGAAAGACACAAACATTGTCTATAAGAGACCGAAATTGTTTTACTGAGTAACAATCACCTAGATAAATGTTATCACTTAGATAAATTTGAAAAAAATTCAAATTTTTTGAAGCCCTCAGTTGTTGGGCTTCTCCAATGTGCTGATCTGTTTTTAACTATTCCATTCAAATTCTAATCCCATATGTCATGTTAGTTAGTCCCAATGTTAGTCCCAATGTTTCTAGAGATTATTGGGGTTTAAGATATATTTTCATGCTTTTGGCTTTTTTTCCTTGCTTCTACTGAATTACTGATGTTCATTTTTTATTTGCTTCCCATGTGTCTTGAACCATATCTGCATCCTAGGGCACTAAATGTAAATCCTATCTCCTCCAAAGTTCCAAGACCTCTAAAGTATATTTTGACCCACTTTACCAAAGTTGTGCTTCATAACAGAGTTGAAAGTGATGAGTTAGAGAAGAGAAATGTCATGCATATTAAAACGTGGCACCTCTTGAAAATGACTTACCATTGGACTCTAGCAATGACAATAACAAGAAACATGAACACTTATAAAGATTTCCCATGTACTACTGTTTGAATAGCAGGGCAGGACCACACCTCCTGAACCCAGTCAATCTCAGCATCACAAATGGAGACAACAGGATCATATGAAGCACGTCATGAAGTGATACAAGGAGGTATACATGGCCGTACGTGAATTATCTAGGCTAAAAATCAGAACCTGAATCTAACAGAGTCTCTGGATATAACTACAAATCTAGCAGAAATTGAATGGATAGAGGACAAGTTAAAAAATCCATTCAAGAAGGAATTAGTCAAACACAAAATATGGAAGATTCCATAAAACATGTATTTCTCCAACAAATAAAAACTTAAAAGCTAGAGGGAGGAGCACTATTATAGATAGATTAAACAAGACTTGAAACACATAATAAGCACATGAATGTTTGTACCTTGTTTGGAAATTGATTTGAACTGAGCAAGTCTAAAATAAACTCTATGAGCCAACTGGGACAATTTAAATATGAGTTTGATGCTAGATGGTGTTAAGTAATTAACATTGATAATTTTAAAGATTGATAATGTCGAAACACCTGGGTGGCTCAGCAGTGGAGCGTCTGCTTTGGCTCAGGGTGTGATCCCGGGGTCCTGGGATTGAGTCCTGCATCGGGCTCCCTGCAGGGAGACTGCTTCTCCCTCTGCCTGTTTCACTAACCGTCTCTCTGCCTCTCATGAATAAATAAAATCTTAAAAAAAAAAAAAAAAAAAGATTGATAATGTCATGAGGTTAACAAAGAAACAGAAGTCCATATCTGTATATTTGTCTTCATGTAAGAATTAAATGTATTAAAATGTGAAATAATATACTGTCTGGGATTGTTTGAAAATCCCCCAGTGTTTAAAAAAAACATTGGGGATCCCTGGGTGGCTCAGAGGTTTAAGAACCTGCCTTCCACCCAGGGCCTGATCCTGGAGTCCCGGGATCGAGTCCTGCAACGGGCTTCCTGCATGGAGCCTGCTTCTCCCTCCGCCTGTGTCTCTGCCTCTCTCTCTCTCTCTGTGTCTCATGTATAAATAAATAAAATCTTAAATAAATAAGTAAATAAATAAATAAAACACAAAGAATTGGGAGAAAGGGACACATGAAACAAAGAGAAACAGTTCATACTTGTTGAAGCTGAATGAAATGTATATGTTCACTATAGTATTATTTTTATTTTTTATATTTTGATAATTTTATTTGCAAAAAGTTTTTTAATTAAATGGCCCCAGGGAGGGGTACCTGGGTGGTTCAGTGGTTGAGCATCTGCCTTAGGCTAAAGGTGTGATCCTGGGGTCCTGGGATCGAGTTCCCCATCGGGTTCCCTGCAAGGAGTCTGCTTCTCCCTCTGCCTATGTCTCTGCTTCTCTCTGTGCCTCTCATGAATAAATAAATAAAATCTTAAAAAATGTGGCCTCAGGGAAATCTTACAAATTGCTAATAATATAAATTTAGGACAATCGAAGGTGAAAATTGTCATTCTACCAATATTTTACATGAGATGGCTATCTCAAGCTAATATTAAGCTAAATCATATAATTTAAATATTACCTTTTCAAGATTTAATATTCTATTATATTAATATTTGTTGTTAGTAATATATACATAAGAAAATTAGGGGTATAAAATATGAAAATAAAATATACACTGTCTCATTTTAGGGTTTTTATATTTTGTCATATTTGTAATAATATGGTACAAATGGTTTTGATAATTATATTTGATTCCCAGTTGATGAGTGAAGCATATAAAGAAATCTGCTGAGATTTCAGCATAAGACACGAAGAAATGAGGAGTCATGAAGATACATAAGCAGGATGGCAATATAGGTGAAGTGGTGAAAGATATTCTATTTTAATCATTAATGGAGTTAGAAGCCAAGCAAGCAAAAATTGAGTAGATAAAAGAAAGGAGAGATAATTGGAAAGCCTATATAAAAGTACATAAAAGTAATCTCATGGGCTCTACTAATAGGATTAGCCTAGGAAAAAATATAATAAAAATTTCATTAGTGACATTGTTTTTCTGCTTTAGAAGAAATATATATTCCACAGATCCTAACGATGGTCCAATCACAATGGAGTGTAGTAGAGGAATCCTACAGAGATGAGATGGATACTCATTCATTCATTCACCAAATGTATCAAACATTTGGGCTCTTAAATGTGTTGATTTTCTAAGGCAAAACATCCGTAAAACTCAATAAGTTTGAATAATATCCATTACGGAGAGTTGTCATCAAGATTAAACGGAATAAAGTATATCCTGTGTATGCCCCAAACATACTAATGATGAAAAATGTCGTTATTACGAACATGAATATTAGTAGTTACCATCTATCTGCTTAGAGCTAAAGACATACAGATGACTGAGTCCGTCTTTAACATCTAGTGGGTTTCCACTGGAGCACGGGATGCATGAGCATGAACTATTTTCAGATTAACTTGTTGAAAAGTCCAAGCTTGCTTGCGCATCTGCACATTTTTAAACAAAACTGAGAAACAAGCTATTTCCCCCTTTCCCCTTCTCTGGTCCTAAAGCAGAATCCTCCTGGCAAGTGGGCAGAGTAAATTAACACTTTCTTGAGCTGGGTGTGTTTGTTATAAATATGAGAGTAATGGGTGCTCCTGGGCTACGACTTGAATAGCCTGGGCCTCAGTTTTCAATTATTGGAGTCATCCTCCCCAGGGAATGCACGAGGCTACACTGGGTATAAAAGTTTATGAAGCAAGAAAGATGAAGAGGGGATTCGTTGTTAATGCATGCCTACTAGAGACAAAGTGGCGTCATTAAAACCGAAGCTTTTTACAGTCGTAATTTCTCGGGGCTCATCCATGTTAAAATCAACATTTTCACTTGAGCTTATTTCCTGCTCATCTAATTGGAGGTCCCTTGTCAGCATCTGTTTCTGAAGCATTGGTGATGCAGTGAAAATGATGCTGGGGACTGGATGACTGGGCTATATTAGCATTCCTATGAAATTCATTTAATTTTTATTAAAGTAAGCCACTCAGGCAAATCTTTCTTTCTTTTTACATTAGCATTTCATTAAGAACATATCAAGATTAAATAGCATATACATATTTGTATAAAGGATAATTAACTTAAAACATCTCAAGCTTTATGTGTGCGGGTGTGCTTGGATTTATATTAAATTATGGAGACTTGGACAAAAATCATTCAATTTTTAAAATCAGATATTCAGTGTCATTTGTCCCCAAATTGGACAATTGCCCAGTTTATTCATTTCATGTCAATATTTCTTCATATTGAATCTTACTTAATATACAGTGCCCACTTGCAAAGGGAGAGATTTCTTGTGGTTTTATCAGGCATGTCTGTGTTTTGTCAATTGATGTTAAAAGCAAGAGTTATAAAATGCCATCGTTGGGTCCCACCTCACAGCACTACCCTCATTTAACAGAAATGTCAAAATAATCAAGCAAGGTTTGTGAGCATTTAGATGTTGGAAACAAGTTTTAAAATTTGGTATAGATACCAAGAGTCACTCTCTAGCTATCTCTCTCTCAAACAAGTAAACAAAACCTTTACTTTTTAAAAAAGATTTTATTTATTTATTCATGAGAGACACAGAGAGAGAGAGGCAGAGGGAGAAGCAGATTCCATGTAGGGAGCCCAATGTGGGACTCGATCCCAGGACCCCGGGATCACACCGTGAGCCAAAGGCAAATGCTCAACTACCAAGCCACCCAATTGCCTCAAAACAAAATCTTTAAAAAAAAAAATGAAGAAAAGCACTGAAAATCAAACTTTACTTTGCCATCTTTATTGTGTATGGAGTTGAAAGCCTCTGAGAGCCCATCTTCTCCCTTGAGAGTCCATCTTCTCTCTCCCCTTTTTTTTTTTTCTAGAGAAAGCCTTATAATTGCCTCATCAGATCAACAGAAATAAGAAAATTAGGGTGCTGTATAGTGGCGATGTCTCACTGTATTCATTTCTTATGCTGCATATGCATTATCTCAACTCAGAGCAACACCCACTTATTATCTCACAATTTCTGGAGACCAGAAATCCAGGCAGGCTCATCAGGGTCTTCTCCTTGGGGTCTCACCAGGCCAAAATTACATGGATTGTAGGACTAGTCTTTTGAGAGCATCTGGAGAAGAATCCTTTATGTTGGCCCATTGTGGCTTCTTGCATCAGACTCAAGTCTCCATTACCTTACTCTTGGTCAACTGAGGGCACAGGGGGAGCAGGGTGGAGCTCTCCTCTGCTCCTTAGGGCCAATTGCATTTCTTCTAACATTGCTCTTTCCATCTTGAAAGCCAGCACTGTCAAACTCTTTTCACATTTCACATCTTCCTGACTTCTTCTGCCTCTGCATTTAAGGGCTACTGTGATTAGATTAGATCTACTTGGACAATCTCCCTTTTGTCGTATAAGTAAAGGGTACTCAAGGGAGGCTAGATTAAAAAAAATAAAAGGCACTAGTCAGGTATTACTTAACCAAATTCTCTGCACACCTTCTACCTTAGACATGCTCACATACGCATTTTATCAAAATATACAGCAGTTAAGAAACAGGCTCTGGAATCAAGGCCTGATTTCCAGTTCAAGCTGAACTATTTATTAACTGTGTGATTTCTGAGCCTCAGTCTTCTTTATCTCTAAAATAAACACAATTATATTCCCTATTTTATGATACTGTTGGGTTGATTACCTGACATAAAGCCTGGCAGCTGACCTATGGGAAGCACTCAAGAAATGCTTCTCACACATTGTAAAGTCTTGCCAAAGAAATAATGTTAATTCAGCAACTCCCTCTGGAATATTCCATTCTGACCCTACTGTCTACCTGTTTCTCCCCTCAAATCTTAAAGATTCCTATCCTAAACCTCCTCAGTTCTGAGATTCCTGAAGAATCTCTGTAGAGTGAACACCCCTGGAACTTTTCAAGAATTGCAAGAAGTCTATAGCACCACCTGCATCACTTGTAATAAGTAGCAAGCGTGCTTCACCAAACTCATTTACAAGCTCCACATCCCAAATTTTCCTGAATCCAAATTAGGACGTCTTGATTATGCGAAGTTGTCAGCATGGGGCAAGTGGTAGCTCGCCTACCAATAGGAAAATTGTCTATAAATTCCTAGGCAGTAGTGATTAAAATTGAGTTTAACAGGGAGTTGAATTTGGAAGGTTTTATTTACAGATTTTTTTTTGTTGTTCTTTCCCAAAGGAATAGAAGAAAAACCACCCAGTACCATCTATGCACCTCCATTTCATCTCTGAATTGGGAAAAGTAAGAGAAGAAAAGACCCTCAAGACTAATGCGCTGCAAATTTTGATTTTAGACTTCTGACTCCTGACCTCATGGGGATCATTTACTCGATGCCAGGGATCTCTCATCTTCTCTATAGATTTTTCCTTTCCTGATCACTGATCACTGTTCACTTTTACTCCTGTGAGTCACAATTGCATTTCCTATTGCTGCCCTGATTACACTGAGTATTTTAAGCTACCAATTTAATTCAAATGTTTATTAAACTCTTTCTGGGGAAAGAAAATTAAATTATTTTTAGTAAAACTAGACCTTTATTAGTACACCAGTAAGCATGTAATGCTTATTACAGCTCAGAGATTTCAGCAAATGCCTTTTAGCTGAACTTGTCTTGTAGCTGTCCCCTCGCTATTTTGTTGAACCAGTGGTAATTAACAATTAGGCACCCAGATGAACTAGGATGGGCACTAGCGAAGGATGGGTGCCTTAACCATGTGGAAGTACTGACGGTGAGGTAAGGAAATATGTAAATAGACTGATGAAAATAATGTTTACTTTCAGTGATCTCATCCATGTCCATGGATTTAAATACCACCCATATGCCAATAACTCCCAAATTCATATCTCTTGCCAAGACTTTTCTGAGCTTCAAGCTACTCAAAATCTCTTTAATGTCTTATAAGTATCTCAAGTTTTATGTACAAGTAGTAACATTTGGATGTTTCCTTCAAAGTGTCGTTTTTCTCACCTCAAAAAAACAACAACAACAAATACCCATCAACGTAATGACTTGATGGAAAATCCTGTGAATCTTCCGATTTCTATTTTTCTGTCACTCCTGACATCCAGAATACAGTCAAGAGCTATTGACTTGACTTTGAAAGGAGATCCTGAAATTAAGGGAATGAATAGACTCCTTTCTTTTACTCCTGCTACCCTGCAAATCCATCCTGAAACAGCATTCCAGGGTGATGCTTGTAGAACATAATTAGGTGGTACGAAATCATAATCCCCAGTGCATTATAACTGACTTCGAATGAAGCCTGAGCCTTCATCTCTAGCCTGCGAGGCTTTGTAAGATTACATCTAGTATAGCCTCTTTTTCCTTATCTTCAGCCCATTGTCCTTCACTCTGGGCCTCAAAGACAACAAACCCATGTCTATGCTGTGGTCTTTTTGCTAGTTCTTTCCTTTTTCTCGAAGGTTCTGCCTTCACATCATCTCCTGGCTGGCTCCCTCACATTTTTCAGATATTAGCTTGAATATATTGCCAGGATTGGGAGGTCTCTTCTAAATAGTAAATAAAAAGTACCTCCTACACCATTCCCTTCATACCACTCTGTGACTGACTCGTCTTTACTTGATATTTAACTGCTTTCATGCTTGTTCATTTCCCACTGCCCAGTCCCAGTAGAAAACGAGCTCCATTATTGCTTGGACTGAAGGATTCCATTATAAACTACGGTATTGGATTCACTCTACAATGATGTTTTAAAGAAGTGTTTGTTGAACTATATAGTATATAAAGTATGTGTTTTAAACTTCAGTTTCAAGGACACAAATATAAGTTTTAAAAAGATCTTCAAATTAGAAAGTAAAGGTTAGAAAAAAACAATAAGCCAACACTAAAACAGCACTGCCAAAGGATTTTTAAATCAGGAAACAAACTACTATTTGAAGTTTGAGTATATTACATTTGTAAATTACCCTCAAAGAGGAAAAATTGAGAGATTTTTAAACAGCAAAGCAATAACAATGACAGTTATTTTCTTGAAATTCTTTCAGCTTTATTGTACATAAATGAATACTACCTAAGCCATATATCCTGTGTAGCCTATTGCTGTTACTTTTTCTTATCTATCACACTATTTACTTAAGTAATAATGCTAGAATTTGATTGTCTTGTAAAAATAACCTGCAGTGATTTCAAAAATTATTTAAAAGAATTATTTCATTAATCTCTAAAGTTCTCTCTAGGAAAACACAGGAGCCACAATATTCTATACCTTTATTTTTGTTTGAGGCTAATATGAAGAAAACTCCTGAAGAGATATAGCTTTATTCTGGGAACTAATAACAAATACAAAGTAAAATGTAAAAATTATACCATTTGTAGTAGGACAAAAATATCATAAACCTGGGAATAAAAGTAACAAACAATGTAAAAGATTTCTATACAGAAACCCAGAGAGCTGTCAATTCCATAAAATGTGAGATTTATCAGATTTCTTAGTTGGAAGACAATATTTTGAACTTAATACTTTCCCCCCAAATTCAGATTTAGTTCAATTTTAATCAAAATCCAAAAGGGAAATAGGGGGAGCTTGACAAGACAAACCTAAAATTTATTTTGAAATATAAGTAACCAAGAAGAGCCTAAATATTCTTTAAGAGAAAGGATAAAATGAGAAGACTTGCTTTACTGAATGTCAAGACTAATTATAAAACTACAACAAACATGACAATATGGCATTGGCATAAGAACAGAGAGCTAGACAAATGGTACAGAATAAAAAGCCTAGATACAAACTCACTTATTTGTGGACTCTTGAATGTATTACTGCAGAGGGATAGGAAGATAATAGTGTTCTCAATAAAGGTTGCTGAAAAGTGACCTATATTAAGAAAATGAAATTTTATCCTACTGTAGATTTTTGAAAAGAACATTAACTTGTAAGTTTTCTAAATATGTATAAAATAATGTCAAAGTAAAAACTACTATGAATTTTATGAGGTTGTTTAGTAAAATATATTTTTGACTTAAGATAGGCAAAGTCATTTTCTTAAATAAAGCTCAAAGATAATTTTTAAACTTAATGGGAAAAAAATAATAAGCTGGGCTATATTAGAATTAGGAGCTGGAATTCATCAAGAGACCCCTGCTACAAAAATGAAAATGCAAGCCACAGAGTAGAAGACATTCCTGAGACAACTAGAGCTCACAGGTTGTGTGTGTGTTTGTGGGGGGGGGGTATGTGTATTCCATGTTTCTAATAAGTGTGTGTGTGTATCCCGTAATCAATTTAAAATAAAGAAAATCTAGTAGATAGATGGATAGGCTTCAAACCGGCATTTCATAAAAGTGTACATTAGTAATTGTAGCTATGAAAACAATAATGTTTGTAATAGCATAAACTGGAAGCAACACAAAAGTTCACTAGCAAAGGAATGGATAAATGGGATATTCATATATAGATATAATTCATCTAGTGTGAATGAATTGCAGCTAGATGCAATAATACAGATTACTCTAAGAAACGTCTTAGTGAAAAAGTCCAAGAACATGTTAAAAGTTCAAAGCAAGCAAAATTAAGTAATGTGTTTTTTAGTTGCCTGTGTAATGTATCGGTAAGCTGACTCTTCAAGAATAATAAAAAGTTGTTATTTTTAGTTTATAACAAGCATTTTGGTGCAAATCTTCCTACCATGGCTGATTTTCTTGTGAGTGACTTGCAGATCTGGATTGAAATTGGGAAAAGATGAAATCAGCTCTTTAGAGCCAATCCTCATTGGCTTGAGCATACCAATGCATTTAGAGATGATAAGATAAATGCAATTTTTAAAAAGTCTTAAATCTTTTCGAAGAATTTTTAAAAAGATTTTATACATATATAGAATGAACACATGACAAAGATTTTACTCACCTCATTAATGAAGGAGAGAACTGGTCAGATGGCAGACCTGGGTCAAATGAAAATTAGGATGATCCACCATGAAAGGTACTCTGAAATAGTTCATCCAGAGGGGGAAAAAGTGATTAATGACCTACAGGACTATACATAACCTTTGAGGTTATTTTTCTACTAGACAGAAATATTTGCAATTCTATTGGACAAGACCTACAAATTAACATGTAATTTATGAGTGTGTGAGCCTTTGTTTAATAGCAACATCAACCACAGGTACATTTTTCTAGATCGTTAAATAATTTGTTGTGGAAGTTTGGGTATAAATTTGAAAGGATACACAGTCCACACTTTTGCTTTACTTTCAAGCTGTAAATAATTTTATTTGCTTAGTGACCCCACCAATTTGATAAAGCACAATCTCCAAAGATTATTCTTGATTGCAAAAAATGGTAGTCTCAATTGGCTTACTTATACAGGGCTATAAGCAGTGTTAATTAACCCTGTAAATCTCCTTGCCTATAGAGTATTGAGCACATTCTAATGCAAGAAAATTAACTTGTGTCTCAAATTTTCATCATAGAATCTCAGATTGGATAATGTAAAAGCCTCTATTATTACTTCTTTCATCTTAAGGCTAACGAAGCAAAGAAAGTCTCTCCACTAGATTTCCCCTATAATGCTTTTTGACTTCAGTGAATTTCATTCTCCTGTTTTCAACTAAAATTAGCAAACTAGTATGATTTGTCCAAGGAGTCTTCTTAGTAATACAAATTTGCAATCCTATATAGCTTCTGGGCTAGTAGTTTCTGAGAATTTCTCTCTTTGTCTCTCTCTCTGAAAAGATTAATACAGTAGTAGTTCTCAAATTTTGGTTTCAAGAGCCCTTCACAACTCCTAAAAGTTTCTGAAGATATCAGAGTCTTTTTGGAGAATTTATTTCTCAATATTTACTGTAGTAGGCATTTTTAGATGATTGTTTTAAATATTTATTAATCCATTTCAAATAGCAATAATAAATCCACAGCTAGTTCTACTCCCTTTAGTTAAACTGTACTATACCTTGGCTCATTCTATTTTATTTTTTTTTTAATTTTTATTTATTAATTCATGAGAGACACACAGAGAAAGAGACAGAGACAGGCAGAGGGAAAAACAGGCTCCCTATAGGGAGCCCAATGTGAGACTTGATCTCAGGACCTTGGGATCAGAACCTGAGGCAAATGCAGACGCTCAATCACTGAGCCACCCAGGCATCCCTCATTTTATCTTAATGGTCACAAGAATGCAATGTTTTTGCAGTTTTTTCCTCTTCTTTCTATTTTTTCTTGAATTCACTGACCCCAATTTCTAGTTTCATTAACATAATACAAAGAACATTGATTATTTAACCTAATGAGTTTTCTTCTGAGACAAATTTCCTTCTTGATCAATAATATCCAATATTATAGTCTTATGACTCATACCTTTTTTAAAATTTTTTAATCTCCAAAAAAAAATCTCAAAGACTAGGTGTATAGAGTGAAAAACTGAAGTTAAAAAAAAATCAACTCTCCTAATAAATCTATATCATTAATTCAATCTCAAATTCCTAGAAGGATATGACTGTGGGTTGGGATCTGGAGGGTGGGGAAGTGGTATAGTGTGTATGTAAATTGAAAAGTAGATTCTAAAATTCTTAGAAATTATCATGGTCAAAAATAGACAAGACACTCTTAAAGAAGAATGAAGCTAGACACTATGAGTGACTTCTATTGTAAAGTTATAATTATCAAGAGAGTATGGAGACTTAACAAGCATATACAACCTAACCAATAAAACACAATAAAGATATACATGTATGGGGTCAACTGATTTATGACAAGGGTGATATAGTACAATGGAGAAAGGACAGTATTTTAAATAAATAGTATAAGTTGCAATGTATATAGGAAATAAAGAACCCTTAATCTTGGGGTGCTCAGGTGGCTTAGTCAGTTCAGTGTGTACCTTCTGCTCTGGTCATGATCTCAGGGTCCGGGTATCTATCCCTGTTTAGGGTTCCCTGCTCAGCAGGGAGTCTGCTTCTCTCCCTCCTTTTGCCCCTTCCTGCTGCTTGTGCATGCTCTCTCTCTCTCTCTCTCTCTCTCTCTCTCTCTCAAATTAATATATAAAATCTAAAAAAAGAAACTTTGATCTTTCTTCATATGACAGTAATAACTCAATTGCAGAGGTGCTCTTGATGTCGCTATGAAAGATAAATTAACCAGCTTTTCAAGAAATCATAGAGAATATCTCCTGAATGTGGCTTAAGCAAAGCAATATCATGAAGAATTTTTAAAGTATTTAATAAAAAGTAAATAGCACCATGTGAATATTATGAACATCTTTCCATCAAAAGGATGAGGAATAAAAAGGCAACTTACAGAATGGGCTAAGATATTTGTAGCACATTTATTTGAGAAAGGTCTAGTTCTCAGAAGATAGAGAAAACAAAACAAAAAACAAACACAACTTTTACAAGTTGGTTAAAAATCAGTAGAAAAAAGCAGACTTGCGTAGGTACTTCACAAAAAAGGATGTGTAAGTAGCCAGAAAAAATATATGAAAAGTGTCCCACTTCACTTGTTATCAGGGAACTACAAGTTCAAACTACAATGAAATTCCAGTAAGCTCCCAAGGGAAATTCTAAAATTTAAAAGGCATCATAGAAAGAGGTGTCAGGAAACTGGAGGAATGGGGATTCTCATTACACACTGCTGGTGGGTATATAAATTGTTAAACTTTTGGGGAAACTACTTGGTAGTACAAACCTAAATTGAACATAATCTATCATACACCAGTTCCACCTCGAGGTATGTTATTAACAGAAATGTGCACGCCAAAAGACATGCATTAGAATGTTTATAGTAGCACTATTCATAAGAGACTCCAAAACTGAAACAACAGAAATCCCCAGCAAAAGCTGAATAAATAAAAATATGGTGAAACAATGGTATATTCTACAGAAATAAAAATGAATGACTTACAAGTACTTGCAACAATGTAAATGAATCTCAGATATATTATTTTGACCAAAAGAAGCCAAATATAAAAGTACATATTTCCACGGATGTACAGTTTAAAAACACATAAAACTAATCCATGATATTAAAAATCAGAATAGTGATTACCCTAGGAGAAAAATAAATAGATGATTGCACATGGAAGTTTTCTAGAATGTTTGGCAATGTTCTGTTCCTCAATCCTAGTGCTGAATACAGGTCTATGCAGTCTATAAATTGATATCTCCACTTAGGATTAATGTATATATATACACACATTAAAAAATACTTCAACATATATATACATATATACATATTATACTTCAACATGTATATACAATGTTATACTTCAACGTATGTGTATATGTTTATATACTTCAACATATATATGCACATATGTTATACATCAACAAAAATGTAAAAAAAAGAGGAAAAAATCTTCAATAGTTTCCCAAAATCATCCACCAATATGTTTCCCAAAATTGCAATATTCAGTCTAGGAATAACCTCATTTCCAATATGGTGTGTCAAGAGAGGAGAGTAATTTCAGCCAAAGAATTGATTCAGATTGGGCTCTGACCTCCAGGTTCTATCCCATTTTTCTTATCTGAGGTGAAACTATATTACCTTACTCTTTAAATGCTCCAATCAAAAGACATAGGATGACAGAATGGATAAAAGAAAACAAGACCCATCTATATGCTGCTTACAAGAGACTCATTTTAGACCTAAAGACATCTAGAGATGGAAAGCAAGGGGATGAAAAAACATTTATCATGCAAATGGATGTCAAAAGAAAGCCAGGGTGGTGATATTTATATCGAACAAAATAGACTTTAAAAAAAAAGACTGTAACAAGAGACAAAGGTATAACAATAAAGGGGACAATCCAACAAGAAGATAGAACTACTGTAAATATTTATGCACCCAACATGGGAGCACCCAAATACATAAAACAGTTGAGAAAAAATATAAAGGAACTAATCGCTAATAATGCAATAATAATAGGGGACTTTAGCACCCCACTTACAACAATAGATTATTTAAATAAAGAATTAAAAAGGAAACAATAGCTTTGAATGACACACTGGAACAGATGGATTTAACAGATATATTCAGAACATTTCATCCTAAAACAGCAGAATACACATTCTTTTCAATTGCAAATGGAACATTCTCCAGAATAGATCACGCATTAGCCCACAAAACAAACCTCAACAAATTCAAAATTGAAGTCCTATCCTGCATCTTCTGACCACAGTGTCATGAAACTAGAAGTCAACCACAAGAAAAAAAATCTGCAAAGACCACAAATACATGAAGATTATATAACATATTCCTATATGGTGAATGGGTCAATTAGGAAACAGAAGATATTAAAAAGTACACGGAAACATATAAAAATGAAAACACTTGGTTCAAAATGTTTGGGGCAGCCCAGGGTGGCTCAGCGATTTAGCACCAGCTTCAGCCCAGGGTGTGATCCTGGAGACCTGGGATCGAGTCCCACGTCAGGCTCCCTACATAGAGCCTGCTTCTCCCTCTGCCTGTGTCTCTGCCTTTCTCTCTCTCTCTCTCTCTCTCTGTGTCTTTAATAAATAAATAAAATCTTAAAAAAAATAAAAATAAAAAAAAAAAACAGCAAAAACACCTTTGGAAGACAACAAAAGCAGTTCTCAGAGGGAAGTTTATAGCAGTACAGGCCTACCTCAAGAAGCAAGAAAATCTCAAACAACCTAACTTCAAATTTAAAAGATCTAGAAAAGGAACAATAAACAAAACCTAAAACCATCAGAAGGAAGGAAATAATAGATTAGAGCAGGAATAAATAATATAGAAACAACAAAATAAAATGTTTTAGAACAGATCAATGAAACCCAGGACGGGTTCTTTGAAAAAATCAGTAAAATTGATAAACCTATCAGGAGAGACCTATCAGGAAAAAAAGAGAAAGGACTCAAATATAATCACAAATAAGAAAAGAAAAATAACAACCAACACCACAGAGATATAAATAATTATAAGAGAATATTATGAAAAGCTATATGCCAATAAATGGACAACTGAAGAAATGGATGAATTCCTAGAAACATATAACCTACCAAAACAGAGGCAAAAAGAAACAGAAAATTTTAAGAAACCAATCAGCAGTAAAGAAATTGAATCAATAATCAGAAAACTTCCAACAGACGAAAGTCAATGATCAGATGGTGTCACACAAGCAAAGTCTACCAAACATTTAAAGAAGAGTTAACACCTCTTTTTCTTGAACTATTCCAAAAAATAGAATAGGAAGGAAAACTTCCAAATTCATTCTATGAGGCCAGCCTTACCCTGAAAGCAAAACCAGAAAAATACATCGAGAGAGAGAGAATTATAAGCCAATTTCCCTGAAGAACACAGATACAAAAGTCCTCAAAAAATACTAGCAAACCTAAACTTTTTTTTAAAAAAAAGTATTAAAAAAAAAAAAAGTATGCATCACGATCAAGTGGGATTTATTACTGGGTTACAAGGGTAGTTCAATATTCACAAATCAATCAATGCGATACATCATCACATCAGAACCATATGATCGTTTCAATAGATGAAAAAACATTTGACAAATTACAACATTCATTCACAATAAAAAGCTCAACAAAGTGGGGTTAAAGGGAACATATCTCAACATAATAAACATAAAACATATCTTTATCTCAACATAAAAAAATAATGAAAAACTCACAGCTAGCATTATCCTTAATGGGGAAAACTGAGAGCTTTTTCCCCAAGGTCGGGAACAAGACAAGGATGTCCACACTCATCACTTTTATTCAACAAAGTACTGGAAGTCTTAGCCACAGCAGCCAGGAAACAAAAATAAAAGGCATCCAAATCAGTAAGGGAGAAGTAAGACTCTCACTATTTGCTGATGACATGATACTCTATATAGAAAACCTGGAAGACTCTACCAAAATACTGCTAGAACTGATACACGAAGTCAGTAAAGTAAGAGGATACAAGATCAGTGTACAAAAATCCGTTGCATTTCTATATACTGCTAATGAAACAGCAGAAAGAGAAATTAAGGAATCAATCCCATTTACAATTATACCAAAAACAAAGAACCTAGAAATAAGCCTCACCAAAGAGATGAAAGACCAGTCCTCTGAAAACTATGTAACACTGATGAAAGAAATTAAAGAGGACATAAAGATACATCATGCTTTGGAAGAACAGATATCTTTTAATGTCTACACCACCCAAAGCAATCCACACATTTAATGCAGTCCCCATCAAAATACCAATGGCATTTTTCGCACGACTAGAACAAACAATCCTAAAATGTATGTGGAACCACAAAAGACCCAGAATAGCCAAATCAATCTGGAAAGAGAAAAGCAATGCTGGAGGCATCACAATTCTGGACTTCAAGTTATATTATAAAGGTGTAGCAATCAAAACAGTACAGTACTGGCACAAAAATAGATAATATAAATGAAGAGAAAAGAAAAGAAAACTCAAAATAAGCCCCCAATTATTGGTCAGTTAATCTTCAACAAAGTGGGGAAGACTATCCAATGAAAGTCTTCAAGAAATGGTTTTGGAAAAACTGGACAGCAACCTGCAATAGAATAAAACCAGACCACTTTCTTACGCACTGTATGCAAAAATAAATTCAAAATGGACTAAAGTCCTAAATGTGAGTCCTGAAATCATAAAAATCCTGGAAGAGAATACAGGCAGTAACTTCTCTGACACCAGCTGTAGCAATTTTTTTCTAGAGAGGTCCCCTGAGGCAAGGGAAACAAAACCAAAAATAAACTATTGAGACTACATCAGGATAAGAAAATTCTGTGCAGTGAAGGAAACAATAGAACTAAAAGACAATCTTCAGAATGGGAGACGACATCTACAAATAACATATCTGATAAAGGGCTAGTGTCAAACATCTATAAAGAACTTATAAAACTCAATGCACACCCCCAATAATCCGATTCAAAAGTGGACACAGGATGTGAACAGACATTTCTCCAAAGAAGACATCCAGAGGGCCAACAGACAAGTGAAAAGATGTTCAATACTGCCTCCCCCCAGGGATATGCAAATCAAAGCTACAATGAGATATCACCTAGGACCTGTCAGGTTGGCCAAAATCAAGAACACAAGAAACAACAGGTGTTGGCAAGGATGCGGAGAAAAGGGAACCCTCTTATGCTGTTGGTGGGAATGCAAACTGGGGTGGCCACTGCGGGAAAACAGTATAGAGGTTCCTCAATATATTAAAAATAGAACTACCCCAAGATTCACCAATCACACTACTGGGTATTTACCCAAATACCCACTACTGGGTATTTTATTGAAAACACTAATTCAAAGGGATGCATGCACCTTAATGTTTAGGGCAGCATTATTTACAGCAGCCCAACTATGGAAGCAGCCCGTTGTGTGTATATATATAGAGAGAGAGATTGTACACACACACACACACACACACAAGAATGTTGTTCAGCCATAAATAAGAATGAAATCATGCCATTTACAACAATGTAGATGGAGCTGGAGAGTACAATGCTAAGCAAAAGAAGTTAATCAGAGAAAGACAAATACCATATGATTTCATTCTTCTATGGAATTTAAGGGAAAAAAAAAGCAGAGAGAGAGAGAAAAAAAAACAAGAAATAGACTCTTAATGACAGAGAACATATGGATGGTTATCAGAGGGGAGGTGAACGAGGGGATGGGTGAAATAGGTGGTGGGGGTTAAGGAGTACATTTAATCACGATGAGCACGGGGTGAAGTGTGGAAGTGCTGAAATCACTATATTGTATCCCTGAAACGGATGTAACTCTGTATGTTAACTAACTGGGATTTAAATAAAAACTTTAAAAAACTAAAACTTTGAGTAGTGCCTCTGCCGTTAATTGCCAGACAACACACACACACAAGATGCACGTGCGCACACACATCTCAGACACATGGCCACGCACATCTTCTAATGATATAAAATTATTTTCAGACTCAGTGATGTTTAAGTCCATATTCATAAAGAATCATCACCTTCCTAAAGCAATAATCTACAGAGATATTACACGTCTGAAATGAAGGTAGTCTTACATTATGCAAAGCAATTTTAACCTCCATTATAGCTCTATCTCGTTCTCCCAAACTACCCCCGTAGACATAATTGTCTGTAATAAAGTGTCCCATTATTGAGATTTCTACCCCCAAAAAAGTCATTTGCTTCTGATTATTCAGATTATACAAGAAACCTGCTAAAGAAGTTAAAGAGTTTTCAGTTAAAAAAAAAAAAAGTTTTCAGTTTGCCACTAACTCAAGATACAAATAATTGGACACCCTCACGGTGTCCCATGTACTGCCCACACTTAACGACAACTACCTCACATTCAGCGAGGGATGAAGAGATTCCCATGGAATGTCTATGCTCTTTTGGCCAGAAGAAACCTTCAGATGTCATGGAATATTTTTGGTATATGATAATTAAATTTATTATAAAGGGGGCATGAAAAACTAATGGAAAAATATTATTTGAAAAATAGTTCTTAGAAAAGTGTCTGCAAAAATTGAGGTTAGATCTTTATTTTATATTATAGACCAACTAAACTATATGTCATCCAATAAATTTAAAAGTCATATGTAAAAAAATAGTAATTTGGGGGCACCTGGGTGGCTCAGTCCATTAAGCCTTTGTCTCAGGTCATGATCCCAGGGTCCTGGAATCGAGCCCTCTGTCGGGCTCCCTGCTCAGTGGGGAGTCTGCTTCTTCCACCTCCTTTCCTTCTGCTCATGCTGTCACTGTCTCTCTCTCTTATTTGCGCTCTCTCTCTCAAATAAATAAAACGTTTAAAAAATAGTCATATTAAAACATCAAAAAAACAATATAGACACATGTAAAAGGATGACATTCTATGGAAAAATAATCAGAGATGAATAGGGTGACATACCTTAGTGCACATTGTATAAATATTTTAAACCCCAGAGTAGTTACAAAGAACATTAAAAGATTAAAAAACTTGTAAATTTTGTAATGATTATGATCAAAGTTAATTTTTAATATGTAAAAATGTCCTAAATCTAAAATTATTATGCAGCAATAAAAATAGAAAGAGACATAAAAGAATGAGTATATTTTTTATAGAAATGTCTTACATTAACACTGATGTAATTATTTAATTTGAAGTAACTAAGTTCTATTTTCTGCTAAGATAGATTTTTAGGACTAAAACTCATTGCAACAGAGGGTATAGTGTGATCAGAAAGGATCACTGCTGATGAAAGACAAAATTGTGCTACACGTCTAGAAATAATTTTGGGAATACATAGAGAGAACAAAAATATTTTCTACCCTCTGTGCCAGAGCTAAACTCCTCAAAACTCCATTCTCAGGAAAATTCATTAAGTATAGCAACTTAGGTAAAGGACATGCATTGTTTATAATGGAACAAAGGATAAACCTACAAAACAATAGGAATGATTGCTCAGTAACTTACTTTGGCCATATGTTATAGAATGTCATTCATCAAATATGCTAAATTTTTTTAAATATTTTTATAATTTTGAATAATATTTAATGTAGACTAGTGTTCAAACAAATAATGAATTAAAAAGAAAAAAATGTATTTGTAGGATGACAGGTTAATGCCAACTGTCTAAACCTATATGATAACTATGATTATCCCTCTATTATCTACCGGTCAAGTAAAAAAGTTTTCAGTGTAACAAAATGTTAATATCTGGATATTGGAATGATCAATGATTTTATCTCCTTTTTTATCTTGTATTTTCCAGTATTTCTCAGGGAGCATGCATCCCTTTTAAAGTCAGAATAAAATGTTACATTATTATAATGGAAATCAATGGCCTTATAACTCTTAAGTGTTTTCACCTTGGCTTTTCTTATTTCATTGTAGCTGTCTTTGCATATCTTTGTAAGAATAGCCAGGAATTAAAAGCACAGATAAGCACATCATGAATGAAGGGAAATTTTTTTGTTAGTCTCTTTCTCAATCATATAGGGCTATTCCTTATTACATTCTACAGACAATTATGTATTTAAATTTCTAAAATTTCAGCAAGAGCCTTTACTCTTTCCAAGTTGCTCTGCAACTGATAAATCATTTTCTCAAAGGATATAGTTCTTCTGCAGATTTCTGTTGCCAAGGTCTTCATAAAACCTAACAGTTAGAACTAAATTACATTTACCCATATGCATTTGCATCTTCTCCAAGTTGCTGGAAGAATTAATCAAAGGTGAAAAAAATTCAGTTTAAATAGTTCTTAGTAACTAAATATAACCTGTCAAAATTATGGTAGATGTTGAAACTTTTTAATAGATTTTCAGCCTAGAAACTTGTTTTAAGTAGCATGTGATTACCTTTCCTTTCTCCAAGTCAAATTTTGAGTCTGTTTTACTGTTATCTAACCCACAATCTGAAATACACACCATGTTTTTGTCCTAAGTCAATAGCCTGTGTTCATTGCCTTTGTGAACTTCAGCATCCAGACTCATCAACACCAGCATTAGAAAGAAATACAGGATTCCAGATCACTATTTCAAATGTCCCTTTGTTTATGTGAAAATCATTTACTGAAGCCTAGCCAATCAAAACAGAAAGAAATTGGACGCACACCAGGATCAAGTGTTTCTGCCAATGTTTCCTCTCTGTAAATAGCACTAAAAAAAGAAACAGACAAAAATATCTTCAGAATCTGCTTAGATCTTCAAATCAGGGGTCACCTGGAAACTGTTTTCTCACACAGATAATTGCCAGAATCTGTAAACTCTGTATACTTATTAGAGAACTTTCCAAACAAGAAGATTTCTTATTGCAAGTGAACTCAGAAGGGCATCTGTGGGCTTTGCAGTAACTGAGCTGAACTCCCATCTCTGACTTGTCATAATCCACCAGTGTGACCTCCAGCTTGTGTCCACAATGTCCTCTCTGTCAAGAACGACCTTTCTTCTCTTTCTACTTCGTGGTCATCTCATTTTCCAAAACACACCCCACAAGCCACCTCTTGGTACTCAAACACCCCTTCCTCTGAGCTAAGCATTGTATCTCTTTTAAATTCAGTTGCAGACCTGATTTCTGAAACTTTCTTCGTTATTGAATAACGGGTGTCTTTGGCACAAAGCCCCAGTCATCTTACTTGAATCCAAATTTCCAATTTAGTAATTATATGACTATCTTGTATAATTAAAATCATTCATTAGTTCTTGCATTCATTCACAAATATTTATGAGCGCATTCCATACGTCAAAGTTGCCAACGCTGTCTTAGACATTACCATGGTGAGCAAAGATAAGGTGTCTGCTCTCATAGACTTTATATTCTGCTGGAGGAATTAAATTAAATTAAAAAAAATTCAGGGCACCTGGGTGGCTCAGTTGGTTGAGCATCTGCCTTCAGGTGGGGTCATGGTCCTGGAGTCCCAGGTTGGAGCTCCTGCACCTGACTCTGTGCTCAGAGGGGAGTCTGCTTCTCCCTCTGCCTCCCTGCCCCCATGTTCTCTCACTTGCACTCTGTCTCTCCCAAAAGAATAGAAATAAGTAAATAATCATCTAGTGATAATGTGCTGCACATAAATGCAAATTAATGACGAGGTAGAGAGTATATAGTAACTAAATACAGTGGATCAGAGAAGACCTCTTTAAAGAGAGGATATATAAGCTAATATTTGAGTGCTAAGCATTAGCCCCAGAAGAAACCTAATGAAAGCATCCCAGGCAGGAGAAACTGCTAATGCAAAAACACAAGAAATACACATGACAAATCAAGGAATCAAAAGAAAGCTAACATAGTCAACAAAGGAGAAAATAAAACAAAATAATAATAAAAGGATAGATTGTGTTAAATGATATGACATGACATAATATAATGAAGTCAAGGAGGTAGAAAGACCCCAGATCATGTATGATTTTTGCAAGACTGAAGAAGAGAATGGATATCGAAAATCAATGGGGAGTCATTGGTGATTTTTAAGCAAGAGAATAACATGATCTCCTTTACATGTTAAGGAGATAATTCTGGTGGTTTCAACAGAGCAGATTACAGACAAGTTAGGAGGTTATAGTATTGGTACAGGTAGGAGATCCTATTGATCTCGATTAGTGTATCAAGGAAGGAAACAGATATAATGAGAAATAATAGGATATATTTGGAAAGTAGAACGTACAACATTTGTTTGTGGATTACGTGTGTCAGATGAGGAAGAAGAAGAAAGGAGAATAATGCTGACACTTATCGAGATCAACTGGGTAGGACATTGCACTTAATTATGTTAAAGAAGAGTGGGGGGAAAGATGTTGTTTTTCTTGTGAGAAGGGCAGGGGAGTAGGAATTAAAAGGAATCCTTTGGATATACTACATTTGAAATGCGTGCTAATTCTAATACATATTTTGTTGGATTCCTTAGAATTTTCTATATATAAATCATGCCATCTATAAGTATAGTTTCACTCTTCCTTCCCTATCTGGTTTCATTTTTTTTTTCCCTTGACTAATTGCCCTACATTGGACAACACTGAATAGATGTGAGAGTCAACATCCTTATTCTAATCCTAGTTGTAGGGGAATGCTTTCAGTTTTTACCACTAGAGATGCTGTTATTTCTGTTTTTTAATAGATGCTCTTGATCAGAATGAGGGAATTTCCTTCTATTCCTAGATTGTCAAGTGTTTTTCTCATGAAGGGGTGTTGACTTTTGTCAATGTTTTTTCTTCATCTACTAAGATTATCTATCAAGTGGCATATGTCTTTTGTCCTCTTGATATAATGTATTACTTAATTATCATTTGTTGTACTAATCTAGTATTCCTGGAGTTAATCCTATTTGACCATGGTATAGAATCCTTCTGTATATTGCTGGATACAGTTTGCTTGTATTCTGTTGATTTTTGTATCTATAATAAAAAAAATACTGGTATAAATGTTTTTTAAAGTTTTTATATATTTATCCATGAGAGACACAGAGAGAGGCAGAGACACAGGCAGAGGGAGAAGCAGGCTCCCTGCAGGGACCCCGATGTGGGACTCGATCCTGGGACCTGGGGTCACGCCCTGAGCGGAAGGCAGATACTCAACAACTGGGCCACCCAGGTGCCCTGGTCTATAATTTTCTATTCATGTGATATCTTTAGTTCTGGCATGAGAATAATACTGGCCTTTAAAAATGACTTGAGGACTGTTCCCTTCTCTTATAAGAGTTTGTGAAAAAAACAAATGGTATTAATTCTTGTTTAAATGTTTGGTAGAATTCACCCATAAAGCCAACTAACTGGATATGGTCCTTCTTTATATATGTGTATGTAGTTTTTGATCACTTTCCCAATATTTTTACTTGTTATACAACTACTTGTTATTTACTTATTATAAACATATTACTTATTATATATTATTTAATGGCTTTGGCCATTTCATTGGAATTATCTAATTTGTTGCCTTACATTAGTTTCCTAGAGTTATTATAACAAATCAACACAAAATTGGTGTCTTAAGGCAAAAGAAATTTATTGTCTCATTGTTCTGGAGGCGGATATCAAAAATGAAGGTGTCAGCAAGGCTGTCCTTACCCACAGACTCAAGAAGCCCCCTTTGCAAGCATAGTTTTTGAAGTTGGTTTTATGTTGTTTTTCTTTTATTCTGAGCCCCTAGAAGCCTTTTCTGAGCTGCCTCTTTTCTTGATTATCTCTGATAAACTATTTGCTCCATAAACTTTTGCTCTCTAGGAACAAACTGTCTACCCTGTGTTGCTTACAACAAAATCTCCATTGTTTTCAAGATTATCATTAATCTCAAACTCTGTCCATGCTCCATTTCAAACAAAATGAATGTTTTTGGGAAGATCTTTAGAGCTCTTTCTTTTTAAGATCTTTTTAACTCTCCCCTTGGGCAAAATCTCTAAGGGATTGTTTAGGAGCTTGGGGCAGGGACAGTGGCTCACTTCTCTCAGAACATAACACCTCCTTTATGAGTAAGATACTGGTTAATGTGTTCAGCTTGCATATCCAGGTGTGAAGGCTTCCTCCTATAAACAAACTGGGGTAAGGTCAATCAAGGCCATAGGATTAATAGCATGCTAACCACTGTAGAGACTTCAGACAATGGAGTGGGAGGTGGGTAGGGAAAGAGAGCTCCTGACCATTCTGTCATAGTTACTTTGATTTTGACTTTTAGAATGTGGAACTGGGGCAGATGACAAATGGTGGGTAGGAGAGGCTGGGATGAGAAGTGCCGGTGTCTTGCCTCTCTCTGGAAAATACCAAAGAACTTGACTGCAACCTGGAAGGAGTGGAAGGCGTGCCTTCTTGGCCACCCCTGCTGTCATGGAGCTTCCTCTCACCTAGCTGAGATGGAAAAGAGAGGGAAGAGTTCACAGAACAAGGGTCATGGACTCTCATTATTATTATTACTGAAATTTAGTAGAATTTCTTGAATAAATAATTATTTATTTGTTGTAACAACTTAGGAAAATCTCTACAGACCCTAAATACTTGTTTGCTTTATTTTTTTTTTTTTCAGTAATGGTTATTTTCTAGGGGAGTGGGTCTGTAGAGGCCCTCATGCCACCATTCCAGAAGTGAGTCTTGTGAATGACTTTTAATATCTCTAAAATAAAGTTCTCAAAAGAATTGCAAAAAAATTAAAAAATTAAAAAAAAATAAATTCCACTGTATAAATTAAAGGTGTCATTGGCTTAATTCAATGAATCATAAATTGGGCAGCATCCTATCTAGCAAATAAAAAGGAGTTCCAAGGGGTGGTAGAAAATGGATGAATTTCAGGGCAGCAGGAGGAAGACTAAGGAAGTTATTTGAAAAGAGTAGATTATCACAAGCAAGGTCACCTTTCTTTGGGGGGACAGGAGAGATCTACTGGGACAATTACCTCTCTAGCACTGACCAGATAATCCTAGACTGACTGGTTGAGATTATGATCCTGGGAGAGATTTAAACTGAATTTAGATTAGGTTTTAAGTCTCAGTTTGGTGACATGAGATTAGCACAAGTGACTCCATTTCAGGCCTATAGTCTCTTTTTTTAATAGAAACTAAGTATGTAAGGTCTCATTTTAAGTAAGATGGGTAACCACAGTCCTCATAAAAGGGAAGGGAATGAGAAGGAGTTTGAAGAGGACAGGAATAAGACAGAGCAGAGAATGGCTATAAATTATTTTTTAACAGATGGAGATCTTAAAATTGCTCTCTTTAGAAAATGTTTTTTCTATCAAAAAATGAGCGTATGCATACTCACCCAAAATTTGTATGTCTTGCAGATAATTATCAAAACACAGAAAGCTCTCTATAGAGACTGTTAGAAACTTCTATGTCAGACTATTACACCCTTAAAGGAAGAGAAGATATCCTGTTATTCCACTCATATTTGTATTTATTGTGTTACAAGTACTGTTCCTAGCACACAGTAGTTAATAAAATTAGATGAAAGGGTAAGTGAATGAACACAAAACCAGAAGAAAAAACAAAAAGAGGATGGCATATTTTCATAAATGTATTGTCTTGTTGAGGGGAAATCTGTCTATAATGATCATTAGAAACAACTACGAATAAACAAATGGAAAACTGATTTCTGGATAAAACAACAAAATTCCTTACATCGAATTTGGACATGTGAAGAAAGTCACTACACAAATGAGAGGAGATAGGCGAATACTTAGTTTTTGACGTTATAGGGAAGAGTTAGTATTTTATTTTTATATACAAAAATAAAAATAAATTTACCCCAAAGTTAAAATTTCAAAGCAATCAACCACTGCCCTTTTAATACGGGTCTTTATTTGAAATGGTAAGCACACAACAGTAAAAAAACCCAGCACTGGGTGGGTGGAAATGTGTAATAAGATAAAGGAAAAATGAGAGGATATGAGAAATGATGTGAGAAGATAAAATTAATCATAGTTTAACCAGCCACAGAGAGACCATTTTAAAATGCAGGCTTCCGTTTGACAGTAACCCTTTTTCTCTCTGAGGAGGGGCCTTTAGAAACCCATTGAGTTTTAAGACATCATCCGAAGGCAAGAAGGACCTTTTACCCCTTGCTCCTTATTTTACCTTCACTTCTCACCACCTGCACACAAGGATTAGCTGGAGTGGATAGTATTCTGCAAGCTTGCCAGCAGCTGTGTATCTATCATTTGTGAGCAGATATAGGAGAATTACTGAAGGACCATCACAAAATTTGTATAGCATTGTGTATCATGAAAACCCAAACAGGAAAACGCTGACTTCCTTTTACTAAGATTTCTTGTCTTGTGACCACATTTGAAACAAAGATGTGTTCGTGGAGAACACATGATTGGAGGCATGAATTATTTAAAACTGGGAGCCTTATAAGCTACACGAGTCTTGTATTTACCATTTAAAGTGGTACCACAATGTGGCAAGACATAAACACAGATTACTATTCACTGGGCTCATTAAATATGCATAAAACGTGAACTGCTCTGTATATGGGCATCTCCTTACTTGAAAGAATCTCATTTGGTGGTAAACTGGAAAGTTGGAGTGCAATGATTAAAAGTTCATATATTCAAGACAGAAAATGATGAAATCTACGGGGACAGAGGACATTGCTTATTCATCTCGTTCTAAGCACCAAGCAAAGATCAGGAAAAATGTGGTGTTCAATAATTCAGTCATTACTTTAATCATTTATTCATTTAACAAATATTACATTTCTACTATGGCATTTCTACTATGGATTTCTAATATTCTCCATGCAGGGGAGGAGAGGGAATATAAAGATAAGAACATTATATGCTAGTGAGGAGGATAGTGTTCATTGAATGGATGGATATAGCAACCTGGGTAAATTCATCTAAGGAAGGTGAAGAAAATCAGATTCACAAAAGATTTGGAAAGAATCCTTTTCATTGTATGCATATTATTGGTACTTTTGATTTGTAGAACATTTTTATCCTTGATATTTTAGAATTACAGATCATTATCTTGCCTCACAACACTCCAAGAGGGTAATGACATTAATCATTTCATAGATGAGTAAAGCTCAAAACAGTGGAGAGTCTTGCCTAAATTACCATAACGAGTATGAGTGCAGTGGGAACTTGGAGGTAGCTTCTGGTGGCTTCTTTTGTTCTCCTTTCTGGAAGGCAGCGTGTCTTCTCTACTGCTTACGTGGAGCCTGTCAGGGCTGTATCCTCATCAAGCATCTTTCAAGGAGGCCGGTTCGGTGGAAAAAATATATTTTACTTACATTTAAAAGATCTCAGGCTCTATCTGGCATTCTGCTGACTAGCAGCATGCCTGCGGTCCTACATGCCAATGTTCAGCCTCTTCGTTTCTGTGGAAACTTCCACTATACTTTATCTCATTACCCACAATGGTCAATTCTCTAGTACAGAGTAGGGAAAAAAAAAAAAAAAAAAAAAAAACAAATTTTACTTTAGTCTCCTTTTGAGTTATCTATCCATGTTTCTTCTGGTGTTCTGCTTATCATCCTCTACAACCAGAGTCTTGAGGCGAGTTTTCCTTAGGATCAAGGTCTTTTCTGGAACTCTTGGTCACTGTTTCCTCGGCAGGATGAAGAACTCTTCTGATGGGTGCCATCGGAAAAGTTACAATGGGTCAAGGGACACTTTATTTTTTGTCCTATGTCTTTATTTTCCAGGACACTATTATATAAAACATGCAAGTATATAAAACTTAATTAAAGGCTTGAGAAAAGGAAATGTAATTACAGTGCAGGAGAACACATAGAGATGTGTGCCATGTAACAATTTTCTGAGAGAGCAAGGGTACATATTCAAGAGGTTAAGCTTTAAGGAAGCAGATGAGGGGAAAGGTCGTTTTCTAGAAAAAGTGTCTTTTTATCCTAATTTCTTGCATTCAGACTTTTTTCTCTCTTCAAAAATTGGTCTAACCTCTGCTCTTTTACTAACCCCTTTACCCAGAAAAATATGTCTCATGCCAAGCTCCATATTTCTCCTCTTTTAATCCATTGAGATTAACCCACTATGGGTGTGTCAGAAGAGCTTCAGAAGGATAATCAAGGCTTTCCATTTAAAAGAAAATTACATTAATTTCATTCTGAGTGGTACAGAGAAATATCTATTCTACCTTGATTAGATGATGAAAAATGATATAAATTGTCTTTGTACCTAGTAATCTTAGATTTTAGAATTTTTACCTTCACCTCCTTGCATGGTATTATTTATAATCATAATATCCCATAGTTATCACCACCTTTTACTTTGCACAGAAATTTTCTTTGCTAGTTGATCTTGGAGTCCATGGGCCAATTTTACAACTTTCAAATAACAAGACCCAAGTCTCTTCTCCTTCTGGTCTTCCCTTGGATATTTCCAAGACAGATACTTTGTCAAAGTACTTTTTTCTTTGCTGTCCCAACATTCCACCAAGTGCTCTTCACCTTCGCTCACAGTTGTTCAGGTCAACAGCATTGGAACTGCAAGTTCATGCCATTTCTGATCATCACCTGAACTATTCCTTTTTCCTCAAGGTCATCGCCTGCACTTTTGCTGAGCAACTGTTTCAAGTCCCCAGGCAGCCCCTTGGTAATGGTGAATCTACCAATCATGTATTTCAAGGTATGCGCTCTTCCTGCAACCAGTATTTGTAGCTGGTGATTCTCTGACTCCGGTTATCTAGCGTTCACTTTTTTTCAGTATGATGATTTCTTTCTTACTTTGCTCACAACACCATGTATAGGTTCTAATATCAATATGTTTTGAGTTTCCAAACTTATCCCATTGGTGGCAGGAAGCACTTAAATATTTGGATTTCTATTAAAAAAGATATTTTCTCTTTCATCTTTGATCATCTCAACCTCTCTTTTGAGCTTGAGGGGCAATGACTGAGTCAGAATAATGGACAGGACAGCTTTACTTTATACCAACGGTCACTATTTTGTTGTTATACTCTTGTGAAAATACAACCAAAGTACATAAATAAGTCCAAAAAGTGGGTAGGATGAACTGAATGCCACCAGAGGCATACCAAGGGTAAAGTCTTTAGTTTATTACTAATTTATTAAAAGTCTCAGATAGTGAAGTTGCATGTTAACTGTAGATTTTTCTTATCTAGAAGAAATGCCAATTTCTCCTAGAAATGCCCATTATTTTTGTTCAATAAAACAGATAACCACAAGATTGTATTTTATTGCTCTGTGAGATATTAATCAGTACTGTATAGGGACCAGTAATGTTATCCTAATATTTCTTTTTAAAATTTACTATAAATACCCTCACTTCAAGTGCCATGTGGATAAGTTTTAATATCTTCCTGCTTCTCTCATTAATTTGTGAGTTAAATAATATCTATGGCATCAGTTATTTTTTAATGTGTCTGAAAGTCGTGATTTTAAGTCTTAAAAAATTTTACTAGAAACATTCTGCCACTCCCAATGGATCTCCACTTCAGGACATTCTAGTTGCTGCTTGTATGACTTTTCTTGACTCTGCCATTCTAATTTCTAGTATTATGGTTGCAGTGGATGATTCTACATTTAATGGACCTTATGAGTTTCCATTCACTACACCATTAGAGTCATTCAACTGATGCCATTGTACTTCCCAGGTTCCTGTCCCACCAATTTTGTGTCTCTATCAGAGAAAAGCGGAGGAAGTGCAGCTAGAAATAACTGCTGATTTAAATTGTCATGAAGGTATATAAAAGATAATTCTGAATTTTGTGAACGGTCATATGCCTTTTTATAGTAGGGCTCTAATCACACATTTGGCATATAGTGAGTTTTGTGCAGCTCAAAGTATTTTACAAGAAAAGCTTATTGATCTGATTGGCCCAAATTCCCTCAAATTAATAGAGATTACTTTATGGAATTATAAGTTTAAACTAAGAGCCACAAACAGCAGCCATTGACCAGATTTGCATTGGGGGTATAGTGCATTGAAAATTTCATTTTAGGATATTAGATTTACACGGACACCAGGTCTTATGTATATCAGCATTCCGTTCAAGTTGTTATATACCAGGAAAACCAAAAATAAAGTACACACCAGAAACTAATTTCTCCTGATATTTACACTTGGAATTCTAAAGCTTTAGTTCTAGTAACATATGGATTCTTGTTTCTGTAATTTTTTCATGTTTAAAATGAGATAAAATTATATAATGGGGTGAATCTCCTCTACAATGCCATGAATCTCTGTGTCTGATGGTGGAAAAGTAAATTATATAATAACATCAAAGCATGGATATAACTCTCAGAAAACTCCTGCTCAAGACCTTCCTCTACACCCAAGAAGCTTCCAGACTTCATGGTCCTGTATGACCACCACCACCCTAACACCCCACCCTTCAGGATGCACAGTTGATAATGCCTGAGAACTATCTAGGGGGCTTATGAACTCCCATCATTTCATGCTTACTTATCTTTTTGGCTCTGTTTCTGGTCAACACAGTGGGTATAATACATTTATAATGTGATATAAAGCTTCCCATTTAAATAAATTTCAATTAAAAGTAAACTCATATAAAGAAAACCATGAGTAAATAACAGTTCAGGTGGTATGTAGTCAGAACAAAAGTTGAAACTCAAACGAGTGCATAAAAGTAACCTTGGGCTTTGTGAAAACCAAAGATTGGTGCTTAGGGAATCTAAAATAAGGATAACTATTCACTTTGTTACTTTAAGATTTTTTTTTTTTTTTTTCAGTAAAGCCCATGAAGGGATTGGTAAGCAGTATAATCAAAAGAAAATATACTTTGGCCCTGGGTTAGGTAAGCCACAAATGATAGACCAGCTCTGTTTAAGGAAACTTTGGTCTCCGGGTCCTCATTAGTAAATAGAAATCTTACCTCATTAGACTAGTGTATGAATTAAATGACATAGCACATATCAAGCGAATGTACATAGGTGCTACTCATTCCATTCCTCTTGATGCCCCCTTTAAATAATGATATCATCTGTTCCTGTTTTCTTAATGGCTTATATACAGAAAATAGTTCACAATTATTTATATCCCATTATTTTTTATAATATGTTATCAAAATAAGGAAAAGCCAGATATTAAATCTTGATATTATGGTGGCACAGAGAAATAAAAAGTTTATGTGAATAGCAAAAAAAGAAAGAAAAAAATGGAGATTATCCACTGAGATGTCAAATTGGCACCCCTGATGGAGCCAAGTAAGTGGGGATAAACCAGAAATTCACCCCCATAGAATACTTAAGTCCAGACCATCTCCATCTTTCCTTGGTTTCAGTAAGTGAATCCCAAATGAATTTGGAACTGACATTTGTGACTCTCTTTAATTTTCTTAACTTTCTACTGATTTTATGATTTTGTTTTTATTCCTAGTTTGTGCACAGATGAGTTATTCTACTTTGGTTGTAATAAAAAGTGGGTATTTGGTTATGGTCTAAATTTTATGATAAACTCTATCAAATAGATTATAAAAACCTATTCTTTGTTGATTGAGAGAAGAAATAATACATGATTTGTTATTCTATTTGCTGTTTTTTTAAGTATTTTTTAACTTGGCCTACTTGTGAGTTTATCTCAATTAAGAATTAGATATCTATTAAGAAGGAGAACAGCTCATTGAAATCTTAACAGATTTTTATGTTTGCTTTTGACTTATGATTTAGATTGTAGGACTGAAGGTATAATTTGCCTGTGTGTCTCTGGCTTTGTAATTAAGGTAAGTTTTTACTTTTCATTTTGGGTACGAAATATTTCTCTAATTCCAGAGGATACAAATTAGAGTTTATCATTTCTTAAATTAAATTATCTTCTGATTGTTTTATACGTATAAATAAGCACATATAAAAATTAAGATATTTCTAAACTTCACAGAAAATAAATTGAATCTATAATACTTTAAAAGCACTAAGAGAAATCTTTATTATAGACATTGTTATGTTAAAAACTTTTAAGGAATTCAAAGCATATAGTTGAGGTGAATTTTGCAAATTATACTACTATAATTCTATATTTAAAAAATAAATGATAGCTATGTGTGTATTAGTTGAGTTTCAACATGAAGTAAAATACAAACGCTTTACAGATTACAGTTTAAATATTTTCATGAGATTTAAAAGATTTTTATTTATTTAATAAAATTTGGATTTGTTTTTTCACAGAGATAAATTAATCTGAAATTTCAAACTTCTCATACTGGTTTAAACTTATATAATGTTTGAGATAATAAAAATGTAGATATTGATTTAATTAAATTGAATCATAATTCTGACAAGCTTTTTATGTAAAGTATAAATATGGTTTACAGTACATCATACTGCACAAAACTTCATAGATCTTTAGATAACTAAAATCCTTCAACTAATATTGAAATGAATTAATGGACAATCTTTGAATTTGTAGATAATTTGCAAGTGAGACTGAATAGTGAACCACTCATTGCAGGGCACAATTTTAATTTTATATTGTTTGCTTCTTATCTGCATGTGTCATGGAGTCACTATACATTTGGGTTATGTTAATGAACTTGTTCATTTTTGCCACTTTCATAAATGGAAAAGTGATCATGAGGTTAGGCTTGTGTTGTGTGTATTTATAAGCTGTGATTATTTGCTGAAATTGTGCTTGTATATAACAGATAAGTCTTAATACAATCTCCTAGTTTTCTTTGTTCAAAACAAGATAGTCTTGGTTAAAAGTTACAACTACTATGGATTATTGAGACTATACTATGAGCAATGTTTGAGAAAACCAGTGTGTTATATAAAATTGAAGTTTAAGTTTTCAAAGAAAAAAAATAGTAAGTAGTTTTTCCTTGAAGTATAAATTTGATCCCAAATAAGAAAAAAAAAAAGTATATATATAGTAAAGAAGAAAACATTAGTGTGTATAACAAGTAGAAGAAAGTATGAGGGAAATTAATTTTACTTGCCTTGGTTTATCATACCTGAGACTGAAAGGAAGCTATGAATAGCTTTAAATTTTGGCAAAGTTAAATCAGTTTAGATGGGCTTATTCTCCAGATAATTTAAGGAGGTGAGGAAGATTCATGAAAACTTGGCTGTCAGATATATATCCGTGCAAAACAAAAAATTGGTTCTTTCTCTATCAAATTGATAATTAAGTCTTAGAAACTCTTAAGAGGTAATATCATTCTTTATCTTCTGTATAAATTTCCCACATAGCAGAGATTCCACATCTTATCAGAAGAATCCTTTCTGTATAGAATTGATTTTATTATGTAATTAATTAAAACAAAAAAAATCCTCACTCGTGAGAGAGATAAAGTTTCTTACAAAACTGTTTTTATCTTTTATGTTCATTTTAAACATTTTATCAGTTTTATTAAACAGATAATCAGATATTGTTTCTCCACATCCATGGTCCTATCTTGAGTCATAAATTGATTTTATTTTTTTGGTTTGCCTCCAATATCAGATCCCAAATTCAGAAAAAAAACTAATATATTCAGGAAAGCTCCCATAAGTCTTCTAGACAAACACAAATATTTGCTACTTTACCTTGTAAAAAAAAAGAGATGATAGGAACAATGAAGGTTGTTCACTGTGTCCCAGATTCATAATTATCTTGATACTACTATAAAATCTATGAGGGAGTAATCATCAAAGTAGAAGAAATAGGCAGCCCTTCCTAAGGAAACACTACCTAGATAAGATATTATTACAACAGGATTTCAGAATATATACTGTTTAGTTTCCCAGAGATTTTTCAATTTCTTCACTGTCCATATTTTTTTTTTTACCCTCAGGAGAAACACTGATCAAACTCCTGATATACTATGTACTGAATCCCAATAGAGAATTTATCCTCTCTTCTAATATTCATACTTACTCTAAATCATTTAATAACAAACCAAACAGGGTTCTGCTTCCTATTGATGTTTGCCAAAAGATGTGCTGTAAACTGTAGGTTAGAATTTCTGTCATCACCAAAAAAGGATAGTCAAAATGCCTGTTGAAAAGACAGTTTTCAAAAATTCCTCAGAATTGAGAGAGAAATGCTTTGTGGAATCTTCTTACATTTTCATGGCAATATGAGAATTTGCGTAGGTTCAATAAAAATCTGTCCTCCTTGGGGGCCCTGGGTGGCTTAGTTGGTTAAGCATGTGACTCTTGATTTCAGCTCAGATTACAATCTCAGGATCCTGGGATGGAGCCCAACTGGGTTCCTCCACTCAATAGGGAGTCTGCTGGAGGATATTCTGTCTTTCTCTGTCTCTCTCTCTCTTTCTCTCTCTCTGTGTCCATCCCCATCCGCCCCTCTCCCCTGTTCACATGAACTCTCTCTAAAATAAATAAATAAATAAATAAATACATACATACATACATATTTTTATTTATATATATGTATAAATCTTTAAAAAAATCTATCCTCCTTTTTACTGAGATAAATAATTGGACAAATTGACTCAATTCAACAAACTGATTCTGTGCCCAACATTATACCTTAGTGACATATTTCAGAATAAATCTCGTTTAATAAGATATGACAAACTTTCTCTTAAGAAATAAGGATCCCTTCACTCAAGACAAAATAACAAAGAATTTACCATCTGACCTAAAGCAAAAAAATCTCCCCAAAATATATGAAACATGGGTTATCAAGACACTAAACATCAGGCAATTTTGATGTAAATTAATATCCAGTGGAAGATCACCTAAGGCTGCCAGTTTTTCACCCTCTACTTCATCATTCAGTTTCTGATTACTTCTGACTAAGCCTGTCTCAGTCCAGATCTGAATCTAGCAGCTTGAGTCATCATTCATTCATCTCATACCTTCAGTGTTTGTACTTAGTAAAGGAGCAGTGATATAAAGTTAACTGTGATCCAGTGAAGTATATCCAAATGGCTTTAAAGTCCAGTGGTGGAAACATTCCTAATAATAATCACCAATAAGCAAATTTAAAACCGTAAGTGCGTAGTTTTGGATAAATAAAAGACATTTATAAAGAAATTATTGATGTATTTTTGAAATATAAGTGAAGTCCTGAGCCAATGGCCAGGAAAGAATTCTTAGATGTCTTTGGTGCAAAAAGGTGTTTTTATTAAAGTGCAGGGACAGGACCAGTGGGCAGGAAGAGCTATATTACAAGAGTGAGGGGTGACTGATTATATGCTTGGGAGTTGGGGGTAAGGAAAAAGGGAAGTTTTCAAAAGAATTTTTGCATGCTAAAGAGTGCCTACAAGATTCTAGTGGCCTTGCCATTGTCCTGTTAAGGTTGCTCTTCCATCTAGAAAAGCATCAACATTAGGAGGAATATTCTACTCTACCTATTGCTCCTCAATGGGCTGCAGGTTATAAGGATATTTTCTTTTGTTTACATTCCCTGCTACCTTTGTTTGCCACATCACTCTGGGTGGGTGGGTGATGTTAAGGCTCCAGGAAACTGAGTTTATGGGACTCTGGAAGTTAGGTTATTAATAATGAGTCTTCTTGTAAATCACTAAGACATTTATAAACTGAGGAACACTCAGATCTTGCTCAACTGTGATCTCTATTAGTTAGCCATTGTGTGTGTGTGTGTGTGTGTGTGTGTGTGTGTGTGTGTGTTTCTTTTGTTTGTTTGTTTCCTTAATTTTGGGACAGTGGGGAGTGCCTGAGGAATGTCACATATTTCCTACCTGGGCGTAGGGGGGATTGCAAACTGTCAGCTTGCCTTGTGCTCCCTCATCAGTTATGTTCTAGGCAGTGTTCGAAAGTAGAGGGGGAAAAAAAAGGAAAAAAAAAATGGGAAAAAAAGAAAAAAAAATAAAGTGGAGGGAAAGAGATGAATAGATATAAATAATGATTTTATATGACATAGAATATAACTCATACCTACCCCAACCTTAGGTTTTGTTAAGATACCCATTACAGATGAGGAAATCTAGGCACACAAATGATAAAACTGGTGCCATCAGTGCCAGTTATTCCTCTTAAACGTGGTATTTACCCTGATAATGAAGAATATAATCTAGATGGCTGGTGTCATCTTTTGTGTGCACGCCAATTATTTTTTAAGCTAAACAGCTCCCTAAATGCCAGTAGTTTTTATGTGTTGCATAAGATTTTACTGTGTTTATTTAACAAAGCTTGCACAAACAAGGTACAAAATGAGGAGAGTGGGCTGACTGTAGCCACAAAGAGACCAGTTATTCAAGGAGCCAAGATATGTCAGCCAAGCCTGGCATACCTAAGTCTCAAACTTTGACATGAATTAGCATCTTTTCTGATGTTTCTGATTAGAAGGGCAAAGTGTGAATGAGTCATAGGGTAATGGTTATTTTTCATGCACATCAATTGCTACTTTGGGGATGGACTATAGATGCTGAAGATAAGAAAGTATATCCTAATGCATCAGAATTGTGTTCTCTTGGACAAGCAAAAAAAAAAAAAAAAAAACCACTGAAGAATTTCTTTTTTCCTCACAAAAATGTCTTGCATGGTTAACACAAGTTTTTTGTACTTTAATTTCATAGTGTTTAATGGATAAGGATTAAAGGATTTTAAAAATCTATTACAGGTAACACTGTATTAGAAGTCACAGGTAAAACGAAATCTGAAATGATTATTCCATGATCTACCATCGACAACAATAAAGAAGAAAAAAGTGGAAACATTCTAGAAATGAAATAATAATTAATAAGGGTAAGATACTGCCATTCTTACATTATATAGAGAAGATATATGTAGCAATATATTTTTCCTTACCACCTTACCTCCACATCCCATACAATTTACAGTAGAGTCTCAAAAAAAAAAAAAAAGTAGCTATGACTCAGATCCAACCCAAGATGCATGTCATTAAGTGAATTTTAACAGAAAGGTGACAAAGTCTTTCATCAGTAATTACTTTTGAGGCTGTCACAATTATTGACAGAATAAAGGAGTATAATTTAGATCTGAGATGTGGCTATTATTTTTTAAATCGTTCTGTTTTTACTCGAACACTGGAAGCATTGAAACACTCTACTCCTTTGTTCTTTGCATTGTTGTCTTAAAATTAACATTTTCTCTCAAGTATGCAAATGCTTTGTGTTGCTAAAGAAACCTGAGTTTTGTCAGAGTAAGGTTCAGATCACACCTTATGGAATTTCTAGCTCAATTTCTAGATCAAAATAGCATGGAAAAATTAGGAACAGCTTAGGTCTTTTGGAAGCAAGTTCTAGCTAAAATGTTGCTTCTTCAGAAATTAGCATTTCTTCAGTTGAATAGGTGCTTTTATTTTTAAAATAGCGTTTCTAATGAAGAGAAAGTTGAACTGAATTACATGGTTCCTCAAAACATTAAACAGGAAGTGCTATTTACCTTATTTTCTTTCCTATAATAAAGTATCAGAGAAAAGGCCAGAAAAAAGTTTGCTGAGTTGATAATCCAGAAATCTAAGATTGATTGATCATTGAGTGGTCTGAAATGGAACAGAAGCTATCTTTGCTTTGATCACTGCCAGGTGCCAGGTGAAGTGCTAACTAGTTATCCTGAGGTGTAGTGACAAACGACCACCCAGCTTAGTCTGACCTGAATGATTTGCTGTTCACCTAATCATCCAGGGTCCACACAGAACATCAGATCAGTGTTGTGTGCTCTTGACAAAGACTTAGGTCCTTGTCCATTCTCTTTCCCCTAAGCCCTACTCCACACACACACACACACACACACACACACAGTATACGGGTTAGGATCTCCTTTTCAGGGAGAAAGAAAAGGAGAAAAAGACAATAAAACCAAAACACACAAACAAAAGATGCCCTGGTTGGATTTAGAGACATTGGATTTTCAAAGTTCCAGCCCTAAGCAGTAGTGGTTCACAGGGAATGGGACGCCTTCATATATAAAAACATCAGAAATCACTGTACATTGCTAGCTCTAATGTCACGTGGCATGTACCTCGATGGAAGAAAGAAAATCCTACCCAAAAGATAAAAATATAGGGGACACTGCAGTCCACTCCTAATGCACTGCAGAATGTTAATTTTATCTCAATCCTTTAAATTTGTTCACACACTTGTTCTTTTTACTCCATTCATAACATGGCCACTCATTCAATTAGCATTATTTAATTACTGGTCTTAACATCAGCTGTTTTTCTTGGCCTGCTATCTCTCTCCTTCTACCTGGGTGACAGCATCTTGATTTTCCTTCGGAAAATCACATCTTTTCTTACTGCAATACAGTGATCCAAAAGGCCTTGACCCTACTTCCTTCTTCCACGGTAGGCACATAATCTTAACTCATATTCCACTTATCCTGGTCAAAGCATTTAATTTTTCCAAAGCTTGTGGATCAACAAAAAAGTTTTGAATTGTGTGAGGCAACACATTTCTCATTTCTTTTTTTTCCCTAATAGTTTTTGAGCTTTCTATCAATTGCAGCCACAAATTTCTGACAAATAAAAATGCCTGTGTTGTGGCATCTATCATGCTAATTTCCCTGCTCCCCTTTTTACATATTAGTTTCCAAAGCTACTTATATGTGGGTTTGGAAAATGGAATCATCCATTATTCTAAAATTTAAAAATTACATATATATTTTGACCCATATTTCATACATACTTTTTTTTTTTTTAAAAAGAAGGCTCCACATCTAGCATGGAGGCCAATGTGGGGCTTGAAGTCATGACCCTGAGATCAAGACCTGAACTGAGATCAATAGTCGGATGCTCACCAACTGAGCCATGGAGGCACCCCTTAGACACCCTTTTAATTTTTCTGCTATTTTTTCTTTGACTGTCATAATCTAAAATTATTTCAAAATGACATCAGCTACTTAATAAAGTGGTTTGGGAATGCAGTTGGCAAGGTTTCTGCAGGCATATTATCTTTGCTGTTTGCTTCTTGAACTTGAGTTGCCATTCACCATTCATCCTCCCCACCCCATTGACTGCTCACCCACTTCTATCCTGGGTCAGCCAATGGGAACCTCCTAGAGTTCTGTGATTTGTTGAAACAGTGTTTATATTTATGGTCAATTAATTTCATGAATTCTTATTTTAAGAAGAAATGAAAGAATTCTCGTTTTAATTAGTAATGAAGCATTACAAAATCATTATAATTATTTCTGGCTATCCTATGGAAGAATCTTAGGGTCACAAGTTGGGATTGAAATGAACAATAAATAAGACCCTGCATGGTCTTATATCTGTTGAATCTGCTCTGTTGAAATTACTTTCACATTCCCCACTGGCCAGAGATCAACCTTATGCCAATCTGCTGTGATAACAGGGGATACAATTGAGGAAGAGCACTTGGCACTCACTCACTCACTCAGTCAGTCCACTTCCCCCAACCTTAAAAGACAATAGATAGGCATGTGCTTATACTGTGGTTTTTCCATTTATTTCAGAGGAGGTATTATCCTTTCCATTGTGCTTACTTGCTTAATAACAATTTCCATCTCTTGACTGAATTGATGTCTTGAGTGTTGCAAGAAACTTAACATTTGTTCTCTTCAACATCCCTGAAACTCCACGCCCTTCTTCTCTCCTTATATGAGCCTTCTCTCCTCAAATGAGCCTTAGTATTTCCCAATACAATTAAGAGCCAGCAGTGTGCTGTTTCAGAAGGGGTGAGGGGCAGGAGTAGAGTGGTTCATACTTCCCCTAAGTATATTAGCTGGAAAGCTCCTCCACTCCAGTGATGTACTGAGGCACTTCAACCACTGCTCCTCTGACCCTGACACTTCAAGTGGGAGCTCGGCTCAGTTCCTATTAAGAGAGACACATAAAGCTGCCATTGTCACAAATTCAGCCAGTAATGGATAAAGTGATAATTAAATTAAGATGGCTGTTAGAGAGAGAGGTTGCTTTATAACAAAATCTAACAGGACTGAAATTCACTTTCCCACTTTCCATCTCTACCAATTAATGCAACTCAGGATCTAGTTATTTATATTCAGCCTTCCAAGTCACCTTGCTGTGAGAGTTGTCTCCAATTGTTATAAAGTTGGTTAGAAAAAAAATGTATGTATATATTTTTCATAAGCCTATACTAGAAGTTTAAGAGGTCTTCGAAAAATAACTTGGCAGCAAAAAAGGAAGACTTGGAATGAGCTCTGAAAGGAATACCAACAGGAGAGAATGGCCAAACACTAAATTGCAGATCAATTATCTTCAGTTTTTTTTCTATTATTAAGTTAGTCTCATACTACAAAATCCAGGGATGGCCACAGAGAAACTGATAACCAAGTGTCTTTAACAGATTCATTGTTAGATCCAGGTTTGCTCAAATCATGTAGAAGACCAACACACAAGGCTCCATAATGAAATCACTACAGGAAACTTTAAAAATACTATTACTGGGACTCTACCCCTAGAAGTTCAGATTTAATCGGGCTCGTAGGACATCTTTGAATTGGGGCTTTAAAAATCAAAACAAAACAAAACAAAACAAAACTCCACAGGTCATTTCCAGGAAAAGCAGAAGCTAAGAAACCATTTACACAGTTTAATTTCTTCCTAGTTTCCTCTTTGTAGCAGTTCTTTTGTCTGGTTTTCATTTTCTTTAAATATTTTATTTATTTATTCCTGAGAGACACACAGAGAGGCAGAGACAGTGGGAGAGGGAGAAGCAGGCTCCATGAGGGGAGCCTGATGCAGGACTTGATCCCAGGGCCCTGGAATCACAACCTGAGCCAAAGGCAGATGCTCAACCATTGAACCATCGTGGTGCCCCATGTTGTCTGGTTTTCAAACAGATTTAATATATGTAGCCTTAAGACTGTAGGAGCTTAAAGATGGAAGGACTTTATATAGCTACTACACCAATGCTTATCTGCCTAAAGCTTTGAGATCTTTTGAATAGAGCCTGGAAGAGTCATCCTTACTTTACTTCCTGCTTATATCAAGACTTGCATCCCTGCATAACAGAAAGCTCTGACTGATGTGGCAAATTCAGTATTTCCAGCCAATCTCTAGGATCTGGCTTCTCGTTTGCTGTGATCCTCAACAAACTGGGATCAGGAAATTTTAGATGATGAAAGGGAACTTTCTTGATCCAGCACATGATTCTCAGTTTGGAACCCACCATCTACAAATATGAGGTAAGTTGGAAGTAATTTGCATCAAGAAAAATAGATAAAAGTGGGTTCTTATTAAACATGAGAGAATAAACACACGTCCACCCCAGTTTCCTCTTCAATTTTCATGGAAACAAGTGTAAAGTGAAATTTTTTAAAAAAGAAATATCATATAAGGACAATTAAAGTCAAAAAGAAAAAAATATATATGGGAATGTAAAACAGATGGATAGTGGTAACAAATTTAGAAGACCAGAGAAAGCTTAAATTTAAATAACCACAGAGGAAGACAGAGAACCACCTGCTTTGCATTGCATTATCCTAGAAATGTGCAAGAATTTGCTGAACTACAGACCTCTGTAAATGTGGTTAGAGGGAGCTAAAAACAGGAGGATAATTTGAATATCTGCTAAGACTTTGGGCACTTTGATCTTCACCCTCCTGACTCAGTTTGGTATTGACCTTTTCCTGCATTAGAAAAGAACTGAAAGTATGTCACCTGTAGAGTTAACAGTCTAACACTTTGAACTGGAAAAACACAAGGCACAGAAGACAGTCATTCCATCAAAAATAAAGCAGGGTTAGGGGATTAAATGCATGGTAGATAAGAAATGGAGTATATCCCATTTAGGAGCCTAGTATCTTGAGTTCAAATCACAGCTTTGCATTTTACAAGCTTTATGACCATAGGTAAGTTACTTTTCTTCTTTGAGCCTCACTTTCTTCTTCTGAAAAATGAGTATAATCATAGTTATTAGACTGATATAAATATTAAATGGGTGAATGTTTGTGAAGCATACATTTTCCAGGGCTTGACAAAAAATAAGTACTATATATGTGTTAACTACTTTTTAAAAAGATTTATTTATTCATTTTAGAGAGAGGGAGAATGAGTGGGAGGGGCAGAGGGAGAAGGGAAGAAGAGAATCTCCAGCAGACTCTGCACTGAAGATGGAGCCCAACACAGGTCTCAATCTCAGGTCCCTGAGATCATGATCTGAGCAGAAACCAAGAGCCAGATGCTTAACTTGACTGTGCCACCCAGGCACCCCTGTGTTAACTACTTTTATTATTTCCCTACTTGGGGTCTGGGGTAATGATAGATAAATTTACAATCTACAGCCAGAGATGGAAGGTTTTTCCCAGAGGGAAAAATATGTATATGTGTATATATACCCATACATATGCACATAAACATATACATTCCCAAACACACAGTTCCTGACCATTTGGGTCCCCAAGTGAAATCCCTTGATTAGGTCATCTAGAGTGAAATCCACCATGCAACCAATCTCATCAATTCATATAGCTTACAATCAGCTCTTGAGAGCTTCCCTTAATTATATGGAACAACCAAATATCAATAGAGAAAATGTTCTATTAGGACATATAGAAAACAAACAAATCTCCCAGAGGATTTTAAAATAAGTGAAAACAAGGCAGGGAAAGTAACATGCAAAAAGGAGTTATAGCTAATCTCTGCAGAGAGAAGGAAAAAAAATCACATGTAGGAAAGAACAGCACACTATGAAAAGAAATATTTAGAGAGCAAAATTAGCCCTTGGAATTTAAAAATATAGAAGAAATTAAAATTCAATACAGGGTGGAAAAATATTGTGGAAATCTGGTAAGTATAACAAAAGGAAAATAAGCTTAAAATAGAAGATAATAAAACAAAATTAGATGATCAGTACAAAAGGACCAATATCTGAATAATAGGAGAGCCTGAAGAAAATCAGAAAAAAAAATAGTGTAGGAAATTACTAAAGACTTAATTCAAGAAAATTTTCTAGATAGACTGAATGAATTGCATTAGTTTTCATATTTAAAATGCTTACCACACTTCCTGCACAATGAATAAAAATAGTCCACACTAAAGGACACCCTCATGATTTTCAGAGCAATGAGGGAATTGAAAAGACACTAAAAATTTCCAGTGAGAAAAATGAATCTAATTGTATAACCAGCTATCATATTACTATTTTGAAAAGTGTATTCTTTCCCTACTGATCTGTGTGACAAATCTGCTTTAAAACAAGTTTCCATATGTGCATAAGTCTATTTCTGAGATCTCTATTCAAAGCATTATAATAAGTCTTGTTATATCATAAGAAAATTCCCCGGATTTGTTGTGTTTTTTTTTTTTTTTTTCATATAAAGAATTTTTGCTATTCTCAGCCCTCTATTCCTCTATGTAAAATTTTAGATCACCTTCCCAAGTTTCATGCAAAACTATTACTAATTATATTGCAGTCTATTTGATAAGTTAATTAATTTCAGGATAATTGACATCCTTAAATATTGTAAGGTCCTCTCCATGAACATGGTATATCTATTTATTTAGTTTTTAAATGATTTCTAGTAAATGTTTACCATTTCTACGTCAAGTTTTAATCCCTTTTGCTTAATTATTTCATAAGTGCACCACATTTTTGTTACTGGTGCAGATTTTTAATTTTTTGATACAATTACAATTTTTTATTGTAATTAATTTGTGATACAAATACAATTTGATACAAAGGTTCAAAGAATTGTTCAATGAACTATTTCCCCCCCAAGTCTATTGAGAATAAGTTACTAACATGATAATCCTCTTGTACCCAAATACATTATCATATATTTTGAACAAATTAGGACATTCTCTTATATAACTATAATACCATCAAAATCATCAAGTTTAGGAAATTTATATCACTATATTATTATTAAAGATGTAGGTGCTATAAATTAAAATGTAGTAGTTCTACTGCAACTCTTGATATTAGTGGCATTGTAGTGGTTAGCCATTTTTCTAAAGGGATTAAAATAAGGCAGTCTAAGATATAATGTGATAACCTATGTTCCCTCTCTGTGAGATTTATATAGAAGGTCAGGGAAATTCTTTCTAAAACTAGTGATAGCCATGTCGTCTATCTTAAAGAAGAACGGTCACATTTCTCCAAGGTTGTATTGCATACGCTACTTTGACTTCACCTTGATTTCTATCTGTATTCTATTTTCTCATGCCTTCTACTGGCTTTATGTATATTATCCTCCCTCTATATAGATTAAGAAAAATTGAACCATAATGTGGGAACTTTCTATTTGACTTTCATCATAAATACCAGGGGAAGGAAGGTTACAATTGGAACTCCTGCCACTATAACCGTGACTTTGACCAAGAATCATTACCCTTTTATTCTGATTTGTGCTGGCTTAAGCAATAATCACGTCTTAGCAGAAACACCAAAGTAAATGGATATTAATGAAAGTAGATGTAGTCGATTGAAAAATTGTTTTCAGTCACTCTTGGCATTATACTCCTTAAATGTGTCTTTGCAATTCTTTCTCTAGAGTAAGTGAAATATATTTCCATGCTTTATTGAAGTTGCCTGTGGAACTTGGTTTGAACAATGGGATGCTAGTACCATCAGAGTAGAGGCTGAGATTGTGTATCATTTACATTGTTCTGTTATGCTCCTGTGACCCCCTATTAGAAGAGTATGTCCCAGGAAGCTGCTAGTCCAAGAAGAACATGAAGGCATGTGGGGAAGACCTGAAACCAAATCAGTCTGGCACCAAGGCTAACTGATCTCAGCTTAGATCAGTAGAACGACAGAATATCTACAGATCTGTTGAAAAGAAAAGGAAAAAAATATATATAACTTAAACTTAGCTTTTTCTAATGATGGGTTCATTTATAGTATCAGCTTAATAAATTCATGCCACAGGTTATCAGAAGAAAAATTTAACTTATCCAGATCTACCTGGAAAGATACAAAGTAATAAGCAAGAAGCAAGCTCATTTGTCACAGTCAAGGTTAAAGAACAATGTATGTGGTTTTCATTCACCGTGTGAACGGGCACTTGATATACAGAAGCTTTATTTTACTCGTAACTTTTTGCTTAGTTAATATTCTATAATGTGCAAATTCACAAATATGAGGGAATTTCTCGATTACTCACCTATATATACTTTCAATAAACAATGTGTACAATTTTTAATTATGTTTTCGGCCCTATTTGTTTTAATTATACTTATTGATATGTAATTATAGTCTTGTCAAATCTAATAATAAAATATACAAGTTTCTGTTATGAATGTGTTTTTATTTTTTTTTAGTAATTCATCCTTATTAAATTTTCTAAAATGTCTATATGGACTAGAAAAAAAAATTAAATAGTCCCTCAAAGGAGGTATTTGAGAACCACTGCCTTATAGAAGTAAGAAAACTATGTAAATATAGCCAAAATAAGTTTTATTATATGAATAGTGTAGCAAAAAAGAGGCATATGTTTTACACAAAGATGCTATTGTCCAATCCTAAAGTTTCTTGAAGGAGCGACATATGCTATTGAAGATACTATTTTGTGCTAAGGAAGCAAACCCATTGATAACTGGGACACAATGATAGCAGCTAGAGAGGAGGATCATGAGACTTAAGAAGATGATATTATCACCCACACAGAACCTATGAGGAAGGGGAGAGGGAAAAGAAATGGGAGTGGAAGCTTACTTCCTGGTTGCCAATGTCAGGGTTCTTATTAGTTATAAACAATAGAATCCACTCCAGCTACCTTAAACAACCAAGACAGTTGTAAAAGATGCCAGGATAACAAAGAGTAGGGTTCACAAAATGCCTATGACATCCAAGAAGACATTCAAGTTACTACTATTAAAGTGTCTAAACAGAGGGCACCCAGGTGGCTCAGTGGTTGAGTGTCTGCGTTAGGCTCAGAGCGTGACCCTGGGGTCCTGGGATCGAGTCCCACATCGGGCTCCCTGCACAAGATTACAATAATATGTAAATTCATGTGGGAAAGCTGGAATGATTCCTTTATCTTACTCTGCTGACAGAGAAAGCCTTCTAAAAAAATATTTTAAGAATGATAGTCATAGAAAATCAAGAAATGCCAGAAATTAAAGATTTTTTTTTAATTTTAGTAATCTATTCTATTGGTTGTCTATTGCTACAATAATGCCATATGTAGGTACCACAAAATATCTGTGGCCATAAACATATTTTGGTTCTCAACACAGTAGTCTGCTGAGTTGGCTGTCACTAAATTGGGCTCATCTTTAATCTGGTTGTATCTCCAGGTTCTAGTTTGCATTCAGCTCTACTCCAAATGTCTCCACATTCTCCTTGGACCAGCAGATACCAGGACCATATTCCTTTTGTGATGGATCACAGAAGCAAATGTGATCCAGTAGCCACATAAGCACATTTCAAGCTTCTAATCACATCAAATCTACGACATTTCATTAGTCAATGTGTGTCAACTAAAGCCAACATCGGGTTAAGGAATATGCTCTACTCACTCCAGAGGAAATTACTGTGAATTCAAATAAAGGAGGTGGATACAAGGAATGAGTGAAAAACAGCAAATGATATCCAGTATCATTATCCCTAGATGTGCTGGGAAATATTCCTTGTCTTGTAGGAACTGACATGCACTGTTTAATCGTGTTTGAATTACAGCAAAAACACAGGAGTTTTGGGTTAAGCAAAGACCTGATGGCAAGACGTCACTTTGTGTCTTCCAATCTTGTGAAATTTATGGTAATTTTCTGTGGAATAGCCTTACATTAAGGTTTTGGTTTTGGTGTATGTCATGTGATTGAGAATAATGTGTACAAAGCCACTGGAAGACATAGGAAAACAGGATGTAGACAGAATTTAAGAAGAATCAAGTATGGGGGTGTCTGGGTGGCTCAGTTGGTTAAGGGTCTGCCTTCAGCTCAGGTCATGATCAGGTCCTGCTCAGGGGGGCGTCTGCTTCTTCCTCTGCCCCCCTCCCCTCCATTGCTCATACTCTCTTGTATGTGCACGCTCTCTTTCTATCTCTCTCACATGCATGTGCATGTTGGGTGTAAGTGCACATTCTCTCTCCCTCTCTCTCAAATAAATAAATAAAATCTTAGAAAAAAAAAAAAAAAGAAGAAGTAGCCAACTATGGCATGTCAAAGTTGAGAAAGAACTTCTCAGAAATCTGTGCACTCCCCTCCAAGGCAGTTCACCTATGCTTATAACACCACTCACAGGCAGTAACACGGATCTTAACATTTATAATGTTTGTCTCAATAACACTTGTGGGAAAACCAGATTAAACCATATCACCAGGTATGTTGATAAGAATAGAAGACAATATTTCAAAGCAATCTCAGGGGATTCATTTTATTTCATCAATAACTAAGTGAAGGGTGCTCAAAATTTGACTTCAGTCACTCATAGGTAGTCAATTCCAACAACTCATGCTACACAAATATAGTTAAATTTAAATAATGTTTTTGTAGAAAAAAATGACTATCCGGTCCATGAATTTCCTACATTTGAATCTTCTTTTGGTGCAAAATATGATTTAAATCATTCTATCAAATATGGACGTGCTCACTGATTACAATCCTAACTGTGTGATATAAATATCACTTACTTCATCAATTACTGTCTTTAATTTACGGAGTGTACCATAATGATTTGCTCTTAGCCAACTTTAATTTTTGTATTTTCCTTTAATGTCATCTGCCACTGAGGAAGGGGAAATATGACATGACTTTCTTCTAGGGGAGGTTTTAAGTTTATTAAAAACAAAAACAAAAAAAGTATGTCTGATGCTAATTCATATTAAAGGCTGGGACCGAACTGTTGTCTTGTCTTGTAGAAACACTGGAGTTTGTTACCTAGTTTAAACATGATTGGCAGAAAATCTCCATTCAGTAACCATCATACTTAAGGATGTAACTCTCAATAATCATCATTCACATTATCATGTACTGAAGAGAATAGACTCCAACACAGTGGTGTTTATATAATTCACAAATTTTACTACATCATTAAGTACTTCAGTTTTATCAATTGACTTATTATTTGTTTTCCACCATAAAACGTTCTCTGTGAAGAAAGCAGTGAGTTGATTTACATTCTGGAGGACGATCCTTAATCTGGGTAATTACTCAGAGTGCTGTCCTACCATTGCAGCTGCACCATCAGAACACACTTTTATACAAAACTTACTTGTTGACAACCAAATCCTCAATGGTTTTATACAGTCCAGAAGTAATTGGGTATCTAAGCCATGACTCTGAAGCAAAAATGTCTTACTTGATATTACTATCATGTTCAGAGCACACATGTTGTCAGTCATACCAGCAACTTTGTGCATTCTTTAAGTTGCAGTGAAAAATACTTTGCTAGCTTTTTATGCTCCATGATGTGGTCCTCCGTGACCTAATCTGTCAAGCTATAGCGCCACTGGAGCATGGTACATCTTTGTCCCTGATTCATCCTCCACATTCCTAACAATACACTGGTGTAGACTTTCTTGATACTCTTATACCAGGTCTAGCATCCTAATGCAGTAGTAGCAAGCAAAATCATGTAGAAAGTTTGGCGATTCTCTTTGTTTTGTCATTTGGACATTTAAACCATCATAAAATTATAGAGTAGTTGGGTATTACTCAATATCAACCAAATTATTTGCTAATTACATGAAGCTGCAAATTTCCTGGAAATTTTTTTAACATTTAATTTATTTATTTGAGAAAGAACGTGCACACACACACGAGCAAGTACGGGGAGGGGTAGAGAGAGAATCTCAAGCAGACTCTACACTGAGCACACAGCCTGATGCAGGGTTCAATTCCAGGACCCATGAGATCGTGCCCTGAGCTGAAACCAGGAGTCAGGCGCTCAATGGACTGCGCCAGCCAGGCACCCTGAATGTATTTTCATAACACAATTGGCAGAAATATTCTGGTGTGAGTAGCTCGAGAAATCCATGGCGACAGGATGAATGAAACTACTAAGTGATAGGCAAAAATGGTGATGTTACTATAATATCCATTTTAGGTTTACTTGTGTTTTATTTATTTTTGACATTGGCCAACACAATGTTTTGTTCTGTTTTGTTTTGTTTTTTAACCTGATGCTGCAGTTGCCATTCAGTAATTTCAGCTATCAGCGACAAGCCAAAAAGTTCTCTGGCAGCAGAGCAACTGGAGGGCTGGTATAACCTACCTCAAATAGCACTAAACTCAAAAATAACTTTGTGTACTTTCTGAAAAAAGAACGTCAGTATATCTTAATTAGCCAGTCTTCAGAAATTGGGATTTTTAAATTACAGCATTAAAAAGCTCAGTGAGATGTATCTTAGGCAACTATGTATAGTTTCTTGAACAAACAAAGACCAACTCTTACTTCCTGAATAGTTAGAGAATAAATATGTGGTTTAAGAATGCCACGGGGAAAAAAAAATAAAACTAACTACTTCATCTTGCTCTCTATTACAATAGGACTTAAGGGAAATTCAACAATGAGAACAAGGAAGGTTCCAGAACTGAAAGCTCACTATAGAGTTTGTTGATTAATTGTATCATTTTGAACAAACTGATCAGCAACCAAAAGGGATAGAAGGTCCCCAAAGCAACACTGGGTGGCTGAAGACAGGATGCCTCAAAGAAAAAAAAATGAAATATATGCAAAAGCGAGTAATACCCCCATAAGTCAGGTGTCTGCCCTGGACATAGTAAGCCTTAGTAACGACATTATACCTGTAGTAAAACCACTTGTATTCTTAACAAATGAAGTTTTGCACGTTAGCAAGGGACTGTGGCACCCATCACCTATGGTTATTTGTAACGAAAACTTATTTTCTACATCATCAGAGTAGTTAAGATTAAAGAAGACAACACATGTCAAGTGTAATTTGGAATTGCGTATACTGCTCTGGCTCCCCTCTGGCTCCCCTCCAGAGGCAGAACCAGGCAGTGAGTCAGGGGACCCCCAAGTTTTGCATCTCAATAAGAACTGCTCAGACTGTCTCCTCAATGTCAGGGGTCTATCACCCTCACACCCACAAATAGGAATATTGTCAACAGAACTATTCTTGCACAAGAACAAAAAATATCCATACACACTGAAGAATTGAAAACCGGCAGCATTCTCAATTAACACACTACACCTTGAAAAGGTCATTCCTGCAGCATCTCTCACTAGGTTTTAAACTACTGAGATTAAATCTCTGAAACCCAGTCACAACAAATGACAGATACTCATTGTGAAGCCTGTCACGTAATCTGGGGTGGAAAAAAAACGTATTTGTGTGTTTCCATACACTCAATCGTAGGTAAATCCCTTGTCTGCTTTCCAATCCCCCCAATCAGAAATTAAAGTATATGCCATTGAAATACCCCTCTAGAGTATTTATTTGCATAGTATTCATTTATCTTGTAATTTTTACAGAACTGACAGCTAGTAGATTGAGGTAAAATAATTATTCCAAATAATGCTAACCTAACAATTTTCTATCCCCATGGAGATTACTTGTATCAATTAATAAGAAAATTTCATCTGGGAGAAAATGATGATGCTACTGGTGCCAAATGCAGTCAAGCTTAGGCAAGAATCATTCCTAGGGCATGAAGGCTCTGGGTAATTGCCTCATGCATCTTGCTTTGTGACTCTCCTAGATCGTGCTGCCTTAGGTAGACGACACTGTGGGCAAAAGGAGGGGAAGAGGTCTTCCAAGGAAGTAATCCTAGTAACCGCAGTGTCCTTAGTTGATGGTATCAGAATGTACATAAGATTACAAGTCTAAATCCCATTGCTACTGCAGTTACCCTTGAGAAAGAGAGAGAGAGAGAGAGAGAGAGAGAGGAAGAAAGATGTTCAGGAGAAAATAATACTAACCAGAGTTGTGGTCCAAAGTTCAAGGTAATTTTATGGTGAATTTGCCAATAGGAAATGTGCATCACTGCATTCCTGGCCAAGGTTCCAAACTAAAAATCAAGATCAAGTGTCTTCCTTGGTCATCAATTTCTTTCCAAGCTCCATATTCATAGGTACTCACCACTGAAACTATGAAAGAAATATCATAAAAATATATTATTGTGCCATATTTATTTTAAAATAATCAATATTGTAGCCTTTCGATAAAATATGAAATAAAGACAAATCTTTAAACATTAGTTGAGAATGTATGAGTGACCAATGTCTACAGATTATATGGGTCTAACTTTCATGACTAAGTTTACGTCTTGCTACATTTAAGCTAAGAGCTAAAGCCCATCTTGATCTTCAGTGCTTTACCCACATAAAGGCAAAACAGATAAAAGAAAGATGACACATGGAAATATCTTTTTTGCTGAGGATCCTTACTAAAGACCCCAAAATCCAACTGTCTCTTTAACCTCTCCAGTTGGATGGCTAATAGGCCTCCCACCTCAACTTGTCCAAAACTGAGCTTCTAATTAATATGCCCAGTTCACCTCTCAATCCAGCTCTTCAGTCCCTCAGTTAACAGCATCTCAATTCTTCCCATTTCTTAGGCAAAATCAGTAAAGAAATACTTGAATTAACTTTTTATTTCATACCCCACATGAGATTCTCTAGCAAAACCTATCTGTTCTGTGGTCAAAAAATACCTAAAATCTGATTTCTTTTTGCCTCTTTTACTGTTATCCCACTCATCCAAGCCACAATCACCTGGTGTAGGATTTTTTTTTCCTTTTTTTTTTTTTAAAGATTTAAGTCCCCCAATGAGGGACTCGATCCCAGGGCCCCAGGTTCATGACCTGAGCCAAAGGGAGACACTCAACACTGTGCCACCCAGGTGCTCCTAGTGTAGAATTTCTTTCTTTCTTACTGGTTTCCCTCCTCAGCCTTGTGTGGATTATTCTGAATATAGAAGTCAGACATTAAAACATGCCACTCCCCTGCTTAAACATTTCCCCAAAACTGCCATTTCACCTAAGGGACCAACCAAAGTCCTTACTTCACTCACAAGAGCCTGGATGGCAGGACTGTTATGACCTTTCTGACCTCATCTCCTTTCCTTCTTGTTCCCTTCCCCTCCTTCTAGTCTCTGATGGACTTCACACATTCCAGGCCTTGCTCCTACCTATGGGCAGGATGTTCCTTAAGACCGCTGCAATTCCTTTGTCTTGATGAGTATTTCTGCAGATATGTTCATGGACACTCCCCTCTCTTTTGTCACCTGTTTACTTCTCTTCTCACTGATGTCTTCTCTGAATATTTTGTTAAAAATGTCAACATATGTGCGCAAATATCCTACCCTCTTTTACTGCCCTAAAGCTTCTTCTTAGCACTTGCCACTATCTTACCTGTTATAAATTTTACTTATCTACTTTATTTCCAATGTCCCCTTACTAGAAAGTTACCAGTTGCTCCTTTTTTAGATAGTCATGAGCAGTACAGAACTTGTCCGACAAACAAGGTTTTCCTGATTCCAGAAATAGTACATATGTGTTGGAAGAAGAAGAGGGGTGAAGGAATGGTTAATAGAGTGATCAACAGAATAAAAATATATAAGAGCGATACAAAGAAGAGATCAATTGAAATTGTTTTAAAAAGTAACTTTTAAAGTATTCATTCATTCTAAACAATGACACACTTTGCACCTTCATGTCTATTGTCTTTACCTTTATTATTTTTTTCCCCTCAAAATGCTATGGCTCATTTTATGAAGAGTTGTTTTTATTTCTACATGTGATGATCACATCAGGTTTCTGCACATAGAATCACGTGATCAAAGGTGATGTTAGAATCAGGTGCAAGTCAATGCTTTCTTTTGCTACCAAATGCAGGAAGTGAAAGTGCATCTTTTCCCCTAAAATGGAAATATTCAATCTATAATATCTCTTTCACAACCTCTTGGGAAAAATATCATATCTTTTATTTCTGAAACCAGAACTCTATAAAAAAAATTCTCACTGATTTGGCATTCTAATTGAGTCATTGTTCCTTTTTTCAGGTAGATACTGAAAATGCCAACTTCATTTTAAATTAAAAAACTGATTTTTACCAAAAATAAATCCCTCTCTTCATGGAGTCACACAATTTAATGACTTTTCTAAGAACAAAGGAAGCAGTCACACTTTTTATTTCATACATATACCAGTTGAATCATAAAAGTTCATTACATCAGAAATGTAATTAAAAGGGGGTTTGGAACACAATGTTTATTTTTGTAAAATAATCATTAGGTTTCCATAGAAATAATTTTGTATTTTATTTTATTTTTTTTAATTTTGTATTTTAATACCCAACATAAATAGCAATTTATTCACATAGCTGTCTAGAGTCCGTGCAAAGTTGCCATGATGGTTCAACTATATGGAAAGGAAGATGGGACCCAACTATGCTCTTGTAAGATTACCAATCATTTGGAGGATAATATCCTAATAGTTAACTTTCTTATTTAGAGACCTTGCAATTCAGGGCAGCCATTTCTTTAAGCTATTCAAATGTTATAAGTTGCATGGCTAAATGATAGTGTCAAGAGTTATTGAGTACCCTGGAATGCTATCTGAACTTTCTTATATAAAATAACCATCAATTCATTGAGTGGTCTAGCATCAACCTAACTATTGGACTCCGATATTTTATTCCAATGACCATAGAAGACAACCAGACATATTATCTGGTAAAAGGATAACATTCTCAATTTTATAGTCCAAGGACCTCACCTACTAATGATAGAAGTGCCTATCCTTTTGTGTTTTGGTGATTATGCAAGATGGCTCATTACACAGCAAAGATTTGATCAAGAAGAGGCATCAGAGACATACATGGCATCACCGTTCAAGTGTACAGTTGCATTGGTTAAGCCATTTAAAGTCTATTTAAAGTAGTGCAGGCTAAATGGCACCTTTGTCAAGGTGTTCAGTATATTCCATCTCGATTTGAATGTACTTTGTTTTTAATGCTCAAAACTGTCCAGTATTGAAAAAAAATATATGTTTCAGATTTGCAGGCACGTGAACCAGCCTGACACAAGATTCTCCGAATTAGCAAAAATATTGTTTCAAAACTAGATAAAAGGCCTTTTATCGTAAAAGACCTGCTGAAGACTATATTAAATATCCAAACCCACCAGGGCCCTTCACCAGCGTAAGCGCTACTTTACAGCTCTATCAAAAGTTGCTCTCTAGTCTGGAACACTGAGATCATCGCTTAAAAACTGAATTTAATCCTTTTTTTTTTTTTTTGATATTTGTGAAACTCCTATGCCTGTGCACTTTATAACACTATTTTTTTGTGTGTTTCTAGTAATTTTTGAAGGTAAGAGAATATTGGTGATTAGATATTTATGGTCCTTTTCCAACCCCAAACTCAAATGCATGTACATACACACACACACACAACCCTGAGCTTATAAATTCTGCTAAATGATCTGTGGACGGAGCTTCATATGGGGAAATTAAACTGAAATGACAAGGAAAGGAATAGGGAAAAAAAAAACAGAAAGAAAAGAATTTAAATTTTTGCGGTAATATAAAGCCACTTTCTCTGTCATGGGCATTTTAAATTGTCCTCTCTACCCCCTAGCAACCCTGCCACATACACATACACACGTGCACACACAGTAACAGTAAAGCAACCGGCTCACTTTGCAGAAAACTCAAAGATGCAGGTAATGATAAAAATAAATCACCCTGCATCCCTGTGTGTAAATTAAATCAGAATACAAGGCAAACTCCTATACGTAGTGAGAATATTTGTTTGTTTTATTGCTTGACGTGTTTGTATAACACTTTTTTGGAAAGTGTAAAAAAACAAGGGTATATGTTTAAAATACTTGGTTTATTAATTTCATTATAACAATACATGAAATCACCTGCCATATAAAGAGGTGTAGCAATTTAGAAATATTGTTGTTTTTGTACTGACTTTTCATAAAAACAAAAAAAATTCTCCTTGTCCTTCTTCCTTGTTAATGTTTGAGTTCTCACTGGGGCGACATTTGGAGTCACTTAGGTGACTTTAGGTTTTTAAAAACATACAATTTTCACTTTCTTCCAAGTTGTGCAAAATGAGTGAAGCCTGTTTCTATCCCCAAAACTTTTATATTGAGACACAGGGGCCCATTCAGATCACATCCTTTACCTGTCATATAAGTTTATGCTTATGAGGTTTATAAAGTAACCACTTTGTTGTTATTTATAAGGAGATTTTTAAAAAATAATTATTAATTAATTAATTTTTTTGAATAAGTGCTTTCATTTTCTCCAGGTAAATACCTGAGCTTATAAGGGGATTTTCTTTTTTAAATAGCTTAATTACGTTCACGATCTATCCTTGCAGTTGTGAGATCAATTCCTAGGAATAATCCTCAAATCTGACAAATTTATTCCATTCCATATTTTCCCTTGTTACTTTGTGTTAAGTTGCTTCCATAAGTGTCCTAAACAAGCCAGCGATTGAGGTCGTTTCCTGCTAATACATGTTCCCCTTTGTTATTCAAAATGAAGCAACTGAGAGATCACAGGATAATCTCAGCGTTTTATTAAAGTCCCCATGAAGGTGACTTCCCCTCTTCTGAAAGGGGAGGGCTGAGATCTGGAGGCAGGAAGTGCTATCTTATGGCATATATGCTGCTACCTTCAACTAATAGAATTTGACACTGGATAGCCCATCTCTAACCCAAAGCTAACTAGACGGGTGTGTCAGACAATAAAGTTGGACAGAAGAAAGGGCATTCTAGGAAAAAGCAATGTGAAAAAGAGTTGAATTTCTGGGGGTCTAGTGCATAATCTTTTTCCTTTCTTCTCCTGACCTCCCACACATCATGTGAAGCCGTGGTTTTCTTTCTCCAGAAACCTTGGGGAGTCATCAGACCAGCATACTTCCACCTCATTACCTAGCTGACTAAGTTCCTCAGGGGCATGGCAGTTTTGTGAAAGGTTATGAGTAAGCAATGATATGTCTTAAGACAGGCCGCAAGGAAATCAAGACCGGCCATCAGTACTTAAGAGCTAAGTCTATTCATCATTATTCATTATTCACAGAGTTTCTACAAAAGTTTATTCTCTATCAGGTACTGTGGTTAAGTTCAACACATAGAAAAAGTATCCCTGATTGAACTACCTGACAGCCCCCATGGGTTATCTAATAGTAATAAAAGTGTCACAAAATTAATAGCTAATATTTACTGAATACTTACTAGGTGCCACACACTCTGCTAATCACAGTACAAGGAACAAGTTATCTAATTCCCTTAACAACTTCTTTAGTAAGCATGAATGGTACCATCTCATACAAAGAATGAAACTAAATCTTGCAGAGGTTTCAGCATTTTGGCCAAAATTATGCAACCAGCAACCTGTAACAATAAGATTCAAACCCATGGGCACCTAATTCTAAAACCTATGCTTTTAATAAAGGTCTGGTAGATGGTTCTGTTTTTAAAGGACCTATTCTGGGCCCAGGGAAAGCTTCTTGGTTCTTTTAACAACTAGAAAACCTCAAACAGACAGACCATGTCAACTCTTCTCTTTTCTGATACGCTTCTACCTATTGTAAGGAGTAGTGGCTGAGTTTCTTCCACACTATGTTTAGGAATCACTAAAGTGATCTGAGCTTTACATTCAGCTAAAAGGAAATCTGGCTCAGTTGATCTTCGGCTTTCTAATACCCAAACCAATTAAAATCAGCCTGGAACATTAGCAACAAGAAAATAAAACTAAGCTCAACTGATTTGAGTCAATAGTATGAACGCTTGCTGATTTTAAGTGTTTGTCTTGATTTTAAGTGGAAATATTAATGATCAAAATAACCAAAATGTGTCTTTATTTTGTAGAATTGCCTAACGATAGCCAAAACTTGCTTTCATATTTTACACTATTGTAGTTTTGGACACGATGTAACAAATGGAACTAGGCATAAGGACATCTGAGGGATGTGTGCTGGTACGTTTAGCTGACAATCCAATGGGATGTGATAAGGAGAATGAACAGAACAAAACAAAAACTTATCCAGATTTCCCATTAGAAAAGGCCTCATAAAACACAACCCTCAGAGGAAAATAATTGCAGACAAGTGTTAGTGTTTACAAAAGTGTGAAATGTGGGAAAGGCAGAAACCACGGTTTCTGTTCCTCTGATTTTATATCTTTATTGATTAGAATGCTGTAATTTTCATGGCACTGGGGGGAAAAGACAAGCAAGCAGAGTGTAATTATTCAGAATGGAGGTTTGGGAACAATTTTTGCAATCAATAACCTAACCCTAGAAGGAATAGAGAGTAATATTTAAAACTGTGTTCACAGGAGATTCGGTAATATTGATTTGATTCTGTTTGAGCACATTTCCTAAATTACTATTCTCATTGAATCTTATCTGTATAATCACTCTGTATTTTTAAAACATCTTTTGCCTTGGTTAGGGGGAAGAAGCCCTCCAAAAGTTGAATGCCTTCCTTCACTTTTTAAAAAATATCAGCCTTATGTTCTATGTAGGAAGATATTATGTTTTTTAAAAATATCTTTTGTTCTGTGCTCAGGAAAGAGGAAATGATTAAAAGTAGGTGGCTTTTGAAAATTTTCAAGTAGGCATATCTCTTAAATTAAAAAACCTAACCTCCTCACATTTGCCTTTTGACTTCTAGGTGTTGTCAATTCAGAAAGGAATATATATATATATAATATTTGTTATAATATTATATATAAATATATAATAAATACAAATAAGATTTATTATAATAAATATATATATAAGAAGGAATAGAGAGTAATATTTAAAACTGTGTTATATATATATATATATATATATATATATATATATACACACACACACATAATTTCTTGGGTGGGGGATATCCTGTATACAATGTCTTAGGCACAGGGAGAAGAACTAGGTTGTTTCCTTTCTATTTGGCTGTTTTGAATGAGATTTTTAGTTTTTTCCTATATGTGCAGAAAACACACAACGCAGACAAATAAGAGTTTACTTTTAAATCATGTGGTTGCCCAACTCCCAAATGAAAATAGGAAATCCTGTTCTCTTCATGTTTGAGTCTCTCCTCACCCTACAACTGCATGGATTTTAGTTCATTTGTTTCATTTTCTTTTTTCATATATGTTCTATATAGTTTTATTTTCTCTTTTACAAACGTTCAAAATCATAGAGGGGTAATTTGTTAGATCACTAATAGTTGTGTTAACTGAAGAAATCAATTCATGTTTTTTTTTTCCTCAAACAGCAAGAAAGTCCCAAATAGGTGAAAAGAAGGAAAGCTGGAAAAACAGGGACTAAAATGGGTGAGTACTTGTGGAAAAGCTGTTTGTGGCTCTGCTCATTTCCCTTTTCTACAACCTTTGATGATTTCTCTTTAATGTGATGAATACGTGAGCATTTCTTCTACCATAAGAAAATCTCTCTGGGTCTTCATGAATCTCTATACTGGTTTCTTCTTTTCTATAAATTCCCTCAAAGTGAATTGTGGAAGTAATAGTAAATTATGACAGCCATTTTCTCAAGAGAAAGTAAAATATTATCCCAGTGAAAGAAAAATGAATTTTGATTCTGAAATTTAGTGAAATGAGCCTAAGGCCTAAGAGTCCAAAGATGTCGGTTCGAGTCTTGGCTCCAACATTTATGAACTTGGTGATCTTGACAAATTTGGATAATATCTCCCATCTGAAAAATTGAGGATTAAAGTAACTAATTCAGTGGATGTCCTGAGGATTAAATGAAATCATCAACACAAAAACACCCTGGAAAATGTACTGTAAATGTACACCACTGTTATTCTCATTCCTTCGCTAGGATTAGTGACATGGGGGTCAATCCAGATATTTTCTACCATTTTGCATTTGTAAGCCTATGTGCATATGCACGGCCTAACATAACAGGATTATCTATTCCAATTGTTGAATAATCTCTAGGAATATTTCAGAGAAAGGCTTATCCATTAAAATTAGGAATATTGCATGCTCTCACATGAATTTTAATTTTTGGAAGTCTTTTATTCCCAAATACACTCTTGCAGTATCTGGCAGTGACCAAATTACCTCAGAAACAGTATTCTTAAAAACAATTGTTCTAAGTATAGTGATTTGCTTTACTGTAGGTAATTTGATTTCTGACTTCCAGTTTTATAAATAGGGAGAATTATAGCCACATGATCTGGATTTCCAAACAAGCATGTTCTTTGAACCAACTGATGATGCAACTGAACTCTGACTCAGATTTCTGTCTTTGACAATCCAATTTCTCCTGTACTAAAATGGAGTGATGCCACATAGGACAGTAGGCTTGCCTGGGAACATATGGCCTCTGTGGAATGGACTGAGGACACTTGTTCCCTAAATGAGGACCAGAAACAGCCATCTGTTAGTAATAGGTAGTGAACAATCAAGTCCATCCTGTGAGGCAGGGAGCATTGATTAGATTTTTTGCTAGATAAGGCTCAATCCATTTCAAATGATCTTCTGATCTTAATTCATTTTCTTCAACGTGCTTAAATGAAGGTCTCAAAAAATGAAAACCTAACATGGTGCTCTGATAACTTTGCTCTAATATTCAGGCTTACTTAGTAATGAAAAATAAGAGAATCTCAAACACTTTTTGTCTGAATGTTGACATTATGCTCTAAACATGCATTTGCAGGCAAAACAAAACAAATAGTTTTTTCTAACACATCACCTATAATATTTAAATATTATTTAATATTTGTTTTCATTTTTTTTTCCTCAAGTGAAGCTGGTCCTTATACTTTCATCACCCTGAAGGTGTTAAATAAATACAGAACAATCACCTGTAGCTTGGGCATTTTTTCATATCAATCACTCAGAATACTTTTTTTTTCACTGTGTGTGCTGTATATTTTAAGTATGTAACAAGAGATCATCAATTTACTTAAATTTTAAAATGACCGTGGGTTACATAAATATTAAATATTAAAAATGAAAAGCATTTTGAAAATGGCCAAGGGCCAAATATAAGTTTTATGAAAATATATGATAATGAAAAGAATCATAAATTATAATGTGAATATAATTATCAATTAATGGTTACCACATCTATTTTGGGGGTTTAAAAAATAAAATAGTCTAATAGCCACATTTATAAAAGACTACTAATGAAAACATTTCACATTCAACCTTGACATTTCCTTATGCCAAGGTCCTAGAAAAGCTGGGAAAATATTAAGTTAGTAAATATTTTTGAGTCAATACAACCTCATGAGGTAGGTATTGTTAATAGCTCTATTACACAGATCAGAAAAATTAAAATAAGCAAAGACTTCTAGTTTCCAGTTATGCATGTGCTTAAAGTCACTACTCTATTCTAACAACAAGTAAAAGTGAAACAGATTGAAAAACCAACAACTCTCCTTGCATCTGCAGGAGAGGTGAAGATACCAGGAAGACCACTGACCACAGGATTAGAGAGACAGATGGGCAGATATGGGGAATTGTGGCTTACCTGAGCAGAGACCGAAGTAAAGAAATCATCCTGGGTACAGGGGCTGGGGTAGAAAAAACTTAAGTGTACTTGACAAATTGCTGGAGGCCTGGGTGGGCACCTCTAAAGGTTAAAAACTCCAAGCAGGTCCCCTGCAATACTGTGAGTTTTTCTTCTAGGAGCTTGACTAGGTACTCACAGTAAATATCAGAAAAAATTTCCTTCATGCTTCCGGCAGGAGTAGGAAAAAAAAAAAAGCCCCATATGGAATATACTAGATCATTCTGTTTTTCTTAACAAGCTCTTTCCTCAGGAAAAACTAGTTAACTGGAACCTAATTTGCTAGAGTATTATCAGGGCCTAAGTGACCTGGGAGCAGAAATACCCAACTATAGACAACTGTAACCTTCCACATGGGAGAAGGGAAATACATCACTTCCACTCTAGCCAACCTGTCTCATGAGGGGGGAGAAAAAAACTGAGAAACAATGAAGTTTGAAGTCTAGAGGCACAAGCTTACGGAAAGTCTGGGACTTAATAATGGGATTATAGGTTGCTTCCTGCCCCCTTCCCACCCTGCACACACCTCACCACCACATTTGTAAAGGCCACTTACAACAGTTCCCTTCACATGGTACAATATGTCCAGCTATCAAGAAAAAAATATATAAGGCATACCAAAAGGCAAAATATATAATTTCAAGAGACAGAGCAAGTATCAGAACTAGACACAGCAAGGATGTTGGAATGATCTGACCAGGAATTTCAAACAACTATGACTAGTATTCTAAGGCCTCTTACTTACCAGATAGAGGGACAGCATGCAAGATTAGATGGGCAAATAACAGAGATATGGAAAAACTAAGAAAGATCCAAAAAGAAATGCTTGAGATCAAAGACACTGTCACAGACATGAAGAATGCCTTTGAAGACAGTTTAGTCATTAGTAGACAGGCCACAGCTGAGTAAAACAATCTCTAAACTTGAGGATATCTCAATAGAATCCCTTAAGACTGAAATGCAAATAGAACTAAAAAAATGAAACAATAATAACAACAAAATATTCAAGGACTATGGGACAAATGCAAAAGGTGTAACATATGCATATTGGGAATAGCAGAAGAAAAAGAGAGAAAGGAACAGAAGACATATTTGAAATGATGACAGGATTTCCTAAATTAATGTCAAACACTAAAACACCAAGCAAGAGAAAAGCCAGAATCACACACACACACACACACACACACACACACACAGCCATATTATTGTCATAGTATAGAAAATGAAAGATGAAAAAAAAAATCCTGAAAGAAACTAGAGATAAAAACTACCTTACCTATGGGGGGAACACTAAGAGTCACATATGACTTGTCAGAAACCATGCAAGCAAGAAGAGATTGAGCAAAATATTTAAAGTGTTGGAAAAAAGAAAAGACACACCGATATAAAATGTGAAATTATCCTTCAAAAGTGAAGGAGAAATAGACTTTCTCCGTTCACAGAAATTAAGGAAATTTGTTGCCAGTAGACTTAACTTGCAAGAAATATTAAAATAAGTTATTTAGAGAGAAGGGAAATATATAGATCAGAAACTTGAATCTATATAAAGAAAGGGAACCATTGAAGAAGGGATATATATTTATTTTATATAATATTTGTATAGGGCAGCCTGGGTGGCTCAGCGGTTTAGTGCCGCCTTCAGCCCAGGGTGTGATCCTGGAGTCCTGGGATCGAGTCCTGCGTTGGGCTCCCTGCATGGAGCCTGCTTCTCCCTCTGCCTGTGTCTCTGCCTCTCTCTCTCTCTGTGTGTCTCTATTAATAAACAAATAAATAAAATATTTTAAAAATCCCTTATAATATTTATATAAATTAAAAGCTTCATTTTTATCATCCTTAATTGATCTAATAAATAGAAGTATGTTCAAAATAATAGCAACTGTATTCAAGGATGTCTTCTTATGTATATCATATCGTGATTGTTATTCTTATGTATAAGCAAAATAGATGATATTGATAATACAAAGGATAAGAGGGAGGATTTAGGATTATGTTGTTATAATGTTCATATTACTCAGGAAGCAGTGTAATGTTATTTGAAACTAGACTTGGATTAGTTATAAAGTGTATTACAAACTATAGTGCAACCACTAAAAAGAGTTTAAAAAAAGAATAACTGATATGCTAAGAAAGGTAGGAAAGTGGAATCATGGAATGCTCGATTAAAACCATAAAAGTCAGAAAAGTGTGGAAGACCAAGAAACAGAACAAAGAAGAGGGCAACAAGTAGGAAACAGCAACAAATATGGTTGATATCAAGCCCAGTGTATCAATAATCCAATGATCACTTTGAATGTCAGTGGTCTGCACTAATTAAAAGACAAAGAATGCCAGAATAGATTAAAAAAAAAAGGCCTAGATATGTTTTGTCTACAAGAAACCCACTGCAAGTAAAAAAGGCCCATACAAATTAGAAATTAAATGGATTCAGGAAAATACACTTTGTAAACACTCCTCCAAAGATCATAGAGTTGCTATGTGAAGTTCAGACAGGACAGAGTTCAAAGGGGAAAATTATCAGGAATAAAGTAGGATATTACATAATGATAAGTGAATTTATCTCCCAGGGCACCTGGGTGGCTCAGCAGTTAAGCGTCTGCCTTAGGCTCAGGTCCTGATCCCAGGGTCCTGGGATCGAGTCCTGCATGAAGCTCCCCATGGGGAGCCTGCTTCTCTCTCTGCCTGTGTCTCTGCCTCTCTCTGTGTCTCTCATGAATACATAAATAATCAAAAAAAAGAAATTTATTTTCCAAGCAGACATAATAATTCTTAATATGTATGAGCCTAACAACATAACATCAAACCAATAAGGTTTAATAAACTCCTGGAACTTCAAAGGAGAATAGAATGAACCCACTGTCAAATGCAGAGACTTCAGCATTCCTTCATCAGAAATGGACAGATCCAGTAGGCAGGAAATCAGTGAGGACAGTTGAACTCAAAAACACCATCAATCAGCCGGGTACAAAAGATATCCACGGACTACTTCATTCAATGATGGCGAGTACACATTCATCTCGGGCACACCTGAAACATTTACCAAGATCGATTGCATGCTGGGCTATAAAGCACACCTGCGCACATTTAAGAGAATATAAATCATACGATGTCTGCTTTCAGAACACAAAGAAACTGAATTAGAAAATCAGCAATAAAGAGATAAATGGAAAATCCAAAAATACATGGGGATTAAACAACACACTTCTAAACACACACACACATACACACTTCTCCATAACACATGGGTCAAATAAGAAATCTCAAGAGAATTAAAAAAATGTATTTTGCATTAAAACAAAGACAACTTGTCAAAATCTGTGGAATGTAGCAAAAGCAGTGCTTGGAGGAAAAGCTATAGCATTGAATATATATTAGAAAAAGGAGAAAGATAAAAAATCAATAAGCTGTTTCCACCTTAGGAAAATGGAAAAAGAAGAGCAAATCAAATACAAAATAAGCAGAAGAAAAGAAATAATAAAAAAAAGAGATGGAGAAGTGAAATTTGAGGCTATCTGGAAGAAGAGCATTCCTGGTAGAGGGAACAGCAAGTGCAAGAGCCCTGAGGAACAGGTGTATCTGGAAAAATTGAGGAATGAAGAGTGTGACTGGAGTAGAAGAGTCAACGGGGGTGAGGGGGATATTAAGGGATGGAAGCCAAGAGGAAGCCCCAGGTCAGGTCATGTAAAGCTTTGCAGGATATAATAGGACTGAATTCCAATGCCAGTGAAAAGGAAACCATTAGAATGATTTTTAAAATTAACACACACAGACACACACGCACACACATGCACAGTGGCTGTGTTCAGAAGGATACGGGAAGAGCAGAACACAAGAGTGGAAGCAGAAATGTCATTTTCGAGGCCGTTGAGATGACCCAGGTATAAGATGATACAGCCTTGTAAAAGAATGGCAGCAAAGTGATGATGCATAGTAATGTTTAAATTAACTTCGAAAAAATAAAATTAAAAGCATATCTTAATAGATTTCATGTTAAGTGTGAGAGAAAGGCAAGGACCTAAAAGGACTTTGAGGATAATGATAAAAATAGGCCACAGAATCAAAAATAGTTTGGGGGTGGGGAGAGGAAATGAGAGAATGGTACTATACCATCAACATAATAAAACAAAAGGAGGAAGAACAAAAAATTGCAGGCTAATAATTGCTCAAAGAACTCTTAAAATGTCAAAGTCAAGTCATAGTTTGAATCCTAGAGAAGGTAAACGGGGAGAATCTGCGGTAATGGTCCATCGCTAAGATTTTGAAAGGTGAGCATTTTGTACTATGATGGCCTGCGGGTGAATAAGGGGCGGGCAGTGAGGGTGGCATGGAAGAGGTTAGAAAGCTGAGACATTAAGGACCCAACGCCATAGAGAGGTAATGAGTATAAATATGTGAAATGTTTTAAATGCATTAAATTCACTGAAAAAAAATCCAGAATAAGTCACACAGACTTCTGTTAGCTAAAAGTTGAACTCCAACTAATGAGTGGGGAGGACTGGCAATCCTAGAAGTATTAACTCCCAAATGAAGTAGCACAGGACGGCGTGACATCCAAAGCTGTTTTGTGTTGGGTTTTTATTCTTATTTTGTTTCTAAGAAGTTAAAAAACTAAAATGATAGGGAAGCTTCCATCATAAGCAAGTGCGGGGGTACCTGCCACACTTCACTTTTCTAAGTTTGAGATGGGGGCAAGAAACCACCTTTCACTTGAGAGGGCTACAAGGAAGATGGTGCATCTTCCAGCCAGATTTCAATTAAGAAATAGAGATTAACAAAAAAAGAAGAAAAAAGAAATAGAGATCAAGGACAGCCCGGGTGGCTCAGCGGTTTAGTGCCTGCCTTGGGGTCCTGGGATCGAGTCCCACGTCGGGCTCCCTGCATGGAGCCTGCTTCTCCCTCTGCCTGTGTCTCTGCTTCCCTCTCTGTGTCTCTCATGAACAAACAAAAAATCTTTAAAAAATGAAATAGAGATCAAGAGAAAGAAAGAAGCTAGTAGAGAAAAGGAACCCCTTCAGAGAGTTCCAACAGAGGGGATCCAGGACAATCCTGGCAGAAGGGTCAGGTTGGTTGCATGACTTGAACTTGAGTGGGGCGGAGCAGTGTGATTGTGCAATTTTGCCTGGTGTTATCTTAGAAGCATTGGACTCCTCTAGGCGACTGAGACACGGCTATCCAAGACATCACAGTTCCATAGGGAAGGGTGGACAATTATTCTAGGGAAGATTATTGAATATTTAGCCCAGCATTGTAGGGTCCTCATAGTAATTCATGGCTCTGAGCAGCACCAGGGAAGAAATAGAAACGTGTGTTCATCTTGGACCTGTCAAAGAGTAACTCAGAATTATTTAAGCAGTAAAGTCATTAATTGGAGACATTATTATTTGGCTGCTGCATAAAATTTATATACATATGTAGGAGAATGTCTTTATTTTTAGAGAACACAGGAAAAAGCCAATCAATAAAAAGGGGGTGGAAAAGGGTGTAGGAAAAATACTTCAGATTACCTGTGGATGGAGAGTCTTGTTTGCTTTTTCATTTTTCAGGTGAACTGAGGAGCCGACGTCTCTTGAAGAGGACAGTCTGGAGAATGTCCTTAAGCAGCAGGCTGACTCAGGGCATTGACAGCTCATCCCTGGAGCGTACGTGGAAGGCTGTTAGGGTCCTTCCCTTAGGACCTGAGCCACAGCAAGGCCACATCTGGTACCATGCTCTTATGGGAAAGACCCTTCCCCTAGTTATTCTGTCAACACAAGTTGGAGAGATCTCTGTGTCACAGCATTAGCGTAGAGAACTGAAAGCCATGCGTAGCAGGTGTGCCGTGGGAAAGAGCAGACGCTAACACTTTCTCCAAAGGTTTTCTCCAAAGCAGCTGGTGCTTGCAGGCCAAGAGGACATATTGCTTGAACCACAGAATTTCTAAAATGTGTCCTTCAAGTTTGCTTGGAGCTCATACCTGCATTTTATACTTAAGGATACAATAGAAGAGAATGTGTAGAATTTTTTTTTAAAGATTTTATTTATTTATTCATGAGAAATACAGAGAGAGGCAGAAACACAGGCAGGGGGAGAAGCAGAGAGAGAGAGAAGAAGCTCTATGCAGGGAGCCTGACATGGGACTCAATTCTGGGACTCCAGGATCACGCCCTGGGCTGAAGGCAGGCGCCAAACTACTGAGCCACTCGGGCCTCCCCAAATTTTCATTTTCTTTTTAATTGTAGCTCATCACTCCTAGTTAACCAGCTTTGACCTCAATGAGTTTTGTGTTTATTCTAAATAGATACACAGTTTGCAAAGCCGGACCCTTGAACAATGAAGCTCAGATAAGATACTTAAATTTACACACATGCCAAAAACGTCCACAGTACCTTTTGAAGAATGTTCTATTAATAAACCTCATTTCTATTTGGTTATGTCAAATATTTTAAACAGATATCCTAGCAGTTAAGATTTTATGACACTTATAAGAGAAAACTGAACTTTAACCTGCTTAATAAAAAGGAATTATTATCTCCTACAATTGTAAGTGCGGGAAGCAGGTCGGGTGTCACAACCTGTTTGATTCATTGACCCAGCTTTCGGGTTTTAAATGATTAGCCCCTGTGTGTGCCATGCGTGGCATCAGCATCATCCTAAGAAACGCATCCCCTTGGGTCACGAGACGACTGTGGATAAACTCCAGGCTTCCTGTTCCTCCTCTAAGTCCACAGAAAGAGTAAGAGTATGAAGAGTTTGAAGAGTCCTTCTAAGGAATTACCCCAAAACGTCTTGCATCTCACTGGCCCCCGTTGGGCCACCTACTTATCTTTGAATCAGTGATACAAAGGATGGTATTTCACTGATTAGCTCAGGCCTCAGCCACATGCCCCTCAGTAAACCACTGGTGAAGTCACTTTTTCTGGAAGCATAGGGAGTGCTCCGTGGAGAGGTGGGCATCTGAAGAGCAGCAGAGAAGTAGCCACGAGAGGGAAAACGTAATCTATTTACTAACTGAGCAGGGCATGTAGCAGAAAATATCCTTTTATTACATGATTTATTACATAAATATCCTTTTATTACATGAACATTGTTCACATGGGGCACATTGATTGTACTCACTACACTTTTGTAGAACACCCATGGGATTGTCATAATGAGTCACTTAGATATTGTCACATTCTAATAAAACCCACTTAGACTGGCCGACTCAACCAAAAATGAGGTTCAGCAGTCAACTTTCCAGATGTTGTCACTACTCTATAGCCTGAGAGAGTAAAAATATAACCCAATGACTCCCTTCCTTATAAATTATTGTTTATATTACTCCATCCAAATTTTGGGTGAGTACTTCCTGTCTAGATTGGTGCTCAATAATTTCCACCACTGAGCAAGACCCAAATCCAAGTTCATCTTCTAACCCGGTGACAGGCTGCAGTGTGAATCCTTTCACACTACAAGGGTCCATAGCTTCCTGTGCAGATAATTCATAGGTTTCAAGAATCTGAAAAAAAAAAAAAAGATTCCATCTCTTTCCTACAGTAGTCAGCCATGCTAGATTTGCACTGCAGAAGCACAATAATAACAAACTCAGTTTAATTTTCATTCCAAAACTCCTAGCAGGAGCTCTAGGATCATTTGGAAAAGAAATGCAAAAGCAAACTAAAAAAAAAAAAAAAAAAAAAAAAAAAATGTTAAGGCATTTTTGATACGAAGAAAAAAAAAAAAAAAAAAGAGAAGGAAACCCCAAAAGAGAAAACCCATAGAAATGGCTTCTGTGTTACTTCCCATATGTAGCTTGTTAGGGATTGTTGGAGTCAGCCTGTCTCAGCTCTGTGACACTGTGAGTTTTTTCTCCCATCAAACCCACTGAGTCAGTGGTCCATGAGACAGAGCCGTGCCATTAAAGAAATCTGCCAACAGAAACAGAGTCCCCAGCAAAGAGCTTTTGCGGGACTTGCTTTAGTGCTAACGTTTGGCTCTGCAGACTGTAAGTTCACTTCCAGTCTCAGATTGAAGGAAGATAATCCTTTCCTTTAACTTTATTTTCATTTTAGCAGATACTCATAAAGGGCCGACTATTGGCCAGTCACTGGGCTTGTGAGGTTTATAGACATTTTATCCTACAGATGAAACTAATAAAGAGAAGAAAAATAGTACTTTTCTTGAGTACTTCTCAGCTTGCCAAGCTAAATCTGAATTCCTGGTAAATGACTATAATGAAGCTCAAAAAAAAATGTTGATGCTAATTTGAATATTGGAAATTCAAACCATCTTTAGTGCATTGGTGGCTCCTATTATTTAGGAGAAGCTCAGAGTGAATTAAGATGGATGTAAAAATTTCCTTGTGGGAAGGCTGCTAATCATGGCAAATTTTTTTTTTTTCTGCCTTTTGGTGGTGGGAGTAGATGAGGAAGTTTTTCTGAAGCAAGTGATATTTTTGGTATCCATATTTTGTGGAGAGCTCATTTGAATCATAGGCCTCAGCACATGGCAGGCAGGCAAGTTATCAGGAACACAGAGGATAAAATAGGCTTCTGGTACTTCTTACCATCTTGGTACACTTTTAGAACCTTCTGCTTGAGAAGACAGTTCTTTCTAGTACAAAACCAGATTGTGAGATACAGTACTTCCATATAATATTGAGAGATGAGTAATTCAACATGGATCCAACAGAGAAGGAAAAAACATTGAATCTGTCAGATAATTAACAAGCTCCTTGAAAATAGGTATTTCTTTTTAATCATCATTTAGGATTTGGGTCCTCAATGTGAAAAAACTGGACCATATCACCTCTAATGTCCTATGTGTCTATAACTCCATGGCTTTTTTTAACAACAACAACAACAAAATCTATGAAATGGCCTAAAACTTAAAAAGATAGTAGATGTGACTAAATTTCACTCAATATAAGATCCCATAGGTTGTAAAATGTGCCCATATTTTATAAGTTGTAAAATGTGCCCATATTTTATAAGTCGCCAAATAAGAAAAAATGCTGCCACATAAACCATGATACAATGTTTCATCACTTAGAATTTTTTAAATACACTTATTTAAAAATTTCCTGTCATATATCACTATTGTATGAACATAAAAAGAAAAATACAATCAGAATAAATTGGTTGTGGGATTTTCTATTACATCATCTCATTCAAGGACCTTTTCTTCTGAATCACTTTCCACTCATACCTATGGCATCCATATTTTTTTCACGTGGTAACCTCCTTTGTTCTAAGGAAGAGTTTTGAGAATGTGGCATTTCCTGAGAGTTCTCCAGTAATATCTTAAATTGCCTCTCAAATGATTGACAATCATTAACTCATAACTTAGTATGGACCCTTCCAACAGAACATTTTGAGACAATAACCAGGACTCATATTTCTTCTTCAAATGGTCCACTAGTGGTTTCTTACTATGAAGTCAAGAAGTTACAGTTGTACCATTATGCCCTCTGCAAAAGCAATTTTACACACAATGCTTGCCATGACAACGATGATGTGAAAACCGTCTGGTAGAAAGTAGCTACCGGATATTACCAGTTGTAAGATACATCCTGATTTTTTAAATATTAAAAATGTGTGTGTATGGGGGTCATTTAAGAACAATGAACTATACCATATAACAATGAATAGTAATCCTATGTGTAGACACAGTTCCTTTAGTTTTCTTTCCTTAAGTAGACATTTACTGAACTACTTCTATGAGCAAAGCACTGTGTTAAGAAAAGAGGATATAATCATGGGTAAGGTCTACCTTTTGTCAGCTTTTCTGGAGCAAAATCAAAAACATGGATGTGCCAAAAGAGAAAATGGTTTATCTCAAGTCTAAGAACAAGGCTAGGGACAGACAGAGAGGAAAAGAATGGTATTCTAGGAGGTGAGGGTGAAGAGGAAGGTAGGGACCAGGGCATGACCCTTTGGGCTATTTGAAGGATTTAGACCTTTATCCAAAGACCCATAGGCACTAAAATAGTTAAGGTGTAAAGGGAAAGATTTACATTTAGAAAATATAATTCTAGTTACAGTGTCTTCATGAGTTAGAAGGGAGAAAGAAAATATGGCAGGAAGACCAAGTAGGAGCATGTCTTACCATGATGACAGTTTGATCTAGAATAGTTGGGGTGGAGATGGTGAGAAATGTATGGATTTGAAAGATGTTTGGATTATAAAGCTACAATACATAGGTTTACATAGGAAAAATAACAGCTAGCAATGTAATAAGACATAGCCAGAAACAAATTACTCTTTCAGTTCTATGGTATGTACTATTTACAAAGGTCCATCTGTGTATAAAAAAGAAAAATCTGTTGGTTTCCACCATGAGTGTCAGTTCACATTTATTCTTCTGACCTATTGTATAAAAATCTAACTGTCCCAAACTATAGTAAGAATTTCAAAGTGGATTTGCTTTGCTAGTTTATATTATAGCCGTGGAATATTTTTCATAGGAGGGCTAAGGAAAATCTCTCTCTCTCTCTTCTCAAAGTAATCAATAGCTGTCATATTGGGCCAAACTCTGATAATAAAAAAAGACTAAACAATTCAAATATCCAGGTGCTTTGATTAGTTTAGTTCTTGTCAGTGTCAATGACTCTGTAGGAACAATGACCTAAAGTGTTTACAGAATAGACAATGTGTTTTTATAATGATGAACTAAGCAACCTGTACTTGGTTCATCATTAGATGATAGATTGGCAAACAAAGAAATTTGAGAACTGAAATATTAAAAATGAGAAGTATCTGGAGGTAGAGATGAGGGTCAAGAATGGATGTAGTAGGCATAACCAAGCCTGCTGTCTGGGAAAAGAGACTTGTGGTCAGACTTTAGAATGCTTGAAGCAATGTCGTTGGAGGAATAAAATTTACAATAGATAGAAAATGAGAAAGTAGGAATTTGACGGTGGCTTACTGAACCAAAGAAAGAGTTAAGACATCAAGGAAACTGAGAGGCTACCATTGAGGGGATTGCCATCCATACAGACTTGACATCAATCAAAACTATACAAGCGTTAGTCAAATCGCACTTTTCAATCAAAAGTGCCAAGGTTCTTGATTAACTGCAGAGATTGAAAAAAAAAAAAAAAAAAAAAAAAAGCAGGTGAGCATAACTAGGTGAATGGGTATAGAGCTTAATTTTGCAAAATGGCCTGCATCTCAAAGAAGTAGATTCGTGTGATTTGTTTTTAACAAATCAGGATAGAGGATTCATAGCCCAGGAACAGTAATGGAGAACCATCACAATCTATTGGGTAGTAGGTGAGCTTTGGAAACAAAAATGATTGAGGAAAATAAGTTTAAGATTCTTAATGGATCCAATCTCATTGGCTTGTTACACGATCTAAGTCTACAACTTCACATTCAGGTCTTTGCCAACACAGACAATCAAATGTGTAATCACACCAACTGTGTCATGCATTCATATGGTTAGCTGTATTTATAATGTCTATTCCACAGTATTTATAAGGCTTACTCTGATGAATTATATATATTTTTAGCTCAAATGTAATTTAACTCTGACCTTCTCCTTCCCCACTGTTCTCACTATCCATCCACCAGCAGATTGGATGGCTCCCACGTACTTCCATGGCTTTTGGACGTAGCTTCATTAACATACTTCCCTGATTCTGTAACAGATATTTTTAATGTGTTTACTCTCCCACTAGACAGTGAGCAACTCGAGGGCAAGTTTCATACCTTACTGACCTTACTGATCTTTGCATTATTTCTATCCCCTGCATAGAGAATGATCCAGGGTAAACAGTAATTAATCACTGAAATAAATTGAATTAAAAAGTATATTGTTCCTCTACCATGTCAGAAACATTGAATCTCTTGCCCTCTGGCAATGGCGTATTTCAGATGCCCACGAGATTTAAAAGCATTCAGCAGAGAGCTGAAATGAAGACTCATTCTAGTGCCGCATTAGAGTTACCAGGTCATATATTGCAACCATACTGTGCCACCAATATAATTAGAAGATATTGAACTTTCATTAGTTAGAGAAGCCAGCCACCCTTTAATTGTCATTATTTAATTTTTTTTTTTTTTGATTATAATAGCCGTATGAGATAGACATCTCATTTCTATGATAGACCCAAGGGTCGCCAGTGGTATAATTTTATTTCCCTCTACTTGAACGCAGCCCAGAATGGTATTCAACATTTAATATATTCCTAACTTTCATTAGTAACTTCAGTCAAGAACAAATTAATCCAGTTTCCCATTTTAAAATCAGAATTTCTCAGTGTTGGAAAAAGAGGTAATTCACTGCTACTTATATGATGTTTGTGTGCCTGCTCAGCTCTCCTGTCACCCGTGTTCAGTCCTGTGGCCAAACCCCTTGAATGCAGAAGAATTCTCTTCATCCTAGGACAACTCATTTCACATTTTTTACAACTTTAACTTTCCTGTATAGAATGAAACAAACACATTACTCAACAATTTTACATCTATCATTGTAGTACATGACAATAATCCTTGGTCTAATCCCTTTTATAATATTGGGAAACAATTCTGTTGCCCCATGAGACTTTATAAAGCTAGGCTATTTATGCCTAGTTTTCTAACCTATATTCATGTTATATTATTTGTGTTCATGCCATTTTCTTGATAAGTTTCTTTCCTTTTGCTGTGTTTATAACCCTTAAGATGAGGCCCCTGGAACTGAATCAAATACCCTCATGGTTATGTTTATGTGATGAAGGAAAACCAAAGCTTCACTCTTGGGTTGCAGGTGGCCATCCTTTCCAATATATAGACTAAATGTCTTTTTTATTATTTTATTTTATTTTATTTTATTTTATTTATTTTTAATTTTATTTTATTTGGTGGTGGGTAATGTTACAACAAATTTTTGTAATTGGCATCTCACTTTGACACTTATAATATGGAGAGTAAATCGTAAAATGGATCCACTTAAGTAAATTCACACCCATGGAGACTTTCTCTAACCACCATTGCCCCCACGTACAAAAAATGAAACTGAAGTGTTACCTTACCTCTATAATCTTTCATTCTTATTAAAATTATTGTCTATTATATCTCCTTAGTTAAAGGTAGTTCACAAATGGTGTGCTTCGACAGCAGTACTTGTTTCCTGCATCTAACATAGTACTCACCTCGCTGTACTACAAAGTGTGTGTGTCTCTCTCCAAACAAGAGTCTGTAGCTCCATGGTTAGAACTGATCTTACATAGCTCTGTATTCGCAGCACCTAAGACATTGCCATTTGTTGAATAAGTGGTGATTTTTGTATATAAATATCATTGATTTTTGTATTACTGCATTCATGTAATATGAAATATAGACCCAAAGGGTACAATTTCACTTGGTAAAACATAGAAGAATGCTGCCAAGTGGAAAAAGGATTAAGCATCTTCTGCAATAGCACCAACATGAACTAGACCAATAAGGAACATTATACAGAATATATTCTAATTTTTATTATTATAACTTGGCAAAGGATTTTCAATAATTCTCAGCTACATAAAATTCCAGGTAAGTTGTTGGTTGTATTTATACTTATAAAATCCACTATTACTTTGTCATCCCCAGTCACTCTCCCCTGTGAGAGACTAAAACAACTCAACATACATTGATATAATGGCACAAATGTTGAGGAACATTAGGATAAATAGAGCCCATGATCAAGGCATTGATGAGTAGTTGTTTGGGATTTTCTTTTTCCTTAAAAATAGCTAACATTTATTTAGCACTTATCTTATACTGAGTACTATTCTAAGTGTTTTTCATGGATTATTTCAACTAATCCATGTAATCACCCTATGAAATAGCTCAAAGTATAAGTCCATTTTGCAGATGATATATTTAAAGCCAGGATTACAACTCAGCGATTCTGACGCTAGAACTACTGATACATCTATCTTTTTGTAAAACATAGTCTGAACATCGACTTTAAATAATGTATAAAACAGTTCAACCTATTATCTTAGGGTATATATAATAGGCAAGCTTAACTTTTTAAGTACTCATACAACTCAATAGCAAAACAAAATCTGATTTAAAAATGGGAAGAAAAACTGAGTAGACATATCTCCAAAGAAGTTACCATATCTCCAAACGGTTACCAGACACATGAAAAGACTCTTGACATCACTAATCATAAGGGAAATGCAGATTGAAATCACAACGAGATATCAGTTCACCTCTATTAGAATGGTCAGGATTTGAAGGAAAGGAACCCTTGTGCACTTGTAGTGGATTTTAAATTGGTGCAGACACTATGGAAAATAGTATGGAGGTTCCTCCAAATACAAAAAAATAGAACTATTATATGTTCTAGCAATCCCACGTCTGTGTATATATCTAAAAGAAAAGAAACCAGTATCTTATCTGTACTCCCATGTTCATTGCAGCATTATTTACAATCTATAATACTTAACACATGGAAACAACTTAAATGTCCACTGAAAGATTAATGTAGTATCTACACACACATTGGAATATTATTTGGCCAGAAAAAAATGAAATCTTGTCTTTTGCAACAACATGGATAGACCTTGAGGACATTACGCTCAGTAAAATAAATCAGAGGAAGACAAAAATCATTTGATCTTACTTATATGGAATCAGACACACACACACTCATAGATACAGATAACAGATTGGTGATTGTCAGAGGCAGAAGGATGGGAGGTCAGTGAAATGGGTGAAGGGAGCCAGAAGGTACAGACTTACAGTTATAAAATAAGTCGTGGGGATGTACTACTGTACAACATGATGACTATAGTTAATAATACCGTGCTGCCCTTTTGAAAGTTATGAAGAGAGTAAATCTTAAAAGTTCTCATCACGAGAAAAAAAGTTCCATAACTATGTATGGTGACAGATGTTATCTAGACTTATTATTTTCCAACATACACAAATACTGAGTTATTACATTGTACACCTGAAACTACTATTGTATATGTCAAGTGTACTTCAAAAAACAAACAAGCAACAAATACTCCCTAACTCCAAAGTAGGATTTCTTAACCTCAGCTCTATTAATATTTGGGGCAGAATAATTCTTTTTTTTTGGGGGGGATACTCTCTCATGTATTGTAGAATCTCTAGGAGCATCCCTGTCCTCTGTTCACTAGGTACCAAAAGTATCCTCTCTCTAGCTGTGAGAATGTTGCTAAGACATTGCCAAGTGTCCCCTAAGGGCAAAAATCACTGTCCAAAAGTAAAGAAAAATGATCTGATTTTAAAGTCTTACCTTATCTTTATCATCTTTTTCTTTATAAAAGTATTTCTCATGTGCCATATAGATAAGTAACATAATAAAGAAATAATCTTTGAAATAAGGGAGAAGACCTGATTAGAAGAAGCTGCTTCCTGTGGATCCATTGATAGACCTAATTTCTCTTTTCTTTCTCCTATGACACAAAATGATTTTGGGGTCCTCCTCAACCCTGTACCCACAGCACACATACTAATCCCACTCTCCTCCCCCATCCTAAAACCCCTGCACAAACTTCTATTTTTGTTATTCAATCTTTCTCTATACTTCGTTGGTAGAGACAGATTACACTGCAACATAATTGGCCCAGAAGCATCCTATTGTCTTCAGACCTTCTCCTGTGTCCTCCCTAAACTAAGTTGCATGAAAATCAAATTTAAGTTTAAGAAGCAAATGCCATGAGATCTTCATCAGATGCACTGCTGCTGCTGCTTCTTTTCTTCATGTTCTTAAACTAAGTTTAGGGTAGAATTTTAGTCGTGTCTATTATACCACTCTTCATAAAATAGTAACTCCTTTCAGGGAAAAGTAAGGAATACATTACATTTAAAAAATATTCATCCCAGTTTATAATATATGTACATTTCCTACTCCATTTGTATGTTCTGTAAGGTTAGCATGAATTTTAACATAAAGATAGGATTTTATTGCTGATTGCACAATCATTTGAATGCAAAATACAATTTTCAAGGACGTTAATATTGAAGCATATGCCTTCTATCTTAACCCGAAGGGGACAGTAGGCAGTCCTACAGCATCTTCATCTCTAAGGTTAGAGTCACTCTTTTCCTCCAACTCATTTCAAATTTGGCTAAAAGCGTCTCCCACCCACCCCATCCTCAATGTTATTCTCAATCTGCAGCCAAATGCAAATGAGTTCATCCAGTAGAGACTCAGGTCCTTTTCTTTCAGCCAGAAACAGTAATGGCAGGAAGAAGAGAACATCCATATTCTGAATTTTTTATCAGTTATCTACTCCAACTGGACAAACAAGGTGAAAGTAACATAGCTTGCTTCTCTCACAGAATTCAAAGACTAGCTTTCCTAAATTAAGTTATAATTTGATGCCTAAGTGCAATACACACACACACACACACACACATACACACTATGCCTTATTCCAGTGAATTCCAAGCATACGTGAAAAGATGAATCAAAATATTTTCACCTGACCAATATCTAAGTCTTAATTTCTTTTTAAAGATACATGTTAATCCTGAAAACAGATAAATAGAAACTAAATCTCTTTGAATCTTTGGAAAGAATTGTAATTTTATTCCAAATTGTCATCTCCTAATATATATTGAAAAGAAATACAGCCAAGAGAAAACTTTATTAATTCAGTTCCCACTTATAGGAATTATAAAATATTACACTTTTATTGATTTTACTAATAATTATATTTTTATGTCATTGGTAACGACATTTTTGGGTTGAATGAGACCTCAGATTTTCACGTAGTCATGTTTATTCTTTCTCTGAATACACTAACTTCTTTGAGACTAATGATCTTAACTAGTGTGTTGCATTTCATCTCATAAATCAATATTAATATAGTAATATTGAACATGTTATATTTCTTAATGGCTTGCAAGCCTATATGAAGGATTATGAATATATATTCTCACTTGATACTCAGAAGATCCTCTTGAAGTAGGTGCTGCTCTTTAATAGATATGAAAACTGAGGCTTTGAGATTTTAAGTAATTTCCCGAAGTTGGCCAATGAGTACCAGTTGGATTCAGAATTTGACTCCTAGCCTCTCTGACTCCCAAACTCAGATTCGAATGACTCTACTTTATCTACGTACATGTGCATAGAACACTTTAATGCCTTATTGCTCAGAGATCTGTTGTCCAGCAGCATCAACATCATCAGGGAACTTTTTAGACAAGCAGAATCTCAGCATCCCCCTTATCAGAATCTGCATTTTAACAACATCCTAGGTAATTCCTATGCACCTTAAAATTCTAGAAGTACACACCTAGTGGATACTGGTGGGTTGTCTTCTTAGCAAACATACCATCCTTTTCCAGAATGTTCACCATTTCAGTTTAGAAAATCAGAAAGTGGGGGACCTGGGTGGCTCAGTCGGTTAAGCATCTGCCTTTGGCTCAGGTCATGATCCCAGGGTCCTGGGATGGAGCCTCATATGGGGCTCCCTGCTAAGCAGGGGGCTTGCTTCTCCTTTTTCTTCTACTTCTCCCCCTGCTTGTTCTCTCTCTCTGCAATAAATAAATAAATAAATAAATAATCTTAAAAAAAAAAAAAAAAAAAGGAAAAGAAAAACCATAGAGTTCCGGCAAAGGTAAGCTCTATACCTAGATACGCAATTCATATTAAGCTAAATTATCCATCCCATCAGAGTGAGTCTCTAGATTTTTGCTGGGAATGTTGGCACAAAAATTATATTCTTCAAGGCCAGGTAGATAAAAGGCGCATATACAAGCTTAGATACAGGGGCTGGAGAGACAAAGGACAGATTATTCAGGAAACAGTAAGCCACACTATGCATTTGAGAATTTCTCCTAAGACAAACCCATTTTAACTATGGTGTATGTGTGTGCACGTGTGTGTTGGGGGTAGAGAGGTGGAATGAGTTGGGTTGACATAACCAGATTTTGAAGACTACTTTTGCTACATGATTAAGAAAAAATTAAAAGAACAACAAAGCCCTAAAGAGGAAGCCAGTCACAATCTGTTTCTGCAGGATACTCTAGAGAAGTTCATAGTTTACAATGGGGTGATAAGCAGGGAGAAAAAAGGTGGTAAACAAATTCTAACAATACTTAGGAGGGAGAGCCAGTAGCCTAAGTAGTTGGTAGACTATAAATAATGAGGAAGGTATTAGGAAAAACTTCAAAATATCTGGTTTGAGCAATTGGGACAATAACCTTCCCTCAGTCTGAACAAATATTAGAGTAGGAGCAAAGTAGGGACAGGATAAAGAGTTTGGTTTTGGACAAGTTGGACTCCATGCTGGATTTACATTTTGTTTTGTTTTATTTTTTAAAGATTTTATCCATTCATTCATGAGAGACACAGAGAGAGGCAGAGACACAGGCAGAGGGAGAAGCAGGCTCCATGCAGGGAGCCCAATGTGGGACTGGATCCCGGGACCCCGGGGTCACACCCTGAGCGGAAGGCAGGTGCTCCACTCCTGAGCCACCCAGGTGCCCTGGACTTACAGTTCAAATCCATGTTCACTTCTTGCCACGACTTTTTGTTCTTAATCACCATATAACCTGAGTGCATATCAATCGTTTTAAAAAGTGGATAATGCATAGTCTTCTCCATTCTAAATCACCCTTCCTTTGAAAATAGTCTTCAATATTTTTGAAGTTTTACTGATAGGCAATATAACTAATTCAGAAATGTAAGCACTTCCCCCCCCCCCCCCGTATTAAACTCTTAGTGTGACTAAAATTTCTAAAGGGAAAACATAACCTATAATCAGATCTCTTACAGAAGAAAGGAATCTGGTTAAGAGTGACTCCTTTCCTGCTCCATTAATTGTTAATTATCACTAATGAGAAGGAAGTAGGATTTGGTTCACATCTGATCAGCCCATAAATTAAAATCATCTAGAATGTTGGTTGTGTGAGCATCGTCAGATCTATTCAGTATGTGGCTCCCATTTTCTTTCTTTCAGTTCCTTTAAGATAAGCTTCCAATGCCTAAATAGTCAAGATACAATCTACTGAATTCCGAGTTCCAAACCCCTGAAAGATTAGAATTTGCTGCAATAAAATTAGAAAATATTTAAAATTTTACTGTGACTGGGCTTTAGAGGGAATTTTCAACTGTTTTTATTTTTTCAAGATTTTATTTATTTATTCACGAGAGACCCAGAGAGAGAGAGAGAGAGAGAGAGAGAGGCAGAGACACAGGCAGAGGGAGAAGCAGGCTCCCTGCAAGGAGCCCGACGTGGGACTTGATCCTGGGACCCGGGGTCATGATTTTTCCATTTCTGAAACCCCTCTACTGAAGAATCAGGTACAAAGACCTCACATGGGCCTTAAAATCTCCACAGAAGCCCAGGAACCTCTAAATGCATCGATGGTGATTACAGCATTTAATTTCTCATTATTCAGATGTGTTCCAGAGGACATGATATATTCTGTTTATGTTTATCTTGTGTTTGTTTTTTAAATAGTCAGCAACCTCGAGGAGACAATAAGGTAACAAAACTGTTCTGACAAATAATTCACAAATAAACAGCGCATTAATTAAAGTTGGTCCAAATGCTTTCACTCCTCAGCAGATGCAGTTTTTTTTTGGAAAAAATGGAATTGTAGAGCTGCCATAAGAATACTAGCAAACAAAGAGGGCAAAATTCATTTCTGAGAGAATAAGTATTGTTTAAAATCACATTAAAGTATGCAGCTCTTATGCTGATTTTCTGCTGGGGTAGCTGAGAGGCCCACTGTAATCTGTAAATGAAGAAATAGGAAATAAAAGGGGAATATATACATGTGCCATATGGGATTGGCAGAGAAAATATCATATACTACTCCCATCCAAGCAATTAGGCCTTTCAAGAGACTGATTTTTTATTTTTATATATGAAAGGGCTATGAGAGGGTTAGAGCAACTCTGCATACATACTGAATGTTCTGTGTGAATGCTGATATTTTCTGGAATATAAATACAATGGCTAATCTGTTTTCTGAATTGGATGTCTCCCTTAATTACGGGAGAGTGAAAGAGAGAGAGAGGGGGAGAGAGATGGGGGGTAGAATGAATGAATACAAGAAAAATAGTTGCATCCCAGAAATATTCTGACATTTTTATCTTCTAACAGGTGAAAAGGAAGTCCTTTAATAAACTTAGCTTTTTCTAATTATGACGGAGCAAATTATTGGCTTTTAAAAATTATCCCAACCTTAAAGCGTATTTTCTATCTTCAAGTTGAAAGCAGTGTTATAAACTAATCTTAGAAACTAAAATGACTCAAGCATTTTTCAAAAACCTATTTTATGAGTAGTCAGGCTAATTTCAAGTCTGAAACTGTCCAGCAGAGTATGAGTCTTCAGTTTGATTTTTCTCTTATTTAATTTAAATCAAATTAAGAAAAGAGAGGAAGAAGGAAAATAGTATTTATGCATTCCTCCGTAGGCTAAGCTTTTAATATATGTTATATAACCTTCATAACATTCTTGGGCTGCAGTGTTATTATCTCAGTTTTAAAAGAGGAAAAAAAAAAAAGTCTCAGTCAAGTTAGTCATCTCTCTCCAGGTCACACTGTTCCTAAGGGTTAAAGGGGTAGAGTTGGGTTTAAATCTAGACTTTCACTTAAAGTTCTACCCTTTTTTTCTTTTCTTTTCGTTTTCTTTTTTTTCTTTTTTTCTTTTTTTTTTTTTTGTATGCTTAGGCTAAGCTGGGCTCAAACGAGCTCTCAACAATCAAAATTTATAAAAGCATAAAATAAGGACATGAAACAATGCTGAAAGTGTTGCTTGCTATTCACCAGTTATACCCAACACAATACACATTCTTCTCCTAAGCTCCCAATAACATCTTTTTACAATCAGCAACACATCATGAAGATCAAAGTTTCATCATGGTTGACCAAAAACAGCCAATGTTATAATTTCATTCCACCAGCTATTTAAGAAGTAGGCATTTTTTCTCCCAATCCTTTGTTGGGAATAGCAAGGAAACACACAAAGAAAAAAAAAAATCAAAGCATAATTCTTAATCCAGGGAAGCCCAGGACCTAGCTAGAAGGAAAAAGATGTATAAATATGCAGAAAATAACCAGAGAGGTAGCCAACCTATCAACCAGAACATTCCAATGTGCAAGACAATTTGCAATAAGTACAAAAACTTACTGGATATCCTCAGTGGACAACTATGTATTTTTTTACCACACGTACTTCCCAGTTATATGATTCCAATTTTTCACTGCTTTTGAGCTATTTACAAGCTATAGGTAATTCTTTAAATTACAGATAATTCATGACAATGCAAAATGATTCTGACTTATACACACAAAAATAAATTTTGTCAGATAAAGGTTCAATTGGCTTCTCTCTGCCACTATGTTAGAAGGCAGTTTGCCCTCCCTTCATTTGCACATTCATTTTAATATTCTTGATTTATAAATGTGTCTGTTCTTGGTACTCTCTTTTTAACTTATTGTAACATCTTACCGGTTCCTTCCTTAATAATGAGTGAAATTCAATCTTGATCACATGTTCATTTTGTCTCTGTATGAGATTCACGATTTTACTTTTTTTTCCTGAAAATTATTCTTTAACAAATGTGATTTAAACACTAATGGTTGGTGTCAATAGACTGCAAGGGAACAAGTTATTTTCTCTGGGTATGTGGAAGAGAGGTGATAATATATATCCTCCTGTAGGCTGAATGCCTAAAAACATATTATTGACATGAAAGACACTGTTCTCTGTAAACAAATACACCAGTAATCTGCCCATACATTCAGTCAGGCTATACATAGTCTAATGATCTCTGCACCTGTGTATCAGTGAGAAATGAATCGATATATCTTTCTAATAAGTTAGATTTGAAAGAAAGCACATACACACAAGGACTATAAAAATAGAACCTGGATTGCTTTAACCATTAAAATATTATCCTTTCCATATTTTCAAATGAAATAGAAAAATAACACTATATATCATTCTATCAACCTGTTGGTATTAATAAAGTTCAGTTTCCCAGGGAGACTTTTTATTAATACTTTCAATTTTCTCTTTGATTTGACGAATAACACAAATATTTTCTCATCATTACCTTCTTCCTCTGTTCTTTAGTAGTTACAAAGTTGATTTTTTTTTTCTCACGAGCCTTTGAAGAGAGCGGCCCTGTCTCTCTTGAACATCAGATACAAGATGACTTGGCAAGACCAGATGCTTTTGACAGAGAAAAGAAAATTTTCTTCTTAGTACTTATTTATTTAATAACCACTTCTGTAGCATTATTTCCACTACTTTTTCCCTGAACAAACAGTATCTTTGGTATTAGATAAAATTACAACAAAGTGGTTTATTTTTCTCTTATGGGATTTGTATGTCTATCAAATACTGAGTTACTCCTTAAGAGTCCAAGGACATTCTTCAGACCTGAAGTCATGGCTTACCCCCATGCAAGAATTCAAGTATGCCATTGGTGCCATGAAAAATTATTAAACATTTTGGCAGATATTTCTGGAAGGCCTAACTAAAAGGCAACTGAGTGGGAAAAGGAACATATGGTAAAAGAGGTGGGGAAAAGTATAAATGCAGTCTTTTGTGAATAAGGTTCTCTGGAGTTTTGTAGAAAATGAGTCCCGCTATGAAGAGGCGCGTAGGCATGGTACCTGCTGTACATCATCATGTCTCACGACTTTGACAAATCAAGACCAGGATGATAAATTGCTTACCTTTTCCTATATGTACAAAGAGTTTAACTGGTTCCCATGATCTAACTGTTTCTTTTGTTAGACCAATCAACCAGTTTATAAATTGAAATGAGTCACTTTCAGAAAAACTGGTAAACTTGATATGTAAAGAGATATAAATACATGAATAACCTTTTTTAAATGATTTTATTTATTTGTTTGAGAATGAGTGCACACGCACATGTGAGCAGCAGGAAAGGCAAAGGAAGAGGGAGAAAATCCCAAGAAGACTCCCCACTGAGCATGGAACCAATGGGGTCTCAATCCAACAACCCCAAAACTTCAACCTACACTGAAATCAAGAGTTGCTCAACTGATTGAACCACCCAGGTGCTCCCATAACATACCTCTAAGCTAAGCTCTACCAGTTTGCAAACTATGCCTGAGCACGAGGTACCAAAACATGCAGACGTCCTTAAAAGAGTCAGATAATTATTCAACTTTAATAAATTTTCTCAAATAATAAATACTACCCATGTAAGAGGGTAACATTTATTGAATTAGCTCACAGAAAAGTCATTTGGGTGTCACAACTTCTGTGTCCCTAGAAAAAGGAACCCCCGTCTCTTAATTCCAGAATGGTACTTGATTTCCACTGCTTTAACAACCCTCATTAGAAATTGTGTTTAAGTCATTTACATGTGAAGCAATCTTCAGAGCCTTAAGACACTGACCTTCATTAAATTTAAAGAACAGGGAAACTAATACTGTAGAATCAAATCATTTGCCTCATCTCTGTCACAGAAAGCTTGAATATTTTAGTTGTTAAGAGTCCAGGTATTTGATGAAACTGAGGTCTATTTTCATCTCTAACACTTAGTACCCATATCAGCTCAGGAAGTTCCCTTAACTAATTAAGTCAATTAATTTCTTCATCTGTGAAAACCAGTAATAGTAAATTTCTATTTACTGAGTCCTGCCTTAGTCAAAAGTTCTGGGATCGCTTTTTAAGCCTTTTCTAATTTGCATTTTTAAAAACAGAAACTGCTTATACAAATGGCCCCAATAAAACACTTTACCTGTGTGGCACAGTGTTAGAAGTAAAAGTGTTGTAATATTCATTTTGTGTATGTTTAAGATAACACATGGAGAAATGAGCTGCTATAAGATGAGGATTGTCTGTGAAGATGTCAGTGTGTTTGACACACAGTGGTCACTCAATGAATTGCATTAAAATAAAAGAATAAATGTAGAGGGAGACTCAGAATGCAGAGATAATGGGCAGAGTGACTCCATGCAGAATGTGGTGAAGCCACCATATGGAACGGCTGTCCGTGTCCCTCAGCATAACCGTAGACAGGGCCAAGATGGGGAGAAGGGCTGATACAAATTACCAGGTGGTCATGAAGAGGTCCCTGCTGAACTTTGTGATTAATCAGTAATCACCCTCTATCAGATTTTTATCAGTCTATCCATTGCTACAGGCCTGAACAGGCCCTCAAAGGGTTGCCACACCCACACGAGATGAAGTCTTTCCAAACAGGCACTGCCAAGGACCTTGTCATATTCTCAGGAATACAGAAGGAACAGTGGGAATAAAATGGCTTTTTTAAAGAAAACGATCGTCAGAAACTTCTATTTTGCACCCTGATACTAGCCGTAGAACAAAACTTTTGCTTAAAAAACCAACAAAAATAAATAGTCCCAAACTAATTAATACCATATCCTATTAAGAAAATACTTGCAATATATTTTAGCAAAATGTCTGGCACCAAGTAAGCAATAGGAACAGGTAGCTATAATTTCCTCTCCTCCCCAGACCAGTTGGTGATACATTGTGGAAACAGTGGTACTACTTCTTAAAAGCCAGTAGAAAAAATATTTAAGACAATGTAGACATTTCCATTACAGTAATTTAGACTCACACCGAATCAATGCAAACACCATTAATTTGTGTTCTGTTGGCCTCTTCTGGCTGAATGGATTGTTACAATGGTGTGAAGCAAAGGAATTCACTTTGGTATGCATTCAAAAGTCATGGATTACCTAAACATGGGGTCATTAAAACAGATCCTAAGGGGAAAAACACAGACACTTGACATTAACATTACTCTTACAGTGAAAGCAAACACATTTGGCCATGGGCATTGATTCCATATATTTTCTAAAATCATTAAGAAAGGTTCTTGTACTATTTAATACCACATGGCAAAAATAAATGGAAAATAACAGACAAAAAATAAATTAAGAGTAAAAAATAACTTCTGTAAATTACTGAGGTAGTCAACCTAGCAGACATAGAACTTAATAATATACCTCTCAGGGATAAGCAAATAGAGTTCTCATGATTAATTTAGTTATAAAGGTCAAATAAAGATATCCTTTTAAAAAAATTAAAACAGAGGATCAGGGAGGTCTGAAATGAAAATATTTTGGTGGGAAACAAATCTGACTCTATCACTAGTTTTCATTTCCTCTACTAAAAATTAAAGACTTTGGCATCAGATCTGAGTTTGACACCCATCCTGCTAGTTTATTGTGTGACCTTGTTCGCAATCTTAGATTTTTGGTTGGTTCATTTTACATCTTTAAAACATGGATAATAACGCCAAGATGACTGTTATTAAGAGATCACAAAATGATGAGGGTAGGCACCTGCTATAGTCTCAGGAAATTTTAGCTCCTTCCTCTTTCCCTCTCTGCTAGCATCCTCCCCTAGGCACCCCTCCAAAATACTTTTTTTTTTTCCCAAATGCTTTTCTAAATGTGCACAGAAATCCTATCCTTGGTTCCACCAAAGCAATGACTGAGACCAGAAACTATTACAATCCCAATTACAAAAGCACTTTATTAAAATCTGGAGAAGAACAAAGAGAAAACAATGTTATAAAATGTGCAAACACAGAAGTTTTTAAAGAAAAGTCTTTGTCTTGAAAAACACAGAGAAGTGGCAGAAAGTTTAAAGGAACCAAATATGCTTATTCTCTTGTAGCCACTGTCTTTTCCCAAAACTACCATAGAACTTTGCACTCATTGGCTTCCTATATTCCTGCAATGCTGCTCAAATAAGAAGGCTCCAGTTACCAGTGGTCATTTGACCTCCAACTACAATACTTCTTTTCTTAGACTCCAGAGGATAGTGCAAATATGTCTGTGATCCTTTATCCCAAAAATCTCAACACATCAAGCCTTATTATTATCCAATTTATGATTCCCAGGTACAATACCTGGAACCCTAAACAATCTTCAAGTTGGTTTCAAATTTTCAGAAAAATTTCACAATCTAAAGGAGTAGAAAAAAGGTTGATGACAAATTATCCAACCAGTTTGAAAAGGATAATGATTGTTAAATATGATACTCATGCATATACACACATAAACATTCCCTTGAAGATTCTCCCCCAAGAAAAGATCTTCCAGAGTTTCTTTAGTGTTAAATATTAAAAGCTTATATAAATTTTAAAATCTGTTACTTCAGTATATGGGCTCATGTCTTTATAAAAACAGAAAATTTCGACAATTATCTTTAAGGGGACTCAACTCATTTCCTATATATTTCAAATGGTTCAAGTGGTTTTTATAAATTTAATATATTCAACCTCCCTTTTAAGTGTTTCAATGTTCTGTAAAACTTTCTGAAAATTTAAGTAAACGCTATGCATCTAAAAAACTAAATTAACAAATAAGCTGTCAAGTTGTCTTAAAATGTCCTAATATTGTATTTAACAACTTAGAACACTTTTCACTTAAAAATCCCAATTTTGAATCAATTATGGCTTGAACAAAATCGTTATGACAATGTTGAAAGCCACCCTTCCTCTTCCACCAAAATAGGGAGGTGGTCTCCTATATTCCTTAAAGAAAGAGAAAATGGACTCTCATCGCCTGGACATGACTATAAACAGCAAAATAGGTACGTGGAGGAGGCTCAGGGCACAACTGAAACTTTCAAATTTACGGCCAGGCTAGAGATTTGATGAAAAGATATTTGAAACTTAAAATGTTGAATTGTTGTGACCAACCAAAAGACCCAGATTGATGATCAATATTTTAAAAGATTAAAACTCTTAAACTTGGGTTTGTGTTCTCTAGAGAATGAAAAACGTCTCACTCTTTCAAAGGGTCAGTACAAAAGCAGCGGAAATAAAGTGTCATTTGTAATTAAAATGAGGGATTTGGATGTTGTTTGAGGATAAAAATGCAGTACCCATCTCTTCAAAATAACTTAATTACAGAGATCATACAGGGGATTAACTGAGTTTTGAGGACATTCTTTCAGAGAACGAAATGACAAGAATGAAATATTGCAGATGTGCAGATAGTAAAAACGTCCATGGAAACAAATTATCCATTGATAATCCAATTACCTGTTGCTTGCAGATCTCCAATCTGTTAATTATCTCCATTTATTTTGAATCAGCTTTCAGCCACTGAGATTCATTATAGTCCATTCAAGTCTCTGCCATAATTCAACACTTTTTACTCTTTTTCTAATATAAAGAAAACGGTCTATCATTTCTTCACAGCTTGGATTTGTACTGTTTTCCATTCCTTTCAACTGTTTGGGATTAGTATTATTTTTCTCTAATATGAAAACATGCTCAATCTCAGCCTCGATTGGAATATCAGGTCCTGAATATATTAAGCTAGTATCAACATTATTTATGAAATTCCTGTGTATGGGACCTTATAGAACACATAAAAACGTAACCATCCCTCACCGTGATAGTATCCATTCCTATTCTAGTTGCTATCACCCTGCTATTTCCCTACATCGGTGAGGCGTGATTAAATATTCATGACATGACACTGAAATAGTGCAAATAAAATAGAAAGAACTGAGTTGATTTCTCTTCTTTATTCACTCACACTGCCTTCGCCATGATTGTATAGGCTATCATTTTTGCTACTCTCTCTCCTAGGGTAGCCAAAACAGGGCACCGTGGGAATCTCGAAAACACCTTCGCAGTAAACCTAGTAGATCTATCTATATGGCCAGAGTAAATAGTGCCATGCTACTAAATGGAAATGATGTTGAAAGGAATATACCGTTTTCTGTAAATAAAGACAAAAATACTACATAAATCCATAGTTCGTTTTCACCTCATCAAATATATTCTTTGGTATGTCACCATTTTCTAATACCGATGCCCATGGTTCCTAGCACTGATCCTCAAATCTGGGGAATCTAACTTAACTAACCCATCCAAAGCTGGCCCCATTAGTCAGGGTTATTATGAGATGTAAAGTACCAGGAGTTCATCTGGTACAAATGTGTCAGCAAAACTCAGTCCTCCAGTAGGAGGCAGGAAGTGCTCCTATAGAACACTGCATGAAAAAGGTGTGCGGGCCAATATCTCTTTTATACCACACCTTTGCTACTCTGGGGCTTTTGTGTCTTTGCACATGCGCTTTCCTCTGTCAGTGATGCTTCAGCCATCATGCGTGGATACCCTTCTTCACTTGCTCTTCAAGAGTGAAATCAAATATCCTCTCCCCTGCGATGCCATCCCTCATCTCTAGTTTCTGTGTTCTCATGGAAGTTTCTTCCATAGACAACCATCTCCTCGATAAGGACATGTTTTGATGAAAATCCCAACAAAGAGATGGAGATGTCCAGAATGGATCAACAAACAAAAGCTAACTCTCTGCTTTCTACAAGTGAGAAACTGTAGATGTAGAATACATGGAAAAGTGAAGATGAATGATGGAAAAAGAATATTAAAGCTAGAAGTAAGTGAAGGCTGAGCTGGGTGAACTTTGGAGGTTCACCTCACCATGTGTCTGTGAAAGTTGGGTGATGATAATAACAAACCCCTGTGAGTTTTGTGAGGCTTAAATGAGTAAACATGTAAAATGCTTAGATCAGACACACAGTTCTAAAAAAGTGGTTAGAGATTTTATTTTTGGCTTAGAAGGGGCTATAAATATCATAATAATATATAATATATAAAACTATCATATCATATATAATATATATAAACACTTGGAGAAGGAGCTGTGGACACCCAAACATGATGTGATTGTGCCTGGTAGTTGATTGAAGGAATTCAAAGAAGAGGCCGGTGTACACAAAACTTGGGAGGACACCAGGAATGTAATGGGTAAACAGAAGCAGGAATACAATTTCAGGAGGTGAGTAAAACATGTTGGAAAGTAGACGGTGTATTCAGGGGAAGAGGGAATGGAGATCGGATTGGAAATGCAACATGGTGTCCTCAACCGCGTTGGGATTCAGAGTTGCTGTAACATAAAGAGCTTGAGATTCTGGTAGAGAGTAGGGGTCCTGTCTCCTAATCTCAAACACGTTAGCTGTGTGATCCCCGGAAAATGGTTTTAACTCTCTGTACTTCAGTTTCTTTGGTTGTTGTAAAAATTAAATTAGATCATGTGAAACATCAGAATATTTGTGGGATAAACGTATGAAGCCACCACTTAGAAAGTTGCTACATGCAAAAACTGGAGAAAATCATCTAAGCTCTTAGGGTATCAGGTTCTTATATGTAAAAAAGGGAAAGTAGTGAAAAAATATTACTCCATACGAAAGCAATACTTGTAAACTATAATGTGCTCTATATATTAACAAAATTAAGGTACCATTTCTTGGATACCTACGAAAGTGCTCTCTACTATACAAAATAAATAAAAATATACATATGTTCAAAAAACATACATATGTTTCCTTTATTTCTTTTTTTCACATATTCTCTACAATAAGTTAACATAGATTTTATTAATTCTATTTTTATCAAGAAAGACACTGGGGCCGAGAGAAGTTAATGAATTTTCTTAAGTTCACACAGGAATTGTGTCATTTCAAATTCCATGTTCTGCTCCATTTTGATTTAAGATGATTGTTATTATGAATACTATTTATTTCCTATTAATAAATAGAATTAACTGGGCAATTTTATTATGTAAGTGACATTCTTAATCTAGAAACAGTTCCTTATCTGTAATTCACTCATGTCCCTGTTTAAACAAAACTACAAAGGGCATTTTTGTATGCTAACTTCAGTAAATATTAGAAATATTTACTTCGTATGGAAAATATTTCAAGAATGCATTGAGAAATTATCAAACTAATAAACAATTCATGAAAATAATTTAGTATATGATTAGAATTAAAATGTCCACCTCTGAAATATCTATCAGACGATGCCACCTGAGGTTTTTATAGCCTCTTGGTGAGAACTGTGACATAAAATGCATTATGCAAAAATCTCCCCTTCTCGAAAACCTTGAAGTATACAGTAGTGATAGAAAGCTACTAACTTTGGTCCAAAAAGAGACAGGCCCACTATTATCTTAGGAGGGCCATTGACTCTAAAGATCACATTGAAAATAATTTCTCTAATCCTCTTTCATAATTGCATAGCCAGACTATCTTTTCTTCCTCTCACATGTATTTTCAAAAAAAAAAAAAAAACTTCAGAAATACCTCCACAGTCTAAGCAAAGACTATTTTTACTAATAGGAGTCCCAATTATAATTATTACAAGATGACCTGCCATGGTATGTACGGATAGGTTAAAGTATATAGACTTTAAATTGTTTTTTAAGTATTTATTTCTGAGAGAGAAAGAGAGAGAGAGGATAGGGGAAGGGGCAGCGGGAGAGAATATTTCAAGCAGACTCCCCACTGAACGTGGAGCCCACCAAGTGGGGCTTGATCCCACGATCCATGAGATTATAATCTGAGGCATGAGATCATGACGCAGTTGAAACCAAGGGTCAGTTGGTTAATTTAATGGTAGCACTCAGTAGCTGTGACCAAGTAAATCTATACAAACTGTCTCCCCTAGAGTGTGTAATTACCAGTGCCTCCAGGGGGAGACCTAAGAGAGTTTCTGGCATCCTAAAACTAATCTAGGTATCAAAAGGAAACAAGAATCCTAAGGAGCAGTATGAAGAAGAGGCAGAAAGACCCCTTGACCCACTAAAGCCCAGGGCCAGTGCACCCCAGCATCCAGCGTCTGTGTCCCTCCAACACTACCATGCCCGAGAGAAAGGCTAAAGGGGACACGAAAGAGATAAAGCCAGGGTGAAGGGTGAATCACAGAGATCTGCTTCCCCAAAGCCAGAGCCTAAGCCTAAAGAGGCCCCTGCGAAGAAGGGAAAGAAGGACCCAAAAGGAAAAAGAGGAAAGCTGATGCGGCCGAACATGGAGAGGCCAAAACAGAGCAGACACAGAAAGCTGAAGGTCCTGGAAATGCCACGTGAAATGCGTGTAGTTTTGGTAACTGGGTGTGTCTCATGACTGTACAGTTTGAAATACTATTTTATATCAAGTTTTCTAAAAATGCAGAATTTTGTTTTACTTTTTAAAATTTTTTTAAAGCTATGTTGTTAGCACACAGAACACTTCATTGTCATTTTAGGGGAAGGGCCTATGTCCCTAACAGAATATCTCAGAAGCTGGATTGATACCGGGGAAAACCACCTTTCCCTTCTAGTTTTGAGACTATCCCTCTTGGTTCCCAGGAGGAAAGATACTTTGATGTTGGCGGACAAGAGCCACCATCGCACAAACTCCTTGTGGTGTGGAAAACCAAAGATTCATTTCATTTTTTTTTTAATGTCCTCTTTTCCCCTATCTGCTTTCAGCATAGACTCAACTCTCTTATACCCAGAGACTTGTTGGAACCTGCCCCCCCCACCCCCAAAGTGGTCCCCACTACATCAGGCAACCTGCCATTGAGACGGTGCCCCTTCAGAGAGCTCCTTTTTTATCTTGTACATCTTTGGATTGATAATGCTGCTATTTTCACTTCATTTCCTGAAAGTCAGGGTTGGCTGGTGAAAAGTTGTTGAACGATATGCTAAACGCGAGACGTCAATCCTCACTCTAAACTTTCTCTGTTCCGAGCATCACAGGAAGACTTCCTTGGGTTTTACAGTGGCTTTCTGATCTCAGCAGTCCTTTGGAGAAGGGGGTTTGGAAGTCGTATGCTGGTCATGATTGTCTACCTGTGTCCTGCCTGAAATGCCACGGCTGTTTATGAAAAGTATCTTTAAGGAAGCTGAATACAGTTTGTCTAGGGGGGAAAAAAAGAAACAAAAAAAAGGAAACAGACTCCTTAGATGAAAAAAGCACTATTGTCTTTTTCTCTTAGTTTATCAAGGGCACAAAGAGAAAACCCAGCATCTCTGTGGTTTTTCACCAGGATATTTAAGAAGACCTTTTTGTGATACATTGAAAAGCACATGCTCTTTGAACATAAGGAGTCTTTGACTACCTACTTGCTTTTTGATATGCGACATCTTAAGTCCTTAACTGAACTCTGTTTTCTTCTTTGTTGAACTTTATTGGAGCTGTGGAAATATAACTTAATTCAAGAAAGCAAATTTTACCTCTTTAAATTGTTCTAGATCATGTCTTCCAAGCTTATTGTCAATATAAGAAATCTAGCGGGACGCCTGGGGGGCTCAGCAGTGGAGCGTCTGCCTGTGGCTTGGGTTGTGTTCCTGGGGTCCAGTGATCAAGACCCACATCGGGCTCCCTACATGGAGCCTGCTTCTCCCTCTGCCTGTGTCTCTGACTCTCTCTCTCTCTGTGTCTCTCATGAATAAATAAATAAAATCTTAAAAAAAAAATATGAGGAATTTAGTGAGTACACTCTTTCCATAGGATGCTTAGTTCAAAGGACAGGCTACCTCATAAGGTTTTTTTGTTTTTTTTGTTTTTTTTGTTTTTTACTGGAATTTTCAGATGCTCTACTGAGTCAGTTGTCAGTTGGTACTTCATGCCAAACAATTTAAGTAAAATAAAATCCAGCTCAACGATGAAGTTATCACTTATAGTATGACAAATTATGATTACTGATCTTCCTACTTCCACCTCCATTTATTTGAACTAGTAGGTGCTTCACCTTGAGAAATGATAAATTTATTTCCTAATAATTGCATAATTGCTAATATGCAACATTCACTGGACAGGGTACTAATTGATCTACACTTCCCTGGTTTTCCTTTGTTCTTTGATGATGCTGGAATAGATATAATATTTTAGCTTAAATTGAGTATCAAATTAAATACCAATTTACAACTGAATTTTAGCGATAGCCAAACTCTAATGTAAATCCAGATAATGAACTATTGAATAAGACATCACCAATTAACCATTCAAGTTTAGGTAAATTGAGGTAATCAGATGCAGAATAAATTTTGCCTTTTGTTCTTCTTTTCTAACAGAAATAACTATACCTAGTTCACTTAGGCTTGGTCTTTGACTAATGTCACTGTGCCTCACATTGTCTTTATCTCTGATTCATAATATGAAAATTCATTTATAGCACAAAAATAATGGGCACATTTTACCTCTAATTAAGATTACTCATCAGTTCACACCCACCAAGGATTCTACTGTGCTTTTAATTCATCACTGCTTACTTTAATATACCTAGTTTAATCACAGCAATGCCAGGAATTATTCCATCATAACCAGAGCAGCACTAATTTATTCTTCTCAAAAAAAAAAAAAAAAAAGAGAGACTTGAATGTTGAAAATTTGGAAATTTATATGTGCCTATGTTTAACAATACACATATATAAAAATGTTTTTATTCCTTATCTAGTTCTTGCTATCATGCAATCTAAAGAGAGTGTTTTAGGAAGTATGTTTCCCTTCACTCTGAAAGGAAATTTGTTTCTGTTTCCATATTCCATCAAAATGGGCATAACAAACAGCCTGTGGATTTTGACACATCAAATTACAAAAAACATTATCTATTAAAAAGTTTCCTTGTCCCAATCTCCCCCACCTTCTTCTAGAGTGAAGAAATAATTTATAAGAGCATTGGGCTGCAAGTCTTGGTTCAAGAATTAGTGAAAAATGAGGATGGGATCTCTCAACCTCTTCAGAGGGTCATTTCTTATACAGATGTCTTCTGATTGTGTGCTTCTCAAGGACAGTGTTTCATGATTTAGACTAAAATCCTATAGTAGTATTTGGAGAAAGGCCATTGGAAAGTGCTGCCTGCTTGTCTTCAACCCAGTTGAGTTCATAATTGAGCTTCATTAGTGTCCCACGGTGCTGGCTCCAAGTTCTGTTTGTGAATTAGGGAAAATTACGATGAACTTTCAACCTAAATAGTTGTTCAGAGATTCTCTATCATCTCCAGCAAAGTTAATATAGAACTCTGTAAGTCTACCACTATTCTAAACACTGAGTTCTTCTTGTCGGGATGTTTGGTGTATCATAGTCAAGGAATGTTTTATGCAAAAGAAATTTTAAAGATTGTTTTGTATCTTCACGTATATATATATATATGTGTGTGTGTGTGTGTGTGTGTGTGTGTGTGTGTGTGTATATTATATGTATGTATTTCCAGTTGTGGGTGGGCAGCTGGGTGGGTCATGCATTTCCAAACAAAACATGATTCTATATACTGATAATATAAACATAGATAAATAAAACCTATGTATGGCCTAGATATTTATAATAGAAGAAAGGAATTTGGAAAAAGCAAGAAAGGGTAGACAGGGTTTGAGATTAACCTTGAGGGTTGTGCAGAAGTTGGATGGGTGATGAGGGGTATGGAAGGTTGGGTTCTGAAGGTGACCCCTTAACTACCCATCCTCTGTTTGATCTTTTTTTTTTTTTTTTTCTGCTGTTCAATCTAATACTAATCAAGGTACTTTGTTATGAAAGGTTTTTCCAGATGTCATTGAAGTCCCTCAGATATGACCTTGAACTACTGTAGATTATCTGAATGGGCCTGACTCAATCCAGTAAAACCCTTTACATGCAGAATTTTCTTTTGCTGAGGGCAGAAGTCAGAGAGAGATGTACTCTTGCTGGCTTTAAGGAAGAACACAAATAGCTGTGTTATGACCTTCTGGGGAACAACGTCTAGAAGCTCAGAGCAGGCCCCTGCTAGCAGCCAGCAAGAAAATGGCCATATACCTGCAAGGAAATTACATCTTCCAATAACCATCAATATTGGAAGAGGATCCAGACCCTGAGATGAGGATCTTAGTGCTGCCAACTCCTTGATTCACCCTGTGAGATCTAAAATGGAGGATCCACATAGCTGTGGTAACACTTCTGAGCCATGGAAAACATGAGATAATAAATGGATTATCTGAGGTTGCTACATTTGTGGTAATTTGTCACTACATCAGTAGAAGCTAACACAACAAAGATGTGTGGGAACAGTCAAGAGATGAGAGGACTCACATATATTGATATAGATAGACATACATATACACACATATAATAGACTACACATGCCTACTTATATACATATTTATATACATACACTAGAATGTATATATGTACTAAATGTTATATATAGAATATACATACGTATTTATATGTATACATCTGTGTAGAGTGAAGGGGTAATAGTCGTAAAGAGGAGTAGCCCATTTTAGAGTTAAATAGCAGCTTACTGATTGTCAGGCTGCAGTTTAGACTGTCTGCTGGAGAATCAATGTAGCATGGCAGTCTCAAAATGAAAATGACCTACTTTATGCCAAGTATAATATGGCCTGAGGGTACAAGAGTGTGGAATAGGAAGGCTCTATGAGGCAAGCAGGAGGAAGAGGGATGAGGACAAGAGCAGGTGATTAAGAAAAAAACAGCTGTTAGAACAAGACAGACAGGTCTGGGAAACAGAACACCCAGGGAAAGAAAGTTTAGAATATAAATCTATGGGAATAAAGAACAAAATAATCTGGGAAATACAGGGAAGAGAAAATTAACAGATTCTTGAAAATATTCAGTCACTCTGATAAAATGGTACTAACAAGAAAAGACTTTGGTATTAGAAAGTGCCTGGCTGACTCAATTGGTAGAACATGTGACTCTTGATCTTCAGGGTCATGAGTTTGAGATCAGTGTTGGGCATAGAGCTGACTTAAAAACAAACAACAACAAATGAAATACTACTCTTCAACAGACACTGTTAAGAAAATTAAAAGGCAAACATTAGGCAAAACATAACTAATCAAGAACTCATGTTTATAAGAAAGTGAGAAAGAAAAAGCAGTAACTCTAAGAGAAATTTACTCCATGAATAACTTAGCAAGAGCCTACTTTGAAAGATGGAGTTAATGTGGTAGGTTTTACACCATCTGAAAAGCTTTTCAATATGTAGTTACCATGCACTAGGATTTATGAGGTTATATTTATGTATCGGTGAGTAGAGTCAATAACTACTGGTGAAAATTTAGAATTTCATGTTAACTGACATTTTCCTTATAGTTTCTTGAAAATGTATCAGATGCTTGAATTGTCAAGGGAAGCAAAGAAAATTAAATTCATGTGTTTTCTGGAAGTGACTATAGATCATCCAATTAGTAATCTGGAATGCAAGTAGACTTATTGAATCTATGATACTAATTGAATTTAAAATATCAGAGTAGGGCACCCTGGGTGGCTCAGAGGTTTGGTGCCTGCCTTTGCCCCAGGGCACGACCCTGGAGTCCTGGGATCAAGTCCCATATCCGGCTCCCTGTATGGAGCCTGCGTCTCCCTCTGCCTATGTTTCTGCACCGCCCCCCCCCCATGTCTCTCATGAATAAATAAATAAAATCTTAAAAAAATATATCAGAGTAGTTGGGATTTTTCTAGATATAGTACCACAATATCAGAGATTCAAGACAGTTTTGCTTCTTCCTTCCCAATATTTTTTTTTCTTTATTACACTGGCAACACAATATTGAAAAATAATGACAAAGAGCAGACCTCTCTGCCTTGTCCTGATTTTAGAGGAAAATCATTCATCTTTCACTGTATGTACATCATTTTGCTATTTATTTTCTATATGTCTCACAATTATATTTTTCTTTTTCTTTTTGTATATACTTGTTAAATTAGTAGTTTGCTGTGTCATTTTCAAATGTAGTTATTTTATTTATCTTTGTGGCTGTTCTAAGGATTAAAAAAGGCCTCTTAATATGCACAAGCTATCAGGAGATGTGGGAGGTCATGGGGAAAAATAGTGAGTTTTAACTATGTTAATGTCACAAAAATATGTTCATTCATTCATCAAGCTGCTGCTGTTAAATCTCACCCATTCATCTCATTTTGATAAGTGGAATAAACTAGTTTTCCTATGAGTGCACCTCTGTGGGGGCATGAAATTAAAATTAAAAGATGAACAATTTCATGGTAGCTTAGTGTTTGTTATAAATATAGCAATGTCCTCTCCTTTGTTCTCAGTGGAAAACTATCTGTCCCTCTCAAAAATATATTACCAAAAGGAGAAATTGCCTTCAAAATATATTCACAGTGCAGCATGGTCCCAGAGCTGCAGGAGATCCCCTTGAGAACTCTGAAGAGTCTAAGCCCATCAATGCTTCTGAATTGGCATCAGCTCGCCTTTTGAGGTCCCGTAAAGAATAAATGGCAAAGACACCTTTTAAGATCTTTCTAAATACCCAGCACTGAGGTGGTAGCTATAAATATGAGGTAGACAAAATGTTATTCTTCTACTATTGATATAAATTAGATCCCTTTGCTAGAGTATTTACCATGACTTCAGCACAGAAATAAGAACTTTTTGTTACTTCATTTAGACATATTATCACCTTAGTAACCACTAAGTTTCCTCAACAGGGCCTCACTTTGGCCCTACTCCTACTCTACTCTTAGGAGGAAAGGAATCAATAGACTCAAAAAGAATTTGCCTCCCGGAACCCTGAGACAACCTCTAATGGTGGATGTAAAAAACAAAAATAAAAAAAAAAGGCCCAAAATGGAGGCACTTGTGCTTAGCCCTGCATCACCAAACTGAGACTTAATTACACTTTCAGTGTGCACAGAAATGGAATCTTAAACCAATCTATCAGGGATCACTTCATCAGCATTAGCTGGATAATCTGCCTGAGAAATCTTCCCTGTGTTTAGGAAAGGAAAGTAATTGCAATAACTAAACCACTTTTTCATGGTATACCTACCTTTTACCCACTCCCTTCTGTGCATAGAAAATTTTCATCTTGTTTAGCATCTCAGAGCTCCTTTTGATCTGTTAGGTGAGATATTGCCTTCTTTGAATTGACTTTTGCCCAAATGAAGTCAACATTTTTAATAGGCTTCAGTTTATCTTTTAACATGGCTAATGTTCTGGCTACCTGGGATCATGGAAACCTTTGCCCTCCTCCCAAGCCCAGTTTCAGAGTATGCAAGTGCATGTTTCTGAGGTCCATTTCCTCCAGGTAGATTATAAGCTTGGCACATGGACACTTAGGCCTGGGCATGATCAAGGAGAGCTGTTCAGGGGTTGGCAGATGGAACTGGATGAGTTGCTCATGGTGAGCCAGTAACCTGGGAGTGGGAAGAGAGGAAAGCATGAGCTCTGAGTTGGAGACTTGCAGACCAGGCACCAGCACTCCATGTTCAAAAGTTTGAGGAATTCAAGAATTTAAAATTTTGGATTGGCTTTTAGGTCATTATGAAAATATCAAGGTAAGAATGAAGAAGACATTTTATTTAATAGCATGTTAACTTCGTATCTTTTAAACACTTAGCTATATGGTATGATGGACTTCATACTTAATGATCTTGGCCCTATCATAGTCTGGGAGGGGTTGGGGGATTAATTTCACCTTTATACGAGTGAGAAAACCTGAGATTCAAAGAACTTGAATAATTTGGCTGACGTCACATAGCCAGAAAGAGAAACTGGATTTGTCTGGTTCAAAGGGCTATGAAGAAACCATTATATTGTGCTTCCCTGACATTGTAACATCACCCTTCTAATATTTGGGGAAACTTCAGGGTAACTGGTTTCAAAGCCTGTGGTGGTTTGGTGATATCATACTACCATGGTGGCATCCAAGGAGTATAAAATACAAGCATAAGGAGAGCAAAAAATGCTGTCCTTTTTGTTTATTTTGTATTTTTAGCACCCACAAGTAGGTACCTACAAGCATATAGTAGGCACTCAAGACACCTGAGTTGAGAAATGAATAAATTCAATAATGTTGGTGTTTACAGCCACCCTGGCGTAGTCTCATATATAATGTGTGACTGTAATCCCCCACTGATAACACCTCAAGAATAGAGGAGCAATATAATGATTGGAAAAAACTCTAATGAGCAATCTATTCTAGGTGTGAGCAAAGGATTTGCTTTCTACAAGGTGATTTTTATTTTTAAAAGGAAAAAAGAGAAAAAAGAAAAGAAAGGAGTATAAAATAACACTGCCAGTTTTAATAGAGGCTTTCATCTGGGAAAGGAAGGGGGATATGTTTTCCTCAGGTCTGTCAAAGTAACCTATAAAACAAAACAAAGCGAAGCCAAAAACAAAAAGCCAAATCTGTCAATCACCAATTGCTCTGCAATTAAACAGCACCTCCTCACCTCACTTATCCTGGGTGATTCAGCAAATGGCAAAATTAGCACCTCAATTGATTATGAATTATTCAGGTAAATGGGTCATAAACTGAGATTTAAGAGATGGAAAGGAGTGAGGGCTACAGATTGCCATAGGGATATGATCTGCCAAGGGAGGTGTACCGCAAAGGCAGGCTCTTCCTTCTGAGGACAAGCACCTGGAGACAGGAGCCATGAACCATGTCAGGAAAATAAATTTGAATCCAGAAAAAAAATCAGCATGTCTACAGATAAAAACCTCTGCACACACAGTGGGGTGAGTCATTGGAAGGGTCAAACTGAGGGCTGGCTCTATGGTTGGTGCACCCAAAATGGTTAGTGATAAATGACACCTGAGCTTGGCCCATTCCAGGGCTGGTGGGGCTGATTTAATACAGAAAGTTACATCGGTTGTGAAATGAGACTTCACCAGCAGCACAGCATTAATAATCCTTTGTTTTTATGCAGGAGGATTGTATTATCTTTACTATGGGCTTAAAAATCTCCTCTAGGATTTCTGTTCCTTAAGTGTCTCTTGCTAACAGGAGCTTGGTTAAATTGCTTATAAGAACAGAGGAGAGAGGTTGTAAATTGCAGACTTCCCAATTCCCAGAGCTACTCAACAATCTTGTACATTTGAGGGACATTAATATCTCATACAACCCTACTGCAGTCTTGGGGGGCGGGAAACACACACACACAAAATCCTTCCTTCCTCTCTATCACATTTTCTGCTCTATTATTTTATCTCAAATAAAAGCATTTTCACCCTTCGTTTTCTTTATGACCTTGCTGCTTCCACCTGTCTAAGCAGGATAATCTTTTATCGCTATCAGCTTTGTTTCTAACCTTCGATGACTTCTGGGCTTTTCTGGGACAGTAAATACTTCTGAATGACTCAGGAGTCTTCACATTCTGATTTCTCTTCTGATAAGGGGTTTCAACTCCCTACAGGCACCAACGACATATGCTACGGGAACAACTAAGAGAACAGGTAAGACAGTGATGAGGAGTTCCTGACAGTTCAACTGGTTTTGAGGCATATTATTGAAAGTCCAGTGAAAGGCTATTGTCCAGGAGACCATGCAAATTCAAAGTAGTAGGCACTCTTGAGATCAAATCTCCCCTGCCATTGCCGCGGGAAGGTCTGCCTGTCTCTCCATTAAACAATTTACAGGACTTGAATATGGGACTTAAACTTTAGAGAACCAGATGCTCCAAATTGATGTATTTACTAAAGCAACTGCTTGCCTCTGACTATCCCAGGAGGAGTTAACAGTTAATTAAAATACATAAGCTGGCCAGTTTCTGTGGCAAGAAGTAAAGAACTTGGAATAATCCAGGAAAAATACATCTGAAGTTCATCAGCAATCTACTTACCAGTTCCTAACATTTCCTCCAGGGTTTTTCTTGCTGACATAATCTCTTATTCATTCAACATATATTTATTAAATGCCAACTTCATGTCAGTCAATGTGACAGGGACTTTGGAATCAAAGAGAACATCCATTCCTGACTTCAGACTGCTAATAGTCTAACGGGGAAAGACCTCACAGTGGTTTAATGACCTCCATAAAGGTCAAATTCTGAGATAATTGGACTTTTTAGCACTTCAACATATAAATGATGGCCGAACATATAGTAGGCATTCAAGAAGTTTTTAATGAACAGTGGGAGTATAGGAAGACAGGGAGTATAGGGAATATAGGGAGATGTCGTATTAACCACTTATACCACTGTTCATTAAAAACTTCCATATGTGAATGCCAAGCTCTTTTGCCTTCCCACCATCTTGAGCAAAAATAAACACAGTAACCATGGAAGCCACAAGTTGAAGTAAGTAAAACCACAAGAGAAAGACACCAGCATCTTGAACCACCCCTGGAAGGAGACTATTCAGTCTGCCAGGATCATATATTTGACATTACACAAGCAAAAAAAAAAAAAAAAAAAATCTATGTTTAAGCCATTGTACACATTGAATTTGTTCAGCAACTAACTTTGTAAAATAGTCTTGGGTTGAAAACCTACAACTCATGCTTAGAAACTGAGTTGCAAAAAAAAAAAAAAAAAAGAAAAAGAAAAAGAAAAAGAAAAAGAAACTGAATTGGTTGCCTATCTTCAAAATAATGCTCAGAATATACATTTTCTTTTTTTAAGGATGCAATAGGCTTATTTACTTTGATTTTTTAAGACATATCATGGTTATAATTCCCAGGAAATTCTCTGATAAAGCAGCCACCAGAGTCCTCAAAGTATTTGAAAAAAGTATCCACAAATCTTACCTTAGGGATCCCTCAATGGCCAACCAAATTCTTCAGCTGTCCCAAGCCTCAAACCATATCTTTAGCTACACCACATCTTTTAAGATAAATTTGTAAAATGAGTTACAGAGAAATGTTGATGAAATGTCTTTAATATTATTTTATAGATTTAACATTTTTGAAGGCTGAACAACTGGAACCAAATTCTAAATGACTTTAAAATATGGGAGATTTCAAGTTGTTCCCCACTAATTTAAAGTAGAATTGTGGTAAAATATTATATAACGTCATCAAATATCTGAGTCTACCTGAAATTATGTGAACCTGAAAAATATAGCCTGGAGAAATATTTCACCAGATTTGCTGACACTGTGATTCATATAAGTTTTGAAATTCAAATTTTAATGTAAAAATTTGGAGATTAAAAAAGACACTATTGATGAGCCGCATAATATTAAATCTAGGCCATTCTAACTCCATTCAAAGAATTGACTTCTAAATTCTAATTATCTGTTGATGTGTCCACAAAATTTAATAGTCAAAGAATCTGAATTATACACATTTAGTGAGATACAATAATAGTATGTATTTGTTGATGGGTCCTATTTATTACTTGTCACCTGTATTAGTGGAAATAGGGAAAATATCTTGTAAATCAAGCTGTGGGATATTAATGCCAGGGATAAAATTATAATTTGTACTTTAGGACAAATGCACAGGAAGAGAAAAATATAATTGCTTGGAGAACTTTATTAATAACCCGATGCTCAAATGATCAGAACAACTTTATTGCAATGTTCTGTGCCAAAACGCATCTACCCATATATTTACCAGTTTCATTTTGCCCAACAGTTCACTGGGTTCTATTGATGAGTTGTTTCATTTTACTGGAATGTTTAGGACATTGCCAATATCATAAAAATAACTAATTAAAGAAGTCAAACTAGATATTAACTCCTTATAGGATATGTAGTTTACAGATATTTTCTGCCATTCCAGAGGCTTGGCTTTTTAATTTGATGACTCTTTCCTTTACTGTGCAGAAACTTTTTAGTCTGATGTAGTCCCACTTGTTTATTTTGACTTTCATCGCCTGTGCTTTTGATGTCAATTCCAAGAAATCATTGCAAAAACCAATGTCAAGGAGACTTTCCCCTGTGTTTTCTTCCAGGAGTTTTACAGTTTTGGGTTACACATTTAATATATTTTGAGTTGGTTTTGTGTATAGCATAAAATAAGGGCCAATTTCTTTCTTTTGCATGTGGATATCCAGTTTTCCCAACACTGTTTATTGAATAAATATCCTTTACCCATTGTGTACTCTTGGCACTTTTGTCAAAGATTAACTGTATATGCTTGAATTTACTTCTGGGCTTCCTACTATGTTTCATGGACATATGTGACTCTTTTTATTTCTGTATCATATTGTTTTGATGACTGTAGTTTTCTAAGAACTCCTACAACTCAATAGCAAAAATAATCATAATAATCCAATTAAAATGAAATAAGGACCTGAATAAATATTTTTGCAAGGAAGAACTATAAATGGCCAATAGAAACATGAGAAGATTCTCAATGACACTAGTCATCTGAGAAATGCAAATCAAAATCACAATGGAGATACCACTTCACAGCAGTACTTATGGCTATTATTAAAAAGTAAAAGATAGTAAGTGTTGGTGAGGATGCAGACCAAAAAGTAACCTTTGTACACTCTTAATGGGAATATAAATTAGTACAGGCATTATGGAAAGCAGTATGGAATTGTTTTAAAAAATCTAAAATAGAGCTACCATATGACCTAGCATCCCATTTCTGAGTATATACATACAAAGGAAATAAAATCAATATTTTAAATATCTATGTCCCCATATTCACACAATAGCCAAGATATGGGAACAACCTAATTATCCATTGACAGATGAAATATTACATGTATAAAATTATTATTCAACCTTAACAAAGCAAATCCTGCCATTTGCAACAACATGGATTAATCTAGAGGACACTAGGCTAAGTGAAATAAACTACACGAAGAATGATCTCACTTTATTTGGATTCAAAAAGAAGTCAAACTGATGGTAACAAAGAGCAGAATAATGGTTACCATGAGATGGGATTTGGAGAAAAAGGGGATATTATATTGGTCAAAGATATAAGCTTTCAGTTATAAGATGAACAAGTTCTGTAGACCGAATGTATAATATGGTGGGTATTATTAATGATAATGTATTGTGTCCCTGAATTTTGCTGAGAGTAGATCTCAAATATTTTGGCCACAAAGAGAAAAAAAGAAGGTGGGAGAGTAACTATGCAAGGTGATATGTATGTCAATCAAATTGATTGTGGTAATCATTTAACAATATATACATATATCAAAACATTACATTGTATAACCCAAATATACACAATTTTTATTAAATAATGCTGGGGAAAAAGTTAAGCTGGGACCTTTTGGGAACAATCTGTTTTTTTCCCTTGATTTTCTTCTCATCTTTTAGAATGACTTTGTTGGATGAAATCCTGCACATGAGCAACCAGTGTTCATTTGCTTATTAAATTGATCAACACATACCTACTGAGTATCTACTCTATGCTTATCTCAGGATACAATTATTAACAAAGGGGGCAAAATCTCTATCTTCAGATAAGTTAGATTATAAAGGAGATAGATAATTAAACAGGAACAACGCAGCTTATGTCAGAATCCAACTTCAAACTTGACTGCTTTCAGATCTCCTGAGTTTGTAATGGCTTCTAGCATAAAATCTCAACTGCGTTAGATTCCTTATCAGTCCATATGGTAGTAGCATAATTCTATACTGCTAAGAAATATCAGAAATAAATGTGTTGCCAAGCACAAGGCATTGCTGCATCACTTTGTCAATCACCGTCTAGAGTACTAGGCATCAGACAGTGTCAGGAAACCTAAATTCAAACCATAGATCTACAATTTGCATTCTCTTGGGGGGAAAAATTGATCTCACCTCTCTTTTATTATCTTTTTAAATAGGGACTGTGTTGGCCGACTCATAAAACGAAGGCAGGAAAATAATTCTTTTGATGGCGATAAAACAAAATCTTCCTCACTGGGGCAGCCAGGTGGCTCAGTGGGTTAAGCATCTGCCTTCAGCTCAGGTCATGCTCTCGGGGCCTTGGGATCAAGCCCTACATGGGGATCTCCGCTCAGCAGGGTGTCTGCTTCTCCCTCTCTCTGTGTTCCTCCCCTTGCTCCTGCTCAATCTCTCAAATAAATAAATAAATAAATAAATAAATAAATAAATAAATAATCTTAAAAAAAAAACTCTTCCTCATCAAATAAGACATTAGGAAAACCCTTGATATTTTGGCACAGGTCATAAACATGTTAACACTGTGTACATTAGTTCACTTATTTTTCTAGAATTTTTATGCTATTTCATAGGGCTAATAACTAATTCAACTCTGAAGGCTGCTTTTGTTGTCCACATATACAGGGTAGGGAAAATAAAGAGATGAGCAAATTCAGGGAAGAGAAATGGCTACATGTTTTGACTTTTCAATGACTGTATTTGATTTTTCCATTCCTAGACGTCTTGATGGTAAGTAGAATTGCTTAAGTTTATATAGCGTTCAATAATATAGTCATAAAGTATATAAGAAATTTCCACAGCACAGTTTCCTTTGCAGCATCTTTTGGCTTCGACGCAATTTCTGACATGGGAGCTTAAGGAAGAAAATAGGGTTAAATCATTTTGTCCCCGTAGAGCTGCATTAAAAAAAAAAAAAAAAAAAAAAAAAAAAAAAGACAAAATTGTTCAAAATAGTATTAGGGAAATTTATATCACTACAGAACAATAAAACTCTTAGATTATATAAATTACAATCTCTCCCTGCTGTAAGGTTTACTCCTAAATCATCCTAAAAGGGGGAACGAGGAGGGCCCAGTCTGTTAAGTGTCAGACTCTTGATTTCAGATCATGATCTCAGGGCTGTGACATGTAGCCTTGTATCAGACTCCAGGTTGGCCCTCTCCCTCTCCTTCTGTCCCTCCCAACTCCCTCTCTTAAAAATCAATCAATCAATTATGCTAAAAACATATTTGAGAGCTGACAATCAGTTGTCTAGTAATACGTAGTCATAGCATGACACAGGTATGTATTTTATTTTGATTTTTAAATACATAGGTTCCTCAACCTATTAAAATTGGTAGTATGGCCTTAAATTCACTTTTATTTCATGATCAAGTAGATTTGGCCACAAATGATACCTGGTCATTGTTTTACTTTCAAATAAATATAGCTTGAAAATATTTTACAGGTATTTCAGCATTGCCACGAGGGATGTGCTGAGATATTAATGTCTGTTCATAAATATCTTTGTGCTGAAAATATTATAAAGAGTTGTGGTTAAGCTACTGTAGGCATAAAACAAATCATTGACCATTTATTTATCCATTCAGTCTTCTTTTCTCAAATGAGTGATGGCCCTACATTTGGGCATCTTTTACAACTCTTACATTAACCTCTTCCATGAGGAGAATGCAATAAATTTGTACAAAACCCATCCGAGATATTATTGTCCTCATAAAAACATTCCTTTATGAGTCCCAAACTTTAAAGTGCTTTTCTCCACCCCCACTCTGAAGTTGCCTGGTGTCTTAAGTCATAAATATGTACAGAAATTCACTGCCAAAATTAATTAATTTACAGTGAAATAAATACAAGTCAGTGAGCCACATGGCAAAGAACCTACTATGTTCTCAGATGTGGAGGCAATAGCAGTAGGAAAGATGGACTCATATATAACCTTATCTTTGTGTAGAAAGAGTGTGTGTGATTATATCCTCCTATAGGAGGACTAGGTGAGGACGGGGCATTGCTCAAATATCATACACATGCAAAGTAATAAAATACTAGTTTTAATCACAGATAAATCTACTCTCGTTTAATCCTTCCATTATACACTTTCATTTCTGCATTCCCTAAATATTTTATGAATGTCTTCCTTTTGAAATGTATTGGTCTTGCATAGTGCTGGTGAAAGGAAGGTCACACAAAAATGAAACAGACAAGGTCTCTGACCTCAGGGAACTTACAAGCGCATCTAAATGTTGGCTCCACTGCTCTGGCGACTTTGAAGAATTTTGCACATAAAAGCATTTTTGGGAATAAACCAATAAATGACAGATAATAAATTATGTCCAAGTAAGGTAGCAGCACCAGTCAGTGCGAGTGAAGTAACAGCACCAGTTCCCCTCCCTGTGCCTGGCTAAAGAAACAATAGGTTTCCTATGACCGGGATGGACCTATAGTTTTAGGAGAGTATAATGAGTTTGTCCTCTCCTTTCCCTACAATTCACCCCTCTAAAAGACAAGAACTTTTAATATGAGATAGATGTGAAGAATTGAAATCCTTGTGAAAAGCTATTAAAATGGCAGTCACAAAATTCACGATCTTGAATGTGTGCCCAAAGTGAACTGGGAGGAAGGCCTTTGATCACCACCTAGCCTGAAGCAATGAAGACTCAGGAGAACCTAAGGAAAAGTTTTTCATAGCAAGATAATTTCGGGGTGGTTTTTAAGGTTACTAATTGAATCTTTTAAAGAAAAAAAAGAAGGTGGAGTAATACACATTTGTATCATGAAATGGTTTTGCTCTAAAACAGTGGTTTTGAACATATTTTAGCAATGAAACTCTTTATTGAAACAACATCTAGGTCTAGTATATAAACCAATAATCAATGAAATGCTTTGGTGGAAGCCGAGATAGGAGCCCCAGCATGGGTCTTGGCTTTCCCTGCCCTCCAAATTTTCCAGTACTAGGAGTTTTTGGGTCATCTGTCTGTAATCTCTGTGTCTCCAAAAAATACGGGTTTGGGAGCCAGATACAACTGGATTTGAGTATCAATTCTTTTCTATTATGTATGGAACCTAAATCAAATCATTGCAAAATTTTAAGCCTTAGTTTTGTCATCTGTTAGAGGTTATGACACAAAGTTAGTGGAAAAATAAAATGAAAAAAATATTTGTAAAATACAAGGCATACAGTAAGTCTTCAATAAATGTGAGTTTTCTCCTTTTTCCTAATACAGTGTGCACTGGATTTTACACTTTGGTAAACTATCAGAGTTTGTGGCAAGATATCAAACTACCAAAGTTGTTCTGTTTTGTTTTTTAGGAAATGATCAATACATTTATTTGCATCTAAATGTACAAACTCAAATCCAAAATTAAGGGACAGTTCTAAATGGATACATACATATAGTTTTATTTAGATTATTGATTTTTTGCATGATGACTAAGGAAAAATAAAAGGCTAATTGATGAGATGAAGTTTGCTAGCTTGAAAGATTTCTGTACCTCTATTTCTTTTTTTTTTTTTTTTAAGGATTTTATTTATTTATTCATGAGACCCACACAAAGAGAGGCAGAGACACAGGCAGAGGGAGAAGCAGGCTCCATGCGGGGAGCTGGATGTGGGACTCGATTCCAGGACACTGGGATCAGACACTCAACCACTGAGCCACCCAGGTGCCCCTCTCCTTCATTGTTTTAATTTATATTTTTTAATTATAGAGAAAATTTCACATGTATTTATTATTTTCCTACTTTGAAGAAGACATTCCCTTAGTTGCTTGTGGCTTGTTTTAACTCCTTTGTAAAGAAATAAATTAGAAAAAGTGAAATTGCATATTTACCTTTTATAACATATAAAATTAACATAATTGAGATTTTACTCAAAGCAAAATCCATTATGATTTTTTATAACCTATAGATCCCATGTAAGTTATGGGTTTTAAATTGTATGCTTTTTAAAATATATATACTACTTTCTTATAATCATTTTTATTTCTGTAGAATCAATAGTAATTTTCCCACCTTTATTTCTGATTTTAATACTTTTAGTTTCTCTTCTGAATATATCTAGCAAAAGGTTTGTCAATTGATTTTTTTTTTTAAAGAACCAACTTTTGATTTCATTGATTTTTCTCTATTGTTTTTCTACTGTTTTGTTTGTGTTCTGATCTTTATTATTTCTTTTCTTCTGCTACCTGTGCCTAGTTTGTTCTTCCTTTTGTAGTTCTTTTAGTTGTAGAGTTAGGTTGTGGATTTGAGGTCTTTCTCTTTTTTTTTTAAGATTTAATGTATTTCTTTATTTGAGAGCAAGAATGAACAGCGGAGGGGCAGAGGGTGTGTGAGGGAAAGAATTTAAAGTAGACATGGCACTGAGCACAAAGCCTTATGATGCAGAGCTGAGTCTTGCTACCCTGAGATCATGACCTGAGCCCAAATCATGAATCGGAACCTAACCCAGTCACCCCGTTCTTTCTTATTTTTTAATGTAAGCATTTATGGACTACAAATTTACCCCTTAAGATTTTTTTCACTGTATTCCTAAATTCTAGTATTTTCTGTTTTTGTTTTTATTTGTATCTATGTATATTATAATTTATCTTTTGTTTTATTATTTGATCTATTCATTAAGAGTTTGTTGTTTAATTTTCATAAATTTGTGAATTTTCTAGTTTTGTTTATTATGTTTTTAATTTTATTTCATTGTGATTGGAGAAGATACTTTATATGATAGCTGTCTTTTAAAATCTGTTGAAACTTAATTTGTGGCCTAATATATGGTTTATCCTGGAAAATGTCCCATGTGCACTTAGGAAGAATGTGTTAACTCCTGTAGAGTGCTCTGTGAGGGTCTGTTAGATCTCTTTTATTTATTGCATTAAGATATCTATTTTCTTACTTATCTTTTATTTGGTTATCCTATGCATTATCGAGAATGGGATATTAAAGTCTCCGATTATTACTTCAGAATTGTCTATTTCTCCCTTCAATGTTGTTGGTCTTTGCTATATATATTTTTATGGCCTGTAATTAGGTACACAAGTGTTTATAATTTTTACATATTTTTGCTACATTAAAAAATTATTAATGTATAATGCCATTTTTTGTCTCTTGTAAATTTTTTTTTTAATTTAGAGGTTATTTTCTCTAATATTAGTACAATAATCATTGCTCTCTTTTGGTCATTATATGCATGGAGTAGCTTTTTATAGATTTTCAATTTCAATGTTTTTGTGTCTTTGTATCTGAAATGACTCTCCTGTAGATAGCATATGGTTGGAGCATGTGTTTTATCCATTCTTTCAATCTCTGCCTTTTGATAGGTAAGTTTAACTCATTTACACTTAATGTAACTACTGATAAGTGGGAATTAACATAAAAGAATGTAGTAATGTATGCTTTGTAGTTTTTTTTTGTTCATTTTCTATATAACTGTCTCCTTTTATGTCTAGTTGATTCTTCAAAGAAAAATGTGAAAATCCTTTCTCATCTTAATTTTGTCCTATCTCTCTTTTCTTTATGTTTACCATGGAAATTACATTTAACATTCTAAAGTTATAACACTCTAATTTGAATTTATGTCCCCTTTATCTCAGTAACATACAAAAACTGCTTCTTGATAGCTCTGTTCCTAACCCTTTTTGTTAATGTCACAAAGTTGCATCTTAATACCTTCTGTGCCCCAAAACATAAACACTCAAATTACGCAAAAACAAAACAAACAAACAAAAAAAACATGTAGCATTACAAGCCAATGTTACAATAACACTGATTTTAGACTAATAATTATTTTAAAAATATATTAGTCTTAAATCATGTAGAAAACAAAAAGTGGAGTCACAAACTGTTGATGCAATAATATTACATTTTATAATAGTCCATGTATTCAGCCTTATTGAGATTTTTCATTTTTTATTGCTTCCAGTTGCTATCTAGTATCGTTTCCTTTCACCCAACAGGACAGGTCTAAAGGTAACAAACTCATGCAGCTTTTGTTTATCTGAAAATATCTTAATTTCTCCCTCATTTTTAACTGGAAGTTTTCCTAGACATAGGATTCTTGGCTAACATTTCTTTTTTCTTTTACTTTGAATATATTAGGTTACTGTCTTCTAGCCTCCAGGGTTTCTGATGAGAAATCTGTTGATAATCCTGTTGAGGAGCATTTCTCTATTGGCTGATTTTAAGATTCTCTGTTTTTGGTAGTCAAAAGTTTGATTAAAATGTGTCTTGGTTTGGATCTCTTTGATTTCAACTAACTTGGAGTTTGTTCAACTTCTTGAATGTTTATATTCATGTTTTTCTCAAATTTTGGAAAGTTTTCAGCCATTAGGTCTTCAAATGCTCCCTCTATCTCTTTTCCTCTCTCTTCTCCTTTTGGGACTCTCACAATGCATGTGTTGGTCTCTTTGATACTGTCCCACTGATCCCTTGGGTTCTATTCACTTTTCTTCAATACTCTTCTTTTGTTCTTAGACTTGATAATTTCCATTTTCCAAAGTTTCCAAACTTTGCTGAGATACTTCTGCTTGCTCAAATCTGCTTTGAATCATTGTAAGGTATCTTTTATTTCAGTTATCATCCTTATCAGTTCCATAATTTGAGAGTCTCTATCTACTTATTAGAGCTTTCATTTTGTTCATTCATCATTTTCTTGACTTTCTTTGCATCTTTAAGCATCTTTAAGATAACTGTTTAAAAATCTTTGTCTGGTATATCTGACAGCAGGTCGATTTCAGAGTTTCTGCTGATTTGTTTTCCTTCTCCTTTGAATGAATTGTATTTTCCTGTTTCTTTTTATGCCTTATGGATTTTTTGTTGTTGTTGTTCAATATTGGACACTTGGATCTAATAACTAGCTCTGGAAATCAGATTCTTTCTTTCCCCCATTTTCTTTTGTTGTTGTTGTCATTGATTTCATTATTGTTTTTGTGGTTTTAATTCTGTGAGCTCTCTCTGCATTAAGGATCAGTCTGAAGCGTGAGTCCAAGGTCTTCTGTTCTCTTATAACTCTATGCCTTTCCCTTGGCATACCTGGCCACTTTCCAATTTCTTCCAAATATACAGTTGTTTTTGAATGTCCTAGTCTTTAATGTCTGGCTTCCAAAAGAGGAAAAGGAAAAACAAGAAGGGAGCAAAGGGGCTGGACCTTTACATTTTCTGGCAATCTCTTCAGCTAGAGAAGAAGGGGCTAGTAACAAAGGGGGTGTGTGTGTAACAACAGTGGTCACCTATCTCTTTGTCTGTACTTCAGAGATTGGAAGTAGCAATCATCATCCACAGCACGGATCCTCTATGATTAGAGAATAGGGTCTTTTTGGCTCTTCCTGGCTTCTGCAAACTGTGTGCAGGTTGTTCCAGGAACACATGCACATCTGCCTGCCAAAAGGCTGCTGGTGGAGGATGAATGGCTGCTAGTCTGCTGAGATGAAATCGACCAACATTAAGTGCGATTTGCCATCCAAGTCTTTCCCTGGAAGTTGCAAGCCTTTGATAAACCGCAAGGATCCAGAATAGTTACATCAGACTGATTCTGCCAGTGGACTTTTTAGGTTGGGAGACAAATTCTTGGTGCTTCTTATTCCACCATCTTCCAGTGTCCATAATCTTTTGCCCAATTTGGTCATTGGAAGTATTTTGTTTAGTCCACATGATGTTGAATAATTTTACTTTAAATAATTCTAGAGAGGACATTTACCCCTTTCTCTCTCAATTCTGTTCTTATATATCTCATATATCTCTATTTTTATTATTCTTTTATTATTCTTATACATCTCCTAACTCTACAACAGTGGCCAATAAAAGCACTTAAGTTTGAGACTATCGTAGAATATTGATATTTGGTTAATAAAATCAGGCCTGAGTGATAGTGCAGATTCATTGACAGATCCTTACTGTCCAAATCCTTCCTTTCCAATACTCCTTGTTAATTTTCAATAGTATCTGCCATCAAAATACTTTATGGCACACATGTAAAACACTGCTTGTCTATTGAAAGGCTACCTTATTTAAAGGTGATGCTATTGAGAGGCCACCTTATTTAAAGTCATGCTCAACCTTGGATAACCTTGAAACAGTATCCAAATATTATCTGTCATATACTTAAAAAAATATTTTTTTCAATATTATCCTGGCTATTCAGGGTCTTTTCTGATCCCACACAAATCTTAATATTATTTGTTTCAACTCTGTGAAGAAAGCCCATGGTATTTTGATAGGGATTACATTGAATGTGTAAATTGCCCTGGGTAGCATAGACTTTTTCACAATAATTATTCTTCCACTCCATGAGCATGGAATGTTTTTCCATCTCTCTGTGTCTTCCTCAATTTCTTTCAGAAGTGTTCTATAGTTTTTAGGGTATAGATCCTTTACCTCTTTGGGTAGGTTTATTCCTAGGTATCTTATGGTTTTGGGTCCAATTGTAAATGGGATTGATTCCTTAATTTCTCTCTCTTCTGTCTCATTGTCAGTGTATAGAAATGCCACTGATTTCTGGGCATTGATTTTGTATCCTGCAACATTGCCGAATCACTGCATGAGTTCTAGAAATCTTGGGGTATAGTCTTTTCAAGCTGTATTACAAAGCTATGATCATCAAGACAGTGTGATACTGGCACATAAACAGACACATTGATTAATGGAACAGAACAAAGAACCCAGAATTGGGCCCTCAACTCCATGGTCAACTGATATTCAACAAAGCAAGAAAGAATATCCACTGGAAAAAAAGACAGTCTATTCAATAAATGGTGTTGGGAAAATTGGACATCCACATGCAGAAGAATGAAACTAGACCACTCTCTTACACCAGATACAAAGATAAACTCAAAATGGATGAAAGATCTAAATGTGAGACAACAATCCATCAAAATCCTAGAGGAGAACACAGGCAACACCCTTTTTGAATTTGGCCGCAGCAACTTCTTGCAAGATACATCTATGAAAGCAAGGGGAAAAAAAACCAAAAATGAACTATTGGAACTTCATCAGGATAAAAAGCTTCTGCAGCAAAAGAAACAGTCAACAAAACTGAAAGACAACCTACAGAATGGGAGAAGATATTTGCAAATGACACATCAGATAAAGGGCTAGTATCTAAGATCTATAACGAACTTATTAAACTCAACACCCAAGAACCAAAAAATCCAATCATGAAATGGGCAGAAGACATGAACAGAAATTTCAACAAAGAAGACAGACACATGGCCAACAAGCACATGAGAAAATGCTCTGCATTACTTGCCATCAGTGAAATACAAATCAAAACCACAATGAGATACCACCTCACACCAGTGAGAATGGGGAAAATTAACAAGACAGGAAGCAACCAATGTTGGAGAGGATGAGGGGAAAGGGGAACCCTCCTGCACTGTTGGTGGGAATGTGAACTGGTGCAGCCACTCTGGAAAACTGTGTGGAGGTTCCTCAAAGAGTTAAAAATAGACCTGCCCTACGACCCAGCAATTGCACTGCTGGGGATTTACCCCAAAAATCCCGATGTAGTGAACACTGGAACACCTGCACCCCAAGGTTCATAGCAGCAATGTCCACAATAGCCAAACTGTGGAAGGAGCCTCAGTGTCCATCAAAGATGAATGGATAAAGAAGATGTGGTCTATATATACAATGGAATATTCCTCAGCTATCAGAAAGGACAAATACCCACCATTTGCTTTGACATGGATGGACCTGGAGGGTCTTATGCTGAGTGAAGTAAGTCAATCAGAGAAGGACAATTATCATATGGTTTCACTCATATGTGGAATATAAGAAATAGTAAAAGGGATTATAAGGGAATGGAGGAAAAGCAAGTGGGAAAAATTAGAGAGGGAGACAAACCATGGGAGACCAACTCTGGGAAACGAACAAAGGGTAGTAGAAGGGGAGGTGGGGGGGATGGGGTGATTGAGTGACAGGCACTGAGGAAGGCACTTGGTGGGATAAGCACCAGGTGTTATACTATATGTTGGCAAATCGAACTTCAATAAAAAACAATAAAAATTATATAAAAATAAAATAATTATTTTTGAGTGGGTTTTCTGAGGTTATTTTCACACATTTTCAACAATGTCATTTTACATTTAAGTTTTTGGTTTTTTACTTTATGTGATTATGTACATTAGTATCCATTATTTCATCACTGCAAATATGATCTTGAATGAGTTAATAGAGCAATAACCTTATATTACTGTCCACAATATGACCATGAAATAGATAAAGCAAGTTTCATGATTGCCATGTTACAGATGAGAATTTCTTTCAACCTAAACACATTTAACAATTTTGTCATTATAGCCTAAGCCTTTTCTTTCTTTTGATCCTTACAGTTTTGTGGTAGCACATAGTATGCATTTGAGAAAAACTTGTTGAAATAAATTAAATCCTAGCACAAAAATAATTTATCTGAAAGAGTGATGCATCTCTGAATCCAAATTAATTTATTTTTACCACTGATGAATTATGAATCCTGTACAATGAAGAACAGGCTAAAACAAATTTGACGAAGATTGTTCTTTGAGCAATAAAAATGTATATTTTGAGAATATATTTCTTGCCTAAGAAATAATAATGTGTGTTTGTTGAGAATATATTGCATTCCTTACAGGTACTATAAAGCTTCCTCATGTATAACACAATTGCTATATGACAGGTGCTACTCTTATCCACATTTTACAGATGAGAAAATTAAGACTGAGAAATCAAGTAACTTGTTCCACATCATGCAACCTGTAGATGGCAAAGTAAGGGCTCTAATTCAGAGTAGTTAGTCTCCTTGTACTGTCCCCCAAAGCTCTTACATTGTATTTATCTCATTGTTGATATGATAAGCTTTTTCCTGAACAGTTCCAATGACTATAAAGAACACAATAGAGAATTTTATAATTATTTTCTATTTTCTCACTTGTGCAATCTGCCATTTTCCTAGGTAATGCTTTTTTGAAATTGAGAGGCATTGTGGCTAACTATAGCCGTCCCTGCATTAGAGAGATAAAGGATGATTTAGATAAGTAGCTAACAATTTGCATTTATCTTAAGGAAAATTATAGCAATGATCTTCATGCAGTTTCTATCACCTCATTGCTCGGAGACCCCTTGCTCAGATAGAGTCTTTGCTGAAAAAAAAAAAAAAAAAAGAGTCACAGACTATGAGTCACAGAAAAAGCAAACACAAAACCATGAGAATCTATCCCTTTTGTTGCCATTACTTCATTTCTCATCTAAATGATTTGATCTCTTCTAGCTATAGCTAAGTGACTCACAAAAGCTTACAGGATTTACATGACCAATAAAAATCATTTCCACTGTTATATACAGGTGACAAAAATGTTCTCTTGCTGAAATGATCAAAGAGGGAATAATGTTTTTATGTTACCAAAAGATGAAGCTATTTTCTCCAGCTAAACTACGCATTCATTTATGTCAACTGAGGAAAGGAAGAAAAATCTCCTGATCTTTATTACTATGTAATTAAGCTTTAGACATTTTTTTGATTGACACATTAATATGAGAGTCGAATAAGTTTTGAACTTGATAGTAAGAACTCATGAATAGAGTAGTAAGAACGTGAGAACAGAAGTTAAAGACATTTAATACTGAAGAAGAAATTGGGAAATAATATCAGGCAGATTATGCTCAAACACAAAGAAATGAGAAATTAAATTTCTCCACTGGAGAATAAAGAAAAGCACAAGGGCTTAAAATCCTGCTGGCAGCACCTGAAGTTTACTGATAGAGTATATTATATAAATACATGGCTATCCAGATATCCATGAAGACAATTCAAAGAAATGTCACTGACCTTTTCATTTTAATTTAAGTGCATTAAAAATATTACAGTAATAATGGGATATAGACTGTTGGAGCTGATCACCCAGGCTACAAAAAAAAAAAAAAAAAAAAAAAAAAAGGTAACATGTCATAGATAAGGTAATTAAAACTCAAAGGGAGAGCTAAAGTAACTTTTGCAAAGTTATACCATCAATTTGTTAAAGAATTAGTAGTGATCTAATTCAACTTTTAATTTTTGTGAAAAAGTTATCTCCTGAGAGACATCCTAATAATACATGAATTTAATTTCTGGACCAAACCTTTCAGTCATTCTTATCATCTATGGTCACAAATTCATTGCCTTTTGTCAGAATCCTCACATACTTAGAAGAGATTTAAATCTACACATTACTCATGGTCAGGGAAAAGGCCACACTTTGGGGAAATGTATGGACATACTCACTGTAGAACGTTAAGCAAGCTACATTTCAGCAGAGTCTGGCCTCATGAATCCCAAAGTGTAGTCCCTGGCAAAGCAGCACCACCATCACCTGAGAACTAGTTAGAAATAAAGATCATTAAATTGTAATCCAGACTTTGTGACTCAGATATTCTGGGGCTAGGCCCTCCAGCTGAGTCTGATGCAATAAGGTTTGAAAAGCCCTGGTCAGTGGGAGGGGGGAAAAAAAAAAACATACTGAAGAAAAAATATATGGATTGTAAATTTAGTCCTAGCATCTAGTCGATGTGCTACCATGGGTAATTGACTTCTCTAAGATTCACGTTTTTTTCATTTCTAAAATACATCATGTGAAGTTAGAATGAGATAAATTATAGAGAAAGTTACAGAGAAATACTAGAAAACCATCAAACTCCATCCCAGTGGGTTTCGATTCTGGGTGAGATTATAACCTCCAGAAAACATTTTATAATGTCTAGGCATGTTCTTGATGAACACAGTGGTGGAAGAAGTTGCTAGTGACATCTGGTGGGTAGAAGGCAAGGAAGCTACCGAAAATCCTACAATGAACAGGACAGCCCCACAACCAACATTCATCTGGTCCAAAAGTGCTAAGGTTCAGAAACCTTGTACTGCACCAAAATAATATATAGAAATGATACTCTTGTTATCTAATTTGCCATCACTTCTGTCTCTCTTTATTTTGCTCCAATTTGTAAATCATTAAATAGATACTAACAATACCAGTGTACATTTTTAAAAACATATAATGCAAATAAAAAATGCAGGTAAAACTTTTTGGGTTCTTTTTTAATCTCTGGCAGTTGTTGGTGGAAGATAAAAAGTGTTCCTTCCACCCCATGTTTACAATGCACATTTTCCTCACACGGAAAATAAATCAAAGTAATTTGAAGAATCCACTTCAGTTCACTGAACAATTCTGCCCCTCTACTTTGCTTATGATAACTTCTGGTCTTAGCCGTGATAACCGACCTAGAAGGTCCTATACCTTCATATAATCAGCTATTTTGCCACAAGTTCAAATATTATTCAAAGCACCATGTACTAGAGACATACAAAGCAAATTAAAATAGCAAAGGAGAGAAATAGCTTAGCAGGTTCTTTGCAGGTTAGATGACGAGAGTAACTTATTTTTTCTATCCTCATTCTTTTGAGCTCACTCTTGGATGACGAACGCTGGATGGTGACTGCAGTGGAAATGGATCTTCTAAGGATGTCTCACCACCATCCTGCTAACAGTTCTCATTTATGACTGGAGAAGCAATAAAAGTATATTATACCTGATAAGGGATAGTGGGTGACAAATGGTGTTCGGGGATATCGAAAATGAATTACATGGTTAAATTTCTTCCTATATTTGTTATAAGGATTTAATCTGCAGTTGCAGTGCATCGTATCCACACCAATGGCCAAGACTTTATTCTCAGGAGCTACCTGCTGTTTTAGATTTCATCCTTTCCAATAGCTTATAGAATGGCAAGTAATAGTCAAGTTTTAGATTCTTACAGCATAGGAAATTTGCTTATTTTCAGAGACTTTAAGTGTTAAAAGATAATAGATGCATGTCTCCACAAAAATATAAATAAAGATAAGCTCCATTGTTTCATTTATCTTAATTGAAAGAAGTCCTTCCTTTCAACATGTGACTCCCTACGTTCTTGGTATTCTGAGAAATCTAAAGATAGCATAATGTGGGATGAAAGTAAGGAGGTCATTTTTAGAATATTCATTATTATTCATTACAATGGCTTGGGTATGTGACTGGCACTTCACATGTGGAAATGAGGGATGTTCACGCCTGATGCGCAGTACTGGGCTGCGTGTAAGAAGAGTTATCCTGCAGTGGTTACCCTGGATTAGCTGGGTGGGCCCAGTCTAATCACAGAGCGGAGAACCATTCCTGGATGTGGTCACAGGAAGATGTGACTATGGAAAAAATGGTCAGAAAAAAAAGATACTGCTGCTGGCTTGAAAGATGAAAGGGAATTAGCCACAAGCAAAGGAATGTGAGCAGCCTCTAGAAGCGTTAAAAGGAAAGAAAGAGATTGTCCCCTACAGTTTCCAGAAAGGAATGGAGGCCTACTGGCACCTTAGTTTTAGCCTGGTGAGACCTATGCCAGACTCCTAAAATGCAGAATGATAAAATAAATGTTGTGATACTGTTAGCCTTCAAGTGTGTGGACATTTGTTATAACAGCAATTGAAAATAAATGCCTCACCCTAAATAGCCTATTGTCCTAAAGCATTTTATAGGGAAGGAAAATAAGAACCAGATAAGTTAAATATATTTGATGTCAAATCAAAGCTGTTGGTCCTGGCTTTCTATTCAAGTTCCACTGACATGTTATTATTCAAACATGCTGCCGTGTGTGCGTGTTCTATTTAACTTTCATATAAAATTCTTGAAGACGTTTTGAATCATTATTTCTAGACCCTAATGTTCTTTTCCATGTGCAAAAAAGGTACAAACTTGAATTGTATAAACATCACAGTTTACAAAGACGCGTTACCCACTTTTTCATTTGATTTCCATCGAAGTCTTGTGAGGCACGCAGAGGAATAAAAACTCTTAGAAAAGTTGTAACTTTCTAAAGAACACAGAGTTCTAATACCAAAATTCCTTTTTCCCTAATACATTTTAAAACTATCAGTCAGATGTGTTGAAGGTTGACATGTTAGACACCATCTATTCCAACTCAGAGGTTTCTGTGGTAATAATGCTCTGCATACTAATAATAGCTCTTATTTAGAGTGTTTACTATGAGGTAAGTGTGGAAAAGCTGGGAGGAATCTAAGATTTTTTAAATGTGCTGGAAAGCTAACAAGTTAGCCTGCCATTGTTGGGTGAATGCTGGCAGGAGGCTTAGGGTTATAAATGAAGTGCTTTATTACTCACAGAAATAGCATTAATTGGAGGATTAATGTATTATTGTGTCCCATTTCCACAGGATGACACAAAGTAGTCCAGGGGAGAGGAGCACATTGTGTGTTTTGGACAACAGCAAAGGAATTCTGAATTAAGGCACCTGATTCTTTTATAATGGTCAGTAAGCTTGCCTTCCCTCTGCTCCAGAGGAAGACACTATCTCGATCTTCCACGGTCGTTATTAAATAGACATTCCTAAAAAGATGTTGGGAGCAAAGGGCAGCAGTGGTCTTGCTTGCAAATGTGAAGACCCATACAAGACCCATAAAGAATCATATTCTAACAGTGGGCAGTAGAGATTGATCTGTGCAGCAGAGGGGTACAATTTGGGTTTAGGCTTGACTGAAATTCAAAGTGTTTGGTCATTTTTGACAAACTGTCAGGGAAGGACTGCCTTATCCAGTTCATCTGAGGGAGTGAGGGATCCTAGCTTCAAAAAATAATTAAGACATTTTTATTTTAAAATGGCAAATGATTCTGAACACAGTAAGGTATCACTCAGAACTGCCACTCACCTACCTCCCGGACTCCTAAACTTACAACAAGACCTCTGGATCTAAACATTAGTCTTTGAGGTGCTTGGGTGGCTCAGTCAGTTAAGCATCAGACCCTTGATTTGGGTCAGCTCATGATCTCAGGGTCAGGAATGGAGCCATGCATTGGGCTCCATGCTGGGTGTGGATCCTGCTTGAGGTTCTCTCCTTCTCCCCTCCTCCCATGATCGCTCTTCCTCTCTCTAAAGTAAGTAATACATCTTAAAAAAAAAAATAAACATTAGTCTTCAAGGCAGTTAGACTTTCACTTCCTTCTAGTAACATGGTCCATGGAAATGCAAAGGGGCCTTCTTACTGCAACTTAGCCATAGTCATACTTTGATATTTAAGGAACCCTGGATGTCAGTAGCAGCAGCAAGAATATGTAGGCAGTTCCAACGATGTGGCAAAGAGGATTGGCACTATTCTTCCAAAATGAATTTCTGGAAAAATGTGCATATCCCCACCAGTTCTTGTCAGCAATATGCACCCGAGGAACCAGGGTCTCAAACACAAGAACTCAAGAGCAGTAATAAGGGAGGCCAGTTGAGACCCCAAGGCCCAGGAGACACAGTGGAAATTAGCTCAAGTGGCACTTGCTTAGAAAAAGTGAAGCCAATCAAGAGAAAAAGAAATGGTTTTTGACCAAAGATAGAAAAGGGAGATTGGATTCCGTAATAGTTAAAATAATAATAGACAATAGTATTTAGCAAGTGCTTATGTTGCTAGTATTGTGTTGAATCCTTATAATAATGTGTTAATATAGGTTATGATAAGCTAAGTTTACAAGTATTTAGGGGAAGTAACTTGTTACTAGCTAATTTCTCTGATACTCTATATTGAATCCCTTGGGGAAAAAAAAATCTGTCTTATTCTACTATCCACTATGCCTTGGAAATCATTGCCCTGACTCTTTGGTAAAGGTCAATGACCAATTTCATCTTCTAAGCCAAAGCCCTTTCCCTAATAGTCAATCTTTGACTTTTTCCTGTACCTGATAGTAGTAAAGAGCCCTGGTTTCTTTAAACTTACCTTTACATCTGTTTCTTTCTCAAAGTTCCCAAATGACTATATATTTATGTTCTTTTTCCAGCTTTGTATTCCTCCAATTGCCCATACATTGTAGGAACTCCTAGGTTCTGACACTACCTTCCGTGCTTTTCTGATTATCTCTTGTATCAAATAGAATTTCTTTTTTTTTTTTTCAAATAGAATTTCTAATGCAATGTCTCTTACATCTAATTCTTTAGGCCCAACATTTTCTCCTAGAGCTGCAGAGAAACATTTTAAATTTATATCTGGGTATTTCCCCACGATGACAGGATGATATCTCAGAGTCAACATACCAGATAATGAGTGTATCACTTTTTTCTATTTCCTGAACCTTTCTAGCATTGTTCTCTTTCTCCTTTTTTCCTTATTTTTAATTTTCTTATTTTTGATTAACAATACCATTAAGGAGAACTTTGATCTCTCTCTCTTAAAATTCCATCAGTGTTTGGTCATTCTAAGTGATCTTTAAAAGGGTATTTGACCACTAGTATTCAAGGTAACAGCTCTCCAAAAGAAAAGAAAGAAAGAAAAAAGCATAGGGAAGGAAGATGAAGATGTAATGTGGGAATAGTAATTAACCTAGTTAAGCTGAAACTGGGGCTCACCGTGCAGACCCACTGAAAGGTAAAGCCCATGCAAAGAGCTGAGAAAAATATTACATTTTACAGTGGCTTTGAATAGCCTGCTAAACAATTATACTTTATTCTGTATTCAGAGGGGGCTCTTCACACTTGCATACCAATTTGCTTATAACTCATCTCACAGTATTTACCACATTTTGTCTATATTTTTAGTGTTCAGATTTCATCTTCTCTGTTTTTTTAATATTCTGAAAGCTGAATACTTGTATTTTCTTCAATGCCTATTTATATAGCATCTATAGCCCCAGCAAGGGTTTGAAACTTATTGTGGTCATGAAATATTGCTCAACTCGATGGGCCCACATAGAGTAGAAACAATAAACAGAATGGAAATGCTGGCTTGGAAGTTGGTCACCAACTGATAATTTATTAAATATGAGTTTGGGTCATTTGCACCCTACAGAGGAAAAAATAGATCAGCTATTGTATAATTGTTTGGTGATGTCCATCTAGTTCAAGATCCACTTGAGCCTCAGAACTGCTTCTCTTTAATCATGCATAATATTTGGATCTGGTCCAATGAGAAAAATGGCCCAAGTACAAGGGGCCCAAGTACAAAGGGCCACATTATTATTAATGCTATTTGATGGTCATGATCAAACTGAACTCCTTATTTATTTCTGTGCTCCTGACACTGCCCTGCACTGTCTGACATACTAAATGGGAATGTTTTCATTAATGAAGAGTATGATATACTCATGTAGGCTGTGATCCAAACCAGGCTCTACGATTCAAACCAGAAGCACATAGTGTATGGAAAGATACACGGTCCTCCTGGGAAAGCATTAGCATCATGACCTCATAAGAGTTAATGGACAAGAAGAATGACTTCAATGGGCTGTGTAGAAAAACCTGCTGTTTCCTCTCAACACTTGCAAACCCCAATGAAACTTTAGTGATTAATAGTGATTGGATCCAATAATGATTAGGCAAAGCATCTGCCATGGGCAGCTCGTGGGCATTCACATGACCTTCTCTGTGTTAATTAAAGACATCAGTGATCCAAATAGCCTGATATTCAGTATATAACCCCCACCACATGCAAGCGACTCTTCCCTGCCTAGAGAGCCATAATGACACAAATTGAGATGGGTTTTCTCTTCAAATCAAAATGTAAATGTAATTTATATCTACAAGTGACTCTTAGGTCAATTGTACCTATGCGGACTTTGGGCTTATAAATAGACATAAACAAGTATTTAAGTGGGTAAGCCATTTAACTTATGCACAAACTCCTGGGGCACAAAGATACATATAAAGTTGCTTATTTGGGGTCTCTCTCAAAGATTAGTCAAACTTCCGAATGCAGACAAGAGCATATACACAATAATAAAGATTCTAAAGAAATTTTGACTCCTCCCAAACCTAACTAGGAGTCTACTGTTGACCGGAAGCATTATTGATAGCATAAAGTCAGTTAACATATATTTTGCATGTTGTATTATATACTATATTCTTATCATAAATTAAAGCTAGAGAAAAGAAAATGTTATTAAGAAAATCATAAGGAAGAGAAGATACATTTAGAGTCCCATATCATAGTCACCAAAATCTGTGTGGAAGTGGACCCACACAGTTTAAGCCCATGTTGATCATGGGTGAGCTGTATTATCCTTATTGCTGTGACTTTTTCTAGTTATAATCTCTGAATTCAAATTTAGTCCTTGGAGTATGTAAATTCTAAGGTCCAATCTTAAATGATAACTTTCTAAAAGTATTATTAACAAACTGGGGACAAAACAGAGTTCGTACCAGATACCAGTATGCAGCTAAGGGTAAGGAAGAAAATATCTTCTACGTTTACCTGGAAGGCAGTGTTTCTCCAGCAGAAGACTTCGGATGACACAGTGCCACCCTGAGAACTCTGGAAGCTGTATGGCAGCCTGCTCTGAACCAGATTAGCCCCGTTAAGTGGCTACTGTGATAATGAGCAGAAGCTGCGGAGAAGCCTGGGAAGAATTCATGCCAAATGAGATTCAGCTGCAGAAGTCATTTACCTGCTCGTAATCAAGGTAGCAGCAGTGAACTTGACGGGACGGGAAGGAGGCAAGAAGTGTAACAGGAGATACATAGGTGGGCTTCCTGAAACACCTGGGGACGTATGGCTGCAAGAGCCACTGATGGCAAGAAACCACAAAACATGGGTCATGTTTGTTTTATTTTGTTTTTATGGGCTTGAATGAGAGAAATAGGGGAAAAAATAGCATACAGATATTTCTTTAGTTATGTAAGAAATATGGCTATTCAGTACCTATATTTTTGGAAAATGAAGGACCATAAATTATCTGATTATCACCTTCTCAGTGATTTCTCTGAGTTGAGAAGCTACATATTTATTTATTATCCAATAATATGTTAATATCCAACCACTGATTCATTTTCACAAACATGGACAGAGAGAGGAAGCAGAATGTGATCCCAAAATGTGCCACTTTGACATGTGAATTATTTCAAGCTGTAGACAATCAAGAGCTGGTTACCTTCACCTTAACTGCCTTCAAGAATTTAGATAGAGGGCCTGTACCAGGAGAGAGCTAATACCAAAAATAATTTTTTATTATACAGATTCATCTGCATGTCATGGCAAAGATGTGTTTACCAAACATTTGTCCTTTTCATCTCCCCGTGAATTGTGTTACTCCCCTGTGAAGCCCCAGACTCCTACTGCTTCTTAGGATGGCATATAAGACTTGATGCCTGACTGTCTTTGGGTCTCATGTCTTTGGGGTTCCCATATGCATGAAATTTGTTTTTCTCCTGTTAATTTGTCTTATAACAATGTAATTATTAAACCAGCCAAAGAACCTAGAAAGGAAGGAGAACATTTTCTGCCCCTGCACTTGCTACATGCAAGCTACTCTGACAGGGATCAGAAAACAAAGATGAATAAAACATTGGCCCTTATGTTTAACAAGCCCATGGTTTAGTTAGGTGTACCTAGTGCTTTAATAGGCCCTTATCAAACATGTTCAATGGACTTAGGTTTCAGACTATGCGAAAAAAAAGTAGATGTTACTTTAGAAACCTTAGCACAATGATTAGAAAAGTGAAAATTAATGACTATTTCAAAAGTGTTTATGTATATGAGTTTTTTTCATCTTATATAAATATATTACCCATTTCCAACTATAAATAATCACATATACAAATATGCCTGCTACTTCAGATTCCTGTCTTGAATTATATTAATATAAAGTGCATTTGCAGGTCTGAAAATGTGTATATTATATTTAAATAATCAATTTTTATGATACTCAGTTACTACTCTTCAAAAGGAAGTTGTTTTTTTTTAAGATTTTATTTATTTATTCATGAGAGACACAGAGAGAGAGGCAGAGACACAGGCAGAGGGAGAAGCGGGCTCCCCACAGGGAGCCCGATGTGGGACTTGATCCCAGGACCTGGGATCATGACCTGAGCTCAAGGCAGATGCTCAACCATTGAACCACCCAGGTGCCCCAAAAGGAAGTATAATTCTGAAGATAGACCTTAGGTAGTCATAGATTAAATTAAATAGATTCTGAAAATGTTACTATAAATATGGAAAATTCAGATCTATTGGGTCACTTTGGGCTTGTTGATATATGATGATTTAAAATGAGCAAATCAGGATGCCTGGGTGGTTCAGTGGTTGAGCGCCTGCCTTCGGCTCAGGGCATGATCCTGGAGTCCCAGGATCGAGTCCCACATCAGGCTCCTTGCATGGAGCCTACTTCTCCCTCTGCCTGTGTCTCTGCCTCTCTCTCTGTGTCTCTCATGGATAAATAAATAAAATCTTTAAAAATAAATAAATAAAATGAGCAAACCCATTATCAGAAATCTGTAATACAGCATTCTTTTTATTCTCTGTGAGGCCAGAGCCTTGAAATACTATTGCTCTTACTCCTTCCTATTGAAGGTAACAATCAAAACAACTCATCCCTCTGTCTTCAATTCGTTTTCCAGTGATAGAAACATGACCCAATCTACATCAATCAGATGTCTTTCTTAGTAATTTTTTAATGATGAAAACTGGCAGAAAAGTGTTCTTTTTCTGTTTGCAAGGTTATACCATAAAAAAGCCCAAAACAGCATGTGGCCATGGTCTTGGGTTTGTGGAGATAGCTTGTCCAAGAGAATGAACTGAAATCAAAGAGAAGTGGAGATAAAAGACAACGAAAGAAAAAAAAAAAAAAATAGACCAGATCCAATGCAAAAACAATAGGCCTGATGACCTTGGCATTCCTGCATGGTCATTAATGAAACCAGTTTTACCCCATCTCCTATTGCAGTTTGCTTCATGTACCCTTTCCACTTAAAGCTAATTGAACCAATTTTCTGTAACCTGGCTCAAAATGAGTCCAAATACATTACTGAACATATGTTCCAAAACTATTATAAATTTACAGAATCTGCATGCTCAACAGTCTTTGTTCATAAAAAGACTTTCCATTGACTTCCTTAAGCCTCTGGCAGAATGTAGCTGCTCAACCTTGTTCAAACCCTTAGATATCAATTACACAAAAAATTTAAGACAAGTACTATTCATGGAATAGGAGACAAAAAAATAAATGAAACTTAGAATACTTCATTTGTTTGAAGCTATTGAATTAAATAGATATATGAGGAAATGGGAGCTTTTTTGTTTAAAAAAGTTAAATGTATTATTTTTTTATTAAATGTCAATTATTATTATTATTATTTACTCTGACTTCAAATTTTACCTAAACCATTATGGGAACAATTTCAAAATCCCATGAATTTCCATTGACCAATTGTAGAGACTTCTTCTTATATAGTAATGTCTATTTCAAAGTGCTTTAATTTGTTGTACTTCATCACAAAGCTTGGAAGCATATATCATACGGTTTTTATTGGAGTGAGAACAGATTTGTCCAAAGACACAATACTGGTAAATGGCTTTACAAAAAGGAAAATTGGGGTCTATATTTCCAAGGTGCATGTTCAATAACAATGATCTTGAAGCACGAAGCTGTGATTATTTACATAGATACTCATCAGCTTAACGGAAATAACTGTGTAAATAATTATAAAAGCTTTGAGTGATAATGTATATAGATTGAGGTTTGGATCACCTGCCATCCAAACCACCTATACTGTGCAGGTACCAACCTGAGCTGAAGGTCAGCTACTAAAATCATTTCAAGTTATCAATGCTTATCGAACAGAACTACATTAAAAAAAGCCTGATTTATTCAGATATATCTACTTAATTTTTTTATCAGTGACACAGTACCTATCCGTAAACATTCCAAGCAATTTTGATGTGATGGAAAAAATTACAATCTCAGCTGAGCTACTCAACAACTATACAATCAGGGTGAATTGTAACACGTATTGTAAAAGGACAATTGCACTGGACACTTGCTAAAAATAGGGAAGATTTTATTCCAGAGGATTGTAATAGAGGTCAAGATTATTGTAATTGGGGGGAGAGATTGAAATCAAATTAGCAGAAGAAAAGGCTGAAGGAATTTTAAATACTAGACGAGTTAGTGGAAAGTACAGGAAAATATTAGAGGAGAAGACTGGTCAGAGAGACTGGCCCACTGCGTTTGCTGAATCATTCCGTATCAAAGCGAGATTCCTACCCTCTCAGAGACTAGAAGAGAGAGGATCTATCTTTATTGATGATTACATTTCAAAGGTATGGCTGCCAGGTCCTTGAGAAAGACAATCTTGGATTGTAAAGAATGTATCACATAGTCATTGGGGAATTAAATGAAAAATATGTTATTTCTTAATAAATATTAAGTATTGATGTGAATCTAATAAAGCTCGTATCCTATAACGATCAAAATCATTGCAATATAGACATAGGATAGAAATCAACAAAATTACTTCTATTTTCCCATTTTTCCAATCCTTTTGGCCATCTTCAGATTTCTGAGGTTTCATTCTGTTTCCAGTCACAATATTTTATAGAAGAAATAAAATGTATACATCGGAATTCGATGGAACTGAATGTGAGTTTCATTTTTGCATTTGCTGGTAACTTTCCACACATGAATTAAATTTCCTGGGCTTCATTTTGCATGTGTGCTATGTGGCAGGATAAAATTATTTGGAATAAAATGTATAGCAGATAGGAAACAACGAGCATCTACCTATGGTTTTGTAAATCCTGTTCTTCCTGAAATTCCCTTCCTTGCCCTGTTTGCCTTGCTGTCTTCCCAATCTTCACAATGAGGTCAGCATTATTTTCTCATCAAAACCCATCCCCGTCTTTTTACCTCCCACCCTGTGTGGATTTATATGCCCCTGTCCATACCTCTATCTGCACTGCATAGTAGACTAATAGCTATGACAAACAATGAACAAGTTTTTAAAGAATTATTGCTCAAATGTTTCCAGTCCAAAATGATTTTATGGGCAAGTTAGTTTTTCAAATAAAGAACAAATATTTCATATAACATGTAAAAATGATGAAGTGCTTTTCAATTCATGTTATGACCCAGGCATAATCCTAAAACTGATATAAGAAGAAGAATAGCAGAAAATAAAAGAAAATTTTACAGATCATTCCTCCTTATAAATAGATATAAAATATCTCAAATAAAATAACAACCCATAACTGAAATAAATAATAATATATGAGACTCAAAAAAAGGGTTATTTCATAAATAAATCTGATTGGGAAATATTTGATACAAATCATCACATAAATACATCAGAGTAGAGTAGAAGACACACAAACTTTATAAAAATGCTATAAAAGCATTTGATGAGATGTAGTGTCTTTATTATTATTACTATTATTATTAAAAGCTCTAACTAAACTTGGAATAATGTACACTTCCTGAATATGTTGTTTATTTTGCTTAAAATGACTACCAAAATCAAGATTATTTGTAATGTTTTAGAACAGAAGAGTCAGTCACCCACCATCACTGTCTTTTAGGGCTGTCTGTACTAATTTTCTATTGTCAAGTAACAAATTACTACAAATTTAGTGGCTTAAAATGACTTCCCTTTATTGGCTCACAGCTCAGTAGGTCAGAAGAGTGGGTGGGCCTAGATAGCTTCTCTGATTGGGGTCTTACAAATTTAACATCAAGGTGACTGGACTCTTACCTGGCAGCTCTGAGGCAGGATTTACTCCTAAATGCATCCAGATTGTTAGCCGCATTCAGTTCCTTGAGTTTGGAGGACTGAGGTCTCCAGCTCTTTGTTGGATACTGACGGGAGATGGATGTTCTCATTTCCTAGACACTGCCTCCTGGCCCTTGCCTATGGCCCTCCATATCTACCAATTGAAAAGAAGGGATAAAATTGGAGGAGGATATTTTTAATATAAATAACTTTTATACAAAATAAACTAAAAAAAAAAAAAAGAAAAAAATAAACTAGCAAATACCCAGTAGAAAACTACTCACAAATTAGAAACTATTTTTTTAAACTATAAAATAGAAAAAACAATGAGACTCATTAAAGATAAAAAAGAAAAAGAAAACAACATAACTTATTTTCATACCAATAAAAACCAATATAAAGGAACGATTTGGCTGTATGTTTCAGATATCTTGAAATTATGCCTAACGTTTATTACGGGAAGTTTATCTATTGGTTTGTATTCTAAGGAAAAGATTAAATATCATGAAAAAATTTATAGTATGAGCAGCTCAGCATTTTCTTTTATAATTACAAACTTTGGTAATGTAAAAATGTCTGGCACTTCAAGGATGGTTAAAAAAATTCATATACTCATATATGTGAATACCATTAAAACTGGTGACTTAGAGGCATATTATTCAATAAATGGAGAGTGGATTTAAAAAGCAAGCAAGCAGTCAAGAATTTTAGATAGTATAGTCCCACTTGTAGAAAACATATATACATAATTGCACAGAAAAAATATGAAAAGGTATATACAAGCATATTCACAATAATTTTATTTGTGCCATAATTGGCAATGTTTATTTTCTTTACATTATTTCTTTTTTTTTTAAATAAATACTTTATTTATTTGAGAGAGAGAGATAGTGAGAGAGCACAAGCACCGGGGGAGAGGGAGAAGCAGGCTCCCCACTGACACAGGGCTGGATCCCAGGACCTTGGGGTCATGACCTAAGCCAAAGGCAGACACTTAACCGAACTGAACCATCCAGACACCCCTATATTGTTTGTTTTCTAAATCAACAATACGGACTGGCTGCTGAACTGAAATTCACTCTAGACTAGCAGCCTTTGGGATCCCTGGGTGGCGCAGTGGTTTGGTGCCTGCCTTTGGCCAAGGGCATGATCCTGGAGACCCGGGATCGAATCCCACATCGGGCTCCCGGTGCATGGAGCCTGCTTCTCCCTCTGCCTGTGTCTCTGCCTCTCTCTCTCTCTCTGTATCTATCATAAATAAAATATTAAAAAAAAAACAATAGACTAGCAGCCTTTTACTTAAAGGTTGAATTATTTATTCAAGAAAGAGAGAACACGAGTGGAGGGAGGGGCCAAGGGAGAGGGAGAGAGAATCTTCAAGCAGACTCCTTGCCAAGCACAGAACCCAACACAGGGCTCTATCCCAGGACCCTGAGATCATGACCTGAAGTGAAATCAAGAGTCAGATCTTACCCAACTAAGCCTCCCCCTGGTGCCCCTAGATTAGGAGGATTTTATTTTTTTTATAATAAATTTATTTTTTATTGATGTTCAATTTACCAACATACAGAATAACACCCAGTGCTTATCCCGTCAAGTGCCCCCCTCAGTGCCCGTCACCCATTCACCCCCACCCCCCGCCCTCCTCCCCTTCCACCACCCATAGTTCGTTTCCCAGAGTTAGGAGTCTTCATGTTCTCTCTCCCTTTCTGATATTTCCTACCCATTTCTTCTCCCTTCCCTTATATTCCTTTCACTATTATTTATATTCCCCAAATGAATGAGAACATACACTGTTTGTCCTTCTCCAATTGACTTACTTCACTCAGCATAATACCCTCTAGTTCTATTCACGTGGAAGCAAATGGTGGGTATTTGTCGTTTCTAATGGCTGAGGAATATTCCATTGTATACATAAACCACATCTTCTTTATCCATTCATCTTTCGATGGACACTGAGGCTCCTTCCACAGTTTGGCTATTGTGGACATTGCTGCTATAAACATCGGGGTGCAGGTGTCCCGGCGTTTCCCTGCATCTGTATCTTTGGGGTAAATCCCCAGCAGTGCAATTGCTGGGTCGTAGGGAAGGTCTATTTTTAACTCTTTGAGGAACCTCCACACAGTTTTCCAGAGTGGCTGCACCAGTTCACATTCCCACCAACAGTGTAAGAGGGTTTTCCTTTTCTCCGCATCCTCTCCAACATTTGTGGTTTCCTGCCTTGTTAATTTTCCCCATTTTCACTGGTGTGAGGTGGGATCTCATTGTGGGTTTTTTTTTTTTTTTTTTAAGTCATTGTGGTTTTGATTTGTATTTCCCTGATGGCAAGTGATGCAGAGCATTTTCTCACGTGTGTGTTGGCCATGTCTATGTCTTCCTCTGTGAGATTTCTCTTCATGTCATTTGCCCATTTCATGATTGGAATGTTTGTTTCTTTGTTGTTGAGTTTAATAAGTTCTTTCTAGATCTTGGAAACTAGCCCTTTATCTGATAGGTCTTTTGCAAATATCTTCTCCCATTCTGTAGGTTGTCTTTGAGTTTTGTTGACTGTATCCTTTGCTGTGCAAAAGCTTCTTATCTTGATGAAGTCCCCATAGTTCATTTTTGCTTTTGTTTCTTTTGCCTTCGTGGATGTATCTTGCAAGAAGTTACTGTGGCCGAGTTCAAAAAGGGTGTTGCCTGTGTTCTTCTTTAGGATTTTGATGGAATCTTGTCTCACATTTAGATCTTTCATCCATTTTGAGTTTATCTTTGTGTATATCTTTGTGCAAGAGAGTGGTCTAGTTTCATTCTTCTGCATGTGGATGTCCAATGTTCCCAGCACCATTTATTGAGGAGACTGTCTTTCTTCCAGTGGATAGTCTTTCCTCCTTTATCGAATATTAGTTGACCATAAAGTTGAAGGTCCACTTCTGGATTCTCTATTCTGTCCATTGATCTATGTGTCTGTTTTTGTGCCAGTACCACACTGTCTTGATGACCACAGCTTTGTAGTACAACCTGAAATCTGGCATTGTGAGGCCCCAGCTATGGTTTTCTTTTTTAAAATTCCTCTGGCTATTCAGGGTCTTTTCTGATTCAACACAAATCTTAAAATAATTTGTTCTAACTCTCTGAAGAAAGTCCATGGTATTTTGATAGGGATTGCATTAAACGTGTAAATTGCGATTTAGGAGGATTTTAAAGGAAAGGTTTGAGACCTATTCAAGAACTTCCTTCAGGGCCTGGTTCTGAGGGAGGAGCTTGGTGAATGTTTGCTGTATAACCGGTCACACTATCAACCACTTCTTCGTTACTCTTTTGCAATCAGAAAAATAAATTCTGCTTCATTCCTGGGTGCTCTCATTAAATCTCTGGCCATTTTATTGGAAATCAGCTTATCTCTTGAGGTGTGAAAAGGGAGACTTTTAGACCACACCAAAGTAAAATTTTATAAGGTACTTCTCTGTGGCATGCTAAGTAGAAGTAAAATAAAACAGAAATATGTGACAACATTTGTTACCCGGCAGGGTTCTAAAACAGTGTTTGACCTAAATACTATGAAATCCAAATTACATTAGAACACAAATTGATTAGATGCAGTGGAAAGATTTTTGGGGTTTACTATGGAAAGGAGCTGGAACGGGACCATTTTTTTCCCCTTCAATTTTCAAGCAACACTAAATAAGTGTTTTGGAATGAACCATACTCACCTTGTTACTCATTTAGCTTATTTTGTTTGAAAACATTTACATAGTGAAAAGCTGTTAATGGCATCCTGATAACCCTGGAGCTATGAGTAAAGAGATTGCTGCTTTGTGCTAAATGTACACTTTACCCTTTTACTTCTTCTAAATACCTCTATTGCTAATGATGTTTTTCCTCCTGAAATTCATATTTCCTAAGTAATCTGCAAATGTAGGAGAATCATGGAGGGACAATCTCTATTAAAATGAGCTGTCTTCCCCAATCAGCAAATGAAGAGAATTTCATTCAAGGGAAAACGTTGTTCTATTAGAGGAAATTGAACTGGAAGTTTTTATTGCCTGATGGGATATTGTCTTAAATGTGATCTAAATGACAGCTTATTCATCAAATGATCAGTTTTTTCTTTTATAGATGGTCTTAAATTGGCAATTTTTATTTATTTATTTGTTCATGAGCGACACAGAAAGAGAGAGAGGCAGAGGGAGAAGCAGGCTCCCTATAGGGAGCCCGATGTGGGACTCAATCCCAGGACCCCAGGGTCACAGCCTGAGCCGAAGGCAGATGCTCAACAATTGGGCCACCCAGGCATCACAAATTGGTAATTTTTAAGTGAACTTCATAGTGAAAAACATAGGGAGAAGCTAAATGTAAATGTTACCTAAAATTAACATGTAAAACTAATGGGGATATATATTCTGGTTTTAATATGCAGCAGTTTCTATTTTACTGCATTTTACTCTAATGTACATATTGAATACTGATGAAACATATAAGAGGGATTTTTACGAATGCTCCAGGAACTGATGGGTGGGCTGTGTCCATGATAGAAACGCTCTGTCCTGACATCCATTGGGATGTGCCTCACCTGCCCTGGGCCCAGCTATGGGCTGATGTCTACAGCTGAGTTAAGGTCCCACTCTCCTCTCTGGTTGCCAGGACTATCACAGGGCTCTGGCCAGAAGGAAAGTGTACTTTTCTTGTGTCCTTGTTTCCCAAATACATTTGAGGTTCTTTTAACCATCCTTTTCTTGCTCTGATTTAAAAATTCAGTGAGAAATAGGCTCCAGCCTCCTTTTCAGGGATTCATGGCAATGACCAAATTCAAGCTTCTAGGTGTAGAATGTTCTTTAGCGATAGACCCTAGGCTCAGTAAGAATAAATGTTTTCTCATGGTGTGATCTATAAAACACTGTGGTTCCTAATGGGTCTTAAAGTAGTCTATAGGTCATTTTGTGTGCATGTGGGTATGAATAATATATAAATTTTAACATATTTAATTTTATAATATATAATCATAACTATAAATATAATATTACATACTTTAATAAATAAATTTTATGCATATAGTATATATACATATATAATTTTCCAAGTATTTCACAAATATGAAATATAATATTTTTAATGATTTTCCCCCAGAAGCCCCATTACAATTTTCATGATCATTCCACTTGATTTTTTTTTTAACTCTTTTAACCATTTTTAAGAGTAGAGTTTGGTAGTGTTATCTGTATTCACATTGTTGTGTAAGAGATCTCCAGAACTTTTTCATCTTGCAAAATAGAAACCTATATCCATTGAATAACAAACCCCCTTTCCCCTTCCCTCGAAATCCTGGTAACCCCAATTCTAGTTTCTGTTTCCATGAATTGACTACTCTAGAAATCTCATATAAGTGAGATCATACATTATTTTGGGGTTTTGACTGGCTTATTTCACCTCAAGTTTCACACATGAAGCATGTGACAAAATTTCCTACTTTAAAAAAAATTTCTACTTTTTTTAAGGCTGAGAAACATTTTATATAAAATTTAGAGAGAGAGAGAGAGAGAGAGAGAGATGTATTCCATAGTCTCCTTATCCATTCATTTGTCAATAGACATTTGAGCTGCTTCTACCTCTTAGCTATTATGAATAATGCTAGAGCTTAAGCAGGCATGAGCCTGGGGTCCCTGGAGTGTTCTGTGCTGGGGTGAGGGTACCCAAGCAAGCCATATGAAGACAAAGTGCTATGGCCCTAGAGTGTTCCAAGGTACTTTGGAATGCTATCACCTTGTCACAATAGCTGGAGCTGTAGTGAGCACTGGCCAGGGTGCCCTGGTGTGTGCCATGCTGGGGCTACCTTGGTGGGATGGCTGGGGCTGATGTGGGTTGGGGCCTGGGACTTGTTGAGGTGGTAGGCCAGTTATGGCACATGGGCCCTGTCTCAATTTGCACTATTAAGGTGCAGGGGACATGTAAACCATGGTGCTCACCAGCCCCTCCAACCGAGAGAGAGTTCCAGCCACTCTTCCAACACTCCCCTCACCCCTGCCCTGCTGTGGCTGGTGGAAGTCCAGGGCTAGATCTTTTATATTCTAGTTCCCTTTTATTTTTTATTTTTATTTATTCTTAATTTTTATTTATTTATGATAGTCACACAGAAAGAGAGAGAGAGAGAGGCAGAGAGAGAAGCAGGCTCCATGCACCGGGAGCCTGACATGGGATTCGATCCCGGGTCTCCAGGATTGCGCCCTGGGCCAAAGGCAGGTGCTAAACCTCTGCGCCACCCAGGGATCCCTCTAGTTCCCTTTTAAACCACAGCTTTTTTGCTGTACCTCAAGGCAGATGAATCTACTCCTAATCTTTCAGTCTTGTCCTTCCCCACTGTCCTTCAAAGCCTTGGGGTTTCCCTTCCTTATGGTGTCTCCCATCTCTCTGGCATTCTCTGTGTGGCCTCTCTATCTTTTGCTGTGCATAAGCTTTTCAATCAGCCCTCAGTTATTCAGAAGGAATTTCTTTATAAATAAATAGATTTGGTATTTGTGGAGGAGGTTGTCTTATGTTGCCACCCTTTTTTTTTTTAGATTTTATTTATTTATCTGTGAGAGATAGAGAGAGACAGAGACAGTGACATAGGCAGAGGGATAAGCAGGCTCTTCACAGGGAGCCCAATGCAGCACTCCATCACCAGACCCAGGATCACGCCCTGAGCCAAAGGCAGATGCTCAACCACTAGGCCACCCAGCTGTTCTCCCTGTGCTGCTATCTTGAATGAGAATCCCAGGATCATTTAGCTGTTAAATGCTGTTAATATACATTGGCAATAGGAGAATTATTGGGGTCCTAGAAGAAGAAGAAAGAGAAAGAGGGACATTTCTCTGTATATTTGAGCAAACCAGAGATGAGAACCTTCCTATTCTGAGGAAGGAAACAGGCATTCAAGTCTGGGAGGTACAGAACCAATAAAAATAGATCAACACACCATGTATAGTAGTGAAGCTTGCAAATTTCAGAGATAAAGAGAAAATCCTGAAAGCAGGTTGAGACAGGAAGTCCTTAACATATAAGGGTAGGAACATTAGATTGGCAGCAGACTTATCCACAGAGACCTAGCAGGCCAGAAAGGGCTGGGATGATATATTTAGAGTCCTAAGTGAAAAAAACAAACAAACAAACAAACAAACAAAAAATGCAGCCAATAATACTTTATCCAGAAAAGCTGTCATTCAAAATAGAAGAAGAGATAAAGAGCTTTCAGGACAAACAAACTAAAAGAATTTGTGATTACTAAACCAGCTCTGCAATAATTATTATGGGGGATCCTGTAAGTGAAAGAAGAGCTCAGAAAGAACATAGACCAGAAAGAAACAGAGACAGGAAACAGGGATGTTGCAAGTAATACAATGAGCTAAATTCATATCTTTTAATAGTTACTCTGAATGTAAAGGGGCTAAATGCTCCAATCAAAAGACATGGAGTATTAGATTAGATAAAAAAGCAATTTTAAGAACATATTATGGCAACAATTTGCCAACAAATTAGGCAATCTGGAAGAAATGGATGCATTCCTAAAAACTTATAAGTTACCAAAACTGAAACAGGAAGAAATAGAAAACATGAACAGGCTCATAACCAACAAGGAGATTGATTCAGTAATCAAAATCAGGGCCATATGGCTTCTCAGGGGAATTCTACTAACATTTAAAGAAGAATTAATACCTATTTTTCTGAAACGGTTTCAAAAAATAGGAATGGAAGAAAAACTTCCAAACTCTATGAAAACAGCATTACCTTGATCCCAAAACCAGAGAAAGAGCCCATGAAAAAGGAGAATTAGAGATCAATACCCCTGATGAACATAGATGCCAAAATTCCCACCAAGCTATTAGTCAATAGGATCCAACAGTATGTTAAAAAGATTGCCTACCACAATGAAGTGGGATTTATTTATTTAAAAAATGTTTTTTAAATATTTTATGTATTTATTCATGAGAGACACACAGAGAGAGAGAGAGAGAGAGAGAGAGGCAGAGACACAGACAGAGGGAAAAGCAGGTTCCATGCAGGGAGCCCGACGCGGGACTCTATCCTGGGACTCCAGGATCATGCCCTGGGCTGAAGGGAGGCACTAAACCACTGAGCCACCCAGGGGTCCCCCCGAAGTGGGATTTATTTCTGGGCTGCAAGAGTGGTTCAACATTAGCAAATCAATCAGTGTGATACATTACATTAATGAAAGAAAGGACAAGAACCATATGATCCTTTCAATTGATGCAGAAAGAGCATTTGACAAAATACAGCAACCTTTCTGATTAAAGCTCTCCAGTATAGGGATAGAGGAAACATACTTCAATATCATAAAAGCTGTATATGAAAAGCCCACAGCAAATATCATTCTCAATGGGGAAAACCTGAGAGTTTTTTCCCCTAAGGTCAGGAACATGACAGAGATGTCCAGTCTCACCTCCGTTGTTCAACATAGTACTAGAAGTCCCAGGCTCAGCAATCAGGCAACAAAAAGAAATAAAAGGCATCCGAATCAGCAAAGAAGAAATCAAGGTCTCATTCTTCAAAGATGACAGGATACTTTATGTGGAAAACCCAAAAGACTCCACCTGAAAATTGCTAGAACTCATACAAAAATTCAGCAGCATGGCAGGATACTGAATCAATGCACAGAAATGAGTTGCATATCCATACTCTATCAATGATACAGAAGAAAGAAAAATTAAGAAAGACAAATTTTAATTAAAAATTAAAAATTCATTTAAGAAAAATGAATTAAGGAATTCATCCTGTTTACAATTGTGCCAAAAACTATAAGATACCTAAGAATAAACCTAACCAAAAGGTAAAGGATCTGTACTCTAAAAACTACAGAACACTTATGAAATAAATTGAGGAAGACACAAAGAAATGGAAAAACATTCCATGCTAATGGATGGGAAGAATAAATACTGTTAAAACATCTATTCTACCCAGAGTAATCTTCACATTCAGGGCAATCCCTGTCAAAATACCATTGACATTCTTCACAGAGCTGGAACAAATAATCCTAGGAGTTGTATGGAACCAGAAAAGACTTCAAATAGCCAGAGGAATGGTGAGGGGAAAAAAACAAAGTTGGGGGCATCACAATGCCAGATTTCAAGCTGTATTACAAAGCTGTAATCATCAAGCCAGTGTGGTACTGGCACAAAAACAGACACATAGATCAATGGAACAGAATAGAGAATCTCGAAGTGGACCCACAACTCTATGGTCAACTAATCTTCAACAAAGCAGGAAAGAATATCCAATGGAAAAGGGACAGTCTCTTCAACAAATGGTGTTGGGAAAATTGGTCAGCCACATGTTGAAGAATGAAACTGGACCACTTTTTTTTTTTTTTCAAATCAGTATATAACACTGATCCTTATTTTTAAAAAATATTTTTTTACTCATGAGAAACAAAGAGAAAGAGAGAGAGATCCCAAAACCGTACCACTTTCTTACACCAGACACAAAAATAAACTCAAAATGGATGAAAGACCTAAATGTGAGACAGGAATCCATCCAAATCCTAGAGGAGAACACAGGCAGCAACCTCTTTGACCTCAGCCACTTCTTTCTAAAGAAGTCTCCAAAGGCAAGGGAAACAAAAGCAAAGATAAACTATTGGGACTTCACCAAGATAAAAACCTTCTGCATAACAAAGGAACCAGTAAACAAAACTAAAAGGCAACCCACAGAATGGGATAAGATATCTGCAAATGACAAATCAGATAAAGGGCTATTTTCCAGAATCTATAAAGAACTGGTCATAATCAACACCCCAAAACCAAATATTCCAGTCACGAAATGGGTAGAGGACATGAGCAGACATTTCTACAAAGAAAACAAACAAATAGCCAACAGACACATGAGAAAATGCTCCACATCTCTTGCCATCAGGGAAATACAGATCAAAACCACAATGAGATACCACCTCACACCCATGAGAATGGCTAAAATTAACAAGTCAGGAAACAACAGATATTGGTGAGGATACAGAAAAGGGGAACCCTCTTACACTGTGGGTGGGAATGCAATCTGGTACAGCCACTCTAGAGAGTGGTATGGAGGTTCCCCAAGAAGTTAAAAATAGAGCTATCCTATGGCTCAGCACCTGTACTACTGGGTATTTAGCCCAACGATACAGATGTATTGATCCGAAGGGGCACCTGCACCCTGATGCTTATAGCAGCAATGTCCACAATAGCGAAACCATGGAAAGAGCCTCGATGTCCATCAACAGATGAATGGATAAAGAGGATGTGGTCTATATATACAATGAAATATTACTCAGCCATTAGAAAGGATGAATATTTACCATTTATAGGGACATGGATGGAACTGGAGGGTATTATGCTGAGTGAAGTAAGTCAAACAGAGAAAGACAATTATATACAGTTTCACTCATATGTGGAATAGAAGACACAGCATACAGGGTCACAGGGTAAAGGAGGGAAAATTGAAGGGGAAGCCATCAGAGAGGGGGAAAAACCATGAGACTCTTGACTCTAGGAAACACTCTGAGGGTTGCTGGAGGGGAGTTGGCAGGGAGGATAGGGTCACTGGCATTAAGGAGGGCTCATGATGTGATGAGCACTGGGTGTTTTACACAATTGATAGAATTGTTGAACTCTACACTTGAAACTAATGATGTACTATATGTTGGCTAGTTGAATTAAAACAAAAAAAATATATATATATAAATGCATTTCATTTAATCTGAGATGCATTTACCAGAGTAAGATGAGCTGTGGCAAAATATTTTCACTTCATGTGGGTATTTTCCTTCATACTGTGTTTACCTTTACACGTTTCCCAGCACTAATATGAATTTTATCTATCTTTTTTTTATGAGCATTGCATTGGAATGATCTTTATCTTTATCATTACTATGAACCTCTTGTTATTTTTCAACTTTTTAAATAAAAAAGTATTTTTAATAAAAACCTGATTGATGTGCACCATGTTTTGTTTAAAAATTGTATCTAAATTTGAAAGCTTTACCACATTCTTTCACAAAATTTTATAAATAGAGAATGCCTTTGGGATCAAAATCATAAGAATCAAGGTCCTGTAAATTCCAATTTTTCATTTATTCATTTAACAAATAACTGAACACATTTGATGTGCCAAAAACTACTCTATTGCTCAGAATGAATATAATAAATGCATATATTATGTAATCAATTGTAAGATGATAAGTGCTTTTGTTTAAAAACTAAAAAGGGCAAGCAAGTTAACAGTGATACAGCGTGAGGGACTAGAAATATGTGTAATTTTAAATGCAATTGTCAGAGCAGATCTCATTGAAAAAATAACATATGAGAGTGGAAAAACTTAAATGAAAGTTTTAGCTCTATATCCACCTGAAGAAGAATGTTTCAGGCTGAGGAAATAACCAAGACAAAGTTACAAAGGTGAGAACATTTCTGTTATGTGTGAGAACAACCAAGAAGGCCAATATAGCTGGAGTGCACGAGGTAAAGGGAGATAGTAGAGGATAAGATTAGGAAGGGAACATGGTGGCTGACAGATCATATAGGGATGTGTAGGCCATTACAAGAACTGCATGAAGTAGAGAGCTATCATGGAGTGGAGTCTGGTACAAAAAAAAAAAAAAAAAAAATCAGCCTTTTATTTATTTATTTTTTAGCCTTATATTTTAAAACATTTACTCTAACTGCTGTGTTGACAATTATCTGGAAGGGGGAAGGAGGTAGTATATGGTCAGAGAAACCAGTCAGGAAACTATTGTACTAATTCTGTGGTAACTTCAAACTTGGACCACAGTGATTTGTTTTTCTGAAACTGAAATATGTGTGTATCCTGTGTTTTATTTGGCAACCCAGGTGAGGGGACTTTCAGTAGTAGTTTGGGATATGATGAGTTTCAGATCTCTAATCACCATCCCAGTAGAGATACTAGTTGGCCGTTGGACTTATGACAATAGTTTCCTAGAGAAGGCTGAAGATAGAGGTTTGACACATTTCAGTCATGGAGTTGGATGACATCAACAAGGAAGTGAGTGTAGCAAGAACAAACAACCAAGAACTGAGCAACAAGACGTGCAATACTAAGATGTAAGGGTAAAAAAGGGAGGAATTAGTAAATGATCCCGACAAGAAATGAGGAATAAAGGACCATAATGAAAGGAAAGCCGAGGAAGGTATAATAGTATGCTAGAAGCCAACTGAAGGAAGATTATCAAGAAGTCTTTGATTATATTAAAAGATGCTGGTTGGTCAGATAAGATGAGGACTGGGTGCTGATAATTGGATTTAACCAGGTTGAGGTTAACTGAAGACGTCAACAAAACCCATTTTGTTTATGAACAGGAATGAAAGTTGTACTAGAATAAATTTTTGAGAAAATAGAAGGGCATAAATTGGAGATAGCAAGTTGAATAAATTTTCCTGAGATGTGTTGGTACAAAAAAAGAAAAGGAGGAAAAAAAAAAAAAGAAAAAGAAATGAGATGAGAGGATAGCTAGCATGCACGGTGGGATCCTGAGTGCATTTTGTATTCATTCATTCACTCATGCATTTATTTCATTCATTTTAGGTAGAGGAAATTACAGCATGTTTGCTGATTATAATCATCCAGAAGGGAAAGGAGAAAGTTAATGAAACTATGTTCTTGAATAGGAGAGGATGAGGTACGTAGAATGTAGAAGCCACGTAGAAGTATGAATCATTTGTTTACCACGACAGATGGGTAAGCGGAGTATAAATACTCAGGCATTGGTGGTAGATGAGCTGGTGGGAGCCTGCACAACTTCTCTTAGGATTGTTTCACATTAAGGATGAGAAGCAAGGGTTCGGGCTGAGGACGAGGAGAAGGAGAAGGTGTTAGGAGTGTGAAGGGAAGGTGTGAAAGACATCTAGTGGAATGAGCGAACAACTGGTCTACGAAAGCATATGATTGCCTGACAGATTTGATGTGTTACTTACAATTTGAGGACATGAAAGTAAAATGAGGCCAAGCAGCACGATTATGTGCTTTTCCTTAATGGAATCAGATGTAAAGGTGCAGTAGTAAGAGGCATGAATCTCATCCTGTTTGTGGCTTTGTAAAGAGAAAATCACAAAAGCAAGCAAAAGCAATGGTGTGGATGCTCTATGCAAGGGAGGAGGTATAATGCCCGACTATGGAATTATAAATGGGAAAGAGGAAGAGGGCAGAGCATCAGTGAGGTCAGGGTTAAAGTCGTTGAGTCAATAGATGAGTGATCAAGGAGTAGTTGAAGGGTGGTGGCTGGAGTTGGGGTGTAGAGTGAATGAGTTGAAACTATGAAAGATTATGCTCAGGGAACGGAATGCATGAATTTGAGATTGAGATTACGGCAACAGTGAAATTATTGATGATGACAAGTTCCGTTGTTTGAAGGAGGTAGGTTTGACACTTAGAACATCTGAAAACTGAATCTGCAAATTTTAGGGTTTCGTGCAGCTTCGTCCCTTAGGAACTCTTTCTCCGCGACTTCACATGCTGAAACCTTCACACTTCCAGTTTTCAGTGTGATGCACTCGCTGACCTAGTAGTCGAAAGAGTGATGTGGATGTTTTTAAGGAGGAACCTGTCCATAGTTTCTTAGACGTCGTTTTACATAATTTTCCAAAACTACCTAGCAGGGCCATGTAGTTATTCCTGATGGATTTTCCAATTCGTAGAACTAAAAACCAAAAAAAAGATGTCTGGATGCAAACAGTATTACAGTTGAAGATTCTTTCACTTAACTGAATGTCATAAGCTATTCAATGATCATCAACAATATAGGTTCTCTAAGATAAATGAAATGAGTTCTATCATTACATTATTATTTTTATAATTCTTACTATTATTTTAAATTTATTTTATAATATTGTGTCTTATTATTTTAAATTTAGATAAATCTTTCTATAAAGTTTTGCCAAAAAAGAATGGTCTGCACATTCGAGGAATATCCATATTGCTATCTATGGAAGCAAAATTTTTAAAAAGATTTTATTAATTTTTTAAAAGATTTTATTTATTCATGGGAGACACAGAGAGGGGGGTGGGGTGGGGCAGAGACACAGGCAGAGGGAGAAGGAGACCCCATGCAGGGAGCCCGATGTGGGACTCGATCCCAGGACCTCGGAATCACGCCCTGAGCTGAAGGCAGATGCTCAACCACTGAGCCACCCAGGCATCCCAAGATTTTATCGATTTATTTGAGAGAGAGAGAGAGAGAAAGAGAGAGAGAGAGAGAGATAACATGAGCAGATGGAGGGGCAGAGAGAGGAGCAGACTCCCCTCCAAGCAGAGAGCCTGATGTAGGGCTTGATCCCAGGATCCTGAGATCATCACCTGAACAAAGGCAGACACTTAACCCACGGAAGCACTCATCACTTCTGCATCTACTATTCTACACTTGCCTCTTAGACAATATTATTAACTTCCATTAATTTAAATGCTGTCTGTCTGCTGATAGATCCTACATTGATATCGTCAGCTCAGGTGTTTCTTCTGAACTCCGTACCCACATACCCAAATACCCCCCTGACATCTTCATTTAGTTGTTTCACAGACTTCTCCCCGTATGTCCAAACCTGAGACTGGATTGCTTCCATTACCAATGGAAGTTATTGGTCAGTCTCCTAAGGTTTCCTGAATGACAATTCTATAATCCCAGTTGGTCAAGGCAGAGATATGAGATATCTTCCTTGTACTTCTTTTTCTCAAAACCCATATTCAATATATTGTAATTCACATAAATTCTAACTCGGGAAAAGGTCTAAATTCACCACTCTTTCTCCACTAGCCATACTAATTGGCCAAACTAGAAGTGTCTCTTGATGGAGCTGCTGGAATGGCTTTCCAGTCAGTCTCTGACCCTTGTCTCTCTCTAAACATTCTACAGACAGCAACTAAAAGAATTTCAACAACAAATTGATCATGTCAACTCCCCAGAAACAAACACACAACATGAAAATCTTCATTGGCTCCCCGATTCAATCATAATAGCATTTTAAAAACATTTAATACCTCTCAAGACATGATAAGATGTGGACTGCCTCCTTTTTTATGTGAATCTGATAGCAGTCATGCTCTGTACCTCAACTGAACTGCCTTTTTTTTCTTATTCCTCAAACATATCTGGCTTATTCCTAGATTAATATGTGTTCTTTCTGCCTAGCACTTTCTTTGCCGCAACACATTTCAATTGTCAAAAGAAAGACATTTTCTGGGCCCCAGTCTAAGGTAGTAAACCCCATTATACTCATGCATAGCTTTCCTGTATTACTTCATGATAATCGTACTCACACATTTTTTAATATTTGTCTCTCCACTCTATTTAAACTCCATAAGGAAAAGAATCATGTCATTTTATTGGCATCTTATCTTTATTTTTTAAATTATTAAGTTTTGTTCACTTTAATTCTAGTATAATTAACATACAGGGTTATATTAGCTCCAGGTGTATCACAGTGATTCGACTCTACACATCATTCCTCAGGGCTCATCATAAGTACACTTTAAATCCCCTTCACCTATTTCACCCATCCCCCCATAGCCTCCCTTCTGATATGCTGTGTTTTAAATGAGCATTTTATCTTTATCATCTAAGAAGGTACTCAATAAAATTTGTGGAATAAAGAAATAAACTTGTAAAAACCTCTACTTTTTAATTTCAGCATTTTAATTAGCTGAGGGAGCCAAGAATAGTCTGTTGGAACACTCTTCACTCAAAATCTCCCTGTCTTCTTTTAATTTAATATCTACGCTATTAAATTAGAGACAATTTGAGTCTTACTTTTTACCACTAATTACTTTGACTTGGATTAAACAAATATAGTATATAGTCCCTATTGGCGGTTTTCACAACCTCCTCCTTTCTTAGTTATATTTCTTTTCTAAAAACCCTGTTGTTTCAGGCACTGCTCTGAATTCAATGTGCGGGTCAGGGGGCAGATTTAGGTTTTTCTTCTGTTATTCAGGCTAACATAAAAAAAATTACAGAATCTAACTCAAAAATTTTGGTAATATATTTGTTCTGGTCTATTGTCAAGTTATATATTAAAAAGCTGCATATATATTAATATATATTCAATTAGCTATTTTCTTAATAAGTAACTAGTGTGACATTATCTAGAAATCAGAGGAGTATCCAATAAAAACTCTACACCTCTGCTTTCAAGAAATTGAGAAGCCTGTGGGGACCGATTTACATATGTTTAATGGAACCTTGATAAATGTGTGAGATACAGTATTTTGTGCGGTGGGATAGCATTATGTGGTTTCAGAGATGTATTTAAGTAAGTTAAAATTCACTGAACCTAAGTTATGAATAGGTTTACACTTCTTTATAAATATTTGTTTCTTTTTCATTTTTCACCTTTGAAGGATGGTGGACTTTTTTTAATGGATACACATATGAGTTCCTAAAATATTGTAGAGGAAAGCCATATACAATAAATGCTAAATTTTATGGTGAGGACAGATAAGTTTAAAAGCAGAGAAACTGCTACGAGGTACAGAGGATCAAAAACACAGAACTAACAGCAAAGAATTCAATTAACATTAAAAGCTCCCTATGTCTGTCCTTAACAAGATCATACTTGTCTTCGCAGTCTCACAGCATAGGTGAGTTAATGGAAGAAAGGGAAAATCCTATTAATCACCTTATTTTCCAACATCTATTTAACTGAAAAGTTATTGTAAAAAGGAGTTTATTTTTGCTTTAAGTAGCAAGCTCAGTGAAGAATCAAGTTTTGGTCTCTGGTTCATTTGTCTTCAACAACATGTGAGCCAACTAAGATACCCTGTGGACATTATTACTAACTAATGTTATTATTTCCTAAACTCACATTGCAAACTCTCAACTTCTTCTACTAGATCATTTCCATTGTTTTTAAGGACAGCTAACTGCTAAATATCTTATAGAAACACTCATATAAAACTAATAGCAGGCAATTTATTTGACTTTCTTTTTTTTGTTTGTTTGTTTTGTTTTTGTTTTTTTGACTTTCTATATTTGTCTTTTGTGAAGTTGAAAAGGGCGTTCAGAGAACTCCTACCCTACACAGGCAATCCACCCAGTCTGCTGCTTGGCTGAGAGGGCACACCCAGGATTCCACCATAATTTACAGCTAAACACACTGAATGCTGTTAAATTTGCTCTAAGGATAGTAGCACTGATTTAAAAAGTGTGGCCTACCGAGTGTTCTAAAGTAACTTAAGCGCTGTGGTCAAACTTCATGCTGAAATATGACATTTTCAAGGTTTAAAATTTAAATGTGAGGGGGTCTCACCTGTTAAAATCCTGAAGGGCAATAAGAAAAACAACAACAACGAAAGGTTTTGCACTTAATAGAAATTATAAGCACCTTAAGAGTTGCATGAGCAACTTTATTTATTTATTTTTATTTTGTATTATTACCATTACCATTATTACTATTGTTATCACCATTATTTAATGCCAATTGGGAGATCAGGATCACTTGGCACTGAGTACTCCTTTAAAGAAATGATTTACTTGCCTTTCACAAAGCTGGAGCAGTGACAATTGTTTAGAATTCAATCTATAGACCAGTTTCACACAAGGGAAGATCTAAATCTTCTTTTTATTCGTAACCTCATAAAACTGATGCACCTCTTTCGAGGTAATTAAGCTGAAATCACAAAAGGATTTGGCCACGGGGCTCAAGGGAACTGGTAATAAGATATTCAGCCTTTTATCTCCATGCAGTTGGTGTGAGAGTGTCTTGGGCTGATAATGGATAAAAGCAGCAAGCGTATGCCAACGGATTCAGGGTTCCTGCCAGCCAAGTTCATGATTCCCTCTCTGTTTTCATGTTTCACTTGCAAACTGGCTTCTAATTTATCACTTAAAGGGGAGAATCATGCTATTAAATGCTTCCTTACATTAAACATTTGATGTTCTTTAAAGTTTATGTTTATCCCCACTATCAACCCCTAGAGGAGTCAGATGTTAAGATCCCCAATGGCTTCACAGGCCGATGACATATTCAAGGACACATAAATAATTGTCGACTAAATGAGTACTTGACCTAAAAGTGAACAAAGATGCTTTTTTAAGGCATCTGATATGGTCAGTTGTAGTGTGAGAGGTTTCCTGGCAAAAATTCCAAAGCTGAACTTTATTTTCCCAATTGGAAAATTATAAAGAAAAGGGACAGGGTGCAGGTAGAAAGGGGACTACTCCTCAGTGCCTCCATACAGCAAGCATTTAGTAAAATTTCTTAATAAAATTTCCTTTTAGGGGCACCTGGGTGGCTCAGTGGTTGAGCATCTGCCTTTGACTCAGGGTGTGATCTCTGGGTCCTGGGATCAAGTTCTGTATTAGGCTCCCCGCAGGGAGCCTGCTTCTCCTTCTCTCTATGTCTCTGCCTTTCTATGTCTTTCATGACTAAATAAAATATTCTTAAAAATTAAAAAAACATGGGATCCCTGGGTGGCGCAGGGGTTTGGCGCCTGCCTTTGGCCCAGGGCATGATCCTGGAGACCCGGGATCGAATCCCACATCGGGCTCCCAGTGCATGGAGCCTGCTTCTCCCTCTGCCTGTGTCTCTGCCTCTCTCTCTTTCTCTCTGTGTGACTATCATAAATAAATAAAAATTAAAAAAAATTAAAAAAACAATAAAATTTCCTTTTATTCTTACAACTTCTGATAAAGACATTATTAATTTCATTTTACAAACTTGAAATTCAGAGTGGCAGACATATACTCCTCTGCTTACTATAAGAGTTTTTTTTTCATAGTTTTGTTTCATCATTTTTAAAACGGTGTGATGAGATTTTTACAAAATTAACTGAAAGATGTGTCACAATTATAGTAAAAGGTATGTTATGTCTAAAATACAAAGAGGAACAAGAATGTTTTCTTCCTAACAAAGCTATGTCTTTTCTGGCATTTTAATTTATGTCAAAATGTTATATCTTTACTGATTTCTTGTTATTCAGGCTTATTAGGAAACAATACTCAAATAATATGGAGGTAGATAATGAAAAGTGTAAAATTGCCCCCATATTTTACACATGAGATAGACCAATTTTATCTGATGTGTGTCCTTCTAAATCTTTAAAAAATATTAGTATATCATATCTGTTAATTTATAAGAGATTTTCAACAAATGTAATCATTGATAATGTATTGCAATCCTTGGTATGCAGTGTCAATTTATAAAATTGATCTATTGTTAGTGGACTTTTTTTGTTCTTTTTTTGTTGTTGTTGTTCATTTCTTTTTATTTTCATTAACACTGTAGTAACATTCCTCCACATTTACTGAAGATTTTCTTAAGGTAACCTGTTAAAATTGGAATTTCTGGGTCAAAATATATGAACATTACAGATTCAGTACATACTTATTCATCCATCCATCCATCCCTTCATTCTTTATTCATTTAGCAAATACTGAATATGTTGTGTGTGTCAGTCATGGTTTTAGATACTTGGGTTTTATCAGTGACTCAGACTAAAATATATCTAGGCTTCTGAAATACACGATATATTGAGAGGAGAAAGATCATTTGAAACAAATGTTCAGTAAATGTACTATATATTATGTTTAATGGTGGTACATTCAAGGCAAAAATTGCCTGGAGTTGGGGAGTTGAAAGAGTACAATTTTGAACAGGGTGGCTAGGGTATAACTCATTGGGAAAGTGTCCATGAATAAAGAATTTTAAGTTTTTATTAATTTACATTCCCACTCATAAAGTATGAGGGTGCCTATATTCCCAAATCTTCATCAACATGTGGTGTTATCAATCATTTGAATCTTATGTACAAAAGTAATACGTCACCCTCTTGAGGTGTAACTTGTTTAATTGAGAGAATGTTGAAGATCTTTTTATGTACTTAAGGATCCATTTGTATTTTTTCACTTTTTTGTTATCTGTTCTCTTTTTCTACTGGTTTATTTATCTTTTTTTGTGTACTAATATTTAAGCATTATTATGTAGTAAGGATATTAACTCCTTTGTATTCATACATGTCAATATTTCCCAGTGTATTTGTTTTGTCTTGTTATCTGACTACAATTGTGCCTAAATCCTCAAAAATGACTTTCCTTTCTCATCCAAATGCGTATCTTGTTGTGTGAAAGAGGATAAAATATGACCTCACTCTGAAGCCTCTCCTGATTACTCCCGCTACAGCACTACTCAAGATCCGTATTATACAAGGTTATACATTGTTTTCTAATTTGCTTATGTGCATTTTTGTTCTTCAACCAAATGACCAGCTATATGTTCCCAAATTTCCATGAATTGATCAAACGAAGAAAAGCCTGGCCCTGGAAAACAAAATGAAACAACACAAATAAACCAACAAAATCATGGCTTAAAACACAACTGGAAAACAGCCCGCCCTGTGCCGAAGCAGTTCATGTTGACATGACCTAGATGTCATCATCAGCCTAGTAGTATGAAACAAGGCTGTGTGGTTCTTAGAGATGCCCAACTGCACATTTATCATCCACCCTGATGGCCTTTCACTAAGGTTCCTCACACTCCCTTCTCCTAAGGTTTCAGGATAGCACAGTCTACACCATCTTGGCTGGGTCAGGCAAACCAGTCCCAAGCCTTTGACCTCCTGTCTGCTTTTAACTTCCCCCATAAAATGGATCTGGTGATGAAACCAAACTCATGTTTGTAATGAAATCTCAATAAACAGGAAGGCTAGGCCTGAGAACCAAACATTTATTCCAAGTTGTTCAGGGAACAGAGGTCAACATCCCTCAGAGGACTGGAGATCTGTGTACAACTTGTGTAGGTTGTTTTGCCAAAGACAGAAGGAGACTTCTGGAACTAGATGGGAAGTTGTATTTCTAATGACCCATTGTCATTCTAAAAGGAATAAAGATAAGCCTGGTGAGCAATATGGCATTGTACTAAGTTTAAGAAGCTAAGCTGACCTTAAAAAAAAAGAAGAAGCTCAATTAGCATGGCATGCGACTTTACATAATCAAGAGACTACAGTGGCAACAATCTACTAAAATGCCTTTACCATAAAATTAATCTTCTTTATAAAACTTAATTGGATAGAGAGAAATCAATATAACAAGGTATTAAATTACTCGGATGTGTTGTGTTCACTCACTCCTTTCAGTCGTGTACAATCATTTGTCCCATCTCCTCTCTAACTTCTAGGTGGGTGACGCTCTTGAGTCCACGTACTCCAAAGTAGGGATTATTTATTATGTCAAGTTGTGCTTCAGTATTTCCTGGGCTCTGCTGACTCATTTGTTCCTTCTGCTGTGCCTGGATCCCTAACCCATCTCGTCTGAAACTTTAGTCAGCACAGGAGCCTCAAACATTATCATGGCTTGCTTTCTTTTTGCTGTGTCGTGGCACCCTAGGGCTTAGGGTCATCACTTCTGTTTGTCTACCTAGATGTTATTCATCCAATCGAAAAAGAAAATTATTGAGCACCTCCCAATGAATCAAGTACCAGGTAAGGAATTAAGGATGCAGAATCGGTTCATAAAAGAGCGCTGACCCAGAGATTTTGCCATTTTGTGAAGGAGACGGGCATGTAAGCCTGTGTTTGGGGGACACTCTGGAAAGATGATCTATCATAGAGTCATGTGAGGAGGGCTTTGAAACCACAGGACATGGTAGAGGTCTATGGGACAAATAGAGGAAGTGATGCTGAAAGTAGAGAACTCAAGTAATGTGTTTGGCACATGAGCTTAACTCTCATTTTTTATCCTCCTTATTCTCAGTTGTACTTTCTCGCTTATTTACAGACTTCAAATTTTCTTAACAGTTATTATTTTGGAGGCCCTTCTCTGGATATTACCTTCCTAGACATGTCCCAGTTTTGTAATCCTCCTGTCTTACTGCTCTTCATTAACAGAAAGGGTATCACTTTCCGTGACTATTTTTTCTTCTTTGTTCACTAGTTTGCCAATATATAGGCTAACCCACATTTAGCACGAACCTGACAATTTTAATTCCCCAGTACTAAAATGGCAGATATATTTAAAATATATATCCTGACAAAAATGAGCTTGTGCTCTACTACCTCTACCTCTCTGTTTTAAACACAGCTGGCATTCTATTAATAAATGCAAGGCATTATTTTAGTTACTTTCCTGAGCATAGACACTGACACATCTTGTTTCACATTTGGTGCTGAAGTAGTCTGCATTCTCATAATGCAAAAATTCAGGAGGAAAAAAAGCATATATTTTTTCTGCTTTACATCCTTGTTTTAATACATGACTGCATTTTTTAACACTTGAAACCTATTTGCTAGTCTACCATGAACATTTTTAAAAATGAAAGTATCAGAATATTACCTAAATCCAGAATCACCATCCAAGCCAAATTAAATTGAAATTTCACCAAAAGTTAGCTAATGTGTGTGTTTATTATATTTGCATCACTCTCTTTTCTCTAATGACCTTATATTATAAAATCTTATATTTGTTGTATAAACAACAAATTAATGATGAGCTATATCCTTCAGATTAAGGATAAAGGTTCCTTACTTGTAGGTACTGTATTTATTTTTCAGGTGGTAAAACCTACCATAGGTTTTACACAATAAAAATTTTAAACACACATGCAGTAGCCTCCATAGTGTATGACTTTGTTCAGTTGCTCCAAACTTGTACTTATGCCTGAGGACTTGAGTCAGAATTTTGGAAGATAGATGACATTTTTTGTCTAAAAAAATTAATAAATAGAATATCCTTTGCTGGTGAGAATGTAATAAATTGGACACTATCTATTGCCATAATAATGCTACCGAGGAAAACACTCACAAAGCTTCAGTGGGGTGTAACAAGAAATGTTTACTTTTGCTTGCCATTTGTGGGTTATCTGGGCAGTTCTGAAAATAACTTGGCTCTTTCACACAACTGCAAGTCAAGGAAGCAGTTCTACTGAGCTGGGCTGGGCTCCCTTACATGTAAGTTTGATTGATTAGCTCTAGGCTGGTCTTCAATGAACTCAGGGGTAAACTGAGTCTACCTGGCCTCTCATTGACCATCAGGCAAGCTCAAGCTTATTATTGTGGTGGCGACAGGATTTTAAGGGAGGACAGAGACAAGCTGCGTGAAATCTAATTTCAGAACAAATACATCATTTTTTCTACATTCTATTGGCCTTAGTAAGTCACATGATAAACTCTTTCAGTGAATGGGAAAGTAGGGCCTACCTACTTCTTAATGGGAGGAGCTTCAGGGTCACCTTGCAAGGGGATTGTGGAGAATTGGGACCTTTTTCTAAAAGAAGATTTACCACCAACACTGACATTTATTTCTGGTGAAAGAAAATATTTTAAAATAATTATTACGTGAGACTAATTAAACCAAAATAGGTTTAATTTTTTTTATTGTAGCCATTTATCAATTGATATATTTTCTGTGAACATAATCAAAGAAATGATATAAAAACACAAAATATTTTATGTGAAAATGTCATCTCACAATTGTTATTTAATAAAAGACAAAAATCAAGTGATCAATAACATAAAACTGATTAATCTAATTGATCACATCCACTCTAGAATATCATACAGTTTTAAAAATAGCTGTAAAGTTTATAGAGTAACATAGAAAACAGGGGGAAAAAGTAAAGACTACCATTCCCAGTCAATTAAATATGGAATATCATACAATAATACAGGAAACATATAATACTTCCCTGTTATAATTATTAGAGTATATTTAATGATAAACTCAATCTTGTTTGACCATATCTCCAAAACTCTCAATTTGTATCTTTTCTTTTTTCTTAAGCATTCAATTTTTATATAAAAAATTATAAAATATGGACTTTCTTATGACTTACTATTAAGAATAAATAGCAGATATGTCATTTTTTAGTATAATTAATCAAAACCCCCCAAACCTATGCATAGAAAAGACTTATGTGTAATAAGTGTGCAAATTTTTAAAAATTTTTTATATATTCAAATGATCTATTTTGAATTTTTCCTATAAATATGTACAGTAATTTCTCCCTAATCATGTGCTGCCTTTACATAAAATTCCAGCATATGCATATTTCTATGATACCCACACAAGGAAAAGAATTTAAGGGCACAAACTTGGAAACCATATTGTGCTGTGAAAATGTTTTGAAATTAGGAAAGTTGACATAAGGATAGGATCCAAGAAAAGCTACTGGCATTTGATCACTGGAAATCATGGAAAAGAGGAAGTAATGATGAATTAGGTCTGACAGTGGTGCCAGGGGCAAGAGATGCTATAACACCATATATAAGAAGCTCCAGATGTTTGAATCAGGGTGATTTACCAACTATAACTTTTTAAGATTATCTAACTCCTCCGCCTGGTTCATAGTCAACCAATCACAGAGCTGAGCTAGTCTTATATACAAAAAAAGGTGTCCCTGTTTCACATTGAATAAGTGGACTAGTCAAATAAATGTTTGATGGCTTGTTTCTGCTTTGATAATCCTTAAAGTCCCAACCGCGGTATTGAGTTATAAAGCTTTCTCTGGTGAGTTTTAATATATGATTATGTATTGTGGATTTTTTAACGGTCATGTTTTCCTGAAGCCTTGACATCCACAAGAAGGCTGTGAGTACCCTGCCTGGGTTATCAGGTGCAGCAGTGTGGTAAGGCTGGTTCTTGCCACAAGTCCCTCTTCCTGCCCTCCTCTGACTGTGATCTAGTGACATTTAAATGCACCAGGAAAATCACTTCATGCCTTCTGCTTAAGTTCTTCATTCTGACTCCCAGGGAAGGCACTTGCCCGCAGGCTCTGTTCTCTCTTTCCCCTACACCAGCTTGGATAAGCCTGCTCCCTTGAAGTTCCCTCTGCATGTCCCTCTGAGGAGTACACTGTGCTGCCCTCTCCTAGGACCTGAAGGTATCATCTATCTCACTTTTATTTCTCTCTTTGTGTTGTTATTCCATGTCTGCACCAGACTGATCATTAAAACCCCCTAATTTAGGGGCCCCTGGGTGACTCAGTGGGTTAAGCCTCCAGCTCTCGATTTGGGCTCAAGACATGATCCCAGGGTTGTGTGATCAAGCCCCACATGGGCTCTGTATGCAGCAGGGAGTCTGCTTAAGATTCTCTTTCTCCCCTCCCTTTGCCCCTCCCTCATCCTCTCTCTCTCATAAATAAATCTTAAAAAAAGAAATCCTAATTTAAAATAACTATTTCTACAACAGAGATTAGTGTTGAAGAATCTAGCCATTAGATTTCCAATCCTGTGAAACTGAATAATTGGATCAGTAACACCAGTTTTGGAGGGTATCGGGACACATTACATCACTACTTCACAAGCAGAGTCAGATGGTTATCACTGGAAATGATAGTGGTAGATTCATAAAAATAAGTGAATCTGTGGTTTCTAGGTGTGCATAGCTAATTTTAAGTGTTATCACTGGTAAATTTTATGTATTAACTTGGCTAGATAGGCCATGGTACCCAAATGTTTAGTCAAACATCATTTTATACCAGATGTCAAACACCAGGGGGCATTTTGAAGGTATTTTGTGAAGGTATTTTGTGATGAGGTTAGCATCTAAATAAGTAAACTGAGTAAGTCAGATTACCCTCCATAACGTGATTGGACCTCATCTAATCAGTTGAAAGCCTTAAGAGAAAAAGACTGAGGTCCCTCAAGGAAGAGAGGGGCAATTTGGCATCCAGACTATCCTCAGACTCGGTCTGCAACATTGGCTCTTTCCTGGGCCTCTGGAGTTCAGACTTGCCAGCCTCCACAATATCAGGAGCCAGTTCCTTAAATCTTTCTCAACCTCTCTCTTTCATCTTCTCTGTTTCTCCCTGGCTCTCTCTTTCTCTAGATCTCTCTAGATACATGATAGGTATGTAGGTAGGTAGATAGATCAATAGATATATAGGTAGATGATAGATAGATAGATAGATAGACAGATAGATAGATAATAGAGAGAGAGATAGATACATAGGTAGATACATACATACATAGGTAGATAAATATAGACTTTTACACACACACACACACACACTCACACACAGCCCTTACTGGTTTTCTCTGGGAAACCTTAAAACATTGTTTCATGTTCTGATATACTTTGAGCCATTTAACAATCTATTTCCCATGGTAGGCACAATACTGTACGCTACCATAATATCAATCCTCTTTGTGGGAACTCCGAGCACCATATCATCCAGCCTCCTCTATAGTTATATTGAATTCTGTCCAGTGGCATGTCAGTGGAAGCAAAGCAAGCCTCCTTCAGGCTTAGTCCTTAAAAGCATCCTAGTGAACCTCCAACTCACTCGTCCTCTTACAAAGCAACCTTGAAGGCCGTGTGTCCCAGGTGACATAACAACAAGGTAGAGAAAAGCTCTCTGGTCCACATGTGATGAGTCAAAGCAAGAAGTGAGCTTTATTGTATGCAGTGATTGAGATATGGGGGCTTATTTCTTACTGCGGCATAGCCTAGTATTGTCAGATTTCTAGCATGCATTAGGTGAGTGAGCTGCATTCAGCAGCGTGCAATAGCAAAACCAGAATCTGCTTGGTCTCAACAACACAGAAATACATTATATCACATAATAGGAAGAGCATTAGTTGCATATATTTCTCCACTGGTTGAATACATCAGTGAGGCTACCAAAGGCTGTCTTTTAAAAAATATCTCTATTTTCCTCAGTGTCAGCTTGGCCTTCATGCTGGTTACCTGGCTGTGACAGATACAGACTTCACATCCAGATCCACAACTTCTCCAGAATTCCTCAGCAGTCTTTCCTCATCCCCACTGGACAGAGCTGAGTTACATACACCTACCCCCTGAACCATTGATGCCAAGAGAATTAGGAACACCATCATTATTTTAAATAAATGAAGATTTCCCTCCCTGAGACTAAAGGCAGGGTATATATCCAGAGTCGTGTGAAGAAGAAGTGGTCATTTGAAGCAAATCAAAGCTCTATCAATAACATGTCCCAAACTCAAGGTCACTGGGACACTAAGTTTTGATAGTAGGCTCTGGACCTATGAAAGGGGCCATTACCTGAGCTACTCAAGAATCGAGCTATAAAAGGGTCATTACCTAAACTGAAGAATCCTGGCCAAACCAATCACCATTCTTTCAGGGTGAAGGATATATAGATAGTGCCAGAGTCACATTACTAGGTTGTAGGACACAGGCACGGTAGATTACATATGTCCTGAGACAAGCCATACTCTAACTCTTAAGAAGCTGGTTTTTCTACTATAAGAAGCTGTCAGTGATTCCTCCCAGTAGTTAATAATGTGGACGAGGCTAGTCCTTTCACTTAATTCTCATGAGGGGAATAAAAAGTAATAGGGTGATCTGTAAAATGCCTCATTGGGAATTCAATATCAAAACGCATTAATTTCAGCATCAAACAACAGAAAAATACATGTCATAATACACGACCACATCCCTTTAACACCCAAGAGAACAGTAAAAATGAGGAAGGGGAGAAATTTGGACAAAGAGATGGGAAAGATAAGGGAAAAATAAAGGAAAAACATGAATGACAAAATGCCATTATGCTTCATAACATTAATTGTCTTCTATCGTATGTCATCCAAGAGCCACATAATCCCTGCTCAAAAAGATTAACCCAATTTATACGAATTAACTGAAAGCAAATCCAGCTTTTTTTGTATATGCTTAACAGAAGCATACATAAAATAATAAATACAACACATCCAGAATAGAGAGGAGTCATTGTAATTTCATCTTGTTGACTAAGCATTAAAACAGCAATAAAAATAACCTATTCAGTTGTTGAGTGTATCCAAAATGTCACTTTATAGAGGTGCAGAGTATAAGGTTGACTTTACCCGCATGACATTCTATGAAGTGTCAAATGGTTGGTTGGGGAGTTAGGATTTCTAGTTTTAAAAATCTCTCAATTATTACCTTTGTGACCTTGGGGCATTCACTTAAACTTTCTTAGGTTCTGTTAATTTACCTAGAAACAGCAATGAATATATTGCTATAAACCTCCAAGAGTTGTGTTATTTAAGTAAATATCACCCCAAGGTTGGACAATAGAGCTGATATGAATTATCACCGGCATACTATAGTGATCAAACATTTATAGTCTTAAAATAACTGCTCGTTCATTAAAATATTATACACCTTATTCAGCGTTTGGCAGCTCTAAAGCCTTATTCCCTTATTATGATTCAGTGGTAGTCATGGAAGACCCGCTACTCTACTCAAGATCGTCAGGAAAGGGCTAGTGTCACAGCTTTCGTATTTCCCCCCTGCTTTACTGAGGTATGAATGACAAATAGAGGTTACGTATATTTATGATATTCAACGTGTTTGGATATACATGTACCTTGTGAAATGATCACCGCAATCAAGCTCATAATACCCATCTCCTCACATATTTACCTTTCTTTTGTGGTGAGAACACTTCAAGTCTACTTTTTAGAGAATTTTAAATATACAATACAGTATTAACTGTCGTTCCTGTGCTGTATATTATTTCTCTTATTTATCTTGAACATCTGAAACTTTGCACCCTTTGAACAACACCTCCCTGTATCCCCTTCACTCCAGCCCCTGGTGACCACCATTCTACTCTCTGCATCTAAATATTTATGTATTTTATACATATATTATGTCAAAGATCAGATAAATACTTGCATGGTCTTACTTCTGGGCTCTCTGATAGTTGCTTTGGTCTGTATGTCTGCGTTCATGCTAGGAACGCACTGTAACTTCACAGTATATCTTAAAATCAGGCAGTGTGATGGCGTCAGCTTCGCTCTTCTGTTCAAGATTGCTTTGACTATTCTGGATCTTTTGGGGTTTCACATGAATCTTATGATTTTTTCCTATTTCCATGAAAAAATGCCACTGGCATTTTGATAGGGATCACATTGACTCTATACTTCACTTTGGGTATTGTGGACATTTCAACAATATTAATTATTCTGATCCATGAACATAGAATATCTTTCCATTCATTTGTGTCTTCTTCAATCTTTCATCATCATTTTCCAGTTTTCAGTGTACAATCTTTCACCTACTTGCTTAAATTTAATTCTATGTATTTCACTCTTTTTCATGTTAGTATTAATGGGATTGTTCTGTTAGTTTCACCTTTGGATAGTTCATTATTACTGTATAGAAATGCAACTAATTTTTGTATGTTGGTTTTGTATCCTACTACTTCACTGAATTGGTTTATTATTTCTAACAGCTTTTTGTTGTTGTTTTGTTTTTGGTGGAGTCTATAGGGTTTTCTATATAAAATCATGTCATCTGTAGACAGACAACTTTACTGCTTCCTTTCTGATTCAGATGCCTTCTATTTCTTTCTCCTTACCTAATTGACTAGGATTTCCAGTGGCATAATGAGTAGAAATGGGGAGAGTGGACATCCTTATCTTGTTCCTGATCTTAAAGGAAAAGCCTTCAGCTATTCACCATTGAGTAAAATTATAATGTCTCTTCTTTCATTTATAATTTTATTGAATCTTTTTTTTCTTAGTATAGCTAAAGACTTGTTAATTTTCTTTTTAAAAAATCAACTAAGTTTTGTCAATTCTATTTGTTTTCTTCATCTCCATTTTATTGATTTCTATGCTAAACTTTATTATTGTTTTCCTTTTGCCAATTAGGGGCTCAGTTTCTTCTTTTTCTAGTTCCTTGGGGTATAAAATTCAGTTATTTGAGATTTTTTTTCTTAACTTGGGCTTTTATCACTAGTAGAGTTGCTTTTTCTGTATCCTGAAAGTTTTGATATGTTGTATTTCCCCATTATTATTTTTCTTGAGTTTTCTATTTCTCTTTTGATTTATTCTTCAACCTTTTGGGTGTTCACATTCATGCTGTTTAATATTTCCACATGTATGTGAATTTTCTGATTTTCTTCCTATTATGGATTTCTAGTTTCATACAATTGTGAGGAGAAGGAATACTTGATATGATTTCAACCCCAATTTGTTAAGACATTTTTGTGGCCTAACATATGATCTATGCTAGAAAATGTTCCACATGTGCTTGCATGGAATATATGCTTTGCTGCTGCAGGATGGGATATTCTGTTTACATCCGTAAGGTCTATTAGGTTTATGGTTTTATTGAAGTCCAGTTTTCTTACTGAATTTCTGTCTGGAATATCTATCAATTGTTGAAAGTGAGGTATTAAAGTCTCTACTATTGTTGTATAGCTATCTACTTCTCTCTCTTCTGCTCTGTAAATATTTACTTTGTGTATTTAAGTATCCTGATGTTGTGTATATTTTTGAGGTTGTTATATACTTTTTATATAAAATTAGGGCAACTACTTTATTTTGAACAAGAAAGTGATGTAGGTAACTCTGAGTATCATCCCACTAATATGAGAACTCACTCCCAATAGCACTCTCCACACAGTTTTGGGAGAAAAGTATTTTCTCTCTGCCCAGTCCTGTCATCTACTATGATATCTTTTCACAAGGCAGGCAGACATCAACTGACATCTGCTTACAGTCAAAGAACCAGGTCTGAATGGAGCTGCTCAGCACTTATATTTGGAGAGAGGATTCTTATTCTGGTTAAAATCCAATGCATGTGCCAACACAGGGCTGCTGACTGCTGATCTCGAATTGGGTAAAATGAATATGATTGGTCCACATCATTCCCACAGTTGCTTCTATATAAAAATCACTTTTATAATAAAGCTCCTTTCATCAAAATGTACTCTGAACAAATCTTGCAAAGGAAACTCACCTATTCCCAAGTCTACAATATAAAAGCACAGAGAAAGGATGGGTTCTCTGCTGTGACCATGTTCAGGACATTCACAAGGGTGAATGAATGGTGAGGTAGGCACCGGGAGTGCCACTGTACTTTCTATGCCAAAACTTACACATTGGTCACCCTCCCCAGCCTCGAAATGGTCAGCTGTCCGGTTGTACACTGTCCACAATGGTTCTCCTGCAAACAGCCAATGGACTTCACATAATTCTTTTCCTCCAGCATGAAGCAGTGATAAATTTCTGCAGGAAGAGTTATCATGTCTCCTTTTAACATGGAAATGTGGATCCACTTGTCCTTTTTATCTCTCCCATCAAAGTAGCCATTGCCACCCAAGATGTAGAAATCCCCTTACCCAGAACATCTTAATCTTTCCTTTGTGATTTAGTTGTTTCTCTTTTTATATGGCTATTATGTCCATCTAGGAGTAGCTGCTCTCCAGATTTTTCTAATTCTGGATCATTCCCATGTTTGTCAGCAACCAACTTCTAGAAAGAAGCCCCAGCTGGTGCATCTGCTCCAGGCTGACCTGGCGGCTGGCCTGGTGTGATGGGACTGCCTGAGGTCATACGTGGATTTGTCCATGTACCAGGTCTACACCATGGCCTGGCCTGGGTGCAGGGAGCACCTGTCTGCTCAAATGCCCTGCCTGTCTGGTCCACTGACCCCACATCAGGGGCTGTGGGAGGAAGTGGAGGAAGAACAGACCTTGTATACTTTTCATGATGCCTTATTTTTCATTACATGATGTCTTTGTCTCTTTATGACAGTTTTTATTTAAAATCTATTTTGTCTGATATAAGTGTGGCCATCCCTGTTCCCTTTTAGTTTCTATCTTCATGGAATATTTTTTTTCCACTCATTGACTTCCAGCCTATCTGTGTCCTTAAAGCTATAATGAATCTTTTCTAGATAGAATATTGTTGGATCTTGTTTTTTTCATCCATTTAGCCATTCTATGTCTTTTGATTGGCAAATTTAATCCTTTTACATTTGTGATGAAATGAAAACTTCTCTAACGGTACTTATCACACATTGGGGAATCTCAATAAGGCTACCACTGGATTTCTTAGGAGAAATTTTGCAGGCTTGGAGAGAGTAGGATAATATATCCAATGTGTTTAAAGAAAGAAAAAGGAAAACTCTACCTGGCAAAGCTGTCCTTAAAGAATGAAGAGAAAAAGACTTTCCTAGACAAGCATAAGCATAGGAAGTTTATCACCACGAGAGCTGCCTTACAACAAAAGCTAAAGGGCATTCCTCAAATTAAAATTAAAGACACTAGCTACTAACATGGGAACATAAAAGTATAAAACTCACCATTAAGGTAAGTGTACAGTCAAATTCTGAATACTCTAACACTAAATAATTGTAAATAATTTTTAACTCTGCTAATGGCCCAGAACATTCTGAAGTCATATTTCATTCATTATATATCAAGCTCATCACCACATTCCTCCTTCAACAATGTTTATATGCTGCTTCCCTGGGATTTTTTTAAGATCAGACGCTGCAGTTGTTTTATTCACTACTGACATACATAGCGCTATACCTGGCACATAAAGCTAGTCCTTAGCTAAAAAAACAAAATAGTTATGCATGCTATTTAATGAAATATGTCAGTTCTGCTCAGAGTGTGGCCTTCAGACCAACAGCATTGTCATTACTGGGATCTGTTTTAAATGTAACTCCATGAGTCCTACAGAGACACATAAAATCGGAACACATAAGGGCTGGAACGAGGCAGATGTGGTTTAACAAAATCTCCAGGTGATTTGTATACTAATCGAAGTTTGAGAAGCCCTGGTCTAGGTAAAGCCTTGAAGAGGCAAGTAAAAAAATTAGAACTTTTGTTTTGAAAGTATAATGCCACTGAAAGAGGGACATTATTATAGTCGAATATATGGACAGATACAATGGATAGTTAGCACATGTCACATAAAGATAAACTCTTCTGGATTTAGAGTCTATATCTCTTAATTTATTTTCACATTTCACAAAATTAAATGACCACTTTTGACATGGTGGTGGTATTAATGAGTGTGCACTGGGTATACCCCAATAAATTAGAAACTTAGCATATATCTGAAAGAAAGAGAGTCCTTGCATTATCATATATAAGTTATGACAAATAATAAGTGTGCCATAAAATCTGAATAAAATTACTATCTTGATAAGAAAAAAAAAACCTCGGTTGTCAAGGAATATGATGACAGCTTAGGACTATTGCTGATACTGAGAAAAACCTTTGGGAAGAAAGCATACTCTGAATTCTTCTTAAGTAGAATACTAATGCTTTATTACCAAGAAAAATAAGCACTCATGGCACATAACCAACAGCTTAGTAAAAGTTTAAGGAGAAAAAAAAAAAACCCACACATTTGGGAACTCATAGGCAGAAACATTGACTAGAAGGGAAAATAGAGACTGAGACACAGAGGAAAGTGAGAACAACAATAAAAAAAAATAAGCTAGAGCTAGAGAGCAGATGGAGATATAGCCAGAGGTAGAAAAAAAGAGCAAAAGGATCGTAGAGGCGGTTAGCTGAGGATGTGTAAACTCCTAAATATGAAGATACTTCTATGGGGGCTTCAGAATTGCTTAGGCACTCAATGAGCTGTATGTGAACACATTCACATGCCTCCTGCCCACACTCTCCCACTTGTAGCTACAGACAAAAAGGAGAGGGATGAGAACGGTGTTTGGAACCCTATCCCAATGGCATTTTTGTCCTGGTGTGTAGGAAGTGTTGAAAATAATAAGGCTGTTTTTAAGATGCCATTCCTTGGCTTTCTATGGGAAAGCCATATCTTACATCCAGTGTAAGATAGCAATCTACTTAGGAGACTTCAAGAATCCTCCCCAGGAGAGACACAGTATTGGAATCATCGCCAAGTACCATGTTATTGTAAGAATTGTCTTTTCTTCTCAAATTTCAGAAGGAATAGCCCACTTACAGACTTTCATTACTTTCATAAACATCACTACAAAAGCTGGTCATCATTATGGTATTTATTTTTTAATTAAAGGCAATTTCTAGAACAACATCAAACCAAGGTAAAGCTACCTAAGGAGAGAGAAACTGGTCAGTTTTCAACAGCTTAAACCACACGCTATTGACAGGCATCTTTACACGACACATTTATGTGCATGTGAATTTTAGAAAAAGAAGCTCACGGGCTGCATCAATTTTTAGTGCCAATCCACCAAGTAGCTACAATCATTGCTATTTTAATAACTGTATTCATTTCAAAGAAACCCAAGCAATGCAGCTTTCTGCAAAAGCCTTGAAACTGACTAAGCCCTTAGGGTATCAGCATTTCTCAAGGAAAGAGGTTCACAGTTTACCATGCTATTTATAAGCAGATTGAAGGAGAAAGATTAAAAACAGCATTGTAAGTGTCTCCCTACATTTTATGCCTGCCAACTCTTTACTCATATTATAAAAAAGAAAAAAGAGAAGAGTGTAAACTAAGAGGATATAATCTACTCATACCTTGATTAAACTAAGGCAGGAAAATCCCAAAGTTTCTGTGCTGCTCTGGAGAAATGCCTTGGAGGGTATCTGATGAAGCCAGTCATCCTGCAAAAGCCCTCACAATTGTGGAGCTTGTCATAGACCAATCTAGCTGACCACCTCCACGAAGCCTTCAGAGATCAATCCGGTTCCATACGGATTTCTTCCCTGTTCATAAACACCAGATTATATTCTCGAGTAGCATATTTAAATCTTGATGTGGGTTGACACTCCCCACCTAGATCACTTAGTCTTGAAGAAGCTTCCCTTACAGCCCACCCAGGATGCAATGTAGTATTTTTATGCACAGATGCTAAATATTTCAGTTTAAGACTGAGTCATCATGCTTAATGTATTTACCAGAGATTCCATATTTGTCACACAAGGATATTTGACTCAGCCAATATTGTAACTACATATAATTTGTTTAGGAGCTGAGTACTTTTATAATGGTTGCCAAGGGTAATAAATCTAAGCAGAATTCAAAACTCACATTTTGTATTCATTATAAACTTTTCTAAAGTGAGAAAAGGCCTATGCTTTTTATACCCAACATTTCCAGAGAGGATCTTTGAGGGAAAATTCTCTCGAGTTTGGGGAGAAAGGAGAAAAAGAAGACAACATTTGTAAAACTGACATTTACTTATACTATCCTTCACAGTCAGGGATTTATTTTGGGATTGGATGGGTCATGGGTGCCTTGATCGTGATTGCCAAGCCCAAAAATCCAGAAGGAGCCTGCTGAGCCAATATTTGTAATTGGGATTGTTGAAAAATCTAGAATAGTAGCCAAAGACATGAGACTCTTTATACCTCACTCATTTAGGCTTAGAGGACGTTATTGTTTAGGATCCAAGATTTCAACCTGCCCAAAGAGATTTTGGGGAAAAAAAAAAATTGCTGTTCTTCTGAAGAGGAAGTCTATCATCCACCTTCAAGCTCTTATCTTGAAGAATAATTACTGGGAACGTAGTTAGCCAGTTGTGTAGAAAAGTTTAGTGTCTATGTTTTGGAGAATATCCAGTTTTTCTTGGAAAATTTTAGAACTCCAATCAGCAGATGCTAATCTGTATCAGCCTGTGGCTCTTGAAAGGCATAAAGCAACCCTTGTTAGTGATCTTTTCTGAAAACAATGTCACATCCTGCATCCAGGTACCAAGTGAAAATTTCTCTAGCCTGTAATGGTTTGAATACATTTCTTCCCAAGTATCTGGCATATTTCTCAACAGATTAAGTTTATCTCTCCAACATTCCCAAATAAATGGCTTAGCACATATCCAAAATAATCACAAATTTAACTTTTCAGGCTGGGGAAAGATGATACAGTATGGAAGATTGGAAAAAGATCAAGATTGGGTACCAATCTGCTTGGTTTCTAATCTCATCTGTGAAATGATTTTGGGAGTAAATATCTTTAGCTCTCTGGGATTCAGCTAAACACTTTCCATAGTCTTATCCAGCTTTATTCTGTAAGATAAGGAGCCTGGAAATATCTCTACCCTTTTTTTGGCCATTACCATGATAATATATTGTCAATAAGTATATATAATATTCTTTATATCTTTCATCTGCAGAATGTACTGTTTTTCCAGCCACATATAAAACTGAGGAATTTATAGACCCTGTATTAATTAGGGTTCTTCTGGTCAAAATTAATAAAACAGGACTTGAACTCATTCCAAAACAAAACTTTTTTTAAAAAAATAAATATTAACTGAATAAGATATAGAATATCATATAGGCCCATCCAGGCACATTCAAAGAAATATGATCTGTTAATCAAATTTAATTATTAATAAAAGAAAACTAACTAATATCTTTACTGAAGTCTCAAACAAATTCAAAGAGATGGATTTGTAATTCACAGTATTTCATAAAATTCTCCACTTCTCTAATTCCCAACAGCCCTCATGTACTGAGACAAGCTTCCTGTCTTTTCAAATCGCACTGAGTCCACCCCTACTCCAAAGTGCCCCAAGCGGCCCCCCAAGTAGATCATCTCCATTTCTCCCTTCCTCTCCTTTTCTTTTCTTTTCTTTTTTTTTTATTTTTTTAAGATTTTATTTATTTATCCATGAGAGACACAGAGACAGAGGCAGAGACACAGGCAGAGGGAGAAGCAGGTTCCCTGTGGGGAGCTCGATGGAGGACTCCATCCTAGGACCCTGAGATCATGACCTGAGCCAAGGGCTGATGCTCAACTACTGAGCCACCCAGGCATCCCCCCCTCCTCCCCTTTTCAAAATTCTATAGTCTTGCCTATTTTTAATGCCCCTTCCAATGTAAAGTAAAGTTCTTTTCTTTCTAATACTTCAGGTCTATCTACTCATCACTCAGAATCAATAGTAAAAAGCCAGAGAACTTAGGGGGGAAGCTTGGAATCAACTTTAAAAAGTGAAGAAAAAGAGGGAAAAAAAATGAAAGGAATTATCTCAATGAGGATATTAAAAAGGGATAAATTTGAAAACTTTCATAATTTTACATAATCTTTTATTTTCTGTACTTTAACATTCATGAGGGAGGGACGGGGGCTCCTGATAATCTACACGAAGCATATAGCTGGGTCTCTGGAATATACTAGAAATAGTAGTATAGATATTTTCAAGGGTATCTTTTTTCAATCTCTGCTTTTTCTGTTGATGCATGTTTGTTTCCTTCTTCTCTCCTGCTCTAGAAACTGTTCCTCACTGCATTTTTGTCTCTATGTGAGAAAGCACATTCCCAGTGAGCTTTCAGTTTAATATACATTCAGTCACCCAGAGAGTAAATAATCTCTTTGTAATAGGAAGGGAATCTGATTCAGTTTATATCTCATGTCCATTCAACGTCTAATTAAAAATGGCCAAGGTGATTGGCTCATATTATCCCAAATAGGTCTCAATACAGATACAAGTAGGATTTCTTAAAATGTAGTGGAGGGTATGGTCTGTGAAGACAGTGCAGCTGGCATCAATTACAGGGCCAATCATGAATTCCAAGTCTGACTGTAAGAGTAAAATTCCTAATTATGTAGATGCACTTGCAGTATCATCCGGTCCCTCTTTATTGTTGTTATTTTAGTTGTATTTCCTGTATCTCAGTTTTAATGATGTATCCCTTATTGTAGAGAGAGAGATACTTTAAAAATGCATTTCTAGAGATAAAATGTTTTGTTCATTACTCATGTGTATCTTTGCACAGTATTGTCACGAGTATCAGTTTTCCTAATGAAACTTACCGATTTTTATCTTTACCCTCAGAATCTTGCTTTCAGATCAGTAAGATATTAAAAAATTTCAATATATTCATTGTAGAGATGATGCAACTGAGAAACTTATCCAACACACAGCTGGTAAGAAGAAAACACAACAATTTTATCTCCTCTTTACTTTTCATTTAATTTCACCTGTGGGCCCACGCAGTGTCAGTAAACCTGTTGCAATGAAGGAAGAGTCAACTTAGGGTTGGCTAGGTTACAGTATCTAATTTTCAGAAGAAAGATAAAGGTAGAACCAGTAGCTTTGTAATTTAATACAAGTTAATATGCTAGCTAAATTCATTGTTAAGCAAGGGACAAAGTTAAACGACCCAGGAAATTCATAAAACTCTGGATTTTCTTTGTATCTTAATACCTACAGTAATAGTGAATCCTTTCATGGCTTTAGCTGTACATAAGAGGTTTAAAAGTGACCTTCAATCAAATACCTGCATTCCAGGCATACAGAAAGGATTCATCTAGAATGTAAAACTGGATTTGAACTTGCCTTTGGTCAGATTCACCTAGATTTTGCATTCAACTCTTTTTATATTAATAAAGAAGGGAGAAAGAGGAGGAAAAAGATGGTGCTATCTAATTTGATAATGATAAGGTCAGGAAGGAAGATGGGCGAAGATGGGGTTCAAAGAGTTATCTCCATTGACTAGAAAGATCAATAAAACCATGGGACAGAAGCAACAAGCCCCAAAAGTTCTCTTGGTGATAGAGTTATGTAGAGTCTAGATTTCTTAAGGGCAGTAACACAAGAGCTAGATTTCAGAGAGATCCAGATCCAGGAAGTTTCCAGTTAAGGCCAAATTCACACACATAAGTGCACATTAGAACACGGGATTAGGTGGGATAGGGAGTGGGGCTAGTGGAACTAGGAGGTAGGTCAAAAGTATTTATAGGTGTGTTGGCAAAAAGCCAACTCAACTTGGAGGATTTTGTCTTCATAATAGTTAATTTTATGTGTCAACTTGACTTGGTTAAGGGAAGCCCAGAGAGCTGGTTAACTCTATTTCTGGGAATGTCAGTGAGGGCACTTTTAGAAGAGACTAGCATTTAAATCAGTAAAGAAGCTCCATTCTCACCAATGTGGGCCGGCATTACCCCATCTGTTAAAGGCCCTAAGCAGAACTAAAAGTAGAGGAAGGACACATTCTCTGTCTCTCTGTCTTTTTGAGCTGGAACATCCAATTGTGTGTGTGTGTCTAATGTTTTTCTTCAATGGGGACATTCCATGTTTTCTTTCCCTGGGACAATTGGAGCTTTTGGTTCTTAAGCCCCAGATTTGGACTGAGTTGTACCACCAGCTCTCCTGGTCCACGACCTTGTCAATGGCATCTTGGTAAGGGCTGTGGTTAGTCTTGAGTGGGCTTCATATGAAAGACCACAGTGATTTATGATGCTTCATTTAGAATAAGTATAGTTTTCAATTGTGGGTTCATGATGATAGAGTCATTATGAATATATAATTTTTAAATATATGATAGTCTTTTAAAATATGTTTTCCAGTTGGGGCATACATTCTTTGGTCCTGAAATCTTCACAAAATGTTGCTCTTCTTAACCCATCCAGTTTCAAATTAGTCCGAAAAGTCTCACTCATTCTGTGTCTTCAAAATGCCTCTTTGGAATCTGAATTTCTCTTTAAAATAGAAATGGTATGAATACACTAAGACTTGCTGTGGCACAGCCAATACAAAAAAAAAAAAAAAAAACTCCAGGAGTTTCCTGATCCAAGTTTCCCTCCATATCACTGCCTCACACTCAATGCTCACTTTCATCCTTACTTCCTCATGTTCAGCATGGATATTAGAAAGAAATTCACACTGACATAGGATTCCTAGTGAACAGTAAACACAAGATTAGCTCTCTTAAATTTTCAATATTTGTGTCCATGAAAAGGAGAATTGAAAAGAGAAAAAGTTCCTAAGTGTGCCCACTTCTTCTTTTAGATCTATTAATATGTTATATATATCTTTAAAAATACTAGATATAGAGATTGTATATATATATATATACACATATATAATGTATATACATTATATATGAAATATATATATAATGACACATATACATATAAGATTGATAAGCTATAAAAATAAGCAAGTAAGATTCTAATTTTCTTATCTGTAAAATGGGGATGATATTAACTTACTTCAAGGGTGATTATGAAAGGGAAAATAATTGCTAAATGTTGCCCGTAAGTGCATGCCATTATTATTGCAGATGCACAGCTCCATCTGGGTTGTTTTTATTTATTTATTTATTTATTTATTTATTTATTTATTTATTTATTTATTATGTATTTATTTATTTATAGAGCATGAGCAGTGGAGGTGGAGCAGAGGGAAGAGAAGAGAGAATTGTAAGCAGGCTCCACACTCAACATGAAGCCCAGCACAGGGTTTGAATCCCATGACCCTGAGATCATGACCTGAGTCAAAATCAAGTGTCAGACGCTTTACCGACTGAGCCCGTCTGAGTGGGTATTCAAACAAGAGGCTACCAAATGCTAGTTGCAGTCGAGATGACCTCAGTGTCTACTCAAATCTTGAATTTGGGAAAATGTAAATTTAGGGGGCTTAGTTCAGACTTACTGAATCAAAACTTCTGGAAGTGAATCTGAACTTTCTAAGTTCCTCAGTGAATTCTGATAGATGACCCAATTTGGCTTTAAGTGAATAAACACTGTTACAATTGTTAATATTAATACAGTTTTAGCAACTAGTTTTTATTGTGTGTTTGTGGTTTGCTTGGCACTTTGCTGTGTGCCAATGTATGTCCCATGTCCCTTTGTCAAACCTACCATAGAAAAGAATAGCTTGGTCATGTTTGACAGATGAGGAAACAGCCACAGAATGGAAGCAACTCCCCTAAATTGACAGAGTGGGGTGATGACAAAGCTGGGACAGGAACCCAGGTCTTCCTGACTCCAGAATTAGTCCAGTAATCTTACCTGGTGCACTATACTACCTGTTCTAACACACTGTGATACACTCTCCTCATTTCTTCCCTGTGGAGTTCCATAATTCCACAACAACTAAAACCATTTGAGCACATTCCACTTTGATTGTGTTTTGAGCAATGGGTCGGCTCCAAACGGCAAATCTGTGTGAAATTATGGATAAATCCTCTTAATTTCTTTCTGTTTCATTTATAGTGTCAACACATTTGTAGCTTTTAGAATTATATACACATTTGAGAGCTAATTAGGAAACTTTAAAAATGATAAAATGTTCACAGAGCCTTTGTAACATCTTTTTCTTTTTAAACATGAACAATAGCAAAGGTCCCTTTCCTTTTACAAAGCTAATCATCACCAAAAGAATCTAATGCTTCCAGGCACCATTTTTTTTTTTTTTTGGTCTTTATTTCCTGGTTTCCATTTCAACTATGTTGCTACTTTCTGGATATGAACAAGGATCTGTTAATGACATAAACTTAGAATCATATTTGAAGGAACAGTTATAGTTACCAAGAGACTTGATTAGTCATGCATTGCAAAGGGATTCTGATCAATTTTCTATACAGAAGACCCCAAATCAGTGTGGCTTATACAGTACAAAAGCTATTTTTATCTTACATAGCCTATTACGGGGCTATTACAGAGGGTAAAAGAGAGCAAGCATCTAGTTTTCTTCTCTCTGTTGGTCTTTGCCTTTATGAACATGTTGTACATTGATGATGGTTTAAAGATACCCCTTACTCCAACCTGCAGTAGAGCCATATGAAAAGAAAAAAGAAGGGAGAGAAGTGCACCTCTTTCTTTTAAGGCCATGATCCAAAAAATAATCACATCTCTTCTGCTCATACGCCTTTGGATAGAACCTAGTCACATGGTTACACCTAAGGGCAGAGGAGACTGTAGGGTATGTGCGTGTCTGGGTGTATAGCCATGTGCTTAGGTAGGATTTATATCACTATATAAGAAAAAAAATGGACATGGATGGAAAGGTAATGCCAGCCTCTGCCATTATCCCCATTGTTTCAGAGATAAACATTTATAAGTGTTTAGAAGAGATACAGTCCCATTTTTTTTCCACCTTGATCCTATGTCTTGACCTATCTCACCTAATCCCTGGTTGGAATTTAATAAAGAAAGCCTATTTAAGTCAAATCTTAGAAGTCCTACAGCATTAGTAAACATTTCTTTTCCTTCTTTTTTTTTTTTTTTTTTTTTGATTTTGCCATCTCTACAGATGTTAATGAGGTCTTAATGGATGAAAGCCTTAAAATAAATACTAGGATCTTTGTTTGTAAAAGAAAATACTCTTTCTATTGATGCAGTATAGTTTCAGTGCCTTCTATCAAATTAAGCAAATGTCTTCTACTGAAAAACTGAAAACAGCATAAAAACGTTGAAAGGACATGCAATATTCAACCAATGTCAGGAAGTTGGGTCCTAGTCTTAACTCTACAGGTGATACGCTGAATGGCCTTTGGTAAGACACTTTGTGATATTAATGTTGTGGGCAAAATATGGCCCTCCAGAGATGTCCAGGTCCTCATCCCCAGAACCTGTGTGTATGCATAAGGTCATATGGCAAAGGGAATTAAGTCTGCAGGTAGAATAAAAGCTGCTAATGAGCTAACCTTGAGAGAGTGAATTATACTGTATAATTCTAAGGGACTCGATATAATTGCAAGAGTGTTGTTTTAAATCACTAGGTTTATGGTAATTTGTTGTAGCAGTAATTGGAAACAAATACTCTTATATAGGATATTTAGATTCAAGAGTTTTACTACATGATTCAACGCATCTCTTTAACCCTCTAAAGTAGGTATTACAGGAAAACCAGGATTAAGGAAGTTAAGTAACTTTATCAAAATCACACAGGAATTGGTGAAAAGAGTATTCAAATAGTGTTCAAAAGTCCATGGTGTCCTATTTAAGACCTAGTCTTTGTGTGTTCTGATACTTTGTTCCACTGTGCATTTGTTTTAATTACTTTTCCAAATGTGTTATATTTCACCAATAACAAAATATATAAAAAAGCAAAACCAAAAAGACATAGTCCTTATATTCAAGGGTCTTAGAGGGGTTCTGATTCATTAATTTTATGGTGTTTTAAAGAGTGTAGAATAGGAGTTGGCAAACTTTTCTGTAAATACTCACGCGGGAAATGTTTCAGGCTTTGTAGGCCAAATGTTCTCTGGCCATACTCAGTCCCACCATTGTAGCATGAAAGTAGCCAAGACAATACTGTAAAAAATGAGTGTTATGTTCCAATAAAACTTTATTTACAAAAATAGGCATGGGACCATAATTAGCCCATGAGTGTGGTTTACTAACTACTGCTCTAGAATACAAGAGCTTAAATACAGAGAATTCTTCTATTAAATGGTTTAGCTCAATGGACACTATTCTCTGTGAATAGGTAAAGATTTTTTTTTTTTAAGATTTTATTTATTCATGAGAGGGGCAGAGACATAGGCAGAGAGAAAAGCAGGTTTCTTGTGGGGAGCTTGATTTAGGACTCGATCCCAGGACCCCAGGATCACGATCTGAGCCAAAGGCAGACGCTCAACCACTGAATCACCCAGGCGTCCCACAACTGTTAATATAAGGTGTAATTCAAAATGCATCGGCCTTCATCCTGGTACTTTTCATGACTATTCCCTTCCTGGTATGCTATCCAACCCCCAGCTCCCACATCTACACAGCTATCTTCTCTTCTCTTTTCAGTCTTTATCAAATCTGATCTTCTCCACTTAAAATTATAATTTTTTATAATTTTTTTGTCATAACCTCATGATAAATCCCCTTTACCTTGTTCTACATTTTCCCCCTGCTAGGGTACTTATTGCCTTCTAATATATAACATATGTATTCATTTTATCTGTGGTTAAGTGTCTATCTTCCCCTTACAAAAATGATCTTTGCCTTATTTGGCTTGCTGACATATCTCAGTACCTTAGTACATAGCACACTCTCAACACATATTTGTTGACTAAATATTGCCCATGGTATCTTATTTGTTCCTGTTAGCTCAGATGAGTAAAGCATTAATTTCTTTACACCAGAAGTGTGTACATGAGTAAGTGAAGAAGACTTCACTTAATATTAAATTTCATTTTCCACTGGGATAGCGTACTTTCCCTGCCTTGTTAAACACAAACATATTCTATTTAACCTACTGAATCTTCCCTCATTCAGATGGATTTGAAATTTTCTATTCCTGTCTCTAAATTCACCTTCCAATGCAATTCCAAATAGTTGTTGCTTTTCTCCCTCAGAGAATCTCACATCAGTGATCACAAAGTACCTGGAAAATATTTCAGAAACAAGTGGCTATTTAAATGTAAGTTCCTATATGATAATGAAGGAAAGGAGAGACATTGCAAGACACAAATGAAAGATAGAGCATGCTTGTGTTTATCCTAGAGCTGTATTGGGATTCCTATAATGATTAATGATGCAATAATATAATAAGAACTCAGTGGCCATGAGGCAGTGGCATTTGCAAATAAAGAATGAGATCGGAAAGTAATCAGCAGCAACTTCGAACTTAGTTAAGGTTCCAAGTTATGCACCATTTTTTATATCATGTTACTTCATTTCCTTTCATATTACTACTCTAAATCATCTTGCTCTAAGGTAGAAAGAACAGCTGAGTTGAGTATGGAGATTAACGGGCAGTATATCTATCTTTGTTTGCTAGGATGAGCACCTAAAGTTTAGAAAGCAAATCAGAACTTCTTGGTTTGCAAATTGGACTGGAAAATTGCCCAAGAACAGGTTTTCCGCTAAACATGCTCTCTAACCCTGGTCATACTGGAAATGTAATGCTGGTCCATATTAAACCAAATACAAGCTCTGAAGAGGCCACAAATATAGGACTGAAAAATCACAGCATGAAAGAAACCAAGTCTCCCGACAGTTTAATCAAGCTGAAGTCCTGATTATTTGAGTGGGGGCTATTTATTAACTCAAAATGTACTTCTCTGGACTTTGGCATCTCTCTTTCTTGACATCAGCTCCTTTTCAAAAACTCAGACCTGCGTTCCTGACGGTTTGACTTCTCCATCCGGTGTCTTGCCTAAAGACCACTCATGCTATAAACCCATCACGTTCAAATTAGAATTTGTCACCTTTCCCTTAGAATGCCCGCTAATAGCACCAGTCACAGAGATTTGATCTCTCTTTATGACTTCTGTTATCTAATCACTTAGATTCTGTGCTCTCGGTATCCATATTTTGTTCATTCTCACCTATGTTACACATTATAATACAGGTCTTCATAACGAAGCTTACTTTGTCATTGTAATAGCCTTCTCACTGGTCTACTGACTTCTCGGTCTCCAAGGCAACATCCTGCCACCAGATTAATCTTCCTAAATTATAGCTCTGACAATATCCTGCTCAACTACTCACCAACTCTCCAATAGCTACCAGATTAAGGATGATTTTTTCTGTCTTTGTATTCGAGTCTTCCTAGCTATTGTTACTACCTCTCCAAAAGTATCTTCAAGGTGCTGCCAAACACAGAGGCCCAACTGTGGCCAAAATCCCCTTAACTTCCCAAAGTCATTGCTTTTGCTCACAAAACATTCCTTATCTGAGATGCCCTCCCTTAACTCTTGTGCCGGTGAAAATTTTATCTACCCATTAATCTCACACGTGGATCCCTTTAACACATTCCTATTTTCCTCAAAATGTTGCATCCTATTTCTGTTGAATATATATAACCCTTTGTTAGTTTTTCATAGCCTCACCTCTCTCCCAGTTAGGTCAACAAGGACTAAAATAGTAAAAGAAAATACTTTGTATGCATGTGGCAGTAAGTGGAAATCAGAAATATGAACAAGGATATGACTAATAATTTCTAAAAGCCAGTTACTGGGTTCCAATCATTTTAAATTTCAATTAAAAAATATTTTATTTATTCATTTGAGACAGAGAGAGAGAGAGAGAGAGAGAGGGAGTGATGGAGAGGGGCAGAGGGAGAGGGAGAAGCAGACACCTCACTGAGCAGGGAGCCCAAGCAGGACTCGATCCCCGGACCCTGAGATCATGACCCAAACCAAAGGCAGATTCTTAACCAACTGAGCCATCCAAGCACCCCTAAATTTCAATTTCCATAACTCTTTTTTACCCTGAAAATTATGAATTTTTTTTTCACAAGGGAGGAAAAATTCACCAAAATTCAGTTAACTAAATTCAGTTAATCTTTATAATTGATCTAGTTATAACAAGATCTAGTCATAAACTACTTAAGTTTGAAGTAGCAATGAGCATATATGTTTTGGTGAGATATCTAAAACTACTGGGGCAGCCTGGGAGGCTCAGCAGTTTAGCTCCGCCTTCAGCCCAGGGCCTGATCCTGGGGACCCAGGATCGAGTTCCGCGTTGGCCTTCCTGCGTGGAGCCTGCCTCTCGCTCTCTCTCTCTCTCTCTCTCTCTCTGTGCTTCTCATAAATAAATAAATAAATAAATAAATAAATAAATAAATAAATAAATTAAATATTAAAAAAAATAAAACTACTGTAGCGATACATGAAAATATCTGTTAGTTACAAGGTTGACAAATGACAGGTACTACTAATACTTCTGATTTATCACCTGAATTCATAGATAATAAATAATAGTTTTGTCACGCACACTGATAGCCAAAAAGTATTAAAGAAATACTAAATTTCAGTTAAGATAATGAAGATAATGATATAAACTTGTCAGCCAAGTTCATGGACTCTTTCTCCTACTTGGAAGACCTTGCAATTTATATTCCCTCAGCTGGAAACACAGTCTTCTCACTCTTCTAGCACTGAAACTGCATCTCTATTACAGCACTTATATGCAACAATGTCATCTGATAGCAAATTTTACGTATTTTAAAGAATCTTGGCAATTTTTTTTGCAATTCTCCCCGAGATTGCCTGAGTCACTTTAAAAGAACTCAAAGCACTAGCTTTGACTCAACTTCTAAAATCTACAAATACTGTCTCCTTCCCTAAAATTCCATAATACTTCTTTAACATCTCCACAGATCCTATTTGGCATAAGGACACTTTCTGGGGTTCTGGGTGGACCCACATTTTAGGGTATACTTTTCAACTCACAGGTAGCAGAAAAATAACTTTCCCACGGGCTACTTGGTCCTATAGTCCACACCAATAGACATTTGGGAGGACAGTCTCTAACGTAAAAATAAGGATAATGATAACTGGTGTTATTTTGAGTGGGCCCGAAGTCTGATGACTAGTATCTTTGTTAGAAGAGGAAAGGGCACCCAGAGAGAAGAAGGTCAGGTGAAGCCAGAGGTGGAGATTGGAGCGATGCAGCTAAAAGCCAAGGGACACCAAGGATTGCCAGAGATAGTGGAAGCAAGGAACAATCAAAGAAGGATTCTTCTCTAGAAACATTCCTCCTATGCTTCTGAAAGGGAATGTGGTGCCACAGATACCTTGTTTTTGGACTGTTAGCCTCCAGAAAAATCGGAGAATAAATTCCTCTTGTTTTAAAGCATACAGTTTGTAGCATACAGTTTGTTACAGCAGCCCTAGGAAATGATTATATTACCTAGTGAATCACAGAAATTCCATATTCAAGGGTCGTGGACAATCATCTCTAATTCTTTTATGATACTTTTAAAGAAAGGCAAAGTAGCCTAGGTATTAATAATGAAAATGCTTCAGAGCAAATCTATATATTATATATACGTTATTATTAAGTTATATTGTTATATAAATTACATATTATATGCAAGTCTTTATGCATAATATATCATGTAAATACATATGTAATTTATTACTATAATGTATGTATGATTAAATATTACTTTATGTATTATATATATTTAAATGTACAGCACAGTGAATGAAAGCTTAGATGTACAGCCAAATAGAACTGGGTTTGAATCCTAGTTTTACTTATTTACTTATGATCTGAGTCTTTGGATAAGAGAATTAACATCTTTAAGCTTCAGCTCTTCATCAACAAAACTGACATATAACAATAGCTACCTCCTAAGGTTCTTGTGGGAATTAAAAGAAATAACACATATAAAACGTCTCTCAGTTATTGGGATGTAATAGGCGCTCTACAATGGCAGCTGATCTGAATGTTACTTTAGTTTTAATAATATAGTTATTACTACATATCATTATCATCTTCTGGGGAAGGGATTAACTTCTCCTTTGCAAAGTCCCTGCTGTCTCATAAAATTAGAACTTCTATCAGTACTTTCTTTCCTTTTGTTGGCGAGAAAAACTACCTCCATAGGCTGATAAGATGGGGAAAGTCTTTGTCATTCAGTATAGTCTAGACCACGTTACATTAACAATCCACCCCCTCCAACACACCCCACACTTAGAGGTTTAAACCATCAAAATCATTTTTTCATTCATCCTAAGTGACTGCGATCACCTGCTAGTTCTGTTCTACACCTCCCTGATTCAGGCCAACCCCAAAGTTGCCATCTCTGTAAGATGTCTGTAAGAAACCTTCCATTAAGAAATGACCTTTATCACTTTTATTCACATGCTATTGGCTAAGAGAAGTCACAGGGATGCATCTAGCTCCATGGGGGCAGAAAAGTGTCATCCTTTCAAGTGCCAGAAAGCCAAATCAAATTTATTTAGTGAATTTTTTCTGATGACTACACTCACGTAATTTGCATTGGCCCTTTGGTTTTGCTGGGCAAGAGTAATGTTTGCTCCTCTCTTTCACAGAATTGAGTTGGACCCCTGGGATCCCTACCTCTGCGAGGAAAGTCCTATAAGTTTGTCTACAGGCTCTGCTCTTGACTAAGTAAGCAGCTCAATTTAGGAGGAAGAGAGCTTAAGCCAAACGTGTACTATGTACTTCAGCTTTATAAATAATAATGCATATGTTTTATCTACATAACTCCAAAGACTATTTCTCCATTTGTTAAAAATCTCATGGCAAAGAGAATAAGGATTAATAAATAGAAACCCTCAGAAGTCCCCATGTTTAAGGGGCACATCATTCTGAAGTTTGTTTTTTTGCCAAAAATTCATAATTTTAATTTAATCATATGAGAACCTCAGATCAAAATTGAAGGTGTTTTACAAAATTTCTGACCAGGCAAAAATACAGAGGTCATGAAAGATTAAGAAAGACCAAGAAATGCTCCCAGAATAAAAAAAAGAGATTAAGGATATATAAAAACTAAATGGAATGTGGGATCCTGAGTTGGATCCACATCAAAAACAAACAAACAACAAAAAGGCATTAATTACTGAGACTTACTGGCCAAATTGACAAAATTTGAGTAGTCCTACATAAATGTTAATTTCATAATTTTTTGATTATTTGTGTTTCTATAAAATGTGTTTTGGAAAAGCTGATTTAAAGAAACTTGTGTTCTATTTTTGTGACTTTGTCTATCAAAAGTTAAAAATGAAAAAAATGAATTTAAAAAGAGAACACAATAATTTTTGAGAAGCAAACACTTGGCCAGAAGCATTCCCAATTTCCTTGCCCAAATCTTTGTCCTCCCAGAATTATTGTGTTCATTTATTCAAAGTATTAACCATTCCTACACTACCAAATCTAAAAACTCTAAGACTATTTTGTGGTTGAACCTGTTGCATCATTTCTCCCATTTCTCTGTTTTCTTAGCAGCAATTGCCCTGGGAACTAATCATATTTCTGAGATTTCTATTTAGACTAAGTCATGTGTATATGACTGAATTTTATTTGCTTGAGGGAAAAAAAAAAGACTGCACCCATGGGGAGCAGAAAAGCATATCTTGTTTTATTATATTATAATATAGGTGTACAATTTAAAATTGCAACTTTGTAAACCCAAAGGAAAAGTGTAATTATTAATTATCATATGATTTCATCCTTGCATTTGCAGATATTTGCTCCAAACCTAGTGACAGGTTCTATGTTGAAAATGAACACTTTCGATGAAAGAGTCAATAATTAGAAAACCAATGTTACCGTGAGCTGCCTCACACGTTTGTATCATCAAAAGAGAACGTAAGTTTGATCTAGTTTTTCTTTTCTTTATTTATTTATTAAAATTTTTATATAAATTTATTTTTTATCGGTGTTCAATTTGCCAACATATAGAATAACACCCAGTGCTCATCCCATCAAGTGCCCCCCTCAGTGCCCGTCACCCAGTCACCCCCACCCCCCACCCATCTCCCCTTCCACCACCCCTAGTTCATTTCCCAGAGTTAGGAGTCTCTCATGTTTTCTTTTTTTTTTTTCTTTTTTTATTTTTTGTCTCTCATGTTTTCTAAAGGAAGGACCACCTCACTGCAGCTGCTTTGTTCCACCTACAAAACCGAGCCTCTGAGAATGATTCTCCTTCCCTCTTCCTCCTCATTGTCTAAAACAAACATATTCATTAAGTCAAATGCAGGGGCCACCGCGAGCTTCCCCAGCATGTCCAGGAATCACCAAACTTGGAGTCCTCAGTATCTCTTTGCCTGAAAGTTTGCCATCTGCTTGGCCCTTTTGCCTAAATGCACATGAACAGAAACTCACAATAACCCACAAACACACCAGCACTCCCTGCCCCCACCTCCGACACCTGCTTATGCACAATATACAGGTAATTAAAAGCAAATAGGTATTTCCAATGCATAAAGGGAAAAGGTCCAAACCTTTTCATTGCTGAGGACAAAGCTTTGCATAACCTGGTTTCTTACTAGCTTGCTCTCTTGTGACTTCTCACGTCATCAAAAACAAGAACAGTAACAAAAAAATACACGACAGTGGCATGGCTCTGTGGGTGCTGATCCCTCGACGTGACATCTTATCCACTCTGCTGGCCTCAGTTAATACCATTATGCTCCAGATGTTCACATCGCTATTGGTAGCTCAGCTTTCCTTTCTGAGCTCCTGGCCACGTTTTCAAGCGTTTACATCTCCTCTTCATTTCAATGTCTCATGGTTCTTAACATTCAAACCAACCAAAGGGTTGCCACTTTCTCCACCACTCAAACCCCGCTCCTTCTTTGCTCTCTAATCAGTGAGGGGAACGGTATCGTTGTAATTTCTCCAAGTCAGACATTAAGTTTCACCATAAATTTTCCCTTCCCTTGCACACCGATAGTATATTCAATCCTACATCTTGTTGAAGACCTAATAATCTCTTGAATCCATCCACTCTTGTCCATTCCCACGCTGACTCTAAATGGTCACCATCTTATCTCTATTTTTTTTTCTCCATTCTTATCTGGTGTCCTCAGTGCAGAAGCTTTTCCCGTGTGCACTTTTCCTAAGGTAGGTATCAGCACCACCACCTCCCTCACCCTCCCACCCAATAGAGGATAGATAGATAGATAGATAGATAGATAGATAGATAGATAAATAGATAAATAGTAGATAGATAGATAAATAGATAGATGATAGATAGATAGATAGATAGATAGATAGATAGATAGATAGATAGAAGATAGCTTTTAAAGATTTTATGCCTGATTTGGGACTCAATCCCAGACCCCGGGATCATGACCTGAGTGAATGGCAGATGCTCAACCCCTCAGCCACCCAGGTTCCCCTATATATTTTATAATTGTGTCTTCGTGCCTTGTATATGGTGGTCCAATATGGATAGTCATCACTTGGTTTTTTTTTTGGTCATTATTCTTAAAAATGTGTAAAGTGCTTGTGAAAATTTAAAGTGATTATTTTGTCAGCAATGATAAAATGTATAACGGTGAGTTGTGTGACACAGAAAAAAATATATGTAAAGGATGCAAGAAATAAATCTAAAACCAATGGCTTTTTAGCCAATTTATGCTGACAGAGCAATTTGGGAATATAATGGAAGGAAGGGACTGGGGTGTGGATTTGCATGTGTATGTAATCCTCAGTTGCCCAGAAATCATTTAGTTCTTCACCTCTACAACACCAAACCTGGACTTGCTGGTTTGTTAAGACTCTCTCTCCTTCTAGGCATTTGGCACATCAAAAGACCAGAGAGTTGCCCACATCAAAGAATCCTGATGATAAAAGAGATTTTCACCTAGATAAAACCTAAAAGACTCTATGGGATATTTATTTATTATCCGACCCTTATTCCAAGATCAAACATGTCCCAAGTCAGCCAGCTACCGATCTAACCTAGGTATCAATTGATTTAAAAAGTGAGAAGCAAGCAGATGTAACTAGTCAAACATCAGGGCTTACACACTTTCAGCCTTGAAAATTGAGGTTCTTAAGGAAACTTCCATTTATGTACTCATAAAAACTGAAGCAGCCTCTTAATTTAAGCTGCCAGATGTGAATGATGCAAGGGAGTGCGAGTGAAATTTTATAATCGATAAAATCAACAAAAATGGAAGTCATTAAAGTCAATAATCAATAAATCCATTGAAAAATCTGTTAAAATTAAGAATACCACCACTGTTTTTTGTTGTTGTTGTTGTTGTTGTTCTGAATGTGTATCTCAAGGGCTTCGTATTTGTAATGACATAACACACCCCCGCCCCTTTTGAAAAAGTGAATCCCTCCCTCCGTGAACACCCAAAGAAAGGACATTTCCCATTTCTTCAGTTTCACAGCATTGTGTTACCTGTTTGGGTGTTCACCGGTCTTTTCCTTCAGCTTCTTTATATGTGAAACCAAGTATAATGTCCCTTTCTTCTTTCTTCCCACTTTCATGCCCAGGGCCTGACATTACTATGTGATCAACAATTAAGCCTTCAAGAATGGACTTACTGAATTTACCAGGCCAAACTTTTGTACTTGAAACTTCCTTCTACCTGAGATTTTCCATTTTAAAGAGAAACATTTCTGCCAGGAGTTCTCAACCTTGGCTGCAAAATTAAAATCATCTGGAAAGTAATTAAAAAAAAAAAAAAACAAATTGGCTCCTCCTCTACATCAATTAAGTCAGAGAGAGACTCAAGGGTCACAGATAAGTATGTGTAAGAATTCTCCTGAAATGCTTGTTCAGTTCAGGCCCCTGGGACATACAGTCTCAGGATCTGATTCATTATTCATATTACTGGGGCCATGGAGTCTGCTAAACCTGGATTGCACACTTTTCTTAAAAGATTTATGGGGTTTGGAGAGGACTTCACAAAAATTGTGCACTAATTAGATTGGAAGAAAGAACCCATTCCAGAAAACAACATATTTTAAGTTAAAAACAATGTCTTGAAATGAGCCTTTTTTTTTTTTTTTTTTTTTTAATAACTGCTATTCTAAGAACTGAAGCTTGGGCTTTGCTAGATTATGTTTAATAACTATTTAATGCTTTCCTGGTGGTTTGCTTTATGTTAGTCCTGCTTTACCAAACTCCTTAAAGTTAGAAGCATGGACTATGGAGTTAGCCTTGGATTTTAGTCCTCACCCTATTACTAACTCAGTGAACCCTATGCCCACACACAATCTGCTTCTCTATAAAATGGCTACTGATGCATTTACCTTGTAGGTAGGTTTAGTTTGACGTCATTTATGTGCAGTGCTTAGCAAGAAAACACCCTATATGTTTGTCCCAAAAGCTACCAACTACTTCTTTATAATACTCTGTATATTGGCTTGCACCAGTCACAAGCTGGGGCATTTTATAGCTATTTACTAAATATTATTATAATTATTATTATTATTATTACTAAATAATAATAATAATTATTATTATTATTTTTTAAAGATTTTATTTATTTATTCATGAGTGACAGAGAGAGAGAGAGAGGCAGAGACACAAGCAGAGGGAGAAGAAGGCTCCATGCAGGGAGCCGGACATGGGACTCAATCCCAGGACTCCAGGATCATGCCCTGGGCTGAAGGCGGCGCTAAACCACTGAGCCACCCAGGGATCCATATTTACTAAATATTATTAATTTCACCATAGTAAAAAGAACTAACCTTTTTTTTTTTTTTAAATGCCTCTTGGACGTAAAGCCATGTGCTAACGATGCTTTACATCTCTTATCGTATTTATATCTCACAACAAACTCATAGCAAAGTTGGCAGATAGAAAACCAAGTCCAGAGACTTTCGGAAACTTGACCAGGGTCAGAATTTTAATAACAGGCAGAGTTGAAATTGAAACTACAGTTGCCTTCAATGCCAAGGTTCTTTCCATTGCACTACACAGTACCACCCTCTGGAGGAGCCTGTGCCAGGGGCCCATGGGTCTAGAAGACTCGCTCTGACCTTCTGGCTCTGCCTTCTCATGGAGTGAGAAAAACATAGGGTTAAAAGAACATGCCCATCACAGCCTGCACCCTCATTGTATTTTATTTTTTTAAGACTTTTTTATTTATTCATGAGAGACACAGAGAGAGGCAGAGACACAGACAGAGGGAGAAGCAGGCTCCCTGCAGGGACCCCAATGCAGGACTTGACCCCAGGACCCCAGGATCACGCCCTGAGCCAAAGGCAGACGCTCAACCACTGACACCCCCAGGGGCCCCTGCACCCTCATTATAATCCATACTTCAGTTACGCAGGACCCTAGATTTCTCTACCCAAGTATTCCTGGGCCAACTTGAGGTGGACTATGGCACATCTGAAGCTCTGGGGGATAGTGAAGGGTCAGCATGGTGGACTTAGGAGGTTTATTGCGTCTGTGGTCCCCGGAAGAACTGATAGAACAAGGAGGAAGAAGAGAAGGTGATAGGGCTTCAGCATGACTCCCCCTGAACTACCGCATTGTGAGAGGGCAAGGAAGTTAAATTCACACCTTCCTTCCAGGCCTAGGTGTGGATAAAGGCATATTTGTCAATGCAGGGTAAGAGAATACATTTTATTTACCAATTTGTTAACTTCATTCATAAATTTTAGCTATTTAATATATGGTGTATGGCTTCCATTACTAAGTTTCTCCAGAACCCTGTGGATATTGTATTGAGGTTTTTATTTCTTACCTGTAAATAAATACATATCGTTTGTTTGACTTAGAGGAGAAAATCACTAACTCGGATTTGCCTCAGAAGTAAGATCATAAGCACAGTTTATATATATTTAGCAATTATGGTTACCTTACCTACTTCAAAACAGGATTTGAAGTGATTTATATTAAAAGACCATAGGAAATCAGAGCAGACAAATTTCCAATCACAAAAAAGCAAAGAGGGAAAGAAATATGAAAATAGCAGCTGATAGATTTTATAAATAGCAATAAAGGGCACATAGAATGAAACAGACTCTTTTCTATTTATATTGACAATCTTGAGAGTACTTAGCTTTAAGTCACGCAGCTCTTGTGGTCCCGAGAACTATATTAAGAGGGAATCTTTGCAAACCGTGAATACCGCACAGGGTAAAGCCAGGGAGCCTCCTCGGTGGGTTCATTCGCCTAATCGGATATGCAATTCTCCCCACCTGGGATGTTTCAAGAGAGGGGAAGGGCCAGGAAAAGACAAATGCTTCCAGGTAAACTCCATGCTTAAGAAGCTTTTCTGCTCTTTAAAAATCATCTTTCATGCAATATCCACATGAGGAAGAGCACGCGGCTAGAATGTCAACCATCAAGGGCCGAAGCACATTCTGTCTCCAGAGGCAGCTAAAAAATAAATTCCCATCATTACATATACCATGTTTCTGAAATGTTCTCGAGCAATGTGCATTTTAAAAATATATACAAATATGGCCATGGTTTTCAAATCACCTTTCCTATATTGGCAAATATTAAAATCTCTGTTTCGGGGAACTCTGATGAGGAATATCTTCTCTGCTGAAGTTTGGTGCATGTGATGTTGAGCAGGAAAGTGAAGAATATGGTCGTACATTTATTTATTTAATGATCCATTCAACAGTCACCGAGTGAATGTCTCCTACATGCCAGGCAGCGAGCTAGGTGCCGTGTAGGTAATAGTATTTGTATCAAATGTGGTCTGCCCCTCTTGGAGCTTATTGTACGACGTGGGCTCAGCAAACTTTTTTTCTGTATGCACTGAGATAGGAAATATTTTAGGCTTTGTGGGTCAAGAGGCAAAATCGAGACTATTATGTAGACACACATCCAGAAGGAAAATAAATTTCCATAAATTCTTATATCAACATAAACCATGCAAAAGCAGGGTAGGAGGATGGATTGGTCCCACAGCTGGCCCCCAGTTTGATGACTCCTGGTATAATGTGTGACTAATCATCTTTCACCACGAACTCAAGGCATAGAGTGAATTTGCAGAAGCTCAGCTTCGATTGAATTTTATCTAGATGTTTTCATCCATTCACTTATTTATCCGCTCATTTATTAACTATTTCACCTTCTTCCACATTGGGCCAGGCCCATATAAAGCTCCATTTTTAGTACATCATATAATTCCATTTCTTTTTTAATAAAACCCCTAGTTCATAATACTTATTATACAGGAAATTATTTTTTCCTGAAGTCACCCATGTGCCATAACACTGAGGGGAATATGAGCTCCAATTAGGAGACGAGAAAAATTGGAGCCATACCAAGAATGAGAATTTGTTAGAGATTCTGACTTAACCCAAAGACATTTCACACAGTCCTCTGTGAGCTTTGTTAGTCATTTTAGTAGAAAGCAAGAGTGAGGGGAGTGAGGGACCCCTGGGTGGCTCAGTGGTTGAGTGTCTGCCTTCAGCTCAGGTCATGACCTCGGGTCCTGGGATCGAGTCCCACATGGGGCTCCCTGCATGGAGCCTGCTTCTCCCTCTGCCTGTGTCTCTCTGCCTCTCTCTCTCTGTGTCTCTCATGAATAAATAAATAAAATCTTTAAAAAAAAAAAAAAGCAAGAGTGAGGTAGGAGGCCATACATTTTATCCATCCATCTGTCCATCCACTCACCCATGTTTACTGGGAACCTGCTCTATGTTTAGCACTGAGGCTAAGATACACCCAAGCCACGTGAAACAGAGTATCTAGTGCCTTAACTATGGGTACCTCTCTCTCCTGAAACATATAAGCTTCTCTCAGGGAAGAGTTTGAGAAAATGAGGTCATTGCTTTCTCGCACATCTACTTCTTTACTCAGGGAAGCCGGTCACCTCACCTCACTCATACTTGCACCCCCACCTCAGTAAACAAAATAACTGAAAAAATAATCCCTGTGTGTTTCCTTTGGCACCCATGTCTGTCTGTCTCGAGTGTCCTTCTCTACAGAATGAGTTTAAAATACCCCTTCACCTCCAACTTAAGTCAAGAAATTCCCTGAAATCAAGCTCTGTTCCTACTTTTGCTGCCGTGGGGGGTCTTGCTGCAGATGGTCCTGTTGTAGTACACTGGAAAATAGCTCTTGCACAGATTGGAGAGAAAGAACTTGGGAATTTCCTCTTTCCTAAAATGCATAAATTAATCAGGATAATAGTTGATTGGTAATAAAAGTCATACTTTATTTGTAATCGCCTAGGCTCCAGACCCCTTCCTGATATTTTATATACATACATTATTACTTCACATAAAGCCTCACAAACTACTTTATGATGTAGTTAGGCTATTATTCTAATTTTACAGATGAATGAACTGGGGCTTCAGAGCTTAAATTGTTTCCTTTCCAGTGAGTGTTGGAGGCAAGATTCAAAGAGGCATTCTAAATCCAGGGGACTAACTTGTAAGGACTTCACTTAGTTTACTTAGTTGCTGGTACAAGGAATATTCTTTCTCCTGAAGGAAATAATTATGATATGATTGATATATATGATATATGATATATAATTATCATAAATAATTATGATATGATATATATACCTCATGACAGTAGCTTAAGCAAAATAATCATGTGCAAGATAAACCCCATATTTATCTTGAAATATATATATATAAAGAATTTATTATTTATTTATTTATTTATTTATTTATTTATTTATTTATTTATTTTAGAGAGAAGGAGAGAAAGCACGAGAAGGGAGAGGGGCAGAGGGAGAAGGAGAAGCAGATTCCCCACTGAGAGCAGAGCCCTGATGCGGGGCTCCATCCCGGGACCCTGAGATCATGACCTGAGACGAAATCATAGGCTTAACCAATGGAGCCACCCAGAAGCCCCAACATCTTTACATATTCCTCTATCGTATTAGCTCTTCCATTTTAATAGTGTGTATTAATTTTAGAATTTAAAAAATTAAACAAAAAAAGGAGAAGAAAGAGAAAAAGGAAAAGAGGAGGAAAGAAGGAAGGTAGGAAGAAGTAATAGTAACAGTATAGGGCATGTAAGAAATTTAAACAATGACAGTGAAATAAATATTTGGTATAATGCACAATATTTCAAAAAGAGCTATAGATTTATATATTTTTATGTATTTATATATGTTTCATGAGAAAAAACAATAAAAATTATCGCGGCATTAGAACTCATTGAATTACATTTTGTGAGAGGATAAAGCTCTTTTGAGGCGTTCTTATTTTCATCTGCTAGCTGAGCACTGCCTCTGTGACATTTTCAGCATAGCTTTCACTAGACAATCCAGGAGTCAAATCACGAGATCATACCCTATTGCCACTTCTGAAGGTTAAGCTTTTCATTCTTCCACCCTTTACTTATCTTCCTCTGCCTCAGGAATGAGCCCTTAACTAGTTATCTAGGAAATTCAAGTTTGTATCTTTCTTACCCTAGAAAAGGCTTATGACTGCCTCATTCTCAAAGATGTCCACTGATGGGCATTGTAATTTTCTGTATCCCTACATCCCAGGTCCTATGTATACTCACAGATACTTTTAGCCTCGAGGATTATGAATGGCTGCTATTTAAACTCATTGTGATAAAAGCATATAGTTGACAACTAACTCCTGTTTTGCTCATATAAGTTTATATGAATTGAAACCATTAAGCCATCACGAGTATTGGTTGAGTATGAGACTGCACAGCAAACGGGATGATGGAACGCCATACACAGGTATGATAATACCATTAATCTGGAAAGTAAATTCTAGTCATCTGCTTTACATGTGGTGTTAGAAACTAAGTTTGCATGCATTGCTTTGCTCATTCAAGTCCATCCCAATTTCCATCAGAAACTTCACAGGCTTTGCTACTACTGATGGTCTATTGGGTTTGTCATTCCATAGAATCTATCTGCCTGCAGCGATTAAAGTGTTCAGATCAGCAGTTTTTTTAACTCTAGTCTATGTTATAACTACAAAGGGATCTTTAAAAAAAAATACTGATGCTTTGGTCCTACCCTAGACCAGCTCAATCAGAACCTCTGAAGTATGCATGGATCTTGAATACTGTATTATGTAAAAACTTCCAAGGTGTTTCTAACGCAAAGTCAGGATTGAGAGAGCCTGAGTTAGACATTTAAGTGGGAAGCAGAGGCTATGGATAGATTCTTTATGGGAAAATGATCTGTAAAGAAGCTTTTCTTATCTTGGATTACTAAGCAAAGAAAAATCTCCTTATTGCTCATTATTCCAAATGGAGATCTGGAAGTTGTTCAAAAGCACTTGGAAGATAGATGTGAAGTCAGACTCCTCAAAATATTAGATATTAGTTTTAGTGAATTGTGGGCACATTTAAACTGCCCTGCCAAGTTTCAAATCCTCTGCAATTATTATCCAAAATGTACTTGAAACCAGCTTAATTTATTCTTTTATCTTCTCTTTGATGTAACTATAGATGGAAGTAGAACGCAATGTAATTGTGTTATTTCAGACAATAAAACAAATCATCTACCACAGAGAAGTAATCAAGCCATTTAAATTTGTCATGGTTGCCTGAACACCTGTCTTCTTTATTTTTAGGCCTGACTATATTTCCCTAATAATTCTAGTTGAAAAAGAATCATCAACACAGAAAAATAAATATTTCTTCAGGAAAACAGCATTTAGCTGGAGAATCTGTTCAACATATAAGCTTAGCATAGGATACTGGGGAGAGTTTCTAGGGAACACTCCCATTTGTGGTGCATTGGTTTTATCTCTTCTTTACAGAAAGAAGATCAACCCATTGGCCAGTTTGCTTTTGACCATGACATTCTTGTTGGTTTGCTCTGATGCAATAAAAAATATTGAAAGTGGTAATAGATTCTGCAACCTGCGAAACACTGAAGGAATCTCAAAGACGGCAAGATTTTAAAGCATGGGGGCAAGTCCAATGCAGAATTCATTGAATTAATTCATAAATAGCATGTGGAGGAGAAGGTAGTTTTGAAGGATACAGATATGGGACTTCAGAATCAAACGATGACAAACCATTTAATCCTACGTAAGTGATTGCTCATGATTGCAGAGACTAACTAATTTCCATCTTCTACACCAGGAGTTGTCAAACCACCTTTAAAGAGTCAAATAGTAAATATTTTAGGCTTTTTGAGACATACAGTCCTAATTGCAACTACTCAGCTCTGCCTTTGTGGTATGAAAGCGACTACAGACAATGAGTACCTAAGCCAAGGACATGGCTTACGTGTCCATGTAGGGCTGCTCGTCCCGTTTATGAGCAGTGCACATGGACGAAGGGTAGTAGTTTGCTGACCCTGATTCAAATAAACTTTGCTGAAAGTAAAATGTTGCCGCATAACTGATCTGCAGATTCATTCTATACAGTCTGCAACATTTCTGATGTAGCCATCATTTTCTCGTCAGTTGATTTGAAATTTCAAAGGCTTTCTGCTAACATATTTTAGCAAAAATCCAAAGGATGGAATCATTCTAAAGGGAGAACAGAGAGAAAAGAGGCCAAGTTTCAAATAAGTCTAGGGCTCTTAAGGTCCCTTCTAACCCTGAAAAAGGGGCTTTAGAGTAAAGCTGAATAAAGAGTAAGGAGAATATTTGGCAAAAATACCTACAAACTACAGATAAGAGTTTGGAGCCGTGAAACAAATGTAGCTGAGCTTCGCAAAAGTTTTCTTTTAAATTCACTGACATGATTCTATGGTGTTTGGTAACTGGTGCGTGCATGGTACTTTTAAAATCTATTGCATCTTTATGTGTGACGTCTTTGTGTTTCAGTATCATATGATCAAGTTTTCCACTTTTCAGTATCCCCAAATGCAAAATGAACTAAAAATTCTCAAACTGCATCATGTTAGATATTTTCTGAAAGCCTTCAGACTGAAAACACAGTGGATTGGCAGAAATATGATTGAGGCCAGGAGGTGAAGTCCCAGGAGCCCATATTAACTCAGTTCTGTTTAGTGAGATAGTCATTAGAAATATCAGGAAGAGAGAAGGACTGGGCATCAACTTTGCAAAATTATAAACCGTCCTTTTCACACTTACTCCTTTTACATCCCTAATGGATTTCTTCAGGCTACATTTTCAAGGTCTCAGTTTTAGGTCACTGAAAGTGTTCCGTGACTCTGAAACACATTTCCAGGACACAGAAATAGTTTAGAACCAGAGATTTTGCATGTGATTAACTTCTGCGGGTCATGTTCCCTTTTACGGACCTAAGAGAGGCTGAAGTGAAATTAAGTATAGATTTACTAACCACTTTCTTCAGTTCTTCCTTTGTCCTACCAAATAGGATTTAATAAAGCAGGTTCTCTATGTAAGCAACAAGTATGGAGGCAAAATTCCCATTCCCCAGAAATAGCCATTAGTAGAAAAGGAATAAAATGGATGTGCAACTCTGGTCCTATTTTTTTCTAACTGGGGTGAAATCTTCCAACTCGTGCCTTATTTTTCTCAAAAGAATAGTGTTTAGTCTTAATATTGGGGGCAGTTAGAAAAATTGAGAAATGTAGAATCAAATTAATTAACCTAAGAGCAAAAAATTAAAAAAAAAAAATTAACCTAAGAGCTGAGAATTTGTTGAATGTTAACTATAAAAATTATATTGATTATAATTAATAATTATGCTTATCAATAATGTAGATATACAAATTGCATATTAAGCAAGAACTATTTTTCTCAGAAGGAAAAGAAAAATAAAGTATATTGAAAAATAATGTAGCTTTCAATTTGATACTATCTTCAATAGTTTGAATCTATCAGAAGCAACTACACAAATTAATAAAGAAGAAAAAGCACATACTATGGCCCTCTCCTGTTCTCAAGTTTTAACCTACGAAACTACTGGAAGAGAGAAACTGTATTACACATTTACTAAAAACTGATAAAATCTGGGTTCATGAGTAGCAAGAGAAGGGAGATTATAAGTATGGGAAAGAAACACATGGATTTATACCCACACCAACATGTACACAGATATATCCAGTCACACAAATACTACAGTCACGCAGCTTAAAAAAAGTAAAATCTTTTTTTCTAAATGGAAATTTGGAAACTAAAAATAAAAGCTAAAGAACTGCAATTAGTGAGTGGGTGGCTGCTAAGACAAAAAAAAAAAAATTGAAACTGAAAACTTGAATAGTTGGAATTAGCCCAGATACGACGGTTTGACGATACTGTCTCTCCTTTCCTTTAGATACACCCGTTCCAAAAATTTTTTATGACTAAAACTCAGTGACAAATGGGTAAATCTAATAGGGTAAGACTTGGTCCAAAAACATTATGGCTAAATGACAATGTTTGTGCCAAATATTTAAAGGCAGTATATAAAACAAATATTTTAAAATGTAGGATATTTTCCATAACTATGAAAAAGTTGAACTATTTCCAGGTATAAAATAAAGCACCATCAAAATCATTTGTTTTAGAGGTATGTTTGTGGTCACTTTTTTGAGGACCAAAAGAACAAAAAGGTAAAAGGTAAAGAGTCAAAACTTGATACATATATTTGATTCATTGGGTATAGACAGAGTTTAAATGCTCATGGACTTTTAATTAATCCATTAAATTTTAACCAATCAATCACTTAAATTAGTCAAGTTAAATGAAAGATGATCAACTTCAAGCAGGGACTCCATCTAAATTCCATACAGAAGTGTCCATTTTGAGACATGCTAAGAGGTCATGGAGAATGAAATGACGATGGGCTTGCATGGGTGCTGAGCTAGGAAGTATCCAACTGAAGAACCGCAAAGGAAGTGATGTAGAGTCCCAACCACCGGTGTTAGGTTTTGTGAAATTTAATGAAGAGAAACTTTACTAAAAATGAAGGCCAGAAGTGAGTGCTCTAGCGGCCCATCACTTGACATCACTGCAGAACCAATACCTCGTTCTGTACAGGATAAAGCTGATACTTTCTCACTGTAGCAGGAGGAAGAAAGATTTTCTCCTCCCTTAGCAACAGCCCTGCTAATGAGAAGCTATCCCAACTCAGCCAATGAAATCCCCTACATTTGAACACCCCGTTTGCTCCAATGGACTTTCTCTTTATACCAGCCTGTCCTATCTCCTCCCCATCTTCTATAAGAAGGGGCTCCTCTCCTTTGTTCTTTGGAATTGCCTATGGTTTGGCAATAGCTCGCATGTCACAAATCCCAATTCTCTGTCATTCCTAAATAGACCTACTCCTGCTGGTAAATTGCCTCAAGGTTTTTTTTTTCAGGTTAACAATGTATGACTTGAGGGACGCCTAGGTGGCTTAGTGGTTGAGTGTCTGCCTTCGGCTCAGGGCGTGACCCCACTGTTCTGGGATCCAGTCCCACATCCGGCTCCCCGCCTGGAGCCTACTCCTCCCTCTGCTTGTGTCCTCTGTTTCTCTCTCTGTGTCTCTCATGAATAAATAAATAAAATCTTAAAAAAAAAAAAACAAAAACAATTTATGAATTGAAAAACTGTAATATTTGTTTTAAACACTGTGTCTGGGGAGCATATCTCTACTTACTAAAAAGATTGCTGCCCAACTCATGAATAGTTTGATAAAGTCAATTACAAAAATAAACACACTGTGTCTAATGAAAAACTTTTCTTTTTTTTCCCCCTCTTCTGCGTCCCCAATTCTAATAATTATCATATTGATTCAAGTGAGGTTACCTACTCATGGCTTTTTTTTTTAACCTGCTCATGGCTTTTGATTCGTTTTCATTACTTAATGGTTAGCATAGAAATATTTTACTCTGACCTGCATGCCAAGCATGGCAAACCCAGTCATCATGACTCAGCAAGGAGACTCCAGCCTTCTTTTCTTAAATGCTTTTCAGACTGTTAATTATTAATACAAAAGTAAATTTATTATTGTTTGATAAATATATTTTACTATCTCTTGCTATGAGCAGATCACTTGTAAATAATGTTTTATGTAAAAATAAATTAGAAATCTTTGTCATTTATTTACTGATTTCATGATTTAATATCGTTTCTCTTGGAATAAGTACCAAAAAATTTTGAATAGCTTTCCGATGGTTGGATTTGTATTACATGTGATTCAACTACACATTTAATGAGATGGAAGAGATGTATTACGACACTTCTTGTCTGTATCTTCATGTTCACAGCAAGATAGTTACCTGTAGCCTGGTCTCCAGAGGTTTCATTTATTCCATGTTGGAACTCTTACTACTTTCCTTGAAATTCTCTTCTATGTTCTAGTCGCAAATTTAAAAGCCTTTACTCCTTTCATTCATCATTGTTCTTATCTGATGGCATCGGGAAAACAGCAACTGTACTCTTTTGTTCTAAGCTATTATGGCATTAATTAGTGTTATTTAATAGATGGTAACCTAATTTCACTCCCATAATGGACTCTGAAGTATTTTAAATTTCATGTTTCATTGTTCTTCCTTTAAATGCAAATTTTATTACTTCATTGGCTATCAAGAGATGAAAGAGCCTCCTAAAATTGATTAACTAGCCACTCAGGAAATGTATCAAAAGTATTTGTTTCTTGTTCTTTCAAGTATTGTACAGTATAAACCATTCTGGATATAGAGATCCTGAGTCCATGATGCCTCAGGAAATTCTCTTTATTTCCAGGTAGTAATAGTCTACTCCTATGCTACAGATCAGAAAGTACAGAGTTTATTTTTTAAAACAAATCCACAGCATTTTCCTGTCATTTCTTCTAGCCTCACCAGATTGGGATTTATAATCTCAGTGATGCTCCATTTTGTTCTAGTAGATTACACATGTGATATGACTGTTGGTCCATAAGTACCTGTCTCTTCTATGGCTACCTTCTTGCCTCCAGAATAAGGTCTGAATGCCTCAGACTAGCAATTTCAGTTGCTCTCTGTCTTCTCCTTCTAGTTAACATCAATTACCTCTAGTCTATTTCCATTTTCCTTTTAATTCCTTCAAAAGAATCCATCTCATTGCTTCCACTTCTGCTCCTCCCATTAATTTCCTCTCTTTGCTATAAGATGGCCTCCCTTTCTTTGTCCCTGCCCCCCCCACCAATGCATACAATCATTTCCTAAAACACTTTTTGCTAAAGCTATCACTAACTTCCCAATTGCCAAATTCAGTGAATGTTTTCAAATTTCTTAGATTATTGGATTTATGCCCTTCACAAAATTCTATTTGTCTGGCTCTCATAAATCTTCTCTTGGTTCTTGTCTTTTTTTTTTTTTTCCTTCTACCTTCTCTTTCATCTGCTTCCTGAAGCCTCAGGCACTTAACCCAGACAAGTTCTTCTATTTCAAAATCCCTTTGCCTCCACTCTGTTTGGCCTTATAACAATTCATTCTTCCTGTTGCCCTTTAAAAACTGCTAAAGAGATCTTCCAGATGAGAGCAGATTTCCTTGTTTTACATTCTCAATGATGTGATCCTGCAATTTTACCTTATAGTTAGTACCACAGCTGCAATTAAATAATTATCTTTGTCATTTGTCTTCCCTTTTTAGCCTGGGACTCATTTTTAAAGTGATAACACCAAAGTCTAGCGTAGGACCTGGCATGGAGCAGAGACGGGATAATTTTTTAATGGATTTTGAGAAATGGTTTTCTCTTCCTCCCCATACCTATCAAATGGCATGGTTCTGTCCTTTACCCACTGGACTTCCTGTATTGCATACTAGGTCGTCCCACCCACCCACTCAGTTTTCTTTTACTATTTTATATTATTTACTAAATTTTCTATTAATGATGATAAGATTGGCACTGCTAATCCAGAGAAGCTTCCTGCTGCACAACTCTGGCTGGATTTGTCAAAGGTATTGTAGAGCCAAACTAAAATGAAGTCCCTTATGTCAGGGACAAAATGGGAGATGATCAACACAGGTGCATAAAGGAAATTTGACCTAACCTTACAGAATTTGCAACTTTCCTTGGAAGTCAGTAAAGAACACCAGTCAATCCCCAAATGCCAAGTCTGTTCACATTGTGTCTGTACTTTCTTGTTCCCCTGACCCAGATAACCTGATCCAAATAGGGAAAAAGACCAATAGGCAACCAAGCAGCTACAAAAGTCAAATAATTTCTATTATTAATCCCGTAAACATCCCTTAGCCTGTGAGCATCTAGGAAGTCATTGTTCCCATAGCTTTGAGTCGGTCTGCTTGCTGGTTGAAAGCATAAAGCATTCCAATAAATTCATCTTTCTGCTTTGTTTTATTCCTTAGTCAGAGTTTGGCATTGGCCACAACTCAGACTCCATGTAGCTAAAACTTAGTGAGCACACAACCCTTCCTTCCCCAGCACCCATCCAGAAAAGCATGTTCTATCTACTTCATCTGCCAACTACAAACATTATCTTCGACCTCCCACTCACCTCCATATTTCTACTAGTTAACAAATATAACACATCTTGACTTCCTCTCCTCTCCTCCACAGCATCTAATGAGACATCAGTCCAGCTAACTAAGCTTGCCTTTTCCTTCAGGTGGATCCTTTAACACGTCCTGACTAGTCATCTCTTCACTGTAGTAGTGAAAGGGTTTCCAAAATGGCTTTCTTTTTTTTTTTCTTCTACTGCCATGCAAGGGACCTATCCAGAGCTCAAATCTGAGGATACCACTCCATTACTTAGAAAATGTTCATACTTCATCATCATATATGCTAAATTCAATAGGGTCACCATGGTTTAAAGGTCTTTAATCATTGTCTTGGCCTTGTTTTTTCCTCCAAATAGAATTATTTTGCTCTGAAAACATTAAACCACTTACAGTTCTATCCTATATGATGTTGCTTGTTTCTTGACCTTCCTGTACATCGTGCTAGAAGAGCTAATGTATCCCCAACGTCCACCGGGCTAACTCCTATTCATCTATTAGGGCTTAAGCCAGGCATCACTTTGTATGAGAAGCAAACATGATTTCCCCCCTTTAACCACACAGCCTACATCTGCTGCCCTGCTCTCTACTTACACAACATGCACTGCTTTTTCTGTTCAGTGTATCTACTGTATTTGCAATACTGTGATTTAGTACTCCTTGAAAGCAAAGACTATGTCCTTATTCTTTGTATTCCTGACACCTTTTCTCAGTGCTGGCATATAGCAAACACTCGATGAATGTTTTTTGCATACATGAATACAAGTATTTAAGAATGAAAAAAATACCAAATAGAGTTGAAGATTTAAAACTGACCACTGGTGCTATATTAAAAGATGTATATACAACTAGAGACACATTCTCGTTGGTCACTCATACCTTTATATAGAGAGACAGCTTTCCAAAAATATTTTAATGCTGGTACATATAACCAAATAATTCTCTCATGTGGTCATCTATCTTTATGATACCTTCACTTGGATGCATTCATTATTTATCAAGGGGAATGCTTTTACTTAGTGTGAAAAATAATTACAAAAACTAAAGTATAGAGGCTTAGATTTGTAAGGGATACTTGGTTGAAATAAATTATTTTTTATTCAGAATTGGTCATTTGAATCTCTAATTTTCAAGTTAAACCTCTGGCTTTGGGAGTATAACTTGCATTTTTGGGGTGTTTCTTTTTTTTTAATTATCGCTTTTAGCTACTTTGCAAATAAAAAAGTACTGCCTAAAAAAATGTATTGCCTAGTGTTTACCTCTTATATAGCTTAGAAGACTTTAAACAGTGTGTTGTATTGTAAGAAAGAGAAGTTGGGTGCTTTTATTGACTTCACGAAAACAGTTTACATAATGAGATGTTAAAGAACTATTGAGATTGGTCAAGAGGCTTTTTCTTACATGGAAAGGAGCTGGAATATGATACTTCAGCTACTGTCTTATTCGTGAATGTATCCATCAAAGACATTTGATTAGAATATAAGAGTGAATCATAATGAAATCCTACAAATAAAATACCTAAAACTGATTAATTATGATGGTAATAGTATTGACAGATTCATTTCTTCTTTGAATGCTAGCTGATCCATAATGTTTTTTGTTTGAAGCTCCTCTGTGAAGTTCAACATATCAGTATCTCGAACACTGCTACACTACCCAATCAAGTGCTTCAAAGATACTGGCCTACCAATTTCATTAATAAATTTGAATAAGGAACAAATGAGGCTGACACTAATAACCAAAGTATGTCCCCAAGAGAAGGCTGTTGTTTTCCAGGAGGAGATGACCCAGTAGAATCCAAGGCATGGAATATTCTGAGAAGAGCATCAGGGTTTTCTATTCTAAATAATAAATATCATTGCTAAATTAAGGTTTGAGATAGCCATCTGAAAATTCCAATTCTCTTCTTTCATCCTGGGTTTTCTTTCTAATTTTCATGCAGCGGAAAGAGTTTGCTCTCCATTTCTTCCTTCCTAAAAGGGAGAAGACAATGCCTATCCTCTAGGTTTGTGTAAGTACCGGAGATGAGGAGTATAGGGGTCCTGTAAATGGTAGCTACAATAATATGATTGTTGACATGCTCACCCTATAACTGATCCTTGAGGGAAAGTTCTGTTTTCTGTACTTTTGTTGGACTCTACAGAGTGCTGTCTGGAAATTATTCTAGGGAATTTGAGATAACAAGCATTTGCTCTTGTGATGACCTTGCCCAACTTAGAAACAAGGTATTTCTGGCCACTGCTCCCTGGTAGCCAATGTCATCTGGCATTGCCATTAGCAATGAGATAAGCACATTAATTTGAATCATGGAATCAAGGTAACAATTACTAGGACGTTAGGTCTAGAGGAGGGTGACCAACCATCCTGGCTTGCCCTGAATCAAATACTCCCTAGGATACAGGACATTCATTGCTAAAACCACAACAGTCTGAGCTAAACCAAGATGAATTGGTCACCCTATCAATATAGGGCATGGCTTTGTTTTGTTCATTGTTGTGTATCCAGAGTCTTCAACGGTGCCTGGAGGTTGCTCAATTCATAGTCACTATGGGAATCGGTCTATTCAAACCTACAAATAATCTTACCATGTGTTCTCCTTATACCACTTCCTTTTTCACTTTCCCAGTGTTTTGTTTTCTTTCTTTTTATTCTGTTTAGGGCTTCAAAATATCAAAAGTTCTACATACAGACAAATATGCTATTCAGGAAACATTTGACATGTTATTTAAAATATACTCACACACGATTCTTTCAAGGCTCAACAAATAAGAAAACAGATGAAAGTGCTTTCTAAGCTATAAAGCACACAATTTTTATTTTTGAGTTAACTTAGGATTACTTAATGGTATCCCACTAATTTCCACAAGCCCAGTTTATTTCTGATTTAATTTAATCGTGGATCTTTACTTCTTAACATGAATGCTTCCTCTGATTACTAAAATGGCTTTTAAATAGCTGTTATAAATCACTCTCAAGGTTTGTTATAGATTGAGTTTTATAAGAATTTAATGATAATGTCAATAATTTGAAACCATGTTGACCAATAAATGAGATTTTTTTCTTATTAACATATACTTTCTAAAGATTAACCAATATGTATTGGCATTTGTCTTTGATAGGAAGTATGGTAACACATTTGTGTTTATAAAATTATAGATTAGATAAATTATACATATTTAAATTATATATATATAAATATTCTGCAGCTTTTTAAGCATTTCTCAAGATTGTGAAATTCCTGCTTTCTTCAATTTTCTTGGAGGCAGAGGTTACATTGATCATAATAAAAATAGATCCACTAAGATCCATTATGCAGAGTTCAAAAATAGAAATTAAAAAGGTACCTCACTCCTACAAAACCTAGGAAATAATTTATTGACCTGTATGAGTTGTCCCCAGTATCATTAGGGTTGAACTCTAGATCATGTAACTAAATGCTGTGTCGAAGTGACGGATTCTGATTTTACAGACAGTACATCTGGAGACCTGAAATCATGCTGAGAAAAAATATACTTCTACATGGTGTAAGGATATATATTGAAAAACAAAAATGCAATTAAGCATATAAAAGCTGGTATTGATTTTTTAAGAGTGACTTGTTTGCAAGACTCTTGAAAAAAAGTTCAGATCTGAATACATAGCTACATGACATTTTTATGGTCAGAGTGAACTAAAGTTCATTAATAGTCAATTTATGTTGAGAAATCTTTACAATTATGAGTTATCCTGTTTGAAGGATGCTGGAAAGAGAAACTTTATTACTTCTCTCTTTCATTTTGTAAAACTTTATTTTCTTAAAAACAGAACTAGCCATAGGACTGGGAATTCCACTTCAACATTGGAGTTTTGAGACATTTTACACATTTTGTTAAGGTTAATTATTCTTTATAACGATTCCGTTAGTAAAGAAACTCATGATTTCCCTAGTATTACAAATTATTTGATTTAAAATTTTAGAGTAGCTTCCATAAAAAAGTATATACCATAAAATATATCATAATTACTTTTGTGTATGCTTCAATATATTTAGTTGGATTGACATGTCACTCATTTCTCTTAGAGAACTATACATGCTACAAAACTAGCAACTGTGCTTAGATAGAAGTTAAGTTTTTATTTTTACCTCTTTCAGTGGGGGACTGTGGGCTGAGAAGTAAGGAGATTTACTATTTTCATTCAGAAGCCTTACTGATATATGGACCTAATCAATGCCGGGGGCTCCCATCATGGGTTCGCATCACCATATCCTGGGGCTGAGCAAGGTGCTAGTCTGCCAAGTTCTCAGGATTACGAGACATAAATCAGAAGGGATTCCACTGCCACCCCAGAGACCAGTCCCTCTCCTTCAAACAACAATGAAGCTTCCCTTTCATCTGGGTTAAAAGCCATATATTCCCTACTTCTGCCAACCGGATAAAGACAGGATTGATGCCATTCGGACAAATGTAAATTCAGCAGTTCAGTATCGCATGGACAGTAAAGTACGGCTTTAATAATCCAGAAGGTGAAATTAAATTACTGGGCCAAATATGGAAAGATCAGGCTTTCTGGTCTGGAGTTTTGGAGGTCCTTACTCTCTGTGTTTTGTTCAGTGGATGTATGAGAATCTTTGTTTATGGTGCATGACAAAATCTACAAAACAGAAAGATCTTCTGGTATCATGTGCTTTCATTAAAACAGCTCAATTGATTGTCTTGCTGCAAATCCCGCCCCCCTCCTTTTTTTGTTTTTTCCTTTTATTTATCTTAGGCAAAAGCAAAATGAATGGCAGTTTCACTTACTGCTGCTAAACATTTGTTATACGATTTAATTATATAATTGTATATGTGATTTGTATGTATTTCTTAACACTAAGAAAGGTCGAAGCCTCAGAAGTTTTGTTGGCAGCACTTGAAAAAGAACAAAAGGACATGAACCGATGTGTGTTGTGAGAATGCTTCGCTCAGCATCTAAATTTGGATCTTAATTGATAGTGAACTGTCATTCATTCTACATTTCTTTTTTCCTCGTGTGGAGCCAGATGTATCTTATTTTGTATCCTGCTAGAGCATGGAAAGACAACCGTGTCACAACTGTTTTCTATCTAATACGGAGTTGTTAGGAATTTGTACTTCTCCTTATGGCAGAAGAAAAAGAATGGAAGGGACCTTGATTATTTTAAGGCAATTTTGGAAACTCATTTTTATGGAAACTAGCTTTTGTACAGGGGCCCTGGCTGGCTCAGTCAGAAGAGAGTATGACTCTTGATCTTGGGGTTGTAAATTTGAGCCCCATGTTGGGTGTAGAGATTACTTAAAAATAAAATCTCAAAAAAAAAAAGTAGCTTTTGTACAGAAATCACATTCTAATCAAATATAAGTACATGCATACCGTTTAGAAGGAGATGTTTTAATACGTTTTGACTCTGTGCTAATATGTTTTATGGGAAACAAAGGAAGTTTCCTAGAAGAGTCTGACTCCTCAGTCGCCCATATGTTTTGTGTGTGATATTTAATGATATCCTCGTCTTCAATATCCTTATTGAAATTAGTAAGATGAAGACCAAATCAACAATTGAACGCATTGAAAATTACATTGCTTTAGAGCACTGCTCTGTGTTCAAACCCACTCATCTGATCCTTCTACTTATCTAAGCATCTTGAAGATTATCCCAAAAGGATAAGGGATTCAGGGTTGTTGCAGATGTGTTTCCACCTTTCAATATTTACCTTGGAAAAGCTGAATACTCTGGGACCATCCACTTAATATTCTATTTTCATGTTTCAGTAACTCCTGTTCTAAAAAAAATGGCTTCTTTTCCTCTCCCTGCCCCCCACACAAATACCCCTTCTATTGTCAAGTTATTTTCCAGCATTCTATATATATTCAGAATTTCATAGTGTGGAGTCTAAAATACCCTGATTTTTTAACTCTTTGATTACAAGGTCTCAGAGCAATCTTGGACTTGCAACATTTTTCTCCTCAAACAAACACTTGTCAATGTTCCAAGATCAAAAGACCCATTTCAATTTGGGAAAAGATGGTATTTGATTACAGAATATTCAGGATATGAGGGAATAATTAGTAAAGCTGTAACAGGCCTATGTGCATGAGCTATGCCAAATTCTTCTATTTTGCCACTGAAAATGTATTTGTACACATTCCAAAGATTTAGGAGATTGATGAGATAGCCAGGTATATGGGATTCCTGATAGAAAAAGGAAATGTTGCAGAATCTTCTTTCTAAAACACCCCTGATATTTCCCTGAAACAAATTGCATACCTTTAGTAGGAAAAATACACACACACACATACACACGTGTGCGCACACACAAAATTATCATCAGATTACATTAACTTGGTTAATTCTAAATGACACGTTTTGGGTGCACATGAGTATTTAAGAGTACTACCACTTGGTTGCCTTTGGATAGAATAAAAAGAGTGATTGACATAGAATTGTGTTTGGCTACAAGGATATATGAGAAATATAGTCACATGACCTTTAAATAGTCATGTGACCTTTTTCTGGACCAAGAGGTCCACTGTGTGATGGTCTCTAACACATCGTGCAATTCCTGTACTGAAGGACAAAAGCCATGTATGTTATGCAGGGCAAATACACCGCTAATCATGAACCTCTCGATACATACATCTAGGTAATGCACCTATAGCACTCTACTCTTCAACCCCAAAACCCGCAATGAGGACCTTTGGTCAAAGTGTTTCTAAATTTACTGTGAAGGTCAAGTTTTGGCTTAACCAGTCTTTCATCAGTACCTTTTCTTCTAGAATGTATTTACTAGAGCCACCATAAAGTCCCTAGGATTGAAATGTATGCTCTTTCTTACTTAATGTTTTAGTTTGAGTTTGCCTTTCAGTCTGTTTAGTAGAATTTTTCAGCCAAACCTCATAGCCAAGGGGAGTTGTGTGCTGGGACTAACTCCATAAGAATTATCAGCTTAAAGTGAATGAAGGTTCAGAGTCAGCAAAGAAAGAGCTCGGTGAACACAAATCAAGTAGAAAAGGCAGGATTCTTTTCCCTCTTGGCTTATACCACTCCTCTTTATAACAGCACTTGCTGGATCTTCCTTGGTGGGTTGTTTGTTTGCTTTGTGATCTGCAGCTTGGGAATATATTAAGTACATTCTAGAGTGAATAGTTTGGCCAATGACAGCCAACATGTGTTTTCCCCTTTCTCGGGTCTTCTCCACAGTAAAAGGAAATGTGAACTGTGTTCCTAACACAGGGAAGTAAAAATACAAGGGAGGAAAAAGCTACTGGAGAATTAGTGATTAAAACAACAACAACAACAACAACAACAACAACAACAAAAAACCCAGAAAACCTAACAAACCCTTATGTGGTCTTACTCATGTGCTTTCCCTTCATTCCAGTTTCTCTGACCTGCTTTGCTAGTAATGATTGATTTTCCACATCTGGAGATCACAAAACCCGGGCGTGAGCTCCAGCCTGCAGAGGTATGTGTGAGTATACACAGTGCTCATCCATTAGGAGATGAAGTTTTCTCCAGATTGGGCATCACTCGATTCACCAGTGAGGTGGTAGGTTTCAAGGTCAGTAATGAGAGGTGGCTGTTTTCACTGTTTCCCGTAGATAAAGACAGAAGTCATAGACATACTGTGTTAAAGTATCAGGAGAGCGCCGAGGTACCAAGAACCAGCAAGTTCCTCTTTTACTTGGAAGCTAGCATATGTTCTCATACTTAAAATTTCTCCAGTTCCTTAAAGTACTGTTAGTGAATTACCACCGTATTAGCATTGCTGTCTCCTGGTGAGCACACACCCATCCTGGCAAATCCATACTCACACATCTTTACAGCCTTGCAATCTGCATTTGAAAGAAGAGAGTCAGATCTTCCAGAAAGGATGGAAGAAACCATAAATCAAGGTTTCTGTAATAACAGTAACCCAATATTTTTGAAATTTTAGCTTCTCAATTCACAGCCTAACAGTAAAATTAGAGCTAGCCCCCAGTGGCAGGCTGATAGTTCTCTACTCATGTTTCGTATAGATTGAGAGATTTAAGAGCAAGAAGCAGGTCTTGTCAACTGTGTACCCACAGTACTAATATCAGTACTTAGACCATAGAGGAAGGTCTTTAATAATTATTGTGGAATTGAGCTGAATTTGCTGATACTCAGCACCAAAAATTATTTTTTCAACTTCGATAATTTAGAATACCTTCACATTCTCTTGTATTTTATCTAGCCAGTAGGACTTTACTTAGGAGACAGTGAATACACTATAATGAAACTTTCTTCCAAGTGGGATTGAATTTACTTCACAAAATCATTACTTTTTAATCTGAGCATTCTACAAAGAGTGCTTCTAATAAGAAGGAAAAAAATACCACAGCATCGTTGAATATAGATCCAACACTCAAGTCAACTAATGAAATAGGACCCCATAGAGATTGATGCTGTGACGGAAGAGTATAATACTTTTTTCTTTCTTAGAAAGTAGGAAATCTAATTACCTTCAAGTTTCTCACATTGGAGCCATACTACAAATGAGTTGTGTCCAGGTACAGAAAAACCAACAATATTTTATTTATAACCTTATTTTTTTAGTTTTTGAACTACAAATTCTGGTTCTAGAGGTGTTTAAAAGATAATGGGTTTTATGATGCTCATATGTAAATTAATCTGTTTCCTTTTTTTGTTTTTTGTTTTTTTTTTCTTTTTTCTTTTTTCTTTTTTTTTTTTGCTTTGTCATTGAATGATTCTCCTCATAAATACAGAACAGGTCATTACATGAAAAATATAAGATCTTGCATGTTTTTAATCTCGTTCTCTCTTAAAAATCTATTTCTAATATTGCATTCCCCATTGGACTACTTCAGAGGGCATGAAGGAAAGAAAGGAAAGAGTAAAAAAAAAAAAAAAGAAAGACAAAAGAGACTGGATCTCACCACTAGAATTCACCATAAAAATCTCAAAGTGTAACAGAATTCTTACAAAATTTCCTAGGCCAGTTCTTTAGGGACTTGAGATCTCCTATGAAAAATATGGCAACCAGGGAAGGCAGGGATGAGATGTGGGAAAATAGTAAATAAGTGCAGCAAAAACAGGTTCTGAGGAATACACATAATTTTGTCTGCTTTAGATCACAATAGAATTTTTAATAAATAAATTTCTTTTCTTTTTTGTTTTTTTTTGTAAAGACACTTTTTTGAAACAGTAGATTTAGCCCAGTCATTTGTGTCATTTTTAATAAACCGTCTTTTTGTTTTATTGTTTGTTTTCTGTAACTCTGTAAAGGTTTTAGATTTGAGTCTCTTGTACATTGTCTTTAGAGTTCATTCGGATCAATAACGGTTCATGCACTGAACTGTGTATTGAATTTATTGTGTTAACTGTTGTTGTGTGGTTGAAGGGAGATTTGTAAGAGTTATAGTGATTTAGGTGCTCATGCTCGATAGCAGGCATGGGCAGGTGGCTTTCCATGGGCGTATCTCCTGTGATCTCATCATCCACATTAATGATTTCCACAGTCCTTGTCGGGGCGTGATGGTTTTGCCGATGGTGCTGCTTCCTCATCTTGTAGAAAATGACCAGCATCACTGCAGCCATGAGTGTGATCGCCACGAAACAGCCGATGATGATTTTGGTGGTCTTCATGACCTCATCGATTCCTGGGATCCCACTGTTTATATCAGTCACTGGGATGGTGAAAGTCTTTTCTGTCGACCTTGTGCTCTGTGGCGTGAGAGAGGTGGTCACATTGGTGGTCTCCCAGTCGATCACTGGAGTGGGGCCCACGTTGTTATCTGTGGTCCGTGCCTCATCCTGAGAAGGTTCCATAGTCTCTACTGTGACAGTTGAAAAGTAAGAGAAGGGAGTAGTGGTTGCTGCAGTAACATTCAGGGTGGCTGAAGCAGTGGTATTTCCAACGGAATTACTCACCATACACGTGTACATGCCTGTGTCTTGCACGGTTACATTCGTGAAATTTAAAGTGCCATCACTGAGCACAGCTATCCGCACTTTGTACGCCCCATGTGTCATGACTGTTCCATTTGGAGTAATCCAAGATACAGAGGTCAGGGACGTGGAGGCCCGACACTTCAGCTCAGCTGCCATGCCCTCAGTGACATTGAGGTCTGCTGGAGGCTCCACAATCACAGGAGCATAGCATGTGAAATAATTCTGGTCAAGCTCCCCGATGTACCTCCCTTTCAGATTGGGGGGAGTGTTACATCTAGCACAACAAGCTGTGTTGGAGGGGGCCATGTCTTTTATCCACCAGCTGAGCCACAGTATGTCACAGTTACAGTTCCAAGGGTTGTGATGTAAGTGTATCCGCTCTAGATGATGCAAGGGTGTGAAGAGGTCATGAGGCAGTAACGTTAGATTGTTGTGTGCCAAGTTTATCTCCACGAGTGACTGAAGGTTATCAAAGGCATTCCGTTCAATCACTTGAATCTGGGACTGGATCATCCACAGTTTTTGAAGGTGCATCAAGCCCTGGAAAGAGCCAGGCCTGATGGCCGACAAATGGTTCCCAGAAAGATCCAGCTCATCTAGTTTTATGAGAGGCGTAAGGTTAGGGATTTCGCGGAGGTTGCACATGGCAAGGTTCAAATACCTCAAGTTGGACAGACCTTCAAAGGCACCTTCTGAGATGTATGAAAGCCTTTTCAATTCCCCTAAGTCTAGGCGGCGCAAAGAAGGGATTCTGTTAAAAGCATAAGAAGGAATGCTTTCAATGGGGTTGTTCCGCAACCAGAGCTCCTTCAGTTTAGACAAATATACAAAAGCTCCATTTGGGATGGTAGTAAGACGATTGTCAAAGAGTTCCAGAGTATTGAGGTTTGCCAGACCATTGAAGGCCCCGATTTCAATTGTTCTAATATGATTCCTACTCAACTGTAGGATTTCCAGGTGCCTCAAGTGCTTGAAGCTATTCACCTTGATGATCTGGATTTGGTTCTCATGGAGGTTCAGCAGCCGAGTGTTGGTGGAGATGCCATCTGGAACCTCACGTAGGTTTTTCCGGACGCAAATCACCTTGCTGAACTGGTTGCTGCAGGAGCAGACAGAAGGGCAGGTTTGAGCCCGCACCAGACCAGCCACCACAAGAAGTTGAAGAGCCAGCAGCACCACAAGCAGGGGGTCGAATAGGGCCCTGTTAAACCTAGGACCTATCATTATCTGCTGTGGATGTAAGGTCATCTTGTTCAACATTCATAATTTATCTGGTGTTGGTCCTTCTGGAGTTCAAATAGTCTGCAATATAAGAGCAAAAAAAGAGTTATTAGATCTCCGCCAAATGTCTTTCTGGAGCCGTGTCAGTGATGCAGCGTATCAGCAAATGCCATCATTTCTCGGACTAAGCAAACAACAAATCTAATGTCCCTCACTGAGCGATGCCGCTCATATTTATAGAGAAAATGTTTCTGTACTTCAAATTAGCAGTCATCCACAGCCCATACCCATCAAATATGCACTCACAGAGGAATGGAAAAATGAGGTAATTACTAGAGTGTTGACCAACCAAGTATGACTTGAATGCATGAGGACACACAAGATGTCCTCCACCAGTAGGTTCAATGTCCAGATGAGATTGGAAAAGTTCAGAAAATAAGCTCTGGGATACCCAACCAACTAAAAGCTTCCTTGCAAAACTGGTAATAGCTGGTATTTCATTGAGGGTTATCCTACGTGACAGGGCCCAGTGCAAAATGAAACTAGGGGATGGCTTCTTCAAAATTATGAAGAATTTCAATTCTGTAACCACAGAGCATTTACCAAGTGTGGGCCCTTCTGAGAATGGGGCCCTTTTCAATCGCATAGGTTGTGTGGACTGATCCTTCATCATCCTTACAGCACTGCTCTGACGTAGGGACTTTTATAGTCTCCATTTCCAAAGTGGAGAGCTTAATTGTAGGGAAACTAACATGCATAAAGTCACAAAGTTAGTAAGTACAGAACCAGGACTCAGACGCTCATCTGATTGGTCCAAGAGCATATGATCTCAAACACTCCATGAAAAAGCTTCTGGGAGAACGATGGCATAGGCAAAATATTTGTTTCACAATTTATTTATCTAAAATACCCTTTTTTGGGGAGTGACCTCAGCTGTAAGCCCTGGCAACTCGACTTATAGTACCTGTGAGGATACCCTGAAACAATGGCATGTGCAAACATACGTAAACCTTAAGGGATTTTCAAATACCCAAACTCATGATAATATAGCAACTGCTCCCTAGAGCCAGACATACCACAGATTAGAGCATTTCCATGAAACATAACTTTTATGTACAGAGGATACCTTAGTATAACAAAAATATTATATATCTTGTGTCCCTCCTCTTCCTGATTTTAACTAGATTTGTGGGAAGGGGAATAAAATAACTCACTTTCTGCATCTCTTCCAGCACAAGAAGGAATTTTAAAGGGGCTTGGGTTACCCAGTGTATGTCCCACTCTTATCATGAATTGGGCACCTGTGTAATGACTTCTTCCAAATCTCTCATGTCCATAAACAGTGTCTCTCCTATGAATCTCTTGGAAACAAAGGAAAAAAAGGGACAGGGGGGATCACTACCTTCAAATCCAAAAAGGCACTAATTTAGTACTAATAATGTGTTGCCCTGGGCAACTTACTAATCTTCTCTCCATGACACATTTTCCTCACTTACAAAATGGGAATGATAATATTACATACTTTTGGTGGCGTTGTGAGGATAAAATTAGTTGACACAGACAAAGTACTTAGAATAATGCCTCCTCTATTGTAAAAATTCAGTCATGTTAGATATTATTATTATTGTTTGTTGTTGTTGCTCTTACCCAGACACCATGCTAAGAAAAGGGCATATAAAGATGAAGAATATAATCCTTAACCCCAAAGAAATGATAATTCAAAAGGTGAGGCAAACAGGTGAAGTACAGTAATATACGTTCATTGGTATGAGACCAGGCCACATTGGCACAAGGGCACTGATGGGCTCCATCTGTGCTGGTAAATCAGAGGACTTTCAAAGAAGAGTATCATCTGCCCTAGGTTTTATATTAGAAGTTGATTTAAAAGAAAGTGGAAAGAAGAGCATTTTAGGCAAGGAGTAGCTTAGGCTAAGACAAGGACCTATGAAGGACGCCGGTGCATCCAGGGAATAGTAAACTGCCAACAGTCCCCTGTGGCATGAGGATGGAAGACCTGGGAAAGACATTTACTTCTTTCCTCGGGGCTGCAGCTCTAGATCCACTTTTCAAACCACCTGGTACTACGATCATTAGTCCCTGGTTCTGCTTCTCCAGGGAGTCTGCGAGCTAGTCTGTGAACACAAGGAGGACAGAGGCCATGTCTGATGCTTTTTTTGTCAGCCTCCCACCAACACAGTACCTGGTACATTATGTTCAATGGCTGTTGCAAAAGTGCAGAAACACTGAATATCTAATCCCAACTCTGTGTATATGTAGTGATTGGCACTAATATATTAATCATGACTTTCTATCTTCTCTATTTTCTTTCTTTTTTTTTTTTTTTGAAAGAGAGAGAGGGAGAGAACTTATGAGTGATGGGAGGAGGGGCAGAGGGAGAGGGAGAGAGAGGATCTTAAGCAGACTCCCCGCTGAGCATGGCATCTGACAATACGGGAGGTCCTTGATCTCTCAACCCTGAGGTCATGACCTGAGCTGAAATCAAAAGTCTGACGCTTGACCAACTGAGCCACTCAGGTGGCCCTGTCTTCTATATTTGCTGACGTTTTGATATCCAGGGCCTTGTTCCAGAGAGAACCCTCCAGGGGCTAGGCAATTTCTAGAGGTAGTAAAGGACTTGCCCACCAGCATGCCTTTCAAATGCAAACTGATCAACCTGAAGCCTTTACCCCAACCACCTCCTTTATCGGGATCTCACAGGGCTAGCAGATTGCAAGCCTGCTTACCCTGCCTTCTCTTGCTTTGTCTCACAAACCATAATAAAGATTCTCACTCAGATTTTCCCTTGCTCCTTCTACCCCCTGACTGACCCAGGTGCTTCCTTGCAGGGGCCATGTGGCATGGCATGCTCCCTCCTCTTGGGAACTGTGAGTAAAAAAAATAATGTATCTCTTCAGTGACAATTGTCTCCTGATTTGTTTGTCTCATCGTACCGAAATAATAATAAAATCTACATTTTAAAACAACTAATCACTAAATGGCGGGGCCCTGCTCATCTTATTAATCTTGTTGATGGCTTTATAGGTCTATTCTATTGTTCCATTTATACCGTGACAACAATGTGATTGGTAGGCTTCTCACCCTGAGCTAGTTATTTTTTATTGTAAATGTGTACATGACCTTAAAAACCCTTGTAGATTTCCACTTTATATAGAATCCTACTTAATTTTCCAGTGACATGACCACTGAAAATTTTTTATTCTTATGATTTGGTAGAGTTTTACATTAGTTACCCTCTGTCCAACACACACATTTTAAGGTAATTGGGCATTTGGAAAACAGCATATAACATCTCTGGTACATTAACTGATTGGCATTTTTAGGATTGGGGTCCCAGGGTCCTGCCCCTCCCGTTCACCTTCCATCTCCCACCCTATGACTGACTCTCTGAATCCTAGGGTCTCTGGCAATAGAGATAGAGAGAAATAAGTAACCGAATATGGCATAGGAGGGGAGAAGATTAAATCCTTTGCTTACGATAAGCCATTTGCTGTCCTTTTCTCTTTACAATAAGAAATAGCAAGGCAGTCATGTCCCAGGGTCAAGGGAGAAGGCTCTAGGAAAGACTTCCAAAATTGAAATGCCTGCTGACAGCTCCATAACTATAACTGGGAAAGCTAGTCCACCTGTCTTTACTGTCTGCAAAAGGGGAACACCACTGTCATCCACCCAAAGGCCTTAGGGTAGCAATATCACATTATATATAAAAATTTATGTTACCAGCTCATAATAAGCAATACATAATAGATATTTAAAACATGCTAAAACTAAAAATAAGCTGATGGGACACTCAGTTTCTTCCTCTTATATAAGATAGGGATTACACGAATACCTATTATTCAAAGTTATGGTAAGGATTTACTGCGAGGATCCAAAGCATGCTTTCATATGCAAATATAATCCCTTGCTATTAATTGTAGATTGCATATGTCTCTCCCTTCCCAATCCCCAGGCTGTTTTATTTTCTATTTCTTGCTTACTTCAAGGTCTTTTTGCTATTGCTATTAATGAGATTTCCTATAAATCAGCCATAAGTAACGATTTATGAATTATAGCTGGTTCAAAGGTAATTTATAACCCACAGAAAATAACGCTTGGTACATGCACTGAATCGAATACACTACCGTCAACAAAACGTTTTCTATTTTTAAAATCTAAATTATGTTACTTTACATTAAAAGCCATGTTTCAACATCTCTTTCATAAGATGTTTTTATCACATCAGAAAGAAATCAATTTAAAAGTATGCACTATCCATTACAGTGTCATCTGACAGCATTTATTTACAAATGGATCTGTATGGATTTTGAATTAAACTGTAATACTTTTAGCCTTGTCCCAGAGGATATTCTGACTTTGTCAACAGACCTTTCTTCTTTCCCTACCCATGCTTCTGCGCACTAGGAAACGGGGGGTGCTTCATATAGTGCAGTATTATTGCTCAGTTAGCATAAGCTGCATCTAGGAATTGGAACTAGTTCGAGAGCCAGGTGAAAGAAAGGTGAATTCGTTAGCCACAACCACTCCCCCCCCCCCCCCCCCCGCCCCCAGAACACACACTCACATTCATAAGTAGTTGTAGTGAAAAGGTAAATGCATGGAGATGGCTGTGTTCTGATTAAATTCTATGGGCACTGAAATGTGAATTTCATACCATTTTCACAGGTCTCAAAATATTATTTTTTAAACATTATTCATTTGAGAGGGAGGGAGGGAGAGAGAGAGAGAGAGAGCGAGCTCACACAAGTAAGAGTAGAGGGTCAGAGGGAGAGGGAGAAGCCAACTCCCCGCTGAGCAGGGAGCCTGACATGGGGCTCCTTCCCAGGTCTCTGGGATCATGACCTGAGCAGAGGCAGCTGCTTAACCGACTGAACCACCCAGGTGCTCCTCAAAATATTATTCTAAACATTTCTTCCTAACTACTTAAAAATTTAAGAACATTCCTAGTTCCCAGGGCTAACTTTTGGACTATCGTCTGCTGATCTCTTGCCTAAACAAGGATTGGTTGTACCACTTTGTCTCCAGAGAATGGTTAGGTCTGGGACATGTGACACCATTTGGCTAATGAGATGTGAGAAGTCAGCTGATGGGTTCTGGGAATTATTTTTTCTCCTGCTAAGGAGAAAAAAAGCATGAGGAAGTGATACTTCTTTATTATGTTTCTGGATATTGTTGTGAGTATAAGATGCCTAGAGTGGCTGAAGCCATCTTGTGGCCAAGAGAGGAGGAGGCCCGAGGATAAAGCTGTTATGTCAAGGAAGGAAAAGGAAAGAAGGGAAGAATTTGTATTCTTGGTATTTGGGATGGGCAGCTGAAGTAATGAATCCTATGACTATCTTTCCTCTATATTTTCTTAGTATGCAAAATATTCAATCCCTTACAATATAAACAAAACATTTTTTTCTGGTTACTTACCAGTAAACCTATCTTGATAATGTACATATTCATTCTTTCTCCCTCTCCATCCGCCTCTCCCTCCCTCTTGCTATCTCTCCCTTTCTGAAACCAATAGCAAAAAAACAGTAAGTAAGACTGTAGAAAAATTCTGATTTCATGTACCATTATACATTTGAGACCTACCCAAGGAAACAAAGTAAGCTGAGGCAACATGAACTGCTTGTCAGAAAGGAGATGAGACTCATCCCTACCATGCTAAGGAGGCTTTCTATTGCAGTCATTTCTCTGGATAACTCTTTAAATTTTAAAGAGTACTAGAATACACAGGAGAAGGAAAAACAACACCTCGAATAACACCATTATCAAAGATAGCTTACCTCTCCAAATCAAAATTATTTTAGAAATATTTTCTAACATAGTTCCATTTTTTCCCCAGTTGAAATACAATTTCACAAGTCTGTTGAGTTTTCTCTACTCCTTAAATAGTATTATGTGGTTCTGCAGATTTTCAGGGAGAAGAAAATGTTTGTAACTCTGCCTAAGGCTGACCCTCTAGGCAAATGTAATGGAAGTGATACAACATTTAAATAGCTGTAAACCAGGGACTCAACCTGTCAAGTCAACAGGAGGTTCTTTGGCTGAACACACAGACCTGGCAACGTTTCTAGAAAATTGTAAGAAATTGAGATTGGAGAAGAAGAAGATGATGACGCCTGAGTCTGCATTTTCATTTTTCTCGAAGACTTACCTCATTTATAATAAAAGAATACATATGTTTGGAGTTTAGAGGTGACACAATCACAGTGTCATTAGGTGAGGAGAAATAGTGAATAGAGAGAACAATGTATTAAAAAAAATAAAAGAAAAGGAAAAAAAAAAGCATGTGGCCAACATGTTGCTATTGTTTGGACAGTAGAGTCAGGATTATAAGAATGACATTGGGGCTAGGCCTTCTAGAACATTATAATCTTATTGCAACTATAATAGAAATATACAGATACATATAAAAAATTAAAAAGTATATATATATATTTATATATATGTGTGTGTCCTATATATTGTATATATAATGCAAACCAACATATTCAAGATTTAAGTGCCATAAAGCATTGTCACAAGTCATAGATAATCAGAGAAAGGTTTAAGAAGATTCAGGATTTTATGTAGGTTTTTAAAGGGACATAAACTTGCATTGAGGCAGGGTGGTGGTGGAGGAGGTAAGAGATTACTTTAAAAAGCAGACGAGTAGGAGCATGAAATGAGGGAAAACTGACTTACTGGAAGCCAAGGGCTTATGCTGCAGAATTTAGATAGTTGGGTTGGCCCAACTGAGGGGCTCTGCAAGCCTGGTAGAAAGTTGGATTTGCTTCAGTAAAGAGACTTAGGAAGAAACCACAATCCCCTTAGGCAGGAAAGGGTTTGATGAGAGAGCACCGTGTGTAAAAAGAATGATCTGCCCTTGTGTATAAAAGAAATTAGAGAGGAATGGTTGATGGAAAAGTCCTATGACTTCAATAATCAATGGCCCTAGCGTTACTTTAAACCTGAATGAAACTGATCATCAACCTGACGATCTGACTACTGAGATGTGCAGGTGGAAATTAATCAGCCCTAGTTGAAATCCCTTGAGCATGAAATACCAGTGATGGCAAAATTAGCTACTCTATGGGGTCGCATTAGGAAATATCAGTGTACATAGAGATCAGGGGAGGATTTTTGGAAGTTATGATGTGGCCATCAGGAAAGAGGTATCTCTGATCACCGGTGCTGCTCATGCCTACTCTGGAAATTGCACACAAAGGACTTACTAGACATACATTCAGTTTTGGTTCCCTAACAAAATATTATACTTTCCAACCTGAAACAATGCTGAAGCACAGAAAGAACCACAAACTCATATTAGTAAAACCTAGAGGAACAAAAATCAGATCGAGAATGTAATGAGGAGGGTTGGAAGGTTGGCTTAGTATTACTGACTGACTGATCTTTGGCAAATCAGCCTTCTCTGAGTTGTACCTTTCTACGTGGGAGTGATGGTAATAACATTAATAAATAGACATTGAAAGAATTACTTGAATTAAATGCCATAGCATACACTAAAAACAGATCCCAAAACCTGCCCCTGCACCTCCAAAAATGCCACTGCCACACACCCAGTTGCTCAATGCAAAAATGTAAGAATCTTCTTTTTTTCCCCTCTTTATTTATATCCAGCACAACACTATTCATGTGACTCTATTACTAAAATATAACCGGATCCATTTGCTTTTCCTCTTTGACCCTCTCTAGGCCAGATCATCTTCATTACTAACTTGGACCATTGAAATAACTTCTTACCAGTTTCTCTACTTTTGCAATTGCCTTACCACAATTAATTCTCCATATGGCATTTAAAGTGAATATTTAAAATAAAAATATGTTCATGTCATCCTTCCGTTGAAATGCTCCTATTAGCTCCAGATCATTTTAGAGCAAAATGCAAACTGCTCTGGTCCCCAAATCAAGATTGTCTGATACCTGCCTGCATCTCATGCCTCTCAACTTTTCTTCACCTCCCTTCTGTCTTCAACCACATTGGACTTCCTCTGGTCCTCAAATGCTCCAAGCTTTTTCCCCCCTCTCAGGACCTGTCCTTTTATTTTTGCATGGTTGGTTTTCCTTGTCCTTCAGAACATCCCTTACATTTTTCCTTTTCAATTTTTTTCTTTACCATCCAGCCCAAAGAAGCACCTCTACCACCATCAATCACATCACCATATTTAATTTCCATCGTAAGACTTAGTATGGATATTTTTCTCATATACTTAGATGAATGTTCTCATCTGAGTGGAATGTTCCATGGAGCAGATACTTGTCTGTCCTATTCAGTAGTTTTCACCTGGCATGATGTTCATTAAATATTTGCTGAATGAATGCATGAATGAATGAATGAATAGTGTATAAGCACACAGAAGTATCCGGTAGATCGTTAAGGCTCTAAATTCACTGAGGACCTAAGTAATGTCACGTTCACTAATTGATGAACCTAGTAGAGTCCAACTCATAGAGTAGGAGTTGCATCAATTTCTGAGATGATGCTCGTCTAGTGTTTAACTACTTTCATAAAAGCCCTTCCTACAAAGAAAAGCTGGGGAGCACAACGCAGTATAAAGCTCATTTCCTTGTTTCCATACTCTCTTTTCAATTTTGTTTGTTTGTCTGTTTTCAGGGGAAGGCTTCCCTCTTTCTTTCTTTCTTATTGTCTATAGCAGCCCTGTTAAAGTTTGGCCAGACAATGCCCTCTGCTGTATGTGCCTAAAATAACACAGTCGCCTTGAAAATCCTAATGTAAATAACGCCTAAGTTATTTTCCTGAGTTGCTTCTTCACATTGCACCTACATGGACGTCGGAAGTAGGGAGGCTTGGCTCAGTTTCCGAGTCACTCCATTGGATCAGACCACTTAGAATAGAGCACAAGAATTCATATGGCAGAAAGTCAAGTAGTCTTCAAATCCCCTTTAAAATGGAAGAGCTTCTTGATCATCGTGCTTCTGCTTCTGGAACTCATGTGAACCATTAATTAGAAAATCCACGAGTGAAAAAGACCTCCTAATTCTTTTGTCACAATCCAAAGGAACAAGACGGAATAGGCAAGGGATTATGGTAGGTGGTCGCAGCTCCAACTTTGTCTTAGCTACAAGAAGTCAAATCTACTTCATGTTAGAAAAGCAGAACCATAAATACAGCCAATGACTTGGCAAGGCTAAAAATAAAATTAATTTTTTTTTTTTTTGCCTGCTTGTTTAGTTTCTCTCACATGATGCAAGAGAGATAAACATACCTGGCATGAAGTGTCTGGCTGTTTATGAATCCTTTTGATCATATTCACTTTTTGACGTTTATTATTTATGAAGAAATGAAATATAGATGACTGACTTGTTTCTCAAATTAAAGGGTGGGATTTGAGGTGTTCAGAGATATGTTTGTATTTTTATGATAGATGTTTGCTCTGTTGGTTTTGTGAAATGAATACCCGAAGAAAAAAGCTTAAAACCTTAAGCTCCATATACTGCTTGATATTTCATTCTTCAGGAAATGAAATCAGACTGTTCCAATTATCAGAAATGCCTGCATTCTCCTCTGCACTAATATTTTTAGGTCTGGATCCTACGAGTGCATGAAAACTTCACTTCTTTCCTTTTTCTTTTAGTTCTTTCTCTTTTCTCAGGTAAAAGGGCCACAAAGTGGTTAGTATATGTCATTCTTTATCTCCCAAATTGGCCTTTTCTTCTTGTACTTTTCCTGGGGGTGATCTACACAGTTAACACTTTGCAGATTTAGTGTAACAAGCCCCAGGAACCTAGGCAACCACCGTTCAAGAAAACATAACCCACCAATAGTTCCCATTTGCTTAGGGAATAAAGCCTAAATCCTTTACTGCCTCTACCCACTAGATGCCAGTAGCACCCCCAGTTGTGAGGATCTAGTGCCTCCAGACACTGCCAAATGTCCCCTGGAGGGCAAATTTGCCCTCTAAAAACTACCGCCTTAGTGTGACACATAGGACGCTCCATGATGCTGCGCCATACTGCTTTCCCTGTCTTACCTCCCACTGTTCTCCATAATACAGTCTAGGCTGCAGTCTGTTTCTGATTCTAAAAATATGCCTCCTACTTTTCCTCTTCAGAGACTTGCTCCTGTTTTTCCCATTGCTAGGAATGTCCTACTCTGATTTTTCTGTCAAAATTGTACTCAGTTTCAGAGCCAATTTTACAATGACCATTTCTATTTGGCTTTCGTTGGTCTTACTGGCTGGTATGACTCTATCCTTCCATGAGTGTCTATAATGCTGAGACTATAGCATTTATCAAATCTGTGTTTGAATCTACATGTTTGGGTATGAATCCAACATATTTAATCATAAGCTTCTTAAAGATAGGAACTGGATGATGTCTAGGCATGCAGTAAATATTTGTTGAATTGCATTACTGAATGCCTACATTTTAATCATAGTCAGGAGCCAGGATGATAAACTAATTTTGTAATAACAAATAACATATCAAGGTCCATTGATAAGGCCTGCATGAGAACCAAAAAAATTAAAATGCTTTACAACTTAGTACAAATGATAAAGAGGAGGGTTCGATAATTACCCCTTGCCCTCTCATACACACAAAAATGTAAAAATAAATTCTGAAAAGGCAGATTGCCCCAAACCAGCATGTAAATGTGCGATTGAAAACAATAAACTAAGTAAAAATTTCTCTTTACCAGAAATAAGCTGTATCCTAAATATTACATCCAGAGTACATAGTACACTGAAACATTATGTATTTTATATAGATTTTATATATGTATATTTTATATATCTTATATGAAATATATATTTTATATATTTATTTATATCTTGTATATAAATATATATTTATTTTATATGTATTTTATATATATATACACATATATAATGAAAGAAGGAAAGAAAGACAAAAACAGAGCAAAAGGGAAAGAAAGAAAGAATCTCAAGAAAAAGTTGGTATGTACCAACTACTTACATAACTAAGTGAAGGCTAATGGAATATAGAATCTAAAAAAAAATCAGAGATAAAAATGTGTGCAGTATCCATCTGTGAAACTGCCTAGAGGTCGGATACTCTGATTTATGTACTCTATCATTGTGAGAATACATGAGCTTATATATATGGAAGGATTTAAAACAGTGCCTGATACTTAGCCAATACTGTATGAACATTTGTTGTTGTATTTATTGTTATTGTTATTTATCCAGTCCCGGTGACAGCTGAAGTCCAATTATGAGGAATGATTGATACATCAGACAATTATAATCTGATGCTAAGGCAATTTGAATCATACAATTAAGTTTTCTTAGTTTGATTTCTCATCAACTGCCTTATTTAATTAGAATGTTTTTCTATGAAAATGCAGAGTTCAATCCAAGGGTTCTTAAGAAGCTCACGAATGAATTCTAAACCATTTATGAATCTCTTGAAATTATATGCAAATTTTTGTATAAATGTGGAGATTGTGTATTTTTGTAGGAAGATTATTCATTGGTTTTACCATCATATTCTCAAAGAGATTTATGGCTCCAAAAAAGTTTAAGTTCTACATAAAAAGATTTGACAGACTGAAGTACTTCAAGTGTCTGTTATAGTTTTAGCTATAATTTAACCAACTGGCATTCTGCTCTCTATATCCATTTCTTATGCGTTTATAAGTGTGACTACAACTTTCTTATGATGAGCTTACCCAATTCAAATTTCTGAGAGTCTAAAACTTAGGACCAAACCTATGTCTTGAGTAGATTCTTCAAGACGAATGTCCACTGGAAAAGGTCTTGGAATGCAGTCTTCCCTAGTGACAATAATCCTTGCCATATGCATTAACAGTGGTATGCAGGTGACAATTTACCACTTCATGCCATATTTTTAAGGAATTTGTGTCAATGTAAGAATCAGGATGCTGCATGATGAAATGTGGACTTCTCTGGTCCAGAACTATCCTTCATTTGGCCATAGTTTTATTCCTTAAAGGAAAATGCCCTGAGGTAGTGTAACTGAATTGTTAACGTCTACCTATCTCTTGGAATATTTTGGGTAATTCTGACTGATGCCAAAAGAGAAAATACCATGCTTATTAATATTAGTGAAGATCAACTGCATAACAGAAATGCATCAAAAATAATATCCCATTTACAACTACTACAACCAAAACCCCAATAAGAATCTCCACTCTCCCTCACAATACACACACAAGCACAAAATCTATTGTTGAATGAGATTTAACTGCAGAAATTGGACACATGTGTTAACCTCTCAGGATACACAGTAGGATGATTCCAGGCTTTCAGTGTGAAATAGGAAAAAAATAAATAAAGCAGATACAAGAGGCTGAAAATTTCAAACTATGTTTAATCAAAGTATGAAAAATTATTTTACTCAGGACATTGTTCTTCCAGTCCACAGAGGCTAATGCTTATTCTTTTATATATTCATATTTACATTAACATTTATATATTTTTGTGTCCATGTTAATGACAGGGCAAGTAACTAAAGAAACTTTTGAAAATCTAACAAGTCCATCTTAAACATGAACCCTTGGCAAGGCAGATAGAGAAGGATTTGATTTCAGAAAGTTGATAATGCAGTTAATGACCTTGCTTCCCATGCTTCCTTTGGATTGATGACTAGCTAGGAGGAGTTGATAGCCATTAACCCTCAACTGCTCATTAATCCTTAGGAAATGCCCTGTGCAAGGTCCTCATTGCCTTTATGGGTTGAAAACAAACAAACCAACAGTAACATCCAAAGAGGCATATAGATTTTTGTAATGAGTAATGTAATTTAAATTGCCATGCTAGGGAATCTGAAGAGAATAAATACCACATGCAGAGAGTCATTCCAATTTTAAAATCACCTTCTAATGTTGTGTTAGGTACTTTCTTCCCTGTTTATTATTAAACAGTACAAACCCCAAATTTCTTAGACAGTAACCAAACACACATACATACACACACACACACACACACACACACACATATGTAAAATATCCCCAGGCAAAGTATTAATGATGTTGGGGACTCATTTCATAGTAGGATCCTGGGAGAGAGAAATTTTAAAGTCATTTCAGCTCTAATAATACATGATTCCAAGTATGTGTACCAACACTCTGTGAACTTCCCCTGTGAGGGAATCCCTTCCACTCAGTAACTCCCTGTCACCGATCACTGAAACACTGTGCTGTGACAAGCCTAACATAAACAACAAAGTCATGAACCAATGCCAAGTCGCTGCACTGAGTGAGTGTGTAGGTGGCTGTGCAGATAATTAGAAGTCGCCTGGTGTTCAGGGGGAACCAGGAAGGGGTGAACACTCAGGGAAGGCTATGTGGACATGGGTTTTAGTAGGAGATGTGGGTTTGGGTAAGTACAGTTCTCAGTTCTTGACAAGTAGGACCCAGTGTCTCCTATCAGATGCCTCACAGTATAGTGGGATTCGTAAAGAATAAATAGGGGATTTTAGTGCAGCAGAAAGTGCTAGACAAGAACGTACAGCATGTTTTAGGAGAACACAATAACAGATAGAAAAAGAAAGAGAGAGAGAGAGAGAAGAGAGAGTTTTCTGGAGAAGAGCTTGCGGTTGGTGGGTAACGTATGAAAGTGAACATGCACATGGGGCAGAGAGGCACAAGATGACTCCTATGAGGAATCCACACTAAAAACCAGTGGGAGAGAAGGTAGGATAACTAAAATAATACCATAATGTGAAAAATAGATAAAAAAAATATTTAGATTCTGTATTAAGTCATCAGATGGGTTGTAGGGACTTGACTGTTCTCCTTGTGTTGGAAGGAAATAGCATTATGGGAGGAGTATCCAGGGAAAAACAAATTTGCAATAGTATGAAGCATGGACAGGGAAGAGTACCCTGTGAGGTCTGAGGTCTGTGAAGAAATTATTTCAAAAATTGAGGAATAAAAACATGAGGGTCTGGACTAGGCTCTGCTTTTTAGCTGAAATAGAGGCTGACATGACATTATAATTTCCACATCTCTGCTCCCCAAACCTTACACCAGGAGACTCTCTTCAGATTTCACCAGCTTCCTTGATTCCTGACCCATGGTTGGCTGCTCTGACATCTGTATATTTCAGACTCCCTAAAACATCAGAGCAACCCCCTCCATCAAGGTCTGGCTTCCACTGAAGATCTCCGAGCCACCACCTGGCAGTTTTCAGCATGACTCGAGAGTTTAATAAATTCACCAAAATGACCCACAAAAACCTGATAAGGAAACTCTTTAATTGAGTCTGTGTTTATGAGATCTGAGCAAGGGGAGGAAACAGAGTAGACTCCTTCTGTGATTTCCAGGCAACGTCCTTTAATCAGAATGCAGATAGCAGGGATGGCCTCCTAATTGGAACTGGAGCTGGTTTCAAGTAACCTCAACACTGTTAACATTGCATAATGACAAAACCTTGGTGATGACATGTCAGATAATGGGAATGACTGTAATCAGTTGATTTCTTTGTTTCCCCCTAATGACCACAAAAGAGGGAATTATATGGCAGATGCAGACATTTGGAAATTGGATTCTTAGTTATTTAGTTAAAGCAGCCCTCATTTCGCTGGGTGCCGTGTTACACACAGGTCATGCACAAGTGCTCTTTTTTGCACAGTTCTCCTGTAACAGACTCGTTCTCAGTTACCATGGAACCTTGCAACATGAAGACTCTGTTCCAACATGAACAAGCTTCGGTTAGCACAGTGCTGTGCAAAACAAGGACTCCAAGTATTATCTGATATTCACTTGTCTACAACGCAGAAAAAAGATTAAGAAAATCCACGAAAAGCAATAAGCAACCGGATCCCCAATCATATCTTAATGGACTAAGAAAGTAGGGACGCCTGTGCACACTCCTATTGAAGTCAGAAGTGAACTACTTTTTCCTCTCTTTGGATACTGAAAATTACTCCTTGATTACCTCTCTCACTATCTTTTTTTATTATTATTATTCTCTAAAGGATGCATCTTAGAATAATCCAAGTGAAAAAAACAAAACCACAAAGGTGACAGATTCTAATACAGATATCACAGAGGCTGGGTGACACTGATGCCAACCCCTTAAACTCTCTGTACCCTTCCATAAAGTGAAGACAGAGTGAATATTTGCTCTTCTGTGCCAAAGAAATCCTGGAAAGATAAAGTTTAATCAAAAAGAAGTGTAACAAAAGGCAAAATCTACAGAGGGAGGGTAAATGATGATGTGGGGGTCACCCCTACACTCCTCAACGCCATCTTTTAGGTGGCAACTGTCGCCTGCACCGAGATGGAAGGTGGAGACAGATATAGGCAAAATTCTAAGATCAGTGGTTGGAAAACTACTGCACCCACACAAAAATCTGGCTCACCACCTGTGATTTTTCAATAAAGTTTTATTGGAATACTCACATACCCATTCATGTATGTATTATCTATGGCTGCTTCCGCATTAAAGTGCATAATTGTGTGGTTGTGATAGACTAGAAGCTCGCAAAGCCCAACACACGTACTCATGGACCCTCTACGGGAAAAGCTTGCTGACCTTGCTCTGGAGAATCTATGATAATCCCTTCTCTTAATTCTCTCTCTCCAATCCCAAACCTGCCAAGACGATCTATTAGGGTGTGGAAGAAAAATATCAAAATCTCTGTTTATAACCAACTTCCACCTCAGTGATAAGAAAAAGATTTGGTTTTACTGATTTGGCAGTGGTTCCATGGGTCACGTAACACATGTGAGGCGTCCCGGGCAGAGGAGGGGGTTCCGTCGCACAGCGGGGTGGTCTGGGCTCTGGTTACTTGCTCATAGGTTTCCAGTACCTGGTGACATACGATAATCTCTGTGTGTCTGGCTAAGTGGCTTCTGGGATTCTTTATTTAGTTTAAGAAAAAAAAAAAAAACTAACATAAAATGGAGAAAGGAGCTTAAAGGGACTCTTTCAGAGATCACACAGAATGAATATTCTCATCACGAGGTAGGCATCAGTGCCCACAAGCAAAAATGGCAGAGCTAATGTTTTCTAGTCCAAGTTCTTTGAAGCCTTACGATGATTATATATTAAAGAAATGTTCCTTCTGATTAATTGTGTGTGTGTGTGTGTGTGTGCACAGGGGGATGGGGCTGAGGGTGGGGTAACAATAGTATGCTCTCCAGCCATGGTGTCCGTCCCATCTTGGCCAAGCTGTTCACCCTCTTCTGAATTCTCTAGGTGCCCCCCACCCTCTCGGCCTGATGCATGCCTTGTCTTCAGGCTTTTCCCCTCCCCATCCCACCCCAGCCCCACTCAAGCACATTGTTGTGCAAAATCAATGATGCTTCTGTCCTTGGGATTGAGAACTGTGTGCTCCTGCAAGCCTCTTGGGGTCCTGGGAGCATGACCTGAAAGCAGGTTTGCAAGAGACAGACTGTGTAAGTGCCCTCTCCTTCCTTGCTTTCCCCCCCTGCTCGAAGGGTCTTCCTCTCACCATTCCTTGGAAGGAGGAATTAAAACCTGCCAGGTGGGATCCCTGTGTGGCGCAGCAGTTTGGCGCCTGCCTTTGGCCCAGGGCGCGATCCTGGAGACCCGGGATCGAATCCCACGTCGGGCTCCCGGTGCATGGAGCCTGCTTCTCTCTCTGCCTGTGTCTCTGCCTCTCTCTCTCTGTGACTATCATAAATAAATAAATAAATAAATACCTTAAAAAAATTAAAAAATAAATAAATAAATAAATAAATAAATAAATAAATAAAACCTGCCAGGCTGAAGCTTTAACACTGGTGACCATAGAACCCAAATTAAGAATACTAGACTCTGAGAGTTTTGATATTAAAAGGAACCCCAGAGACCTAGGTAAAAACTCCACTTCCACTTCCACTCCCTGGAGATCTGGTCAGGAACCCTGGATCTCCCTGTCCCTCGCCCGCCAGGGGGGTGCCAGAGCTTCTTGGCTTTCCTTTCTCATCATCAGGGTAACTTTTGCTTATAAATGATGAGATAGATGACTTATAGCCTATAAAACTGTATGTATTACAGAGGGTTTGGAGACTGGTCATTTTTTACTTTGGATCTAAATTGAGAAAAAAAATCAGAAAGGGGGGGTGGGGGAGGCAGAAAGGGTAAAAACCACAGCTTTCTATGTGGCGGATACTTTACACACTCTCCATATACTTTACTTCATCCTCATAACGACTGCATGAAGCAGATACTGTTTTGGGGCTCAGCCCAAATCACACGAGTGGTTAGTGACCTCAGGTCAGCTTTAGCCCCTTTGAGCCCCTTTAGCCACTGCAGGGATGGATGCACCCTCTACTAGCCACGTGGCTTTGGAGAAGCAATTCACCCTTTTGGCAACTCATTTCTAAAGGGATGAAGCAAACCACCTCTCCCCCGGTGTGCTGGCTGCGTTACCACAACTAATCTTAATGAAACACCATTTCTTAGAAGTGCTCACTCACCCTCATTTTGTCTATGAGAAACCAAAACAGCGTCTGAGCACCATAGTCAACTTTTCAACTGGCCTGTTGTGGGATCTAGACTTCGACCACCAGCTCCAGACTGTTTTCTCCCTTCAGCACACTGCCTGGTGATGAATTTTGTGGGGTTAACTAAGAAGCCTAAATGCAAGTACCAAAAGCATTTGCCTAAATGCGCAAAATACCTGGCACACAGTAGGTACACGATATATAGCGTGTTTGTTTGTTTTTTTTTTCTTTCCTAAATAAACTCCTTCCTCCTCCTGGAATATGGTCAACCCAGTGATTTTATGCTCCATTTAGAAGACTGAAAATCAGGGTTGAGGAGGAAGAAATGCATCAGTGTGGGTTCCCCGAATCAAGGAAAAGCCACCGCTGGGGTGGAAACATGGACCATGACCTGCAGCCTTTCAACTGGCAGCCAAGGGTTCCTTCTTCCCAGCATGTGTTTCCTTAGTAAACTTCACTCTCAATTCTTTTGTTTTTGAAGAAAAACATTTCCAGCTAATAACACAATTACACTTAAGTATCAGAGCTCATTTTAGTATTATTGCATTTGTTAAATCTAACTGAGTCCAAATTACTTCCTTGTTGCTAATAAGAGAAGGGGGAGGAGGAGCAGGGGAGCAGGGGATGGGGGGTGGGGAGGAGGAGGGGGAGGAGGAGGAGGAGGAGGAGGAGGAGGGGAACCGAGGGCGAGAGGGTTTCCAGGGTTAAAGGAAGAGAAAGAGATGTCTACACCGAGTAACAGAAAAACAGAGATAGCAACGCTGCGTGTAGCCTCAAGTCCAACGAATGTCAGTTAAACTTGCTGCCCACAGTTTCTATGGAAACCCCTTAAGTTAAGAGTGGAACACAGACATTTTTTGGACTGCAATTCACAAGCTGTTTATTTAATTATGATGAAACATGAGACTGTTAGGGACAATACTATTATCATACTGATAGCATTTAGAATTCAACGGATGGCTATGGCAAAATAAAAAGTTAAAAAAAAAAAACCCACACATTTAAGTCATTACCTTCATGTGAACTGCATGCAAATAAAACGCATCTTGTTTTTACAGGACTTCAGACGTTATTTCCCTCAGGCGAACCCCAAATTAGCCAAATGACATTCATTAAAAGGGAGTTCTTCAGAGGCCTCATGCCAATTATACCCCCCCATACCCAGTGAACAAAACCAAGGTCACAGCATATTTTCAATTAAGCCCAGGATAGCACCAAAGTGCAGCACAGCTGGAAAAGCAAGCACGTTATTACCCCATAGATCATTTGTGAGCAATGAATAGGTCTCTGGTGTTTTTCTGTTTTATAGATATCTGAATATAAAAAAAATATAAAGAAAATAGCTTCAGATTAGCTTTTGCCTTCCAAAATAAACAACCACTTTTAGGGCAATACTCCTGGTGGCCCGAAGAAGAAGGATTGGAAGCCATCACTTTTCTGTCCCTGATGATTGGAAAAGCTTTGCTTAAGCCTTTAATTTGGCCACAGGGAACCATGTGATTGATGGACTCATTCATACCCTTGTTCCCTCACTGAAGGAACATGTAGTTTCCACCTACTATCTATCAGGCACTGTGCTAGGGACGAGGGAGGCAAGAAGATTAAACCCCAGTCCCTAGCTTAATTATGGACTCCTTAGAAGGGAATGCATTAATTTTACGGATAAATATTTATGGAGGGACAACTATGGCTTATAGGGATTAGACTAAATAGATCAATAAATCTAGGACCCTGCCTTCCAGGAGGTTACAATTAAATGGAGGCAAAAAGACACACAGTCATAAGTCTTAGAGCAAGGAGTCAGTGCCCCCACCTGCTGCCTCATGGCCTCTCGCTAAGGAGGTAGAAATGCTACCAATGGATGCTGTGCTACAGGAGGTGCATGTGTTCATGCGTACGGCACGACTGGCTGGTGGACGACAGGGTGAGGAGGGGGCTCTGGGATTATTTCTGTAGGAGAACCCCCTTTCCAGATCTGCCTTCGAGTCACCCCTACCCTTACAAAATCTTCAGCCCATAAAGTAGAACCGAAGGAGGAGGCACTCACAAGAGAAGTGAATCCCAAGGAGAGTCATCTCTGGTGTCAAGCTGGGAACACGAAGGCTGTTTCTCAGCTGCCAAAGACAAACATACCAGAAATTTGCAAATATGACTCAGTGACTGTGTCTTTCCTACTATACTGCAGCCTGTTTTTTTTCTTTTTTTTTTTTTGAAATTCAGTAGTGGTTTGCAGGAGCTGGGCTTCCCACAAGTTGCGCGTGCTAGCAAAGCCAGTCGTTGCTGTGATTGGATTTGACAGTGTATAATGAGCCACTTCACATTAGCTGCTGTTGTAGTGTTCAGCATATTGTGGGAAAAGATTTAGCATGAATCATCACCCACCTAGCTCACCACTGTGGCCTCTACTCTGTAAACAGGCAACGTGTTTGCCAATCTAAAATAAATAAATAAATAAATAAATAAATAATAAATAAATAAATAAATAAATAAATAAATAAATAAAAGCATCCATTAGAACAATTCAGCGTATTTCTGGATCTGCTGCCACCACCATCACCACAGACAACACTGGTGACAATATTTATTGAATTGCCACTGTATTTTAACATTCTCCTGGGCAGAGGGCCAAGGCAGCTATTTTAACCACTGGCCGTTTGGAACAATGCATTTTTTCATGCCAATGAGTCCGAAGGCCTATAGCCTACACTTGATTCTGACTTAGATGCATAACCTTCAATAGGTCACATTTTCTCTCTGATCCAGCATCTTAATCAAAACCGCCTTGGAAGTTCAAATGGGATAAAATATTTTGAAGATGGGTAGGGAGTAGTTAAATAGAACACACCCAATTACCAAAGTCAAATGGGACGTTAAGAGTTTGACATAGGCATCGGCTGTACACTCGAGTTGTGTCTTTATCCACATCCCAAAACAAAAGAGATAGTGTCTCCTCCTCCTATGCATCCCAATTCCCATCCCCTCACCCTAGACCCACACACACACTCCTATGGCAATGACAGATTAAAAATTAGATTCTGAGCTTGAGGGCCACACAGTGTTTGGGGCAAATGTGGAGGGAGAGCGCAAAGCACAGTGAGGTCAACTACAGAATCTCTGATTCCCACAAACACAGATCTTTACAGCCGAAGCTTCGACATACAGTTGGTGCAAACTGCATAGAGAGGAAACCCTGAGCAAATACAGATGGAAAAAAACCCACACAATTAGTAATCAAGATCAAGGGACTGACATGGGTATTGAAGCCACCAAGGATTCCATCAGCAGTGGGACTGGAAAGAACAGCAGGGAGGCAGGTGTTAAAATCTTCAAGGAATGAGGAGGAGTGAATTGCGGGTCTGTTGGTGACTCCTACAAGGAGGTGTTAGCAGGTGGCACAGTCTGCTGGTGTAAGCTTCAAAGCTGGGCACTTTACCGTGTTTGGAACAGATAATATAAGTAAATGTGCGTCTCAGACTTCAAAGCAATATATCACTGGTGAGTATTATTATTACCACTTAAGTAAAATTGAATATAATTAAAATTTGTTTCAGAGGTGATCTGTGGGTTTTCCGTTATTGGTTTTAAAAGATGTGGAACTCAACCTCATAGAAAGTTTCCCCAAACCTCCTGGTTTCAAGAGCCCTTGAGATAGGAAATATGAAATGTGAGTGACAAGTCAACACGTCGGGGATTTATAGTGATGTGAGAGCGAGGCATTGGGTAACAATTAGCGTGTGTAGAGCGGGGAAAGAAGAGGTAGGAGGAGAAAACCATGTTCATGGCTAAATCAAGTAGCCAATTCTCAGTTCTCGTATCAGATGAAAATGCGCAGCATTTGACGTAGTGACCACTCTGTCCTTTCTGAAACACTGTTTGCACTTGGCTCCTGGGAAACCACTCTCTCGATTCTCTATCTCCTTGGTTAATCTGTTCTACCTCCATCACTAGTTGTGCCTTATCTGTCAGGCCACTAAACCCTGGGGTGCAGCAGAGCTCACCTAGGGGACCCATTCTTTGTCTAGACTTCCTTTGCACGTGATCTCACAGTGGCTGTAAACACCATCTGCAAACAGACATCTCCAGTCTGTAACGCAGACTCGTACATACAACTGCTAACTCGAGACCTCCATGTGGAGCCATCGAAAACCAATCTGTCCAAGATAAAACTCTTGATTCCAACTCAACCTCCATCCCCAGTAAAGATTTTACTAATAGCAACTCCATCCATTCGTTCATTCATTCAACAAAAAATGTTAAGCTCCTACCATATGCCAAGCATCGTTCCAGGGATCGTCCTCCTAGTAGTTGAGGCCAATGTCCCCTTGAATCTCCACGTTTTCCACCTCATCCCCACTATTGCCTCCTGTTACCTCTACACCCAGTCCTGTCACCTTTACGTCCTATTGCCTATACATTAGAAATCATGTGTATTGAGTCTCGTCACCTCCACCACTAGTGGAGTGCAATCCTAGTGCATTCTCTAGCTGCATAAGTGAGTTATTCCAATAGCCTGGTCCAATGTCCTGCTATCTTTGCTTCTATGTGTGCATCTCCTCACTTTTTTCTCCACACAGTGGAGAGATCCTGTCAGAATGAGAGTCAGATCACATCCATTCTTCTGTTCGATGCTCAAAGGCCTCTTATGTCACTCAGAGTAACATCAAGGTGTTTCCAGTAGCCTATGAGGCCATTTATATTTTTGTTCCATAGCCCTCCTACGTCTCTGATCTTATCCTGCTTCCACTCTTGCTCTTACTCCCTCCACTCTGGCCACGCCAGTTCCACCCTGTTCCTCCAGTACACCAAGCACATCTGCTACCTTAGAAAATTTGCAGTTGCTGTTCCTTCTGTTTGGAACAATCTTCATCCACACAGACCTGTAGCCTTGCATGCATACGACCACGGTACCGCCTTTCATTCAAATACCTACACGCTTTGCTTCTTTACTTCTTCCAGGTCAGAGAGGCCATCCTTGGCTATGCTGCCTAGAACATAACTGCCCTTCCCCTATTGCTCTCTCTTCCCTTATTTGGTTTTATTTTTCTTCACTGTCCTTCTCACAACTAGAGATAATGCACATGTATGCATTTCTGCCTTCTCCAACACTGTGAGGTCCCAGAACATGGAGTTTGTGTGATTTGTTTATGGAATGAGCCCATCCGTAGTCCAGTTTTACAGATGAAGAGACTAAAGCTTACTAGAGAAGTTGAGTGCCTCTCTGAGAGCTTCCCTAGAGAAGATGGAGATTATGTAGCAGGGAAGGGAGTGCAAAGATGGAGAGGGTAATGAATCCTGGATCAGGCATGTGATAGGGCCCAGATATTAAGTAGATGAATCCTGTCATTAGATGTAGCAACTCTGTGACAGGCCCATTCTATCATCTTTTTAGACTGCAATTCCCCCATCTGTAAAGTTCAGGGTCAACTTCAGAAGGTTATTCCAAACATGAAATGAGGTGACACCCATAAACCAGTAAGCTGGGCACATCATAAGCTCTTGGATAGCAGGAATGATTATTGTTATCTGAGAGACTTTCATTCATTGCATATTAAGTACTTCTCTACTGACCTGAGGAGTCACTAAACAATTAACCCACTTTTATAAAATGATTATTTGGGGCTGAACATGCTACTTATCCCCAAATACATGTTCGGGCCTGGACACGGGAAAATATACCACCTTGATCTTTCACATAGCACCATCAACATAAGATTGGCAACAAGAAAGATGGTAACTAGAATCTTACCTTTTGTTTATATTGTGCATTACAGATTCGAAAATCCTCTCATATTCATTATCCTGTCTGACCTTCACAATTATGGGAGGTAGGCAGAAGAGATTATATTTTTCCACTTTGCAGATGAAAATGTTAGTGTATAAGGAGGTTAAGTAATGTGGGTCATATTTATTTATTAAAAAAATATATTTTATTTATTTATTTATGAGAGAGAGAGAGAGAGAGAGAGAGAGAGAGACAGGCAGAGGGAGAAGCAGGCTCCATGCAGGAAGCCCGACGTGGGACTCGATCCCGAGACTCCAGTATCATGCCCTGAGCCGAAGGCAGTGGCGCTAAACCACTGAGCCACGCGGGCTGCCCAATGTGGTCATATTTAAAAGGAGCAAGACTGATACGTGAAAACGGTTAATACAAGAAGTTAAATATTTAGAGCTCTAGGCTAGTGCCTTGCCCAATACATAATCTTTTACTGTGAACGAGTTAAGGGATAGAAGGAGGTACTTTTGTCATTCATTGTTCCTAGGTTCCCCAAAGTTGTAGGAACTTTTTTTTTGTGTGTGTGTGTGTGTGTGTATGTGTGTGTGTGTGTGTGTGTGTGTTTAGAGAAAGATGGAAGAGGGGCAGAGGGTGAGGGAGACTCTTAAGCGGACTCCACACCCAGCATGGAGCCTGATGCGGGACTCCATCTCACCACCCCCAGATGATGACCTGAGCCGAAATCAAGGGTTGGACACTTAACGGACCAAGCCACCCAGGTGCCCCACAACTTGCTTTTCTGTGTGCTTTTAAAGCACATTGAACCATATGGATATAACAGAAAGAACACGTATTGAGCAATTATCAATGATTGTGTTAGACATCCGAGTTGTACTTGCCTACCCATGTGTCTTTCAGCATCAGTAGGCTCCATACCTTGTTGAGACAGGTACTATATTCCAGTTTATGTGCATACATAATCCAGTTATTGCCATTTAGTGCTCAATAAATGTTTCTTCAATGAGCAAATGAAATAGCTTAGTTATATACAGAAAGAACCACCTGAAAGTACACCCTGAGTCTGAGTCACACAGTTCATCTATGTGATTAGAATGAAACACATAAAATTGGTATGTCCCAAATCAGAAACTGACAATGATTTCATAGGGTTCAAACTAAGAGTTTTCAGACAGACGGTGATTTTGGAAATGTTCAGTTTGCCAATCAAATTTCTGGGACTTATGGAGATCCTTTTCAATTTACATCTAGTTGTATAAACTTTCATGTACCAACCAAGAGAAAAACAGCCAATAATTTTATTTCAATGGAAAGTCTTCTAGCTTCAGACATTCAATATGTAGGACAGTAATTACAGACAAAACCAGAATAAGCACAGTCAGTACCGAGTTATAAAGGGTTCATTTTCTATTGATTACCTATAGCGGGGTCCACAGGCACAGGGCAGAGAAGACACTTGCTCTGACACAGCCTTAAAATCCAATTGTGCAGCCATTTGTACATCAGGGAAAACTTAGGTGTCCATGTGGTTTTCTCTTAACGAAGCTGCTCAAATATTATTAATTTTCAATAGTTCTATTCTGACTTGCTCCTTTGTCATCTGACTTGCCCACAGAGAGAATTAAGCACTTATTTATCATTTTTTTCCATAGCACTCTTCATTATACCACTTATCACCATGTGAGAACCAACACTGTATCCTATTAATCAACTGCCACTGCAGAACACTGTGCTGGGCATACGCAGAAAATAATTTTAAATTAGAGTGAAGTAAGCATCTGAAGTATAGACATGGGTGAAAATACATATGCTGTTTAAATATCTCTTTAGCTGCAATGGTACCCTAGTTTAACAACAGGGATCAGGATATGTGGGTACACGAGATGGTACAACAAAAGTGTCCTTGATTTTCAAATAACCGCACCAGTCAACCTCCTGGTCTAACCGATCTAAATCTATGGTTGGAAAGGACATGTGATAGCTGTGGTCTGTGTAAATGTGACGTTTATCTTCATGAAGAATGGATCAGGGCTGGCACAGTCATGAATGACTTATCCCATCTCTCCTCACAAGTGAAGATAGATGACACAAAATATCAACCACCATGCATTATATATATTTATTTCACATTTACTCCTCCAGACACAAACATACAGGAGGCCTTTTCCTCAACCTTATTGTTTTTCATTTTCCAAATATACAGCTAACAGTAACAACAGAGAACCTCTGAGAAAGTCAGAGGGAATGAAAAATGCTGAAATGACTTCTATAGGACAAGCTATATCCTACAAGAGGTAATGTCAATACACCTTATCTCTGAGCACTCTAGAACGGCTGCGAGCCTTCAAGTAGGATTTCCATGGTTTTCTGGCTGCTATCATTAGGCTAATGTTATGAGAAAATCGCAAAGACCCTCCAAGGATACTGCACTAGGTTACTCTCCTACTTGTGGAAAATTCGTGAAGATGGTGGTTCTAACAGAGTAGCTTCTAATACCTCCTGGTCATATAGCAGTCCTTTTGGTTTACTGTATTCTCAGATGATATTCATTATCCTCAGGAGACATGCATTCCTCAACTTCTGAGTTGGATTAGGATGACCTCATTAGACTTCTTAAATTGCTGGTAAAGTGGACAGGACACAAAAGGCTGAATAATGGCATCATCAGGGATGCTCTCCCCTCCCAGCCCTCATGGCTAGATAATGTGGGTGCTCAGTGTCTGCCTACTTTTGGATATGGCCTTTTTATGTTCCAGGGCTGCAGTACCATTGAGAACATGTGGGATCATTTTAAGTTATTGCATTCAAACTTGAACCTAATATGAAGCTAGCCTTGCTGGGAAAGGATCTAGCCCCTTTGATCTAGTTCACTAGAAAATTACATCTGGATTATCAGAAAGCCAAGTCTCCTTCCTGCCAGAGCAGTTGACAGTTGCAGTTTTTTGCCTCCTATTGCCTGACTTTTCCCCATTGTTGTTAGTCCCTCCTTCCAGTTCATGGTAGGCAATGGACTCTCCCTATAGGCAGAACAAATCCTGGCCATGTTCTGTAGCCTCATTCTCACATTCAGCCTCATGACATCATTGTTCCAGATTTAGCCCTGATATTCTGCTCCAATAGCTTTTGCAGAGATATACTACTTTCGGAAATAGCACCAATTTAGTGCCAAGACCGTGCCCCCATATGTATTTGCGATCTCTTATGGGATTCCTGTCCTCTTCTATAAGTCTATGTCTTTTGTAGTATAACATAACCCAAATCCCAGGACCTCAATGACTAAGGACTTGGTTTGTTTCTTAAATTCCTAGATATTGGACATTATCACCCTCATCTCCATCAGATTCGATAGCCTCTTGGTATGCATCTCATTTGACATTAGTTGAATGCTTCCTGAATACCAGGGACTATTCTAGGCACTCAGGATTCTGTAGTGAGTCAGATAGTGAAGAGCATCTTTCATGGAGCTTCCTTTCATGGAGCATCTAAGAGGGTAGACAGATAAACCAGGAAAGATCAGATAGAGACAAGTATTGAAATGAAAATAAAAGAGGGACGAGACAGGGAAAGGCTGAGGGGAAATATTATACAGATTTGGTCTAGCAAGATCCCTTTGCAAAAGAAACGCTTAACTTCTATAATGGCAAGAAAGAACTCAAAGACAGAAAGATCTAGAAGAAAATATTCCAGGCAGAGAAGGCAGCTAATTTAAAGGCTCCAAGTTTGAGGGAGGGCTAGGCCTAAATGTTTGTGTCCTCCGTCAAATCCATAGGTTAAATCCCAATGCCCAATGTGGTGGTATTAGGACGTGAGGTCTTTGGGAGAGGTGTTGAGGTCATTAGGGTGAAGTCTTCATGAATGCTGGCTCCTGATCTCTGATTCCATGCCTTCAGAGCCATGAGAAATACATTGCTGTTCCTTATAAGCTACCTGGTCCGAAGTGTCTTGTTCCAGCAGGCCAGGCAGATGAAGACGGGAAGCATATTCTACTTAAAGAATGGCAAGGGGTGAATCAGGTTAGTCCAATAGGACGAGAGTAGGCGTGCATCAGGGGAGATGTGGATGGAGAGTGTGTTACTTTCCTTTGGTTTCCACAATAATTATCACAGTTTGATGGCTTAACACAACAGAAATCGATTCTCTCTCAGTTATGGAGGCCAGAAGCCTGAAATTGAGATGCCAGCAGGACTCCCCAGAGACCGTAGGGGAGAATTTGTCCTTTCCAGCTCTGGTGGCTCTGGGTTTTCCTTAGTTTGTGGACACATGCTCCAATCTGCCTCAGCCTCCACACGGCCCTCTCCTCCATAGGTCTCTCCCATGGGTGGTCTCTTACCCAGACAATGGCCATTGTATACAGACCCATCTGGACAATCCAGATGTTCCCAGCTCAAGGGCCTCAATTTAATTACAAATGGAAAAAAAAAAATTCCCAAATAAGGTCACATCCACAGGTTCTAAGGGGTTGGGTGGGGACTTATCTTTTAGGGAGCCTCCGTTCAATCCACTACAGAGTTAGGCCTGGCAGCCTGGGAAAAACAATTTCTTTGCATTCTGTGTGCAATGACAAGCTGTCGCAGAGTTTCACACTGGGGAATGATATAGTCCGATTTAGATTTTTAAACTATCGCTCTGGCGATGTGTGAGAACTGATGGAGGGGTCCATAGTAGATGAGTAGTGCCTGTGAGAGCGGCTTGATCTTGAGTGGCAGCAGCAAGAACAGAGAGAATTAGAAAATTAACGACTGTTTCTGGAGCAGCATCAAGAATATCTGCTTAGGGATTACATACGGGGATGGTGGTAAAAGAAACCAAAAAACCACCATCTGCCACCTACCCAATACAGCTGGCCAAATATCATCTGCTCCAGAACTCCCCACTGCCATGCTCCATATGCCTGCAAGAGTATTGGAGTGAAGGGATCACCTCCACTTCCCTCGCTCTCCTTACATCCTTGAAAATATTATCCTTTCCGTTAGCCTAGGCCTCGTCCTAGTTCCTACGGCTGGTTGTGCTTTGTCTAACTTTACTCCAGGAGTCTGCCCTTCTCAGTGACCAATCTCATTTTAAAATGAGGCTGTTCCAATTCTTTCTCATTCCAAGGCAGTTCCCAGGGGCATCCAAGCACTCATCCAACTGAGTGACTTGGTTACACCCTGAAAATGGCACACCATTCAACTGAAAATGGCACACCATTCAAGTCCTACCCCCGCGTGCATTCTCTTCAGGACAAGGCAACTGAAAACTCTCTGGCCATAGGTCTGACAAAGTTTCAGAGCCTAACTAGACAACAATTACTATGTCAGTGGCCTGAGTGTGTTCTGTACCTGGATCTCTGCAGAACTATAGCTTCTCGATTGTCTCTTTACTTTAGGGACCCCTCCTGAATACACAAAGAGATTGGCTTCATAAAAATAACACCGATTAGTTATGTTTTTCTGAAGAAATTATGATTTCAAGTCAAGTATAATTTATCTCCTTCAATAATGCAAGTCAAGTGTAATCTACCTCCTTCATTAGACCGAAGTTCTGATAGAGCAGAGGCTTTTAAAGTGTTCTGAGTAGTTCACTAAAGGTAGAGACGGCTGTGTGCTATCGTTTGTAAATTGAAGACCCTTGATAAAGGCCAAAGTTTCATCTTGAGCAAGCCATTTTATGGGAATGCGACTGGCAGCCTAAGAAGGTACTGTTGGGTTCTAGGGGATGAATAAAGCAACATGAGATCCTTGTCATTATTCCCTGACCTTGGGCTGTTCCCCCATGAGCTGTTCCCATAAGACATTCCAGAGTGTCTGCGTAGTATTTCTTCTCGTAAGTGCTTAGTTTTAAATAAGCTCAACTTTTCAGAATGATTTCAATTTCCAGTTTTGATTTCAAAATTCCATTTATCTGTAGCTGTGTTTTCAATTTATCAATTATGGCATGTAATTTGTCCTTTTGTCCTTTAAATGCAAAGTATATTGTAGGATTTGGTATTCCAAAACCAACAGTATTTAGAAAGTCTTATTAGAGTGAGAGCTTGAAACATTCTGAGAAAATACAGGCCCACCTCGGAGACACTGCAGGTTCAGCTCCAGACAACTACGATGAAGCAAGGGATAAGATGAAGTGCATCAAAATAATTGTTGGCTACTCAGTACATAGAAAAATTACGTTTTACTACTCTTTAGTCTGTTTAGTGTGCAATAGCATGGTCTAAACAATATGCATGCCTTAATTTAAAATATGTTATTGCTAAAAAATGCTAACTATATTTGAGCTCTCCATGAGTTGTAATCATTGATCAAAGATCCTCATAGCAAATATAATAACAAAAAGGTCTGAAATAGTGTGAGAATCACCAAAATGCGACAGTCACGAAGTTAGCAAATGTGATTGGAAAAAATGACATCAACAGACCCTCCTGATTGAGGGTTGCACAAACCTTCGATTTGGAAAAACAAACCACAACCCAAACCAAAAGGAAACAAACAAAATTCCTCAGTATCTGCAAAGTGCAATAAGACAGAGCACAATAAAATGGGACATGCCTGTACACTCCCAGGCATGTGAACATTTGGCAAGGGTGAACAGAGGCGCTGCTGCTTTCTGGCTCTGGATTAGAGCATCTGTGCATCTGAAAGGCCTTTAATGTAACCCAATGTAATCCAAAATGGAAATTCTATAGAAATACAGGTCACCAACCTAATATCCATCAGCATGTGGAAAAAATGTTGTGGATGCTTACACTGACATTTAGTTCTATTCATAGGTTGGGTTTGTTTAAATGAGAGCTGTTGTCCTCATCCTGAAGCCTGCCTCAAGTCAACTGTGGGTTAAGAGTAGAAAGAGACTATGAGAGAGAGAGAGAGAGAGAGAAAAGCAAACCTCCTAGTTGATGAATATTCATCTCTTTACTCATTCATTTACTCATTAACTAATTATTTTGTTATCTTTGAGTCACCTAAACCTCACTGAGCATAAAATGATTTAGTGGGCAGACAGTGGAGTTGGGTGGATCTTAATTATGCTGCGATGCGAGAGTGCAGTCCCTACGTCTGCATAAAGGGAAAATCCCCTTGCAGATGGAAATTTGGTCATTGATTTTTTTTTTTTTTTCACACTCCAGAGTCTGAAATCCTCCTCCCATTGTGACTGCCTGGAGAATCCTGATCAGGAATGAAAGTCTCAGATGTCGGGGAGAATTTTCAAATTGGAGTTAGAGAAGCCATTCCCAGGTTAATGAGCACAGAGCAGCAGGCATTTTGAGGAGTTTATTTGGAGAAAGGAAACGTCTGCAGAAATCAAGTGATTAAGATGTGATACTCAAAGCGAACTCTGAGCGATCTCATTAGCAGAGACTAAGAATAGTCTACAAATGTAATAAAAGCCCTGATACAAGGTCACAAACATCCCAGTGCAGGCCAGCTGTGTGGGACCCAGTGAAGAGAAAGATGGAGAACCTGACTGGACCAGATCAGGAAATCTCTCCTAGGACAGAGCAGCATTTCTTCTCCAGTCCCAAGGGAGGAAGAACCAGAAATGCAAATGAAACTTTCCACTGCATATTATTCATAGATGCATAATATGTACGTATATATATTAAAATGTACACACTTTTGGGGGGCCTGTCAGTCAGTTAAGCATCTGCCTTCGGCTCAGGTCATGATCCTGGGGTCCTGAGATGGAGCCTCCCTGGTAGTGGGTGTTTATGTTTTAACTCCATGATATAGATTCAATTATTCCCAATTAACTTATTTTTTAAAAGATTTTATTTATTTATTTGAAAGAGAGGGAGAACAATAGGCAGAGAAGGAGCATGAACAGGGGCCACTCGGGTATCCCTATTCCCAATTAATTTAAATAACCTACGAATATTATGAAAAATACAAATTTTATGAATTAACTTACAAATATTACGGAAAATACGAATGTCACTTTCTCACAATCTTCTTCAGAAACTTCCCTAAAAGAACCCTTTACTCACCTGCACACAGTGACTCATCTCCTTTCTCTGATATTACATTATTTACTTATCTTTCTCTTTCTAAAACTATATTCCTGCCTTCAGAAGAATATAACCTTCATGAGTAGAGGGGAATTATATAACGTTCACGATCTTATTTCCTGAGGCTACAATAATGTTTGGCACATAAGTCACTCAAATAATTATTAAATGAAAAAAAATGAGAAGAAACATTTTTTATGTCTTCATAAAATCACTACCTAAACTGTACCTCTCTCTATTGTTAGAAAAATAGGAATATTGAAATGGAGGTTTGGGCTAAGGAACCAAGACACAGTAGATGATATATTCCAAAGAGGGCACACATTTACAGTGGGGGCCGTCATACGTTTGCACAGCTCAGAACTTCTTATACAGAGCAAAGCCATCAGTGAACTGAGAAAGCTCATGACAGGGATTTCTTTGGCAAGAGCCATGCAATGAGTCCCACTCCTAAAGAAAGTGGCGGGTAGTCTCTACAACCTAACCCTCAGCTTAGTTAAAGAAGGATTTCAGGAAGATCATTAGAGGATTTTTGGAGGTTCCTGTCAGTGGGTTATGACTTACAGTCACCAATTCCAAGACCAATTCCCAAAAGAGCTCCAAGGATTCCTATCCCTTACCTCAAGACTAAGGATAGGGCTGTGATAGCAGAGTGGAATATATAATATAACCATAGGAGGGTGGTGTCTAAATCCCATCTGAAAAATATCTCAAAAGCAGGAGACCAAATGTTGGTCACACATATGAGGGTGTTGACGAGAGAATCTTGAAGATATTTTAGATTCTGTGTAAAACGGTGGCTTGAAGAAGTAAACAGCCTACCAGAGGGAATCTGAAAGTATTTATGCACATCTAGCTGCTGACAGAGTAAGCGATATGTCAGGGAAGAGGACTTCACTCTGAGCAAGGCAAATTTGGGAGGAGTCAGAGAAGGGGGAGGTCACCAAAGAACACAAGCACAGGGAAGTTTACCCTGAGAAAGTCAGTTTCAAACATCTGGTAAATCCAAAGATGCTGATGTCAACTCAAGACAGTGCCAGGCAAGGAAAAGCTATTCCACACAACACTTTACCTGTTTTCCCTGATTATGATAACAGGTAAGAGTCGGAATTAGGGGTAGGCAGATGGGAGAAGAGAAATAATAGAAGGTTCTATACAATACAGAGAAGAACCCAGTCATGTCCATTCCCCAGTCTGTGATAATCAGGCTCCCTATCTGAAATCAGGCCTAGGTTGAGGAAGGCAGGAATCTTAATACCGAAATAAGTTCAAAGTTTGAATATTATATAATTTGGATATGTTAATTACATGCCATAGTGCCTTACATTATATACACATTTCCAGAATGTTCTCATCTAGGGGCAGAAGCCAAACTGGTTCTATTGAGTAAATTTTAAATGTGAGAGGAAATCAAATTGCCTTGTAATTGCATCCACAGTTTGTATTCCTTCAAAATAATAGTTACAATAATTTTACTGATTTCAAAATCACAGGGGGTCCACATTATGAACTTTCAGATATGAATTCCCTATCAAATTCTACATTTTTAAATTTTGACCTTACTTCCGTCAGGTTTTCTTCACATTTTGCTAATGATCAATAATGAAGATAGTGGCAGTTAAGTAAATAATTATCTTGAGAATCGGGCTCCCAAACTGATACATATAAATTATTTTGCAACCAGCAACAAACAACTGCCAATATTTAAATATTTTTAAAGAATCTGGTATTTATAAAAGAGCTCATGACAGAAGGGTACATTCAGGAGTTTTTTGTGGGTTTTGTTGTTGTTGTTGTTTGTTTGCTTTTTTAAAATTAGAAGCAATAGGTCTTTCCATATAGTCTGGAAAGAAATCTACTCTACAGAACAATGTAAAGAACCTGGAAGAATGAGATAAAATATCTATGTATACATGTGTGTGGATGTGAGATGGGGTAAAATACATAGGACACAGAGCTTAGGAAAATATAAAACAATGAATGCTTTTAGCGAAAAATAAGGCACCTCTCCCAAGGATACTACTTGTTAGCCTCAATGGGTCTTTGTGAGTTCTCATGTTTGTATAAAATAGTAGACCAGAAAGAATTGTGTTTGGTTGCCCAGATTTCCCCTTTGCTTCACTCTTTTTTATGGGAGTGTTTGAAACTTCAATATACTGTAATAAAGAATAATCAATTGACCTGACTGGTCAAAAAGTTGAAAAATAGCCTATTGCATATCTATCCCAACTTAGTATTTGTGTCTTTTGGAATCTTTAAGAAAAATACAATTTTTAGCCCAGGTGGCTCAGCGGTTTAGCGCTGCCTTCAGCCCACGGCCTGATCCTGGAGACCCGGGATCGAGTCCCATGTCGGGCTCCCTGCATGGACCCTGCTTCTCCCTCTGCTTGTGTCTCTGCCTCTCTCTCTCTCTCTCTCTCTCTCTCTCGAGTCTCTCATGAATAAATAAATAAAATCTTAAAAAAAAATAAAAATGCAATTTAATAGCATTATTAATAGAAAAAAAAACCCACAAACATTAAAGTTCTAATTTATGTGGACAAAATTCACTCTAAATAGAAGTCTTTTGTTGCAACTCATATGTCCTCATACCAACCAATTTGAAAATATTGCCACATATTCTATGCTCTGTCCAGAGCTACAGAGACAAAAGCAATTAGGGTTGTGATAGGTTTTGTTCCTTTCTCATTATTGACTTGTAATCCTAGAAACCATTACTGATGGTGAGGAAAAGAAACGGGGAAGCAAAGCAAAGGTAGTATTTTTACCCTCACACTTGTCCCTCAAGACCAGAAAAACACTATAAAGATTAATTTGGCTAAGAACTCAGTATTTTAGCTATTCATGAATGAGTGCAAGGGGACAAAGGGTCATATTCATCGTTCCAATTATTTAACTTCTTAGTCATCTTCATCTTTTTTATTATCTGGAGAATTGGTTCCCCCCCCCCCCAAAAAAAAAAAAAAACTGACCACTTGATCATTATTGTACCAGATGTCATTCCAAGTCCCCAGTTTTGTTGTCTCCTCTCCAAGGGACCCAGTCTATTGGACTTTCATTAGCTCATAAACATCCCATGTGCAAATGCTCTACCCCTTTGCTTTCCTTTTGGCATTTCCTTTGGTGGAGAGGTTAAAGGAAAAATGATTCTAATATATATATATATATATATATATATATATATATATATATATATATATTTTTTTTTTTTTTGGCACAGAGCTAGAGAAAGACACCAATGGAATGGATTTAAAAAAATTGCTTCCTTGAGGCCCAGGGTAAGAGGGAGAGCAAACTGTTTGAGTATCTCTGCTGTCTCTTGAAGATGAAAATGTCTTGCCATTATTCTGGCAGCTAGCAGGTTGCTCTGTAATCCTGCCTTTGCCTGAGTACCAAACTTCTGGAAGGAACCGGCAAGTGTTTTATCATCTTTGTAGCCACAAGTTCCTCTGCTAATTTCCTTGTTTTCTTAGGTTTGAGAGTGCCAAGTACTATACCGAGCTCCTTATGTAAGATATGTCAGTCCGTCCACTTCAATGACAAAGAAATAGTAACTTCATAAGATTAATCGCCTCGGCCAAAGCTGTAAGTCGGGAAGCCCACTTGCTTGTCCGGGCTGTCCAAATTCAAAGATGAGGCACTTTAACTTGTATTTTTTAAGTCCTACTCAGAAGGAAAGGCTTTGACAATCTTTACGGTGATCATTTTCATGAAACAGGATTGAACTCCCAACTTCCCCATAGCCTTTCTGGATGAGATGTTCTCATTTGCCATCTCACCCCATCTACAAGCTTCATTATCCCTCTAATCACGTCCACTACCTATCTCTTCTGTCTTTTGTCTTCTATTATAGTTTTGTTAAAGGGCAGCAACCATATTGCACCTAGTCTTGATTAAGCAGGCATGCCATTTGTCAGGGAGCCAAGCAAGAAAAGTCCTTATAGTGGTCCCCTTAAGCCACTGCTTGGCAGGTTTCCCAGAAAGCACAGTGCATCTTATCCATACCCAATCCACCATACCATGTGCAAGAACATTTATTCCCATTAAAGTTTCAGATCTATTTTGAACCAAATTTTATAATACAGCCCAGAGAGAATGATAGTTTCACATTATCTTGAAGGTTTGATTTTAATAAGGATTGGCCGTCTCTCAGAGGGTTTAGAACAAAGTGTGCAGCATTTCAAAAGGAGTCACCACTTCCTTTGATGTTCTAAATCTCTTCTGATTCATACTGGAGGTGAGAGTAAGGGAATATAAAGTCCGCCTTAAAGAAATCACTGGGTTGTAACATATCTATGCTATAAAGACAAGTGACGGCAAGGTAGCAAGTATATACATTGAACTGTGACTGATTTCAGTTCTATGGTAGGATGTGAAATTAAAAGAAATTATATATGAATGCTTATATCTATATATGTGTGAATATGTGGATGTTCTGAAAGTCAATGTTATTATATGTAAATTGGACTGTACGTTGCCCCTAGAATTAATATATATTATGAATAGAAATTGCTTATAATAGCATAACAGCAATTATGGATACCTGGTTAGAAGTACCAAGTAAAAGAAAACTCTCAAGCCATGTGCGGTGGGCCCGACTCTAAGATGACCCCAAACCACACCATCGTGTACTCTCCCCACCCTTTGAGCATGGGTAGGGCTTGTAACTTGCTTCCAAACAATGTAAAATTACAAAAGTGGTGGGATAGTCACTGCCTTGATTGGAGTACATTATACGGCTCCAATCCAAAGGTAGTAAGCGGGCATTCCTGTGATTACATGATGCTATGTAAGATCTGTCTTAGGAGGCTGTAGCAGGAGACTCACCTGCTGCCCTTCAAGAACTAAGCTGCCATGTTGTAAAAGAGCCAAGTGGCAAGAGATTGTAAGTAGCATCTAGTCGCTGAGCATGTGGCCCAGCTGACAGCCAGAAATAAAACTAGGACCTCAGTCCTAAACTATAAGGAATTGAATCTTGCCAGTAATTACTTAAACTTAGAAAAGAACCCCACGCTCTACCTAGAGCATGGCCAATACTTTGATTGAAATCCTCTGAAAACCTGAACTGAAGACCTGGTCAAACAGGATCCAGAACCACGTCCTGAGAAACTGAAACAATAAATATATGTTGTTTAGAGGTAACACATCTGAAGTAATTTAAAACACAGCAATAGAAAACTAATACATATAAATATATTTTCCCTCTTTATTTCCTGAAATTGTAGGGCCCATATTTCAATCACTAGCAAAAGTATCTCCTTTCGATAATTCAGCAGGATATGAGTAGAAAATGTTCTTCATGGGGGGTAAAAAGACATCCTAAATTAGATATTGCAGATGATGAACTAAGTGGACATAGATATGTGCTGTAGATGCTTCAGGAACAATTTATGGTTGATATCGATCTGGTAATTAAGATCAGGGCATGTTACCAAAGCAGGATATAAATATTTTTCTCCAGAAATCTTTAAAAAATATAAAAATAATATCACCCTCAAACCAAATATATACAGAGGTATTTACTGGAAAACCATGCATCATACAAATATAATCTTAAGGAATTTATTCTGCTGTTAGCAAAAGTACAAGCATGTAAAAAAAAAATGATGTATGACCAGTATATCATTTTCATGTGTGTATCTTGATGTGGGCCTATGTGTCTCTGTGTACGGGTCTGCAAAGTGTCTTTATGCCCCAGCTGCACGTGTCTATGTATGTCTCTGTAGATGTGTGTGTGTGTGTGTGTCTGTGTATATGCCTCTGTGACTGGGTGTTGTGGGAGTCTACGCGTGTGTCTGCATGGGGGCCAAGGTATGTGTATGTGTGTGTGTGTGTGTGTGTGTGTGTGAAGGGGTCTGCTAAAAGGGGGAAAAAGACCTCTCCAGAGACCTTTATAAATATTAATAAGCAATAGTGAGGAAAAAACAAACAAAAACCATTGACTTTGGATCCTGCAATCTAGTGTTAGTTCTAATTCTGCAATATACGGTTGACTCTTGAACAATGTGTGGTTAGGTGCACTGACCCCTCCCACACACACACAGTCAAAAAATCCATGTATAACGTTTGACCTCCCCAGAACTTAACTGCTAACAGACCACTGTTGACTGGAAGCCTTATCAATAACAGTTGGTTAACACATATTTTGCATGTTACATGTATCATATACTATATTCTTACAATATAGCAAGCTAGAAAAAAAGTGTTAAGAAAATCGTAGAAAGAGTAAATAGATTTACAGTACTATATTATATTTATCAGAAGAAAAAAACAAGCCAAAACACTGCATGTAAGTTCAAATCTGTCATTGTCCAAAGGTCAACTCTACTAGCTCTGTGATTTTGGTAACCTGCTTCAGCTCTGAATCTTACTTTCCCTACATAAAAAAATGAATTCGATGGTAAGAATTAAAACCATCACTCTGCTGGTACAACCACTTTAGAATACCATTTGATCATCTTTAATAAAGCTGAACATACTCATGTCTATAACCCAGTAATCCCAGTCCTAGGTATCTGTCCCCAGTTCAAGTGTGTATGTAGGTTTCCCAAAGGCACACGTTAGAATGCGTAGAGCCTCAGCGCTTAGTCCTCACAGACCCAAACTAGAACGGCCCCAACGAGCACCAACGCATAAATAGATCAACTGCGGCATATGCACCTAATGAGACACGGTATAGAAATGAAGACGAGCAACGTCTAGTCTCATAATAACATGAACGGGTCTCACAAATACAGTGTGAACACAAGAAGCCAGATGCAGAAGAGCAGCACATGGTTTCCATAAAGCACACAAATAAGCCAATGTAATCGAGATAGGCCAACATACTCTGGGCCCTTGGAAGCCCCGGCAGTGATCATCCTTGGGGAGTATATGAGGGGGGCACCCAAGGTGAGGACATTTGCCAGCTTCCTATCGTGGGCCCTGGTTACCTAAGTGCATTCAATGTGTGAAATGCCATGAGTATATAGGCTTCCAATAGGTGTACTTTCCTTGTTACAATATTAAATATTAATAGTAAAATTTTTCAAGACTCTCGTAGTGTCAGGCAACAGGCTAATAATAATCCATACAAAACCGTGATCTGAGGCCCTAGAAGAAAATGGTTTTCAAACCGGGTAATGATCCCTAGGTGGTCAGGAAATCGATTTATGGATCATGACCTGCAATGAATAAAATGAAAGGGACTAGAACAGAAAATACCAGAGTGCATGATATAGTGGAAATTGTTTGTGATATGTATGTGTTTATAACTGGGTGGAGATGTAAAATGTACTTTTATTATGGGTCATAGCCGAAAAGAGCTGAAATTATTGCGAGGACATACCCACGATATAGGTTCACGTCGCAGTATCCTAGGCTCCCTGAATGCCTCCTGCATAGCCCGTCCCTACATTACGACCCCCTGGACCAGAGAACTCACTCATTCCACATCAACCAAGCGAACAGGCATTTCAACAGGGGACTCCCAGAGTGCAATCACAGCTCACAGCACTTCTAACTACATATCCATCAGTAATATCAACCATCGGATTGCTCCCTCCTAGCCATTTGGCCCAACACCTAAAACTTCCCACCCAGTATTTGGCCTAGAATTCTGCAAATTCCTACACAACAGGGAAAACTGGCATCTTCCACATGGAAGGTTTGTCTTGAAGGTACAGAGACTGTTTCAACCATTTTTCCCTGTAACATTGCAGCAGATCCAGCAAGTGGTAGCACTGTGTATCCGTGAAGATGTGGAATGGAAAATATTACTCATTTGCATATCCCCAAAATAATGGGATGAAGATAATAATTAATAGCTATTTTTATACCCCTTGATTTAATTAATTCCAGCGAAGATGTTTGTAAACATGTGATATTATGTTTGGATAAATGTGTCAATGTGAAAATTAGTCACTAATACAAGGCACTGAGGAAAAATTAAGGAAAAAAAAAATAAGGCACCAGCAGAAGGCGGGCCTAGGCAGCGCCCCATGTCCCGGGGTGGGACATGTTTACCCACGGAAATCAGTAGTGGTGATGTTCCATGACCAAACAGGCTCCGGAGCGAAGGTGGGGAAGCAGCATAGGGAGAGAAAAGGGGGGCAGCTGTGTAGGGGGAGGCTCATTACTGGAGTCCTGGTAAAATTCTGATTCACGCAGGGTAGGAAATGGCCGTGTCTTAAGGTGGGGGCCATTTCACTCCACACCCCCTTATGCATAATACTCTTTCCCAAGAAAGGAGATTTGAAAACACGGAGACAGAAGAGAGGACAGGGCTGGAAAGGGAGCCCATTCTACTAAGAGACAGAGGTTGTCATCCCAGGGCTCTTGACACAATCACATGAGGACTAGATGGCACTGAAAGAAAAACAAGGACAGAAGACAATGATGACAATGACGAGGGGCCATGTTTACAGGGACGATGATGAGGGGCAAGATCATTAAGAGACTACAATTTTTTTAGGGAAATCCATTCAGATTGGTCTATTGTGCATGGCAAAGAGCGAGAAGCAAGGGAGTTGCAGGCCGGGATGTCAGCGGCCAATGGGGCATGGTTTGGGGCCGAGGGCTCCCTCAGGTTGGCTCTCGTTTGGCTCCAAATCTCCGGATGTTTCAAGTCAATGAAGCCACTTCACATCTGTGTGGATTTGTCCTATTAAGTAGAAGGAAAGGACCCTGACAATCTCCAGGGCGTGAGGGGCATTCCTCTGAGCTCCTCAAGGCCGGAAGCTGCGAGGATGGAGGCTTCCTTCCCTCTCCACAGCCCAAGGCCCTGCTCCGTGAAGGGTCACGGGGAGAGACAGACCTCACGTGGGCCTTAAGGACCACAGTCCTGCTTCATTGAGTCATGCGCTGACTCATGCACTGGGAAGACACAACCTCAAAGGCTCCACAGCAGCCGAGAAGCCTGGGCAGAGGGAGGAAGGGCGCAGGGAATCTTCCACAGAACAAGAATCAAGGGGAATCTTTAATTTTCCGTGAATTACATCTTTTACACGTATCATTTCTGAGGGGTGCAGGGAGGCAAGATCAAACCAGTGCCACCAGGACACAGCGGTTCCACTTTGATTAAAAGCCATCACCTTTGCATCACCTCACGTAAGAGCAAAGCCTGGAGTCACCTGGATCTCGTATTTGCCTCAGCTTTTCCCTTTTCACTCTTGGATGAGCGACTCTAAGCGTTGACTTTCATAAAACAGCTGCATGAGGCCCTGTCGTTCACAGTAACAGCAGCACGACTGACTGTGCCCTCCGGGCACTCAGTGCCTTTATATAAACACATTTATAGACATCGAGGACGTGAGTATGAGGTCCTGGGACTATATAATCTTGAGAGTCTTTTTTCCAAGGCTCTACGTAGGACCCCGGCGTTCTCAAAGAGTGTGTGCATGGCCCAGCAGCAGGGAGCTCCTTCCATACACGGTCCCAACATTATTCCACAAGAGTGAAAGTCTGGCATTGGAGAGGACACAACATATTAATATATATGCAACTATTATTTAAAAACTCTGCTGAAAAAAAAATAAATAATAAATAAACTCTGCCGAGGGGGTTCTTCTAGCACATGAGAGAGATATTTGGGAGGTGGGGAGAGTCACCCCCACAGTGTGAAAAGCAAGAAATCAAATAAATAAATTGATTTAATTATTAGCCAGGGCTCACCATGGAGATGCGCAAATTTTGTATTTTAGTAGGTACACGATGTGTACGCCTATGCCTGCAATGTCGTACTTCCATGAAGCCGGCTCCATGTGCTCTGCTTATCGTCGGGGAAAAATAAGCACGTGTTTGTCGGTTGAGATCCCATTTCTCTTTCTGTTGTGAAGAGATATCGTCTGTCACCTGCTATGGATCTGACCCTGTAACTGCCTTGACTGAGTCTAGTCTCTTACTTAAAGAAAAAAAAAAAAAGGATACAAATTCCCATCACTGGTAAAATTCACAGTTCACCCCGTTTCCTTATATGTGCTAATTATATAGAAAGGCAGGTCATTTTGTTTCAACCAAATCCCAGACGAGTGTTGATCACCACTATGTTATGAGAATGTTAATTCGGGAACTTTCTCATTGTCTCTCCCTTTTGCAGACACAAGCTAACGTTACACTTGAGTTACGAGACACATTTAATTTATTTTTGTGTAAAGGACGCACTAGGAAGGCTGGCATGGCTTCGTGGTCACACGATGCACACTGTGGGCCCTGGTACAGCCTCAACGTGGGACGTTATTTAACACGGAGCCCCGTTTCGACTGTGCCGAAAGTCCACCCAGAGGAGGGGTACGTGCGAGTGGGCCTCTGCTCGTGAATATTTGTGTGTGTCCTCCTGCAACCCAGCACACACATGTGAACTGCTAGGAGGAAGTAGAAACAGTTCCCCCGATGAGTCATCACACAATCCCTGCTTTGTTCCACTGTAGTCATAGCTGCACATTAATTTGGATGCTAACTCGGTTCCAGGGGTAAACACAAAAGCAAAGAACCTTGTGCACCCAAGGAGATGCTCTAGAGGGCTCACTCCGGGAAAACATCTGCAGTGTCTATTTTAAATCAAGGCCTCAAAATTACGTCTTCGGGAAAGTAAGGTACTGGTGCACACTTGGTGCCCAGTGCACTCAAGGGGCATTTGCCTCACGGTGAAAGCTGCATTAAGAGAGGAAGAGAGCCGAAAAAAGCAGAATGAACCAGAGAGGGAAGGAGAAGAGGGTGGAAGAAAAAGTGAGATAGAGAGTGGAGGACATTCCAGAAATATCCGTGGTATGTATGGACGCTTGCTAACGTCTCCAGGGTTAGGTAGATGCCAGAAGAGACCCAAAGTCTACTGTAAGCACGTCTGGTTGCTAAGAAATGAGAAATCCAGGGTACGAGAGAAGAGACATAATAGCTGGTCACCTGGTGGCAGCTCACCTGTGGATTTACAGCCCCGTCTCTGGAAATCCCAGGCTCCCTTTATCTACCTACCAACACAGGAGCAAGAAATAAAACTAGAGTATGTTTGTTCACGACGTGCTAGATTCACTCTGAAGAGGGCGTCTGCAATTATCCTTTCCAGGGACTAGTCCTGAAGGTAAAGCATGCTGCTTTATTTGCAGGACTTCTCAGAGCCTTTGACCTAATGACCTCTACCCTTTCCAACGTGCGGCAGGCAAGGAAAAGATGGTGAGAAAGTGGATCGAGTCTCCCTTTATCCAAAGCACTTACGTTTATTTTTGCTCCCCAAAGCTTGTTTTAGGAAAAGCTGAATTAAACTTTTCAGGTAAGATACCTAACAGTATCTTACACTAAAAAGAACGCACTATTTGTAAAAGCCATTAAAGAAAGAAAACTTCTGAAAAAGTTATTCTAGCATTACTTTAGGAATTGGTTTTTATAGCATGGGGTGGGGTTTAGTAATTCTTGTAACAACCAAACTTGATCAGAAACCAATTTCTCTTGGTTTTGTCGTTGTTGTCGTTATCGTTTCTGCACGCTGATTTCGTTTACTTGATGCCTGAAATAAAATCGCTTGGAAGCTCAGCAGTTCAACTTAGCTTGCAAAGATTAAGACCTTGGAATTTAGAGAAGCAGGGTGAAGATGTTCGAATAAAAATTCTAGAAATGGCTACGAGTATCTAGAGACCTGCTGATGTAGGGCACGGCTTTTTTGCACCTATTAATTAAAGGAGGGAAGGCGTTAGAGCGGTTTGCATTGTGCTTGGCACGTGCAGGGCCCTAGGAGTAGCAGTTATGTTCATGTACTGTTGATATTTTTTTTATGATTTTTATGTCACAGATACATTAAGGCATGGGGTTCGTGTGCACATGGAAACAATTTCCTAGAAATGAGGAGAGGGAACCAAGGGGTAACCTTACTTGGAAGCAGAGCATTTGCAGACGTGATCAAATGAGGTCATTACAGTGGCGACCGTCTGAAATGACAGGTGTCCTCCCATAGAAGGGAAATTTGGACAGAGACGGGCATGCACAGAGGGGTGGCCGCGGGAGGACTTAGGGGCAGAGAAAGCCGGGTGACCGCAGTGATGTGTCCGTGAGTCAAGGAAGGCCCAGCATTGCCAGAAAGCTCTAGAAGCCAAAGGGGGCAAGGAAGGGAGTCCTCCCCAGAGCAGTCACAGGGCTCACTTCCAGCCTCCAGGATCGCGAGGCAATGCAAACTCCCAGTTTGTGGAGCTTTGGTCGGGCAGCCCCAGGACTGATGGACTGTGCTGGCCGCGTTTTCTGTGGTCCTTGGCACAACTGCAATCATTTATTCGGTTTACTATGGCCTATTTTCGACCTCCGAGAGGACACTCCATGAGGGGCGGGAGGGGGTGGTGGGCTCGCCAGTGTGGTTATCTGTCCTGTGGCCAGGTCCCAAGAGAGAGTCTGGTGGGTCTGGTGGAGATGTGGTGCTCAGAATCTACACTATGAGTCAACGGATGGTGAAACTCAAGGGAAATGCGGGCCAAGCCTTGAGGACGATCACCAAGAACACCTGGAACCAGCCATTCATTGCTAGTTGCTGTATTTGCTTGTTTGCTTTTTCTCCCCTAAGGATCTTCCAAGCCTGAGCCTTCCCAAGAATAAGATTCAGTGTGTGCCTCTGTCTACAAAGGTCTATAGATTGTTATGGAACTAAAACCCCAGTGGGTCTTACTTAGTGCTCAGGTGATGATACTTAGGGAACATCAGCGATGTTTTCGTAGGAAGAGGAAAAAGCAAAGAATCCTTAGAAGGAAAAGCAGGGTACAAATAGAAAATACTCTCTCCACCCATCCCATACACATGTCGTGGTTTGGGTCCACTGTTGATAGGAAACTTGGCCTCAGGTAGTTTTAATTTTTTTTTTTTTAAGATGTTATTTATTCATGAGACACACAGACGAGGCAAAGACAGGCAGAGGGAGAAGCAGGCTCCATGCAGGGAGCTCATGTGAGACTCGATCCCAGGACCCCAGGATCATGCCCTGAGCTGAAGGCAGACACTCAACCACTGAGCCCCCCGGCGCCCCAATCACACGTATTTTTAAACCGAGGCACTTACTAAATACAGTGGCAAAATTCGTTACCTCTCCTTCTCTTGACCTCGTACACATTGTGTTCTCTTTGAGGCCTCAGTTCCCAGCCCCCCCTTACCTTTTGGAGGGGAAAAAAAGCAAGAAACAATAGTACCTACCCTAAAATATTGATGGGAAAATGATGATGTTTGCAAGGCATCAGCACACCACGTGGCACATAGTGCAAACGCAGTAAATGTTATCATACGAGTCCTCTGGTCACAGAATCCACTAATAAATACAAACTTAAAAACCCATTAACTCACTCAATGAATGAAATATTGTAGGTGCACAATGGGATCCTATTTTTCCTTCTGTTGGCCGTGACCGCTAACTGAGGGTTGACTGATTTAAATGAAGTTGAAGACCAGGAGTCACGTTAATGTGTAGAAGTCGTAGGCCCAGGGTTGTTTTATAATCTCCAAATAATTGATGTATCTAAAAATGCTAAAGAAACATGAAATAAGCCTTCTCAAAACTGTCATCTGAGCCTGTTAGATGGCTAAAGAGTCTACGCTTCATGATGAATCTAAAGAGGGATTCAGTTGTGCGTGTGTGTGTGTGTGTGTGACATTTTTAATTTTCTTTTTCTGCATGAAGCTGTATTTATGAAGCAGACACAGGAAGAGTCTCACGTGTGAGACTTTCAAATTTAAATTTTCTTCCTATGCTATAGTCATAACAGCAGTCTGGTGTTTGACCATATGACAATACTAATCAGAGAGACAAAGGAAAAAGTGCAAGCCTCATAAAAATAACCAAGGGATCTGGGACGCCTGGGGGGGCTCAGCAGTGGAGCATCTGCCTTCGGCTCAAGGTGTGACCCCAGGGTCCTGTGATCGAGTCCCCCGTCAGGCTCCCTGCATGGAGCCTGCTTCTCCCTCCGCCTGTGTCTCTGACTCTCTCTGTGTCTCTCAGGAATAAACAAATAAAATCTTTAAAAAAATAACCAATGGATTTTTTTTTTTTTCTGCATTATAGTTGATAAAGTATTTTTCTACTCATTAGCTTACTTGATTGTAGGTAATATTTCCATTTCAAAGTAGAGGGAACCGAGGTCAAATGCTTTGATTGCAGTCGCGGAGCCACTTCGTGATACAGATGGTACTACATCAACAATTTTCAACCTCAAATCGCCTTTCCTCCCACTACAACTTGCTGCAGCAATGATGTAATAAGTGAGATGCACAGATGGATGATCTGGAGACAGAGTGCATGAACACAGCTTGTCTCTACCATTTCCAGGTAAGATCCGTTGAGGTGACCAGCTTTGAAAACTCTCAATCTTGCCCACCGTGAGTACTAACACTGCAGAGCCGTGGTTGCCTAAGAGATTTGATTGTGTTAAACTGACTTGATGCTGCTTACCCACAACGAGACTCACTGTCACTGGCTCAACGTGCCATTGAAAATTCAGAAAGTTGTCTAGACATTATTCTAAATGACCTCAAAATTCGTAGCACAATGGGCACAAGGGCTGTTTTGCCGTCTTTGCGCAACATCCAGGCTTCCCGGGGAAGAAGGAAAACCAGGGATCGTGTCCTGCTTCTCTCCGGGAAATGCTCCACTTAGTCAAAGTCACAGCTCAGTTCTTCCACCCAGACTAAACAGTGTCCAAACCCAGGCTGACAGGCCACACTGGGAAATGATTCAAGCCAGAGCCTCGTCTTTCAGGGGATGCTGGAGACTGTCATCGCAGCAGCCTCAGACCAGCCTCTTCTGCAGAGTGACAGCAATTTCTCACCATCTGGATGAGCCGCCCCCGACCCTTTGGTACCACTACAGACGTATGAAAGGCAAACACTTATCCTCGGTAAACTCTGGAAACCTCATCAGTCCCCAAGCACCACAGCCTCACTTAAAGCTTCCAGAACACAAGGTCTCCTCCCTATAGATTCTGTTTGCGGCATCTCAGTACTTGATTACATACTGTCTTCTGCTCTCTAATTGTTTCATGTATTCCCTTCTTGTTTCTCCAACACACTCCTTAGTCATTTAATTCGCGTTTAACTCCCAAAGCACCTCATCGTGTCACTATTACACACACGGATCCATGCACTCCAAGCCATGCCCTGAGCGAGATCCTGGGGGTGACAAAGGTGATAGAAGCCTTGGGCTGCAGCAGCTCCCAGTGACCCTACTAATGGAGAGACCCTCCCACTCACAGCTTACCTTGATACGACAACAAGACCTATGCTGACAGGATAAATACATCGTTCGGAGGGTTTAAGGGGGAATGAGATGACGTAATAATCAATATGACATTCCCTGGTAGAAAAGGAGGATGGGCTGAGGCAAGGGTATTTCAGGTAGTTAGAATATGACCAAAATTCACCGAGTTTTAAAGAGTTGGTCTGGCATGTTTTAACAATGTCAAATGGTGTGTGTGGTGAGATTGCACCAAAGAATGAAGGAATTAAACTGAGTGGTATTCCTTTTTATTTTTATTTTTTTACTTTTTTTTTAAAGATTTTATTTATTCATTCAAGATACACATAGAGAGAGAGAGAGAGAGTCAGAGACACAGGCAGAGGGAGAAGCAGGCTCCATGCCAGAAGCCAGGCATGGGACTTGATCCCCAGACTCCAGAATCGCGCCCTGGGCCAAAGGCAGGCGCCAAACCGCCGAGCCACCCAGGGATCCCAAGTGGTATTCCATAGTAAAGAAAACTGAACACTTCTAGAAGGTTTTCCCTGCCATAACATAAACTCACTGAGCACTGGGACAATGTGTTTCCTTCGCTGCTTCATCACCAGCAGGCAGCAGTGTCTGGCATATGGTAGCTATTGAGGAACCTGTTGTTCAAAGGTTGATGAATGAATGAATCAATGACTAGGAGACAAATGAATGAATCAACGACCGGGGGATAAAGAGAGCTGAGCGTGATATTCTAGCAAGGGAATAACATAATGCGATTGGGTCTTTTTTTTTTTTTTTTTTTTTTTTTTAAGATTTTACTTATTTAGTTAGTTGAGAGAGAGAGAGAGGAGGGAGGAAGGAGCAGAGGGAGAGGGACAAGCAGACTCCATGCTGAGCCTGGAGCCCCGACGTCGGGCTGGATTTCAGGACCCTGAGATCACAGCCTGGGCCAACATCAAGAGTCAGAAGCTAAACCAACTGAGCCTCCTGGGAGGCCCTGGGATTGAATCTTAAGACACAACTTTAGATCCTACACTGATTTTCTTTCTACTTTTACATTTGGTTTTTTAATAGCACATACTTTGTCATTTAATATGTCTCCCGGTTTTGACCTTTGTCCTCCTATAATCTGTTCACAACAAAACAATGATAGCACTCACTTAAAACGTAAATCAAATCAGGACCCTCTCTGACCAAAATCCATTATTGGCTACTCATCTCACTTAGGGTAAAAACCATCATCCTTCCAATGGCTGAAAGGCTGTACACCGTCACTATGACTTACTTTCCTTATCTTTAACTCTCTTTTCCCTTGACTATTTCCCCTTCAATCACCGTGGACTTCTTGGTGCCCCCTGGATAAACCAGGCATGCTTCCGTCCATTCTCTAGACATCTAGAATGTCTCTAGATATTCGCCTAGAACTGTCCTCTCCCACAGCCATGAAGTTCACTCCTTCACCTTTATTTGGTCTTTCCTTAAATGTCACTTTCTCATAAAGTCTCCCTTAAGCAATCAGTTCACAATTTCATTCTCCACTTTTTCCACCACTCTTGCCCCTTACCCAGCTTTCCTTTTTCTTTATATATAGCATATATCTCACTCAGCCATTACTCTATAATAATTTACTTACCTTTCCTTGTTTTCTATATTCTCACACTTGACAAGAACAGAGATCTTTGTCTATATTTTTCCCCCACTGACATATCCTAAGCGTTTAGACCTAGTATTGAGCTTGGCATATAGTAAAGTACTTCAGAGATGGTTCTGAATTGCATTGAATGTTTAGATATTTGAGTAAGGATTTTGGTTTTGGTAAACATAAAGCAGTAGGAGGTGTGTATGGCTTGCCAAGCCTGCAAGGTGGTTATTAAAAATGAATGCTATAATAAATGTTAAAATCTTGATGAGAGTATGAGGTCCCATATGCTTATAAGTCAGTATTTTATCACTAGCATCACAAACAGCATGAGCCAAAACAGACCAGACCAGCAAGTCATCGTATGGACATCTGGAAGCTGGGCTCCCCAATGGCAGGAAAAGAACAGAAAGAAAGAAAGAGAGTTCCCAAAGAATACAGAAATGTAAATTCATCCCCTTGATAAACATGAGGGGACAGAGGATAGGTTTTGCCAAATCTGTCCATCTAAGCTGGATATTTTTAAAAGGTAGATGAATGAGCAGTTGTGAAATGATGAGCAGAAGAAAGAATACAACGTGGGTCACTCAAAGGAGAGACTAGAAAGCCAGTCAATGTGGCAAAGCTGCAGTGGCTGGAAATCAACGAGACTGGACATTTCCATTTGCTGCTTAAGGGAAAGGTAAACCAGAAAGTTACAGAACAGATCTGATAACGACCAATTAAATGTTCCATTCTCAGACTACTCTGTGGCCTTCCACAGACATCAAAGTGCCCCGTGTGTTTCATGTTTGCCCCTCTAGATCCACTCTTCATGCATCTCTGCCTGGTAGGACATAGCTTCACTGGGTTCCTTGGACCTCTAACTATGGGTAGGCTTCAGCCGATGGGGGATACCAGCAGGAGATTAGAGTGGAAGTGTGTAGGCAGGCCATCTATTCCCCTAGTTCCTTCCCTGTGGGATCAGCTGGGTTCCCCGTAACCTTTAAGCAAATGCTGTTGCCCTTGGGGACCTTCTCTGTATGACTCTTTCCTTCTGGGTGTTAGTAACGTTCTCCCTCCTGCTGTCTCTCCAGGCCTACGACTCGTGACAGCTCTTCTCTTAGTAGCAACACGTTACTTACTGCACTAACCTTTGGGACTCATCAAAGCACTCACACCTTGGAAAAGCCATCCCTTCCTTAAACCTCATTTGAATTATTCTAATTTGAATATACCAGCTGTTGAGTTTCCTGTTGAGGCCTCAATAATACACATGAATTCTCAGAAGCTTAGTTTTCACATCAGTAAAGCAAAAATAATATACTTAGGGCTAAAGTGATGATTTAATCAAACAACCCTTGTAAAATAGCCAAGTAACTGACCTGGAAGGAAGTACCCAAACAATATGAGTTTCTTGGCCTGCCTTGCTGTAACTTATCACGTTGTACTATAAGCATTTGCTTATTTTGTCTGCCTCTCCCTGGAGATTTAGCATTCCTCAGGGGCAGGGCCACAGGCACAAAGATCTGAACTGTGCATCCAGCAGGTGTCCTAAAAATGTCAGTTAAATGATCAGTGAGTGAATACGGGACATCGGCAGCAGAAGGAAGACAGAAATCCAAGGCATCGCCAGGTGGAAAGTAGAACATAAACCCTCAGAAATTGAAAGTTTAAGATGTTATAATTAGATAAAGGGGCAGAATGGGGAAGACAACTGTCATCTGTATAGCCCCACCTAGCTGGTGATAATGTCGGGAGTCTCTGACTCCCAGTCTGATTCCCACTTCTTTCCTGGACCTTTACAGCAACTCTTCTTCATTTTGTTTTTGTCACTGGGACTCTGCTAACCCACAAGTGGCAGTTTCTTTTGTTGAATTTCCTTATTGTAGAGAACAGTGCATGTGTATGTATGTATGTGTGTGCGCATCAGCATGTAAATACACACTCGTGCATACCTTTCAGTGGAAATGCCATCCTGTCTTTTTTGCTTTGCATTTTTCATAAGGATGCCACAGTTTTAAGTTATGGCAGCAGCAGCTGAAGAGTTGAGTTAGGTCAGAAATGGGCAGCACTATGGCCCTGACTGTGAACACCAGTGGTGCAAAAGTTCAACGATGCCACCTGCTAGTGGTGGCATGCCACCTGCTTAGAGTTCCATGTCTAAGCACACGCTTAAGGCAGATGCACTTAGGTTAGAGACCTGTTTGTCTCCTACTCCCTTGTGTAGCTTTGGGCAAGTCACTGGACCTCCTGCCAAGTTCTCTCCATTAAAAAAAAATAATAATAAATGAATGAAAATTAATAAAGTATAACATATTTATAGATATATACTTATAATTTACACAAATGTATCATTTTATATAATTTATTATAATTTATATAAAGGTATACATTTTTCTATAATTGATTACATATATCGTTAGATGTATGTAATATACCTCATGGTATTGTTTTGAGAGATCAGTAATATATTTATCATAGTAAGATGATATATTTCACACATAGTAAGTATGAAAGAGGAGGGTTTAAAAGAAGACCGAAAAGGAAGGAGGTAGAAAAAAGCAATAAATTATCAAAATAGCCAAAAACTGGGCAGAGTCAGAAGAATGGATGGAGGGAAAAAGACGACAGAGGAGGGAAAGGACAGAGCTGTCCTGGTATTCGATAGAAACCTCATCAAAGGGAACTTACTCCTGGCCTGGTGGTTACTTTGCACAACATTTATTCTGAACAAATAACACGAGGAGGCCTTTAATCCTCTCAGCCTGGTCCATACCTGGAAAGTATAATTATTCCATTTCCCTCAGTAATTTCTGGTAGTCACTGAGGGAGAAAAGACAAGAGGGATCCATCTCCCTTTTTTGAATTCCCAGAGCACTTTATCTCCAACTCCCAAATGAGATTGTCCTTTTCTACCTTGAATCTTTCAGAATTGTGTACATGTCTTATCTCGTCTCCTTAGACTATATGCTCCTCAAAGGCATGTCCATGTCTGACTCACATCTCCGTCTTCCACAGGACATCTGACGGGGGCTCTTCAGGAAGGTGATGCATATGGAAGTGAGCAAACAGAAGCTGAAGAGCCAAGCCAGAGGCTGCCAGAGCCAGGAATGATAGATAATGGGAAACGACAGGGAGACCCGAAGGAAGGGTCCCTAATGTGCTGGTTCGTACAACTGAGAAATAAGTTGGCTGAGAGAGAGAGAAGGAAAGAAAAGAGGGGGAAGTGGAGTGGGAGGGAGGGAAGGAGAGAGAGAGAGGGAGGGAAGGAGGGAAGGGAGTGAGGGGAGAAGGAAAGAAAGGAGGGAGGGAGGGAGAGAAGGAGGGAAGGAAAGGAAAAGGAAAAGGAAAAGGAAAGGGAAGGGAAGGGAAGGGAAGGGAAGGGAAGGGAAGGGAAGGGAAGGGAAGGAAGGGAAGGAAGGGAAGGAAGGGAAGGAAGGGAAGGAAGGGAAGGAAGGGAAGGAAGGGAAGGAAAGAGGAAAGGAAAGGAAAGGAAAGGAAAGGAAAGGAAAGGAAAGGAAAGGAAAGGAAAGGAAAGGAAAGGAAAGGAAGAAGGAAGGAGAGGGAGGAAGGAAGGAAAAGGGAAGGCAAGAAGGAAGGAGAGGAAGGAATGGAAGGGAAGAAGGAAGGAAGGGAAAGAAAGAAGGAAGGAAGGAAGGGAAGGAAGGAAGGAAGGAAGGAAGGAAGGAAGGAAGGAAGGAAGGAAGGAAAGAGGGAGATGGGAAGGTGAGGAAGCAGAAGGAAGGGCAGGGAGGGGAGAGTCCAATGTGTGTTAAGCTTTGCCTATACAGGTCCAGAAAGTTGAGCCTGTTTCTTTGCTGTAGGATCTCCTCTCCGAGGCCCTTAGCGTGCTGGAACTGAAATTCCCACAAGGGGCTATATGGCGTCTCACACGTACTGAACACATCTGACCAGGCAGTTTTATGTCTACCTATCCTGAAACAGGAGGACAATCAAAAGTAACATCTTTTGAGAATTTTTTAATGATTTTCTGTAGTAATCATCAGCCTGAAAAATATATTCTCTGTGCCTCAACCTGAGATGGTTCCTTATAATCCCACTACCATCCTTTCTCTCCAGGATGCTCTAGGCCCTTCTTCCCTCCTACCCTTCCCTTATCTGAGAGGACCATAGAGGACACTACAAAAAAAAAAAAAAAAAATATATATATATATATATATATATAATTTTTTGAGAGAGAGAGAAAGAGGAGGTGGGGGAAGGAAGAAAAGGAAAGAAAAAATAAGTCATTCGATTCTCCCTCCCCTCCCTCCAGTGAGTTGGAAGCTAAATGTCTACACTATGCCTACACTCCACTGGAAGATAAAGCATAGAGCAAACAAGTCTCTGATTCAGCTTTTCCAGGGTCACCTCCATTCTTCTGGTTTATAGGACCAGCTGCAAACATGGGAAACTTAGGCCAGCACAGGGTTCATGTTCAATGCGGGCAATGGGCTTGGTGGTGGACTTCTCATGCAGATGACCATCGTGGGCACCACTTTGGGCTCCGTTACCTTGCTACAGGCTGTCTGAGAGCCAGACTACTTCAGCTTCACTTGATGGCAACACAGCAAGATAATGTGGGTAACTGAAAGGCCAGTAGATCCACTTCTGGTTCATTCTTAGCCAACCACGAGGAAAGAGTTTAATAGGGAGCAAGATGAGAAAGCCACGGAGGCGCGTAAATGAGCAAACCAAAAGAGGAAGAAGGGAATGGACTTTTGCCACATTGGGTAGAGGGATCTCGGAGCCGCACCCAAGCCCAGCCCCGGACTCAGATTCCACCTGCCACTTTGCAGGGCCTCCCGGGGCCAATTCCTTCCTCTCATATCTCTAAGTGGTAGATGAGGAATAAGAGGGAATGAAATATTCATCAGTGTGAGGAAATGTAGTCATCAGGAAATTCCATTCCTCGATGCCCTCCGGCTCTTATTAGAGGGGTTAACTGAGTCAGGATGAAGCAAACCCAAATGTTTAAATCTATTTCTCCCTATTAATTTGAAAGTGCTTAAAGTATACTCTCTAAAGGAATAAGTGAAAATTATTAATAATACTAATTACAATGTATTACACACTGGCTATGCTGAGCACATTCCGTGCCAGTCTTATTTATCCTCATCACACTATTAAAAGAAAGACATTATTACCTCTTTCTTCCCAAACGATGTCCCTCCCTTCACCCCACCGTCCCAGCCATCCTGGCCTCAACGCCCAGATGCAAAGCTCACGTATACCACCCTGCCCTCAGCACCACAGGATACAAATGATCAAAAGGGAGAAGGAAAAGCAATCACCTCTGGGTTGTTCGGAGTCCATATAAGTCAAAAAAAAAAAAAAAAAAAAGAACAACTCAATTGAATTTCTTTCTCTTTTTACTCTCTCAACTTCAGGCTTACTACTTAAGATAATCACACAAACTAAATGCTACAGAATACATGATTTTTTTTTTTTAGCTCTTATTTTAGACTTTACGCAGCCCAAAATGGATGAAAACAATTCTAACTACCTATAAAACATTCAATGGCGATGCCTAGTGGAAAAAGAAAAAAGATACACAGCCATGTTTGCAGTATGATACAGACACACGTACACACAAATACCCAGAAGGCGAAATGACCACACGCCAAATGTTAGGTGTGCTCGGCTCTGGGTGGATAGCTGACTGTTACCCACTTGGTATTTCCATCGTTTTCTGTGGTTTCCTCCGTAGCAAACATTTACTGAACGCTCACCATGCTCTATTTCAAGAACTTTACGTGTATTAACTAATTTAATTTGCACAACGATGTTAGCAGGTGAGTACTATTATCGGTCCCATTTTATAGATGAGCAAACTGAGGAAGACAGAGGGTAGGAAGCTTATGACGGTCGGTCGTAGGCTGCACAGCCATTGGTCCAGCTCAGGTTGTGACCTTAGGGTAGGGGGATCGAGCCCTGCCTCAGGCTCCCTACCCAGGGCAGTGCCTGCTTGAATTTCTCTCTCCCTCTGCTCACACACCCAGCATCTGCTCTTTCTTTCAAATAATAAATAAATGTAAAGAAAAGAACACTAGCTTTATAATTAGAAGGAACACCTTTCACATTATCTTACTTTGTAAATGAACTCTGCAAATATGGTAATAATCAGGGAAAAGGAAAGATGTACATGCTGGGGCAAGTGCAGAAGGAGTTTAATCAAGGCTCCCCCCCTTTCACAATTGTCATTTCATCAGATTGCAATAGCCATCAGATTTGCTTCGGGCCATTAAAAGGCAAATTGGACATTAATTTTTGCATGTGAGTGCTTTTTCCCTTGTAATTATCAATGATGAAATTACCATGGAGTCCCTGTTTGGGATGGGGGAGAAAAGAGACATCCGAATGTTTGTGGGTTTTTTCCTTTACTCACATTTCCCAAAATGTACCAAACAGCTAAGCTTTTGGGTTGGAATACTCTTCCTGTAATAATCAGTCATGTCACACCACCTGCCACCAAGGGGGTAGGAGAGTGGAGTTGATTATTGAGAGGCCCACCACTGTTCAGGTGTGTTCTTTCAAGACCTTCAGTTCTACATCGCAGTTTATGGTCTGGAAAGTGGCTTCCACAACGTGATGAAGCTAGGATAATGATCTCATTATAAAACCAATTGGAAACTCTGTGCAGCTTTTTTTAAAAAATGATGATTATTATTATTCATTGAAAGGTTGGGAGATAACAAGAGAAAAAAGAAACCTGCTGTTCAGAATATTTGCATTTTGGAAGTGGGAATTTCAGAAAAGGCCAACTGGACTCTGTATCCTTTCCGCATCCTCACTCTCTGCCCTTCAACCCCTAGTCTGGGGCTGAACGTTAAACCTTGTGGACGTGCCTGTTGCACATCCCTCTAAATGCAGATGGAATTTGGGATATCAGTAGAATAAGCCAAAGTCCTTGAGAGGAGTCAAGAGATGAATGCTGGAGATTTCTTATTTATTTATTTATTTATTTATTTATTTATCTATCTATCTATCTATCTATCTATCTATTTATTTATTTATGATAGTCACAGAGAGAGAGAGAGAGAGAGAGAGAGGCAGAGACACAGGCAGAGGGAGAAGCAGGCTCCATGCACCGGGAGCCCGATGTGGGATTTGATCCCGGGTCTCCAGGATCACGCCCTGGGCCAAAGGCAGGCGCCAAACTGCTGTGCCACCCAGGGATCCCCTGGAGATTTCATAAAAAAAAAAAAAAAAAAAAAAAAAAGGAAAAAAAAGAAAAAAAGGCAAGAATATTAAATCAAAAACAGAAGACTGAGCTTAGAGTTAAGAATAAGAACTGAATCACAGCCGGGGCAGACCAACAAAAATTAAGGAGAGTCAGAGGCAAAAATCAGGTGCCAAGCTGGGTGTTTAGCTTTGTCTGTGCTGTTTGGGTGACAGGATATCCCGGTCGCCCTGGAGAATCCTGGTTTATGCCTGTTGTCCACTCAAGTGTCCTAATTTGGAAGGAAACTACACGGCACAGTAAGAATTGCTGATGTGCGTGTAGTGAAGTTAAACTGGTTCATAAGATCAAAAAGGAAGCAGAAGTCCCTGCAGGTGGAAATGACGGAGGTGCCCTTGAGGAAGAATAATGTTCAGTATGGAGATTTCAAGTCTGTCTCCTCACTGGGACTCCTCATTGGCCAATAAACTCTTCTGGCCACACCATCTCATCCGAGTGCGAGCAGAGGGAGGGAAACGGATTTGTGGTCAGTATCTGGGTTGCTACCAGAAGGAAACAAAGAAATGATCATAGAAAAAAAAAATGAGTGAAGAATAAGAAAATGCCACGAAAGGCAGAAACAGGAAGCCAGAAGACTGTAGCAATGCCAGCTCCATAGGAATCTGTAGTCGCCTTAGCAAGGATGTCGGACAAGACATGCTACTGCATGGAGGGGAGTGAAATCTCCTCTAGATTTTAAGAAAGAGCTTGATCTCAGCGAAAATCAGAGTTTCATTAAACAAACAAAACGCACGTCTCGCTCACATCCATTTCTTTCTTAGAACAGAGGGGGCGAGGATGGCTGGAAAATTACACCGCTGGAGGCAGGACAGGTCATCTCCTGGCCAAGAGTCTTCAATCCGCATAGAGGGATCTTCCACTCTTCTTTCATGAAAGTGTGAGTCATGCCCATCGTCCTCCTGTTGGGACACCTTGTGCTCACAGGTTGCCTTCCTTTGACAGTGCTTGCTTTGGCCAACCCCGGTTCATCCCCGGACAGACTCTTTCACACAATAAAATTTAAATAAAGTGTGCAAAGTGAGTCTTAAACGGGTTCCAGGACAGGTGTAAAACCTCACTGGGGAATCTGTCAGTGAGAATCTGTTACCGGCTAACACCTTGGTAGACAGCCCGCTGGGGACGGCAATGGGGCACAATGGGGGCACCTTCAGGAGGGGCAGGGTGACTGCGGAGATGGAGAAAGGGACCCAACGAGGAGTCTGGGAAGCCATTAAAAGGAAAGGCCTGCAATGTTGCCGTTTTCCCCAAGCAAGAATGAGCTACCTCACCCTTAATTACTCAAAGACAAAGGATGATGGGACCGAAAACCAAGATTTCCAGCCTTCAGGGCTTCACGTGAATTATAGGCAAGTGTGAACAAAGTTCCATCTCAAGAGCTCAAGAAAGGCTTCTGGGTCACCCCCCAACCCCCACCTCAACCTTCTCCAGACGAGGACCAGCGCTGCCCCATCTCAACCAGCCTAGAAGGGGAGCATCTCTAGAAGAGTTGCATTTAAAAAAAGTCTCTAAAAAAAAAAAAAAAAAAAAAAAAGGTATCCTTGGGGGGCTCAGTGGTTTTGCACCTGCCTTCGACCTAGGGCTGATCCTGGAGACCCGGGATCGAGTCCCGTGGCCCCTGGGGCCCGTGCAGGGATGGGGGAGCAGCGCATGGGCAGCCCGGCCCCAGCCCTGATGACACCCAGGCCCGGCCGGCAGGTGGCCCGGTGACCCGGTGAGCCAGGTGTCCCCCGCAACCCAGGTCCCCCACGTGTCCTGCTCCAGGCAGGGCCCTGCTGCCTCCGCCTCCCGAGGGCAGGGACCGCAGTGGACGACCTGGGGCCGCCGGAAGCCCCCCCGGGCAACCCCCCGGGACAACGACCCGACCGCGGGCTCCACACGCGGGAGCCCAGGACACAACCAGACCCTCCCCAGGTGTCTCCTCCCGCCCGGGGCCCCGCCGAGGGGAGCAGCGGAAGGGATGCCCGCCCCGGGCTCCAGCCCCAGGGCCAGTCTCAGCCTGAGGTAGAGGGAAAGGGGGAGGGGGAGGGGGAGGGGGGAGAGAGGAGAGGGGGAGGAGAGAGGGGGAGGAGAGGAGAGAGGGGGAGGGAGAGGGGGGAGGGGAGGGGGTGAGAGGGGGAGGGGAGGGGGTGAGAGGGGGGAGGGGAGGGGGTAGGGGGAAGAGAGGGGGGAGGGGCGGAGAGAGGGGGATGGGGGAGGAAAGAGGGAAGGAGGGGGGGGAGGGATAAGAGAGAAAGGGAGAGGGGGAGAGAAAGGGAGAGGGGGAGGGAAAGGGGGAGGGAGAGGGGGGAGGTTAGAGGGGGGAAGAGAGAGGGGGAGGGAGAGAGGGGGAGGGAGAGAGGGGGAAGGGGGAGGAAAGAGGGAAGGGGAGAGGGGGGAGGAAAGAGGGAAGGAGGGAGGGGGGAAGAGAGAAGGGGAGGAGGGAGGGAGAGAGGGGGAGGGGGAGGAGACAGGGAGAGGGGGAGGAGGAGGGGGAGGGGGTGAGAGGGGGAGGGGGAAGGAGGGAGGGGGGAGGGGGAGGAAAGAGGAGTGAGGGGGGAGGGGGAAGAGAGAAGGGGAGGGAGGAGGGAGGGAGAGTGGGGGAGGGGGAGGAGAGAGGGAAGGAGGGAGAGGGGGAGGGGGAAGACAGATGGGGAGGGAGGAGGGAGGGAGAGTGGGAAGGAGGGGGAGGGGGAAGACAGACGGGGAGGGGGAAAGGGGGAGGGGAAAGAGGGAGAGGATAGGGGAGGGGGAGAGGGAGGGGAGGGGGAGGGGGACAGAGAGAGGGGGAGGGGGAGAGGGGAGAGGGAGGATGGGTGGAGACAGAGAGGGAGAGGGGGAGAGAAAGGGGGGTAGAGGGGGAAGAAGGGGAGGGGGGAGGGGGAGACAGAGACAGAGACAGTGAGAAAAAGAGAGAGGCAGAGAGACAGAAACAGAGACAAAGAGACCGAGAGAGAAAGAGGGAGATAGAGACAGAGAGAAAGAGAGAGAGAAAGGAAAGCGGGTCAGCCTGGGGTGGCAGGAAGGCCCGAGGACGCCACGTGAACATAATACATCAGGCACCAAGTAATAGCATTTTTAGTAAAAATCAGGACGCATGTCTGCGGAGGTTCTATTACCAAAAACATAAAGAGAAATGCAAACTACCCCTTAGCATGTAAAGACATTTTACTGCGTAACTGCGTCACTCCTCCCCGTTGTGCAGGTCTCTCCGGGGACACGTTCAGCGCCATCCTTCTGATGGTCTCAAAAGACTGGACACGAAGCTTTGGATCACAGCAGCATTTGCTCATCAGTTCAAAGCTGATTCAGGAGGCAGCAAGGTTTCCTCCTGGCGCTCTACAAAGCAGGGAGCTACTAACCCCAAATAGGAGGAAAAGAAACACGTCTACATCCAATTGTAAATACCAAACTGTGGTCCTGATTCCTGGAAAGAAGCTTCCAAGTGGACCTTGATGATATGAAATGAAAAGGATGCAAAAAAGAGTTGACAATGAAAGCTTCCTTTGTGCACACCTGCATGAGTCTTTGATATCCTACTGATGCATAACTTCTCCAAGGAATAAATTTTGGCATTAAATTGCCCCAAATAGTCATGAAGGCTTTCTTTCAGTCCCTTCAGTGTGCTTGCATCGGGGAGAATTTATTATGTAACAGGAAAATATCACTGTGTGTCCACAAAACCAGCACGTCTGCTGCTCCCCTCCTGGATCTAGGCCAGGTCTACATTAATGTGCTTGGGGCCTCGGATTTAGGTCACCCACCTGTGACTCGCTTCCTTCCATTTCTGGTGCAATCTAGTAAGGATGAAAAGAGGCAATTTCTTTGTTCCTCTTTCATTTTGCATTTTAGTAGTGTCTGGTAAGGACTTGAAAAAAAAAAAAACTGTTTCCTAATTATTATTTGTTTTAAATTATAGCCAAATGGTTTTTAAAATTCTAGTTCTTTACCTACTAGGGTAAACCAATGATTTTGCCTCAGGCAAATACCCTGAGACCAAAACAAATATATGTATTTATTTTCAAATATAAAATAAATATTAATTTAACATAAATATAAATGGAAATATATATTTTTATATAACAAATATATATCATAGCTCAGATGATATATATTTTTTAAATACAAAATAAATATTAATTTAATATAAATATAATAAAAATATAAAAATACATATATTTATATGTAACATATATTTATCATAGCTCAAATGGCATATATTTTTATTTTTAAATATAAAATAAATGTTAATTTAATATAAATATAAATAATAAAAATAAATATAAAATATACATATTTATATATAACATATATGTCATAGCTCAAATGATATATACTTATTTTTAAATACAAAATAAATATTAATTTAATAGAAATATAATAAAAATAAATATAAAAATACATATATTTATATATAACATATATATCATAGCTAAAATGGTATATATTTATTTTTTAATATAAAATAAATATTAAATCAATATAAATATAAATAATAAAAAATATAAAAATATATTTATATATGTATATATATATATCTCATAGCTCTGCATGGGTTTTATGGTCAGGGAGACTTGGGCTCACACTGCTGCTCAGTTTGACAAACTGCTTATCTTAGTGGGCCTCAGTTTCCTAAACTGTGGAAAAGACGAACCATAGTACCTTCCTAATAGTCCACTATGAAGAGAGCTGAGATCATGGAGGGACATACTCAGTAGGAGACCTGGCCCATCCCATGGTAGCTCCTTGGTGGGACACAGGTTTACATAATATCCAGAAGGGAAATTGTCTAAAAGATCAAACTGTAACTTAAAAAAAGCAGAGAGAGAGAAACAAGAGATGACAAATGCAGGTTTAAATTTTGTTTGGCTTATAGGAGGCCCCTAGTGATCATTTGACTCCCTGTGCCCACTTGAGAGCAGGATTGCCGTTAGGGGTAGAAAGGACCCTGAGTATGATGAACACTATGGAAACATCTTTTACAAAAAAAATACAATCCATGAGGCTAAAATTATGCAATAATCGGTTAACTTTTTAAATATAGACGCTATTCAAAATGCACCATGTTGTCACTCTTCCTGTCATTGACAAGAACCCGTCATTGTTTCACGTGGGACCTACGTATAGTCACCTCGGACCAAATCTTCATGGTCATGCAAAGAATGACCGTAAGTGACACTTGCAAAAAGCGGAGTATTTTAAATGAAACCTCCACAGTCACGGAGCCCTGAAACAAAGCCCAAGACTCACCTGCCTTTTCCATTTAAATAAAAACAGCTGCAGTTTTCCATGGCCGCAAAACCCCACGGGGATGACAGGAGCGATGTAACAAGCAAGACTGAAAGGGGATTTTGAAGACAAGGAGAGAATTTAGAGGCAAATCAAGAGCTCTGGGACCAAGCCAGGCCTTGCTTCCAACTTCATCAAACTATACTTCACATCTAGACCTTATGGCTTCTGATCCTACCTGGTCATCAGCCTTTGGTTTAGGAGGTCAAAAAAATTCATCCAATTTTGTGGAGGACACTAGTTTTGGAGGCCGGGCAGAGAGAGTGTTGGGATGATTTTTAAAAGCTCCTCTGGCTGATTCTGAGGTTCTACTGGATTTGGGGACCACTGGACGAAGGACAAATTATGTCCTTATGCCATCACCAATCAGCTCTATCATGTGGCTCCCCTGGCGCACAGCTGCAACAGCTTAATTCTAGATATGTTTTGATTAGACACAGATGCATTTAATTAGCAGTTTGCATCATCAATTAGAACATGAACCCGAAAAGTCACCTTCTTGCTTAGATATGCTTTGAACACAGAGGTTTTTTTTATATATATAAGTGATGATTCCTAAAGAAAAAGGGGGAGAGAGTCTAATGAAGTCATTAAAACATGAAAAGACCTCACCTGGGGATGTAATCTAGAAAGTAAGAATTCCTTAAATAATAGTCACAAACACGGAGCCTTCGAGAACCAAGGTACAGTAGACGACAAAGAAGAAACCCCATGATGATAAGAATAGGAAAGCTACACTTCATTTTTATGTTTTTTTTTTTTTTTTTTTTTTTTGGTAGCCTGCTGAAAACTGCATTTCCAAGCATTTTTGAAAGCCACCACTGCCCCAATTCTCTGAAGGGAAGAGCTACATCAAAGGGAGCTTGTGGTGTTTGCAGGTTCATGAAGTCTTTCATTCGGTCAAAATTAGTTCATTTAGTCCCCTGATCCAGCCAGAGAAAACACAACAGCCACCGCCGCTACCACTCCTGAACGATTACTCACAGATGTAGCTCTACGTCGAGCAGCTGAGCACGTCAGTCAACACAGGGGCACATCAGTCGATCCAGTGTTTAATCTTAAGAGTGGGGGGCAAAGGGCTCAGAGAGGTGGGAACCAGAATTCGAACGCAGGGTAACCCGACGCCAAGGCTGCTTGACCGCCTCCCATAAACAGCCTCACATACCAAATTGAGCCTAAGAGACCCAAACTTCAATGATTTTACCAGGGACCCGCTTCCCTGCTTCCCTCCTTCACCTTCCCCAACTGAGTTCTACTTCCAAAATAGATGTTTCATCTTCTCACATCCACACTCGAAACACACATTTACACCACATCCCAAACTTGCAAGTCACAGACATACTCTTGCACCTCAGTTGGTTTTTTTCCTTAATTTTAAAAAGGGGACAGCTATCAAATATTTGGCACACCTGCCGAGGTCCGTCCTCACTCCCGTCACATCACCACATCATGGAGAGATGGTGGGAGCTGGATGCAGTCAAGGGTCCCCCACCTCGAAGCAACTTAGGTAATCACATCTGATCAATCAGAGTTGGCGTTCAGGGTGAGACCTACTTGCTATTCAGACTTTATATATTCCCTAAAGTTATTCTTGATTTTTAAGTCTAAAATTCCATAAGCGTTACATAAATCCATGAATCATTTCGTATTTAAATATGGGTCTATGCGAACACTACATGGACACAATGATGAATCTGGAAGACGTTGACCACATCGGTATGTGGACTATTCTAAGAATAATAACGAGTCCTGAGATTCCCTTAAGTTCCAGAGGATGAAGCATGGCTTGATTAGAAAGTCCAAATATATGCATAGAATTTCTTAGAACTTCTCTAAAAGATAGAGAACAAGGCCACAATGTGGAGACATGGAGCATTTACAATGCTGGGCAATTTGTCAAAAATCACCGCAAATGGAATTCCCGATACACTTTAGTAAAAATCTATATAGTGTCCTACATAAAAGTGAATTTATATTTTGGCTAAAGACAGTTTACTTGAACCATGGGCATCATAAAGCTTAGAGAATCTCAGTTTCTCAGAAAGCAGTTTCCCTCCCTCCCTCTCTTCCTTTTCTTTCTTTCTTTCTTTCTTTCTTTCTTTCTTTCTTTCTTTCTTTCTTTCTTTCTTTCTTTCTTTCTTTCTTTCTTTCCTTTTCTTTCTAACCCAGAATTTTGGAATGCATTGCAGACTAAACTGCATCTAGCAGGAGCTTTTAACTTGGTTGTGGATAAGAATTGAGCGAGTGAACAAAGGCTTTGACAAGGAAAGCTTAGTAAAGATTTAGCCCAGACACGATGGGGTGGGGTGAGGTGCGGGGGGGGGGGGGAGGGTGGAAATAAAGGATGATCCAAACAAAATGAAAACCTGGGACATAAAGAAATAAAACCCTCAGGGAACAGATACACTAATTCTATGGAATTTGTGATCCAATTAGAGAAGCCAGTCTCCAGCCAGCCGGACGGTGATGGAAAACCAGCCAGGACCATCCTGGGCCACGCAAAGGAATAAAGGGGAAAAGCCAAAGCAAAACCAACTGTGCCGCACAGGTCTGCCCACGTGTTGATCTCTGGGGATAAGCCTCTTGGTGATCAGACTAACTTGTAACCTACCTGCCAGCTTTTACCCACCTTGCATTTCTCTCTCTTGTACAACACACACACGCGCTCACACGCACCCATATTCACACAGGCACAGATATGCACAATAAGGTGGAAACAAGACATAACAACGCGCGTTAGGGGGCGTACTTCTCCTGCGGTGGGTTGGAGTAGATCTAAGACCTTTTTTGTTTAATTTTTTTTAAAAAATTTATTTATTTATTCATAATAGAGAGAGAGAGAGAGAGGCAAAGACACAGAGACACAGCCTGGAGAAGCAGGCTCCATGCAGGGAGCCTGACATGGGACTCGATCCTGGGACCCCAGGATCACACTCTGGGCCGAAGGCAGGCGCTTAAACCGCTGGGCCACCCAGGCAGCCCTGTTAATTTTTTTTTTTTTTTTAAGTATCCGTCAATTAAATGAGATCCTCGATTTGGGCTCTGAGCACAGCGGCTGACACATGGCAGCAAAATGTAACAGGTGAATATTAACCGTCATTAAAATGATCACGTTAAATGGGCTTGGACATCTTTCTGATAATCGATCCACTTTAATTTCCTAAACCCATGAATAACATTTCATAGGACAGAAACCCTCTAATTTGACCGATAAGTCGAGGGGCATGTGTGTTACCTTAAATACGCCATTGTTCTGCATCGCATGGTGGCCTTAATTGGCATCACTGTGTTATGTACTAGAACGTTTCTAAGAGAGTAGATCTTAAATGTTACCGTCACACACGCACACACAACTGAAATTATGTAGAGAGGTGGAGATGTTAACTGCCCTTATTCTGGTAATCACTTTATGATACGATACGTACGTGTATCTAAATCGTCGCATTATACACCTTAAACTTATGTGTTCTAAGTCAATAATATCTCAGTAAAGCTGGAAAGATTGTCAAAGAGGCTGATGAGTCTGGATGTGCCAATCTGATTACAAATCCTTATAACGGTCCTATGAGGGTATTCAGTGTGGCACAATCAGCCAACGTTGCGATTTAGCCAAGGCTACCAGTGAGGAGAAATATTATCATTAAAATCCTGGGGTAACTGGCCTTGGAGCCTATGCTTTTTTTCTCTTGTGCCAAACCGCATTCCAACAGGGGTATCCAGACTGGATACTGAATCCTGAAGGGATTAAAAACATGTCCTACCCCCACCCACACCCAAAAAGTCAAACGAAATAATAAACAATGGCAAAACGACTAACCTAATCCAGAGCCAGACGACGTTTTATAGTCTATTAGCCTCACTCAGAGACACAAACTATGGGATTGATGGAGAAGTTTGTTTCTGCTTGAAAAATTAATGTTGTGTACACTGAAGCTTCCTGCACTAATAATTCTCTCAAGTGCAACACTTCATAAATTGTGCTAACCTCAAGATTAGCCCCCTCCATTTACCTGCTTATCTGACCCGGGGGAGTTGTAATTAGTCAGACTAGCACTCACCTATCGTATCACTTCACAGGCTCACACAAAAATGGACTTTTTTTGGCAATAGATAATCCATGCTGCACTATGTGGCCAGATATTAATCTTATCGAAAGCGTGATTCCATCATATCCCTTTCTTGCTCAGAAATGACCGAGGCTTCCACAGCTCACCTCCCTTTCACGGCTTTCCACAGAATGGACCCACCCTCTAATCCAAATTTGTGCACCAACATTTTTTTGCATCAAGCCACTGTCCAATAGGTCTGACCTGCATGTAAGTCTTGCGATTCCACCACATTTCCCATTTTTTTTTCATCCAAATTCTACTGTATCGTCCCCCATGGAACAGCCCACAGGCCTTGGCTCATCTTTGAATTCCAACAATACTGATCTTAGCAATCATTGTGTTCCTCATAATCTACTGTATTTGACCAGGGTGGGAAAATGGGTTTTATCTCCACAACAAAACTGCAAGCTCCTGGAAGACTAAAACTATTTCTGATATTAAATGTTTTTAGAGCCCTATACCGTGCTTCATAACTGGTCAACAACGGGTCAGTTCATCCATTCATCAAACAAATATTATTAAGTACCCATGATATACCAAATATTAATTACTTCAAAATACAACAGTGAAAAAGGTAGACTTGTTTACCGTTCTATTTTTTTTAAGATTAATTAATTTATTTTAGAGAGAGAGAGAGAGAGAGAGAGACTGGGAGGAAGGACAAAGGGAGAGAAAGAATCCTGAAGCAGATGCCCTGCTAAGCACAGAGCCCAATCTGGGGCTGATATCAGGACCCTAAGATCATGACCTGAGCTGAAATCAAGAGTTGGATGCTTACCTGGCTGAGCCACCCAGGTGCTTCATGTTTACTGTTCGTATGTAACAGTAAAATCCTTATACTTAATAAGAATGAGGCAATTACTTTCTCAGCACTTTCAATGAATTACGATAAGTGGGGAATGGAAAACAAATTCATGCTCTGGAGGAGGAAGTGGCAATAGTGGCTACAAGGTGAGGATCCAGACGGCTTTCCATAGCAGGTACCATCTCCCCATTGAATGGATAACTGATTCAAGGAGAGAAGGAAGAAAGATGAGAGGAAGAGCAGGTGTTAAAGACTTCTAATTACAGGGGTCCCTGGGTGGCTCAGTCAGGTAAGCATTCAACTCTTGATTTTGGCACAGGTCATAATCTCAGGGTCAGGAGATTGAGCTCTCCGTGATGGGTATGGAGCCTGCTTAAAATTCCCTCTCTCTCTCACTCCCTCTTTCCTTCTTAAAAAAAGAAAAAGAAAAAAAATGTATAATTACATGTTCCTGTGCTTTGGTTACGTGTCAATAGATAGAGAAATGAATTTAGAGATAGACTCGTACATCCCACAGACCACCTATCTACATACTTACTGTGAGAAGCGTAAGCTCTGACTCTAACTCATAAATCTACAGCCATCTATTTTCAGCAGAGATCCACCGCCACAATTCCATTACACACTTGAATTAGTGGAAATCTAAGCTCAACGATTCAATTACCTTCCTTACTCGATTAACAATTGTTATGAGATAGACAGTTCCTCCACAAATACTCTTTCTTATAATCTCAATGCAAATTTCCCCAATCTACATGTCAAGATGCACCATAGCATGTAATCAATTTTTATATTTATTTATTTATTCCTTGGAGGGAGTTAAAGTCCATTTGAAAGCTCAAATAAAGTTCAGTTTAAAATTCCAATTCTCGGTGAAGATTTACGCCAGCCCTGATTTAGCACACGCACCCATCCGTGTCCACAGGCCTTTCTGGTTCTGAAATATGGAATAATTCTACATGTATTTACATTCTCTCCATCTGCTTATTCAGCAAGCTTTCAAAATAGATGCTGTCATGGGCCCGGGGAATAAACAGAGCTCCAGGGGACTTTGGAATTGGGGCACAAGGTCAGAAATTGACCCTCTCGTAACAGATGAATCACCGAAATATAACGTGTGGGTGGGATTACCTTCTCCACGTCTCCCCAGAAGGCAGCAGAGTACACGGTGTGCGTATATGGGAGGTAATGACTCAGGCAGTGGAGAGACAAGTAGGAAGGTTCGAAGGCAGCAGCCTGCCCGACGTGTTGAAAGAATAGAAATGTGTCCAGGGAGTTGAAAGTTGAGGGCGAGGTGTTACTTTTGTTCCAGCTGATGAAGAAATGGCGGCCAACCGCATAGGGCCTTGTGGGACATCATTCAAAATAAGGCTTTTACCCACATTGAAATGGACTATTGGGCTTTGAGCTACAGACTGATTCAAAGGACTTATGTTTAAAGGATTCGCTCTCTCTTCCTTAACTGAGCTTGAGTAATTATGCAAGAGGATACCTTACCTAGTGGGACCGAAACGACTGGTCCTGTTACAGGGAAATTAAGTTTTTTAGAGCTTAATCATAGAATCCCTTTAAGATTGCCAAAATTTATCTGATTCTGTTTTTTTTTTTTTTTAATCTATTAACATATTTGCTGCTCAACTAGTTTCCTTTATGGGAAATTTTTTTTTTTTTGGTTTGTTTGTTTTTTTCTCTTATGGGAAATTTTCTTGCAGAAAGTAGAAGAGTGATAGAATATGAAAATCAGCCTCTGCCGTCCAGCTAAAATGACCACAGAAATGTTCCAGTTAACCTGCACTGGAACCTTTAAGAAGTAGGCATGATTTTCCTGGAAATCATGGAAGACACACTTTGAGAGAAAGCAATTGGCCCGAGACCACATGGGCTAGAGATGACAAAATTAGATCTCAGGACCCACTGCCTTTGGGGACTTGGATCTTCCCCTGCTGACCCAATGTTCCCTGCTTGACAGTTAAAATTTCTAAGATAACTTTTAAAAATAAAAATCTGAGCTTTGCAAACTGCCTTCCACCATTTCAATAAGCACAGACAGTCACCACGGGAGCCCTGGTTGGCCAGGTGAAGTTCCACCGCTAACCCTGTGCTCTTGAGGGTCATACTGCTCTGTTGGCTCTTCCAGCAAACTACAGCCATCCTGAAAACGTGTGCTGTCTGTGAAAGCAAGCTTCCAGAGGTGAGCTGCATGGGAGGGTAGGGGGTGCATCACGTGGCGTGTGCGCAAGAATGCGGGGCAAGGGGAGAGGATGAGAGAGGCAGGTCTGGATTCCAGCCATGCGACCGTACAGCCACCCCCATGCCCCTGGGTCCCATCCCAGGGCACATGAGGGAGAAAGCACACACCGGATGGCCCCAACTTGCCAGCCTGAGCCCTGGACCTTATACTTGGCAGTGGCAGTTGCTTACTACAACCAACCTTGTTTCCTTTACAGTTCAATTTGCAAATGAAATATTTGATCCATCTATGCAGATCTTGCTTCTCTCCTAGTCATCTGTCATTCTTTCACTCGCTCACTTTTTATTTTTATTTTTTTTCACTATTTTTTTAAACCAGTATCCCCAACCCCAACCCAAGGAAACGCATTAGTCTTACTAGATACGGCAACACAAGTCAACAAATCTTTCCTCCAACTTCAAAGAAAAGAAGACTTGCTCTCTTATCTTCCCAAGCAGACTGCAATGGAGAGGCGTTCTTTTTTCCTCCCTCAGGGGTGGTAGTGGACACCTTCACTTAGCAGCTCTGCGCATGTCCTGGTGGCTTCCTTCTCCGAGGGCTGGGGAGGTCCCCAGGGCCCACAGAAGCACGTGAGTCTGACCCAGAGAACCCCCACCAAGGCTCATGGGTCCATCCTGAACTGGAGCTGTTTCCAGGCTGCATACCTTGGAGGCAAATCAGTTCCTGAAGGGAGCCAGGGTTGTAGGACAGCTGTTTGTCTCCATAGTGACCAAGGCGGGTGGGGATCTAACCTAGGCTGGAATGCTAGAGGGGGTGGGAGGGGTAGAAAGAGAGGAAGGAGTCCCAGGCAGCAAATGTCACCTCACAGGGTCCTCACTGCGAACGCTCTGGCCCCCCTACCCCCTTTGCACTTAGTTCTGTAGGCTGTTCCCACGAGGATGGTCTGCAGCCCAACTAGTGCTGCAGGTTGGCTAAGGACCCAGGTGTAAGACTCCTCGAGGCCCTTGCTCAAATGCCATGTCCTCAGAGCCGAGGTATGGGCCAGCACGGATTGCCTCTGGCTCTCATCAGCTCTGGGGTACAGTAGGGCGAAGTGGTTGGTTCATTGAGGAAAACAAAGTGTGGGAAATGCATATTCAACTCCGAACCTAAACAGCCTTCCTCTGCGGGCTTCTGGCTGATGACTGCAAAGAGGGGACTCCCCAGTAGAGTGGCCACGGGGAGGCTGTCCAAAAGAAGGCGGTGTTTTGGAGAGAATAACTGATTAACAACTGTGTTTCCATTCACAAATCAGCCCCAACCTCTCCCCTAACCTTGAGGAAATTACTCAATCAGGAAGAAATGGTGTCAGTTGGAGGCAAAGCCAGGCAGAGAGAGAACATCTGAGTTATAATTCTCCCTCTGTGCCCAACAAATTATACTACCACAGGCAGGTCACAGAACCTTCCTGGACCTCATTTCCCTTTGTGTAAAATGAATGAGTTGGGCTAGACCGAGCTCAGAGGCTCCAAATTCTAAAATTCTGCTTAATTTCCCCCACAGAGGAGGGGCTGTTTCTGTCTCGGGCTCCTGCATGATGGTCAGTTATCAATTCCAATTAGGGGATCAGAAGGGAAGCGATAGGAAACCTGCCCACAGGGCTCAGCGGCCGCAGGGAGGGGGCAATGCTATTAAGGGTAATGATCAAAGCCTGACCATTTAATGGGGCGGCTGTTAGGCAAATTCACTGCTTTTTCTCTGGGATCATTTCCCGGGGCCTCGCAGCCTGCAGCAGGACACCAGCGAGGGCCCAGCTGCTTCTCCCACAAAGACAAATGGGTCTTGAATGATTCACACTTACAGTATTAATCCTGAGATCACTTATTTACTTTTTCATCCCTCTTTGCACATGATTCTGAGAATGATATCATTTAAACGCTGGTTGGCGAGCTAAGCCCAAGTGACCTCTCCAGGGGAATCCTAGCTGCTGTAACGTTTGAAAATGCCCCCCAACCCCCCAGTAGCAAGCCTCACATGGGCCCTCCTGGCAAGGCCCATCACCCCTCTGCCACTGGGTAGTACTGCTTGTGACCCCCCGAAAGACGCCCGGGCCCGCCTGGGATCCCAGTCAGTCTGCGATGATCCGAGCGTGTTGTGAGTCATGCAACACCATGAATCTCAATGAACAACAAAGCACACGAGACAATAGAAACAAGAACTCCAACCAATAACAAGGCCCCTTACTAAGAGCAGAATAAAGGCTCTAGTGACACTTTTCTCTCCTCTTCTCGTCGCAGCTCTTAAACAACAGTGTACGGGTTTTGTTGGTATTTGTAAGCCCTCCTTCCATCCAGGTGCCATAAAGGGGACGAGGGATTGCTGGATTTCATTAGCTCCATAGTTCCTGGGTTTCCCCTAACAAAATGAGTGAGTTTGTCACTGGAAGTAGGAGTTAGCAAAGCTTTATGGGAGGCACCACCAAACGTTTCCACCTGACGCTGCTGAAGACAGGTGCACAGGGGTGAAGTCTGAAATCTCTGGCTTCTGCAAACAGGCAAGACATCAGTGGGGCTCCTGGAGAAAAGCCCCAGAGAAGCCACAGTGGGGGAATGGGGCTTTGGGTGCTGGATTCGGATGCTGGATTTTAGATCAAGGTTCCATTCAAAGTGTAGGCAGTTCAAGGAAGCCTCGAAGGAGGTGCTGACTGGATGCCCTTTATCCAAAAGCATGGAATTCCTTGATGACCCCCCCCCCGCCCCACTCCTGATCTTTCTAGCTAAATCAAGGGCACAGGAAACTTCAGACTTGCCAGATATTTTTTATTTTTTTGTCAGATATTTGAATAATCATCTTTCTAACCACACATTCTATTCTTGACTTCCAGTTATAACATCCCTACTACCTGTCTGACCAAGGTGGCCTTAGCATTTCCCACAGCCTGACTCAACTTCAGACAGGCTTCTTCCCGACTCCCTCACGCCCTTTTCTTACAGCATTTACTTAAGAAAACTTGTAATTCTGAGGGGGGCACTTGACGGGATGAGTACTGGGTGTTATTCTGTATGTTGGCAAATTGAACACCAGTAAAAAATAAATTTAGCATTAAAAAAAAAAGAATTTTTCCAAAATAAATCTTTCAGACTGAAAACAAAAAACAAACTTGTAATTTGTAATAAACAAATCTCTTCTCTGCCCCCTTTGACATGCAAATCTTTTTTTTTTTTTTTTTCAAAAGCTTTTTTCCAGTTTCACAACCCCACAACACAGGGATGTCTTTCTTGAGGATCTGGGAACCATCTCCTTGAAATGGAACCAGCAACGAGGGAGTATCCCAATCTCCCTCCCAGTTTCAACAGGAAGGTAGAAACCTAACTTTGGTGAGTGCCTTGCTCCAAGTTGCAAAACAATCTCCTGTCATAAAGATGTGAGAAGTTATTTTGTTTTTTCCTTTGGGTAAAGGCAATTAGCAAGCCCAGGTCTATGACTCTCTCCTAAAACCCTCCAGGACCTTTGCATTAGCTCACATGAGCCCTTAAAAAAAACAAAAACAAAAACAAAAACAAAAACAAAAGAAAAAAAGAAAAGAAAAGAAAGAAAAGAAAAGAAAAAGAAAAGAAAAAAGAAAAGAAAGAAAAGAAAAGAAAAGAAAAAAAAGAAAAGAAAACCCTACCTCTTCTTCTGTGGAGATGAGTTTTGACATAGTTGTGGCCTCTGGTCCTTACACCTATTGCCTCAAGTAGTCTTCCTTGTCTGATTAACTTTGGCCGGTACAATTTTTTGCTTTTACGTGTTAATCCTGTTCCTGCTTAAAACTATTTAATGATGAGCAAGGGTCCCAAACACCTCCGTGGGCAGCCATGGACCCCTTGATCCTCCCTGACCTTAGGTAATTCTCCCTTATAAGGAACCTCAATCATGATCATTATGAACTCTACTCATCAACTCCGGTTCTGCCTTTGGGGTTGAAATGGAATAAGCCTAATATTTTGTGCACCCTTTAAATTACTAAAGAAAACGTCTGTCCTGCATGTTCAGCCTTCCCCGGCCTTTACAGAGGGCTCTGAGCCTTAGGGCTTGAACTTAGCTTTGTCCAAAGACCTCCCTAAGATAATACCTGAGGATACAGTGCCTACTGGTCCAGAAAAAGCAACTGAAGGGGTTTTGTTTTACCTCAGGAAGATATAAAGTTATGGTGCGATAATGGATGTATGACTCACAAAACAGGAGTCACCGGGATGAATTACAAATTAATTCCGTTTTCAGTAATGCTTTCTTAACCCTATAGATAAAAGCAATCTGGTTGAGGTTTGCGTGGCCCAGGGTAAGGACACCAATACTCCTTGGTGCTTGTCTCCTAAAGCCACCGAGAATATACACTGCACATCCAATTTTGAGGGTGAGAAGGATAAGAGGGGGCAATTCTGATCGTGACTACAGTCCAAACCTTGAAAAACCTGTAAGATTCATAAAATTAGTTGTTGTTTTATTCTACGTCTCCCTTGCAGACTTTGTGATTCGCACTCCTGTATTTACTCTCCCTCCGTAATTACATGAAGTTTCCCCACTTTAAGGTCCAGGCATTGGCCTGTTCTGGATGTTTTCCTATATTCTCACCTCTATCAAAATGTACTTTTCTAATGTCCCCTTCTATCAGACCTGGTTTAAAATAAAGGGACAACCATTCAAACAAGTAATCGATCAGTTTTTATTATTTGATTAAGTAGGTTTTCCATCCAAGAAAATACCATAAGCTACAAGTATGTTAATAGTTGACCCCGAGGGGCACACTTGGTGCTCGATGGAAACCACAGGAATATCATATGACTTTTCCTTTTAGAAGAAATTTATATCCACCATCTCTGCCACTCCCTCCTATGACCCCTTTGGTTCAAAAGTCATCTTTTTTATTTCTACAACCTGAATAGTATTTTACTGGTATGCTTTTTATGGATTATCTTTCAAATCAACTTTATCGTACTAAGTATGGATGGTATCTTCTCTTCTGGGCTGAGAGTTTCTCAAGGGCAAAGCTATTTATCTTTATATAAATAGCTCATAATAACCATACGGCCCATAATAACCAGCCTAGTGCCGCCACATAGTATATCTCAATAAATATATTCAAAGCTATAAAAATTGAGAAAATTAGTTAAGTAAATCATCCCAACAGTCCTGTAAGATAGAGAAATTATTATTTATTACCACTTTTCAGAGAGGTTAAGTCATTCTCTAATGCTCAGTGTGGGAGACGATGCCTCCTAATAGTGACTGGACATCTGATGATAATGACTTGGGGTGAACAATTACACCTAGAGTACCGGGATCCATGTCTGCTGGAGATGTGTGTCGTTTCTCGCTATTTAGAGGGACACACTAGAAGCCCAACTCCTCAGTTTCAGTATGTGCGTGCACATGTATGTTAATGTGCAGGTGGGGAGGACGAAACTTGCATTTTGCCAGCTTTCATTCTATTCTGAACAGATAACACCCCTATATTCATTCAACTTGGCTCTAAAAGGAATGACTTCTCTATTATAAAAGCAAGCAGAGGTATAAATTTGGGGGAAAGAGGGATGCTGTCCCCACTCACCAACAAATGAAATCTTAGATCCTAATTTTAGAAGAGTCGTGGCAGTCTTTTCTGTCCACAACTCAACCTATCAAGCCTCTGACATTTTTAGTTCCAGAAGATAGCCACTATTCATGAATTCATTACCCAAGCCCTGGTCAATCTTAATATATCGTACAGAATTGTTGGTGGAGCTGAAATGGATCCTTCTCCTCCCTTTAATGTTCCTCCAAACGGATTCATTTGGAAGTAGAAGTGAGAACTCTGAATGAGAGAACATAAACACAGAGCAGCTTTCTAGGCTGTGGGAAATTATGAATCTGGCACAGTCATGCATAAAGCCAGACACCATCGCTTTACAGGATAAGAAAGTCAAGAGATTTGTGAAAGCTACTTTTCTGATAATTAAAACATCTTTGATCTCCTAAGAAAGAACTTGAATGAATCCATTAGTCATACCAGATACCAATAAGGCCTGCCTTTATCAGCTTTATCTGTATATAGTCATGGGTTCATCTAAGCTCCTGCTCATCTTAGGTAATTAATGATTCATTGAGTCTTTTATGTCACTTGATTCACACTCAAATGAGGAGCTAGAACCATTAAAAAATAATTAGATTTAGACTTCAATTAAAGTTGAAAGATAGCATTTCATCCAGTCCTATGGCACCACCTTACATATAACAGTCAGAGGCACGAAGCCCCTTTGGAGTACTCTCAGTGAAAAGAATCCATCCTCCAGGGAAGCCCAGGCCACTGTTACCTGGCTCCGCGTGTCTGACACTGGGGAAACCTCTCCTATGGTCCTACATCAATCCACGATTGGCCCAGAGAAACATCTTCAAAAATGCCTAATCTCTTCCCTATATTGCCTTAAAAGAAATTTTCAGAAAAAAAAGAAAATCATGGCTCTCATGGACATATAAAGATGCATACATGATCACAAATTGATTTTGTTCATACGACATGAATGAACTAAGAAGGGGTTACACCAGTTTAAAGTCAAAGTAAAAAAAAAAAAAAAGTCAAAGTCAAAATACTACACAATTACGTGGGATAAAGGAATGTCGAGCTAAAATGCAAGTGAAGGCAAACGGATGTTCTTACTGGGGATGAGGGAAGTCCATTGAAATACTCTGGACCACAGAGAAGCTGCATATCCATCAGCTGCTTGCAATGTTCTTAAAGAAGTGTAAAATAGTGCAAAGACAATGAATGGGAGTAGATTCAAACGACCTGGCTGGGAACATAATAGATATGAATGGTTTTCCACTCAAGTACTGTATTTTTTTAAAAAATGTGGATAGAGAGTCTCAATATTTTTTTATGTAATTCTAAATTACAAAAAAAAAAAAATCCTGAAAGCTGAGCTACTTTTTTTTTATACATTTGGTATTTATATGTGTCCTAGTGTGATGTCTGTTTATTTTGGTGTAGAAATATTAACATATTTTATTGCAAGTGATGCCCAAGATGGGTCTGGAGGTGTTATGTAACATACAGCCTATTGACATATTAGCTCCATAAAATCAGTGATTTTCTGAATTCTCAAACCCTTTTGGAACTTTAGTGATGGTGTGTCAGGGTGTGGGAATCCGCTTACGCCTTACTCACCGTGTGCGTTCTTCTCAACTTCGCATTCAGGGACTTTAACGTGGTGGCTTGGAAATAGCCAAGGTGAGAATATTTACAGAAGAAAATAGGCAAATGCTGCAAGTCAGGGTGTGTGCATGTGCGTGTGTGCATGTGTTTTCTGCTCAGGCTACGTGAGAGGAAATAAGCTAGGCTCCCTGTCCTTCAGGAGTTCACAGTCTAGTGAAGAGCTTTCGGTCTAGTAAATAAACTTACGTATTTATCAATGTGGGGTTGTTCTTGGGTTTATGCTTCCCCCTAGGTGGCTGGTTTCACAACAGACTTGTGCCTACTGTCTATTATAAAATAGATTAAATCTAAGCCAATGCAATTCAAGAAATATGCAGGAGTGTGAAGCCGCTAGATGTTTCAAAGGATATAAATAGTAGATTATGTAGAGGATTCCATTGGAATGTAAAAACACACATCTTACTTAGTAATAACTTGTGATAAAGGCTAAAAGCTTCCCCTCAAATAATGATTTTGCGGAGAGAAAAGATTGCATAAGCAACACAGAATTTGTGAATTTTCTATCTACTCTGCGTGGTGAACATAAACATTTGTCTTGAATGGGGCATTTTTTTCACATAACAAAACATGTTCTCCAACAGTGACTATATGCCGGGCACTTTGCTGGGTGTCAGAGGTTTAACAATAAATAAGGATTACAGTCTATTCCTAAGGAACGTAAAGGATAATATACGCAGATAATCCCAATAGACTATGATGCCTCCGATAAGTATGGGACCGGATAGAGATAGAAGCAGTTAACTCTGTGAGAGAGAGCTGGACAAAATCCTTTTAAAGGAGATTCTGTGAAGGAAGAGTAAGACTTTGTCCAAGAAGGGAGGGAGCAGAGGAAGCCGCGCACACACAGTTCGACACACGTACACAATACAGGATCCTTCAGGAAAAGAGGTCAGGCAGGTGCCCTGATGGGATGGGGCCGTGAGCTTTCTGCCCCTCTTCAAGACTGAAGACAAACAAACTTAGAGTCAAGCTCTAGTGTTTTTTTTTTTTTTTTTTTTTTTCAAGCTCTAGTGTTTAAGGCTCATTTTGTCCTTCATGGTTCCACTAAGCAGAAGAGAATATGAAAAAATGAAATTTCCAGGGCCTACAGGTGCAAAGGTCAGCGCTTAGAAGCTTTCTGAGCTCATCTGAAGTCTCTAGAGAGTAAGAGCCTGGAGGACAGGGAATGTTTGAGATTCATGCTTCTTCTTCTGGACCTAAGTGAAGAGTCTCAGAGTCTCACACGTTAAATAGCTGGTAAACAGAAGTCGAGAAGAATCAGTCCTGAATACAGAATTGGGCATTTCCTTGCCGATTTCTCTTTGGCAGCCGTAGGGTGCTGGCTGTATTCTTCAAAGGGCTGGAGCTAGCCCTCCTCTTGATCTACTTGGCTCTGATCTCGCTCCCTGTGCAATTCATCTCCTACAAATCTCTTTTTCCTTCCTTGATGTCCAGGCGCCTTGCCCTGCTCGCTGCTCCTGAGCACAGCGGGGATGGGCCCCTTCTAGAACCTTCCCCCGAGGACATTTGTCTTGCTGCTCTCTTTGCCAGAACGCGGACCCTGGTCACCCAGCCCCAAATAGCACTCTTCGTCATCTAGCATGGTCTAGTCCCTCACCTGGCTTTACTTACCACAACGTGACCTTACATTACAGATCTTTTTATTCTTTAACTTGCCCCTTCCATATGTCAGCCCCATACTGGCTTGATACCTTGTGTCACTCACTCTTTTGTTCCTAGCACCTAATCAGGGCTTGGGACATAGAGGGCACATAGCACATTTGTGTTAAATAAGATGAATGAGAAAACAAATGACCCTCCTTCTTGTACAAAAAGTTTCTCAGAGTTTTTTGAAAGCAAGTGCTATATATTAATATATTTGAAGAAAATTAAAAAAAAAAACAGGAAAAAATGACTAATTAGGAACTGACTTCAAAGCGTTTAGAAAAATGCTTCACAGGAAGTAAATATATCTTAAAAATTTAAGTTCTGAGGAAAATCAATAATATGCCAAGAGACAAAATAAAAGGTCAATTTTAAGTGTGCTAGTTTCCCATCCAAAGGCTTTTTTTAACCTTTTCTCCTTAAAATCCCACTCTGGGTCCTACACTGAGCCCCAAACACAAGAGTGAATTTTCCAGAATCTTCTGTACCTCAATGCAGTTACAAGACGAAGTTCCGGCCAGATGGGAGATACATCAAAGTGACCCATGGGAATAACAACACCTTCACGAATAATGCTTTCAAGGAGTAAATTCAGATTAGAGATGACCTTAAAACGTCCTTTTTCTATTTTTCCTTTCTACCTCCTGGAATACGGACATAATGGCTGGAGCTTTAGCAGCCACTGTGGGTCATGTTTTAACCTTGAGGCTGAAGCCTCGTGTTAGAAATGATGGAGCAGAGACAGAGACGAAGCCCGGTCCCGTGTGATTCTCTAGGGCCATCATACCCACTCTGCACTGTTCCTAGACTTTTCCGTGGAACAGAATAACCCTTGGGAGCTGATGCCCGTGTTATTTTTCGTTTTGTTTTTATGCACGAAGTAGAGTTCATATTTCATGTGAATATCTTAAAATATTTTGAGCCCTGTTTACTCGCCTGACAACGTGCTTACCAGATTGGTAGTAAATGTGGAAACCACGCTTACCAGACTCTGAGTCTGGTAGTGAGTCTGAGTGATCTAAAGAAGAACGGTTGTACCATCACTGTTCTTATTACAATTGTTGATACATTCACCACCTGTTTGGATAAAGACATCTGTTAATTTTCATGATTTCACTAAGTCCTGCATAAATATTAATTATGCACAATAGCTCCGAAAAACAAACTAAAAGCTTGTTATTGTGGATTTAGGAGCCAAGCACTCAGGGTAATTACATGCTCAGATTGGAAACTTCTAGTAGTTTGCAAAAACACACAACTTTTACAGGGCCTAAGCAAGACAAACATAAGGAAAAATAAAGGGATTGTATTTTAAGACTCTCTGGAGCTACTAGGAAGCTAAATGCCTGGGAATTAACAAATGAATTGTTATGTCTCTTCTAGTTTGTACAAAGGGGTTAGATCGAGACTTTGTTCCCAGGGGACAAATACTAGCCCACACTTGTAAGAGTATTTACTATGCATGGCATTCCCTTCAGACCCCCACATTCACTAATATAAATTACACGTAATGAATGATATGAGCATCACAGCAGCATCCTGAGATAGATACTACCGTTTTCCTCGTGTTTCAGATGAGAAAATGTTACATAACCTTCTCAGGTCCCACGTCGGGTCACCACTGGACCCCAGACTGGAATCTAAGCAGGGGAGCTTCCGACTGCACGTGCTCAGCCATCAGACCGTCACGGCCCCAAGACGGCTGTGAAGCAACTATGACGTGGGGCTCATCCTGAGAAATTCTAGTGACGTGGCCGCGTGGGAAATGCTGCCAACCAGAGAAAATTAAGGAAATGATGCCCAGGCCACAGGGGCTGGGGTTGAAATGTAGAGGTAGAGGCCACACATCTCGGGACCAGGATGCCAGCAGCACCTGTAAGTGCTGTTCTGTGGTCCCCTCTTGGTTAAAGCTGAGCTGAACTCAGGGGCACCCTGGGTGGCTCGGCTGGTTACGTGTCCGACTCTTGATCTGAGGATCTTGAGATCGAGCCCCATGTCAGGATCCATGTAGGACTGAGATTCTCTCTCTCCCCTCTCTGTCCCTCCTCACTCACCCCCACTTGAACTCTCTCTGGCTTTCTCTCTAAAAAAAAAAAAAAAAAAAGGCTGAATTCATCTCAGAGCATTGATTCTCCACCTCTTTTTAAAAAAGATTTTATTTATTTATTAGACAAAGAGAGAGAGAGAACACAAGCAGGGGGAGTGGGGGAAGAAGAAGAAGCAGGTTCCCCACTGAGCAGGGAGTCCAGTGCTGGCTCGATTCCCAGATCCCCAGGATCATGACCTGAGCCAAAGGCAGGTGCTTAACCGACTGAGCCACCCAGGTGCCCCTGATTCTCAACCTCTTTGATGAAATACAAGAGGGCCAATATTTTGAGGTATGGCCCAAGTGATTTGCTGTAAGTGTGGAGTAGTAAACTTTGAAAATGATGCCTTCAGCCTTACAATTAGAAGATATTCAACATTTTCCCAGAGAGAGGCTTTCCCACGTGCTTGCATTTTCATCTTTTTCTTTGAGTAAGAGCAAAAGCAATGGTGTTTGGCTAATGTAACGAAACTAGTGGTTGCCAGCATCCCTGGGGATCTGTCACACAGTCAACACCTGCAGACCAAAAGGAAGAGCAGGTGTTGTGGAAAGGACACTAGCCTGGAGTCAAGAGGCCAGGAATCCTGGCTTGGCTATTTAGTAGCTGAACGATACTAAGTAGATTCCCTTAAATTATGGTGAGTTGTCTTTCCCAGGAGGGCAGCCCAGAAGGGCAGTCGATGGAACACCCCGATCCCCAAGAGCTTCCTCTCACAAAATCATGATGCTCTGGTATGTGATTTCCCCTACTCAGAGAGCTATGAGCATAGGCAGATGGCCTCTCCGGCGACAGAAAAAGGTTGGTGCATTAACTACCCTGAGTTTCATCTTCCTTCCCTCCTGATTGCTACATTGATTGAGCATCTAACGTGCGCCAAGTCTTTGGTAATATGTTTTACATACCTAGTAATCCTTATTACAGCCTACATGGTGGGTAACACAATCTCCAATATAATCCCAAACAGAAAAGGATGCTCAGAGAGAATTTAAGTACTAGCGCAAGTTGACACACCCACAAAATGGCAGAGAGAGAAATTTGAGCCCACACAGTTCGCTGCTTATAAGAAAAGGGATTTAACTTCAGACCTGTCTCACTCCATGCTGTGGACTACACTGTGCATACCCCCTCCCCCAGAGTCATATATCCAAGCCCGAACCTCCAATGTGACTGTTTGGATATAGGATCTTGTGGATGTTATTAAGGTCAAATGAAGCCATGGGGGTCGGGCACTGATCCCACTGAAATAGTGTCCTGATAAGAGGAGACAGCAGAAAGCTCTCTTTCCCCTCATTGTGTGAACACACACACACACACACACACACACACACACACACACACACACGACAGGAGGGCCACCCGCAGGCCAGGAAGGGAGATCTTCTCAGAGCCCGAGATGTTGGCACCCTGATCTTCGATCTCAGAAATCCAGCCTCCACTATCGTATGAAAATAAATTTCTGTTGTTTAAGCCCTCCAGCCTCTGGTGTTTGGTTAGGGCAGCTTAGAAGACTAATATACTCCACAGATTTTTCTTTGCTCTTTCTGCTAAGCCACGCCTAGTCAGTGTGCTCGAAAACATCTGAGGAATGAAAGGAAAAATAGTTACAGAGTTGGTGAGCCCTCATTTTATATTCGACTCTGTTATCTGTGCTCCCTGGGGTTGTGCAGTGCACAGTTTGCATGTCTTTACCTGGTGGTCCCTGCTGCCATCTGCAAAATCCACATTAACTAATAAAGTAAATATGCCCCTGGGTGCCAAATGCTTACCCTGTCAGCCCCCAGGACCCCCACAGTTTATGCTATTAATATTCCTTCCACTATCCTGCTTCTATTCTGTGTTCACTACCAGCATCTCAAAGTCGAGGACAGTTCTTAAAAACAGTTTAGCGATTCGTCTCTAATGACAAGTCTTCACCCTCTCCCACCACAAAGCATTTTCCTCACCCTGCAGATGAGGTAAGTGGCACTGGGAGAGCTGCTGAGACCGACCAGACTCGCTAGTCAGGGCAGTCAAAGCACAAATCCAGGTCCCTCATCACCATCCAGGGCTCCCCACCCTGTTCCCTCTAAACTTGCCTGCATGTCCATCTTTCTTACCAAGCACACTCACATCCACTATTTTATCATGTTTTAAATATGTTTCCCAGAAGCCTAATACATTTCAGGATGGCAGGAATTATTTCCAGTTGGTGCACTAGACTCTCAAAAGATGTCCAGCAAAACTAAATTCAGGCCTTGGGGGGCCACCGATTAGCTGCACTAACTGTTGTCCGGAGAGCTCTTGGAGCTACAATGGTTGTTGAACAACTTCGGGAAAATTCATTAGATTGATTAGTCCAATTAACTCAGAAACGGACATACAAAAACAGGCAGGAAACTCCTGCTGGGGCCAAGAAATAAATAAAAGACATAACCCTGGCATTGACTGCGTAAATGTGAGGGGACCCATGGAAATTTCTCCATGGAGAGAAAACACTCGGTCTGGGACAGGACCAAGCTCAGGACTGGCTCAAGATAGAAACAAAGAAAAGAATTAAGATCTTCTAGGAAGGCAAAAAGGAACCCTCTAAGGAGAGGGTTCAAAAAATAAGTACTCTCTGGCAAGCCTGAAGGCCAGAGAACTGAGAGAAATTTGTGGAGTGTTCAAGAAAACAGAGAGAAAAGGTCTGAGAGTCTAGAAACATGGCCTTCTTTGTTCAAAGCTGGTAATGAGATTAATCTCTTTGTGAACACATGGAGCAACTAAAAAGAAGGCAAAACTCCTCTTGTTAATAGGTTACTATTCAAACATTGATCTTTTGGAATGTATTATTTTGGGGTGCTACTCTCAGCATCCACCACTTTGGGGAAAGTTTTTACTTATTTATATGTAAGAACAGAGACCTCATCCCGTTCCTTTCCCTCTTGTGTTTTTTTCTTTTTTTCATTTTTTCTACTTAGTTATAAACTGGCAAAGCTATAGATTTCTACTATTAGTAGAACCCCAGCTGTATGGTGGCTTTCATATATTCTGCTAATACTTGCACAATGAAGACAAACCTGACACTTTCATTTGTGGTGGAGGATGGATGATAGAATCTGGTTATTCTTATAGCCACTGTAAGCCCCCTGGTCCTCAGAGCTGAGATGTCCACATGATTGTTTCCCAAAATTAGCCAGCCAAAAAGATTCAGATGCCAACAAAACACAGATTTCCCGTATCCTCTCACTGATCATCCCTACGTTCTATGGATCCAAGTGTGGCCTACAAGATCGAAGGTGGTGCCACCTAACATTTTTCCTTTTGTCTGACTAGGGAAGTTTGGCTTGTTTCAGTAGAAAGACATGATGCCAAATGGATCCTTGGATTAGAACAGGTAAACTATGATACCAGATGATAAACTAGAAGATGGGAAACAAGGGAGTTAGGACGCCCAGAAGGAACCCAGAACTGCAAAAGAAAGAGCCAGGTGCTTCCCAGAAACTAGCAGAACGACATAGTGTCTTTCTGTGAATTTCTCCAGTTAGGAAAAAGTGAGAATGAAAACCAAGGTGTCACCTCAACAGCATGTGGGTCAAGGTTCTGCACCACAAAGGAACAGGGTTGGTAATAAGTTGTTAGCTTGTTACCAAGTAATGAGAAGACCTCAACTTTTTAAAAAGAGGTAGAAAGTAAGGGACGAACAAGATGCCAGAGTCAATTCTTCTGACAACACTGACTGCAGGCAGACAGCTGCGATTCCAGAGCATCTGGGGAAATCCAGGATCATTTTCAGTTCTGAGGAAGGAAGTCATTAGGTGGTTAATCAATTTTCCTTTAGGCTCATTAATAACCGTATCTGGCTGCCCATAGTCTGTAAATTATGGGAGATCCAAATATAAGAGCTGTGTGGTTGGGAAGACTGAAGGAGTACAAGATTCACAAAATCTATTTTATTACACCACGCGGAATTAACATGGGAAATAATTTCTTCCATTTCTTAGTAACTTACACAGAAACTCGGATAAAGTAATCAATAATAGCTAACATTTATTGAGTGCTTACTCTGTCCTAGGCACTTTTTTGTGTGTTTGCATGGATCATCCCATGTAACACGGTGGCTTTACAATATATTTAATGTTAGGATCCCATTTTATAGATAAGGAAATGAAAGCCTAGCAAGAGTGAGTAACTTTAATAAGAAAGAGTAAATGCAGCTAGTAAACAGCAAAGCCAGGAGGCCACAATATCATAATTCAGATACTATTAAAATATAAGTTGAGAGAGAGAAAAGGTGATGGAAGGAACAGAGGCTTTATAGTCAAAAGGGCTCTGGGTTGAGTCCTAGTTTTCTCACGTACTAGGAGTGCCTGTGTTTAAGCAGATTTGTGTATCTCCTCTATCTCTGGTCTTTTTTTTTTTTTTTTTTTTTTAAAGATCTTATTTATGAGAGACAGAGAGAGAGAGGCAGAGACACAGGCAGAGGGAGAGGCAGGCTCCACACGGGGAGCCCGATGTGGGACTCAAACCCAGGACCCCAGGACCACGCCCTGGGCTGAAGGCAGGCGCCAAACCGCAGAGCTACCCAGGGATCCCTCTATCTCTGGTCTTTAAACAAAAGCATCCCTAGCTACCTTGCAAGTCTGGTATACAGATTAAATGAGATAATGCATGTATAGTGCATAGTATATCGGTATAAGGCAGTAATAATAAAAGCCATTTTTCATTGTTTTGTCCACTTAAATTTATTGTGGCATTAAAAAAATAACAGCATTATTATTATTATTATTATCATTCTTTTACAGACCCTGTACACAGTGGACACTCAAATAATTGTCTTTTCTCATCCTTTCCCATCTCTCTTTACATAAGGACTACTCACTAACTATATAAGTAGCTAACTAAATAAATTAGAAAGTAAATGAAGAGATAGCAATTCCAATAATTGAAGAAAAATATGGCCCTGTGTATACATCTGCTTGATTAAAAGTCCACTTTGGAAAGAGGGTATTAAAACTACCCTTAACAAAGAAGTCAGCCCCCTTTTAAAAATGAAGTCATAGGTAAATCCAAAATCCAAGATAAAAGTCTATCATGCGGCGGCTAAGTGTCAATACGTGTCGAGAAGTTTTAAGATGTGACAGGTATATTTCAGTGAGATAAAATTCAAGATAAATCCGAATACCTGCAATTTCCTGAACACCCTGTACAGTTTTACGTGACTAATGCTCTTTGTTCTAAAAACGTTTTGCATTCAGATCTCCTTCTGCACCATGACCTATGATTCTCATTAATTTTACAGAATTGCCTGCTTATAAACATTGGCATATTTTCTTCTGTAACATGTACCCACTACATTTGAATTTTAAAGAAATAAATTAAATCCCAAGAAAATAACAAATTTGCTGGGGCAAGGAGAAGCCTCAAGACAGTCATGGTCACAAATGCTACTCAGCTGGGTCGGGGAAATGCAAGTCCGGGAGCGACTTGGAGAATCACAGAACATCTAAAATTCCGGAATCTCTTACAAAGTAAAAATGCAGACTGATAAGAACAACAAGTAGTTTTATAGACATAAAGAGTTCTTATGGTTTTGATTCTTAAACCTAGAGACTGAGTTTTTATATATATTCTTAATATTAATATATATTAATATATGTTAATTCATGTGTATACATATACGTGAATTACTTTTCATATATATTTGTACATATGTGTGTATATATGAATTAACTGAACCTAAGGTGGAGTTCCTGATTCCTCACCATGACCATAGCCTTTTGGGTCTGCTCATCTACCTTTTGTTCACATGCTTACTCTTGCATGTACATTGGCCTTTGCGCCATTCCTCTTCTAAGCCAGGTGGCACCCACCTCAAACCCTCTGTACTTTCCAATCCCTGTGCCTGGAATAATTTTCCTCTACATATCTTCAGGTTTTACGTTTTCACTTCTGTTGATATTCACCCACATTTCCTCAAGATGCCTTTTCTGACCACTCTATTTATAATTGCAGCCACTTCTCTACACTCTGCCTACCTTCCCATATGTGCTCTGAACTCTTACCTGTCTGGGCCTTTGCTCTCAAATATGGTAGCCACTATCCTCATGTGACTAATTTAAATTTAAATAAAATAAATAAATTTAAATTTATTAAATAAATAAATAAATAAATAAATACATAAATAAATAAATAAATACATAAATACATAAATTTAAAATAAAATATAGATTTAAATTAGTCACAATGAGTTAAAATTTAAATTCCAGCCTCTCGGTTATACTAGGCTTATTTCAAGTATTCAGTTGCCACATGTGGTCAATGGCTACCATATTGGGAAGCACACCTACTGAGTATTACTCTCATTGAAGAAATGTCTGTGGGACAGTGCTGTTTTCAGGCATGTGTACACTTTATATATTTGTTTATTGTCATCCTCCCCCCTACCAACTCACCTATGCACACCCTAAATTGTAAGTTACAAAAGGCCAGGAGTTTTGTCTGTTTTTTTTTTTTTTTCTCACTCATTGATTGCCAGTACCTAGTATAGTCCATCGTCCGCTGCAGATATTAAATAAATATCTGCTGAATAAATAAATAAATGGATTTAGACAGAACCATTCATTTTTCCCCTTAAAAACGTCAGAAATAAGAGAACAGTTGCATCACTCTTCTTCCAAGGTTATTTCAACATGGCAAATCACCCTCAGCTGCATTTCACCAGAGCTACTTTATATGTTGCTTATAATTGTCCAAATATCTCTAAACGGTAAATCTTTTAAGACTATGGGTTTTTTTGTAATCACTTGTCTGTGCTGGAGTGAAAATCATTGAAATGTGTCAAGATATATGGCATAAAAGTCTGTCAACTCCTAAGCCTGCCAAAAATTGTCAACCATCATAAAAGTTTCAGGAGTTGAGTTTTTCATTTCAGGGGGCTTTTCATACCCACATCATGGTGGATACATATAGATGGCTGGTGGATGGAGGCCATCAGTCAATCTATTTGATTTTATGGCTTAGATATGCATTTGCCTTGTAAAAATCATTTCTTATTCCTAATTATACTCATTAGAATGAAGGCCTAAATGTGAGTGATCACTACCTTCCCTGGGTGACCTTGCAAAGAACACAAAGTACTCCAGAAATTTTAATTCATCATTGTCAATACTGTACGGAATCATTTGATATGCATTAAAAATCCATATTACTGGCCAAAGCAACAGCTTTCAAATGGAATCTAAACTCAGAAAATTCTAGATCTGTAGCTATAAAATTTAATATTTTTAACTTTTATAGAACTGAGTTTATTTTTATCATATATTTTCTTATAATAAACAGAATTGAACTTAATGGAATATTAAAAAGTATACAGAATATTTAAATAAAAATATTTAAAAGGGAAATCATGCATAACCTTATATTACAAATGCAATCCCTCTTAATATTTGGCATAGTTCTTTTGAGTCTATTTCCACCCCTATTTTTAAAATAAGTATTTACAATGTTATGTATCTTTACTTTACTTCCAGCTTTCCTTTTTTTTTTTTTTTTTTTAAGATTTTATTTATTTATTCATGAGAGACACAGTGACAGAGGCAGAGACACAGAAGGAGAAGCAGCCTGATGCGGAACTCAATCACAGGATCACGACCTGAGCCAAAGGCAGATGCTCAACCACTGAACCACCCAGGTGCCCCCCCTCCAGCTTTCCTTTCTTAACAGTACAACGATCCTTGCGCATTCATATGTTCAACTGTTTATTTCAAATGCCCCTGACCTGTTATCATTTGTATTTTTCCAAGATACAAATTTGACTCATGAGGGAATATGAATGATTTAAGTTGATGAATGAGTCTATTAAAACGCCCATAATTTGGACCTCAATGTGGCTCTTTTGCTCTATACTCATTGCTGTGTATGTAGTAACTTGCCCTAATGCAAAGATGTCACTCAGAGGTAGGAAAACACATTGAAGACTTCCAATAAGACTTGAGTTCAGACATTGCTCACATTTCTTCACTCACTCTGCAGATACTCATTTAGCAAGGTACCATCCTAGACTCTGAAAATACAAATAGGTACTTTGGAGGAGCACTTTCTGTTTTTGGTGCAGTGCTAAGTAAGTACTGTATTTAGGTGTCTTTTTTGATACTCATAACTGTTTTTGTCTGTTATATAGTTAATGAAACAAACAGAAATCCAAGTAATATACAAGTGATGGATCAAATATGAACAGAGGACAATTCAAGATGACCTAGCATGTTGTGAAGAAGCAGTAAGGGTTAGCTACTATTATTATGCTATTATTAAAAATTGAGGCTCTTCTAAAGAGAGCAAGAAGAATTCCTTGTGGATATAAAATATTTACTGCATATTAGAATCATTTTCCCTGGCATTAAAACTTCATTGTAAACCTAACAGAACATTATTCAGCCATAAAAAAGAATGAGATCTTATTTGCAACAACATAGATGGATCTAGAGAGTATTTGCTAAGTGAAATAAGTTAGAGAAAGACAAATACCATACGATTTCACTCATACGTGGAATTTTTTTAAAATTTATTTTTATTTTTATTTTATGATAGTCACACAGAGAGAGAGAGAGGCAGAGACACAGGCAGAGGGAGAAGTAGGCTCCATGCACTGGAAGCCCGACGTGGGATTCGATCCCGGGTCTCCAGGATCGCGCCCTGGGCCAAAGGCAGGCGCCAAACCGCTGCGCCACCCAAGGATCCCTCATACGTGGAATTTGAAAAACAAAACAAATGAACAAAGAAACAGACAAATGAAACAACAGAGTCTTCATTATAGAGAGCAAACTGATGGTCACCAGAGGGAAGGTGGGTGGCAGAATGGGGGAAATAGATGATGGGGATCAAGTACACTTATGATGAGCACTGAGTAATATATAGAATTGCTGAATCACTATATTGTACACCTGAAACTAATGTAACACTGCATGTTAACTATATTGGAATTAAAAAAAAAGAAAAAACAAAAGAAAAAAAAACATAAGAAACTTCCTAGAAAACCTGATTTTGATGACTGCAGCATAATCTATATATGGATGTATTATAACACATTTATTCATCTCTCCTACCTCTGGGCATTGAAATGCTTCTGATTTCAGTTTTCACTTGAATAAAGCAATGAATTTCAATAAAAAAATAATTCCTATACACTCAATAAATATTTATCTGTTACCTTCCATGTTAAAATCCCTGTGACAAAAACCTCAGATAACACAATGAGTGCCCATAGTGGATTAGGATGAATACACGAGGGAGATGCCAGGCAAGTGCTATGAAGGCTCAGTGGAAGGATGGACTTCATTAGCAGGGAAGATCAAGGTCTGCCTTTTTTTTTTTTTTTTTTTTTTTTAGAATTTGATAGTACAGTCTCAACAGGTAGATAATGTATATAGAACAGAGAGAGCACAAGGAGTAAGGGAGATGGTGCCAAGGCAGAGGGAATACTTTGAGCAAATGCTGGAAAGTGGCCAACCATGAGCCAAGGTTCAGGAATAGTGAGTTAGACACTAGTCTGGAGCAAAAGCTTATGTTGGAAAAAGTTAAGAAGTATAGAAAAGAAAATATAAGAAAAGGTTCGAAACATAGACTATTTTCATATTATAAAATACTTTGAGCACAGGATAATGAGTCTATCCTAATTATGTTTGCAATAGGGATATCATGGCAGATTTCATTGAGTCCACTTGGTACCAGTGAAAATGAGAAAACCAGCATCATATCTCTTCACGTCATTAGGGAAGCAGTTGAGGCCTAGGCTGATTTAGGGTGCAAGAAATGAAATACATAGAAAAATCTTTTCTTAGAAACCAGGAGAAAGGGCACCAGCATTTAAGAAAGCATAGAGAGAACATGAGTGCTAGTGTGATCCCAGGATTCAGGGCAAACAAACAGAAAATGTCAGGCCAGTTGGATGGCTCGTTTCAGTATCATGATCTTCTGTCCCATTGCTAAATAAGGAGAATCGGGGGGAAATAGATATAAGACCTCCCGCTTAATAGAGGTCTGGGCAACTAATTCTATTTCTTTCTAGACCTCTTTAAGAAGGAACTGACCAGAGTGTCTGTCCAGAATGCAATGTCTGAAAGGTGCCTTTCTCATTTGCATTCTTGGACAATCCTTTGAGCATGCACTATTCCAAAATGTCACCCAAGAGAACAGACAAGATACCAGTAAGAGGTGTATCTGCAGAATGAAATGTGCCAACCACAATTTTATCTGCAGAGCCTTTTGGGAAATTAATTCTTTGCCTCCTTTCCAAGACCTTCCATTCATGTATCCCTTTGCAAAACTAATTATTTTTAAATGACTGCATGTTTTCTGTCCAACTATAAGGAGTCTTCAGTGTTTAAAACTTATCCCATAATGCTTTAGTTTTTGCTTACAAATTGATTTTTAAAAAGGTTTTCTAACTGTTGTACTTACTTAGATTAAAACCTTTATTTAAATACACAGAGACATGCAGTTTGTAAAAATTAAAAGTTTGAATGTATGTGTGTTTGTGCGTGCATTTTACACAGAGAGATCATTTTGGAGATTGGAGATATGTTTCATCCAATTTAGCTTTACATTCCTCAAGTGATTCAGCTTCCAATATTTCCCATGAGATGACTTTCAAAATCCAATAGCTTTTTATTCTATAGAGGCTGTCAAATACTCAATAGCCTTCACATTCATTAAAATTCTTATTATATAATGTTGATCTGGGTTATATATAATTCCAATTCCATTTAGCATCTTTCAACACGTATGTATAAATCCTCTCCCCATAATGTGGGCTTTATCGAATAACCTTTAATCTATTTTATATGCCTCTACATCCAATTCTTTCACTATTTGCCTGGTTCTCAGCTTTCTCCAATTTACACTTTTCAAGACTTGTGGTGCCCCAAATAAATGCAATAAAACAAACACAATTTTTAAAGACAAGGCAACATAGCCCAAAGATCATAATCTTTAGACTCAAGTAAACCAACCCGATTCTTAGTTCAACTCTTGCACTATCTGTATGTATGTGAGAAAACAACCTATGTTTCCTATAAGTCTTTATTAATTGATTCATTAATAAACTCCAAATAATAAAAAGTTAGACCTACTGATTTGTTGTTGGGATTACACATGTTTATTACAAAGTATGTTAAAGCATTTTGATCCCAAGACACCTTCCTCATCCCCCACTGGCAAACAGTCCTTCTTTTGCTACCATTTCTTGTACTTCTAACAAAACATGGTCTATTTGTTTTTCATTATGTTCCCTCAGTTGTTACGTAAAGGGCCACCTGAAGGTATCATGTTTTGTCATCTGACAGTACTGGAGTAATAGCAAAAAAGGTATGGGACAGAAGCTAAGAACTTAAACTCTTCCTTCAATCTTCCTCTCTAGGCTAATTTCTACCCCCTTTAACCCGTAGCTCAAGCATTAGCTCTTCAGCAAATATTTCCAAAAACTACTCCACCCCAAATTCAGTTAGGAGAACTTAACAGAACACTTAGTTTTTGTCATATTTGCACTGTATCTACCACACTATAACACTATTACCTCTTCAGGTCCTGTGCCCCAAAAGAGCTGGAGCTACTTCCTATAGAACATATTTTTTAACTCATTGTGTCTCTCCATCATCTAACAACATAACACAAAAGAGGCACTAAATGAATTAATTAATAAGCCATTCTGAATTGAAGTCATCAATTACACAGTAAGACTCATGACATCCATTCCTTTAATTTTACTGATTTTGCTTCCAAAGCTTTGGAAAGTTGGATTATTCCTGAAGGTTGTTTTGTTTGCCTTCTATCACCTTCCCTCAGGCAGAAACCCACCCAAACAATGTCAGATAGACGAGGTCGACCCCATTCTCTTAAGATAAAATGGATTTGCCACAATAACTCATAAGAATCTGTTGTATAGGCCACTATTATTGACTAAGAGTTAAAGTAATTGTAAAATATGATGAGAACAATAAAAGACACTGTGGTAATGAATCCCCATAAGCTGCCTCTATAAAAACATTAATTACCCACTTGAAGCTACTTGAAAGAATGGCCAAATTCCATTATTCTTAGAGAAAAAATAAAACAAAACAAAAAAACAAAACATCGTTACTTGAAGTTCCAAAACCTTTGGCATGGAACTAGCTTGAACACCACTGGACCAAACACTAAAAGATAGAGATAAGTATGGCTTCCTTGAAACCTTAGGATTAAGTGATTTTTGTTTAAGACTTAATTTATGTATTTGACAGAAAGAGAGAGAGAGAGAGAGCATAAATAGGCGGAGCAGTAGGCAGAGGGAGAGGGAGAAGCAGATCCCAGCTGAGCAGAGAGCCTGGTGTGGGGCTCCATCCCAGGACCTTGGGACCTGAGTCAAAGGCAGATGCTTAACTGACTGAGCCAACCAGGAGCCCCTAGGATTCAGTGATTAAGCTGACTCTGGTGCCAACGTGAAATAAATACAAATACACACACGCACACACACAACATGTCACAAGGTAAAGCTACAAGGTAGGTGGAAATTTCCTATAAAAATGAAGCTTCCAACCCAACAGTTTCTATTTTATTGTTTGTCTGTTTGTTTCACCCTTTTCAAGAGCTGCTATCCACCCATATGTAAGGCAACGGGAGGTAACATCTCAAAATGCGGTCTCTCAGGGAGCTACATAACTAGTGGAGGATATAGATGCCCTAATTGGTTATATAAACATGTCCTCCTCCACTGCTGGTCTTTGGAGGGCTGCCTTCTACACAACAAACCCTAACCATGCTTCCTAATGCCTCTGGACATGTTTCTCTAGATTTAGATTCAAAGTCCGTTATAAGCACTAGGCAGTGCAACTTTACCCTAATTATATTAAGTAATCCTCCCAAAACTACATAAACTAGAAATTATTAGTTTGATTTTTTCCAAAGAGTACCTTGCGATTCAGAGAGGTTCAGGGACTTGTCAGAAATCACACAGTTAGTTACAGGAATGTTGGTCTGGGTAATTAATCTCAAATCCAGAGCTTATTCCATTTTGACAGACTCCTCCTACCCCATCGACAACAATTTAAGCTAGATCAATATTGGGTCAATAAATTCACTCGTGAGTCTTTCTTTTGGCCAGCTATCTAAAAAAAAAAAAAAAAAAAAAAAGTTCTATGTACTTCCTATGAGGAATTTTCAACAATGGCTTCACTCCACCACAATGATACATTAAACCCCACTTGACATGGAAGGTGGTTGTTGCCTTGGCAAATGACATGGAATGTTGCCAGTAATACTTCCCTAGCATGGAGCTGGCTCTCAGCCTATATCTTCTCCTACACCCAATGGGATGAAAAGTCATTTACAATCTTTCTTGTAACAGTAATAATCCTGCTTATGCTTAAAAATGGTTTAAGACCAGTCACAAAGAATTTTTCCTTTGTTTTTGGTCAGGTTCCATAGATTCTGTACAGAGCATCTGCAAGGAGGCAGACTTGTAGGGTGCACGAAACAATGTGTCTAAGGAATCTGGTTTCTAGTTTGGTATCTGGCCCTAATAAGTACATCATTTCTGAGCTTCAGTTTTTAAAGATCTAATATAAGAGGGATAGCCTAAGTTCCCTTCCAGGATAACTATGTAGTTTATTGCACACACACGCACACACACCACGCTACACATTTTGCATCTAGTTCTTTAAATACCTGTTAGCTCAGCAGGGATTGATTTAGAACTAAAGAAATAGCAGGTCTCTGATTCTGCAAACCATCTTTTATCTCGGGATTCTAGAGGATCTTACATCATTCATTAATTAAGTCTCACACCCCCGCCCCTATCCTGAAAGGTGAGACCTCAAAGGCTGATATTCTCTGCCATCGCCCATATGGTGCCAGCAACATGATATTAACTTTGAAACAAGTGGACTGAGGACCTAGCAACCCACACAGAGGGTCTTGTCTGAAAAAGAAGCTGGGTGGAGGACACAGGGTGCAAATGAGCTGAATGGGGAAGCTGGCATGGGGGGGGGTACAGCGTCTTTATGGTGGGAACCTCTGGCAGATGAAGTTGTTTTTTGAAATTGACAATAATTTAGGGGAGCCTGGGTAGCTCAGTCGATTAAACGACCGACTCGATTTCGGCCCAGGTCTTCATCTCAGGGTCCGATGCTCAGTGTGGAGTCGGCTTGTCCCTCTCCCTTCACTCATGCTCTCTCCTTCTCAAATAAATAAATAAATCTTTTTAAAAAATGACAATAATTTCAGTGTTAAATCAATGATCTCCCCCTCTCCCTCCTTCCAACGGCTTATCAGACCTTATAAAAGTGACCCTATATTTCTCTTTCTCAATCTATGAAAGCAGGTGATGCTCCTTTGAAGATGATTATATTGATGACAGTTTTGAGTCTGCCTCCTTCTCTATTCTATCTTCCTCCCAAACACAGCTTCTCTTCAGAGTTAGAATTAAGTCATTGAGTTTCCTGGTGACACCATCCTTCATCCCCCACCCCTGCCCAAATATTTATGTATGCATCTGGTGCAAAAGGTCATAAGGCTGAAGGACAGGTTTGTTTGTTTTCTGGAAAGAGAGGAGGGAGGTGGGAGGTATAAAGTCACAGGTTGATAGAGGGTTGGCCATTTCTCATTTGAATGCAGGATCATTCCCCTGCACTCTGAGTCAGTGATTTCTGGTTGGGAGCAGAGGGTTACAATCTATTGAAACAATGGGTTCTACAAAAGTGATTTCTGGTTGGGAGCAGAGGGTTATAATCTATTGAAACAATGGGTTCTACAAAAAACAAAACAAAACAAAACAAAAAAAAACAAAACAAAAAACAAAACAAAAAAGAACAGAGTATAAGAATACTAGGACAAGAAAAACAAAAGCACCACAAAATATTATACATGCCTAAGCGTGGTTATTTGAAAAATAAGAAACCTGACAAAGAACATGAGTTTCAATTAAAAACTTTGAGGTAAGCTACAAAGAGCCCCCGCTCAGGGTAGACTTGCAGCCCACAAGGTAAAGGGCATGGTGAGTCGCATGCTCCCCGTATCATCTGGTTAGCAGGTGCGTGACAGGTGGACAAATGTGTTTTGCAAAAGACAGGAGTGAGGCTGAAAGAAGGCGCTGGTACAAGAGGAGAGAGAATAAAAATCCAAGTCCAGTGGGTGCCTTGGAGCCAGTCAGTCAAGCGTCCAAATTTGGGCTCAGGTCATGATCTCGGGGTCCTGAGATGGAGCCCCGCACCAGGATCCCACTCAGAAGGGAGTCTGCTGGAAATTATTTCCCTCTGCCCCTCTCCTGCATGCTCCTTCTCTCTCTCAATCAATCAGTCAATCAATCTTAAAAAAAAAAAAAAAAAAAAAAAACCACGAAACCTAGGTCTCTCTCACCTGGAGTCCCCAGCCAAGAGCTAGTTCTTTCCTTAACTCACATGGTTCTCAGAGCTTGTCCCTTTGTTCATCTCCTAACAAGGTCCCGTTAGCCCAGCTCAACTAAACAATGTCAGAAAGGCTGGATATTCGTGGGGCAACCTCAAGTGTGGACTTCCAGTGGGGCAAAAATCGAGCTGAATTCTGATCCCCAGATTCGCTCATGTTTGTGTGGTTTCTGGACCTATTTGCAAAGCAGAAGGGACTATAGTCTGGACTTCATTCCAAGGCCATTACAACATGCATTATGACTTGCAGCCTTTTTATGAGAATCTTCTTTCAAAATGAAACAAATCCCTCCCAGGGGAGGGCAGAGAACAGGTAATAAACTTTCCCCCTACATCCGTGCTGAAAGCTGGGCCTATGCACATAATCCTACATTCATCTGGGTCACAGAAAGCAGAATAACTGCAACACAATGACTAGCGGCAACATCATCCTGAAGCACCCACCATGCATTATAAGCAGCTGCTAACAACGATCCTTTGCTTGTGTGATGATGCTCACAAATCATCCTTTCAAATGTATGGCTCTTGTCTTCACCTGAGAGGTTTATGTTAGCGAATCGCGAGGTTTCCCCCCTTGGTCCAGTTTTCTCTTACCCCGTTTGGTAAATATGATAACATATTGATGAAGGACAAAGTAAGACCCGTTGTTAGTGTCTCCCTGGGCATCCTGGGAAATGATCTGTTTGGGGGGGGGGGGGGATGCACAAAATCTATTTGCTCAGCAAAACTCATTTTAGCAGAGGCCCACTAAATCCACGTGTATCAGCAACACTGCTGTGTGCTAGCGATGCTACACTCAGGTCAGACGAGGATGCACAGGCCAAAAAAGGTGTGAAATGTTAAGACACATCAGAAGTTTCAATTCTTCATAAAAGGAAGGAAAATCGTCCCTTGGGAGCTCAGAAAGTAATGATCCATTTCCTTAGGAACTATTCAAAGCCAATTTATTTATTTATTTATTTATTTATTTATTTATTTATTTATTTATTTATTTATTTTTCAAAGCCAATTTTAATCTTCTCTTCGTCTACCTCTTCCAGGAATAATTGTCTCCTTTATCTGTTCCTCCTCCCCAAGCAGCCTCTTCCTTCTATCTGTTGCACTATCCCATTTAAAACCCCACATTTTAAAGATATTTAAATTTTTCATTTTAACCTATAGTTAATGTTAACCCCAACCCCACATGTTTGCCAGGATATAAAACTATTTAGGAGCACTTAAAAATAAAAGAAAGAAAAAAAGAAAAGAAAAGAAAAGAAAAGAAAAGAAAAGAAAAGAAAAGAAAAGAAAAGAAAAGAAAAGGAAAGAGAAGGAAAGAGAAGAAAGCAGAGGGGGTGCCTGGCTGGCTCAGTCAGTACAGTATGCAAATCCTGGTCTTGGGGTTGCGAGTTCGAGCCCCATGTGGGGTGTAGAGATTACTGAAAAACAACATCTTGAAGGGTGCCTGGGTGGCTCAGTCGGGGAAGCATGCAACTCTTAACTTCAGCTCAGGCTGTGACCTCAGGGCTGTGAGCTCAAGCCCTGCATCTCCTCCGTGCTGAGTATGGAGTCTGCTTGGGATCCTCTCTCTCCCTCTCCTTTCCCCACACCTTTCTCTCTCCTTCTCAATAAATAAATAAATAAATAAATAAATAAATAAATATAAAATCATAGAAAAATGAAAGAAGGAAAAAGAAAACTTCTATTTCCTCTTCCAATGTAATTTTCTTAGGAACTTCACATTTTCCTAGGGTTAGGGTGGTTTAGAGAACTCAACACTTACTAATTTTTTAAAAGATGTTCTACAAGAGAGAATAGGGTGCACCACTTACTTTGGACCTAACATGTTCCAAGTAGTTTTACACTTACACTTATGAATTTACAAGTCACCCTTTAAAAGTAGGAACCAGAAGGGAATTTCAGGACCACTCAGAATATGATCAGGGCCAACTGATGAAATCTTTCATACTGTGATGTCAATCATTTCTTTTCAGTGATGAATATCAGCAGCTAACATACTCCTCCAGAAACATGAACTGCAGTAGGAATCTCCCATTCAGATCCTGAGTAGTTGGGCATCGGAAAAGGACTCCGAGATTCACAGCTGGAACTGCCTTTGGAAGTGTAACATATCAGCGATGGGAGCGAAAGAGAAATTCAGCAAGTGTATCGATGTGGAGATGTGTACGATGATGTTTTTTGAAGTTCGTAGATCAACAGAATTGAATGTTATTATTCCATGTTAAAGAGAAACATTCTCTAGTCACAGAAAAAGAGACCACATAGTGATAACACTTAATAACCGAGTCACCAACTTAATTTCTCTCTTCAACTGTTGCTGCCTAGCAACTTGAAAATTGCTTTCTTATCCTACTAATTTGGGGCATGAGGTATGTGTGCATGTGTTTACCTAGAAGGGGGAGGAAGGAGACTGGCAGGATGAGGAGCATCTCACGACCGGTGGCTGGGGGCTACAGGTAGGTGCTGAACACTGACGGGCGGGGGAGCCCCGAAACCTCGGTTGGGGTGTCTTCGTAGATAAAACCTTTAACAAGGGTTAGATGTATAGGGAGGGGAAACTAATTTTTGTGAGCGGAAGGAACATCATGAATTTGCCTTAAGCAGAATGAATTCGAGATATCTATGGAACATCTACCTACAGATTGCCAAAAGTCAGATGGAAATAGGATTCTGGGGTAAGGGAAAGTGATCGCAATTACTGATAATCACTGGATGTCTTCAGCAGGTGGGTGGTAGATGAAGACAAGAGAATGAATAAAAAACAGGTACTTAGAAAGAAATGCTCTTTTAAGTTTCCTCTATTTCATTTCTATTCTTCTCTATTTAGTTTAATGATAGACGAATATGTACATAATAATTAACCACATGTCATGCAGGAGAGCAGAATGCCTCTTCACTTTAAAAGGACGTATGCAGGATGTTCACACCATTTTATTGCAGTAATTTGCTTGCATGTTTGTTCCCCTGCCAGACTGTAAGACAGGGTATGGTGGCTGGCACAGAGTAGAGATCCAGTAAATATTTGTTTAAATAATGAATAAAGGAATGAATGAGTAAATGAGAGAAAGCAGGATGCAGAAACTGGGTCAAAATCTCAACTCCTGTGAAGCCGTATCTTTAGGGCTAACATTCGATTTCTGATTCATGGTAACCTCCCAGGAGAGAAAATAATCAGAAAACAAATCAGAACAAAACAAGACTCAATTTATCAATGACAGCTGTCAAGACTATATGTCATGTTGAATATCATGGCTCAACCATTTTTGTTGTAATAATAAATAGCGGATATAGTGCATCTATGTGCATGTGTGTATATTGATCTCTGTGATGTAATTTTATATCAGATTACCAATATATATGAATTTATAAAAAACCATATAGCCAATGTGTGATGATAAAATTATATTTAAAGTATGAATGAATATTTAAATGTGTTAAATATGTATTAGATGCAAGGTGCTAAATGAGGCACATTTAATTCTCACAATCAACCTAAGAGAAAGCAATTATTATATCTATTTTATTTTTATTTATTTTTATATATTTTTATTGTATCTATTTTAGACACATATTTTAGAAACAGACATTTATTGACCTTTGTACAGTTTTTCTAGATGTTCAAAGTAGGGATATTTGATTTAAAAAAAAAATGGCATTAAGGCCCTACACAATACAGCTGTGTATGTGTATGTATTTAATATCCACACAATTCATATTTCACACAGCATATATTTTGCATGTATAGATGTCGGTAAACATCTTTTTTAAGTATCTAAAGTCTTCTATTTTGTATCAAGGCACTAGTGGTTTCTTTCTTTCTTTTTTTTTTTTTTTTTTTTTTGGCACTAGTGGTTTCAAACAGGATCTGGTAAATCAACATTTTTATATCTCTCCTACGGGGCAAAGAACAATATGGAAGACCACTTCTGCTCAATTTTAACTTTCTCCGTGAGACAGGACAAATGGAATTTCCTCTTATGAGGGAGAAATTTCCTACTGCCCATAAATTAAGGTATGTCAACTGAGAACGCAGTCTTCTCAGGACAGGGTGGGTGAAAATCACTTGTTCGGAAAAGCTGCTGATTCAATGCAATAAAAATAAAGAGTTTTCAACTATTACACAAATAGAATTTCATTTTTGTCATTGCTTTGTATTTTCACTCTTTCGGAAACTGATTATTCATCAACTGCAATCCTCTGGAATGTAGCCAAGAACAAGGTAGAAGGTAAATAGCCAAAAAAGCCAAATAAATCTTTCCAAGACCACAAACTAAATATCAGCCCTCCTCCCTCGGGAGAGTTTTCAGGTCTTCGTCATCAGAGACCACTTCTAATATGGACACAATCTAGACTGCTTTCATCACACCCGACTTGGACCTACTGTAATAGTTTTCAACTCGGTGTCTCTACCTTTCCTACATTTGTTCCTGTTTCTAAGCCCTTCTTTGCATAAAAATCTACCAGGTCAACAATACACTTCAACTTTCCAATGGCCTTTGTCTACTGCAGAAAGCCAAATTGTACGTGCTTTAGAAGACTGGATGATTGAGACCCTGGTTATCCTTCTCAGCCTCATCGATGCTACCATAAACCTGGATTTTGTTTGTTTGTTTCTGGTCTCTTAGTCATACTGAGATTTTAAAAATTCCTTTATTTAATGGCTGTGCCTTGTCCAAAATCAGGAACTTTACTTTTGCAATTGCATCTATGTGTAATGCTTGTTGTCTTTGCCTTGCTAATGCCAGAGACGCTCACTTTTCAGACTGATACTTCGTGATCATTCTACAGGAAGGCCTGTCTTACAGCCCACACTAGAGGGCTTTGCTTCTAAGCATAGCGATTGATACTTCTCAGTCATTGCATAGGTCCCATTGGAACCAAATGACTGTTTAACTGGTTACGTCTTCCATGTTTATTTCTGATAAAGAGTAAGCTCCATGTAAGAAGTAATTTGTTCTGGTCACTAACATACCTCAGAGAGCACAGCATATAATACGTTCAATAAATACTGTTCAACTGATCAAGATGCAGAAATTTGGAAAGGGCAAGTAGAGACTATGAGAGTAAGACAGCTGATTGTTGATAGTAAGGAAGCAAAAACAGTATTTTTTTAAAAAGCAGATCAAAGAATCCAACAGTCCAGCAGCCTAGGGTAAGGAAAATCCTCATATTTCAATAGTTTTAAAAAATCCATGTATCATAATCCTATACAAGAAATGATAGCACAAGGATAGAGACCTTGAGTTAACCACAAAACATGAAAAAGTCCTCAGTATGTATTTTTAAATAAGCAAATAGTTTTAAGATATAATTTTAGAGCTATTTCCATTATTCTAATTGCTAAAATAAAACAAAGGGTTGGTATTTCCAGAGCTATTTCAAGTATTTGAGAACCTGGTATTTCAAGGTTCAGTTACTTAGAAAATTAATTTATATGCTATGTCTTACCTAACAATATTAAGTAAATTAATAATAAGAGCTAACAACTGTCTGCTTCTAAGTGGTAGACACTGTTCTCTGCACTTCACACTCATATTCTAATTTAAGTCTCACAGAAACTCTAAAAGATAGATAATACTTCTTACTACCCCCATCTTACAGATAAGGGAACCAAGGCACAGAGGTCTAAGGCACTCAGTCAGGTCATACTGTTAATAAGAAAAGGAAACAAGATCTAAAACAAAGCTGTCCGATCTGGAGACAATTCTCTTTTAACTCCTGTTCAACAGCATTCCTTGAGTGTCTCGAACACCAATACGACAACAGTTTAACCAAAGTTTATAATTTTCTCACCTAAAGTTATTGATCATCTATGAAAGCCAGGGACCATGCTACTCACTTTGTATACGTTCTCTCATTTAATCTTCAGAACAATCATGTGGGGTAAGTATGGTTATTTCCAGTGTGTTTGCAACTAAATGAAGACTTGGAGAGCTTGAGCTCCCTAAGTCAAGCAATAGAGCCAGAACTGAACTCCAAGTACCCTGACTCCAAAGATTGAGCCCTTAATTACACTCGTTTCCCTGTATAATAAGACAAGACTCTGACACAAGATCAACCTTGGCACTAATGACATTTCCGTGTGGATGTACATGGGGCCGCCCTACACACTGGAGGATGTTTAGCACAGCTCTAGCCTCTACCCGCAAGGTGCTAGGAGCACCCTTCCTCCCAGTCACGAGGAGAAAAATGTCTCTAGGCTTTGCCAAATGCTCCCTGGGAGGGGAGGCAAAATTGCTCCTGATTGAGAGCCATTGCACTAGACAGTCGACTTTTCTTTGGGATACTTCTGGATGAAAACTGAACACACTCCTCCTGCTTCACTTCTCTTTCCAAGCTTTATTCTCACTACAGTACTTTTGTTAAAACCATAGCTTCTTTATGCAAGCTAAAATACGCAGTTTGGTTATTGATTGATTGATTGATTGATTGATTCTATTTATTCATGAGAGACACACAGAGAGAGGCAGAGACACAGCTAGAGAGAGAAGCAGGCTCCCTGCAGGGAACCCGACATGGGACTCGATCCCAGGACCCCAGGATCATCACCTGAGCTGAAGGCAGACGCTCAACCGCTGAGCCACCCAGGTGTCCCTAAAATACACAGTTTAGGTTGAAATTTCCTTTGTTCATATTTCAGTGTCATCGATTATCCACACATTTAGAAACCACTGAAATACTGTGTAGTGGGACAAACCTTGGCTAATTTTAAGTAGGTCAAACAGGTGATTTCTGGTCATGTGACATTGGGCAATTTATTCAACATCTCTTTAAACCCCTTGTTAAAATGAAGTTGATAATAGTCCCTTATCAATATGTAGGTTAAATGAACACACCTTTTAAAAAACATTTAGTCAGTACTTGGATCATAATGAATGCCCAATTAATGTTCATCATTTTATTATTATTATCATTACTATTATGTGTATAATTTTCATAGTTTGCCTTTCTGGTTTGTCTTCAAAAGCTCAGGGACCATCATACTTCCTCTCCAATGTCATTGAAAATATTTACTTGGAGGCTATCACACATCTATATGCCAAAGCAAATCCATTATACGGATATAACATGAAGTCAAGAGATGTTGAAAATCAAGGTACAGAGAGAATTGAGAGAAGTATTTGACAGTGAAAGCTCAGATTCTTAAGTCAATGGATAAGGTGCTTTTACAGTTACAAATAAGTCACAACGAGTGAAAATTGTTTTCACTGTAAGAACTTTCAAAAAAATGGTACAGGTTTTTGTTTTTCCATTCCTTACAAATCAACATGACATGAATTTTCCAGTCCTTCACTGGTTGTTTTTAAAGAAAAGAGCTTTAACAGAAACCTATGTACAAAACATGAAAAGACAATATCTAAACTCTCTAGCAGACTATCATCTTTGACCCAGCTCTACGTTCATGCTCTCAAGCCTAAACTTACTTGCATGGTCTTTTTATTTTTTATTTTTTATTTTTTTTACCACTTTTTCCTTTCCTTCAAGTATAGATCTTTCCAGCTTCATATGCTTTGCTATTTGAATGGTTAATGCCAGAAAACTATCTCAATATTTAACCATGCCAGTCACACATGCCGGGACATCTATAAAGAGCAAGAGCCCAACAAAGAAAGAGCTACGAGGGTGCACAGCTTCCTTGCAGCCTTCATGACTCACAGTGAGCAGCGAAAATCCCCTTCACTCTATGGCACGACGGCTGTCACTAGGCTATGGGTTCAAGAAAAGAAGTTCTAAGACCCAGGCTTACTTGCCAAACACATTTTGACCTCTATTTAAGAAATCAAAGCAGACAGCATGAACACACAGGCGCATATACACACAAAACCGCAAGGAATTTTTAAGTCTTAACTCAATTATTTCAGATGGATAAAAAAGGAATGCTCTGAAGACAACAGCAGCTGCCGGCTTAAGGAGCTGTAGGTCCTGCCAAATTGTAATACAGCCCTCAGTACTCCCCTGGAATTCCACTTTCCTCATATGTCTGCGTAGCTTTCATAGAAGGTGATGACTTTAAAAATGTTCTTTGTGGGAAGCCTGGGTGGCTCAGTCAGTTAAGTGACTGACTCTTGGTTTCAGCTCAGGTCATGATCTCCGGGTCCTCAGATCCAGCCCCAGCCAACAGGCTCTGTGCTCAGTGAGGAATTGGCTTGAGATTCCCTCTCTCCCTCTGCCCCTTCCCCCTGCCCTCACATGCTCTTCCTAAAATAAATAAGTAAATCTTGAAACACCTTTTCAAAAAACGTGCTTTGTTCTCCTAGAACTTGTGATACATCGACAGTACTTACAAGGACCTGTTAATTCTTTCTTTCATAGGCTGAGAGAAGATTCCACTTCCCAGCTTTCTCACCCTCCTAGTTAGGTGGGGCCAGGTGACTTCTGACAAATGGATTAAAAATAGAATAGAAGTGTGTCACTTCTGGGGAAGGCAGAGGAGAGCCCTGATGTATCTCCAGCTCTCTCCTCCCTGGGATAGTGAGCTCAAAGCCTTGCGTTCAGAAGGCAAAGCCCTAGGATGGAGGCAGCTTGGCCCCGTCACACATCCCTCGAGGGAGCCGCCCTCAGGAATGAGGCCCCCAGTAGACTTAGCATGCACAGACAAAAACTTGGCTTGTGCGAATCCACTGAGAGTTCAGGGTTGTTGTGTTATCATGGCAGAGTCTAGGCAATTCTGACTATTAGAGCTCCTAACACGGTTTCTAGTGTATAGTACGGGCTTATTTTGGAGCTCCTTAAGGAATGAATGGGCAGGGCTGAGATCACCATTTAGTAGAAACACCTAACTCTAGATGTGGCTTATAAGGGAAGAGAAAAGTCATCTTGATTTATTTTAGAAAAATCAATTTCTGCATATTAAGCACGTACAGACTATTTATCAGCCACTACACAGCTCAGGGGCTAGCTGGCGTGAGTGCATGTGGCTGACTAAGGAACAGACAGGTCATGCTCATGCAAAAAGACGATTACCTCCATAAAGCAGCCCATATATGTTAGGTTCAAAATGAATGAAGAGAGTAATTTGGTTGGAAGGGATTGGATCTGTGACTTTTCCTCCTCCCATTTCTGCCTTTTATCTAAATGGCATATCGTGTTGTAGTTCAAGCTACTCTGGGACAAGGAAAGGATAGAGCTTTCACTGTAGCCTCCACCATCTGCCGTTTCAGCTTGGTTCTAGAAAGCCTGAGAGATCCAGGTTCTCACCTCTGCTCCGCATGATTGTGACCTCTAATTAGAATTTCTTTTACTCTCTGTTTGCCCTTTGATAAAGTGGGCCCAACGATGATCCAAACCCAAGGTCATGGCAACACCTAAGTAGCCCAATGTATACAAAGAACCTAACAGAGTTTGTTATATTTTAGCACATAATATAACACTGGTTTCATTTCTTCATTTTCTTTCTCTTGATCTCACCTCCTTCTCCTTAGCCTTCCCCCATATATTCTTTCAATGTCTGGTTTCTTTGTTTCGACTGAAAGGCAAAGCGGATGAATGCTAGATGATTCTCAAAATACCTCTCAGTATGAAATATACATGCCCTTGAAGTTTGCTTATTACTGGGAATTTGGAATTGACAGCATGCTGCAAGAACAGAAAAATGCTATCCCATACGACCATCATTGGAGCCTGAGCAGGAGAGTATGGGCATTAAAGATGAATAAGCAATGACAGAAGGAATGACAAAGGGTGCAGTGACCTGTGAGCAGCCACAGCTAAATGGAGTCTTACCAAAAAAAAAAAAAAAAAAGAAAAAGAAAAAAAAGGAAAAAAAAAAAAGGAAATAGAGTCTCATGGAGTCACTGTTGCCTATAGCTTCCTGGATTTTAATTAATTCAGATAAATTTAAAGCAAATCCAACACAGGGGGTATACCACTTTGCTCACTGGGATGCAAAAGATTCTGAAGTTTAGATAGTAACGGAAGCTTCATGTTCTTCTATGCTCCTAAGAAAATATCTTCCAAGAGTGGGTAATAAAGAAGATGGAATGGCATTTTCGGATACTTTCTTGTGCCTGTAAGCCAGTCTCAGGCAACAAGTCAAATCCAGTGAGAACAAACACCACGACTGTAATTCCTCAAGTGGGCACTGGTCCACTTTGGTTCCTGATATGTACCTCTGAGTTATGAACTTATTTCACCTATTTCACCTCCTGACTACAGCCCCAAACTTGCCCTCAGATTTGATAACCGTTAATGTTCTTTGTTTATTCTCCCTTTATCTGCACTGGATTCTCAGACGGGATTGACTACAGTGACCCCAGGTAACATTCTCGCCCCATTCTACACAGGCAGTGGCAGCAGCCAGGGCAATTAGGATTCAGAAAAGGGTTTCAGAGCCCCCCTCCCCCACTTTTTTTTAATGGCTAAGTACCAGGGGCGTGTCAAGGAAAGAGCTATGAAAGCCTCCCCCTAAAACTCCCAAGTAACTCTCAGGGCAAAAATTTATTTGGAAAGAAATTTAACTTCACATAAATTAAAGAAATGAGCAACATTATCACATCTGAGTGTCAGAGGTGAAAAGAGCCCAAGCACCTAAAGAGTCAATGAGTTCTGGAAGTATACGTTTAAGGCAATTTGGAATCATTTCTCTCTTTCCCATTCCTGATTCATGTGTCTTCTAACATGCTGTGTTCCAAATGCCCAGGAGACACGTTTCTAGAAAAGGTGATTTTTTTCTCCTGCAGATTCTAGGGAATTAGGCCCAACAGGAAAATAAATAAATAAATAAATAAATAAATAAATAAATAAATAAATAAATAGAGTTCGAGAGACGTAGCAGCTAAAACACTACCGAGTCTGGCCTTCCTTACCTCCAGCGATCCCACACAAGCTCTAGGCTTTAGCCTGAATTCCAAAGAAGGATATTTTAATTTCAGCACTGTGTTAGTTGAATTACACTGACCTACGTCTCTGCTTTTGCTCTCCATTTATATGTCTACATTATGACAAAGATTTTGCCTCAAGCTGATTTCTGGCTTCTCTGTGCAAATGACCATGTTCCAAATTCTTCTTCCTTTATAATGTCTTCCTATGTCCCTTCCCAGCAGAACTGTTGTCTACTATTTCTTTCAGATTTCATTATCTTCTTTTCAGATCTAGCATTTTTTTTTAAATTCAAACTGCCTTGTATTTGGTTATTTATTTTACCTGTATCCTCAAAACGCAAACAGAGAATCCCTGGGACTACTTTCCGGATCCTTATGCTCTTCCCAGTGCCTACCTAGTCCACCACTGTGTAACCCAGTACTCTGTAAATGTGTGTTGAATTGAATTTAAAATATTAAAAAGGGAACTATATCATATTTTCTCCCTGTTCATACTTTTTTGGGGAAATGAGTGATATAAGACAACGTAAATATGCAATGCGACTAGGCAATAAAAGAGATTTAAGACAACCAATCACATATGCAAAATTCTTATGGCACAATTCAATGACCTCTATAGGTAAGACCTGGTAAAGGAACAAGAAGCAACTCAACTGCCTTCGCAATGCATTGATTCTCTAGATCTTACTCATTCCTAATTATTCCATATATAAACCCCTATCTTGCTACTACCCTTTAGCCAGAAACCCTAACCAGTAGTCGCAGAGTGCTTTCTCAACACTTAATAATGAAACCAGAGAGTGCAGAAAGCTCTTTTATCGGTGGCAAGGAGGAGGGACACTAACCAGGTTGGATGGTATTCCCTTGATATATGAATCCTCAAGGATATGTAAACAATATGATTCCTTTCCTAGTAAAATACTTAGTTGACTTTTAGCTATCCCTGCGAATCTGATGGAATAGGACTGTGCTACTCAGGGTGCTGGAGACCAGCAGCCTCCGCGTCACCTGGAAGCTTTTGTAGAAATGCGGACTCTCAGACCTCACCTCAGATCTAAAGAACCAGAATTTGTGTTTTAACATATCCCCAAGTGTTTCAACTGTACATAATATTTTAAGAAGCATGGACATCTGATATTCTAGCAGCAACATTTCACTTGCATCCTAGTAGTCTCTTTGCTCTAAGCCATGATTTCATTGTGAAAGTAAAATATTTGCTTCTTACAGCCTCTCCTTCTCTACCCTTCACTCTTTTCTATACACCTGTCTGTTTCCTTCAAAATGTGGTATAAAAAAAACCCCACAAGGATTGTTCATGCTTTCGATTGTGCACATTTCTTTCATGTACATCATTCCATTTCATCCCTCGGATATCTCTGTAAACACTATTATGCATAACTTGTCAAATGTCATCTAGGTAATACGTGTCTGAGAACTGGCATAAAGATGCTTTCCCTGTAACCGATGAATTCTCTACCTTCAGAATTCTCTATGTTACGAACTATACTTTAAAAAAAAAGAATTGAATCCACATATTTAAGAAGGGTAAATGGATATTTAAAGTATCTCACAGAGTTTGGAAAAACTTGTATCTGATGAGCTTAGGGGAAACAGACAAAAGAGAGGATATTAAGTTCCTTGCTCCTCCTATTATCCCCACAACCTCCCGCCAAAGTCCATGGAGCCAAGGACTTGAAACCCCAGGTGGATCTTACTCTCAAGTCTTTTGCCTTCGCCACTGCCATACCCCAATTTATCCTATACAGAGATACTAAACATGCACACTCTTGATGAAGCTCTTATAGCTGCCATTATGTAATGGATTTGCTGTCAGTTGATTGAGACTACACCTGCTAAAGAAATGAGAGGGGGAAAAAAAGGCCAATCCTTGCTTACAAGCAATGGAGTTTTCAATAAGCACAAACCAACTTGGGCATTTCTATTCTATATGGCAGGACTTCCTGAGCAACCTTACTCATTCATGTGACCTGAACTTTCCAGGAATGAATAAAACAATATGAGGCAATAGCCATAAGGAAACATTTACTACTGTAGGTCCATTAAGAAGTGGTTTGTAGGGATCCCTGTGTGGCGCAGCGGTTTGGTGCCTGCCTTTGGCCAGGGCGCGATCCTGGAGACCCGGGATTGAATCCCACATCGGGCTCCCGGTGCATGGAGCCTGCCTCTCTCTCTGCCTATGTCTCTGCCTCTCTCTCTCTCTCTCTCTCTCTCTGTGACTATCATAAATAAATAAAAAAAAAAAAGAAAAAAAAGAAGTGGTTTGTAGCCTTGGGATCAAATACAACAAATCATCAACCACATTCAAAACCAGGTGCATTTTCAAAATCTTTAATCCAAATCTATGCCATATACAGAGGTACATATCTGTACATAATGCAAAATTATTAACTAGATGTTAGCCTTCATCGGAATGCTTGAACACTGTCATTTAGGCATATACTTATCATCCTTTTTGTAAAAACTTCTTATTATTACAAAATGGAAATCACACTGGAAGTCAGAGGTCTAAAATTAAACATCACACAAGTAGAATGTTAGCGTAAGAAGGAATTTTAGAGAGATCATGTAGGCCTACCATTCATTTTCAATCTATAGATTCACAAGGAGAAGCCCAAAGAGGCCACACAACTTAGCACAAGTTCCACTGCTGTCTGCCACTGACTAGCTAGAGTAACTCTGGGCAACTCCACTCTCTCTGGGTTTCAGTTTCCTGATCTGCAGAATGAGGTGATTGGACTAGATGATGGAAGATTCCAGAGAGCCTGAAAATGTCATTATTCTACAAGACTAAGAGCCACATCCTCGAAGAGCTCCCCCCCTCCAAAAGCAACATACAAGAAGATGAAAAGATAATTTAAATGGCAAGGAGGAGGGACACTAACCAAGTTGGATGGTATTCCCTTGATATATGAATCCTCAAGGATATGTAAGTGTTCTAGTTTGTTGATGTGGAACCTCAACTTGAGACTTCAGAGCCACATGGGTTGCTGGTACCTACCACCAATAGGAAAACCAGGACAGAACAGCTTCAGGCATATCCTTTACCCGAGAAGTGCTACAACTGAAAATCAGTCCAGATCTGTTCCTCTCCTTTCGAGGATCTAGTGACTTCCTCTGTCTGAGCTCTGCCTCAGAGATTTCTCCTCCAGGTTCACGGGAGCCGTGGGCATCCAGCCCTTGACCTAACCCTAGACAAAGATGCATTTCCTCCTGAAAGACTCCCTGCTTGGACAAGTCATTCAAAATCAATCTTAAAAGGGACTCCAGGCTCCAGGGAGCTGAACATTTTGGCATCTTTTAATCAGCGGTCTGGCTTTGATCTGTAGTGAAACCTTGTCATCTTATTGGAATTTTTTTTTTGAAGATTTTATTTTGAGATAATCTCCATACCCAACATGGGGCTCGAACTCACAACCTCGAGTTCAAGAGTCCTGTGCTGCACTGACTGAGCCAGCCAGGTCCCCACATTTTATTGCAATGTCATTCTGTTAATAAAGAATTGTTTGCTTAGTAAAAAAAACAAAAAAACAAAAAAGTGAATTCAGCCTTTGAACAGAGGATCTCCATTATCATTGATCATGCTTTATTTATTTTTTTGAGTTTATTTATTTATTAATTATATATATATATAATTCATTATACATATTCATCATATACATAACTCATCCATTATATATATAATTCTATATATATATAATTTTATATATAACTCATTATATATGTAACTCATTCATTATATATATAATTATATATATATATATATATATATATAGAGAGAGAGAGAGAGAGAGAGAGGGAGACAGAGAGAGGCAGAGACACAGGCAGAGGGAGGACTCGATCCCGGGTCCCCAGGATCATGCCCGGGGCCGAAGGTGGCGCTAAACCGCTAAGCCACCCAGGGATCTCCCATTATTACTATTTTCTAATGAAAATCTAATGATCAGGGCTGCCCTGATAATGCTTCAAGTACATGTATTTATCTTCCTGCCATCATTCTTAGATAGGGTTATATCTTTGAAATAGCTTCTATCTATTCTTTTTTTTAGGTGAGTTTCCATCTTTCCCTTTTTCTTTCCTTTTCATTATTACTATTTTTTTTTTAAGATTTTATTTATTTATTCATGAGAGACACACAGAGTGAGAGAGGCAGAGACACAGGCAGAGGGAGAAGCAGGCTCCATGCAGGGAGCCCGACGCGGGACTCGATCCTGGGTCTCCAGGATCATGCCCTGGGCCGAAGGCAGGTGCTAAACTGCTGAGCCACCCAGGGATCCCCCATTATTACTATCTTCTAATGAGCAATCACAAAGTCAGGCAATGGTTTAGGTTTTTAAAAGTGTATTTAAATATAAGGACACCATGAGGCGGAACTCAGATATTATATATGCAAAAATGGGCACCACCAATATCCCTACCGATTAAGTCAATCATTAAACTAAGTTTAATTTATTGGCCTCATTTTAATGACATACACACGTGGACCTAAAGCACTGTGTCCTATTAGCAGTAGCATATTTAAGGAAAGCTGGAATCTATATCTAAATCATTCTATACAATCTCAACCAGGAGAATAAGAATTCCATAAACTATGTCTTATTCAATAAATAACAATTATGTTATTGTTAGTATCATTTTTATCATCCATTATTCATATATATCACTTATTATGTGTCATGCACTCTCCCCAAACACATTGCATGATTACGAAGTTCTAACCCATAAACTATGTCTTATCCAATAAATAATAATCATGCTATTATTAGTATCATTATTATCATCTATTATTTATATATCGCATATTATGTGTCGTGCACTCTCCTCAAATACACTCCATGATTACAAATTCTAACCTTACAGAAACACTACAGTGCCAACCCTGAAAAAAGACACATGGAGATGGAAGGGAGCCGAACACTGGCCTTCAACAACAATTAGCTTGTTGAAAAACAATGATCATAAACTATGAATTGGCTCTACTGGGCGAAACCATTGGAAGGTACAGGGAAAGTACCAACCTGCTAGCTGAGCAGAACATACACTTGCCCATAGGGAGTGTTCAGGAACAGGGTTCTGGGACCGGCTCTCTAGAGAGGGATTCAGGCCATGGACAGAAGAACTGGGGTAAGGACCCACCAACCCTAGAATTCTGGATACAAGTACGCTCAGCGTATGTGAACACCAAGAGTATGGCTGCACAAACAAATGAATCCGAACATCGATGAACAATCTTAGAGGATGATGACTTTGATTTGTCTCTCCCATAGTACTTACTATGTTCTATCTCATGTGAAATCTAAGTGTGTCCTTTTGTTCTCATTCCTAGCGGACTGCAAGTTGACTGAATCATGACTTACCGCACGCCCAGTATTAACTTCGGGAAAGTGCTCGACTTTCTCTCCTGTAATAATGGAACCTACCACACAGGACTGCCACGAAGAACACAAGATTGCGTATGTAAAGGATTTATCCTAGTCCCTAGTAAGCAACAAATACAATTAAATAGAGCTCTTAGTTATTGTTGCTACTATATTTACTACCATTATTATTGTGATTGTTACTAAGTCACATAATATGTCAGGCTCAGGATCTTGGTTTTATTTTATTTTTTTAAGATGTTTATTTATGTATTCATGAGAGACCCAGGTGTCCCAGGATCTTGGTTTTACAGTCCCAAAAGTACCAATCAATAGTCATTTTTACATTCCAGTAGGTCAATTAAAGCAACAAGAGGGGCAGCCCTGATGGCCCAGAGGTTTAGCGCTGCCTTCAGCCCAGGACATGATCCTGGAGACCCGGGATCGAGTCCCACATCAGGCTCCCTGCATGGAGCCTGCTTCTCCCTCTGCCTGTGTCTCTGCCTCTCTCTCTCTTTCTCTGTGGCTCTCATGAATAAATAAAATAAAATCTTAAAAAATAAAAAATAAAGCAACAAGATTTTACCTGTCAATCTGCCAATCTAAACTGTCTGGGTAGAAGGAAACAAATCCAAACCACCCAAGAGTTCATCAAACAGGCAACTCAATAAAGTATTTTCAACACACTTCTCTCTTCAATAAAAAAAGAGAATATGGGGTGAGGAAAAGACCAAAAAATGAAATATCTTATTTAAAAATTACTCTTATTTGATGCTTGTTGTATGAATTACAAATGAACATATATTTCTCTCTTCGCATAGTGCAAGAGCTGCTATGTGCCTTTGAAATATATTAACGTTGTCTCCAATGTTCCTATGAAGTTAATGTCAAATTTGTCTGAATCTGGAATAGCAGACAGCAGGTGGACTTTTAAATTGCATATGTTCAGGATCCCTGGGTGGCTCAGTGGTTTAGCGCCGCCTGCAGCCCAGGTGTGATCCTGGAGACCTGGGTCGAGTTCCACATCGGTCTCCCTGCATGGAGCCTGCTTCTCCCTCTGCCTGTGTCTCTGCCCCTCTCCCTCTCCCTCTCTCTCTCTCTCTCTCTCTGTGTGGGTCTCTCATGAATAAATAAATAAAATCTTTAAAAAATAAGAATAAATAAATTGCATGTGTTCAAATTGGTTTGAAAAAGAAAAATTTCCATGCTGTAATTTACACCAACATTGTTCTAGTAATTTTAGCAGTTGGATTCTTCCTTTTAAAGAGTATCCGAGGCCCACCATAAACTAAGACCCTTTAAATGAATATCATTGGCTAAGAAAACACTTCATTTTTCATGGAAGTCCTGAAGTACCTTCCTAGAGTCTGAAAAGTAGTTAGAAAACCAGCCTCATCTCCAAATGCCTTATATTCTTGATGAAAAAAACTGTGTCCCCCAAAAAGGGAAACTGATTTGATCAAGTTTCACAAGTAGCTAGTGGCAAAACTTAGAATCCATGACTCATTCATTCATTTATGTTTATTGAGAGCTTTCCTTGTGCCCATTCTGTAGGTAGACTTCCAATATTTATTACGCTTATTATTTTTAAAATTCATTCAATCTCCATTTGGCAATTATTCACTTAATATCTACTAGTCGCAGGCACTACATATGGTATAGTTTGCTAAGGTGAGTGTAAGAGTTGTTACCTGTCACAAGCATTTAAAAGACAGTCGAGGATGTACCGAGTATAGAGTTACACCACTTGGCAGCATGTAATTAACACCATAGGAAAGCAAGAGAATTTGAGAAGTTAATTTTCTAATTTCCTAAGCTATATATATAAAGAGACATCCTATCTCTATTAACCAATCGTCAAATCTGTTCTCATCACATAGCATGTACAAAGAACTAAGAATGTGATTAGAAAAATTTGAGATCAGCTAAAAGTTTATAATCTAAGAATCTGAGATGCACAAACAAAGCATTTGTTTTACAGCATCAGGACAATATTTACATGCTGGGTAGCAATTTATATGTGAGAGAGAAAAAGCTCAGTATGGACTGACTTTAAGGATCTGAGTGGGAAAAAAAAAAAAAAAAAAAAAAGGAATCTGAGTGGGGCAGCCCAGGTGGCTCAGCGGTTTAGCACTGCCTTCGGCCCAGGGCCTGACCCTGGAGACCCGGGATCGAGTCCCATGTCAGGCTCCCTGCATGGAGCCTACTTCTCCCTCTGCCTGGGTCTCTGCCTCTCTTCCTCTCTCTCTCTCTCTCTCTCTCCCCCCCCCCCACCCCGTGTCTCTCATGAATAAATAAAAATAAAATCTTAAAAAAAAATTTAAAAAAAAAAAGAATCCGAATGGGTTTCAAAGAAGTAGAATGTGACCTTGAAGCATTTATTCCTATGTATATTGTACCAGAAACACTGGCATAGTCCATTGCACCTGGATTTCTTGACACATGCTCACTGGGAGAACTACCTAAATAGATGTTTTTTTTTTTTTTCCCCAATTAATAGCTCATGAACAACCAGCACAAAATTACATTATAATATCAATAGGCTCCTAAAGAGGCAGTCAGCAACTGAGCAGTTCATTCTTCAATGGCTTTGTTTGTGACAATCCTGATTTTTCACCTATTAACTCAGGAAGCATTTAGGAATTGACCAGATCTTCATCAATTGTGGCATATCCAGACACCACCTGTTTCTAAGAAGAGTCATGTCTGCTTTTTCCCCAATTCCCTGACAATTCTCACATAAGTCAAAATGTCCTCTCCCTCCTCTGAACAATGCAATGGTCTGTATGTTTCACTTGGAAAATATTTTTTTAACCTAGTATTTACATATGTCACTACATTATTTATAAACGAATACCTTTTTTCTTCTCATCTATACTAGAAGCTGGAGACAATACGAAGCATAGCTTTAGCTAAATACAATGTTCTGCTAAAGAGGCACTTAACAAATAGTCACTGTTGTAATTTCATTGCAAAAGAGAGGCTCCCATGTGTTACAGATATACTAGTCCATGAGTAGGAGTTGACAGCCTACAACTTGTTATTTCTGATGCTTTATTAATTTAATCCTCGGCTCCCAGGAGAAAAAAAAGAAAGAAAGAAATTTAGAAAGAAGCAATGCAAAGCACAACATCTCACAGTAGTACAATATCCATAGTCCACTTCCAAATATGCCACCAATTAGCTGTGCCATCTTGGATTAGGGGGTCAATCCATTGTTGAGTCTATGTCTCCATAATCCAATAGAACTGGCTGAAATGCTGCAAGAGATGCATTCTTTCAGGTCTTTAAATACTACAAGAGTCAACCAGGAACAGAATACGAAACTTATTTTGTTTGGATCGTTTAATGGCAACATAGGGGCTGGAGGGGGGCCAAGCATTCTTTAGCGTAGCTGCTTCCAAATGTTTAGTTTGGGTATTGTAGCTCCCGGTAAGAAATCCACTATACGGTGCAACATCTCTCTCTCTCCTTCTCTCTCTCCCTCTCTCTTTTTTCCCCTACTGTCAAAACTGAAAACAAAGTTCCATCGATCAAAGCTTGCAACATGTGGTACACTCTAGCTTTTTTGTTCTATGCTATCCCATCCCATCCCATCCCATCCCATCCCATTCTATCCTACTTTCTTCCATCCCATCTGATTTCAATCTATTTCATTAAATAAAATTGCAGATTTTTGAACGATCAGACCGACTTTGTCTTGGCACCTTGTCTGGCTGCATGAGTTCAGCCACCTTGTTCATTTATTCTAATCATTTGTAGAATATGGATAATAATGCTATATCTTTAGAGGGTTGATTTTGGTATTAAACAAAATATTACTGCTAGCACTGTGCTTGGGGTTTAGACACATTAATTATTTTTATAGATGTTATTATTTTACCTATTTTGATTTATAGTCTTATCATTAATTCTACTTAAAGGTATTTGGAGTCTTAAGTTAGATTCTCATACACATGATATGGATTGTTAAATCAGGAAATTCTTCACTTTTTAATCAGTTACTAGGGGAAAGGAAAAAGAAAAGAATAGAATTGCTCCATACATTTCCAGACACTGAATACTCAATATCACTTTGGTTGTGGTTAACTCTGGGGACTTATGATTTAGTACGTACTTAACCTCCATAGTGATTAAGGGATGTGGAAAATAATAATACTGGCATTTCATTTAGATGTTTCTATGAGGTGACATATACGACAGATTCATTCTTCTAACTTAATTGTGATGAAAGTCAGCTCATCTTCTATTCATGGAAGAAATATGAACAGAAGCATGTGGTTTTCCTCACCCCTAATATTTGCACCAGAGGAATGATATTAACTAAAAGAAACAAACATGCCTTCTGACTTTTTTTTAACAATTCTAGTTTGAACATCAAATCACTGTTTACCTAGGAGGCTTTAAGTAGAAGTCTCATATTTATATTTCCATCTTTTTTAGATTATTGAAAGAGATCATTATTTAATGATAAAATTCATGATTCAATGAGATTTCAAACGGAAATATAAACATCAGAAATAACAAGTGTATACGTGATATAGCATTTCTTCTAGTATTAATACTCATAGAAAGCAAAAAATAATTTGTTTACTATTCCCGCCATGACTTAATAGGAAATTGAGCATGTTCACACACAAAAGCAAAGAATAATACCAACTTCTCATCAGGAGATGAAGTGGCATGATTTCCCCAGGTGGAGTTTATGGTTGTCTTTTAATCATTCAAGAGACTGATTTTTTTTTTTTTATTTAAACTAATCTTGCTTGCTTTCAACCTTACTCCACTGATCCTATAACTCTTTCCTCTTCTCTCTCTCTTTTCTTTTTTCTCTCTCTCTCTTTTTTTTTTTTTTACTAATTTAAATATGGACCCTTTTTTAATCACCATGTGTGCCCTCGGCATCAACATTTCAGAAGATATCTTCAGCGCACCCACTGAGTGCACCACACTTGTTTCATTTTGTTAATTGAATGAATCTCAAACAACCTCATTATCTGCCCACAGCACTTAGCATTTTCCTATTACAAAGCTGTCTTTGCAATGTCTTCTCTACCAACCAGAAGGGTGAGAATCTTGCTTGTAGTATTTCCCAAAACACAGGACTGGTCTTTACACCAAATCCCCATGTTTTCTGACCACAATGGGCGAAGTGAAAAGACCTACTCTTGAGTGCCTACTGCATATCGGTCCATAAATGCACGATACTTAGTCTTCAAAACAGTCCTATGATATAGAAAACATTATGCTCACTTAAAAAAAAAAAAAAGATGATGGGAACAACAAAAACCAAATTTACCACTTATCAAAAGTCACATGCTGGGTAAGTTCTTGAGGTGGGACTCCAGATGTCACCCTCGGTCACTGCACCCAGTCACCACTGCTACTAAGGAAATGCTGAACTACATCCTGGTCCTTTTTTCCACCTATCAGAGAGCCTTTGAAGGCCTTACTATCCTGGGTTGTCCAGACGTGGGGACCATGTTAAATCCAAAATGGTTCTAAGCTGTGTAAAGCTCTTTCCCTGAGCTCTGGTTCTAGAAAGGTTTGGAAGACAGCAAGAATTAGCTTAGTCAACCTGTAGACATAGTGACCAGGCCTTGGAAAAGCTGAAGCCAGGGGGGAAAGCTTCCTCCCACTAGTGGAAAATGATTTTAGGTCTCTTGTCTCAGGAAGTTTTACATGCAGCTTAAATTCACACACACACACACACACACACACACACACACGACAAAGCAACAACAACAAATACCCTCTCACTCAGAGTTCGGTCAGTCACCTGATGTGTCTGAACAAGCAAGAATCGAGGTCGGCCTCAGTGGCAACTGTGTACCGTGAAGACTTTGTGGAAAGCCCCAGTTTCCTGGGCTTTGCTCCTCTTTGCACCCTTACCCAGAATGCTCTCTGCTTTTCCACCTTCCCTAGCGAAACAAACCATTCTTCCTATGTCACCTCCTCCACAAAGCTTTTTTTTTTTAGCATCTCCCCACCCCTCGTTCTCTTTCTTTTGAGTTTTCCCCCACTTTATCAAGTCCTTAACATAGCGCTTATCACGGTGCATTACATATTTCTCACTCCACAGAACAGGTGTTTTTTCCAACCTCAGCACTGCTGGCTTTGGGGGGGGGCTGTGTAATTATTTTGCAATGGTGTCGCCCCGCGCATCGCAGGCGGTTTAGCGGCATTCCAGGTCTCTACCCACTGGAAGCCAGCAGCATCTCTCCTTCCATTGTGACAACCAAATACATCTGTAGAGATCGTCAAGTCTCCTCTGAAGGGAGGGTGGGATCGCCTCCCATGAACACCCCCACTTTAGATCATGGGGACCGCAGGAGCAGCCACTGTACTGTTTTCCATCCAGTACACTAGGGAGTATCAGGCCCACAGCAAACGGTTAATTAAAATCTGTTGGCGGAATTAAATTACTATTTCCCAATACCTACATCCTGACTTACCAAGTGCACTAAATTCACACTTTGTTCAAAAGTGAAACAAACATGACTGCTAAATTAAACTCTGGATTCAAGGAAAGTGAGATCAAAAGCCACTGGACGTCAGGATAGATAGACCAAAAATACTTTTCTGGCTATATGTAAGAAATTAAAAAAAAAAGTATGCATTATTACCTGTATTTTTATACATGAAATACATTGTTCATATGCGTGTATGCACCCATAAACACGATCGCCTTTCCTGGAAAACCACAGAGAAGTAATCTGACGTGTCTAAACACATACCTAACATGCTCTGTTCGCTTAAATATGCAGTGAATTGCTAGGGCTCCCCGCATGCCCCCCCCCCAGATCCATTCATGAAAAATGTGATGCTTATTTTGAAATTTCAAAATTGGAGGGACTTGATTCAATAAAGCAGCACAGACAGTGTGACATCGCCTTTCTTCCTGATACGATAGTCATCTCTTCCCAATTTAGTGCAGAACAATTTAAAGTCATCCGACTTTGCTTATTTCTGTCGACTAGTTAGTTAACCATTTATTTGGACTGAAAAGCAGAACCTGCTTCTGGTCTTCAGAGCAGTTTGTGCTGAAAGGCTTTTTCTCACTGGCCCCGCCTAGCTTCCTTTGTCTCCCGAGCTGAGTCTTTAATTAAAGTTCCAAACCTGAGACAGATTGGTCTCTCCTCATGGTCGCAGATCTATGGGCCCCTTACCCCCACTGCTACACTACTGTCAGCAGCAGCGGTGCATCTGGCAAGTTGGTGATTTTTGCAAGAAACAACTGCAAAAAGCAGACCAGCCCCTCGGGAGCAGTCAGAAAGGAGGTCACCCGGCACTACTCCGCGTGATCTCCTAGGAATCGTATGAGGCTGTAATTTCAGGAGCCAGCGTCTCATTGGTTGCCTCTTTTTGGTTGTGGATACCTTGATTCCACTTTTTGTTACAATACTATGAGATAGTGATGATTCTTGCTCCTACAAAGAGGAAGTGACTCGATACCAAGGCAATTAAAAATTTGTGTGATGTCATTTAACTACTCAGTCAGTAGAGTTTTGTTCCACTTACTGATTCACCCCTGGATTCTTCTCAGGTACACACAGCAAGCACCTGGAGCACCCAGCAGGTCCTTTGGCACACCCCCTAGTCCTCCTCCAAAGAGCAGCCACATTCAAATTCAAACTTGCAGCCTGAGCTACTTCCCAAATCCTCACTTCCTCACCCCCTGGGCTGCCCTCAGCCCCAAGCCCCAGAGGCCACCAGGAAGGACAGTATAAGCCACTGAAATGCAAAAGAATTTGGCATTTGTAGAAGAGTGTGATGCTGAGGTTGGGGGGCTTGGACACCTGAGGCAAGAGACCAAGAAACAGCAAGCACTTCCACCTCCTGGTTTTATACCAATGGGTCCCCTTTTCTCTGGTTTCAGCATAAAGAACCTGGGAGCCAATAAGTGACTTTAATTTAAAAGAGCTTACATCATGCCTTACACAGATTTTGCTCCTTAGAACGCTTTGATAAATGTCATTTTCTGCTACTCTTGCTGCAGCATTTTGTGCAGTGATACAATAGAGGTCACACACTCATCTAGGGCCCCTATATTTTGTGGGTACATCTTGGGAGGCCCCCTTTCAAGCGTAGTGTTAGAAGGTTTGTTTCATGGGGTCCCATCTTTTAACTAAACATGAACATGGCTTCACTGAGCTTTAGTGAATCATTGATAGTCAATCTACTATCTTCTCTATCTGTCATGTATCTATCATTTATTGATCCATCCATCCATCCATCCATCCATCCATCCATCCATCCATCCAATGTAATACACAGAATCCAAAGAGTCAAATGAAATGTTACAGGTGAAAGCATTGAGTAACCCACAAAATATTATTCACATCTAGAGACCAGGCAATTCTGTACAACACACACACACGCACACACACTCGTGTGTGCTCTCATGGAGTGCCTCAAAGAACGGAGGGCTTTCAAGACAAATGGATCTTACCACACACTTTAGAATTCCAAGCCAGTACAGAAAGAGTCCATTTTATTCTGATAGGGGTGTGAAAAGGTCAAGTATCGATTTAGCTTTCCAAGAGGAGACCAAAAAATAAATAAATAAATAAATAAATAAATAAATAAATAAATAAAAAGCTCTTTCTGAAAATATTTACTACATTTTGCTTTCATTCAGGGCTTCTGTGCAGAGCAGAGAAGGTTTGGAACCCACAGGATGGCAAAGATAAAATGGCCCAGCTAATAAATGTGGGCTTGAGATCAATTTTATTTGTCCCTATGACCTTTAATACACAAAATGGAAAACTCCTATATTGTTGCAGGAGAGAACACAGGAGAAATGAAAGCAAGGCAATCAAAAGCTTTATGTAATTCCTATATTAAAATATCTGGCATGTTTGATGTTTCCTCATAAATAATGTCTTGTCAAAGCACTTTCATATAGACATATCGCTGCAAAAAACATCAATATTGGCTTTTTGACAAATTTAAGACTGTAGACATCTTCCCAGACTTTAAAACTGCCTCTTTGCTACTAAATGAAGTGTTTGTGCAAACACTTTCATGGTGTCTGGGTGAAATTTTAGGGATGTCTGTGACCGGAGAGGAAATATCTTTGTATCAGGAGAAATGTCACCTAATCCCCAACGGATGTATAAAACGTCGTGTGGTGTTTATGCAGAGGGTAGTGATTCCTAATCTTTTTTTATTGGGGTTACAAAACTATTTGTACTTAATCCCAGAGTTATCATTCACCCACATTCTCAATCTATACTTTTATGCCCAAATCCCCAAGGCTACTTCTGGACTATGGAATTCAAGGGGAGTTGTCCAAGATTTTACTGTCTGGCATATGTTTGACTTTATAACAGTGTTATTGGAAACCAGAGGTATTCCAGAAAACCACCCAAAACAGTCTCTTGTTATTCATTTTGCCTGTGTACTTGGTGTTTTTGACCAAAACTCAACCTAGGAGCCAGAGTTGGTGTAGAATCGGGTAAACCTCGTGTTGCTTCCTGGGTACTTCTAGCTGAGGGGCCTAAGACTTGCTACTCAATCTCTGTAAGTCTCAGTTATCTTGTCTATAAAAATGAGAATAACAGTAACTATCCCCGAAATACTCAGGACGATCGAGTCAGATGAGCAAAGTAAGTGACGTCCTCTGTTGTCCTGTTCCTACCTCTTTTCAAAGTATTGTTGGTTCTTGGTAAGGGACTTGATGAAAATAAGCTCATGTATGGATTATCAAAACCTACCCCTGAAGAGGCAGCAGAGTCCAGTAATTACCCATTGCCTTGGGTTCAAACTCAGCTGAGGAACCTTGTATGAGTCATCTAACCGTTCCCAGTCTCAGATTTCTCAACTTTAAAATGGGAAAACATTGAGATATTTAACTACACATATTTTTTAGAATTAAATTAAATTACTTTTTAGAATTAAATATTAATTAAATATTTTTTTAGAATTTAGTATTTAGTAATACTATTTAATATCACTTTGAGGTACCCTACCCATTATAATCATGTCATCCCCACTATGTAATCCATGATAGTAATAAATCATGCCCTTGCCCTGTGTTAATCTTCCAAACAGAAGATCACATGGTGAGATGAATTCAATCTCTCTTTATCTAATCTCTAAGGTGCCTAGAGAAGAAGGTGGCTATCTGGTGAGCACGCTTAATGCCAAGGGCCAATCTTTTCTGATCTTCCCTGTTCCTTTCCTGGCGACAGTTGGGTCATGGTTGTGTCATGAGTGTCAATGCTGCCCGGCCTAAAAGTGGCAAGGCTCCACACTGCCATATAAAGCCCCAGAACCAAGCCCCAAATTGCCAAGAACAAGTCTTCAAAGAGACAAAAAGTCATCCTAACTCCTACAGAAAGCATGATAGGCCCAGTCCTATCAGACCAGTCCAAGGATGTTAGTTGTTCACACTTTAGTGTAAAATGAGGATTAGAAAGTTGACTTTGATGGATGTTAGAGAAGACCACAAAGGCACCGAAAGGCTGAATGGAGCAGAGTGATGCCATGAATTGGGAGTAAGTGGGATGGAAAGGCTGGACAGGACGGTGTAAGCAATGTGCCGCTCAATTTTTTTTTTTTTTTTAAGATTATTTATTTGCGAGAGAGAGTGTGTATGCAGAGGGGGGAGAATCAGGGAATCTCAAGCAGACTCTCATAAGTTTTATTTCTAGAGAAGCTCGAAAGCTCTCACTCTGCCTCATCCATCCATTCCGTAGGCAGAGTTCTAATATTCTTGAGTCCATAAGTTTCTAGTACTACCCCCGGCTGACTTCAGCTCCGAGACGCACCATCGTTTTAGTCACGTTGGGTTGGCTTGGATCCGCTCGCGCACCCCGGAGAATCAAACCTGAGAACTAACACGCAGGACTTGTTAGCAAAGCTATCTGGGCATCTAGAGATCAGGGTACATGGGTCATTTGGGGAGAAAACAATCTGCCTCACGGCAGTGGGGGGAGGCCGGATGACCCCCAGCTGTCGAATAACACAATTGTGAGTTCAACGCTAAGGTCACCACCAGTAAGGACGGTCACGCTGAACAAACCACTGAATGTCTCAGCCTCCATTTCCTTTTCCTGGAACCGGAGGGAATGATGGAAGCCCCACAGGGTTGTGCGGAGCGTTAGGCGGGCATCCACGTGGAGAGCATCATGGAGGCGAGCCCGGCGTCGTTCCCTGGCCTTCCTTCACTGCCTGCACGTGGTCCACATGCAGTACCGGGCCTGGGCGGCCTCGAGGTGCTCGGCACGAGGCGAGGCCTGGGAAAGAGCAGACGCTCCAGCAGTTACCTGAAGGTATGCGTGGATGGGTCACTGAATGAATAAGCAAAATGAGGACACTCGTACGTCGACCCGCCAACTACACGACCCCAGGTATGACATTCCGTTGTGGTGTCTTCTCTTGCTAAGATGCCAAATGATGTAGTGGTCACGACAGCCGATGGAGGCTCTTGTCTCTAGAGCCAGGATGCTGACTTAGCAGGTGCAGGGCGCTCGGGCTGAGAGCTGAGCAACCAGGTGCTGGGGCAGAGGCAGGGGGTCCCCCCCTTAGACCAGTGCTCCAGGCCTGGCCACAAGGATCCGTCCCCCTTACCAGGAGGGCTTCGCTGATGTCTTCAGGAGATGGATGCACCAAGCCACCGGGTGTTTCTGCCAACCACCTCCTGCCAAAACCCTGATGTTTTAGTTCATTAGTGCGGACACTTGCCATTAATTTGGATACTGCTTAAGGGCACTCATTCCAAAGGATGTTGGTTTTTTGGCTCCTCTTTTTTTTTTTTTTTTTTTGCAGGACTATTTAATGCATTACTGCAACGGATCGCCCCCTTGCCAAGGAAGGAGCCGTGGCCACCCACTTCTAGTCAGCGTCTGCCAAGAGGCTCCTAAGGTGCGGCTCCGGGAGGTGTTTACTGGCTTCACCCGGAACCGACAAACAGATCAGAAGAACACTACCGGCTGCGCAACAGAGCCTAAGCCCTGTGTGTCTCGCTGTGCTCCTCCTGGCCTTTCTTCCATCCTTCCTCTTCCTCCCTTCCTTGCCTCCTTTATGTCTTTCAGAAAAATAAGAAAGTAAGGGTACTGTGCCGGGTGTCAAGTGGAATAGATACAGACGACGCCCAACCCCGCGTAGCCGTGGCCCGGCCCGCCTAGTGTCCTCGGTGGACCCCCTCCCTGAAGCCCTCAAGGCTCCCTCCAAGAGGGGGCTCGGCTAGACAACCAGGGTCGTTCCAGTTCCTCTGTGGGCCCTGCTTGGGGCAGACGATCAAGAAAGGGGGTTCAGGGGAGATTCTGGGGACAGTTTTCCTTAAGAAGACTCCAGGAAGACAGGAACTCTTCTTCGGTCTTGGGCTCACTCTTCAGTAGATGTGACGCCCATGACCGATGTCGATCTCTCGTGACCACTGGGGGGGGGGGGGGGGCGGGACCCAGGCGGCAGGCAGACGATGATGTGTACCCTGGATGCTGCCGTTGAGCCACGGAGATGACCCAGAAGCACTCGTCCTCCGTACATCCTGCGCTACATGAAAAGGAAGGCCTTTACCTTTGAAAAGCCAGTCAGGACAACGGTTTGTAAAGCCTATAGCAGGTCGTGGTAAAGCACCAATAGGGCACAGGAACCCTGTCACACCTCTTAGGGACTCAGGAATTACCAAGTGAGTTGCTCTGCATATGGTTAAAAGTTACAGTCACGGGCCTGTCTCCTAAAAATAGCAAAATTGAGCACTGTGATTCATTTATCTCATTATTCACGATTCCTACATGAATCTTTCATCTCTACCTGCAATTATAGTGAGGGGGGGTTCGTTTGTAAGGATGCATCCGAATGTTTGGTCCTCCGGTTTGGATCTGGACCCAAACTAAACGCTCAGATACTCATATGAACTTGCTTCACCCACAGCTGGGAGTATCTTTCTAGAAGATATCCAGAAAAAAATGCAAGATGCATGCATATACAAAATGACTAACAAAAAATATTGAGAAAGCAATTCTTTATTTTTTTTAAGATTTTATTTATTCATGAGAGACACAGAGAGAGAGAGAGAGAGAAAGAGTCAGAGACACAGGCAGAGAGAGAAGCAGGCTCCATGCAGGGAGGCCGACGTGGGACTCGATCCCAGATTCTGGGATCACGCCCTGAGCTGAAGGCAGACGCTCAACTGCTGAGCCACCCAGGTGTCCTGAGAAAACAATTCTTAAAAAACAAAACAAAACAAAACAAAACAAAAACAAACAAAAAACAAACTACAGAAACAAAAAAAACAAAACAAAACAAAAAAACAATATATGGTAAATTTAAAAAGAAAAAAGAGAGGCACCGAATGTTTTGTAAAAGAGAAGAACAAATTAACGTTCACTAGAATTTGTCTCTCGTAATATAGTGCCTCCAAAATAGGGTAGGTTGGGGTTAAGTTTTATTAGAAGAAAAGACCATTTGTTGGGGTTGAAATGTTTTCCAGGGTTCGGGAAAAGGCAGCGGAAGGCATTCTTCAGTGGGTAGCAAATATGTGTGTCCTTATTGGATGACCATAGAGCACTTCCACCTTGCGAAGCCAACACTTAACTAGATTATCCATCTGGAAGATAAAAAAAAAAGTTTCAGGGATGCCTGGGAGGCTCAGTGGTGGAGCGTCTGCCTGTGGCCCAGGGCGTGACCCCGGGGTCCTGGGATCGAGTCTCACGTCGGGCTCTCTGCACGGAGCCTGCTTCTCCCTCTGCCTGTGTCTCTGCCTCCCTCTCTGTGTCTCTCATGAATAAATAAATAAAATCTTAAAAAAATAAAGTCTCAAAAGTTTTGATCTAGAGAAAGGGCCTGATACTCATAGGTTCAATTATGGGAAACATATCCTGAACAGAGACCATGACCACATCGTACCAGAAACAAACGCTCTGTGCAGTAACGCAGCTAAAGAAAAGGGCTTTTTTTTGGGGGGGTGGTGGTGGTCATGGGTTAAAATCTCCACCACATGCTCAATGAATCCAGCCACTCAATTCTCCCCACTGCTGGAAAAACAAAGCAAAATACTAAAACTGAAACTGCAAATAAGCAACCAAGCAAACCCCCAATACTCCCTAGTTCCCTGAATACAGCGGAATCGTAATCAAATCGCTGTATTGGCGGCCCCTAGCTACCAGTCAGGACCATACTGGCTTCTGAGGCAGGAGGGAAATACAGTAGTGGGGGCGGCCCACCCGCCTGGCCGGCCTATCCGGATTCCACAGCCGTGAGTTCAAACATAGCCTGGGCCAGCTGCCTATAGAGATGAAGACGAGAGCGGGTCACCTGGGGGGTGACCTGGAAGGTCACCACGGGTCACCTGGTGGGCCACCTGGCAGGCCACCTGGCAGGTCACCTGGCGGGTCACCAGGCAGGTCACCACCCCTGGGGCATCATAACAGGGCCTCTCACTCTGTCCACACCCACGTGTCCCCTCCGTCCTCCCGACCTCACCAGGATCTGAAAATAGCGCCATGCACCCCGAAGCCCAGGTCCCCTCCCATCGGGGAGACGGTCGCTGCCTCCAGCGCCGGGGTCGAAAAGCCAAGGGTACTGGTCTGAGCACGTCAGTTGCCAACACCTTAAAATCCCCTATAAGCTGAAGTTATTGCTTTTTGGGGTTTTTGTTTTCCTCTTCCCCCCACCTTCCCCAATTCTTAATGCTATTCTCAATTCATGATTCTAAAAAAAAAATTGTAAAAAACCAATGGTACAGAATTTGACCTGGCAACCAGCTCTGCACTAGTCGCCGCCTGTCCTTCTGGGCCACGGGCACCCCATCAACTCCAGCAGGGAGAAGCAGGGAGGCCAAGGAGCCCCGCGCCTACCACCCGCACTGGAGTCTCCAACTGTTGAGTGCAGAGGACGCATCCTCGGCGCAGAACAGGTGCTTTGCTGCCGTCGGGCTTGGGCTGGTGGTGTCCGTGCTGCTGGGCGCGGCGGGTGCTCGGGCCTCCCCGGGCCTCCCCGGCCTCCACTCCTCTCGGCGCTGACCTGGGGCAGAAGGGCCCAGGGGAGGCACGTGGCCCTCAGGACTCCGTCCCGGCTGCCTGGCTGGAGCCCGTGTTCATCTCCCCCCCTGTCCAGGGGGAGAGGAGGGAGCTCCCCACCCCGGCCTCCAGGGCCCCGGGCCCATCCGCCCCCCTCTGCAAATGCACAGCCTGCAAGGCCACACACACCATGCATCTCTGCCTCCATGCACGGCCCTGGGCTCCTTGGGGGGACCAGGAACACCCTGTCCGGGCCTGCATTGCAACACCCAGTCCAACAGCTCAAGGTCAGGGGCTCAGGCTGCACGTGTAAAGGGCAGTCCAGGCGGTGTTGTTCGGGGACCCATGTTCGGGGACCCACTGGGAGGTCAGTTGTTGCAAAGGCGACATAGATTTAAAAGAAAGCCTTCCCTTCTGCTCCCTCTTCCTCCGTCTCCAGCACAATCACTGCTTCCTTCTCCCATTCCCCAAAGCACTCTGTGCAACACTCCATCGACATTTCTTCCATTGTGCCCTAAATATCTGCTCCCATGCCTTTTTTTTTTCCTTCCCCGAGAAAGCCCTGTTGTAGGTCTGTCTTTCATTATCCTCTTGGCATGATTGATCTCATTACTTTGCCCTTTTACTTTGCCTCATGCATTTCCTGTTCATGCTTTCCAGTGTCATTTTATTACTGCAGCTGTTGAAGGAATTGAAATGCGCTTTGAAAATATACATAATGCCGGGAAACTTATTTTTCGAAGTGAACGGCGCCGATTTAGACACTTAAAAGGGGGCTTCGATCTGTGCCCCGCTTCCTCAATCCTCCCTGGTCTACGTTTTCCGTGATCTCCTTCTGCAACCCCCAAGTGTCTCAAATTAAAAACCACACTTCAACGAGAGTCACAACCAATGAAGAAGATTAAACTGTTCTCTTTTCTGGAGGACAGACACAGCAGGCCTCAAATATTTCAGCCAAACCCAACTCCTAACAGCACTAATGGTGCCATTTGGCATTAATGCGTTGTCAGGAATTAAAATCTGAACAGTAGAGTTAGGAGCAAGGGGGAAAAAATATCAATAAAATTCAGTTCAAGCAGACAAGTATGTGGTCGGCATTCGATGGAGGGATTATATGCATACATAAATAAACCATTAAAATCCTCCTGCCAGGAGTCTGCGTGGCTCACGGTGATCTGAGCTGCCGCGGGGACGATGGCAAATCTACACGTAAGGTGTTTGTTTGCAGGCTCAGAAGGAAGCATTTGACAGATTTTAAATATATAAGGATAGTTCATCTCTACATTTTTGGGGATGGTTGATATTTCAGTAAAACGGGGGAGCGTATCTTCCAACTCTGTGTAAAAAAATATATATATTTTTTAAATGCTCCAGTAAAAAAAAAAAAAAGTAAATAAATAAAAATAAAAAATAAATAAACTGCTCCAGTCAGGTCCTAGTCCTTGGTACCATCTAAATTCTTTGACAAGTCTCTCATGTATCATAGTGAACATTTTTGGGGATGGTTGATATTTCAGTAAAATGGGGGAGCGTATCTTCCAACTTTGTATTAAAAAAAAATTTTTAAATGCTCCAGTAAAAAAAAAAAAGTAAATAAATAAAAATAAATAAATAAATAAATAAATACATACATACATACATACATAAACTGCTCCAGTCAGGTCCTAGTCCATGGCACCATCTAAATTCTTTGATTCTTTGGCAAGTCTCTCATGTATCATAGTGAACACAGCGCTGCCGAAGGTACTGTGAATGGGGAAGGAAGGAGCGCACACCCTTGACATCCCAGGCATAGGTAGCATATGGAATCTTTACAAGGACTCTCTATGAACCCCATTTAAAGATGGGAAAAAACTAAGGAAGGATTCCTAGCTTTCCCCACAGAATATAGTTGGTCAATAAAAAAGGAGGCAGGCCTTAGCCCAAGATTGCTTTGGCTCCAATATCCATGTTCTTGCCATTGTCCCAGACCAGTTGACACAAAATTCATTTCAGAACTTGTCTTCCAGAGCATAGAGCGCTTCCTTTCTGTCCCAGACACACACACACACACACACACACACACACACGTCGCTCTTATTTTCCTCCCTGTCGATGGACAGATTCAGTTTACTTTCATCCTAAAACCTTCCCTTTCTGACGGTCACTGGCATGTACTGTTTTGCTACACAATTCTGTTGTTGAGAACCTACCAGCGCTGAGGGGTGAGGGAACTAGTTCTTAGAACTAGTTTTGTGTCCTTAGATAGGATCTAATAATTCTCCACCTAAGAAATATGTCAGTTTTGCTTCCTGGGGCTCTGGGGGACGGGGGGCGGGGGTGCTCAGCGGTTGAGTGTTTCCCTTCGGCCCAGGGCATGACCTGGGATCAAGTCCCACATCGGGCTCCCCGCAGGGAGCCTGCTTCTCCCTCTGCATCTCTGTGTGTGTGTGTGTGTGTGTCTCTCAAGAATACATACATAAAATCTTTAAAAAATAAATGATAATAAAAATAAATAAATAAATAAATAAATATAATAAAATTAAATTAAATTAAATTAAATTAAAAAATAATAATAATCTTGGCTCCTAATCAATGTTTAACTAAAACTTAGTGATTTACTGAGTCATTATAACTGAATTATATGATATTAATGAGAGGTACTTTAATCCACACAGTAGGGCTTTCTGTGTAGTTGAGTACAAAAATGTTTTTTTTTTTTTATGAAGTTATTGTGTTTAAATGAGGTGCTTAACTGGACCTTGTGGGGGTCCCTTTGTGTGGAACTAATCATCGTACCTTAAGGTGTAAATACGTTCAAGTATTAAGTCTGTTTCATTTAAATGGGAGGAGCGCTGTCCCATAACGCAGGGAAATACAAAATGCACTTCAATGAAACTAATGTTAGGTTTGAATCCCGGAAAGTGTGATAGACTCCCTGCCTTCTCCAGGAACATATTTAACTTTCTATAATCATCGGCTTTCTGTTTCGCAAACCCCCTGCTTCAGACCTTCATCGCTTCCCCTGCTCCTGTTCCATCTGGAGATGAAACTGTGTAGGGACAGCAAGCCAATAAAAGGAAGGGAAATCCGGTCTTTTAAGAGAATGGCATGGAGCTTCCTACCCAGCGAAAGATCGTGCACCATCGTGTCACCCAATTTCCGTGCAGCATAAGAAAGAGCAAGGATGCTTTCGTGGGAGACAGGGCAATGTCGTATCCTAACCTGCATCCTGCTAGGTGCTGAGGTCCTTTAGACACAAACAGGGCTCTCTACTCGCTTGGTGACTTAGCAAATCACCCAGTACCCCCCTTTCCATAAGGAGAAATGGATACCGTTACCTATTAAACAGCCAACGACACCTCAAAGTGAAACGCAGGAGGGTCATAGCTCCCGCTGCATCACAGACCGTCTCTTCGAGAAAACTTGGGAGAAACCGTGATGCTTCCTCAATGGCGCACAAAACAAACTGCTTTGTGATTCTGAGATTATATTAGGGAAACGCCGCATACGGCTTACTGTTTTTTGTTTTTTTTTTTAATCATTTTACACGGAGCTCTAAAACGCAGCCTGAAATCGTATCCCTCTGAACGGCATCATATATTTAAAAGAAGAGAGGATGGGGAACTATTGAAAACATAAATAAGCATTCTTTAGGAAAACCCCATCATTTGCAGAGACTGGATTAGTATTTATATAACATCAAACTGTGGCATTGGCAAGGAGACGGGTAAGAAAATAAGATGGGTTTAAAAATACGGCGTTTAACACATGACATTTTGGGGCCCATATGGAGAATCTATTTAGAACCATGATCATCCACACCGGCTATATGTGCCTCAGGATCACGCATGGAGCGATCCAAAAGGAAACGCGCTCATACACAGGACCCGTCCCTGGAGAGTCTGAGTCAGCAGGTGAGGCTGTGCTCGGGTCGGGACCACCGGATGCTTCCGGGGGGCCCGGGTGCACAGCAGCGGCCGGGGGCCACAGGCCCGGACACGCTGGGGGAAGCACTTACGGATCTTCCTTTACCTGTGGCTGTCCACCCTTTCCACAGCTCTTGGCGATTCTATATTCTCAGCTTTCACCTTCCGAAGGATGAAGCTAATATTGCCACTGAAGGGCTCTGTGTTTTATTTTTTTTTAGATTTTATTTATTTATTCATGAGAGAGAGAGAGAGAGAGAGAGAGAGAGAAGAGAAGCAGAGACCCAGGCAGAGGGAGAAGCAGGCTCCATGCAGGGAGCCTGATGCAGGACTTGATCCCGGGTCTCCAGGGTCACGCCCTGGACCGAAGGCAGATGCTCCACCACTGGGCTACCCGGGCATCCCAAGGGTCTTAGTTTTATGAGACTGACATGCTGCCTACTGCACTAACGAGGCACCCAGGCTCTGTGTTTCAGATAGAACCCTGCCCTCCAGGCCTCACATAGGATCACTGGGAATTTATTTAAAATCTACAGCTGACACTGCTGTCTTGGAGCATTTCCGGAGTCTCCTCCCAGCTGCAGCCCTCATGCTAGAAACATGCTACGTCTTGCAACGAGAGGGAAGAGCCGCGATGCCCAGCAGTCGGGTCGGCACAACATAACCGTTTAGCCTTAAAGGTCTTCCACTAAAAAAGAATGTGTTGAAAATGAAGGCCTTACGGGCTAATTCCTACCAGTCAGGCTTTATTGAATCCTTGGTAGGTGCCAAGCGGTCGGCTCGGTGCTGGCTCTTTTTCGTTCGACGATAACAGAACAAAGTGGGTATTAATCGCGTCCCCATTTGCAGTGACTGTATCACGCCCCTATTAGCTGTGTTGATGGTGAGGAAAGGAAACACGTAGGAAACACGGTTCCAAAGGAGCCCGAGGCGATAACATGCAGTGATGACCACGTCTGAGGTCTATCTTGCTTTAGACACGTGCCCAACGGATCACCACCCCTGCCCTACAACAAGGCCGAAATCAAACGGAGTCCCACCAAGTCTCCCTCCTTTATTTCATCCGAGATCTGCGGCACTAGATGCTACATGTCACGCACTGGGAGCTCAAGGCCGTGGCAGCAAAGTGCGTATCGCAATAAGGCGACGCAGGTGAGTTTTTCGGTTTCCAAGTACGAATAAAAATTCTGCTTAAATAGAAGTAGGCACACTGTAGCGTGCAATCGCGTCATATCTAAAAAGTAATGCACGTACCTTGATTTAAAAATACTTTGTTCGGGGGGATCCTTGGGTGGCTCAGCGGTTTGGTGCCTGCCTTTGGCCCAGGGCGTGATTCTGGTGTCCTGGGATCAAATCCTGAGTCGGGCTCCCTGCATGGAGCCTGCTTCTCCCTCTGCCTGTGCTTCTGCCTTTCTCTCTCTCTATCATAAGTAAATAAATAAATCTTGAAGAAAAATAAAAATAAATAAAAATACTTTGTCACTAAAATTGCTAACTGTCATCTGAGCTCCAGGAGTCGTGATCTTTCTGCTGGTGGAGGGTGTTGTCTCGTGGTGTTGGCCGCGGACAGGCCAGGGGGTGGGTGCTGACGGCTGGGGTGATCTCTGGAAGTAACATGACAGTGAAGTCGGCTGCATCGACGGGCTCTTCCTTCCACGTGTGTGCTCCCCATGCCACGTGGTCCTGCCCGATTCCCCGCAGGAGAACCTTTCCAGGGTTGGAGCTCATCCTCCCAAACCCTGGCCCTGCCTCATCCCCTGAGTTTCGAGGACACCAGAAGTCTGCTGCTGTCATTCCACGCATCTCCCCAGCATCTTTACCAGGAGCAGGTTCCATCTCAAGGAACCACCTTCTCTGCTCGCTCGTGAGAAGCAGCTCCCCACCCATTCAAGTTTTACCATGATGTTGCCACAATCCCGTCACATCTTTGGGCTATGCTTCCGAATTCTCCTTCTTTGGCTATTTCCACCATGTCTGGAGTCACTGCTTCCTGCACTCAAGTCTTGACACTCCAATTTGTCCAAAAAAAAAATAAAGAAGAAGAAAGAAAGAAGAAAGAGAAAGAAAGAAAGAAAGAAGAAAGAAAGAAAGAAAGAAAGAAAGAAAGAAAGAAAGAAAGAAAGAAAGAAAACAAAAGTCCTCACTCTCAGTAAAGGACAGTAGGTGGCGTGCCACGAGGTGGCCCTGTGGGCAGCACAGTCGTGCTTATCCTGGGTAGGCTACTGCCAAGTGGCCTTGGGTTGTGTCTCCAGGGCAAGGCCATGTCTTGATCTACCCTTCTCCAGGGGTAAAGGATCCTTGCATGGCCAGTTTTAGGAACTCACACGGGGGTGCCTAAGGGCGTCCTCCTAGTTGAGGTAGATCCTGAAATGTCCGGCTGGGAAGTTCCCTCTTAGAGCTCAGGACTCTTTCCCGGAATTTACGTCTCCTTAAAGAAGTGCAGAACGGAAGGAGGTGATGTGATCCAAGTCGCATGAAACTAGCCCACGAGGGGGGCCTCTCAGGCCAACCCAACGACTCTCCTGGAAGAGCCACAGTGGCGCCCTTCGCCTGCCATTCGGGAGGACGACCAGGCTTACGGGCCCTATCACCTGGAGGTGACATCGACACAACGTTCTCCTCTGCGTGGGTACGTGCATGTTTTTTGCCTGTTGCCTGTTGTGGCATCGTGGCCCTACCGTCCGGGTAAGGACATGGTGCGCAGGCACTGTCTCACTTCGCTGGGACTGCCGTAACAGGACAGCCCAGATGGGGCGGCTTCAACCGCAGACATGCATCTCCTCGCGGTCCTGGAGACCGGGGGGTCCAAAATCAAGGTGGCTACAAGTCTGGCTTCATCAGGGCCTCTCTCCCGACCTGGAGGATGACCACCTCCTTGCTGTCCTTTCTCTTTCTTCCCTGGGTGTGCAGGCAGGCCTGTGTCCAAACGTCCCCTCTTTCTAAGGTCATCATTGGTTGTTTTGCATGAGGGCCCAGCACAAAGACTTCAATCTCCCTCCATTGCCTCTTTAGAGGTAGTTGTCTCCAAACTCAGTCACAATCTGAGGCCCTGGGGGTCAGGACCACCTCCAGCTGTGAACTTTGGAGGACACCGTTCAGCCCATGACCATTAAAAAAAAAAAAAAAAATAGAGAAAGATTCTCTTCTGCTGTATTTCTAGGATGTCTACTCTTGCAACCAATCCAAGAACTCGGATCCTTCTTACAAGGAGGCAGAGGGGAGGAGAGAAGAGGGTGACTAGTGACTTTTACTTTTGCACAGCTGCTCTTTGCACAGTTGATTGGAAGCTGGAAATTCAATAAACAAAGATTTCCACTGCCACCGGGGCTCCTGCTACAACTAATAAGATCATTGACTGTTTATAGGCAGAACGAAGTTGAGAGTCACCATGCGTGTCCGGGGATCTTGATCACGTAGTGTATACAAACAGCCTGGGTGAGCCGGCTCTAATACTTTTCCCTATTTTTCCTTCTTCAATAAGTTGGTTACCGGGGTAAAAAGCTGAGCAGAATGACACCGGTGCACGCCAGTAAGCCAGGTGTCGCTACAGAGCTTTGAACTCTCTATTTGAGTATCCTTTTATTTTTATTTATTAGTATTTTTTAGAGATTTTATTTATTCATGAGAGACACAGACAGAGAAGTAGAGACACAGGCAGAGGGAGAAGCAGGCTCCATGCAGGGAGCCTGAGGTGGGACTCGATCCCGTGACCCCAGGGTCACAACTTGAGCCAAAGGCAGATGTTCAGCTGCTGAGCCCTCCGAGTGCCCCAGAGTGTCCTTTTAAAGACCTATAGAGACTTTCATACCCTACAGAGTCGGATGCACTTCAGGTCTCAAAACATTTTTTTTTTTTTTTTTATCAACCCTCCAACTCCCAACTCGACCCAGATATATTATGCTCCCGGAGGGAAAGCAACTAGCTTGCTATTCCAAAACCAGTCTCCAAGGGACCCCTTCCTTTCCAGCAGACTGCAAACCCGAAGCCTCTCTTATATAAAAATTATGTAGCTTTACCAACTGCTTCCCTCCTTTCAACAACACTGAACGTGAGAGACACAGCACAGCAGCCACATTGAACAGATGAAGGCGGAGAGCTCCTGAAGGATTAAATGACTTTTCCTAAATTAGAGAACACAAAGGTGGAGAATGAGAGTCGAATTTCTTCCCTTCCTAGCTTCAGAATTCCCTGTAATAGAGAGGATTTCAGGAGTGGCACATGGTGGTGGTGACTAGCAGACTCTGTAATGGGCATTTAATGACTTGTTCTGAGCTGAGCTAAATCCAATGTGCTGACCTCCTGGCTCCAGGAGGCTCACTGCCTCAGTGAATTGAGCTTGGACTGCCCTGCCACCTCCAGCTACTAAAACAGTATTTCTGCTCAACCCTATGCCTCTTACTGGGGTATTCATCATCCTCCACTTCCATCAACCCCAAGTATAGACCCCCACCTGCCAATCTAGGCAAGGGCACATGAAGCTCTCATGGGGAAGAGCTCTTTCCCGGCTGACACGCATGGACAACATCACAGCAGAGGTCAGTGGCTTCACCCAGAACTGCATCATGGACTCAAGAAATCACATGATCGCATTTTCTTCCATTGCATCTTATGATGTGATGAACTAGGAAGGAACTGTGGTATGCAGGCCACGTGTTGCATTTCCCAATTCATTCACTTATTAATATAATTCCCGGCAGTCTAGCATTGAGTCCTATTCTTAAAGGTTCTATCTGAAGTTCAGTGTCATAAAAATGTCATTGAAAACCTTAGTATGATGAGCCAATCCGTTCCTGCACATTAGAACGGGCATCCTCCAACCTGAACCTGAACTAAACACAGACATACTTAGGAGTTCCAGAAAGCTGAAGGCTTTAAGTAGAAGTTACATGAAAAGAAGGAAAATTTTAATTTTACAAAACAAAACAAAAACTTGACATCTCCATAAGAGCTATTTTGTAGTTTGCCTTTTTTCTCATGAACTCAAAAAAAAAAAAAAAAAAGCAAGCAAATATTGACGACAAAATTTGTCTACAAAGTGTAGACCACTATGACTCCAATCCTGAATACTTCATGAAACAAGAGAAGACAAACATCCAGGAACATAGTGGACCCAGACCTTCCTTGATACATCCTCCCATGTCTGATTCAAAAGCTAAAGCCTGTAAAAGATATATAAGGATAGCCATGGGTTCCAGCCTTGTAGATGATGCACATAAGACCATTTCAAGGAACAACCTTTGGTTAGCAAAGACCCCTAGAGGGGGTTATCCCTGAAATAGCTGAAAAGTCATGTCCATGGAAGGAAGAGGGGAAAATCCCTCAGCTTTAATTACATTTCTAAGATGCATGAGATCCAAAGAGAAAAGACAACTGGCTCCTGGGCCAGTTAACTCTTTAAAAAGAAAAAAAAGGAAGGAAGGAAGGAAGGAAGGAAGGAAGGAAGGAAGGAAGGAAGGAAGGAAGGAAGGGAGGGAGGGAGGAGAAAGAAAGAAAAGAAAACTGTTGCTAGTGGAAACCACAATTTGAATGAAACATCTTCATTTGCTTCAAAGTCTCAAAGAAAAATCATCTTGGAGGAAAGCAAGTCTTATTATAAAAGCATTAATTAACTTATCCAGACTCATGCATAGAGTGTAAACCTAGGATTCATTTTTTTTTTTTTTCTGTCACTGCAAAGATACCCAATGCATTCCCCCCTCAAAGGGAGGGATTTCTGGATGATAATTCATCCTTTAAATGGAGCGGTGTATGTGAAAATTCAAGGTCCTTGACTAAAGGTTGATAACCTGCATATACTAGCCTTCCTACTCTTCCCACAGACCTTATATTGTGGAATGCACACATTTCTCTGAGTCCACACATAAAAATTGTATCCAAACTGTCCAAATCCCAATATTACTTTGTGAGACTTCATTTTACTTTAATCAATTAACCTAGCCAATTGCAGAAATATCTGTTAGAAGCTGGTATTTAGCAGCAAATAAGTTCTCAAATGGAAAGCAATGCGAACATTTCTTTAATGCATTTTTTTTTGATTCTTTACTTTTAACTTTCTAGTTGGGTTGTGATCTTTGCTAGAAACAGCTAAACCAATAGTATCTGCATTTTGAAGGAACGTTATTTTGAAATAATATTCGTTGTACGAATCATTGAATGATTCCATTACACTTAATTCTAACCGTAAGTATATCCCCTTTCTAATGAAAAATATGTCATTCTTGTAAAAACATAAAATAACCCTTCATTATGCTATTATCTCCCACATTCAATTGGTTATCTTGACAATAGTGTAATGCTGTTTTGTTGCAATGTCTTATACAGGAAAACACCACAAGTAGAATTTAGACTTCAAAATGACGATGTAACAAGAAATACGTGTGTGTATCTGTTTGTGTGTGTGGATACATGTATATATTTTTACATGCGAACATGTTTATATGCATATGCACACGTACATATAAAATTTTCAAATATTAAAATGGAAAATTTTAAAATCTAAATCCAAAGTATTAGGAAAAGCTTTCGTGTTTATGTTTATTCTATGGGAAGTTAAAAAGGACTTGACAATCATCAATTCAATTTGGTCCATATAAGACAAGCCAATACGACCTGAGGCTTCTTCTCTTTGTCTATTTCTTTCAGAATAAATTTGCAAATATAAAATGATTACACTAGAAAATGAAGAGCTAACTATTTTGAAAAAGATCTCTTAAGTCACCAAAGGTCAACAACGGATTGATTAATGCTAATTTCCTGAATTACATTCATTCACGTTAAAACAATATGTAAGAGGGGGTCCCTGGGTGGCTCAGCGGTTTGGCGCTGCCTTCGGCTCAGAGCGTGACCCTGGAGACCCGGGATCGAGTCCCGCGTCGGGCTCCCTGCATGGAGCCTGCTTCTCCTTCTTCCTGTGTCTCTGCCTTTCTCTCTCTCTCTCTCTCTCTCTCTGTCTATCATAAATAAATAAAGTCTTTAAAAAAATAAAAAAAAAACAGTATGTAAGAAAAAAAGTGTGAATATCTTAAAACTCAAAGTAGCATCTTAATACCCTAATAGTCCTAATTGACACCGTGATTCATAATATTATGAAACTGACATTTGCAGGGGAAAAAAAAAGTTTACTCAAATTCAAACTGCATTATACTCAGAGGGACTGCATCTCACTTTAAACGAATTCCAAGTTTGTGGTGTTCACTACTTCATTTATTTTCTTCCAGCACTGATCGAGTACCTACTATGTGTCAAAGAGCTCCACGAAGAATAAGACAGGCTCCCTATGCAGAGAAAAGCTCAGGTTGCTGTGGAGAAAATATTAATAAAGATGCAATTACCAAATGACGTGCTAAGTGCCACAGCGGAGGTGCTTCTGAAGGGCTGGGCGAGACGGGCAGAGGTCACGGCCACGGCCGCGATGGGAGAGAAGGCCAATGTATGCTACCAATCAGCACGCACAATTTAATCAACGGAACAAATAAAATGACCTGTCTGAAGGCAACGGCACTTAGTTCGGGATTTCTAACAAGGGCGGAAGGTATAGAAGGGAGAGAAAGTCAGACAACATATATTTAGTATGTGTTTCTTTTAACCCAATTACTTTAGACAAGTAACTGAACTGCTTGGATGGGCTCCAAGGAAGGCCTCTTTTACGACGGACGCTGCTCCATTACAGACCACACTCCACTCTAGTTTATCACAAAGCACGTTTATCAGCTAGATCCTATTTATAGAGATTTGGAAAAAAAAGGCACAAAGCCCCCTATAAATGGAAAAGATGTCCAAAAAAAAAAGGTAAGCACGAGTCTGTGACAAATGGCCACCATTCCTGTCATTCGCTCGCGCTTATTAAGTGCAAGGCGAAGAAGAACGAAACAGGATGTGATTGCTGCAAACAAAAACGAAGATAGATTTTAAGTCAATGCTTTTCTGGAAAACCGGTTGAGGGCTCGGCTGCAGGGTGTGGACCCCTGTTAAAGCTTGGCACGTCGGGGATGCCTGGGTGGCTCAGCGGTTTGGCATCTGCCTTTGGCCCAGGGTGCAATCCTGGAGACCTGGGATCGAGTCCTGCATCAGGCTCCCAGCATGGAGCCTGCTTCTCCCTCTGCCTGTGTCTCTGCCTCTCTCTCTCTCTCTGAGTCTCTCATGAATAAATAAATAAAATCTTTAAAAAAAAAAATAAAGCTTGGGATGTGAGCTCTTTCTGATGGAGGAGAGGTGAGGATGGCGACCCCTGAGGAGGTCTGCTCTCCTCCGGGGGGCCAGGTGCGCAGTGGCCCTTGGGCCATGGGCCGGCAGCAGAGCCCACCGGGATCCCCTTGGGCACCCCAAGGGAATCACCAGGCCCGTGGGAGGCAGCACCGGAGCAGGACCAGGAAGCACCGCGTTCCGTCTACACCGGGAATGGAACTCCTGCCCATCCCGGTTTTGATCATTTGGCTGCGCCCCAGATGCATGAATGCTTCTGAGAAACAGCCGGAGAGCTCTGGAGTGTGGGAAGTCAGGGGAGATCGCGGGGGGCGGGGGGGGGGCACGATTCCCGTCAAGCCTCTGGCCACATCCAGGGCTTCCCTTTTAATGAGTTAATATAAACATCAACCCCGGTGCTGAATCAATGAATTCACCTACTTAATTTTGTAGTTAATTAGTGGAAGCAAGCCTGAAATGAAGTGCTGACCCTGCGGAATAGCCAAACACACACACACATACACACACACACCCCAAAAGGCAACTCTCCCCGGGGAGGACTAGGCCGGGCATTCGACAAGCAAGAAGTGGGGGGCCGGGGGGGGCAGAGGAGGGCGAGATGTGCAGGAGGAAATGCGCCATCGGGGATCCCTGGGGAGGGGAACAGGGAGATGCATTTCCACCCTCCCTGGCCCGCGCCCTGTTCCCAACAAATAGCTCTGGGAGCGTCTGCGAGTTCAGGGAGGGCAGGGCAGCGAGGCCTCTCCACGGAAACCCATCGCTTTAGAGACGGCGGCTGAGAGGGGGGACACCCTGAGAGCACCCAGGCCAGGGGTGGGTGCACTGGGCACTGGGCGCTGGCGGGCAGCGGGGGAAGGGCCACTGCCAGAGCGCTGTGGTGTTGGGGCGCCTCGCAGCTCAGCCCAGGAGCAGCTGCCTTGGGCCCAGGGTGTGACCCCAGGGTCCTGGGATCAAGTCCTGCCTCTGGCTCCCTGCATGGAGCCTGCTTCTCCCTCTGCCCGTGTCTCTGCCTCTCTCTCTGTGTCTCTCATGAATAAATAAATAAAATCTTAAAAAAAAAAAAAATGCTCTGCTGCCATGGGCTCACATTCTCTATTTTACCCACAAACACGTGTTAGGCTCTTCCCAGGACTCTAGTGTCTGTACGTCGTCGCACGGTCCCAGCCTCAGCGGAGCCACTGAAGTTAATGACAGACACGGAGGCCACGTGTCCTAAACACATGAGAATGCATAAAACTCGTATCCTCCTGCCCAACAATGACATTAGGAGAAAACATTTTTAAACAGCGTATATATCATAGCCGGTCAACTTTAAAATAAATAAATAAATAAATAAATAAATAAATAAATAAATAAATAAATAAAAAAGGACATTTGACCCTAACGAAATGACAAAGAAGGAAAACTAGAGAGGCTAGCTTTTGAAATCGTGTGAATTTACTTTTGGGAGATCCTCGGTACGTTTTGCTTCATGGCCACTGTCTGGTTCCTGGTGCAGGCTTTCCCACGCAAACTGACCCGGAGGCTTCCCCATGCACCCTGACCCCGAGGCTTCCCCACAACCCCGAGGCCCCGAGGCTTCCCCACGCACCCTGACCCCGAGGCTTCCCCACGACCCCGAGGCCCCGAGGCTTCCCCACGCACCCTGACCCCGAGGCTTCCCCACGCACCCTGACCCCGAGGCTTCCCCACGACCCCAAGGCCCCGAGGCTTCCCCACGCACCCTGACCCCGAGGCTTCCCCACGCAAACTGACCCCGAGGCTTCCCCATGCACCCTGACCCCGAGGCTTCCCCACGACCCCGAGGCCCCGAGGCTTCCCCACGCACCCTGATCCCGAGGCTTCCCCACGCAAACTGACCCCGAGGCTTCCCCATGCACCCTGACCCCGAGGCTTCCCCACGACCCCGAGGCCCCGAGGCTTCCCCACGCACCCTGACCCCGAGGTTTCCCCACGCACCCTGACCCCGAGGCTTCCCCACGACCCCGAGGCCCCGAGGCTTCCCCACGCACCCTGACCCCGAGGCTTCCCCACGCACCCTGACCCCGAGGCTTCCCCACGACTCCAAGGCCCCGAGGCTTCCCCACGCACCCTGACCCCGAGGCTTCCCCACGCACCCTGATCCCGAGGCTTCCCCATGCACCCTGACCCTGAGGCTTCCCCACGCACCCTGACCCCGAGGCTTCCCCACGACCCCGAGGCCCCGAGGCTTCCCCACGCACCCTGACCCCGAGGCTTCCCCACACACCCTGATCCCGAGGCTTCCCCACGCACCCTGACCCCGAGGCTTCCCCACGCACCCTGACCCCGAGGCTTCCCCACGCACCCTGATCCCGAGGCTTCCCCACGCACCCTGACCCCGAGGCTTCCCCACGCACCCTGATCCCGAGGCTTCCCCACGCACCCTGATCCCGAGGCTTCCCCACGCACCCTGACCCCGAGGCTTCCCCACGCACCCTCAGGCCCCGAGGCTTCTCCACGCACCCTGACCCCGAGGCTTCCCCACGCACCCTCAGGCCCCGAGGCCGCAGGTCCCGGCGCTGCACAGACACAGGCAGGGGACCTAAAGCCTCAGGAGCTGCAGCTTCATGGCGTGCTCCCCACTGTCGCCCGACCGGGAGCTGGGGAAAGAAGCGTCCTGCGTGTGAGCGAGCCCCACGGAGCCCACCTGGGCCGCCCTGCGCCCCGACAGAGCCAAGCAGGTGGCGTCTGAAGGAGCAAGCGGCCCTGCGCCCGGACCGTCACGGTGACCGGTGACCGGGAGCTGCGGGCCCGGCCCACTGAGCAGTGGCCGCCGGGAGCCCAGGCTCAGCTTCAGGGCCCTGCGGGGGGCGGCCCTCCCAGGGGATCCCACAGCCAGACCGCTGCTCCACGCCACCAGCATGACATGCTGCCAGTGGGGGCCCTGGTCGGCGGGGTCGCCTAACTCCACGTGGAGCCTAGGAGCCCGTCTATCAGGGCAACTAATGACAAACTCCTGGAAGACAAAGCCAGGCTTGCTTTTTGTTTTGTTTTGTTTTTTCTTTTTTTGTCAAGATCAGCAGTTGGAAGTTTATGGGGCAAACTTGTCCTGTTGTTAATTTGGAGGCCGTGCCTCCTCCTGGGTGAGGCCCGGGGGCGAGGACGCAGCCCGAGGAGCCGAGGGGCTGACCTGGGAGCCTTCGCTCCGGCTGCGGAGGCCAGGATGGGGCGCAAAGGACGCTCGGCCCTGCACAGCAGCAAGCAGGAGGCGGAGACCAGGCAGTGGAGCTAGGGAGCACTCCTGCAGCCCAGGGCAGGGCCGGGAGCAGAGGCACCCAGAGCAGGGTCACCCGGAGCAGGGCCGAGAGCAGGGGCACCCAGAGCAGGGCCACTCAGAGCAGGGCCACCTGGAGCAGGGCCGGGCTCCAGGGCACTTGTGCTCCAGGTGAGGTCTGCTGGGGGTGAAGGTGGACGGGGAGGAGAAGGGCAAAGCAGGACACCATTGCAGCGACCCGGGCCTGGCGGTGCCAAAAGCCTGGGTGACGGCTGCAAAGGGGCGTCATCTGCAGGGACATGCGGAAGCGCCGCTCCGTCTTGCCAGCCCCGCGGGACGGGACGCGGTTGTCCAGGTATCGTAACATCGCGACAAGCCATCAGGGCCTCTGACGAGTGTTTGCCTAAAGCATTAGATTTGGGGATGAGGAGCCACGACCGATGTTAAAGGCACTTTGTGTCCTTTAAACAGAAGACATTGGGTCACACACACAGCCCAACGGCTCGTGGTTCCAGGAGGCCCACCAGGAGCCGGCGGGAATTCCTAACACGGGCATCCGTGGTGGGACGGTGCAAGTGCAGGTGCGGGTGTAGGTGCAAAGTGTGCAAGTGTCGGTGTCCACAATCCTGCAGCAGCGCTGGGCGTGCCCACTGCCTGGGCCCTCCGGTGTGATCTTGTGAGCAAAACACAGTGGGGTAAGGCCCCAGGGTAGTAAGGGGACCAGCGTGGGATTACCTGCTGCCTGGCCCAGCGCCTGGGGTCAGCGACGTCACTGCGTGGCTGCTTGGGAACGGCCCCAAAGTGGTGGCCCAGAGTCCCTCCCTTCCAGCCTGTCCCACAACCATGCCCGTCGGGGACAGGAGAGTCTCAGGGACGGTGGCCAGAGCGCCCCTTCCTATGCGTGGAGGACAGACGGGTCTTCCTATGACTACGAACAAGACGGATGGGGGTAGCAGGGCCACGACGGTGGCAGGAAGTGGGTCCTCACTCAGCCCATGTCCCGCAAACACCAAGGCTTCCCAGAGCACCCATGGGCCTGACTCGAGGTGACCTCACATGGCTGATATATTCGCAAGAAAGGGCCCAGGAAAAACTTTTGCTTTCAGATATCCCTGCGGCTTGGCAGCTGCCCGCCACCAAACCCGAGGCTGCAAAACACGACAACACATTGATCGGCAAGGCCCAGAACACGCGGGTCGGGGTGCAGGGATGGGGGGGTCAAGGAGCAAGTGAGGTTAAAGGAGAGAGTTGCGGGTCTTTGGTTTTCTGACTGCTTTCAGCTTCAAGAAACCAAGTTTACAAAAAAAAAAAAAAAGAAAGAAAGAAAGAAAGAAAGAAAGAAAGAAAGAAAGAAAGAAAGAAAGAATAACAACAATAAAAAAGAAACCAAGTTTTCGTGGCGTTTTGCTGCCGTTGTTTAAATGAAGTCGTCTCTCCTGAAAGGCAGCCTCGCAAAACAGACCAACCACACTGCTGACCAGAATTTCCAAGCAGGGCTGTGTCATTTGGTAGCTCTGGGACATAGGTATGTATGTCAACCGAGCCTATCTAAACTTCTCTTTCCTCGTGTCTTTAAAAAATAATAAAAATAAAAATAAAAATAAAAATAAAAATAAAAATAAAAATAAAAATAAAAATAATAAATGGAAAAAAAAGCTTACTTGCTGATGGATTCCACGTCATCACAAAGGTAAAGTTCTTGGAAGAGTGTCTACGCAATCGGTCAATGTCAACTATTATTGGCATTTTTTTTTGCATTGTTTTTTTTATCATCATTATTATTATTGTGGCTTTTGTGAGGGTCCAAGGAGATCAGATGAAAAAATAACCCACTACAACTTCCACCCTAAAAAGGAGGTCAGTGACCTGGTGTCCGTTCCTAGGCGCGGTCTACTCTACCAGCAGCTCGCGCTCCCACAGCCCTTCTTGGAAACCTCTGGACCTGCCCGGGCTCTTGGCTCAGAGAAGCGCCCAGGTGGCCAGGAATCAGCATCCACGGTGCGGCCCAGGTGGCGCGAGGACCACAGAGGGGAGCGCTTGCAGTCCCAGGGCCTGGGCCACTCATCCTGGGCTTTGAACAGGCATCCAAACATTGGGACCCAAAGCCCAGGGAGTCATTTCTCCCCCCTGAGGAGCCGAGGGCCCGGGGCCGCACTCCCGGGACCTCTGTGTTGCGGAGGGCAAGCAGGTGCACCCCTCAGGGATGCCTCCCTGCTAAGATCCCCACCACGAGGGGGAGAGGAAATCAAAGCTGGACCGAGGCGCAGCCGTGGTTGGTGCAGGTGGCCGGGAATGTGTCCGTGGGGGGCCGTGTAGACAACCCTGACCAATGAACTGCCGCTGCCTGAAGACAAGGCTTTTTCTTTTTTTTTTTTTTTTAAGATTTTATTTACTCAGGAGAGAGACACAGAGAGAGGCAGAGACATGGGCAGAGGGAGAAGCAGGCCCCTGGCTGAAAGCAGACGCTCACCCACTGAGCCCCCCAGGATGCTTTTGTTTTTGCTCTTGTTTCCACACTTTGAGAAAAGCTCCTAAACTCCCCTTCAGGAACAAGAGCCAGCTCCTAGGAGATGAAAGGAGGGATGCAAAAATAGCAATGAAGGCAGGTGAGCGGGTTCCTCTGAAAAACTGGTAGCTCCAGCCAGATGATTTGCAGGAAGGAGGAACCCCTCTAGGTGGTCATTAAATGTAGCGTTTCAGGGAGGTGTGAACAAAATCAACGCTTGTATCAAGTTACCCCGGGGAGTAGAAAACCCCATCCTCCCTCCACCACCCCCCGTCCGACCGGTGGTATTTCCCTGTGGTCATCTCCCCAGCACTTAATTCCTCTTGTTTCTTAGCTTCTGAGTTTCATTTGGGTAAAAGGATTGGACTGTCAGCTCCATTGCCCTGAAGCCAGTGCTGGGTCAACAAGGGGGCACAGAACCTAAGCTAGTGCAGTCAGCTCAGGTCCCAGGACGTCTCCTGCAAATGGTGGGACTAGAGTGGGGATCTTTCTTTGGCGGGTGAGTGAGGGAAACAATAGTCTGGGGGTGAAAGTGGCCCCTGAAAGAAGGCTGAGCTACGAGAATTAGAGAGAAAACAGAGCAGGAGTCCCTACGACCTCGTTAGCACCTAGATCAAACCATACCTGAACTCTGTGTACTGCAGGACTCTTCAACTGTAAGGGCCAATAAATACCCCCTGCCTTAATTTAGCTAGCATTATTTCTTCTTCTTTCTTTTTTTTTTTTTAAGATTTTATTTATTTATTCATGAGAGACACACACACACACAGAGAGAGAGAGAGGCAGAGACACAGGCAGAGGGAGAAGCAGGCTCCATGCAGGGAGCTCGACGTGGGACTCAATCCCAGGTCTCCAGGACCAGGCCTGGACCGAAGGTGGCACTAAACCACTGAGCCCCCCGGGCTGTCCAGTGTCCCTACTCCACCGCCCCCAGCGGGCTCCTCCTGCCCCAGGTCTCCACCCCCCCACTGCCCCCAGCAGGCTGCTCCTGCCCCAGGTTGCCCCTCCCACTGCCCCCAGCGGGCTGCTTCTGCCCCAGGTGAAGCCCCCCCACTGCCCCTAGGGGGCTCCTCCTGCCCCAGGTCACATCACGGTCCCCTGCAGGCTGCTCCTGCCCCAGATTGCCCCCCTCCACTGCCCCCAGTGGGCTCCTCCTGCCCCAGGTCGCCCCCCCCACCGCCCCCCTCATTTGTTGTGGGGTGTCAGCCAGCAGGGCTGCACGAGGAGCAGCAGCCGAGCTTTAAGGAGCCAGGAGGCAGCTCCAACTGCAGAGCTCTCCTGGGGGGGGGCGGGGGCTGCAGGAACCTTCCAGAGACCTGCCCGGCATGCTAATCCTCCCAGGCTAGGAGCGCAGGCTGCTCATAGTCAAGCCATTGTTCCCTCTAATTGTCAGAGCCCGGGGCTCTGCACCTGCTGGGGGGGGGCGGGGGACAGGGACCCCCCAAGGGCAAGGCCCAGGGGCGACCCGACCCAAACCCGGGGTGCAGGCCGTGGGTCTGGTCACTCTGGGCCTGGGAGTGACCGTGCGGGGTTGGTATAGGTTTGCTGGGGCGACGAACAGTTGAGAAAATGAGAACCAAAGCAAGGAGGGCGGGAGGAGGGAGTGGGGTGGGGGGGTAGGGACCTGGCCAGGAGATAGGGAGCGAGGGAAGGAAGGCAAGGCTGTGTGCGGCTGGGGGGGGGGCACTGAAAACCAGGGAAGTTGGCTGGAAACTATTGCCATGGCAACGTTCAAACATACAGAGAAAGCCTTCACAGTCCCGAACACCACTGGGTAGATGTTAACTCTTTGGGGGTGTTTTCCCACTTTCTCCTGTTGGAAGCAAGCAGAGGCCCCGGCGGGCCCCCCCCCCCCACACACACACACACCTGCTCGGGTCCCCGCAGGTGAGTCCCTTTAGGGATCACCTGACTAAAGCATCCTCACTCCCTCTGCTCAGGTCACAGCACGCGGGGCGGAGGGGGGGGACCTCAGTCCACCTCCCCGGCTCTCCCTCCCTCCCCTCTCCCTTGCCTCCTCCCCACCTCACTCTCACCTGAGACCTGCCTGAGATTCAGCTGCAAACCCCACAACTGTACAGCATTTCCCCCAAAACCATTCCTGTCTGCATTTGCAGATGCCGAGCACCTTGTCTAGCCACATCCCCCGGTGCCCCTACTTGGTTCCTGAAGTTCTCACCATCAAGTGCTTGGTTCAAGAAAATTGGTCTATTGTCCTGAGAATAGTACTGCGTTTCTTAGGCTCCAAGAACCCTATTAAATGACCGGCTGTACCAACAACAGGATATGTATCGAGGCGTCACAAATCAACCAAAAACTTGTTCTAAGGCAGGGCCACATCACAATTACAGATGATCTTAATCATTAGGGGACAGTACTAGTCATAAGAAAAAGACCTTACTGTTTTTTTCATGGGTTATCCCGTCCCCATGCCAGATATCTACCTTAGCAAGACCTCAGGAAATAGAATTGAATGGCTAAATTCTCCCAAAATTGATTGGATCAAACAAACGGGCCCCTCCAAGAAAACCGCTGTCTCCATAGTTTATAATTTGGCAAGAACCAGAGACCAAATATAGCGCCTGGTCTTCTAAAGAAACCTTTCCTTGCACGACCCCCCTCCTCCCCCCAAGCACACACCAGATCCTGATGCTTTATCACAAAGGATGTAGTTAATAGAGAATGATTGCTTTGGAAATCTGGGACCAAAATGTAGAGAGGATTCAAAAGGATTTTTTTTTCCCTAAGATTTATTTATTTGAGAGAGAGAGAGAGAGGATCTCAAGCAGACTCCAAGCTGAAGGCGGTCCCCATCGTGGGGGCGGGGCCCCATCCCAGGACCTGAGATCACCACCTGAGCCCAAACCAAGAGGCGCTTAACTGATTGCGCCACTTGGGTGTTCCAGGAGAGCTGGATTTAAAAAGCACCATGAAGCACTACATTAATGTTCTTTTATTTACTCTTATTAGAGATCAACAATAGTAATCTCTAAACTGGAGGGGGAAAAAAAAAACACCTAAAACTAGAAGAACTGTAAAAAAAGACAAAAGCTAAGACAAAATGCTCTAATTCAACATAATCAAGATATTTATTTGTATTCAAAGATTGAAAAATAAAACCATAGTAGTCTTTAATATTTAACACTTAAAAAAAATCGAATCCAGGGTCTTTATTTATTTTAACAACAGCACCTTAGTCTCTGCTGTTTCTTATGAGAGAAAGGAGTGGGGGGGGGGGGGGGGCGGGGCTTCTGAAGCCTGAAGCCAGAGCATCTCCTGAGACATACCAGGCTCCCTGAGATCAGCTGTTCATGTGTGGAAAAAAGTGACTACAGCTCACCAAATTGTTCAATCCAGGTATTTTTTTTTTAAAGATTTATTTATTTATTTATCCATGAGAGAGAGAGAGAGAGAGAGAGAGAGGCAGAGACACAGGAGGAGGAAGAAGCAGGCTCCATGCAGGGAGCCTGACGCGGGACTCGATCCCAGGACTCCAGGATCACGCCCTGGGCCAAAGGCAGGCGCTAAACCACTGAGCCACCCAGGGATCCCAATCCAGGCATTTTTACTAAAGTGACCATCTTTCCTTTTTTTTTTTTTTTTTTTTTTTTATTTTCCCACTGCATGAGTCCATACTTGGGCAACAGTCAAAATTAAAAGACAAAGTCCCTTTCCACTAGTCACTCAAGAGGACAAAGGCCCACTTCACGTAACTGTGCAGCCTGTGTGGTTTGCGATTCCAAGGAGCACCTTGGTCTCTGTAAACAATATCCTTTGTGAACAGAACCATCAAGGAGTCTGCATCGCAACGCCTGCCGCGAGCCTATTAGCAGCTATAAATGAGAGCAGAAGAATTCATGCTCGATCTATTTATAGAACTATTTTCAAAACTGGGATCCTTAAAGGCAGCAGCTATTACCAATATTTCTAAAAGCGGATTCAAAATCACGCACGTACTCGGACAATGGCATACGGCAGTTAAAACTCCCTCTCTTTTGGCTCAGTTTACATCAAGCCGTGGCGGCGATGTTTACCTGGGCTATTTCGAGAATGGTGATTGGCATGTATTTGTTTCAACTGGGGAGAAACGGAGGGAAAAAAAAAAACTGCAATGCATTTATGGATCAGAGTAGTTCTGAAACATTGGGTCCCTGCAAAGGAAGCAAATAATAAAAACAAATAATAAAAAGTCATCCCAATGGTGCAAATGCCAGAATAATGGCCTACCTACACCATAAGCCAAACTGAAGGAAACTCTTCACCCCAAAGAAGTGTTGGGCCAGTCTGCTCACTTATTGGCACTAGCAGACTGATGGAGCTCCTGTGCGCTACGTTAGTTCCACGCGGGAGATGACAGGGGAAGGGGGGGTCCAGAGGCGCTGGGGTGGCTCAGTGGGTTGAGTGTCTGCCTTCAGCTCAGGTCAGGACCCGGAGTTCTGGGATGGGATGGAGCCCCACGCAGGGCTCTCTGCTCAGCATGGAGTCCGCTTCTCCCTCTGCCCCTCGCCCCACTTGTGTGCTCTCTCTCTCATTGTCTCTTGCTCTCAAATATACAAATAAAATCTTAAAAAAAAAAAAAAAGCAGATGAGGTCCATATCCTAAAAAATGTCACCATCTAGTGGGTTTTAGCCAAGTCAATAGATGTTACAAGAGTGACAAGAGCTATAGCAGAGCTACGAACAAAAGGCTGATGTAAAAAAAAAAAAAAAAAAAAAAGGCTGACGTAGAGGACAGGGCACCTGGGGGGTTCTAGGAAAGCTGCGGAAGGTTTTCCCAGAAGAGGGGACTTGGCCTGAGGTTGGACATCTGAGCATCTGCCAAAAGCACAGCTCAGGCCTCGAGAAGCCTGAGCCGCTCACAGCCTGTGCAGCTGCAGGGGATGCGGGCGGGCAGAGAGGCAGGTGAGGTGGACCAGCCCCTTCCAGCAAGAAGAGGAGTCCGAGCTCCATCTGTAAATGGATTTCTAGAGTCTAGAGAAGAGGACGTCCCGCCCTGTTTCAGGGGCTCGTGTTTTCAGAGAAAGAATGAACGGGCCGCGCGGGAGAAAGTTGGCATCACCAGCAGACATCCAGCAGAGAAGGAGCTGACTCCGAACCACCAAGGGACTAGGGAGCTGGGTTTGAGATGGAGAGAAGGTTGGCGAGTGACTGGAGGAGTCACTGGGTGCAAGGGACGTGGACGAGGTGCTGGTGGTGCCTGAAACTAGAAGTGCCCAAGCCTCGAGGGCAGCGTGAGCAGGGCTGCAGGGGGCCAGAGCCTGCGGGGCCTGGGTGCCCAGCTCCTCTCTCACCATCAGCCCAGCCCACATCTGTTGGGGGCGCAGAGAGATGGAGAGTGGGACAAATCCCCAAGGGGGCGGCCTCAACATTAAAGGGGGGGGAGGAGGGCTGAGCCTAGTAAAGGCGGGGAGGGTGAGCAGCACCTTAGCCCTGTGGTGGGTCTCAGGAGGCCACAGGGGGCCCTGGTGGCAGGGGCAGCAGATGCACTAACCCTGCTGAGAGCCCGGGTGCCCGCCGGTCGGGGCACCCCCTGTTCATGCACGATCCTAACTAAGCACCGAACTTAACATCAGCCATGACCTGATGTCGCACACAGCCGTGGGGTCCCCGATGGTCTCCCGGCCCTTTGCACAGCCCTTCTGCTCAGACGGTGAGCGACTTGGGGCAGTTGCTCGCAAGGGTTTCTGAGTGGTCCCTTTCTCACTTAGACGCACATTTGGCTGCAACCGAAGACTGACAAAAATGTGCGACGTCCACATGCCCTCAGCATCTCGCCGTGACCTTTGTGCTAAAAGGAAGCAGGGCGAGGGGGCCTGCAGCCATCTGGGTCTCAATGAGAATGTCCAGACTGACATGAGGCCGCACAGCGGTGCGCTGGTGTGTGTGTTCCCAAGTCAACAGGTTTGGATTTACTGATTTTTATCCTGGGACCTAAAGTCACAAGAAATGTAGCTTCTACTTGCAGCTCCACGGACTAGTTGCTATATGACCTTGGACAAATGACTTAGCCTCTCTGCGTTTCAGTTCCCCAGGCAAGAAGCGAGCAGAAAAATACCTAATTTCGACGTAGTGCCCAGTGCATAGCGAACGCTCAGCAGATCAATGGTAGTCACTACGACAACTGAGAAATCATACTCATCACCTCCAGAACTGTTCAAAACTCCCATGAAATAAGCATAGAAACCTGACCTCAGCTTATGCTGAAGCTGAAAATAAGTCTATCAACCTTACACAAGTGTTTCATCATCGTAGACTTCATCATACATATGAGTGACACTGGAAAAGATCATCAAAGATAATATTACCGACTTTGATAGCAAAGTCAGAAAAAAACAAAACAAAACAAAACAAAAAACAAAAACAAAAAACCTCTTACATCGTCAGTATAAAATATAAAGCAACATACAAGACTTTCAGGTCAATGTTCCCATTTCTGTGAAAAATAACCAAGGATCTCAACAAAAAGAAGAGGGGTAGCATTTAGTACACACCGACCAAGGGCCAAACACGTAGACATCTCAGAGCTCCCAAAACAATGGCATAAAACATTGTTTCCATTTTGATCGTCGAGGAAACCGAGACCTTGCTAGGTGAATTGCTCCTCAGGATCTACCTGCTAACAGGTGGGAAACAAAGTTGGGACGCAACACTTGCCTATTTCAAATCGCTTTATGGTTCCCCTACAAATGCTCTAGAGAGTTCCTTCACTTTTTAAAAAAAAAATATTTATTTATTTTATTTTTATAAAAATAAAAGCATTTTATGCTCCATATCGAGCATGGTAACAGTGGCTCTGTTGCAACAAAGCAACACATTGCAACAACTAGTATCCTGGTATGGATAGGAGACTGCCAGGAATGGTATAGGATACCGCTAGGTATGGATAGGATACTATGGATAGGATGCTGCTAGGAATCCTGAGTCCCTAGGTAGTCAACTAGGAATGCAGAAGCCGAAAATCGTAGCTTGAAGGAATCTTAGTTTGTACCTTTATTTGTAGAGGAGACTATAAGGCTGACCTAAGAGAGGCAAAGTGACTTAGAGGAATTGTTGCAGCCCATTACTGGCCACACCAAGCGTAGGGAAAACACACTGCATCACCTTTCAGGCCTCCGCTTGTGCGACTTCAGGAAGCCCCTCGGTAGCTGCTTAATATCTGTGCGCGTGTGTACGGACGTGACTATGTGCACAGTCAGCACACCCGTTGGTATTTCTCAGATTCCCGAGAGCCGGCAGCCTTGCAGGTATGCGTGCTCCCGCTTGCAGGTGCAAACACACAGACACACAGGCATTTGGGTTTTTTGGAGGGGATGTCTCAAACTAGACCCAGTTCGTCATTCGAAGACTATTTGCACACTTGCACACTATTTCAGTTTCCTGAGGTGCCGGGAACACGCCAGCAGACAAATGCAATCCTTGCCGCCAAGGAGCGGGACAAGCGCACTGTCTCAGCCGCACCACGATTTCAACCGTCCAATTTATATTTCTCCAGAGAAATCATTTTGAAGGAGAGTAAGATGCAAGAGGCTCTTGCTTCCCTTGGAGAGTCTTCCAAGACACAATTTATAAATCATAAATTTATATGATTTTTCATATTTGTGTCACAAAGCACTCGGTGATCTAAGGAAAGTTTACGGGGACATGGAGTCTACATTCCATGATATGCTACGCATGTTTCGGTCTTTCCTGAGGGAATGCCATTCACTGAAGCACATCCAGGTAGGTTTTAAAAGTGTAGGAACTTCGCGAAACACGACAAATGGGCAAGGGGAGAGAGAGAGAGAAACCGAGAAACAGATTTTTAACTATAGAGAGCAGCCTGATGGGACCAGAGGGGGGTGAGGAGGTGGGTGGGGAACAGGTGATGGGGATTGAGGAGGGCACGTGCCACGATGAGCACCTGGTGATTAAAATAAAGACTTAAGAAGTAGAGGCTCTTACCAAAAATGATTGTACCTATTTGTGTTACTCCCGCCTCCTTAATGTAGTCCACCTTTTAAAAATCTTTACCAACATGAATTCAGAGGAACGGCTTCCCTAAACAAGACCATACCAGTTTTTATGGGTTTTTTTTCCACTTAAAGTAAAATCATAGATGCTCAGTTTAAATGTGCATTCATTGAATGCCTAGTGTGCATGACACATGCAGTCATCCCCGTGGCCGTCAGTTCTACGTGGGGGTTATTACCTCTGCCTTACAGATGAGCACACAGACCCCTCAGGGAGGTCACGCGGTGCATGTAACACACGCGAGCCAGGGCAGAGCCGAATATTTGAGTCCACGGAGGACACCAGCGCCCAAGTTCGCCTAATTTCTTAGTCGCTTTTACGAAACACGCCAAAGAAGTAAGATGTTATGAAATGGGAAGGACTTTCATCGATGATTTCCATCTCTCCTTAGGGAAAATGATGAGCTTCAGCCTGCTTCCCCCCCCAAAAAAAAAATTAACAGATTTTAAATTGTTTTCCTAACTGGACAGAAACCGTATAAACCTCCGGTGGGCAATTGCTGAGCCTGGCTGTCCTGTGACCCTCTGCAGGTAGGCTGTCTAGGATGACAATAATTGAGGCAGTGGGACGCTTTTCCCCTCCAAGAGAGAACAGGTCTCCGGAAACATCTTGAGGAAACGGACAGCACATGGGCTGCCGTCGTGGACAATGAAATTATGAGCAATGACCGCGACTGGCTGCCTTGGGAAGCCACCGGCAGGCTGGTGCTGGAGCATCAGCGCGTGCGAACGACAAAGACAAGTGTGTCTACAGGAAATCTGGATTTCATGCACTCCGTCCTGCCTTCATCCCACCACGACGGGTGATTAACTGACATCGGGGTTCCTTCTATCCGGGGGACTGTGCATCCAAGTTGTGGACTTGGGGGCCTTCCTATTAGCGACGGAGTGTTGCACTGCCTACTTTATACAATCGCCGAGAAATCTGCCTGTATTTGGAGCATTCCGGAGGCAGGCGATGTAACAGATAGCTAAAATAATACATTTAATATATAGGAGCCATCATACGCAACTTTTAGACCAAAAGTATACACAACAGCATTATTTTCCCCTAAAATCTCCCTCCAGTATTACTTTTGCTGAGATTCAGGCTTCATTAAGGAGAAAAATCCTGATTTTTCAGCTACTGGCCTGAAGCAGCATTTCATATCTAAAACGATAATATTGCAGCCAATCTGTCCTGATAAGACATCAAAAGAGGAATGTGGCCACTCCTGTAAGGTCCGTGGCACATTCCCTGGGGCTCAAGTGTAACCACTAGGACTGGTAAAGGGCTCAGCCAGTCTGTACTAGTTCCCAGGAAGTTAAGCCAAACGGATCCGAGACCAACCAGAACCAACAGCCCTCCTTAGAGGGCCTATGACACTCGGGGCTTTGCGTAACGTTGCTCTTAATTCACAAAACAATTTCTAATTTGTTGACATTATCGTTCCCATTAGAGAGATGAGAAAACTGAGTGTCGGGAGCAATTCAAGTTGCTGTTGCCCCGAGGGCGTGCAGCGATGAAAGCAGAGTTGGGGGGGGGGGGGCATTTGAAAAAGTAACTTCAAAACTTGCAAAATTGAGCAGCTTTCCGGGCCTACGGCCTCCGCAGAATCCAAGTATACGACCCACCACCCTATTCATAAAGGCCGCTCGTCGGGCACCGGGCTTGGCCCTGGAATGAGCTGCCATGGGGTAACTTTACTGGTCTGGCCTGCTCCAAACTCTTCCTTCAGTCCTCCAGCAAGTTGCCTAACACGCTGGGCCAACTCTGCACATCAAAGGAAAGGAGCTAGCCACCCCCCCCCGCCCCCCAGCTGGGCAATGGGTCGCTAACCAGGTGCACAAAGCATGATGCCACCCTAGATGCTCCATCAGCTTCTAGCCCCACAGAACATGTTAGGTGGCAGTGGGTGGGAGGACACATTTCAGCCCACAACCTTAAACATACCTGTACCCCCTCTCTCTCTCCTCTCTCCATCCCCCACGCCCACCAGCCCTTCCCTCCTTCCCTCTCCTTCCCGGAGACGTTTGCACGTGTCCCACTGGTGTTAGGGGGAGGCGGGGGGCTGAGGGGAGCTGACAACGTTTAGCAGAGGAACATACTGGGAGGTCTAACTGGAGTAGCGGTGAAGACATCTGAATTCAAAAAAGGAAGGAAGGGTGGCTGGAAGGAAGGCAAGAAGGAAGGAAGGAAAAGAAAGACAGACCTCCACTGATTGGCAGACGCCAGGCTGACTGCAAGACTGCGTGGGTTTCCCACGTGAAGTCCAGAGCTGAGCAGTAAAAAAAAAAAAAAAAAAACATCAGAGCACTGTTTTCTTTCTCCGTTTGTCAGCTGTGCTACGTTGCAACTTAACAGCAACTTGAGAGAACTTGAGTCAATCTGTGATCGCGAGCAGAGACCTCCCCGTGGCCACGTAAAAACCAGAACGAACCACAAAAAAAGCAAACAAACACACACAAACCTGCAAGGGATCCTAAGGTCGGCGATAGCCTGCAAGGAGCTCGGGGGAGCGGAAAAAAATAAAAATAATCCTGCGCGATTATGTTCATAGGTTGATAAATGTGTTGCCCCATCTGTGTCCCAACAGGAAACATGTGCCCAGAAAAATAAATTAAAGAAGTGCTCAGCTGTAGGCTGGTTAAGGAGTAATGAAAAGGATAAGAATAGATGATGTGAGTGTGAGGACAGACTCAGAGGCTTTTAGCAGGGTGTTTCTGGTTTCTATTATCACTTCTCTAATATAAATCTAACTCCGAGGTGCTTAATGGCTCTCCAGGGACCACCACTCACCAGATTAAATGTGCCCAACACCGTGGAGGGACCCAGGAGGTGTCTGCCTCTTATCTCCTTTGGGATATGCCCGAGTTGGGGCTTTTTTTTTTTTTTCTTTTTTTCTTTTTTTTTTTTTAGTGTTAAAACTAGGGTTATCTGAGCTCTGCTACTTAAAACATCTGAGCTCTGCTGCTTAAAACAAGTCAAAGCATACGGATATTGGAGATGGGCTGCTCTTGAGGTCCAGAGCGAGCGCTCAGAGTTTATTTCAAGCTCTCAGGACAGGCCCCTTCCTTGACCCTTCTGGATAAAAATGGCAGCGGTGGGGACAGAAGGAGCCAGGCTGTGTATGGTTGATTCTTGTCCAGCTTGGATCCCAGACTGACTTTCGTCTGCTGGTTAAGGATCCCGTGAGTTACCTGTCTCCCAAGGTTGGGCTGCAGGTCAGAATTATGGCATCTCTAGGCCTCAGTTTCCTGGTTTTATGGGTGTGAGGTCTCCAAGGAGTCCTCTGGCTCTAAAGTTATGTGAGTCCACGACTCTGACAGAAGGCCCCAGAGAGGAATAGAGAAGGATGAAGAGGAGGAGTTCTGTTAGGAAAAGGAAGCCAGCCAGCCAGCCAGCCAGCTCCCTGACCCTGGAAGCCATGGGGAAGGAAGAAGACGGAAAGAGGGGTGATGCTCCAGGCCCCTCCAGGCCCCTGGGCTCTCTAAGCCTTTTCAGCCTTCTCTTATTTTTCTTTATCGGCCTCTCTCTCTCTCTCTCTCTCTCTCTCTCTCTCTCTCTCCTCCAAGACAAAGCTGGCACATGAGAAGCACCGACATACGGACCTTTCCTTCAGCCGCTTGTCTAAGTTACCACAGGACACTACATGTCTGCCTTTCCTCCAGAGCCCTGTCTTGGGGATGTTGGGGAGGTTTCTGGCAAAACCCAAGCCAACTGCCCAAGCCACCTTCCATCTCTGTGCAGCCTTTCTGCTTCCAAAGAAGTGGTTGGTTTGAAGGGAGGTGGGGTTGAAAAGAAGTGGGTCCTCCCGCCCGTTCTTAGCACTGGTGGGAACCTAGGTCATCCGAAGACCACATTTGAGCATCTGTATGCACGAGAGAGACAGAGAGAGAAAGAGAGAGAGGGAGAGAGAGAGGGAGGGAGAGAGAGGAAAGTGCAGCCACCTCTCTCCACCATTTCCTCCCCCCTGCCCACTCTCCCTCCCTCCATCCACCCACCCGCCAGAAGCCAGCCTTCCCCAGCCTGGTTTATTATCATATTTTTGTGTTAATACATTCGGTTGATCTGCAATGTCAGGTTGGATAATGAAATTTAAATTGGGTCCCTTCGATTTCCAATGGCTAAACATTTGTGCCTCCAACTCCAGGGCTGCCATGCAACTTAAACGCATTCTAGAGTGTCAATCACTCAGCACAGGCACCCCACACTGCAGCGGCTTTCTTGGGGAGATTTTTTTTTTCTGATGAACGATTGCAAAGGCGTTTGCCCAGGATGCAGACAACCTGCATCATTATAGCAAACCGGCTCGCTGGTGAGCACAACCTGATGGAACAAACGCCTGGGCCACCCTCTCCCCCCCCATCCCCCCCACCCCAACCCCTTCAAGTCAGGTCTTTAAAAATCACACTAAAGGGGGTGAGGGGATAAAGGAACCGGGAACGCTAAACGAATGGGCATTTTCTTCATCAATAAAATAAGAAAATAAGGATCACTCACTGTATTTCAGACAGATCACAGCAACATCCAGATGGAAATCCAGGTGGTTAAGAACAAGCGAAAACGCATGATCTTGACACCAAAAAGAAAAAAAAAAAAAAAAAAAAGGTGGGGGGGAGGTTGATGAAGAAAAATCCAACTGCAATTATCCATCAATTTTAGTCAACACAGGCACAAATCCAACTGTGCTCTCTGCTGGTTTCTCTCCCCCCCACCCCCCCCAATCAATGCCTCATTCTGCCGCGGTCAACTTTTCTTCTCCGAGATTTCTTTGCAGATGTATTATTAATCCCCTCTCCTCTTGTGGGAAATTCAAAAAAGGAAAGAAAACACCGCCACCATAGCAGGTCTTCACTTTCCTAAAAAAAAAAAAAAAAAAAAAAAAAAAAAGAAAAGAAAGAAAAAAGCCCCAAACTTTGAATTCCGAAAATAATCTCCTTGGCTTACTTTCTCCTTGATAGAGAACAGCGAACATACTTTTTCCTTTGTGGATCCTCCGTTCTCCATTTCCAATCATCCTTTTGGGGAAAAGGGGGAGGATGGGGGAGGCACGGCTGTTTTATTATGATTTATGTATGTCAGAGCACACCAAGCCCCGTGGGTCTGACACTGGCTTATTGCATTCCCCGAGGCTCCCTGTGCGCGCACACACACGTTTGTGTTAGGATCCAGGTCTTGCAAGGAAAAGCTCCCTTCTTCCGCTTCTCTTGCACAATCAGTCCATCCACTGCGTTCGGGTCCAACAGAGAGCTGCGTCCCGCATCCTTCATGTTTGCAAGGCACCCAAGCGCCACCGCCACCAAAAGGGGGGTTAAAAAAATAATAATAATAATAAAAATTAAAAAAAAATAAATAAAAAATATATTTTTTTTAAAAGTCTCCGGTTACATGGTGGATTGCTCTTCCCAGCTCCCCCTCCGAAGAACCTGGGGATCAGCTCCCCCCGGTCGCCAGCCTCCAGGCCGGGCCCCTCTCCAAAGATCTGATTAGGTTTCTCATCACAACCCAGTGCGCAATTGGGTTCTCGGTGCCAGCCCCCGGGCCAGCCAGCGTCCTTCCCTCTCCGCCGCCCGGGTCCCGGCTAGAGCCCGTCTCCTTCCCTCCGCCGCCTCTGCAATTTCATAATCTCACGTTAAACGGGGGGCGGGGGCGGGGGCGGGGGCCGAGGTGGCGGCGGAGCAGCTCCAGGCTCCGTCAGCTGTCAAGAAGCGAGCATCCCTCCCCTCCCCTCCCGCCCCGCGCCGCCCCCTCCCCTCCCTCCCCTCCCCTCCCGGCAGCTACTTTTTTCCCCCCTTCCTTTCTTCTTCTTGGGTTTCTCCAGGCCCGGGGCGCAGCGCTGCGCTCGGGCCGCGCCCCCCCGTGACCCCGGCGCGGGCGCGGGTCCTGCAGGTGGCAGGTGCACCTGCACACGTGGGCGGCCGGGCTCACGGGGGCGCGCGGTCGCGGGGGGCCCCCGCCTCCTCCTCCGCCGGCGGGCAGCGCATCCGGGGTGCGGGGGGCGGGGGGAGTTCCAAGGGGGCTTTGATTTCCCACGGGGAAGGCCGAGGGAGGGAGAGAGGGAGAGGGAGGGAGGGGAAGGGGGAGGAGGGAGGAGGAGGAAGGAGGAGGGAGGAGGGAGGCAAATTCACAAAATCATCATAATAAGGAAAGAGAGAGCGACAGGGTGCGCGGTGGGGGAGGAAGGAAAAAAAAGGAGGGAATAGGGGAAAAAAGGAATGAAGGATATTAAAATAAAAAATGTGACATTAACATTAAAAATGTGGAATTAAAAATGCAAAAACAAATAGGGATGGTAAAAAAAAAAAGGGGGGGGGGGAAAGAAAGGAGGAAAGAAAGAGAAGAGGGTCCCTAAGCGGTCGCTGGCTCGCGGCATCCCCGGCGGAGGCGCCCGCAGGTCCGCGCTCGCTCCCCGCTGCGCCGCGCGCCTCCCGGAGCCACAAGTTGGCGGGTGTCGGCGGGGCCCGGCGGGGACACGCGTGCCCGGGGCGCCCCCTCCGCGCCCCCTCCGCGCCCCCCGCGCCCCGAGGGCTCCGCGCCCCCCCTCCCCCGGCCCTGCGCCCCCCCGGTCCCGCCTCGCCCCCGGCTCCCCGCCCCGGCTCCCGCCTCGGCCCTGTCCTCCCGGTCCCCGGCCCCGGCTGCCGCCCAGCGGGACACAGTCACCCCATTACCTCCCGTCATCCCGGCGCTGATTGGCCGCGCGCGGGAACCCCGAGGCCGCGGGCGCGCGGGGCCCGAGCGTGGGGCGGCGCTGCCACCTGCAGGGCGCAGCGGGAACGGCGGGGCGCGGAGCCGCGGGGGCGGGGACCGGGCGGGGGGCGGGGGCGCGGGGCTCTCGTCTGTTCCAAAAACCGGGTCCCCGCGAGGATCTCAGGGTCGGCGCACTCCCAGGGCCCCTGCCTCGGGGGGGACGGGGCGGGGGCAGGAGACACCCCCAGGTGGGCTGCTCGCAGGTGAGGGCCCGTGCGCCTGCTGCCCAGGATGCGCTCATCCCGGGAACCAGGAGGGGACCAGGAGGGAACCAGGAGGGAACCAGGTCCCCACTAGGATCTCAGGTCAGCGCACACTCAGAGCCCCTGCCTCGGGGTGGGGGCAGGAGACACCCCCCAGGTGGGCTGCTCGCAGGTGAGGGCCCGCGGCACCTGCTGCCCAGGATGTGCTCATCCCAGGAACCAGGAGGGAACCAGGTCCCCGCTAGGATCTCAGGGTCGGCGCACACACAGGGCCCCTGCCCTCGGTGGTGGTGGGGGGGTCAGGAGACACCCCACCAGGTGGGCTGCTCGCAGGTGAGGGCCCACCGCACCTGCTGCCCAGGACGCGCTCATCCCGGGAACCAGGAGGGGACCCAGATGGACGGAGAAGGCGCAGAAACCAGGTCCCCACTAGGATCTCAGGGTCAGCACACACTCAAGGGTCCCTGCCTCGAGTGGGGGGCAGGAGACACACACCCCCACACACCCCCCACTCCACCCCACCCCCCTCACCCCTGGCAGGCGGGCTGCTAGCAGGTGAGGGCCCACGGGCGTGCTGCCCAGGATGCACTCATCCCGGGAACCCAGGAGGGAACCAGGAAGGAACCAGGAGGGGACCAGGAGGGGCCGGGAAGGCGCCAGGAGGGGCCTCTGGGGCAGGAGGCCGTGTCAGCACAGGGGCCTTCCCTGGACAGCTCAATCCTGGCAGCCTTGCTCCCAGCTGTGGGCTTTTCCATCAGGTCCTGGGAAGGGGTCAGGTGGGGTGGGGGGGCGAGGGGCACACTTCCCCTTCACGGGGCCATCTCAGGAAGCCCGAGGGGCCCGCAGAACACCAGCCCTGTATTCCTGTTGCTTTCTTTCTCCGCCAGCTACTCGTTCTCCAGTAAAGAAGTGTACGGGGAGGACGAGATGGGCAAACATGCACCTGCTCCAGGCTCCCCCGCCCATCATCTTTGTGCTGGTTTTCTCCCTTTTTGAGAGATCAGAATATGTACTTGGCCGAAAGACACTTTTAAACCAAGTGAGTTAATCATAAGGAGAGATGCCATTAGACTTTTTTTTTTTTTTTTTTGCTAAGGGAACATCAGAGGCATATCCAAGTTCACACCAAATGTTCTTTTTTCCCCCCGTTCCCTTTATAGTACATGGATATTTTCTCAACTAGCATTGGGACACTTAGAATAGAGCTACATCTATGCATTTATTTGGGTACTAAGCACATGCCCCAATATGTGTCTTAAATGTCAGCATGTGCAAGGGGAAAGGCCTTTCTTTACCCACGGATTGTGATTTATTATAACTTCCCCATCTTTTGGGAGAGCTTTGGTGGAGTTATAAATTCATCAACAGGTGAACTTGTTGAGGCGTGATGGCATTGCCTCTCTTTTTAAACGAATTGCTGTATTGATCGACTTAAGACATTAGTGAGCAGTTGGCTAGAACTTTGTCTTTTGAAGCTCTTGCCCTTATATGTCAATTACAGTTTATCAACTAATAAACCATTAAAAAGCACACTTACTAGTTGCTCTAGATGGCTTCAAAGGAGTCTACCCTCTGGTTCTGAAGGAAACCAGAAGCCATTTGAAATGCAAATTTTCTTTTTTAGAGACTTTGACAGCAAGGGAAAGGCCAATGATTTGTTGTTCAAAGCTGATTATTAGCTACCTACCAGACGTCTTTAAAGGCTTTCACAATGAATTAATCTATCAAACAAAGCAGCAGGGAAGGATCAGTGCTGTTTAGCCAAAAGGAGAAAGGAAAGCCTTCCCATTCCTATGTAGCTTCCCATTCGGCAGCTACAATTTCTTTTTCCATGTCACACCCTAGGAGCTTGCATCAGTCACGTGGTTTTCAATTTTTTGATCCAGGGATTACCCGGCATCCTCAGGGCATGGGCTTTTGCTGACGTCCCGCACACATCAGCTGATTGAAAACTCCAAACAACCCCTTGGGAGATTTGAAAGCTGGGGCAAGTGACGCTAAAGCCACACACTCCGTAAATGGCACAGGCAGGTCCTGAACCCAGATCTACTCGCTGCCAATTCTCCCGGCTTGGCTGCTGCTGCTGGACAGTATGGGGGATACGTGTAAGCAGCCACAGGCGTGCAGGCCCTGGTGTTCAGCTCGGAGCCCCACAGGTGAATGTGGAACCCTGTGGGGAAATGCAGTTGCCACATTTGTCACCCAGTGATCTTGCTCAAAGAGAATTGAAATAAGTAGCAAACAAGCTGCCACACATACACACGCAGACTAAACTGTTACTGGACGTGACATGAATGTAGAGACTTATTCAGTGGAAGTTACCAGGTGCTGTGGACGGTGACGGGGTATATGTGCAAGTGAAGTTCCCGATCAGAGCTCGTTCAGAGGCAGTGATCGCCCGATGGGCAATGGGGTCAGTAACGCGGTCACAGTTCCAGGGAGCACGTCGGGGTTACCAAACACTTGGACAGGACAAGTGCCATTAAAACGAGAGGACCCTGGAGAAGAGGAACGTGGCACTGACAGGGCAGGTGTATCGAAGGATGTACAGAATTCTCTATTTGTTTTCCAGCCCTGATTTGTAGGCTGTATGGTCGGTGAAACAAAACCATCGTGTTATTTCACTGTGTGCTGGTGACTCTACCTGGTGTAATCTTCAGCAGACAGCAGAGGACAGCATCTTGTAACCAGAAATACAAAATAGCAAATAGAAGGAATTCAGTCACTCTGCTTCAACATTGAGAAAATACAGATGTTGCCTGCGGTGTTTATTAACTTGATTTAACAGGCTTCAAGCTGCTCTATTCAAGCACGATACATACTTATGATTTGGGTCTTTACGTTATAAATTCTGGGAACACGTCGTCCCTTTTCACCTCCGAGTCGATGGGAAAGGCCCAGACCGTCCTGTGATAATCACACCAAACTTGCCTCGATAGTCACACGTGATGACATGTGAATTAACCTCTTTGGACCAGCTTCTTTTGAGAACTACTTCCATGATAAAATGTGGTATTTAGTGGGAACTTCTTGCATGTGTCATACTGGCCAAAATGTTATGCTAGACAAGAATGTTGTATTTCAGAGCTACAAGACATCCTAGTAGTCATCCATTCTTTGCTCCTTGAAATACAGATACTCAAGTCCAAGCACATTTGTAGGTTTCTGTTTCTACAGTGGCTCCAGCTCCACCCAGCTCCCACCCCATGGAGTCTTACTTTTCAGTGCTTTCTTTCTTTTCTTTTCTTTTCTTTCTTTTTTTTTTTTTAAGATTTTATTTATTTATTCCTGAGAGACACAGAGAGAGGCAGACATATAGGGGGAAGGAGAAACAGGCTCCATGCAGGGAGCCTGATGTGGGACTCGGTACCAGGACCCCGGGGTCACGCCCTGAGCCGAAGGCAGACGCTCAACCACTGAGCCACTCAGGCATCCCTTTTTAGTGCTTTCATACTTTTTTTTTTTTTTTTTTTTTAGCAATAACTGGCATTTAATGATAGTTTATGAGTGCCAAGTTCAAAGTATGTTCTAAGTATGTTACAGATATCAACTCATGCAATCCTCTCAACAACTTTGTGAAGTAGGTATAATTCTTTCCCCCATCCCATCTTACAGATAATGAAAGTAGAGTTGAGGTTAAATAGGAGCAACCAGGTGGTGATGGAGGCGGTATTTTTAACTCAGGTTATTTCACCTCAGAGATCATGGTTATAACAGATACTTCCTATTATTACCTATAGCACCGGGTGGAAATGATTTGGTCATGTCTGTATTCTCCCCCTAAAGCATGATTGATTTAACGAGAGGGTTTGTTGTTGTTGTTGTTGTTATCTCTAATATTGTGTGCAGAGTTGAATGAATAAATATCTAAGACTGTGACATTAGGCAATGGAAGCATGCATGTCTTTTGGCTCTTGCCGGATGTTCTTTTCACTACGGCACACAAAACGTTAGAAAGACGAGGTACTTACTGCAATTACTAACCGAAAACTAATACAATAATTTAATCAGAGAATTCTAACTTCTGTATCGACTAGCTGTTGCTGCATAATTAGCCATCCCCAAACCTGGTAGCTGAAATCAGCAATCATTTATTATTTCTCATGAGTCTTTCTAGGTCAGTCAGAGATTGGTTGAGCGGCTCTCCTGATCTTGGCTGGGTTCACTGTTAGCTGATCTAAAATGGGCTCGGCTGGGGTCGCTGGGGCAACTCAGCTCCACGCCCGATGTCTCTCTCCCTTCATCGGCTTGGCCTAAGCGAATTTCTTGGCAACAGAAGTCCAAGAGAGGAAGCAGAAAGGCACGGGTACGTTTTCATCCTTCTGTATGAATCAAATTTGCTGACTTTCTGTTGGCTACAGCAAATCACTTAGTTGAGCCCATTGTTAAGGAATGGGACAGGTCATCCTCCCCTAATGGGGGGCCACGGTAAGGTTACATGACAAAAGAGAGCGAAGAATCAGGGTGGTCACTGCAATGAACCCCAATTTCTATCCCTTACAAATAACAAATTTCCTGAACAATGACTGGGATTTATAGGACAGAAAATTCTCTGCATAAGGGATCCTTCAATCAGTCAGTTATTTAACAGATGGGCATTAACATGTGTCATGCATTATGAAAGTCGCCACTAACTGCCCCCACTGCCCTGATCACGTCTGTTGGTGCTAATCAAAAATGGCTCAACGTCTGCCCGATTCTCTTTTTTTACTATATTACGTTAGGAGACCTCTCTCAGGTTCCTCTGCGGACCCTTTGCCACTGCCCTTTCTTCTTACCTGGGCCACCCTATCTCTAGTGCCAGGAAGCTTCTGAAAAAGAAACAATAAGGTGGAAAATATGTTCCGCATGGACAACAGAAAACCACAGTGGGGAAACTCTCCACAATGCATAGGAGAAAGGATTCCTATTTTAAATATGTAACTATTTCTTAGAAATAACTATTAGAAATAAATAAGGAAAACAAAAATAACTGTACAGGTGAGTGGGGAAAAATACAGTATCAGTCAATTTGCAGAACTGGTTATTTTAACACTTAATGGTATCCATGTTACTTAGCAAAGTGCCTTGCCCTTTAGCCTCTTACAACATTTTGACTGATGGATGAGTGAGTGAGCTGTCTACTTGGGTGAGGAAAGTGGGTAAATAGTAGGCATGCCAATTATGAGCAACAATGACATAATATGGACAGAATTTTACCAGCACTAAGTGTAAAGAGCTGGGGGGAGCAGAAGATGCAATTCGTGAGGACTGTTGGCAATCCCAGAGGACTTTACAAATAGGAAATCTAAGTGGGTGAAGAGCTTCATGAATGTTAGCACACAGTTGATGGATGTGGGTTTGCCATTTTGCAGCTAGAGAACAAGGGATAGGGTGCATTCTACCAAAAAAAAAAAAAATTGTGGTTCAATGATTAGCAGGATTAAAGATGAGCTAAATTAAGTACTCAGCCATGGAAGAGATGATCAGAATATTAGATGCCATATAGCGATCAAGAGAGTTCAGATTTTGGAAGAAATCTTAAAAGGTTCCTTCTTTGAGAATATCAGGAGCAAATGATATCTGGGAAGGAAGAGCACTAGTGAAAGGGAGCATCTTAGGGAGGACCCTTCCTTTCTCAACTGTCTAGGCAACATGACAAGTTGTAGGCGTGACTTAAGGTAATAAGAAAACCGACAGAGACAATTGTATGACAATTTGGCAACCAATTCTAAATCAATTTAGACCCAATTACATTTCAGAAATCCTTTTTTAAATGGTGACCCAAGCACTTGTAAAACACAGTCTCCTTTATCAAATGTTTCTAAGGGAGATGGGATTTGTGCATAGAAACTACATGGTGGTATTTTTGTACTGTCTAAATTAGGATTCCTAGCACCGAGAAGAAAATTGGCCATAAAGGTATCTTTAAAACTCCACCAGGAATTAGTAGATGGTGTGAATCCAGTTGTGTAATTTGAGAAGACAGCTGCATTTTATCTAGCTAAATCAGCACTCGAGACTAAACAACTCCTAAAGAATGTCACTTTATTTCAGCATTAGCCATGCAGTGCAGATTCGAGAAATGATAGCCTTGTTTCCCCCACCATATTACTATTGTGTTTTCAGGAAATGAAGTGCATAGATTTCAAAAGTCAGTTCTCTTCACATTGAAGATGCATTAGCACATCTGTGATTCTAGGCCTCCAGCTGATTTAGCGGCACATGATTCAAATAATGTGAAACAATCTGCATTTTTAAATGTCCAGGTTTCTAACATACACAGCATTTTTGAGGAAAGTGAATGACTGGGAGAAGCTGCAGATTTGAAAAAAAATAATAATCTGTTGAATTTACAAGGAAAATTCAAACACCTTTATCATTTGAACGAAAGAATTCCCTAACCACCAAAAATAAGCATATATATAGAAATGGTACTCAGACTCAACTTTCAAAATGGGAGGGAGTTGAGAATCCTTTGATTCACTACACAGATTTTTTTTTAAGCCATCCACAACTGTATGAGTTTTATAGGGGAAATGGGATGTAAAATAAGTACCCCTGTGGCAGATGATGATTGTAAGACACGTCATGGAACTGTGGTCTTATTGAATGGATTGAACACTGGGTAACTGGTAAAGTGATTGAGGCTTTGACATTTTACTACAACTTTCAGCTGACAATCTTCCTGAAAAGGATTTTTAGTAAAAGTTTAAAAAAGTCTTGTGGTAATTCATATTTCCCCTAAAATAACAACTATGCCACATTGCAGAGGACCTAAATAGATGTTTTCCAAAGAAGACAGCAGATCGCCAACAGGTGCATGCAAAGATGCTTAAATCACTAATCAATAGGGAAATGTGAATGAAAACCAAGGTGAGATACTGTCTCACACCTGTTAGAGTGGCTATTCTCAAAAAGACAGGAGATAAGGGTGTCTGGGTGGTTTAGTTGGTTAAGCGGCCAACTCTTGATTTTGGCTCAGGTCATGATCTCAGGGTCGTGAGATTGAGCTCCATAACTGGCTGTGTGCGGTGGGCATGGAGCCTGTTTGTGATTCTCTCTCTGCCTCTCCCTTTGCCCCTCTCCCCATCCGTCTTTCCAAAAAAACCAAACCAAACCAAACCAAAACAAACCAAACCAAAACAAACAAAAAAAAAACCAACCAACCAAACCAAACAAAACAACAACAAAAAAACAAACCAAAAAGCAATTTAAACTCAATTAGATTCAATCCCTTAAAAAAAAAAAAAAAAAAAAAAAGGCAAGTGGTAACAAGTGTTGTCCAGAGTTTGGAGAAAAGGGAACTCTTGTACACTGTTGGTGAGACTATCAATCAGTGCAGCCACTACAGAAGATAGAGATGAATATTATTCAGCCATGAAAAGGAAGGACATTGGGCAGCCCCAGTGGCGCAGCGGTTTAGCGCCGCCTGAATCCCGGGGTGTGATCCTGGAGTCCCGGGATCGAGTCCCACGTCAGGCTTCCTGCATGGAGCCTGCTTCTCCCTCTGCCTATGTATCTGCCTCTCTCTCGCTCTCTCTGAATAAATAAATAAATCTTAAAAAAAAAAAAGAAAAGGAAGGAGATTTTTGACAACACAGTTGGATCTTGAAGTCCATCTGATTATGCTAATTATTTTACCTTATGCTAAGTGAAGTAAGTTAGAGAAAGAGATCCTGTAAAAGCTGAACTCCTAGAAAAGGAGAATAATGTGGTGGTTGCCAGGGGCTCGGGGCTGGGGGAATTAGGGTACAAACTTCCTCAAAGGGCACAAACATCTGGTTATAAGATGAAGAAGTTTCAGGGATCAATCAAATGGTGACTGTGGTTAACGACCTGGAAGCTGCTGAAAAAGTAGGTCTTAAAGTCCTCACCCTCCTCCTCAACAAAGGTAATTCTGAGGCGAGTGATGGAGGTATTACCTTACCGTGATAGTCCTTTCACAATGTGTCAAATCATAACACTGTCCATCCTAAAGTCACACAATGTTATCGGTCAATTATATCCCAAAAAGGTGGGGAGAACATCAAAGATACAGAAAACAAATGATGCTGCATGGAAATGTGTTTTCCTATTTTACCTTTTAATAACAATTACTCAAAACCAAATATTTTGTTGTTATTCTTATTTTAGTGGCTGCATTAAAAAGTCCACTGAATTTTCCCACCTTTTCTATTCTCAATTCTTTTTTTTTTGTTTGTTTGTTTGTTTTTTAATCTCGAGAGTTAGAAGGTGGCCAAATTATGATGTTGGAACAAAGCTTTTATCTTTGAAGAGAACTACCCCCCTCCCCCTTTGGGTGTCTTTTCCTTTTTTATTCATCCTTATATAAGCCTAAGGCCTCAATCATAGGTATTTCCCTTCTCCAGGAAACACACACACACACACACACACACACACACACACACACAAAATAAACACATTTGCAAATAGGTGCTAATTAACAATTTAATTCAATCTAAACCAATTCATTCACTTATTTAACAAAATTTTCACCGAGTACCGATTTCAGTGGGTTCTGTAGGCTACCACTGGGCAAAGTATTAACAACTTTTCATTATTCCTCAGAGGTGCTTACATTTTTAGAAAGGGTAAGCGTATACTCTGAAAGAGGATATGCTTGATCCCAGACCATGCAGTAGGGCCAAGAGCAGCAAGGTTGGAATCGTGAAGACCTCAGTTAGAATGTGACAAACATTCATTGTCTGTATGTTAGGTGAACCGAAAATATGTTAGGGCCGAAGCTTAAGGAGAATGTATGGCAGGGAAAGAGCTGAAATGCCACGAAATGTCAAGATCCTACAGCGGCCAGATCAAGGATTGTGTGTGTGTGTGTGTGTGTGTGTGTGTGTGTGTGTTGGAAGGAGTTCATCCAAAAAACAAAGGGGTATCATCGAAAGACATTAAGTTAAGGAGTAACGTGGTAAGTTTGGGATTTTCAAAAGACATTTCAAGGGGCATTACGCAGATGAATTGGAGAACAAGCAGACCTAGGAGAGCAATTTGGAAACTATGGGAGCTTGTGAGGATGCAAACAAAGGCAACAGCTTTGGGATTAGAGAGGAGGAGATCGGTATAAAACATGCCAAGTGTTAGAATCTACAAAATTTCATTAATGGGCATGCTTGTTGTTTGCTCATTTGTGTATGTGTATGGAAATGTGTGATGTTCTAGATGGAGACTATACATAACTTCCTGCAGTATAATGAAGCACTTCCTAAAAATAAAGCTCTCTGAACAGGGAACGGGCTGCCAGGTAAAACTGTCACTGGAGCTGCTCAAGCACAGCCTGTGGTTGTGGGTGGGTCTCTAAGGCAGGCTTAGTTTGGACAAGGCAATTGCAAACATTGCCCTTGATTAAGGGTCCACCGGCCCACTATGGCAAAATGAGGCAAGTGAGGGCAATGTAGTAGGTTTGTCCTATTAATTAGTTGAATTGAAAGCAAATATCTTCAAGTTGTGATTCTTTCCTATATTTTTACAACTATAATTTCCTTTTTCCTAATTTTTATTTGGTGATGTTTGAACGGTAAATATCTGGTAAAATAAATACTCGGGAACACTGTGTCAGGCCACCGTATATTTATTCATGTTAATGAGATGAAAGGTGTTAAAGTCTGTTGGCCTCCACTGATGGCCTTTCGGTGCCCTTAGGACTCTTAAATTTTATGCTTTTATCGGAATATGTCTGCCTTGAGAAGTGTTTCCGCGCAGATCAACAGAACAGTGTGATTGACATTATTCAACCTTTCCTAAAACAAATCAGCGTGTCAGACTATTAAACTGCAGAGAATGCTCCCAAAGTTTCCAAGTAGAGCCTTTTTAGAAAGCAAAATTTCTAAAGTGAAATCGATGACATCTTATAAACACTTGTTCAAATGTTCCATTCACAGCAAAACCCAACACTGGGAAAATATTAAGAACCAAATTGCCAGCCATCAGTCACCAAAGACAACTCTTTTGAAGCCCCCCCCCCGCCCCCCCACACACACACCTACAGTCATGTATCAAGCCATTTTCTATATGTATCTTTAGGGGCCAGACTCTTTTTCCTTAAGATGGAAAGCAGCGCTGCTGACAAGCGATGCCATTACACTGCGCTTCAAGTCATAGAAGGGTGCCTCTAAGTGCCTGTGCAGTCAAATGCCACGGGATTTCAAATGGAAATGACATGAATTAATTTCCTGAGAAGAACAAAAAGAAAAGGAAAATTGAGAAGAAAGGCAGCTTCTTGTAACACAATATGCAGATTAATGGTGCCCACTGATTGATTGAAGTGTCAAAAATGGGCCTTTCAGATATAAATGAAGCTACTGAAAGGGTTTGGGGGTTCTCTCACTTTCTCTCTTACTCGTATGAAATATTAACAGATAAACTCAAAGTAGAATCCGTTTTTCTTGGTATCTTTACAATCCTCCCTATCCCATAACCTTTCCAACATTAGTCCCCCGAGTGGAAGAGCACAAGATCCTCTTGAGGGTATCTCCTTGTACTGGGGAGAAAACTCAGATTCCTTCTACTGATTGGTGAGATCCACGTCATCCTGGCATCCACATCCTTTTATAGCCTTTCTTCAACTCTATCTTACATCATCAGCTCCCCCTCTTAGCTTCTCTGCTTCTCCAGCTTCACGGGGCCTCCTTTCTGTGCTAACAGTAGCATCTTGGTCCTGGCTGTTCCCTGGGCCTAGAACGCTTCCTTTCCATTCTTTGCTGGCGCTGACCTTGATCTGGACTCAAGACGGGCCATGTCTCCCAAGCCGGTGAAGTATCCACCCAATGTCTACCTATCACATTGCCATATTTTAATTCTGAGTAGAATGCTTATCTGATCGTCTTTTTTTTTTTTTTTTCAACAACAACAACAACAACAACAAACCTGTGGAGTCGTTTACCTAAGCTGGAATGTGTTGTTCCTGGGACACCTCTCTTGTCCACTGTTATCTTAACTACTCAGAATGCACAGTGAAGATGCTGAATTCAAATTTTTGACAGAAGTGCTAATGCGGTAAGAGTGAGACCTGGAAGCCACTGTACAGCATTGATAAGGCGTAAAGGTGGGGATTTGAGAAGGACGCAGGCTGTTCCTTTAGCAGCCATTCTGTCCTCACCCTTAGGTGGGGCTTAACTGAATGACCACACATGTGCAGTCTTCTTTAAATTTGTCAAAGCCAACCAACCAACCAAACAAACAAACAAAAAAACAAAAAAACAAAAAAAAAAGAGGAAGAATTTCTGTTTCTAATTTCTAGCCATACATCTATAATATGGGTAAAAGCTTGGGCACTTGAGTTCAACGCTTGGGGTTTGAGTATTGGGTCGGCTACTTCCTCGGGGTATGACCTTGGGTAAATCATTAGGCCTCCCCAAGCCTCAAAGACCTCATCTACCAGTGGTCATATGTACTCTACACAGTTAGGAAGATTAAATCAAAATAATGTACGTGAGTCGTTAGCCCAGTTGCTGGCATCTATCGGGTACTCATTCCAAACTGGGGGCGCATCCCACCATTTGTAAATACCCCAAGCCTTCAGGGACCACTGGTTCTCTTCTCTTCCATGCGCTGTTACCTGGCTATCTCTTAATAAAGCAGCCAGTGTCTCAAAGAGACTAGAATCTCACTCCATGCTGTTGGGCAAACTCTTCCGTGATACCTCCACATACCTCCTTCAGCCAGGATGCCTGGGGAGAGGTTAAAGTAACTTTCACCTACACAGATACATAGCAAAATAACTGTTAAAGCTGATTTTGGAAGCATCATTAAAGAAAAATGTCGTTTTGTCCTTATCTTCCCTATAAAGATTTAGTCATTGTATCCTCCAAAAGGTCACATTTTCCTTCTCTGTAAGTTTCTAAAGAAATCGTAAAATGTGGTGTGACCTTGCACTAATTGCTTTACCTTTCCGCATCTCAGTTTGTCTGTTTCAAGAGAGAAGAGTAACTCCTAACGTGGCAGCTGCCCACTTCATGGTAGTGAGGTGAAAATTAGTTCATTATGCTCAAAACCGGAGTCACCTTTACAACCCCCCCGCCCCCAGCACGTACCAACACGTTCATTGGCTCATCAGGCTCTCTGGTTCTCTGTGGGGAACATTTATTTCTGCATGCATTCCTTCCTCTACAGCCACATGCTTTCTCTCCAATTCAGACTCTGAACACCTGCCCTAGTCCCAGGCCAACTTAGAGCCCTGGGCCCCTCCTACCCCGCTCACGGGGCGCTCACACTTGTCGCTGAAAGCACAAGCTGTCATTCAAAGCAGCAAGGAACATTTATTGAGCACTTACTATGTGCCAGGCGCTGTGCTTTAGTACATCACCTGCATTGTCATTTAACTGTCGTGCCCATGATTGTCCTGCCCATATTCTAGAGCATCTCATGAGTTACTTAAATATATTCACATTCCTCATGCCCTATAATGTGGCCCTATTCTTGTTAGGCCATTTACCATTTAATGATCTCAGACAAGATTTGTGTTCTAAAACAAAACAAAACAAAACAAAACAAACAAAAAAACCCATTCAATTTCCTCATCTGGTAACATGAGAAAAATAATACTACAACTTCGTGAGGTTATCGCAGAGTTTCTTATCGGTGGCCCAGTTGGCATTTTGGGTCATATAAGTCTTTTGTTTTGGGGCATGGTCTGTGCTTTGTAGGATATTTAGCAGCATCCCTGGCCTCTACCCACTAGATGGCAGTATCACCTTCCCCTCTCCCTCCCCCATTTGCCTCCCACCCCCATTTAGATGAAAATATCTGCAGACATTGTCTAATCATCATCCCCTCACAACAAACATGTTGAAAACTACTAGGATAGTTGGGATGAATAAACTAGACACCTTTAGATGCTGGACATAAACTGTTCCTTTCAGTCTCTTAGTTTTGGGGACCTTCTTATACCTTCTCATTCCCCGGTATCATCAGAGAATTTATGGCTCTGGAGATTAGTCCTAGGTTTCCTTGCTTTGCATGTCTCTCTACAGCAACATTCTCCTACCCTACCACTGCCTTGCAAATTCTTCCCTACTCTCCAGGATGCTTCTGTTATCAGAGTTTCCCCTGATTCTTCTCAACCGAATGATCTCTCTCCCTCTAGATACTTTTATCATCATTTTGGCATCCCAATCATGACCTTTACCCGCTGCCAGACTGTATAGTTATTGGTGTAATCGTATCACCCCTCCTGTGGGGGCCGAAAACTCCCAGAGAATGAGATTCTTTGTTTTCTGTCTTTTTGAGCCACCGTAGATGTGAGCACAGTTTTGGGCATATAGTGGTCGCTCGTTAAGTGATGTTTATTAAGTTGAATTTAAGACATAGAAGAAATAAGTGACTTATATAAAGGCAACGAAAGTAGACTAGAACAGTTTCGAGAATAAAAAATTAACAACGAATCCAGATCCTTGTTGAAATAATCAGGTAATTGAGCCAATGGAGGTTTACTGTTTAAATAATTCATACAACTGTCTTAGTTCTCTGCTTCTCTTTGCACATGTAGGAACAGCTGAGAAAGAATTATAGTTGTCATTTGAAAACTATTAAGTGATTTGCCTACTGATGGAATTCTATTCTTCTGCTAGAAACAGAATTTATCAAATAAAGGAGGTGCAAACAAATCTACGCTATTGCTTTATTAATCAGGAGGGAGGGGCAAGGAGGCAACTGCCAGTGTGGAATGATGTAAGTTACAAGTAAAATTCGACTTTTCCCCACCTTGTGTCTTAATAAAAAAAGCAACCCCTCGCTCCCACACATATTTGTTTGCTATGGGAGATGAAATTCCCTGATCTCCCAGAATGTGAAATCTAGATAAGCTGATACACAACCACTGTTCCATGATGCAGTTGTGACACAGGAGAAAAGACACTGATCTTCAAGTTGGGAAACAAGGTTTAAAGACTCAACTTTAAAAAATAAATAAAAAAAATAAAAAATAAAAATAATAAATAAATAAATAAATAAATAAATAAATAAATAAATACTCAACATTACCACCTAATCCCATTGTGACTGTGTTGAACGCAATTGGCCCTCCGAAGAAGTCCACATCCTAATCCCCAGAACCTGTGGAATTGTTACTATATGTGGCATATGGGACCTTGCGGGTGTGAATGAGTCCAGATTTGGAGATGAGGAAAATATCCTGGATTACCTAGGTGGGTTCAATATAATCGCAAGGATCCTTGGAAGAGGGAGGCAGGAGGGTCCGAGTTACAGAGAGAGCAGTGTGAAGATCCCACACCACTGGCTCTGAAGATGTGTGAAGACGGAGGAAAGGATCACAAGCCAAGGTTTCTGGAACTGGGAGAAGCCAAGGAAACAGACTCTCCCCCACAGCCTCCAAAAGAAAGGCAACTCTGCCAACACCTTGATTTGTATCCCCTCCAGAACCATTAGATTATATATTTGTGTTGTTTTGAGCCACTGAGCTTGTGGTAATTTGTTACAGCAGCTATAGAAAACTATGACAGTGAAGTTGAATAATCTCCATTCCAAATTCCTGAGATTTAGGTGATATCTATGTAACCAGATTGTTTGGATGATATAAAAATGGGAAAGTAGTAGACATCGGTTACTTTAGACTTTTTGCTATGTTTTAGCTATTCCTTCCATATAGTGCCTCAATTTATCTTCTCCAGACATAACCCTCAGACACTCAGGACTGACCATCTAATATGGTTATTCACTGAGGAATGGCTTGAGCAATCAGTCAGCACATTTGGTTGTGAGACAGCACGTAACAAGGCAGGCCAGCCACAAACCTTTTTACAAGGACAGTAGGGAAGGAGCCACCCATCATCCCCCAAGATTGCCAAAGTAATGTAAGCCTGCAGTGGTTTGGAGATTTCTGCATAGGAGAGACTGCCTGAGGAAAAAGTGAGCAGTGAGAAGAGTAGGACTAGGACATTAGTGGTGATAGATTCCACATACTAGCTATTAAGCATCTAGATTTTTCCATGCCTGAGGCTACTCTCTTCTGAGATTTTTTTTGTGTGTGTGTGTGGTTATATGAGACAATAAAGTGTGTGTGTGTTCCTGTGTGTGTATCTATATGTCTAATAGTTAAGCTCAATTTTATTTACTCAAAACAGAAAAAAAAAATCTATGTGAAACTGTGTGGCAAAGAATATGCTATAAATACATAAAATCAAATTATTTTTTTCTCTATGAAGTATAAATGCTGATGGTAGACAATTCAGATAATACTGACAAAGTATATTAGCCAAAATATAAATCATCTCAAATTCCACAGCTGGAGATAATCATTGTTAAAATAGAAGTGTTTTTTTTTTTTTTTTCTGTTACTTGACCATGAATACAAAGTATCATAAGTAAGAGAATTTGGGGTGATTTTCTAGAGTGTGAGGCATCTAAACTTGACTTTGAAGGAAAATTGGGATTTTGATAGGCAAAGATTATGAGAAAGTAATAAATATTCTTACATGCACACATATATATGTATGTATATATATATATGAATTTTGACAAAGATAATTCAGTAAAGGAAGGATAGTCTTTTCAGCAAGAAGTGCTGGGACAATTAGATGTCCATATGCAAAGCTGTGAACTTTGGTCCATACCACATGTCAAATATAAACGTTAACTCAAATGGATCATAGACCTAACTGTAAAATGTGAAATTATAAAACTTATAGAAGAAAACATAGGAGAGAAAGCTCTATGATCTTGGGTTTGGGGAAGGTCTTTCTGGTATGATACCAAACACATAATTCATAAAAGAAAAGAAATAATAAATTAGACTTCATCAAAATTAAAAGCTTCAACTCTGGGACAGACATTGTTAAGATGAAGAAGAGACACGCTCCCGACTGGAAGAAAATATTTGCAAACCCCGTATCTCATAAAAGACTTATAAGCAGCATATACAAAGGGCTCATAATACCTAATAGTAAGAATGCAGACAACCCATACTAGAAAGATGGTAAATAAATTATAAGCCATATAGATGGCAAATAAGCACATTGAAAGATGTTCAACACCATTAGTGATTAGCGGAAGGCACGTTGTAACCACCATACCCCCACACACCTACTAGAAGGACTAAGAGCAAAAAGTGTTGGTAAGTGATGGTGGGAATGTGAAATGTCACAGCCAGTTTAAAAAAAAAAAGAGTTTGGCTTACCGTATGATTCAGCCATTCTACTCCCAGGCATTTATGCCAAAAAAAAGTGGGGGGGATATGTCCCTACAAAGATTTGTACACCAGTATTCGTAGTATTTCTTTCTGCAACAGCTAAAAGCTGGAAAAAATCCAAATGTCACACCAATCCCCGAATAAGAGAGAACTGTGGCATGTTCATGTACGGAATACTATACAGCAATGAAAACAAATAAACTTGTAGGCACACGACAACAGGGAAGTCGGAGAATACTTATGCTGGGTCAAAGAATCTGAACAACCAAAAAAGACTGTTTATGGTTTGACTCCCTTGATCTAAAACTCCATGAAATGAAAACGAATCTGTAAGCATCAGAAAAGGATGAGCAGTGGCTTGGGACCAAGTGGAGGGAGGAGCATCAGGTCGTAAGGGGGATGTGGGAACATGAGGAGGCATTTGGGGACGATGCATATGTTTATTATCCAGATCATATTGATTATCTTGATTGTGCGATAGTTTCATGATGCTGCAGATGTCAAAATTTATGAAATCGTACACTTTAAGGAGTCCTGTGTATTGTGTACCAATCGTACCTCACTGATGGGGAGAAATGAAAGGGAAAGAAGAAAACACCCAAATACGTGTGAGGGAGAAACCTGGGTGCAGTCTCTACAACCATGTGTCCAGATCACAGAGACCAAAGGGTAGAGGAAGGCTGTCAGTAGGATGTGAACGGGGACGTCGCTAAGAGGACAGGATTCTGAAGCTAGACGTCCTAAATTCAAGTCCTAACTCTGTCATGTACTAACTGTGGGGCCCTGGAAGATCCACTTTCTCTCTGAGTTTGTTCGTTTCAAAGAATGGGAATAAACATGGGAGCGGCCTTAGAATGTGATTTTGAGGGTTCAGTAGATAATGCAAAGTCATCTCATGAATAAAGAAAATCTTTAGGAAGAGGAGATTCAAAATTAACATACGCAAAAATATTTGCCACATGCAGACATGACATGGTTATAATAATTTTTAAAAATATCTTTATTTATCCATGAGAGACACAGAGAAGCAGAGACACGGGCAGAGGGAGAAGCAGGCTCCATGCAGGGACCCTGATGGGGGACTCGATCCTGGGACCTGGGGTCACGCCCTGGGCCAAAGGCAGATGCTCATCCGTTGGGCCACCCAGGTGTCCCTGGTTATAATAATTTTGACTATTCCCATGATTACGATTTGCCTAAAAGTTGTATTGAGATGTAACCCACGTGCCCCGCAATTCACTCACCGGAACACCTAAATCAGTGGTTCTCAGTCTACTCACACCTGGGCAACCGCCCCACCTCTCAGCGGAGAACATTCCATCGCCTGCATGACCCCACTAGTGGCCATTCCCCATCCTTGGTGTCTGGCTGCCCTCTCTGGGCGTCGTGCTTTCCAGGTGTGCCCATGTCACAGGACGGACCAGGGTCACTCCTGCCTATCACTGAATGACCCTCCAGCCTGTGGGTCCGCCACACGCCACTCCGGCTATTACGACTGCTTTGTCTGCAGAAGACGGAGAAGAAAGGAGCAGAGCTGTGACCCTAGTGGCTGGGCAGCGACTCTGAAGTGGCGGGGAAAGACGCGCGACCAGATGGGAGAGGGCAGTGACAAAGGGGCTGGGAAGGTCATGGGCGCGTGTCACGGCCTCCCGTGCTCCCCAGAGCTGGCCCCACGCGAGCTCCAAGGGAAAACCAAGGCCTCCTTCGCTCCAGACCCAGGTGACCGAGCTGGAGTCACTAATGCCCTTGGCAGGGGCCACTCAGGCGCATCCCTAAGTCATCAGTTCCCTCCAAACTCCCGTCACCCGCCCCTCACCCTCCAGCCCTGGCTTTGCCTTACGGAAGACCACGTGTGAGGATCCCACGGTAATGAAGGTAGAAAGACTTAATTACCTGGAACATTTTTTTTTTTTTTTAAGGGCAAGAAATGCTTCCAGACTACATGTGCGAGAGGCCCCCGAGGTGGTGCCTGGCGACCCGTAGCTCCATGGAGATCGCCGGGTGCCTGGAGATTAACAGGGAGAGAAAGCACACACGGCGGGGGGCTAAGGCCACTCGGGGCCCTGGCAGCTGGGGCTCTACCCTGGTCACCTGGAGCCGGAGCACACGCTCCCCATGCGACCGGTTGGTGGCCACGGCCCATCCACTCACTGTGGAAGCAAAGCCAGCCGTGCACGGGAGCGCAGCAGGCCCCAGGCCCGGGATCTTCGTGTCAGGTTCGTAGTGAGACCATAAAGAGGTGCTGCCGATAAAAACCTGGGTGACGTGCACAGAACGTGTCCTGTGCACCAGACAAGGTGCGGCGTTCCGGGCCGGGGCCCTCCCTTTCCCAAGACAAAGTCGCTTTTGCAAAGTCTGAAAAGTAATTTGCAAAGCAGGGGCTTTACCCCTGTTTGCTGTATGGGCCAAGCCTCCACAGAGGGTTTGGGTTTGCGTTTGTTCATTAGAAGGAAGGGGTGATAATTCCACGTCGTGTCCTGCACGGAGGCTCTAGGTTCCCAAGGGAGGCCCTGCAGGCACTGTTTAGGCTCTAGGATGATTCTGCTTCTCGGCCACTTGGAAACGTGCATCAGTCCCGATACTGGCTCCCTACCCGGGTGTCTCACCTGCACGGTCTCCTGATTCCAGCTCTACTCCTTCAGGTCCTCTGCGAAGCCACCTGCGCCAACACAGAACATGTCTCCACGTCCTGTGCCACGACCCTTTACTCGGGCATTTTCTTTTCCCCCCCAAAAAAACTTTCCAAAACTCAACTCGTCCATGAAATCTTCCGCGACCGAGGTGGAAGCCACCCAGACAGCCTGTCGATGTCTTCAGTGTGATTGATGTCAGCCTCCTGCGGCGACAAGCCAGCACGTGCCCACGTGGGCAGGCCTATGCCTCTTTAGGTTAATGTGCATCTGTTCTGCTCAGCCCCACCAGGTACCGTCAGGGCACTAAGATCCCGGGGTCCATCCCTCCCGCCCTGCACGGGAGGGAGGACACGGTCATGCACCCGGGCCACCCCGGGCTCAGCTCCCTGGGGTGATGTGCATGCTCCATAAGTATTTGCTGAATGAGGGAGGGAGCGCTCAGTGATGACAGTGACAACCTGGAAGGCACCTCTCTCCACGCACACGGGGAAAAGCCGATCACGTACAAACAGAGCTGCAAATAGCCTGCCTTCTTGGGTATTTTATTTTATTATTTTATTTTTATTATTATTTTTTTCGGGTATTTTATTTTTAAGCATTCTCCCCTGAAATGCGCTGTGGAATGGCTGCGACGGAGCAGGGCATTTTCATTTCACCCCTGTTTTTCCACGTGGGGGCCACCATGTACAGGAGAGAGCAGAACTTAAGAGTGTGATCCCCCCGCCGTGGGGGGCAACACGGCCCCAGGACGCCAGTGTGTCCCGAGCTCTCTGCCTCCTCGAGCTGTGGAGCCCGCCCCCCTCTTGCTCTTGACCATGATGGTGCAGGACAAGGACGCTACAGGAGAGCCATGGCCTGCTAATTCCCGAACCACCCTCTCCTGTTGTGAAAAGATCAGAAAAGTCAACCTTCTGGGTCTCGGGGACCCCTTGCCCCGTTACATGTGATGTCAGCCCAATGGCTACTGTTCCTTTGAACGACGGTCATCATAATGTGTTCCCTCCTCCGGACTCGGAAGGGCTCCAGGGATTACGGCTGGGGCCCATGACCCCGATGCGAATCCCTCACCCTTCTCCTTTCTATTCGAGTGACCCCGGGTGACCCTGGGCAGGTTATTGAACTTCTCCTTATCTCTGAAGGAAGGTAGAGGGGGTGCTGGGAGGGTCCACTGAGATCATTCCCACAAGGAGAAGGAGGCCTACGTCCAGCCACCTGCACAGGAGGCCCTTCCTCCATGACTTTCCCTTTCTTTCTTTCTTTCTTTCTTTCTTTCTTTCTTTCTTTCTTTCTTTCATTCATTTATTTATGAGAGGCAGAGACCCAGGCAGAGGGAGAAGCAGGCTACATGCAGGGAGCCCGATGTGGGACTCGACCCCAGGTCCCCAGGATCAAGCCCTGGGCCGAAGGCAGGTGCTAAACCGCTGGGCCACCCAGGAATCCCCCCTCCGTGACTCTCTCTGCCATTTTTACCACGATGGTAACATAAGCGCCCTGGGCTAAAGAGACTCTCCTGGAACAAAACCTCTTTGAGGGATTCCCAACCTTTCATGGCATCAACATCCAGGATCCATGCAAGAATGCTAAGAGGAAAGCAACTTCCAGGGAACCTGAAGCCAGTGGGCTACTCCTGTTTTAGCCTCGGGTGCCAAGGACTCACTCTTCACCTCCAGGGTATGAAGCGGTGGTGGTTCCAGGATCCCAGGGCAAGGGGCAGGGTCAACAACCTGGATGAATCAGGAGGGGACGTAGCCTTAAGGGTATTTACTTGAGCAATTAGCTGCTTCCAGAGATTTGACCTTGGTTCTACAAGGCTGAAGCAGCGCCTTGGCACCCTCCCGGAACCCTTCCTACTGGACTTCACAGGGTTGCAGAATTGTGAGCCTGGTACTGCCGTCCCTCCACCAATCATGCACACCCTTCTCTGAGCCTCAAACACCTAGCACCCCCGGGGTAATCTAAGATTTACTTCATTGCTGAGCAGCATGTGCATTGTGTGCGTAAAATTGCTTTTCACCTTCCAACCATCTTCAAAGTCTCTGTTTAGTCCCTGGCCCTAGGAATGGTATTTTACATTCTTTTTGTGTAGTCCTACTTCTAAATGATCAACTGGTCTAGTTTATATTAGTTTTGGGGCCTCTTCCCCTTGCTTTTTAGCATATTGCTAGAGGGCGTAGACCTTAAAACAACAGGTAAGAGATGGTCACTGTTATAAACCAGGAGAATAGGAGTCATAGCTCAGCCCCATTCCCAGAGTTGGCCCGCAGATCCACTTCCTGCTCAGGCCTCCGTCTGGTGTGAAAACTATATGGATTATAAAAAGAAGGTACAAGTACATGACGTTTCATGGAGGCAAAGTGTCATTCTTTGAAAATCTTTTCCCTTCTTTTGCAATTTATTTTATTTTCTAAGCTTGTTTTACACGCCTATTGGTCTCTTCTTTAGAAAAATAGAATATATAAAGAGAATAAGCCATAATCTCATAACTCAGATATTTTTCTGTGCATATGAATGCATAATATATAAGTTGTCAGTACCAGACATAATTTCCTATGATCAGGTTTTTTAGATTAATAATACATCATGAACATATTTCCATGTCTGTACCCTCAGAGCAATGGTATTGTCACTAATGACTGTGTGGTGTTTTATTTTATCATTAGGCCATATTACAGGTCCTTTACTGTCAGATATATAGGTTGTTCCTGATATTTGCAATGCCCCCGTGATTGTGCACGTACACATCCGTTTGTCCACTGATTTCTTTAAGATAAATCGTAGAAAAGGAAATGTGAGGTCAGAGGCAGCCTGACTTTTAAAGGCTTTTGGTAACATGCCATATTGGTCTCTGCAAGGGTTACACCAAGTTACTCTCTCGTTAGCACTTTATAAAAATGTTCTTTCTTTATACTCTTGCCACTCCTGGGTGTTTTAATTCTGTTTTTAATTTAAAGGCCAAGGAGGAGGCATCTCGGAGGGCTTGAGCTCTCCCTCAGTAGGGCTACATTAGATTTATGGGGTGAAGATTTGTTAGCCAGGGCCAGAGTCATGGGAATGCGGGCCTGTTTTTTTCTATTACCATGAAATCTATGAATCAGATCAAATAACTATTTCAGTCACTACCAATACAGCCACATTTCAGAGACAATCCAAACTGGAAAAAGCTATATACTTTTCATCAGAAAATTCCCATGGATGTGATAATAGCAAATACCCTTTTAGTTCTCTTAAGATTGAGGCAATGATATTGTTTCACTTGAAATTACGTATCTCATTTTAGACTGTGGGGAATCTAATTTATAGATATGTTTCCAGGAATAAGCAGAACTCCATTTGTTCCTAAATAAAAATATCAATCATAAAGGAACAGTCACTGCAACTTAACCACAAGATGTCAACTCTTTGTATATGAATCACAGACCTGATGGGGCTATTTGAAACTTTACTTGTTACAATCTGTTGCTCTGTCCATTTAACCACCTTACAGAAGACAATAATTCTCAGTCCTTCTATTAACGAGGAGAAGTCAGAAATAAACTTAAGTGCTGATGGGGCCAGTTCAGAGTAAGATAAAAATTCCAAGTGGGACAACAATCTATATGCCAGTGTTTATACACAATGGAAGGCAAGGAGCTGTGATAATTAGTCAAAGGAGTAGTTCTATTTTCTGATCTCCCCAAAGATTTTAATATTTGCATTTGTTCCTTTCTGGAACAGGAAACTCTACTGACCTACGACCACTTTTTTTTTTTTTTCTTCCCTCTTTAAAGGTCTTTGTTTCGTGAAGGACTTAGAGGTTTGGCTCCCCTAGGGGCATCTCAGTCTTTTTATTTCCTTACTTTCCTCTTCTCTCTTTCAACATAATATTTTTGTTTGTTTTTCTGGGGGACTGGTCGCTTTACTGAATGAGCTTTACTTCCCCCCAGGATCTAATTATAGCTAGGTATCTGGACTGGCATCACAGCAGAAGGAAGAAGCCACGGCTCCAAATTCTAGGATTGAAAACAGATTACACACTTGCCCCATTTCTATCCATTTCATACCTCACTGACAACAAGAGACACGCCAAACAAATTCCTCAATATGTGCATTTGTGGTTGTACTTTCTGATTTTGAAATCTGTAGCAGGCACTAAAATGTCTTTGGGCTGTTCTACGTGTCCCTTCTTGAGGTCACCTTCTCAATGACTAAATTTTCTTTCGCATTCCTCTTGTATGGTTTCATTAGTTCAAGCGCGGTTTTAGATACCCATTGTCAAGATTACAACACTAAACTGTTTTTGGTTGCTTGCTTGGATAGATGTAGCTAGAAGAATATTTTAAACCAAAAGGGATCCCATTCCACCCTTGAATGGGATGGGTTTAAGAAACCAGGCTCCTCTTTTAAATATCTGAAGTCCACATTCCCAGTAGGAGCAGAGGTCTCATAACAAGAGATAGTCCCTTCCTTTCAAAGTGAGCACAAGATAGGATCAGGACCTTTATAGATTTGATCTTACTTTTGAGCTTACATAATAACTTACAGAAGCACAAGTTTTGAGTGTCAAACTGAATAGTCCCTCGACATTCTTTAAGGATATATCCAAGAGACCTTTGCTCATAATCACTTAAAAAAATGATTTATTCATGCATTTTAGAGAGGTGGGGGACAGGGATGGTAGAGGGAGAGAAAGAGAGAGAGAGAATCTCAAACAGACTTCCCACTGAGCATGGAGCCCAACTCAGGGCTCAATTCCATGACCTCAAGGCCACAACCAGACCTGAAACCAAGAGTCAGATGCCCAACCTACTGAGCCACCCAGGAGCCCCATTAATAATCAACCTTCTAATTGTCAATGTAGTCCATACATTTCTGGAGATTACTCATGTAAATAGGTGAAATATCATCTTATGTCATGAGGTGGTATTAAATAATATGAAATATTATTTGTATCAAATAATATCACATATCAAATAATATCAGACTCCTTCTTCGTGATGATATCTTATCTCATTTTTGATGATTCATTCTTTCCTTTGATATGTATTCATGGTGTATGGGTAAATCCAGATGACTGTCCTCCATTTTGGGAGACAAAGTTGTCCTAATCCATTATATTTTTCTTTTGCGAATCCTTAGCTAGTAAATGTCGGGGGAGGGGATGTCACCAAAATCGGACCAAGTGAAATGACCAAAATTAAAGCAAACGTTTTCTTGCATGATCTAGACCCTCAACTAAAGAAACATAAATATAAAAGAATAGCATTCCATCTTTCTAGAGGCATCATCCAGATGAAAATATTAACTGGACCTTGCTATCAAGATTGTCTATATAGATGGTTGGCTTTGGTCATAGTTCTGCACCAGGTACATTATTTTATTCTTATATTCATGCTTATGATTCTTTTCCAGTCATTTCAATGAATTCCCCTCCCTTGGCTTTATTTTTACCAACACATAAATCTAAGTAACATTGATGATTTATTAAAGTATAATTACATATTCCCACTGTGGCAAGAATACTGAGGAGTTACCTAAGCTCACATGCTCTCTAGATAAACTGTTCCCTCCATATCTTCTTTACAGAATAATTTAAGAGTATGCCTGAAAAATAAAAAAAAAATTATCTAGTGGGCTTTGCTTTAGTAGTTAAAACCATAAATGTCAACAGTCTACCATAGAGTTTTCTGCTTTAGGACAATACAGACGATATGCCCCTTGAGATTCTGGAAAGACATGACTCCTAATAGACAGTTGGTAGCAGTTTGCCTTTATTCTGGTTAGCCAGATAAATTGTGGTGCTGTGGTCGCCCCCTCACCCAGGAGAAATTATCTTACTGTGCTACTAGGTAAAGAAAATCCTGATGCAACCCCTAACTGGCCCTTCTTTTTTTTGCAGGTCACTCCTATTTCACTCCTATACAGTGGGATGAGGGGAGAATATTGATTCCCTATTTCTAATTATTTTTCATCTGAAGAAAACTGCACCATAGTATTTCTCCTGGCCTCTTTTTACTCCATGTACTGTCTCCTCTCCTTGGTCATTAGAGTTGTTTATTTAATTCGTGAACTCAGGAGCATGACTTTGTCAGTTTTAGTTTAACTCATTCCCTTCACTCCTAACTTTACAGCAGGCTGCTGACAGGTGCATTTGAGTCTGCTATTCCATGCTGGAATTTTATGGTCAGGCTGTCATGTCAGGGGACCCTGTATTGGTCCCCTGTGTGCACCCTGCCATGGGCCTGGTTGGGTGAATCAGATTATCTAAGTCTGGGGTTTAATGGTGGGAAGCCTACTCTAGCCATACCCTGCAACAGCATCCTTAGATACTACCTGCATTATTAATTAAAGTGGCATCCACCTTGCCATTTGCCTATTCCTTAGACTGATTAAACCTCACTTTGTTCTGAACTTGGGCAGCTAGAATGGAAACTCCAGGAGAAGAGGTTAATAGTGTTTGGAGCTTACCTTATCAAAATTTCTCCAACCGTTCCTGATCTTCCTGAGAAAAACCCAAAGAATTTAACGAAGCGTTCTGGATTTCAGCAGATGATGTTTATTTTACACCTGGAGTAAGACAACACAAATAACATATTTTTAGATCATATTATATGAATGAGAACAAATTTAGGGTAGACATTCCTGCCTGCCAACTTCATCCAATAAAATGAATTGATGTAATATTCATCTTTCTAACAAAAATACATAGAGACATCACACACATATATCTAGGTGAATATGTGGGTCTATATGTAATATATATGTCTATAACACATATGTATTATATGTATTTAGTTGCCTACACACAACACACAATATATATACACATATAACACATATATGTGATATAAGATATATGTGTGTATATATATAACATATATACATATAACACACACATATATGCATATATACATATATTTAGTGTATCTATTCTAGATTTGCTAATCTTTCTTTTGCCAATGTTCATTGCATTGATTATTGAAATGTGCCATATGTGTTTCACTGGAAAAGGTATTTGTCTATAAATATCATTTTGAACATACACTTGAGGGACTTCTTGTTCTTACCTAATCCTCTGTCATGACTTCAAAACTATACAGATAATTATCACTCTGTTTCAAATCTAACAGCCAAACAGACATAGAAAACTATAAAACAGCCACTATAATTTATAGGTTTCTCAGGTTGGGATAGCAACAAGAAAATAAGTCATTACAGGCACTGTATTGAGAATCGGAACGGATCCACTTAATAACCTTGCCATAATTAGCCAGGCAATTTGGGCAAGTGTTCAAACCTCACTGGGTCTTATTCTCTCCATATAAAAAATTAAAGACTTTGTACAAAGTTGCTCCTGGGGCCCTTCCATCTTTCAAATTTTGTGATAATTTTTCTTCTCAAGACGTGATGTGATATAGGTAGAATGGTTAGGAAGAATTTGCAGTAGCAAACCTATCATGCTTAGAAAAAGCCTGAATTTTTATAAATTTATCATATTTACCTAATTACTCATTTCAATCTCTGCTGAACAATTAGTTACTTATAATTAAATGATAGTAAGGTGACTGTAGTCAATTAATTTCAGGATCACCTATTGATTTAAAAAAATCAATTGTGTATGTTATGGAACTAAGTAAAATCTGATTTTTAACTCACAGGATTCATGGTACTTTGGCATCCGATGACCAGTAGTCTGGTTATCTATCTATCTATCTATCTATCTATCTATCTATCTATCTATCATCTTATTATCTATCTATCTATCATCTATCATCATCATCTAGTTCTCTATCTTTCTATTTATCTATTTTTCTGCTATCCTAATGTTAAGGGAAAGAACCTGTAATTTTGAAGAAACTGAGAAAGCTGTGGGCAACCTGTAAGCCAGCTTACAGAATTTGACATTATATCATGACTCCCTCCCCATCCTCCCCCTTTCAGGTATCTCCCAAGGGGGAAAGATGTTTCTGAGTGAAACATTCATACCTAATTGGTGTTCCATATGTCATTGTCTTGCAAAAACAAAACAATTCCTAAAATTGGAAATTGAGTAGTAGCTGAAATTACTACTTACAAGGATAATTTAAAAACTAACACAAGAGATTTGTTGTTGTTGTTGGAATAATGGAGACTCACTTAAAGCTCTATCATGCTTCTGATATTGGGATAAACTACCTACATCATTTTACGAAGTAAGCCTCCTAATAACCCTATGAAAATGTTGAATTATGACCCTTATTTTATAGGTAAAGAAACCGAGGCATGAGTCAATTTCTCAGAAAGAGGCACTAGGTGGCAGAGCCAGCAGGTGTGTGTGACCCCAGAGCAATCCTCCTTCTCACTATCCCATATATCCTGATACTATAAAGCTTGTTGGCTACACCTAGGCCAGTACATATTCCGTTTCAATAGGTTCTCCGAGGCCCATATGTATGCGAGCCTCTGAATGCACTGGTTCATATACTTTTGATATAAGAAGGCCTTGTCTGATTTGGCTCTAGGACTATGATTTTTGTATTTCATTTCTATGATCAGGGGAACAAAATGCTGCTTTTCCCATCTTCGTAGCCTGAGTTTTCTGCCTCATATTTAGCATGTTTCAAAGAAATGTGTCGATGCTTACTTTGTACCCATGTTTGTACAGAGAACAGAGCCGGGGGGGGGGGGGGGGCTGCCTGCAGAGGCAGAGGCATTGGGTGTAAAAAGCACTGTGGTGGGTGGCTGTGAAGAGGAGAACCGGCCAGAGGGTTTGTTGTTTAGAACAACGTGAGTCATATGACACAGATTCATAGAATGTGGGGCTGGAAGAGGCTTCACTAACCAATTAGTTCACATTTCACAGTGTTTAGTTGAAAGAAGTAAGATACGAGGTATTCATGAACCAGCAAGCAGATTTCTGGAGATCACCCATCCACCCCGCTTCTCAATAGTATAATCGAATCCTCAATTGTACATTATAGGCATCTCTTAGAAACAGAAATTCACTGTTCAAGGCTTGTCTGTGTCAGTCACATTGTGTGGCTGAAGACCTAGAGAGCTTGGTGGTGATGAGAAAGACCATGGGGTCAGACCAGCTTGAGTCTTAGGGCAAGCAGTGTCCCTTTCTGCTTCTGGAACTTTGGGAAGGCTTAATATTTCCATGGGACAGTTTCCTCATCTGTAAAACAGGGTGATGAGAGTAGCCCCCTTCTCTGTGCTGCTTTGGGGATTACATGAGGACTTTATTTATTTATTTGAGAGAGAGAGAGAGAGAGAGCACAAGCAGAGGAAGCAGTGGAGGGGGAGAGAGAGAGAGAGAGAGAGAGAGAGAGAGCAAGTTAAGCAGACATCCCACTGAGCGGGAAGCCAGACTCAGGGTCCCACCTCACAACCCTGAGATCATGACCTGAGCCAAACCAGGAGTCAGATGCTCAACCCACTGAACCATCCAGGTGCCCCTACATGGGAATTTTCATAAAAGACTTTGCATCAAGGTCCAGCTCAGAGTAAGCAAGCACGTGCAAAATTTCCAGTTATCATCCACATCATCATTATCAACATCACCATAATCTCTTTTATGAGAGCCTAACATAATGAGACATTCTCTGAAAATTGTGTTTTACTTTTAGGTAAGGAAATATAAATCCCAATGAAAGGAGAGTCTGGCTGAAAACTAACAAAACAGAATGTAGTCACCAGCATGGTCATAGAGACTTTCAGGTTCTCCTCAGTGACATGGGAAAGACACCAATCTCTGTACATATTTGAAATAATATGTGTAATACTGTGAAAGAAGAGATTGAGGAATTGATCTTTTTTGCTTGGGACTGTCCAAATCAATTCTACCCAAACACAGAGGTTCTCCTAGCTTCTCATAGCTAGAACATGTAACTAAAACAAATGATTCTACACAATGAAAAGAGAGAGAAAAATAGAAAGCCTCACTTTTTTTCTTCATCATAATTGATGTGAAGGGATGTCCATTTGGATTCTGCTGTTCGAAAGCTCAGTTATGCAATATTCGTACAAAAATAGTTCCAAATCAATACAACATGTTTTAAATTTACATTAACATTTAAATTAATGAGAAGCTTAATGTGAATTATGGAGCTTTAGATGTTTAGGACTATGTCCCTTCTTGCCAACTTGGAACGGGGTCTATTGACTCACCTTCTCAGTCTCATAAACAGCTTCCAGACTTTGTGTATTTTCAGTGCCAGAGGATTTTCAGGCTGGTGAAAGATGCCATATTGACATCACCAGGGAATGAAGTTGGCCCTGTTCACTAAAGATGTAAAATGCTTCCAGCAACTGCACACACCTTCCCTGAAGGGCAGTTTGCCATAGATGACTGTCGGGCCTGGGAATGCGCTGGGATCGAAGCTTACTGCCCCCTTTCCCTTAATTAATCTTACCCAACCAATATTTCTAGAACACCTACTATGGACACAGAACTGTGCTGAAACAACCGATTCTATTTCAAGGAACTCCTCATGTATGGAAGGATAGTCTCACGGATAAACGATTATAGAATCACATCGCACGTTCTGTAATGATAGAAGGTACATTTTGGGTGCAGTCCGAGGCACCCTAATAAGACTGGAGGAGAACCAAGAACAGCTTCTGAAGAAATGAGGCTTGAAAGGCAAGTAGGCATTAGTCAATCAAAGAAGAGCAGAAATCTCACCGCTCAGAGGGGAGAGCCTATACGGGAGACTGACACCTCTGCTTAACTAAGCAAGAAGTTCTGAAAGACGGTATGAGAGGGGGCCTCAGGGGTGTGTGTGCACGTGTGTGTACACGTGGTGGTAAACGAGAGTGGGTATATAACAAATTAACAGGCATAGTTAGATGATTAGGCGGGGATGAGTTTAGAGAGCTCTCATATGCCAGGTTAAGGATTTGGGCCCCGTCCTTAAAATGATGCAGATGCAGAGTTGTGATGTGGTTTTGTCTGTATTCACAATCCTTACGTAGATAGAAGTTTCAGGTCCACAGCAGGATTGAGCAGGAAGTAAGGAGAAAGACACCTCCTATCCCCAACCAAACAAAACCTTTCCTACCATGGACATCCCTCACCACCGTGGTACATTTGTTCAAATTAAGGAAGCGATGCTGACACATGGTCATCACCCAAGGTCCACAGCTCACATGAGCATCCACTCTTGGTGTCGTACAGTCTGTGAGTTTTGACAAGCGTATGATGACATAGATCTACCATTGCAGATTCAAACCGAGTAGGTCTGTTGCCCTAAAATTTTTCTGCACTCTACCATTATTCATCCCTCCGTGCCCCCCAGCCCCTGGCAACCACTAGTCTTTTCATTGCGTCTATAGTTTTGCCTTTTCCAAAATGTTATGTAATTGGAACCATAGAGTATATAACCTGTTTTTAGATTGGCTTCTTTCACTTAAAATATGCATTTAAGTCTCTTCTATAGCTTTTTATGGCTTGACAGCTTATCTCTCTTTAGTGCTAATATTTCATTGTCTGGATTTATCACAATTTGTTCATCCATTCATTTACTGAAGGACATCATGATTGCTCTCAAGTTTGGGCACTTATGAATAAGTCTGCTACAAACATCTGTGTGTGTAGGTGTCTGTATGGATGTTCAGTTTTCAGCTCCTTTAGGTATATACCAGCTAGTGCAACTGCTGGATCACATGATACAAAGATGTTTAGTTTTGTAAGAAATCACCAAACTGTCTCCCAAAGTTGGCTGTACCATTGTGCATTCCTACTGGCAATAAGGGAGGGTCTCTCCTGGTCCTTGCCAGCATCTGTGTTGACAGTGTTTTCAGTTTTGGCCATTCTAGTGGGTATGTGGTGGTATCTCTTTGTTATTTTAATTTGCATATCCCTGATGACATACGATGAGGAACATTTTTTCATATGTTTATTTGCCATCTGTATATCTTCTTTGATGAGGTGTCTGTGCAGATCTTTGCCTTATGTTTAATGGGGTTGTTTGTTTTCTTCCTGTGAGTTTTGAAAGTTTTTTGTGTGTTACGTAGATTATGTATATTAGCACATTATCAGATGTATTTTTTGCAGTTTGTGACCTGTCCTCTCATTGTCTCAACGGTGTCTCTCATAGAGCTGAATTTTTTAATTTTAATGAAGTTCATTTATTGATTATTTCACTCATGGGTCAGGTCTCCGGTGCTTTGTGTAAAAAAGTCATTGCCATACCCATTGTCACCGAGGATTTATCATATGCTATCTTCTGGGAGTTTTATAGTTTTACACTTTACATTGAGGACTATGATACATTTGGGGCTAATTTTTGCTTTTGTTGGGTGTGAGGTCTGTGTCTAGATTTCCATTTGTTCCAGAACCATTTATTGAAAAGACTATTTTTTTCCCCATTGTACTGCCTTTCCCCCCTTTGTCAAAGATGACTTGACTATGTTTATGTGGGTCTATATCTGAGCTCCCTATTCTGTTACAATGATCCATTTGTTTATTCTTTCAGTAATGTGATACAGTTTTGATTACCATAGCGTACAGTAAGTCTTGAAATTGCGTAGTGTCCATTCCTTGACTTTGTTTTTCTCTTTCAATATTGTGTTGGATATTCTGGCTGTTTGGCCTTTTCACACTGGTTTTAGACTCATTTGTCAATATCCAAACTGGCTGGGAGTTTTCTTGGAATTGCATTGAACCTATGATCCAGTTGGGAAGAACTGACATCTTGACAATATTGAGTCTTCCTTTCATTAAGATGGAATATCTGCCCTTTATTCAGTTCTTCTTTAACAACTTTCATCAGAATTTTGTAGTTTTCTTCATATAGATTTTACACCTACTTTGTTAGATTTATACATAAGTTTTTAATTTTTTGTGGTTGTAATATAAATAGTTGTATGTCATTAATTACAAATTCCATTTTTTCATTGCCGGTGTAAGGGAAAAATATTGACTTTTGTGTATTAGCCTTTTATCTTGAGACCTTGCTATAATCATTTATTAGTTCTGGGAGTTTTTTGGTTGAATCTTTCAGACTTTCTAATAGATGATCAAGCCATCTGCAGAGAAAGTTTTATTTATTTCTTCTCAATCAGTATAGCTTTCATTTCTTTTTCTTGTCTTAGTGAATTATTTAGAATTCTGATTTAAGAAATATTACTTTAGCAACATTGTAGAGAATAGATGAAATGTGAGCTGTTCTTTCTTCAAAATGTTGTCAGATGTTAAAGTACGCCCTGGCAAACCTCTGACGGCTTCTTATGATACCAGATGCAAGAAACAGGTGGTGGAGAATGTCAGAGAATCAGGAATTCCAGGACTCATGGCTTTCCTTTTGACAGTGGAGTGATATGGGTCAAAGAAAGAAACATAATTAGCAATCGTGTACCTGTGTTCTACTACCCTCATTCATTTTTGCAAAAATACACTTATTGAGCACCAACTAGGTAACAGGAAAAGTATGAGATCCTGTGGTGGAGTGATAAACAAAACAGCATGATGCCTGCCCTCAAGAAATTAACATTTTGGTGAGAGATGAGAAAGAACAATGAAGTAAATAAAAAAAATATTTAAAGATTATGGTTAAACCTATTGAGGAATAAATAGGATGTTGTGACAATAATTAGCATGGGGTTTGGGGTTAGTCAGTGTTGCTTGAATTGTAAAGAGGGTGAACTCTGGACAGGGACTCACTAGATTGGAATCTCAGCTCTGCCATTTCCCATTATGTTATGGTGGCAAGATCCTGTGTCCCAACTTCCTCATCTGTTTAATTGAGGATAAAAATTCTACTTCATGGGGTTGTTGTGAGGATTAGATGAGATAACAAATGTACAGTAAGTAGCCTAGTACAATGACACATAGGAGTCCTCAAAATTATTAGCTTCTATTATAGTTGTAGTTACTATCATTACTCTGTGTTTACTATTACTATTCTTTGGATAGCTTGGTAGGGAAAGCCCTCTTCCAAAAGGTGAAATTTGGGCTTTGGCCTAAAGAATGAGAAGAAGCTAACCATGTGAAGAGCTTTAGGAAGGGTATTTACATAATTTTCTAGATAGAGTCAGCAACAAGAGCAAAATTCCTGAAATAACGTTAAAATTTCTCCAACTTACTGAGACTATTTCGGGGTGGATAGAATGATATTATGTAAGTTCCAGCTGCTTAGGCTTTGACTCCAGGAGGAGGGGATCACTTGTCTCAATCAAGAACCCATAATCCAGAGGTCATCTGCTAAAATTATGGAAGAAAAGTCACATTCCAGAGATAGTCACCAAGACTTTAGTCTGTTGATCAACACCAGGTGATTCAATATAAAAACTACTAAGAGGTATTAGTTGGCAAATAAATATCTTGATACTTGGCATTATGAATAATATAAATTAGGCTTCTTTTTGAAAAATTAAAGGTATTTATGATATGTGGAATTGACCTACGTATTGTTGAAATATTCCTCACACTTATTTCAGCACAGTTTAAGAATCTAGTGGGGCATGAAGCTTCTATCTTTAGGTTACAGAAGATACCCTGGGCTTGATCCATAAATGGTTTCCTGTCCAGGCATGAGTTAGAATAACATTTCATTGGCTGATCCTACTTTAAATGTATACTAATCCTGCCTCTGGAATGCTCCCTGCTAATCACATTCAGAGCACCTGAAAGAACAAAAAAATATATATATAACTTTTTTTACCCTCTTAGAAGGTTATTGTTAAAACTGTTTTGTGCTCACCCACTAATACAAACATGTATGCCTAATAAATATCTGTGGATTTGGCAAAATTGAATCAGTGGTTTTGTTTTACTATAACCTAGTACTGAGGGTATAGCTAACCTTTACCTAACTCAGGCTTCTTTGCTTATCTTCGCCTATCTATTACAAATTCTCGTGCCTATGTGTGGAGCAGGACCAACTCAGCTTAGATTGATTTGTAACACTTTCCATGTCCAAGGAGCAAACAGGAAACTGTGGCATCTTGAGTGTGATAAGAAAGATACTGTGAGATATCGGTATCAGAGAGGTAGGCAAGAAACAAAGGATGCAGGGACTTGTTGCTCCTGGTAACAGTTTTGAATTTAATTCTCAGTGTAAATGGGGGTTCTCAAAGATAGAAGAAGATAGTGCCGCTGATCTGCTTTGCATTTTTAATAGATGATATAAACCAATGTGTAGAAGATGGAATGCAAGGGTTGAGGGCAGGGAGAAAAGTTGAAGAATATGGCATAAATCTAGGCAGGAGCGATGAAGGCTCACATCCAGGGATAGAAATGGATATGAAAAATGTGGAAGGACTTTGAGATGTATTTTGGAAGAAATCCCTTTAAGATTTGCTCCTGGACTGGAAGTGAAAAATGTAACATGGTAAGACTCCTAGGTTTGGGGCAACGGTTGTAATATCTTCAGTTCTGAATGTGGCTGCTGGAGAAGGTCGGTGTTGGAGGGCTGAGGTTCAGTCTTACAGCGAAGCGGTGCCTCCCACAATGGCAGAGGAAATCTGGAGATTTCCTCACGGATTCATGCAGAAAGTTGTTGATTCCCACTGAAGACCTTCCAGCACGGACTACATGCACTCTGGAATCATGTGAGGTGTCTTGTTGATATAATGAATCCAGTTTTCCATGCATATATAGGAGGATCCAAAAGGGATGCCTCAGTGTTTCAGATTTATTTCAAATATATTGAATCTTGCTGTTTCTTGTAGACAGTGAATGACCAAGAAGAGGGCTTCTATCTTTGCCATCATTAAGAAGATAATATTAATCAAAAGCTATGGGGCTTCCCAATAATTATTGACTCTTAGTTCAGTGTATGAATGTTTTCATAGTCATTGATTTGGTCAGTCAATTCATCTGTTGGTTAGAAATTCACTTGATAAATATTTCCTAGAAATTAGCCATGCACTGGGCAAGGTATTAGAGATGAGTATTATATAACCCCTCTTTTGCCTGTACATCCACTAGATATTTAGTCTACTAAATGCTCACAAAAAATATTCCGAGTTCAATTCAGAAAATCGACTTCACAGCACCCTATATTGACTCTGGGACTATTGCAAAAATTAAGGAACACACATAATAAAATTGATTGCTTTTATGTTTGATCTCTGAAAACTTTAAATCCTTTAGAAAATAAGATTTTATTTTCATTTTATACTTCCAGTTTCTAACTGGCACTTGATATTCTTTTTTTTTTTTTAAGAATGGCACTAGTCATTATATATAAATAATCATGATCTTTACACATGTTAGCAGACACATAATATAGACGCATAGGTTCATAGATGACTCAGATTGAAAGATTTTCACATATATTTTAAAAGAATTTAGTTTGCATAGGAGGAACTAAAGTGAGGGCATCTACACCCAAACACGATATTTTAGTTTCCCATGGGCTGGTTCCTGTAAAAAGAGACCTCTCAACCTTCTGTGCCATGGTATTTTTACCTGAAGGGGGAGGAGACCCCATACTATGTAGCTGCTTTAAACTGTTCTTATTTAACATGAGAATCAGGGGGTCTGGTGTCCAGAAAGTCTGCTAAGCTCTTTGGTTTTTTATCACAGAATAAACAGAGCAAATCATTGCTATCACCTGAAGCAAAAAGGTTAAGAAAGTAAGAGGTGAACTTCCAGAAATAATATATTCACATCATTATCAGTTCAATGATTCGGCACCAAAAGTCCACAGGTTGTTTCGCTGTTGGACACAACTGAAGTTGTTGATAAGTATCATGCAAATATCAAGCCATGTCATCATATGCTGTCCTGTACTTCTCTAGGGCAGGCAATGATAGTTAACTGTTGAAATAACTCTTACTGGATCAGCATTTAACAATTGAGATGCAGGACTTTTTCTAGGGATTTATGACCAGATTGGAAAAATTAGTCCTCTCAGGGATTGCTGGGTGCTATCACTTTTTAGTTTATGTTTCCCAGAGAGTAAAACCCATGATGGTGATTTCTGTCATGAATTAAAAACAGGAGAGGAATGATCGCTATTCAAAAACAGAATAATGTATGGGCTATTTAGTGTTTGTAGAGTTCAGAAAGACTAGTAGTTTCAACTTAGACAATTCATGAATGCAGAAGAGTTGTCATGGGTAAGAGCAGGGAAACCCACAAAACTTTCTGAAACAAATACTGCTTCTTTTCATTTAGGTTTCTTAATGTATTTTAAGCTTTTCTTGATGCCAATTCCATAACTCAAAAATCACAAACACCGCCCTAAATATAAGTCTGTTGTCTGTGAGGAAAACTTGAGACCTCGGTGGTAAGCCAAAAAAGTAAACTCAAACTGAAAGGAAGTTGTGAGTGACAAAATGCTACTTTTTATAAGTGGGACTGAAGCTGTACTCATACGCTCTGCTCTCATTATGCATTCTGCTGATGGCACAAGGATGTGAAAACAACGGCTCTGCAAGAGCCGGGTGCAACATTAAGATTTAATTAAACCTTGTTTTACTTGGGCAAGTTAGCCATACAGTGATGTCACGGGAGAACAGAGGCCAGGGCTGTGCTGACTAGCAGCAAAACGACGTGGAGCTGACACGCCAGGGCACGTGGTTAGTGCCAATGCGTTGGGGGGGCCACTGAGGCGATGCTGTGAACTGGAACCACATGGCAGGAGCCCTGCTGATGGGACAGCGAGGTGTGGAGGCTGCAGAAAGCAAACAGACTCGGGGGACACTGGCAGGGAATCAGGGTCGCCAGGTTGTTTTGGGAAATGGGGATTATTTATTTATTTGTTTGTTTGTTTATTTGATTTATTCATGAGGGACACAGACTGGGGCAGAGACATAGGCAGAGGGAGAAGCAGGCTCCACCCAGGGAGCCCGATGTGGCACTCGATCCCAGGACCTCAGGATCATGACCTGAGCCAAAGGCAGATGCTCAACCACTGAGCCACCCAGGTGCTCCAGAAAGGGTGATTATAATGGTTTTGTGTGCCTCAAGGCCTAGAATAAGAACTGCATGTGGTAGTGACCGGAAAGGCCATTTCAACTTAACGTGAAAAATGTCTAAGCAACAAAACTCTCCAAGGGTAGAAGAGGCCGCCTTTAAAGGTAGTGAGTTTATTGTCACTTGAGTACTCAAGTAGAGGCTGCACCGTCACTTGGCAGTGAGTTTCCTTTTTGGTATAGTGTTATTCTCCAAATCCAACAAGCTAGACCATTCTAGTGTTAACTTAATGAAAAAGAGGCAGTTGTATTTGAATATATGTGAATTGCAGTTGCTTATGTGATAGAGTTTAAGATCAGATTTCTAGCACTGGCCCAAGTGCCATAACATATGAATTAATGCTGGAGAAACAGTATTCTGATGAAGTTTTCTTGACACCTGTGGCCTTTCAAAATTGAATACTGTACACTCCAGCAGGGCATGTGCTTCCTCGGACTGCCATAATACAGTACAGGTTTCCTCCAATTTGAAAGTAGAGCTTCCAAGGGAACCTTTTGCAAATGGAAATGCCATAAAATGAAAATGTGATTCCCATTAATTGATAGAGATTTTTTTTTTTGGATTTTCACATACAAAAATAAGCTCTCTCAGGAATTTCTGATACCTTAGGACACATCTTACTAATGGATGCACAAAATAAATCGAGACAAAGCACAAACGCTCACAGACACAGTTCAAATGTATGCTGGCTTGATGCTGAATACTGTGTTTAGTTCCCTGGGAAGGAGCTCAGTGGGATCACTGTTAGAATTAATAAATGAATTCAGTAAAGTTTCAGGATACAGAATCAATATACAATAATCAGTAACGTATCTCCACACTAACAATGAAGTAACAATGAAGTATCTAAAAAAATAAAAATAAAATAATCTTATTTACAATAGCATCAAAAATAATGAAATATTGAAGAATAAATTTAACTAAGGAGTTGAAAGATTTGTCCACTGGAAACTATAAGACATTGATGGAAACAACTGGAGAAGACACAAATAAATGGAAAGATGGCATATATTTGTTGATCAGAGGAGTTAATATTGTTAAAATTGTTAAAATATCTCTGTTAGATATTCCTGTATATGAGGCATATATTAGATGCGAAGCCATCCATAGACTCAGTGCAATCCCTATCGAAATTTTAATGGCATTTTCCACAAAAATTTTATTACATTTTATTTTATTTTAAAGATTTATTTATTTATTTTAGAGAGAGAGAGAGCACAAGCATGGGGAAGGGCAGAGTGAGAGAGAGAATCTTCAAGAAGACTCCCTGCTTAACGCAGAGCCCAATGTGGAGCTTAATCTCCCAACCCATGAGATCATGACCTGAGCTGAGAGCAAGAGTAGGACACTTAACCTGACTGAACCACTCAGGTGGTTTGAAATTTAAATTTAAAACAAAATTTTTAAAAATCTTAAGATTAGTATGGAACTACAAAAGACCCCAAATATCCAAAGCAATCCTGAGAAAGAAGAACCAAGCAGCAGATATACCACTTCCTAATTTTAAACTGTACTTGAAAACTATACTAATTAAAACAAGATGGTACTGGGATAAAACCAGATACACAGACCAATGAAACAGAATAGAGAGGCCAGAAAAAACCTGTGCATATATGGTCAACTACTCCATGACAAGGGAACCATCAAGGCTCAACAGGAAAAAGTAGACATTTCAATAACTAGTGCTGGGAAAAATAGATATTCACATGCAAAAGAGTAAAATTGGACCCCCATCTTAGCCCACTCACAAAAATTTACTTGAAATGCATTAAAGATTTAAGTGCAATAACGGAAACCACAAAATTCTAGAAGAACACGTAAGGAAAAAGTTCCTTGATGTTGGTCTTGGCAACAATTTTTTGGATATGACACTAAAAGCAAAGGAAACAAAAGCAAACAAGTAGGACTGATCAAACTAAAACTTTTCTGCACAGCAAAAGAAACAATCAACAGGATGAAGATACAATCTCTTGAATGAGAGGAATATTTGCAAACCATGTCAGATAAGGGGTTAACATCTAAAATAGATAAGGTACTCATACAACTCAAGAAGAAAAAGAACAAAGGGTCCAGTTAAAAAATCGGCAAAGAAAAACTGAATAGACATGCCTACAAAGAAGATATACAAATAGTCAACAGATACGTGAAAAGATACATACATCATCAGGTAAATGTGAATCAAAACCAAATCAAAATGATAAGAATCACCTCACACCTATCAGGTTATTATTATTTATTATTATTATTTAATAACCTGCCAGGTTATTAAAAAAGCAAGAGACAACCAGTGCTGGGAAGCACGTGGATAGAGAGAACCCTTGTGGACTGTTGTAGGAATGCATGGTTATGCTATAGCCACTATGGGAAACTGTGGAGTCCCCTCAAAAAATAAAGATCGCTTTACCATACAATTTATCACTCACACTTCTGAGTAGGCATATGAAGGAAATGAAATCAGGATCTCAGAAAGGTGTCTGTATCCCCATGTTCATACTATATATTCTGTACAGATATAGTGGCACGATTTACAATGGGCGAGACCTTAAAACAAACTAGGTGTCCATGAATGGGTGAACTGGATAGAAAAAAAAATGTGAGATACACACATACACACGATGGAATAGTGTTCAGTAATGAGAAAGGAAAAAAAAAGAAAAAAACTGCCTTTGCAACAACATGGATGGGTCTTGACAGCATTATGCTAAATAAGTCAGGCAGAGAATGACAGATACCGTATGATCTGATTTATTTGGGGAATATAAAAAAAAAATCACAACTCGTAGAAGCAGAGTGGCATGGAAGTTCACAGGGGCTACCAGGTGGGGAAAATGGGGAGATGCTGGTCAAAGAGCACAAGCGTCCAGTTATAAGATGAGTAGGTTCTGAGGACCTAACATGCAGCATGGCAACTGTAGGTAACAGACTGTCTTATGTACTTGAAAGTTGCGAAGACACTACATTTTGAATGTTCTCGCCACACAAAAAGATTATAATTATGTGAGGGGATGGAGGTGCTAGTTAACCTCATTCTGGCGATCATTATGCCATCGATGTGGGGATCAGAGCATCACCCTGTCTACCTGAAACTTACACAATATGTCAGTTATATCTCGAAAAAGCTGGAAAAATTAAAAGCAAATTCCAGATCAACAATGAATAGTTGGTAAGTATGACTCAGATATATGCACTATTTGTCTGAGTTTCAAATTTTAACAACAACAACAACAAAAATGACGTGGGTGGGCCCGCTCTCTCTAAGGCTCTATGGGAGAATTTTTCTTAGCCTCTTCTAGCTTTTGGTGATTCCAGGGTGTTCCTTAGCAGGCGGCGGCATAACTGCAATATCCACCCGCACCTTCACAGGCCTTCTTCCTTCTCTCATGTGTCTTTTTGTATCTTTCAAGGTCTCTCTCTTTATAAAGACACCAGTCATTGAGTTTAGGGCCCGTCCTAATCCAGCATGGCTTCATCTTAATTTGATTATATCTACAGAAATTCTATTTCCGAATAAGGTCATATGCACAGTGACTAGGGGTTAGGACTTCAATATACGTTTTGGGGAAACACAATTCAACCCACAATAAGAGGTTTTACATCTTTCCTCATCAATGCTTAAGTGTGAATTAGGGTACATGATGTTTCTTTCTAATGTCCTTCCCTTTCGGGGTTTCGATTCCCAATGTTTTGTGGTTACTTGCAAGAATCCAGCAATTATGTGCATAATAATGAACAAAGCATTAAGTGGAATACTGAAGTCACAAGATAAATATATATTTTATATATCTAAATATATATATATATATATACACACACACACACACACACACACAAATAAAATACACACCCCCACAAGTATTATATAAAACACACACATAAATGTCAATAAGCGAGCCAGCCACCCGGCCAGTCATCAGAGTGAGCTTTGATAAAGTGTCAACATAATCAGGGGTATCCATGTCAGATTTTTTTTTTAATAATACATTTATTTTTATTGGTGTTCAATCTGCCAACATACAGAATAACACCCAGTGCTCATCCCGTCAAGTGCCCCCTCAGTGCCCGTCACCCATTCACCCCCACCCCCCGCCCTCCAGATTTTTACTTTATTTTGTTTTCTCTCTTTTCCTATCTCTTTCTCCCATTCCTTCCTCCCCTACGCCTCCTTTCCTTTTCTTTTCTTTTCTTTCTTTTTTTTTTTTTTTTTCATTTCAATATGTTCTCTGCTACAGATCACCAGCTATCACTCAGGAGAATGTAATCTGAAAGCATTGTCTAAAACTTTTACTCCGGGCTCACTCTTCACTATTATGGCCCCTTTCCTAAATGGGAATTATGACAACCCTTTGGAGTTACTAGCAAAAGCACTTTCCCTCTCTACTCCATTTTGAAAGAATTAGATTCCTTTCAGACTCAAAACTTTCAAAAGGTTCAATGTTAGTGACATATCTATAATTCAATGCCCCAAAGTTCTTCTATATTCTATAACCCTAGCAAAATTATGTGGGAAGAAAATTAGCAACGGAAACAGCAGAAACAGCAATAGGATAATGGTTATCTGACCCCTGGACATTGTTGAAATCATTCGCTCAGTTATTAATAGTCCTTGTAAATTATTAATTAACCAGTATTTAGCTGATCCACAAAATCCTAGGTATTCATAACTTTTAGAACAATGAGGCAACCATAGATTTTTCACTCATAAATAATATTATATCCTATTCTTTTTTTATTATATCCTATTCAAAAAATATCCAAACAAAAAAGTGCAAGCCTTTGTAAAGTGAAAAGTTTCCTACGTGGCAGCGTCTCATCATTGTTCTTGTGTCTTGTGTTATGTTCTTTTAGGTGCAGAAACCATTACGGTGAACACAGAAGTCATGTTGTGACCTGTGTCTGTGCTAGAAGAAGGTTCACTCTACTGGTATTTATATTATATCAAGAAGGAGAAGAAGGAGGCGGGTTTCTGTAGATGACATTTAAAGACATATCACAAAAATAGATTTCTGAATTAGAAATTAGGCTTAACATTTCTCTTTTAGTCTATAAACCCTACGCGTAAGTCCTCTGTTATTGGGATGTAAGACAGCAGGTGAACTTTCTTATTAAAGGGCTTTTCAAGCCTCATTCCCAATGAAATAGCCAAAATAACAGAAAATAAAGAATTAAGGTTTAATAAAAATGGAATGAATTCCAATTGTGTTTGCTTTGCTATAACACGAAAAATATATTAGGTGACCAGGATAGGGAAGAAGGAAATCTTAGGATTGTAGTTACTAATTGCTAGATGTTCCTAGTTCGGATGTCCACCCACAGTAGGAATCTCTTATTCTCCCTCCTTTTCTGATGTTATCCTGCCTCTTATAATATACCTCCAGCAAGAAAGAAATCACTTTTTTGTGTTTGTGTAAAATAGAAGGAGCTTGCTAAACTTTTGGAATTCCTTATTTATGTAGTTATTCATTCCATACATACCTAGAATGGCACCGTGTGGAATAGTTAAGAACATGAGTTCTGGATCTAGACAAATTGAATTCAGATCTCTCTTGTGACTTTTAGTAGCTCTAAGTCCTCAGGAAAGTTCCCCATTGTCTCTGCACCTCATTAACTGTATGTGTAAAATGTGACAGTAATCACATGACCCTATAAGGTCCTTTTGTAATGTGCTCTATGCCACACATTCTGAACAGCGCCTGACACCTATTAGGCATTATGTGAGCATTGGGTTTTTATATTTATTTATTTTTGTTGACATCTGCTATGTTCAACATATGTTAGGCACTGCCCTTGCCAAGTGGGCATAATGTGAATCAGAACAAAATCGTCGCCGTAAATAATTTACCTTCTAATTTGAGTGACTATGATGGAATCTAGGTAGCCTCTCACCAAACCTCTCTCCTCTTCCTTCTTTTTTTATTATTATTATTTTTATATATATATTTTTAATTTTTATTTATTTATGATAGTCACAGAGAGAGAGGCAGAGACATAGGCAGAGGGAGAAGCAGGCTCCATGCACCGGGAGCCCGATGTGGGATTCGATCCCGGGTCTCCAAGATCGCGCCCTGGGCCAAAGGCAGGCGCCAAACCGCTGCGCCACCCAGGGATCCCTCTCCTCTTCCTTCTTGCCAGTTGAACTACAGATCCCAATCTCCCCTATAAGGCTGCATGTGCACAAGACTGAGTTTTAGCAAAATAACTGTGAAAGGACGTGTGCGTACTACTTGCAGGTACAGCTCCTAGATATTTCCCACCTGCCATCTACTCTCTTCCATTGCCTTCTGGCTATATGCCAGGATGAGCGTGAAGGCAAAAGGCCAAGGGCGTCAGTCCTGGTTTCTACTGTGTAGCATAGACCCCTAGTCTCACCTCGTGCTGCCACCGACATTGTACAAATAGGCAAACTGTCTACTACTGTACTATGTTGCCAGAATCACAAGGCTTATCTCCAATAGCATTTAACATTACTTCCATGAGTGTGAAGGGAAAAGGAAATAAATGCAAAACATTATATCAGCTAATGCTAAGTGCCTGGTACAAAAGTGAAGAAGGTGGAGGAGAGTGGCCAGGGAAGTACTCATTTCGGAGCGGGCATCTGAGTCAAGACTTGAATGAAGTAGGTAGAGGGACACATGCATCGCTATTAGATAAGCACTCCAGGCAAACAGAATCACAAGAACAAAGATCCTGGGTGTGGGAGTAGGCTTGGAATTTTCAAGACTTAATGAGAAAGCCAGGCTGGGATGGAGTTGAGTGGGAAGAGAGTTTGGAGGCAACCAGGGGAAAGGCTGGTAGTGATTTCACAGACCATGGTAAAGACTGGATTTTACTGGAAGATTTTCAGTAGGGAGATGACACAATGTAATTTGCATTAAAAAGTAATCATTCTAGCTCCTGTGTAGAGGCTGGGTTAGGGGCAGGATGAGAGCTGAGCTGTCAGCCATGAAGCTATTACAGTAGCCTCAACAACAAAATGGTAGCGCTTTGTCTTCTCATGTCAATGTTTTTGATCCCTCATCCATTGATCTATCACAAAGCTTACGTATCATCGATCATCCTGGTTACTCTTTCCTGAGAAGCACTTCAGTTTGCTCCCATCTTTCTTACCTTCAGCCAGAATGAAATATTATTCTCCACATATGTCCTACAAGTCATGGTATACTAAGGCTGGGCATCGCACTGTTGCATAACTCATTAAACTATGGAAATCTGGTTTTATATTGTCTACCCTGAAACCCTATCACATCCATTTCACATTTCTGCATTTGATAGTTTTGAACATTCTTTTTAAACAGAGCTCATGTAACTTACTATTGACAATATTTTCTTTTTTTAATTTAATTTGTTTTATTTTATTTTATTTTATTTTATTTTATTTTATTTTATTTATTCATAGAGACACAGAGAGAAAGAGAGAGGCAGAGACACAGGCAGAGGGAGAAGCAGGCTCCATGCAGGGAGCCCGATGTGGGACTCCATCCCGGGTCTCCAGGATCATGCCCTGGGCCAAAGGTGGTGCTAAACTGCTGGGCTACGGGGGCTGCCCCTATTTTCTTTTTTTTTTTTTTTTAAGATTTTATTTATTTATTTGGGAGAGAGGGAGAGAGTGAAAGGGAGTGAAGGAGAGAAGGAGAGGGAGAGGGAGAAGCAGACTCCTCAAACTCCTCATCAAACTCAGAGCCCAACATAGGGCTTGATCTCATGACCCTGAGATCATGACCTGAGCTGAAATCAAGAGTCGGACGCCTAACTGACTGAGCCACCCAGGCTTCCCATTGACTAAATTTTCCATATGAACCTGTGATTGTTTGGAAATTTAACTCACCTTCTTTCTATCATAATAGTCAAGGCCTGCAAAGAACGTGTTCTCAAACAGTAAATGAATTTGATGTGGAAAAAAAAAAGATTTAATAGTCAAATATGTTTTGGAATCATTTAGCTAAATAAAGTTAATCAGATCCCATTTTTACAGGGAAGTTCAGAGAATTTAATGTGATTGTATGCATCGTGACTCTCCATGAAGTAACCTCTTAGTTGGAGTATTTATTAAACTTAATTGACTACAGAAATCTCTCTTCCCCTTTTCTTACTTTTATAGAACACTTCATGGAACTAAAATTCTGCTTGGATACATGCTACTGACTTCTGGAAGGCAGAGTTTTAAACAAATTTTAATCAGAAGTAATCAAAACACAGCAATCTGTATTATCAAAATCATGACTGAAATGTATATAAGAACTACCACTCGTGCAGCCTGTATACCCACACTAACCTCATTCCTCAGAAAACTTCTCTTGATAACAATCTCATGATAAAACCATTTGAGAAATGATCTTTAAAATGAAAATGACTCCAGGGAAATAATTAATACTACCTAAACTTTCTCTAGAGGTCTGTATGGAATGTATATGAATCTCATATATTCAGTGTTACTTTCATCGAAAATAAAATTTGGGGGAGTCTAATAGAGAAAAAGCATGGCACTATTTCTGGCCACTGGTTTATACAGAGAGAGAGAGGTTCTTGATGTTACAGGTTTGCAGGGGAGCAGAGCTGTGATTCATCCATGACTGAGGGGCCTCCAGAAAGCCATAGATGAATGTTTGTGTTCACCCTTTTCCTATTCCTGTTTCAAGATGAGTAACCAGTTACAAAGGACCGGAGGGTGTTTTTGCACCTTTTCTTCCACTTTATTAAGGCAGACTTCACAGCCCAATGTGACAGGTAGTGTTTCCGCACATTGGAGTCCTCCCAGAAACATATTATCTAACTCTGTAGGAGCTGGATTCTTTAGATTGCTTCAGGATTGATAGGCACCACTTTGCCATCAGTAATCTCTTTGTACCCAGAAAAGAAGTTTGTGTCAGGTATGCTATATTTACTTTGGACAGTTGAGTGGTTGTCCCAAACTACAGAATGCCTTATCTTTCACAATATAATGAGAATGGCATGGGATTTAGAATCAAAAACACCCCAACTCTACGCCTGTTGAGTGGAATAGAGTTCAATGAATGTGGACCTGCTGTTTTCCAACTTTTAAATGGGAAAAAGAAAAAAACCTTAATGGAGCTCTAATGTGAAGTGATGTGTTATAAAATTTGTAATATTATAGACTATAAGTTTAATAGATAGGTACTTTGGTCATATTGCTTTCTGTCTTACCCCGAAGACCAAGAGCAGTAACTTGCATAAAATAAGCAACATACTGGTTGGTTGACTGAACATCCTAAGTATACTGAAGCTCTTTAAAAAAAAAAAAATCCTAGATCCCAACATAAACAAGGTCACCAGTAACATATGGTTTTTGGCAACAACTTTGTATTTATCATAGAGTACTGCTTTTAATATCGGAAGTGTTTTAGGTGACTGGACAATTAAGTAGAACTTATCGGTTGCAATTCAATTAATTTCTTCTTTTTTTTTTTTTTGAGCTTCTGTAAAGAGCAATAATGAAGGGTAACTCCATGTTTTTGGACAATTATAAAATTTAAAGGTGACTTTAATACTTTGAGTAAAGAGGAAACTGGCACTTACTGAAAATTTAGCATATGTGGCTTCAAGAGATTAAAAATCGAAAGATTGCCTGTATGTATGTCACTCTTCCTTATAGTGTTTTAAAATAAATAACTGGGGATGGGGGTGCACCTGGGTGGCTCAGTCAGTTAAGTATCTGCCTTCAGTTCAGGCTATGACCCCAAGGTCCTGGGATTGACCCCTGTGATCCAGCCCCATCTCGGGCTCCCTGCTGGCTTCTCCCCCAGCTTGTGCTTTCTCTGTTTCTCAAATAAATAAATACATGAAATCTTTTAAAAAATAAAATAAATAATTGGAAATTTTATTTGAGGAACAATTTTATTAAAATTGCTTATATTCTCTATTATTCTAGTATATATTAATTTTTCTCTGTAACTCTCCCCTTCATCTCCCTACCCATCCTGCTCAGACATATGGTTATTTCTATTCAATATGCTGTTTTCCAACATACACGGCTAATGGGTAAAAGAAACTATGCATATGGAATTCTGATTTCTTTTTTGTTTCCATGGGCAGAAAAATGAGAAGTTCACCAGTATAGAGGTCAGTATAGAGTTCAAGTGTTAATATTGTTTGCCAGTTTAGAGTTAGTATTAAGCCAGTGGAGAGTTCAAGTGTTAGTACTGTTTGCATTCCCTTACTCTAGGAAACAGGGAAAACATAGGAAAATGAGGTGTTAGGTTAGGATGCAATTATACACCCACTTTTACCTACCTAATTTGTTGAAAATTGCTATCCTCTAAAGACACTGTGATTAAGGACTGTGCGTGGCAGTGGATGGGATGGATGAATGAATTGGGATGGGGGCTATACAGAAAGAATTGGAACTTTTGATTACTTATCTCCAATGTATGATCCCAGGTCTGTTTATTCTGGATCCCCTTCACTAAGGGCAAATGAGATTGTCTTTCATAAATACAGAAGAGCAAAGGGAGGGAAAAATTAAATTGCAAAAGCCCCAAATTAATCCATAAGGTGACTTATCTATGGTGAGAGCAGATTTGAAGGTGAAGGTTTTACCGGCAGGGATCAACTCACAAGCCCATATATTCCTGTTAGGGATATTCCATTGGGTGGTAGAGGCCACACAAAACAAACTAAGAACACGGAATTTGCAGTGGCTCTTTTGCAAGTTGTCTGCTGGTGTCACAGCATCAAAGACTGTTGAAAGGAAACTCAACTGTTAAAAACCTTAAAACCAAGTGATGCTTGATGTTTCTCATTTATTTCCTAACTTAAAATATATAAACTATAAAAACTTATAATTTTTTTTATTAATTCTGTTGCTTTATCTTCTTTCAGAGTTCAAATGACAGAAACAAAGACAGTCATCACAGCTGACACGTCACTTTTCATATCTCAACTTTCCTTTGCCTGAGTTAGTGGCAAGGTTGGTGTTCAATTTTAAAAAGAAATATAAATTGATGTTCCTTTTGCTTGAAAAATATAGGGATGACATTGTATATTTGAACAATAATATGGAGCTTTTACTGAGAGTTTCTTTGTAAATTATAGCTCAGTGTTATACTTTGGATTTTGATAAAGACTTTATTACTGGTATTTTTTTAAAGCAAGAAAATTAAATCATTCTAAAGAAAATATAGCAAAATCTATCTGTATCTAAACCAGATGGTTGAAAAATTCAAGAGTACTACTATGCAAAATTAACAATCTTCAGCTTTATTTCTGACATATTAATGTATAAATTTGGAGCAAATTTAAGTCTTGAAAAGTCAATTTAAGCATTTTAAAAAAGTAAAGCCTAAGACATCATAAACCAGAGAGGAAAATACCTATAATTCAATAGAAAAATAGGTAAAGAAGATGAAGAACTTTTGGAGATAAAAATGAAGACAAATGGCTAAAAACCTTGTAAAAATCATCACTATTTTACAGAAGCAAATAATTAAAAAATACTGACTTCATTGATCAATTTGGCAATTCTCTTTTAAATGTGATCATTAAAACATCAATTAAAAGCACCTCTTCAGAGATACTGATGCTGTTTAAAGTGGCTCCCATTCCTCAGTTGTCTATTTTTTTTACCCTACCTATATACTACATATTGCTAATTATACCATGAAATTCTCCTTTTACATCTATCATCTATCTATCTATCTATCTATCTATCTATCTATCTATCTATCATCTATCATATATCTATCATCTATCTATCATCTTCCATCCGTCCATCTTTCTATCAATCCATATCTCCTTTTCTGTACCTATTTTCTTTATTATCCATCTTCTGCCAAATAAATTTATTCAGTAAATAAATTCAGCAGTAATATTTCCTTACTTGCTATCCATCCTATGCTGAGAATAGGGTCTGAAACTTAACTAGTGTTCATAAAATTTTCATTGAAGGAATAAGTACATGGTACAGAATTAAAGAATGTATAGATAAACTGGTTCATTAATGTTGGGAATGCATATTAGTAGAACATGTCTTATATATACTTTGACAAATTTACACAGAATGAAGCCTTGTGTATAGAAGGGTACATAACGCAGTAGTATTTGTGACAATAAAGATCCAGATCTGGTTAACCTAATTTATCAAAAGGAGTCTGGACAAATTACTTGGCATTTTTATGATGAGGATACTATTAGTCATGAAGACCAATATGGTTATTTATATGGAGTGATAGTTAAAGATCTCTAAGTTCTATTTCCTAGTTTTTCTTAAGCAAGAAACACAAATTTGTTTATTATATTCCAATTTAAGGCTTTTCACATATGTGCAAAGCATTTTATACATACATATATGTACATATATAGATACATGTATAGAATTAGAAATTTAATTACATTTAAAAAGCGTGAGGTTGGGAAAGAGGTGGAAAAAAGACTCACTTTTTTTTTAATTTTAGCCTCTTTGTGTTAATATGTTTATATGATTTTTTCTAGTGATGATGTTGGTGATTATAATAACAGCTGAAAAAATTATAATATAGACCTTCATCTGCTATTTTGAAAGATACTACAATATATATTTTTAGGCTAAAAAAGGCAAGTTGTAGGAAAAAAAATATTGTCAAGTAAAAGGAATGCAAGAAATTGAGAGCAAGGAAGCACCCACAGGTATAGGTAGGTCCCAAGTGTGTAATAGAGATACATGCTAAAGTGTAAATGGTACGGGACAAATGTCCATCAAAAGTTAACTACAATGAATTTTGGAAAGAAATTGTAAGTGGGGATGATAGGAAGATCTTAATATTTTCTTTATGTTGTATATGCTTGAGTATTTTAATAATGAAGATGTATATGTGCATTATTCTTGCAATTCAAAAAATAAAAAAGGAGGGAATTGAAGCCTTTGTTATACATAAAAACCCAGTATCACCAGATCTTGAATGTGTTCACCTCTAGATATCTTGGAAATAAAAAGAATGTTTCAAACAAGGCAAAGTGAACCTGGAAGATAAATATTAAATGAGATGTGGGGTCAGAAGTTCAAAGTGAATAATTTTATGGATTCAGCAAGAACTGGACTAATAAATAAATGAGTCTTTTAACTCTTTGGACTCTGGTTTAACTAGTCTTTTTACCAGAATGCCTGTAGTACTGTACTGGGTACTCCAGTGTTTCTTTGTCTCTAATAACACCAAACACTTCAGGGAAGAATTGCTTCTCCCATTTTCTGGGTTATTCCAGCACTTATTAAAGTTATCTATATATGATTGCTTGGCTTTATAATCTATGAATACTTTGAAGTCAAGAACTTTGTGAGGGGCATCTTTTTTTTTTTTTTAAGATTTATTTATTTATTCATGAGAGACACACAGAGAGAGAGAGGCAGAGGCACAGGCAGAGGGAGAAGCAGGCTCCCTACAGGGAGCCCGACATGGGACTCGATCCCGGGTCTCCAGGATCACACCCTGGACCAAAGGCAGGTACTAAACCGCTGAGCCACCCAGAGATCCCCTGTGAGGGACATCTTGTCCTGAGTTGATTAAAGTTAGTATCGTAAGAACTGAGAAGAGTTCCGGGGTAGTGTGCATATACTGAGCAAATTTTTTGTTTGTTTTTTTTACACTTTTGTTAGTTCATCTCTTCCTCACAGTTATTCTGAGATTGGTGTTAATATTATTATTTCAATTTCAGAGGAGGCTAATGAGGTGAGAAGGGCTTCAGGGTCTTGTTGCATACGAGAGAGGTGTGGCACTGTCCTCTTGCCTGGGTCCTTGGGGGATCACATCCCATTGTGCCCATGCAAGAGTTTGTGCATGCTCACAGGGTGACAGAACAGGAGAGAATCCTGGTAAAATAACACACACGGGACTGCCACTATCAGTTTAGAGGGCCCGTTGGTCCCAGGGATTTTTCTATTGCCTTGGCTGCCAATTACTTATCACGTGATACCAGGAAGAAGCCATTCTACTATGCATTCCCAAGAACGGGGCAGAAAATAATGACAACATCCACTCTCTGAGTGTTCACATGTGGTTGACATTTTGTTAATCATTTGGACTGAATTATTTTACACAATAATCACAGCAACTGTCTAAGGAGGATTATTTTGTACCATTCTGCAACTGAGGTAACTGAAGGTCAGAGATGTTAAGTAATTTGCTCAAGGTCACAAAGCTTCCGTTAAACACCAGCTCTGTTTTGCTCCAAAGTCTATGGTTACAAACACTGGAAACCATATACTATACTGTTGTCAGTTAAACTCATGAAAAATGGTCAAGAACTTGAGGATTACACTGATGCACTTTAGAAGTGAGAGTATCACTGAGAAATTTTAGATTCACGCTAAAGCTTTCAAGAGTTGAGAAGGTTAAAGACCAATGTTGGGCAAAGATAGGGGGCTGGAGGAAATTCATGCATTCAACATGACTGCTACTTCATTAAGACCAGATTTTATTGTCAAAGCCCCTTTACTTTATTTTGAGTATGCATATAGCTCTGAGACCGGAGGCGAACAGGACCAGGGATTTTGTGCCTTTCAGAGAAAGTCACATTAAGAAATATGCAAGGGTCAACTTCAGGCTACTCTATATTCCACTTGCACCTTCATTGTATTGGAGAAAAAAAGAATTAATTGGTTCATTTAGCCCTTCACTTAATTCAGCCTTTTATTGTGCACTTCAGTTCTCATCCAAATGAACAGAGACAGTGCAAGAAACAGAACACATTTAATAGGGCTCTCAAAAATGTGCGGTTGTTGCTCTTGCTCCTTTAATAGACAAAAATCATTTATTTCCTTCTGTAAAACTCCATTACCCAGCAAAAAACAGATTTTCTTAAAAAAAAATATCTTACCAAATGGAAAATCCACCTCTCTCTCTCTCCCTCTCTCTCTCTTTTTTATATGCACAAAGTCACAGAGACCCATTCACAGTGTATCTACACACAAGCCTCCCTACTGAGTCCTACAAAGCCCACGAAGCAAGTTAAAGACCCCATGTTCTTTCACACATTAAGGACATAATGTCCTGTGCATGAAACAAAGAGTAGTGAGAAAATAAGAGTAAAAGAGAACTTAGCTCAAATTAGCTCAAATTAAGTCCAGTTTTCCTATTTTATAGATAAAGAAAGTAAGCCTTGTGGGGTGAGATAACTAGCCTTGGCTCCTGAAGATGATCATTTGGCAACTTAAATCAAGCTACCTCGCCCAACTCTTCCCATGGCCTTCTCTCTCCTGCGCTGGACTACCTGCTTACTAGCGATCATCGCAGAGGTCCCACACACTATGTCCTTGTATGCCTAGTATCCTATTCTCCCTCCAAATGCATGTGAGAATATAGAGATTCTCTATAGAGAATCATGGGGCATCCTCCTGTTTCCACGTAAGAAATTTCTCCTTACCTTTTAGAAAATACCCCATGCTCTTCTTTTTCACAGTGATCATCTTTTGAGACCTGGTCTTGGAAAGGCACCAAAGAAGCAATTTCATTTTTTTTTTTTTTTAATCAAAAGCTCCCAACTATGAGCTCGTGGCTGGTTTGAATTTCCACGGATTCTACTGCTCATGCTTCTTCCCACACAACCATAAATACTTTACTTGCCTCATGCTAATGATTTTCATCAGCTTAAAGAACCAGCTTAATTAATCTCCTTCTGTTTAACAAAAAACAAGTCAATCTGATAAAATGTTTAGGAGAAGGAGTAAAGCTGATGTTCCTCCCCCCACCCCCCAGTGATGTGCCAGGTAGGTTTAAGGAAAGGTGTTGGCAAGTGATACAGGAGTAATTCATTACCGAAAAATAGTCTAGAAATGCGTGCTCATCTTAAAAGCTCGGCACCACTAAGTGGCATTGTGCAAGCCAAACATCCCATCTTCCCCCAGCAAGCCTCTGCTCTAGGGAACAGATCCAGGTGCTAGAAGTACATGTCACATCCTGGTTGCTTGGGAAATAAGCTGTCATTTCATTTTGAACTTCCCAGTAATATGAATTCAGCTTCCTCAGTAGAGATAACATTTTTTTTCCCCAAAGCCATCCATTATTTGTAATGGGGACTCAGTGTTAATTTCACTGCTTGTCAATTAAGCTCATCCCTTAATTTAATTGGGGATTTGTATATAAAACATCACAGTGCTAATTCTCGTCCTTATTTCATGCCTAGAATAGGTTTTACCCTCCAAGCATCCTTGCATCCAATCACCACATCTCATTGTATCCTGTGGCCAAATTAATCCTCTTATGCATGAGTTTGATGAGAAGATCCTCCTGCTTTGGAACCTCTTGGATTCCCACTCTCTACCGGATATAATCCAAGTTCTCTCACACAGCAAAAAGGACTGTAAACAATATGCATCAGTCCACCTGATGAGCCTTATGTCCTCTACTTCATTTTCGTGAGTGCTTTATGCCATCTAAAACTTGTCTAGTTGAAAATCAAAGTCAGGATTAAAGGAATGTCTAGCTAGTAGCCTCCCAAAAGCCTTTCCCAATCTGATACAATAGTGTCTATGGGATTTAGGTGTTGGGGGTGGGGGGATGAAAGAAGAAAAGAAACAACATTTTAGACCTCACCCATACCTAATAGGACACATTTTTGAGAGTGTATGGAATGAAAATTAAAAAAAAAAATAAAGTATCACTTGCTGAAAATTTAGCTGGCTACTCTCTAGATTTAAATAAAAATATTAAAAATATAGCTCAATCTTATAGATTATATGCATCCATAGAATATTAAGAAACTTCAGCAAATTGGGGATCCCCGGGTGGCTCAGTGGTTTAGCGTCTGCCTTCAGCCCAGCGTGTTATCTTGGGGTCCTAGGATCAAGTCCCACGTCGGGTTCCCTGCATGGAGCCTGCTTCTCCCTCTGCCTGTGTCTCTGCCTCTCTCTCTCTCTGTGTCACTCATGAATAAATATAATCTTAAAAAAAAGAAACTTCAGCAAATAAAAAATAAATTTAAAAAAATGAATAAAATGTATGAAACCATGTGCTATATATACTGAAGGCTTGTGCTCCACCCTCTGCCCCAGAGTCTGTCAAGGCCTGAACTCCAGTAGGATAGTACGTGGAGACAAGGAGGTACTTAGGTTTGGATGAGGTCATAGATAGAGACCCGATGATGAACTCTGCCCTTAGAAGGGAATAAAGAGCCCAGAGCTCTCTCCCTTTCTGCTATAGGAGGTATAACAAGAATTTAACAGTCTGCAACCCAGAAGAGGTTTCTCACCAGAATCTAACTGTGATGCCACCCTGATCTCAGAATTTTAGCCTCCAGAACTGTGCAGAATCTGTTGCTGTTGTTTATAAGCCATCCCGTCTATGGGAGTTTCTTATAGCAGCCTGAACTAAGATGCACTAGTTTTCAGTGTGGACCACAGACAGTGTAAGGGCAGTGATCTCCGAAAGAAGGTAAACAAATGAAATGCTCCCTAGGACTATCCTAACTGACTATGTGGAGAGAGATTCCAGGCCACCATATAGGCACAAGGAATCCAAGAGCCTCCTGTTCTACTTGAGTTAAGGAGACAATGTCTCAAGTTTGGGGAGGCCAAGAGGCTAGCATTTGAGAGGCGGAAGACAGAGAGGACAGAGTAACACAGAAGGCTCCAGAGAACTGCAGAGGCTTCCATGCAAGCCATTAGATGGATGCTGGTCAGGACACACGCATGAGGAAGCGACCAAGTCTGGAGGAAGAATCAGCAGAGAGGAGCAGAGAGATGCATCCTTGTCACTTACACAAGAGGAAAAGTTCATGTTCCCACCAGACAGAAAGGAAAGAGCTCCTAACAAGTGGGCCCTTGAGCAGTGACTACAGAAGGCATTGCCTCAGGAGTGAGGCCAGAAGAGCTGGAGACTAATGGCTGCTCTGTAACCAGTAAACAAACGTCAAAGACAATTTCAAAATAAATCAAATAACACTTTGTAACTCAACTGTATACCAAAACAAAGACCACAAATATTGTGAGAAACAATAACAGAAAAGAAATCCAGCAACCACTAATGCCAAGTTTACAATGTCTGGCATCTAATACGAAATTATCAGGCATGGAAGGAAGCAGGAATATATGACCCATATGAAAAGAAATATCAGTTATTAGAGACAGTCGACTTAGATGAAAAAAAAAATAATAGACAAAGATGTTAAACTCCTATATCCAAGGAGGTAAATGAAAGGTATGGGTATATTAAGAGAGAAGATATAAAAATGGTCCAAATTGAACTTCCATCTAGAGATGGAAAATATATTGTCTCAGATGGAAAATGCACTTGGTAGGATTAAAAACAAATTACACACTTGGGATGCAAATATAATTCAAAGACATAGAAATAGAAACTATCCAGAATGGAGCCATCCATATTTAAAATACAAAATAAAATAAAATAAAACTAACAAAGCATACATTAGCCAGGAGGCAACTTAATAAGCCTAAAATTTACATGATAATGTTTCAGAATTGAGAAACATGGACAGACAAAAATAAAACTTGTAGAAATAATAGCAATATTTTTTTTCCAAATATAATGAAAACCATGACCCTACTGGTTAAAGAAGCTAATAAACTCAAAGTAATATGTAAAAAACAATGAAGTCACATAATCATTTTGCTTAAGACTAGTGATAAATCTTACAGGCAGTGAAAAAAATTTCCTATAAAGAAAAATATTTTAAAAAATACACGTTTTAATGGGAACATTATAAATGGAATAAAATGGAGCAGCATCTGTAGAGTACTGACCAAAGCCAAAGCAAACCAAAACAGAAAAACCAACCACTTGTTAAGTTAGGATCCTATATCCAGCAAAAATATCTTTCCACAAGGTAAAACAGTATCGTTTTGCGAAATATAAAACCTAGGGTCTTCATCACTATGTGACAAGCATCACAGAAATGTTAAGGAAGTACTTTAGCAGAAGGGAAATAGTTACAGGTGGAAATCTGGATCTACACACAGGAATGAAGCATGCAGCACATGATAAGTATGTGGGAACATTTAAAATTTAATTGACAAAAAATAAATAAAATTTTATTCATTGTTTAAAGCATTATGAGATACAGATAGATGATAGATAGCTCAAGTTCCCACCATTTTTATATAGATAGATAGATATAATAAGATAATAATATATTAAGATCTGTACAATAATTTAATTATCCCATATTTTTCTTGATTTTATCTCCATGAGGGAATGTATATCAAAAACCTGAAGGAGGATCACCTGGGAGGCTCAGTCAGTTAAGCATCCGACTCTTGGTTTCACTCAGGTCATGATCTCAGGGTCGTGAGATCAAGCTCACACTGGGCTCTCTGCTTAGCAGAGTCTGCTTGAGATTCTCTCTCTCCATTTGGCCCTCCCCCTGCTTGCACATGCGTGCATGGGCTCTAAATAAATTAAATAAATAAATGATTTAAAAAAAAACTTGAAGGGAGGAATGAGTTATTTTTCCAATTCTACTTCCAACTACGTAACCTTAGGGAAGTTGCTTTCTCATTCTGTGCCAACCTTTCTCATGTGTAAAGGAAAAGCATTGGCTTTTCTTAAATTCTGTGGTTCTTTTACCCTATGATATATTGTTCCTAATGTCTCTTCTTGGCAAACTCCTGTCACACGAGTTGTAAGGAAGAACTGAAGGCAAGCTAGGAGAGCTGGAGAGATGATTTTTGAGCAAGCTAATTTATAAATCAAAGAAATAAGGAGGACTTAAGGAGGACTGAACTTTTTTTTTTTTCACAATAGTATTTAAGAGAAGCAGATCAGATGTCATGGGTGGTGACTCAAGCTGATGACTGTCAGATACTCATGATGTGGAACAAAAATGTCAATCTTGACATGGTGAGAACAATTACCTTCATTGTCGTCATGATTTTTTTTTCAAATATTTATTCTATTTAAAGTACCTGAGTGGGTTGTATGAGGTATAGACCTATTTCCATTTTACTTATTATATCTGACTTTGCAACCCAACACATACTATCAATAATATTTTAAATTCATCTCAGTAAGAATACACCTTACATATATTTGCATGCACGCACACACTACAAAGTTCAGTTTAGTTCAACAAATTGAATATCAGTTGAGGAATTCAATATGGTATATCTGAATGATATGAAACCCGGGTTTTATTCTCAACACAGCTAGCTCCATTACCTAGAAAAAAAAAAAGTCTTGTTTTATTAAAAATATGTTTGGTTTTCTGTAAAATGAAGAGGCTAAATTCTATTATTTTTAAGGTAATTTCCCATTAGAGAGTCTCATATGTGTCTACATTCTTTCAACTGTACTGGAAACTGTGGAGAAAATTAGTATAAGAGGTGTTTCTTACCCTTGAGGAAATTCCAGTCTAATTGGGTAATAAACTGTATACATATTTTACTCAGAATTAATTATTGAATGCTGGTTATGTGCAAGGGACTAGGCTTGGTGCTACTTGAATTATAATATATATAAACTTCCAGAGAGAGATATAGTCAGCTAGGATTTCAGGAACAGCTTTGGAAAGAAGTTGAGATACAGGATGGAATTTGAAGAGTGGATGGTATTAAGCTGAGGGTATTGTGAGAATGTGGCTCAGCCAGATGGTAAGATTTTAGACAAAAACTTTGAAAGAATAATATTCACTCATATTATGCATACAGATAAGGTTTACAGTAGGTAAGCCTTATTTAAATTGTATGTGTGTGTGTGTGCAATTTATATCCATCCACACACATTTCTTGACTGTGATATTTTAGTGAGGAGGAGAAATAGAAGGAAGACAGGTGCCATGGGATGATGTGATAGAAACAGCACCCAGATATTCTCATTTCAAGTCCAAACACAAACTAACTAGGTCTCCAATCTCACCAACTGTTTTTACATTTCTCAGTGTCATTAGCTCTTGAATACAGTGGATGGGGGTGAGTAAACCAAATGGCATTGAGGTCAGTGCTAGCTCTATCATTATATATCGACAATTTGAATTGAAATACACCGCACCATATCTGTTTCTAAGATACAGAGGTACCCAGCTCCTTCCAGAAGGAGATTCTAATCTGGTTTGGGAACCAAGGCATAGATATGAGTTTGAGAATACAAATATTTCTTTACTACCTGCATCCTTATGATATATTTTACCTCCATTTCTTTTCTTTTCTTTTTTTTAATATTTTGTTTATTTATTCATGAGAGACACACAGAGAGAGGCAGAGATACAGGCAGAGGGAGAAGCAGGCTCCATGCAGGGAGCCCGATGTGGGACTCGATCCCGGTTCTCCAGGATCAGGCCCTGGGCCGAAGGTGGCGCTAAACTGCTGAACCACCCGGGCCGCCCTTTTACCTCCATTTCTGTGGCAACCCTATCTGTCTTGTTGTCCATGGTATTTCCTATGTTTAAGCCAGGACCAAGTACATTATAGACATTAATTTAATTTCTCACTTAAATTACCAACACATAAGTTTATGAAAGAACATGAGTTAACTAACTTAGTGCCATATTTAGAGTTTTATTGGTTCTTTACTTCCACTGTTATATATATACCAATTTACATACACTCATGTTCCCTCCTACCTTGTCTGATTCATCTGATGGAAAGTTTCAATAGTTAATCTACATTCAGCTCATAATAGAAGAGTCTACCACTAAATTGTATAATGTGCAACACTTTGATGCTGCATTGGTATTTTTTAAAAAAACTTGTCATCATCCTTTCTGTCATATTACATTGAAAAGCATTGCAGCCATGCTGGCCATGTGGATAAGAGCCAAGAGAAGGAAAGCAAGGTGGCATTAGCTAGAAGGGGGAGCACGAGAAGAAGGTAGAAGCCACAACAGTGTATGTAAAGCTCTGTGGGTATCTTCCAAGTCCTGAATCCTTGTTTTACTGATGATTAAAACATCTACAGATCTGTGCCCTACCTCCTTGAACTCCTTGGTAAAGTGTCATATTTTCAAGGAGATCTTCCCTAACAATCTTGTTTATTATTGCAGCTTCTTGTTTTTGCTCCCTTTCCTTTCCTCCACAGCAATTATCTTCTGAAATATCATACCAAATGTTTTTTGGTATAATCTGGTTTCTTCTACTAGACAGTGAATTTTGTAAGGGCAGCTTTGCCCATGTGTTCACATATGTATCCCAAGTCTTTAGCGTAATGCCTTTCCCAAGTAGAATCTCGACAAATCTTTAAAATTTCAAATATCCGATCACCTGGGAAGCTATGATTTTATCCATGACCTTTGGGATCCCTGGGTGGCTCAGCGGTTTGGCGCCTGCCTTTGGCCCAGGGCGCGATCCTGGAGACCTGGGATCGAATCCCACATCGGGCTCCCGGTGCAAGGAGCCTGCTTCTCCCTCTGCCTGTGTCTCTGCCTCTCTCTCTCTCTCTCTCTCTCTCTCTCTCTGTGACTATCATAAATAAATAAAATGAAAAAAAATTAAAAAAAAGTATTCATGACCTTTCACTATGGTCACAGCTACTGGCCTTAAGGCAGGTACATTCTCAAATGGGTCTTGGACACTTATATTAATTATATAGTAGAGTGGGAGAAATTATTTTAAAAATCAACACACGTAAATAATTGTAAACTACACTAATGTGGTATGAAGTAAAAGCTCAGGTTATGAGCAAATAATGGTGGGATGCAATTTACCATAGGAGGATTAAGGAAGATCTTTTGAAAATACTGAAGTGGAATCTTGAAAGGTAAGAAAATTTTGAATGGCACTGTTCTTATTTCTTTTAATCCTAGCTGATGACTCTTCAGTGTGCAGATGAGGGCACATGAAATCTTCCGTGCAAGCCTGAATTAGATTTTTCTTATAGCACCATAGATTTCTCCCTCAATGCACTTAACACAGGACACCTTTACATGTGTTTGTGTGATCGTTCAACTAACACCTGTATTCCCACTAAACTGAAAGCCTTATAAGTGAATGATCTCAGTTCCTGGAGTTTCCCAATTCCTGATTGAGGCCTCTCTTGAGGAATAATTGCAATCATTGGCCTTCAGGATATAATTCTGCATTCTTATAGTAAAATTCCTGTTATTTATTTATTTGGCGAGCTTGCCTACTAAGTTTCTATCCTATGTAAACAAGAGCTTTCTATGATATCCTCTTTTGCTCTAAAAAAATAAGTTTGCCCCTAGCAGTACTAATATGGATGGTAAAACTGCCCCGTGGGCTTTACAGACAGGCAAACAAAGTTTCAAATCCATGTTCTGTCATTTAATGGTTGTATCACCTTGGGCCAGTCTTTAAACTCCTCTGAGTTGCAATTTCCTAATCTGGAACAGTGTGATAAATAATGCCTACCTCAAGGGATGTTGTACAATTAATTAGATGCTGCAAATAAAGTATCTACAATGTCTTAGCAAATAAATGAGCTTCGTAAGATGGTTAATGAGATAATAAGATAACGGTAAATGTATAAGAAGAAAGGCAGAGGGGCTGCTATTTGCTACATCCATTCAACAGAAGGCTATTGATAACTATTATATACCACGTGTGTGGCTAGATGTACACTGGCATAGTCATAATCAAGACACAAGCCCATCATCAAGGTGAAAACCAGTGACTCCACATGAGAATTATATGGACATAGGAGCTGGAATCAGCTCTGTCCCCTGCTATTGCTGGTCCCTCTCTTCCAATTCCCAGAAAGCAATGAACTTTAAGGACCCCAGGTTCTATTTTTCCATTATTTTCCTTCCTCTTATAATCCCATTTTATTCTGTAGTTTTAAAATAGTTATCAGAAAGGCTACACAGAAGAAGCAACTACCTAAATATCACTTCCAAGATTATAGTATAAAGCAAGATGTACATACCAAACAGAAAATGAAAAAAAAAATGGCAGACTTGCCAAAAATTTTATAGGCACTCCATATTGATAACTCCAGGTTATTTCCAAATTTTTTTTAATAGGGAGAAGCAGACATAATTATTTTAAAACAAAATGGTACTTCATAGGTACCAAGAAGATTTGGACCTACAAGAAGAAATATTAAAGTGATTTTCCTTTAGAATTCTTATATCTGAGTAAGGATGCAGGAATTTTCATGGCCTGCTACAATGAATGTAGGCCTCCAGGGACCCACATTAATTCAGCACCTTCAGAGACAGAGCTGAGAGCTGGCCAGTAGGGTTTATTAAGGTTGGTGGAATGGGAAATCACACACAAACACAGTATGCAAAATGCCAACTAAACACCCAGAGTAGAGACTTAAATACTATCTGTGATACCTCAGATAGTCACTGAAACTACCACTACAGATGGTACGGGGTTCTTCACATCCCTATTAAGATTGATGATGATGGAAGGTATTCTTCTGAGCAAGATTTATAGTTAAACCAATCCTCAGAAGTTAGATTAGCAAAGGAGGGAGGGTAGAAAAAAGTAGAAGACAACGACAACGCCTCCACTTAATATATGTTATAAACAAACTTAACAAAATGCACTAAGAAAATCAAGGTCAAAGAAGGGTCTCAAAACAAACCTGTCAAGACTCAGGGTCATCAAGCTGTGTTTTAGAAAACCCAAGAACACAAAGTCAAAGTAGCATATTGCAAGGGTTCCTGCCAGCCCACACTCTGCATCAGTAAAACAAAACTGGCACATATTTTGGTAAAATGTTTTAGTAAAAGCATCCTAGCGTGGGGTCTAAAAGGGAGCAAGAGCGAGTACACAGTGCTCATTGAGAGTTTATTTTCCAAGAAATGAAAAATTGTTTTTAAAATAAAATTATGCAATAAATAACTGGAAATAAAAACCTTAAAATAACATTTGTTTTCAATTCATTGCTATTCCAGGTTTTTTTGTAGGTCCACCTTTTAAAATGGGTCCTTTTTGTAAGCTCATTTTAGCAAATCTTTGCAAAGTTTTAACGTGGAATGAGTCATATTTAATTGCCACTGTACATTGACTTTTTGAAGAATCTTGTCTAAATGCAACCTTCAGACATAGAGACATTCGTTTTTGCATAAGAAGTGCTGCTTGCTGGATCACAAAGACATCAATGAAAAAAATTAGAAAATAAATTACAGGCATTTTTTTCCCCACAAAAACTGAAGCATGGGATTATTAGTTTTCAGACTGCTCACTTTCTAGTTTAAAAATTCCATAGACATTGCATCTGTACTTGTCAATTTGGGCCTTAATTTTTTTAATTGCAGGCAACTTCCCAATATTATAAACTGCAGCTTAATTCTATTCAAGCTTGTCCAGCTGGAATGATATATGCTTTGGCCTTGCCTGCTCTGCAAAGTTGAGAAGATAGTTCTTTGAGAAGAGGAAAGGTCTAGACGCTACATTTTGTACACTTAGCACAATGCTGTTGGCGGGAAAACATTTCCTTTAGATTCAGAGGTATAGAATTTGTGTTTGGCCCAAGTAACTATGCATTACTTTAATGATCAATTCACTTACTACAACCTCCCAATTGCTAAATCCCTAGTCAGAGACTAACTGATTATAGACCATGGTGGACTCTTTTGTTTTTGCAACTGAAGCCCTTCTGAGTTAAATAAGCATCGGGCCTATTAACCCTTTCAGACAGGATCATGAGTTTCATATATGCTTAGTGAGCCAACAACTATTTGCAAAGCCATGTGCTAAAAAATGGATACACTAGGTGAATGAGACAAAGCCTCTGCTCTGATGGTATGATAGAAATGTAAAAATATAACCAGTTCTAGGACAGGCGTATATTCAGAGGATTATAAGAATATTGAAACACAAATGGATCAGAACAAAGACATAATGAAAGTAGAGATTCCCAATTAGACAACATGGCTCAGGAAAATATTGCTTTTTCACTTGAGTCTTACAGGCTCATAGATTTCACAACTAGGTAGGCTGGGGAGGGGAGGAAAGAGAGGTGTGAGATTAAGAAACAGAAATACAGAAGTATGTCTTAGATGCATATCTAGAAACATAAAAAGCATATACTGAAAAGAAGCATGAGTGTGGCCTTTGGTTCATGGGATCAAATAGACATGGGATTAAATAGGTTCCTGAGACAGGTGTATTTTTTAAATTATTATTTTTTAAATTTAAATTCAGGTTAGTTAACATATAATGCAGCACAGTTTTCAGGAGCAGAATCCAATAATTCATCACCCACCTACAGCACCCAAATGCTCAACCCAGCACCTGCCCTCCTTAATGCCGTCACCCAGTTAGCCCAGCCCCCACCTACCTCCCCCTCCAGCAACCCTCATTTTGTTTCCTATAGTTAAGACTCTTATAGTTTCCTCCTTCTCTGTTTTTATCATATTTTAGTTTTCCTTCCCTTCCACTATGTTCATCTGTTTTGTTTCTTAAATTCCACGTATGAGTGAAATCATATATTTGTCTTTCTCTGCCTGACTTATTTTGCTTAGTTAGCTTAAAACACTCAAGGTCCATCTACATTGTTGAAAATGGAAAATTTCATTATTTTTGATCACAAAATAATATGCCATTACACACACACACACACACACACACACACACACAAACACCAGTCGATGGACACCTGGGCTCTTTCTATAATTTGGCTATTGTTGACAATAATTATTGGGATACATGTGCCTCTTTGAAACAGCATTTTTGTAACCTTTGGACAAATACCTAACAGTGCAATTACTAGGTTGTAGGGTAGCTCTATTTTTAACTTTTTGAGGAACTTCCATACTGTTTTCCAGAGTGGCTGCACCAGTTTGCATTCCCACCAAGAGTGCAAGAGGGTTCCCTTTTATCCACATCTTCACTAATATCTGTTGTTTTCTGAATTGTTAATTTTAGCCATTCTGACAGGTGTGAGATGGGATCTCATTGTGGTTTTGATCTGTATTTCCCTGATGCCGAGGGGTGTGGAGCATCTTTTAATATGTCTGTTAGTCATCTGGATGTCTTCTCTGAGTAGAAAAGTGTCTATGCATGTCTTCTGCCCATTTCTTGACTGGATTATTTATTTTTGGGGTGCTGAGTTTGATTAGTTCTTTACCTGATATGTCATTTGCAAGTATTTTCTGTCAGCTGCCTTCTAATTATGTTGACTATTTCCTTGGCTGTGCAGAACCTTTTGGTCTTGACGAGGCTCCAATAGTTCCTTTTTTGCTTTTGTTTCCCTTGCCTCTGGAGACAGGCCTGGTGAGAAGTTGCTGTGGCTGAGGTTGAAGAGATGGATGCCTGTGTTCTCCTTTAGGATTTTGATGGTTTCCCATCCCACATTCCGGTTTTTCATCTATATTGAATTTGTTTTTATGTATGATATGGGAAAGTGGTCCAGTTTCATTTTTCTGCAAGTGACTGTCCAGTTTTCCCAACACCATTTGTGGAAGAGACTGTCTTTTATTTTCCATTGGATGTTCTTTCCTGTTTTATCAAAGATTAGTTGACCATATAGAGTTGTGGGTCTATCTCTGGGTTTTCTATTCTGTTCCATTGATCTATGTGTCTGTTTTTGTGCCAGGACCACACTGTCTTGATGACTGCAGCTCTGTAACATAGCCTGAAGTCCAGAGTAGTGATGCCCCCACTTTGCTTTTCTTTTTAAACATTACTTTGGCTTTTTGAGGTCTTGCCTGGTTCCATACAAATTTTAGAATTGTTCATTCTAGTTCTATGAAAAGTGCTGATGGTTATTTTGAGAGGGATTGCATTGAATGTGTAGACTGCATTGAGTAGTATAGACATCTTAACAATATTTGTTCTTCCAATTCATGAACATGGAATGTTTTTACATTTCTTTGTGTCTTTTTCAGTTTCTTTCGTAAGTGTTCTATAGCCTTCAGCATACAGATTTTTTACTTCTTTGGTTCGGTTTGTTCCTAGGTATCTTCTGATTTTTGGTGCAATTGTAAATGGGACCGATTCCTTGACTTCTCTTTCTGCTGCTTCATTACTGGTGTATAGAAATTCAGCAGATTTCTGTACATTGATTTTACATCCTGCAACTTTGCTGAATTAATGTATCAGTTCTAGCAAGTTTTTGTTGGAGTCTTTCAGGTGTTCTACCTAGAGTATCTTAATGGCTGCAAATAGTAAATGTTTAACTTCTTCTTGCTGATTTGGATGCCTTTTATTTCTTTTTGTTGTCTGATTGCTGAGGCTAGGATTCCGGTACTATGTTCAACAGCAGTGGTGAGAGTAGAAATCCCTGTTGTGACCCTGACCTTAGGGAAAAAGCTCTCAGTTTACTCCAGCTACTTTTGATCTCCATTAGCATAATTTCCACCTCACTGTTTTGGAATCTAAAATGAGTCTTTTGTAGACAGTATATTGATGGGTCTTGTCTTTTTTTTTAATCCATTCTGATACCCTGCATTTTGATTAGAGCATTTAGTCCATTTACATTCATAATAATTATTGATAGATATGATTTAGTGCCATTATATTACCTATAAAGTTGCTGTTCCTGTAGATTGACTCTGTTCCTTTCTACACTTTGCTGGTTTTAGACTCTCTTTCCCACTCAAAGGATCCCCTTTAGTATTTCCTGCAGACCTGGCTTAGTATTCATGAATTCCTTTAGTTTTTGCTTGTCTTGGAAACTTCTTACCTCTCCTTCTATTCTGAATGGAGCCTTGCTGGATAGAGTATTCTTGGCTATATATTTTTCCCATTTAGTCAGTTGAATATATTATGCCATTTTTTTCTGGCCTGCTCCTTTGAGTTCTACTATATGAAAAAGGGGTCATACACTGTCCAGGGCCTGGCATTTCAGGAAGTGTTTCTGGTGTATGCTGTCTGCTGTTGTGCTTTGGCTGCTCCTTTTCACAGGTCAGTCCACTACAGAATTCCTCCTTGCTTGCAATGGGGAGTGTTTGGATCTTTAACTAGGTGTGCTTGGATTTGTTTGTCAAGTTTAGCCTGATTTTTTTTTAAAGCCTGATTCAAGAAACAAGGAAAAGGACCAAAAAACAAGCAAAAAACCATATGCCTGATTCCAAAGAATAAGAAAGAAAAAAAATAAAAGAAAGAAAGAAGCCTGATTCAAAGAGAGAGAGAGAGAGAGAGAGAGAGAGAGAGAGAGAACAGGAAACAAACAAACAAAAAAAACAATAATCAACAAAAACTGTAAGCCTGATACCAAAGAAAAAAGAAAAACAAAAGGGAAAAATATATAAATGAAAGCCTGCTCCTATTTCCACCAGAACTGAAGCTGACATTTGGAGCCCTGTATGATCAGCAGACCTGGTACATGGGTGGGTGAGGGGGTCTGTGTTCACCCCTGAGGGAGAAGCCCCCTGGGCTGGCTCACCTTGACACCTGCCTCTGCAAAGGGGCCCCCGCCAGGTGCAGAGAGGTGGTGTTTGGTGTAAGCAAGCACCTCCCACCACCACTGGAGGTGCTGTTTCTCTTTGAGGTCCAGCGGTGCTGGTGGAGGAGGGGGAAAGAGGTGGAAGACAGGGTCACCCTGACCTCCCTCCCTGGAGAAGGGAACTCATGGCCTCCATGGTTCTGGAAGCCTCAGAGAAAAGTGAGCAGTCTCCTGTCCTGTGTCCCAGGCTTTCTTCAGATGGGTGCCCTCAGCCTGTCTGTGCCTGGGGCATCAGCAGCAGGGACACTTCAGTTTTCCTCTGCTTTATCTCTGCCAGGAGATGGGGGGGGGGTGGAGGAAATGGGGGGTTGAGGGAGCTGGGATTCAAAACTCTAACTCTTAAAGGGCCCAGCAAAGTGTGGACCCACTCGCCTCCAGAGGAGAGCCTCTCAGCCTGTGAGCACCCTTCTTTTCCAGAAAGGCAGATGCTTGGGGCTTGCATGGGACATGCATGGTGCTGGAGTCTATTGTGATGCACAGTGAAAAGGTGAGACCAGGTTATGTGCCTTTGCACACACATTGCCCCCACCACTACCACCACTCCTCAAGGGCTGCTCAGCACTCCTGGCAGGCCCTTTGTCCTTGGAGAAGCAAAACACTCTACTCCTGATGGACTCCAGCAAGGAGAGAAATCTCTCCCTCTGCAGCCCAGGGATCCCCACACTGAGGCCTATTGGGCAAACCCTAGCACTGCTTTCTCTTGCTCTTTCCCTCTCTACCTAACTTCACTTGGTGAAAAGTGCTCCTTCCTCTTCCCAGCACTGTGGCTCTTCTCTCCCCCATTCATGGCTCCAAACCTGGCCATTTGCCATGGGTCTCCCTCCAGTTTTGCTGATTGTTTCTTAATCCTCCCATCGACCTCCTAGTCATTCAAGATGATCTGATGCTAGTCTAGCTGTGGGTGAGCGGCGAGGTGAGCTCAGGGTCCCCCCACTACGCTGCCATCTTAACACTTCCGCCTGACAGGTGTATTGTTATAACCAGGTCAGTTTCAGAATATCTGTGACTGAGACATAAAACTACCTTTAAGACCCAACTAATAGGAAGCAGTCTGAAGAACTGCTCCTTTCTAAAGGAGGTCAAATTTTTCAATGCGCCTGGAGGATATCAGCGAAGGAAGAACTATCTGGAATGCAAAGCCAAGGACCCCAACCAGACAGCAAAGCTGGGGCCTAATCAAAGGATATTAGTGGCCTTCTTAGTGTCTGTCCAATGGGATTTCAGAAATCCCTGATAGGGAATGAGCACTAGCTAGAAAAACCCACAAACCTTCCCTGGATTATCACCCTTCTGCCTCTAGTTGGAAACACATCTTTGCTTTGAGATTACGTTGGGCCCCTTAGGTAGTAGTATCTTTAAGGTTTACAAGCTTAATTACATCTGCAAATCTCTTTTACATGTTTCATAACATGTTCACAGGTTCTAGAGATGATAGCCAGGATATAATTTGGTGAGAAGGAGGGGAGTGGTCCAGGGAGGGGAGGCATCCAGCCTAACACATCAGGAATCCTGGACTTTGAGCTTGATCGTATAAGCCTGGATGAGATATTTTAATTGTCTCCTTTGGGGAGACAAGGGAAAGATAGTGAGATGTATATATGATGATCAGCAAAGCAGACTATTTTTCATTTTACCTATTTGCCAAACATTTCTGACCTTCTGATCATATGGTGGGATTAAATATCTTGCCTCTGAGTGATTGAGAAGGGACATTTGACTAATTCTAGCAGAGACTACTTGTTGACCCATAGAGATTAAGCAAAGAATCGTTTTGTTTTTAATTATAGTAGGTTGAATAGCCCAGCCAATGATGTCTGGTACAATAGATGGGCAACTATTATTTGTGAATGGAGGACTGCTATGTCTTGTAATAGTGTCATAGTTTTCCTAAACTACATGTGTGACTTTTCCAGTTAAAGGACAGATTCTTCAAAAAATTTCAAAGAAAATTAGGTGTCCCTATGTGCAAAGTTAAATATTAATGTCTATCTAACATCATATACTGGAACCAATTTCACATAGAGACTTAGCATTTGAAAAGCAGGATGATAAAGCATATGTAAGATAATATAGAAAAATCAGTTTCATGCCCTTGGGGGTAGGGAATGATATTTCATTAGACTAGTCATGAGAAGCATTAACCATAAAGGAAAATTTGATAAATTTAATAATTAAAAATAATTAAATGAAAAAGTTCTATTCATATAAATATACCATAGAAAGTGAAAATCAACTAGTGAAATGAGGGAAGACATTTTAACACATATAATCAGCAAAGGATTAATATGTAGGATATAATAAAATCTTTTGCAAATCAACAGATAAAAAGACTCAATAGGAATGGATAATGAATTCAATAAGCAATTTCCATAAGAAAAATATCCAAATAACTAATAAACTCATGAAAGATATTCTAATAATTAGCACTCAACATAATATAAATGAAACCAAAAGGATATATGCCTTCATAAGATTACCAAAAACTAATAAGTTTAGCAATAATAAAAGTTGGCAAAAAGATGGATCAAGGATCATTCTCATTCATCGCTGGTGGGAATGAGAATCATACAACAGTCTTGTGGTAATGATTGAAAAGTGCTTAACACACACAACATTTACTAAATAAATGTTTGTGGTTGTAGTGATGATAGTGGCTATTGTGGTTGTTTTATTATGCCTTTCCTGACTCTCATGGGTAGGATTAATCTTACTCATTCATTCAATACACATTCATGATACCACGTTAGATTCTACAGATATAAACATGGATAAAAAAAAATAGTTTTAAGCCTGTACTCAAATTGCTTACTCTTTAATGGAATTAATCTTTTGTTTGTTTTTGACTTCATGTTTTCCCGTACAAAGATCTATCATAAAACTATTTAATATCTATAATTTCTTGAATGATTAATGTGTGCCAGGAAAATAGGAGGTACATTATTAAAAACAAAACAAAAACAACGATTCTGGAGAAAGTTTAAGATTTCATAATCAAGTTTTTCTCCATGCTTATCATATTTTAGTGTGAAGTTTCATACATTATTTTTTAGCAGAAGTCCATTTCATATCCAGCAAATATAGCAGAAAGAATGAACATCAGAAAGGAAGAAATTTGCTAAATCTCTTCAAAATTCTCCCATCTTGTACAAAATGCTACTGTGCTATTAATCAGATTAGGGCAATATATTTACTTCTCTAATTGCCTCATTTATCAGCCGGTAATAAATTTTGACATCCTTTGAATTTATTGATGGAAGAGAAATAGAAGCCCAAATCCTTTAAGATCACTTCTACAATTTCCTCATTTTACAAATCAGAAATACTCAGGTGTAAAGAGGCTGAGCAAAAGGTCTAAAGTCACACAGTTGGGAAGCAGCTAAGTTTACGTTCTTTATCTTCTTTTTATGTTAATTTGACAAATTGTAGGAATTATCTCTATGGATACCCTGAGATTCCTAAGGTATATTCCATTTTGAACAGAAGCAGAAACACACCTACAGTCTTCCTTTGAAAAAGACCTATTTACTTGCCCTGGATCTTCAGCCCGAGGGGTAGACTCACAGTTTGCCACACATCTAAAGGCTATACAAGTGCTCTCAGGAACACAGACCAAGGGATACAATCTTTGAACTTATATACTAAAAAAAAAGAAAAAAGAAAAAAATCATTATAGGCCAGTATCTCTGATGAACAAAGATATCAAATCCTCAACAAAATATTAACAAACCAAATTCAACAACACATTAAAATGATCCTATGACATGATTAAGTGGGATTTATTCCAGAAATGCAAGGATGGTTCAGTATCTGCAAAGGCAGTCAAGGTGTTACACCATATTAACAAAATAAAGAATAAAAATCATATAATGATAGATGGAAAAAAAAGGCATTTGATAACATTCAACATTAATTTATGATAAAAATTCTCAACAAAGTTAGTATTAAGGGAGTGTACCTCAATATAATTAAGGTCGTACATGCCATGTCCAAAATTAATATTATACATTTCTCAATAGTGAAATGTTGAAAGCTTTTCCTCTAAAATCAGGAATAAGACAATATAAAAAATATAAAATATAAAAGGCATTCAAGTTGGAAAGGAAAAAGTTAAAACACTATATTTAAACAACATGATTTCATATATAGAAAGCCCTAAAGACTTCACCAAACAAAACAGAATAACAAAACAAACAAAAAACAACTGTTATAACTACTAAATATATTCAATAAAATTGTAGAGTACAGAATTAATATAGATAAGTCTATTGTATTTCTATACACTAACAACTAATTTTTAGAAAGATAAATAAAGAAAACAATCCCATTTATAATTTCATCAAAAAGAATCTGGGTAGCCTGGGTGGCCCAGCAGTTTATCACAGCCTTCAGCCCAGGGCGTGATCCTGGAGACCCGGGATCGAGTCCCACATTGGGCTCCCTGCATGGAGCCTGCTTCTCCCTCTGCCTGTGTCTCTGCCTCTCTCTCTCTGGGTTTCTCATGAATAAATAAATAAAATCTTTTAAAAAAATCAAATACCAGGAATAAATTTAACCAAGGGATCGAAAGACCTACACACTGAAAACTATAAGATATTGATAAAAATCCAAGACGACACAAACAGAAAGATATTCCATGCTCATGGATTGAAAGACTATTATTAAAATGTTCATATTGCCCAAAGTAATCTACAGTTTCAGTGCAATCCTACTCAAAATTCCAGGTGCTTATAGACAGAATAAATGCTTCAAAAACAATTCCAGTGGCATTTTTTTTTCACAGAACAAACAATCCAAAAATTTGTATGGGAGCACAAAAGACCCCAGACAACAAATGCAATCTTAAGAAAGAAAATAAAACTGGAAGCCTCATACTTCCTGATTTGAAACTGTATTGCAAAGCTATGGTAATCAAAACAGATTTGTGCTGGCATAAAAATAGACACATAGATCCATGAAAGAGAACTGAAATTCCAGAAGTAACCCCGTGCATATATAGTCAATTAATTTATGACAAAGAAGGTTACACTATATAATGGAAAAAAGACAGTCTCTTCAATTATGAGATGCTAGGAAAACCAGACAGCTGCATGCAACAGAATGGAACTATGTCACACCGTACATGCAGACTATGTCAAAATGGAGTAAAGATTTGAATGTAAGACCTGAAACCATAAAACTCTTGGAAGAAAATATAGGTAATTAGTTCCTTGGCTTTGGTCTTGGCAATAATCTTTTGGATCTGATTCCAAAAGTAAAGGGAAGAAAAGGAGGAAAAAAAATGGAAATAGATCAAGCTAAAAATCTGCACCACAAATAAAATCATCAACAAATTGAAAAGGCAACCCACTGAATGGGAGAACATATTTACTAATTGTATATCTGACAAGGGGTTAATATCCACAGTATGTAAAGAACTCATATGACTCAACTGAAAAAAAATCTGATTAAATAGTGGACAGATGATCTGAATAGACGTTTCCCCAAAGAAGACATACAGATGGCCAAAAGACACATGAAAATATACCCAACATCACTAATCATCAGTGAGATCCAGATCAAAACTGCAGTGGTAATACCAAGTCATACCTGCTGGAATAGCTATTACCAAGAAGACAAGAAATAGCAAATGTTGGTGAGGATGTAGAGAAAAGGGAATCCTCATACACTGTTGGTGTGAATGTAAATTGGTGCAGCAACTATGGAAACCAATATGGAATCTCGTCAAACAATTACTGCGTGGTCCAGCAATTCTCCTATTAGGCATTTACACAAAAATAATGAAAGCAGTAATATATATAAAAAAATCTACCCCTATGTTCATTTCAACATTATTTATAATAGCCAAGTTAGGGAAACAACCTAAATGTCCATCACTGGATGAAGGGATGAAGAAGATGTGGTAAATATATTTACAATGGAATACTATTCAGCCGTTAAAGAAGAATGGCGTCTTGCCGTTTGTGACCATAGGAAAGGACCCTGGGAGGATTATGCTCAGTGAAAATAAGTCGGACAGACACTGTATGATTTCACCTATATTTGGAATACAGAAAGCAAAATAAACCAACAAAACAAAACTCATGGATACAAAGAACAGACTGGTGATTTCTAGGGGGGGAATAGGTTGGGATGTGGGGAAAACATATGGAGTCAAAGGTACAAACTTCCAGCTATAAAACAAATAAGTCATGGGGATAAAACATGCAGCATGGGAACTAGAGTCAATAATAGTGTAGTGCCTACTTGGAAGTTGCCAAGAGAGTAAATCCCAAAAGTTCTCATCATAAGAAAAAAAAAAAAAAAAAACTTTTATTTTTTATTTTTTTTTTCTTTTAAATTTTGTATGGTGATGGTTGGGGACTAGACTCACTGTGATAATCATTTCACAGTATATACAGATATCAAATTCATTATGTTATATACCTGAAACTAATAGAGTGCTATGTGCCAATTATATCTCAATCAAAACAAATGAAATTTCTGGTAATATCATCAGGCAGCAGATGAGTTTCTATGACCTATAACTGATCGAGTTATTGACTACTAACTGTGGGGCTCTGTAGCCATACCTGGTATCTCACCAACACATCATCTTAGAAATGGAAAAATGACACTGGCAAACAAATTCCAACATCTCTCCCGCAACAGCAGTAATCTACGGACATGCTATAAATAAAACAGGGGTGATCCATGGGAAGGGTTTGAGGTACTTGGGGTTTAATCAAGGTGGAAAATGAACTATTTCTTTAACAGCTAGAGAAAAATAATGACAGAGTACAAACCAACAGACCCTCACTGCACTACATAGTATTAGATTCATAACTTAGTCTTTTAAAAAAATATATTTTATTTATTTATTTATTTATTTATTTACTTATTTGAGAGACAATGAAAGAGAGCACAAGTGGGAGGGAGAAGTAGGCTCCCCACTGAGCAGGGAGCCTGATGTGGGGCTCCATCCCAGGGCCCCAGGATCATGACCTGAGATGAAGGCAGACGCTTAACCCACTGAACCACCCAGGTGCCCCCTTAGTCTTCTTATAAGAAGTAGCACATGCACATTTGTAAAATGCAGTAGTTTTTGCCAAGATGTGCCATTCTGTGGCACGCAACCCAACTAGAATCAGGTAGTTTTGAAAAATCCAATATCCAGCAGTTCTAATGAAGTTTAAATGTCTGAAGACGAAACGTTTTCCTGCGACCATGCCACAGATATGCAGTTTCTGGAATGGTTTTGATCTCTCATTTGACCATGCCTAACAGCAAATATAGACAGAAACACATGTATGCATAGAGACAGACAGACAGACAGAGCCTGAGCAACTATTGGGAGCAGATAGGCAGACTAGCATGGGAATTAAATGCATAATCTTACAATCAGGAAGGCTGGTTTCAATTCCCCTTCTTTACTCCCTAACAATGAACATTAGTCAAATCCCTTAATCTCCAGGTGCTTCAGCTCCTTTTAAAATGGTGACAATAAAAGTAATTATCTGAGTGCCACTTAGACTTGAATGATTGGATTTATTTAATGTTTTCAGGACAGTCATGGAAGACTGTGGAGTATAACCAGGAGTGGTATCAACTAATACTCTTAGGCAGGAAAAGGAGATATGAACCAAGTCATTATTACTCATGTGATAAGGATAATTAAGGGTGCGTTTTGTCATTTTTACCTCTCAGATCCATTTTCACAAATATGCTTTATCTGTCGACACATGGTTTAAAAGGTTCAAAAAAAAAAGTCAAGACTGAAATAATACAATACCCACTCACGATAACCCCTCTTGTCAGCCCTTCTGAGGCTGAAATGGAGCCGTGGCCACAGCTTCAAGCCCAGTAACTTTTTAGAAGTTTTCCCGGTCAAAAAACAGAGTAAATATCTTATAGATCTGATTCCCTGGTGCCTTTATATGGGAATACAAAGAGGAGTAGAACAGAACAGAGAAGAAATTTGTTTGAATTTCTTTGGAGTGCAAGAAAACAAAAGAATGTGGAGAAAGTACTCCAGCTTCAAAACACTATAGGAGTTTAAAGACATCTGGTTTTGGCATATTTTTTATATGACTGTTAGCCATGGATTTAAACCAATAAACTCCCAGAGAGATTACACAGCTTTGCAGCTGTAGCTCAGTGTGTGGCATGTACGGGCTTGATGAAGTTAGGGACTTTAAAGTGAGCAGGGGAGTCAGTGAGCGTTCCCTAGCACGCAGTGACAAAATCAGGGACAGTCTGAGCATTTCAATGCCTATGTGTACACGTCTGCGCGTGTATCTGGGGTGGGGAGCTGAATGTGACGAACCCGTAACTAAAGGAGGCACAGGAGATGAGGATATTCCCTAAGGAACCCAAATAAACACATGGTTTAGAAAGATCAAGGTTCCCAACTCATATATCACGTAGGTTTCCTGACATTATATTAGGTGGCTTTGTCTATGATTTATTTTCTCTAAAAAAAAAAAAAAATCCCTGTAGTCACAGGACATCCTTCAAATTATGTTCATTTACCAATCTTATTTCTGAAATGACACTTACAAAGCCTCAGCTTGTGTTTAATGTTTCATGAACACTGAAGATGAGAGCAGCCAAGGAGGCTATAAGTCAATGAAAGGCACAAGGATGGGAAATAGAAGAGGTTGTTCAAATCATGGTGCCTTTGAGGCAAGGAACGTACCTTTGATTTGAAAAATTTTAGCAAAGTCTAATGACCCGTATTGGTTGTCCATGAGAGGCTCTTACCCTTACTCTCACATGATGTCCCTCCACGTTACTATATGATACAATAGGAAAAAGATGTAGCCCATTGTTTGATAATGGTAATGACACTGGTATGGGTTATGAGTTCAGATCATTATGAAGAGACCTACTCTTGGCACCTTCTGAACTACTGATTAATTTATGCCATCAACAATATTTTTCCCATCTACATTTGAGTTATTTATTTCTCAACATTCGTATAGATTTCTCTGTGGGCTACGTAAGTAACATTGTTTTAAAATGTATCATCACTATATGTTGGCAAATTGAACACTGATAAAAAATAAATTTATAAATTAAAAAAAAAAAGAAAAAAAATGTGTCATCAGGGCAGCCCAGGTGGCTCAGCGGTTTAGCACCGCCTTCAGCCCAGGGCGTGATCCTAGAGTCCTAGGATCAAGTCCCATGTTGGCCCCCCCACATGGAGCCTGTTTCTCTCTCTGCCTGTGTCTCTGCCTCTCTCTGTGTGTCTCTCATGAATAAATAAATAAAATCTTAAAAAAAATAAACTATCATCAGGCTGAATTCTGTTACAGTTGGAAGAATGAAGAATAAGGAGATATACTAAATTTGATTATTTTCAAATTCATAGTTTTATTTTGGCAATTTAGTATAACTCTTTTGTCATTTTCTTCATTGAAATAGCCTAAGGCTGGCATCTTATTATTATTTTTCCTTCTGAGAGAGATTCTGATGTATACACCCTAAAGATTCCAAGGGAAAGAATATATGAATTACAGAAGGAATCTGGAAGCTTTTTGAGAGGAAAAATAAGAGGACACATCATTCTTTAACATGATAGTTCTCAGATAGGACAACTTGGCCTTCTCGGGGTAAGGTTATCCATGTTTGGAAATGTCTTTAGTTGTTACAACTGGAAAGGTGCTACTGGCACCTGGTACGTGGAGGCCAGTGATGCCACCAGATATTTGACGATGCAGAGGACAGATTCCCAAAACAAAGGGAATCCAGTACCAAATGTCACTACTACTGAGCTTCAGAGACTCTTCTATCACGCAAAGTAATGAAAACCTGATGAAGCTGTCTAGTTTTCATGACATATAATAAACCCAGTAAATAGCAATAGATGGCATTTTTGCTAATTTGAGCCTAATAGGTTCTCGGGCATTCTACTCTGGATTCATTCTGTAGGGCACCGAACTTGAAGTCTTGACACCCCACTATAAAGCAAGCCAATTCAGATCACATGCCGAAAAATGAACTGGTGTAAGACAACAACAACAACAAAATGATATTTGGATTTTTTTTTTTTTTTTGTATTTAGTACATAGGCTTCTTTCTCTTGATGAACTTCAGGAGTAATCACAGGAAATTATCATACCAAGAATTTAAGTACCTGATCAAAAATTCTCATTTCCATGAACAACTAAATTATGACTTTTTGCCCTGTAGGCATATTATATGGGGGGGGGCGGGTCATTCTAAAAGTCATTGATCAATATTGATGCCTCTTTTAAAAGGTAGTTTTTTTTGGCGTACAAATGTTAAATGTAGCCTGCAACTTAAAATCATAGTAACATTAGAACCTTCCCTAAAACTAATTTAAACAAGAGGGGAGATGAAAACATGTGAAGAATCAGAGCGCATCAAAAATATACGGAAGACGGTATGGAGTTGTAGGAGGCCCGAACTCAAAGTCTGAACAGCACAACACCCTACCAAGCCTAATTTATACCCCAATCTGTCATTTTGGTTACTTAAAAAATCCATGCCAATCCAGTTATAATTCAAAATGTGCAATTATTTTAATGAAGAACACCAAATAATTAATTTGATTTCACGCAGGCTCAGACCACTATTTCAATCTAGTGGTTTCCATAAAATCCAAGTCCAATTCCTATTGTATGATAATACCTCCCACCAAAATAATGCAAATTGAATTTAGTTTTGTATTCTTGATAAACACACTGAGGTATCTAAAAACTCAAAGCAGAAGAAACAGAAATCTGAAGTTCCTTCCCCCCTAACCCCAAGATAATAGGCTGCCTTTCTACTTGCTATTCTCAGTTTGAGATAACTGGTTAGAAGGGTTGGAGAAGAGGACAAAACCTGGCATATATTTCTATATTTTCTTCTAATTCTCCACTCTCTCTGTGTGGCAATCAGCTCCATACCTGATGGTTACCACGTCATCAGTCTTCTTATGAAAGACTTATGGGCAACCTGTTCTGAGGATGAAGAGCAGCCTAAAGCAAGGTGTTCATTAAATATGTTTTTATGTTTCAACTGATAGATGAGTGGTTCTTGTGTATGGTCCAGACCAGCAGGACCATCAACTGTGTACTTGCTAGAAATGGACATTCATGGGCCCCACCCTAGACCCATTGAATCAGAATCCCCGGATGACAGGGCTCAGACGAGTCTGCTGGATGCTGAAGTTTGAGGACCATTGTGCTATGCAGAGTTTTATTTTTTTTATTTTTACTTTATTATTTTATTATTTTTTATGCAGAGTTTTAAATGGCCTCTCAGGCTCTGCAGAATTTACAGACTCTAAGAAAAAAAATAGTGCAAATTACTTTATGTTTCAGTGAAGCCATGTGCAAGATACAAGGGCCATATAAGAGGAACTAGGGATTTTTTTTCCCTCCCTCAGGAGATCAGGAAAGGCTTCATAGAGGAGGCTATGTTTCAATTAAAACTTGAGAGAGAGAGAGTAGGAGTTTAAAAAAACAAAAAACAGTGACACAGGCATCCTACATAGAACTAGAATCAGAAGATTCAACTCTAGACAGTAATCAAGCAGTAATTTTTTTGGTGGTTGATGTTTTAAATCTTCCAGAGACTCCTTCAACCTCATGGTGAAATTCTCACCCATTTGAAGAATATAGTGGTTCATACAGAGAAAATAAAGCTGAGAAGTCAGAATTTATAGGAGAAACGTGTAACATAGTGTTTAAAGATTTGAGTGAGAGAAAGAACTGGACACAGAGGTTAATTTTTGTATCCTTGGTTCTTAATACTTCAATATGACTAATATTTGTGTGTCCACAGATGAATTGCTTCATTTACAATATGGAGATACGGTTTTCCTTGTGTAAGATAAAAGTTTCTATACCAAAGGACTGCTGCTTGTTGGGATGATTAACTGAAATAATCCATATAAATTGTTTGCCATTCTTCCTGTCTCTTTTAGTCTGTAAGTTTCTCTGCTGAGATGACATCAGAATAAATATATTTGATAATAGTGTCCGCTATATACTTCATGGAATATTTAATGGAGTCCATGAGCTCTATGGTGAAAAGTATCATTAAGATATAAAATATTATCACTGTGAACAGAAAGCATGCTGAAGATATAATGCAAGTGAAATCTGTGTTCACATACACATGCACACACTTACACTCATACACACATAATTAGTAATGCCCTTGAAGAGGAAAAAAAAAGATCTCTCTACCTGACACATATTTTACAAACTGATTGACAGCTATTGTGTGTGTGTGTGCGCATGCACACACACACTTAGCTCAATATTGCAGCAGATTGGATGTTCACATTGTTTCCCTGACAACCACTCAAGCATTGTCTAAGTATCTCATGGCTATAGATGATTGCACAATACACATTTAATCCCATGGTTAAAAGAATGAACATCTACAGGCCCGAATCAATGGATTAATTTGATTTGAGACAAGAATTAGTCTCTTCTGGGGAAAGCATTAACCACTTAGTAATATGCTGGGATGGTTGAAGCTGATTTTAAAATGAAAAAAGTAAATTTAAAAGTCTTGGTAATAAGGGAATAGAAAGAAAGAATGTGGCCAATTTGAGGTAGATAATTGAGTTGGCAAATACAACCACACATTTGTAATTAGCCAACTGGGTCGGCCTGTAAGTTCTATTCCATAATCATGATGTAGAGCAACTACAGCCAGGTGACATTTAATGCATCGATATATTAAACCCAAATACAGGGCGATTTAGCATGTGGAAATCTGCTATCAGCTTTCAGCATTTCTTATAATTCTCAAATAAATATTATCTCTCTGGTCTTAAAAATTGGCCAGATAAATTCACGTCATGACAGGTATTTCATAAGTGCACGTAAAGAAAGTTGAGTGAATCTCAGTCTTTGGGGCATAAACTGATCATCTAGACCTACCAGGTAAATGCTGCAGAGGGGGTAGGCTGCTGTCACTGGGACTGGACACTCGAGTCTGTCCTCATCTGCTGTGGACAATGCCATCTCTATGCCATCGATGGCTCCTTCTTGGTGCTGCTGCTACCATGACACCATTGGCCAAGCATAATACTGGATCAAATTCCTCAGAGATTCAGCCTGTGGGCCCTGGATGAAGCTTCCACTGGCTTGAAAAATATATGATTAGAAAGCATTCATTATATAAATCATTAGCTCCTGATGCTTACGGCATCATTTTAGAGAGCAAATTCCTAAAGCCCCCAAACGAATTACCATGGCGTGTAGGCTAAATGGTTCTCAGTGACTGTGGGTTCTTACAATGAAGTTATGTTATTTGACAAGGGAATCTCCTAGGAATAGCTTCACTCTGTAGTGGGGATGGGGATGTAGAGGTAATGGTTATAGAGACAGAGAACTGTAGGATCGAAATTAGGGTAAGGGAGGAAGTAGAAAACAAAACTGCATTGAAGCTTCAGTTATTAAAATATTACATGTAACCATTGCTAAAATGTAGGGCCACACACCAGACATTACACCTGTTGCTTTCTGTTTTATGTCATTTGATCTTGTCCCATGAGGTAGGCACCTTTATCATCCCTATTTTATTTTATTTTATTTTTTTTTTTTTTTAAGAAAGAGAGAGAGAGAGAGAGAGGCAGAGACATAGGCAGAGGGAGAAGCAGGCTCCATGCACCGCAAGCCCGACGTGGGACTCGATCCCGGGTCTCCAGGATCACACCCTGGGGCAAAGGCAGGCACTAAACCGCTGCGCCACCCAGGGATCCCTATCATCCCTATTTTATAGATTAAGGGATAAATTTAGGCAGATTAAATAGGTTTTGGAAGGCCATGTACCAAACATATAGCAGAGCCAGGATTCAAACTCAGGGCTGGTGGGTCCAACACTCAAATTGTTCTCACTTGACTGTCCTGTCAGGAAATTATCTGGCAAGATTACCGAGGCAGCTAAAATTCAGTATCTCAGACTCCTTGAACAAGTAGGTTTCCTGTGCTTGATCTTTTCTTTTAACTCTTACATTTTGATCTTTCCAGAGTCAAAACATCTCAATTGATATCTCCCTCATCTTTTTTCTTTTTCTTTTTCCTTTTCCCTTCCTCCTTTTCTTTTCTTTCTTCTTTTCCTTTCTTTTTCACAAGAGATTGCTTTTATCAAATGAGAAACCCACTCCTGGCAGTTCTACTATATTTTTCTATGAAAAGTATGACTCTTTAGATGATTCATTGCCTACTGGATTTCCACTGGGTACCTTTTAGTAAATTCTGGAAATTCCCAGGCAAAAGTAACCTACTAGTGGCAATTCCCTAAATTTAATAGGTTCTCAAAAAAAAAAAAATTAAAAACCATCAAGTACTTATTACGACATCCCCCTTGTGTATTATTTAGTGTGTTAATTAGATATATTTCCAAAAATTGGCAGCATAATATAGACAAATAAACATATTTATTATACCATCTGCCCAACAATACTTCAGTATAAACACTTTCTGCACTACACTCGAAGTTATTCTCAGAGACAGAGGTGGGGTTCCACAGACAGGGGTTTCTAACACATGTTCATGTGGGCAGCGGATGGGCCTTCCTGTCATTGCGTGATGCTGTCTGAAAAAAATCTTCCTTCTGACCCTGAGAAGGAAACGGAAGAGAATGATTCATTCTTTTTCCTGGGGGAGGATTAAGTCATCTCAAGGGGGACTGCATTAATAATCAAACACTGATTAAAACAGAGGACACTTTTTTTCATCTGTTTTGGGTGTTTTCAAACCCTATCCATCTAACTCGAGGGAGTCGGGACACATGTCAAAGGGATTAAGATTCGGGGACATTTGTCAAAGAGAAGAACCACAGGAGTGAATCACATCAGGCGGTGACAATAAGACTAGCCAAGTGGTCCCTGGGGTGTTCTCGTCCCCGAGGCTGAGCACCAGCACACCTTGGGAGCCTGGGCTGTGCTGGCAGCAGGGAGGAGGGGAAGGGGACCCTCTGGCTTGGGGCCCAGGCTGACCTGGTGCAGAGGGTGGCGTTGCCCCTGCCTCGGCCTCCGTGACCTCGGGCCTCACCGAGCTGCCTCTTGTTTGCACATGACTTGGGGAGGATACAACAATTCAGCCCTAGGTAAGTGCCTGAGTGTGTTCAATTACACGGGCCACCCTCTGACCCCACTGGGACCTCTGGGAGGCCTCACTCCAAGGCAAATCCCACTTGGCCATCATTTGCCACTATTATCCTTTCCATGATAGGTTCCTACCGCCCCCCAGCCCATGCTTACTCTCTCCTCTCGTTTTCTTCACTTTTTATGATATCAGATGTGCTGAAGTCTCAGTATAACACTTCGGTCTCTTTGAAGTAAAAATATTATATCCATGCAATAAACAAATATGCGGTCATAATTGCAAAGTGTCTCTACCAGATGGGGCTTACCAGCTAGTTCTTGCATTGTGAAAGCCCACGGATATACAACTCTAATGGAGGTTGCTTCCTTGGGCTAATCATGCCAGAAAATCTTCAGTTCTGTTGTGTTAATTAAACTCTTCCATATTATTATGTCACAGAAACCCGTGTCACTGACTTACTGATTTGATTCAATGCGCAGCTTACAATGATGTGCTTGATCACCCAGCAGTATCTGAGGTATCCTGGATATTGTCATTTGCATACTTCTTGTTGTAACACATGATCCTGCATCTGACTGCAAGGTGAGGTTTTAGAAATAAAAAAAACAAAAACATAAATTGGCCTTTTGTCATGCTTGTTCTCTCTCCCAACTCTCCTCATCTTTATTTTGAGACCTATATCTATATATCTGTCTAAATCTTAGTCTATATCTACAATAAAATCATCTAGTAATATGAAAAGGACAGAGATTTCTGGCCTGGGTTTGAAAGAATGACCTTTCCTAATAAAATATCCCCATTTCCTGACAGAGTTACTCATTGAAAGAGGTAAAGAATTTGATTCCCTAGATTTCTTTCCTGGGATGTTTGTCACTTTCCTCTGGCACTTTCTTGGCAGGAGTTACAAAACAGTGACCTGGGGATAGATACAATCATGTGTTCCTTTCCACAGCACCTTTGATTTGATTGACTCTTCAAGGAAAATAAAAAGAATTTTTTTTCTAAAGGGTTCATTAGTTTTCCCCTTGTTTTGATTTTCAACTCTTTATTTACTCCTTTAATAGGGGATTAGTTTGTTGTGATTGCTGCATATACAGAAACAAACGTGGGTCACTTATTTCCATGAAGGTGATTATTTTTCCCAAGGCTGAGGTCATGTATGGATCAAAAGGGATACTGCATGTGTCAGAGAACAGTATCAGGGAGCAAATTAGTGATTTTTTTCTTTTTTCTTTTTTTTTTCTTCTTCTTTTTTTTTTTTTTTTAAACTGGCAGCAACAGTGATAGTACAAGCTGAACAAATACATTCTCTCTCTCTCTCTCTCTCTTTTTTTTTTTTTTTAACCAAAGTAACTTTATAAGTGGTTGGTATAATATTTGCATTTGTTGTCCTTTTGAATGCTGACCTTCAAGTCGGCAGTTGGACTGGCTTGCTGTTGGCAGCATTTTGTTTTTTAAAGGCTCTTTTGAGGCTAGGTTAATTTCCACCGAGATTTCCTTTTGCCTGAAACATTCCATCTCATTTTACCTCCTGTGCTTGGTGCTCATTACAGCATGATTGACTCGAGGATGAAATATGGCAGCTCATAAAGCTATTTTTTTTTATCCCCTAATAAACCTCCTCAACCCTTGATCTGATTTTATATATATAATAAAATATGCATTGAGGGAAGTCGCCTACAAACGATCTGCCTCTACCTGAGTGTTGCTGACTTATTTAACCTTCATTCGAGGAGAGAGATTGCTTTTCCCAATTAGACACATTCCAATCTGATAAAATGGGTGAAAGAGGTGGCCCAGGTAAAATGTATCATCAAGGCTACTTGTCTCTCGATCCACTGGTAATCCCTTGGGGCCTTTCAAAATGTGACACCTCTTTTAAAGAAGAAATTATGTCAAATTCAATTGTACTGCTTTTATTGAGCTCACGGCACCCGTAAGTACACTATAAAAGTCTTATGGGTTGATGTGGCCAGCTCCAAGGTCTATTACTGGGGCCAGGAAACTGGACATTCAGGTTGTGCTTGGAGGGATGAAAACTTTGAAGCTACCCTTCCCAAGAGGCCTTCCCCTAAACTCACAAGCTCTCATTCAGAATCACGAGAGAGGCTACAAATGTTGTGGAAGAAAGAATTCACTGGGAGCCCAATGTCATTATTGGCAATTTTACATTTGAGTGAGACAGTTATCACTTTGTATGTAAAAGACTGGGCAAGGAACACCCAGGTACCAAGTTTCAATGCCTGCAGCCTGCATTTTATTAACATATTAATAGCAATCTGCTAATTGGGCCAGACGGGAGGCAATTTTAGTTGATCCTAGAGAATTGTTCAGATTGGCCAAATAAATTTAGTGTGCACCCTGAATCAGGTTGAGACTTAGCCGCATCCCCAAGTCTAATTTTGTAGTTTTGGCTTTGGGTCAACTCTATCTAGATGTTCAAAGGACAAGGTACTGCAAAGTCCAGAGTTCAGCCTCTCCCCATCTCCTGGGTGACCAAGAGTTGCCCAATATGTTGACTTTGTGTTTTTATTCACATCTTCATTTGTTTTGCATTCATTCCAGCACTGTCCTTTCATTTCGTAGGGCATGAGAGAGGAGAGATGGAGAGGCTTTTTTGTTGTTGTCTCTTGTTTTTTGTGTTTTCCTTGAGGTACACTTTGAGCTCTAGCTACTAGATGTGAACAAAAGAAGAAAGAATGAGACATTTGTTATTTAGCAAGCCAAAGGTATACAGGGGAGAATTCAGAGCTATAGGAGGATTTTTGAAAGGGGAGATAAATTAAAGATCCCAGCAGGCACATTAAGCATGGGAGACATTACTGCGACCACAGAAAGTAAAGTGAAAGAGACATTTTAAGGCAAGGGAGGAAAGGCACTCTGTCCCACTGCGAACAGAGTAGGGCATCACCAATTCCAGGCTGCACCCTACGTCTGCTTAACTCCAATTTGCTTAGAATACTGGGGGTGGGTTAGTCATCAAGAACTCACAAGGGAATCCGTAGGGGGAAAAGTCCCACCACCCATGTACTGAATGTGTATAAATTATCTCATATATGCCTCAAAAACAGCCTTAATTTTATGTCACTGTCAAGCCTATTTTAAGTATTTAGAAATTAAGGGGCTGATTTACTTGTCCAAGGGTTTGCCTTATAAGCAACAGAGATGGTATTTTATTTTATTTTATTTTATTTTATTTATTTTATTTTATTTATTTTATTATTTTATTTTATTTTTAGTTTAGTTTAGTTTAGTTTAGTTTTTTGAGATGGTATTTTAATCTAAGTGGAGTAATATCTTACCCTAGACCCAAGTTGTTGGTAATAATCATCACTCTAACTTCCTTGCCAACATCCTAAATACAGACGTCCGGGGACTAGAAGGTAGGGTCGTCTGATAAAAACCTAGCAGACTGAGCCACATTGCTAGGCTCTGTATTTTACTAACATGTACCTCCTGGTACATCAGTAGAACCATGTTCTATGTGGCGGGGACAGGTGCAAAGTTAGGAGAAGGATGAGTCCATGCAGGTGAGCAGGGGCTGGGACGAGAGGAAAGAAAGGATCTTTGCCTCAAGATTTTCTGGCTTACAGAGTGTTAGAGATAGAAGTCACCCCTAGTGCAATGTTCTAACTCGGGGTCATTACATTTTGCCAGGATCAAAGAATCCCAAATGACAATTTATAATTGCATCAATGAGCATTTATAATTTATGCCTCTATTTATAGGGAGTTATCACAAGGCTAAAATATCCACTCTGATCTTATAGCTGACATGTTGAAAAATCAAAACACATCAGCTCATGCCATGAATAATCTCTGTTTAAACAGTAAAGCAAATAACCTTTGATTAGTATGGCTGGCATTAATTTAGACATCACACTTCTGTCAGTGTTTAGCTGTACAAGACAGTTACAGAAGCATCAAGCATGTCTCTTTAAATAAAACAAGGAATTCAGCTAAATCTTGAGTGTTAGACTAAATTAACTGAATCCAAAATAGACTTCTGATCTGTTGATCCCCAGCTCAAATGTTATTCAGAATACCCTAAACTTGTAATTATCTCTCTAAGGCTAGGATCCCTGTGAACAGGAAACTTGAAAAGTAAGTTGTTTCTCACAACTTAAAATCTATCTAAACTACCTGATGAAAATCCACGATGTGTCACAGCTGACTTTTTTTAAAGTACTTATTGTGTGCTGGGTGATCCAGTAATTATGTCACCTAATCCCTCTAATCTACCTTAGAAGGAAAATTAAAGGTCTAACATATAGCTAAAGTAAACTGAATTGGGGTTTGGAAAGTATAGAAAATAACCAAAATTTCCATGGCAAGGTGATTGTAGAGAAGGGCCTGGTGCCCTGACTCCACCTGGGCTTAGGGTTCCTGGGGGTAGCCCTCGTATAAAACAGACTTCCATGTGACTAATGTCAGGAAAATGTCACTTTCCCTTGTGAAAACCCAGACGTCTTCCACACTACATGGAAATTTGGCCTCCTTGCTTCTTTGGAGGGGTTTGCTCCTTGAGGACAGGGGTTTTGGTCTTTCTTCTCCATATTTCAAATATCAGTACAATTTCTGGCTCATGTCATCACCTAGTAAATAATTGTTGAGAATGTGTGCACAAATGACAAGCTTTGTTCATTTGGTTTTGACGTTCATTAGACTGAAACTATTACACTTTTATACCATTTGCAAAGCTGATCTATACACCAAGATCTACACCTACCTACCTAATAATCCCTATTAGAACAACTCGCTTTTATCAAGTGCTGCTCTTAGTACTTCATACACATTATCTCATTTAAGCATTGAAACAACCCAGTAATATACCGCTGTCATCCCCATTCTGAGATGAGACTCAGTTAAAACAAAATTAAGCAATTTTATAGGTCCATGGGGTGAAAAGTTGAAAAATACAGTATTTGAACTCAGTCCACCTATTTTTTGAGCCTCCATACACAATTACTGCATGATATTTCCCCTGAAAACTGGAGCTACAGTTGATAGACCTCCCCAGTATGCAAGCTCCCTGTTAACACTGAACAGATGTGGACAAGTATTACATCTGAAGTCACAAAACTTTTCACCACTTGCTGTAACTTAGCAGGAGCAGGAATAAAATGGAAAATAAATGAAAAAGGTAGTTATCTAAGTGAATTGAAGATATCTGTGCACACCAAAACCTGCCTGCAAATGATTGTAGCAGCTTTATTCACAATTGCCCCAAACCAGAAGCAACCAAGATGCTCTTCAATAGGATGAGTGCCTAAAGGAACTGTGGCACACCTATACAATGGGTGAGAAAAAAGAAATGAGATATCAAGTGATAGAAAGGCACTGGGGAACCTTAAATGCATATTGCTAAGTGAGGGAACCCAATTTGAAAAGCTTTAAGTTTAAGATGTCCAAATATATGGCATACTGGAAAGGACAAAACTGTAGAGCCAGTGTAAACATCAGTGGTTGCTATGAGTTCAAGGGAGGAGGGTCAGAGGGAATAATGAACAGTTGGAATAGTTGGAACACAGAAGAACAGAAAACTTTTAGGGCAGTGAAACTATTCTGTGTGATACTCCATAATAGCAGAAACATAATATTACACATTTAACAAAGCACAAAACAAAACTTTGAAACACAAAGAATGAACCCCAACATAAACTATGCATCTTGGTTGATAATAATGCATAAATATTTAGTCACCAATTGTCACCAATCATAAAAGGGTACCGCGCTAATGGAAAAGATTAGTGTGGGCGGTGGGAAGAGAAGAGGGCACATGAGAACTCTATTTTGTGGAATTTTTTGGTAAACCTAAAGCTACCCTGAAAAATAAGGTCTAAGGAATTATTAAAATTAATTAATTTAAAAGTTAAACACAAAAACCATTTAGGCCATCTAGAGCACTCTTAAAGACGTGGACCTTTTTGCTCAATAATGTTAAAAAAAGAGTTTTTAGCAGCTCTCTTCATAAATACTTGGCTATGATTTTGTCCATTTAAATGTCCAGGTTTAAATAACAAATATCAAAAAAACAATGCAGCGTCTATATGTATTGCTCTGAAAATATACTCAGAAGAAGCAAGCCAAAGTGATGGAAACAATGATTTGTGGAGTATCTACTATGCACCAAGCTTTCCTGAGAGATAAGAATAAATTGTCTTCAGCACAACTCAGGACATGCATGATTTGCTTAGTGTTCACACAGTGTCAGGCCGTGTCACCCATTCTAGGACCGAGGCCTCGTTTTTGTCCTGGAGAACCTGGACGTCAGGGATGGAAAGCAGATGGCAGCACGTAACCCACTACGGCCTCGAGGCAGGTGATTAAAATAAAGCATGTACGGGCACTGAGGGGGGCACTTGATGGGATGAGCACTGGGTGTTGTTCTATGTGTTGGCAAATTGAACACCAATAAAAAATAAATTTATATATAAAAAATAAAAGGTTGTATTGTAGAGAACAAAGCCCTTAGAGGGCACATAGCCTTGCTAGGGAGGGAGGACCAAGTGAGGAAAATAAAATGCAAAGACAGGGGCAGACTATACAGCTCTCATACCTGCCATGCATAATCAGCTCAGCGGGGGTTGAAATAGTTCATGGATACATGAAAGCGTAAACTTTATAAAAATATGGATGTTTTATCACCTTCCGTATATCATGTATAATATTTATCTCTACCTGAATAATTTTATTACACATCAGTTTAGATAGTTAATTCAATAACACTTTGCTTTAAAATATCTAGATTAGAAAAAAAAGAGATGTTCTTTAAGAGATATTGAAGATGACGACACTGAAATGAATATGGACACATCAAAGATGCATTTTGCCTTGATCCCACCTCTAATCTTTCAGCTCTAGTTCTCTTTTGAATGAATGATTTAGCAGAAAGAATCCAAGCCAGGAAGGAAAAAAAAAAATCCCATGCAATAATTCTTTGGAGAGAAAAAAAGACAATGATGGTAGAGGATAGAAGAGTATTTAATCTCAGAATATGCGAGCATTGACTCTGAACCTCTAGCAATAATAAAAAAGGCCCAAAGACTAACAACATAACCCAAGTGAAAGGAAAATTGCCATGTTGATTAATAGGACAGGATGCAATGGCCCCTTAATGAGTTCCATACTGTACCTGTCTCAAAGGATTGGAAGTACAGGGGCTCAGGGCTGTGACCCCAAACCAAAGCTTCCAGAACCAGGGACTTTACAGGATTGGATTAGATATTCTCCAGAGGAATCGCAGGGAAACTAAAATCAAATGTTGTTTCTGTACAGGCACATAAACCTAATTCACACACAACTCCTATTGTAGGAAAGAGGGAGACTGCACCAGAGACCAAATCTGCATTTGTATTTTAAATTGTCCTACGTTAGGCAAGACCACAAAGCATAGGAAGGGGATAAACGTAGGGCAAAATGGAAGGAAAGAAGAAATATAAATGGAAGTGAGGGGGAAAAATGAATAATCTTGCATCAGTGGGGTTGGAAATATATATGGAAGAAAATGGAATGACAGCAACAAGGTAGTTCAAGACCTCATCGTTCCAGGCTCAAGGAAGTTCTGAGGACGTGAAGACTCTGAAAGATTAAAATGTTAGAAGGCCGAGTCACCCTGTGTGCAGTCGTGTCCCAGTCTGCTGGAGGAAGAACACAGCTCTTGTTTTAGACACATAATGAATCTTCTTGCTGGAATAACCTTTTCCTCCTGAGGGAACAGGGCAAGCTCCTGACCTTGGGTTGAGGATCGCCTTCAAGGGGCTGGGGCAAACGTGGGGCCTGCTGATAGCTGGCGAGGTAAGGTAAATGCTCCCGACGGCTGCTTGTTCGTTTTCCTCCCTCCCTGATGCTTCCCTAAACGGACTGTCAGTAGCTGACGTCAGGTCCCTGCTCAGATCCTTGCTCAGTCCTCCTCCACCCTCTGGACAGGATAAGCAGCTGGGCCAAGTCGCAAAGCCATCTCCTTGATCCATCCTGAATCTAGTTTCTCTCGCCCCCTCTAACATCCCGAGAGATAATCTGTATCTCACAGCCCACCTTCCTGACCTTGTGTCCAGGCAATTTGTGGCAGGTAGAGAACAGAAGAGGCACAGAAAGAGAGAGAGAGAGAGAGAGAGAGAGAGAGAGAAGCAAGAGAGACAGGCAGAGGGAATCATGGTTTATGACATTTTGGCAATTTTTCATGTTCTCAATGGGTTTTACCATGACCTAAAGTCATTATATGAACCTGATTTGGGGAAGTTTGATTTTATACTGCATTTATTTCTTTTTTTCAAAATGTCTCCCAACCACCTTGATGATGTCAATGGTAACTATGAAGTTTTACTGATTATCTAACTCTGGATCTAAAGAAACTTATTTTGTTTGTTTGTTTTTTTTTTCCCTTACTCTTCTATTGAAGGTCTATAGTGATAGGATACAGAGAGATGGAGAAAATGAACAATTATCTTTAAAGAAAGCAACTTAACGCTCTTCATCAGTGATATGTTCTAAGACTGAAAATACATTTAGTCAGGGAATCCTTCTTTTATTCATTTAAAATACCTTCTATTCCAAGACAGCCCTTCCCATGGATACTTGGTGATGATCTTTTTGTTTGAAATTGCCAGTATGAATTATGACAATAACCTTGGGTCCCTACTTTGTGAAATCCTGTGCAGCAGAGAATGGCTTAGCCATTCAATTCCTTCTGGTGTCTTCATAACGTTTTCTCAATAGCAGTGTGTGTGCCAATCACCTCTACTAACTAGATAGCAGAAAGGAGAAGAATTGGAATTCAGTATCAAAGCCAAGAAAATCTGAACATATATCTAGTGCAGCATTCTACAAAGAGCAGGGGATTGGGATGAAAGCCCCGTTTGGGGGCTTCAGCAGGTCATGTAGGTATTGCTTAACTTCTTGAGTCTATGTTTTATAAAAATTGGATTCATATATATTTGTTTGACATTTTCAATTGCCTAAGAATTCTCTGATGTGCTTATTAGGATAGAGATTTCTGGGACCTATTCCAAGATTTTTTTTTCCATATTATCTGAGGGCCCTGGAATAGGGGACCAATCACATGTTCTGATAGAAGTAACATTTTTAAAAAGATTTATTTATTTATTTGTTCATTCATTCATTCATTCATTCATTCATTCGAGACACAGAGAGAGAAGCAGAGACACAGGAAGAAGGAGAAGAAGGCTCTCTGCAGGGAGCCTAATGTGGGACTCGATCCCAGGACCCCAGGATCATGACCTGAGCTGAAGGTAGATGCTCAACCACTGAGCCCCCAGGAGCCCCAGATGGAAGTAGCATTTTAACACAGCATATACAAGGTTGTCCTGAAGTACATCAAAGAACACGTAGGAGTTGCTCACCCCACAGCACAGAAATTGTTTCTGCTTTTATTACGATTTTTTTTTTCTTGTTGATTTATATACCTCAGAGACCTTAGTTTTGAAATCTTTGATTGATTTCATTGAGCACACTCACTTTTACTATTTCCTTCCCCATTTCCTTTTTCAGACTCTTCATTTCTGAAGAAATGTCATACTTCTGCTGCCCCGGTACATAATGACCCTTCTATTTTTATATTTAAAATATACAGAATGGGGGATCCCCGGGTGGCGCAGCGGTTTGGCGCCTGCCTTTGGCCCAGGGCGTGATCCTGGAGACCCAGGATCGAATCCCACGTCGGGCTCCCGGTGCATGGAGCCTGCTTCTCCCTCTGCCTGTGTCTCTGCCTCTCTCTCTCTCTCTCTCTCTCTCTGTGTGACTATAAATAATAAATAAATAAATAAATATTTTTAAAAAATTAAATATACAGAATGGGAGAAGATATTTGCAAATGATGTATCAGATAAAGGGCTAGTTTCCAAGATCTATAAAGAACTTATTAAACTCAACAGCAAAGAAACAAACAATCCAATCATGAAATGGGCAAAAGACATGAAGAGAAATCTCACAGAGGAAGACATAGACATGGCCAACACGCACATGAGAAAATGCTCTGCATCACTTGCCATCAGGGAAATACAAATCAAAACCACAATGAGATCCCACCTCACACCAGTGAGAATGGGGCAAATTAACAAGGCAGGAAACCACAAATGTTGGAGAGGATGTGGAGAAAAGGGAACCCTCTTACACTGTTGGTGGGAATGTGAACTGGTACAGCCACTCTGGAAAACTGTGTGGAGGTTCCTCAAAAGAGTTAAAAATAGACCTGCCCTATGACCCAGCAATTGCACTGTTGGGGATTTACCCCAAAGATACAGATGCAGTGAAACGCTGGGACACCTGCACCCCGATGTTTCTAGCAGCAATGTCCACGATAGCCAAACTGTGTAAGGAGCCTCGGTGTCCATCGAAAGATGAATGGATGAAGACGATGCGGTTTATGTATACAATGGAATATTCCTCAGCCATTAAAAATGATAAATACCCACCATTTGCTTCAATGTGGATGGAACTGGAGGGTATTATGCTGAGTGAAGTAAGTTAATCGGAGAAGGACAAACATATGGTCTCATTCATTTGGGGAATATAAATAATAGTGAAAGGGAATAGAAGGGAAGGGAGAAGAAATGGGTAGGAAATATCAGAAAGGGAGACAGAACATGAGAGACTCCTAACTCTGGGAAATGAACTAGGTGTGGTGGAAGGGGAGGTGGGCGGGGGCTGGGGGTGACTGGGTGGCGGGCCCTGAGGGGGGCACTTGATGGGATGAGCACTGGGTGTTATTCTGTATGTTGGCAAATTAACACCAATAAAAAAATAAATTTGTTATTAAAAAATAAAAATAAATAAAATAAAGATTTGTTTGGGCCTTTACAAGTACCCTTTCACTGCCTTCAGAGGGGTTCTTTTAACTCCTCAAACTAAAAGAGCTTGAAATGTATAAGGGATGGTGATGGAGACAGATTAGAGAAATTTTATAAAGATAAAAGTGCAGATTTATGCAAAAACATTAGAGAAGGAAGGGAATATTTAACAGAGAAACACAGCAATAAAATTGAGCATTTATTTTTCAGATTATACTCAGTGACATGTGCTAGGTGCTTATCCTTTTCTTTTAATGGGTAAAAGGAATCAAGACAAATTAAAGAAACAAAATCTGAGACGTGATTGTGTTAGTAAATCTTTCACTTGCCTTTTGACACATAGTTTTAAGAATCTGTATGCAAACACATTCCAGTGACCTCAAGATCATTTATGATTTGTTGAAGAAGTAAAACTAAAATAGAAATATACAGTTCCCCAGAGGGCATTCTATTTGAGTTATGATGCATCTTAATGTTCTGTATAATATAAGTATTAATAAGATGCAGATGCTTTTCTTATATTGATACAGGAACCAGGAATAGAATCAACATGAGTATATTAGGAAAAAAAGTAAAATAACAAGTATATTAGGGGGAAAAAATCAGCTTTAACATTTCATAAATTGAAAATATACTTCGAATCTGAAAGATATCCTTGCTGGGATTTTATTGGGCTTGCCATTTAGATTAACTCAATCCCATGTACCATATGATTTTGATATCTTGTGATTTATAACATGGATTTAAAAAGATCAGAATGATTTATCATCCTCAACCCAAACTCTGGAAACATTTCAAATAGATATAATTTAAAAAGAGGTTTTATCTTCTAATCTCAGTGTGACAGAGAGTGTTCATAATGTTTTGATGACGAGGTGCAGAAAAATTTTAACTTCAAAAAATGAATTCAGGAAATAGTGTAATTAAGCAAAACATATGGGATGATATAATATTACTGGCAGTCATCCTAGACATCAATTTTGAAGTTAAGTAAAAGCAAAGAAAGTGAAAGAGCTCTGCTATAAGAAGAAGGGAAAAAAAAACTTTTAAAGAACTTAGACACTGATGAAATGCACGGCTCTGAGTAATGGAATCCTCTGTACAACACCATCCTCTCTCCTGGTTAGTAAATAAAATTTGAAATAAAATCTCCTTTTCCTCCCCCTTTCTTTTCTTTTCTCTCTTTCTTTCTCTCTTTCTTTCTCTCTTTCTCTCTCTCTTTCTCTCTTTCTTTCTCTTTCTCTCTTTCTCTTTCTCTCTTTCTCTCTTTCTTTCTTTCTTTCTTTCTTTCTTTCTTTCTTTCTTTCTTTCTTTCTTTCTTTCTTCTTTCTTTCTTTCTTTCTTTCTTTCTTCTTTCTTTCTTCTTCCTTTCTTCCTTTTTTTTTTTTTTTTTTTTTTTTGTCCAAGGATAACTATTGACAAGTTGGAGGGTCAGGAAGTATTTGGCGGGTAAAGGCATGTTTCAGATAAAGAAACTTCATTCATGAGGACAGATAGCTGGGACCAATGCCTGACTCCACATAGTTCATCCTATAGAGTCGTGTCTGGCTGGACCCAGTGTTCAAGTGACAGCTGATAGCAGGCGGATCATGAGAAGCATGCAGCCAGTATGGTCAGAAAGAATTTTTAAGGATTAAAATTTAAAATAAAATTCAAATATATAAACTTTAAGTGGGGACAAGTTTGTAGGAAAATAAGCATTTCTATATATAGTTAAGGTGGGAAAATAAGTTAATTTTTCTAGGACCCAATTTTGTAATTCATATTGAGATAACTTATGACACTGTTAATTTTTCTTTTGGAAAATATAATGCAATAATTAGAATGCGTATATACAGTTAATTGTAAGGATGATCATCAGAAGGAAGTTTATAATACAGAAAAGTTGGAACTCTCCTGATTTTCCAAAAAGATGCTGTTCTTTTGAATTATTGTGGTACTTTAATGCAATTGCAGACTGTAGCATGATTAGAATGATGTAGAAGCTTACTTTTTACTTAGGAAGACATTTTAGTTAGTGGGGATAAAAAGATGGCTTAGCACTATAAAGAGTATGGTAATTTTGAATAAAAGAAAAAAATAAATATTATGCATGAGAAATTATTCACAAGAGTATAAACTAATCTGTTTTTAGTACATTAGTATATGTCATGAGCTGAAAAACTGTTTACTTGTACAGTATCCATTTCACCAGTTAGAATACAAACTCTGAATTCAGAGACCATGCTTAGCTGGGTCGCCACTTTACTCCACGTCGAGGATGGTACATTCTACGGGATCGATTAAAATCTGTTGTTGTTTTTTATATAAATGTTGACTCGACCTCAGCTGAACAAGTGAATAAACCTAACAGCGTTGCATCTAATCACAAAAACCTATGGCTAGAACTCTGGTTCTTCCTGTTTTCTTATTTCTGATTGTTTCTGTCCTCTGACTTGTTTCACACAATGACACATCACCTGCCACGAGAGACAAGCATCACAGTCCAGCCAAGGACCAGGTTAAACCAAGCTTACGTGTCCAGGTCAAGAGTCAGATGAAGGAAGATGAGAAGCACCCGAGGACTTGGTTCTGACACCACATCATTAAAATCAAAGTCAATACACAAGTAGTGCTACAAATATAAGGGGGGCTTTTAAAATAATCCACTCATCAGTCATCTCAACAAGATGGCAATGATGTCAACGTCATCCTTGTTGCCCATGGTTGTGAACATTTCACTGATGTATAAAATACCAACTTCTAAGCCAGTCTCCTGCACACATGGAAACTGCGACTGAACAATCGCTCTTACAGATAGCCCTCCAATGAAAATACAGCTGGAAAGTTATTTTTTAAATTGAAATGATACCTTTTCTTCTTAAGATGTATTTATTTATAGAGAGTGACTGCAGAGGGGAGGGGCAGAGGAAGAGGGAGAGAGAATATTAAGCAGACTCCGCACTGAGTGTGGAGCCTGCCGTGGGCCTTGATCCCATGACCCCCAGAGTCTGATGCTTAACCCAGACGCCCCTTGAAGTGATATCTCAACAGACATCCTAAGGAACAAGATTTCTGAATTGGAACGCTCTACTAAAACAGAGAAGAGTGTATTCAGAGGACAATAGCCAGGAGGGGAGGGGATTAGCAGAAAAGACCAACAGTTCACATTAGAAGTGACAGTAGTAATACCATGTGCTGAAGGCTTTCTCTGTCAACCAATTTTTCACTAGTGAATGGAACCATCACAAACCTTCATATCACATGAATAATAGCTGGAGGAACTGGGGTGGTTTAATCTATAAGTCTTAGGGGAAGAGAGGAAAAAATAAAATAAGATGAAATCAAAGAGGCAGACAAACCATAAGAGACTCTTAATCATAGAAAACACACTGAGGGTCGCTGGAGGGGAGGGGGGCAGGCGGATGGGGTAACTGGGTGATGGGCATTAAGAGGGACACGTGATGTCATGAGCACTGGGTTTTCTATAAGACGGATGAATCTCTGAACTCTACCCCTAAAACCAATATCACATTATATGTTAATTAATTGAATTTAAATATTTTTTTAAAGACTATAAGAAAGCACCCAGAAGGGGCATTTCATCACTTCATATACGCAGCACACTGACATATGGAAGAAGTTTTAGACTGTCAAAAAAAAAAAAAAAAAAAAAAAGGCTACAGAGGATAAAATTAAGACCAGTGATGGGAATCCCAAGAAAACTGCTCAAAGTTTATTTCCAGGAATAATCTAATAGTTGGAGATAATCTACAGATGCAATGTATCCAATTATCCTGCATTTTTACAAAAAACAAAAAAAAATACTGGTGTATCATCCTCAACAGGTGGAGACGAAGCACCTCAAAAGCGAAAGTCCCATTTTCTATAAATATTTCACCAAGTTCTCGAAATAGTTGTTTCCTTGCACTTTGTGTTCTCAGAAGTACTTGAAAATTGTCTTTAAAGTGTGTGTGTAGCTACGGAGGACAATTATTAGATTTTGCCATAATCCGTCTAACTAAGCCATGTCACAGATCAAAACCTTTCAACGGTGCTCACCAGGGAAAGGCCAATCTCCTGCCATCTGGGACATGTTGGGGGCCTAGCTCTCCAGTCCCATCTCGTGCCAGCCACCCCCCCCCAGCACTGAGGGACCTCCAGACATTCTGAATGTCTGTCTCTTGTTCGAAAATGTTTCATGCTTTCCTGCCATCACGCTTTTACGGGTGTTACTTTAACTGTGAAGAGTAATCATTGCTTTCCTAGTTTCTCTGACTCCTACGCTTTGCTGTGGGGATCACTTCTCTGTAAAATCTTCACTGATTTCAAAATCCGCATTAAGAGCTCTGATGGCCTCTGGTACTTTGCAGGCCCCACCCCAGGGCCACCCGTGTTTCTTCATCCTCTTTCTCCCTTACCAAATTACCCATTCTGGAAGGATTAATGGCACTTCAGTCTTTTTTTTAATTGGGTAGATTCGACATTGAGCATCGTGTAGGCCTAAAGTACACCGCGTGTCACTTTGATACGTTTACGCATGTCAATGTGATTGCAATGAAGCCATGCTTAGCCCATTGCATAACAACGGTGCCATATTATTGCCTACATTCATTCCACCGTGCTCTGGATCTCTATGACTTATTTACTTGCTTGTTTACAAGCGTGTACCCCTAAATACCATCAACCTTACCCCTTTCCACTATTCCCTGGTAACCTCCATCTACCCTCTGCTTTTTATTGGTCTGGCATTTTTATTTATTTATTTACTTTCTTACTTATTTAATATTTTATTTATTTATTTGAGACATAGGGATAGCGAGAGAGAGCACAAGCAGAGAGAGAGAGAGAGAGAGAGAGAGAGAGAGATGGGGCTCGATCTCAGCACCCTGGGATCATGACCTGAGCCGAAGGCAGACACTCAACCGACTGAGCCACCCAGGCGTCCCTTGGTTTGATGTTTTTAAATTCCACAAATAAGTGATACCATATAGTTCTTATCTTTCTCTGACTTATTTCATCCAGCATAATGTGCTCAAGGTCCATCCATGCTTTTGCAAGTGGGAGACTTCTCTTTCTTAAAGTTTCTATATCCGTTAGTGCCTTGACATACCAAGTGCTCAATAAATATTTGTTAATAAACAACTGATAGCTGTTTGCAAGGCATGAATCGATGCCCTCACAGAAGTCCAAGTCTGGGTTTTCTCTTTCAATCTCAAGCTCTAGCACAGGAAGCAATCCCCACGGTGAGAGGGATTACATATAATTATTATTTTTTTAATTGTTTCTCCTGATGTATTTCTTAGATCCTGGCATCAGTACACATCAATCTCTCTCTCTCTTTCTCTCTCACACCCATACCCCCCACACACACATACACATAGACTAAGCTCTTATCTGACCACAAACATCTGTGTTTACTGGGAGAACACGGTATAGACAGGGCATTCACCTGAAATGTTATATTGACAAAGCAGTCTGTCATTCTGCGTCTGCTCTGAATACACTAATAGGTATGCAGGATGTGGGCCACGGAGCCATGTGGCTTATTTGGGCGATCACTTACCCTTTGAGTACCTTTGGTAATTGGCTGTGTTGACAGAAGCAGCCAACATTTCGTATTAGAGGTTCCAGTGGGTGCATCATGCGGTGATTGCTTTCTCTGTCAATTCATTCTGGTTGCCCAGTAATGAAATCGAAATGAAACTATCACAAATCGGGAGCTCATCAAATCTAAAGCAAGACAGACAGCCTATTTCTTCTGACTGGGGAATACATCACGTGGGTATGTTTTACCCTCTATCGCCCAATGCACATGCCTTTTCTGGCAGGAAGGGGAAACATAATGGAATAAAAAGGGTGTAAAATAGTCTTCAGTATATGAAAACTGTGGGTATAAATTCACAATCTGATAAATCATAAGGAACTACAGCCAAAGCCATTGTGTGTGTGTGTGTGTGTGTGTGTGTGTGTGTGTGTGTTGTTGGGTTTGGTGTCTGTATCAGTCTGTATATAATATACATGAAACATCAGGTTTCTTCTGAAATAAAAAGCCATACCTTGTGGCCTTCAGACAAAGGGAAGAGGGCCTGAAGAAAAATGGAAAAATGGGTAGGGAGCTTGAAAATTAAGGAAATTCAGAGAAACTGTTTGAGAAGAGAGCACTGCACAGAAATCAGAGTCCGTATTCTCCTCTCACAGCCGGAACCGAAGGAGTCCTCCTTTTTCAGACCCCAGTAGCAAATTGAATTTCACTATATGTTTACACTGCACCCTTTTTGTCTCTATTTGTCAGTGTAATAAAAGTTGGTATCATATACTGCCATGATTGTTTGAAAAATATTTATTCTAGATGTTTCAATAAAAGTTCATATTTTTATAGAGTATTTGGTATTTGTTGTTTTCAAAATGATTTATCTGGCCCTTGTAACTACCCTGTAAAATTGGCCAGGCAGATATATTTTATTCCCATTTTAGAGGAGGAAACTAAGACTTATGACTACAGGGTTTACTAATGACAAAATGGAAGTAGAATCCATATCTCCTGACCCGGTTCAATACTCCAGCTATTAATTTTCCCAGAGGATACATACAGCATCTAGAAATGTTTATATGGATTCCCTTGGACCATTGTGAAATTAGGAGCATAAAACTTCCTTCACTATATCAAAATAGCTCAGACAAATGTGTTCATTTATATTTATCCTCCCCAAAACAATAATCAATCCAAGACCATTCCAAATGGGTCTGAGAGATGATGTACATACAAAGGGGAAAGGAAAGAACTGACATTTTTTTTTTTGGAGGATCTATTACAGCCTGAGTTCAATATCAGGCATGTCTAAGGATAAGTACTTTGGCCCAATGGTTGGTAGAAGGCAGATCTATAACGACAAAGCCAGTTCTCTCATGTCACATGACCTCCAGTCTACCAACAATGGCTTTGGCAGAAAACACTTATGCAACGTTGGGCTGATTATAATAACTAATCTATTATTCAGTTGGCAATAACATGACCCGAGTCATATCTGTGATGAAGGCGAACTTGGGTATGAGTTAGGGTTTGTACAGTCTTCTCACCATATGATTTGAAAATACACCTGCTATTTTCTTCCTATAAAATGAATAATTTGAATAAGATCATTTACATTCTTTATTCTAGCTCTGAAGTCACACCATGTGGTTTTATTGTTTTTTTTTTTTAAATTAACTCCACTATGGAATTAATTACATTCAGGTGTACAATACAGTGATTAAACACTTCCATATATCACCCTCTTTATAAGTGTGCTCTTTAATCCCCTTCACCTTTTTTTTTTACCCATTACCTCCCCCCTCCTTCTGGCAATCATCCATTCATTCTCTATTGTTCAGAGTCTGTTTCTTGGTTTAACTCTCTTATTTTCTTTTGGCTGTTTGCTTTGTTTCTTAAATTCCACATATGAGTGAAATCATATGGTATTTATCTTTCTCCGACTGACTGATTTCACTTAGCACTATACTTACTCTCCAGCTCCATCACATCATTGTAAATGGCAAGATTCCATGTTTTTTATGGCTGAATTTTATATATATATATATCCTCTTTTTGTCTATTCATCTATCTATGGACACTTGGGCTGTCTCCATAATTTGGCTATTGCAAACAATGCTGCAATAGATATAGGGGTGCATATATACCTATGAATTAGTTAGTTTATTTATTTATTTATTTAATTTAAAAATTTATTTTAGTTTTTTAAAATATTTTTGGGTAAATACACAGTAGTGCCATTACTGGATTATAGGGTAGCTCTATTTTTAACGTTTTAAGGAACCTACATACTGTTTTCCACAGTGGCTGCACCAGTTCGCATTCCCATCAACAGTGCATGAGGGTTCCTTCCTCTCCACATCCTCACCAACACTTGTTTCTTGTGTTTTTGATTTTAGCCATTCTGACAGGTATGAAGTGATATCTCATTGTGGTTTTGATTTGCATTTCCCTGAGGATGAGTGATGTTGAGCATCTTTTCTCATGTCTTTCGGCACATGATGTGATTTAATACAGCTCCTGACCTGTGGGGTGCAGTGTAAACTGTGTGGTTACGGCAGTATGTGTTTCCACAGAAGCTCATAGCATAATTAGGCAGGGGTTTAAATGTCAACTTTAGACAAACCAAATTAGCTAGTCAAAGATTTATAAAGTTACTAATGAGGTCACAGATGTAACCTAGGAAACAATCGTCTTTGATATGCTTCTTCAATTCATGATGAACAGTGAAGAAAACATCTTAAAACTCTCATTAGTCTATTTTTTTAATTAAAAGTAATACAGAATAAGATCATTCATGTGCTAAGGCAAACACATTCATTTCTATACATAAGGACAATAATAAACATAATAAGCATAAGGACAATGTGACATATTACAATTGGACAATCAATGCCAAATTTTGGAATCATTGATCAATATAACAGAAAAAAAAACACAATAAAAACTTGAGCTACTCCAATTACTTATTTTTTTTTTTCTCCCTCATCTATTTGAAAGAAAACAGATTTGACCATCCAAGTTTCAAAATGGCCTTTTGCTTATACCATCAGGGGCAAGATACTAATCAATCAGTATCATAAAAGTCTTAGAGAAGAAAAGAACCCTGGGGCTAACCAGGTATAATCTCTAAAGACACAGAAAATGAAAGTCTAAGGAGATGAGGTGATGCCCCAAATCTTACAAAATCGGCTTCCAGAAAGAAACTCCACACTCCATATCACTAAAACTCAAGTCTAGTGGATTTTTTTTCTACTATACTGTGTGCATAGTTTTGTATCCGGTTAACAGATTCTTGGAATAATGACCTCAAGATTCTCATGGCTTCCTCCTCTATTATCTGGGTATGGCCAGGCTCTGCTCAATGGGACCAATATGGACAGGGCACAAACAGATTCTTTACAAGTGCTTGTGCAGAAGGGCATTTCTAATTTTTTTTTTTTCTGTGTGTGCTCCTAGAATCCTGCTAGCACCATGTGAATGAGTCCACGCTAATCTGCTTGCTGATGGGAAAACCGAGGCTGAGACATCATCGTCACTCCACTTCTTAAGCAGTCACCTCCAGAAGCCGACCTCACCCAAACGTGGCCTGTGATACAGGAGTCCACCTGAGGTGACCAGACTATGGCTGAGCTGGGCTCTGCCCAACTGACCCACACAATCATGAGGTAAATAAGGAGTTGTTATTTTAAGCCACCAGACTTTGTGGGGATCTCTAAAATGGTGCAAAAGGTATGGCTAGCATCAGCGAATGGCAGCATCCAGCCAGTTGCTGAGCTAGACATCTTGATTCCTCACCCTCCCTTACCATCCTCTCCACATGAAACTACTCATCCAGCCTTGCAACTCCACCTCACAAATGCCTCATTCTGACTCATAAGTGAGCTGCTCCTTTCCTCATGATTCCTCTGTCTCTACCCCAGCCCATGACACCATGCTAATTTCTTTCATCACACACTCTCCCATCTGGTAGTCTTCTCTCCACCTCTGCTAGCATCCGTACTCATTTTCCACTCCTTGGCCAAGGGCATGTTCTGTAATTCATATCTGACAATAATACTCTCTTGTTTAATATTTTCAATGGCCTTCTATTACCCTTAAAACACAAATCAGACTTTGTATCATGGTGAGACAAACACTCGTCTGTTTTTCTTTTTAGTACAGAATCTTCCTTTCAAAATTTAAGTCAGTAGGGATTTGGCCCTCCCAATTGGAGTAAAATACCCAATGTCCAAGACGCTCACGTAACCAAGTCCTCAACAATGGAATGTATACAGTTTTATGTCAGTTCCTTAAAAGGAAATTGTAAAGTGTCTATTTCTGCACTTCTTCCTGCAGGGTAGAGACTAGATACAGTGCAGGCGAGCTAACTTGGATCCTATGACCATGTGGGCCTCACTCTAGTGAATGGTGGAGTCACAAGAAAGATGGAGCTTGGGTCTTTAGATAATTTGGGAAGACAGAGCTGCCTAGCCACACTCTTTTTTTCTGTGTGGTCACATAAGGGAAAAAGAAACCCCCATCTTGTTTGAGATACTCTCTATAAGGCCTTTTTTAAAGTTTCTTAGCTTGGAGCCTAATTAATATCTATGTTACTCCTATGGATTGCCAGAGTATGGTTCCTGTTACTGTCCTGGTCCCACTTTTCTCAAGTCTCCTTTTCACCCTCTGAAGCCACAATCATCTGCTATTTTCTTCCTAGTGCATCTATGAGAACTTTTACCCAAGCTTTCCTCTGGGCCAACGCTTTTTTACCATCTTCCCCTAAGTCAGTGCTGCACAATCTTAGCCCTAAGCTTAGATAGCATTTTTTTCTATAAAGCCTTCCCTGCTGTCCCCCAAGTCTGGGCTATTTTTTCCTCTCAAATCATCATATTCTATCATATTCTGACTCATTCTATTAAAGCACAAAGACTGTTATTTTGGATTAGTTTGTCTCTAAGTAATACATTCTGTGAATGCAAAAACAGTGTCTCATTCACCATCATATCTCATATCATATCAAATGATAGCATCATACCTGGTATATGCAGCAATTATACATATTAATTGAATAAATTAGTGCAAAGGTATGGAAAAAAGACTGGAAGGAAATACATTTGAAAAATAAACAGTAGGGAGTACATAAGGAATAAACATACACACACACATATCTTGTTAGTAGAGTTATAAGGGTTTTTTTTAATTTTACTTTATTTATTTCAATATTTTCCAAAGTCTCTAGAATGTGCATATGTTACTTTTATCATCACAATACACAATATAACAAAATATTTTTTTTCTAAAATATTAGGCACTGGAGACAAAAGCTTACTTCTACTTTTGATTTACATACAACCAGAATATAAATATTAGCTGGATAAAATATACTTCTGTATACTAGTTAGGAGCATTGTATGCCCAGGCTAGCAACAAGGAAATATGAAATACTGTAATTGGCCAATTTTGAAGTTCTAGCCTCAGATAGATGGAAGAAAATCAATATGAGCTGCTCCTCCTTCTCTTTGAGATGAATTTGTGTGTAATAAGAGACACACTGAGGATGATGGATGTGGCTACATATATTCCCTTGATGCTGCTTTGAAAAAGCTTATTTGTCCTGCTTTCCACATAAGTTTTCATAAAAGCTTTAAGGATTAGGCTTGTTTTGCAACTGAAATTTCACTCTCTGGAGAGATTATGAGAGTCTCATGGTCTAGTCTCAAAGGACATTTGCATAGGATTGGATTTTATAATCTAAAAATTAAAAACCACCCTATTTCTTCTAGCCTCCTGAACAAAGTTGTAAATGAGAAGGTCATGTGGGTTTGAGAAAGCAGAGCATTGACTGAAAATCTCTGCTTCTCAAACATGGGGCCATCATGTAGCTCAGACATGCCGATTTCTTTTTCAGCAGCTGGGAGATACTCTACTTTTCTCCTTTATGCCCTTGGAATAGATGATTTGATTGAATTTGGTTTGTGTGCATTTAGTTTTGGATTTCTCATTGCTAAACTCATTCTTCAGAAGGTAATGTTTCACTGTATGGAATCAAAAGAAATCTCCCTGAAAATCATCAGTCTAATGAAGACTGGTCATTTATTCTGATGAGTTTTCCTCATTTTCCCTCAGAATGAGGACAAATGTCATAGATACATTATACATAGAGAAAGTCTGGGCTGCGGCAAAGGCAGAAATTAATTTAATCTCCTGTTCTAACTTCAACTACCTAAATCATTCAAACCAACAACAGCAACACAAAATTAATAGCTTGACATACTTTTGTATTTAACCTTGAAATATAGTCAGGCAAATTAAACCAATTGAACATGGGAATTCAATCAGTATAAAAAATCCATTAGTGATTGAGACCAATTTATTAACCAAAGAAATGTAAACTCAGTGTAATTGCATCACACATTCTATATTATAACTCAGCTGAAGAAAGTGAAAGGAATTGGCAAAGAGGATAAAAAATATTACAGGGGGTGGTATTTGCTAAATGTACAGCTAAAATATTAATTATTAAGTTATCTTCATTCACTGGCTATGTGTTCAGGTAAATTGCAATAATTCACTAATAGTGCATTGGTAGGTAAAAGGAAGAATTATGCCCAGCTACTTCCCATAATTTCATTTCCTTGTGTTAAAACCTTACTATATTCTATTACCAAATGTAAAGAAATGAAATCAGATTTGAGATTCTTACCAAAGGCTTTTGATGAACTGATAATTTTCAATATAATAAATTATTTCTGTGAGGGAAGCCAGAACCTAAACTCTGAGATCTTTTTTTCCCCCCTCTGGTATCTTTTGTTGAGTTTTCACCCACAACATTTCAATTAAAACTGAATTAACATATAACAAAACAAAACAAAAAGTATTTGTGGTTTGGAAGGGAGTTATCACACATTTAATTAAATCATACATTTAGAGATTCATTTTGCTACAAAATCCTTTTCTAGAAATTTCCTTCTGCTTAAACACCATTAGTATTAGGGAGTTGAATAATTTTAGAAACAGTCTGTTTTCTTCTTGGCCACTTTTATCTTTTCTTTTTATCAAGTTGTAAATTTATTTACATGCTACCTCACTTGAAACTCCAACGGCGGGGAGGACTCTAAAATTAAGCTATAACTATCATAGTTTTTGATCAGGATATAGATTAAGTCATGTGACTGGAGAGTAAAGGTAATAACTGTAAAGTTCAGAACAGTAGTTGGCCGACTAAGGCCCAGAAGCAGCCTGTTTTTAGAAGCCAAAGAATAGCTTTTGCATTTTTAAATTGTTGGAAACAAATAAAAATAATATTTCATGCAGATGAAAACATGTGGCATTTAAATTTCAGTATCCATAAATAAAGCTTTATAGAAACACAGCTTCATACATGTGTTTACATATTGTCTATGACTGCTATTGCACTATTATGACAGAGTTGTGACAGAGATAAAGTTTTAAAAAATTAATATTAGGTCTTTATAAGAAAAAAATTGCTGATCCATAGTCTAGAAAAATGTTGTCCAATATAAGTACAATGTGAGGCAAATATGTATTTTAAAATCCTTACTAGTCACATTAAAAAAACTAGGAAAACAAACAGATAAAATTAATCTTAATATTTTTAAGTCAAAATATCTCAAACATTATCATCTCAACATATAATCAACATAAAAATCATAAATGCAATATATTACATTTCGGGTCACACTAACTTTTTGAAACCTAGTCTTTTACATTTATAGCTCCTCTCAATTCAGACCAGCCATATTTCACATACTTCATAACCACCTGCGGCCAAGTAGCTACCATATTGAGCACTGTGGGTCTAGATAACTGGTCTTCTCACACTCAATCAGATTCCTGGCCACTAAATAGTATGTTCACATTGGATTGAGTTCATATTTTCTGTCTTATTCTCTTCAATTCCCCCTCCCCCCTCTTTCCTGAAAAATGAAGGCCTGGGTCAAGGGTGGTTTGCTAGGGTTGAAGGTTTTCAATTATCAGGGTGTAGAAATGCGGCACTTCATGGGGTTGTTCACGACTGATGGCAAAATCCTGAAAGTGCACCTGTTTATTTCTACCCAAGTTAAAGAAAGTTCTAAATTCTGAACTGAATCCGGCAATCGAAGCGTTGCCTCTCCGCTGCAAAGTAGAAAGAAATGTCATGTCTTTTGTTCTAGAGATAATTTTGTTATCCAGAGATAATCTGTTAATGTAGTCCAATTTGCTTTCTTGGCAGCTATATCACACCGTTGATTCTTATTATACCCATGGGAAATATCACCTCTATGTCTTTTTTTAAAGTGCTGCAATTAAAGCCACATAAGCCTGACTTACACTTAAGTAGGGCTTCTCCTTTCCTTTCTTATTTCTGTGTTGTGACTCAGAGTCTATGCTCACATGGAACTCTGCTGGTTGACAAACAGGACTCTCTAGCTACAAAAAACAATATCAGTATTTCCATTTTGAAGGGTCCAAAAGAGAGAAATTGGCTGATAATGTTGACTTACGTTTATGTTATTTTACTTTATATTTTTCTGAATTTTTATTGTTGTTAAATATCTTGATTGTTAAATGATAATAAAATGTGTAGGAGGGAGGAGCAAGATGGCGGAAGAGCAGGGTCTCCAAATCACCTGTCTCCACCAAACTACCTAGAAAACCTTCAAATTATCCTGAAAATCTATGAATTCGGCCTGAGATTTAAAGAGAGACCAGCTGGAATGCTACAGTGAGAAGAGTTCGCGCTTCTATCAAGGTAGGAAGACGGGGAAAAAGAAGTAAAGGAACAAAGGCCTCCAAGGGGGAGGGGCCCCGCGAGGAGCCGGGCTGAGGCCGGGGCGAGTGTCCCCAGGACAGGAGAGCCCCGTCCCGGAGGAGCAGGAGCTGCACCAACCTTCCCGGGCGGAAAGGGGCTCGCGGGGAGTTGGAGCAGGACCCAGGAGGGCGGGGATGCCCTCGGGCTCCCGGGGACAGTAACAGCAACTGCGCACCCAGGAGAGTGCGCCGAGCTCCCTAAGGGCTGCAGCGCGCACGGCGGGACCCGGCGGGACCCGGAGCAGCTGGAGGGGCTCGGGCGGAGGCTCCGCGGAGGGGGCTGCGCGGCCCCGGGAGCAGCTCGGAGGGGCTCGGGCAGAGGAAGAGGCTCCGTGCGGACGGGGCTGCGCGGTTCCAGGAGCAGCTCGGAGGGGCTCGGGCGGCGGCTCCGCGGAGGGGGCTGCGCGGCCCCGGGAGCAGCTCGGAGGGGCTCGGGCAGAGGAAGAGGCTCCGTGCGGAGGGGGCTGCGCGGTTCCAGGAGCAGCTCGGAGGGGCTCGGGCGGCGGCTCCGCGGAGGTGGCTGCGCGGCCCGGGAGCGCGAATCCAACAGCGCAGGCTCCGGAGCACAGGGCGCCGGGACACAGCCCAGGATCCCGCCTCCCCCGGGACAGGCAGAGGCCGGGAGGGCCCAGGACAGCAAGGACGCTCCTGCCCCAGCTGAGCACATCAGCGGCCCCGCCCCGGAGCCTCCAGGCCCTGCAGACGGAGTTCCTGCCGGAGCTGAATCCAGGTTTCCAGAGCTGCCCCGCCACTGGGGCTGTTCCTCCTGCGGCCTCACGGGGTAAACAACCCCCACCGAACCCTGCACCAGGCAGGGGCACAGCAGCTCCCCCAACTGCTAACACCTGAAAATCAGCACAACAGGCCCCTCCCCCAGAACACCAGCTAGACGGACAACTTCCAGGAGAAGCCAAGGGACTTAAAGTACACAGAATCAGAAGATACTCCCCGGTGGTTCTTTTTTTGTTTGTTTGTTTTTGTTTTTGTTTTTGTTTTGTTTTGCTTTTTGATTTGTTTCCTTCCCCCACCCCCTTTTTTTTCTCCTTTCTTTTTCTTTCTCTTTTTCTTCTTTTTTTTTTTTCTTTTCTTTCGTTTTTTTTTCTTTTTCTTCCCTTTTTTTTTTTCTCTTTCTCTTTTCTTTCCTTCTTTCTCTCCTCTCTTTTTCTCTTTTTCCCAATACAACTTGCTTTTGGCCACTCTGCACTGAGCAAAATGACTAGAAGGAAAACCTCACCTCAAAAGAAAGAATCAGAAACAGTCCTCTCTCCCACAGAGTTACAAAATCTGGATTACAATTCAATGTCAGAAAGCCAATTCAGAAGCACTATTATACAGCTACTGGTGGCTCTAGAAAAAAGTATAAAGGACTCAAGAGACTTCATGACTGCAGAATTTAGAGCTAATCAGGCAGAAATTAAAAATCAATTGAATGAGATGCAATCCAAACTAGAAGTCCTAACGACGAGGGTTAACGAGGTGGAAGAACGAGTGAGTGACCTAGAAGACAAGTTGATAGCAAAGAGGGAAACTGAGGAAAAAAGAGACAAACAATTAAAAGACCATGAAGATAAAGGGAAATAAACGACAGCCTGAGGAAGAAAAACCTACGTTTAATTGGGGTTCCCGAGGGCGCCGAAAGGGACAGAGGGCCAGAATATGTATTTGAACAAATTCTAGCTGAAAACTTTCCTAATCTGGGAAGGGAAACAGGCATCCAGATCCAGGAAATAGAGAGATCCCCCCCTAAAATCAATAAAAACCGTTCAACACCTCGACATTTAATTGTGAAGCTTGCAAATTCCAAAGATAAGGAGAAGATCCTTAAAGCAGCAAGAGACAAGAAATCCCTGACTTTTATGGGGAGGAGTATTAGGGTAACAGCAGACCTCTCCACAGAGACCTGGCAGGCCAGAAAGGGCTGGCAGGATATATTCAGGGTCCTAAATGAGAAGAACATGCAACCAAGAATACTTTATCCAGCAAGGCTCTCATTCAAAATGGAAGGAGAGATAAAGAGCTTCCAAGACAGGCAGCAACTAAAAGAATATGTGACCTCCAAACCAGCTCTGCAAGAAATTTTAAGGGGGCCTCTTAAAATTCCCCTTTAAGAAGAAGTTCAGTGGAACAGTCCACAAAAACAAAGACTGAATAGATATCATGATGACACTAAACTCATATCTGTCAATAGTAACTCTGAACGTGAACGGGCTTAATGACCCCATCAAAAGGCGCAGGGTTTCAGACTGGATAAAAAAGCAGGACCCATCTATTTGCTGTCTACAAGAGACTCATTTTAGACAGAAGGACACCTACAGCCTGAAAATAAAAGGTTGGAGAACCATTTACCATTCGAATGGTCCTCAAAAGAAAGCAGGGGTAGCCATCCTTATATCAGATAAACTAAAATTTACCCCAAAGACTGTAGTGAGAGATGAAGAGGGACACTATATCATACTTAAAGGATCTATTCAACAAGAGGACTTAACAATCCTCAATATATATGCTCCGAATGTGGGAGCTGCCAAATATATAAATCAATTATTAACCAAAGTGAAGAAATACTTAGATAATAATACACTTATACTTGGTGACTTCAATCTAGCTCTTTCTATACTCGATAGGTCTTCTAAGCAAAACATCTCCAAAGAAACGAGAGCTTTAAATGATACACTGGACCAGATGGATTTCACAGATATCTACAGAACTTTACATCCAAACTCAACTGAATACACATTCTTCTCAAGCGCACATGGAACTTTCTCCAGAATAGACCACATATTGGGTCACAAATCGGGTCTGAACCGATACCAAAAGATTGGGATTGTCCCCTGCATATTCTCGGACCATAATGCCTTGAAATTAGAACTAAATCACAACAAGAAGTTTGGAAGGACCTCAAACACATGGAGGTTAAGGACCATCCTGCTAAAAGATAAAAGGGTCAACCAGGAAATTAAGGAAGAATTAAAAAGATTCATGGAAACTAATGAGAATGAAGATACAACCGTTCAAAATCTTTGGGATGCAGCAAAAGCAGTCCTAAGGGGGAAATACATCGCAATACAAGCATCCATTCAAAAACTGGAAAGAACTCAAATACAAAAGCTAACCTTACACATAAAGGAGCTAGAGAAAAAACAGCAAATAGATCCTACACCCAAGAGAAGAAGGGAGTTAATAAAGATTCGAGCAGAACTCAACGAAATCGAGACCAGAAGAACTGTGGAACAGATCAACAGAACCAGGAGTTGGTTCTTTGAAAGAATTAATAAGATAGATAAACCATTAGCCAGCCTTATTAAAAAGAAGAGAGAGAAGACTCAAATTAATAAAATCATGAATGAGAAAGGAGAGATCACTACCAACACCAAGGAAATACAAACGATTTTAAAAACATATTATGAACAGCTATATGCCAATAAATTAGGCAATCTAGAAGAAATGGACGCATTCCTGGAAAGCCACAAACTACCAAAACTGGAACAGGAAGAAATAGAAAACCTGAACAGGCCAATAACCAGGGAGGAAATTGAAGCAGTCATCAAAAACCTCCCAAGACACAAGAGTCCAGGGCCAGATGGCTTCCCAGGAGAATTTTATCAAACGTTTAAAGAAGAAATCATACCTATTCTCCTAAAGCTGTTTGGAAAGATAGAAAGAGATGGAGTACTTCCAAATTCGTTCTATGAAGCCAGCATCACCTTAATTCCAAAGCCAGACAAAGACCCCGCCAAAAAGGAGAATTACAGACCAATATCCCTGATGAACATGGATGCAAAAATTCTCAACAAGATACTGGCCAATAGGATCCAACAGTACATTAAGAAAATTATTCACCATGACCAAGTAGGATTTATCCCTGGGGCACAAGGCTGGTTCAACACCCGTAAAACAATCAATGTGATTCATCATATCAGCAAGAGAAAAACCAAGAACCATATGATCCTCTCATTGGATGCAGAGAAAGCATTTGACAAAATACAGCATCCATTCCTGATTAAAACTCTTCAGAGTGTAGGGATAGAGGGAACATTCCTCGACATCTTAAAAGCCATCTATGAAAAGCCCACAGCAAATATCATTCTCAATGGGGAAGCACTGGGAGCCTTTCCCCTAAGATCAGGAACAAGACAGGGATGTCCACTCTCACCACTGCTATTCAACATAGTACTGGAAGTCCTAGCCTCAGCAATCAGACAACAAAAAGACATTAAAGGCATTCAAATTGGCAAAGAAGAAGTCAAACTCTCTCTCTTCGCCGATGACATGATACTCTACATAGAAAACCCAAAAGTCTCCACCCCAAGATTGCTAGAACTCATACAGCAATTCGGTAGCGTGGCAGGATACAAAATCAATGCCCAGAAGTCAGTGGCATTTCTATACACTAACAATGAGACTGAAGAAAGAGAAATTAAGGAGTCAATCCCATTTACAATTGCACCCAAAAGCATAAGATACCTAGGAATAAACCTCACCAAAGATGTAAAGGATCTATACCCTCAAAACTATAGAACACTTCTGAAAGAAATTGAGGAAGACACAAAGAGATGGAAAAATATTCCATGCTCATGGATTGGCAGAATTAATATTGTGAAAATGTCAATGTTACCCAGGGCAATATACACGTTTAATGCAATCCCTATCAAAATACCATGGACTTTCTTCAGAGAGTTAGAACAAATTATTTTAAGATTTGTGTGGAATCAGAAAAGACCCCGAATAGCCAGGGGAATTTTAAAAAAGAAAACCATATCTGGGGGCATCACAATGCCAGATTTCAGGTTGTACTACAAAGCTGTGGTCATCAAGACAGTGTGGTACTGGCACAAAAACAGACACATAGATCAGTGGAACAGAATAGAGAATCCAGAAGTGGACCCTGAACTTTATGGGCAACTAATATTCGATAAAGGAGGAAAGACTATCCATTGGAAGAAAGACAGTCTCTTCAATAAATGGTGCTGGGAAAATTGGACATCCACATGCAGAAGAATGAAACTAGACCACTCTCTTTCACCATACACAAAGATAAACTCAAAATGGATGAAAGATCTAAATGTGAGACAAGATTCCATCAAAATCCTAGAGAAGAACACAGGCAACACCCTTTTTGAACTCGGCCATAGTAACTTCTTGCAAGATACATCCACAAAGGCAAAAGAAACAAAAGCAAAAATGAACTATTGGGACTTCATCAAGATAAGAAGCTTTTGCACAGCAAAGGATACAGTCAACAAAACTCAAAGACAACCTACAGAATGGGAGAAGATATTTGCAAATGACATATCAGATAAAGGGCTAGTTTCCAAGATCTATAAAGAACTTATTAAACTCAACACCAAAGAAACAAACAATCCAATCATGAAATGGGCAAAAGACATGAACAGAAATCTCACAGAGGAAGACATAGACATGGCCAACATGCATATGAGAAAATGCTCTGCATCACTTGCCATCAGGGAAATACAAATCAAAACTACAATGAGATACCACCTCACACCAGTGAGAATGGGGAAAATTAACAAGGCAGGAAACAACAAATGTTGGAGAGGATGCGGAGAAAAGGGAACCCTCTTACACTGTTGGTGGGAATGTGAACTGGTGCAGCCACTCTGGAAAACTGTGTGGAGGTTCCTCAAACAGTTAAAAATATACCTGCCCTACGACCCAGCAATTGCACTGTTGGGGATTTACCCCAAAGATACAAATGCAATGAAACGCCGGGACACCTGCACCCCGATGTTTCTAGCAGCAATGGCCACTATAGCCAAACTGTGGAAGGAGCCTCGGTGTCCAACGAAAGATGAATGGATAAAGAAGATGTGGTTTATGTATACAATGGAATATTACTCAGCTATTAGAAATGACAAATACCCACCATTTGCTTCAACGTGGATGGAACTGGAGGGTATTATGCTGAGTGAAGTAAGTCAGTCGGAGAAGGACAAACATTATATGTTCTCATTCATTTGGGGAATATAAATAATAGTGAAAGGGAAAATAAGGGAAGGGAGAAGAAATGTGTGGGAAATATCAGAGAGGGAGACAGAACGTAAAGACTGCTAACTCTGGGAAATGAACTAGGGGTGGTAGAAGGGGAGGAGGGCGGGGGGTGGGAGTGAATGGGTGACGGGCACTGGGTGTTATTCTGTATGTTAGTAAATTGAACACCAATAAAAAAAAAAATGGGAAAAAGAAAAAAAATAAAAAATAAAAAAAAAATAAAATGTGTAGGAAACTTGTTATGGGAAGAACTCAGAAGAATTCACTCATGCATACTTATTTCAGGCACTTTTATTTTTTGTGGACTTGTATTCACAGAGCTGTGATTTTATAGTATTTTTAATTTGCACAGTAATGTTTTAATGTAGTAAAATTGTCCCCAGATTTTAAGATGGAATTAAACACACCAAAAATGTATGTCATTAAAACATTCCATTTGGTTCTTTCAGATAATAACAATACATTTGCACGTGTTTCTGTATTAGAGCATGTGGAATGGCAGATCCACTGTTCTAGAATACATTTCACTCTTTTTTTTTTAATATTACCATATGATTTCACTCGTGTGTGGAATTTAAGAAACAAAACTGATGAGCATAGGGGAAGGGAAGGAAAAATAAAATAAGATGAAAACAGAGAGGGAGGCAAACCATAAAAGACTTACTGAGAGTTGCTGGACGGGAAGTGGGTGGGGGGACGCGGTAACTGGGTGACGGGCATTAAGGAGGGCCCTGATGTAATGAGAGTAACACCCAGTGGGGTGTTATATGCAACTGATGAATCACTAAATTCTACCTCTGACATCTAGATGTTAACTAAATTGAATTGAAGTAAGAGAGTTTTTTAAAAAGTATCTTGTTCTCTCTTTCCTTACTTTTTTCACCTCAAAGCCAAATCGCTAAATGGGTAGTATAGATTATAAACCCTGAATACAAAAAGTGTCCAAATCCATTTCTATGTTTTTTTCCATCTCAAACTATAAGATAAAGCAAACGTGGGCTGCTGTGGGTTCTAAGAAGTAACAGTTTAAGATTATTGTAATCATGATTGTCAAAGAATAGCTATATGTTATCTCTCAATAAATAATAGGGACTCTCTTAATTTCTCCAGTGAGGCATAGACTGTCAGGAAATTCAGCAAAAGTAAAAACAGACAGTAATAATACAACAGTGGTAGCTAATATTTCCCTGGGCTTACTATACGGTAGCTACATTGAGCAGAGATTTCATGTGCGGGATCTCATTTGGTACTTACAACAATCCTATGAGATTATTCCCAATATTGTTGCCACTTTACAAGTCAGAAAACAAACTTATTGAGGTTGAGTAACTTTCTCAAAGTTACAAATATAGAAGAATACTGATTTTCTCCAATAAAATACCTTTTTTTTTTTTTTTTTTTGGTTACCCATTGAGGAACCAATAGTAAAAATTCTTATTTTTGCTATGATGGTCTGTCCATTTTAAAACATATTTCTGTGAAAATTCTAGCTTTCCTTCTAAGTCTGTGACAAAAACAACTTTTACATATGCTGCCTATTATCCAAAATAAGTCATAATTGTGTCTTGAAAATATCTCTGCAGAGCCAGAATACAAATGACAACAATGACACATAATAAACTGTATTATAAACTGTCTCTTCTGAGGAGCAGAAATCGCAAAAGGATGTCACATTCAGAGTTGTGTAATTTATAAATAATAAATAAATTGCATTATTGATCACAGAGTTATCATCTTCTCTGTTGAACTTCCTTCTTTCCAGGTTTCCTTTTTTTTTTTTTTTTTTTTTCTGAATGGAACTGTTCCTTTCAGTTACATGGCCTCAAATAATCTCATAATCTTTCATTTCTTTCCTGTTCACATGGAATAAATTTTCAACCCTTTAGATTCTAGATGAACAACAGATATACACTCTCTTTTCCATTTGCACCTCCTTCACCACAATAAAGACATTTTCTCTTTTCTGTTGCAATTGTCTCCAAGCTGAAGTCCTTGACTCAGGCTTTTTCCCGATGATTCACCTTGGATAGTTCTGTAAAATTCCCTTTGCTGAAGTGCAGTTCTACATAGTAGGTGAGAGGATTTTTCCTTGAGTCACATTCCCCAGGTCCAAATTCTGGCCTTACCACTGACTCACTCTGACTCAGGGCCAATCCCTAAAACAGGAGGCCTCCGTTTCCTTTAGCTAATATGAAAATGACAGCATTGCCTTTGCCATGAGGTTGTTCTGAAGATTTTGTAAAATATGCACAGCATGTAAAATAGAGACCTGAACAAAAATAATTAGCTACTGTTATTATATTCAGGGGAAAAGGCTTCATTGGTTTTAAGTTTCTCAACGTGGCATTCAAGACCCTGGGCATCCTGGTGTGTTCAGTTCATATTTGCAATCACGTTTTCTCATGATTCCAACTGAATTCAATTCAACAGTTATTTAGCCAGAACCTGTCTGTACACCCGGCAGGAACTTGAACTCTTGTAAGATTAACAAAATCATAAGTAAATAACTACACTATAGCATGTCAAGTACCATGCGGTGGCACATAGCACGGAGTGATTGGCTCTTTTGAAAAGGCATTTTGGGAAGAGACAAAGTAGGCAATATTTGGACTGGGCCTCCTGGTAAATGAGGATTTTACAAGAGCAGGCCATTAAAGGAAAAGAGGAGAGAATATGCAAATCATTCATGCACCCTACACTCAGCCACATGAGGCCGTGTTATATATGTGCCTGAGTGTGCCCTCTTCGAGTCTTCCGCTTTCTCTGCTTAGAATTCCCACCTTTCCTTCATCTTCAGCACTTCCAAATCCTTTGCATCCCCAAGACCCAATTCATACATTATTTGCTCGAGGAAGCCTTGATTTTGCTGCTGGAAACTCTTTTCATTTTTCATTCCCATGGCATATTAACTAAATATTTCTGTTATGAAGATAGATATAGGTATTCACATGTAGCCTATATGCTCCTTAACATTAAGAGTTATGTAAAAATCTATTTTTGTGTTACTCTCTGTAACACAGACAATCTCCAGTAGGTATCAGAAGATATTTGTGTGATTAAATAAATGTGTTTTTTTATATTTTTTGTTTAAATTTTACTTGGTTAACATACAGTGCAAAATTGGAAAATTGGTTTCAGGCATGGAATTCAGTGAGTCATCACTTACATGCAACACCCAGTGCTCATCACAACAGTGCCCTCTGTAATGCCCATCACCTGTCTGGCCCATCCCCCAGCCACCTCCCTCCAACAACTCTCAGTTTGTTCTCTATCATTAAGAGTCTCTGGTGGTTTGTTTCCCTCTCTCCCTTCTCCCATCCCCATATATTCATCAGTTTCGTTTCTTAAATTTCACAAATGAGTTAAATTGCATGGTATTTGTCTTTTTCTGACTTATTTTGTTTAGCATAATATATTCTAGCTCCATCCATGTCATTGCAAATGGCAAGATTTCATTTTTTTGATGGCTGAATTATATATATATATATCCATTTATCAGTCAATGGACATTTGGGCTCTCTACATCTCTCTACATATTTTGCTATTGTTGGTGATTCTGCTACAAACACTGGGGTGCATGTACCCCTTCAGATCTGTATTTCTGTATCCATTGGGTAAATAACTAGTAGTACAATTGCTGGATCATAGGGTAGTTCTACTTTGTTTTTTGAGGAACCTCTATATTTTTCTTAGCAACCAGACAGCAAAAAGAAATAAAAGGCATCCAAATGGGCAAGGAAGAACTCAAACTTTCACTATCTGCAGACAATATGATACTCTATGTAGAAAACCCAGAAGACTCCATCAAAAAATTGCCAGAACCAGCCCATGCATTCAGCACCATTGCAGGATATAAATTCAATGTGCAGAAATCTGTTGCCTTTCTATACACCAATAATGGAGCAGTAGATAAAGAAATCAAAGAACTGATCCCATCTGCAATTGCACCCAAAACAATAAGATACCTAGGAATAAACCAAATGAAAGAGGTAAAAAGATCTGTATGCTGAAAACTACAAAACACTCATGAAAGAAACTAAAGAGGGTACAAATAAATTAATTAATATTTTAAAGTCAGAAGGACTCAGGATCAAAAAGTAGTTGCTCAAGTCACACACCCTGAATCTAAGTTCCCTGAGGATAGAAATGATGTTAGCTTTGGTTTTTGCTATCTTCTTGATGTAATATTCCCCAAATACTTCTGAATCAATATCAGATCATACCAGTGGCAGAGGTATTGATTGACCAAAATCCAGTCTTCCCAACTCCAAGGTCATTATGTATTCCTCTAAGTTATGAATGGTTGTATTATGTGAAAGCTAAGACCGATATACATTTCTCACCATTCTGTGTTAATTTCTCTACTATATGAATACTTGACATAAGTTTATTCATTCACATGACTTTATATAGATGATTATGTACCAACATTTGTATGTACCGTCTATTCTTTTATAGCTAAAAATGAATGAAAGTGTATTTGTGCTTAAACATATCCTTCTCTATTTAAAATTTATGTAAATTCTCGACTTACATGGCTAGATGGATTCTTTTGAAATCATGTTGTAAAAGAAAGAAAGCACAGTCACTGGGGACCAGAGGATTGTCATTTAAATGAGTAACTTCTGCAAAGAAGGTCAGAATGTGAGATTACAGATTTTGCTGAACATTATATTTGGCTTTAAAAAAAAAAATCTCAGTTTTGTTTACTTGAATAGTGTTTCCAAATCCACTTTCATTAGCTAGAGTGCTGCAGGAACCAGCAGTTCAGGGAGGGAATCCATTTCCAGTAGCTTAGAGAGATAATGATAAGCCATCTTAAAGTCTGGGTTTATTAGAAATGACTGAAATGCATTATAGGGCAGTGGTAACTATAATGGCTGGTTTACCAACCAGTGGGGTGGAATTAAAAATGCATTAAAATTCATACAAAAGAAAGCAAATAGCAGTGAGTCTCTATTGGTTTTGACATAGTTAAATGAACTGTTATTTAACTTTATGTGGCTAATAAAATAAAACCTGTAAAAATAGAAGAAACACTCCCTTTTGGAACTTGAGCAATGTGAACATCTATTATTAATGAAATAGACAGCTTCTTTCTTTATGCATGTGAGTGGTGTATTCGTTAAAACAAACACACACACATATAGGAAGAAATCTCTCAGAATAAGTGACAGCATCATGGATTCTTTTTATGACTAAGGTTTGATCAAATAGAGTGTCCAGAACTAGAAAGTGAAGCATAACCCCGAAGAGGAGGGGAATAAAGAGCTATGAAAACATACCTATGAATTCTAATTGTACACACTAATTATACATCATGAATCTCAAGGCATTCCTTGAAACTTTAAGATTTCAGGCTCCTGGACTTCCTATCCATGTATCTTATCTATCTATCTATTCATATCCTCACAGATAGTTCCCAAGGAATGGTGGTTAAGGAATACAAAATTACTACCCTTATGCAACTTGTAGCTTAGGCACAGAGCCGTATGTTAAACAATTTCATAAATATATTATTAGAACTCTTATAAGGAGTTCAATGAGAAAGCACAGGATGCTATTAGCAGGGCCGGCTTCCCAGGCACAGGATCTGGGGAGTCTCCTGAGAGCTAATGCTCGGAAAGGGGGCAGACTTGGTTTAATGGTCTTCTATTGCTCTCTTGAAATTCTTGATGATTTTATGCTTGAAACTGTGGATTACAATGAAGTCCAGTAGTATAATGTAACATGTAGATGAGCAGAGGAGACAGTGCAATCGACGAGCGTCCACCATTTCTTCCTGCCCCATTCATATGTAGTAGAGTTGTGGCAGGCCTAGGTATGCAGGAGTTCAGTGCTACAGGAGGACAAGGTAAGCATTTTACATCTATGACTGAGCCCCTATGGACAACACATTTTGCTCTATCTAACCAGAGCTTAGAGTGAGCACAGAGAGAGTTTCGTGTCATTGAAAGAATTATGAAATATGAAAGAAAGCCTACCATATTCTTTCCTACTCAGGTGACTTCCCTGTATCAGACAACCCCTTCAGTCGAATATGATGACACTGAAGCAAAGGGTAAGATAGGGCGATCCCCAGGTCCTTTTTTCTTCAGTCACTCTCTATCCATCCGTAAGCCAGAAGTAGAGAATGCTGGTAAAATGTGTGTGTCATAGAAGTAAAATCCAAACATCTAAATCGGTTGTGTGCAACAGTTCCATTGTTTCTGGAAGGAGGAAATACATATGTATGGGCTACAGAACAGGAATTGTGTAATTCCTCTTTTTGCATACGTCTTACACTAACATTTGCCATTAAAACTGGCATTGTGCAAGACGAAGATGAACGTCAACATATAATATACTGTTCACGTTGTAATTCAACAATTTATAAAATGAATGCCAACAGATCAAAACTGAAATTTTTCTTTACTTAGAACAACATTAACAAATAAAAAAAATAACATGACAAGTCAAGAGAGTTGGAAGAAGAAAGGAAGATCTCTATAATCTAATATATGGAATGATCATTTTGTTTGGCTTTTTGAACAAGGGGTTCTACATTTTCATTCTGTACCAGGCTCTGCAAATTGTGTGGATGGTCCTCCTGGAGGAGAAAGTGTATATGGAAGATCTAACTCAACCTGGGAAGTCAAGGAAAAGCTTCCTTTCAAGTGGTAACTAGTGAGAGAAAGATGAGTAGGACTGAAGCTGATGAAAAAGGCAGTGGGTAGCCAGGGTGGGGGAGAGGCAGGGTTGCGTGTTCCAGGAAGAGGTTCCGATACAAAGACTCCAAGGAAAGAAGGAGTCAAGGCTGTTTGTGGAACAGACATCAAGTCAGGAAGGTTGGAGCTTAGTAAGTCCTGAAGGGGTCACACAGGGCAGAGCTTACACTTGTGCCATGTTGCCTCTCTTGGAAGAAGAAAACGATAGGGCTGAAATGAGGGCAACCAGAACACCCAGTATGGATTATAACAAAAGCCATCCTATATCACACTATTACTATGTGCCTGACACTCTGCCAAGAGATTTAATGACATTACCTTTTTAGTCCTCCAATAACAGAGCAAAGTAGAATTTCCTGGCTTGGTTATTGAGATAATAAAATACGGGGCTCAAAGAGATTAAGAAATTTGTTCCAGGTCATGTGGCCAGTGAGTGACAGAGTCATAGATAAAATATTTTTTTCTTTTTCTTTCTTTTTTTTTTTTAATTCCATTTATTTATTCATGAGACAGAGACACAAGCAGATTCACAGGGAGCCCGACGTGGGACTCGATCCCGAGTCTCCAGGATCAGGCCCTGGGCTGAAGGCAGCGCTAAACCGCTGAGCCACCAGGGCTGCCCTAAAATATTTTTTTCTGAATATAGATTAGAGTGTAAGCCCCAGGAGGGGAGAAGCATGGCCTGTCTTTGTGTTCTTATATTCTGAGCACATAGACCAATGCCTGCTGCATAACAGGTTCTCAATATTTGGTGAATGAATGAATGATAAACTCACTGTGTCTTCATGACTTCAAATGGATTTGGGAGTATCTGGAGTATTTGGTTGGGATTTCTGTGTACATTGAGAACCAGTAATGTTTCTTTTCAAATGAATTATAAATAGTGGAAAAAAGCAAGCAACACCGTGGGTTGAAAGAGGAAAGACAGAAAGGCGGGGTACGGACTTCACCTTTGCTAGCTCCAGAGCTTTGGGCAAGTCACTTCCCTTCAAGTCTCAGCCATTTCAATAGAATGGAGCAGGCTATATGTGAGGTTCTTTCCAGATCTCACGTACTATGGCCTGACTATTCTGTGGATTATTTACACTAACAGAAATCAAAGCATAGTCTCCTTTTTCCTTTTTTCATAGTTCCTCTTTTATAACAGAGAGGAAACACACAATTCCGAGGCACCAAATAGTCCTCCAACCAGCTTCCACCTTCCCTTCATTCATCCGTTCATTCAGTCATTCATATGCCCACAAGAAGCCTCCTGCTAAAATGATAAAATGGACAATGATCTCCATGTCCAGAAGTAGAAAGACCTCAGAGTAGTAAAACATGTGTCAGAGTTTAGCTGCTACTCCAAAGTGGTAAAAACCAAATCCATTTCCACTTTGAGGCCTGACTCAGGGATCCAGCAGAGCCAATGCTGCTGTAATGCAGAGTGCTAATGCCAGAGCCTGCCAAAATAAATTCCAGCAGGTGGCTTATTTGACTACTTTCCTCACTTTGACTTTCCCTTGGTGAAGAAACACAGACAAAACTTCCTCTTTTTTTTTAAAAAAAGAGATTATTTATTTGACAGAGAGAGAGAGAGAGAACACAAGCAGGGGGAGCAGCAGGTAGAGGGAGAGAAGCAGGCTCCTGCTGAGCAGGGAGCCCAACAAAAGACTCGATCCCAGGACCTTGGGATCACAACCTGAGCTGAAGGCAGACGGTTAACCCACTGAGCCACCCAGGCGCCCAAAACTTCCTACACAAAACAAAGTCTGTGCCTTCCACTGATAAGAAAACAACAGTGCTGTCGACACTGAGGCAAGCATGTGATCAAGAGGAGCAGGGCAGAAATGGTGATGGGCTCTCGCCTCATCCAGGGCCCTAGAGGCAAGTCCCATGGGGACAAGATAGACACAATGCTCCTGCATCAAGGTGTGGCTTTCCTGGTAGACCAGCAGGCATTTCTTATGGAAAGTGAGCATCACAAAAGGATGAAGGATGGGCACCGGGTTGGTCCAGATGTTTGGGAGCTTCTAAGAAGGATAAGCAAGTGAAGGAGGCCAGTTTGATTCATCAACTGCTTACAAAGACCAGAAAACATAAGAAGGATGCACACGAATACACAGTTCACACTCGTCAACACCAGTCTAGGAAATATTATGAATAGTATGAATATTTTTAAACTGCAGGACTGAATGAGTTAATCACAGTTGAAATGCAATCACAGGATTAGAGGCAAGAAGATTCTAGAGTCCACGAGACCGTGCCTCATACATCTCCAACGTCAGAGAGCCTCACCGCCGTGCTCTGAAATCCATTGCACGTTTGTATCAAGGCCGTGCTTCCACTCAAGCTGCGTCCGCCCAACGGTTGAGCGCAGTAGGCTTGTCTCTGTAAGACAAGGGACTCTTCTGACAGCTGACTTGGCTTGAGGACTCGCTGACAGGCATTCCGAGTCTTCCTTCCTCTGCACAGTGATCTGGGATGCTCACACCCAACCTCCCTTCCCTCTCTCCTTCCCTGGTCTGATGGTTCCCCCAACCTTCCTGGCAACTCTGTCTCCATTTGCTTTCGAAGACTTTGATTTTAAGAAAGTGTAGTCTCAGCATCTGCTTCTTGGAAACCTTGACTAATGAAAAGATGCATCTGGCGGAGAAGCATGGGTGGACCACTCCTTAGCCTCAGCCTGGTGACCGAGTTACTGAGGAACACACTAGCTCAGGCCTTATTGAATTGAAAGGAACATGAGCAAGCTGAAAGGTTGAGTCCTGAGTCCTAATCATGTGTTGAGCTCATGTTCTAACTGCTTCTCATGCCTTATCTCACTTAATCCTTTCAATAATCCCTTGCAGTAGTGTTTTGTTTGTTTTTTTTTTTTAATAGACAAAACTCTGGCTTACAAGCTCATGAATGTTGGAGGCAGAATTTTGAGCCTCCTTTACTTTGTTTCAATTTTAAAGTCTGTGGTTTTAAGTACTCAGTGTCCTTGACATCTCGTCATACTGCAAGAAAACACCAGTAATACGTCTGTAGAAGAAAAGCATTCCATTTTGCCATCACCACCACCATCATCTTCACTCTTCATTATCATCAGTTACAGCTCTGAGGGAGGTTTGCAGTTAATGAGCATTTATATATGCAATCTACCCTTTACTTTTCATGACTTCCTAGTGAATTAGGTAAGTTTTGCCAATAAAGGCAGAGCTGTCTTTTTAATCTAACTCCAGCATTTTTTTTTCCATTGTCAAGCTATCTCCTCCTTTATTCCATGTTTTTGTCCAAGGTGCAGTAAAGATGTTGGGAATTTAACACCTTAATACACCAGTTTTAACTTCCAATAGGACTCCTGAAAATTTGGTTTTATAGGTGGACTCAGTAGGACAAATTTCATGTCCTTATTCTAGAAACAGCTTTCTCTCCAGGACCAGGAGTCCTGGGCAATTTGGGTGGTATTATAGGAAACCTTTTGCCTCTGGGTCAAAGTCACTGGGCTCCAGACCAAGTCAGTAATGATCAAATGCCAGTCTGTTTGACAGCTGTCTGGTGGCCTTTGTGATAGGGCCTACAGCCAGTCGCTTATGGGCAACCTTCCATGCTGCATTCAGTGTCTGTTGCCATTTGTAATGACAGGCACAGCAGAAAGGTTGGCAGTTCAAATAGGCATGGAGACCCTTGGTATCCATTACTGGAGACCAGCATTTAAACCCTAATTCAATAATAGCCCCCAAACCAATAGCAATTTCTTTCCAAAAGAGGGTCCTTTCTCTGGCCCATCTGCCCCACTCATCACCCCACAACTTTTTCTTTTCCAATAGTGAGATGAAAATTTACCTTTGAATTACACACAAGGTCAGATAAAATAAGTCACTGTGAGCAGTCATTATATTTTCTGTCACTGGACCAATTAAGATTTCCAGCTGTCAGTTTTTGATGTTGCAGCTCCATAAAAAACGACACTGAGATGCATTGATCTGTGTCAAAGCTGCTTCAGAGGGAAAATTGGACCAAAAATAATGATAATTGTCGTAGGATGTCACACTATTAGATGAAAACATAAAAAGCAAAATGCTGTGGAGAAACTGCAAAGTCATCCTCCTGGTCGAGGTGAGACCATATTACCCCAAAGCAAACCCACTGCTTTGGTGATTGTCCGACTCTGTAGTAGTGGATACTCTCCTTGGTCTCTAAGACAAAACTCAGACTAGTTAATGTTAATTGGATATCAATTGCATTTTCAAACTAAATATACTTAGTTTGAAAATACATATATATATATAATCATTTGGAGAAAAGGATCTTGCTAGAATCTCAAGATTTAGGCAAAGTAGGTCATCTCTTTCATATACTTTAGAGGAGTTCAGCCTATTAGATTCTCTTTACCAAAAATGCAAGCTTCATCTGATCTTTGTATGAATGTAAAATTTTCTTTCGTCCATCAACTTTGAGTGGTATGTATCAGTACACACACACACACACACACACACACACACAAATATACATATATATTTGTTCTTTGACAGAGTTCTAGTTGAACAAAAGTACAGCATTTACTGGAAGTAAAATGTGGAATAAGGAAGTTGAAAGTCCATATCATATATTCATCACAAGAAGAAATGGGGTATTCCAAGGACACAGAGGGGAAAGGATGCTCCTTGCTCTTCCCCAAATGCCTGACAGTACAAGAAGCAGGGTTTAATGAGCAAAGATATGTTAGTGAGATGTTATTGAACCTACCACAGGATGAAAGAATGGGAAGTGACCCTATAATGATCTCATTATTTGAATATTTATTGCTTTGAAGGAGGGGTTCATTATTTCACATTTCCCTGAGTCTGGGACAAAAATGTAAAAGTCTGAAATAACTTTAAACTCAAAGAACCATTTCTTTCTTTCTTTTTTTTTTTTTTTTGTATGCACAGGTTCAAAGCTGGTTTCTTGTTAGAGGGTGCAACACATTTTTCCATGGAATATTGTCCTACTTCACTAGTGATTTCAACTTGGCCACCCTATAGACTAATCATTTGGATAAGAGAATCTTGTTAGAATCTCAAGATCTATGCAAACTAGGTCATCGTTTTTTCTGCTTTAAAAAAGTTCTGCTGATTAGTTTAATTTCACCAAAAATTCAAACTCCATCCAGTCTTTGCATTCATGGAAACTAAAATTCTTTCTTGCCTATCAATCTTGAGGGGGACTGAAGGACAGTGTTACATGAAGTATACTCTATCCTTTGCGAATTAATGATACATGAGCTAGTGTGAGCTAGCTCTTTTCATAGGCTCACAAGATTCAATAATCAGACTTTTAAGAATTTTATGAGTCAGCTATTGAACATGATTAAAATTAAGTTATGTGAAGTTGCAATTAAGAAAACTACATTAAAAACAAAGTAATACATATTCAAAACTCATTACTTCCTTATGATTTCAATATATTTTTTACTATTATCTATGTCTGTTGTACTAAATGGCAGAAATACTACCCATGTAGTATTACATATTTTATAATGATGTTGGAGATGCATGAGGCACGGTCTTGTGGACTCTAGAATCTTCTTGCCTCTAATCCTGTGATTGTATTTCAACTGTAATTGAAAAAAAAATAAATTTGTGTGCTACTCCACATCTCTTGCCAGCTCTATGTTCAGTGATATCACCTCAGTACCTTTGTTTCGTTATTTCACTTTTATCTTACTTGTTGAGATAATTAAAATAGTAGCCAACATTACTGTTGGAACCACACTCACATGCATTGCTAACCTGGGCTATGGAAGCAAGAGTTCAGCTGAGATGAATCAGAGCTTTGTACGAGAACCAATCAGCTATTTGGAATAAGGTAGATTGCACATTTTGTTAGTAATTATAAATTTCGTGCTGCATATGCTTTACATTGGTAGACTTTATAATAAACTCATGCATGGGTATATTCGTAGTGTTTATTGTCATTTTCTTTCAGTGGAGAAGGGAGCCAGTTGTTAAACATTTATCAGCAAACCACTGATAAAATTGACTAGCAAAATATCATCAGATGGTGGAGAGCTTCACGAACCTGGCCAGGTAAAATACATCACCACCATGCAGAGGAGTGGAAATCGTCTTAATTAATCCTTGCCTAGATCCATGAAATTTAGGTGGCCTCCACAAAAATTTGGCACATCTGCTCTGAGAAACCTGGAGAAAGCATTTCACTGTTTCTTTCAAGACTGGTACTTGAAACATAGACTAACAAAGATCTTCTGATGAAGGTAGGGCTCTAAATGAAACTTCAAAATGGAGAGGATCATATTTTCATGGTTTTCTTCCTGCATATTAAAGCACCATAAATACTTCTAGCTTACTATAATTTGCCTCTTTTCCAAGATGAAAAAAAAATAAATTAAGCACGATCCACCTTCTATTCAGTACCTATATTTTTAGAATGGCATGAAATAAGGGATGTTTTGCAGCTCTTTTCTTATAGATTCTTTCTAGACAGTTCATTTTTAAAGAAATAATATGGAGTGCTTTTAAAAGCACTTTCAACAGATTTCAATCATCATCAAATAGATTTCAATGTACAAATGTGTATGCACAGAAATTTCCTGCATCATTTGCAATAATGATAAAGTAGAAAGAACATCAAAAAAGGACCAGCTAAATATCTTACAGCAATCCACCCAAGCAATACTGTGTAATCATTAGAAAAATGAGGAAGACCTACATGCAACAACATGAAATGATTTCAAGCAAACAAATGCAGTCCAGACTGCATGGTTTGAATATAGTATTTTAAAATTGTAATTATATCATATTTGACTACGCTTAGAACATTTTTCAGAGAATTCATTTTAAACTTCTAACATTGATAACCTCTGAGGAATGGGGAACTTGGTTTGGGGGCTTTTACATTTTTTTTTTAAATACGGTGTGTGTGTGTGTGTGTGTGTGTGTGTGTGTTTTCAATGAGCAAGCATTACTCTAATAATAACAAATGCCAAGAAGTCATCTTAGAAAAACAGATGTTCCAGGTAGATTTTGGTCTTTGCTTTTTCTTGCAGGTGGAAGTAAGAAGGGAAGGATTATAACATTGACAGTCGAAATGTTATCAAGGGAAATAGTTGCCAAAGTGTGCAAAAACCTTCAGCTTCCTTCCAAGGTCATCAACGTTACATTCAATGGAGAAATGAAGGAGTCTCATCCAGCTGTGTGCCTGCGTGCGTGTGCACCTGCGTGTGCGCACAGACACGGAGTGGAGGTATTAAGTCATATCAGTATTTAAGATCCAGAGACATCTAGTAGAATCAACCAGTTCTCTTCCTTTTTCACGATGCTATCGCATCTGAACTCGAAGCTACCCCATGAAGTTAACTGCACTAAAACTAAATCATAACAGGATCAGACTCTACGTGTGCATGGCCAGCAGGGGTGTTTGAATATTCCTTCGAGGAGACACCCATAGCAGTAGAAAGCAAAGGCATGTTTTGACGACTGGAGGAAACTTTGCTTGTGTCCTTGCTCTTAGCGCTACAGGGGTGCAGTGCACATAGGGCAGGCCTTTCAACCTCCCTGCTGTTTCCCCAAACTCGTGAACCACTGCACATTCTCAGGGCCATGGGCTCTGAATACCTCTGGGTGAGAAGCTAGAGTGGAAGGGAAGGAAGCGGTAACAGGAGGGGCATATGGGCATAGTGGAAAGGAAAATGAAATAATCGTGAAATAACTCAACCAGATCAGGGATAATGACACTAATTATTTTGCCTCATGATGTAGGACACTGGACCTAAATCACTACCTGAGCTCTCTTTCACAACAGAAGTATTTTAAACGAGGCCAGTTCGACCTCATTTAGGGCACGGAGATAGATAATTAGCCACCTTGGGCAGCAGGTGTCATTCCACCCCACCTACTCTTCCCACTTAAATGGTAGGAAACGCCATTAACTCTGACTCCTACTTCCACTTGTTTACTCAGTCCTTGTTCTGGTGAGCAAGGAGCAGTAAATCTACGCCAGGTACTGTGTTTAGTGCTGGTGATAAAAAGAAGTCCGACGCATCCTCTGCAATTTGGTCCACAATCTCACTAGGGATCTCATGTACTACAACTTTCCTCTCTCTGTTTGGTGCAGCCCCTTTTCCCCCTCCAGGATGCATTGTGTTCTTATTTCTTCAGAAATGTGCACTGACTGGGCACCCAGGTGGCTCAGCGGTTGAGCGTCTGCCTTCGGCTCAGGTCATGACTCTGGGGTCCTGGGATCGAGTCCCACATTGGGCTCCCCACTTGGAGCCTGCTTCTCCCTGTGCCTGTGTCTCTGCCTCTCTCTGTGTCTCTCATGAGTAAGTAGATAAAAATTTAAAAAATAAAGAAATTTGCACTGACAACTTGTTCACTTGAGATGCTCTTTTCTTCAACATCCATACAGCTATCTCCCTCCTTCCCAATCAAGCCTTTGCTCAAGTGTCAGCTTCTCAGGGAGGCTTACCCTGCCCAGGGCACTTAGATGTGCAGCAGCCGTGGCACATTTTCTCCCTTTAGCATGTGTTTTCTGCAACACCATAAACTTAATTTATTAAGTTTGTAATCTATTATCCACCTCTTTGCTCTACAATGATAGATTCTTAGAAGAAGGAATCTTATTGATTTTGCTCATGACGTAGCCTGAGTACTGATAATAGCACCTAGTACTTACCAGTTTTCCAATAAATACTTTTTTGAATGAATGGATGAACATGATACACATAAGGAATGTTTTGAACTTCCTTCTTTTACTTCTTAGTTTTTGAAAGATCTTCCTCTTGTTATTTCTATTGTATTCCAACTCAAATCTCATTCCACTTCAAGTAACAATTACAGTTCTTCTGGTCAATTTTTTTCCTTCTTTCTGATACTTGGATCTACTTCGCTTTGTCTATGGGGCTAATTGGTCTCTATTTGAATGTTTCTAAAACCAACTATGAACTTATATTTGCAATAACCTTCTGCAATTTTTAAATAAAAACACAGCCGTATATAGTACAAAGTGATTATGTATAAGAAAGAACTGGGGAGGGATCCCTGGGTGGCGCAGCGGTTTGGCACCTGCCTTTGGCCCAGGGCGTGATCCTGGAGACCCGGGATTGAATCCCACGTCGGGCTCCCGGCATGGAGCCTGCTTCTCCCTCTGCCTGTGTCTCTGCCTCTCTCTCTCTCTCTCTGTGACTATCATAAATAAATAAAAATTTATAAAAAAAAAAAAAGAAAGAACTGGGGAGCACATAAATAAAATTTAATACACAATAGTATAAGCAAGGAGACTGGAAAGATAAAAAAAAAACTGGGATGGAGAAAATAAGAGGAAGAAACTCTTCACTCATTTCTTACAGGGAAGTTGAACCACAAATTCTCAGACAAAATGACTTGTCATAAACCTAAATACTAGTCTCTATCATTTTCTCAAAGATGACCTGATTTTAAAAAATCTAATAAGTATGTTATGATGAGTCAAACTTCATCGAGATATATTACATTGCTTTCTGAATCAGAAAAACTTTCATTCCAAAGAATTGTTCCCTCCGAAAAAATAAACTTCAAATCAATAGAGGTAAGTGTCCTACGAACACCGGCCCTATCTGTCCCCAGGAAGAGTACATAAAATCTCTAGAAAATTGATTGTCTTTGAACTACGGCTATATTCCTGCCCAAAATATATTATTTCTTGGGTTTAGACAATCTGGATTCCCCGAGGTAATCCATGGGCCTCTTCTACTTATGGCAGGTTGGTAGGATTGATGAGTTGGCTTGACAGCTGAAAGGGTTTTCATAATCTTCATATCAACTCATTATATGACTTTTGCTGATAAACCACCCTCAGTGAGTCTCAGTTTCCAGATCTGTAAAATGAATTAATTTGGAAAAGCTCATCTCCAAGGTCTCCCAAATCTCTGATATAATGACTTTATAAAATAACTTATGAATTATGGTAAGACTTCTCATCTAGTTAGAGGGGAAGCACTTTTTATACAAAATAGCTTCATTGATGGAAATGTTTCATTGCGAAATGCATCCATATTTCTTACGTGGAGAATGAGAAACATATTTTTTGCTTCTGTAGCTTTGGAAACACAAGCAGAAAATCCCTTTCCCTAACTAACAAGTTACTCGAATAAAGTCATTCAGCTGAATAAATGACAGGATCAGCACTCCTAGGTCTTAGCCTAGTCATTTACTGTCAGTCATTATATGCAGAGAGTGTGTCTCCATGGTCTTGGCACCATCAGCAGAGATGAAAGAGTAACAACAGCAAAAAAATCCATTTGAGAATGGGGGAAAAAAAAGGTAGGTAAGCTTAAATTATTGGTAAGAGCTTTTATTCCTTTCAAGAGGGCTTGAAGTAAGGAGTTGATGTTCTGTGAGCAAGCTACTTAGCTTCAGTTTATTTAAATCTCGAATGGGTAGAAAGGACTGTCTCCACTGTGAAGACATATTTTAGAGCAAAAGCACCACAGGTCGAACCAACATGTTACTAAGGTTTCCTCTTGGAAATAAGCTTGTAAGTTCTCAGCATGCTGCTGAATGTGCCTCCTTTGGTTTCCCAGTTGCTGTGACCAAAGACATCTACAGTTGAGAAGTTAAAGTTACTTCTGTTTTGTATAAAACCTTTGTCTCAAAGCATGGGACCTTGAGAGGAAGTCTATAACTTTATAGCCAGGTGACCTTGGACAGGTGAACTCAACCATCTGATACTACACGAAATATGAATGGTTGGAATGGAGTTTGGATGAAGTGGTTTTTAGGAGCAACTTCCTGCTCTCCCATTCTGTGGTTCTTGGCAAATTTATTCCTCTTTTTCTTTCTTTTTTTTAAAGATTTATTTATTTATTTATTTATTTATTTATTTATTTATTTATTTATTTATGAGAGAGAGAGAGACGGAGACTGAGAGAAAGAGAAAGAGAGAGATAGTATGGGGGGGGAAGCAGAGGGATAGAGAAACTTTAGAAGACTCCTTGCTGAGCTCAGGGCCCAACATTGGGCTTGATCTCTTGACTCTGAGGTCCTGACCCTGAGATCATGACCTGAGCTGAAACCAAGAGTCAGATGCTTAGCCAGCTGTGCCACCTAGAGATCCCAACTTCATTCCTCTTAACATCACCTTCCACCCATTTGTAATAAGTGATTTTGTCCAGTCAGCAGAACATTCTGAGAAGCCATGCCATTCCCATCACCATCTCATCCCAATTTGGCTGCTGTGCATGATTAATAGCCAGGGTGAGACCGAGGAGTCAGCATCCCTTGCCCCACTGCCGGTCTCTGTCTTCAGTGCCCAGGTAGCAAATCCAGTACCAAAGAAAGCAGCACAGGGAATCATGTTCTGGAAGGCTCACACTGGAAATACCATGGCAGAGAAAAAACATCATTGCAAGGAAGATTTTAGACACATAAAGTGGTTAAAGGTGATATGATCTATTCCTCAAGAGTGACACTAAGAAAGATTTTTTTTGACACCAAACTGTCATAAAAGACCCAGAAAGTTCCATCACAATACAGGAGATGAAGAAATTGTGAAGAGTGGTGTTCTTGAAAAGGAAACAAGTGAGGGGGCAGGCCCTTGTGGGTTCCAGTGCCAGGCAGTAACAATGCCAGAGATTCTAGACATTTCATACTTTATTTACATCATAGGGCTTGTCTCCACAGTTGCCAGCAGAACTATAAGAAGATCAATAGTGCAAAAAAGAAGGAGGAGATGGAGAGTGTTCCAGAAGGCCTTGACTACTGAAGTAGGAGATGCAGAGACTCAGTGGGTCTTAATCACAGTCCTCCGACCCTCAGGCAGACAATAGTGACACATGCTGCTCACAATCAGGTTGTAGAAGGATTAAGTGGGACAAGGTATGTTTATTATTATTATTATTATTATTATTATTATTATTACTACTACTACTTATTGGGTTATAGACAAAGATTCTATAAGAAACGCATCGAAGGGAGGTAAAGAAATTCCAGGAGATGAAAGCTAACATAAGGCAGCATCTTATCACTGACAGCTCTGGAACTCCAACACCCAGCCAGAAATACAAGAGCCTAAAACCACATGATGACACAGAAGCAAAAACATGGAAAGTCTACCCGCTGCAGATATGCCCACTTTATTAAACCTACTAGTATCGGGGATGGTCATTTAATAAGGACAATATAGAATTCCAGCAATAAGAACAGTGAAACATCTTTGAGCTAAAATCCCAAAAAGCTTCCTTTTCCCCTATTGACTGGATAAGTATTTTCATTACTGTCTGTATTATCTACACAGCATGGTTATGGACTGAATAGTGTTTTTTGTTTGTTTATATTAAAAACATTTCTCTTCAAAATGTCTAAGCATGCTATTAAATGATAAGCATGCTATTAAAAAGCCTGATTTTTTTTCTCAACACACCTTTAAAAGCTGTGAAGTTGTTGGCATCTGGTAAGTTGATATTTTTAAAAATCTCATTTAAAAAACTCATTTGAAATGTAATTTCACAAATCATTTTTTTCAAATAAAATAAAACCTGTAGCAACTATTAAAAAATGGTCCTAAACATATTTTAATTGGGTGTTTTATTACACTAAACTGAAAGTCCTTTTGTTCTTCAAAATTCTGTCTTCCAATTCTTGAAAATGATATTAAGTAGAGATGCTGATAACAATAATAAAGTAGTAACTACTAACATTTATTTAGTTGTGGTGAACGGTTAAACCACTTTCACTTATTTAATATTTGCATCCACCCTAAGAGGTAGGCAAACTTGTTTTCACTCATATTTGAAATGTTTTGTCATTGATTTGCTTTAAAATATCACTTAATCTAGGATCCATTGAACTAATGATTTAACATGAATCCGTGAACCTCTTTGAATGAAGTTCAAAAAATATATAGTAGGGTGCCCGGTGGCTCAGTCAGTTAAGCATCCAGCTCTTGATCTCTGGGTCATGAATTCAAGCCCCATGTTGGGCTCCACACCCAGCGTGGAGCCTACTTTAAAAAAAAAAAAACAAAAAAAAATTAAAAAAAAAAAAAGAAAGAAAGAAAGAAATAGAGAGAGAACCATGTGTATGTGTGTGTTTGTAAGGGTATGTGAATTTCTAAAGATTAGGATATATGGTTTTCTTCAGTTTCCTCAAAGTGCTCTATGACCCTTTCCATTTGAAAAGTTTAAGAATTTCATCTACACAGATATTTGGAAAAAAGTAATTTGGCCTAAATTTTAAAAGAGAGTGGCAAAAAGTTTGTAGAAGAAATGGGATGCATCGTAGGAGATTTTAGCTAGCATTTATTGCATTTTTGCAAGAACATTAAAAGGTGTCCTTTGATTAGTGATGTGTGTAGATTTTTGAAGGGTATGCCAACTTTCTCCTTTTGCTCTTTTTCTCCTGTGTGAAATATAATACATGAAATATGACCTAAGCTATTAATCTAAACATTATTCTCATTAGTTTCAAAGCACAGTTATTGTTCCAAAGTATTTTTACAAATGGCACCCTGCTTCATTTTGCCTCTGCTTTTACATTCAAGACCAAACAAAGCTTACTATCCCCCCATCTCTTCAGTGCTGAGCTAAAAAGCAGAGCTTGGTATCTCCAATTCCAGCTGTGCTTTTATTGTGCTTTACATCAATCAAAGCTTCAAACAGATTCCAGAAAGATTTTTCTCAGTTTTCACATCAGAGGGGTTTGCACAAAATCACTGTGCAGTAGGGGGGCACTGATAAGAAATCTCAGAAGGAAAGAAAGTGTACGGATAGGAAGGCTCTGGGAGAGAAGGTTGGTGAAGGATTATCAATGTCCTAGAAAAAGTTGCCTGATGGAAAACAGTACAATTTGGAGCACAGTGGAAGAGTCATTTACGATAATCTGCAACCTTTTGAGCAATCCTAGATGCTGCAGAGTGGGTTGTAAGTGGGCCTAGTGGGTAATAAGGAGGCCAAAATGTACATGGTCAAATGAAGCCAACAAGAACCTCTCTTACATGGTGCCATTGTCCTCCTGAAGGATTAGGGAGCTTTTTAGTTCTCTGGCAAGAGCAAAAGAGGTCCTCGGACTATAGCTCAGGTCAGTACAGGGATGAATGCCTACCTTTCTTCAGGCTTTTTTTAATTTTTTTTTTTTTTTTTTAATTAGAGCTCCAATTACTGTCATTCTTGTCTTCAGCTGCCACCAATCTCTCGCTCCCTCCCTCCTTCCCTCTGTCCTCTGCCTCTCTTTCTCTTATTAACATGTAATGCTCTCTTAAATAAATAACAATCAGAAATTCTCAACTATAAGATTTTTTTTTCCAGTGTTGCCTTACCAGGCAAAGAGCTCCCCATGATGCACACGGTAGCATTCTTCCTTCCATGCTTTTCCCCTTTTCTATCTCTAGTACCTTTTACATTTCTTCTCCTTTTTAAAAATCTCTTCCTTTTCTTTTTCTTAATTTTGGTGTGAAAAATCCACTCATAAAAAATAATAAAATTAAAAAAGTAAAAAATAAAAAATAAAGAAAAATTAAAAAAAAAAGAAAAATCCACTCATTATTACATATCTGGTAAAACATTTTGTCATCTACCACATGCTGAATCTCTAAAATGTCCCAAGAACTGTATTGATTATTTAACACACATCATCTCCTGCACATACAATACCACCATCAGATCTTTCATCCCCATTTTACAGATGGGGAAACTGAGTTTTGGATATGCGATGCCCATTTTGCAATGTTACATAACCGAGTAATTGTAGAGTTAGAACAGCCACCACTGACCCCTAATGGTCATATCCAAAGAAGTATGGCCAAGATCTTTAAAGGAAAAGTCACCTCGGCTTCTTAATTGTCGCTCACCCCCAAAAAGATGGAGAGCTGTGTGAGGGCACTGGTTCTACCAGCAACTCCCTATGAAACTTCAGGCAAAGAATTAGACTTTTCGAGTTTGCATTATCAGCTGACCTTTAGAATTTTTACTCTTACCAACAAAAGGCCGATAATTTGTCAGGTTGATCCCCTATTAACTCATCCACCCACACAAGCCATTCAACTTCAGCCTTCTTGGCATGCTCCTCCTTGTTGTTTAACCGGACCAATGATACTCCCTCTATGTTGATACACCTGTCTCTTAAGATACAGGTGAGTTTCCAACATTGCCTTGAAATCTCTGACAATTCCAGCCCATACTAATCTCTCCATGTGCACTGACTACTCATAATATACACTGTCAACAACACACACCTAACCTAAGCACTTGATTCAGTAAGATGTTTCCATGTCAAAGTTGTATCTTGAAAAAAAAAAAAAAGTCATCCTGTGGGCTCTAATCTTTCCCTTTGGTTCTTGCATAGCGCTAAAACAACATCTCGACAAGATAGCATTTTTCCATCTGAAATCTCCCTGTTATTTTGGAACAGGTAGACATTGCAGAAAAGTAACAGAATCTGCCCACGTGCTAAAAAGTGTTTCCTTATGGTTGTGGTATGAATTGGGCTTCTCCAAACAAGGTAATGTATTTATATCTCCATGGTTTCTCAGAGTCTAACCCCTAATTTCTGGCTATACCCCTCAATTGGTTACTTTTATCACTTCACCTAGTATAGCCCGGTTGACCTAGCGACTCAATAAACACATTCTCCATGATCATTTTGTCACAATATCCCTCGACTGGTGACCTTAAACAATGAGGAACCATTAATAAGGCTGCATCACAGAGTTACTATTTTCTAAGAGACATACTTCTCTCAAACCTATAAATGGGCTCACATTAGTAAAGAATGTAGAATCAACAAACCCATTTATTTTTCAACTTAAATGGATATAAATGTTTCTTTTCTATGTAGTTTCAATGCCTAGCATGTAGCCCAATGTGGGGCTTGAACTCATGATTCTGAGATCAAGACCTGAGCTGAGATCAAGAGTCAGACACTTAACTGACTGAGGCACCCCGGTTCCCCTGGTTTTTGTTGTACGTGATAAATAAGTGCTCTTTGTAGAAAATGGAAGATAGCACAATGAATTAAATAAAACTGGCAACACGGAGGTGATTATTTAAATCACTTTACTACGTATGTTCCCAAACACACACACTCACACACACCAGATACCAAAATGGGATTATAGTATACATATTTTTTTCTGTGGCTTCCTTTTTCACTTACTACATAAATAGTATAAAGTTATAATTCAAATGTTTTTCACAAAGGCTGAGTTGTGGATATAATCTATTTCGACATTGCATTGTCTTTAGGTGTTTTATATCCTATATATGATATATATTATAAGTATTTTTATGTATTATAAATAACACAGAAATGGAAAACCTTGCTTGAAGTTGACCATCACACTTCAGGAGTTGAGAACATAGAAGTACTGTAAGCCATGAATTGGTGCTATGAGATATGGCCCCGGGGTGAGGAGATTGGAAGGAGAATTAAAGTGCAAATCAGAGTAGTTCAGAGTCTACAGTAACAGTTCAGCTAAGAGAGGGTATGGGTTCTTAAATCTTCACTTCCTGACCTCCCAGGAAATTAGGTGGTTTGGGGAAGGAAAGACAGAGGAAGTTAGAAGATGAAAAAAAAAAAAATTCAGATAGTCACTAGCTTTGGTGATGAATTCATAGTGACAGACTGTGGCCAAGATTTGCCTCACAGCAGAAGGTACCCCACAGGAAATGGAGAGACAAGCATGGGGACACACACACAGCTCTCTGATATGTAACGTTATGAAATTTATACAATTGCCAAAATCCCCATAAAGATGCACATAAAGGAGAGAAGTGGCACAAGGACTGACAAATGTTGGGAAGATGTAGAGGCAGGAAAAGGAGAAATTAGGGGGATAGAAAAACACTAGAAAAGTGAGGTGTCTGGAAAGTCCAGAAAAAAAAGGATTTCGAGGAGGAAGAAATGACAGACTTTGTCAAATGACAGTTGGTTTGGGGAATTGGAGGATGAGGGTCTTTCAGAAGCTTGAATGAATGCTTGAGTAAATAACTCCAGATTGAACAACAACAACAACATACTGGGGAGGTGAGTAGTATTCAGGCTAAATGAAAAGAATTGTCTGAACAGCTTCTTTCCTTGTTTCCTCATTTTTACCACCAACCCCCACCCCCATCAGTATAGTCAGAAATTCAGTAAATCTATCCACTCTAGTATTGTGATTATTTGCTGAGGCTGCCAGTACTCGGTATTGCCCAGGACTCTCATGGCCTCCCATCTACAAAACGTTGATAAGACTAACTTGCCACTTGGGATTAGTTGATAGAATGTTGGCAAAGCCCGTGGGAACCCCGGGATGGAGTACTCCAGGCCGACACGATACGTTATCATCCTCCGCACTGTTCTCTTTCCTAAGAGGGGACCACTTCTTTCTCGGCTACCCTAGAGCCCTGATGGACTTCTGAGAAGGCAAGCTCGATCCTCCTGCTATCTGCTAGACAGTGATAACTGCTAACCTTGCCAAGGAGGCAAAAGAGAGCCAAAGCCAGGGCATCCCTTCCCCTCCTTGGAGGACTCCAGAAGTGGCAAGGCGCGGGCTGCTCAGTATTCAGCGAGTGGAGGGCTTTCAATGCAGTCTTTAGTGAAGACTAAGAATCAGAATCAAAAACTCCAAGGGGACCTTAGAGGCAGTGGTAGCCCGTGGGTTTCAATACAACCTGAGGACCCGGCCAGGGGAGAAAGAACACCAGGCCTGCACCTGTCTTTCCTGCGGCGCCCATGGGCTCCGTGCAGAAGCTGTTGTTCAGAATCACCACCGAACCCAAGAGAGCTGCATGGCCAACACTGCATCACTGAAGAGAAAGATAAGCAAACCGTCGGAACAATTTCCGCTAAATACCATATTCGGTTCACCTGCCCCTTCTCAGGAAAAGGTATGCTTTCAATCCCTAAGTTTTGCTCTGCTGGAGTTTTAAGGTTTTAGTGAAAGGCATGTTAAAAAGAAAGGGAGGATGATACATTAATAGAGATTTATTGGTTTGTTTGAAAAAAAATATCTGTTTAATTTTTTTTCTGAATACCTTAGAAGATTATTCACCTCACCTATCACTCACCTATTTTTGCAAGGTGCTGACATAAAAAAAAAAAAACAACAAAAAAAAAAACATATTTTCCCCCAAATCACAAGGGCATTCTCTATCACCTTGCCCGCCAGATAAAGCTGAGTGTCAGGAGAGCGAAACATCTGGGTAGGAGTAAGATAAAAATAACTGGGACGCCACCACCATATGTTGCAACTAAATGGCCAGTCCCATTCATCCAGGCTTTGTTTATGCTTCGCATTAATGGGCCCAGTCGGGTATCCAGGCGGCCAGCTCGCAGCATATGTTGTTCACACTGGGGCTGCCTCGATGGCACCTCCAGAGGTGGTGCAGGAGTAGACCCCACCCTCTGCCTCCACCAACTTAACCGTGCACGTGGCTCAGCTCCTGGATGTGGAGACATTCTCTTTACCTGCTTAACGAATAGAAGTGCTCTGAGCTCATATTGATTTTTTTTTTGACAAAATTCAGGAAAAATGATGGGGAGGGATCATTAGAAGATTCCGTATACTGTCCTGTCTGCATTGGTGTATTAGACATTCCTCAGGTCAAACTTTCCATCGGCTTCCCAGAGCTCCCAGGATGGAGTCCAAACCTTCACTGTAAGGCTCATGGTGAGGATGTTGGCTTCTACTTAGAATAAAATGGGAATCGATTAAGATTTTTGAGCCGAGGAGACACAGGCTCTGGTTTACAATGAGGAGACTGGGAAGGAACGGGGGGCAATATCCAAAGATGCACCTGTACTTCTTGCTTCACTTTACTCTTCATCCTCACCTGTCTCTGCTCCCCAGCATTAATTACCATTAGATGTGCGTCTTCACTGCCCCTAATGCCCTCAGTATGCCACGCTCATCCCTACGCCCAGATTCGCTTCCTCTTTTACTTCCTATCTGAACATGCTTTCCTCTGTGTAAACTCCACTCATCTTTGATCAGTTAGCTCAAGCCTTACTGCCTAAAGAAAATGTTATTTCTCCGCTTCATCCTTGGAATATCTGCAGATTATAATCCCTTCCACATTTTGGGTATTGGCTCCTCACAAATAATAGACCTTGTAGTCTAGACTGTATGGCTGACACGGACAAAAATTCGATGTTCTCATGTATTCAGGAGACTAAACAATAATAATAATTAAGCATAAACAGGAAGCTTTGACAAGCCCCTGGGAGGATTTTATAGATTGATTGATTCATTGATTCCTTACTTGCTTCTTTCTTTCTTCCTTTTACTTTTTTCTTTTCTTTTCTTTTTTCTTTTTTTCTTTTCTTTTCTTTTCCTTTCTTTTTTTCTTTTCTTTTTTTTCTTTTCTCTTTTCTTTTCTTGTCTTTTCTTTTTCCTTTTCTTCCTTTCTTCCACTTTTAATAAGAGTGTATAAAAAACTAGAGGGATAAAGGCACATGAAACATGGGCCCTGTCCAAGAGGAACATCATTCTAAAAAAGTAGGAATATGATTTGAGGAACAAAGGTGAACTTCCTGGTTAGAGGAAAAAGAAAAGAAAACAAAACAAAACAAAAAACAAACAAACAAACAAACAAAAAAAACAAGGCCTGGTAGAAAATGCTCCACTCCAGGCACAGTGGGATGGCAAGAATTAGTTGAACAGAATCTGTCACGCTGGCACCTCTCCTGTTCTGCTTTCAGAGCACAGTATTTGAGCACAGGAGGGCAAGCTCTACCCCAAGCTCCATGGCCCCATAGGGCTACCACAGACTGGATGCAGCGTCTGAGAGAAGTCTTTGTTGCTCCAATGGGAGGAGGCTGAGCCACAGTGAGCCAGAGCAGCCCACAGCCACCCACAAGCTGAGCCAGGACTGCAGGGTGCCATCCTGGCGTGAGGAAGAAGGGGGCTCTCAGTGATTGTTCCCTGAGGGCTCCAGTCCAGCCGGAGCTCCCAGCTGGGCCTCTGGAGTTCTGGTCCCCCAGCTCTGAAGGAAGTACTTCCTGAGAGACGGCCTCACTGAGGGCCTGGGGGGGGATAAAGGAAGGGAAAAGAGGCTAAGACCTTTGAGGCCAATGGAAATTTGGGATTGGCAGTCCCAGAGGCTGAGGAAGGGCCGCCCACTTTCCATCCAGACCATTCAAGGATGAACAGCTGTTATGCCTAAGAGGCAGTAGTGTCCTTTTTTTTTTTTTTTTTTTTTAATTGCCTTTTAAAAGCTGCGTTCAGCTTTTCTGATGGTTGTTGTCATTGTTTTGATTTCTGGAAGCCGCAGAAAATCATGGTCTCCCAACAAATCACGGTAGCAAGAACTGAACCGGTGCTTCTTATCCAAGGATCTTTCTTTTTCCATGCGAAGTGAAGTGGCCCAAGACAATGATTAGGTCAACCTGCGTGACTGTTTTACACACATCGTCATCCTAGATCTCCGCCTTCTGTGCCATCTCCTTTCAGTCCATGTTCCTCAGGGAAAGCCCAGTGCAATGCTAAAGTCAGAGCCTGTCTCTTCTCTACTCAGGACACCCTAGTGACTTCCCATTTCCTTAGGAGTAGAAAGCAAAGCCCGTTCAGTGGCCCTCAAGGAGCCAAACTCTCCAAGCTTCCCTGTATACCTGCCCTTCCTCTGGCTACTCTCCCCTTAGCTCCCTCTGCTCCTCCTGATGCAAAGAGCTGCCTGCTGCCTCTTGACCTGCCTGGGGTCCCACCCAGGGCCTCTGTACTCCTTGTTTGCTTTGCCTCAGATGGTTCTTCCCCAAACTGCCCCAAGGCTCACTTTCTCATCTTCAGCAAGTGTTTTGTCAAGTGTCACCCTCTCGGAAAGTCTTTCCTAAACCATCCTTATTCTATACGTTGGCAAAGTGAACACCAATAAAAAATAAATTTATAAAAAAACAAAACCAGAAAATTATATCCACCGTCCCCCCAAAAACAAACCCTTCCAATCGTTTTGTCTCCTTTATTCTTCTCCAAGCTCAGAGTCTGTACATTGCTTGTGTTCTGTTTATCATCTGTGTTCCTCCACAAGTGTTTGGGCGACAAGATGACCGGGACGGCTGCCGTTGTGTTCACTGCCCTGTCCTCCATGCCAAGGGCAAAACCTGGCTGGTAGTAGCCATTCAGTAAATACACGAACAAGATAACAAGTGTCTTATTTATCTGACCAGAGTCTTCCAATTTGGTAAGGAAAACATTTTGTATCTTTTATGCATCTTGTGTGCTCCATCATGCTTCACACAGAGATGGGGCCAAACCCACCATCCATGCATGGATTCCTTGCCCAACCAGGTAATGTTCTTAAATCATTGCATTTAACTACTCATAATTTATTTATTTATTTTTTAAAAAAATATTTTATTATTTATTCATGAGGGACACACAGAGAAAGAGAGGCAGAGACACAGGCAGAGGGAGAAGCAGGCTCCACACAGGGAGCCCAACGCGGGACTCGATCCTGGGTCTCCAGGATCAGGCCCTGGGCCAAAGGCAGTGCTAAACTGCTGAGCCACCCGGGCTGCCCCTATGTACTCATAATTTATAAAATAAAAAGAAAAATCTGACTTTCTCTTACTCTGCTTCTGCCAAAGCCATATTAATAATCCAAGTAATAAATTTTTATAATTTCCGTTCATATACTATAGAAATCAAGTTAGGAATCAAAATTATCCTAGTCCTTCAGACCCACAGAGTTATATTATGGGCTGCTACCTTTTTATTCATAGAACTCAAAGTGCTAGAAAACCTAAAACAATGAATGGTGAAGAAGAACAAAACGCATTTGTTACAGGACTCTCTAGTTTGCTAGTTTCTGAATTTATAAAGGGAGGGAATTAGGTACAGTATAAAATGATATTTATTAAGTTCCCACCAGGAGTACCAGGGCCTGCTGGATACATTATTCCATTTATTCTTGCAATGCCTCTCTAAAGTAGCTTCTATTATAACATTTAAAAATGTAATAAGAGATCAATAACTATCAATAACAGCTAGTTATGTGGTAGAGTCTTAACCAGCAGCCCATCAGACCAGGGATTGGCAAACTATGGCCATATGTCAAATATGGCCTTCTGTTTGTAATTTAAAGAAAAAAGAAGCTTTATTTGCATACAAGCATACCTATTTGTTCAGGTATAACTAATGGTTGTTTGAGCATCACAATGACAAGACTGAATGGTTGCAATAGAGACTACCTGGCCTGCGAAGTTAACCTACTTACTATATGGCTCTTTACAGGAAAAGTTTTCCAAACCCCGTACTTGACTGTCAGTTGTATGAGGAAATGGATGTTGCTTGTATGTTCTCTACTGCGTTCCCAGCACCTAGAACATTGGCTGGCATAGGATAGGTGCTGAGCACTTTTTTTTTTTTTTTTTAGTGAATGAATCTATGATCCCAGATCAATGGACTTGAAATCACAAAATCTACATTTTAGACTTTTTTTTTTTTAATACACTTTCTCTTCTAAGTTACAAACTGGTTTTCTGTAAGGATCCGGTTAAACAAAGATCCCATAATTTTTAGGAGATAAGTATCAAAATATAATGAAAGTAGACCATGTATATGAGTGCTCCACCTTCAACTTCAATCCTGGTAATGATTAACAAAAGGCCAGGATAATATCTACCATTGGTGAATTTCTCATATTCCCTCATACCTTTAAAATTCTATTGTGCTCTTGTAAAGTAACTTGAAAGACATGGAGGATTTCCATATTCATTCTCTATTGATGATGTCCTAATCCACCTGCTTTGCTTTTCAAGTGATAGAAGGATTTTTCTATTGAGGAGTATTATTTATTCATACAGAGTAATAAAGATATTAATAAATGGTGATTATGTTATAGCTCTTGCTGTGATCTGAAAATCCAGCTGTGTTCTCTCCACCTTCTGCATAGCTAAAAATAATAGATGCTGTACAACTCAGCCAACAGTTCTGCTGATGATGCACCAGGCTGAAGGGAGTCTGTTCCTCTTGTACACAGCTGCAATCTCTTAGCCAGTAGAGGGTTTATTTTTTTTTTTTTTATTGTTTTTTGTTTTGATTAGTGCAGCAAATAGATAAGATAGGTTTGCTCAGATTTCCTGTTTGAACAAGGTGATTTTTTTGGACTTTATATTCAAGTCACTAAACTATTTCATAACATTTATTGGAGTGGCCTTCATACTAACAGGTGATGACAAAAAAAGTCAGCTGGTTTCCATTTAATAATGTCTGAAAGTTTCAAAGAGACTATAGTAGAAACTCTTGTTTTCCTTAGTCCAGGATGCATCTCTCCTCTTCCTGGGTATAGCACTTCTATTTCCACCAGGGGAGTGGTCTTTCCATGCTTTTATTCTAGGTCATTCTGATGAGTTTGATGTCACCATAGTATCCAGGAATCAGTCCCTCATCCAGTTGCCATCTGTCACAGGACTCCAGTCTTATAACTTCAGTGATTGTGTTAGTGGTGATGAAAGTATGACCCAAACTGGGCCCCTGAATGTCAGATCTTAGATATTTGCTCAACTGCCATTCTTTGGGTTGCAAGACTGGAGTAAAACTGTAGCTGTTCACCTTCTGGGGGGAGATAGGGCTCAAGTTTAAAGCCAACTTAGAGACCAATTGGTCCAAAAGATGAAGAAAACAAAATAATTTCTGGTAACCTAGTTTGAGTTGCTAGATCTAAGGGTACCTGAAGTTAGATCTCCAGACTATTTATTTTTGTGACACAATAAATTCTGTCTTTTGCTTAAGGCAAGATGAGCTAGGTTCCTACCTTTTGCAACCCAAAGAGCCTTTACTGATTTAGAAAACTGATTCATTTGAGGATTTATCTTTCTGGAGAGTTCAAATGTTTTAAAAAGGGCACCATTTAGAATTGAACAAGAACTAAATTTGGAGTCAAAAAACCTCAATTCAAATTGTATCCTTTCAATTATCTGAGTCTTATTGAACTCATTTCTGAGAAGGCTATAATAATATCTGTGCCTGTCTATATTATAGGCTTGTTGTGAAGATCAAATGAGACAACGGATGTAAAAATTTTCCAGAAATTGAAAATGTTGTGTAAAAGTGATGGTGGATCCATTTTCTCAAAAAAAAAAAAAAAATACAGTGCCCCATTGTGTTTCATAATGAGATGAATTATCCTACTACCTCTTCAATAAAAGAGTCATTACAAGAGTACAAAGCACCTCATTACAAAGTTACTACGTGCATGCATTTGACTCTTGTCACGAGTTCTTGGGGAAGTTTCATGGCCATGGCAAGAAAAGCTGAGTAAATATCAAGTGCAGGGTCCAGGTGAAGACATGATTTATTCACTCATTCAGAAAACATTTATAGGTACCAACTACCAAGTCAGGTACTAAAAAAGACCCTAGAGATTTCAGACAGCAAAAACATTCCAGGTGCAGCTGGGGAGATAGACCAATATATAAATAACTGAAATGTGGTAAGATAAATGCTGTGATGGAGATAAGAATCAAATACTATAGAAGCAAAGAGATGGAATCCACTATCAATGCTTAAAGCAACTGGGGAAAGTTTCGGTAAAACTTGACCTTTAAGCTCTGTCTCAAGGGATAAAATAGAGTGCTCCTGGGAGACAGAGTTGAAGGATATTCTGCAAATTTTAGACCTAAAGGTGACTATGGAGATCAAATAAGCTTTGAGCAACAGATATGATACTGAATTTCTGCTGGGGAAATTTGTATTTCAATCTCAGTTCTGCTGATAATTCATGACCTTGCTAACGCTACCTCATTTCTCACATCTTACATCTCAGTTCAGAGGGAGGGAGGAGGGTAGGTGACCATTAGTATACGTTCCGACTCAAAGAGCCTATGCTCTTATGGCTGAAACCCCACGATATAGCTGCAAGATTTTGAGATCTAAAAAAAGTAAGTAATTTGCCCAAAGAATGGAGATGAATGTAGAAGACAAGAATGACTCCACTCATAAACTCCAATATAAAATTGCTATATATGTTCAAAGTTACTGCGTTTGAAATGAATTGTTACACATTTAATTTCTTCACAAGTATTTTTGTAATTGGCAGCCTGAGACTTACAGGAAGGGCTGGTTGAGCCTGATGAGCAATCAGGCATCTGGCTGTAGTCTGTACTTTGTGCACTTCTCCAGATAAAGAACAGCAATGGTCTACTGTACCAGGAAATTATACCTCTGCAACCTGCCACCATAAGACTTTTCCCGGAAATTGGGAAAGATCACAACACTGTGACAACAACAACAAAATGCCCCAGAATTTTCCTGAATCTATCTGTAAAACTCCCTGTGGCATAGGTGTGGTTAGTTACTATTAGGAATATATATTTCAAGCAAATCACTGTTCCTGGTAAGAAGTGTGGCCTTTTGCGTAGGAATCCTCCTACAATGACTTTGTTTTGTCTCGCGAAACGATGTCACAGATGAAACTCACTCTACTTATTCATATATCCCCTGGGGAAATGTTCTCAAGCTGAGCATCAACACCTTCCCAGTCTCCAAATACTGGTCTCCCCCACGGCCAGTTGGCCATTCTCAGTATGAGGAGGCAGACAAGTCTTTACACAGCTCACTAAATATTAATTAAACTGAAGTGTTACCATTTTACTCTTAATGAACACCTATGGGATGCACATTGCTAAGGTAACAGCAAATCGCAGAAAAAATGAAAATTGTTATTTAGCACACTTTTCTGCCAGCCATCTTTCCAGTGCCAGTCTCATTTTGAGAATAAGTATATTCCATGCATCATTAACCACCTTTCACCATTAAGGGGCACATTGGTATTGTTCATTTAAAGAAACATAATATACAAAAATCTGAAATTTTATATGTTATAAAATTTATATTACCAAAGGGTTAGTCTCCTAACAGAGATTTTCAGTTGAATTCCATTCAATACAACAAATTCTGCTTAAAGCCTTACTGTGGGAGAATCATTTAGGGAGGCCTTTCAGGGGATAAAAGGATGAATAAAATTAGCTAGTATTCCTTGAGTGTTCCAAGCCCTATTGAAACACTTTACATTAATTAATCTAGTCTTCCTGTCAACAGGAGGTGGATGGTATCATTAACTTATTTTTTTTTTCAGATGGGAAAACTGAAGATCAAGAGTTATAAGAATTTCTCAAAGTACACAAGTCATAAATGACAGAGCCTGGAATGAACCCAGGCAGGCTAATACCAGAGTTCATTCTTCTAAATCCTGCCTTAATATTTTCAATTATTAATGTTATAATGATTTTAGAATGATAAGAATCACAGCTGCCTTGCCAAACCATTCCTCAATAGGTATCTTGTAATTAATAAATGTGTTGAATTTAACTGAATTGAAGTAATTCTATCCAGCGTCGGTTACATACATGGCGGCAATAAAACCATCAAAGAAAGAAAAGGATGAATTAATGCTACCTCTCAGGTGCCTAGTTTTTTGTTTGTTGGTATGTGTTTTGTTTTTAGATGGATTTATTTTTCTGGAGTAAATCACTTGAGTTCATAGGACCATTGCTAATATCAACTTAACTTTATATGGTATGGCTCTCTCAACAAATCAAGGGTCCTATTGCTTGTCTGTACTTATATTATTGCATAAACAAAAGAATGTCACATATGGCTTGAGAAATGACTGTTAAATTATAAATATAAAACTCAGGAAAATTGTGTTTGGAAAGCAAGCAGAAAGATCTGGAACTTTGGATATTTCTCCCATCTGAGCAAAGCTCTCTCCTACAAGTGAAGACTTCTGTGTGGATTTCAACTCGATCACATGTGGAGAACGTGGATCTCCCTTGGTGGTATGAACTTGCCTGCCAAAGATCCACACTGGTGGCAAATACATTCTAGACATTTTCGCGAAGTTATTACCCTCTCGGTACCACAAGGCCCTACTTAACTGACTGAAATGTTTCTAGAAAATCCATAAGAGCTAAGAGACATTTCACTTAAAGTCCCAGCAGCTTTTGATCTACTTTCTCTTCACCTCCTAAACATTCAGCTCTAAGTATTCCAAATACTGGAGTGGATTTTTTTCCCCAGACAAAGACATTGGAGTGGATCTTTATGTTGTTTGTTTGCATTTGCTACTCACTTAACTAAGAAAAAAAAAACTAACAAAAACAACCAACCAAATAACCTAACAACTCCAGACCTTTGGATTTTAAAAGGCAGCTATCTTTTAAGACCAAAATAAACAGAGAAATCCCTTCATTTTAACTCCTACTTATTATTATGGAGTCAAAAAAATACTTAACGTTGAATTTTTAGTGATTATTTAATCTAAGACCCTTATTTTAAATGGTAAAATTTAGAGCTCAAAAGTTAAAGAAATCGCCCAGGGTCATTTGTTTAGTTAATAGCAGAATTAAGTTCTGACAACTAACTTCTTAGCCAGTTCCTTATGACTTAAAATTATGTCTCTGATTCCATGAAAACATGTTCCACTCTAGACATGAACAAGGAGTAATACTTTTAGCTAATATAACTCTGATGCTTTTATTATTCATATAATGGCATCACTAGTGAAAGGGGAGTAGCACTGTTTTAAAATTACACATTTAATAAAAATAAAATAAAATAAAATTATACATTTGATCAAAATAAATATAGTAGGCACTCTTGAGAAGAGAAAGAAAAACAATGAAGTTCAATGAAAGCTAATTATCTGGAGACATATATTTATTTATATATTATATATGTATAATTTACATCTAAGGAGTAAATTCTCAGAGGTCACCCTGTGAGAACTGAGGAAAATGAAATTCAAGATTAATCTCCACTTTGGCAGTTACCTTAGGTCTTCAATAAACTCTGGTTAATTATCCTTAAAAGCATAGTCTTTTCAGATTGGGCATTACTTTTTATATGCTTCACTAACTGTAGTCATCATCAGGAATAAAGCACCAATAATATGTTGTCATAGCGATCTTTCATTATTCTAAGTGTGCAGATGTAGGACAAAGGTCATGAAGAAGACCCATTCATAAAATATGCCCTTCCCTCCCTTAACTCTTCTTGTCTATATTTATGCTTGCTTTGTTAATATATATATATGATCTTCATGCTGGGTAGTGATAAAAGGCAAGTTATTGATGCAAATGAACTTCCAGGCCATAGTTTTTGTGTATATGTGCTAAATACTTTGATTGTCCATTAGGATTAAATAAATAAATATGTTTCTTTGTCCTTTCTAGAAGAAGAAAAAGAAGAATGTATAATAAAACATATATATATACATATATAATAACACAATAGATACATAAATATAAATACTTATTATTTAAAATATTATTGATATAGATACAAATATTAGCTCAGACACTAAAGAAATAAAAGTCCAATGATCTTATGTGATTTGCTCAAACTTATGCTTCCAAACTGAGACAAAGAATAGGTTTCTGATGAATATGTAAATAAGAGTAGAGTGGTATTTCCTTAGTACAATAGAAACAATATTATCATTTAGCCAAAGCCACCCATTATATTGTATATTATATAACTCAAACTATTATAGTTAGGTCATAAAGCATTTTTCAATATATCTAAATGTTGAAATCATGTGAAGTATGTTCTCCAACCACAATGGAACTAAATTAGAGATCAACAACAGAAAGAAATTTGGGAAATTCACAAATATGAATTCACTTCAAAGAATCAAAGAGTCAAAGAAAAAAAATCACAAAAAGTTAACAAGTACCTTGAGATAAGTGAAAATTAAAATACAACATGCAAAATTAACAGGATTCAGGTAAAATAGTACTCAGAGAGAAGTTAGTTGTAAATGCCTGTATTAAAAATATATTAAATATTTTATTTAATTTATCTATATCATATATAAATATAATGTATTATATATATATAATCAATAGCTTAACTTAATACTTAAATTAGAAAAAGAACATCAAACTGACTTCAAAGTAAACAGAAGAAAGAAATTAATAAAGATTGGATCAGAAATAAATAAAATAGATACTGGAAAAATAACAAATAATAAAAGACTGGTTCTTTGAAAAAGATACTAAAATTGATAAAAGTTTATTCAGATAACCAAGATAAAAAGAGAAAATAACTCATATTATTAAACCAGAAATGAAAAAAGGGATATCACCACCAATCTTACAAAATAATAAAGATTTTGAGGGAACACCATAAATAAATATATGCCAAAAATAGATTAGTTAGATTCCTAAAAGATACAAACTACTATACTGGTTCAAAAATTTTTTTTAAGGTTTTATTTATTTTTTTGAGAGAGAGACAGCACAAGCAGGGGGAGAGGCAGAGGGAGAGAGAACCTCCAGCAGAGTCCCAACTGAGCAGGGAGCCTGATGCAGGACTTGATCCTAGGACCCCAGAATTATGACCTGAGTCAAAGACAGATGCTTAACTGACTGAGCTACCCATATGTCCCATATACTGGTTCAAAATTAAATAGAAAAATCTGAATTTTCAATAACTAAAGAGATTGAATTAATAATTTAAAAAATCTCCATGCAGGAAAACCCAGGCCCATATGGCTGGTGAATTATACCACACATTGAAAGAAAAATTAATACCAACTCAATTAATATGAAACTTTCAAAAAATACAAGAGGGAACATTTTCATCCCCCATTATGATTCCAACATTATCCTAATATCAAGACCTGGAAAGATACTCCAAGGAAAGAAAACTACGTAGATCAATATCCTTAATGATAAAAGAAGAATGAAGATCTCACAAAGTAGTATCAAACCATACCCAGTAACAAATAAAATGATTTATACTTGTATATTATGTGAAGCTCCCGGTAAAGAAATCTGTTGAGGAAGAAAGTAGATTATTGGTTACTTATGCCTGGGTGTTTGGTGGGGAATAAGTGCTAACAGATACAATTCATTTGGAGGTGATGAAAATCTTCAAAATTTAGATATGTTAGTTTGTATAACTCTGTGAGTGTACTAAAGCCACTGAGAAGCATTCTTTATAAGAGTACATTTTATGACATGTGAATTATATTTTAATAAAGATGTTTAAAAGATTGTAGCAATCAATAGCAAAAAACTCCAGTAGCATGGTTATTCTTCAGTGAGCAGTATTGAAAAGGAAGACCTTTGAGACTTATTGGCTCTTCTATCTTAAACATTTTATATTCTTCTGACTTAACTGTTTTCTTTGGAAAATCTCCCCCTAGTGTTTTATAATATGATTATGAAATAATCCCTAGGTAGCATTCTTTTGGCTTAGACAAGTGAGGGTTTGTCACCAACAGCTATCAGGTAGTTGTAATGCTCATGAGTAACCCATTATAGTTAAAATGCTATTCTAGATAATACTTAGTGATATCCCTATAATCGTGTCACACTTGCTGACTTGTGTTCTCCTATCTTTTCTAATATGAGAGAGATTTAGGTTGAGTTACAGGTAGCAAGTAGAGGAAACATTTTTAAATACTTTAAATGTTTTAAAAATTTCTTTTAGCACTCTACTTTTGCATCTACAGTAACATCTGCTATCTTGGGTATTGGGAAGAGATTTCTGCCTGTCTCTCACTTACTTGCTTTACCCTATTGAATACAGTAATTTATCTGAAAGGTACCAATGGGAGAAAGAATTTGTGAAATTCAGCATTTCTTGGTTTTCCTTTATGGGCTTTCCCACCCTGACATTGTATGTATTTTTAAAAATCTTGTTTCAATGTGGTAAACAGACTTAAGCCAAGCCTTACATTTATCTTTTATATAAATACTTGAATACTCATCCCTTTCTAGTCCTGCTATTAGGGCCCAATGTAAGGAAGCAAATATTTAATTTTTTAATCTTTCCAGATACATATCTAATTAGCAGACTCCTTCTTATATAAGGTGGTCCAAGGACTAAGCTTGAAGAATTTTTTTTTTTTTACAAAATCCATGTGTTTATTCTCAATATATCTCTATATATGTATGATATATATAAATTAAATAAAATATTTAATATTTTTAATACTACTATAGTAGTAAAGCTGCTATTTGATTTCTATGTAAATTCTCAAGTGGTTCCAAGCTTGAAGGGATAAAGTGTGATGTCATTCACTATCCATTCAATGGGAACAGTGTGTCAGAAACAGCATAAAGTTTTGGGTGTATTGGGCATGGGAAGGTCATCTGTCACGTGTATTGCAGCAACAAAAATGGAGGTTAAGTGACTTTAACCAGTTGTCCACACTTGTAGAAAAGTAAGTTACCTCAAAAATGACACCAGGTGACAAATTCATGGCCTTAAAATACAATTTACCTGGACCATATGGGAAATATAATGCTCCCGAAGCCCACCCCCCACATGGAGTCATGCAGAGTGTTATGTGAACAGCATGGTTACTGCCTTTGTACAAAATGAGGTATTCACTAGTTCCAGATGGAAGCAAGCTGACATGCTGCTTCTGTGTCCATCCTCACTCCTAACTGTGTCCCTGCTCTCCAAGGATAGGCATCCATCTGTCCAGAATTATTTAACCAGAGTTTTGCCTGGAGGCAGGAAACTGGGCAACATGGCCAGACTTACGTAATACTCCCAAAGTGTACTTCCACCCTATTTATTTCAGTGATAAGTATGAGATTCCCTAAGAGAGGAAGAGAAGGTAAAATGGGGAGATAATGGCTTCCTATTTCCCATGTACTTAGTATTCCATGCCTGAACTGTTCATCTGTCCTTATTCTCTTTTCCCTGAGTGCTAATTTCATTTCACACTCCCATGGCAGAGAGAAAAAGGTCCATTCTATCACCTTTCCCCAGGCATATTCTCTTTTTGCAGACACTGTTGCCTCCAGAATTCATCAAAACCTTGTATGAGGCTCTCCTTTAAATGTCCCTTTGCAACTCTTTGTATTGGTGACATTGGTACTTTTACCTCAGACCTGTAATTGAAATAAATAGTGCAGAACTGTATTCTGGCCATATTTTTTTTTCTCTGTGCTGGCCAACTCATTTTATCTGCAAATTTTAAACTGCATGGAGATGAATATTAATGGCCATATTAGTATGTAAAGGTGGCATTGAGATTGATGCATGGTAAATGCTCTAACTAGGATGTGTGGAATTACCCTATCTCTGATTAGTCCATCCTCTCAGTACCTAACTAGGCACTCTTGAGACCAACATCTCTCACTTTTATTCTACTGGTATATGACCTCCTCTCATTTGAGAGGCTACCTGGGGAAAAATGCCTGCACAATTGCAGAAGAAACCAATGCCCGCCATCTATATCAATCAGCTTCGCTCTTCCTTTTAAAGACATAAATCATCAACTAAGGATTAACAGAAATTTGAGAAAAAATATTAACACTAAAGAAAACTCTCCAGATGAATAAATGTTATTAGCCCAGAATAAAGTTATCTATATGGGTATTGTAGCAACTTATTAAAAGCAATGATATCATTTTAAAATGTAAGAGATCCTGTGAATCTAATATATGATTATCAATAAAATTTGAGTGGAATTCTGAACCTGATTACTTAATTGGAAATCTGAAAGATAAAAATCAAGAAAAGCTTTCAGATTATAGAGCTAAAGAAAAAAGTGATAGAAAATATGGGAGCTGTTAATTCAGAAGAAGTATAGATCTAAGGGCTGCAAAGAACATCTGATGGAGTCTCACAATGAAAGAAATGACAAAGGGAAAGAAATAATAATAGAAGAAAATCTCCTGTCTTCAAGACTGAAATATTCTCTGCAGTGTCCAATAATAGTATCAATAAAAGCAGATCTGTACTCAGACTTATGTTGGAGAAATGTTAGTATTTTCAAGGCTTTTAAAGAGAGTACATGTAGGACATAGAGGGAGAAGGAAAGGCCTTGTAGCTTTGCAGGAAATGATTACCCTGAAAAATTTTAAAAGATGCTTTGGAAGCTAGAGGATAGCAGGGTACTGTTCTCAAAGTTCAAAATTAATTGGATAATACTACAGAAAAAAAATTAAAAAGAATGGGGTAAGCACAATAAAATAAATTGCATGTTGATAGAGATGAAGCAGAAAACAATTGGAAAGATTCTAAAAGACAATTAGAGAACTACGGAAATATATCCTTAATAAGAAAGTGTACCCCATGCGTAAATATATACTTAGGAGATGGAAATATCATAATTTTATGATGAAAGCACATGTTTCTATTAAAACAAAACAAAAACAACAACAACAACAACAAAACCTTCATACAATCAGCTTAGTGTTGCCTGTTACTAGATTGAGGATCTTCTTCAGAGCAGGGAATTCACATCCTTAATCTTTGCACCCCAGGTGTGTGAACACTGAGCAAATGTGAACGTCCCAGAGGCATTTCACAGCTCAACCAACCTAAATCAAACTTCCTCTTTTACGGTCATTTTCTTGGGTATATCACCATAGCTGGCCAGGCAAACAAAAATGAGAGTTAAAATTTCAGTTCTTTTACACCGTGCAAGCAAAGAGTCCCCAAATTTTGCTATCACCATGTCTTCAGTGAAACGTCAATCCACAGAATATTCTATTTTCAGTGTCCTAGCTTGAGTATTAATAATTAAACAAAGGACTGTCCCAAGAGAATCTTAACTGGTCTCCCTTCCTGATGCATCCCTCTCTTTGATGAAAATCATCATTTATAGCCAAAGATTGAATACTGTGCAGTATAAAATTTTCTATTTTAATTTTTCAGAAATCATATTTCCTCATAGTATCTATTTTCCTTTTCTTCTACAACAACGTAACTCATAATTTTTACCTATCTGTGTGGCTAAATAGAACAAAAATTACCCCTGCCCTTCCTTTTTTGGACATACATGTTTTTGCTAAAAGAGTGCAAATAAAAGTGGTTGTACAACATCTAGGAAATAATGTGTAAAGGACAGAGAAGATAAAAAGCTCTAAACCATACATTCAGGATGATGAAGTTGGGTCCTTAATGATGATAGAATCCTCACTACTGGCCATGCACTGTCTGTTTATGTGCAAAAGAAAAAGACCTCTATATATTTCAACCATTATAATTCTGGGTTTTCTGTTACTCATATAAATATTTATTACAACCTGATACACCCACTAAATCATAGTAGACTCCTTCAATGACCCTCAAGGCTGTCTATAACGTGTCTAAAACCTATCTTCTAACATCATCTACATTTTGCTTGTAACACGTATTCTTGCTACTGCAACCATTCATCATTTTTTCTTCCCCTTCCATTGTCCGTAAAGTTTCCCCTCTTCCCCTGTCTCCTCTGCCATCTTTCTTCTCTGCCCACTTCGTCTCCAAGCCTTTGGTTCACCCATCAGGCTCAGCTTCAATGGATAAACTGAGTTAAAATGAAATAGCTTCTCTGGGTTAAATTTGTTTTCTTTCATACACATCTATTTCAACGACACACAAAAAAGTTGAGATACAGAATTCTCCATCACTTCAAAAACCTAAAAACTCCCATGGGATGTCAACCTAACTAAACCATTGCTATATTTAATATATTCACCTTTATCTGGCTTCAAAGAGTAAGAAATGAGAGGTAAACTTACTCCTATGTTTTTGTTTGTACATCCTAGTACAATATCCCTTCCTAAGAGTGGTTATAGTTTATTAGTATGTTTTTTAGAAATGTATAGGTAGAGAAATGAAAAAAGTCTAGATAAACAGACGAAAGCATGCAGATTAAAGCACACATGCACACAGTGCAAAATATAAATGTTTTAGACTCTTCATATTAATTGTCTCTGGATCTGGAACACCAGCCATCGAATACATGTTTTGTGACCTTCCTCTCTCCATATACATAGACACAATCACTGACTTGTATAAGTGTTCTCTTATTTGGCATTTTAGTACTAACTTTCTGTTACTATTGTGTCCAAATTCAAAATTTGATGAATACATACCAATTACAGCCAATTTGGAAGCCTTATGCAATTTACTTTAAAGATCTATCACTTTCATTGGCACTCATTTGCAGCATCATTGTACTCCTTCTCATCTGCTGGAGTGGTGATTGTCAGCACTCAGGAATCTGTCAGGCCGCTCAAGGGTGCCCATCTCAATCAGAGGGGAAAAATGACAAAAGGAAGCATTATGGCTCATTAAATGATATTACAGACACTGCCGTGCTCTAATCTGTAATTGAAAATAATTTCAAAATCACACAAAGAAAGGCCTCCTGTGAATTTTCTAACACCTTCAAATTCAGACCCAGTTTCAAGACATTTAATGATTACATTATACAGTCAATCCATCCAAGCCAGAAAAGCTGCCTTTCTCCATTCTTTGAGTTGGAGTAGATACATTAGAGACAAAGCAGAACCTTTACAAGAAAAGAAAAATGGTGACTTACAAAGCTTTACTTGGGAGTCAGAATTTAGGAAGAACATTGCTGCCATAGACGGAATGTCCATCCCACAAAGCCTTCACAATGAGAGGTCCCTGTGGTCGGCCCTGCAGAGTGAGACAAGCCACTTGCTTGTGTACTAACTAACCCTTCACCTTCTGAATTGTTTGCGCCAAGTGAAAGTTGAAGGGAGTCCTTGGCGCAAAGTTTGCATTGAGCCTGCAAGGAATGTTGAGGGTAGGAGATCGACAAAAGGCTTTCACTGTCTCTCTGGCTGACAATCAAGTTCCTTTCAGCAGCAATGCACTTTCACAGGAGGAAAGCTTAAAAAAAAAAAAAAAAGATAGCAAGCAGTAAGCCAGCTGCAGTAGTCATTTCAACAGTTGGAGTACCTAGGGTGGTTTATCATTCCTTAAAAAAATCTCAATCCCACTTTCCTCCCTGAAGTGGTCTGTAGACTCAGAGGGACCATCTATAGCTACTCCAATTCAGTTTCATTCAATCTTCTATTCTTTGAGCAAATACTATACACCAGACACTGTGCTACCTGCTAGCCATATAGGGTTACTCTACTACAAAAGCTAACATCTGAAGGAAGAGGAGTAATAGGATGAAACTGGGACTAAGAAATGCCTATGCTTGATAGTAAAATCAGCTCATGAATAGTGAAGATACTGAAAACATGTTATGCTCATTGGTAATAAAATGGAAAAGGTAGAGAGGAAAAGGACTTTAATGAAATTTCTTAAGTAGTTCCCAGAGAAAGAATACCTTCATTAGTTGAGACCATGTTCTGGATGATTTGGATGGAATTTCTTCTATTATTGTACCTCATGCACCAGCCGGAGCCTAAAGAAAGTTCTGTGTTCTTCAGTCCACAGTCATACCACATTTTAATGCATGTGCAATAAGCTGAGGTACAACAATTAGTTCACCAATATTTCATCACCTCTGAAGGATATAATAAAAATCTCTAGACCTTTTTGATGCAGGCATGCACTGGAAAAGATGCTGCACGAGGGCAGAGACTTTGTCATTTTTTCCCCTGCGTTCCCCCAGGATGTAAAGCCCTGCAGGGTACAGTACTGTAGGTTTGGGAGGGAATGAATGAACATATGGATGAAAGAATGAAGAAACTCTTGCTACAGACGTGGTTGTAATGAGGTACTGAAGCAACCAAGAACATTTCCTCAAAATATGAAAGAACAATGCGAGAACTTTGTTTCCAGCTCCATTCTATTGGCCCCCATCCCAAATGCTATTTCCAAGGCAAACATGACTATGGTTAATGGAATCTTACAAATGGCATTTCTGTGACTAAATGCTCAATCCTAAACTTTTTTTTTTTTAATAGATTATACTGATGGGCATAGATTCCAACAACAACAACAACAACAACAACAAGAACAGAATCTTTGTTGATGGGGAGTTTCTTGAGATCCTTCAGCGTTAACCAGTTTCTACTCATGGCAAAGCCAGAAGAGAATTCAGAGTTGCTGTGGGTTTCATAGAGGATTATGGAGAGTATATGGACTTCAACTTAGACCAATCTGGGATTGAAGGCTGCCTCTGCCATAAATTAGTAAAGTGAAGTCAAGCACAGTCCTTTGTCCAGTTACCTAGCTTTGAATTTCAGGTCTTCCATTTACTAGCTGTGGCCCGGGCAAGATATATATCTTTCCACAGTCTTGGTTCCTCCCTCTTCAAAATGGAGATAATAAAAGAAACTACTTCAAAAGTTTCCATGAGAAGGAAATGAGTTAATGCGGATAAAATGCTTAGTGTAAGTGCTCAATAAATAATTAGAGGTAATTCAGTTTAATTCTCAAATCCGTTTGACAATTTGATGAAATAACTCCTAATGGAAACCCTTATCTCAGTGTCTGGAACAGACAATGCTTTTTCCACTTAGCACCCCTCCCATTGTGCTAGAACAATGTTCCTAAAAATTTCTCTGTGTAGTTTCACACAGAGAACCTCCTATTGGGTAGGAATCATTCTTTTAAAGTAAGTAACAGGTGGGAAATGATCAATTAGAAAGAGATATCAGAAATAAAGAGTAAAACCTGAAAATTGGGCATGGGTCTTACAATAAAGATAGATATGTATGAAGCCAGATATTTGTATATGAGGTACAAAGCAAAGGAAAGGGGGGGTGGGAAGGAGAGAAGGAAGGAGAAAAGAACAGCCCACTTATTAAGAGTGGGTCCTTTTATTAGTTAGAGGGAGGGAAGGAAAAAGAGCAGTTAGCCCACTTATTAAGAGTGGGTCCTTTTATTCTAAGTGTCCATAAAAAATCTCTGAATATTCTGTACAAATTGAAAGACGAAATAATTTTCTGGAAAAGGAAGTCTGTTGTATTTTCAGTGTGGTTTTGTAAATCATCCAAACCGAAGTCTTCTCAACATTACCCCCCACTTTTTTTTTAAGATTTTATTTATTTGAGAGAGAGAGAATGAGAGAGAGCGTGCACGTGCACACACAAGCCCAGGAAGAGGCAGAAGAAGAGGGACAAGCAGACTCCCTGCTGAGCAGGGGGCCTGACATGTTGTGGGGCTCAGTCCCAGGACCCTGGGATCATAACCGGAGCTGAAGGCAGATGCTTAACCGACTGAGCCACCAGGTGCCCCACCTCTCAACATTACACCTTCCTGATGATACTAGTCTATGATATCTAATCACTAAATATTGATAATACCAATGGAGGTGAAATTAAAAATCTCTTCCATCCATAACTTAGAGAGTTTATTTAAAATCTTGCCCACACACAGTCACATCAAATACCCACGGCAAAGAAGGATGGAGTGGGGCAAGGAGCACTTTGTGTGCCTTATATCTTAATTATCTGGGGACAACTAGAAGTTCATAAAAAGCTTTTAAACTTCAGAGACAGCAAAGAGTCCAGATGACTAGATATTATCTAAGTTAAAGGCGTACGTTTCCGATTCTATATTCTTTCCCTTTAAAGAAAATACACATAACGTTAAAACTAACATGAACCCTGATGTAAATTAACTGAAATTCAACAAAGTATTTCTAAATACTAATTATGGGCCAGGTGTTCTGCTTTGTGAACGTATGAGGCTAAGCAGACAGGTAATAGTTTTCTTGCTCTCAAAGAGCTCATGAAGAAGGGCAGGAGGAGACAGAAATACACACAGAATAAATATGTATTATCTAGTTATAGAAATCCTTTCAGTTAGGAGATTTTATTTTACTGATCATTAAAATAGAAACCCAAAAAGGACAGGGGGTAAAAAAGGGAGAATTACTGACTCTTCCAAATGCCAAACAATGTAGAGTTGATTTCTGCTAGAATCAACCCAATGATACTAAGGAGCAGGCTCCTCTCTCTTCAATGCTATCATTCTTATGTCTAGAACTCCTAGGCCTATCCCATCCAAAAGCCCCTTCGAGGCTAAAAAAAAAAAAAAAAAAAAAAAAATGTAGTCACAGGACCAGAGAGCCTCATATTATCCTTTTAGAAGATCATTTGTGAAACAAAGGGTATTGTTTGGTAGTCATCAAACAAGGGCAAAGATTTACTGGCTTTTTTTTTTTTTTTTACATTAATTTTTTTTTTGTATTTCTGATGATGTAAATCTCTTTTTTATTGGTGTTCAATTTGCCAACATATAGCATAACACTCAGTGCTCATCCCGTCAAGTGCCCCCCTCAGTGCTCGACACCCAGTCACCCCCACCTCACGTCCACCTCCCCTTCCACCACCCCTTGTTTGTTTCCCAGAGTTAGGAGTCTCTCATGTGCTGTCTCCCTTTTTGATATTTCCCATTCATTTTTTCTCCTTTTCCCTTTATTCCCTTTCACTATTTTTTATATTCCCCAAATGAATGAGACCATATAATGTTTGTCCTTCTCTGATTGACTTACTTCACTCAGCATAATACCCTCCAGTTCCATCCACGTCGAAGCAAATGGTGGGTATTTGTCGTTTCTAATGGCTGAGGAATATTCCACTGTATACATAGACCACAGCTTCTTTAAACTGGACCATTCTCTTACACCAGACACAAAGATAAACTCAAAATGGATGAAGGATCTAAATGTGAGACAAGATTCCATCAAAATCCTAGAGGAAAACACAGGCAACGCCCTTTCTGAACTTGGCCACAGCAACTTCTTGCAAGATACATCCATGAAAGCAAGAGAAACAAAAGATTTACTGGCTTTAATTGTCTTCTGTGCCTATCCTGAATAAGCAATTGTGTTAAAGGGATGGGACATGGTGACCAACTTGATGAACCCTCGCCACCTCCTTCAAGCATAGCCTTACACATTTTTCCAGGATATGTGCTAGGAAAGCACAGATCTTCAAAATGCTCAAGGAACAAAGGGCTACTTGATCAGATGCACTAGAACCCTTCATTCTATATTGTCCTTTCAAGATCCACGTCCAACCCATTCCCAGTGGTTTTTATTTGGTATCTCGTTGCTCACTTCCTTTCTCTTTCTCCTCCAAAACCAGTTTTGTTCATTTCAGTTTAAATCACAATGCTTTCAAGTCATGGGCCTGAAGGCGTCATGTTTAATTTGCCAAATGAATATATGATCATTTACATTTTCACAAACTGTGGGTTTGTTTGATGAGGCATGAATGTTTGACTTGATTCGTACGAGCTTCAATTTTCTATCAAGGAAAACATGGAGCCTCGCCATCACTACTGAGGACAGAAAGCTGTGTCTTGGGTTTGGGGGGCGGGGGGGCTGCCAAGTTCCCAGAGCTTCCTGACCCCTGCTTTGTGGTCGGCGGTGGACTCAGGCAGCTGTGGCAAAGCCAAGCTGGGGAGGAGAGAAGAGAAGCTGGATATTCGTATATGAGGGTAAAGCCTCTGAGGAGGTTGCAAAGCCTTTTTTCCCCTCCTCTTCTGTTTTAAAAATCTCTTTCTTCTCTCCATTCCCTGTTTTGCTTCACTTCTGTGATTGATTTCTTCTTCTGAGTCTTCATCATTATTCCGAACTAGACTGAACCACCCCGTCAACTATTTAGGGAGTGTGCTGGGATAACAATTATTTCAGATGCATCTTTATTTTATTATATTAGCACAATGCTACTAATAAGTAGCTCATAGGATGGCTCAGCAAAAGTCAGAGTATAGCATAACAGATATATATGGTGGGAGGGTCAGCAGGGGGCAGGATGGGTTATCAGGACAGGATCCCTGAGCACAGGACCCTGGACACTGGCCCTGCTCTATTCCCCCCAGGTAAGTGTGAGGCCTTGCGAGGTAGGGCTCCATATGTTTCAAGAATCAAGAGAGCTGGGTATTTTCAAACATGTTCTCAAATAGACATAAACAGATTATGAGGGGAGAGCATATATATACATAGACAATAGTGTAATAAGAAATTTGTCATTGTCAAAACTCTGGCAGGACCCCAGCGGTGCCAACGTACCATTTCCGGATGAAATATACCCTGTGGAAAGCACAGAGGTAACAGAAAAGCCAGGCCAAGCTATGCTATATTGCAATATAGATATCTCTCTCTCTCAGGATACCAGGCCTGAAATCATTGTGATTTCTCTTTTTTTTCTTTTAAAGAATTTATTTATTTATTTATTTATTTATTTATTTATTTATTTATTTGAGAGAGAAAGCGCGCACGAGCGTCCAAATGAGGGGGCGGGGCAGAGGGAGAGGGAAAGGGAGAGAATGTCAAGAAGACTTCCCACCGGGGGTGGGACTCTACACAGGGCTCGATCTCAAGACTGAGATTATGACCCAAGTTGAAATTAAGAATCAGAAGCTTAACCAACTGAGCCACCCAGGTGCCCCTTATTGTGATTTCTTTTCTTTTCTTTCTTTTTTTTTTTTTCCCCTTTTTTAGCACAGGACAATGTTCTGCCCTTGAAGCTAGATTGGGTGAGGGTGTGCACATTCAGCTAAGCAAGGATTTGAGCGGATGTTTGCACTGGAAGCATTGGTGGAACCCGGTGGACTGGACCCCAGGTTTAATGGGCAGCATATGTAGAAGGAGGTAACTTTACTCCTGCATTTTAAAGTCGCCTTATCTGGTGAAGTCTCAGTATTTGGTTAAATAAGTTGGGAACTGTGTCAGAGGACTCACGCACTTACACACACACATATTTAGAGAGAGAGAGAGAGAGAGAAAGAGAGAGAGGGAGAGAGAGGGAGAAGGAGAAGGGTGGGAGAGATTTGTTTAAAGGAATTGGCTCCCACAACTGTGGAGGCTAGCAAGTCTATAATCTGCATGGTAGGACAGCAGGCTGAAAATTCTTGCAGGAGATGATGTTATATTCTTGAGTCTGAAGGCAGTCTGGAGACAGGATTCCTTCCTCTGTGGGGGACCTCAGAATTTTCTTTTATGGCCTTCAACTGATTGGATGAAGACAACCCACATTACGGAGGAAAATCTGCTGCATTCCAAAAGTCTACTGACTTAAATGTTAATCTCATTAAAAAAAAAAAAAAAAAAAAACCTGCACAGCAATATCTAGACTGGTGTCTGACCAAACGGGTGAGTGCAAGTAGCATCGTGAGTTGACATACAGATTTAACTCTCATAGCAACCGATAGCGTAGGGGTGCACACATGTGTGTTTGCATTTCATATATGTACATAGGTCCATGTGGGTGCACCTGCCTGGTTATTTAATCTTTTGAAACTGATTGTTATTTAATCCCAAACTCATAAGTAAATTAAGAAAAAAAAAATAAAAAAGAAGAAGGCGCTAAAAACACAGGAGAAATATTTTCAGGTTCACTCCCAGCTCAGTTTCTCACAGACATCATTTTATAAATATCTATAGTTTATCAGCCTACGTTCAAAAGCTGTAGATTGACAAAAAGAGACATAATTAAAAAAAAAAAGAAATCTAAAAACAAATGTGAAATGAACGGGTTCAAATGTTTCCTCTTCGTGGCACATTATGCTCTACAAAGTGTGAATGATTATATTGTGTTAGGCCGTTGGCCTCACAAAGCTCTGAAATAGAAGAATGCAGGCATGTCTTGCTTTGGGAGGAAAGAAAGACCATAAATATCACAAGGCATTTAAACTCTTCCCATCTTATACAAACATCCTACAAAGTGTGTTCCTATTTATCCTGTCCTAGGATCAACTTAATTAATATATATTAAGTGAGTCAGCAAGCTTATGCCACCACTGAACACATTGTACAAAAAAAATGGGGCGATGCTTTATGCTATCCTTTCAAATTCCAGCAATAATTTCCCTTCGTACAGGATCTTAGGGCATAGCAGCCTAATTTACCCACGTTGAAAACCATCAGCCCAGTTAGCTCACACATTATTTTCATTTTTTTTTTCTCGGTTGTTCTATTACTTTTCAGGGATTCTTTTATAAATGAGACGTTTGAACTGGATGCCACTGAAGGTCTATTTCAGTTTTGATTCTAGAATTCTTAGTCTTCCTAAACGATATCCTTTTAAGTAGAGAAGGACAATGCCACAAACCTTCCGCTTGAAGATGGCACTATGGAGTTTGGGAAGAAAGGGATATCAAGAAAAAATAAAAATCAGACTACTTAACTCAGAACATACTGCTTATCTTTTCATTCAGTAGTTACTTCCTCCAGGCAAGAAACTAATAAGGGGCAGGAGGATCTGGCTTGGGTAGCATAACCTGTTCCTTGTCAGCAACACTCTCTCCTTTGCAGGAATGCCATCAGTCTACCTTTGTCATCAGAACAATACAACTGTGATCCCTGAGGTCCTCTCTCATATTATTTCCCTCTTAAGACAGGCCTCCAATAGTATATCTACTTACTTTAAAAAAAAAAAAATATATATATATATATATATATGGTTTGATTTTCTTCCTCACTTGCTTCTTTATGGATTGGCACCTGACTTTTTGGTTTCCTTTGTTTTAGCTTCCATGCGGTTGTGAAAGTTCATAAAGGGAATCAGTCCTTGTGAAGTCCTTAGCAGCCACTTTTATACCACAGGTGCCTGGGGGGGAAAAAGAGCAGTTTGGGAAACTATTTGGACCCATGGATTTGGATCTTGGTTGGCCACTGACTATGAGCCTGAGAACCAGTTACTTTGTCTCACTGGTTTTCTTGTTCCTTATTTAAAATACAGGAGTGTGGAGTTCTCTGAGCTCTCAATTTCTTTTGTTCTAAAAATCTGTATTTCTTTTTTTTTTTTTTTTTACTCACCAGCCATCTATCATCATTTACTCATCTATCATCGTTTCTAAAAATAGAAATAAAAAATAATCCAAAGTAAATATTAATCTAGACTACAGGAGTATATTTCTCTGAGAATGGGTTTTTAAAGTCCTCATTTAGGTGAGCAAAATCTTGGGTTTATTTTATTTTAATTAATTAATTAATTAATTAATTAATTAATTAAAAATCCTGGGTTTATCTTGTGGCTTCTGGAAATGTTTGCCCTGCAGAAGGCACAGCTGCAGGACAGTCCAGGACACAGAGTCTATGCTGTGGGCTCCAGGCTGCTGCTCCTCTCTGACTCAGCTTATAGGTGGAGATCCAATTTTGGGGGCCCAAGTGGAACAAGACTAAAGAGAATCCAAGTCCAGAATGTTTATTTCCCCATTCTGGTTAATACAGTAAATTTAATGTTTACTTTGGGACCCAAAGGAATCTGGTGAAAAGGTATTAAAAACATTAAAGGAGGGATCCCTGGGTGGCACAGCAGTTTAGTGCCTGCCTTTGGCCCAGGGCGCTATCCTGGAGACCCAGGATCGAATCCCACATCGGGCTCCCAGTACATGGAGCCTGCTTCTCCATCTGCCTATGTCTCTGCCTCTCTCTCTCTCTCTCTCTCTGTGACTTGATTCGTACGAGCTCATTTATTATTCATAATAATAAATTCATAAATAAATAAAAGTTAAAAAAAAAAAGAAAAAAAAAACATTAAAGGAAAAGACCAACGCGTTGGAGGGAGGCTCTTCCCTGGACAAAGGACTAATTTACATAACCTTTCACTGTCAGATCAATATGTTTCAAGGGTAAAGTGGGAGTATTGGAGGGATTTGGTGTAATGACACTTTTGAAATATAATAAGGCTTTGGAAAGTTATTCTCCATTCTGTTAACGTTGGCTACTTCAAAGGAGGGCAATTATATTGCTCAGTAGAAGGGAAAAGAAAATCCACACTTTTAAAATACTTTTCACTACTATTTGCTTTTGTTACAAAGAATGATTATGACTCTCAAGCCCGTATTTTTCTTAAAAGTCTATTATTTATCATTTTACCGATTTAACAGAATTGGGATTGGAACGGGATGCCCAAGGTTAATAATTACAAGCAGCAAAAGGGACCATGAACAGAATTGCATTCCCTAACTTTATAAGTCATAAAAACTGTGACGGCTTGTTGTCCCTAGAAGCACTCACAGAAAGCACTGCATTATAATCCTATTGGTTGAGTATATGCTACTCAGCATAATTATTAGACCATGGTATACAAATGTCTTTCACTAAGCATTCATTCATTTTTTTTTAATATATTTAGTTATTCAACTACTCTTCAGAAGGGCCTGCTGCGTGCTGGCTTCTGTTTCCTGACTGTGATAACACTCTGAGCCCACCAGCCAGGGTCCCTGCCCTCCGGGACCTTACACTCTAAGAGGAGAGATGGCCAATATGCAAAAACACAAAGCAAAACAAAGCAGAACCACTTGACAATTACAGACTGTGGTGGTTGTCCTGAAGAGGGGCAATATGATAGGGAAGGACAAGGACAGGCCGAGTGCAGATGGTCTGTATGTGTCATGGGACAATCTGATCATATTTATCTATGGTCAAATGGGAGAAGTAAGTTGGGTCAGGTCAAGCGGCCAGGTAAACACTACGCTCTTTCAAACCCACTCTCATGTTCGAATCACAGACTGTCACCTGTGAATTCCTTGAAGGGTATGTTCATAGGTAACTGATATTAATCTATCATTTTATTTGTCAAGAAAGAAAACCCAAAGTTTGTTGTCTTGCAGAACTGTTATGAGAAATAATTAGTGGAGAGACTGAGGTAAGAGATCACTGTATGATTTTCCAAATGCAGGTTTGGGATATGGGAGACCTGGGTTCATGCCTACTTTTTTCCTAATTGTGATCTTGGAAAATCTTATTTTCTGCATCTGTATAACAAAAGCATTTGAAAAGGTGACCTCTATTATTCCTTGCTTCTACTAGAGGTATGAGTCTGAATATAAACAAATAGTTGGTCTGTTTAAATTGCTTTTCCTTGAAGAGAGTTAATCCTATATCTAAAAAGCAATTAAATCGAAAGCAAGGACAAGGATTAAAGCAAACTCAAGGACCGGAAGGAAAACCACCCTTGGTAAAAGACAGATAGAAGGCTTTCTTTAAAATTGTTCACGTCTGAGATTGCTTAATCTAGGGGGAAACCCAGAGGGACTTCCATCAAAGAGGTCTGAGTTTAAAAATCCCAGAATTGTCATGCATTAGCCACATAACATTGTACAAGTTTTTGATTTATTTATTTTTCAAAAATCTACTTTGACTCTCAGTTTGTCTCATCTATGAAATAAATGGTAGGATGAAACGAGATGGGGCTTTTAATATGCCCGGTCCAAAGCTGGCACTCAGTAGATGCTAACTGCAGGGATACCTCAATTTAGCAGCACATGAAGATGATTTTTTATTATTTTTACCTTTTTTTTTTTTTTTTACTTTTTTTACTTTTTTTACTTTTTTTTTTTTACTTTTTTTTTTTTTGGTCCTAGTGCTTGCCATTGAGGATGGTGGAGTGAAATCTTGTATGTTCTCATGCATCACACCTAACTGGTCTTGCCTCTCTTTAACTGGCATTCAACAGAATCCTTCTTTGTTTACAACACAGAGCTCTTTCTATCTGTCATCAATATCTTATTTTCTGGCTGATGGCCATGAGTATCAGCAAATATTTTGACAATTTTCCAAGGAATGAGCAAGCAACACATTATTTTCACGTTCCAAGTATATACAGGATGGTAAAATGTAATCTTCTTAGAACCAAAGACTGTTGGGTGTCAGATAGGGGAGAGTTTTCCTCTAAGCCTAGAACTGGCTACTACTTGTACTACAAAGACAATTACAATAAATGCTCAAAAGAGGCTAGCTGGTAAACTCCTCCTCTAGGTCTCGGTTGTACGCAAGTGATAAGATTTTCATAGGGATTAGTTTTTAAGTATCTCATGTAATACTGATCCTTTCAATACTCTCAAGAAAATATCTCCTGTGATAAGTAAAGCAGAAAAGTTATATTTTAATCTGCTTGCTTATTTTTTGTTATTTCCCCTACTGTTGGTAGATTTTTTTTTTTTTTTTTTTTTTGTCTGTATTTTCTGCTTTGCTTATTTTGGAAAGCTGAGGTATGAGATGAGCCTGAAATAGGAACAAACAAAATATGGGGGTTCTTTAAAATCAGCTGCTTAAAAGGGATAACTAATTACTATCTCGGTGAGGTGGCAAGCATCAATTCCTCCACCTGTTATATGGGAATGATATTTACTACCTGGTAGGAATATTGTGAAAAGGAAATGAAAGAACATACCTGAGAGTACTTTTAAATTAGGAAGCACCAAACAAATGATTACTGCTACGAGAGATCATGATACGTGCTCCATCACACATACCATCTAACACTTGGTTCATTAGAGAAGTCAATTTCACTTGTTAGGTTCATTATCATATTGAGTTTTAAACTCACAAATGGTTTACTGGGTTCAGGAAGTCCCTCTTTTATAACCAATGAAGTAGATCCAGGAGTCCTCACATGAATTAATGATAGAATAAGGACACTTGCTACCCAGGCAGATTGGCCAAAATCTTGGGCCAGTAGCACAACCAAAATAAGAGATTATCACTTTAGTACTTCTAGACTATTTCTGTTTTATTTTAGGGGGCAAATTTAATTCTTTAAAACAAATTCTGAGTTTTCAAATAGTATAAGAAGTTGAATGAGACTGTTTATTCTACACTAATAACCAGGAAAAAAACAAGCAACAGTAAGCAGGGTGACTGGGTGGCTCCTGATTTCAGCTCAGGTCCTGATCTCAGCGTTGTGAGATCAAGCCCCACATTGGTCTCCAAGCTGGGCTAAGAGCCTGCTTAAGATTAGCTCTCTCCCTTAGCCCCTCCCACGCCCCTGTACTTTCTCTCTCTTTCTCTCTCTCTCTTCCTCTCTCTAAAAAGAAAAAGAAGAAAAAAAGCTAAAAAAAATTAATTATACCTTCTAAAATTAAAATTTCATCGTGTAAGCTGAGGGCACAAAGAGCTTAAGTAAGCTAAATTCCAGAAGGAGACAAGCTTATCCTAGGAGAGGAAGACCCTTATCTAATGTGATTCCCAATAGAATGGCAAAAAGGAAGAATAAATGTGCCATGAGGATAAAGAGAAATAAGTCAGACTTTTTGTGAATGTTCCATGTCTCCGTGGGGTTGGCAGGATATCTTACGTTTCTGAGGGGTCCCAGTTACAGAGTAAGTTTCCATTCAGCTGACTTCTCTCCCCTGGGTCCTTGGCTGAGGACACACTCACTGCATACCCAAAGCTAAGCAAAGAGCATCCCTTCCAGTCCTGACAGACCTTCCCATTTTCAAGGTGATGATCTGAGTCTGGGTTAGGTCATAAGAGCTGAGAGAAAATCATGAGGAGCTGATAAGTGCCTAGCATTATCTCAGGCATGGCAGCAACTCACTGAGCTGGGGGGCAACACTGGAGGGGGGACAGGTCTCTTGAGGTGACAAAAATTATGGAGGAATGAAGAGGAGAAATAATTTCTCAGATGCTAAAAAAAAAAAAAAAATCTGGTGACTATAGTAAAAAGAGAGAGAGAGAGAGCACTCTTCCATGCTTTGGAAACATGGTAGGTGAGCCAAAAAACAAAATGAAAAGCTTTGTCAATTTTTACTGCAGAGAAGCAAGGTAATGTGACCCATGATTTAGAAAACAAAATTGATAAAAGCAACCACCATGAATCAAGCAAGCAATTGCAGATGTGAAAAAAAGCACACTTCAGGAACTCAAATACTGTGAATAAAAATGGATAAAGACAAGGAAGAGTGAAATCATTGCTGACTACAGGAAGAAAAAAAATGGAAGAAAAGGCAAAATTGTCCTAAATCATGGCTTAACAGGAAACCAAGAGACAGCGTACTCTACCAAATGGGACATTGAAGAAAAAAACCCCAAATCAATAAAATAAATAGGTAAAAATGATATTTAAAAATAATTTAATGTCAATTAAATTAATAAAAATAAAATAAATTAAAATAATTCAATGTAGATTAAATTATATTTAAATATGGGTTGGCAATGACTACCCAATATACACTTTACATGTTCTTTGAAAAGAAAAAAAATGTAACACTTACACAGAATATTTCAAACAATAATCCAAAACACATCTCTAGAAAAAGAAAAGAAAATATAATCCACAATTTTTTAAAAAAATCAAATGGTCTTAAGCAAATGGTATCAAAAGGTGCTTAACCCATAAAAAATAATATGTAAACAAAAGAAGTACTAAAATACTATGTGCCGCAAACATCAATTTGGTAAAAAATTAAGTTGGGCAATATTCTTTACTGGAGAGGTTAGAAAAAAAAGAAACATGCATTCTCACATTCTCATGTTTTCTGGTGAAATTGCAAAATGTACAAGTCCAATGTCTAAAAGTTTTTTGATATCTAATAAAAATATTTTTGTCATTTAAGCCAGTAATTTCACTTCTAGGAGTCATTCCTGAAAATACATCTCCAGAAATATATGCTATATGCACAAGATTAGTCACTGTCACAGTAACTGTAGTAGAAAAATACCTGAAACTATCCAAATGCCCAACAATATGGGGCATAACAACAATGGAACATTATGGCACCCTAAAAAATAAACCCATACATAAGCAAACAAATCAAAGCAGTTTTCTGTACCCCGTTTTGGAGCGCTCTCCAAGATAAAGAAGATGGTATAAATATCAAGGTATCTAGCAAGTTTCTTTTTATATAATAAAGAAATGGAAATAAAAAATGTTAAGAAATATCACAGGAGACATAAACAAAGAAACCCATGCTTATTAGTTGTAGGATTTGGGATGGTGGAAACTGAAATGGAAGGGAAAAACCAGAAGCAAAGTTTTTCTGAGTATTCCTCTTTGAACTATTTAAGTGCTTTAATGAACCCAAAAAGGAAAATGAAATGCAAAAGGTTCAGAATTTAAACTTGGAAACAAACTGAATAATTCATCCTAATTATATATCTAAGTTTCTAATACAGCCATTTGAAAGAGAAGAATCAGTCAAGTAATATAAACATAGATCTCTGTAGGACACATTCAGCGGGACCAAATGAGAACTTCAACAACTTAAGACAAACAACTTCAAATAGCTTCCCTCACAAGGCTTATCGTTAATATATTATTGGCTGTGCAACTGGAATTAATTTTTGGACCTCACAGAAGAAAACAAACAAGTAAGTATTTAAATATTTTTAGGAAACAGGTTTTAGGGTCAGAGAAAAGATCTATAAATTTGTTAGCACTGTGTCCGGGATGAGTCTAAGGACAGTAGCATCTCAGAAGACCTGGGGTCCATATCTTGGCTGACTCCAAGCAAGGAAATTAGAGGGTGAACCTGGGGCTCCTTTCTGTTCTGGAAAGTGAAGAGGGCTCAAAACCGGGTGTGGGCATATCAAGAAGACAAAGGAGCTGGCTCTCAGGGGCACCCATGGGCCAAATTTGGCATAATTTGAGCATAACAAAGACAAATGATGATGTTTGATCTTAAGGCATGGCACACATAAAAATATGGCGGCAATTAAAATCAAACAAGGCAGGCAGTACACGTACACACACTGGCCATCAGTGGAAATGATTGCTATACCAATGCTTTTTAAATGAAAATTAGTAATAGAGAAATAATTAAACCTTCTCTCTCTCTCTCTCTCTCTCTCTCTCTCTAAGATTACTTGTTTATCCTCAAGTTGTAAAGGCAAAGTACTTTTTCAGAAGCGTACCAGCTGATATGTGCAATGAGTATGAGGGGAGATATCATTTTGATGTCCCTGATGAATTCGTTGTTTCGGGAAGAGATGGATGCTGAAATCATGAGTCTTATTGGCCTCACAGGGCCAAAGAATCTGATTCCTTGCTAACAGGCAATAGAAAACCCAAAGCTCAAAGAAGTGACCTGACAACCATAGTTTCCACAGTTGTCAGACACAGAATTATTCATACTGAAACAACCTGACAATATATGCCTCACGATACGAGGCAAAACCAAGCACACGGCGTGGTTCTTCTAGTCTTTTCTGCCAAAGGCAAAAATAAAAGCTTTAGACCTAATTTACAGTTTACAATATAAAGAAGATAGAGAGGTGCCCGGATGGCTCAGTCAGTTAGGCGTCTGCCTGCCTCCGGCTCAGGTCATGATCTCAGGGTCCTGGGATCGAGCCCCGCATCGGGCTCCCTGTTCAGTGGGGAGCCTGCTTCTCCCTCCCCCTCTGCTGCTCCCTCTGCTTGTGCTCTCTCTCTCTGTCAAATAAATAAATCTTTTTAAAATAAAAGAAGATAGAGGAAAAAATAGTTAATACGCCCCATAAGAGGACAATCTGGCAATGCTATGCTGGAATATAAGACATTTTACAGAACAACTAGCCTACTGGAGTCAGTATCAGGAGAGATGAGGAATTGTTGTGTATTAAAAAAGACATTAAAAACCCAGCAAATTGAATGCATGAACCTAAAAATGCAATATAGGATTTTTTTTTAGAGAAAAGAGAAAATTTAAACATTATGTTTGCCAATATTAGGAAATTATTGTTCATTTTCTTAGGTGTGATGGTATCGAGGAGATACAAAAGAATATTCTTAGTTTTTAGCAGAAACTTGTTGAAATACTTATGGGTAAACTATCATGACTTGCTCAGCAGCTTACTTTCAGCCTTTCACTGGCTGAAAATATTAAATAGATGAGATAAAAAGATAAATAAATGGATAAAGTGGTGAAACAATTATGGCTAAATGTTAATTTTTAAATATAGGTGGGGATACAGTAATGAGTACAATTTTAGTATCTCAAAATTCACAATTTGCACATTTCATAATATATGTTTTTGTTCCTTTTTTTTAAATGACTGCCTCTAATGTAAATAGCTCCTGAGAGAGAATATAAATCTTCTCTCAATGTTCAAATTAGAAGTTATCTGGTTAACTTGGCATTGGTGAGCTGTCTAAGCAACAGGCATTCTCTTAATCTGTTTTGGAGTCGGAAATTGGACATTGTACCCCCGCCCCGGAAATCTCCTTTGCATATAAAGGAAACCAGTAAAAGCAGTCCTTTGGTTGGGGTACCTCAGGAAGTGCCTTAATTTCTTCTTTCCTCTTTTCCAAGTGGGCCATTTGAAGCATCGAGTTGATGGGTTAAAGGAAGTTTCAGCTACCACGTTGGTCTATGAGCTCGCATGCCAAGGAGGTGGAGTAGGAAGACAGACAATGATTCACCTGTGTGTGTGTGTGTGTGTGTGTGTGTGTGTGTGTGTTGGGTTAAATTTACTTTTTAGACTTATTTTAATGGCATAAAAATAAAACTTTTGTGTTTAAGCCACTGTCATCTTGAGGCTCTTATCATTTTCAGTTTAACCTAATCCTAACAAATACAATATTCAGAAATAATTTTCCTGTTCTGCTTCTGGTTACACAAGGAAAACATCCATGGCCATCTGCTGTAGACTGATTAGTGGGCCGATGATATCCGTGTTCTAATTCGCAAAACCTGAGTGTGACCATATAAGGGGGAGCAGGGCACGCTCTGCAGATGTGATTAGAGATTTTGAGATGGGGAGATAACCCTGAATGATCCGGGTGGGCTTTACCCGAAATCAATGTGTTCTTGTAAGAGGGAGGCAGAGAGTGATTGGAGAAGAGGAGAAGGCAGTGTGACCACAGAGGCAGAGGCACCGGAGAGACGTGGCCACAAGCCAAGGATGGTTGGCAGCCACCAGAAGCTGGAAGAAGCAAAGAATGATGCCCCCTAGAGGCTCCAAAGCAGCTCAGCCTGACCAACACTTCGATTTCAGCCCCCGGGAAACTTAGACTTCTGGCCTCCACAACTGTAGGATAACACATTTCTGTTGTTTTAAGCCATGAAATTTGTGGTAATTTGTTACAATGGCCACAAGAAATAATACAACCTCCATTTCCAAACACAAAAAGCAATTAGCTAGTTTTATACTTTGCATTTGTTTCACACTTACAGCATCCCAACTGGATTGTGTGCTACAATCTGGTTAGACTTCCAAATTGAGATCTAATTGAAGGCAAATTCTAAAGCAGAATTAAAGAGCTCCGTGTTTCCTGGGCGCACTCAACAATAGCAACGGCCACAACCAACCTTTCCCGACAGCTTTCTCTGTGCTGATGCTTGCTCTTCTCACCCACCCGAACGACCCAGCGAGCTACAGAATTTGCTATTTTCCTCATTGAATACTGGAAAATGGTAGTTCAGACAGTTTACAACTCAGAGCAGTCCTAGTAGTGGCAGAGACCATCTCAAGACCAGAGCTGTGTGACTCCACAGTCCATGCTTTTAACCGCTATGCCTCACCGTCTTGGAGGATGAAGAACTGACTTTGGAGTTGAGTCAACCCTGGGATACCTGCTGCATTCCAGTTGCCAGGTAACTTCTAACTGGTTGACATAAAATGGGAAATACACTTCTATTGCCATTTGGCCCTATTATCCGACATACTTCTTGGTCATAAAATTTTACTAGGCATGACAAAGTGATCCAATCTCAGCAGATTGAATACTTTATTAAACATTGATGATTGCATCTCCTGGTAGATGAAGACAACTTTGGTGCATCCTCAATAGCGTGGTTAGTTGGGGTTGGATACCTGAAGAGTTAGGGTGCAAAGCGACCTCCAAATACATGCAAAATGCAAATTTATTACCTTGTAGGGAATTTTGAGGCAATTCCAGTGGTAAAACAAGTTATAAAACCTACCTGCTAAGTGAAAAGCATTTTCAATAGGAAAGAAAAATAATACAACTCATTAAAAATGAAATTCTAACAAGAATACGTCTAAGTAACCAACTTTAACTAGGTTGACTAAAACGAAATGTATAGTTTTTAATTTGTTCATTTTCAAATTTGTATTGAAATCCCAAGTGCAAGGATTTCTTATCATAAGAAAAACTTTTGTTTTGATTTATGGGACAATTGCAGATTTGACTACCACTTAGTTACCTATCAGCTCATAGGATAGCTGCCATTTTTGTTAGTGCCTTACATTTTGCTAGACATTCCCAGGAATTGTGCAATTTCAAACTCACAACATTGTAAGGTGCGTATGTTCTTAACACCCCTGGGATAGGTGAGTAATGTAAAATTTGGGATTTTTAAGTAGCTGCTTGTAGTCATCTTGCAAGTAAGTGTAAAATTGGCTCTTCAACTGAAGCCTTTCAGAGTTCAAAGGCTACACAGAAATTTAGCTGCATTGCACTGCCAGGGAGCTGTAAGAAAATCCCAGAGGTGAGAAAATATATTAACTAGAAAGGGACAAACAGAATTTGCATGTATGTAAGCACTTGGCAGATGTAATTCCAATGATTCTGGCTTAACTTTGTGTCATTTAAAATTACAGGGGAAAAAATAAAAAGGCTATGGGGGGTGGGGAATATCTGCAACGACCTTCCTGGCCTCTTGTCCTTATAACTCCGTAACTTGTACAGCAGAGGCACTGAGTCTCTGGGTGTCTGATCCTTACTCAGATCCTAAGACCCCATGTTCTCAGGGGGTAAATACAAGAGTCTTTTGTCAGCAATTTATTTATAAAATAACAGCGAATCAACCTCGCTACCAGCTTTCCTTAGACTATGAGATTCTAGTTCTCCCTGAATGGCTTCTTTCTTCTTCAGTCGTGATTAGGACCTTGGCTAGTATTTCATTTCTCTCAGAGTTGAACTTGTTACCCTTGACCCTCTGACTTCCAGTAACTGAATTCTCTCTTTCTACTGCTGGCTCTCCCCAGTGTTGCCTGCCTGTTTGGATTTCTCAATGACTGAATCCTAAATGGATTCCTTTGGGTTATGGCTTCTGTTCTTTGGATTCATTTTGGACTTTCAGCTTCCTGTCTTTCTCTCTGTCCTGAATCTTTAACTGGAACTTTCCAGCTACCTCCATCTTTTAACCTATCTGCCCATGTGCTCATCCTTGACTCATCTACCTTTCCATAAGTCCCATTTTCAACTTTCTCTGGTTTGAATGGTCTTATGGCTTCCCAGAGGTATTATGAAGGATTTCCTGGTTTTATTTTTGAAACAGTATGATGGGATGTGATATAATTTTGAATGTTCTCATAGCTTGCAAAGGGTTCTGCTTTATTATTTAAAAAAGAGAAAAAAAAGAATGTGATAAAACAGAAGGCAAGATTAAAAGGTTGGGGCTCAGAGAGGCCTGGGTTAAATTCATGGCCCTACCATTTACTTATCATGTAACTAGGAAAGCTACCTGGAAATCGTCCCTTTCTCCACTGTTGGGTTTATATACCGTATTTACAGTCACCAGATCCTATCTATTTTGTTTCTTTAATTATTGTTGAATTAAAGTCCTTTGATCCATCTTATTGTGTATTACTTTGGTTCAGGCCCTTATGATTTTCCATTATCGTGTAGAGACTTCTAGCAGGCCTTCCTGCCTTGGTTTTGCTTCTTTCAAAGTTTATTCTCTTCACTGTTTCCATAATCTCCCATGTTTTTACAAGTCACTCTCTGCCTAGAATGCCCTTCCCTCTTCTACTTCAACTAACTCCTAATTGTTTTTCAGAATTCAATTTAGATATTACTACTTCAGGGAACCCTTAGGTGACTCCTCGACTATCCTCTTTGTCCACACACATGTTCAACAACTCTTTGGTTGGGTGGACCTCTTATATAATATCACATAACCTTGCAAAATGTTTTATATTAGTGTGTACTGGGATCCCTGGGTGGCGCAGCGGTTTGGCGCCTGCCTTTGGCCCAGGGCACGATCCTGGAGACCCAGGATCGAATCCCATATCAGGCTCCCAGTGCATGGAGCCTGCTTCTCCCTCTGCCTGTGTCTCTGCCTCTCTCTCTCTCCGTGACTATCATAAGTAAATAAATAAAAATTAAAAAAAAAAAGTATATATTAGTGTGTACTATGTTGAGTTGTTCTTGTTTATCCTGGAGGACAGGAACTCATATTGATTTCAGGGTCTATAGTTCCTAACATAGTAACTGGGACTTATAAGTATCAGAAATGTTTGTTATACAAAGATCAAAGCCACCCCTGCTACTCTCAGGAGCAATTGAGAACTTCGGATAAATGGAACTCCACTTTATCCTTCAAAAACATGAGCTGTTTTTATCGTTTTCTTTTTCACCTCCAGCTATGAGGCTCATATGTCAACTTTCATTTACTGTTTATGTTTGAAGGCATATGTTAAGGCAGGGAAGTGAGATAATTTTACTTAGATTTTGTGGTTTCTGCTCTAAGTAGTGAGTGAACTGGGAATCCATTCATTCATTTATTCATTTAATACCCACTTATTAATTAGCCTCTGTGTGTTTGGACCTCTATTCAGGAGCCATAGGTAATTCCAAAAAAGAAAAGCAAAAAAAATGAAAAAATATAGGCCTTCAAACTTGTAGTATAATAGAAATATATTGTTGTAAATACACACTCTACCTTCCCAATTGCTTTATATACAAGGAGTTACTTTTATCATTATGTCATTTTTGTTTCAAACAGTGGCTGACATATAGTAAGTGTTCAATAAATTATTGAACAAATGAAATGTATAAATATATACACTTATATATACATATATATGCACATTTATACATAATTGTATAAATAAAATAAAGTAATATGTATTAGTTTCCATATCAAATATTCAATCCCAGAAGTTGGAGCTTACTCACAAAGTTGTAGATTCTTTTCTCCTCTGCCTTTCAGCAGTACTTGGCCAAGCTCAAATCGATCTTTGAGTTATTATTAGATAAAGCACTCATCTGCCTTTTCACCACTCCTGCACCTAAAGACATCAGCTTGCATTAGTGGACACCGGACATGACACAATGTCAAGCTGGGCTTCTCTAATGAAATTCTGGATGTCTCTGGGATAACCTATAACTTGACCTTGTCGTGGATGCATGTATGTTGCACGTATCTCCTTTTAAAACTCCCCATCCATAATTACTTAGCTAGCAATATCATTAATGGAAATGAGTTTCAAAGGAAAGAAAATCCAAAGTCTTTTATTTTCTAACTTTCCTTATGTTCTCAGCCCCCCCCCGTTAAGCCCTGAGGCTGAGGAATGAACTGCACTATAGCTCCTAGCTGTAGCACGTAGGGACAATGCTTCTTTTCCACTGGTAAAGATGCCGAAGGGTCTAATACTAAGGATGGAAATCCTGAGGCACCATCTCTCAAAGTTCCTAACTCAAGAATGTACTTTAATCAGGAAACATGATTTTTAATGCAATGACTCTCAGGATTATAAAAAAAAAAAAAAATCTGGCTTAAGAAATGCAAAACAAAGTCAGAAGGAGAATTTTTATTTTGTAAGAGAAAGCTCATAAAGGGGATGATTTTCTTTTTGATGTACAGACAGCTCCTACGTGACCACACTGCTTATCTTAACACAGACTCTTTCAGAATGGGAGAAGTTACATATGGAAATGGTAAGCAACTTTCTATTTTCAAAATGTGGATAAGCCATGTTTATGAATTTTCTGTTGCTATGTAACAAATTACTACAACTTTGGTGGCTCAGAAAAACACACGTGCATTATCTCAGTTTCCACAGGTGACAAATCCAGGCACATCTTACCTCAATTCTTTGCTCGGGATCTAAGAAGGCAGCAGTCAGGTGTTGGCTAGGGCTCCAGTCTCATTTGAGGTTCAGGGTCCTCTTCTGAACTCATTGTTTGTTGGTGGACACATTGTTTGTTGGTGTGGGTGGTTCCACAATGGTGGAAACTCATTGTTTCTAACGGTTGTAGGAGGGAGACCCTCAGCTCCTAGTGTCTGCCTGTGATTTCGGCCATATTGCCCTCTCCACAACATGACCATTTGCCAATTCGGTGTTAACAAGAGCACATCTGCAGCGGCCTCTTGTCCTCTCCTCTAGACCATTTTTTAGATGACTTCACCTCAATAAGTTAGGTCTGGCAAGCATATGCTCTGTTTAAATAATTCAAAAATAACTGATTAGGGGCCTTAAGAAATCTAAAAATACCTTCACCTTTGCCATGTAATGTTTCCTGTCACATGCAATCATAGCCCAGTCCCACCCTCACTGAAAGGGAGGGGACACAGAGGAGAGTACACAAGGAGGCAGAATTGGGGGCCATCTCAGCATTCGGCCGAACACATCACATTATGCCCCAAGTTTTAATAATTCAGCGGTCTTGGTTCAGTGCTACCCAAAGCAGACAGATTTATCTTTTGGATTAACACAACTCATCAAGCTTAGAGACTATGGTGTCTTGAATATGCACTCAGTTTTTCTAGAGACCTTCCTTATAGAGAGACAACACAAGAGAATTCAAATACAAAATTTAAGAGTTTAGGAAGCAATGTATTACACACGTAATTGAAAGCATTTACAAAACAAGCAAGGCCATGGTTTTATTTTGTTGGTTTGATTTGTTGGATTGAATTGTATTTTCATTTACACATTCATTGCTCTACTACTGTGTCAGAGCTTTAATATTATTTGAGTCATATTTCTAGAACCTTTTATTACTTTCATGATTGGTTAATGGTTAAGATTCATTTAAAGTAGATTTTATAGATATACAAATTATGGCTGGGGAAGGTCATTTTGCTTTCAGCCACCATGGTTAATGTGCTTTATTTACTTCCCCTCTTATTTTTAAGAAGTTTTAGAGAAAGTTTTATTTCAAAGATGATTTGCTTATATGTTTTTAATTTTCTATGATATCTTGTTAAATCTTTCCTAGTAACTAAGCTACCATACAAATTATTGCCTGTCTTTTAGTAAATGATTCTTACCTCTTCCTTTTTCACCTAGGATATTGGCTGGGTTGGTTCCAAGTAAGTTATCCATTTCTTCCCATATTGATACTATCAGTCATCCCAGAGATCCTTCTAGGGATGGAGTCATGTCACTTAAACCTGGTTCTTAGGAATGTACCTCACAAAAAGTGCCATGAAATTCCAGATGGATGTACAAAAGCAAAACATCAACAGCTTTGACCTATGCCTCACCTGTAAAAGTATTACCTCTCTCTGTCTGTAGTGATTTATTCAGCGACAATGAAATGGCCCAAGGCAGACTATAAGAATCATCATAGAGGCTTTTGCTAGAAAAACTGGAAGGCTTCTCTTTTGTTGGGTGGCTGAAATTTTAGTCTGTCACCTGTAACTGTCAATGGCCACCTTTGCAACTTTTGTATGTGAAGAAAGCTCACTTGAGAATAAAGCCAATACAGAGCAAAATGGTATAGATGTTTTACAGTATCTATAAAAATATAGGCATAGTTACAGATATAGCATATATATATATATATGTGCAGTTGCAAATATAGATACAGAGATAGAAGAATTAACAAATAGATAAAAGAGAGAATTCGTTAACTCTGTCTACGCTTATAAACATCACCTAAGAGAAAGAGGAATTATAATATTAGTGTCAAGCCTCTAAATTCAGCTACACCCTATTCCGAACCCTACTTGTATAAAGATATGGATATCAATAAAATCCCATTTGTTTAAACTCATTTGGATTTCATTTCTAATATTTATAACCAGAAAAATCTCAATTAATCCAAGATTCACACATGTATTAGTCATTAGAAAATAAAGCTCTACAAAAATAGGAAAAAGAATACAAAAGTACAACTGAGATAATTGAAGCAATTGGGGATTTGCTCATGAAGATGGTTGAGAACTTTACAGACTAAATGAATAAAGGTCAAAAAGAACTGTCTCCTACAAATACTGAATTATAGAAATGCTTTATGATGTGGAACATGATGATAGCATAAATAAATTCTGGGCCTAATCCTCAGCGAAGCCAACTAAAGTTATTAAGGGTACTTAAATGGAATGCTGTGCTACCAATTAGAAACATCAAATGATTCCAGGTGCTGATTCTCTTCTCGCTTCCCTCAATCCACTCTTCATCTTCTCCATCCTACTCTAAATCCTGGGAGGCTGACCTTGAAGTTTCCTTAACTTGGTTCCCTTGCTTTCTGGCTTCATTTCCCGGAAAAACTTTCAGAGATGGTAGGAAGATGACATCAGGGGATTAATTCCCTCTATCCTTGTAAAGCCATGTGGCTTGGCTGTGTTCATTTAATAAAGGCCAAGGCTTCTATCAAGCAACCCACTCCATATAACTTCTGTCCCATGAACCATTCCCACACCCTTCTCCTTGCAGTCTTAAGGTAGTAAGGGCTCCCTAATATTGGGCTTCCTGGAAACTTCTTAATATCTCTAAACCTTGACTAAATCATTTGGATTGAGTGAGTCATCTGTTTTTTCACAGTACTCAAGTTATTTGTTATTTTTATTTGTCCTTTATAATACATCCTGTAATTTCCCAATATTACACAAAATACATGCATTGCTTTTAAAATCAGAAAACAACAAATACTTTTTGAAATACATTTTTAGAAAATGCCTGGTGGCTATTTCTAGGAACTTGCTATTCAAGACAGAGAACAGTGATGATGCCTGAAGGAAAGGAATTATTGTCTGTTGACACTGTTGTACTGGGCAGTGCATTAGCTGATGCGCATAAATTATCTCATTTATGCAAAGGTAGCTTCCTTTGAGTCTATTTCACATAGGACTTAAATGAGAATTCGGTCATACATCTAGCAAACAGAAGCAGCAATTCAATGTTGTACCACATAAATAAATATAATCAGCTGGTAAATAATAAGCTTTGGTAAAGAACATTATAAATTTATAATATGTGAGGTAGAGATCCCTGCTTATTTGGGAGAATAAGCACTATTTCTTCTACTTTTAAAGTAGTAAGGAGGCATTGAACCGGTACTGCACATCTTTCTGATTGGATACCCCACTGTACAGAAAACCACTGTATGAAGTAGTTCAATGCTGTAAATAAGTGCACAGAATTTTCAATCAGACTCTCCGTATTTGAACCCCAATTCTATCGTTTTCATATTATTCTAAACTTCATTAAACTTAAAATTTTCACCTGTAAATTAGGGAAAATAATAGTATCTCTCTCATAGGATCTCTGGGATAATCAACTAAAATAAATAAAACAAATAATTAAACAAATAAAAGCATAAGGCCTAAGAGAAGGTGAATATTAATATAATAAATGGCTTAGACAATTATTATGAATAATAGTGCTTTTCTTTCTTTTTTAAATATTTTATTTATTTAAGAGAGAGCAAAGTGAGCAGGGGGAGGGGCAGAGGGGCTGAGCAGGGAGCCCAAGGCAGGTGATCATGAGACTTGCCTTGCCGTGGGCCGAAGGCAAATGCTTAACTGACTGAGCCACCCAGACGTCCCAATAATAGTGCTGCTCTAATCCTGGAATTCCTGCTTACCATACTCTGTATAGATTATTTAAATGAATATGTGCGCTTCACATCAAAGCTTAATGCAGATATCCAAGTTTAGGTTAAATATGTTTTTATAAGTACTTATAAAGCCAAATTGTGCTTTTGTACGTGTAAAGTAAGAAAGATTAAAATAGTAGACAAAAAAAACCCAGTAATATGAGTGAGTTAGTTTGTTTCACCATGACCAAATATCTTATGTGAATCCCCACATGTTTGAAATGCCATAGAAGCAATAATTGAAAATCCTGTCATGGGGATCCCTGGGTGGCTCAGCAGTTTGGCGCCTGTCTTCAGCCCAGGGTGTGATCCTGGAGACCCGGGATCGAGTCCCACATCGGGCTCCCTGCATGGAGCCTGCTTCTTCCTCTGCCTGTGTCTCTGCCTCTCTCTCTCTCTCTCTTTCTCTCTCTCTTTCTGTGTCTCTCATGAATAAATAAATAAAATCTTAAAAAAAAACCCTTTCATATCCAAACAAATCCATTTTGAGTAGAATAATGCCAGGCTTCATGAATGACATATATCCAATTCACTGAATCAGACACTGTAAAACCATGGAGAGTTGAAAAAAATTGCCCTGAGTTAAGATACTACATGTTAAATTCCTTCCCTAAGAGAATGTTCATGGCTTAGAAAGATGCCTTTAGAACAAGTGGGAAGACGAGGATGACCATGGCAATCCTTGCAGATCATTAACAATAACAGAATATAGGACCACGTCTACTCAGGCAGCTTCTACCTGTGATCTTCCCATCGTTGCTGGGCACTGCTTCATTTAATAAACTGGGTAAAATAATCTTTCAGGTTCTGTGTTGGAATATGGTCTCATTCCCGCTAATGGCAAATGCAGTGCATTGGAAACAAAATACCGGGGACATGGTTTCTATCAAAGTTCTCTATAAGTACATTTTAAATTACTAGAATCAAGTGGAAAGGAAAAGAAGGAAAGAACATACAACTCCATTTTTACCTCCCTGATCTATATAAGAATGATTCCAGATTTGGTCATGCAATTCTACGGCCCTGGATATAATCTCTTCCTATACGTTGCCTTTGATTTAATCACAAATTATTGTAAGTAATTGCAAGAAGGGATATAATTTTAACACTTTTCATAGATTGTGGCCAAATCTCTTTCATGTTCTTGTTTGTTCTCACCAGATACCCAAATCCACCATTTTGCTTAAGACTAGGAGGTAAAATGTACCAGAAAGGAGCAACAGGATCCCACTTTATGGTTGTCAGCCATTCTCCTATTTCCATATGCACCTGAGGGTTGTGAGAAACATTCATCAGTGACAGGGAGAGTGAGTGACTGGAGAATGAATCACTTCTGGGGCATGGAAAGCATGTCTGGAATCTCTGAGATAGTCTGTTTTGTTGTGTGATAGCTTGGGTCCATGTCAAAGCAATCACCTTGTCCTTCAAGGTGAGAAATTGTGATTGAGGGTAAGATCAAATGTATTCATCTTCTGCCTGTTTTGAATTCACTAGAAAATTCCTAAAGCTCAGACTTCTGATGAATTCCAAAATAATTTATATAAATGCCCTGGGAATTGATGGCTATTGTGCTGGAGATGATACTGCTAAACAAATTGTGTTTATCTTGGTGTCCTCTCATGGTTCCTAGAGACCATTGTTTTCTTTAATACACATCTGCTGTGGAGTAGGTCTTGCTCTTGAACCATTGATCTGAGAGTGATGAAGGGTGGGGAAGGATGGAAGGGCAGAGAAGTGTGGTTAGGTAATGTTGCTCTAAATTGCCAAAGCTGATAAACTATCCTCTTTAAGGAGGAGGAATAATGTATCAAAATTGTAATAATATTCATTGGTGTTTTAATATGACTCCAAGGTCTATTTACCTTTTAAAAGTGAAGGTAAAGGGAAATCTTTGATAACAATAAAACCTAAAAAATGAAGTTCAAAATGGTGAAGCTGGGAAAGAAATGGCACCACTGATTTTATAGGAGCAAAGGTCTTATTCTGGGTTATAAGACATTACATCTTCATCATCTGCTGCTGGATTCTCCAGGTGTAATGAAGGACTCCCATCTGCATCATAGCTGACCATGGACTCCCTCCAGACTTGTCTGTGCTCTGAGCCACCTGGGATTCCCTAACCAGCAACCATTGGGAGTCACAAATGTTTTCTATGAATATTTGGCCATGTCTTCCTGTGATTTTTGAAAAATTAAGATTAAGGGATCAGATGTTGATATAAATCCACAGGACAATCCTTTTTTTAAGTAGTAGAGCGAATATTTCAATTCTTATGCAAACTGAATATAATCCCTTAGGAAAAAAAAAAAAAAAAAAACAACCCTCCAAAAGTAAAATTTTTATTTGTAGACATTCCTGGCTTTTCATTTTATGGTGTAAGAAAATGTACCTATAATAAAAGTGTATTACCCTTTTAGTACTTCCCTAAATTTCATTCAAAATTAACTGACAAAACAAAATGTAAACTTTATCTACATTATTAATCTTTCACTTTTTAGCAAGGCTAAGTTTGTGAAATTATTTGAGTGGTTATCAAGCCCAAACCAGTAGGGGGTTCAAAATCAAGGCATTTTGGCTACTCAGCTTTGCATCATGAGTCCAAATGCTTGGATCTAGCCCTGCAGTTCACCCCTAAATAATACCTGGAATTAGGCAAGTGATTTAATCTCTCTCAACCAGAAACTTGGAACTGATGTAAGAGAACTAAACCAGATGAATTCTAGAATAGCTTCCCAAAGTAGCATCCAAATTAAAAATCTCTCTGTCCACCCTTATTCCCATACTCCTTCCACTGCCCACAAATGCTACATTTTTTTTAAATAAAAAGAGCGTGTTATTTACATTTTAGTAATATTTCTCATTCCATAGGATTATTCATTTTCCAAATAATTTCATCTTTTTTTCATTTCAATATTGAAAAATTATTGTGATGAAAAGGAATGTATTAATCCCTGGCATTAGCAAGACTGGATAAGAATCCTATGACTTTCTAGGTTTATGGTCTTGGAATATAAAATTAATATATTTGGCCCTTGGTTTTCTCATAAGGAAAATGGTGATAATTACTACTTAGTCAAATCGTGGTAAGAATGGAGTCAGAATAAATGTGAAATGCTTACCCAGAAACAGGTGTTGCAGAAATGATGGTGATGTTAAAAACAATAATGATAATATCTTGGTATAATTAAATCCCTCGGCAATGTTTACAACATGATGCTATTCATATGAAATTCATGTGTACAAGGCAACTTTGGAACATGTCTACTGGACAAAGTGGTGTTTACCAGAAAAATAGTCTTTAGAACCCGGTGATTGTGGATAAGACAATCACCTTTACTGAATGTTTAAACAACTATCAAAACTTTGAGAAGATAAAAGACTGTAATTCTTCGTCTCTGCCCATGTGGTCAATAGGCTTTTAATTCTACTTTATTAATTTGGCGATAGGAGGAACAATTGTGACTAAGGATTTAGCAATTGCACCTGCCTCAACAGAGTTAACAAGTACCAAGTTCAACTGAAGGAGCTATTTTGGGTTGGCTTGGCTAGGGAGCTTCCCTTCTTGAGAGAGGACGGAAGAGTGAGATGTCAACCTTGGCAGAGACTGTGTACATTTGATGCCTAAACTGACAGTACTTAGGTGAACAGAATGCATGTCCTGGCTCTGCTGTCCAAAGAAATAACCTGTCAAATCCCTAGATTGAATTTATACAACCTTCATATGGCCACCAGGAAACCATACTGACAGAGTCAGAAAATGCATCTGCATTTTCAAGCACCCTGTTCAGCAAGTGTCATATAACTGGAAGGAACCAGTACATTGCACAGCCGATTTTGGAGTGGGGCTTCTGATTGAAATGGTCATGTAGTTGACCACTGGAAAGAATAAGTCCCTCACAGTCCATAATTCCTTCTATGAGTAGTAAATAAACTATTAACTTGTCCTTTAAGTGGTTAATGTTTACATTGATAATCAACAAAAGAACCATAAAAGATGATCTCAATTTCTACCCAATATAATGACAGTAATGGAGATAATGGTTTAGATATAACCAAGCACGCGGACAGGACACCAAAGGACCTATTTGAATTAGAGCCAAGGAAACACATGGAAGATAAACTGAACGGATACGCTGAGGGGACAGGCCTTAGGGTTAGTAACAGGGACAGTCTCTGGAACTTTTGGAAATGTACTAGATGGGAAAATAATAACTCACCTTCAGTGGAAAAACTGTGACATAGCATAGTGAGACCCAGGTCAGGGATGATAGTTGAGACTCAGAAGGGGGCATTGGTTGTTCCATGGGTGGCGGGGCCCACACCCAACTTCCCAGAGATTAATATAAGCTTCTGGGAATGGAGTGGGAATTCCTTTAATAAAGAATGATTTGAATAAAAGATCCATGTTCCACAGTGGGTAAGGCTGTGGATTCTGGAGTCAGAGACTGCTGGCGTGTAACTTAACATGTGTGGATCACAAAGTCAACCACATAGGATTATTTGAAGGTTAAATAAGATCATGTTTGTGGGATACAGAGCCTAGAGTGTGATAGGCATTGTCCGTTTGTTCAATAAAATCATGTATGATTATTTACATGTTTGCATGGATCTCTGTACACACGCAGCTCTGCTTTGCAGCCGACAGTGTACAAATGGCAATTGTCAGCTGTTACTCAGCTACTAAGACATCACGTAGATGTAAACTTAGTTCTGTTTGACCCAGAATCTATGCTTCACCCAAGATACCACACAGACTCTCAGCACGTTTCAACCTTTGTGCTTTCTTTCTTTGCACACATTGTTTCTGATGCCTGGGAGCTCCTACCTTGGCGAACTTCTACTTCTGTCAAGATACATACAGACGTTACCTCAGTGAAGCCTTCCCACAAGCTCCAGGATAGAACTAACTGCTTTTTCAGTTTCCAAGCACCCTTTCTTAAACCTGTATTAAAGCACCTAACACAGTGTTTGTGGCTACATTCCCAGTACATGGAAAAATGCCTAGCATATAGCACATGGTCAATAAATATTGGTTGAACAAATGAATTGCCTTTAATGACTTCTACACCTTCTGTCTTTATAGATATTAAATTCCTTAAAAATAACGTATATACCCAATTTGCTAAAAATGCTAAACTAATACTATTAAATCCTAAGAGTTTTCTTTTATTTCCCATACCTATTCTCAGATATTAAAGAGCTTTATATAATCTAATACCAAAAACTTCCATCTTTTATTCATTCTTAAGTTTCTCTACTTCCTATCATAATCCTTGACAAGACCTAGACCTCAAAGATGGAAGGGGATAAATGAGCATGTCCACGTCCACACTTTTCCCAAATCACTATTTTGTCAAACCTTCTCATTTCTCATTCTGTTCATTCAAGTGTGGGGCTTAGCAGGGAGTGAGAATTAGGGGTGAAGGCAGTTAAAATGACCTTATTTCATGGGTACAGTTGTAGTCTAGCTTTAAGGACCTCAGAAAAGTAGGCGTCCACATGTTGGCTTTTTCTCTCATGAGAAATTTTGTGGGCACTTCTGTGATGTGTGAATGCCTTAGTTCAGGCTGCTATGACAAAGTGCCAGGGAATTTTAAACAGCAAACATTTGTTGTTCACAATTCTGGAGGCCAGGAAGTCTAAGCTCAAGGTGGTGGTAGATGCAGTGTCTGGTTAGAGTCTGCTGCCTGGTTCACTTTCTCTCCAGGACCTCATGAGGTGAAAGAGAGACCAAGAGTGCTCTCTGAAAGTCCCCTTTATAAGGGCATGGATAAAGGGGTTCCTGGGTGCCTCAGTAGTTGAGTATCTGCCTTTGGCTCAGGGCATGATCCCGGGGTCCTGGGATCAAGTCCCGCATCGGGCGCCCCGCATCGGGCTCCCTGCAGGAAGCCTGCTTCTCCCTCTGCCTGTGTCTCTGCCTCTCTCTCTGTGTCTCGTGAATAAATAAATAAAATACTATAAGGGGATGGATCCCATTTATGAGGGTTCCATCTTCATGATCTAAGCATCTCCTTAAAGTCCTACCTCTTAGTAGACAGTGGGGGCTAAAATTTCAAAATCTGACTTTTGGGGGACACACATACTCAGGCCATTACAGGGGATATGCTTTGCAACATTCTGGGGTTCCATACGTTCTCTAGCTCACTACCTCTCAACTCATTTTTCAGAGCCCATCTGGCAGTAAACCCTGGCCTCTTGTGGAGAAAGGGAGACATGCACAGCCCTCCAGTAACCCTCGCCAAAGAATTTATCACTATTAATCTTCCTCATCTATCCATCCACTTAGCTGATGAAGATGGGCAACAAACACCTTTCTGGTATTTTTGGCCACAGGTCTACTCAAAAGCTTCCATTTAGCATTTGCAATCACTTCTTTTCCTGCTTGTTTTAACTTTTACTATCCAACCACTTTTCCAACTTTTATAGGGTTGTAAAATACCCTATATAAAGATTAAGTGAATGATTAATACATGGATACGTGAACGGATGGTTGGGAGAATGGCTATATGAAGGAATATACCTTTGTGAGTTTGAAGAAATGCAAATGTTCCATATCTAAATCCTTTTGAGAGAGTCACTGAGGCATCTGCAGTGCGGGGTACGGTTGAGGCCATTCAGGAGAAGAGGACTAATGGGAAGAGGATCATGATCGTCTAGCCTGAGTTCCCATGCACACAGGCTCATGCACACAGTGTCCCTCAGTACAGGATGCATCAAGCGTCTGCTTTCCAAGTGGTCAGAATGCAAGAAGACAGGATTCCTACCTCAGTCTAATGACTGAATCTGTGCGATTCTTACTTGAGTAGAGGAAAGGTTCAAGACTTGAGATTTGAAATTAGGCAGAAATGAGCCTGGAATGTCAGCACTCTAGGACGTTTCATCTACATTATGGGTTAAGATACTATTTGGGGCTAGTATTAATATAAGTTATAATTCCATACTCTTTTATTATTTGCTACTTGTTTGTTGAACTGACTCAAATGTACTGTTAGGAAAACATTTCCCACTGTCATTTTATGTTTTATTTACAGGAAGTAAATGTCTCCTTTCCATGGACAAAAGCATAAGGTCCGTGACTTTTTTCTGGCTCCCTCTTATATAACAGCAGTCCTAGGATCACTTTAAGTAACAGTGTTAGCATTTTCAGCCTGAAATATTAATCAAAACTTCACATTTGAGTTAGCGAAGTTGCTGGTTTTTTCTTCCACAGTCTGGGCCAGGTTTTGGCTTGAGTTCTGCAGTTGGGGAAGGAAAGTATACTCTTTTTCTCCTGGGTAGTCTTACTTCTCCCTCCCCTTTCTAACTGTGATTTAACTGGTATGTCACATCTGGGTACTAGGAGGATGAAGAAAGGAAAGCTGATAAGGAGATAGGTCAGTTCTTATTCAGCTGGTGCTCATGGCTGTCTTGTGAGGCAGGTGGCTAAAGCTAGACACCCTGCATCAGCCAGACTAATGTTATCTCTGATGCAGAGGTTTTCTTTTTTTTTTTTTAATAATAAATTTATTTTTTATTGGTGTTCAATTTGCCAACATACAGAATAACACCCAGTGCTCATCCCGTCAAGTGCCCCCCCTCAGTGCCCGTCACCCATTCACCCCCACCCCCCGCCCTCCTCCCCTTCCACCACCCCTAGTTCATTTCCCAGAGTTAGGAGTCTTCGTGTTCTGTCTCCCTTTCTGATATTTCCTACCCATTTCTTCTCCCTTCCCTTCTATTCCCTTTCACTATTATTTATATTCCCCAAATGAATGAGACCATATAATGTTTGTCCTTCTCCGATTGACTTACTTCACTCAGCATAATACCGTCTAGTTCCATCCACGTTGAAGCAAATGGTATTTGTCATTTCTAATGGCTGAGGAATATTCCATTGTATACATAAACTGCTTCTTCTTTATCCATTCATCTTTCAATGGACACTGAGGCTCCTTCCAAAGTTTGGCTATTGTGGACATAGCTGCTATAAACATCAGGGTGATGATGCCTAGGTTTTCATTGGCTTCTTGGGTTTAACTGTTGACTCCCCACCTCTTGCAGTTGTCTTAGCCTGATTAGATGCAACTCAATTCAACTATCTTGTGTTTCTTGCCTCTGCACTTTGCCCTACAGCAACAGACCTCCAGCCTCCTTTGGTTCAAGTCTCAGGATTCAGGTAGGCCTATTGGGCCAGGCCCAAGACAACCTCTTAGGTTATGGCCTTCTATAAACCTGTGCCTATAAACTCCAGGAATGAACACTTAACTCAACGGGGAGCATTCTCTTGGCCCCACTTCCAAATCTATAGTTTTTTTTTTTTTTTTTGCTATTAAGATTTCCTGAGCCAAACTCTACCCCAGACTTGGTCTTTGCTTCCCCAGGTGTAGTCAGGCATTAGCCCCCAAATGCAGGAAGCCCATTTTGGTACTATGTAGGAGATCCTCTTTAAACTCTCTTTACTATGTTTACAGTAGAAAAGAGCAACACTTACTCTCCTCTCAAAGTGATAATCAAAATCCTACAACAAACAGCTCTCCTCAAAGAAGTCTCATTTTCAAACTTTTCCCCTCATAATTTGTCTGGTTAGAAGCCACCAAGAGGCCTGAAATGGACTATTTTCCTTGAATTTCCTATGAAAATCTGCACATGGAAATTTGGCTTTGGAATTTTTCATCTATATTCTATCTGGGAGACTTCCTGGAAACCCTGTTTCTAACATGCTATTATATAGTGAATCGATATGTTCAAGGTTTAAACCACACATTCAGTTTGAACTTTCAGAGCTTAAATTATTTGTAAGTTAGAAATATTCTATGTTTGGAAAGGTAGCCATATTTTTACTATGTTTGCCATTCTTACTTGCATTTGTGATTCTAATTTTTTTTTCTTTTTGAAATGAGGCTTCCCAGTATCCATTCATTTAGTTAATTCAAGTTAATTCAACTCATAATGATGAGATGAAGTGGAAGGCATTACATGCTTTGACTTCCGAATTCTCTCTGTAAGTTTTTTCCTTTGCCTTTTCAGTTTCTTTGAGAATTCAAGAGCCAGCAGGCCATAAGCAGCTGTGTAGCTTTTCATCTGAACGAAAATCTTAAACTACTGAATGAAAATTTGTTGTTGTTCTTGTTGTTGTTTTTATAAACTCCCTTCATACAGCTTCAGTAAACTGAATTAGCCTATTTCATTACATAGAAATTCCCTCTGATGAGTGAAATAGCTCCTAATGAATAAAACTGTAAACAATTCCATAAAGCAACTTGCTAAAAATCTAAACTATTTATCTGTTTCAACAACCAATGGGCACATAGCCAGAGGAAATAGTATCTGCTCTCTTTCCCTATTGTCCGAAGACTTAGTTGTGGAAATCTTCATCAAAGCATCATTTTCCCCCTCACTTGAAAAAATTACTTCTCATATTTATATGGAAGAATTATATACAAAAAAGAAATCAGATAGAATTAGTTCCATCAGATTTAAGGTATCTCCGAATACGATAGCAGTTAAAACAGAAGAGTCCTGGCACAGGAATAAACTACCTGATAAATGAACATTTAAAAAGGCCAAGACATCGGGCATGTGGGTGGCTCAGTGGTTGAGCCTCTGCCTTTGGCTCAGGGCATGATCCTGGGGTTTAGGATAGAGTTCCACATTGGGCTTTTTGCAGGGAACCTGTTTCACCCTTTGCCTATGTCTCAGTGTTTCTCATAAATAAATAAATAAATAAATAAATAAATAAATAAATAAAATCTTTAAAAAAAAAAAGGCCAAGATTCTTTTAAATTAATTTAAATTTACATGATAAAGATGTCATTTTAAGCCAAAGATTACCTACTGAATAGTGCTGGGACAACTATCTATTAGTATGAGGAAGCACCACACACACACATGTACATAAAACATACTGGATGGACATATCTTTAGTATTTTACTTAACAATAAATTCTAATTAAGTCAAGACTTAACATTGAAAGATGAAAATAAGATCTATTACTGAACTAGCACATGAATTTTTATTTTATATTTATTTTATTTATTTTATTTTTTATTTTATTTTATTTATTTTTATTTTATTTTATTTTATTTTTATTTTATTTATTTTATTTATTTTATTTTGCACATGAATTTTTTAAAAAGAATGTTAAAATATTGGAATAGGGATTGCCTTTATAAGCATGACAGAAAAATATAAAAAAGCATTTATGAAAAGCATTTATGAAGCAAAGATAAATAAGTCTACATAAAAATGCTAAAACTTCTCAATAGTAAAATTTATATCAATAAAAAAAATAAAGACAATAGTAATTGGGAAATATGTGTAACACATGATCAGACAAAGTAGCTATTTTAGATGTATACCAAGAAAACTCCCAAATCAGGAAGAAAAGCCTTAAAACTGAATAGAAATCCAGGCAACGGGGTATAAAAAGGCAGTTTTCTAGAAATAAAATCCAAATAGCCCTAAGTATATAAAAAGAGGATCAACCTCATGTTAATAAAAAACAAATTAAAACAGTGGGATTTTTTTTCACTATTGAGATGAGCAAAAATAAAACTAATGGATATATTTAGCACTGGTAAGAATATGGGGATAGACACTGTAATATGCTATTGATGGATATGCTAGAAATCTTTGAAAAGCAACATGGTAATGCCTATCAAAATCATAAATATAAATCACCTTCGACTCAGTGTTTGCAGTTTAGATTGCTCAATGATCCATTTTTAGAAATGTAATCTAGAAATATATTTGTGTATAAAGATGTTTACTTTAATGTTGGCAATAACTATGCTAGGGAAAACAAATGCTCATCAGATTTAAATTCTTATAGTCCTCCAATGGAATATTCTGAAGCAACATGGAATAACAGAATACAGGAGAGGGTAGGCCCAAATGTGCAAAAAAATATGGTTCAAAAATACCAAAGGATTAACATCATATTGCTAATGGTGGCTTACACTGGAGACGGGGCCAAAGGAGGGGGGATGATTTATTTTTACTTTGTGCATTTCTGTAAGTTAATTACTTTTTTGCAAGTATTTAAGGACCTTTTGCAAGTGTCACTATCATAATAAAAACCACATATAACATAAAGAAACAGGTAGACAGAAGGCTTGGCAAAAACAATGGCTAGATTTAAATAGAGCATAGCATGTATAACATAGTACTGTGTGATGCTCTATAATTGAAATTATGGAAGCCTATTCAAAAAACCGTAGCCTGACATGAAATAAACTGCGTAGTCAGCAGTTGGCTCAACTAGTCACAGGCCAGGATGGAATAACACCTTTCCCTCTTTTTCCGGGAAGGATTAGTCCTGGTGAACAAATTCCTTCTTTTTTATCAACTCTGAGAATATCAGGTCTTGCTGAAAACAATTCACTCTAATTTTGAAACTAGGAGGCTTGCATGTGAATACTTGTAGAACTAATTGTTATGCTTTGTGACATACTTTAACGATTATTGGTTCCACTATTTATCTTCCAAGGCTTCTGGGGATATTATGTGAAATAATAAATGTGAAAATGTTGTCAAAGGGTACATTCGAGGTAATTATTATTGTTCAAGTGTTGGCTTAAGGCACGAAAACATCACCATAAGTAATAACCATGAGTCTTAAAAATTGTAGCTATTAAATTAAAATCAGGATATACTGCTTTTGCCCTCTCAAACTGACAAAGCTTTTTAAGAAGAAAAAATCCTTGATAAATGCAGTGTTGTGGAGGAGTAAAATTGGTTGTCTCTCTGGAAGGCAACTTGGAAATATATGTTAACATGTCTTAAAATAAGCAGATCCATTGAACCAGTAATTCCCTTTCTAAGAATATATCTCGAGGAAATAATGTATAAGTACTCCATCCCAGCATAATTACAAGATAGCGACAAATTAGAAATGATATAATAGCCAACAACAGGAGACTGGTTAAATAATTATGGTGTTCCATGTAGTCATTAAAAATAATTCTGCAGGAAATTAGACAATGCACATGAAATATTATTAAATAAAAAGCTTAAACAATGCATGTACAGTATGATTCGATTTTTCTGAAAATTTTGCTTTAGCGATAAATAATGAGGTTGAGATGAGTAAAATAACGTATCCATCTTAACAATGCCATGGAGATGGATCTAGTTGACTTTCAAGCAAACACACATGCATGCACACAACAAATAAAATGTCCGTGATGAAGACAATTTAACCCAACATTTACTATGTGAGGAAGGAAATTTGCATGTCACATCTAAGCAAATCTAATAAAAACCATATACGTTGACTATATGATTCCAAAGAGAATAAACTAAGGTTCGGAGAGACTAAGTATCTTATCCATAAAGACAAAACAAGACAAAAGTGACTGTGTACCTCCCTTCTTCTCGATAGAAAAATCCCTCTATCTATAGAGTTTCACGTGTGATTAAAGACCTCCCAGCTAAGCCTACACACAGACCATATGAGCACCTGAAATCTGGTGACTCGGTCACTCCTCCAGTTGCCTGAGTCAATAGGGGAAAGGCACTTAGAGAAGGACATACTCAGCAGGGTATCAGAGATTGTAATTCTAGGGATGGACAAAGAGAGACAACAATGCAACATTTGAGCTCAGGATGGACCTTGGATGACAAGAAGCAGATAAACTAAAGCAAGAAAGGTTTAGCTATTGGGAAGAATTTCCATTAACAATGAAAGAAACTAATGAGTTTCACAAAATGGAAAATAACAACAACAACAACAACAACGAAAAACTTCCCAGCCCCAGGCTTTCCCAGAAAAACACACTCAAAGTAAGAAATGGCTTTAGGTCAAAGATGAAATCCAGGGCAGAAGAATAATATGCTCTATTAAGAAATAATAAATAATAATAGTGTAGCTCTTAGGCAACATCTGTTAAATAATAAAGTTCTAAAAACATTAAGGACAAAATAAAATAAAATAAAAATATTAAGGGCATCTCAACCATGGCAACCTTACCTGGGAAGCAAAGTATAGTCTATTTTGTCTAATAGAATTACAATCAAATACACAGAATGCTCACTGAGGTCTTAAGAGAATTACCTCAATTTATGCCCCAAGTGACAGAAACCAGTACAAAATGAAAAGAGACCTAAGGCACCAAATGACCACGGTCAGTAAGTGAGCCATGGAAGCTATTCAGTTACAGACACGAGCTACTTTTTATGGAAAAGGAAGGATGGTCAGAGAAGAAACCAAGAGCTCAAAGAGGTATGTGATGACCCTCAGAAGATCATTCAGAAGAAGGTACTGGACCCTGATCAAGGAACTGAAATCACTGCAAACCAGTGGCTGCTATTTGCCTTCAGTCTCTACGATGGAGGGAGGCACAATTTCTAATTTGTGCATAGAGCATGTCATGAATCCTATGTAATGAGGACAGTGAGCGGTACCATGCTTGTTTGGGGGTCTCATGTGCTTTGCATAACTGGGATCATGGGGAAAAGGAATCCTAGAATAACATTCTCTCCGGAGACCAGAAAGTGAAGCAGCAGCAGAGAGCCCGACGCCCTTGGTACTACAAAGGGGCATGATGGGAGAGGAGTCCAGAGGACCTCTTACAGGCACATGTGAAAGACCTTCTGGAGACTCCCAGAAATACTGGAGAGAGGACCTGTATTTTGAGGGTGAGTGAGGACCTGCCGTCGGCGATTTTCGTGTCAAAACAATAAAAGTGATGTTACACATTAAAGTGACTCTACGTATGTTCAGGCTACTGAGACAAAAGTTACACGTGTTTTCATATCTACCACATAAATAGAATTTTGCAGTTGATGAGCATGGAGGGTCCCAAGGAGAAAAAGATAGTTAAAGGTCTGACCTTGATACTTCTTCCTACATCCTGCGTAGCGAGACTCCAATCACGAGGAGACTAGATCAATCTATGAATTCTACTGTTCTTTTGAGTATGTGACTCTTTTTTAGTTATTAATTGGTGTGTAATGGCAACACTAAGCAGCTTAAAAAATAATCTTGCTATTGTGTCTCACAGTTCTGTGGGTTGCTTGGGCACAGAAGGGCAATTTTTTCACAAGTCTCACTTGGAGCATCTTATATAGATGTCATCAGACAATGGGTAAAGTCAAAGTCAACTGGAGGCTTGACTGGAACCCTGGGAGAAATGGCCTCTCTTCTGCATATAGTCTCAGGGGCATCTTCCTTCCATCTGGATCACTTCAAGAGTCACTCGCTCTAGAGGGGTTTCTGGACTTCTCATATGACATCTCTGTGTTCCCCAAAGCACAAAGGTGGAAACCATGAGGTTACCTTCAAGATTAGTCAGAGCACTGGCACAACATTATTTCACACACGTTCTGGTGATAAAAGTGAGTCACACAGCCAGCTCTGATTCCACTTAGGAGGGGACTAATCAAGGGCATGAATCCAGAAGGGGTTCTCTGTGAGTTGACCTTGGAGATCAGCTGCCTCACAGGATAGGAGCTGTTACCTGCCCGGCATGACACTAGGGCTAGGCATGTGATAGTGAGCGAACTCACAGGAGTGTAGCGTGCTGCCTTCCAGGAGCCTACAGTATGTGTAGGAAGGGAGATAAACAGCAATCCAGAAAAAGTCCACTATAGCAATTGCTCCAAAGGGGAAGTACTGTTGTGCTTAGGAGGATATTTATGCTAATCAAGGAGATCAGAGAAGGCTTCCTTGGGGAAACAACCCTAAGTCAGAAGGACGAGGTGGGAGTAATGAGCAATAAAACTAGGTGATGGCATAGCATTCCAGCAAGAGGACAGAGCCCAAGTAAAAGCCAAGGCCCACCATTTACATCGACGTGGATGGAACTGGAGGGTATTATGCTGAGTGAAATAAGTCAATCAGAGAAAGACACGTATTGTATGGTTTCATTCATATGTGGAATATAAGAACTAGTGAAAGGGAGCAAGGGGAACTGAGTGGGGAAACATTATAGAGGAAGACAGCCCATGAGAGACCTTTAATTCTGAGAAACAAAGGGTTGTGGAAGGAGAGGTCGGTGGGGGATGGGGTCACTGGGGGACGGCCACTGAGGAGGGCACGTGATGAGATGAGCGCTGGGTATTATACTATATGTTGGCAAATTGAATGTAAGTTGAAAATAAGTAAAATAAAGTATATAACATGATTTGAATATTAAAAAAAAAAGCCACCCTCGTTGTAGCTGAGAGAGTGTGTGAGACAGCATGGCATGAGAGCAAGCTGCAGAGGTAGATGGGAGCCTTGCTTTGTCTTCGTTTTGGAGCAGCGGGAAGCCACTGAAAGGTTTCCAAAGTATGAGCTGGCAGGATGAGTCTTGCATTTTGAAAAGACCTCTGGCTGCAAAGTGGAGGCCAGATGGAAGAGAGCGCATCAGAGAGGACTTGGTTGTACCGAGGAGGATATTGCGACCCTGCAGGTGGGAGGTGAGCTTTGGCCTGTAAGTCATCAATCTTGGCGGGGTGGGGGTGGGGGGCTGGATTCATGACCAACAGGCACTCACGGAATTGCTTTCACTTCTTTTCTAATCGGTTTTCTGGCTTCCATTTTCTTCTTCTTACTCAGGTAAAAGCGATTCTGGATTCAAAACAACTCACAGGAAAGGGTGATCAAAACCAATCAAATGAAGAATATGGTATAAAGCTGGCAAGAGCAGAAGAGCCAAACCTGACTCACTTTCAAGTCTCAGTGCTTTCAGAGAGTCATCACCCCCACTATGAATCCTCCTGGAATTTCCAGGAAGGCAAGCGGTGATGTCTTCGGTTTCTTTGAAGTCTTAAACCTTCCTATCCATTTACTTACTCCTCCAAACAAATGTGTTCCTTGGTACAGAGCGACACAGACGTGGTCCAAACCCTTACTCTGCTGGTTCAACTTAGGTACGTTCATGAGCCTCTCTGAACTTCAATATTTTTGTCTAATAACAAAATAAGGAGCTTCACCGTGTATGTTCAACATGTTGCAAGAAGTCAATGGGATGACGCATTCAAAACGCTTAGCCCATTGCAGTACATCCTACTGGTTACAAGATACATTTTGAAGCCAAATCTATCTTGGCTCAATTCTCAGCTCTGCCATTTATTAGCTCTATGGCCTTGAGCAAGTTATTTGCTATATTGAAGCATCAATTTTTTTTCTTATTTGTAAAATGCATATAAACATACTATCACTTCACAGGGTTTTTATGAGGACTACTTGACAAAAGCCAGACACGGTACTTAATAGAGTAGCTGGCATACGGCCAACATTTAATAACTGGTAACTGCTATTATTATAAAAATTATTAGCACTCAATAAATTTAATTCAGTTCGTATTTTCCCCTTCACTGGGACTCCTTCCCCCATTAATTGTCTTCTCCTAAGTGCCAGCCATTTCCCTTATAGACTGTGGATTCTCTTCCCCCTCTCTTCTTCTTCTTTCCTTTCTTCTCTCTCTCAAAATTTGTGACGTAAATGAGACAAACACCTAAAAATTTAGAAAGTCCATTTTGGAAAAAAAGTAAATCACTGGAAAACAGGAAAAAAAAGTCACAGTTTAACAAACATCAAACTAATTTAATTCTTAATGTAAGACTGGAGTTTTATAAATCCCCCCACCCCATCTGTTCTCAGCGGACATTCCAAAAACTTGGTACTAAAAATCCACACACCGTCTTCCATGCATAGTTTGCTGACCGCCTATCAACCATGAGATAGAGATGATTGCAATTTTTAACGGAGTTCATACCACCCTTGAATTTATTCTAGGTTCAGATATTGCTATTTTATATTCTAAAAACAAAGCACCCTTCTCTCCTACATGGTACTTTGGGTTAGTGTCTAAGTCCTGTAGTGAACAAACCTGTCTTGTAAAGTGTAATGAACATGTGAGCATAAGCCAGGTCTTCTTTTACTTTCCCTCCTGTATTAGGAGTAGAGAGAACCTTGGTTTATTGCTAGAATTGGTGGAAACTGTGAGAAAATGATCAAAATATTTTAAATGCATAGTCAGGGCAAAATAACGTTTCTTTTCATACATCAACGGTAATTATATTGTCTCACCTTTATGAAAACTTAACAGCTCAGGTTTTGAGATGACTTTGTCATCTTTGTGTGTTCATGTTAAACATTTTTATCCCATGGAGCATGCTGCTATGACTGACCTCTGGGAAAATACCTGATTTTATGAAGTGGGCTTGTTCTATGCACTTTTTATTTGTGCAATTATAATTTTATTCAGCTCTGTTTATATTTGTACCAAACTGGAAGACTTAATAGACTAAAACACAAAATGACCTTATCTGCAATGTTCTGCAGGAATACAGTAACTCATATTCTGTGGGAGAATATTCTCGTATACGGAAGAGTTCCCAACAATTATTGGGCAACAGCTGTTCTTTTATCCCTCTTAAATATTGTCAGCCATATTTGGAGTGAACCAATTAGGCCTCATGAAGTACTACAGCCAAGAAAGGGTCTTTAACGGGGGTAATATTTAAATGATGTAATTTCATGATTAAGTACAATGTTAAATTTATGTAGCTCTGTCCATGTGATTAAAATTCCTTTTACTTATGATGGCTTACATGAAACAAAACCTCAGTAACTCAGAGTCTCTTCATTTAGAATGTATGATAATTAAAGGGAAAAGAGGCTTGAGATTATATTCAAAGTTACATGCGAAGAAATCTTTTGCTGAGTGAAGGAAATGGGGAAAGGTTTGCTTTTTAAAAAAAATTATTATAATAATCATTTCACAATATATAAAAATATTAAACCATCATATCATACATCGAAACACATATAATGCTATATGTCAACTATACCTCAGTAAAAAATTTTTAAGTGAAACAAAATTTGAGAAGCCAAATTATTTCTAGTTATACAGTTGCATTGTTGCATTTAGTTGCATGATTATGTTAATTAATACATACTGGCTGCTGTTACCGTAATGGAAACTGTTCTGCGTATTTTATTTATGTAATCATATCTGGACCTTATGATGTAGGGATAATTAACTTCAGCTTACAAATTAAGAGATTTTTATTATTTCCACCAATTCTAAGGCCTTATACCAGGTCATTCTGCTAAGTCAGGAAGGAACCTTGCTCCAGCTAACTCCCAAGTGCATTATTTTCCAACTATGTTCCAGGGTCTCCCATTTAAGAACGAGATTGCTACACTAATTAAGTCTAGAATTTTAAGCAGGACAATGAGTGCCTGTGCTTGGCATTGTTAGACATTTAAAAATAGTCTATACATTTGATTAGTTTATATCCACCTCCTGCTTCTCTTAATAAGTTCTAAAGAAGGCGATGACAGTATTTCTCATAAGCAGTATTGACATGGTTTAAAGAAAACCAGGCACATGGCTGGAGAATGTTCCCTTTTTACTTCTTCCTGCATAATTTTGCATGAAATCAACAGGGTCCTGTGTAAGATGTGGAACAAAGGTATTCTGATAAGGACAAAAGCATCTCTGAGAATCCAACCCAATTTCCCTTCTGCATAAAATTACCTCTAAAATGAAGCTAAAAATAAGTTGCTCATGTTAAAAAAAACAAAGTGATTGTTGTTGGCATAGGACCCTTTAGCCACATTTTAATTATCCCTCAGCTCTACATGGAGTTTGTTTCTAACTCACAGGGAGATTTGTCAAAAAGTGTCAAGCAGATCCTCTGCACTATTTATTGAGAGCTCACACTGCCCACAGTATTATATAGACTGGGGACCACAAATAGGCTAGCATGAACGACTGGTTAGTTTTTGCACATTGCTGACCAGGATAGGACATGGCTGCATCATGGTCAGTGCCCGGTACCACAAGAGCACTGGCTTAATTTCCTCTGATGAGCAACATCCAAACCTTATATTTTATGAAATAATATATTTCCTCTAGGAATTCTGGGTTAACTTTTCATACACATTTCTGGGTTAACTTTTCATACACACTTCTCCAAAGCACACATTTTGCGAGTCATGAGCATTTGCAATTGACCATCAGAAAATACAACCTGCTGATGTTTATGTGAAACAATTGAAAAACAGAGTGATAATGGCATACTATAATCTCATTTAACTTAGATTCAACATAATGCCACAGAGTGCAATGACAAAAAGGGTCAAATCAACAACCCTTCCAGTGTTCTGTTCGATAACGTCTACTCTGAAAAGTATTGATCCAGGAAAACAGATCATCGAATAGGAAAGGGAGATGATAGCAAATTTGTAATGTTTGGAGAAACAAAGACAAAATAAAGGGACAATGGAAATTTCAAAAAAAGTATATTATTTGTTTGGGAAAGAAAGGGTAGTTAAGTTTCTCTCCCAACTTCTTTGCCATTGAATGTTTGAAGGGTAATTCCCACTCTCTCAAAGACTCAATCAGACGAGGCCAACATGAGTAGGAGGAGCTATTAATCTCCAAACATGAATTTTGCCTTCAAGGGAAGTTTGAAAAAGTAGAAAATTCCTGGGACTATAAAATTGGATTAATTTTAGATTAAATCTCCGATAAGGTATTATACTAACTTATGACTTCTAAACATATATGTCATTGAAATGTAACATATTTTACCTTCATAAAGAATAAAATGATTCCTTCTCAAGAAGACTATTGCCAGGATTAGGTGTTAGGTGTGAGGTGTACTTAAGACATAAAATGTTTAGGATATAAAATATCCCCTTCTCCTTTGTCTTTGCACCCTTTTTCTAATATTGTATTTATTTTGAAGCAGTTTTTTATCAGCCGATTTTCTTGTGCATTAAGTATTAGTGTTGATGGTGTACATTCAGTCTAGGCATAGAGGTTATTGATTTTTTGGTAATATTCATTTCTATTAACATAATTTACTGTTTAAAACCAGAATATTCAGGCCAAATCCACTGTTTATATAAAGGTACATTTGCATAAGCCCAAGAGACAAGGAAACACAAGTATTAAGACAGCCTATGACCATTTGTGGAGTGCAGAGAAATTGTATCTCCCCCATTTGTAGAATAATGTAACTTTGGTTCAACATGGAAGCTAAAGGGGGAAATCAAATGTCCAAAACTATTCATGCTAGTTTTGATAAAAAGCAACTCAACAAGAAAAAAACATTGACAAAGTATGTGCATAGCTTGCACTTCAGATATAATTTAATTAAGTAATAAGGGTTCATGGGAACAAAGCATAATATAATAGTAAAGATGATGAGTCATTTAATCATTTCTAATGAAAGAAAGTAATAAAGAGAAGTCAGATTGGAAGTTGGGTTTATAGCAATCAGCTCTCTTTTCAATATAATGATGCTTTGAATAGTTACTATTCATGTTTGTTCATTCACTCATTCACTTTACTAATTTCATTCATCTATTCATTCATCAAACAATTAGTGAGTATATACATTACAGTACAAATACTGAGCTAGGTACATAGACAGTGAGGACTTTTTCTCCCCATTTTATTTTTAATTTTTATTTTTTTTAATATTTTATTTAAATTCAATTTGCCAACATATAGTATAACACCCAGTGACAATTAAAATACATATATGGTCACTGGCCTCCTGCAACGTACAGTATGGTAGAAGAAACAGAAAACTAGGAAGTACACAACACACGACTGGAACTTTTTTCCCACCGTACTAAACATTTATAAAAAAATAAACAGGGTACTGCGCTAAAGAATCACTGAGAGACATCATGCAAGTTGGAGTAGCAAGAAAGGCTTCTTCTGAAAAGATGCATTTGTACTGACTCCCAAAGAAGCCAAAAGAGCAAGTCATGTAAAACTATAGAAAATAAGCATTTCAACCAAATGGAAGAGGAAGTGTCAAAGTTGGCAAGTTAGAAAAATACCAGATACCAGAATGGCTTGAGATTAATAAACAAGGTAGAAACTGCTAGGAGAGTAATTTGGAGAGCCAGGCACTTCCCTCAGGATCCTTTTGACTATCTTGTGAAAAATGAGTGGGGCTAGAAGGGGTGTGTGGAAACAGGAAGGTGTTAGAAGCTTCCAGAAGTGTCCGCCCGAGAAATGGTGGTGACATGAACTAGGGTAGAGAAGGTGGAGACATATTTAAGTTACAACAAACTTCTGCTCGCCAAACAAAGAGGATTTAGGGATTCTGAGGAAGAGAAATCAAGATGCTGTCCTTGTTTTCAAGTTGAACAAATGAAAGGGTAAGGTTTTGCCTGTTTAAATGCTAGTGACCGACGAAGAGACAATTAGGGTAAGAATGAATTAAGTGCTTCTTTTGGACATCTCTGGTTTCATAGCCATGTTGTTATACCCCACATGGGCTTCCTCAAACTGCACGTTGCTTTTTGTGGTGACGGAGGATAAAAGCAGCCACGTGACTTTTGGAAAAATGATTTGCATTCAGGAAATTGGGGTTTGTTTGTTTTTCTTTTAATATTTGGCCTGAAATGTTGGGACATAGTCCATCTAATTGGCCAGAATGCCAATGAAGCTACTGATTTGATTTATGGAGTAGAATTCTTCATAAACCAAATTAGGAAATTAGATACAGACAAATATATATGCCTGGAGTTCACAGAAGTCTTATTAATAAAGCCAGAGGTCACTATTAATACTGGAGAACATTGGAAGTAGCTGTGGAATGGGAAAAAAAAAAAAAAAACTTGGGATCCCTGGGTGGCGCAGCGGTTTGGCGCCTGCCTTTGGCCCAGGGAGCGATCCTGGAGATCCGGGATCGAATCCCACGTCAGGCTCCCGGTACATGGAGCCTGCTTCTCCCTCTGCCTGTGTCTCTGCCTCTCTCTCTCTCTCTCTCTCTCTGTGACTATCATAAATAAAAAAAAAAAAAAAAAAAAAAAACTTTATTAGACAAAAAGTCAAAATACATAGGAATAGATCCAAACCTCTTTACTTCTAAGACCCGTATCTCCTCAATCTTGGTTTCCTTACCTATAAGAGAAGCCTGTTTCATTGGGTTGTTTTAAGGACTGAATGAGATAATGATACAGAATATGTAAAAATGCTAAAGAGCAGCAAAGATTTAAGATAATTCACTGGAGCAATGCTCTGTGTTCTATCAAATCCGTGGCCCTGAAGAGACAAATCCTATCACTGTAGTATCTTTTCTACGTCATTTGGCCAACATAATCTTAACTTGTAGTTTCAAAGGAAATATTGCAGACCACAGTCTTTTTCATTTTTGAATTGTATTTATTCCAAAGTTCTGATAAATTGATAATTATCCCGTGTTTTCAAGCACTTTCTCTTTTACTGAACCTTTCTTAGTTCTGTGCTCTACTGAAATGAGTAGACTTCTCTTTTTTTTAATATTTTATTTATTTATTCATGAGACACACAAAGAGAGAGAGAGAGAGGCAGAGATGCAGACAGAGGGAGAAGCAGACCCCCTGCAGGGAGCCTGATGCAGCACCTGATCCTGGGTCTCCAGGATCACACCTTGGGCCAAAGGCAGGTGCTAAACTGCTGAGCCACCCAGGGATCCCCTGAAATGAGTAGGCTTATGAAGAGAATCTCATTTTAAATATTTGCACAGAGAACTAAATTTTTAGGAATAGTTTTGGGGCATGGAGAAGAAAATGATGGAATGTGTTGACATACAGAATTGTTCTATCAGAGGTGCCTTTAGCACTTTGGTATGAACTCATGATAATATCATTTTAGCAGGGTAAACAGATGGTAAACATTACCAAGAAAAAACAAAGACAAAGCAAACTGTCTGCTGATACTCAGGGTTCATGGTCTATGTACCTGACCTATGTCATCTAGGAGCAGGATACTCATTATGCTCGAGAATCCTGATTTTAAACTCAGAGACATTAGATGATTTCAATAGGAGAAAGAGAACAGTGTGATGACAACAAAACAAAACAAACAAACAAAAACAACAAAACAAAACAAAATAAACAGAATGCTTATTGTTTTATGCAAAATTAACTGAGACTATTTTCATTTTGAGTAAACTAAGCCTGGATAAATAACCAGTTAACAAGCTCAAACAGGATATTAACAAAAGTAATATTGGCTGGATTCTTCTAAGGCTCCACACAGTGTCCTGTTTCACGGGTCCAAATTTTGAAAGGCATGTTGGCATTACCTTTCCAAGTTCTGATGTTCTTTTCTGGGGGGAGGGGGGTAGATAGATAGCAAATGGTGTCTACAACGAAAAGGTTCCTTTCTTATTGACTCTACTGAACATCAGAGGGGGGTAGCAAGGAAGGAGAAAGAAAGGAAGGTATAAGGAACATTTTATCAGGAAAATGCCCTGTTTGATCTAGAAACAGGTGATAGAGATTTAGTTGTTCAGTTCCTCTCATGTTCTATAGCTGTTGAGAATGGTTTATTTTCTTTTAAGATTTTATTTATTTATTCATGAGAGATACAGAGAGAGAGAGAGACAGAGACAGAGACATAGGCAGAGGGAGAAGCAAGCTCCATGCAGGGAGCCTGATGTGGGACTCGATCCCGGGTCGCCAGGACCACACCCTGGGCCAAAGGCAGATGCTCAACTGCTGAGCCATCCAGGGATCCCCTGAGAATGGTTTAAACCATGTTGCCCTCTGCCTATTCTTCCCTTACTCTATTTGCTTATTGTCACCCTCCAACCCTAAAGTTACACACACTGCCTAAAGGAAAAGTCTACAAACACCAACGTATCACTTAAAAATGGTTATGATGATACTTAAAGGGGCTAGAGTGCATTATAATTAATTTTACTTGTAGAATTCTGATGGGATGCTGAGAAGGATTAATGACATCTACAGTTTTCGACAAAAATCACATGGGTCAACTATATTCCATAACAATTCTCAAAACTGAAGTTCAGCATGCTTCAAAGGAAGAGAAAGAACATTTAAATGGACATAATGCAATCCTATGCAATATGGTGCCGTGCAAATTCTCGAGAAGTGGTAAAATGGAACCCCTATAACCTAAGGCTGTCTCTGGATATTATAGTCACTCAGGGCTCAGCTCTGAGCTCTGCTGGACCATATGCTAATTCTAGGTTTAATGTTTTGAGGAATTGTCATAATGTTTTCCATTTCTATTTCCATTTCCAAAATAGCTGCGCCATTTTGGATTCCTATCCGCAATATACAAGAATTCCAATTTCTTTACATTTTCATCATTATTTATTATTTTCTGCTTTTCAGATACTAATGTGTTTCTCATTGTGGTTTTGATTTACATTTCCCTGGTGACTACTGGTGTTAAGTATCTTTTTGGATGCTTGCTTTGGTCATTTCTATATCTTGTTTGGATAAATGTCTTTTCAGATTCTTTGCCTATCATTTCTTAATCAGGTTATTTGTTGTATTGTTGAATTGTAGGAATTCTTTTTTTATTTTTTTTAGAATTTCATTTATTTATTTGAGAAAGCGAGAGGCATGAGTCAGAGAGAGAGAATGCATGAGAAGAGAGGAGGGGCAGAGACAAGCAGACTCCCTACTAAGCAGAGGGCCTGCCGTGGGGCTCGATCCCAGACACTGGGATCATGACCTGAGCCAAAAGCAGACACTTAACTGACTGAGCCACCCAGGCACTCAGAACTGTAGGAATACTTATATGTTCTGAGTATCAATCACTTATCATATATATGACTTGTAAATATTTTTCACTGTTCTGTGATATCAGTGGTTTATAATAGCTTTGAATATATGTTGATAGTATGTCATAGATAATGCCAAAAAATACATTAAGTAGAATGCTATTCATCTATATTTCAACTTCCTTGAGGCAACAAACATTTCATTCTCCAGGTAAGAAGAGTGTCAACAGTACACATGGGTATCCTCTTTCTTGCCTTACACTCCTCTCTTTGGGAAGAAGACTGATTTATTTGATTGATGAATCAGTGAGGATCTAACATCCATCACTCGTTTGGCTGGAGCCAATGATTTAAAAGTCATATACAATGTTTTCACTCTGGCCCTCCTATTAGAGAAATCAACATTTCTGATAGTCATGTTTTCACTTCAGGTGTGTCTAAACTTCAGAGGAAGTAGTAATAAGCCTCATTTTTTTCATTATATACAAAACAATTGTTTCCAATCTAGCTTTAATGGGCAATAAAGTCGATATTTTGATCTGTACCTGATGACTCTTTCTGTTTCTTGCTTGTTTCAGGATCCAGATGGGAAAGGGATGTGATTAATTATCACTCTCAAAATCCCCAACAAGGAATACTGAAGTAAGGCTTTTTTGCTATACTTGCCTCATTATCCCAGTCTCACTGCTGCTGATGCTAGGTTTCCTGCAAATTTTTATCAGTACCAATGTCACATACTTTGGATGAGACCAAACAAATAATCCCTGCCATTTCAAATGTTCAAGCTGACTCCTGATGATTTTATATCAGGTACTCTGTGGAGAAGATTCCCACAACAGATGGAGAGCTAGACTAGTTGATGACGATGGAGTTATTTTTCTACATAAGTTTATTGAATTCTATTAAATGACAATTAAAATTGCAATCACCAGCCAAGAACTCAGGGATTCTCTGGGCTTCTTATTGGAGAGAGAGAGAGAGAGAGAGAGAGAGGGAGGAAGGGAGGCATAATATACATATATGTCTTCATTTATTTAAAAATTGAGTGTATTTTTAAAAGCTTTAGTGTTAAATTCCTATTACAAATATCAATTAAAATCATTATTATTTAGTATAGTATAATAATTAAAAAGGTTGGAAGAGTAAAGGGGAAAAATACAAAATCAGAGATCAAGAGGTTGGGTATTATTAATGTAGACTGTGATGATATTTGTGCTCTTAAAAAAAAGTGAGGAGAACAATTTCTGAAATGGGAAGAAACCAAGACTTGTACTATGTTTGGTTCACTTCCTTATCCCCAGATATTCACACAGTGCCTAGAACCAAGATGAAGCTCATTCATTCATGAATTCTTTCATTCATTTAAAAATCTGTATTTGTATCCAGCCAAGGGCCAGGTGCTTTGCTAGGCCTTGCAGATAATAGGGTGAAAAGAAACAGACATGATCCTGCCCTTATAGAGCTCACATAGACATAAATCAGATAATTACAAAGCCAAACAGAGGGGCAGCCCGGTGGCTCAGCAGTTTAGCACCGTCTTCAGCCCAGGGAGTGGTCCTGGAGACTCGGGATCAAGTCCAACATCGGGCTCCCTGTATGGAGCCTGCTTCTCCCTCTGCCTGTGTCTCTGCCTCTCTCTGTGTGTGTCTCTCATGAATGAATAAAATTTTAAAAAGCCAAACAGCTTTCAAGTGACATAAAAAAAAATGGCTAAAATGGCTAGGTACTGCTATGGTAGATTAGACAGGGAGGTTGTATCTAAGAAGAAGATATTCCTGAGAATGTGAAATTTCTCTGAGATAGAAAGTATGAAAGTATGAGCAGAGATCAGTTGTGTGATGAGAGGAGTGCAAGAGGAGAGCACTGCAAGAAGAGGAAGGTAAAAGACAAAGGGCTTGTGGAAGAAGGGAAACTTCAGGGAAAAGGCCAGTGTATGTGGCCAGAATGAGAGAAAAATTAAGATAAAGAAAGGAGCTGGATTGCAGCAAACCCACCATTCCAATTTTAAAAAATTGTATTAAAAAACTAACACCCACAAATAAATCTAATAGAAGATGTGAAAAACCTCTACACTGAAAACTAAAAATCATGATTGAGATGAATTAAAGTAAACCTAAATGGATGGAGGGATCATTTTATGTATTGGAAAAGTCAATATTGTAGGATACTAGTTCTTTTTAAGTGGTTTTACCAAATCAATAAAATCCCAAATAAAAGTTCAGTTCATTTATCTTGAGATTGGCAAGCTGATACTAAAATGCCATTGAAATGCAAATAGCAAGGCAATTCAAAGAAGAACAAACTGTAAGAACCATATTGCCCTATATAAAAACTGATTATAAAGCTGTAGGGATAAATACAAGGTGATATTGGTGGAAGTACAGACCATTTGACCAATAGGTCAGTGAGTTCAGAACAGACTCACCTAAAAACCATCACTTGGTTCATAACAAAAATATTATTTCAGTGTTACAGGGAAAGACATGGTCTTTTTATTAATGATTCCAAGTCAATTGTACATTCATATGGAGGAAAAGTTTCTTAAACCATATTACAGGCTGTACAGGGAAAAAAAAAATCATCCCAAATGTAGCTGAGATCTAATTGTGAAAAGCAAAACAATAAAGATTTTAGAAATAAACTGACTTTTAGTTTTGATTAAAGATTTATTTTAAAAAAGATTTATTAAATAGGCAGAAAACACTAACCATAAAAAAATTTTGATAATTTGAACACATTAAAAAATAAGTGTTATTGGGACTCCTGGGTGGCTCATCTGTTGAGTGCCTGCCTTTGGCTCAGGGCCTGATCCCGGGGTCCTGGGATTGAGTCCCACATTGGGCTCCCTGCATGGAGCCTGCTTCTCCCTCTGCCTGTGAGAGGGAGAAGACTCTCTCTCTCTCTCTCTAACTCATGAATAAATAAAATATTTTTAAAGTGTTATTTATCAAAATACACTATTAAGAAAATGAAGTGGAAAAGTACAGATTGGGAAAGGATATTTGCTATATGTATTTTCAACAAAGGACTCATAGCCCGAATATGTGGAGGAAAAAGAAAGCAACAGCCTCAAATCTGCTTGAAATTACCCATGGTGCAATAGGAAAAAAAAAATGAGCAAAATGCCTGGACAAGCATCAAATAAAGACAACCTCCAAATGGCCAAAAAAACAAGTGAAAGGCACTCAACTTCTTTAGTTACAAGGAAAATACAAATTAAAACCCAATTTGCAAAAAAAATAAAAAATAAATAAATAAATAAAACCCAATTTGCTATTACCGCATGGCCATTGTTGGAATTTGAACAGATAATGACAAGGGTTGGGATGACATAATCAGTGTTGGTAGGAACATAAATTGCTATAAGAATTTTTTGGAAAATATCAGAAATATGTACTAAACCAGAACAAATACATGCCCTCTGTCTAGATTTATATTCATATATACATATTCATTTATATTTGGTATATTCACCAGAAGATGCTAATAAGAATGCTCAAGTGACATTATTTGTAATAATTAAAAAAACTACAAATAACCCAAATTTTTATCAATAACAGGATTTAAACAATGTGGTATATTCATCCAACAAATTTTATACAGCAGCAGAATAACTGGCATGTTAATAAACACAGCAATGTATGTTGTTGGTGCAAAATAGATGGATGGAACAGAGGAGTTCATATACAAATAAGGCCATGTATACACAGTCAATTTATATATGACAAAGGGATATTTCAGTGTAGTGAGGGCAACTTAGTTTTGAACAAAAGAAGCCAGAATTTATAAACTACACACCATTCATTTCCATTTATATAAAGTTGTAAAATTAACAAAACTAATGTGCAGTAGTAAAGATCAAGACAGTAGCCACCTTTGCAGCGTTGTGACCAAAGAGGGCAGACAGGACACTTCTGGATACAGGGAATGTTTTATTTATTAATTCTGGAGACTGGTTCCACGGGTATGGCTTGAAAATTCACCAAGCTATACACTTATGATGTGGGCACTTTTCTGTAACATGTTATGATTTAGTAAAATGTGTGCTTAAAAAATTAAAGTGAAATATAAATTGAAATTGAAAGCAAAGGAAGACAAAGCACAGTCTTAACAACTATGGTAACTTTATGTTTTACTGTAAGAAAATAGAGAAAATAATTGAAGGGTTTTAATCAAGAAGTTGTATGATCAGATGGCGAGGGATATGAGAAATGAAAACCTATGGACAGAACAGGGATATCTGGTGGGTCAAATCAAGGATCTGCTGATGGATTCAATATTAGGGGAGGCAGAGTGGGGAGTTGTCACAATGCCTCGTTTTACGCTTGCACAAATGGATGGATGGTAATTCCATTCTTTTTGAATTCAAATTCGGAGTTCTAAGTTTCCTGGAAAGGAAAATCATGGGAAATATTAAACCCGAATTGCCACTGAACCATCTAAACGGATGGTGAGTAGACAGTTCGACACAGAAGTCTACAGCACAAAGAAAAGTCACTGCCAGAAATATATACTCATGAGTTATCTATGTACAGAAGTCCAGTTGATGAGGAGAAAATAAATGGCACAAAAAATGTAGAGGCTTAAGATGGAGCTTTGAGTAACTTCACCAGCGAACGGTGAGGTAGGGCGAGATGAGCAGGTACATAGACAGATAGGAGGGGTCGGACAGGTAGCATAAGGAGCCGGAGACAGATGGGTCATAGAAGGAAGGTAAGAGAAAGAATAAGAAAAAGAGAAAGGCTTGCAGTGTTGACTGCTTCTGAGAGCTCAAGTGAGGAAGGGAGGATGCGGATTGTGCATTTTTCTTGCTGAAGGAGTTATTGTTGAATAAATAAACACACGAGTAAGATCATATTTTCTGTGCAGGTAACAGTGTAAAAGACCACTGGTTTGGAAAATACTGGATTAGACGGGGTGAACGTGAAACAACACATTGTTCACATTCTGTAGGATGGATCTGACCATGTTCTTCCATCCACTTTGACGTAGTAGTGCCCCCGTGCTGAGCAGCTTCCAAAGCCTTGAGAAAGGGAAAGGTCCCAGCTCCACATGGCAGGACCCAGTCTTTTGGCCGTCCGCTTTCAGTTCTGCCTCACTTCTCTAAAATACGGTTCATTAATCAAAACATACGGTAATTTTTAAAAATTTAAACTGAAGACTCTTCAAGTGCCTGTTTTGACGTGTTGAAAACTACTGGTTTATAGAAGAGTGGTTTAAAAATGTGAAACTTTGGCCGAACATTTCAGACTAGGCCTGTGAAAGAGCAAATGCCAAGAATTATTCTCAAAGACATTTTCTAAGGTGAAGGTTTTCAGGCTTTGCTGGAATTCTCAAATTCTGATTTCAGTAAAACGTAATTTAATATCCTAGTAATGAGGATGTTCAATCACTCAGAAATACTGTCTCAAATTTTTACCTCTAACAAACAGTCTTGCATGTAAAAAAATAAAGTTAGTAGTTGCTAGGATGCTGTAGTACTGAGGAACACAGTTAATATATATTTAATATCTCTCTCTCTTTTCTTTTCTTTTCTTTTTTTTCTTTTTTTTTTTTTTTTTTTTTAGATTTTATTTATTTATTCATGAGAGACCCAGGCAGAGGGAGAAGCAGGCTCCATTCAGGGAGCCCAATCTGGGACTCAATCCGGGACTCCAGGATCATGCCCTGAGCCTCAGGCAAGGCACTAAACCGCTGAGCCACCCAGGGATCCCTGGGATGTTATCTCTTAAGGATAAATACCAATGACACCAATTAGAATCTCATGGATCTGGTCAAGAGCTCAAAAACTATTTATGAAGAATATGCCAATCACCAGAACCCGTGCTGGGCACTGTGGAAGACACAGTGATGGAGAAGATGAGGCCCCTGACCTTAGGATGCTTATAGTTAAGGTAACTAAGATACATGCACAAATAATGACTCTCATATGAGGAAAGTGGCATATACCAAAAAAAAAAAAAAAAAAAAAAAGAAGAAGAATAGGGGGGGTTAGAGAAAGTTAGAGACCCCTCGCTTCTGAAAGCTTGGGGAAAGTTTCATTGCCAGGGACAGATGTAACAGCCACAGGCTGAAGTGTATGTGTGGGGGCAAGGGGTGGGTCTGTTTGACTCCTGGCTCTACCGTTTGTTAGTGAGTGGTGTGACCTCTTGCAAGTTATGCAAATGCTTAGTAACTCAGCGCTTTCACCCATAAAATGGAGTTTGTAATAACCTCTAGTGGAGAAATGAGGTAGCATATTTAGAGCATTTAAAACAGTGCTTGGCACACAGTGAGTAATTCCTAAGTGCCCGCGGGCAATCTTGGTATATCCAGACCACCAGCCAGCCACCTGCCCCTCCTGTGCTCTCCTGCCCTTTCTCTTTAGGTGAGTTCTTTCGAGCCCAGGTAATGTAGGAAGATCCCGTCCACTAGGGTTTTGAGGGAATCTTGTCTCACATTAAGATCTTTCATCCATCTTGAGTTTATCTTTGTGTCTGGTGCAAGAGAGTGGTCTAGTTTCATTCTTCTGCATGTGGATGTCCAATGTTCCCAGCACCATTTACTGAAGAGACTGTCTTTCTTCCAGTGGATAGTCTTTCCTCCTTTGTCGAATATTAGTTGACCATAAAGTTGAGGGTCCACTTCTGGGTTCTCTATTCTGTTCCATTGATCTATGTGTCTGTTTTTGTGCCAATACCACACTGTCTTGATGACCACAGCTTTGTAGTACAACCTGAAATCTGGCATTGTGATGCTCCCAGCTATGGTTTTCTTTTTTAATATTCCCCTGGCTATTCAGGGTCTTTTCTGATTCCAAACAAATCTTAAAATAATTTGTTCCAACTCTCTGAAGAAAGTCCATGGTATTTTGCACTGCTGGGGATTTACCCCAAAGATACAGATGCAGTGAAACGCTGGGACCCCTGCACCCCAATGTTTCTAGCAGCAATGTCCACAATAGCCAAACTGTGGAAGGAGCCTCGGTGTCCATCGAAAGATGATGGATAAAGAAGCTGTGGTCTCTGTATACAATGGAATATTCCTCAGTCATTAGAAATGACAAATACCCACCATTTGCTTCGACGTGGATGGAACTGGAGGGTATGATGCTGAGTGAAATAAGTCAATCAAAGGACAAACATTATATGGTCTCATTCATTTGGGGAATATAAAAAATGGTGAAAGGGAATGAAGGGGAAAGGAGAAAAAGTGAGTGGGAAATATCAGAAAGGGAGACAGAACATGAGAGACTCCTAACTCTGGGAAACGAACTAGGGGTGGTGGAAAGGGAGGTGGGCAGGGGGTGGGGGTGACTGGGTGACGGGCACTGAGGGGGGCACTTGACGGGATGAGCACTGGGTGTTATTCTGTATGTTGGCAAATTGAACACCAATAAAAAATAAATTTATTAAAAAAAAATATCCTGTCTAGCTCACCTCCCCCACTTGACTGACCTAAGCCACTTCAAATGGAGATGACAGAGATTTTGGAATTGTGGCTAAAAGACAGTGGAGTCCATCTCCAGTGTGAAGCAGGCAAGTTTCGTGTTCCTATAAACCGGGGAGCTGTCTGTGCACAGCATATTCTTTTAATTTGACGTAATTGCAGAGAAAGAGCATATTTAAAAAAAAAAAAAAGGAATGAAGCAGAAGTGAAGAGAAAAGCAAAGTTAGAAAAAAAAAAATCTCAACAACTATTTAGAACTTGGCTCCAGTTCTTTCCTTAGGCCAACTTCACTGTTTCAATTTGGTAATTTCCCTTTTCGCCTTTGGGAATATGAATTAATTTCGATCATTGGCAACCAGAAAGCTAACTAAATCAAGATGGCATGTGAACTGTGTCTCAGAGAATAGGTAGTAATAAGATGAAGCAGTGAAAGAAAAGGACATTTTAGCAGCTGGATCATTTTGATCAAAGAGACTCATTATATATAATTCACTTCAGTTTGGCTTGGGGACAGGGTACAGAAAAGAAGGTAGTGAGTAAGGAAAAGTTACAAAGGTAGTTAGGGCTTAGATCATGAACAGCCTGGAATAAGGTGGTTAAGCATTTGATTTGATAAGAAAGGGTTTTGAGACAGGAATGGCATGATTGGGTTTGTGTTTGTATGACGAGGACCATGATTAAAGTTCCTAGAGCATCTAATATGGACTACGCATTGTGCTAACCTTTTTTATGTGCAATTTCTTTTTCCTTTTTGGGGGGAGCAGGAAGAGAGATTATGAGCACATAGGGGTTGGGGGGAGGCAGAGGCAGGGGGTGAGATTGAACCTTAGCAGGCTCCATGCCCAGCGTGGAGTCTGATGCAGGACTGGGGCTCATGACTTGAGATCATGACTTGAACAGAAATCAAGAGCCTAATGCTTAACCGGCTGAGCCACCCAGGTGCCCCTTATATGCAGTTTCTTACTTAATTCTCCCACAACTCCACTAACTTGGAATCCCTGTGGGATCATATTTCCTAGATAACGAAGCTCAGGCTTGGAGAGGTTACGGGGTTTGCCAAAGGGCACAGAGCTGGAATGCACCGTAGCCTGAAACACCAACCAAACTCCGCTGGCACAAATCTCCACCTCTCCACTGCTATGCTCTATTTGCCACAATCTGTCAAATGGATTTGCAAAATGTATAACTTCTACAGGAACCAGACAGGTAGTAAAATGAATGAAACAGATCACATGTAAAATAACAGGGAATGATGGAGACGGACAAACTCTGGCTAACTGCCCAGTGCGTTCAATTTTTCAGAGCACTCGAATTCTTCGTTTGGAAATTGAATCTAATCTATGGACCATATATTGGCCTCGGACCAATGCTGATTGGGTTAGAATAGAAGCCGGGGGTGGGGGGTAAGAAGACCAATTACATGATGCTTAACAAGAGACTAGGTGAAGGGAAGGAGCATATAATTCAAAGATCCAGGGAGACCCTCGTGTCATGTAGGGAGTAGGACATGAATGGCAGGAATCAACTCTACTCCTAAGACTTCCAGGCTGTGTGGCTAGAATCGTGGTGGAAACTGAACACAGAAGATTGGGAAGGAGAAGGAAAGCCGGAGGAGTGGAAGTGGTGACTGCGGACATGGGACCGCTGAATTTAAAATACAGACAGGTGTCAGCTTGGAGCTATTTTTTAAGTGCTTGAAAACAGGAGACCAAGAGAGCAGTTTGTGCTTAAACCAGGACTATCTTTTTGATTCACAGAATAGTAATATTCTCTAGGTCAGAAAACCCTAGATTGGCTTCCCTATCTAGTAGGAGTGACTTATGTGTCCCGAATTTGGTGACTTGAGAACTTCACTCCCAAATTACCAGGAGCTTCCAACTAGTTCTCACGGGTTATTTTTTTCCTCTTTTCTTTTCTTTTCTTTTCTTTTCTTTCTTTTCTTTTCTTTTCTTTTCTTTTCTTTTCTTTTCTTTTCTTTTCTTTTCTTTTTTCTTTTCTTTTCTTTTCTTTTCTTTCTTTTCTTTTCTTTTCTTTTCTTTCTTTTCTTTTCTTTTCCTTTTCTTTTCTTTTCTTTTTTCTTTTCTTTTCTTTTTTCTTTTCTTTCTTTTCTTTTTTCTTTTTTTTCTTTTCTTTCTTTTTCTTTTCTTTTCTTTTCTTTTCTTTCTTTTCTTTTTTCTTTGCTTTTCTTTTCTTCTTTTCTTTTTTCTTTTCTTTTCTTTTTATTCGTGTGTGTGTGTCTTTCGAGGTTTTGTTGCCTTTCATTCAGAGAGGAGGTAGGAGAGGCACAGAACAAGACAGAATCCCAAGCAAGCTCCATGTCCGGCGCTCCATCTCATGATCCTGAGATAATGACCTGATCCTAAATCAAGAGTTGGAAGCTTACCTGCACCCTGACGTGGGTCTTTTGACAGAAAAGCCCATGTGATATGATTATGTTCCTTGCTGTCTCTTCTCTGGGAAAGAGTAGGTCTCTTTGGTTCTCTTTTTCAACAAGTCTTTGATTGAGAGATTGATCCCAAAGGTTTAATTCATTATGACCTTCTGGGAGCTGGATAACATTTTAGGTTTTTTCCATTCCTGACTCCCTGCCCTGCCCTCCAGCTCCCGCTGCAGGAGGCAGACTTGCTCAGGTTTACAGCTGTCACTCTCTTCCACTCCGGAGTATGGGGTGTGCACTCTTTTTGCGGAGGGGCATCGTCAGAGACGCTATCTCCACTTTCATCACATGTGAGTTTTTGGGACGCAGGACGAGCTACTCCAAGCATAACCATGGAAATCTGCCTTTCAATAGACTCCATTGGGAGGACGTATGGGTAGTTGGCCCTTCATCTTTGGACACATGGCCACAGACACAAGACATGTGTATCCAATAATTATTATTGTTTTTTATTAGTGCGGTTGCCATTATAACAACCATAATTATCATTTCACCGTGTCATAATTTTATCTGGTTTATTAATCTGATAGCTTGTAACTATATATACTTAAGACATTATCAGTATCCGGTGATTTTATTTGAAGTGAAGTTAAAATGCAGAGTTGGAATCCTTATTCCCTCCTTCCAGGCTGTGTGGCTCACTATGTGGCTTCCTCTGGATGCAAGTTTCTAAGTAGTTAATTCCTAGGATATTATGGGGAATAAAATCTAATAATGGGCAGACAGAGAGAGCCTGTGCCTGGCACATAGTAAGCTCTCAATAAATGTTAGCTACTATTGACATTCTCTTCAGTTTTAGAGCCAAGTGTCAGTTACTATTTGAAATTCAAGAAATTGGAGAGGATGAGCTTATGACTTATGAAGGTAGATAGTGTTTAGCTACAGTGAAATATCATCACACAAACCTTGGGAGGAGTAAAAACCAAAAAGGACACAGGATGCTTCCAGAGCAAATATTGTTTTCTCTGATGTCAGAATGCCATGCACTTTCAGTGTCTGAGCATATATTGAAGAGAAAATGTTATTTCAGTAAAAGTATGTGTTATTCTTACAAAGCAATGAAAGGGACAAATGCTGCAGGAAAAAAAAAATATATATATATTCTTATATAATTTTTCCTGCAACATATATATAATACATATATATAATATATTATAATAATATTATATATAATTATAATTATTATATTATATTATGTTATATTATATTAAATTATATTATATTATATTATTATATTATATTATATTATATTATCTCCTAGAAAGTGCAGAAAATTGGGTTTGTGGGTGGCAGTGTGCTATGGGACCAAATTTATTTATGTTGGGAATTACAGTCATCTTCTTTGGAGAACTGATTTCCAAAAATTTGATTTTTTTGGTCCAAAAAAAGAAAAAAAAGAAAAAGAGAACAAATATGAAAAATAGGTTCTGCTTAGACAAGCAAGGAATTCAAAGTGAATCTTAATGAAACTAACATCAGGTCTGCAACTTCTTTTGCCTGGAGAAACATTGACAGGAAAAAAAATACGTAAATATGAGAAACCAGAACACAATAGGCCAGAGAGCTACACCGACGGTGGCTACCCTGACCCACAGGCGGGACTCACATTGTTCCCGAAGGGCGTCCTCAATATGTGCTGCCTTCCAAGTCCTGCCTTCGACAAGACGATGTAAAATGAAGACCCCACAGAAATGCTATGGAGCTCACCACTTTAAAATGGTGCAACGTCAAGCAAAATAAAACTGTGATCAGACAACGTTTGATTTATCCACTGTTTCCTGTTCTTAGGCAAGGCTACCTCCCCTTCTGAATGTAACATTGAGCTCAAGGTAGGAACGTTCAACAAAGGGATGAAAACAGCAGCGTCTGTCTGCATCACCCGTGGCTTTGTCCTTAGGACGCCAACGTAATTGTCTGAAGAATATTTTTTTAATGCAAATTACCTGTTTTTGAGTGACTGGTTCAGATTTTTCCTGGGTTGATTTTGGGTTTAAATCAGACTAAACTAATTTACTGTTGTATTTGACATTTAGCCAGATGTGTGACTAAGCTGAAACATAAGTATACAGAGTGTACATCATAAGGTGACAATGTCCCCCAAAATGATCTGAAATGCTCCAAAATGTTCATATGGGATGAAACAATATCCTATCATGTAGATCCCAGAAAAGCCATGGCACCTAACCTCTAGTGCTTCTGTCGGAAGGATTATTGTGCATGACCCATGCGTTTCCTCAAGCTACCACTGTGCTGAAAACCCTCTCCTCACTCGCTTTTCACTTACTCAAACACAAAAGCTTCATAGTATCCCCTAAGGTCCAGTATGGAGCGGCCAAGCCACCCCAGTGGCCCTAAAATGACCACATCTTCTAACTCTCAGTATGGCCACCTGTGATGTGAAAGGCTTGGACTTGCAAGCCAGGTTTCTCCGGGGGCCATGAGGCTACAAGAGATTACCCCCAAGGGGGGACCGCTGTACTCTGCTCTCTGCACCTGTCCACGCCACCTCAGGCAGGCCTCCCAGCAACTGCATGCGGTGGGTCTTAACTTTTATCTCCACTCTGGAGAACACGAGAGAGGATGGGGACTCGCGTTCAGAAAGCTGCTGAGGCGGGATCTGAACTCTGACAGCCAGAGACCAGAGATCGTGACTGTTACCTCTTTGTAACTCTGCACCCCACGTCATAAGGGCAGTTGTAGGACACTATTTTAACCCATCAGGCAAAATTCCAAAAAAAAGTTAACTTAGACTTTTTTGCAAGAGACCGTACACGCTCAACATGTCACAATAATTTAAATCACCCATTTCTATAGGAAAGGTGTGACCTCCAACTCTACTGAGATCCCCCCTCCGAAAAAAAAAATGTATCTCAAATCTTAATATTCTTACTAGACTATGGCCTGATCCTCTCAGCAACTCATGCCAAATCCTCCAAATCCCCTGTTCCCTGGATCAGATCTTTGGGAAAGAAAAGGAAACATAACCTATTACGTAGAAGCTAGAGGACCACGCAATCATCTTACCATCGACAGTTTGGGCAGAGACTGGAAGGCTGGCAAATCAGCAGTCCTCTAATTTCTGAGTGACTGTAGCCCTTCTTACCCCGCAATCACCAGGCATCTCTGGGCACCTGCTAGAAATGCACAATCCCGAGCCCCATCCCAGACTCAAGAGCCTGCATTTCAGATTCCTCCCAGGTAATTTTTAGCACATTAGGGCTTGAGAAGCATGACACCAACCCACTGGTTCTCTGACTTGGCTACGCGCTGGAATCATCTGGAGCATTAATGAAACCTGGGCTCAACCCCCAGAGGCTGACTGAATTGGCCTGCCATCCCGACGGGAACTTTCTCCATGGGATTCCAACGTGCAACCAAGTATGGGACCTGCTCCCACCCAGCAGTAGCACTTCATTAGTTTGGGCTCCTGCTTGGTCCCTCCACAGATGCGTAGCTCCCTGCCCAAGAGCTGTAGAGACTGTTTGCAAACCAAAGTGTAATAAAGTTATCCCTTTCCAAGGGTCATGTTGAGAAACATGATACTGCTAATGCTCATGTGATGCAAATTAAACAGAGCTTTCATCGGGGAGTCATTTATCAGGACCCACAAGTGCTTCCACACTCTGCTGTCCTCTCCGTGTTGACATCCAGGACAAAGGAAATCATCTCTCCCATGCATTTCCATCTTAATGGTGGGTTTTTCTAGTGTCGTTTGGACATGGAAGGTTCTCTCTTTGATGTTTAGTGCTTTACGTCGCTCTCTATCCATACGCTTGCAGCATCATCTATTTTTGCGTCCTTTTTTATCTACTAGAATCCTGCAGGGCATGGACTGTGTCATTTATCTCTACAACCTCAGAGCTAGCATAGTCTCTGCTTAATATAGGTGAGGGTTAGAACTCCATCCTTTCTTCAGTTGTGAAAAGCCCCATGCCCATTTTAGCATCATACTCCACACAGAGCGCTCCGCTTGAATATACAAAAGAAGTACAAAAAAGAAGGACAAAGGTCTCGATTCATTAAATGTGTATCAGGTGTATAATGACTTGCCAGGCACCTCACTGGTCACCCCACACAGAATACCCAGGGCCCTTTTGTTGGCTTACCATCAAGTGAATATAGATCTTAAAAAAAAAAAAATCTATCATAAAATATACATGGTGACGGGGAATAATTCTAAGTGGTTGAGTCAAATACTAAGTTGAATCTCATGGAAAAGTAGATTCATTCAGGCAAATCGCTGGCAATACCTTCCAAGTCTTACTTTTGAAAGATAAGAGATAGCCAGCAAATGCACACTTGGTGCTGAAAAGTAAGACAAGATGCAGCGGTAGCATTACAGCAGTAACCTGAACGGTCTAATTTTATTTTTTTCTCATCATGTAGCTGTAGGCCCCTATCAGACACCCCAGCTTGGTCTGCAGCAGTGAGGATGCATCTTCAAACTCTCCCAGTTGGAAAAAAGTTTTATTTCCTGACTCTCCCTACTCATTGAGACTCATTGAGACTTTGCAGTAGACATAATGGAAAATGCTTTTCAGCGCCAACTCCACTATTCACCGCTTTGAACACCGCAATAAATAGAAAGGACAAGAATTGAAAGTCTTTCTTTTCCCTCTTAGCTTTTTCTAAGTGCTGGACTGAATGGGTGTCAGCTTTCTGTTGTAGCCCCGGCAGTTCTTACTTTCAAAAGAACAATCAGAAGGAAACCCTTTCAGAAAATTGATCCGCCAAAGTTTGAAATGCTTAAAAATAAACTGTCAGTTCTGTCTGTTTCCCCCTATACAACCTGTCAACCTCACCTCTGGCTTCTTATTTTCCAAACCCTAACAGCCGGGCATTCTCTTTCAAAAGGCTTCTCTGAAGCTCCTTCTTTGTCAGGAGAATTGTAGACCCTGACTAAATATTTTATAAATTGGAGGGAGACCTAAATGGAGATAAAAGTTGACCAGTCCCTCCCCGCTGCCCTGACACCTCCACCTACCGAGTTCTGAAATTTGGGTTAGGAAAAGAGGGTTCCTTCTAAATTCAGTTTGGCAATTTCAATCCTCACTACTTAGGAAAAAAGATGTATCTAGTATATGGATGCATCTGTGTGTGCATATATATGTGCTATAGAACACATATATATATGGGATCCCTGGGTGGCACAGCGGTTTGGCGCCTGCCTTTGGCCCAGGGCACGATCCTGGAGACCCGGGATCGAATCCCACATCGGGCTCCCAGTGCATGGAGCCTGCTTCTCCCTCTGCCTATGTCTGCCTCTCCCTCTCTCTCTCTCTCTCTCTCTCTCTCTCTCTCTGACTATCATAAAAAAAAGAACATATATATATATATTTAATATATATATGATATATAAAATAAGCTAATAAGCTCTCTCCTTCCCACCCCACTTCTCTCTCTCTCTCTCTCTCTCTCTCCCTATACACACACACACCTTGTTCCTCCACCATTCTAGATTTGAACTTCTTTTTTAGGTTTCTAGCAGAAATAGGCTCCTGTAATTTCAAATGGTTTTGGTTATTATTCTTGTTGTCTCCCTAGAACACGTCCTGCTCAAAGAACTTTTCTCCTACGATAAATTCCATAGTCTCCTTCTTATAAATGAGGCCGTGTGCTCAGGTAAGTGTACAAGAGGCCACGTGTCCAATCTGACACCTCGACAGTAATTATGCCCAAATTAACCTGCCCAGAGGGACCATGTTGTAATTTTTCTACACCCTTGGTCCTGCTATTAGTGTCCTCATCAAAGCGCCTTTAGGCAAGAGTTAAAAATCAACAACATTATTACGGGTTTCAACTCAGCAACACATGTCTGAAGGGGTCCCTCACCTCTCTAGTAGAAAGACGACACACCAAAAAGATGTTAAAGTGGCAATAATGGCTAGTTTTACAGAATGTCAGTCGTTTACAGCCTCAGGTCAACTAGTGGGTTGACATTCTGTGTGTTTTAGATATGTGGACCCTTTCATAAAGGGTGCTCGGAGCCATCTCCCCTGGGATTTCGGATGGGGAAGGGTAAGCCAGTCCAACAGAAGGAATTCAGATCTCACATGGCATCTTCAATGGCACGGTGGTGTTGCCACTGCTCTGGGTTAGAGCTGTCCATGCTCAGGACGGGCCCAGGGCTCTGGGGGATACACGTCTGGCTAGCTGCATCCCCATCCCCATCCCCATCCCCATCCCCATCCCCATCCCCATCCCCATCCTGTTCCACAGCAAGTACGTTCTCTGTCTTCTTTGGTTACCACTTCTTTGTTTATCTAATTACTTCCTTCACGAAGCCATCTATTTCTTAAATGACAGACCATGACTCATTCCATCATCTCTATATCTGTGCTACTGCCTGACCTTGATGCTTTGCCTGTGATAGCTGCTTAGTAAATGCCAGTTAAATATATAAAAGCCAAGAATGCTATGGATAGGAAAGCCAACATTGCAATTTTCTCTGATGTCATTTCCTGTCTTCCATAAACAGAGCTGCTGGAAACCTAAATCCTCTACCCAGCTTTCTGGGGCTAGTGATACTTGACAGTTCTTTTTCTGCTAGAACCAAAGAATCACCAAATCACATTGATTCCACTTTCCCTTCCTTTTCTTTCTCATTCCCACATCTCTTCATATGTTTGCCCTAACACCGTGGCCTTAGAATCAGAAATATAAAGTCTTTTTTTTGCTCTTGCATTATAAAAAATAGCATTGCTGTGGGCAAATCATTTATTCTCTGCACCACCCTCCCCTACAAAAACAAAGGAGTGTTTAAAAAAGGGGAGATTGCTGTGATTCTGCATACCAGAATGTTTGGGTTCTAGAATGTGCTAATCCTCTTAAACACTGTTATTTTTTTTTTTTTTTTTTTGGTCTCTACTCAAAATCTCCTGTTTGCTAAAGTTCTTAAAGCTCTGGGCCTGCTGCTTCATGGGTCTGAAGACATTTCCACTTATTAGGATTTACATCTTGGGTATTGTAAGTATACACTGGCTTTTATCTACAGAGATTCTCTGAAGGCCCAGACTGTAGGTTCTCCATTTGTTTCCAACAGAGGTCATAACACAGGGACCACTTTTTAAAACAGTTCCTTAGCTTGGGAGTTTACCAAGAGCAGGCTCTCATTCATAGGAAAATCAACCTCTCTTCCCTCCCTCATTCTCTCTCCCTCTAGGGTGTGGACAGGCAAGCTTCTGGCCAATGGGGACATTTAGTCTCACCCATCCTTTTAAGGGTCTGGTTTTATGCAGATATATCAAGTTCACATTCTAAATGTGTAAGCCAAGGCTGAGTTTCCAGGATCCATACAACTATATTCAAACCCCTTCTCCCTTTTCCACAGAACAATACAGGTCAGTGCTCATATTTTATCATGTCCCTTTGTTCTTTGTCTTTTTGAGAACTGTTTATATACTTATGAGCTACAGTATACATGTCAACTGATGATTATATTTTATACATTTGCTATTTATTTTATTTTATATTATTTATTTTTATTTTCTTAGCACATGGGTGTCTAGGTTTTTGTAAATGGAACCATCTAGGAGCTTATTAAGCAGTGCGCTGCTTCATTTTCTCTTATTATAGGACATCTGGCACACCGTCGTTACCAAAATAATCTGAAAATGCCATCTTAGTCTACTCTGTGACCTCCAGGGTATAATAAAAACTTCTAGGCCAGTCAAGCAGGACTTTCTACAAATTCTGCCACATAAGTCAGTCTTACCTTCTTAGTCCTCTCCATGGAACTGTGCCTTCCTGCTACTGAGCCCGTGTAGATGCTCCTGGACATATCTAAAATGTACGTGACCCTCCTCCAACCAAACCCCACCCTTCTTTCAGGACCAGTTGAAGCCTTACTTTCTTTGAAAAGCTTCCCTGATTACTCCAAAGCCCTGTCCTTATGAACTCATTGTCTCTTGTAAACCATATACCCCATACAAGGCCCTGCAGCCTCTACTTCATGTTGAGATAGGCAGGTGACATGGAAAAGGATGTGGACTTGATAAAAGATGTCAAAAGTGAAACCATAATGATCAGTGGCAAATGACATCTGGTCAACGGTGTAAGGGAGATGTTAAGGGGGTCGTAAGGCGGGCAGTGTGACAAAAATCAAACTTAGCAGCTGCTTCTGAGTGTCACCTCAGTGTCATCCCCACTCAAAGACCAGCCAGTGTTGTTAGAACTTCCAACTTTGGAGAAAAGCCAAGAATCTGCATTTTTAGGTAGCATACAGTGGTTCCTTTCCAATTTTATTGACATAGAATATAGTCACCAAAACTGTACACTTCTTGAAAACTACTATCCGTCTTATAATTCTTGGGCTTGCCCATTCACAAAAGATAGCCACATAACACAGATCATCAGAAATCATTTGTTGAATTGAAATTAATTCTCACTAGTTTCTAATATTCACCACGCCTGAATGAAGAGGATAGGATACAGGGTACCCTGAAAAGACAGTTTAATGGCAACAACAACAACAACAGAGATATGCTGAGTCTTTACTTTCTTTAAGAAGAAAAACTTTAAAAAATAAAAATTAAAATTAATAAATAATAAAAAGAAGAAAAATAATAGAGTTTTCTGAAGGAGACCATACTCTTATTAGATAGGTCAAAGTGGTAGCCTCTGTAAGCGAGAAAGTAGAAGAATTAGATGTTTGAAATTTTATGATGCCTCATGTCCTTGGGTTTTAAGACAAAAGCATGACTCCCTCTTAAGTAATTTAAAAGGAATCTAAATAAATAAATAAATAGAATCTTGTCAGCAGTGATTTTGCTGAAGACTACCCATTTTTGTATTAAAACGTGTGGATATACTTACCATAAAAACTATGAAGGTCCATATCGGAATCCTTACCTTCATGTCTTTCTGAGTTCCCAAACCATCTACTACTGACAGTCAAAAGGCGAGCCTTCCAAGGAAAATGTGTCCAGCATCCTTATATAGATAGGTGGCAGAGAAAGGGAAAACCTTCTAGACTGCCAGGCCCAAGTATGCCCTTTTCTTTCTTTTTCTTTTTTTTTTTTTAAGATTTTATTTATTTATTCATGAGAGACACACAGAGAGAGACAGAGAGAGAGGCAGAGACACAGGCAGAGGGAGAAGCAGGCTCCATGCAGGGAGCCTGATGCGGGACTCCATCCTGGGTCTCTAGAATCACGCCCTGGGCCCAAGGCAGCACTAAACCGCTGAGCCACCCGGGCTGCCCAGTATGCCCTTTTCTAATGAAAACTTTGCCATATCATTTTTATGAAATATGCACTGATTTTCTTTTCTTATTTTTTCTTTTTTTTTTTTTACAAATTCCAAACATTTTCCATATCCCAAACCTGACAGTGTGAGGAATAAAAGGAAGAAAGTTAATACCTAGAGGGGAGATACAGGTGAAGGGAGCACAAAGTTTGCCATTCGGGTAAGACATACATATCTTTTAGCCTCCTCTTCCAGGAAGTTTAGCAGCAGACTGACCCCAACTGCTGTGTTCAAACAGAGACACACAAGAAGTATAAATAAGGATTTGCAGGAAAAATAAGAGTTCCCCTTGTAAGTGAGATTTTGAAAAGTTTCAAATATCTATGACGAGAGCCTGGGTCAACATAATTATGTCAACATATTTCAGAGTTCATGCAGGTGCTTCCCAGCTGAAGCTCCCTTTCTCTCTTCCTGTCTCCTTCCTTCTTCCTTCTCTCATTTCCTATCTTTATTTTTTTTATTTCTCTTTCACGCACTTAATTGTCTATGCAGTTTTCTAGTTAACAATAACAAATAATATTCCTGTGATACACTCCTTGTTTTCACAAAGATCACACAGTCATAAAGGAGATTATGGACGACATGAGGATGAGGGTCATGAGAAGGCAACTAATAACAACAACAACAACAAAGAATCTTGTTAAATCTCTACAGATATTATAAGAATTGCCTTATTTTTTTATAAAACCACATTCTATCTGTATTACAGAGGGCAAGTGACACACTGTCTGGAAGCCAGGTTCTGTATCTGTAATATAGGATCACAATCGGGCCCATTTCACAGGATTCTGATGGCACTTACCATAGTGCCTCATGCTCCATAGTCGTTTGCTCCTATTGTTATCATTGCCTTTGATCTCACAGCTTGCAAATAAGAAAACTGAGCCTTGGAGAACTGAGCAGATGTGTTAGTGGTCACCCAATCTGCAGAAATCAGTAGTTGGAACGTGTATGTGCTGACATGGAGAAATGAGCCATCGTGATTAGGCTAAATGAATACAGAATGGTATCACCAACCCCCAGGATAGCAGGAATACAACCAACACTGCATGCTTTCCAAGATTTTAACTTAACCTTTGCATGTACCTCTCGAGACGAAACCATTAGCTCCATTTTAAAGATGGGAAAAATGAGTTTAGGAGGTCTGAGATTTGACCAAAATTACAGTTAGTACGTGTCTGAGCTGCATTTGTTAGACTTATGAGCCCAAGCTCTTTCTGGCACACCACGCAGCCTGCACCAGAAAATGGCAATAGTTTGAATTCACACCTAGTCTTGGCAGTACTTGAGTCCGTTACAGATAGATGGCATTGAAATAATGGATTTTGCACAGCCTTCCCTGTAAATTAGCTTCCAGCCTTAATATAGTGTTCCTAAAGTTGATTTTTTTGCTAAATGTTGCTTTATTACAGCAACACTCTGTGTGGATTTAGTCCTTTTTGAAATGCCTTTTCCCCAGAGGCACATCAGCCAACAATAACAGCAGCTATATTCAGCTGAGAGCACCAGATAACTGATTTATTTTGTCACTGGCACCTTTATGAGCTTCATTTGCTAGAGAAGAGTTGGAAAAAAAAAAAAAAAGAAAGGAAAAGAAAAGAAAGAAAGAAAGAAGGAAAAACAAAATTTTTTATTTCTTTCTAAAATCATGGCACTGAAAGGCTTAAGTACCAGAAGTGATCTTGAAGCCAAATTTTGGGTGGACAGACTCATTATTTTAATGAGTCTTATTGCTAAGTGAATCCAGCATGGAGTTCGAGGCTTACCAGCAGTGAACTGAGAGAGTCTCTAGTTCCCCAAGTGGATACGCAGAAGTCAAGTAACGTCCTGCTGGCATTTCATCACCACTTAATATACAGACCCTTAATTTTTATTCTCCTCCCTTCAAGTTACCTAAATAGATATTTCCAGCATTAAAACTCTGTGCTAGTTCTAAAGAAAAAAAGAATAAACCGTATAATGGCCTGAAACCTGTTGCCTCTACTTTTCCCACTGACAACTCTACCTGAGGAATACAGTAAGCTTAAGCATGATTGGGACATAGAGAGTGCTTTAGTAATAGGCCGTTTAAGGGAATTTTTACACGTAGGTGGGCTGCTCTCACCTACTTGGATACTGAAAGGGAAGATAATGTGGCTCAAAACTTGGGTACCCCGAGGGCTGGTGCCACAGAAGCATCACTTTTGCATTTCTTTTAGGAAATATTTATTGAGCACCTACTATGTGCCTGGCACTGTTTTTGTGACTGGAAGACAGGAGAGAACAAAGCAAACCAAGGTCCCCACCCCTGTGGGGCTTTTGATCAAGTGGAAGGATTCAGACGAGAAACAAGGTAAATCACTGAGATAAATAGTATGTTGGTGGTAGTAGGCGTGATCAACCACATCAAAGCAGGAAAGAGGGAGAGAGAATGCAAACATGCGTGCCTGGGAGCAAGGGTGTGTTTTTCAATGGGGTGGTCAGAGAGGGATCCCCCGAAGAGTAAAGACTTGGGACAAGTTAGGCAGCCACATAGCTCTTCAGGAGCTGTTAGGTGTTGAATCACATCCCTTTAAAAATGGTATGTTGGGGATCCTTGGCTGGCTCAGTGATTTGGCACCTGCCTTTGGCCCATGGTGTGATCCTGGAGTCCCAGGATCGAGTCCTGCATCGGGCTCCCTACATGGAGCCTGCTTCTCTCTCTGCCTGTGTCTCTGCCTCTCTCTGTGTGTCTCTCATGAATAAATAAATAAAATCTTTAAAAAAAAATGGTATGTTCGTGTCCTAACCCCAGTTAAGAACAGGGTCTTATCTGGAGAAAGGATCTTTACAAGTCAAAATGAGATCTCTACTGTTGTCACTAATCCAATATGACTGGTCTACTTATCAAAGAAGGATACTTGGAAACAGACTCACAGAGGGAAGGCAATGTGAAGAGACACGGGGAGAAGACAGCTGTCTGTAAGCCAAATCGAAAGCCCTAGAAAAGATTTTCCCCTCACAGCCCTCATAAAGAATCGAAACTTCTAGAGGTTTACTAGCCACCTGGGTGGCTTAGTGGTTGAGCATCTGCCTTTGGCACAGGGCGTGACCCCAGGGGCCCGGGATCGTGTCCTGCATCGGGCTCCCTGCAGGGAGCCTGCTTCTCCCTCTGCCTGGGTCTCTTCCTCTCTCTCTCTGTGTCTCTCATGAATAAATAAAATCTTAAAAAAAAAAAAAATAGAACCTGCTGACACCTTAATTTCATATTTCTGGCCCCCAAAACTGTTGTTTAAGTTATTTCTGTTGTGAAGCCAGCCAGTTTCTGGTACTTTCTTATGGCATCCCCAGTAAACTAACACAGGAGCAAGGAGAAGCATGAGTGGGAGGAAGTAGTCCGAGCGTGCTCATGGGAGAGCAAGCGGGCCATGGCTAGTGGAAAGGAGATATCTGGGAGCACTCAGTTTGCTGCGGTGCTTCAAACTTGACAAAGCACCTCCATGTTCATTTTTTATTTGCATCACCACAACTCTATGTAACCAATGGGATGAGTGTGTGTGTGTGTGTGTGTGTGTGTGTGTGTGTGTGTACATCTCCCGAACCTAAAAGAAGAGGAGGCTCAGAGAGTTAAAATCCCTCTGCAAAGTCACAAAGCTGGCCATTGATAGAAAAGTTCCTTAAGCCATCAATATCTGACTCCAAACTGAGTATTTCCTAATCTCATGCAGGTGGAGAAAAATACCTGTTCCTTAAACCGTGTTTGTCCTCATCAAAGCAACTCTTTCCTCCCCTCATTATCTCTTATTAGGATGTGCTCCTCAGGATACAATCGGGAGGGAATATAGTTTGATTAACACACGCTGCCGGAAATAAGATGTTAAGGGCAGCCAGGCTATTCTCACGTCGATTGCCGTGTCATCCTGATTGGATTTGAGACAACCAGGAGTGCAAACAGGATGGGATCACCTTGGCCCTTTCCCGGCGCCCCGCACAGGTACAGAGAATAGGTCCTGTCATAAGCGGGTTGGCTTGTATGTGAAAGGGGACAGCAAAGCCATTTTATCTGGAAGTCGCATCACAGGACCTAAAAAATGTCTTACACAGAACTTAGGGACAGATTGGTATTCAGCGATGAGAATGAGAAAAATTCTGGAAGCAGTTAAAGCAACAATGAATCAATCATGTTTGGGAAATAGAGGCCTGTATTCCCCGCTCTGGGAGGATTGATAAGCTTGAGAATTTCTCCATCTGAGAATCACTACTTGGTAACTAGGAGTGTGCCAAACCCTAAGGACTTTATGGAGATTGCATCTATTTATACTTTACATACCAGGGATTAAGTGAATTAAATATCAAGAGGGAAAAAAAAGTGAAAATACTATATGAGGGAGAAGCATTTAAATGCTGTTGAGTTTATTGCATCTCGTACTTGTGGCCTATGATTTCATTAGGCAATAGGTAGGTGCTACTGATACTGTGGCAAATTCTACCAGAGTATAATGTGGTATCCTTGAAATATGTATTGTATGAAAATGTTAACTGACAAAATTAAACAGACATGCTGTCTACTTGACAATAACAAGGAAACGGCCACATTTTAAACCAAATTATCACCTTTCATCTTGTGTCTTCCCAAGACACCTAGAACTTTAATTGAATAATAATAATGTCACGTTTATAAAGCTAATAGGTTACAGACATCAAGAGACCTGATGTGGGAATTACAAAGTGAGAGGTCAACAAGCTTATTTGCTCTAAATTAGTTAATATGTATTATTAAATAATATTTATTAGATAATTTAATAATGATACAGATGCAGACTTTTAACGCTTAGCCCCTGATCTCATGTCTGCTTCTCTCCTAAAAGCAATCTTTTTGTTTTTTCTCCTTTGACTAGGAGGCTTCTCCAAGTTTCACCTCGAACATACCCGTTCTCAGAACATTTTGTCTCTGCTGCAGATGCAAAGACCAACTCTGATATAACTAAAGGTTATTTATGTTTCCATACTTTAGATTCAGATTCATAAGGTTCTGTCCTAAGAAAAGAAAACAAAAAGTCTATGTATTGCAAACACATCACAACAAACGACTCTTTAATGTCCCGTCAGCCTCCAGACTAATTGACAGTCTTATTTGCATAAGTGGAGAAGCAGGAAGTACAGAGAGACAGATGGGTGAATATTAATTGATGTTCATAAACCTGAACAGTGCTGTTTGCATTCTGCAACAGTTCTGTTTGCATACTGTTTGCAACAAGTATTATTTAGAGTGTATTACAGCCCAGCAGTGACACACAGAACGCCATCCGGGAAGGGGCCCACTGGCATTGCCTTGGATTTATCCACACAGTAAGTACCCCCATGGGGTTGCCCATCCCACACGGCCTACAGCTGAGGGAAACTAAATTTGGGATGGGAAAGAAGAAAGGCCTAAGAGCAGCCTAACACGCTCCCCCCAGCTGTAATCGAAGTTGGAGAAAACCTGCTTCCATTAATATTTATTTACAAAGAGGCATCACACCCATGTTGTGGACTGATGGAGTCGGCCAAGTATCTTCAACTCGGAAAAGGCAAGAAGAACTAAACTTTCATTTTTGTCCTGGCTTTTGGTCTCTATTTTAGTCCTCTATTATACAGGGAGGATTAGAAAGACCTCAGTATGAGGTCTAGGGTTTCCTGGGCCAGGGTTTCCTCCCTTCCAATCTATCTTAGCCTTTGAAATTCTATATTCACCTTATAGCCATAAGACATAGGAGCCTAAAGACATCAAGGTCTGCCTTAGACCAGGCAGCTGTAACAGAAATACCAGAGACTGCATGGCTGAAACACAGGAAATTTCTGTTCTGAAGACTAAGAAGGCCAAGATCAAAGTACCAGTTGGTTTGGTTTCTGGGGAGGGCCCCCCTTCTAGTTGGGGGAGGGACACCTTCTTGCTATAATCTCACATATGGTGGAGGAGATATCACCTCGTGTTTTTTTCTTATAAGAGCACTAATCCTACCTATAATGACCTATTTATCTTCCACAGGTCCCACCTCCAAATATTATCACACTGGAGATTAAGTCTTCAACGTAAGAATTTGGGGGAGGGGCACAAACATCTGTTCATATCCCAGTGAAAATGCAAATGCATTACTTGGTTCTAGAATTGACACCACAAGTTCTATGTCTGAATGGTTAAAACAGGAACCCAGGAGTCAATAGTACAAATATGGCTCTATCACAAACAGGATTTTGAATCTGAGTAAGACATTTTCACCTCATTTGCTCATGTATAGACTAGATGGTGTGCTTAACGGAGATCATCTCAAAGGGTTCTTCCAGTTTGCAACACTCCATGATTCTAGGTATTATTAATTTTAAATCATTAAGAGAATATAAAAAGAAATCACATTTAGTTATCATCTGCTATCTATGCAGATATTCTATCTGATGAGTTTTATTTTTTTATTTTTTATTTATTTATGATAGTCACAGAGAGAGAGAGAGAGAGAGAGAGAGAGGCAGAGACACAGGCAGAGGGAGAAGCAGGCTCCATGCACCGGGAGCCCGATGTGGGATTCGATCCTGGGTCTCCAGGATCGCGCCCTGGGCCAAAGGCAGGCGCCAAACCGCTGTGCCACCCAGGGATCCCCTATCTGATGAGTTTAAAATGAATTAATCCATTTAGGTTATTAATCTTTGCTGGGGACACTCTTTCCTTGGATATCACAAAGCTAAGTCCTATTCTGCTTTCCGACTTTTCCCACATTTCAGTCCTCTCCTCCATACTCTATATTCTTGATCTGCCTCAGCCTCATCTATTTTCCCATAAGACTTGTTGCATTATAACTCACCATTCAATTTACACATCTATTATTTTTACTGTGATTTCTTTTCTATTTGCTACAAAATAAGATTCACAAACTGTAAAATTTTTTTTTTCTTTTCAGGTATAATTGGCATATAACATTATGTTAGCTTTTGATATACCACCATTTGATATTTGTGTATATTGGGATGGTGCTTGGAAGAGCACCTCCAAGAAGGGACTTGTGATAGCTCATTTTACATCTAGGTCATGGCTACTAGATATTTGGTAAAACACTGGCTTGGATACTGTTGTAGACATACATTTTAGGTAGAATTAACATTTATATCAGTAGACTTTGAATAAAGCAGATTATCTTCTATAATGTGGATGAGTCTCATCCAACCAGTTGATGGCCTGAAGGGAAAAATACAACTTCACCGAGAAAGAGAAAATTTTGTCCGTTGACTGTCCTGATTGAGCTGTATTATCAACTCTTCCCTTGGCCTCCAGCCTGCTGGCCTGCCTGCAGATGTCTAGACACGCTTGCTTCCACAATCACATAGCCAATTCCTAAAAATGAATCTCAAAAGAATGAAAAGTCACAGACTAAGAGAAAATATTTGCAAAAGATAGATCTATCTGATAAAGGACCGTTATCTAAAATACAGAAATGACTCTTTTCAAAAAGATTTTAATTATTTATTTATTTATTTATTTATTTATTTATTTATGAGCTAGAGAGCACACAGTAGGAAAGGGAGAACCAGACACCCCACTGAGAAGGGAGCCCAACATGGGCTTGGTCCCAGGACCTTGGGATCATGACCTAAGCCGAAGGCAAATGTTTGACTGATTGAGCCACTCAGGTGCCCCCGGAAAGAACTCTTAACAATAAAAAACGAAAAAAAAAATAAGCCAAAAACCTGAACAGACACACCACCAAGTAAGATCTACAGGTGACAAAGAAGCATATGATAACACATTCTACATACCAATGAAAAGGCCAAAATCCAGGACAATAACAATACCAAATGCTGGCAAGAAGGCGAAGCAACAAGAACTGTCATTCATTGCTGGTGGCGGTGGGAATACAAAATGATACAACTGCTTTGGGAGACAATTTGGCAATTTTTGTTATAAAACTAAATATATTTTTATCACACGATCCAGGAGTTGGACTCCTTGGCATTTATCTGAGTTGAAAACTATGTCCGCATACAATTCACATATGAATGTTTATAGCAGCTTTATTCATAATTGCCCAAACTTTCAAGCAACCAAGATGGCCTAGAGTAGGTGAAAGGATAAAATGAGATACATCCAGACAGAATATTATTTAGAGCTAAAAAGGGATAAACGATCACAGCATGAAAAAGAACATGGAGAACACTTACATGCATGTTGCTAAATGAAACATGTTAACCTCAAAGGCTACATATGGTAGGATTCCAACTATATGACATTCTGAAAATTTAAAACTACAGAGGCAGTAAAAACATGGGTGGTTGTCAGGGGTTGGATATGGAGAGATGAAGAAATGGAATACAGAGGATTTTTAGGGAAATGAAGCTAGTCTGTACAATACTGTAATAGTAGATGTATGTCATTATGATTTTATCCAAACCCACAAAATGTACAACATCAAGAGCGAACCCTACCCTAGACCATGCACTCTGGGAGATACTGATGTCTCAATGTTGGTTCATCAGTTGTAAGAGAACTATCACTGTTATGTCTGATGTTGATAACAGAGGGCGCAGGGGGCATATGGGAATGCTTTGACACCTCAGTTTTTCCATGAACCTAAAACTCCTCTAAAAACAAAGTCCTTTAAAAAATAATTATTCTCTTTCTATACATCCTTTTCCTTCTGTTGCTCTGGAGAACCTTTGTGTAGAACTCAAAATATATTTGTTGAGTCGATGAAGGTGTACTGAATCAATCTCTTTGAGGAAGATGAAACTGAGGGAGGGTTTGCTTAAGGACATACAGCCACCCAGTAGAAATGGAATTTGAACTCACTGGCTTTCCAAGCCTAAGCTTTGGCGCTCTCCCAAATATGCTGACTCTGAAGCCCAGTGGAAATAGAATCCAAGGGAAATGAGTTTTGACGGACTCTTTAGAGGTGCAGAGGATGTGCCAATAAGGAGCACATGTGGGGGAGCCTTCCAGACCCTTCTCAATGATCAGAGCCTGGAGGGCACCAGATGTCCAGTAGATGTGAGTGTTTCAGAGATGACTGAACATGAGGCCAACTTCACAGATCTCTGCACAGCTGCCCATGTCAGAAAGAGTAACGTTGTCATATGACATCCACCTTGGCAAGAGATGGCTACGTCCTTGTTTTAAGCCAATAATCCTGAATAATATGTTTTCTCATTATGACAATGGACCCAAATTTATACTGATTTTAATATGAAAACAATGACATATATAATATATGCCCTTCATCATTCTAAAAAAGTGTTAATCTGTATTATAATACTTTCTAGTTAAAGAACTTATCTAAGACCTGATGTGCCAGCCAACAAAGCTCCTGAGACTTACTAATCACTGTAGTCTTGGAAAACAAAGATAAAATATGAGACCAGATTTTGACAATAAAGACTGTTTTTAATATAAGTATCTGTATGTAAAAATGTTTAAAAGCAGAGAAAAATCTATCAATAATTTCTTAGAAGAATGATTAAAAAGCTTTCATATCCCAATTGTATTTTATATAACCTCACATCCAGAACTTTTAATATTGCTTTAGACTCTTGAAATGACACAATTTTTAACTGAAACACAGACTCTGATGGTATCTTTTTCTCTACCTTCATAATCATAGAAACTGTATTGTTTGTAACACGAGTAGGATGCATTATACTTTCTCTATTGGCAGAGAGAATTCTGTGCAAAACCATCAGGAAGAGATCCAGTGAGTTATAAATAACATCACATACAATACAAAGGAACTAAACACTTCAAATGTTAAGGAATGACACATTTCAAGAACCTTTCAATTAACCCTTAAATATTTAGAACTATGATTTTTATTATTTTTCATGCGATTTTACTGTTTGGAAAAATAAGATCTTCTCCAGTTGGCAAATGCAAATTTCACATTTAAATTTGCTACTCAATCAATAATGAAGTACCATAATCCTCATATAATATATTTTAAATAGTATAATGTGTACTAAAATAGGAATTTCTCCTCCTACTAGGAAGAGTGTTATTTGATACAATTTTACTGGAAATAATTTGGCTATATTAGGTGTCAAGTACTAAAATGGGTTCATACGTTTTTGACTCAAAAAATCTAATACTGGAAGTATATATTCTTCTTTTAAAATTAAAGATATGGACAAAATATTATTTAAGCTGGACCCTCTCTAGGCATCCTCTCAATAGGGCTGAAGAAAAGCTGTGTCTTTCAGGTGCCTATGAGGCAGCCCCCAAAATGAGTTTTATATTTACCATTTAGTAATGTGCAGGAGCCAGCTCCAATCTGCTCATGAAAGACAATGATTAAATTTTCAGGAATTTTATGAACTGGTTGTTTAAATAAGACCTTTAATAAAAATGAAATTATAGAAATGTCCAATTTAATAATTTATATTAAAATACTTAAAACATTATTCTTACTAATGATTTTATTACATTTTACTATTCCTATGCTCTTCAGGTTCTTTCCACCTGCTATAGTGACAAGGGAAAAAGAGAATAGTATGCCACTGTGCCTATTCAACTCCATGCTCAGTAATACCACCTCTGTAGCTTGAAATTGGCCATGATTGGGAATATATACACTGCAGAAATCAGTAAGTGCTACAAATCATGGCTTTATTTCTTGTTTTGTTGATTGTCTAAACAAGTGTCTCTCAACCATTTTTGTTTCATTTTTATTACCCCCCCCATTAAGAAGCCCTTTTGGATATTTTTATCCTAACTGTCCCCCCATGAAATACTTAAGCCACAGACAGTTCCATTTATATACTGTATGTATGTCTATGCTTTCTACATAGAAAGAATAACATTTTTGCCCCATCCTGATGGCTGGTTTTTGCTCCCATAAAGCCGTATAACCCTCCCCACCCTCCGCTTTGACGATGAATGGTCTAAACTTAAAAAGTGAGGGGAAAATGTTAATGATGCAGATTGAACTCAAGTATCTCATGTCTGTACACCTTACATTGTGGACAGCATAATAAATTGAGAAATACTCTTCTAGCATGTGAACACTGTTGTTCAATTTCACAAACAGATCCATTACTTCATTGACAAACTAGTGGTTTCATTATTTCTTTGCTGTTTTACCTTTGTCTTATATGTTAAATGTAAATGAAGATAATACAATCAATCAATGCTCAATCAATATTTTCAATCAATACTCATATTAGAAACACATTCCTTTATCACTTGCAACCAACCAGAGGTTGGCTATCATCGCAACACTTCAGTAAAAATTGACAAAAACATTGTATGAGAAGCAAATGGCTATATGGAATTTACAATAAAGAGTATTTTATATTTTATCACTATCTGTAAATTGCATGTTAAACATCTGTTATATCACTAAAGTTTATACAAAGTGTCTATGTGTGTACACATGCGTACTTTCGGTCCCCTTAGAAACGGCTGTTAGAGGCATTTACCAGCACACCACTGGATAGTCTATAATCTCTCAAATCAAACTAATGTAAATACCTGCACCAAACTGGTGAAACTCCATCCAGACATTTTTCGAAACAATAGGTTTCAGTGAAGGTTAACTATGGGAGGAGGAATTAGGAGAAAAAAATTTTAACTTTATTGTAGTCTCCTACAAATTTTCAAAAAAACATTGAACTTTCTACCTTCCCCTGGGACTCACACGCAAGCTTCTAAGGTGCTATCACAATGGTGTAAATGCATGACCAGAGGCCCCTAAGGGGGAATAGAAGGGCGAATCTGGGGAGGCCCCGAAACAGTGGGGAGGACAAGAGACAAAGAGTATCTAGTTAAAATAAGGCAGGGAAGGAGAATAGAAAAGGCAAAGAATTGAAGCTATCCCAAGGCTGTTTCGGGGAGTAGGGATTATACATTTCAGAGGATTAGGAAATCAGCACATAGCAGAACCACCCAAAGAGTCAACAGAAAGGCAACAAAACAGGAAGGAAAAAAAAAGGGGGGGGGGCAGTAAAAGAACATATCCCACCTTTGTCCCTCCAGTTTTGGTTAATTATCTACATTCAAATCCAGGAAGGTCACAAGTTCCGTGAGGGGAGAGAGAAATTGCTGGCTCGCCAGTGGTTGAACAGTAGTTTTGCATGGTTACTTCATACTTCTGACTCTAATTCTAAGTCATCTAGCCAGATGTTATGTGGAGTAGAACCACCCTCTGAGGTCTTCTTACTGGTACTTTTAGAGATTCCATATCCTAATTCACAGACAATATTACCATGATTCTTATTCTGGGCCCAACGACCAGCATTAGGAAGAGTATATATTCCTCCAGTTTCCATGAAGGCAAACTTCATGAATCTTCCTCACTAACATTCAGATGCAGGCATTGCTACGGAAGAATCACAGAGCTTTTTAGCAGATTTCCTTTCAAACTTTCAAGAAGGATCAGAGCATTGTCTTCTTCTATTGAAAACCGAAGGAGGAAAGGGATATTTCATTGGGTTCTGGCAATTATGTGTAAATCCTCAGGAAAACAATACAATAATCAGGAATCAAATTTTAGGGGCACCTGGGGGGCTCAGCGGTTGAGCGTCTGTCTTGGGCTCAGGGCGTGATCCCAGGATATTGGGATCAAGTCCCACATGGGGCTCCTTGCTCAGTGAGGAGCCTGCTTCTCCCTCTGCCTGTGTCTCTGCCTCTCTCTCTCTCTGCATCTTTCATGAATAAATAACTAAAATCTTAGAAAAAAAAGGCAATCAAATTTTAAAAATCTAAATCTTGAATGCACTTATTTAAAGTGTTCTCTTTTTTTCTTAATTGTATAAGAACCAAGAAGGGTAAAACCCTTACTTTGATCCAAATAAAAAAAATAAGATTAATAAAATCTTCTTTCTCACACTTTAGCCCTCCTCTCACTATTTCCCTTCTCTATCTCCCTCTTACCATCTAATTCTGATACTTCTAAAGAAAACAACAAAGCAGATAACAGTGAAACAAAACACAAGTTCCAAGACTTGCATATTTTAATCATAGCGAGAAATAATGTTCTTTCACATTAAGTAACATACCATATATTTCTAACACATATATCCTATAGGGGTCTCTAATCAAAACGTTTAATTTATAGAAAACAGATGGCTCTAGCTTTCCTACCAACTTCTGTTTATTATGATAAATTTGAAGCCAGAGATATTTCCCTTAGCGAGCCTAAAAATTTAGACAGATGATATAGAAAAAGAAAGAGTTAGCAGTAGGAATAAATTCTGAGACATTACCATTCACTGGTCTAAAAAGGCTGGTCCATAGCCTCAGATAGATTATCAGTTGTTTGTCCCAAATGACATAAATCACATGTGAAAGTAGATTTGGTGCACGTCTCAATGGACTCTACAGTCCAATTGAGCCTCCTGTTTCTGTGCTGATGCCCATTGTAAATCACCAGCTCTCCACGTAGCTGGGCCTTGTGGATGAACTATTAAGCAGTTCTGGCTCTCTTTGGGGCTGTAACATTCCGCCATAAGGAGTTGGCAGGATGACCAGAGCCAGGGAAAATGCAGGATAAAGTAATTCACACAGAGGAGATGATATCTACCTCTATTGTTCAAGTCAGTGATTAATTATAATAGATAAAAAATCAAAATTGTCAGGACAATTACAAGGCAAGCTTCACTTTTGTGTAACATGTATAAATAAGATGATGAAAAGAGCTTCATCAGGGTGAGAAGCCCTTTCTTATCACATCATATTAGCTGTTGGTATAATTTGCAGCATCACGAGCTGTTAATTTCCCAGTCTCAGTTTTTCCCATCCATACAATAAAGCAAAAAACAAAACAAAAATCAAAACCAAGACCAAAATGCAAAAAAGGACCAAGTGCAAATCTGAGAGCTGTAATGTCATTCGTACATATTAAGACTGAAATAAAATGGTATTTTTAGATCCAGCTCCATGACACAAATTGTGCTTTATTCTTATGTCATTTTTTTTTACCTAAGAACCAATTGTTTTCTTTTTTATTTTTTAAGATTATATTTATTTATTCATGAGAGACAGAGAGAGTCAGAGAGAGAGACACACAGAGAGAGAGAAAGAGAGAGAAAGAGAGAGGCAGAGACACAGGCAGAGGGAGAAGCAGGCTTCATGCAGGGAGTCCGATGCAGGATTTAATCCCGGGACTCCAGGATCACACCCTGGGCAGCAGGCAGGCGCTAAACTGCTGAGCCACCCAGGGATCCCCTCTAAGAATCAACTGTAAGCATGAAGAGTTACACTGAAGTTCAAGCAAAAGAATGATGAAAAGTCAAAGTACAGTGGAAAGAACATGGAATTTAGAAGCAGAGCTGATGATGAACTATGTCTCCACCACTTATTTGATTGTGAGCAAATCAATTGGTGTCTTTGAATGCCTCGTGTGCAAACTGAAGGCTTATAGTGAAGATTCTGTGTATCGTGTCTTACGCGTACAGATGCCCTATGTAGCATGCAGGATTATCATAGTCCAGAAAGTGTCACTGAACTGGAAAATTTACATTTGGGATTGGGAAACAAGACTGTTCCTAACAATAGCGATGATCACACCAACTTACGTTATCGTTACCCTTTATCCCTTCAAGTATCCTCTATCTCAAGCACTTTCTGAAGTCTGCAGGGCAAGCATTATGCCCATTCTCAAGATGAGGAAAGTAAATCTGACATCTCCATAATTCATGAAGAGGAGCCTGCACACATGCGCGGGCACGCACATGCATGTCCGTGTGTATGAGAAGCATAAAAGTCGCATTACTGGATAATTATGTTTTAATGAAGTGGGAAAATCTCCAACAATGACTGATGTTATTAAAGATGCAGAAAGCTGAGGACTGAAAAAATGTTTTGAATCCTATGTGCCTTCAACGTCGCTGCTATTTTACTTCCACATATTTATGATTGAATCACTATTGTTTGATGAGCCATTTTATCCTAAGTGGCATTATTGAAAAGATTAATGAGCCAGGAGACCTGGTGAATTAAATTAACATTTTTAAAGTTAAAATTTATCCAGATTAATAATAATTAAGCCTACAGAATATTCAAGGACAATACCAACAAGATTAATCTTACCCCACTGCAGAAATGATTCACATTGTATACTTAAATTACTCATGAAAAGATCTGTTTTTGAACACCAACTACTGTCATTGTTTAGCACTGCAGTTGTTGCTCAGAAATACAAGTTTAAAGATTCAAAGAGAATGGAGTGTGGAATGAAAAGCACACAACTTATTAGAAATCAGAATTAAAATGAATGCACTGAATGAATAAAAACTCACATTCGAGACAATAACATCCTTAAAACATTCAAGCCTTTAATCTACTGTTTTGGAGACTAGATAATTAGACTGATCCTGTGTAGACGCTGTCCAATCATAGCAGAAGCAAGAGTTTCCAATATGCAGAGTAATTCTGAAAAGTATGTCTGCCCCATTTAGACTTTGTCTTATTTTATGGCTATCTCAGCACTAACCACATGCTGCCCTCAAAATATCCAAACCAAGAACTTTCAAGGTCTTTTTTTTTTTTTTTTTCCCGCCTAGAAGGAAAATATTTCAAGGTGGGAAAGAATCAGCTCATTAAAGAAAACTTCTGCGATCTCTTTAAACATCTTCCTCTTTTTCAGTTCTCTTATTTTGACTAATTCCATCACCGTTGTACCTCTCCTGCCCCCAAATGTGTACTGTCTCCCCTTCACATTTTCATCTTGACCAATGGTGTCCATTAAGGTAGACCTTTGTTTCCTTTTAGCTCAGACAGGCTTGGATTTTAAAAAGGATTGGGGAAAGGGCACAGATAAATATATGGAAGTCATGACAATATCTTGTGCATATGCCTAAATTATTTACTTCAGAGTCTGTGGCTGCCTCAACAAAGGAATTTTCTTTACAGATCTTCATGATATCTTCTAGCAAAGGCAAAAAAAGTGAAACAGATCCCCAGTTGAAACCCTTTTATGGTCTTCCTTCCATATTCCATAGCCTATCAGAAGAGCTATGTTTTGGAAATATGCTAGGTGACTAGTTCCTGAGAATATTCTCATGTTTTAAATGTCTATCACCATTTACCTATCATCAGAGCAATTATTTTTGTTTTCCATCAGAGCAATTCTATACCAAATAATACTATGGGGAGATCGAAACAAAGAACAAATATCAAGTCCTATAAGAAGATTCACATATACACAGTCTCAGACGTTGTCACCCTCACGCTCACCATAACCAAGGGAAGAGTCCCGAAATCAATGAAATATTCATTGATTTCCCAGAGCAACATCCTGCAGGGAGTTAATTAGAATGATCCATTAATCTGACTGGCCAGTGACACGTGTGGCTGTGTCCATAATAAAAACGTGACATTTTTCCTTATACTTTTTCCGTTGCGTTTAACTGGTGATATTTGGAGTAGAAAGGCAGTAGGAAGATTTACTAATAGAAACTTACATGAAGGGGGAAAATAGGAAGAGAGATTATTTTGAGAAAAGGGGAGGAGCTTTGGAGTCATAAGGCCTGTGTGTGAGCTCTAGCGTCACCATCATTAAGCATGTGACTGTATATGACACCATTTATTTTGAGAGTTCAAAGGTTATTGTTCCAGGCTGAATCGATGGCTGTCAATTGGATGTTCTCTTCCAGCCGTGGTGGAATGAGGGTTTCGAAGTCATAGATAATCTATATTTATGACTCTATACTCTTGTATAGACCACTTAATCCTCTGAACCTCAGTCACCTTACCTATTAAGGGGGGGTACTGAAACATACCACTTCTAACTATTTTTATGGATAACATGAAATTAGGTACACTAAAATATTTTCAGGGAATAAAGGATCAATAAATACCTATTCTTCTTTTTCCTCTTCCTTTCTTTCCTCAATGTAACACGTTTATGTGATTTTGCCATTAGGAACTATTACCGCAAAAACTGATATCAATTAAGAAAAGGGTTTGTTTTTCTTTCGTGTTTCCTGGATGACTTAACACAATGCTAAACACATACCGGATGCACATAGGGGAAAGCCTATGCTGTCCAGGGTGGGAGATCTAACTTTGGGCCCAAACCCTACTACCGCTTGCCTGAATCACCTTTGATAAATCACTTAACCTGTGTGCCCGTATGTAGAATGAGGGGATCAGATTGTAGGATTTCTAAGGCTTCTTCCACCAATATCCTCTAATTATCTAGTATCTATTCTCTCACTGATAGATTATTTTCATTCTTTGCTCCGAGACTTAACGTTTTTGTTGCTTTTTAAACATATCGATGGATTCCTAAAGAAGGAGGTTAGATAAACATACTGTTAGGTTGGTTACAGGAGCATCCAACACAACTGATTTAATATAGTATTGGTCAAAATTGAGTATTAGTCTTTTAGTGGCCATTAGTTGGGATTTTCTTCATGTAATTTGTAATGGAGCTGAAATTGACAAATAGTCGCAATCTGTTATTCCGTAACAGGGGACGTGGAGCAATGCTTTACGGGCCTGAGAAAGCAGACGTATTTACAGCAGACATAGTTATTAGATAGCATACTGAAAATATACAATAAACTGCGAGGAAATATCGCACACAGAGGCGATCCAGAGACAGCGCAAAGTTGATTTATACGTATTTTGCCAGTGTTAGAGACAGATTTCTAAACAGTACAAATTTTCATCTAAAAGGGTAAGAACATGAAGCAAACCATAACAGCTAAATCTCCAAGGGAGAGTGTACATGTTCCGTCAGAAATGTTAAAAACTCTAATTGGTGGGTTTATTGAGTGATAAACTTGAGACAAAAAGATTTCCCAAATGTTGACAAAATAAAATGCAACCATCTTTTTTTTCTTTTTTTTTTATGTGTGCTTTTGAAGAACACTGACATTACCCTCAATTTATTTATTATTTTTTTAAGATTTTATTTATTTATTCATGAGAGAGAGAGAGAAGCAGAGGCACAGGCAGAGGGAGAAGCAGGCTCCATGCAGGGAGCCCGACATGGGACTCGATCCTGGGACTCTAGGACCACGCCCTGGGCTGAAGGCAGGTTCTAAACCGCTGCACCACCAGGGCTGCCCTTACCCTCAATTTAAAATGTAAAATGAATTCAAACAGACCGGAGACAAGATGGATTTGATGCAAGGGTGATGCAGTAAATGACTTTTTTCTGAAGCCTCCCAAACGCCGGTCTTTTCTGCCGTGTAATTTTGCATAGTTCATATCGAATCATTGCAAGCTATCAAGTGGTAATCCTGCCTAAATATCAAGTAGCTTGCACTGGTCACAGGTCTAGTGAAGGTGAGCTGGGGAAGAAGCTCATCTTTCTCTTGCTCTGGACCAGAGCTGGTGCTTCTTCAGTCCCTTTTATGACACTACCTAAAAGAGCAGCGCTCAGACCTCTAGACAACACCGGCCCTGTTCTCCTCGGGCTGCTCCACACCGATGACTGAGCAAAGTGGGGGTATCCGAGGCGAACCCTCCCTGCCCAAGCTGCCCCTCCTCCCATGGGCCATCTTTGCTCCAGGCCTCCCCATCCACCCTCCCTGCCCACGCCGCCCCTCCTCCCATGGGCCATCTTTGCTCCAGGCCTCCCCATCCATCTGGCTGGGACTTCCTTGGTGTGGCTTTCCATCTGAGACTTGTCCTACTCGATTACCACTCCTTTCCTTGCCAGACTCACTTTGTTATACCCCAAGAGCCACTGCTGCTTCTTCAGAAGGCTCCCTACCTACTCCGGTCCCCTCTCTCCTTTATCATCCACAGGCATTTCTACCAATAAATACCAAATTTCCCTTTGGTCTCAACTTTTTAGAGAACCCAAACCAATACTGCCTGTATGGCAAAGGGCTTAAGAAAGCAGGTGGCACAGTGAGGTCTTGAGTCCCTCTCACTCTCTAACCAGCTGGCAGGCAGGCCTCATAGGGCATGGAACATAGGGCAAGAAGGCTCTTTGGCCTAAAGCCACACACCCATTGCTCAAAATGGCACTTGTAGTAACCCCAGAAACAGCCTGCTAGAGGAGACACCCTTGCCACTGAGATGATTCAGGCGCTGAGAAAGTGTGTGGGAGTAACAATGCCTATTGGGACAGCACAGTGGGTGGATTATTATTAAATTATACTGACATCAGGCAGAGGGATAATGAGAAACTGAGCGTGGTTAAGAAACAGTAAAAGGCTACACGGGAGGGCAAGAGAGACTCTTTGATAGCACAGAGTTACACAGAGGCCCTCATTTTCTCCAGCGGAAAAGCAAACACAAATAGCTTATAGCAAATACTAGAATTAATAGTCGGAGGCCTGGAGCTCCTGAGACACATGCATGCTCGGACCTGGCAGGCCTGTCATGCGAAGGTCCCCATACTGACTTGGAAACCCCTAACCTCTGAAACGTGGAACCTGGGCACCCAGGGAGGAAGCTCTTAAGGAGTCTGGCTTTGCAGACTTCTGAGCTGGGAGACGTGACCCACTCCTCTCAATTAAGACTGCTCCCCACGCCCCCAAGTGCTTCTCCTGTGCAGGAAGACGCTCCAGAACCCTTCGCCTGCTCAAGGCAATAGGTTCTGCTTTCTGGAGCTGCTGCTGCTTCATCTTTGATCTTCCAGGCCTATCACGAGGGTTCCATTTCAGGGTAAATTGGCTGGGGATGCACTGGGCCTGATAACCAAAATAAAGAGATTGCACTCCAAGGAAAATGCAAGAATTGGCTAGTATAGATAAGCAGGAGCCAGAGGAGACCCCTCACGTTTAGATTTTAAGGGTGACTGATCAAGGAGGGCAGACCGTAAGGCTGCATGGGTTGACTTGAGAGCTCTCCTTTCAGACACAGGACTGAATGCCCTGGCAAAGACCCTGTACAATGGGCAGGTTCACTGGCAGGGGGCCCCTTAGAAGCTTGGAAGAAAAATGCCCAGTGCTGAGTGAAACCTGAGTGCCTCAATTGCCTCATGAAACAGAAAAGGAATGAGTAAAAGGGCTTGTGGTAGTGGGCATATGGGAGTGGATATGTTTTGTGATCCAGGACACCCACCAGAGGGATTCTCTTCTTCTACAGGGACGTGCACGGGGCACATGACCCTCTTAGGCCACTGTGAATGCCCTGGTGAGAGGGACATCCGAAGTAACTAAGAAGTTCAGTGCCCCATTTACGACCACCCCCAGTGAGGTACTCAGTGTGTGTGGGGGGGTGGTCTTTGTGCCTTGTATTTCCCATTCTCTCCAATTTAGGCTCTTCTGAGTGAGCAGCTATGGTCCCTAAAGGGAGAATATTCTTTCCATGGGCCAAAGCAAGGTCCCATTAAGCTACAACCAAGCCCCTTGGGCTTGTCTGGACAAGAAGAGAAGTCACCATCTTGGCAGAGGTCATTGGCCCTGGTTGGCAGGAGGAAGTCGGGCTGCCATCGCACCATGCCATTGCCCCATGCCAGCGCAGAGGAAGATGCGTGGGAACAGTTACTCATTGGGTATCTCTGGTTATTCTTTGCCCAACTTTAACTATGAATAGACACGTGCAACAAATATAGACTGGGACAAGTATAATTTCTAGAAGCTTAGGACACTCAGGGATAAGAATGTAGATCACACACCCAAAGAAGTCATTAGGGCCTGCTTAGGTGATGGGTAAGGGTAAGTAAAGAGGGTTAGAAATGGATATAGTGTGTGGGGCCAGGGGGGATAGCATTAGTTGCTGTCCTGAGACTACTGAAATGAACCACAGTTGCAGAGGTTTCTTCTCAGGAGGAGAAGCCCATGGAAACCGTGGAACTGCTCCCACGGGTGGAACAGTGGGTTCGTGTTACACAAGGGATAGACTCTGGCCGCCTTGGGAGAGGGGGACCCATCTCACATTGTGAAAAAATTGTTATGAGCAATTGGCAGTTAGTTGACAGGCTGGAGGGCCACAGTTTTACCGATTTCATGGGAAAGTTACCCTCTCCCGAGGCCGATCCCACTTGGTGACCAAGCTTGAAGAGGTCATTCCTGCCCACCACGATCCTTGTTCCTGGGAATTCGTCTTCTAGAGCTACCTAACGGCCGGGTTGGAAGGCTCTCACTGTGCCACTGCAGGCGGGGCTCTTCCTACCCAACTCTCCTTCCTCTGCTCACGTGGTTCATAGATGTCAGATCCACTTCGCGGCCTGAAGGTTCTCCTGCCTCTTTCAGCTCCCTTTCCCCAATCTCCTTCAGAAGTATTTCCCTCTGATACATTTCTTATAATCTGATTCTTTCTCAGCATCCCTTTCTTGGATTTCTCAAATATATATACTCCCTTAAGGAACAAAAGACTTCTCAAGACCCATAAATCTGGTTTGTATTCAAATCCCTTGCTTTTTAGTTAAATGTATTGACTATAGAAGAAAAAGAAAAGACAATCCCTATAAACTGGGAATCTAGAGGCTCCTGGTGGCTCAGCGGTTGAGCATGTGCCTTCAGCCCAGGGTATGATTCTGGGTTCCTGGGATCTAGTCCTGCATCAGGCTCCCTGCATGGAGCCTGCTTCTCCCTCTGCCTGTGCCTCTGCCTCTCTCTCTGTGTCTCTCATGAATAAATAAATAAAATCTTAAAAAGATTAAATCAAATATTAAAAAAATATATAAAATAAACTGGGAATCTCTGGATTGTCCAGTTATTCAGATAACACTTCATATTTTAAATATACCCAGTAACACTTTAAATATCCTCAAATTCATATCATAAGAAATTTTATAAAGATTATTGGTTTATGCTAAGACGCATGTTTCCATTGAAATTATGTGTCTCTCGTATGTATACATCTCTTCTTAAGATTAACCTCCTTTACAATTTCCACTTATGCCATATTTTCCCTCAAATATTTTTTTGATCACTCCACTGGAAAAACTTGGAAAATTTTATGAAATAGAACAAAGCCACATTTGAAGTCTGCATGCTAAGTATTCAAATGAATTTGCTCGTTATTTAAGTACTTCTTCTACACGTCACCCTTACAAGATCACGTAATTCATACTAGCTCTGCAGCAAAACTGCAAAGATTTTTAGAGTTGCTCACAAAGAATTAAAACTGTTTAGGGACAGCTGAGCCTGGGTGGCTCAGTGGTTGAGCGCTTGCCTTCTGCCCAGGGTGAGACCCCGGGTCCTGGGATCGAGTCCCGCATCGGGCTCCCTGCATGGAGCCTGCTTCTCCCTCTGCCTGGGTCTCTGCCTCTCTCTGTGTCTCTCATGAATAAATAAAAATCTTTAAAAAAATAAAAATAAAACTGTTTAACATTCATACCTTGACTGCTAAATTTCTACTGTAGGTATCAGATTAAGACAGAAAGCAAATCAAATTTATAATGATTCAGTACATGATGTCACATAATGTCTATATTTGGATAATGTCAGAGGGTATTGCAATCTGTAATAAATTATAGACTCTTACCACAAGTTGCATTATCTAGCATTTACAAAAGATTCCTTAATTCAACCTTCAAGTCCTAAATTCCAATATGTTGGATAAGAAAGTATGTTCTTTATGCAGTCCTGGAATTAGCCAAGGAAAATATGGATCTACCTCTTGGTATATCTTGTTTTCTCTCTTACATTGCTAACGAGCTCAAGTAGGAATATTTTTTTCTTTTTCTTTTTTTTTTTCCCCTAAGCAAGGTGCAGGTTCAAGTTAGCATTATTGCTAAAAGCATTTTTAAATATTGGACTTAAGCTTAGCCTTAGTTTGTATAACAGTCTCAGATGCATGGAACACCTCATGCAAAGGAACCTAATTTCTTTAAATAAAGAAGAAATCAGAATAGAAGCATAAATTACAATGTGTCAGGCAGTGCTGTATCTATAATTAGCCCAGGTATTAAATGTCTTTCTTGAGATAAAAACACACAGATCCTTAAGTCATTTAAACTAACCATCTGTTTGCTTAGTACTTATTATAGTTCTCTAGATTTTGTACAATTAGTGGTGTTAGTTTTACCTTTCAAAGGATTTACATTACTTTTGGCTACAAGGTGAAAAATAACCCATTAAAGAACCATCAATGAGTGTGTATTATGCGCAATGTATTAATTAAATATAATAGAATTAAAGTGGGGTTAATTTTGTCCTAATTTTAAAGTCCTTAAACCTTTGCCTCCAGGATGGGAAAGATGTCAAAGCTTTGGAATGATGTAAAAATGGCTGACTTTTCTTGCCTTCTTTTTAAAAACCTTGTCATCATTTTTTTTTAATAGCTTAGAGAATTTCTAAATGGGAAAAGAGAGAGGCAAAGAAGTACAGAAGAAAATCAAGACAACCCAGGCAAAGCTTATTGAACGTCTGTTATATACCAAGCATTGAACTATGTGTTTTCACAAATGTTATCTCCTCTAAACCTTCCAACAGCAGTTTGATATAATTATAATTCCTCCATCTAATAGCTATAGGCACTTGGATTTAGTAAGGTTAAATGACATGGGCAAAGGGCTGATAAGTGGCCCAAATGGGATTCAGGTGTTTCAGATATTGAAGTCTATTCTCTTTCCATAAACCAAGATAAGCTACATGACTTTTTATAATGCTCTCCACTCCTAGGATTCCATAATCAAGTTTGACATACAGCTACTGGTCTAGAAAAATGATGTAGCATCATTTAGCAGCAGTAAGAACACTGGGTTAATGGTCTTTCTGCTGGGAGTCAGATAAGACATATGATTTGTCCCGTACTCTCACCCCACCAGGCTATTATTACTCTGGCATGTGGTAGTCTCTCTGTAATGTCACTTGAGTGAATACGTCTCGGAACTTTGATTCTTCTGTGCCTTTATTCAAGCTGGTACCCTTTCCCTCCTGTTTATTTTCTTGTGAAAATCCCCTTCACATTAAGGTTATATTCTTCAAAGTCTAGTTCAAATACTTTTTTTTTTTTTTTTAATGAAGACGAGGTCATACCTATCAGAATGGCTAAAATTAACAAGTCAGGAAATAACAGATATTGGTGAGGATGTGGAGAAGGGGAAACCCCTCTTACACTGCTGGTGGGAATGAAAACAGGTTTGGCCACTCTGGAAAACAGTATGTAGGTTCCTTAAAAAGTTAAAAATAGAACAATTGTATAACCCAGCAATTTCATTACTAGGTATTTACCCAAAGGATACCATAATACAGATTTGAAAGGGCACATGAATCCCAAAGTTTAAAGCAGCATTATCAATAATAACCAGATTATGGAAAGATCTCAGATGTCCATCGTCTGATGAATGGATAAAGAAGATGTGGTGTGTACACACATGCACACACACACAATGGAATATTACCCAGCCATTAAAAAGAATGAAATCTTGCCATTTGCAATGATGTGGATGGAGCTAGAGTGAATCACACAAAATAAAATAGGTCAGAGAAAGATAAATACCATGTGATTTCATTCATATGTGGAAATTTTTTTTGTCTAAATGTTTTTATTTGAAACAAATAGTTGCACTGAGCAAGAGCTTACTTCCCCACTCCAAATTAAAACAGAGTGTAATAGGGGCAAACGTCAGGATAGTTCCAGTACATGAACATCCTTCTACTCACTGTGGCTGGGGCAACTTTATTCATCAGCAGTCATTCTTACACAAAATATTAACCCCGAAGTACTAATGTCACACAAAAGGAAGTGGTCTTAGTTTCATGTGTGGGGCTGTATGTTCTATAAATGCCAAAATGTAGAAGCACAAACACAACCCACTCTTAAAAAAAAAAAAAAAAAAACTAAATAGTTCAAAGAATTTTCCATCCCCCCCCCCCCTTATTCCCATAATAAAAAGTAGTGCTGGGTTCTGATACCCAGATTTGGTTTTTATCCTGGCCATTTACAAAGTATTTCCCCATCTGACTTGCATCATTAGAGTTATCGATAAAAGTTCATTCACTTTGAAGAAATTAAGAAACAAAAAGATGAACATAGAGGAGGGAAAATGAGAAAAAGGGAGACAAAGAGACAGACACAGAGAGAAGAGAGAGAAGTAAACCACAGGAGACTCTTAAGTACAGAGAACAAACTGAGAGTTGAGGCTGGTGGAACGAGGTGGGTGAGGGATGAGCTAAATGGATGACGGGTATTAAGGAGGGCACTTGTGATGAGCATCGGGTGTTACAGGTAACTGATAAATCACTAAATTCTACATCTGAGACCTATTTTACCATGTTAACATCCATGGTAACTAGAATTTAAATGACTTAAAATAGTGGATAAATGAAGAAATAAATGTATGCATGTTTGGTGGAATTCAAAAGGGGAGGGGGCTGAAGATGGATAATCAAGACATTTGGAAGTCACTAGTCAGAAAAATCCATTCTTTTCTTTGGTTTATGTCTGTGCAAGGCCACTTCTTAAATGGATCCCAGGGATTCCCACTTCTTGGCTTTCTTGCTCTCTTCTGTAATCCCCTCCCCTTGAGAGTGTGCTGAGCCTAATGGCTTGCTTCAAATGAGTAGCATATACAGAAATGGTGGGATGTCACTTCTGAGATTAGGTCACAAAAATATTATGACTTACATCTTCCTAGTCAACTCACTATTTCTGTCAGACCCCTAACTCTTGCAGAAGCAAACCACTGAGTAGTCCTATGGAGAAAGCAACATGGGAAGGAACTGATGTCTTCAACCATCAGCCCGAGAGGACCTCAGGCCCTTGGTCCTAGAGCCACAAGTCACAAACACATGAGTGATGAGTTTGGAAGTGGTTCTTCCCCACTTACACTTGGATATGATTACAGCCCCAAGACCATACCTTGGTATGAGATTAGTGAGAGCCCCTGAGCCAGAGGAGCCAGCTGAGCCATGTTTGGATTCCTGCTTCACAGAAACCATGACATAACAAATGTCTGTAGTTAGAAGCCACTAAATGTGGGGGCAACTTGTTACATAGCAATAAATACCCAATATAATCTCTATTTCAGCACTTACCTCAATCGGATTTGCCTGATGCTATTGGAATCATGCTTAGGATTTGGAGGGATTGATTAATATGAGCAGAAACTCTTGTGGGACCAAGGTGGATACCCAGTATCTAGCACACAGAAAGGAGGGAGTAATCCTATCTCCACCCTAAAATCACAGGCTGGATGAAGGAAATCGACCACTGTGTATCATATAAGTACAGTAATCTGTGGAGTTTGTCAGCTACGAAGAGGGGGGAGAAAGGAAGGGGGAGATCGTGGAATAAGGGAAGGGGAAGTTGGAAGAAAGTAGCCATACGTCCCTCCTACAGAGATGATACACACTTAGTGCACAGATGAGTCTACTTCAGTCTCAGCGATAACAAACTCTTGAAAATTTGGTCTACATATATGTCTGGGCCTTTGCTCAGTTCAGCGCATAGCAGGTGCTAAATAAATAATCACTGAACGAATGAATGAAGGAGGAAATATTGCTATAACCCAGACAGCCTGAATTCAGAGTCAGATGGTGAAACTGACATAATCATGATTATTTGGGTTTAAGTTTCTTATCGATAAAACAATAGGACTAAGTCAAAAAAATTCAGTATCCACCCTAGATAGGTCTGAGAGTCTATGGTTCCATACCTCCTGGAGAATTATAAAACTACAGTTACTACAACTGGCTCAAAACTCTTTTCCTGAACTTGTTTATTAGCTCTTAAAAGCAAAATGACAAAATTTAGAACTCCCCATTCAGCGTATGCATACAGGTGTGTGTGATGTATGAGAATATTTGTATGTATATATTTTTTTTTTCTTGACTGTCATATATCATCAGTTTTCCTGATTGCAAAATGGAAATAACACTATCCGTTCTACATATATATTTGAAGATTAAATGAAATACAAAAAGTTTCTGGCATAAAGACTGGTATAAAATGATCACTATGAGCTCAACAATCCCTCTACTGATGATTCAGTGAAAATGGACTTCTATCTTTTTTTTTTTTTCCAATATGTACTAACAGGACTTTTTAAAAATCAAATTCATAATATTTTGAATATCAAAATACTAATAATAAAATTAAATAATATCAAAAGTAGACAAAAAAGACATAACCACATAGGGGAATAGTAAACAATCATTAAATTCATGTTGTTGGGGAATAGAGACACAGGAAACGTTCAGAGTAAAAATAAATCAGATTAGCTACAACAGAGTTTGTACAATATGATAATATTGTATAAAAATATGTGCATAGAGATTGCGTTTATGCATTATATATACATATTAATATGTACATATGATACAACATGTTGTATATATGACTGTATATATGCACACATACACTATAAATAAAGATCTTCACATATATTCATACACATACAGCAGTGCTAGGAAAGCATGCTCCAAAATAGAACGATGACTGAGTGGTGTCATTATACTTGAGTTATTTTTCTTTATGCATTGTCGTAGTTCTCACATTTTTTGGACTGAATAGATAACGCTTTCACGTTGGGGAAAAATTAATATTTGCATATTAAAATTACATGAGACCAGCCTCAGTGTGGCAGCAAGGGCAAGCGTTCTGTGGCTGGAAGACCTAACTGTGCCCAACTCAGCTAATCCGTGCCCTATTTGACATGGGTGACTTTCATGTGCTGGGTGGCCCAAGGACAGCCAGGCAATGATGGTCGTGCTGCTTGGGGTACAGAAACACTCTAACAATACACTGGTTGTACTTTTAGATTGTGTATAGTGGTTGTATACATCCTTCCACCTTGATGGATTTCTCTCTTGTATTTCTATAAGTGTAACACTATCACCATTAAGGTGTGAAGAAAGTCCCTAAAAAGTATGTCTGTTTTTGGGGGGGAAATTACACATTCATTCAGGATACAGAGCTGTCTCTAGTTCTACTACTATGGCTCAAAATATGCCATGTATTTATTTTCTTCCCCACCTTCTCTCTCTGGAACCTGATCCTTTCTCTCCATAATATCTGCTCTAAGAATGCTTTTTCCCCCCTCTTATCTTCTAAGACTTCTAATATTTTAATGAGCACTTGGAAGTATCACTGGTCATTGTGAATATTGAATATACAAGAAGAGGATAGCACACAAATATTTGATTAAAGAAAGAAAAAATAATTTTTATTTTTATTTATATTACAGATTATTTTGGAGAGGGAGAGAGGGAGAGAGAGAATGCACAAGCAGTAGGGGTAGATGGAGAGGAGGAGAGAAACCCAAGCAGACTCCACACTGAGCGTGGAGCTTGATCTCATGACCCTGAGATCATGAGCAGAGCCAAAACCAAGAATCAGATGCTTAACCAATGGCACCACTTGGGCACACCAAAATTGAAGAATTTTTAAAAAGAGACAAGAAATATCTTTGTGCATGCTAACATAATAATCTATAGAATTTTCTTTTGTTTGATGCCTTTTTCACTGATGAAAAATAATACATCTTGGAACTACTATAAATTCTGATGTCCAGTATGTAAACAGTGTCGCTAATGTTACGTCTTTTGAACCTAAAGAGACTCAGGAATATGTAATTAGATCAGAATAAAATTACATTAATAGTAGTGATATAAGATATCTAATCGTGGCTTCTGTACACAGCATGCTCAGGACCTGTTCTGAATTGTTAGGGCTAAATTTCCTTCTGTGGGCACAACCATTCATTTAATGAACATTCTGGGACTAGCAACCATGTGCAGAGCACCACTCTAAACACTGAAGATACCTCAGTGAACAAGATGAAGTCCTTGTCAGCACGGGGTTCGCGTTCTGATGAGAGAAGTCAGACGGTAGTCATCAAGCCAAAAATACCCAACGAGCTAGAAATGGATGTTTTGTAGAAAGAAAAGAAGGAATCAAGGTAAGGAGAGCACAGCAATGGGCAGTCCACCAGCTAGCTTGGTGGGAGGAGGTCTCTTTGCAAAGATGTGGAGCTGAGACCTGAATGATGTGGGGGACTCAGTGATGCCAGGATCTCAGAGAAGGCATCCTGGGCAGAAACACCAGCCTGTGTAGCAATCCTAAATAAGGAATGACTTTGGGGTATCTGAATGGTTGAGAGAATGCTCTTACCCTTGAACTTAGTGAAGAGGCAACAATTCGCAAGTATTGAAGTCACAGTGGGTGACAGGGCTTTGTTACCATACGTGGCTGTAGAGGCCACAATAAGATGCTTGGATGTTGTCTCAAGAGCAAAAGAGGTGCATGGGGAGGAGTATTAAGGAAGAGAATACAATGGTCTTACTTAGGTTTTAGGGAGATCATCTCAGCTGTTAGGGGGATGAGAATGGAAATAATGCATCCAGTTAGGAAACTTTTACATTTCAATTACAAAATATTTGTGCTACACCGAATTACATGTTTGAGTTACAAAAGTAAAAACTAAAACGCATACTGATGCTCACTGCCCACAAATGTCAGGGAGTTTTGTTGTTGTTGTTGATTTAGTTGTATTTTCTTTGTCAGTGACTTTCACAGTCGACTAATCGTGTTTATAGAGAATGTTCACATATCCTCACAGAATAGAACTCTCAGATGAATAAGATTGTTAGAAGACATAAAATACTTAATTCCCACCAATCTATAGCTGGACACACTTAGCACAGAAAACGCAGCTGCCATAGTCAAGGGCATCTTCTAGAATCAGATACAAAGAGAGAGATGACTGGAACTCAGGACTCCTGACTCTCAGCTGAATGATCTGTCCTATTTTATCTATAATTAGAAACAGCTCAGAGGCTCTTTCTAAGTAAAACTATATCTGATCCTAACCTTTCCACTACACTGTCTTTCCATCTGTTATTCCTGACAATTACAGATCTTTAAGTATTTCCTGTGAGTTAGGACATCTTCAGAGAGTGAGGGCTTCAGGTTTCTTTGCAACTGTTTCTTATGAAGAGTGAGAGCTGGATAAATTCAGAAGCCCTGTCTTACAAATAAAGGGAGTCTGGAAGGTTTTCCAAATCACCTGGCAAACAGAACCTTTCTCTAGAGCAGTAGTACATCTGTGCTCTGCGGATAGATGGATCTTTTCCCCCTGAAGAGCTGACTACTTCACCAAAAAGTGGAACCCTATATCCTTCCTGAAGGAAACTCACCACACGATCTCCTTGCCTCTCAGTCTCCACCATGACATATTTCCCTCCTTAACAAAAGGCTATCATGTCCTTTGTTATAGGTACTAGGCTACCTAATTTAAGACAAGGCAGGCACATGCAGTAGCAGTTAAATTATGTGACATATAACTTTTCAAAGATACTAACTGAAAGGTGCCAGAATGAAGCCCTGCCCATCCAGATGAACACTCTCTGCTGAAAAGTAACAGCAGATGACAGCTCAGTATGTCAGAGTTTTGTTATGTCCTAGGGACGGAAAGGGCTCATCCATGAGTACATGTATTTAGAAATCCAAGATGACTAGACCAATAATATCCATAGAAAAAGAAGTGGAGTTCATTTACAGGCGGGGTTTAGGGCAGAATATATATTTTTTAAAGATTTCATTTATTTATTCATGAGCAACACAGAGTGAGAGGCAGAGACACAGGCAGAGGGAGAAGCAGGCTCCATGCGGGGAGCCCGATGTGGGACTCGATCCTGGGTCTTCAGGATCACCCCTAGGGCCAAAGGCAGACACTCAACCACTGAGCCACCCAGGCGTCCCTAGAACGGAATACTTTTTTTTTTTTTTTTTTAAAGAAGATCAGAACAGGAAGGACAGAGCTACAGAATAGTATGAGGGCCCATTTAACAGAATTGAAGTCAGGGTCCAGGTTTGGGAAATGAAACAAGAGCCTGGCTTCTAAATTGGGATGTCAACCTAAAATGTTGACACTGAATCATTTCCATATAGAGTAAAGGGTGGTCCTAGAAATAGGACCAGAACAGTGACCATGGCAGATATGCACAGTGAGGAAATCTGAAGGGTTTGAGTTTCACATACGAGTTTGATCACCTTTCAAAAAACACACTCTAGATGCAAATAATAGTTACCAATATAATAGTATTTTACATTCAAAAATGAGATAACCACTCTAAATGAAGTGATTATACATATTATTGCAGGTAGATGATTGTCCTCATTCCAATCTATCCACCTTTATTTAATCTTCTACAAAAACGTATTCACTAAAATCTAGTCTGCAATTAGACTTGAATTTGTTAGATTAGTTAAGGTAAGATACATCATAGGTCTCAAGCGCTATTATTAGAGCCTGGAACCTTGGGTTTGAGGACTCAGAAGAATATCCCTCTACTAAGTTTTAGCTCAGAGCTAAGGAAGTCACTTAACTCTATCAAGGTTTTCATTTCTTCATCTTTAAGATATTTTAGAGAATGGTAAGGTTTCAAGATTTCCTCTTGCAGTGGAGCCCCATTTATTTATTAACTTACAAAGATAAAATCCACTGGTGTTTTCTAGCTCATGCACATTTTCTTTAGTGTTCTTGATCTTTTTTTAAAAAATGCTCTGGTTTTGTCTTTTCCTCCTTTATAGCACCCTCCTTGCCCCCACAGCCAATCATAGGAAAGTAACTGTCATTCTCTACACCTTCCAGAAACATCCGTGGTTCCATGACTTTGCATATGCTGTTTCCTTAGCTTGACAAATCTGTCCTTGTTCCATCAGTCTTAGGTAATGCCTGTTTCTTCTTTCAGACACAGCTCCAGCTTTGACTCTGCCTGAACATACTTTCAGAATTTTTTTTCAGCTAGGGTTGAGTTCACTGCCCCTCTTCTAATTTCCCCCCAGATCCTAAGCCTTCCAGACAATAGTAAATTCCCCCATAAATGATTGTTTTGTTGTCCATTTACCCAACACACCGGAAAGATCTAGCACAGGCCCCAACAAATGACAGGTTTGCAACAGATGTTTCCTGAATGGATTGACAAATAGTTTGACAGGTAGCTTATTACACAGAAGTTATGTTCCTTGGACAAGAGACACACACTAGAGCCTCAGTTTTTTGTGGGTTGTTTTCTGGGTTCCTATTTTATTATTTTTAAGTTATTTTATTTAAATTCAATTTAGTTAACATATGATGAATTATTGGTTTCAGGGGTAGAATTTAGTGATTTATCAGTTACATATAACTCCCACTCATTGCATCACGTGTCCTCCCTCGTGCCCATCACCCAGTTACCACATCCCCCACATCCCCCGACTCACTGGCCCTCCAGCAACCCTCAGTTTGTTTCTTAGAGTTAAGAATCTCTTATGGTTTGCCTCCCTCTTTGTTTCCTCATTTGTATAATGGAACCACACAGTCACCAGGTTGTTGCGAGAATTAACCAGGACAATGGTTGTAGACCATTTGCACAAATTTGGTACATTATAAGTGCTCAGTGAAGAATGGCCACTGCTATTTGTTATATTTTGTTTAAGGCTTTTATCTGAATTTATGAGATTTGGCTACTGTGTTAAAGTAGCTCAATAATTTACTGACACAGCAATGTGTAGAGTTGAAAGGTGAGAAATCTGTTTGTGAAACTGTGTGTGTAACATAAAACATGAAATATCTTTTTTACACTTGAACTGTGCTGAAAGAAAAAAAAAATTCTTCCCAGAGAAATGTAGTTAAACATATTCTGATGGTATCTACCCCATAGTTCTGAGTCCTTCTATCTCTATCTATCCTAGGAAGATTTTTTTTTTTAATTTTTACAAAAGGAGATACCAGGCAGTGACCTGTCTCTCTCTCACTGCAGTTGTTTGGAGCCATTGGCAAGTCAGAATAATGGAGTCAAGATTCAAAAGAGTTCAACATGGACCCTGAAAACTAGACATAAAAAGCATCATAGATATTCATATATAATAATTTTATTTGCTTGTTATGTTGTTCAGAGAGCCAGTGTGTCTACATACATCTAGAGGTGATATCTGGAACAACTCTGACCCGAGGGAAGACAGCAGACAAGCCCTCCTTTACGAACTGCAGAGTCTGGGACAATAGTACAAATGCAAACCCAAACACCATATGGATAAATATTTTAAAATTGTAAATCAAGCTAACCAACTGTGAAACAAAATGTATGCAAACCTCCTATCTTGACAAATGCCCCTTCATATTAATCTAGAAGGCAAGATTTAAATTTAGAATTCTCAGATGCCTTGGAAATCAGGGCAAGAACTCAGAGAAGGGGAAGGTGGAGCTGGCTCCAACTCCTGGCTTTACTTCCCCTTGGTTTTCACTGGGCTTCTTCCCACATCACCAGAAAATGTGTGCACCGACATACAGACACCTCAATTCACTTATTCCAGTTCCTGCCACATCTTCTTCCCCAGACTCCTGCAAACAGCTGCTCTTGGCCACCTGACAACCAAGTGCATATGGTGAAGAGACCTATACATGCCTCAGAAGGGTTCACATCATCTCCTGGTTCCCTGGTGGCTGGGATGCTATCTAGGAAGGGGGCGTGATCTCTGTGTGGGCACATCCTGGTGGCTACAGACTCCTCACCCTACGGACTGGGGCATGGTCAGAGGAGAACCAGAACATTCTCCTCCAAAGGATGAGCCCAAGGTGAGAGCCTCTTGTGTGCCGCAGGGCAATACAGTCAAGCACTTGGCAGCACATGGGACAAGAAAAAGAAAGCAAACACAACACAGCTTAAGAAAATCTCAGGCTCCTAGCCTGCGAGTGTTATGTGTGAGATGAAAGAGACAGAAAGAATATGAAATAAGTATGTGTCATAGGGTGACCATTTGTCTAGATTATTCTGGGACTGTTTCCTGGGAATGAGGACTTTTGGTTCTAAAACTTGTAAAGTCGTGGGCAAACTGGGATGTGTCCATCGCTATGTAATTGCAGGCCTCCAAAATTATCTTATTAGAAACATTTTTAGCCAGTAGGAAGGGCATATAAGTAGGTATAGATGTATTTGATTTTTAGTCTGAAGGCTACTACTATTTAGCTGTGTGAGTCTAAGCCTCTTCTAGTTGGGTTGCATATATAAAATGAAGAATTTGGTTTTCTTCAAGATCTAAGTTGTAAGATTTCATAAATGTACTAAAGACTTAAAAGAAAGACTTTTTATATCCATGGAAAACAACAGTAATCATAAGAGTGACATATTTCTAGGAATAAGCAAACATTTGTTAGGTATACCACTCCAACAAACAGTACACGGGAAAAACTACACACAACAGTGGGTTGGATCATATTGATGGACAGATTGCAAAATGTGGCTGCATTGCCTCCCAATCTAATTTAATGGGTGCATTTTTCTGCTTATAAAATTATATCCTGATACATCTCATGTAAAATAGCTAGCACTGAAGGCGAATCACAACTTCCCGGACACGTTCTCACTTTCTTTTCTTTTCTTTTTTTTTTTTTTTTTTCAGTTTATTTTCCTACTGCTGAAGAGTAAAGCAAATGGCTTGATGGCCCTGGGAATTGTCTGTTGTTTTAATTTTATAAAGAAAACAATGTCAGTCAAGCCAAAGGTCTTTAATACAAAGATGAAGGAGGATAAAACATCTAAATGGATTTGCAACTGCTCTCTTGGGCTGAGGCTTCTTCACCAGAAAAAACTTGAGGACAACAGGTATTAACAACCTACATTTTATACCTAAATTGTGTGACCAAGCTGATGGGTGGGTCTAGTAGTTGATGTTTGGTATCAGGACCGTCCATCATTGATTGTCTTGCTCTTATGATTGAAATGTGTGCTCCTAGATGAGTTCTTTTTTCCTAATTTTTGGTCTGGACTCTTGCCTCTAGTACTGTCCTTACTTTGATGTTAAGTCAGTATCCCTTAATGACTATGCAGGTCCTCAAGAGTGCATAGGGGCCCTAGTTGATCCCTGAAAATTGACATCTTGCCCTTGTCCTCTGGGGCCCCCAAAGGCAGCTTTTATGACAGGTCAACTTTCTAAAGAAAAAAAGATGCAAGGAGCTTGAATGCACATTTGTATATACATAACAATTCCACCACCACCGCCCAATAACGTGGCCCTGAAAGGGATACTTAGATTTTTAGAATGAAGGCAATCCAAAGCTTACACTCCCGACCTGAAGCTGATAAAGCCAACTCCCTCTTGGCTTCATGGGAAAAAAAAAGAAAAAGAAAAAAAAAAAAAAAAAGGCTATGGGAAAGCCTACCTCTCCAATCACTGAGAACCTATAAAAACCTCTGCACTATTCCATAATACCACGGGAAAGTACTATATTATTAGACTGTTCATGTACTTTATGCTACAAAGAGGCAATTTTGAAAGGGGAAACAGTAATTATTAATAATCATTCTAGGATAACAGGAATAAGCCAGGTCTTTTCCAGGCGAACCTGGACATGCAGTTACCCTGATTCAGCCCTTCACTCTACACCACTAATTTGGCACCGGTGCAGGGTGGGGAGAGTGGATAGAGAGAGGTGATTTTGCCCCTCAGGAGTTGTTTGACTCTATTCAGAGACATTTTTGATCATCATAGGTGAGGGGAGGTGCTACTGATCTCAAGTCAGTAAAGATTAGGGTTGCTGCTAAACCTCCTACAATGCACAGTACGGTCTTTCAGAAGAAAATAAATCATCTGATACAAAATGGCAGTAGTGTTGTTTTTGAGAAACCTATCCTACATCCTCTAAAACCTCCCAAAGTTTCTTAAACTGCATCATCTTTTATTTTCTTGCTTCTTAGCTGAGGATTGGACTTTCTCTCATCCCATCTCTCTTTCCTGTGTCTGAACTTAATTAATATGAGTTTTAAAAAGGCAAAATTCTATGTTTCAATCAATGGACATTGACAACTTTTAGTGTCTTAGCGGGACATAATTGCAATCCTAATGAAATTATATCTTATTATCAAGGTCACAGAATGAATAAGTGAAAGCACTGACTACAATAAGGCCAAGAACAGTGTCTCTATACAGTACTATATATTTGTTCATGTCATTATCTCAATCAATGGTACCATTGGAAGCGTGGAGCTTCATCAGAAGCCTATCAGTTCCAAGCAGAGATATCCTTTCCTACGATGAGCAAGGAGGGGAAAAAAAAAAAAAAAAAGTCTGCTCTCAGAGAAAAACAAATACCGTATGATATCACTTTACAGGTGGAATGAAAATCAGCCAAACTCATAGAAATAGAATTAGAGAGCAGAAAGGGGATTACCAGGGACTGGGAAATGGGAGAAATGGGGAGATGGTGGTCAAAAGGTACAAGACAAGGTCTGGGGATTGAATGTACAGCACGGTGATCATAGCTAATAATACTGTATTTTATACTAGGGAGGTGTGAACAGAGTAGATCGTAAATTTTCTTACCCCAAATCAGAACCTATTATTTGTGATGTGATGGACATATGATCGAATTCTATGGTGATAATCATTTTGCAATATACATGTTATCACATCAACTTATTGTACTTACACAATGTTATATGTCACTTATATCTCAATAAATCGAAAAAAAGAAAAATAAGCTTCTGCTAAGGAACAGCTCTTTTAAGGAAAAAAATATACTGATTTCTGGCTTTGGAGTTGCCAACAGATGGGTAAATAGAAACTGCATGTCTGATTTAATATTCTGACCCAATTTGATCTTCCTCTTTTCCTAAGGAAAAATGAAATTATAATTATGTAAATGTTTAGATAAGAATAATTATCTATGTAATAATTATCTGAGTATTCCTAGGATCATGGCCAAACCTCAGAACAGCAAATGACAAAACTTAGGTAGGAATTTAGCAATATATCTGAGCTTGGAAAATAATCTTTTTTTTCTTGATCCCTAAAAGTTTCTGGCATTTTTTACTCTGTGGGAAAACTCTGAGTGTTAATACCACCACTTTCACATTACTGCTTTTCCCTTTCTTTGAAGGACAGAGAAGGGGTAGATTAAAAAAAAACAAACAAAAAAAAACCAAACATATAAAATCCTTGCATTTTACCAGCTGTCCTCTGAGCATGAAATATATACATTCTTCTCTTGAATGTATCTGAAACTTCCTATTCCCAAAGTAAATCAGCAATAATCCTTATCTTCTCCATTTTGTAAATATCCATAACCAAAAATAAATAAATAACTGCACCCACCTTCTGCAGAGAATAACTCGGTGACATTTCATCTTTGCAATGAAATGCAGATGTACATTCCCCATTAAGAGGCGAATCCTCAAAGCTCAAATCTTGAATAGCTCCGTACTTCAAAAAGAATTGCCACTGATGAAATTTATGGCATTGATAAGAGTCCAATTCAAAAATCTTAACTTGGAAAAACAGGATTTTCATTTGATGAAGAACTGGATAAATGGGCATTCACTCTAAAGCCTTCCCTCTCAATATTTTGTTCTGAAGTAGTTAAACAAGTTTTGATGGCTACCTTGGACTCAGTAATGCTTCTTCTTTTTGTTAAATGAACTATTTCAGATGTATTATTGCCACTTAAATATGACCTTGTACTCCAAGAGAGTGTTCCAGTGAATAACTGTGCAGGCCGGCAATATTGATATTTTTCTAAACTGTTTACCGCCTTCATGCATCAAGCCTGGTCTCTTTGTTTCCCTTCCTTTGAATACATTCTGCTTTCTCTTCTCTGAAACCACCGTCTTGGAGGCGTGGCAACGTGCTCTACTAAACCTAAACTGGCTAATTACACTGAAAGTCGCCCCATCAAACGGTGATGCATTCAAGCACAGAAGCTCCAGCGAAGGGGCACCTGGGGGGCTCAGCACAATGTGGGGCTCGACCCCAGGACCCTGGGTTCACGCCCTGAGCCGAAGGCAGATGCTCTACCACTGAGCCACCCTGGCGTCCCAAGTTCAAACTATCTAATATTTCATTAGAAATATTTCTAAGAATATTGGTGATTTTCCTTCATACAACTAGCCGTCAGCTGGTTGGCTCTCTCTGTACTTGAACCTAGCGTATGTTCCTAGCAGGGTTAGAGCCCACTCTCTTGTTTGTGTTGCTGCGTGTTTCTTTTGTGCATAGTAATTTATGCTAGTTTGCTTTTTTTTTTTTTTTTTTTTTTTTAGGAGAATGTCATGGTGCCTTGCCACCACCCAGTGGAATCACCTGCGAGGAAGTACTTAAATATCAAAAAGAAAGATAGTATTATATGTGTTAAAAAGTGAAGTCTCCCAAAATTTTATATGTGGATTTGTGCATAGGTAGTCAGGCAGGCCAGGAAAACAAACCCAGCTAGCCCAGCGGAGAAAGTCTCCAAAAATCAGGTTCCAGGTATCCTATGGATGATTCGAAAGTATGGGTGATTCGATAGCCATGAAGCAGGATGTAGATTAAGACTATGCATCTAAAAAAAAAAAAAAAAAAAAAGACTATGCATCTAGATAGGAAGTATTTGTAGATAATGTTCAGTTTTTTTAAAGAAAGGGAGAAGCACATACACTAGTGTTTCCCTCGTGTGAAAATATTACTGCAGATCCTCAGACACTGACAGGGAAAAAGGAAAAATAAACATGCTTTCATACAAGGTTTTAAAATCCCATTCCACTTGAAAACTACTTTTTCATTGGTTTTCCGATCGCAAAATCACAGTGCCAGGTTTACCACGTTATACATCCTGCCATCAGCAGGCAGTACGAAATGATGACCCTCTATACTTAAAAAAAATATATTGACTTTTAGAAAAGAATAGATAAAAGAAAGAAAAAATAAAATAAAAAAAATAAAAGAATAGAAAAAAATTGTTTCCTTCGGTCACTGGCACACCTAACCCAAAGCAAAGCATTTTTTTTTTTTAAGACCCTTGCCTCCTTTGAATGGAAATGAAAATGTCATAATATCCTTTGGAGTTACTTAAGAATAATTTAAAAGTGACTAGACTAAGTCAAAGGATAGATAATTATAGATGAAAAATTTATTCTGAGATATGTCAGTGATATTCCAGGCAAGGACAGGGAATCAGTGATGACGGGGCGCGGGCTGGCTCCCCGAAGCTCTGGAAGCTCGGGGACTACCTGGGTCACCTTCAACGTCACCACTCCTGGCCTGCCTTGTTTTCCAACAGTCTTGCCGACTCCCCCGGACCCTCCCTCACCCTCACCCCCCCACCCCTGCAATCCCTGTAGCGGATGTTCCCATTTTTCGTGTAGATGCTAGCTCTCTAATGGCTGGGAAGGCTAAGGACCCTTTGCCACATGTTCAGTCCCGTAGTTTGCTGGGTTCTGCACGTGCCTCATCTAATAGAATCCACAGGCCCCGCTCAGAGGGATGGAGAACCCTGGCCCTTGTTTTACAGACACGGAAACAAGAGCGCTGAGATCCTGCAGACTTTGCTCGAAGGTGTATCAAACAGGTGCAAAGCTTCCCTCGGAGTTCAGCCTTCTCCGGCCGGGAATCTTCTGCTGTCCCTGCCATTCCACCTGGTCCCCCTGGGGGAGCCCGGCCTGGCGAAATCAAGTGCCCATGTCTGACCTGCTGGACGCTTGATCATACACAGCCACTTGATATTTCATCATATTCAATTCTCCAACTGCAAGGCAGAAAGTGGTATCTCCAGCTTTTTGGATAAAAAGAGGTTACGAATATTGGCTGAGGTCACACACTCACTCTTGAACAAAGCTGAAACAGGAACACAGCTTGTCCAAACTGTGACTATAGCCTCTCTCTGAGCTGGGACAGCATAGGGTGACTCCAGTCATCTACGTATGGGGCGATTTTCAGAATAGCATGTAATATTTTCCTTATTTTTAAAAATATTTTGTTTATTTATTCATGAGACACACACAGAGAGAGAGAGAGAGGCAGAGACCCAGGCAGTGGGAGAAGCAGACTCCATGCAGGGAGCCTGATGGAGGTCTCGATCCCGGTACCCCGGTGTCACGCCCTGGGCCAAAGGTAGAGGCTCACCTGCCGAGCCACCCAGGTGGTCCATTTTTCTCATTTTTTAGCATTAGTTTATATTTTATAGGGCATGCTAGGAAATCAAAACTAAGCAAAAAAGAAAGAAAATCCTTTATAACTGAGCTGTCCAGAAAATATTTCTTTTGAATACACACACATATATACAATATCTATACAAATATAACAAAAGAGGGTTATCACAGATACACGTTTATCTTAGCCATTCCTTTACACGGTGAATTTCAACGGTTGCTTAGTTTTTTATCATATGAGCTTATCAGGATTTATTCACTCCTCTTAATTAGCCATGCATAATTTATTTTCAATCTTCCTCTAGGAGAACAGTGATGAATTAAACTCTAGGCTACACAGAACTTTATTTATGGTGTATGGGAAGGAGAGGGACATGTGTTTATTAAGCCAAACCAGTAATAAAATGTTGCAAATTCAAAACATTAGGTATGATTTTAGAAACCCATCAATAAATGCTGATGACGAAGCACTCCAGGAGCAGGGACTGACCCAGATGGTGGAGAAAGTGACTTGAGATAATACGACGTTTTGGAAGTGTTGAATGATTCAACAGAGATCTTCCAGCACTTAGAGAGTCCGCCGTAAGAATTCCAGGAGAGCGGGAAACCCAAGGACCATGGGCTAGTCCAGCATTTCCCCGATGGCAGGCCTTCTCCCTTGGGCCAATGGCTTGGCCCCCAGTGTGTTTCTTTTCTTTTTTTTTTTTTTCTTTTTTTGTTTTCAAGACTTTATTTATTCATGAGACACAGAGAGAGAGGCAGAGACACAGGCAGAGGGAGAAGCAGGCTCCCTGCGGGGAGCCTGGTGCAGGACTCGATCCCAGGACCCCAGGATCATCCCCTGGGCTGAATGTGGTGCTAAACTGCTGGGCCACCTGGGCTGCCCCGCCAGTGTGTTTCTATGTCCTCTCCTCTCCCTCCTCCTCTTTCACCTGCTCCCTCAGCTCCTCTTCCTCTTTCCCTTCCTTCTCCTCTTCCTCCAACTCCTCCTTCTATAACCACAGAAACATCCGTTGGTGCACAACTCTGTGATACTGTTTAGTAAGAGAGGCGGCCGACTTGTTTGCAAATATTATGGTATTGGGGTGTTTCCTCTGATTTTACCCCACCCCTGCCGCCGTTCACACAGCTGCCTCTGCATTTCACTGCTGCCCAGGAGGGTCATAGCCCCAGGAAACAGGTTCCCCCCACCCCGGCCCCGCCCCAGAATCCAAGAATTTAGAGGCTCGCAGAGAGCTCTGAAAGGAGGTAAAGGGAAGGAAGGAGCGTTTCTGGATGAAGCAGAGTAGCCCAGAAGATGGTGAGGGAGGGAGGACACAGCAGTGGGGCAGAGTCTGAGCATCTCCTATCATCTATGGCAAAACTGAGAATTGGTCACAGGGTACACACGACCCCAGATGGGAGGTGCTCACCCCACCAGAGTCCTGTGCCCCCAGTGAAACTCAAAGGCTGCACAGGGCCACCAAATCAGAAAGGGTCAAATCAGAAAGGGTCACAGACAGAGAGACAGAGGCAGACTGAGCACAGGCAGCAAGAGCTAGCGGGAGGGGCCAGCATCCTGTCACGGCCTAAAGCCCCAGAACCCAGAGCAAAAGCTGAGGGAGCGGCCCCAAGAACGTGCAAGTGGATCCTAACCTGCCCTTCCCGTGAGATGGAGATTTCAGAATTAGATTATTTGTTTGAAAGTATAGAAATCTGATAGCACTCACTCTTACCAGGGAGACACGTGACAGTCCTGAAAAACAGAAAATACGAGGTTTATAAAATAGGGGATACAGATTGCTCTATGGAATATGCGGGCCACAACGCCCGCTGCCACATGTGTTTATGAGAAAGCCATCGGCTTAGGAGCCATGCCCTGAGCCTCCAGCCTACGTGGAGACGAGCTCTCCAACTGGACTGAGGGTAGTAACGGGGTAATTCGCACTTAGTGACGGGCCTTTTGTCTTCTTGGCACTTTATATCCTTGAAGCCACTGAATATGTTCAATTATCTGCACTGTTAGCCAAGACACAAAGCTTCAGAAAGGTGGATTGGCTCGTCCCCGATCACAGGACTTGGCAGTAGGATTCGCACCCAGACCCAACTGGACTTTCAATCCCTTGATTGATCTTTCTACTTCCGTTTCGAAGCCCTTTTCCTGACAGTTGTGCCAAACTGGTACTTTGCAACTCCACAATCCCCACTGCCCTGCCATCAAACAGAGCAGGGTGCTACTTTACCACCCAACATTTTTCAAGCCACAGATATTAAATTTGCATGAACTGTAGGCACGTATGTAGAAGTGTGTTGAGGAACATCCAGCAGGAAGGAAGAAGTCCATTACCTCAGGTTCAGGTACTCAACTCCTATTTGCTAAAGGACTGCGGCGGAACAAGGGCTACCATGGGAGGGGGGAGGCAAACCACTGGAGAGGTCTGCGGGAAAGCCGGGTCAGGAAAATTCAGTCTCTGGGCCTCGTCCTGTCCCTGGCTGCACTGGACATGGGGACTTAGCCGTCGGTTCCCTAACAACACGGTGATGAGAAGAGGTTGCAGTCAATGAGGCCCCAATAAAGGGATGGAAATTGGCCAACGGTTTGCATGATATTTTTGCCCCCGGCAAGGGCTTTATTACCACCCAGCCCAGAAGCAAGCATGGAGTCCAGATGACCGCTGTGAGGCTTGATCAATTAAGTCAGAAAACCAGTTTTCTTTGGTTGGATGCATGGTTCAGAGTGCACTCCCTTACCGTTGGTCACTCATAGGTGCTTTTGCAAAATCTCCCTCTGAAGTAGCAGAAGAACTGTTCCTTTGAGAAAACAGGCCCCACAAGACATTGGAAAGTCTAGTTATTTTTAGCGATGCTGAGTGGAGACTGGCTGAAACCAAGAGAAGCATTACTTTTACTCTCTTCCCCAGAGCTGGGAAGGAAATAAAAGGATTTCTAAAGCATCTCTGCTTATCCAGCATCCTTCTACTCAGTCACATTAAGGTGTAAACCAAATAAGACAAAACTTAAATTAAAAAAAAGCAGAGGGGGGACACTGCATGTTTAAGAAAGGTATTTTTTATTTTATCAACTGCTACTTTGAAAATAAAAAAATCATCACACTCCGGGGAGACCGGTCACAAACTAGTCTGTTACCCAGACACTGGCAAAGCGCTCAGACCACTGCCTACCAAGCACTCAAAACAGGTTGGCTGTCAAACGTCAGGTGAGAAAGGAAAGGTCAAAACAAGCTGTGTTACTACCACAAAGGCCAATCTGGAATGTTCCGTGCTATCTTCACAACGAGTCCAGATGCTCCAAGTCCTTCAGCCCGTATCTTATGAAACTTAATCTGATTAACCTCACGCCCCAAGAGCTGTGCTTTCTTTTATTAGGGCCTTTGTACGACTTCTTTGTTAATGTACACTCGATTTTTTTAGTTAATTGCTTTTAATTGTAAGTTGTACCTGTGTTAGAGGCGGATCTTCTTCTATAGCTTTGTTTTGACTTTAGGGGAGACTACTAAATTGCTAGTTAGTCCTGGCACCAAGGGAAGAGGGATACAATGAAATGGCCTCAGAAACATTCCTCTACAACCCACGTTGCTCCAGACTTCTGTGGCCAGGATCCTGGGGAGGGACTGGGTTTAAAATGAAAACACGGGAGGTGCGTTCACCGTCAGAAAGCTCAGCAGGGCCACGGTGGGGAGAAAGCTCAAGGAAGATGGTGGAGTTTGTTTAGCATTGCCTCTAACCCATGTTGTAAACTAAAATTTAAACGCCTGCACAGTACGTGGATGTGCTGTTGCCAGCACTTATTACTCTGTGCACTTACTGACTTTGCTCCCTTACTTTTTTTTTAAGACTTTATGTATTTATTTGAGAGAGAGAGACAGAGAGAGAGCATGAGCAGAGGCACAGGGGGAGAGAGAAGCAGACTCCCCACTGAGCAGGAAGCCCAACACGGGGCTCGATCCCAGGACCCTGGCATCATGACCTGAGCTGAAGGCAGATGCTTAACCCCCTAAGCCCCCCAGACACGTCTTCTCCTTTACATGTATTTAATAGTAGTACTTTGGTTGGTTGGTTGGTTGATTGGTCGCTTTTAGTTTCTTTAAACTTTGGTGCTTCAGATCTTGGCCTAGAACATTTTCCCTTCTGCACTTGGATGGTGTTTCAACCCTTAGCTCAAACACCCACTCAGAGAAGCCCTCCTGAACATCTAATTTCTTTACTTCTACCTTGTTGCTCCATCAAGTACTCTGTCATAATTTTTTGCCCATGCTTTTGCTCTCTGGAATTGCTCGATACTCTTCATTTACTTGGCATTGTCTTCTTCCTCCATTAAAACGAATGCCGGATAAGGACAGGGAATTTCAACTCCTGGGGTGTCCTAGGGGCAGAGTCTGGGTGACAAGTGAAGAATGGAGCCAGTGTGTTCTCACACAGTACAATGGATATTAATACTTGATCATTGATCTCATAAACCCTATCTCTGCATCTAGTTTACTATTTATAGAAGAAATAGAAGAAGTGGAAAACCTAGAAGAAATCTGAAGGTTCAGGATTACTGGAGGATTTGAGCTCAGTGTAGGGACTTCACAGCCACTCAATGAGTACCAACACTGATAATTTCTCTTGGCTACTGAGAATGTCCCAGCCACTATCCTAAACAATTTAGAAGCATTATCTTGTTTGATCTTCATAGTACCTCTGTGTATAGGTATTTGTGCTCTCTTTAACAGAAGAGTTTATTCAGTGTTACAGGGATTAAGTCACTTGTCCAAGGTCACATAGGAAATCACATAGTATACACAGAACTCAATACCAGGCCAGCTTCACTACAAGCCCGCACTCAAAACCACTTCATTACTAAGGGTTTCTCAGCAGGACACTGATGACATTTTGACAAGAAGTTATTTGTTTAGCAGGACTATCCCTCCATAGACCCCCAGGCTCCATAATAAGTGCTTATCATCCCCCCAGTACCATGGTCCCACTTCTGTTGTGGAACACAGTGCTAATAAAACTAAAATGACCTATGGGGATATGTCTTCACCACCAATCTTCCAGACACTTCAAACTTCCCAATCAGAGATAATGTATCTCCTTGTATTCCCCAAGGCCAAATTTGATTGAAGAATCTCTATTGGAATTTTGGTAAGCTAGATCTCTCACAAATATAAAATTTGGATACGGCAAACGAGACACCTTATCTTGGTACATTCAATGCATGGCACTTTCATGTTTGATTTGATTGTGAAATATATATATATTTTTTCAAATATATATTACCACAATCATGTAGGAAATTGTAATTCAAAGATCATGGATGTATCAATATTTTTAAGGAGGGGGAAGTGTTAAGATTAAAGTTAGTTACTATGTCATATAAAAACATAACAGATTTTTACTACTTTGACCTAAGACTTGTACTATTATTAATTGCACTCTGATTCCAATACCAGTTCCTCTCTAACCTCTCCAGCCACTGCACCCTTACAGATAAATCTTTCTAAAATGTGGTTTTAACGATGGTAAACCCTACTCTAATACATGCACTGGTGTCCTGCTGATTAAACCCTCATGCTTTCCCCTTCCTGGCTTCAAAGCCCTCCACAACTAAGACGTTATCTAATGCTCCAGCTTTATCTCCTGCTTCTCACCAAGTGTCATTAATTTCTGTCAATGTTGTCTCTTCACTATTCCCTCATGCCTTTTACTTTTCACCTTAAGACATTTACGCTTTTCATTTGTCCTGCCATGAATTCCCTTTCTAATACTTCCTGCTTACCCAAGTGCTATCAATCCTTCACTGGCCAAATATTTCCTCCTTCATGGCCATGTGAACTTAATACCATTTTTCCTTCCTCTAAAGGCCCAGAGCTCATTATTCTCCGGTCAGTAATTCTCCAACCTGTTTGGTCATCAGAATTACCCTGTGGATATTCTTGAAAGTACAGTTCCTCTATTTAAAACTCCAAAGGTTCTGATTTAATACATCTATAATAAGGCCCATTAACCACCACTAAAACAAAACAAATATACATATATATCGATAGATAGATATAGATACAGATAGATAGAGATAGATAGATAGATAGAGATGATTTTTTTATGATCAACCAGGTTCAGAAATCACTCCACTGGCACATCTAGCTATTTTGCCTCAATGGCTTTATTTTCATTTTATCATCATTACCATCATCATTAACATTATCATCATCATCATTTTGTCATTTCATATATCATGAAAATTTCCTTGCTTGGATAGATCTGTGTTTAATCCATTAAGGTCCTAATTTACAGAAAGCACTCAAATATTTTCTGATGAACGTAGTGTGAAATACTTGATAACGTTTTATCTTAATCTATTTGATAATTTTTCTTCTGGCCAAAGAATACATATATAAAAATATATATTATTCTAATAATTATTCTAATAATAAACAAGCCTACTTCAACTCACACATCAATCTTGAAATTGTGGTCAATGCTATTTTATTAGGCTGTGGTCAATGCTAGATTGGAATATAAAATTGTACAGCTAACATGACTCTCTCTTACCTCAAAAGAGAAAAGAATATCTACTAAGGGAAGTAACTTCCAGGAACTTTTAACCAAGCCTTATTCTTGTATCCTGCTGGCCTCACAAAATATTTTAACAGGTACAAATATTGTAGCTTCCCTCTTGATAAACTCATTTGAAATCCCAGTTGGAGATGTGTATTCTGTATAGCTTTGATACAGGTGAAAACCCACGTGTGCAAATTGTGTTCATGAGAAAAGAATGGAAGTGAAAATGAGTGCTAGTCTCCCAAAGGTTGGATATTTTTAGTCAAATTATAGCTGCACTGATGGTAGCCATGGCGGAAAAAAAAAAAAAAAAAAAGGAGAGAAAAATAAGTCTTCAATTATCATAAGACAAAGATGAAAAAAGGTGAGAGGAAAAAAAAGAAAAAATAAAATGAAAAGAGATGGAAAAAGAAAGAAGATGAGAAGACTTAAGGGAAGGGTGAGAAAAGGAGAAGAGAGAAAGAGGAAAATATGTCATCAAAGGTCTTTGTTGGCAACATATATCCATGTGGTGAGACTGGATCTTATAAACAAATAGTGTTGATTCCTACTCAGAGTCTCTAAGCAAAATAATGCAAAAGAACAGAAACAGTATTGGATCTTGAAAGGCACCCTGTAAGTAAGGAGTTTGAAGCTAGTCTTACTGGTTTTACCCTGTATCTGTTCTGATCATGATTCTTGATATGACTTTGGTTATGGACCCTAGAAATTCCTGAATGTGCCTTTTTGAGGCACCCCTCTACACTGTGACTTCCACGGAAAAGATATTCATACAGAGGATAAAGATATAGTGAGATATTAAAAGAACAATGACAAAAGACAACCAGTGTATCTCATTATTGTTGGAGAATCTTGTCCTGAGACACGAAAGCCACCCTGATTGAACAAAGACACAAGGCAAAGAAATAAAAAGGAGAGAAACTGAGTCCAAGGATGATTACTAGCAATGCAGATGCAGTTATCTGAACATCAAATATGATGATATGGCACCATTGAGACACTGAGGCATACTTCTCCCTCCAAAAATTTCACCAGCAACAACTTTTGATAATTACCAAAGGAATTATCATTTCAAGATTGATGTGTGAGTTGAAGTAGGCTTGTGAGCACCTGCCAAACCAGGCAAGAAAGAACCACTTACTGCCAAGACTTGCTTCCTGTGCTTCAGTCATATCTTATGACTGCTTTGGCTCTTGTCCTAATATTCAAGAGAGTTTAATTCCCAGAAACACTACATGTAAGGTGTGCAGACACAAACTTGGAATGCTAATATAGAAAATCCAATACAGATCTTAACAGAGTTTATGGAAAAAGCAAAGCTGGTGTACAGAGCATACGGTGGCTAAATGTCAGTGCAGGCTTGTGAGCGGATATGGCTTGTGTACAGAGATTTGGGGCAACCCCAATTCTCTAGAATATGGCAAAAAAAAAAGTTAGAAAACGCTCCTGTATGCCATAAAGAGCATTGGCTGAGTTTATTCACTTTATAACACAGAAGAGGCCCTCAAGCCCTCACTAAGAGCCAATTTATTTGTAAATTAGACACATATTTCAGTCAAGTGATTATCAGATTCCCAAGCTATAGCGGCTCAAAGTAAACTGGAGGTTGAAGTGGGGAAAGTGGAGAGAGGTTGCTATAAGAAAACACAAAAAGTGCAGAAAACAATAAACCCACACAACCACTCCAAAAGTCTGGTGGAATTATTCAGAATGTAAGAAGGCTGGGCCTATTTACTGAAGGTGCTAAAAGTTTTATCTAACTCTTAGCTCAGCTCTTTGAATCATTAGCTGTTGACTTGGGTCAACACAAACTGCAATCTACCTTTGATGTTTATATGCTACACCTCACGTAAGAGAGAGAAATATTTACCCAAGCATAAAAACTCAACCTGAAATTTAAATTTATATATTAAAGAAATCGCCAAAACTTTCAGCACAAATAATCGTTGAAAATACATTATCTACAACTTTGTTATCTAAGGAAGTTTTCAATATGATAGATTCTGAAAAATGTGATCATTTTCTTTTGTCACCTTCTCGTTTCTGGAATTGATAGGTAATCTCCCTTAAGCAAAGAAGCACAAGGTTTATACCCTGAAACACTCGAAACACTGCTGAAGGAAATTAAAGAAGACACAACTAAATGGAAAGACATACCATGTTCAGGATTTGAAAACTCAGTATTCTCAAAATGTCCATACTACCCAAAGCAATCTACAGATTCAGTGCAATGCGTATCAAAATCTGGATGATTTTTTTTTTCAGAAAGAGAAAAAAAATATAAAATTCATATAGAATGATAAGGTTGCTGAATAGTCAAAACGTATTTGAAGAAGAAAGCAAAGATAGCTCACAGTTTCTGACTTTGAAATACAATACACAGCTACAGTAATCAAAACCGACTGGTACTGGCATAAAGACAGACATATGGACCAATGGAACAGAACAGACAGCCCAGAAATAAAGCCAAGTGTATACAGCAAATGGTCGTTAGCAAAGGTTCCAAGGCTACACAACTGGGAGAAAAATAATCTCTTGAACAAATGATGTTGAGAAAACTGGAGATAGATATATTAATTAGAGTCTTTTCTCTTTTGTTTTTAATAAGGCTGACTAATGGTTTATCTATCTTATTATCTTTCAAAGAACCAACTCCTGGTTTTGTTGATCTGTTCCACAGTTCTTCTGGTCTCTATTTCATTGAGTTCTGCTCAAATCTTAATTAACTCTTTTCTTCTTCTGGGTGGTTTTATTTGCTGTTCTTTCTCCATTTCCTTTAGGTGTAAGGTTAGCTTTTGTATTTGAGTTTTTTCCAGTTTTTTGAGGGATGCTTGTATTGTGATGTATTTCCCTCTCAGGACTGCTTTTGCTGCATCCCAAAGATTTTGAATGGTTATATCTTCATTCTCATTAGTTTCCATGAATCTTTTTTAATTCTTCTCTAATTTCCTGGTTGACCCATTCACCTTTTAGCAGGATGGTCTTTAATCTCCATGTGTTTGAATTTCTTCCAAATTTCTTCTTGTGATTTAGTTCTAGTTTCAAAGCATTATGGTCTGAAAATATGCAGGGGACAATCCCAACCTTTTGGTATTGGTTAAGACCTGATTTGTGACCCAGTATGTGGTCTATTCAGGAGAAAGTTCCATGTGCACTTGAGAAGAATGTGTATTCGCTTGCGTTTGGAGGTAAAGTTCTGTAAATATCTGTGGAATCCATCTGGTCCAGTGCATCATTTAAAGCTCTTGTTTCTTTGGAGATGTTGTGCTCAGAATTCTGTCATTTACAGAAAGTGCTGTGTTGAAGTCTCCCAGTTTTAGTGTGTTATTATCTAAGTATGTCTTTACTTTGGTTAATTGATTGATATACTTGGCAGCTATCACATTAGGGGCATAAATATTCATGATTGTTAGGTCCTCTTGTTGGATAGATCCTTTAAGTATGATATAGTGTCCCTCTTCATCTCTTACTACAGTCTTTGGGATAAACTTTAATTTGTGTGATATGAGGATGGCTACCCCTGCTTTCTTTTGAGGACCACTTGAACGATAAATGGTTCTCTAACCTTTTATTCTCAGGCTATAGGAGTCCTCAGGTCTAAAATGAGTCTCTTGTAGACAGCAAATAGATGGGTCTTGCATTTTTATTCAGTCTGAAACACTGCGTCTTTTGATGGCATCATTTCGCCCATTTACGTTCAGAGTTACTATTGAAAGATATGAATTTAGTGTTGTCATAATACCTATTCAGTCCCTGTTTTTGTGGATTATTTCTTTGGGCTTCCTCTTTCTTTTTTTTATAAATTTATTTTTTATTGGTGTTCAATTTGCCAACATACAGAAAAACATCCAGTGCTCATCTCGTCAAGTGCCCCCCTCAGTGCCTGTCACCCAGTCACCCCCACCCCCCGCCCACCTCCCCTTCCACCACCCCTAGTTTGTTTCCCAGATTTAGGAGTCTTTCATGTTCTGTCTCCCTTTCTGATATTTCCCACTCATTTTTTCTCCTTTCCCCTTTATTCCCTTTCACTATTTTTTATATGTCCCAAATGAATGAGACCATATAATGTTTGTCCTTCTCCAATTGACTTATTTCACTCAGCATAATACCCTCCAGCTCCATCCACATCAAAGCAAATGGTGGGCATTTGTTGTTTCTAATGGCTGAGGAATATTCCATTCTATATATAGACCACATCTTCTTTATCCATCATCTGTCAATGGACACCGAGGCTCCTTCCATAGTTTGGCTGTTGTGGACATTGCTGCTAGAAACATCGGGGTGCAGGTGTCCCAGCGTTTCTTTGCATCTGTATCTTTGGGGTAAATCCCCAGTAGTGCAATTGCTGGGTCGTAGGGCAGATCTATTTTTAACTCTTTGAGGAACCTCCACACGGGTTTCCAGAGTGGCTGCACCAGTTCACATTCCCACCAACAGTGCAAGAGGGTTCCCCTTTCTCCACATCCTCTCCAACATTTGTGGTTTCCTGCTTTGTTAATTTTCCCCATTCTCACTGGTGTGAGGTGGTATCTCATTGTGGTTTTGATTTGACTCGACAAAGGAGGAAAGACTATCCACTGGAAAAAAGACAGTCTCTTCAATAAATGGTGCTGGGAACATTGGACATCCACATGCAGAAGAATGAAACTAGACCACTCTCTTGCACCATACACAAAGATAAACTCAAAATGGTTGAAAGACCTTAATGTGAGACAAGATTCCATCAAAATCCTAGAGGAGAACACAGGGAACACCCTTTTTGAACTTGGCCACAGTAACTTCTTGCAAGATTCTTCCATGAAGTCAAGAGAAACAAAAGCAAAAATGAACTATTGGGACTTCATCAAGATAAAAAGCTTTTGCACAGCATAAGTCTGTATCTAGCCCTTACCGTCAACAAAACTCAAAGACAACCTACAGAATGGGAGAAGATATTTGCAAATGATGTATCAGGTAAAGGGCTAGTTTCCAAGAACTATAAAGAACTTATTAAAGTCAACAGCAAAAAAACAAACAATCCAATCATGAAATGGGCAAAAGACATGAAGAGAAATCTCACAGAGGAAGACATAGACATGGCCAACAAGCACATGAGGAAATGCTCTGCATCACTTGCCATCAGGGAAGGACTTCCTCTTTCTTTTACAGAGCCCCCCTTAATATTTCTTGCAGAGCTGGTTTGGTGGTCATGTATTCTTTCAGTGTCTGCCTATCTTGGAAGCTCTTTATCTCTCCTTCTATACTGAATGAGAGCCTTGCTGGATAAAGTATTCCTGGTTGCATGTTCTTCTCATTTAGGACCCTGAATATATCCTGCCAGCCCTTTGTGGCCTGCCAGGTCTCTGTGGAGAGGTCTGCTGTTAATCTAATAGTTCTCCCCATATAAGTTAGGGATCTCTTGTCTCTTGCCGCTTTAAAGATTTTCTCTTATCTTTGGAATTTGCAAGTTTCACTATTAAATGTCGAGGTGTTGTATGATTTTTATTGATTTTTAGGGGGTATTTCTCTATCTACTGAATCTGAATGCCTGTTTCCCTCCCCGGGTTAGGGAAGTTCTCAGCTATTATTTGTTCAAATACACTTTCTGGTCCTCTGTCCCTTTCAGCGCCTTCTGGAACTCCAATTAAATGGAGATAGATATAGATACAGATCTACATAGATATTTATATATAATATATTGTATGTTTTAATATATTAAAATAAAGGACGAGAATGTAGAAAATTGGAATCTTCGTGCAATCTTGGTGAGAATGTTAAATGGCACAGATCATATGGAAAACAGTATAGAGGCTTCTCAATGAGATGTAGGGGTAAGTATTGGGCAGGGAGATGTACTGATGTCCACAACCTACTCTGAAAGGCACCCATACAAGATGGGTTGAGGGATGGAGCAAGGAATGAATAAATACGTAATAAAGCAAATATAGTAAAATGTTAAAAAAAAAAAACTTAAATAGAAATGCTGCCAAATGATTCAGCAATCTCATTTCTGGGTATTTATCCAAAATAAAGAGATCATTGCACTCCCTGATCATTGAAGGGTAATTCTCATCAGCCAAGAGGTAGAAACAGCCTGAATGTCCATTGGCAGATATATGAATAAACAAAATGTGGTGTATACATATAGTAGAATATTATTTGATCTTTAAAAGAAGAAAATTCTGCAGTATGCTACAGCAGATGAATCTTGAGAACATCATGCTAAGTGAAATAAGCATGTCACAGTAGGACAAATTTTGTGATTCCATTCTACAGGATGCCTAAAGTAGTCAATGTCCTAGAAACAAAAAGTACAATGAGGGCAGCCAGGAACAGAGGAGAGGGGGGACATGGGAATTGTTCAATGAGTACAGAGTTTTCATCATCATCCAGGATAACAAAGTTCTAGAGATCACTGTACAACATGTCAACAAATAGTGTACGATATGCTTAAAGTGTGTTAAGAGGTTAGCTTTAGCGTTATGTGCTTCTATCATAATTTAAAAAAAAAAAAACGTTAATTGAAATATACACTTAAAAATGAAATCCAATATATACATAGTCAAAGAAAAGAATGTAAATACAAGAACGTGAAACATGATGTCCCCCCTCCCCCCGCCAGGATTGGTTGTCTGCATACTTAAAAAAAATCCATATGCATGAATAGACACACATAGACATATTTTTGGGGGGCTCTTTACCTTGCTGCTCTTTTCTCGACGTGTCCCAATCTATTTTGTAAATATCTGGGATCCAGAATAAGCACAATAGTTGATAGTATCTGATCACTGCAGAGGGCTTTCTGGTTATACACACTACATTGCTTTAACACTGACCAACCAATTTATATTTAGTATATTTAATATATAAGTATCTATATATTTCCATAAATTCTTTTCAGTGGATCAATTAGTATGTGTTCCTATTAAGCTTGTGGTCTAGTACCTAAACACAGGATTCCACCAACTTGAAATCCATTTCTAATTTCTTTGCAGTTAAAGCTAGTATCTATAATACTGAATGTTTCTGATCCCTAGCTTCATAAATAATAGGTCAGAAATTTAGCTCCATTTTTCTGTCCCAAGCTATTTGGGACATCACAGTCTTGTTCATGTCAATATCTACTGGATGACCCTAATCTATATTTGATTAAAATAAATACCAACAGATATTAGCCTTCCTTTGTGGGTAGAGTGAAGTATTTTCACAGCATTAAATATACCTACTAAGCAAGAAAAGTGAGGGCATTTGAATTTCTATGACTAACAGAATCTGATAAAATCGGCTTTAATTGCAGTTTTAAAAAATTATATTGAAAATTTCAAGTAACCATTTGTAATACTGAAGGAAATACATCATCTTTAAATCTGAAAATTTGAAATAATCTATTCTAATGGGCCCCAAGGGCATTTTTTATATTTGTTGGAGCGTTTAATGGTTGTCACAAATAGTATTTGGGGGATCCCGGGGTGGCTCAGCAGTTTGGTTCCTCCCTTCGGCCCAGGGTATGGTTCTGGAGTCCCAGGATCGAGTTCTGCATTAGGCTCCCTGCATGGAGCCTGCTTCTCCCTCTGCCTGTGTCTCTGCCTCTCTCTGTGGGTCTCTCATGAATAAATAAATAAAATCTTCAAAAAAAATAGTATTTGGTATATGTGTCCCACCTGATACTCAAATAGGTGAAGAAAAATCTGTATATAATTATCTAAGCCTGGAGTCTAATTCTATTTTCCATATAAATTAAAATATTTTGCAAGCTTTAAATATGCATGGACATTATGAGGCCTGAAACTCTCACATAAATCAAGGGAAGATCATTCTGTTTTATTCGGATCTTTATTAATAGTTGGTCATCATTGCAGAAATTTACATTCTCGGCCACTCCACTCAGGATTTTTTTTTTTTAAATCACCAATACAATGAACTTGCATTTGTAGTTATCTCATTTCCAGGAACTCTACATCTAGGTGGAGGCATCTGAGTGCTTTATTGTGTTTTCTAGTTTAGAAGAGTATAGCTATTTATATATAATTTTAAAAATGTATATATAATTTAAAAAATAGCTTTCATGTATTTATCCTTTTATTACAGACAGATGGTTATATTGATTACTAGTTCTTAGTATTATATGTATGAGGATTATTAGCAGCCACCAGAAGGTAGGAGAGAGGCATGGAGCAGACTTTTCTCTCAGAGCCTCCACAACGAAGCTACCTCATTTCTAGCCTCCAGCAGTGTAAGAGAAAAACTTTCTCGTGTTTAGACCATATCGTTTGTGTTAATTTGTTACAACAATCCTAAAAATACTCACATACCTTGCAAGCCCTGGCCCACATATATGGGAAGCCTTACCCCAACCCCACCATCTAACCACAATCAAAGCCAAAACCAGAGACAGTCTTTCTTTTGCTCTCAAGGCATCTTTGGATTTGCTTGGAAGCCTTCTCTGCTATTACCACAACCCCAATAAGTAAGTAATAAATCTCTTTATACCCCCTTGGTCTATGTCTCAACATCTGAGTCAACTTTGGGATGGAGATCCATTCAGTTTCTATTGGGATGACTACATCATCTGCTTCCTAAGTCAAGTTCTGCCACTGAATGGCTGTAAACTTTAGAAAACCAGGTAGCATTTATGTATTTCTATTTGTTTGTTTTTTATCTACAAATAGGTACATCAGACCATAATTATGGTCACCAAATACAAGAACTGAGTGTCATCACTCCCCATTCCCGGGTTCGTGGCCAACAGCTCTCTGCAATGATGCACTCTTTCCAACTAAGCCTGCGTGAAGCCTCATTTCCTAATCAACTGAGTGGTCTAGGAAATTACCCCCAATTACTCTTCTATCCTTAAAAGTCTACGAAAGGTATGGACACCCATTGCTAATAGTTTGCCACTCAATCTCTGGTTGACATTTTCTTTCTTTGGGCAGATCCCCGCCCCCTCCCCCAAATCCAATAGCTATATTCTTGCCTTCCCCTACTGCTTCTTTTTTAGAGTTGATAACTTGGTCTACAACCTACTCTTTCTCAGTATCTACTTTTGCTTCCAAGTTGACACAGTTCTCAAAATAGAAAATGTCAACATTTCGTAATCTATCAGTAACTCTTGCTTTAACTTGGCTTGCTGAGGCGCTAGTGAATGCACAGGAAACATCAAGACATGCCCCCTTCAACTCTTCAAACTGTGCATAACGTGGGTGGTTACAATTCATCGCAGGACATTTATACTTTATGCAAAAGACGGACCGTGACGAGTGCACCAACCGATGAATGAATAAAGTCCACTACGTATATAGTATCTCCAGATGTGAAAAAACGAAGTTTACAGAAAACATATGTGAAAGGAAAAGAAAGAGTGAAGCTGAGAACGGCATCGGCTGTTTATACAATGTTCTGTCCACGCCTGAGCTGCAGGCCTGGACTTCTAACTCCTGCAACCCGCTTCTGCATTCAGAGAAAATGAGAGGCGTTTCTCTGTGTGACTTCCTCCATGCCTTCATTTCATTTTATGTGCTAGTAAAACTGTCAGGAGTTAACTAGCTATAAGAGACTACAATAAATAAATAATTAGAATCTGGTGTAGTGGAAAAAAACAAAAACAAAAACAAAAACAACAAAAACAAACAAAAAAAAAACACCTCTATGGGATCAGGAGTCTTTGGTTCTCTGCTTTTCTCTTTCTCAAGAGCCTTAGGCTGGTCACTAAACCTCTGTGGGTCAAAAGTTGCTCCTCTTTTACAGGAAGGAGTTAGAATAGCAACAGTCTAAGTCTCTTTACAGTTCCCTGAATTTCTGTGATTCAACTGGTGTCATATCTGGATCATTGAGGGACAGTGTGCAGTGAAACTGACCTTCACCGTGGAACATAATATAGCATGCGAGAGCTAGAGATAAAGAGATAAAGGAGTATGAATAGGTTTTTTTGTCATTTCACACTAGAGTAAAAGGAATTCAGTCTTACAGCAGCCCCATTCAAGCTGCTGCTCGTTGTGTATTCAGCTAACAATGTGTATTTAAGAAACCCTGATATTGTCATTCTCTATTATGCATTGATCACTTAGGAAACATTTTTTGCAGTCATTAAACTTTGCCTATAAGGATTCTAACCCTGCATAACTTTTTCTTTTCATTAGTAGGGAGAGTATAATAAAATCTGAGACTTTGTACAATAAAACGTGGGATGATAGAAGCAACAATATTTATCCCCAATTTACAACTGTCTTTCAAAGAATTCATAGTCTAAAAGGAGAATCATTCATCATTCCATGTGCTCTATGGGTTTATTTATTTATTTATTTTTTCCCATGAGGAGGTGACATCTGGAGAGCGTGAATACCACTGAATTAGTCAAATAAACTCGGGCCATAATTCCCACTTTTTTTTCCCCTCTGTTCTCTTCTGCCCTTTTCATTCCTACTATGAATCAGAGCAACATCCTCCTAATAAGTCGGCTCTCTTCTTCCTTTTCCTCACCCGAGTGGGAAAGTCACGATGAGTTGTTAATTCACAAATTTGATCATTTATTCTGTTTAAATCCCTTTAGTGGTTCTTCTCTTTCCAAGGATAATAGAGACACTTTAGTAGGACATGAAGTCTGTATCTAGCCCTTGCCGGCAGCTCTAAGCTTGGCTTCGCCATTCACCACTCCACCTCCACCAGCAATACAACTACCTCCAGTTGCCAAGACATACCATGCAGCCCTCGTACTTCACGACTTTGCACCTGCTTTTCATTCAGTGTTAACTCAAAGCCTTTCTTCCCAGTGCCTACCTATCACCAATTAAACTCCTGTTCTGTCATGAAAATGTTATAAAATCTCAAGAACAAAATGTTTTCTTATTCAAACCATTTCTGCATCTTGAGACACTTTCATTAATATTTGTTTCACATTGGATATGACCATGACTCCGTCTGTTTATAAGTCATATACTAAATTACAAGCCCCACGAGGAATGGGATCTTGTCATATTCTTTTATACTACCCAGAACTCCTTGTTTAGTGTCTGGCACATAATAAGTTCTCATTTAAATTAGTTGGATGGCTCTAAAATAAAAATAATAATCAGCACGCACTGAGTGTTTAATATCCATCAGGCACTGTTGTCTGTTCTGAGAGGTTTTTAACATATTACTTCAATTAACCTGATTTAAAAATTCATGAGAGACACTCTCTTTATTTTATTCAGATAATGATGGTAAGACACAGAGAAGTTTAAGACTTTGCCCTAGACCACACAGCTGGGATGGGGAACTGGGATTTGAGTGCAGGAAATCTAGTTCAAGAGCTTAGGTCTCCGAAACCAGGAGACTAAGGGTAGGTATGTTGGCAACCTGCTCCAAATTCATTTTAACATTTAATGACAAAGTAATTAAAACCAATCTCTCATGATTTCTAATCCATAATACAAATTTCAACATCTTCTTAACCACACACTAAGTATTTCTCTGATGATTTTAATAATATTTTCTTTGGTATACAACTTTTAATTTTTATGATTCTCAACTCCAAATTTATCCTATGAAATCAACTCTTCCAATTAGGAAGCGTTTTATTTGATCATGTAAGCAATTAAAATGGACCTTATGGCTCCTGATGATAGTGGATGTGAGAATAAGGTCTGCAAATGGACTTTGAGGGAAAGGATTCCATAGAGAATCATAATAGCAGACATAAGACCAATCTCCATGAATTCAAGCTTCTGCCTTCTGCCCCACAATGAACTCCATGCCTAGAATAACTCAACTTGTCTCTTGGCCATAAAAGAAGAAAGCGATAATAATAATTGAGTCTACCTCAAATTATTATTATAAGAATTACAAAAACTAACTGACTTAATGCATATGAGGTGCTTAGCATGAGATCTGGATTGTAGTATGTTGTCAATAAGTAGTAATACCATGCACAAGAAATGCTTCCTGAAGATTTTTTAACAAAAGTCTGTCTCCTTTGAAGGAATATAGGGTATTCAGATAATATCTATAGATAATTCAGATAATATCTATCCCAGGCTGTCAGTTATATTCATTTAATAAAATGAAATAATTTTGAACAGTCCCTTAATTTTATTGAATTCACTAAATTAACAAGCTCTTTTGGCATCATGAAATTTAGTTTTCTCAAATGGTCTACTAAGGAACATGGATTCTCTCTGATATTAATAACTAAAAACAGCCAAAATATCAAAAGGTTCTTTTGTCAGATGTATTGGAGATGCTTTCGCACTGTGTGATCTACTAGAGATTCAGAGATGGTTCACAGTTAAAAATAATTATAGATGTTATTTAACCTACAGGTTGTAACATTTCTTTGACCTCCAAAACCTTTTGTGAAGAAGGCATCTATTGACATTTCATAGAAAAGGAGTTACAGTTAAAGACAGTTCAGAAAATGCTGAGTTACATAAACCGTTGTCTCTATTTTGACTTCAAATTATCTTTTTGAGGCTGTTCCAGCAATAGGTAGTCTCTGTGACCCAATTTTCTTTACTTAATTGCCTAGTCATGGGAATAAATTTCTTGGTTTACACTTACTTTCTGGCTAGTTACTTAGATCCTAACAGAAGTTTGGAATGCCGAAAGTAAGTCCCATGATCCATAAAGTAATATCATGTGGAATTCACCATCTTTATTTGCAGTGGTGCCAAGCGCCGAGGCTTTGATTTCTGCCTAGCAAAATTAATATCTTCTGCTAATTGGAATTTACATGAAAGCTCCACACACTCAAGAAAACCTACTGAGGTGCCAGGCTGCCCCAACAACATTTGGGCTTCTGGATAATTCCCAGGGTTTAGAAACAATAAAACTTTTGTTTGTTTTTTTCCAATTTTCTTGATGATGATCAGCTGAGGGCATCTTGCATTCATAATAAGGACCCCAAGGGCCAGTCCGGCCACAACAGTAGTTATAATAGGTTGAGATTAACACAAAAAACACCCACCCTTGAACAAAAAAAAAAAAAAAAAAGAATGTTCTATGATCATTCAGAAACTCCCATTCTACGATCACCAATAAGACATCTATTTAACCTCAGTTAACTTGCTTGTCTCCCTCTTCCTCTGCCCCTTCCCCTGTTCATAATCTTTCTCAAATAAATATTTGTTTAAAAAAAGATAAGATGGCTAAGAAGAAGCAGCTATAATGAATATGTTTATTCCGGTTTACTTGGCTCCCAATCATAAATTACAACTGGATTAAAAGCCATATAGGGGAAAGGACAGTGATTTTTTGATGGTTTTTAGCAGCTTATTGTGAAAGCAAAATTCCCTGATTTGGTAATGAACAGTATTCCCAGAACCTTGCCCCCCAAAATAACTCTGGTTACTTCAGCATTAGTTCAGTGATACAGATCAATCTTGATGTGTCCCAGATGGGTTTTCATTTGACAATTTCTGAGTCTCCAGTTTGGTTTCCTAATGATGTGCCAAGATTCACAAATACCAACTCGGCGCCAAAAAGTGAAGTTGATTGCTTTGGTCAGACCCAAATATCCCTGCCTAGAGAACAAATTTGGCTGGCTAGATGACAGGATCATCTAGCTATGAAGGGTTTTGGACTCTTGGGTATGGTGCAAACTACGTTCCTGAGACATGGTAGCAAATAGGAAAAGCACTGAATTGAAGTCATGAGACCTGAATTAACTTTAATGCCTACAAACCATAATTCTGGGTAAATGACTACCACGTTTGAACGTAGGTCTTTTCAAGTCCAGTGTATTTTTAGTCTGACGCAAGCCCTTTAAAGTCATATAGTACTCCCAAACCCCCCAGACCCAACAACTTCTGAGGCCATATTAAGATAATATTTAATGAGCATTCACTATATAGTCCAAACATTGCAATAAGCAACTCAGATCATGTAATATTCAGAATAATACTGTGATGTTGATAATGTTGCCCTTTTCCAAGATAAGGATAATGAGGATTTTAAGTAAGTTCACATGGTTAATAATCGTCCTGGCCTAGACTTTAATGCAGATATATCTATCTATATAGCCCATGCTCTAAATCGTTATGCTATATTGAATTCTCATTAAAATAATGATTGCAGGGGCACCTGCGGGTTAAGCATCTGCCTTCAGCTCAGGTCATGATCCCAGCCTGCTTCTCTCTCTCCTCTCGACTCGTGTTCTCTCTCATTATCTCTGTCACCATCTCTGTCTCTCTCTCTCTCAAATAAATAAAATCTTTTAAAAAATAACTACTGTAAAGTTTTACTATAATACGTCCCTTCCAAGTACTGTATCATAGTCTGAGACATGGTATACCATATAATTTACTGTTAGGAAATTACTGATTCTTTTTCCTAATTTCCTCACCCACTGCACTCCAAATAAAGTAGCTGAGCAAAAGTGACTTGCTCCTCGAATAAATGAAATCCTGTCATGTCTACCTTTAAGAACTATTCAGACTATGACCACGCTTACACCTCCACTATAACCAATCTTACCCAAATTTATCAGCTTTTTTGTGGATCACCTCAATATTCTTGATTTTTCTGTTTCCCTTTACCGGGTCTTATCTCAAAAGAGCAGCCAAAGTGATCCTATTAAATCATAAGGTGGATCGTTTCCATCCTCTGCTCAAAATTATCCAGTTTTTTTTTTTTACCCTCTCAGAATCAAAGTGGTATGTCCTTTTCAGTGGAGCAGAAGACCTCACATGGTCTCCTCCTCTCTCTACCCTTTGCCATTCCCCCATGCTCTCTGAATTCATCTTCTGATGCACTCTATGCTCTCTCCACTTCAAACCCAGTAGCCCTCTTCTGTCATTCAAAAGCATTGCTCCCTCTACTGGAATTCTCATTTTCCAGGTATCTCCATGCCTTGCTTTCTCACCTTTCTCTTGTCTTTACTCAAATCCCATCTTCTCAGTGACATCTTTCCCGGTCATTCTATCTAAAACTGCAACCCAAAGATACTTCCTACCTTCCTTTCCTGCTTTACTTTTTTCTTTATCACTTGTTGCCATCAAAATACTGTGTGTTTCCTGATTTATCTCATTTATTTCTGTTTACACCTACTCAAAAGTAAGCTCAATGAAAACTTTAACTGATTGTTATATTGACGGTATTTAAAACTATGCTTGAGGCAAATATTTGATGTATGTATGGATGGATGGATGGATGGGCGGATAGATTTCTCTTCTCTATCACTGTGCAGTCCCTTTATCATGTTCCCAGTCACTGCACCAGGCATCAAGCACCACAGAAGAATAAAACTCTAAGAACTGGCTGCTAAAATGTTTTCCCAGCTCTTGTTAAGCTCCACATATAGTCTATACCATTCAGATCCACATGCACTAATCTCTTCTCTTGTTTCTAACTTACCCGTGTAAGAATTATTCTGCTTAAATGACAGAAATTCTCAGGAGAATGTTCTTTTTGCCCTAACCCTGTGCAGGTCCATCAGGGGCACCTGGCTGGCTTAGTTGGTTAAGTGTTTGACTCTTCATCTCAACTCAGGTCTTGATCTCAGGGTCACGAGTTCAAGGGCTATATTGGGCTCTACACTAGGCATGGAGCCTAATTTTTAAAATAAATAAACAAAAGAGCCACACCAGTATGAGTGATAAATCCCCTCAATTCACAAAAGATAAACCAGATATATTTTCTTTTTCACATAACAAGAGTGCTTTTCCCTCCTTTATCAATTCCATATCTTCCTTGATTCCATTTACACCTCTGAGGTCTGACACTCTACTACACTTCCTAAGCATTCATCTCACACGTAATTCACAATTTTGTTTTTTTGTTTATTTTTAACCTATCAGCTCTACTGCTTTCTTTTGCCACGTTCTAAAAAGGTTCTGTAAATTGCTGAACAAATGTAGACATCACCCTCCAGGGTTACATTTTATCCTAAGAAGAATTCTTACAATAACACGGAATGGCAAGCCACAAATACTCCCCTTCAGCAGCAAGGTGTGTTCCCCTTGAGATGGGAATGGGGCAGGAGAGGGAAAGGAAGATAGAGAGATAGACATCATTAATTAACTACATCAGAGTAAATAGCTTAATATTAAAACACAGACTGTGATTTTCAAAACTGGAAACTGTGGAAGTCCACAGCTGAATGTCTTAAGCATGCATTTGTCAAGCGCTGTGAAAATGAGTGTCTGACTTGGGAACGCAGTGAGTCTTAAGTAGGTCTCATTTTGTAAAAAATATGATTTTTAAAGGGTTTCATATTTAGGGAATAGTATTCAGGCTAAGTTGTGCACGGGAAAAATATATTGCGAGCTGCATTTGCCTAGAGAGGAAGTTGCACTCTGATTCTGAGACCTCCTTCCAGATGGTGCATGAAGTCTGCCCCTTTGGTGTTTATGATTGATTAGAGTCAGACTGTGATTGCCTCCCTAGGAAGAACATATAGTCAGGAGAATACAATTTCTCCCCTGCCTTTATTCTTCCATTTGAGCACTTAGATTCTAGGACTTTAAACATAAAGAAATGTTTCTCTAAATTCCAACTCCTTTTCAGGATTTCATCCCTATTGTCAATTATTCCCCCTAAAGAAAGGCTTTGGTTGTGTTTCATATCATAGAAGCAACACTGGACAGAGAGTCACATACTTTGTAAAGATGTCCCAAATTGGTTACTATTTTTTGCCCTATTATATTTTTTTATACATAAAAAAAGAGTTTCCAAACCTAACCCAGATGATTTGAGTATCAAATATGCTAATGGATATAATGGCACTTGAAAATCATAAATGCAAGATTTTATAGTTGAAATAGTTATTTTTAACCGAGGGCTAGTTTTACCTTAACCATATAAAAGTCACTGTGTGATATTAGGAAAGATCACAGAATGTAAAGTCCAAAGACCAGATTAAAACCTAACTCATCTTTTTTGAGTATAAGACTCATGGGAAAATCACTTCATCACGCTTGATTTTAGGGTAACGGTACTCCCTACCTCACAGTCATATTGCTAGTCAATACTTGCAAATGTGCTACACAAATTGTCAGGTGTTGACTTCACATATTTTCAGCAACACATTACAGATCTTACTAGTAGGAAACAGACTTGACTATTTCAGAAGTCTTTCCAAAACTGATATATTTTTATTGCTATTTTCCAGACCTCTAGTAAGGAAAAAAAAAAATCAAACTTTAATCAGAAGTTAGAGGATCCTTGGAAGAACTTAAAGTGTTTTCCATCAAGTCCGATGGAGGTTGAAATTTGAGTCTTTAATACAGTGGTTAATTTTTTTATACTTAAGTATGTTTATATGAAGTAAAAAAACATCTATTTCCCTCAATTGTTGATATGAAATTCCACCTTTATTTCACTTGTTAAAACTTTGGCCTATTGTGGTAAGAATATAAGCAAACAAAAAACATCCAAACTCTCATTTTTGACCAATTTATAAGGTATCTTTTAACAAATTATTACTATTATTGTTATTATTGTTGTTAAACTATTTTATTTATTTATTCATGAGAGACACAGACAGAGAGAGGCAGAGACACAGGCAGAGGGAGAAGCAGGCTCCATGCAGGGAGCCCGACGCGGGACGCGATCTCAGGACTCCAGGATCAGGCCCTGGGCCGAAGGCAGGCACCAAACTGCTGAGCCACCCAGGGATCCCCTAGCAAATTATTATTAAATCACCTTTATCCTTCGTTATTAACTTCAGAAAATAAAAATAAGAAAAGCTGATTTTTATAAGACTGTGAAAATCAGTTCTACTTTTGGTATGCTGATTGTAACAGTCATTTAAATATTGTTATTGACAGTTGATCATTCACTTTATTCATAATAAATTGCTTTTGGTAGCTATTCCCTATTCTCACAAACATTATTTCATGAACATCCCAACTAAGTGTTTATAGAAAGAGATTCTAATGCTCTTGACCAAATATCCCATAACCGCCCAGGCTGGATTTTTCATTTTTTAAAAAAGATTTTATTTATTTATTCATGAGAGACATAGAGAGAGAGGCAGAGGCACAGGCAGAAGGAGAAGCAGGCTCCATGCAGGGAGCCCGATGTGGGACTTGATCCCAGGACTCCGGGATCACACTTTGAGCTGAAGGCAGACGCTCAACCACTGAGCCACCCAGGTGTTCCTGGATTTTTCATTTAATGTGGCTTTTATAAGGTAGATATTTTCCCATATTCTCTACCTAATCCTATGCTTGCTTTCTCCAGACTAAGGCACGTTTCTGTCTGTTGACGTAATAAAGGAAGAGAAGGCTATGCACCAAAGAGGTATGTGCTTCAGGAAATACACTTGCCAGCCACAGAAATGGATTTACTCCATGTCACACACACTTACTTGTTACGGTTCTCACCTGTGTCACTACAACTTCGATTGGGAACACTGAATACAGGCATTTGACAGAGTACAGATTTCTCATCCACACGCAAATGGAATGGTATTGACCTCATCGATCCTTTCCCTGTCAGGCTTAATCATCACTACTCACAGCAGTTTAGATTATATAGGTTAATAGTATGGCACCCTTTGCCTTTAATTCTATTTTATACAAACATCTTTACAGGTTTCTTTACAGATAACATTATTATGACCATCAATAGAGAGAGAGAGAGAGAGAGAAAGAGAGAGAGAGAGAGAGAGATGGATGTACGGAGCATATTTAAAACTTTAGTTAATATAATTGATGGAAATATATAAGACATCAAATTAGGTCTTCCCTCTAAAAGGTTTCTGAATACTGAAATCACCAATATCTCTCACGTAACATTTTGAGACAGGGTGCTTGTTGGTTTTTAACCTCTGGTTGTAGATTTTCTGAATTTTAAGACGGATTCTTATTATGAAAGTTCTTACATTTGGATAAAGTCAAAACCATATGGAAGTAGATCTCATGAACATTTTTCCAAAAAAGGAGCAGTACAAGAATCACAATGGGGAAAAAAAAAACCCACTATGATAAGATACGATGTGGAGACCCAGAACTTTAATACATTCCCTTGCTTTTATTACTTGTTTTATTCATAGTCAAGTTACCACTACCACCCACTTTTGCTACTAGCTGCTGTTCACCGTGAGATTGTTAAATGGCAAGTGTTGAGCTAAACCTTTCGTATAGTTGCTTTATGCAATCAGAACAATGCTATAACAAGTGTGTTTTCTCATTACCACACAGTTCATAACTATGATTATGTTAGTTCATAATACTGCATCTTGGAAAGGTTAAACAAATTGTCTCTGGTCACATAACACAAAAGTGGGTAAGTGGGGATTTTGACTTCAGAGCTGCTACATAACAACATCCCAATGTTATTTAACTAGCAGCCAATCCTCTAGTTAATACTCTCACCAAAATATAACCGAATTCAGTTCTTTGGCTGCTTGCCTTTCAAAAATCTAAAGTGGACCCTGGCTACAATGACCAAAGCATCAGTGATCTTAATATTCCCAACAGCCTCCCACAATTCCAAGCTATTTCACTTTGTAACAGAGATTTTTATGATATGAAATGTGCTTTATACTTTCATAGCTCACTCATGAATACGCTCATTTTCCTTGGGGGCACAGTTTCTGTGCATCTTGAAACAGAGGAATTTAAAAGAAATTCCATTTCTGTGAGTAATTTCTCAATGTGAAATAATAATGATATAAAAAAAATAAATATAAGCCATTTAAAAGGAGAGAAAAGAATTTACTGTGCTTCCTCTGGAGAATAACGGGAGAGTTTTCTGACTCCCCTAATCCATCTCCTGAATGCTTGATGTGTACTTCCACTGCAGGGAGAAAGTAGCACTGGTTTTCAGTCTCTGAAATGAGCTGGACTATATCTTTCTGCCTATCTGATGCTCTTTTCCGGGCTCTTAGCACAGTTAAAAATGGAGATGAAGCTGATTGGGTTTTTTATGTGTGCCAAATGTTGGCTGATGCCCACAAAAGTTAAATCACACTGGAGATGTGTCCAGCGCGCAGAACACAGATTTTCTTAAGCTGCCAGGGAGATGGAGGGTGGAGCGAGGGTGGTGCCCCTGCAATTGCTGGAGCTGTTTTTGGCTGGAGTCCGTTGAAACTGATGAAGATGTCACACTAGCAATCTCAATATGTGACAGCTCAATATTGTGACAGACATATGGCTGCAAAATGGGAGAGGCAACTGCTTTACCCTGGGAACTTTTGTTCTGTGACACTTTTCCCTAATACCACTTGAATTATTTGCATATGGGAGGCTTCATTTTAGACCTGTCATTTCTCTTCTCCCCTCACTCCATCCTGACTCTTCCTTAACCCATAATGGATTGCAGGAATATTATGTTAAGACTGTAATGATGTAGCATCAGTAGAGTCAGAAAAATATACACTTGAAATAGCATTTCAGAAGTATTGTCTGGGATTTGAATTTAACATGGAATCACTTGACCGTATCATTCTTCCACTGTCTGCCAATTATGCCATCCATGGAAAGCATATTTGCCCCCAAATATAATTTCTTTGAGTTTCAGGAGCCCTATAATGATCTTATTGGGAAATACAGAATGTGAACTATTATCATCATAATTCACAACTGAAATTAACACAAAACTGTCAACAATGCCTCTTATCAAATATTGTTTTTTTTCTAAGATTTTATTTGCCTATTTATTTGGGAGAGAGAGCATGAGTGGGTGGAACAGAGGGAGTAGGAGAGGGAGGGGGAAACAATCCTCATATTGAGTGCAATGCCCAATGCAGTGCTCAATCTCATAACCCTGAGATCATGACCCAAGCTAAAACCAAGAGTCAGATTCTGAGCCACCCATGCATCTATCAAATATTGCTTTAATGTTTATGACAACCACTTTAGGTGGTATTAACATCATTTTATCAAAAAAAAAATTGAGGTTCAGAGAAGCTAAGTACTTGGCAAAGGTTATATAGTTAAGAAGTAATAGCTCTAGATCTGTACCCCAGAGCTACTTATTTTAATTATTCTGCTATCTCTCCCATTTCATTCCTCTTGAAAATATTTGTCAAATGGATTTATATTCAAGGAAAATACAGCCCATGTATTGGGAAGATGAATTCAATATTAGGTGTTCATTTTTGAAAAGCCTAGGCCCAGACTCAGAAGTGAAATATTTTATGTGATCTTTCAGGCTGGTGACATATCCTTGAATTGGTAAAAAGAACATCTCAAAAAGCACACATTCACAACAATTCAGAAAATCATGTGCAATCTAGGGATCTCAACCAGAGTTCTGAAATGTTGCTGTGTCAAGAAGAAAGGAGATTGATGAGATTGTTTCCTGATGCTTCCAATGGCTCCCATCCTTTTCCTATTGGTGGCTGCAGGTCTACGTCTTTGAGGAACCAGAATTAGTTTAAGCTATGTGGAATGAAGAAAAAGGAATGCAGGGATGGAACAAGGAAATGGGGACATAGATAGGAAGACAGTCTGTATTTTACACGTAGCCTCACATCCCATTGAGAGCATACTCAACAGTAGGACAGCACCTGTAATTCTTATATAATCTGAGGAAGCTGTTATAAAATCTCACAGACAAGTGCCTTGGAGGGGTTCCCATTACTGGACTTGGCCTTCACAAAATCAGAGATTTCATCTTACTTATCTTTGAATCCAACACTCTGGATAATTTGTATTTAGCAAGTGTTGATTTATCCATCCAGTGGGCTGCAACTTTGGAGGGTCTCAGCAATGAAGATTCCTCAGTAATGAAAACTATCAGGGAAACATGTTGATTAAACAAGCTCATCAGAGGTAGGAAACATGTTGTGCAGTTCTTAAAAGCACAGAATTTGGAATGCAAATTTGTTTTAATCCAGACTCAGCTCCTTCTTTTCTAATTGAGATGAAATCCCTTTATTTATGTTGAGGTGACTTTGCTCCTCTTTCTCAACCACTTTATCTCCTTTTTCCTCTCCCTAAGTCATTTATTTTTTATAATTTTTACTAATATGTATTATTCAACACATGGTAGAATGAATATATGGATAAACAAATGAATAAATGATCAGGTCTAAAGAATGTTTTTAAGCTGAAGAAAATGAAGTTATCTTTTTTTTTTTCCCACAGAATGTGAAGTGTCGATAGAATGCAAAAAGGATAAACATACATACATACATATACATATACACATACACACTGATCATGGTCTTGCAATAAAATGCTTTGATTTAAATCATGACATAGCCGAGTTACATTTCTGAGCTCTAGTTACTCTACCCCAAAATGGGGAGAAGAAATAGACTAATAACATACATTCTTTGGGGGAATATGGAGTTACAGGGAAAATTGACTTTTTTTTTTTTTAATTTTGATTTTAGAAGAGTATTTAGAAAAGTATTTTGTAGGCAGGAAAATCATTGAAGTTATAAAAAGTAGCTAAAAATAGAGAAATTAATATATTAAAAGTCCATTTTGTAGACTAAATGAACTGGCTGTAAACTTGGGAAAATAACGGCACCTGTAAAGTTACCTTCTTGTCTTCCTTCCTGTAAACAATTGTAGGTAGAACATTTTGCCAGGTCATAGCCATATTCTGAAGACCTTCTATTTCTCACAGTTGACTATCAGATTTTTTACCTTCTTCTTTTTTGGATTTCACAGTCAATGGCAGTGTTAATGTGAGTTGGGGGTTTTCAGAATAAAGCATGGATGACTAATAAAGGATGCAGAATTAAAGGAAAGCAGTACAAACTGACTGTAATTTCCATATTGATTCTTGATTCTTAGTAGTTTCAACCTAAGGGCCATGGAAGTTGTTTATGTCTTATGCTGAAACGAGCTTGATTGAAGATACTGCACATTCGTATATGTATCAGTGAATCTTTCAGTTTACTACAGATGAAAGAAAGTTGTTTTCAGGAACTCTAGATTTCATTAAATAAGTATGTTGTTTTCTCAACTGATCTATGCAAAACCACCTGAGTCAAATAGTGAAGTCTTCACTCTGTATAGGTGGAGTAAAATGCAACATTCTCGTTAAGTCTGAAAACTATGAAGTTTATACCAGCATTTGGATCTAGTTTGCTTAAGAAATAAGTGCTCTGTTTTTATGTTTATGGCTAGCAACAAAATGTGGATTCTATTTCTTTAGATTCATTTAATCGCATTCTAAATAATTTTGTAAAAGGGGAAGGGGGCCCATGGCTAATTATAAGATGTTATCAAATTGCTACAAATTGAAGGGCTTTAGTCTTTGGCTCTTAGGCTTTTCCTCAAATCCTAAGGCAGTCTTGCAAAACAGATTCCCAACACCCCTACTCATCCAAATAACATAATAAAAAAATAAATCAAACTGGTGGCTTTAATGGCCTGTTAATATTTACCAGCCCTTTCTTCCCTTTGCCTGTTTCACCCTGGTGATCTACGGCAAAATTCACAACCCCAAGCTTTAGTATCCTAAGTGAATGTATGTTACTGAAATGAATTTAAATCTCAATTATAATTAAAGCTAGTTGTCTACAGGGAGATTTTTCTTAAGCCTTTCCTAATACCTCCCAGACTCCCAGCCTATGGGTCTCATTAAATTTCTCAGCTGCCCTAGGGATTCCCAGGCTTTGGAGAGCTAAGTGATGCTTATTGTTCAAGCTGTACTGAAGGAGCTAATCGTCAAGTAGGAAGGGAAGAGCATATACACACATATAAATAAGCATATATATAAGACGCTGTAAGACATGTCCACAACAACACAATGACAATCCAAGGAGCATATATTCTTAGGGGAAAATCAAAAGATGCTTCATGAAGATGATATCTGTCCCAGATATTGAGGAAAAGACTGAAATTTGAATGCAGAAATAGGAAGTATCATAAATGAGTAAAAATCAGATGTGAGAAAAGGAGAGCATGCCACGTCTAGTGTGGCTCAGCATGGATTAGCAGAAAAACATTGACCCCTTAGACCTTGGGGCAATCATGAGGGTCTAGGTGACCCTCCTCTAGGTAATATATAGTAATTAACATGTGATATTGCTCGACTAGGTTGTGAGAGTAAAGCGAAGGAGGTACTTTTCCACAAGACATCTATTTCAACAGCCAGTCGCTGACATGTCTCCACGCATTGCAGAAAGGAAGCACCCAGGATAGCTGAAGTAGACTGCAGCGCGGGAGCCCAGGGTGCTCAGCCCAAGGAATATGGCTTATGTGTAAGAGAAGGTCAGATGGAAGCACCAAATCCCTTTCACAGAAAGAGCAAGTGAAATAGGAGCCAGGAAATCTTTACCACGTTAAGGTGAATTATGAATATAAAGACATAGGTAAGAGCATCTCAGAAAGTAAAGTAAAACCAATTAAATCCCTCAAGTCTAAGAAAACCACAAAATGGCATATAAAGAGCTGGCTCAGAATAGAGAAGTGATGCTGGGCTTTCACTATCAAAACTCCTACAGAGGTCCCTCCAACCTCCAGAGGGGCAGGTCACCATCCAGCACACCAGGGTTGCTTAGAGACGTGGCTGTAGTCTCTGACATATAACGGGAATAACGTTTGGCATCTCCAACCAATGAGTTAAAAAAATGAAGCCTCGCTAATGGGTGGGTGAGATAGTTTCTAATTTGCTCTAGGTCAAAAACTTACTCGTTTCATGAAAATGTCCAATGTTATTTCTGAGAATCTCTTGGAAGTCTTTGCTTAAGACATGTCCACTCACTCTCATCTTGGTCAAGATGTTGTGCCACAACCTCCATTTGGCAGTGAACACACTGAGAATGCTGCTCTGAGCCACAATCTTCTTCTCACGGCCCTTCTACATCTTCCATTGACGTCACACCGGCTCTGAGGTGGGAAAACTTCCTTAACCCTGCATTTGGTGTTAGTGTCTGGCCCGGAGCAACATGGCTCATACCCAGAGTTAATTACTCTTTCAGGCAGCCAGGTTCTTCAATTTATGTTCTTCACAACTCCCCAGATGTTTAAAAATGACTTGAGCAGGGCCAACCCCATGGTGTCTTCCTCTCTTGAGTCTTCTTCTGTCCTGAGAAACTCTGTATCCATAAGCACACATCAGTCTGTTCTGATATTTTAAGCCAAATTAAAAAAAAAAAAAAAAAAAACTTGTTCCTCCTCTGTATATGAAATAAGTTGCCCACAGTCTACTGATTCTTTTATAGCCACTCTAAATCTTAGTCTTGACACAATTATATCACCCTGCTGAGAACAGGATGGAGAAAAAGAGCTAACGGACATTTATAGTCCTTTCATACAGTTTAAACTATTGAAACTTGTACTTTGAAGTTAGATAATATTATTTCATTCTTGCATCTCCTCTTTCTTAAACTTATGACATTTAAAAACAAGCTCATCTTCCACTGCAAATCTCCCCTTCCACTGTTCTGCCCATTTCAATAAAAGCAAATTGAAGCTTCCATTTCCTGAATCCAAAACCTTTAACATTATTCTTAAGCATGCTCTTTCACATCCTACCTCTAATCATCTCACAAATTACGTATACTCAAAACACTTAAAATTCAACCAATTCTTACCATTTGCACCTCCATCATCATGGCGTAAGAAATGATCACCTTTCACATCAATTATTGCAATAGCCTACTAATTGTTCTCTCTTCTTCTACCATTACTCACCTCTCTTTGGTCTATATTCATCACAGAAACCAGAGGAACTAGCATCCTAACCCATATTTCCCACCTCTAGTACCTCAATTCTATCACTTGATCCCTTACTTGCTCTGCTTCCCTGCTCCATAAACTCTGATGTTACTCAAATGCACGAAGCATGCTTTCACTCCATGGCCTCTCCTCTTGTTCCCTCTACCTGAAAATATTTGCTCACGGATACGTGCATGCCTCAGTTTCTCACCTTCTTTTGGTTCTTCTTACCTTCTTAGTGATGCATTCTCTGACTCGTCAGTTAAAATTGCGAGGCACTTCCATGCCAGTACTATTTGTTCTTCCCCTACTTTATTTTTTTTGATAGAGTTTACCATCATCCAACAGAATATTTACATCTTTTATTTTTATTTTACTTATTTATTGATTGTCTCTGCTGACTGAAATGTGGATCAAGAGGAGCACACTATGAATTTGTGTTGTTTTCTATTGCAGCCCCCAAAGAACAGTGCCTGACTCATAGTGGGTGCTCAGTAGACGTTTGTGGAATGACTGAATGAATACATGTCAAACACTGAGTTTGGAGAAAATCTGACTTGTGATCCAACTCTTCTTCTCTAACTTTAACTTTTAAGCTCTTGACCTCAGGAGTAACTTTATCTCCATCTCAGCCTCATTTAACTCATCTATAAAACAGAAATGACATTAAAAGTGCTGATTAAAATGGTAAATATGAAATGTCTAGGACATCATAAATATGAAACAGATGATGATTGTTGTCATTCAAATATTATTTTTAATAAACTATGGGATGCCATTTTCATTCTTCATTAAGAGAAAGAATTTCTATTTTCATTACAAAGCATAAAGGCACATGAATTAAGCAAACAACAACAAAAATACATATATATGTATATTAAGTATGTATATTATATATTATATGTATATGCATATTATATATATAAAATAAGTAAAAATGACCAGGACAGAGTCTGGTCCATAAAAGTTCTATCATGAGCTATTGTTTCAACTGTAGTTAAACTATCCTTAAGATTTTTGTAGTTCTCCTATGAAAGCAAATTTCTTTAATTCAAAAGTAGTTCAGCATCATGGGGACTGGAAGGATTTTATAAATTCGAAGACTTAATATACTATGTTGCTAAAAGAGTGCTTTGCCTAAGGCTTTCCTAGTCAGTTGTTGAGCTTGCAGTGACTAAGAATAAGGATTCTTCAAGGCATGCTTAACAGCTTCCTGGCCCAATGTAGGTGGCCCTTGTTAAAGAGATTTCTTTTTCAACTTCAGGAAAATCCATAAGGACTTCGTTGGTTTTTATTTGCTATCAAAAGCATGTGGGCTCCTGGGGAGGCATTCTTACAGCCTTCTTCCTGCAGGTAACCCACTGGAGAAAACTAACACTTTCTTATCATTACTGAGAAAAAGACTCAACGCCAATTTTCATCAATATCAAGTCAGCTAATTCGCCAACAGGAAATCTGGTGCTATGTTGTTTGTTTTGTTTTGTTTTGTTGCGAAATCACATGAAAACAAGCCAAGTATCTTACTGGAGGAATACTGGAGCTAGTCTGCACTGGTCTACAAGGGAATACTCTGCACATCTCTTTCCTCCTCTGTGTTCAGTGACATCACACTGGTTATTGAAATAAGCAAGAGGGGGAGGATTTATACCACAGAAACAGGAAAACATTAAAAACAGAGCTTCTATTGTTTTTTTTTTCTTTTTTTCTCCTCAGAGAGCTGGTTTTCCTGCACACCACTGGTTCTACCTTGTTATTTCCAAATGTTTGAAATAAACAACCATTCATTCAAAAATTTGTTATTGCTGTGCCGTCTCTGTGCAAGACATTGGATTTAGGAGCTGCTCTCTGAAATAGATGCATATCATTCAGTTGAATAGAATGGTTGCCTCAAATTGTCTTACTGCGTTGAAATTTCTGGTTTATGGTTTGGTTTCTTGAACGGTAAATGTGCACTGTGAAGCATTTTGCTTTACTGCAGAGATATTTCATTGTATTTGTAACATGAATATGGAGCTTTAAAGATGTAAACTGTGATAAATCAAGCATAAGGAATCCCCATGATACTGAGCTTATTTGTCACTGGGGGAAAAGTTGAGAAAATTGAGGTCCTGCCAATAATACAATCATTTTACCTAGTGGGACAGGCAGGGCAGGAGACTTCAGAGACATGAACCGATTTTTCTTTCAAAAGCTGTTTCAAATACACCTGGAAACTTCTGAAATTATGTTTGATAAGCTGGAATGTGGCAAGAAGATGCAATCTTTCTGATTGTGTTCTCTGCATCGCTTACCTATCACCTCTCAAGCTCTCAACTAGGTCATGTGAAGGTGGCTCAGAAAAATTGGCTAAATCTTGTATTACATGGTCAGAAAAACTGCAAAATCATATTCAGGAGGATGACAATAAAAGGTGCCTGCCACTATTTTACCCCTACTTTTTGATGCCTTTAATTTCTTTATTAGTTTTTATATTTTGACCTTAGCTTTGAGAATAAAATTAATATTTTATTAAGGAATTTCTTACGGGCCATTTATCACAAGCCAAATTTCCTTTTAATCCAATCCTCTCTTGTTTTACTCCCGTTGGGAAGCAAGATTTTGAACTATGACTTTTTAGATTTGTCTTTCCCCATAAACTACTGCCTCCGTTATGAGAAGTCCCTCAAAAAGGGATGTAATACATTTCTTCAAGGTATAAAGCTTCTAAAGATCTAGAGAGGCAGAGATGAGCCAAATCTTTATTTTTGTGATCTTAAAAAAGAAGAAAAAAAACTACAACATTTGAAATAGGTTCTATCACAAAAATCTCTCTTCCTTAACAAAATGGTGATTATCTTATTACTTTATTTCTAAGTTTCTAATAATAAAGCTAGTTATATTTATGGTAATACCTCGATCTATTTTAAATAATATTTTAATTCTGAATGTAATAAAATTGATTTGAAAGGAAGTGATTACTTAATACATGGCAAATTTTTAAAACATAATAATTATTGTAAACACTGAAACCCACAGAAGAGGGTAGTCTTCTATTACTATGGATTATTTTCTATGCTGAGTACTGTATGGCATATTGATCATTTCAATTAGTGGCGGCTATGAAGTTTAAAAGACAAATAAAATTCTTTCAGAGATTTCTAAAATCTTGGTCTCAGTCTAATTTTCTGTGTAGGGAAGGTAGTAAAGTGAATTTCCATGAAACAAGGTATACCAAGCATAAATATAGTCTATTTCAATATGCTAGCTTTACTCTTAGTCTTTACTGAAAATTGTATAAAGTGGAATTCACCATATTTCAAATTCACTCTTCCTATTTATTTTGTAACACCAGGCACTCGTGGAAACCTTTTCAATCAAAAAGCAAGCTTTTTAAGATGAAGACAAATAAACAAAAACCAGGATGCTTTTTTTTTTTTTTTTTGAAAGGATCCTGTATATATTCATTATTTAGAAAACCCCTTATATATCCTCCTGCTTTATCAATACACAAAGTCAAAGCTGATATCCTCTAAGTGTCTATGATGTAGGCCCCAAAGATCTCTTTTCAACTGCATTCAATGAGTAAACTCTCCTGCTTTTGCAGCAAGCCCTTTGCTTTCATGAAATATAGTGTTTCTGGTCCATCAAGGTTCTTAGAGCATCAGGGTTCTTGCTGGTTTCTCTAAGCCTCTAGCATCCACTAGTCCAGAATTGAAGTGCTAGACTATTTGCTAGTGGTACTTTTGACTTTCTGTGAAGGTTCTTTTTGTATTTGTGGATAAAGTCCCTTCCTTAGGAAACTGGAGAGCCATTGTCTCTGTGATACCTACCCTGACAGACTTTATAATCAATTATAAATGAAAATCCAGATGAAATCCAATGAAATCCAGAGCCCCTCCATGGGCTATATTTAAGGTCAGAATTAATGTCTGTGTTAAAGGACAGTAATCTTAGAAGAGAACATAGGCAGCAACCTCTTCAACCTCAATCACAGCAACTTCTTGCTAGACATGTCTTCAAAGGCAAAGAAAAAAAAAGCAAACATTAACTATCAGGCTTCATTGAGATTAAAAGCTGCAGAGCAAAGGAAATAGTCAACAAAACTAAAAGGCAGCCTAGAGAATGGGAGAAGATATTTGCAAATGACATATCAGATAAAGGGCTAGTATCCAAGATCTATAAAACAAGTTTGATCAAGTTTGAGTTTGATTTTATCAAACTCAAAACCCAAAAAACAAATAACCCAATCAAGAAATGGGCAGAAGACATGAACAGACATATCTCCAGAGAAGACATACAAATGGTCAACAGACACATGAAAAAATGCTCCACATCACTTGGCATTAGGAAAATAGATCAAAACCACAATGAGACACCACCTCACACCAGTCAGAATGATGAAAGCTAACAAGACCAGAAAGACGTGTTGGTGAGGATGCAGAGAAAGGGGAGCCCTCTTCCACTGTTGGTAGGAATCCCAGCTGGTGCAGCCACTCAGAAAAACAGTTGTGCAGGTTCCTCAAGAAGTTAAAAATAGAGCTATTCTATGATCCAGCAATTACACTAGTAGGTATTTACCCCAAAGATACAGATGTGGTGATCTGAAGGGACACATACAATGGAATATGACTCAGCCATCAGAAAGGACAAACACCCACCATTTATATCAATGTGGATGGAACTGGAGGGTATTATGCTGAGAAAAGTAAGTCCATCAGAGAAAGAATTATCACATGGTTTCACTCATATGTGAAATATAAGAAACAGTGCAGAGGATCACAGGGTAAAGGAGGGAAAACTGAATGGGAAGCCATTAGAGAGGGGGAAAAAATATGAGAGACTCTTAACTATAAGAAACAAACTGAGGGTTGCTGGAGGGGAGGTAGGTGGAGGCATAATTGGGTGATGGGCATTAAAGAGGGCACATGATGTGATGAGCACTGGGTGTTTTTACATAACTGATAAATTATTGAACACCTGAAATTAAGTATGTACTATATGTTGGCTAATGGAATTTAAATTAAAGAAACATTTATTTGTCAAAACATGTTAAATCCAGTTCAAATGATGTATACTTTAAATAGTACAATTAATTTTTAGCGAATTTGAAAATTCTTTTATCGATCCTATATATTTAATTACTTAATGTACCTCTAATTTTAGTAATGTAATATTTCCTTATGTGTTACAATCCACAAATTTTGAATGAAGAATCTGACTTTTCCTCAAAAAATAGGGCAGTGATGTTAAGTCATGTTGTTACCATATACTGCTATTTTTGTTTATTCATCATAGTTACTTATTTTTTCTTGTGTGTAATAGGATGGATGGAATTGACATTTGACTCATAGACACCATCTACATGTATCGCAAAACAAGAGGCGATTGCAGTTAATTAATATCTGGGGTCAAAGCATGTGTGATAAAATAGAAGGGCACCAGATCTTAGATATTTTAAAGTATACGTGTGAAGAAAGGTGCTTAACTTTCTTCTGCTTCTACTGAGGCTACAGCAAGAAGCACCCGAGTTCATTTGTAGGCATAGGATTCACATTAAGAATTCTCTGACTTGCTCAAGAAATGTGAAATGTGAGAATACATTATCTAGAAATGTTACAGAACACTTTTTCTGCAGAACTTTTGGAAAATATAAGACAGATTACTTCCTGGCATCTCAAAGCACACTCTCTCCCTCTGCTAAACTCCTATAGCAAGTCATGTATGATGAGTAATGTGCTGCATCAGGCACTAGCAGCAGACAAAGATGAACAAGACACTGTCTTACTGTCAGGAGATGAAAGACAACTTTCGAACAGATATTGTAGTTATGTTAGTCTTTCGATTTTAGCACTGGGAATGGTTTTTATATAACTTGATAGTTAGAGCTCTAGGTTATGTATATGGTACAGGATATATATATATATATATATTCCTTAGTGCCTAAAACATTCTTTAACATGTCAGAGTTGGCACATTGTTAATTCAATTTGGTAAATATTCCTTCATTCAATAATTATTTTTAAATCCCTCCTATGTGAACCAATCATCTCTTTGAGATAGTATTTTGTGTATAACCTTACCAAAATGCAGAAGAATGGATTTGGTGAAATTTGGATTTTTTTGTGTGTGGGGGATGGGTGCTTTGTTTTGCCTTGTCTTCTTGCTTGCTTCTTTGTTTGTTTTACATCTTTATGGTTCTGCCTTGATTATATTTTACAGTTAGTAATGAAAATAGATCCATCACAGTATCTTCAAAAATGCTTCCAAGGGACTTCCATTTTTAGGATGTTGGAGTAGATTCTCCTTCTATTCATCCCATTAAGTACACTGAAAACCCTGGAAATTATATATATATATATATATATATATATATATATATATATATAATTGCATAAGAAGACCTTGAAAGGTGACGAGCATGAGGCAGACAATCTAGGAAGCTTAGATCCAAGTAATGACACGGTGGTAGGAGTTTTCTGGGTTTTCCCTTTGCCTCATATACCCCAGATTTAAGGTAGAAGAGACCAGAGATTGAGAAATACTGACAATACTGACAAGTACCAACAAAAAAGAGAATCAATAAAGTCCTGCTCTTTCTATTCAAAAGACAAAGAAAAGCCAGCTTAGCAAGAAAGAAAACTGTGAGACAATTACTCTCATCCAGATAAACATCACAGAAAAAAAATTGCGGCTTTCTCCCAGAGACCAGCAAAATCTAATGCAGACCTAGATTTTCACCTTCTCCAAGCTATGAAGGGTCCCCCAAACTATCCACTAAGGCGATATCAGAAAAGGCCAGTTAGGACACCAGCATGTGTATCCTTGCCACGTAGCAACAAGGCACCCTCCAACCCTTGCCCTCTCAGCAGAAATGACATGGGGACAGACCCTGGTCTACTATCTCCACCCAACAGTCATAGGAGGACCTCTCCCTGACATGCCAGAATGATGTCAGAGTTGGCCACATGGAGAGTTGGGGCTTTCACCTCCACTCAGCCGGCATGAGGCCAACCCCCCGCCCGTGCTGTCAGTGGTGGCCACGTGGGTAGCCGTTTCATGCACCGGAAATATCAGTAAAAGCCTAGTAGGAGTTGAAACTCCTGCCCATAAGTAATGAGAAGCTCCCATCCACTCAAGTGTCAACAAAGGCCAAATAAGGAACATGGAATTCTACTCCTGATATTAACTCTACCTTTGTTCCCCTACTGGTGCAAAATCAGAGGTCAGCCAAAATGGAAGGTTTAAATAAGATATAGAGTCTCATACTAAAATGCTCAAAATGTCCAGATTCCAATTGCAAGTTACTCATTACACCAGTAACCAGGAAGATTTCAAGTGAAATGAAAAAGACAGTTCACAGATGCCCACATGAAGAAGAGCAACTGCACATCCACAGGCAATCAAATTAAATCTGACTTAAGTTTCATCTCTTACTAAACAAAACTTAACTCAAAATGGATTCTGCACTTAAATATAATATGTAAGACTATAAAAGTGTTAGGGGAAAAAAAAAAAAACTCAGAAGGCCTGGGGGTAGGCAAAGAATTCTTAGACTGGACACCGACAGCATGATCCATGAAGGGGAAAACTGATAAATGGGACATCAGCAAAATTCAAGACTTTTGTTCTGTGACTCCTAGTAGTGAAAAGACAAGTTACAAAATGGGAGAGAGCATTTGCAAACTATTTATCTGGCAAGGACTAGTACTTGGAATATACAAAAAGTTCTCAAAACTCAACAGTTAAAAACAAAAAACAGGGGACCATGGGTGGCTCAGTCCATTAAGTGTCTGCCTTCGGCTCAGGGCATGATCCCAGGGTCCTGGCATCGAACCCCACACCTGGCTCCCTGCTCAGCGAGGAGTCTGCTTCTCCCTCTCCCTCTGCCCCCATCCCCCCAACTCATTCTCTTTCTTGCTATCTCTCAAATAAATACATAATCTTAAAAAAAAAAATTAGAAAATGGGCAAGAGACACAAACAAATATTTCCCAGAAGAGAATATGCATATAGTAAATAAGCACAGAAAATGATGTTAAGCATCACTAGTTTTTAGGCAACTGAAAATAAAAACACAATTAGATGATTAGAGAAAAAGCTCTCTGACATTGGTCTTGGCAACATTTTTTATATATATATATGACACCAATAGCACAAGCAACAAAGGCGAAAATCAACAAGTGGGATGAGGAGGCTGCATTTTGCACTTGCACAGCCACCAAGGCCAAGGTTGGTTGCCAGTTGGAATTTGCGGGCCACGGCCTTGGGATGCTGTGGGTGGAAACAGGGGAGGCTGTTCTCAGGCTGGCTGGAATCTGTAAACACGACAACCTGTGGGGCTGAATCTTGCAAAATCTGTAGGCAGTCTGAGTCTAGTTTCTTTAGTGGCCAAAGCTGATGAGGTCCTCTGCAGAGTAGGTCACTACGAGCCACTGTCATTCCCACCACATGGCGGATACAGGTGACCCTGCCCTTCTAACTTGTTCTCAGCTACTCCTTAACATGTTAACTTTGCCAGTCCCTGGATGGGGTCACGCCCCCAGAGTCCTTCATGCAGTGTCCCAATGGTTGGGGTAGCTCACTCCTCACTCTGTCCTCCCTTTCCTGGTGAGAGGATCTTTTTTCTAGCTTTCCTGTTACAAATCAAAACCATAATGAGATAGCTCTGCACACCTGTTAAATGGACTATTATCAAAAACCAAACCAAAACAAAACAAAATCTAGCAACAAGTGTTGGCAAGGATGTGGAGAAGAGGGAAGGCTGGTGCACCATTGGTGAGAATGTAAATTGGTGCAGCCACTGTGGAGAACAGCATGGGGATGTCCCTCAAAATTAAGAACAGAACTGTCACAGGATCCAGTAATTTTCTGGATATATATGCAAAGAAAATGAAATTATCTTGAGCAGATACCTGCACTTCCATGTTCAGTGCAGCGTTATTCACAATAACCAAGACACAATAACAACCTAAGTGTCAATCAATAGATGGATTTAAAAAAAATTATATATATATGAATAGAAAATTATATATATATATGAACTATTATTCAGTCATAAAAACCCCTGCCATTTGTGATGACATGGGTAGAACTTGAAGGCATTATGCTAAATAAAATAGGTCAGACAGAGAAAGATAAACACTGTAAGATGTCACTTACGTGGAATCGAAAATGTGGAACCCTGAAACACAGATCGATTGTTACCAAGGCCTGTGGGTGGAAGTCATAGGGAGGCCCTGCTCCGAAGGCATCACCTTTGTGAGAAGATGAACAAGCCTTGGAGAGCTAACCCACAGCCTGATGATGACAGTTAGCAACGATACTGTTTGTACAGTTGAACGTTGCTAAGAGAATGGCTCTCAACTGTTCTCCACCAGCCCCCCCAACAGTACAACGGTAATTATCCAAGATGAAGCAAGCTGGTAACAAACTTTATTGTGGCAAACGGTCCACAACGTGAACCTGTATCAAGTCCTCTGGTGGTTGGTACACCTTACACAGTGTTATATGCCAGCCATGGTATAATAAAGCCAGGAAAAACCTCTAACTATGCAACCATCATATAATCCAGCAGTGCACGTCTAGGCAGTGAAATGAAATCCTAGGTTCACACAAAAATCTTGTACATATATTTTTATAGCGACTTTATTTATAACAGTCCCAAATCGGACACAACGGAGACGTCCTTCAGCAGGTGAATGGTTAAACACACTGCTGCATATCCCTACCAGAAATACTACTTAGTCGCAAAAAATAATGAATAAACTATTGCACCCATAACTTAGATGGGCCTCTTGAGCATTGGGTTGCACGATAAAAGCCAGTTCCATGGCTAAAATAACAAGACAGAAAACCACAAATATTGGCGCAGATGTGGAGAAAGGGGAGCCCTCTTGCACCGTTGGTGGGAATGCAAGCTGGTGCAGCCACTCTGGATACAGTGTGCACGGTCCTCAAGAAGTTAAAAACAGAGCTACCCTACGACCCAGCAATTGCACTATGGGGATTTACCCCAAAGATAGTGAAACACCGGGACACCTGCACCTCAATGTTCACAGCAGCAATGTCCACAATAGCCACACTGTGGAAGGAGCCTCAGTGTCCATCAACAGATGAATGGATAAAGAAGCTGTGGTCTGTGTATACAGTGGAATATTCCTCAGCCATTAGAAATGACAAATACCCACCATTTGCTTCGATGTGGGTGGAACTGGAGGGTATTATGCTGAGTGAAATAAGTCAATCGGAAAATGAAAACATTATATGGTCTCATTCATTTGGGAATATAAGAAATAGTGAAATGGATTATAAGGGAAAGGAGGGGAACTGAGTGGGGAAAAACTAGAGAGGGAGACAAGCCATGAGAGATTCCTGACTCTGGGAAACAAACACAGGGTTGAGGAAGGGGAGGTGGGGAGGGGAGTTGGGGTAACTGAATGATGGGCACTGAGGAGAGCACGTGATGGGATGAGCACTGGGGGCTACATGTTGGCAAATGGAATTTAAGTTTTTTTTTTTTTTTTTTAAGAAAAAAGCGGATTCCAAATGTCACATATGATTCCATTCATACAACATTCTTGTAGTGAGAAAGTGATAGAAACTGAAAGATCAATAGTTGCCAGCTACTGAAGGAAAAGGTCAGGGGGTGGGAATGAAGTGGGTGTGGCTACAAAAGGACAACAGGAGGGCCCCTGGTGGTGAGAAGAATGCTCTCTGCATGGTGACTGCATGACCAGCAAGACCCTGGCTGCCATCAAGTTCTGTGAGATAATTATCTCTAGGGGGGCCAGGGGGAGGGGGTACACAGAATTCCCCCCATGTCATTGCTTAAAATCACACATTAATGTACAGTTGTCACAATGTTACAATTGTCGCCACAAAATACTTTAATTAAAGCAATAAAATGAAATCAGTCACCAATAACGTCACATGTACATATTTTATATCTGGACCAGGTGGCCGTCACAGAAATGCCCTTAGCTGACTTTAAGGAAAACTGTCAGATTCACAGCCCTGCTACCTCAGGGCTGATGCTTTCCGTTGTGCTCAGTAAAAAGTGACTACCTCTCGTTCAAGACCCTCCCCCGCTAATTTGTTTTGAGAGGTGGGGCATGGGTCACCACAAAGGACATTCCCTTGGCCAGTCGGCTCTGTCTGTGGATCCCCTTCTGGTTTCTCAGCCTGTAATCCTGGCTGAACATGATCCCTCAGAAAATTCTGAGTCCCAGCTCCACATGGTCCCCAGTCGGAGCTCCTGAGGCACTGGCACCTGCCAGCTGCTCTAACTTCTAAGAGACATGGATCTTGGCAATGTGGAGTCCTCCCCACCCCTGAGCTTCTAAAGCTCCTCTACTTTTCAGGCAACACCCTCACCCGAGACTCTGAAATTCCAGTTCTACAAACTCCCTCCCTCAGGATTCTAACAGTCTAATCACCCCCCAAACACTTGCCCACTGTCCCCGTACTCAGGACAGCCACTTCTCTAGTGGCTCCTTCTAGAATTCCCCAGGGTCCCCCTTTCACCTTTTCCGTTCTGCAAAAACCTGGTGAATCATTCTCCAATCTCATCTGTTAAAATCACCATGGCACGGTTGCTGTTTCCTGAGTGCGGCCTAACAGGTGCAGGTTATCAGGACAGGGTTCGAAGCCGAGTGAAGGGAAAGTAGCTGGACGGGCCATGAAAGTCTCTTCACGGGGCAAAACAATGAGCTGAACAAATACAGGACTAAGAAAATCAGAAATGAGAAGTGGGGTGTGGGGTGGACAGGAGTTCGGGGAGAAGCAGAGTCGCAAAGAAGTAAGAGCTCTGTTGTTTTTGAGAACAGGACAAACTGATGAGGATAGTATTGCCTTTTTACCCCTTGTTTTCAAGTTTTACTTCACTTCTGTTGACATATGTTACCAGAATAATCTTTTTTTCCACCTACACGGGTCTTTCTTCTCTATAAACAAAAGATACTAACTAAATGCAAGCAGCATTCACTTTTCTGAATAGATAGGACTCCAATGAAAGCCAAAGAAAGGGGACAATCATACATACTTAAAAAAAAGAGAGAGAGAGTGCAAAAGAGCTTCACCAGGAACCTGAGTGGTTCAGTCGGTTAAGCATCTGGCTTGGGCTCAGGGTGATCTTGTGATCTCAGGGTCCTGGGATCAAACCGGCATCAGGCCTCACGCTACGCAGGGAGTCTGCTTGTCCCTCTGCCCCTTCCCTGCTCATGCACTCTCTATTTCTCTCTCAAACAAATCAGTACAATTAAAAAAAAAAAAAAAGTAAGAAAGAAAAAAAAAAGCTTCAAATCTTTTCTTTCTTTATTGGTTCATATTCCTCTACCAGACTTTATCCGAATGTAGCCTTTTCGTCTTTTTTTTTGGCCTTTTCATCTTTTGCGAGCACTTCCCATACTACAAAACAGCTCCTTATTCTATGTTTTTATGCGACTCTCAAAGCAATGAGGTCTCCCTAGAGACAGATAGCATGTCCTCTAGTAGCTTAATCTTACACAATGTGATAGAGTCGGTGCAAGAAACAAGAGTTGTCTTCCGGGAAGCTCTTGAGTTATGAATTTAGGTCAGAGAGCTGTTATACATGCAACCCAAGGAGACTAAATATTAACAGGAAAATGTGTGAGCAATTCCTCCTCTGACTGTGGTTTCAGGTTCTTGCAACATTTCTACTTTCCCTCCTTAGAACAGCATGACTGATTCAACCAAGTGTTTGCCACGGAAAATGGCAAGTACAAATGTCTCACTTGCCATAGATGGAGCTTCAAGTTTGGATCTTTTATCTGTTCACAGAGTGAAACACCACAGATGAATGAACAGATTATTTCCATTGAACCAAGCTGGACGGCTCTTGCTTCTAGGCTCAGGTAGCCTTGACCCCTGATGGTACAAGATGCAGCTCAAGGAGATGCCCCGACACGCGCCCCACACCTCACATACTGCCATTTGTAGGAGTCGCTTGGACTTTCTTGCTTCCCCCACTGGTCCATTTAGATGAGTTCCACTTTCCCAATAGCCCAACAGCAACTACTTTCATGCTGTTACCACCTCAAGCTTTCCAGTCTCCCCAGGTTTGCAAAGGGAGACGAAAAAGCCGGCCACCTTTCCCAAACACTTTGTTCCACATTAATGACTTAACTTCTGCCCCCATTTCCAAAAAAGAGGGGGCATCCCCAGTTGTCTGCTTGTTTCACTCTGAACCCTGGGCAGGCCAATCTGCCACTCTTTCCACTCCCAGGCAGCGCCAAGAACATCTGCTCCAGGAACACTCAGTCTGACTCCCGCCCCTCCACAGAAATCACTGCTAGTAAAAGTTTTATGAAGTGGGTTCTTTTGTTTCCCCCCTGCTTCCTCCTCGTGTAACTGATGGAAGCCCAAATGAGCAAGATGAAATGGCCAGATATTTAACCATATGTCAGCATCCGCATGTGTGTGTTTGGGAGGGAAGAGAAGCTGTCAGCTGTACCAAAGGAGTATTATAATCATCCGAAACGCAATTAGCAACCCCGCAGTCAATGAACATGTGAAGGATTCTAGCAGAGTAAATTATACCTCTCACTTACCTGTAGCAAATCATCCATGGACCAGTCTCCTTGTTCATGAAACTCGAATCCAGTCGTTTTATTTAGACTCCAGAGTAGTTTCAGGATGTTTCCATACTGTTAATCTGCGTGGGTGAGCTCTGTTCTTCCAGCAACTCCTGTAAAAATACACACACCCGCACTCACACACGGAATTAAAGAATATCCTTGGAATTTAAATACCAGATGACTACTGGTTGAGAGTTTAGATATGTTAGCACCCATAACGCACGCTAAAATCTTTTTGCCACTCTTATTATCTGTAATAGAAAAGTCGGTTTAGTAGGAAGTGATGGGTCTTAAAAACTATACTGCCTGTCAATGTGGCTTGGTATCTATAATTACACCTAACTTCAGAAGTGCAGCAGGTGGATGGCACAATCTTCATAAAAATTTATTGATTAGAGACTCGATTTAATACATTTGACTAAAATTGGCCTGTTATTTGCAGGCCCTCAGGAGGTGGTGAGGAATTCAACATTTGGAGAAGTTGCCCATGGGCCTGGGATTGTACTAGTACTTTTTATACAAGCAATAACAATAACAAAACAAGCAAAATAGATAAAATAATGAGATAATTATTTTCTACAAACACACGAGTTTTATCCTGTCTTGCACAGATTCAGCTAACTTCTCCGCACACTCTGAAAGAAGCTAGTTTCACCTACATTTGCACATCAACTTCAGAATTCCTGACCTATAAGCGCATCTTTGTTTTGGATTTTTCTTTTAACTGGTTATAGCACTCCTGGTGCCCTCCCTGACTCACCCAGTTTTATAAAATCTTTAATACCTGTTCATTTTATATCTGTATGAGGAGTCATGATTTGATTTGCCCTTTTTTTTTGACATAACCATCTACCATTCTTCACTTCAACCCCACGGGGCGTATACATTGTTAGGTACATTTTACTCAGCTGCTGCAAGACTCAGCAGGGTCCCATGATTTACCTGAGGGCCACAAACACAGACAGACAGACCTCCCCGACTGGTAGCCATTGTGCTATAGGCTCAGGGCGCAAAGCTAAGCAAGGCTGTCTTTATCCTCAAGGTCAAGGAGACCAGGGTAGGTCTTAATTGAGTGTTGGCTATATGCAAGGTGCTTACATAGATATCCAGGAACTAAAAACACATGATAAATTCTCACTATCCAAAACTCACCACTTGCTTCAGGAAACACCAAACTCAAAGAGATTCCAACAGTGCTATACGCCTCACTATCTGAACTCATTCTATAAACTCTTAATAACTGAATTCAGAAATCAAGTAGGTTTGTACAGGAAAAGGCACTCAATTGTTATCTTTATATCCTCAAAGTCACCTTGTGAGGTAGGCATTCTTCCCATTTTTACAGATAAGAAAAATGAGGCTTAGGGAGAGTGATGTTAAAAAAAAATCACATCACTTTAGAATAGAAAGAGATAGCAAGATCACACAGCCCAATGTCTTCTTTTTATAGATGGAAAAGCAGAGCTCAGGGAAATAGAGTGATTCTCTTAAATCTTTTATTCAGCTACGAGCAGGGCTTGTCTCCACATCCCCTGCTTCTAGCTTCTCTGCATCTTTCCATTTATCGGGGTCTAGCTATGTAAGAGAATGGGCCACCCATCTGTCAAAGCCGGCAGAAAAAGTGAGGGGTAAATTATTAAAACTTTCTGAAGGCTGTGAGGAGGCCCCAGGATCTCTCCAACCCATCTTACCTCGTTATTTATCTATCCAGCTAATCTGAAGTTTTCCGTCTGAATTTGTTTCCCTTTCTACTCTAATATTTGATTGTATATGTTTATGAGTCTACATAAGCAATGCTATGAGCTATTTTAAATATTCCAAAAAGGCAGTGACTGCCATCATCCGCAATAAGACAAAAGCCACCTGAATTGTCCGGTCTCTTTATGGGTAGATTTAAAGCAACTCAAGGAGGGAATCACTAAAGAAAAAAAAAAAAAAAAAAAAAAAGGACTAATACCAGTCTGGAATGACAGATGGCTATATTTTCCAGATTAATAAGAAGATGAGAAACACATCAAGTATCATCAAAGAACGAACTCTGTTCAGCAGGGAAAGAAATAAAAATTCAAGTTACAGGTTCATGTAACAGTAAGAAAATATGACAGGGGTCTTTGGTGGCCCAAATTCTGGGAATCATTTTTCTACGTTCAGCCATTGCCTGTGGATTCTAAAGACCTCTACGGAAAACCATGGTCCTGGATGGCTTGACACTTCAGTAAGCTTTTGCTCGCAAGTTCAAGCACGTTCCCCCCGTCAGCAGCAACAGGAGGGCAGGAGTGATCCCTTTCCCCATTTGCAGAGTGTCGCTGAAAATTTGGGTGAATTTCAGAATCTCTGGCAGAGTCAATTACTTCTCATCCACTTACAGTCTCACAGACCAGAAACGTTTAGGGCCGCGCCCTCAGGACTACTAGACCGTAGCACCAAGCGGATTCCATGCTTTTCTTCTTTTTCTGCCCACTTCATCCCAACTCTTCTTGCTTTCATCCCCTCCTCTATTCTCTTTGCTCATCTACCATTTTTGTCTCCTTCCTGTTCCTCCTTTTCCTCCTCCCCCTCCCCACGAGTATTGCTAGGAGGAAATTATGGTCGTAGGTATCTAATGAACAGGCTTCTACTAGATCACCTCTCAATAAGCAGAACAGAGAGAAAGGACACCTGTTACTAGCAGGCCTCCGAATACTGTGTCGCCCCAGCAGCAACAGGTCACTTTTTTGGAGGGAAAAAAACGCAACACATTTGTCATTTTTCTGTCCTTTCAGCCATTCACAACATGCTTCTTCCATGGAGCTGATTTTGCTTCAAGACTTCACACCCTCCAGAGACTTTCCCTTAGGAAATTTACAACCTCTGTTCCTTTCCAAGTCATCAAAATTCTAATGGAGTAGTGTACTATGTAAACCTATGCTAATTTCCATCATTATGCAGATGTCCACGAACATTGCAGGTTTCCACCTAAAAGTGTTATTTCCCTCTAGAGTCAAAGGTACTCGGATGAGCTGTTGATCCCATTGTTAAAATATAATCCCCCTATCACGAGGCCACCAAATTTATCAAACCGTTGCCAGGAAAACAAGATCCCCCTGGGGAGGTTCGTGAATTGAGCAATGTTGAATTGCTGCTTGTATTGAAAATGGAGGGATGGGAAAACATTCTAAAGAAACTTAACTTTTTAATTAATCATAATCTCCTACCTTTGTGAATTTTAAAAATTTCTGCTTTTGTTTTCATTTCAGAAGCTCTGTTTGGCTTCCACTGAGCTGCCAGGAAAACAGTACAAAAATATTTTTCATGCGTTGTCCCATATAATCCTCAAAATAATTTAAAAGAATGTGCCTGGAATGCATCATTGTTAAACATTTAGAAATTGATGTTTTAGTGACCTTACCTGATATGGCCAAGGCTACACTGCTAGTCTTCAGTGTTAAAACTCAGACCTTCTACTAGTTTCCCTGTTCTTTTCCACTTATATAGGATTTTCACTGTAAACATGTTGGCCTACAATTGGTCCAAGCTGGCCTTTCCTTGTATAAATATATCTAAATGTTTAAAGTGCATATGGTCTATGCCGAGTGAGATCTTCAAAGAGAGTGATGTTCCATTGAGGAAAAATAAGAAGGCTCCCATTCAGTCTTGTAACCAATTATATCTATGATGTTAATAAAATTGGATGGGGGGCAAAGACTATGGTTAAGATACATTCAATGATAAAGCCAGAGGTCTCACGTGGAATTAGGATGTGAGTTGACATTTCCATAAATGCACCCTATCCCTGTGGCCTTTCCATGCACCTAAATCAAAGAGCTAGTATTTCCAATTAATAAAAATATCTCCAGCTAACAAAAGAGAGGAAATTGCGATAGGCACTAGACCAAGACAAACATCAACTTCCTTATATGTGTTCTACATATAATAAGAAAGGCAAGGTTTTTGAAATCTAACAGTGGGTGAATGTGGCTTCAGAACCCTAATGTAGCATTCACAACATCTACCCTCAACCCTGCCCACCATTCCGGCTTGATATGAGAATTAAAATATCTACACTTAGGGGCACCTGGACGGCTCAGTCAGTTAGGTGGATGACTCTTGACTTTGGTTCAGGTCATGATCAAGGTTGTGAGATCAAGCCCCACATCAAGCTCTGTGCTGGGCATGGAGTCTGCTTGAGATTTTCTTCTTCCTCTCCCTCTGTCCCTCCTCACTTGCTCACTCTTTCTCAGATAAATAAATCTTTAAAAATAAAATAAAATAATTAGGACTCTTATCTCCACATTCAGCACCAGGTCTGTCTTAGGGATCTATTCCAACAAGAGGTCAAATTCTTTGGCTCCAGTTGTACATCTTGCGACATGCTGCTGTTAATTGTGCAGAGTACAACACAAGAGCAAGAGTTAAGGGAAGTATAGATGCAGTGATTCCCTCTAGATGCAGTCCTAGAGACCAGCAGACACTGATATGCCCTCGAGGGTCGAGCCCTGGTGTCAGTAAGTGTTCTCATCTCTTGCCCATGTGACCAGCCCCTTTTCAAACCCAACAGTTGCTCTGTATGTACACATTTACTGTGACTATTTCCAAGAGTATATATTTTCACCATTTGAGTGTGAACACATAATTTATAATACAAGCTGAAACAGAAACACTAATGCTTAATACAGAATCTTTGCAAATTATATCCCAACAAATAATACATTTAATACAGAATCATGAGACCCAAATTGCTAACCATAGGGAAGAGGGAATGCATCATCTTCTAATACTATTTTACTGAATATAAATGAATAAAGGGCTCTTTTATTACATTTGGGTCATCAGCATTCCAAATCTCAATGGGGCTTTTGACATAAACATACAATCAAGAGCTGAGTTATTATTTTTATAACGATAATATCCTAGCTGGTGCCTTCAATCAGAAGCATGATAAATAATCACAATTCATATAACTCAATAACGTGTTAATACATCGATCTCAAAAAAAGATCTGATGCCAGTGTATATCTTTCATTCATTCCCACAGTCTATCTGATAATAAACTTTGAAACAAAATCTAAGTTTAAACATGATTATGGTACTCTAGTCAGATGTTCAAGTCCAACCTGCCTAGAAACACTTCAAAATAAGATGTGCAGTGCATCTGATTAAGTCACATCCAACTGTTTCAGCTAAGGTGTTTTTTTGTTTGTTTTTTTGTTTTGTTTTGTTTTGTTTTTGTTTTTGTTTTGTTTGTTTTTTTAGCTAAGTTTTAAAGATAAGTATGACTTTTAGGAAAATTGTGGGTATTTTTTCATTCATTCATTCTCAGGAAGGCAAAATTACATTATAAGCATCTGCACTCATCATGCCATACAACCTCAGTTTCAAACCCAGGTTGTCAATCACTGGCTTTATTGCCTTCAGATTACTCTCTGACTTGTCTCCTCATCTATATCAGGGTATAATTACGATATTTAACTAAAAGCCTTGTTTTAGTATTAAATGAGATAACGTACAGAAAGCAAAAAGACAGTACTTCTGACATATGATAAATGCTAAATTAATTTTTTTCAGTTATCCATGACATTTTTGAAATGCCTACTAAATGTTACCTACTTTGTTAGGCAACATCCAGGTGACGTATTTGTCAACTATGCCCCCACCTTGTCACATACAACTCAATCCCAAATCCCAAACATAAAGAAATTAGAGCATTCTCACAGAGCAGTAAAGGAAGGAATGCACATTCTGGAGTCATGTATTTATTTAAGTTTGCATTTAAATTCCAGTTGGTTAACATAGTCTCATATTAGTTTCAGGTGTACAATATAGTGATTTGGCACTTCTGGACATTCCCTGCGGCTCCTGACAACGAGTGCACTCCTTAATCTCCAGCCGCTATTTCACCCATCCCCCTACCATCTCATCTCTGGTAACTATCAATGTGTTCTCTATAGTAGAGGCTGTTTCTTCATTTGCTTCTCTTCCTTTCTCTTTTTCCCTCTGTTCATCTGTTTTATTTTTTTTTTATTTTTTTTAAAGATTTATTTATTCATTCAGAGAGAGCGAGAGAGAGGCAGAGACACAGGCAGAGGGAGAAGCAGGCTCCATGCAGGAAGCCCGATGTGGGACTGGATCCCTGGTCTCCAGGATCACACCACGGGCTGCAGGCGGCGCTAAACTGCTGCGCCACCAGGGCTGCCCTGTTCATCTGTTTTAATTCTTAAATTCCACATGAGTGAAATCATATGGTATTTCTCTTTCTCTGACTTATTTCACTTAGCATAATACTCTCTAGCTCCATCTGCATCATTGCAAATGACAAGATTTCATTGTTTATGGCTGAGTGATATTCCATTGCAACATCTTTATCCAGTTGATTGACACTTGTGCTGTTTACCTGATTTGCCTCTGCCTCTTCCCCACCTCCCCTGACTCGTTTGCCCTCTCTCTATCAAGTGAACAAATAAAATCTTTAAAAAATACTTCAGGTAAGAATAAAGCCAGCACATTTTTAATAAAACCATTTCATCATTCATTCATCATCTTCAAAATGGCCTAAATGGTTATGTTAAAACTTGGAATTCTCAGATGGCTCGGCATTTTGTACTGGACTGAACTGGCATAGGAAGAGGCGGCCCTTGGTGCCCAGCCCTCTCCCTTAGCCCTAAATATATTCCTACCCCCTGTTAAGTCCAGCTTTATAGGAGGGACCTCACCCGCATGCATGTCAACATTCCAGCCGGCCTGTCCAAGCTCCAACCACATATCTTATACAGAGCCACCTTGAGTTTCTAGGTACACACTGCAGTAATGATACCTGTTCTTAGGACACACTAAAGGAAGAGCCCCATGGAGACCGAAAAAAGTCTTTGAGTAGGAATTCCAGATCCCAACTAACATTAAGGCCTGATCTAAAGGTTGCTTGGGGACTATAAAGTGGGACCCTCCCCTTAACTACATGAAGTCCATGGCTATAAAAGAGAACTGACTGAAGAAATGCCATGTGGATGTTTTTAAAGAGTGGAGCCCAGGGAAAGGACCTCTCATGCTTGAGTCTAAAAGCAGAATCAGGACTTGGGAGCCAGGCCATTGGGGTTCTGACTCTGCTTCTGTTATTTAGCAATTAAGTACTCTCAGGCAAGTTATTTAGCCTCTCTGCCTCAGTTTCCTTGTAAAATATGAATAACATTTACTTCATAGTACATGTCTGAGGATTAAGTAAGGAGTTAAGGCCCACAAAGCAGTTTGAGAGTAGCTAGCAGAAAGGAGGTTTTGAATAATTCTAGCAATTAGCTATCATTGTTACAATTATTGGTAAAATGAGTAATAGTAATATTGTTAGTAGTGGTAATAATAATAAGTTGCTAGTACTGAAATAATATAGTAAATCTTAGCAATAAGTTGCAATCAGGTTTTTATTTTGTCTTGTTTTGTTTGGAATAAGGGTCACTTAGATAACATTTATTTAGCTAGAATATATCTTTACTCTGGGTAAGTAATTAAGATTTGAATTCTGAATGTGACCACATGATTGAACTAACCTAGGTTTATCTCCCATTACAAAACAGAAATGTTGAATGTGAATCTAAGAAAGAGAACAACAGATACACAGCTCTGAAGGAAAAAGAAAAAAAAAAAGTGGAAGAAATACTGCCAGATGTGAGAAATGAAAAAGGAAATTTAGCTGGTACTATGAGCTCCATAAAATCATACATGCCTGAATAGAGGCAGGTGAAAGGCTCTAGCAGCAGAGGAAACCTCTACAAAGCCTGAGCCACACAACTCTAAGATATGCTGTTTCTAAACCTGAATGCACTTGATAACAATAACGCAGTCCCCAAATACATAAAGCTAAAGAAGGTAGAACTAAAAAGAGAAATAGACAATTCCATAATCATGGCGGAAGACTTTAATACATCTCATTTAGTCACTTGCAGAAAAACATCAAGATGATTGTAAAAAATAAGAAAAACAAAGACAGTGACTATATAGGAAACAAAAATTCTCAGCAAAACTGAAACTAGTTTCAGTTCTCTTGATGATATTGTCTGAACAAAACATCTAGTTTAGAGAAGAGGTGAACCTAGTAAATAAACTTAACCTTGGGACACCTGGGTGGCTCAGTGGTTGAACATCTGCTTTCGACTCAGGGCATGATCCCAGGGTCCTGGGATCGAGTCCCACATCAGGCTCCTTGCAGGAAGCCTGCTTCTCCCTCTGCTTATGTCTCTGCCTTTCCCTGTGTCTCTCATGAAAAAATAAAATATTAAAAAAAAATAAACTTAACCAACGACATGTATAAAATACTTTACTCAACTAAGTGATTCATGTAAGAATAAGAGAAAAAAATTTTTTTTTAGATTTTATTTATCTATTGACACAGAGAGACGGGGGGAGTGGGAGAAACAGGCTCTCCACTGAGCAGGGTGCCAGACGTGAGGCTTGATCTCAGGACCCCAGGATCATGACCTGAGCCAAAGGCAGCTGCTTAATCTACTGAGCTACCCAGAGGCCCCAAAACAAGAGAAACTATACTTGATATTATGAAATGTTTGGACTTGAATGACAGTGAATACTGGATCCTTTTAATATTTAAGAGGTGCAGTGACAGGACTAGCTTTCACAACAATTTAAGCTTTAAATGTATATATTATGAAAGAAAAAATATAGCATATTAGTGGGCTTTGTATTTAACTAAAGAAACTCGATTTTTAAAATGGAGAATGTGAACACAAATTGGAAAGAAAAGTTTGGGATCGATACAAAATTAACCAAAACAGCAACATTGGCAGAAGGATCACAAAAATTTTCAGCAAAAGTAAAGCTGGTTCCAGGAAAAAAATAAATAACCGAAAGGAATCATTTGAAATAATTGAGAGAAACAATATTAAAATCATGGCTAAAAACAGGCTATCATCAGAAATAAAATTGATATTTAAAAATTGTAGTAGAGTACCATGGATAATTTTAGACAAAAAGAATATGACAAAATATTAGAAAACTTTAATAGCAGAAAGGAGGCTTTGAATAATACTAGCAATTAGCCACACAACGGTAAGGTATGCTGTTTCTAAACCTGAATGCACTTGATAACAGTAACATAGTCCTCAAATATGTAAAAGAATTGCTGGGGATCCCTGGGTGGCGCAGCGGTTTGGCGCCTGCCTTTGGCCCAGGGCGCGATCCTGGAGACCCGGGATCGAATCCCACATCGGGCTCCCGGTGCATGGAGCCTGCTTCTCCCTCTGCCTGTGTCTCTGCCTCTCTCTCTCTCTCTCTCTCTGTGACTATCATAAATAAATAAATTCAAAAAAAAAAAAAAAAAGAATTGCTAAAAAAGAATTTTTAAGAACAATATTAAATGCCAAGACTGACTAAAAGAATGGATAGGAAACTAAAGTCCATTAAATAAATTGGATGTATTTAATAAATTATTTATTTAATAAAAAAAGTAATATACTCTTTGCCCCCTTATACTCTACTTACCTTATTGCCCCCTTAGAACAATGTCCCCAATCCACACAAAAATCAAGCCTAATGATTTTATAGACAAATTATTCTAAATCTTCATGGAACAAGGAATAAATAATGACAAAGAACTCTATTCGGTAAGAAAAAGCTACTGTTTTAGAAGTTTGGTGAGATTGATGATTTGACTTCTGGTAGGGTGCTTTCATTTTGACCCAACAACGGTTCTACAAATGAGCCATGTAAAATATATTCAGCAGATCTAGGGTCTAAGTAAATTAATGTAGATTCCTGAAACCTCCCCTGTTTTACTTGTGGGAAAAAATTGGTGGTATCAGTACTTCTATAAAAAGAAAGGAGCCACAGGTTAGGAGGAACCCAGAGCTCCATCTTCTTTAATGTTATGAGAAGAGTGGGAGGCACATCTAAAGAAATACCTGCTGCCTATATGTAGATAATCTCACATTCTATTTCCTATTATGTTATAAAATTTATGTACCATTTCAGCGCAATGAGTCTTACCAAAGCTTACTGTGATTATTTCAGATAATCTCCATATCCCTGATCATGTCTCCAAATCCAGACAAGGAAATGAGCCATGCACAGAAAGACAAATAATACATGATCTTACTTGATGTGGCATCTAAAATGGTCAAACTCTTGGAAACACAGTAGAATGCTGGTTGCCAGGGAAAATGAGAAGATCTTGGTCAAAGAGTTTAAAGTTTCAGTTACTCAAGATAAGTGAATTCTGGAGGTCTGATGCACATCATGATGATATACTTAACAATTCTGTAGTGTATACTTGAAATTCCCTAAGAGGGTAAATCTAAAGTGTTCTCAAAGTTAGAAAAGAAAGAAATGAAGAAAAAAAGTAACTATGTGAGGTGATGGATATGTTAATTAGCTTCCTTGTGGTGATCGCTTCACAATGTATCACACATTAACATATCAAGCTGTAGATCTTAAAATATATATAATTTTTATTTGTCAATTATACTACAGGATGTGAAGACCTGAAAAGAAAACAAAGGGAAATAGGAAATGAAATAGGAACATTTATACCACTGATGAGAGTGTAAATTTTCTCAAACTCTCTAAAGAGCAAGATAGCGATATGAAGAACTTGAAGATGCTTATTTTTTGTAACATTTCTGGTATTAAGCATATAACCTGGGGCATCATTTTTCAAAGTGCTAATTAAAGCCCATTAAAATATTCCCCATTCAATTTGGTGAGTCTTTATCCATTTTAGTTTATTACAATAGAATTAAAAAAATGCCGGAATAAATTGTACTCATTCACATTCCCAGTATGTGTGTGTGCATATGAATGTGAATATAGAAATGGTAAAGGTAAGTATCCTTCCATATGTGGATATGTGTGCATGTGTGCAGATTGCAAGTCCTAAGAAAAAAGTGTATTTCCTTCTGTGAATTAGTCCAAAAAATGTAAACACAACTTTGCTGGAGAAACACCCCCACAGAAGCACAGTGAGACATTTACAGGGATGTTCATGGAAACGTTTTTTATAGCCATGAGTAATGGTAAACAATTAGATGTCTTTCAATTAAAAATGGGTAAATAGGGGCACCTCGGGTGACTCAGTGGTTGAGCATCTTTGGCTCAGGGCGTGATCCTGGGATCAAATCTCACATCAGGCTTCCTGTATAGAGCCTGCTTCTCCCCCTGCCTCTCTCTCTCTATGTCTCTTATGAATAAATAAATCAAATCCTATAAATAAATAAATAAATAAATAAATAAATAAATAAATTATAGTATTCTTATATAACAAAGCACTACTATTCAGTAGTCAAAATAAATGAACTAGCCCTTCATGAATAACTTTGTCAAATTTCACAATATTGAGTATAAAGAACAAGTTGAGAAAGTACATCCATAAAATTTATGCAAATGAAAAACATTTGCATCTATATCTTATAGATATATGGAGTGAAGGTATAAAAATGTACATGGTAAGGATGCACACATGCTGCAGGATACTAGTCACCTCCAGCCTGGTTATCTTTATGCGGCGAGGAGAGCAGATCATGATTGGGGTAATGAGGAATCAGCTCTAAGTATAAAATTATATTTCTTTCCAAAAGAGGGACATGAAACAAATCTGATGATATTGCACTGGCATACCTGAGTGTTTGAAATCTCAAAAGTAATTTCTTAATCAAATCAGGTGAACTGGCTTAAGGAAGTGTTCTGTGGCAAGAGGAGTATTACAGCTAATTATAATCATAGCAGTTGTATTAAAATGCACTAATAATGCAAAAGAAAAACTGGTATCTCCCCAAACACATTCAACATATGCCCATGGTCGTTACTCGTGTATCAAGATGGAATAACTTTAAATTGAACAGGAAAAAAAAAAAAAAAGATACTGGAAAGAACTTCCCAACCACGAAATTCAGACGTTTGAGATTTAGAAACAGATGGTAATCAACTAAATTTCAGACTCGTACACATTCTCGTAGCTAGGGGTCAGTTAAAATGACCAACTTTCTCCTGAGGTACTTCACATGTTTGGGTGATGCTAACTCCAAAAATATTTAAGTAGCTATAAAAATGCTAAGAAAGAGAAAACACCTTCAACTCATGTTGTCAGCTGTGGTTTTGGCCAAATACTTCACTTTCCTTTAGGCCAAAACATTTGCCACATGAATGATTCTAGTTACAACTGCAGACTATTCAAAAGGTGGTTGCAATCACCATGAAAATCAGGCTTTAGCAGAAATGACTATGTTCCAAACAGCCACCGTATGTTAGGGCCAAAGGCTCTTTTTAAATTAACTACTTTTATGTAAATATTTTACCTACATGATCCGAAGAAAATGAACAAACTTATAAATTGGCTTTCACATTCTATGATGAGATCAATAAGAACATGGAAATACACGCTCCCTAGATACACGCAGATACACGCAATGCTCCCTAAATACACACAGCATTTAACCCTAGATACTGTTCGTAAGAAATGTGAAATGTAATTAATTATCTATTGGAAGATTCCCCAGACTAATAAGAAAACTAACATTCTGCAATTCGTTGTATACGCTCAAGTGGCCAGTTGAACTCCTTAGAATTCCTCATGGTGGACAAACTGTGAAGTGGACCCCAGGGAGTCAAGTCTTGACATAACCCTCTTCCCTTGAGTGTGTGGGCAGGATCGGAGACTTGCTTCTAGACAACTGAATATGACCAAGGTAACGGGACAGTCGCTCTGTGCTTACATCCGCCTGTATCTTAGGCTGTGGCAAGAGATTCTCTTGCTGGCTTAGACGTGTAGCTTTCACACTGTAAGTTGGTCCATAAGGGAGCTTATGAGTAGACCTGCAGGAGGAAGGTGAGAAACTGTGGTGGCAGATAGGAGCAGAGGACCCTCAACTGAGAGCTAGGAACAAATGGGGACCTCAGTCCTACGATGCCAAACCCATAAGAGCTTGGATGAGGATTCTGAGCTCTAGAAAGGAGCACAACCCTGCCCACATGTTGACTGCGACCTTGTTAGACAATGAGCAAAAGAACGGGGTCAGCTGTGCCTGGCCTTCTGATCCACGAGGCTCTGAGGTCCAAAACTACATTGCGTCAGGCACCTAAGTTTGGGTAATCTATTACGTAGCAATGGACAATTAAAATGATTCCCCAACCCAAAATGTTGGGTTGTCAGAAATTCTCAGTTTGAGTGCACATCAGAATTGCCTGAAACCGTTTTTCCTCCCTTTTACACAAATACACAGGTGGGTACCTCAAAGCAAGTGGTTGATCAGAATTTTGAGAGAGGAGGCTGAGCTATACTCATTGTGTAAAGATTCCCAGGTGATCCTGATGACACAGATCTGATCCTTAAGATCCTTTCTGGTTATAAATATGTTTACAAATGACATTTGGCATCCAAAGGTTACTAAGTCTACTTCCTCTCATTTTCTTGTACAGTAAATCACACATGGTATTTGCTGTAGCTCCAGAGACCAATTTTTAAAACATGGAAACGGCTGTGCTTGATAAATAGATCTCTCTTTGGCCATCTTCCAGGCTGATATGTCATCAACCAGTGTGTGGTCATTTATTTCCCTTCTTAAAAGAGAGAGAGAGAGAGAGAAAGAGAGATTGAGATAAACACACAGATACACATGCACCATTTTAAATGACCCATGCACACAAAGTGACTACAAATGAAGCCTGTTTGGGGAGGGAGTGGGAACAGACACATCTTATTACCCTCTTTCCTCTTCCTGTCTCTAAAACCAGAACTTCCCCTTCCATCCCAACTCCCGCTGGGCAAAAATCTCATATTTTCTACTGACTCTTTTTTGTACCAATCCCTGAGCAAAGCTCTGATGCTCCCCATCATCAGTCTATAATGAGAGAAGAGAACACAGGTAAGGAGAGGAAAAGCTAAACCTTGGAGAACTCTCAGTTATAAATTAAAGTTTGATCTTACTTATGTTTTAAAAATAATGGCCCCATGGAATAGAGACCAGAGTTTTTCCTCCTTCTATTCACTTCTATTTTATATTTGTCCCAAGCCAACGTACTGTGAAGAAAAGCTAGAGAAGTTGAGGGGCTAGATGAATTGATTTTTGGTTTTTGTCTTCAAAAAATAGGAGTAACAGGAATAGACAAAGTATCACAAGGTGGCGTTTAAGGGCACGTGCCTCAGTTTTGATCCTCAGTCAAGGCTTTATGGTTGTTGAGTTTCTAAGGGCAAATATAAATCCTGAATAAATGGTTCATTCTGGGCTTCCCTCTTTTCAAATGGGGTCAAACTACTTTCTTGGCAGATTTCCTTTAAGGTGATTTATCATACTGCTGAGAAAGTGAATGAATGAATGAACGAATGAATAGATCCTCTCTCTTCCTCTTCTAATCATCCCCATGCAAAATTTGTAAATTCCATTAATCACACAGAGGGCTTGATTGAGTTTTCAGGACTTAAGAAGGCAGCCTGATGAAGGTGTGAGCAGTTTTCCGTTTATTAATGCAACAATAATCCAAAAAAAGTTGAAAAGGGGGAAGAAAATATTTTGCAATCTCATCTTCAAAGTCAAAACATTGTGAGACTTTTTTTTTTTTTTCCTGCTTTTAGATTTCAGGTATGAGTTTGGGAATCCTCAGACAGCTCATGTTTCAAACAGAAGGCGTGGTGGCCTTGCAGTTTGTTCTCTCCTCTCTTTCCAGCACTATCCGTCAACCCCTGCCTACCCCAAGTCCTATTGCCCCGTCCTGTTGAAGCTTCCCTGGGAACAAAGATCGACATTTATTACACTTGCGTGCTTCCCAAAAACAATGCACTTTATTGTTTTCAACTCATCCTTGACTCTTCAAAACTCAACCACTTCAGATGTGGCCTCACGTTTCAAATCCTGATGGCGCTGTGCCACTTGGCACTTTGACAAGGAGGGCTCACCTTTCCCTGTGCTTTTTTAAATATTTTTTATTTTATAAATATGTATGTTTAATCTGAATCACTACTAACTGAACTTACTTTTCTAATGATGATACACAATCCAACATCTCTCCCCAGGATACGGTCTCTTACAGTTGAACTAATTATGGGAACAGTGGATATGATATCTCTTCTTTTATAATAAACCCAACCAACTGTGCCATATTCTCATTGCCACTAGAACATTTAATTCCCTTGATGATAGCTTTAACTGTTGCTAAGAACAATATTTTTTTTTTCCAGGGCTCTTCATTTTCATCACCAAAAACATGATGTGTTTATTTCCTTCTCCAAGAGCAACTATCTCCTCAGGGGAAGAAAAAGAAGTTACTCCAAAACCCCACAAAACGTACTGAGCATTCTAAGGAGTGGGTGGCGTCCACCTAGCCAGGCTCTCAGGGTCTCTTCACAGGCCATGGCTGGGCAATGCTCCAGGGACACTTGGGTTTTGTTTTGTTTTGTTTTGCAACTTCTAGGGTTTTATTATCATGAGTTTTAAAAACAAGCATGCATACCGGTGTGGAGGTGAGGGAGAGGAAGAGGAGAGGAAGGGAGAGGAGGGCAGGGAGAGGGAGGGATTTCTGCTTTCCTGGCAGCAAAGCTCCAGGTTCATCTCGTCATGGATAGTCTCCCGGAGGCACATGGTCCTTAAGAATCGTGTACCAAGTCTTTAGGATGATCTTGTTCAAACAGGTGCCAGGATGGGCGGTGATTAGCTTAAGGCCCCTGATGGCGTCACCAGTGTTGTACTTAACACGGACCTTCTTCCCTAGACGGTAGTTGCAAGCAGCTCCCATCATCCTGTCTGGAGCTCCAAACACCTGGCAGGTGTCCCTGCATAAACTCCTCACTCCAGAGCCAAGCCCGGGTCAGGTGGACTCTAAGAGCTGGAAACGGACTTTTAATCCAATTCCCCTATCTTGTCTATTCCCGTAGCCCCTCCTCCTGTGGCAACCATCAGTTTATTCTCTGTATCTATGAGTCTGTTTTATTTTGTGTTTCATTTTTAAATTCCATATATAAATGGACTTCCACAGTATCTGTCTTTCTCTGACTTCTTTCACTTAGCATAACAACCTCTAGGTCCATCCATGCTGTTGCAAATGGCAAGACTTCATGATTTTTCTTATGACTAATACTCTTATACCACATATTCTCTATCTACCCACCTACCCGTGGATAGGGAGATTGCTTCCATTTCTTGGCTATTGTAAATGGTGCTGTGATGAACATAGGGATACACAGGGCTTTTCAAATTAGTGTCTTAATTGTTTTTCTTTTCTTTTCTTTTTTTTTTTGATAAATATGTAGAAATACAATATGGTCCAGCAAGTCCACTTCTGTTTGTTTTTTAAAAAGATTTATTTATTTATTTATTTATTTATTTATTTATTTATTTATTTATGAGGGAGAAACAGAGATAAAGAGACAGAGATAGAGAGAGAGAGAGAGAGAGAGAGAATAAGCAAGCAGAGGAGAGAGAATAAACAAGCAGGGGAGAGGGGGAGAACCCTCAGACTCCTCCCTGAGCATGAAGCCCAATGTGAGACTTGATCCCCGACCCTGAGATCATGACCTGAGCTGAAATCAGGAGTCAGCCACTTAACCAACTGAACCACCCTGGTGTCCCTGGTATTTCTATTTTCAATTTTTTGAGAAACTTCCGTAGTGTTTTCCATAACGGCTGCACCAATTTACATTCCCTCCAAAGGTGCACCAGGGTTCCCTTTCCTCCATATCCCGGCCTATATTTACCATTTCTTGTCTTTGTTATAGTAGCCATTCTTACAGATGGAAAGTGATACTTCATTATGGTTTTTATTTGCATTTCCCTGATAATTAGTGATGCCAAGCAACTCTTCAAGTACCTTTTGGTCCCCTGTACATTTTCTTTTTTTTGGGGGGGTTGTCTATTTAGATCCTGTGACCACTTTTTAAATCAAATTGTTTCTTTTTTTTGATATTGCATTGTACCCAAACATACTCCTAAAAAGAAAAACAAACAAACATAAGTAGCAAGAGGTGAAGACCTGATTATGTATATTATTTAATGGAATTGTGCATGATATGTTGTCCTGCTAAAGGCCTATTTTGGAGTCAAGTCATCCAAGTGATTTATAATGGTAGAGCCTATACCCTTCTTATATAATCAACATCAGGCAAAATTTTGGGATCAAATTCAAAATATATAGGTGCTGGTAACAACTCTCATGAGTAATCACCCAATACATTTTGCCTTTTGCCTTTGTTTACCAATAATCTTTATATCCCGATTAAGTAAGGTGTGCTGACTGGCCACCAAATGTACCACAGATGAGATTTTAATAGTAATAAAGAAAACTGATGTCTTATCCTACAGATTAAACTACCACAACACACATATGATTTCACTGACTTATCAACTACCCGGGAGAAGGTAATCTTCCTCTCTCCCTCCCCCCAAATCAGTTTTTCCTGAATTTCAGAGTTGTGAAGTAACTTACCCAACATCAGAGTTAAAAAGTGGTGGAGTGGGTCTTCTACCTAGATTCTGGTCCTGTGTCCTGTACAGCAGTTTCCAAACTTACTTCTAAGGTAAGCAACCCTCTTACAAAGGACAATTTAAGCACAAGTTCAACATATAATGGAAATAAATATGCACCTACCACTATCAGTTATGAAAGATGCCAGACACCGTGCCAGTCCCTTCAACTCTTTCCTCCGCTGAAGTGATTGAAGGAGCTCTGAAGGAAACACTTTAGCTCCTCACTGCACAGTTTGAAATCCACTGATGCATATCATAGATAGTGGCTGAAAGATTGCAAGGAAAGGAATTAATGATAATGACCAAGACAGCAATACTGGTTACGGACTCATTGCATTAATTGTATGTTCATCAACTAGAGCTTTCTTAAATGCAAGCGGATGGGTTCTTCCCTCTTTGCTTTACCAGGTACTTTAACTCTGTCATCACCCAGGCCTCTGTAAGCTTTGCCCCAGCACATCCCCAAATGTCACATAAACCAGAATGCAATACTTCTAATGCTCTTAAATCCAGCAACAGCTCCGAGCTCATCGGTGATCCCTCTACTAGAAGGAAAGCAATGTAAGTGTAAGTACTGCCTTTTAGGATATCTGTGAAATTAGCTCTACCTAACTGGTTTGCCTTTATTATTAATTCCAAGAAGATCTAAGGTTGGGTTAATGTCAAAAGAGCTACTAAGTTTTGATATCGTGGAAAAAGCACCAGGGTTGGAGCTGGGCAGTCCTTTTCTAGTCAAGGTAACCCATCTCCCCGTGAGTCTTTGTGCAAGTCAGTTCTTTTCAGTTTCAGTCTTCACACCCAAAAGATTAGCGTAACAGTGAAGCCTAATTATGTTATTCTGAAGAGTAGTATTCAAAATATCCAGCTACTAGAATGTCAAGTACATTGTCCAACCAGAACAGATGCAGACAGCAAACACTGAAGGATCCCAGGTGTGAGCCATCCTGGAAGAATCTGGTGAGATCAGTTGGCACAGTAAACATGGAAATGCTTTGTTAACTACGAAGTTTACCTAAAGTTAGAGGTGATGATAACACTAGTTTTTTTTTTTTTTAATTCTGTACACCTTTGCTTACTTATAGCTTAGTATTTGCAAATCTTGTTCTCCATGAACTTCAGTGCTACAAGTATTTAAAAAGACAAAGATGATGGTGATTATGATAGTTATTTGATTTTTACCCACTTAATTCTAAATGATGGGTATCACTATTATCTGTTTCGTAGATGATAAAACTGAGGCTCAATGAGTATAATTCACGTGCCTAACCTTACACAGCTAATCATGCCAGAACAAGAATCCAAACGCTAGTGCATCAAAATCACTTGAGTAACTGAGTTATGATTTTTACCAAAATTCACAGTAAATTTCCAAAAGTCATAACATGCAAAACAAGCCTGCTATCTTCTGTTGCTTCTAAACTAGAGTGGCTGGTAAGGTGGGTTTACTTTGTATTTAATGAAGCTACAAGATCCCCCCACCCCCACCCTTGCACAGCAGCCTGCCAGTCCTAGAGTATTCGGGGTGGGGAGGGAAAGCCAGGTTGCTTACAGAAGCATATCTACATAAGCATTTCTGGAAAACGGCCTACAAAAGAATTCAGAAGAAAAGATTCTAAATTTCTAAAATTTCAGAATTTGCTTGTGATGATTTCTCTCATTTGAAATAACCACTTACTGTACCCAATTATGTTTTTATAATGTGCTTGTTGGTTTTTCCTTAAAGTCTTTAAAAATATAGGACTTTTGGGTTTCCCCAGAAAAGTTCTGCCCTGGTCACTGTGTTAAGTTAGGACAAATACAGTAGAGTATTTGGGAAACCGGCTACACCCAGTTTCTCACTCTTCTCTCTCGCCACTCACACTTCTGAGCCAATATATCATCAATTTCTGATTTACTAGGTCTACATTAGTTTCCCTGTCTGCAACCTCCATAGAGCCAATGTCTTCCCCTATTTTAACAGTTTCACAATTTATGTTACTCCCCAGCTGATGGGCTGCATGTACCTCAAAGACAGGCTGTGTCTGACTTGATCACCACATTGTCTTTCATGCCAAGTTCAGCATCTGACACAAAGTAGGTATGTAATAACTCAGTGAATAATTACTGAATAGGCAAATGCTTTTCTCCTTGCTTCGATATATTCATGCACTTTTTGAATGTTCCATATACCTTGTTGAAAAATGTAATTTTTTCACCTTAAATTTCTATTTTTTTCCAGATTTCTGTGAGAGAAAGAGAGCAAGAGAGCATGTGAATTGGGGGAAGGGCAGAGGAAGAGGGGGAAGCTGACTCCCCATTGAGCAGGGAGCCTGACCTGGGGCTCAAATCCAGGACCCCGAGATCATGACCTGAGCTGAAGGCAGATGCTTAACTGACTCAGCCGCCCAGGTGCCCCTCACCTAAAAATTTCTATAGCAATATACCCTTACTAAAGAACTCGGTCCACATCTCTGAACTTGAAGACAAGTGCAGACAGAAAAGTCAAACACTGTTCATGTGAACAGTCAAAGCAATAGAAAAAGACAACTTTAAAATATAGTCACATGGATTTAGAGGTCACTGAAAACAATTGCCCTCCCCATTCTCACAAAGACAAATCCCATGACTCACTAAACACACTTACCAAGAAATGAACACATTTCCCATGAAACAGAAGGTGTTTCCTAGAGAACAAAATGTAACTTATAGAGACCTTTTGTTTTATGACAACTCCCTCGTGTCAGGAATTCAAAGTGGGTCAAATGACCACAAAAACTTGTGTCAGGGATTCCAGTCGATCAAATGGGCCAACTGGAAGATGGAAGATTGAACCGTCTTCATCTTTTGCCTGCTCTTAGGGGAATAGCATAAATCTTTTATGGCAGGTTGTGAGACAGTTTGATATGTTTCAGTAGTTGCTTCATGCCTCTTCTGAATTAACTTGTCCAGTTTTTGTCTTTGGTTTCACAGAATCATAGAAACATGGAAAGTAGAATAGGATGGATCCCTGGAAATTCTCTAATTTAACTTTCCTCACTAGAAATTCCTTCCAAGGAGTCCCAAAAACTAATGAGGGAACCTCCAGAGGGAGACTTCCAGATGTGGGGCAGCTCCAACTATTGGAAAGAGTGTTCATTTTGTTTTATTCTGTTTTGTTTCTTCCAAATTTCATCAATACCTGCCTTCTTGTAATTTACTTCTACTAGGTATTGCTTTCCCTTCTGAGGTAACACAAAATAAATAGTCCCCTTTGCTGCATGACAGCATATCAGCATTACAAGATGATGATCAGGCCTCTTCTCAACCTTTCTCTTGGCTACATTCATTCAATTTGCCACCAGTTTCACATGGTTTCCAGACTCTGATGATCTTGACCAATTTTGGCTGAATACACCTTACAGAAAATTGTTGGGTATGATTGATTTATCATACACAGGATGGGCTATGAGCTGATGGTACAGATAATTAACACATTTGGGGGGGATTACCAAAATAATATCAAGCCTATGACATAATCCTAAAAACATTTTCTGTTTTCTCAATCTCATACCAAAAGGTATAGCTCCTGAAGAAGGGTTTATTTTCTAATTCTTCCCCTAAAATATGGATATGGAAATTAATGGATAATGAAGACCTTCTGGAGCCAGAACCAGAACAAAGAGCTTTCATTATTTCTGTCCAGCAGATTTGATGGTTGTGATCCACCCATGATTACCCTCGAGTTACAATTCTCTCTCCCTTTCTGAAAAGAGAGTTTTAGTGTTCTACCTTCTTTACTTTTAACATCCAATAACTGACATGTTTAATATATCGGTCTTCAGATCACATAATATGTATCTGAACCTATAGGAAAGGACTGCCCATCACTCAGATTTCTATGATGATGTGTGAATTCAGTAAACAGATAAATTGTTGAGGTTTAAGGAGGAAGGGTAGGCATAAATACCTGGGAAGCAAATGTGTAGACCATAATCATAGTATGGTCTATTTGTGGCTGGCCCCAGAATCTATTTTCTCATATCCTTTAATAACAAAACCAGCAAACTTTAGAAGTATTTTGTTGCTCAGTTAAGGGAGAGTTGGGGGTAGGAACACACATTTTCCAGCCTTTGTGCACGGAAATGTGTCCACATGACTGAGTTCAGGTCCATGAGCTATAAATGAAGTTGTCTTTTGGGATTTCAAAAAACATCTCTTTAAAGGAAGCACTGACACACTTCTTTATGCTTTGACCAGACAGTTTTCTGAGGCACAGCCTTGATATCTGGAGTTTCACCTCTTGTTTTACATCATGAAGATAAGGCCCACAACCCAGGAATAGCGAAATGGAGTTGGAAGTAGCCTGGTCTCTGATGTCATCATGGAGCTGCCAGAGCAGATGTAAAGAGTACCGCCAGTGTGTACCTTTCTTTATGGGGGAACAAAAAAAATCACATCATGAGATACAAATCATTGTCTTGAGGGGTGAGGGAGGTTTGGCTAATCCCAGATGAGTACAATTCCTCACATGGTACTTTGCAAATGTAAATAACCTTCTGAGGTGTTTCTGAAGGATTATTTCCTTCTCATCTATGAACTCCACAACAATTTTAAAAGGTTTTAAATATATATATTCTATCTCACTTCATTCAAATAAGTATATTATAAACAAAGTATGCCAACAGTATTATTTACGTATCATATTCTACTATTTTTCATAAATTGTATATTAATTAGCACTGATCATGCCTATAGTCCACGGACTTAGTGGTGAATGAATATGGGCCTAGAATATACAATTTCATTTAAATTATAAATATATAACACATAATCATGAAAGAAAACGCTCTCCTCTCATCTTCCCAAAACAACTGAATTTGAGGTTATCTGCAGTTTTGGTTATTTGACTATCTGGTTCCTTTCAATTATACAACTCAATAACTATACAATTATTAAGTATCCAAATTTTGCTTTTTCATAAGAAATCAAAAAGGGTTTTTGTTAGCTAGCTAGTTCTATTTCCTGAAACCTAGGATAAGAGAAAATAGTAAGAAGCAGAAAAACATGTACAATTCCAGTGTTCTTTCGTATAAAACATTTTATGATCAATGTTCAAGAGATAGGGTTTCATATCTTCAAAACAATTTTTATACTAATATGTTTCCTTTGAAGACCGTAAGGGCTAACTTTAAAGGCAGTGTTAAGTATGGAACACAAGCGTAATTCCAATACTGTTCCATTCTGTGTCCTTGGGTAACTCATTTCCTATTACCAGACCTCATTTGGTAAGCTACAAAAATGGGGGCATTTATATATAATTGCTTTTTATTAAATCTAAATTCTAAAACCATACTTTGAAATAGACGTGATATAATGCACATGTGTAATTTTAAAATTTCTTATAGCCACATTGGAAAAGGGTAAAAAAAATAGTTGTAATCCATTTTAGTTATATATCTTACTTAACCCAACATACCTAAAATAGTATCATTTTAGCATTCAGTCAATATAAAATAATTAATGAGATACGTTAAATTCTAGAGTCTTTGAAAATAGTAAAAAAATAAAAATAAAAATAAAATATGCAGTTTACACTTGCAGCACATCTTAATTTGAAGAAGCTGCATTTCAAGCATTCAATAGCCACAAGGGCCTTGTGGCCACAGTACTGGACCCCATAGGTCTAATACAATCTAGGCACTGAAATACATATCTACGGAAAATCGTCAACATTCTTCTGTTGAATAAGGAGGGGTAGACAAGAAACAACTGCTGGAAACCTCAAGTGATGCCTCCCTGAGCTCTCAGAGCAGTCTACCAGAGGAGATAATGAAATCATTTAATAGCCAGCAGAGCATGAGCGCTGACAAATCGAAATAGACACTGGTCCCATCAGAATCGACATCATTCAAAACAATCAGTCAAGAGAACATAAATGCAGGTTGGATATAAGCCCTGGGGGTGTATACTTTCAAAAGAAAAGAAAACAAATAAGTCACAAATGTTATTAATGATCCCTCTGATAACTATCTGCCCCAGTATATGAGACTCTTCTTGTAAAAGGGCCCTACCTGTTTTGATTCACTGTAACCCAATAACTTACACAGTGAAGGGCACATGTAATACAGTGCTTCTCATTCCATTTGGACTTGCAGTCACGCAGAATGGCAGGCTGTAAAGACTTATTTGCATGGGATTTTGTATAAGTTTTAGAGTAACCTAATCATCTAGCTCAAAGAATAGGGAAAGGATAAACAAAATTGAAAATTGAGCCTAAAAGCACCTCTATATGGCATCACTGGACACAGACTAAATTACTGAATAAATACTTACTAAAGGGATAAGTGAATGAATATCTTCCATGGAAACATTACCTCATAAGTTTTTGTCAAATGTGGTTCTTGTGAGGTGCCTCACACCAATAGCATAGGCATTAAGGAATAGTTACCCATCATGTAACATTTTTTACCTAACGGTATCCTGGTTTATATACTCCTTCATGACTAACTGCTGATAAAGTCACCAATCTATCTTCTGATTATTGAGTGATCAACAAATATTTCAGATATTCTAAACCGAATGGGGAACTAGCTGGTTTATTGGCTGTTCTTTGCATCTAAAGGTTTAGAATAATACTATGTAAGAGTGAAGAAAACTGATGGAATTGTGTGAAATTTGGGAAATAGAGGACGGCTGAACTCAACGTGAAAAACGACACTGGCCAAGAACATAGCAATATAGGTGACATATAGAAAGATAATTCAAGGAAGCCCATTCTAGCCATGTTCTTCCTCTTCTTCCCATTGTCTCATGCTACTCCCATGCAGGAAAGAATCAAAAGCTGATGCAATGGGGTAAAATTAGGGCAAAACTGTCCTTGTGCTAGAAAGCACTGGATAACAAAGGTATAGGTAGACTGGGCATTACCTTTGCATTCTACACCCCTCCCCCAACACACATGTGCCATCAAAATATTGAAAGAACAGTCCTATTATTTAAAGATTCTTTTTATTACGTTGTTTTGTTGTGCCTCTTGGTTTCATGTTTTGTTTTTTTGTTTTTTTTTTAAGTATAGAAAACAAGGACTATTGCCTAAAACACTTTACAGTATTATTTGTAAAGGTTATACTAATTACTTAACAGAGATGGCTTTATATTTGGCAAAATGGCTGAAAAACATTTGAAAATTCTACTACAAATATTTGGGAAAGCTGGATAAAATACTGTCATTTGAAAATGAATAATTGACACAAGAAAAAAAATTCTCAGATACCATAAAACAAAAAATAAATTAATCACAGAGAAATAATTTATGTGTAGTAATGTTACAGCTGTTCCAGATAAGTATAGAGGTTTTGAGGTAAAGAAAGTAAGCAGATGTGTATTGAGGCTTATATATAAAAAGTAGAAAAGTTTTGGTTCTGCATGGGACAGTTTTGGGACTCTGCATGCAGCTGCAACCCACAAGGGCTTCACTCTGAATTCAAAAAAAAGAAAGAAAGAAAGAAAGAAGAAAGAAAGAAAGAAAGAAAGAAAGAAAGAAAGAAAGAAAGAAAGAAAGGAAGGAAGGAAGAAAGAAAGAAAGAAAGAAAGAAAGAAAGAAAGAAAGAAAGAAAGAAAGAAAGAAAGAAAAGAAGAAAGAAAGAAAGAAAGAAAGAAAGAAAGAAAGAAAGAAAGAAGAAAGAAAGAAAGAAAGAAAGAAAGAAAGAAAGAAAGAAAGAAAGAAAGAAAGAAAGAGAGAAAGATCTACCTGTAGTACAGAAAACCAGTAAGAAAACATGTCATAACAGAAATTTGGGAGAGGCAAGAAGAGACTCTGCTGAATTATTAGTCTTGATGTTCTATATAGTGAGTTTAAATGTATCATTGGCCTTACAATGCAAAATTAGCATAAATCTTTGCCAAGTCTAATGATATTGCTGATACAGCTCTTATTATAAGCATTGGCAAAACCACACTGGAATGATCTCCATAGATACAGTAGAAATAAGCTCAGTATTTCAAAAACACTTATACAATATTCTCATCATGAATGAATATTTAGCAGACATAGTACACAGGTGGAATAAAAACAAAAATATTTTAAAACTGAGGAAATAACTGAATAAAGACTATTGTAAATCTTACAGACATAAAATAATTTAATAAAAACATAAAAAGGAATCAGATACTTGGAACAGGAAAAGTTGAAAAATAACCAAACAGAACTACTAGGATTAAAAAAAAAAACCTAGAAATTAAAAAAAAAGAAAGAAATCCTTAATGATGCATTATATTTTTAATTAGATGCCACGGAAAGTAATGCTCATGAAGTAAAGGTGCCACTGATGAAGTAATTTACAATCCATCCCCAAAAGGTAAATGCATGAAACATACTAGAAGAAAAGTTAAGAAACTCAGAATTTGCAATGAGAAGAGCCAACATATGCCTCAAAGGAGTTTATAAATTGGGCTGTAGGGAGGGTTCGGGGAGTAACATATAAAGAGTGAATGAATACATTTCCCCACAACTGATGAGGGGCATACATACCCAGATTAAGGAGTGCAGAGAATATTGGGGAAAAAAAAACTAAAATAAAAGTCTAAATATATAAAATTGTGTACATATATGTATGTGTGTATGTATGTACATATATCTATCTTCACAGAGAGAAAGAAAAACAAAGAGAAAACACACTTTCTTTTCTTTTCTTTTTTTTTTTTTTGTTTAAAGATTTTATTTATTTATTCATGAGAGACCCAGAAAGAGAGAGAGGTGGAGACACAAGCAGAGGGAGAAGCAGGCTCCATGCAGGGAGCCCTATGTGGGACTCGATCCCGGGACCCCAGGATCATGCCCTGGGCCAAAGGCAGTGCTAAACCACTGAGCCACCCGGGCTGCCCCACACTTTGTTTTCAATCTTGTGCTAGGCCCTAGGGTAAAAAATAACCATAAAATGTGGTCCTCGACCTTAGGATTTTAGACAATACTTGAGTTGATTAACCCAATAGTCATAAAAAAAAAAAATCCAAGGTGAGGAATTGTGAAGAACACATTCCAAAAATAAAACTACATCTATGTCCCGCAACTCTTTTTACAGCCTTCTTTTTTCTATCTTATGATATATTCTAACTTCCTAGAGAACTGGGTCATCATATGATGTAATAACGACAATATCTACCCCACAGATTTATTGTAAAGACAGTAAAGCGATTATTGGTACCAAGATCTTAATACTTTGCTTTTTATCACTCTTTGTATCCGCCCAACCATCCAGGACAATGCTGGCATGTCTTAGAAGCTCAAGGCATGCTAATTGAATAAAAGGTCAAGTAAATGGAATGCAGAAAATTAGGTGAGCTGTGTTGCTCAACAATACTCTTGCAGTGAACCACACCCCCATCCCACCACCACTAGAGACACTGATTAACCTGTCTGGGGGCTGCCCAAGCATTGGAAGTGTTGTAAAATCCTTCCATGTGATTCCACTATGGAGCCAAGGAAAAATGAGGATGGGCTGTAGGGGTTGCATAAGCTTCAGGTCTCATAACAATAACTAGACTTTGCCTACTTAGGAAAAAAAAAAAAGGAATTTAAAAATTTTTGTTTTGTTTTGTTTTGTTTTGTTTTGTTTTTTTAATCAGATATATGCATCCTAGAAACAGAGGACTCTCCTTAGTGATGTGAATAGTTTGGGGGAAGTTGAGTTGAAATCAATATGATAACCACCGATGTTAGAAGGTACCTGCGCCATTTGATTTGCACGGTGCCTGATGCCTAGCCTTTATATAAACCCTCCAAGAGGTATCACTGTTTAAAGATAACAAAGTAGTGGGCTAGCACTTTCCCACAGAGCGTGTGGCCTGGGCACCGGTAATCTCCCTCTGCAAACACCACCCCCCCCCCCCCCCAGCCAGTGGGAAACACAGAATTCCAGCTCCCACATCCAGCCTCCTGGATGAGAACCTGCACTTTCCATAATGAAGAAGACAAGTGACAGACATTCAGGTTAAAGTCGGAGAACTAGCCAACTAGGTTAATCATTCACAACCAGGGGTGCTCCCTGAAATCACACTGAAACCTAAGTTTTTTTTTGTTTTTTTTTTTGTTTTTTTTTTAAAGAGTCCTGATGCCTGGGCTTTGGGGTTTTTTAAATCTACCTAACGTAACTCTGATAGGCAGCAGTTTGAGAACCACTGGGCTAGAGCCTGCATGTAATAATATGTCTTAGCTGGCATGTCCATCCCTGGTAAAGAGGGAGCTGGTATTCAGTCCAGAGCTCCTCAGCCACTGCACCAGAGCCCTTCTTGAATTCTAACTCTTAGACTCAAGCAATGTTCAAGTTCAAATAAAAATATCAGTTAACACATTATGCCTATATATCGTCTTTTCAATAAGAGTATGCTGTATTTCTGATGGTCGTGATCATATTTTAAAATTATTTACAGGTTCTTATCTTCCAACATTCAGCTCGGTGCTAAGTAAATATTATTGCTTAATAAATACTGTTTGATTAATACACATTGCCATTCAAGCAATGAGATCTATGCTAATTGTACTGAAGAAATACCTCTTCGCCCTTTCAAGCTAAAACTCAAATTACACATCAGTATTAATCTATGAGGAATGTTAAACCTTGTCTTTCTTGCTGTGATTGATGCATGCAAATTATTTCACTTATCGAGACAAAGCCTGTCTATAATTTTATATTGAATGTGATAAAATAATGAGGGCTAAAACCTAAATTTCCTAATGTGTGAATGGCTTGAAAATAAGCTTCATATTTATTCATTAGCTGTTACAGTGACTACATCCCAAGATTATTTTTTAGTATAGAATTAAACTTTACAAACAGCCAGAACATCTCACTTGATAGCTAATTCACAGTAAGATCATTATCTTATTATAATAAATACCTGGATAAACAATATTTAAATAAGCATAGTCCTGCTTTACAGATTTTTTTTTCCTGAGAATATTGTAATCATTATTGCTCCATAATAATGCCTGGCAATGGAGAGAATGGGGTTTATTAAAGGAATTGTAATTACTTTTGTCAGTTATTCAGCAACAGTTTTTCCCGAGCTGCATTACAAATTCATTACCCCAGGATCAGGCTTTTAAAGCTCAGAGCAAAAGGTAAAATGAGATACTGCTAAGTTTAGATGGTATCACACAGACCTGCTTCCATTGCATTTAGGATGGGACTCAACACCTGCCCAGGACATTTGCAAAAGTAGTTGATTTGATAGGAATGTTTCAAACTTTCCTGTTAACGTTGCCTGAGAAGTCAAGATTAGGTAAGGAACACAGTAAACTTCTAGAGAATATGAAAAAAAAAAAAACACATTTTTCCTTTTATAATGATCTTCCTGGTAGTCATCTGGCTGCTTTAAAAAAAAAATATATATATATATATTATTTATATTCAATTGATTAACCTATAGCGTATCTATTAGTTTCAGAGGTAGAGTTCAGTTTTTCATCCGTTGCATGTAACACCCCATCTGGGTGCTTTTCATCACTTATCCATTGATCCATTCATTCCCAAAACATCTCCTGAGTTAAGAATGCAAGAATTAGGCATCAAATGTTGAAATGTATCACGATCCAAGAGGGGAAGTCAGTCAAGAATAGGAGAGTATGAGAGATGACTGAGCGCTCCAGTTGCAATAGCCACGGGATGGATGTTACGTCCACATGGAAACCCACCCCCCCCCCCATCTCCAGAGGGAGCTCAGGGGAGGGGAATGCACGGACAGCTTTTTACAAGAGACGACACAGAAGGTTACAGAGGTCAATGCACACCGGGCAGATACATATGGGTTAAGTTCATTTGCAGGAAGACTTAATTTATAGGTTCACGCCGAAAGAACCACGATGATTTCCAAGTGTTTCCATAAGGAACCAATTAAACAGAAGAGATTAAACCTTGCAACCCAGCTGGCCCAGAACTCCAAAGTTTTCACGGCTGTGATGTGGTAGAGGTTATAGCACCTTCTTCATAGAGGTAGAAATAAGAAAATGAACAAAAGCCTTTTGTTCTAGATACTTTTGCCTACAGCTACTCCAGTCAAAGTAGAGGATGATGGTATCATTCTGGTAAATTCTGAGCTCCCTCCCCCCCTAGTTCAAAATCTAAAAAGAGCCCTGGATTAGAAATAGCAGAAACCTGTGTTCTAGGCCTTCGTCTCTCTTGAATTTAGCTAACTGGGCAATTAAAGTTCACTCTTTGGGGTTTAGATTCCTCATTGGTAAAGTGAAGGCACTTGCCTACACCAGTGGGCATCAGCAGGGGACGCTAGGCAGTTCCTAGAAATAATTTTAGTCATTGTGATGGGCGTGTGGTGGGCAGTTCTGTAGGTATCTAGTGAGTTGAGGCCAAGGATTTTGCTGAAGATCCTTGAATGCAGAGGAGGACATACTTCACAGCACAAAACATCAGTGGCACCAAAGTCAAGAAACCTTGGCCCAAGAGCAGGCTTCACTAGCTGCACTAAGCAAGGGCCTGCTTGTGGTCTGGAAAGCACCTGCTGACATGCATTTAAATAAAAATGTTAAGGAAATAAGAGAGGGATTTCAGTGTCTGCTTTACATGCTTCACAAGGTCATCTTATTTTTTATACATAAATTTATTTTTTATTGGTGTTCAATTTGAAACAAGGTCATCTTAATGATCACATGAGGAAACAGGAGTGTGTAAAACCTCGCAAACATAAGATCTTAGAGTAATCGTCATTCATAGCAACAAATATGATACGCACGTAGCATCGCTAATGACAAACGTGACTTCTCTAGGTGGTTGTGATTAGGTCAGGGAGCTCCTGATTGGCTTTCATCGGGGCTGGGCACGAACTGAAGCAGAGTGCGTACCTATCAAGAATTGTGTTGCACATTTGATTCCTGGCGCCCTCTGGTACCTCCTGGCAGAGAGGGCTGTGCCCCAGGAGCCCAGAGGAGAAGGAGAAAGGGAAGGGGGGAGTAAGAGGAGGCGGGGAGAGAGAAGGAGGGAGAGCCCAAGAGCATGCACTAGGGTGACACAGCCTTTCTGCTGCCCGGGGCCTAGCAGTATCCCAAATTCAGTTTATCCTTTTTGGAGCCTCCTGCAAAATGTAGTAAAGGACCGGTTGAGAGTCTTGCAGGTTTTGCATCCACTTAGTCTGGGTCTGAATCCCCATTCCATCATTTCTGGCTGTGTAATTTTGGACAATATACCTGACGGGCCTACTGCCCTCATTTTTATTCATCTATAAAATGGGGTTGGTCAGAATAGTCCGTCATTGGGCCCTGGAGAAGATTAAGCAAGTTAATACATATAAAAGTACTTAAGACAGGAAGCGGTGCGGCCAAGTCCACCTATTACAGGTTTTATGTGTTTCGTATGATTCTTTGCTGCTTTCAGATGAATAAGGCTAACACACCCTGCTCCTGAAAAGCCCTTGCAGAGGGCTTACATGATAGATTTCGTATGGGTCTATACTGTACTTAGTTATCTGCATGATATTGTCCACGTAGAGTATTTACTGTTTTAAACTACTCCATATGCTTCATGGAAATTGTGGATTCCCCCCGCCCCACCTGCATTTTTCCCGAGGTTGTATTTTCAGAAAGTGGAATCACTGAAGCAAAGGGAATGAAGAACTTTCAAGCCTTTGACACAGACACCAAATTGCCTCCGAAAGCTGGTCTCCATCAGCAGCGTATGCGAGTCCCCTTGCACGGCACCCTTGGCAGCTGATGTAAAAAATCAAGATCTCACGTTTAAAAAACCTCCTTAGATTAATGGAATAATGAACAGAGACTTCCCCATGTTTCTATCATTTCTAGTCTATCATTTATGAGTTAGTATTCATCACTACAACCCATTTTGCTATCAGGCCTTTTTTATTTTTTAGCTCTTTCCTTATGCATTATTTATGCTTGAAAAATAAAATCCTTTGTAATATTTATGTTTTCTTCAGTTTATCATTGCCTTTTATGATCCTACTAATTTGATAAAGATACAAAGCTAAAACTAATATTTTAACCAGGCCTTTCTCAAGCTAAGAATTCGGATGGCAAATGCTAGTCCGTCCTGATCCTAGCCCCTGATCCTAACACCTGATCCTAACCCTTGATCCTTTGATTCAAGACAGATGAAACCTCAGCCTCACACCTCATGGGAATAATTCTGTAGACGATTCCTTACTGTCTCTCTACTGGGTTAGTTGAGTACCAGTTGCCCATAATAGTAATTCACTTATCAATACATCTTTTTATTGGGTCTCCTCCATTCCCTATCTCACTTCCTGCTACCTCATGTATTCCTCAGGATTGTCTCTCAAATAAATTACTTCTCCAAAATCTATGTCTCATGGTTTGCTTTTGAGGGAATACAAACTAAAACGCATTAAAAGCATTTCAGCAGCTTCTTATTTTGGGTCATGATTTATCCATTTCCTGAAAATCAATGATTGACACTAGTAGATTATCCACAAACAGTATTTATAGGAAGAATCAAGTTCAAGAAAAAAATGAAAATGTCTCTCCATCTTTCATGTATAACCATAGAAGACCTATGTCTAGAGTTTAGATATTTAGATATTTCTGTAAAACCTTTTCCATTTTGAATTTCTATGATTTTGGTGTTTGAAAAAGTTTGAAAAGCACAGAACTAAATGATCTCTAATATACTTTCCAGCTCTAAAATTATTTTACCCCCTTACAAGATTTTACGTGGTTTGGTTCCAGACACATGCATTTTTTTGGTTGATTGAATGATTTCCTCCCCTTTTCCATAGCTGTATTTGCAACTGATGTAACAATTTAGGCTGCTCACTCATTTACTTTTTCTTTCATGCATTCACTTAGAAAACATTTGCTGATTCTGCTCTGTATGCAAAGTAGAAGTGTGTAAAGTAGGAGAAAGAACACTAGACTTGAACCCAACGAAGAATCTACACCCAGTTCAGATTTCTTTGTGAACTTCATACAAGCCCTTTGTTCTCTCTAGTGTTTTTTTTTAACCTTTTGTCTAAAAATAAATAATTACAAAGATTAAAAACACTGAGCACTATTATGGGCTTACCATGTACCAGACACTTTTAGCATTTTCCATTTAGTTTCTTGTGTTAACTGACTTGATTCTATGTGGCAGGTATCACCAACATCTCCATTTCAGAATGAGGAAGCTATGACTTACAGAGGCTAAGAAACATGCACGAGGTTATATAACAAGTGGCAGTAATAGGGAATTTAACATGGAAAGAAATGAATACCACCCCAATGAGAATAAGCAAAGACCATGTATTCAGAACTTGCTATAGCAAGGAGTCAGCCCCCATCACTTGTAGTTGCAACTGGCAGAGACTCAAAGGCAGGCAGGGGAGTTGGAAAACAATGTGAGAAAGAGGGAAGGTTCCAAGTATTCTCTGATTAGAGACTGTTGGTGCAGCAAAACTTGAGGTGAGCTAACCAGCAATGGGGTATCCTACCTGAGGGGTCAGGTGAGCATAGTTGGCTTTATTGGCTTGGCCCTAAGTTGGAAGGAGGGGGCAAAAATTAGGGACACTGGGTGCCAATTGCTAGAGGTTAGGGTTTGGCTTTCTGGTCTAGTCGCTGCAGCATGTGGGTCAGACTTCTAGTTTCCTATGTTGTCCAGTCCTTGTAGATTAGTAGATTTAGTCTCTCAGATCCAAGGAATTTTTACTTCAAAGCTCATGTTCTAAATCATACCCAAATATGACATTATAGAATTAGTATACTTATTTGGAACAGTGAACAAAAATATTGAAGAAAAGAGGAGTACAACCTGTTTTGCATGTCCATACTTCTTTTTAACTGAGGAAAGCACACACATAGAGTGGAAGGTGGAGTTTGGGGGGAAAGAACAATGTGGGCAAAGCATGGTCGTATCTGAAACCATGAAGTCTTAGAAGCACTTATGATCCTGGAAGAGAGTCTCAACCACAAATGGCTCCAGAAGTCAAGCGAGAAGCACTAACGAATGAAACAAGTGGGTGAAAATCCAGTGTGAAAAGGTGAGAACACCCACCTGAAAGTTTGTCCTTGAGGCACGTGGGTGGCTCAGTCAGTTAAACCTCTGACTCTTGATTTTGGCTCAAGTCATGATCTCCAGGTAGTGAAATTGAACCCCACGTACTTAAAATTCTCTCTCCTTGGCCCCTTCTCCCTGCCCCCCACCTAGTGCATGTATGCGGTCTCTCTTAAATAAATAAATGCATGAATGCATGAATGCATGAATGAATGGATATAAAAGGTATGTTCTTATTCAGCCCCAGTCCTACAGGACCGGAGCCAAGTGTAGCAGGAGATTTAGATTTTTAGATCAAAACTTTTGATTTTGAAATGCTGCAACCAGGTATTTTATAAAGCAAAATAAAGCCTACCAAAACTAGAGAAACACTTGATGGCAACCAAAGAAATCAGGTCTACGAGTCTCATCCAGCCCATCGGCCACCAGTATGAACCAGTGGCTAGAGGAAGACATCAGACTGCTCAGAGGGGAAGTACAGAGACAGCAGCTCCTCCTTTACCAACCGCTGGGCTAAGCAGGTTACCTGAGCTTTCCCCTTTCCCAACTATCCAATTTCCTCGGCATCTCCAGAGCTGCAGCAGGACCAGAAGATGGCAATCATCAACATATGTTCTTTCACATAAACTTCACAGCAACTCAGCGAGCTAGGTATTATTACTCCTTTAGGCAGTCATGAAACCAGAGACAAAATGCAAACAACCAACTGTACCAGAGGGTATGAGAATACCCTACCAGTGCACAGAGGAAGTGCACACGGAAGAAACAACCCGTGTATAGAGAAGTTGATTACTTCTCCTGTGAGGTAGGGAGCTTAGAGGAAGCTCGTCAAAGAAAGTGACTTGAATAGGTAAATTTAGCGTTTGCCTCAGGTTACAAGACTGGAAAAGAACTAGAATTTGTTTATATATTGCCATCAGATGCTGACATTCCTAGCAAAAAAACTGTAATTGAACTTATACAGAGTTCTCCCAAAATATTCATGTATTCCACATAAACACTTTCCTCAGTCCAGAGGCTGAAAATACCCATTTTGAATAATGGGCAACTTAAATGGATGACTTTCTGATGTGAGAGCCTGTTATATTTGACACTTTTTTGTTTGTTGCACTACCAGACTTCAGGGACAGGTAGAGATTTCCATGAAGATAAGACAGCAATCTACTTGTCTTTGAAGACTGAAGTGGCCGGCCCCTTTCCTTCCACAAAGCAGATGCCTATCATTCCCTTTTGCTTCTGTGTATCTGAGTTTCCATGCAGGTGAGTTAGGATGTAACCCCCCCCCCAGCCCCCAGCCTCAGAATCAGGGATGTGCATCATACAGATTAAGCATTATTGTCCCTGAGAAAATAAACCCAAGAGAAAGATCAGCATACAATGCATCAATTCCCCAGGCATTCAGCAGAAAATGAGCTTGTATTGACCAATGAGTGGAATAATAGCTTTGTTGACAATGTCAGTGGAGGTGTTCAATCTCCAGGCAGAGGAGCGCAGAAAGGAAGGGGGGGGGGGGAAGAACAGCCTCTCTCTGCTCTCCACTTCTCCACTCGTTCTTCCAAAACATGGGTGGGCAATGTAACCTAGCAGACTGTCCAATTATTTTGAAAGTTAGACTCTTGTAGTTCACTTTCTTTAAAAAGTTCAGGTCCCGGTCCAAAGAGTTTAAAACGAGAACATTGAACAATGCAGAAAGGGAAATAAGGCAGGGAAACAAAGAAACTGCAAATCACTAGAGGATCGGAAGGTAGAAGGAAAGTTTCTGCTCGTTAGTGCAGAAACTATTTCTAAACAGGGAAGCTTGAAGAGTTCTCATTCATGGGTTGATAGCGACACTATTTAAGAAAGTAAAGGGACTTCAGCAGATCAATCACTCTAAGCAATAGTCTGTCTGGCCGTGTTATCCCAGCTTTCCTTTTCTTTGCTAATTGTTGAGATTTCCATGAGTTAATAAAATAAAATGGGCTTTTGTTTGGATTATACGCATAGTTTGATGATGATCCTATGACACCACACACTTGCTTCCATTATGAGCGCTTTCACCATATGGAAAGAACCTTATCTATGAATCTTAAGCGTAAAACAGGTAGATATATAAATCCTTTGTGGAGAATCCAAAATAGAGGGAAAATTAACGCATTGTACATTGCAAATCTATGAGATTAATCCAAAAAGTGAAATTGGAAGCCCTCTTGTAACTTCAAAGTCAATGAATATTGTTTCTGGGCTATCTGGTAGTAAATTTTTATGGAACGCATTGTGGGGGAGACTAAATGGCCAGCCCAAGTGTCTCTCTGGCATGTAGCATCACTGTAGGTTGATTATTTTTAAGAAACAGAACATTCAAGAACTTTTCTTTTTACACTCCTCCCCACCGCCTGTACCCCCAACTGCCTAAAAGAGCTTAGATACAGGACCTGTCCCAGGAAGGGAGCTTTCACCACAGATACCTAGAATAAAGTAGACAGGAGGAACCCAGCAAAGTCTGTCTGCTGAAGGTCCTCTCCAGGTCCCCTTGTTTCTGTATTGCCCACCATCTGTTCATGAAACATTTACTCTTTTCCATCTTCCTATGAATTGTCTTCCTTCTCTTTGAAGGAAGACCCTACCTGCTTTTCCTTAGCTCTGGGTGGTCTATAAGCCTCAATCATCTGACTGCCTGTGGCCTCCTATGCTCATGGAGTCCTTGCACACAGGTAATTAATTTTTCTCCTTTTAACCTGTCTCATGTCATTTTAATTCTTAGACCAGCCAAAAGAACATTGATGGGTACAGGAAAATATTTTCTCCCCATCAGTGTCATGATTGTTGTTGTTTTCTACAACACACACACATACACACACACACCACTGCACAATTATATGATTTTATATATATATACAAAACCTAAATTTTATATATGTAAAATTATATCTATCTATCTATCTATCTATCTATCTATCTATCTATCTCTCTATATATAAACCTCAGTTAAAAGATTATATAGATTGGTTGTGTGATATTATAAAAAAAGCTGATTAGCGATTTCACAAGTTTTTTTTTTTTGATTTCACAAAAGTTTTATAAAGAGGTAAGATAAAAGCAAATAAAATAAAATCTAGATGGCTGACTAAACTCATCACACTGCAAACAATGAGGTTCGGGCAGAGAGAACACTAAAAAAGAATATAGCAGTACAGAGAGATTATCATCCTATTACACAATGGTGGCTATAACAGACATTGAGTTTTCAAAGGCAGCAATTCCAGCTAAAAATGACTGAATAGAATGGAAATCTTAGCTACCAGTTGTGGAATAGCTGCAGATGGAGTAAGCTGTGCATGTGTGTGTGGGGTGCACACCCCGCCCATGAGGATTGGGTAAGTGATCTACAACCTTCTGCACACAGCTCCCCTCTTCCACTCTTAAGGATACACGCCCAAGTCTTTGCTGGTTGCTCAATACATCTAGGAGGTTACCACGACTTAACAGAGGTGAGCCAGGTAAGCACAAAACCTTTCGGGAACAGAGATTATTGGAAAGAGTTATCTTTGTGCCCCACAACAAGAGATACAGTGGCAGAGCCAGCTCTTGAATCAACATGTGTCTATGGCAAGGAAGGAGGAGTTAATTCATCCTAAAAAAATTCCCCAGGTCAAGGAAGAGGAGGAAAAATAAAAGGTGAGTCGGAATGACACAATGACACAGTCTGTTCTCCGCCAGGGAATGAGCGGTTGACATTGCCAAAAGCCCTATTGTGTCCAGACGCACTGTGTTATTACCGTTCTGCTATCAGTGCCAACATAGCAATTCCGAACACTTTATGTTGTATCCTGATTTGCCCTGCGGGGTGTAAGCTGCTGATATCCAGTCATTTTAAGACCGTGAAAAACAAAACAATTGCATTTGCTACCTGGGAGATGGAAAGCCTTGCATACCAGCTCTGTTCCATTCTCAAGCTCTCTTCGCCAGGGTACCCATGTAGCCCGGAGTAATTGAACCAGAGTCTCAAGGTAAAATGAGCCCCCTGCAATCTTAATACCAATAGGTTCTTATCAAAGGAAATAAGAGCAAGAATGAGGTAAACAGAACATCAGGGAAATTTGCTTCACCCATCAGGGCTGGGGCGGCCGAGGGGAAATGAACCGTCTTCCACCCAGGACTGGGGCAGCATTTGAGAAAACAGGGAGTGACGATGAATCAAGGCTGCATTCTTTCTCAGCTCTTTGATTCCTTCCCTCCGTGGAAATCATCTGGCACATTTTCATCACTTTCTTTTATTGAGTTTTATAAAATAAATGATTCGAGAGCAGCAATCAATTACAGTCCACCGATGAGGATAATTCAGAGAAACCGAGTTCCCGTTTGCTGCAGGTAATAGCAGCTACGTGCCTTTGCCTGTGTATTTTATGCACTCGTAACGTATTACCCTTAAAGTGCCAGAGAGGTGTGTGGCCGTTGTTTCTCTTTTATTGCCTCCCACGGCTATACGGAAACACTACAGAAGTCAACTTCCAGGAGCCACCAGGCAGCAAGGTGTCTTGGGCTGGTGGGGACAGTTGGTTGAAGGAGATGGCCTGGTCCCCACAGCCAATAGAACATACCTAAGGTTGCACCTACCTAGGGCAGCACGCAAGTATCACCTCACCAGTGTCACACTGGGCAGATTTGTGTAGATTGGCTTATTTGAGGCAATGAGAGATACGGAGTTCACTGGCACGACTGTTGTCGAATATCAGTCCTCCTTCCTTCCTTTCCTCCATCATTTTCTTAGCTCTTTTTCTTCCTTTCTCCCGTATTTCCGACCTTTCCTGCCTTTTCTTCTACATTTGTTCTTTCCTAACTTTATTCCTACCCATTTGTCCCTATCATTTTCCTTTCTTAAATATTTTTTAAAGATTTTTTTATTTATTTGAGAGAGAGAGAGAACGCACAAGCAAGAGAGAGCATGAGCGAGGCAGAGCACAAGCAGGGGGAAGGGGAGAGGGAGAGAGATAGGCAGATGCCCTGTTGAGCAGGGAGCCCGATGTGGGACTCAATCCCAGGACTCTGGGATCATGACCTGGGCCAAAGGCAGATGCTTAACCAACTGAGCCACCCAGGTGCCCCTCTTTCTTAAATATCTTTCGGGCAGGGGCTTCTGGTGAGAGGGTTCAGTCAATTAAGCTCAGACTTGATTTTAGCTCAGGTCATGATCTCAGGGTCCTGAAATCAAGCCCTGAGTCTGGCCCCTTATTCAATGAGGAGTCTGCTTGCGATTCTCTCTCTCCTCCCCTCCCCTTGCTCATGCTCTCTCTCTCTCTTTCTCTCTCTAAAATTAATAAGCAAATCTGTACAAGTTATCTTTTGTGTAGGTATTGTGTGCTAGACCCAGTGTACAATTAAATACTACACCTGTCCTCCATAGGTGAAGAACTCACTGACTAACCACATTAGGAAGGAAGAACAAAATGCTAAGTGAATCCTATGAAGGAAATGACCTGCTCTGCTGCTGGCAACGAGGCAGGTCCTGGTGAGCTATCATACCAGAGAGGGAATCTCCGTAGGTTGGCTCCATTCACGTATTTAATCATCTAGTCATTCTTCAGCCTGATTTAACTGCCTACTTCCACCTTTTCCATAACACTGCTCTCCTGCACATATTCATGTATTTTTATGTGTTTATGATCTGTCTTTGCCAGAATAGAAGTTTTAGGAAGGCAAAGGCCTCATTGTTTTTTATTGCTACTGTGTCAACAGCACTAATTTGTAAAGCCTGGAATAGAGAGAAGAAAGAAAAAAAACCCTGAATTGATAAAGGAACACCCCTCCCCCAGTAATTTCTAATTGCTGAAATTACCACAAATTGAGTGGCTTAAAACAACCAAAAAATGTATTATCCGACAGATAATCCAACCAGTTCTGGATGTCAGAGATGGAAACGAGTCTCATGCAGCTAGCCACCATGTTGTCAGGGCTGCATTCCTGTTTGGAGGCTCCAGAGGAGAATACATTTTGCTGCCTTTTTGGCTTCTAGAAGCTTCCTGCATTCTTGGCTCATGCTTCCTTTCCATCTTCAATGAGGCCAGCAGTTGCAACCCTCTTGCCTCTATTTCCCTCGTATTTTCTTCACTGATGCCCCGTTTATTTCACTTAGAAGGATATTTGTGATTTCATTGGACCCACTTGGATAATCTACAACAATCTCCCTTTCTCAAGGCCCTTAATTGTACCCTCAAAGTCCCAATTTCCATGTAAGGCAAATATATCCGAGTTTCCAGAAAGTGGGTATCTTGGGGGGCTGTTACTCTCCCATAATCCCATTACATTTCCTCAGTTTTTATCCAAATTCACCTCTTTTAATTAGTTCCTTTCCCTCAAGCATTTAAAGAATGGAGCAGATTTCTACCCTTTTCCAACTTTTGTGTCTGTACATCTTTCTTAAGGACACATGGGGAATGATTCCAAATACCTGTATGAATTAACAAACTCCAAGAAGTTTTCTCAGACTAAGATAAATATGGAGATAAACTTGATGATTCTTTAACTTCCTGTTGTTTCTCATTGTCCCAGGGTTTCAAATATTAGAATATCAAAAAGAGCACTAAGTTTAAAGAGGATTGTGTTTTAGTTTTGATTTTCATTACTATGACATTTGGGAAAGAAACTGAAATTTTCTGAGCCTCAATTCTTCTTCCATAAAATGAAGAAAATAGTATCAGTCCTACACCTTTCATATGAAACACTTGCTCATCGATGTAATCCTCAGTCTATGCCCTTTTAAGAAAAATACCGTAGACTGCCTGGCTTAAACAAATACATGCTTATTTCTCAGGGTTCCGGAGGCTAGGAAGTTCAAGATCAAGCACTAGCATATTCAGGGTCCCGTGAGATCTGCTTCCTGGTTCTTCTGGCTCTTACCCCACATGGCAGAAAGCAAGACCTCTCTTGGGTCTCTCTCTCTCTCTCTCTTTTTTTTTTTTTTTAAGGGCATTGATCCCATTTATGAGGGCTCCATCCCTCTGACCTAATCACCTTCCAAGGGCCTGGTTCCAAATACCATTGCACTACAGATCAGACTCTAATATACACATTTCGAGGGGAGGAAGACACAAATATTCAGTTGATAACACTTGGGCTCTTCAATCCTTTATTTGTTCAATGAATATATATGCGGCAAATGCTTCTGTAGAATAGAGATGAGTTATACATTATCTAGAAAGGGGTGACTGGGAGGTTCAGCAAAGACTGCATGAAAGAAAGACATTGAACTAAGCCTTCAGAAGTAAGGTGAGCACCACTGAACTGAACTAAGAGGGAGAACGGTTAAATTTAGATTCAAATTAATTGGTGTCAACGGAAATGGTTCTCCTACGACAATGTATCATTTGGGTGTACATTGTCACTATCTTCTAGCTAAGAGACATGTAATTGTCTAATAACATTTTCTTTTTATGAGGGAAAAAAATAATAATAGAAAAAATTTGAAGGGATCCCTGGGTGGCTCAGTGGTTTGGCGCCTGCCTTCAGCCCAGGTTCTGATCCTGGAGTCCTGGGATCGAGTTCCACGTCAGGCTCCTTGAATGGAGCCTACTTCTCTCTCTGCCTGTGTCTCTGCCTCTCTCTCTCTCTCTTTTTGTGTCTCTCATTAATAAATAAATAAAATCTTAAAAAAAAAGAAAAAAAATGAGAATACTAAAAGAAGTGAGAGAAAAAAATCACAGGCAATCTGAAGACACTGAGATGATGGTTTGTGATGATACAGTATATTTCCTCTAATTCTCTGATCACTGACTGTATTTTACACCTATGGATCACACCTGAATACTGTTTTTATCTTTAAATAGTCCAGGGTGATCATTTCCCCCATTAAATACTGTTCATGGATATCATTTTAATAACTGCATAATATTCTATTATATGAACATACAATTAAATGTAACCATTCTCCTCCTTTTGACCTTAGTTATTTCCCCTTTTCTTGCTATTATTCATAAAGCCATTGCAATGTCCTTGAACATAGATCTTTGTCCATATCTGTGATGTTAAAGGCCATACTTGTAATAAAGTATTTAAGAATACCAAAACAAATGAACATTCTAACAATTGTATCTCCACACAGATGTGCAGTGCAGTACAAGGGAATTCCCCTTTTGCTTTATTCTTCCCAACATTTATTGTTATTTCAGAAGCTTTGCTCTTTTGACAATTACAAAGTATCATTTCATTAGCACAATTTGCAGTTCCTATATTGACACTGAGGATGAACTTTCTACATACGATCATTACTTAACATTTATGTCTTTTTTGTACCCGCAGTTCTTTGTTTTTGGAGAAGAATCCTATTCTGGCCAAAGAAGAGAACCAATGTCTCATTCTTTTCCTCTTCCCTTTGTTCAGTTCTGTCCAATCCTGCCTCACTTAATCGCCCCTCTTCTCCCAGATAAACCTTATTTTCAAGTGGAGAATGGGCGGAGGGGGGGAAAGGTAGGATGGAAAGAGGAAGGAGAAATTGAACAAAGTAGTACCAGAGGCAGATTTTCATGGGTGAGTCTCCCCCAGTGCACCCCCCTCCATCTGCCCCATCTACCGGAACATACAATGGCTCAGCACAACATGAAAGCCAAGGCCTGGTTTCCCTACTCTACCTAACAGCATATATTCCAACTATCTGATTTTTGAAGAATTCAAAGTATTTACAGGAGGATCTTACACTAAAGAATTTTAGGAAATAGATGGTGAATTGTCTTCATCCCCTCCATCATCATAGACTGATTACAAAACTGCCCAGAAAGAAATTCGTAGTAAAGAAGTCACGTCATCTCTAGTAGAACCCGCCAAATGGCTAAACAACGATTGACTGAGCTTAGCAGAAAAAGTGCCCCCACATGGTCCAGGAAACCTACTAAATTTTGTAAGATCATTTAAATTGAAAGGAATACTGATGGAGTGAACATCCACATGCATGAGTGACAGTCCAGTAAATAATCCAAATTTTTTAGTCTGTAGGATATTTATACCACATCTGCTAAAGATATCTGTTACAAAGATAACTTACTGAAATGTCTAAGAATAAAAACAGCCCCTTGTTAAATATGCTTAAAGAGGATGGATTTTATTTTTAATTTCTATTTATTTATCCATTTATTTAGAGTGCAGTCAGGGAGGAGGGGCAGAAGGAGAAGGAGAGAGAGAATCTTGAGCAGAGTCCACACTCAGCTCAGAGCCTGACACGGGGCTCAATCCCATGACCCTCATATTATGAACTGAGCAAAAACCAAGAGTCAGACACTTAACCAACTGAACCATCCAGTCACCTCCTCAAAGAGAAAGGATCTTTAATAATTTACTTGGAAAGTCTTTTTAAAATTTTTAGTTTATAAAAATTAGTGGGTTTTTTGTTTGTTTTTTAGCAAAACTCATTTTTGTTAAAATGGCTTTAAAACTCAGAGCATTATCTAAGATCTCCTATTGGATGCCCTCCACAGTATGCTTTAATCGGCCATTTTTCCCATGTGAAGTTAACAGGAGGGGTGCTCTTCCAATGTTTCAATTTCTGGAAGATGAGTGAATGTCTTAGATGACTGAAGATAACTTGCTTAGACTTACAGCTTGTGTCTAATGCCAAACAGATTAATCCTCAAGAAATCCCTCAAGCCATCCACTTTCCTGTCATGTCACTTTGTTTAAACATGAGACAGGCTTTGGATATTTCATGGTTGGGAAAACATCAATTATAGAAACACACATTGATTTTTATTGTTCTTTTCCTTTTATTGTAATTTTTACTTACCTTCCTACATGCATATAATGTGCAAAATAAGGATGTTTTTAGAAGGTAAAAATCTTAGAATCCTGTAGCACAAATTATAGAAATGTCAAAAAATCCCAATCTTTCCATTAATATTAATAAGGTAAATTTATATATCAATCTAAACTCTGCAATGTAATTTCATATTCTTACCTCATGTAAATATCATATAGCTCTAAAATGGAGATGTAAGTCATACATTAGGGGGAATTAAATATGGTACAGGGAGATTAAGTTACTTGCCTGATTAAAAAGCTAGTAAAGGACAGAATCAATGCTTCGACTGTCTTGGGAATCCGATTCAAGTGTGCTTGCAACCAAAACAAGGATCTATATACTAAATTCATCTTGATTAGCAGTTTTGTTGTTTAATTTGATAACCTTTAGCAGCAAAGAACAATTCCTGAATTTTAGAAGAAGCCACCAAATAGAAAATGAAATCAATACCATGTTTGTGTATTCATCCATTTATCAGTACGCACGCATCCATGTCCATCCAACTGAAGTCACTGCCATTGCTCTGCGCAACTCATCCCCCACCAAAGAACTTTGAGAATACTTATTTTTGTTTTCCCTTGGAAGGGACATCATATTGTTTTTTATCCTTACATTATAAATCCTTCACTACATGATCAAGAAAATATAAATCATGTGGCTTCACCTCCCCCATAAAAGTGTCTAATTAAGATTAAACTTGTCTCTGTGGTAAATGTAAAATGATTTAATTATAATCAAAATGATCTCAATTGAATAGCTTCTGTTTCAAAGAGTCACTCTCCCAGTGCTAAGAAGCTCATTAAATTCAATTTGCAGTAATGTACTGCTGTCATGTTTCCTTTCTGAACCACAGTATTATAGTAAAATTCTTTGATTATTTCCCTGTAGGGCAGCATTAATGTGACACACCATGTAAAAGAAAAGCTTAAAAGAGACTCAAAGAAGCACTAGCTTTTTCTTTTCTCAATTGATGTTAATGTTGAGCAGCATGAAAAATATGCCAGAAAGAGTTCCTGTAGCCTGTCCAATGAAGGTAGAAAAAACAGCCAAAAACAAAACAAAAAAGTGTTGTTTTTCCTGAAAATCTAAAGACTTTAGTCTGTACTTATGTGATTGTAAACATGTGGACATTCCCTTCCCTACAATGTAGATGATGCATTGTGGTGTGGGTTTTTATGTTTTCATGGGCATATATTTTTCACATATATATGAACATTTAGGTTTTATTTTTCTTTTCAAGAAAGTTTGCTCTCTTAGAAATGTGGAATTGGTGTTTTCAGGATGAACTATCCTTTCCAATTTAAAGTTACTCAGTACTACAAAGTCTGTATAAAGGACTCACTCCATTTAATCATTTGCTATTTGGATGAATCAAATGGAAGTTTTAAAAATCATTTTTTCATTTTAAATATGAATTTTTTCCTGGTTTGTCTCTTCACAAAAAACACATACTAAATAACTTGAGTGTTCAATCCACAACTAAACATTAAAAAAAAATAATAATCAAGGGAAACTGGATAATAAAACTATTGAATAGACACAGTGGAAATAATTGGTAAAAATAATACACCCATATCTTCTTTTAAGTTGATTTTTTAAGTAATTTCTACCCCATCATGAGGCTTAAATCCACAACCCTGAGATCAAGAGCTGTGGGGTCTTCTGACTGAGCCCACAAGGTGCCCCAATAAATACACTCAGGTCTTTTAAAAATGTGCATTCAATTTCAACAGTCAGAACTAAAATTACAAAAGTATGCTACGTTTGTTCGGCAAAACACGTTACTATCATTTAAAGGGTGTCAGAGAAAGCAAGGTTAATATGCAGTTGGGGATGTTGGAAGCTCTCGAGATAAACACAAATAAATACACATCAAGGTTGTTGCTTCACTGCTTTTGGTTACTCTATCAAACAGCGATTCAAGATAAAAATAAGATATAAAATAAAATATAGATGCTTCTATGCAGCACTGAAACAATATGCCTTTTTGGCTAGCGTCCAATGAATCAATTAATTCAGTTAAATAATCAGTCTAGACATTGCAGGAAGAACAAGCTGTCTACCAAACTTAGAGACTTATCTTAATTTTTGAAGACAGTTTGGCTACCTCACTTCTTTCCTTCCCTCTTCACCTCTTTCTTCACGTTTCTCTCCCTTCATTTCTCTTTCCTTCTTTAAAATTGCGAATGTTTGTTATTAATCATACAAATTATGTAACAAAAACATCCTCTGAAGAAAGACTGGATACGCTCATCCTTCTGCAACAGCAAATGCGGCCAATTCTCCACATCTTTGTCAGTGTAATTTAGTCTTGATCAAGCTTAGTGGTGACAAATGAAATCTTGTTGTTAATTTAATTTTCATTTATTTATTAGTGAAGCTGAACATATTTTATATATCAATATCCTAGGAATATCTGTTGCTTTCTATTCGTATTTTATTTTTATTATTTGCCTGTTGGTATCTTCTGCTCAGGGGTAATTCCTTTTTCCTATCAACAATTAAATTCTGACTTAAATAAAAATATTTACTACCTATCATATTTATGTTATAAATATTTTCTCCCACATTGTCACTGAACCACCTCTTGATGAAGAATGTTTTCCCTTATTGTGGAAATTCTCAGCTCACATGAATATGATTATCCTCAACATAGTTTAAAGTTGTGTGTGAAATACATTTTATTCCATCTTAGAATGCATCTACAGTTTAGCATAATGTCTAATAGAGTCTAATAGGCAGCTGAACTGTTAAATGATTGTCTTTTAAAAATACGATCCTCTGTCCTTCCCTCCTACTTTCTAAAGATGCAGTTCACAACTGGCTACCACTACTCCTCATTACTTAGCAGCTAGTATTGTAGCCAAATTATTAAAAGCATTGAAATATTGGCTGAACTGTATTTTTTAACTCTAATTCTACAAAACACAGACTCCACCTGCTAAACCTGCATACCTAGTGTTCACTAAGGGCTAATACCTATCACTATACACTTCAGATTATTTTTGGGAGATCCCATTTTATTCCTATCCTAATATCATTGAAATTTTTTGATATTCCACACTGGAGTCAAGGAGGTTTCTCACGAGTTCAAACCATTCAACAGAGCAGAAAAATGTTTGAACACAACCTACATAAAATAATGGAAGATACAATCACTCACTAGATGACAAGTTCTTCAGAGCCCTAACTTGTATCATCTTCTCAATCATTCCCATTCAATAGATGAATAAACTGAAACACAGATGATTACATGATTTATTCAAAAGGACAGAACTAGCAGGTCACAGAGTTGGGCTTTGAACACCAGTCGGGGTCTAGATTTGGTCATTTCCTCACTGACCTCGAAGCTATACGGAACTGACAGAGGCAGAGTGACAGATATTTATAGATAAAGATACAATTTTCTCAGCTATGAAACAGAGATAATAGCCACTGAGGTGCCATGAAGATTAAATGAATACATGTAAATACTCTTATTCTGTTTTCTGTCACAGTAAATGTTCTGTGAGTTGTTCTTATTGTATTATTATTACTATGATTATTACTTCAGTACCATAGCAATATCTATTACCTTGGCTTATTATTCCCTTTCTTCATCCTTAACGTCTCCTTTTCTTTCTCAGATCCAATTCCCTTTTGCATCGTTTAACTCTAGCTATCTGCCCAGTGGAAACCTCTGCATTCTGCTCATTTCTAATTACACACTTTTGTTCGGTCACCTTACATACTCTCACGTCTTTAAACAATATCACCAAAAATAATAATAATAATAAAACAAACCCCCCCGCCAATATCACAACCAAGACTATTTACCAACCTGCATCTCCAGCCTTGACCTGCTTCCTAAATGTATCTGCATATGCATAGCTGACATTTCCACTTTGATATCCTTCATCTGGAAGTTTCTTAACATTGAAATCTGCAGCCTTACAGCTACATCCCCTGTGTGGGAATATGTTACGAATCGGTATTTTACAACTTTATGAGATTGAGTAGGCTGTACATTAGCAACTTCTGAGCCAAATATTCAGTATCGAAAGTTAGAACTCAATAGTTTTTGAGGAATATAAGATTTACAGTCTGGAAAAAAATGAAGAAATATAGAAATTAGAAATGTCTAACTTAGTGGCTCTCAATTTTATACTCCAAGGGGACATTTGGCAATGTCTGGAGACATTTTGGGCTGTCATATCTAGGCGGAAGGTGCTATTGGCATTTAGTGGGTAGAGACCCAGGTTGCCAATAAACATCCTACAGTGCACATGATATAACAAATAATGAACTGTCCACAAGTATGTAAAACCAGGCTTGAGGAGCCCTAGTCTAACTTCAACCACGAGGTATATGGATTCAAGGAAGTGCTCAAGCAGCTAGAAATGTCCCTTTATAAACAAACAACAAAAATCTTTAAAAAAAAAATTAAAAATCTCCGTCTAAAAAGATAATATGTGATCAAACAACCAGCAAGGAGCAGTAAGATTAGTGAAGTGGTGTTTAGAGTGCTATTTCCTTACCTGTTCATTATTACTCAAATGTAGAATATTAGTAAAAGGAGGGAGAGGCTTGGGCAGGGGAAGGGAAGAGCCAAACAAAAAGGAAGCAAGTGAAAGAGATACTGAGGGGAGGAGAAAGGACGAAGGAAAAGTTCTCTTTTAGTAACGAGACGGGGCGGTTCACAGCCTTACAGGCTTCAAGAGTGATGGAGATAATCGTAGTGTTTAACTAATTAGGAGAGAAAACATGTACTTTAAGTCAAACTCTAAATTTAACAGCCCAACGAGGCAAAAACAAGACCCACCTGGTTTATGGCTTTGACTATATGTTTCATTCAAGCCTGGAGATGAGCCAAGTCTAAATTAAGCCATGATGGAGGACAGTTAATAAACTATTTTTGCTATATTTTTGTTTATATTATAAGTTTTAGCAATTAATCATCCATGTTTAATAAGGAGCTAAAGCCTTTAAAAAACAACCGATTAGATAATTTATCTGGCCGAGAGTTAAGACGGCAGAGGAGTAGGGGAATCCTAAGTTCGTCTCCTCCCTCCAATACAAGTGGATAGTTATCAAATCATTCTGAACAACCAAGAAATCAACTGGAGGTCTGAGAAAACAAATACTGCAAATCTACAAAAAAGAAAGAAAAGCTTCTACCTTTCAGAAGGTAGGAGGTGTGAAGATCTGAATCCGGTGTGGCGGAGCTGAGGGGATCAGACAGTCAGACAGTGGGCAGGGACCTGCTTATGGAGGCTACTGCAAAGCATTAGAAGCAGCAGAGCAAAAAATCTGAACTTTCGGAAGTTTGCTGCAGTGGGGACATGCCTGGTTGAGAGGTGCTCAGGAGGCAAAGCGGAGCGGAATTCCAGGTGTGACACCATGATCTGAAGATCCCCAGGGTCATAAGAAGAAAGGACGACACCTAAGTGATGCACCGTTCCCAGCATAGGAGCACGCAAGCTGGCTGCGAATAGCAGGTCTGGGTGCCAGCTTTCTGCTCTGTGTTATCATAAACTGCAAACCACTGCACAGTCGGGTGATGGCTTTCCTGGAAGGACTCCAGCAAAAGGCAGAAGAATGAGGAGACCCTCCCCAGGAGGAACAGCATAGGTCCGCACCCTGAGAGTCCCTAAAATAGGGAGTTTTGAACCTCAGGTGTGTGGCTGGGATAAAAAGAAGCTCTGACACAGGTTGGGTGAACACAGAGTTCTGATGGAAACCAGGGAGACAACAGTGATTGATGGCTCTTCTGTGAGGGTTCACTAAGAGGAGATGGTGTGAATTTTCACCTCCTGGCCTAGAGAGCAGAGGGCCTCCATCTTCATCCTGCCCATCAGTGCTGACAGCTTTCAGAGAGCAAAACAATGCCACCTAGAGGGGTCTGGAGCTGCTTGCATTGAGCCTTACCTCCCCGCGCACTGGGGCCCCACTGGAGCAAGTCCACCTGACAATCAGCCCAATAGGCTCCTACCCAGAAGACCCGCACAAACACTCACACTAAGTTTACTGATCAGAGGGAGCTACAGAGCTTCAGCTCTCAGGGAAAAGAGTATCTAGCATTCTTTGTACTTTTATTTGTTAGACTTTTAGGGTTATTTTTTCCAGTTATTTTTTTTCAAATATTTTAAAATTATTTTTAAATTTTATTTTCATATATAAACTATATATTTTTGTTTCCTTTCCTTTTATTTTATTGTATATACATATATACATATATATATTTTTTTTTCTTTCTTGTTTTGGGATCTTGTTTCTTCTAACAAGCAGACCAAACACACCCAGTGTCTAGTTTTCTTGTTGTTGTTGTTGTTTGTTGTTGCTCTTGTTGTTTTTGTTATTTCTTTCTTCTTTTCTTTTCTGGACAAAATGATAAGATGAAGAAATTCACCCCGAAAGAAAGAACAGGAGGTAGTACTCACAGCCAAGGATTTAATCAATGTAGATATAAGGAAGATGTCTGACCTAGAATTTAAAACAATGATTATAAAGATACAAGCTGGGTTTGAAAAAAGCATAGAAGACACTAGAGAATCCCTTACTGTAGAGATAAAAGAACTAAAAATCTATGCAGGCTGAAATGAAAAATGCTGTAACTGAGATGCAGTCCCAAGTGGAGGGTATATAAATGAGGATGAACGAAGTAGAAGAGTGAATCAGTAATACAGAAGATAAAATTATGAATATAATGAACTGAAAAGAAGAGGGAAAGAAAACTATTATATCACAAAGGTAGACTTAGGGAACTCATCAATTTCATAAAGCAAAATAATATCTGTATTATAGGAGTCTCAGAAGAAAGAGAGTAGGAAAAAGAGAATAAAAAGGAAAAAAAGAAGGTTTATTTGAACAAATTATAGCTGAGAACTTCCCTAATCAGTAGAAGGCATTCAAGTCCAAGAGGTACAGAGAATTCCCCTGTTAATCAACAAAAACAGGTCAACACCATGATGTATTATAGTGAAACTTGTGAATTACAAAAATAAAGAGAAAATTCTGAAAGCAGCAGGACAAGCAGTCCTTAACTTACAAGGGTAAACACATAATGCTGGCAGCATACCGGTCCACTGAGACCTGGCAGGCCAGAAAGGACTTGCATGTTATATTCAACATGCTAGATGGGAGAACTATGCAGCCAAGAATATTTTATCCAATGAGGCTGTCATTAGGAATAGAAGGAGAGATAAAGAGTTTCCGAGACAAACAAAAATAAAGGCATTTGTGTACACTAAACCAACCCTGCAAGAAATAGTAAAGGGGACCCTTTAAGCAGAAAGAGTGATTAAAAGTAACAAAGACTAGAAAGGAACAGAAACAATCTACAGGAACAGTGACTTTACAGATAATACAATGGGACTAAATTATTATCTTTCAGTAATTACTCGGAATGTAAATGGACTAAATGCTCCATTCAAAAGACGTAGGGTATCAGAAAGGATAAAAAAGATAAGGTCCATTGATATGCTGCCTATAAGACACTCACTATAAAGCCAAAGACACCTCCAGATTAAAAATGAGGGAGGCTGGAGAATGATTTATCATGCCAATGGAGATCAAAAGAAAGCTAAAGTAGCCATCCTTATATCAGACAAACTAGATATTAAACCAAAGACTGAAATAAGAGATGAAGAAGGATACTCTATCATAAAAAAGGGGTCTATCCACTGATAAGGTGTAACAATTGTAAATATTTATGCCCTTAGCTTGGGAGCAGCCAAATATATAAATGAATCAATAACAACTTTAAGAAATTCATTGATAATAATACAATAATAGTAGGGGACTTGAATGCCTCACTCATACCAATGGATAGATTATCTAAGCAGAAGATCAATAAGGAAACAAGGGCTTTGAATAACACCCTGGGCCAGATGGACTTAACAGATATATTCAGAGCATTTCATCCTAAAGCAGCAAAATACACATTCTTTTCGAGTGCACATGGGACATTCTCCAGAATAGATCACATACGGGGTCACAAGTCAGGACTTAATCAGTACAAAATGTTTGATACCATACAATGAATATTTTCAGAGCAAAATGCTATGAAACTTGAAGTCCACCAAAAGAAAAAAAAAAAAAAATGAAAGGACCACAAATACATGGAAGCTAAAGAGCATTTTACTAAGAAAATGAATGGGTCAACCAGGAAATTAAAAAAAAGAATTTAAAAAGTGCATGGAAACAAATGAAAATGAAAATACAACAGATCAAAATCCTTAGGCTGCAGCAAAGGTGGTCCTAAGAGGGAAGTACATAGAAATACAGGCCTTCTTCAAGTGCAAGAAAAGTCTCAAATACACAACCTAAGCTTATACCTAAAGGAGCTGGAAAAATATCAGTAGAAGAGGAAAAATAATGAAGATTAGAGCAGATATCAATGATATAGAAATCAAAAAACAGTAGAACAGATCAACAAAACTAGGAGCTCGTTTTTGAAAGAGTTAACAAGACTGATATACCCTAGCTAGACTTATCAAAAAGTAAAGAGAAAGAGCCCAAATAAATACAATCATGAAAGGAAAAGGAGAGATCACAGCCAGCACTGAAGAAATACAAACAATTATAAGAGAATATTATATGCCAACAAATTGGGCAATCTAAATGAAATGGACAAATTTCTGGAAACATATAAACTATCAAAGCTGAAACAAGAAGAAATAGAAAATCTGAACAGACTTATAACCAGCAAAGAAGCTGAATCGGTAATCAGAAATCTTCCAGCAAACGAGAGTCCAGGACTGGATGGCTTCCCAGGAGAATTTTACCAAATATTTAAAGAAGAATTAATAATTATTTTTCTGAAACTGTTCCAAAAAATAGAAATGTAAGGAAAACTCATTCTATGAGTCCAGCATTACCAGCATTCAGGATCAACCCTGAACCAGACAAAAACCCCACTAAAAAGGAGAATTGCAGACAACATCCCTGATGAACATGGATGTAAAACTTCTCAACAAGATACTAGCTAATCGGATCCACAGTACATTACAAGGATTATTCACCATGATCAAGTGGGATTTATCCCTGGGACGCAGGGGTCGTTCAACATCTACAAATCAATCAATGTAATACACCACATTAAGAAAATAAAGAGGGACCATATGATCCTCTCAACAGATGCAGAAAAAGCATTTAACACAATACAGACAGCATCCTTTGTTGATTAAAATTCCCTGTAGCATAGAGGGTGGAGGGAACATACTCAACATCATAAAGGCCATATATGAAGGACAGCTAATATCATCCTTGACAGGGAAAAACTGGGAGCTTTTCCCCTAATGTCCCAAACATGACAGGGAGGTCCACTTTCACCACTGTTGTTCAACTTAGTACTGGAAGTCCTAGCCTCAGCAGATAACCAAAGAAATAGAAGCCATCCAAATCAGCAAGGAAGAAGTCAAAACTATTACTCTTTGCAGATGGCCTGATAGTGTATGTATAAAATCCAAAAGATTCTACCAAAAGTTTGATAGAACTGATACAGGAATTCAGCAAAGTGGCAGGATATATAATCAATGCACAGAAGTCTGTTGCATTTCTATACGCTACAATGAAGCAGCAAAAAGAGAAATCAAAGAATTGATCCCATTTACAATTTCACCAAAACCCATAAAATACCTAGGAATAAGCCAAAACAAAAAAGCAAAAGATCTGTATTCTGAAAGCTACAGCACACTTATTAAAGAAAGTGAGGAAGACACAAAGAAATGGGAAAACATCCCATGCTCATGGACTGGAAGAACAAATACTGTTATAATATCTCTGCTACCCAAAGCAATCTACACATTCAATGCAATCCTGATTTTTCACAGAGCTAGAACAAATATTCTAAAATTTGTATGGAACCAGAAAAGATCCCAAATAGCCAAAATAATGTTGAATAAGAAAACCAAAGCTGGCGGCAACACAATTCCAGATTTCAAGCTGTACTACAAAGCTGTGGTCATCAACACAGTGTGGTCCTGGCACAAAAACAGATACATAGATCAATGGAACAGAATAGAGAACCCAGAAATGGACTTACAACTTAATGGTCAATTAGTCTTCAAGAAAGCAGGAAAGAGTAGCTGATGGGAAAAAGACAGTCTCCTCAACAAATATTGTTGGAAAAACTGGACAGCCACATGTGGAAGAATAAAATGGATCACTTTCTTACACCAGACACAAAAATAAATTCAAAAGTGATGAAAGATGTAAATGCAAGACAGGAAACCATTAAAATCCTAGAGGAGAACACAGGCAGCAACCTCTTAGACCTCAGCCACAGTAACTTCTTGCTAAACATGTCTCCACAAGCAAGGGAAACAAAAGCAAAAATGAACTACTGGGATTTCATCAAGATAAAAAGCTTTTGCACAACAAAGGAAATAATCAACAAAAGTTAAAGGCAACCTACAGAATGGGAGGAGAAATTTGCAAATGAAACATCAGATGATGGGCTAGTATCCAAATCTATAAAGAACTTAGCAAATACAACACCCCAAAAACAAAACAAAACAAAACATCCAGTCAAGAAATGGGCAGAAGACATGAACAGACATTTCTCCAAAGAAGACATGCAAATGATTAACAGACGCATGGAAAATGCTCCGCATCACTTGCCCTCAGGGAAATACAGATCAAAACCACAAAGAGGTATCACCTCACACCAGTGAGAATGGGGAAAATTAACAATTCAGGAAACAACAAACGGAGAGGATGTGGAGAAAAGGGAACCCTCTTCCACTGTTGGTAGGAATGCAAGCAGGTGCAGCCACTCTGGAAAACAGTTTGGAGGTTCCTCAAAAGTCAAAAATAGACCCTGCGACCCAGCAATTGTACTGCTAGGAATTTATCCAAATAATACAAAAATAGGGATTTAAATGGGCACACGCACCACAATGTTTATAGCAGCAATGTCCACAGTAGCCAAACTATGGAAAGAGCCCAGATGTCCATTGACAGATGAATGGGTGAAGACGGGGTGTATATATATATATATATATATATATATATATATATATATATAATACACACAATGGAATATGACTCAGCCCTCAAAAAATAATGAAATCTCGTCATGTGCAACAACGTGGATGGAACTAGACAGAGGGTATTACACTAAGCAAAGTAAGTCAGTCAGAGAAAGATAAATACCATATGATTTCACTCATATGTGGAATTTAAGAATAAAACAGATGAACATACGGGATGAGAAGGAAAAATAAAATAAGATGAAAACAGAGAGAGAGGCACATATTATAAAAGACTCCATAGGAAACAAACTGAGGGTTGCTGGAGGGGAGATGGATCAGGGGATGGGGTAATTGGGTGACAGGCATTAAAGAGGGCACTTGAGGTGTTGTGCACTGGGTGTTACATGTAAGTGATGAATCGCTGAATTCTACTCCTGAAACTAATAATACACTATATATTAACTAAATTGAATTTAAATAAGAAAAATTTAAAAAAACTATCTGGTATTTAAATTCTCAGTTGCTTATGGTTTTATATATTTATATTTAAGAATTTCAATGAGAGACTTGCAGAATCAAAGATCTACAAAGGAACGAGGAACAAACTAAACTTCTTAGCCATGACCTCTGACTCACGGCCAGCTCTTTCATTCATCTGCTCATCGGGTAATCACGTTGTACAAGGCCTCCTACAATCTCATCTCCAATCAGTCTGCTCTTTGGTCTAATACCCTAGGTAACTGTGCACATAACTGTAGTAGTTTATTTATTTATTTATTTATTTATTTATTTATTTATTTATTTATTTTTAATTTTAACTGTAGTAGTTTTAAAGTATAGCAGGGAAGGGCAAGAAAATCGAAACACAGATCCTATGATTTTTAACTGATTAATCATCTCTCTGGGCTCAGTACCCTAAACTGAAAATGAGACATATTAATAATTTCTATATCATGGGGATGTTATGTGAGGATAAAATAATACAAGTCAAGGGCTCTAGACTAGTGGCTGGTACATGGTAGAGGCTCAATAAACATTAGCTATCATTTTTAATAAAGTTACATCTACTTTCCGAGAGGAAACTACATTGTTTTAAGAATTAAAATGTATCCAATTCTTTCTAGAAGTACACACCTGTGTGTCCCTGTGTGGATGCATTATAGTCTTTCCATTGTTGTTACTTCAACATTGTAGGTTCCAACTGAATATTGATGATCAAATGCTGACACGTAAAACCCATTTTTTTTTTTAGGAACTTAAGTATTTTATTGAAAAGAAGACACATGTTAAATATTATATAATTTCAAATATTTGATATTACCTGTTACGGGAGCTCAAAGGAATATTAATGTAAATATATGTGGACATAGGTGTATATGTAGCAATGGCAAAACGCTTTATCCACCCACATAACATATATGATTTGATCCTCGTAACAACATGGTTTCCTAAGGTCCACAGCACTCTTGTTTTATACTTGAGAAAGTCAGAGAAAATAATTGGCCCATGGTGTCAAAATCATTCAGCTGATTTCAAGTTTGAATCTCAGATTTGTTTAAGAGCTAAAGCCATGACCTCAATTTTTTCTACTCATACCCAAAGTAGGGCCTATAGTACCTTCTAGTTTTTGATCAAATTTTGGTATTATAAAGCATGTTATAAACTGAAAACCGCTTATTAGAAATAATAATAATGTAGGTTATGGTAGGCTATTTTATAGAAGTGACAATCTAAGCATTTATGAGGAATACATAGATGTTTCGTGAATAGAGATTAAGATTGCATTTATGCATTATTTTATGGATATAAAAGAGGATGTTTTGCTGGATGTTTTCTTTTGGATTAGTTTGTTTTATACTATATAGACATAACCTGAATGAAGAACCATAGAAATTTGTGAGGGGGTAAGGAATGGTAATTGGTGGACATAGAGTTGTTTTTGTTTTTTTTTTTTTTTCTTTTTAAATCAGATTTTATCAAGGATAGTAACTGAAAATGTTCTCCCCTTTGCGTAAAACCATGAAAGAAAGAACTGTGCTTAATGTTTTTTAATTTATAAGTTGGAAACATAAATGCATGTCCTAATGAGAAGCCTAAGATAGAATAACGAATTAATCACATTAGGAGAACCTTGCCCTTTGCATTTCCTTGCTCCTGGGAACTTAAATGCTGAATTTTAATGTTGCATTAACATTTGCAATAAAAGTTAAAACCCTAAAAGTAAAATGCAAACTTCCTTGCAGAGTAATGTGGTAATTGTACAAAATAACTACATCTAATAACTCAGGAGGGCTAAAGGGAAGGATAAATTGTTGCCCCTTAAAATTACGAAGGAATTTCCAAGGTTTGATGAAGTTACTGACTTACTAAAGTTTGCGGTAATATCAAAGACAAATGTTGCATATTTGTTTTGCTTTATTTAATGGACATCTTTTGAAAAGCCATGTATCTCAAGCCATTATAAACATTTCCTTGGTTGCTATGATTATTATCATCTTGGATATATTGTATTTTCATTGCTGTTCAAACATCACCTTGATTTTTTTTTTTAACACTTTGATTTTCACTTGCTGGATTTTTCCAGCATCCCACAGCTAATACATATGTATACTCCATATGTAGGAGGCTTTAAAAAGGTAAAAGTCAAAACCGGTGCCACAAATATTTTTGAAAGAAGTACTAACATGAGCTTTTGCAGCCAAAGTTATTTATGGGGGTAAGAGTAAGATTCGATTAAAAGAAAAAGAACTTTTGAATAACTGACATGGTTCTTTAAGGTACCACTGAGCTGGACCACTTGGGTGGCTCAGCAGTTGAGTGTCTACCTCTGGCCCAGGGCGTGACCCCAGGGTCCTGGGATCAAGTCCCGCATCGGGCTTCCTGCATGGAGCCTGCTTCTCCCTCTGCCTGTGTCTCTGCCCCTCTCTCCGGGTCTCTCAGGAATAAATACATAAAATCTTAAAAAAAAAAAAAAAAAGGTACCACTTAGGCCCCCAAATATTACCTCTCTGCTGAGCCCAGGGCTGACATTCTGAACAACTTCCAAAGCAGCAGAAAAACAATCCTCACACAAGGCTATTCCTAGAAAACTTTCACAAGTAGACAACATTCAGAGGAATATTTCATTTTGTCAGGATTATCCCAGCTGCATACCTATGTTCACCTTCATCTAAAGGATTTACCCAGACAGTGAGGGGTCAGTGTGGAAAATAAAAGCAAAATTATAAGGAAGGAACAGGAAACATAGCAAGACTAGGGCACCATCTCATGGCTCCCTTAAAAGAGAGATTCTAGTTGCCCTATAAATCCACTAAAGTTATTTATATTGTTAAGTGTTTGATATATTTGAATACAAAGAGTGGAAAAAACATGGAAAGCAGTCTATCCTGAGATTCTGTTTTTTTCAATGGAACATTTTGCTGTTTCTTCTACATACCTGATCTAAACAGTTTCGTTCCGGTACTGTTGAGGGAGGAGAATGTCTTAAATAGATGATTACGGATCTTTGCCGTCTGTTACGTATTTGAAATTTGGGCAGAATGAATAAGCATGCTCTTTTAAAAATGCTCACTTGAAGCACTACTCCTGATTCTTACATCGGGGATTCCTGACCAGCTCCTCCTGCATATTTGGGGGCAGCTGCGTGGAAAGCCCAAGGCCATGGACGTGGAATAGGCCAGGGTGAGAAGCCTACCTCTGGCGTTCTGTGGCGATCTACATTTCTAAAAGTTATGTGAGCGCTCTGAATTTGTCTCTTCAACTTTAAAATGAGACTATTGATACCTATTTAAAAGGGGGGAAAGGTAGTTATAAGGATTAACATACATAACATTGGAAGAACGTTTACAGAGAAGTCGCTCTGGAATAGGCACTATTTTAAAACCACAACCTGAGTAAGACCTTTATTTTTTTAAAGATTTTATTTATTTATTCATGAGACACAGAGAGAGGTGGAGACACAGGCAGAGGGAGAAGCAGGCTCCCTGCGGGGAGCCTAATGGGAGACTCGATCCTGGGACCCGGGGTCACGACCTGAGCCAAAGGTAGACGCTCAACCACTGAGCCACCCGGGCATCCCTGAGTAAGACCTTTAAAAATATAAACCTGGGATCCCTGGGTGGCACAGCGGTTTGGTGCCTGCCTTTGGCCCAGGACGCAATCCTGGAGACCCGGGATCGAATCCCACGTTGGGCTTCCGGTGCATGGAGCCTGCTTCTCCCTCTGCCTGTGTCTCTGCCTCTCTCTCTCTCTCTGTGAGTATGGTAAATAAATAAATTAAAAAAAAAAATATATATATATATATATATATATATATATAAACCTATTTTACCACCTGATGTAAATCTATCTTTAAATAGATTTGTACTTAAAACCCAAAGATTTTGGGGGTGGGTGGGTAATAATATGTAGATTTACTATAATATCTTTAAAAAAAAGACCACAGAAAATAGTCTCCACGATTGTTCCCCATCCTTCTCACCTCCTACTAGTCAGGCTCTTCTTCAGTCTCCTCCCCTATTGAACAGAGCGGGCCTGTGTGCCTCACCGAATATTGTGGAAGAGATGGAGGGCAGCTTCATGGCTCCTGCAGAAAAGACACTCAGTGGGGCATCTGGGTGGCTCACCTGGTTAAGCATCCACATCCAACTCCTGGTTTTGGCTCAGGTCATGACCTCAGGTTTGTGAGGCCCGGTGTCCAGGTCTGCGCTCAGTGTGGGTCTGCTTGAGATTCTCTCCCTCTCCCTCTGCCTCTCCACCTGCTTGCTCTCTCTTTCTCTCTCTCTCAAATAAATAAATTAAATCTTCAAAATGACTGCATTAAAAAAGAGAGAGAGAGAGAGAGAGAGACATTCAAGCTTTTACCTCACTCTCTCTTGGATTAATTGCTCTGCGGAAGCCAGAGGCCATCCTGGGATCACAAGGACAGCTACGTAGCCCTATGTTAAAGAGCCACCGAGTGATACAGATCTCGAGTGGCCGGCAGCCAGCACCACCCTGCAAGCCAGGTGAGTAAGCCACCAGGGGAACAGATCCTGCAGCTCCAGTCGTGCATTAAGATGACCGCCAGCTGGCAACACTGTGACTGCAATCTCACAGAGACTCTTGAGCCAGAACCATCCACCTCCACCCCTCCCAAATCTCTGACCATCATATCGTGGGAGAAAATAAATGTTGCTTATTGTTATTATGCCCACATGTTTTGGAGAGGTTTCGTATGCAGTTAAAGATATCGGATAAAGATTTAACCCTGCATCTGGTAATAAAATCTGTTATTTTGTTCTTAATTACCCACCAGCAGCCAACTCTGGCTTAGAACGGAAGTACCATCCAACTGAACCCAGACCACTTTGACAAACCATTAAACTGGGAGCTGAATAAGTGGTTGTTGCAAATCAATAGCCTGGGGTTGTTAGTAACAATAGCAAAAGCCGAATGATGTATATCATCCTTGCTGTTGTGTCCTCTCATGGGAGTTACCAAGCTGAACCTCAAGTTCCCCTAGAAGAGGAAATGATGGAAATGACTACACACCCCCCAGAAGAACAAATTCATGGTGGGAGGTGGTGTTGAGATCCATAATTAATATAAAACTGTATTAACTAAGAAGGTGCAGTACCAGTAGGAGAACATGACAAATGACCCATGGACCAGAATACAAAGACCAGAAACTGATACATGTTTACAAGAAAATTTGATTTATTATGACTGAGCCGGTATTTTTCACTGGGAAATGTTAAAAATTTTCCGTAGAGGTTTCTGGGGAAATAATTTAATTAAAGTTTTATATTAAAAATATTAATTATATGGATGGAAATAATGATACTGTCATTATCTTACACCATGGAAAATCAATTCCATGAGGCTCAGAGATTGATAGTTGAGAAACAAACTTCAAAATGAATAGAGGGTGGGGTCCCTGAGTGGCTCAGTGGTTTAGCGCCTGCCTTTGGCCCAGGGCGTAATCCTGGAGACTCAGGATCAAGTCCCACATCGGGCTCCCTGCATGTAGCCTGCTTCTCCCTCTGCTTGTGCCTCTCTCTGTGTGTCACTCATGAATAAATAAATAAAATAAAATCTTTATAAAAAAATGAATAGAGGGTATTACCATAGGATGGCTTGATGACCATGGGCAGGAAAGAATTTCTTAACACACATGTGCACATACAAAGCACAGATCATAAAGGAGAAGGTGGATAAACTCAACTGCATTAAAATGAGGATGATCTATTTATTAAAAAAAATATCAAAACAGTGCAAAGATTAGCCACAGATAGAGATAAGGAACATAAACTATTCTCCACAACCATTGTCCGAAGCATATAAAGAGCTGTACCATTGTACATGAAAGAAACTCCAAGTAGAAAAAAAGGGGCAAAAATATTAAATAGGTTTTTCAAAGATAAGGGAAACCAAATAGTCAATAATCTTACAAAAATATAGTGTTTATTCCTTAGTAACCAGGGAATCATAATTCATAACCAAAATAAAGTACCAATTCATCAGATGGCATATGACATTTTTAAAAAGTCAGATGATGCCAAATATTGGCAAGGACATACATAGAGCAGGGACAATAATGCCAGAGTTGTTGGAAGTGAAAAACAGTACTAGAAATTTTCTAGATAATTGTAATGACCTAAAACTATTGAATGTGGGCCCACCCTATGACTCAGCAAGTGCACTCCTAAATCTATAATCTAGAAAACTCTCCTCTGTGAGCACCGCGATCACTGACAAAAATGTTCGTAAGCACAATTTGCAGCGGCAAGAAAGGAAGATGTCACAAATACATCAGGAATAGAATAGGATCGTATACAGTAGGGAGAATAAATTGCAATCATACACATGTATTTCAGGCACATTAGAGTAATTTAAAGGGACGGGTTTAAAAAAATAAAAAATTAAAAAAAAATAAAATAAAAAATAAATAAAGGACCAGGTTTTAGAAGAAATCATATATAGCTGACCCCCGAGCAATACAGGAGTCAGGGGTTGTAACCCCATCCTCATGCAGATGAAAATCTGCATATAACTTTTGATTCCCCAAAAACTTAACTCATAATAGATTCCTGTTGACCAGATGGCTTACTTGTAACACAAAGTGGTTAAACACATATTTCATACATTATCTGTAGTATATACTGTATTCTTACCATAAAGTAAGCTAGTGGAAAGGAAATGTTATTAAGAAAACCATAAGGAAGAGACAATACTTTCACAGTGCTGTACTGTATGTCCAAAAAAAAAAAAAAAAAAAGTGACAAATGGATCCACACTGTTCAAACTGTGTTATTCAGGGTCAACTGTAGCCCATTGTTACAAATTGCAAAAACATGCCAAAAATTAAAATCACATCCAATATATGTGTTATTGCATATTAAAAAAAAAAAAAAAGAAAGGGAATGATAAACACAAAATTAAGAACACTGATTTTCTCTGTGGGGAAAGGATACGGATGGACTGAGGAAAGGCCCTGGGTAGTAGACCCATGAGCTTCTGTGGTATCCCTCTTCTTTGTATCTCACACGTGGTGTAAATATTCCCTTATATCTACTTGATGCTAAAAAAAAAAATAATGATTAATTTAAAAAAGAAAACCTTATGTCATCAGTTTTCTTCTTGGAATTGGTCATCAAGGAAGCAATTTTCCATGCTAGTAATTCTTACTGCAGGTCCTATAAAAGCACTGTGCTTCACATTTGGGCCTCTGGGCAGGGGGTCACAGCAGATGTTTGCAATGAGCTGAAGGGAAACTGGGTGGGTGCCAAGAGTGGTGCTTATGACATTGCTCGCACCCTGGCGGGGATATTAAAGTCAGCATATAAAGAAAAGCAGTAATGTGCAATATCCAAGAGGTCATGGATTCCTGAAAGTCTCAACACCACACTTCATAACGGCCTTAAAACCATATTGAAAAAACATCCGTCCTCTGCCCGTCTCCGCCTGAGAATTTGCCAAACCCATTAACCTTTGTATTCTAAAGGGAATGAGTCCCCTGTAGACCCAGAGAGCCAAGAAGGTGCTTGTGACAGGCGGTGGTGGAGAACTGCTGCTCACAGAGTGTAGGGAAGTGACCCATAGAATAAGAATGAGGATGCGGATGCTTGGCTGTGGCTACCCACAGGGAAGCAGAAATCTGCCCCGGGAGCTCCAAGTTGAAGATTGCTGCCACTCACACTGACAAATGAGCCATGATTTTGCCCTTTTTTCTGCAGGCCTGACCCTTTGGATGGCTTTGTCCTGACCCTGGAAGATTCAAGCTCATTCAGTCCATCTGCTTTGATTGCAGGCACCACCAGGTTCTCTGTAGTCTTCTAGGGGTTTACACATTCATAGCTTATTTGGCGTGAGTAGGAACGTGACACTCAGTGGGCACACATCCTTCCACTGTTTGTCTTCCTTGATTATTTACCAGTCCAAGAAACAGAACCATGTACTTCAGCCATGCATCACAATTTAGAAGGACTTTCAAAAAATGTTTTTTTTCCATCTTTTTCAAGAAATCTGAGGCTCTAACTAGTTAACAATTTTTAAGATTGCTAACACCAAATAAGAATCAGAGCTAAAAGTCAATCCCAGGTCTTTCGAAGTCCCAGAGCTTCAAGCCTCTTCCATCAAATCCTAGAAAGTCTTGAAAACACGTCCTTCATGAAGAGGTTCGAGGAGTGGGAAAATTATACCTTCATTGGGTGCTGACTTACACTTCATGATTGAAACTGTTGAAAGCAATGTTTTTTGTTTTTTTTTTTTTGAGTGCATATTAGATGCCAGTCACTGGGCTATGTATTTTCATCTACATTTGCCCATTTCGTCTTTCAACCATCTGATCTGATGATGATGATGATGATGATGATGATGATGATGACATGTTACTGTTGTTGCAACATGACTCACTTTTACAGTTCAGATTCCAACAGGACATATGACAACTAAATTGCAGTGGAATTTTTAAACCAAATTCTGTCTAAATATAGCACCTAATTGCTATGAAAACACCTGGCTCCCAAGTTATGTAAGATACGGAGACATACACTATGTTTCTGAAAATGCAGGGCTGACTCAAATATATATCAAAATCACTACTCTGTTTACTACAGCTGATATGGAAGAGACGGAGATTTAACACTCTAGATGCTCATGTGCAAGTGCATGTGGGGGTCTGTGCGTGCATCTGTTAAATGTACTACAGTGGGGCACCTCATATTTTCAGATTAGGCACTAGAGGATCTGTAGATAGATGTGTACCTCCCCAATTTTCTTTCATCTCCAGATACCATGGAGAAGAGATGACTTCGTCATTTCTGAAGAATTTCAAATATGTCAGTACGTATGTGTGGTCTAGGGAAGTCGTTCTTAGGAGTGATTTTGTTCTCAAGGACATTTGGCAACGTCTGGAGACATTTGTAGTTGTCACGAGTGAGGGAGGTGCTACAGGCATCTTATGCGTAGAAGCCAGGGATGCTCCTGAACACCTTACAATATACAAAGGCAGCCCCCCACAACAAATTACTTTGATCCATCCCCAAATGTTAATGCTATTAAGGTTGAGAAACCGTGGGGCTGAAGCAAACAAGAGTTAGAGACAGAGTGCCAAGATTTGACCATGAGCAAAAGTACTGAAAGCTTTTCACCACTGCTTACTTGTCCACTAGCCAGGTCTCCAAAGGGACTTGCTTTGAGCGAGGGGATAGTTATTTTTGAGGTTAGAGAACACTTAAATCACCTTCCAGCTATGTATTTCCAAGCGATGAAAGTTTCTAGGTAACCGCAGGTGAAATAGCACTAAAAATAATATCACCACATAAAGTTAATGATAATATAACTTTCACTATTTAACTTAAAAAAAAAAAAAGGTACATTCAGAAACTTCTGGAAAAAGCCACATTAGCAAAGACATGCTGCTTATTTTTAAATAAGGAGTTTTCTGATACTGGTGGTAGGTGTTCATCAACATGGCTACAGCCATCCCTTACTTTCTTTTATTCTTATGAGGCTAAGGAAAGTGACTGGGCATTGAGCAGTCACTGGAGAGAGAAAGAAAATATTCATTACCTACCCTTTCATTTATTTTCTTTCCCTTGCTCTAAGCTTTGCATTAATAAAGCACAGAAGGAAGAAGAAATCAGGACTAAAGATATTTGAATGCATCCTCCTTCCCATATAAAACCTATAATTTTCTGAAATTTTCAGAAATGCGTTACTTCTTTTCCCTTTTGACTGCCTGTGTTGAAATTCACAGAAACCAACAAAAGACATCATGAAGTCTCCAGCATGAATCATTTATTTGGACAAAATAGGGAGGCTATTTAAAAAAAGGGGGGGGCAGTAATTCCTTCTTGCTGTCAAAAGATAAAGGCTTACAATTTCCTGCTGAAATGTGTACAATACCTTATAAATTGTGAACATGTAATCATCTTTTGAAAAAGAGGAGAAAAACACCAATTGGCAACATTTTGCCATAGAAGTGAATACATTACTGCAAACCGTAAATATTTTTAATTCTAGTCTTCTCGGGGAAGAAGATAAAGGTCGATTGTTTCATACCAGACAATTAAAGGTTTAGTTAAAGCCAACTAAAAAGGGTGATTGAAGTTATAAAAGTGACCATAATAAAACGAGTGAGTCCTCTCTCAAGTAAACTTTTGCTCTCGTTAGGTTGTGGGCATCTCTAACTATACCGATGCGAGGTCTGCAATATTCCAAAGCGGCACAGAATGAGCAATTCCATTCCATCTGTCCTGAACATTACCGAGGAAAGCAAAGCTTCTTTTGGGTGGTGACAATTCTACGACCGAGAATACCCCGACACTGGCTGCAGTAATTACAGTGAACAAACTTCTGTTTGTCCACGCAAACTGCCATATTCCTCTATTGCTCCCTATCCTCCAACGGAGAATTATGCAGGAACATTTGCAGTAAGAAATTATATGTGTTCACTGTCATTTGGGAATCATCATCACCATTTAAATGAAAATCATTGGTGTCAGTGATAGGGCTTTGCGGATACTCTGTGGTCTTTACAACCCTTCCCTGTAACAAGGCAGGCAATTCTATTCAAATGGGCTACTGAGTTTAATTGGGAAAACACCACCATCACCACCACCACCACCACCACCACCAACAACAACAACAACAACAACAACAACACAATTTTAATCTGGTTAATTTCTAGAGTTCGGAGGCAATATTGGGAAGTGGATGGTTTCCTCTTGGTGAATCCCACCTCTCATTTCAGCCCTGCCCTTTCTCCTCTGACCTGCTTATCCCTCTGCGTTGATGCTCAGACTGGGAACTATTTTCAAAAAATTCACTTTTCCCCTTGCCCCTTTCCTAACTTTGTCTCCCTCTCTCTTTAGTTGTGGAGCTATTTTCTCACCTGATCTCATGAAAGGTCGCACGTTGGAATAACAAAATCCAGGCCCCCTTCATTACACCAGAGTCTTACAGAAATAACCTCTCTTTGGTCCTTTCACACTCAGACCAGCCTCCTTTATTTCTCACTTAGGAAGCCAAGTTCAAGCTATCAGAGAGGACTGTGGATATCTATAGCTTGCCAAAGCTATCAAGGAGATCAAAGAATGACAAAACTAAGACAGCTCTAGTTTGATTTCTACTATAGAGTCATCATCTTCTGCAAAAAAATACAACAGTTGACAAATTAATGGACTTATTTTTGGCCTCCAGGTTGCTTCAGAGACCTAAGTTCATAAAAAAAAAAAAAATAGCAGTATAAGAGAATGTCTAAGGGGCCAAATGAATCACTAACATATAAACGAGGGGGTTCCAACATGGCGAGAAGGCGTGGCACTGGGAAATCAAGAATCACTGCATCATCACCTTTTGGGTAACTGAGATTTGCTTATGATCTTTGTTTAGGGCAAGGGAAGGGATAATCTTATGTTATTTGATACAGATCTCAAAACAGCAGAGAATCAGAATTTCCCCATTTTTCCCCCAAAGGAATTGCTCAATCATGAAAGATAAGCCTCATGTTTAATTCATACAATAAAATCTCTCTGATTTATAGTATGATATATAGGTGCTATTTATGAGTAGAGGAGTATAATCATATTTTCACGGGTGATATCTCAAGTGATGCAAGGGGGGATTCATTTTGTTAAAATGTAAAAAAAAAAAGACTTTAAATCTGTAGCCCCTGCTGCTAACAAGGGACTTGGACACAGGAGGTGAGACTATTAATTACAGCAAGAGAGAGATCTGACCCTCTATAAAGGGAATTTATTTTTATCTATAGTCACATTCAGGGAAGAAGCCATTGAATGCTGTTTTCCAGAGAGAGCTTTAGGGTGTGATTCAGAAACACGTAAGAAACCATCACTTAGTTGGAGTTTCAAGAGCAGTTGATATTACCTGACCCTTGTCAACATACCTCAGGTTGCTCAAGAGATATACGTTCATAAAAAGATAGTTAGCAGTACAAGAGCATGCCTAAGGGGCCAGGGGAATCATATAATCCAGGGGATTCATACAGAAAGAGGCCATGGTACTGGGACAGCATCCTTTCTTCTCTTTTCCATGGCAGCCACCTAAGGAGCATGGTTGCAAATGAGCAACAGTGGCAGAGGAGGTCTCTTGTGGTCATCAGCAAAAGAGGTCTATATAAGGAAGTGAAAAAGTTTGAAATACTGATAACATCATTACTCAAATTGACTTCTCAAGAGACAACAGCAGAGGAGATGGGGAAACCCTGGTTAGATTAGCATCGGGGTGAATTAGAAAACCCACAGGCCAATATACATAAGCCTTGTTAACAGTAGCTATTTTGAGGTAATGCATGTGTGTAGGCAAGGAAGAACTCGGAGTTAGGTGTTGTTTGTTGTTTTTGTTTTGTTATGTGCCTTTCGTATTATTTGGTAGTCATGTACACATATTACCTCTGAAATATGAAAAAAAAAAGTTTTAAAAGCATGCTCAACTGATTCTACTTATTATGGACATATTTTTGTCTAAGTTTAATGTATCTTAACACACATTGACATCTGTTTTAATATCTAATGCTGTATAAATATTTCATAGATTCATTAGGCCCAGATGGAAGGATGAAGGACTAAGGAAGATTTACAAGAAGCTAAATAGTCGGCCTTCTGGTGTCAAGACAGGAATAACACAGATGTGATATATTTTTGTTCTTTCCCCCCCCCTTTTTTTTTTTTTTGTCTAGACTTTTTCTGACTCCTATTCTGGCCTAGTCCTCATCAAGCCAGACTGAGATTCCTGGTATTGCCCAAATTCCATGTTTTCTGTGTCTGGCCTTGCCGTATGATGTTCCAGAATGATCATTCCACAAAGCCTGTACCCAAAAGCCTGCACTCTCTCCCTCCCACTGCTTGCCTGGGCTCTGATTGATGCTTAAGGCCTGGTGATGTTCTCTGAAATCACAGCCCCTCCTCTTTGCAAATCTATTGGTATTAACCCCTGGACTCTTCAAACTCACCTTCTCTAAGGTTATTCCTGACCATGTATCTGATCCCTGAATGATTAGACTTCCATTTGTGACCTTTATCAGTAGCTAAATCTATGACCTCCACCAATCTATGGTGAATTCATTGTATGACGAAAAGGGTATATACTACAGGGAGGCACAGCAGAAAGGGCATTGGCTTCTGTGTCAAACCAAACTGGTCATTTTCTGGCTTTTCCAACTTTCCAATTTTGGAAACTCTGGATGATTTAATTCCATTGAAGTCTGGTTTTCTTATCAATATAATGGGCAAAGCTATAGAGCAAACTGGAAGGCTGGCCCAAGCACCACAGTATAGCTTTGATCTTTGTTGTCTTCTAAAAGAGTAAGATCATATTTCTCTACTTACTGTCCTTCAAAAACTTCCACTGCACTAAAAGAGAAGAAGAAGAAGAAGAAGAAGAAGAAGAAGAAGAAGAAGAAGAAAGAAGAAGAAGAAGAAAGAAGAAGAAGAATAGAATAAGAAGAAGAAGAAGAAGAAGAAGAAGAAGAAGAAGAAGAAGAAGAAGGAAGAAGGAGAAGAAGAAGAAGAAGAAGAAGAAGAAGAAGAAGAACAAGAAAAGAAGAAGAGAAGAAGAAGAAGAAGAAGAAGAAGAAGAAGAAGAAGAAAGAAAGAAAAGAGAAAAGAAAAGAAAAAAGAAAAGAAAAGAAAAGAAAAAAGAAAGAAAAGAAAAGCAAAGAAAAAAGAAAGAAAGGAAAAGAAAAGAAAAGAAAAGAAAAAAGAAGAAAAGAAAAGGAAAGAAAAGAAAAGAAAAAAGAAAGAAAAGAAAAGAAAAGCAAAGAAAAGAAAAGAACAAAAAGAAAAGGAAAGGAAAGGAAAAGAAGAAAAGAAAAGAAAAGAAAAGAAAAGAAAAGAAAAGAAAAAAAAAGAAAAGAAAGAAAAGAAAAGAAAAAGAAAAGATAACCCACAGTCTCCAAATTCCTGCCCAACTATCATCTCACTGCTTCTCCAACCTCCCCTTACACCACGTTCCTATTCATACCACCTGCAGGAATTACTGATTTTGGATTCTTCTATCCCTCCCTTTGCACTTCCATGGTAAACCTCATCTCATCCTTCAAAACTCAGTTTTAATATCACTGACATGAAGTTTCTATCTAATAGTTCATTTTTTTCTTATTTATATAATTACAGCACTTTGTTTACATATATAAAATATACATTTGTAAATATAAACTAATTTATTATTTTCCTTTATGCTCTGTCTTCCCAACCAGACTATAAGCAACTTCGAGATCCTCCCCCCAACTGTATGTACTCAGTATCTAGTACAATGTTTATCTTGTAAATGTTTTCAAGGATAATGGGAATACTTTAGAATGGGATTATGGTTGCCTAATTCAAGCAATACATGGATAAGGCAGCACAATGAGATATTATGAGATGCCCAGCCTATGGATAATTTAATAATGGTCCTTCAGTTATCTGTGGACTTGGCTGTAAAACAGAGAAAAAGAGAAACGGCAGGGATAGAGATACTGGAAATTACTTTAGTCTCCTTTCTACTTTAGTAGAAATTTAATTTAGAGTATTTTGTCAACTGTTGGTCCTGTAATGTCAAAAAACATGAGTTATCTCTTCCATCATTTTCTCTTCTGTTATTTAGCCTCTGTAGAACCCCAGATATTATGTATAAAATGATGTCACAATATATTCTTGAGGAATAAAGAAATGGTGAATATATTTCTATAGAAATATAGATTTAGATAAATCTTGAAATGGAAAAGACTGAAAAACATATAAATCAGTTATCATTATTTTTTAGATAAATAAACAAACCTAAAGAAAACACATGGTGAATAAATTCACCCAGAAAATTAGCAAAAATAAATAGTACAAGGGCCCAAGTACCCTCAAGTCTAGTTCACTGTTTCCTTTGTGTATCACAGCAGACTTACACAGATTTTGTTATTTGATTTTGGACTTCATAATAATAATATTTGAAAAATGAAATTAACCTGATTTAGGCTATGAGTCATTGTAAAGATTTGTAATCCCTCCAGACAATTGAGAGTTGGCTTCAGACTAAATGCCTTCATTCACATTTGTCACAATCTCTACCTAAAATGGATCCAATAATTATTTGATTAATACTATGTTTATTTTTCACTGCCTTTACCACATCATTTTTTCTTTACCTCTTTGCCTTCTACATGTTTCTTTCATTTTCTTTACATGTGAAAATATATCCATCACAATTGAAAGCAAACAACAAAATATCTTCCATTACAATGTGCTAGAAACAGAACAGCTTTGGAAGCTAAAATCAAAGCATGTGATGAGGAACCACAGTGCTGGGGAAGAAAATGCATCAAATTAAAAAAAAGAAAATGTCTCATTAATGGGCCACCATAAGCCAGAGTAAACAGCATTTTTTTTTAATTGAATGAAAAGAGCTTCATTACTCCTTGAGTGGATCCTTTTTCTGACAACTACAGGTCAGCACTAAACCTTGTTAGTTGTTTTTGTTTAACTTTATGAGAAGTTCTTCTAAAAAATCAAGCAATTAATCTTCTACCCTAGGAATACTTTTTCCTATGGAAAACAAAATAATAAAACACAACACAAAAATGGAATGCCTACTTTCAATAGAAGTCCTTATAATTGGGTTTCTTCTGTTAAATATACATAATATATAATCTTGCAGTTAAAGTTTGAGTAAAGGTTACCTAGGGTCAAAAATACTAAACAGTTTGAGCAACCATTTTCAAAAGAAAAGTATGGCACTCAGTGCTGGTAGAAAATAAATAATCTTTCAGCTATCTTGCATTGTAGCTTACTCAAGAAGATTAAAATAACTGGATGAAAATCCTTCTAGAGAGTAAATACTTGAGTAAGCCTCTGTCAAAAATCTCAATGGTTTAAGTTCTGGCTTTCTTCCTGAATGATGGTCTCTCTAGTTCATTTTCTGCTATTTGCTTTGCTAATTCAGTCTCAGTCTCCCACAAGTTAAAGTGACACCACGTGCAAGTTCAACCAGCCATAATTGAATTTTCTCCTTCCATGTACTGAGACTGGGATCTAGGGAAGACTATACAGCCACAGAAGGCATGCTCGGAGAAAGAGTTCACATGTAACAGATGATTTGGTCTGACTTCTATCCATATTCTGAGTCCTCACTGTCACCTCCACCATCATGGTCACTACCACCATCTTTACCATCACCATCACTTTTACCACAATGATTTCTGGGTTTCAAGTACTAGCAGGTTAACTGATCCCTTTGAAGTGTACCTTATGAAAATTAAAAATCGGCATTTAAGACACCTAATTTTCAGAATTGTTTTATTAAATATTAAACAAAGTTATGCAAAGTACCTACCACTTTATCTAGCTCTACTATACCTGTTTATGGATTATTTCAACTATTTGTTGAGCATTTATTAGGTGAACGCATTCTCATTCCATTGAACCCTCTCATCAACCACAATGGTCCCATTTTAAAAGTGGGAACTTTGAAAGGAATATCTCCCTTGCCCAAGGCTACTAACTGGTGGCATGAAGATCTGAAGCTGGGTCTATTCTAACCTGGCCCTAAAACCACTTATGGGCATATATTATGTTATTATAAAGTCCAGTTTACTGTTAAAGTTGATTTTGAACTCAGAGCTGATTGAAGCCACCTAGTCTGCAACTCTATTCAAAGAGTTATCTGGGCTTGGCTTGTTAATTATGAGTTCTTGGAATCATACCCTGACTGCTCTCACTCATGAAGCAAATAGCTAAAGATATGAATCCTATATCTCAGGCAAAGAGTAGAAAACCCAAAGTTTTATTCCAGGTTTTAGAAATCTCAGTTCTAAACTGAGATAAGGTCTTGACCTTATCCATTGACTGAGTGGTAAATTTTTCTCTAAATAGACCTGACCTTATAGATAATTCAAAATTGAGAAGTTAAGACCTAGCCACTTCAAATATCCATTCCCCATTCATATTGTGATCCCCAAGCCCCTAAAATGTATCCAAACTTGTTCAGAAAATGATAAAACCCAATCTTCTTAGAGTTTATTAGAAAAAAACAGTCGAGGGTCCCTGGGTGGCGCAGCGGTTTGGCGCCTGCCTTTGGCCCAGGGCGTGATCCTGGAGACCCGGGATCGAATCCCACATCGGGCTCCCGGTGCATGGATCCTGCTTCTCCCTCTGCCTGTGTCTCTGCCTCTCTCTCTCTCTCTGTGACTATCATAAATAAATAAAAATTTAAAAAAAAAGAAAAAAACAATCGAGAATTACATTAGAGTAACCCTTAACATATGTTAAGGGACATGAGCCATCACAGGTGGTTTTGAAGGAACATGAGTCACCATAGGCGTACTTGGGAAACAAGTATTACTCTCACTTTTGGTACTAAGAAGAGGCCCATATATTCTACATCATGGAATTCCTAATAATATTATTAGAATTGATTTATTGCAATTACAGGGAAACTGAATCTTTTATAAGAATGCACAACCAGTAGAAAGAAAGTTAGAGAATTAGTTATAGCATCCATCAAAAATGATACTTTTTTAAAAATATAGGGAGCTGTGCTAATTGAAGAAATTTCTGATTCTATCTTAGAGTCCAAGGATTAGGAATTCTATCATTCTTAAACACTTTGTGAGAAAAAAAAAAGCAACTATAACATTTGGCAGAGACAATATACAATAGAATGTTCAAAGACATTGAACTAACCTCATTCCTAGAATATATCTTCCAGATATTCTTTAAATCCTTTGCAGAGATTAAGAGGTCAAAGCTTTTTTTCTTCTTTCTTTCCTCCCTCCTCCATCCCCATCCGATCCACAAGAGAGTCAGCAAAAATACGCATCCATTTTCAAGGAAAGAAATACACTTTACCATCAGCTACAGGGTTGGTAAATTCATCTGTAGAAGAGATTTAACAGAAACTATTAAAAACTGTCCCCTACTCTAATGGCCATTTGAATTACAGAGATTAAATACTCATTGCCACCCCCCCCAACACACACACACACACACTCCATGTCTCTATGTGAGAGAATTACTATATGACTAAATAGGAGAAAAATTTTAACAGCCAAAGTATTCTTAGAATTAGGAAACAAAAACAATCTTTCTTCCACAAGCCACAAAACATCTGAAAGCCAATTTGATCATCTCCAAGGACACCTGGAAACCAACACTATAGATCAACCACTTGGGAGCCAAAGCTTAGCTTAGAAAGGTTAAGGGAAAAGGTTCAAGATAGTTCATAAGAGAGGCAAGGGATATATAATTTGAAGACACAGAATCATAGACAATTATGAGACAATTAATAAGTGTTCTCTCCCAAAAGTCTTTTAAAAATTAAGATAAATTTGTCTTCACGAGGAAAGAATGAATGCTTCCCTGGGTGTTAAGTGGAGTCTAGCTGACATTTTTCTTAAGGCCATCACCATCAGCACCCACTCTCACTAATCTTTTGACTCTTATTCAACAGCCATGTAAATGGAATTTACTGCTGACCTTTCTAGCTGATAAAATAATGTCAGAGCCAAGAGCTCTGATAGGTTGTCCATACAATCTTAAGCGTAATAAAACAATCCAACACATTGAATCCTAAGCAATTAGTAGAAGGGAGAAGAGCCAAGATTTTATAATAACACATTTGGAGTGCTGAGTAGTGGTGTGTCCAAACAATACTATCAATCTTTTGTCAACCCAACTGAAAGAATTTGCAGTAATATATGATCATCCCCCATCCCTTCAATACACATTATTACTCCAGTTTTTCCTTTTTTTTTCCTTAACACACTAAGACTTGAGGCCTTCTAGATTCCACAGCATTATCCTAGAAATCCACAGGATGCCTGAATGAACAGCATTTTATATGGTTTAATGTCATTATAATGCACACCCTAGCATAAATCCAAATGGAACCAAGGCCTATTTTCAACACTCTTTGTGTGCAGACTATTTAAAATTGTAGAAGTGACACAATTATCCCTCCCTAACTTTTCTGTTGATGCAAAGACAGCAGTCACCTTCTTATAGGGCTACACATTAATCTATGACTTTATATTTTGCACAAAACAAATACTGCCTTATAAGTTTTGCTCCATATATACATATACATACATATACCCATATATATACATACAATGCTGCACATGTATACATACATATATGCATACAAACACAAGTATATGTATGCACAAATATATTTAAAGAGAGCGAGAGCAAGAGGGGCAGATGGAGAGAAAGAGAATCAAGCAGACTCCACACTGAGCACAGAGCCTGATGCAGGGCTGGATCCCAGGATCCTGAGATCACGACTTGAGCTGAAACCAAGAGTCAGACGTTCGACTGACTGAGCCACCCAGGCGCCCCTTTGCAATGTATTATGTTATGCATCAAAATCAGAATTTAGGTTCGTTCCCTATTGACATCACAAACGGAGACTAGCCTTGAAAACTCCCTGAGCAGACAAAACAAGTTTAGTCATATAAGCAACGCTTAATTTACCTTACTTTGCAAGGCTAACTTGACCTGTGTTCTTTCTTGCTTAGGCCTCTGAAAATCATAAGCAAAGCTTGAAATGTCTCCCAAGGTTGATGAGAAGTCACACCGACCGATTCCCTATCATTTAAGAAAAACTCTACTATTAGACCCCCTCTCTGTGAAGAATAAACAATCACTAGTTTCTTACTTTACTAACTGCTTTATAACAAGATATCCCTGAGTCCCATTCCACGTTTTGGTTTGAACACTCTTCTTTACTGTATGTACCATAAACTTTTACCCATTACCGCTTAGGTGATTGATTGGCTCTACTTCTGTTGTTTTTAAACTTTTGATGCTCCACACAAAGATTTCTCAACAGGATTTTGTAAATAATATGGTTTTTGTTATCTAACCTTGATTTAAAATGATCTGAATATCACTCTCTTGAAAACTTTACTGATTACCAAACCAAATAAGATGAATTTCACAAACTTTGGTTTTATTAGATGTCATGAAAGCCAAAGATAGAATTTAAAACTGGAATAAAGAAAGGTCTTCTCGTCTAGGAATATGGAATCTTTGTAGTTTAGAATTCCATCTGCCCTTGTTACTTCTAGCTAGAATCACCATATTTTATTTCTGACAATACATTTTGGTAAAGCAGAAAAAGACTAAAGTCATAAAGGGGTATTATCACTTCACAAGGAAGGGATAAGCAGCAGGAACAGATGAAATTCAAATCAGCCAAGATCCTGTTTCCATGATAATGTATTTCTCTAGCTTTGAAATCACAGCAGAATTGCTTCTGTACGGAGTGGTTTTCAAAGTCATCTTTGAGACATCATTGAGACTTTTTAAATAGATAGCATCTAGTAGAGTTAGACCCCTAAGAAAGGAGACTTCTGCATCAGAGAGCGAAAATCCATTCTTCCCATTTCCAGGGGGATGAAAAACACAAGTAGAGTGTCTTGAAATATTTTTTTCTTCTTCTTCAGATTCATTACGATTTTCTAATTAAGGCTTGGTGTCCTATGTAATTAAGGCAGGTTCCTTTGTCAAAAGCTACCAATTCCTCTTCATTCTATCACATTTTGCACTAGGACCTATTAAATAATGAATAGAGATATATGCTAGTGTCATCAAAAAGACAGAATGGAGAGCAAGTAGATGGCATATCCTAATAGATTGGGCAGTTGAAGAGCTTCAGAGAAACTCAGAAAGCAATAATTTACCATCACATGTGTCTAATTATCTTTTGCAGCTGATGGTTACAATCCTTGGAGTAAAGAGAAAGTGCAGTTGTTTGTCTATTAATTTAGTATTTTAATGTTCTAATACTTGGATCTGTAATTTCCTGTTCCACTCCGTGACAGTTGTCTGTCCACTGACTAGTGTGACATTGTTATACATTTGAGTGAACACCATTTGTTTTTAATTTGGGTCTCTTTGTAATGAGGTCATATAAAAGCCATCATCATTAGGAGTTTTTACAATGTGTGAGTACAGAGAAGCCCGTCCCCTCCCTCCTAGCCTCCTTCATGTCAGCAAGCAGGGCCTAATGGTGCAAATATCATATTAGCATCAGGAAAGGGGATGCAGAATGACTCTTAAACAGTTTATCGCCCTGCACTGTTCATCTGAATCTATAACTTGTCGAAGGTGGAGAGGGTCATGGTCCTTAAAGTCAGTGAAGGTCCATTAGGTTCTCTGATGAGGACCCATAAATATCAAGATATTGATCATTTTCAGGATAGGAAAAGGTACATGGGGACAGACCCTTGTATTCCATAAACACATATTTCTTAGTGATATCAACAGCCTTAAGAATAAGGTCAGCAATCACAACAGAAGCTCACATGACATGAACATGTAGTAGGACCAGGCACTTTGCTAAGTGTTTTCCGTGTGTAACAAACATCACATCATTCTTAAAACCATTATTGGCAACCCCCTCTTGGTTACTTGTTGCTCTTGTAAAACAAACACACAACAAACAAAAATCACAAGCTATTGGCTTAAAACAATACACCTTTATTATCTTACAGTTCTCAAGGTCAGAGATCCCACATGTGCCTCCCTGGGCTAAAATCAAGGTGTTGACAGGGATGCTTTCCTCTCTGGGGGCTCTAGCGGACAATCCGTTCTCTTGCCTAGTCTAGTTTTAGAGGGCAGGGGTTTCCTTTGCTTGTGGCCTCCTTCCATGTAACCTGATATATTTACAGGTTCTGGGATTAGGACCTGGACATCTTTAGAGGGTCATTATCCTTCCGACCACACCCTCCAATCTCAAGGAAAGTGAGAGTTTCAGATTACAATTTAAAAAATGATCATTGGGCAGCATGGGTGGCTCAGCAGTTTAGTGCCACCTTCAGCCCAGGGCATGATCCTGGAGACCCAGGATCGAGTCCCACATCGGGCTCCTGCATGGAGCCTGCTTCTCCCTCTGCCTGTGTCTCTGCCTCTGTGTGTGTGTGTGTCTCTCATGAATAAATAAATAAAATCTTAAAAAAAAAAAAAAAGATCACATTTTTGCCTGCAACCATCCCTTCCTTGTTTCAATCCTTTCAAGCTCCTTGTTACTGGTATGAAAACAAAATCCTCCAACGTGACCTTTAAGACCCAGCAGAGCCTACTCCCCCGTCCCTTATTTTTCCCTATCGTTCCCACTGTCTTTCCTCTAGCTACACTAGCCTTGCTCTGGACCTGTGACCTAACATACACATTCCTGTTTTCCAAGCTCAGTACCTGCTGTCTTCCATCTGGAATGCTCATCCAACACAGCTTTGCATAATTAACTTCTATTTATTCTTCTGCCTATGCCAAGCATCGCTTCCTCAGGGAAGCCTGCACTAACTCCAAATCTTCCTCCTGTTAATTAATTAACTTATTTATTAATTTAGTTATATACATATATTTCTTTTGTGCTCACCTTGTGCCAAACACTCCTCCCAGTGCTGAGGATACAGCAGGGAACAAAACAGACAAAGCTCTGGCGTTTGTGAAACTTATGTTCTGGGGATGGGAGACAGATGATACACAATAAGCAAACCCTCCATATGTCCGGCAGACTAAATACTAGAAAGAAAACTAAATCAGACCAGGAGATGAGAGAAATGAGTGTGGGAGCTACGTTAGCCAGAGAGGTCAGGGAAGGATTCTATAACGGATGACATTTGAGGAACCATGGGAATGGGGAAGGGGATAGTGAGTCTTGTGGATTTTCGAGGGAAGAGCATTCCAGGAAGAGGAAATGGTATGTGTGAAGACCCAATAGAGGGGGAGCACCTATGACATACTGGTCCCAGAATTCTACGTCACTGTCCTGTAAGGGTGTTAATTTTCCATTTCAGTGTCATCATTTGACTGACCTCTGTCTCTTCAACTAGACTTCAAATCCATGAGAGAAGATACTTTTTTCTGCTTTTACTTAACCATCTTAATCATACTGCTTGTCATACTGTTGACCCTCATAAATGTTTGTTGGATGAACAGATAAAGGACTCTATCTTATGACAAAGTGTCATTCTGATATCTAATGTTAATTTATGAGGACATGGAGGATTATAGTCCGTAATAACTTTCCAAGGTCATGTAACTAATCAATAGCAAAGCCATGCCCTAAACCTAAGACTATCTGATACCATAGTTTATGTTCTTAACCATTCTATCTATTATCTACTAATTTTTTTTGGAGATGCTTAATGTCAATTCTCTCTCTCTTGATAAGGAAAATGACTTAGAATAGACAGACAAGTAGTGTTATCAATTACAGCATGTTTTAACAGGAACAGAGGCATATCTGCTTAGAGCCCTGGTCTCATAAAACACTGAGATTAATGGCCACCTCAAAAGTGTATTTAAAGAAGCAAGACATTGCATAGGATGATAAACATGAAAACAAGGAAATGGTAAAATATTTCTGGGGCCAATACCGTATTACACATGGAATGAATAAGTAGAAAATCTGCTAATGTGTTTATGGTCTTGATAAAAGTTTCATGATGTTACACAGAAAGTGAGTGTTAACAGCATCCACTTGTGTGCATGGCAGGTTATTCTTTTTCAGCTCACATCCCTATCAGGAAAGGGCTCTTCCCTCTAAAAAGGGTGGATTATCTTTTATCCCATAGTACGGTGGGGAGGAACAGTAGACCATCTATCAAGAAATGGAAGTTGAGTGGTTTTCAACAGAGAGCATGAGAGATGGAGACAGGAATTCAAAATATATTTTGGGGGGCATTTGGGTAGCTCAGTTGGTTAAGCATCTGCCTTCAGCGCAGGTCGTGATCTCAGGGTCCTGGGATCGAGCCCTGTATTGGGCTCCCTGCTCTGTGTGGTGTCTGCTTCTCCCCCCACCCCGCCATGTTCTCTCTCACTTTGCTCTCTCTCTTAAATAAATAGGTAAATAAATAAATAATCTTAAAAAAGCAAAGAATATTTTGGAAGGCAAATGTGCAATGTGTATTGGTACTTTGATAGATGTTGTGATGTAAAGTGGACCTTGAAAGACATTGAATACTGTTTAAACATATGAATAAGGGCCATGATTAAAATAAGAAATGAATTAGCATGGAATAACTTCTGGTTGGAACAGATAGCAGAGGACACTTTGGACAATGTAAGCTGAAAGAAGCCAGCCTAAGAGAGACTATTTTAGAATATATTTTTACTAAAAGTTTCCCATAATTTTTACCAGGAAGGAAATTTATGTTTACATTAGAAATATAATAAATATCACTTATGTTTATTGTATATAATTTTGCTTACATTAACTCCATTTAAATTATATGTGGTTCTCATTGCATTGTATGGAGTTTGAGTCATTCTCGATTAAGCTTATTGTTGTTCCTGGAAGAAAAGTTTAATTCAAGGTATTATAAACACTGACATTATTAATCAAAATAAATGCTTATTTAAAAATATATTTTAGTTAAGCAATTTAAAAAGGCAATATATGCACATAGTACAAAACTCAAAATTGTAGTGATGTAAAGTGAAAAATGAGTTCCCTTCCGATACCCTAAGCTATTCAGTTCATACTCCCAGAAGCAGCATTTTTAAATATGTCCTCCTACAGATAATGTATATGTAGGTGTATGTGTGTATACATATGTGTGTGTTGTATGTACATATGCATATATAACACACATACATATATATGCACACATGTTCTTGATGTTTTGCTTTAATTTAAAAATACTTTCCTATTTGCTATGGTACAGTGGGTCATATCCATTATATTCTGTGATTATTTTGTATCTATATGTAAATCTGAATGCACTCTGCACATTGGCTTTAAATGACTGAATTATCATTCGCAAGTTTTTCAGTTGATTTTCTTAGGCTTTCCACACAAACAGCCTCATCATTTGTATACGTGCTGCTGAAGCGCGCACGGCAACCTCATCATTTGTGAAAGTGATCATTGACATGCTCCTTTCCAATTTTTATAATTCTCATTCCTTTGTTAGATTTTGTTGGCTCTTACGTCAAGACTACACTAAATACTTCTGTTGATAAAGGACACACAAAAATTGAACACCAATAAAAAATAAATTTATTATTAAAAAAAAGGACACAGTGGCTTAATCCTGACTCTAATATTTTAATGGGGATATTTCCAGTGAGTTCTACAAAGCATGATGTCATCCTTACTTGATAGAGCAGCACTATTGGTCTCTAAGAAGAAACAAGAAAATTGTCTTCTTTTAAATACACAATAGATACATGATAGGGAGACAGACAGATACTTCATGTAACAGGGACTAAAATAGTGTGGCTCAGACCAGTCCTCAAGGAATTGTAGGCTATTTGGGCCCTTGGACTCCGGCCCCAGGGAATGGAGAGAGAGACCCAGCCCGCGACCTGTTGAGGGGTCCAGGTGGTAGTCCCAGGCCAGGAGGCCACCTGGCTCTCCCAAGGCCACACATGGTCAGAGGATGTACACAAAAAGATGCCAGGGATCAAGGTGTAAGCATTATTATATATCTTATGATTCCCAATAATAATATCTGTATCTATATAATGATTATTTATTAGCATAGAACTGAACAAAGCAGTCTCTTAGGAGTTATTTCTAATTTCCTCCGCTTTTATATTAATGTCTGTTTTTACTTCTATTTTGCGTTATTTGTGTTTCACTCCTTTTTTTTTTCATGACTAGGTTAGCTAATGGTTTATCATGTTCACAACTTTTCCCCCAAAGATCAGCTTTTGAATTTTCTATTTTGATTCATTAATATCTGTGAAGCAGCATTTCTTTACATTTTTGTAGTTTATGGGTCTCCTGGTGAACATGATGAAAAATTACAGTCCTGTCTTCAGGAAGATACACGTGCTCACACATTCTTTAAAAGTTGCAGATTTTAGGGAGTTTATTTACACTTATTCATGGACCTTCAATTAGAAGGATCCATTCGTCATGGATCTTTTCAAGTATTGCCAAATAGCAAATCAGTTAAGTTTGCAAGATGGGTTCAGCTCAGACCCGGATCTTTCTTGGCACATTTTAGAATGGAGGCCTGACTATTAACAGGTTTAGGATTCTCCTATTCCCGCTTCTACTACTACAACCACTGCTATGAAAACAGACTTCCATGATAGCTACTGTGTGCCAGGCACAGTGCCAGTCCTTTATTTATTATCACAAAAATCCTAGGAGGAAATTACTGTTATCATTGCCATTTTACAGATTATAAAATGAAGATATAAAGAGGCCTACGTTTTAGGGGAAACTTGTTTATAACCACACAACTAGCATTTATGAGAGCCAGAATGTAAACCCTGGCCCGTCTAGCACTAAAGGTGATAGGGTTTCATCCAAGAAAACTCAGAATAAGCTCCATTCATTTTCAACACTCTCATTGCTGCCGCCCCATATTTTTTTCATCCCCTTCACATTGGCAGTGAGTCTCAGCTAGGCGCAATTCTGTACCCCAGGAACATTTGGCAATGTCTGGAGATGTTTTCATTGTCTCATCTGCTGGGGGGTGGGGTGGGGGTGCTACTGGCATCTCGTAGGTAGAGGCCAGAAATGCTGCCAAACATCCTATAATGCAGACAAGAACTCCAAACAACAAAGAATCATCCGGCCTAAATGTCCATAGTGCAGAGGCTGAGCATCTGCTTTAGGGAAACTGACAATGTCTGTTTCATACATTGGCAGCCAAATGGCAAAAAAAAAAAAAAAAAAAAAAAAAAAAAACACAAAAAAACACAAAAAAACAGATGGACAAACAACCCAACAGGAACCCAGGACTTACGTCTCAGTTATTTGTCATTGTCTCCCCATAAAATTCATGAAGCCCTAACCCCCAGGATTGCAGAATGTGACCACGTTTGGAGATAAGGCCTTTCAAGTCATATTTAAGATAAAAAGAGGCCCTGAAGGGAGGCCATAATCCAGTCTGACCAGTGTCCTTAGCAGGAGAGGAAATTTGGACACACACAGACATCAAAGCCATACAGAGGTGAAGGCATGTGAAGAGGTTGCAAAAAGCTGGCCGCCTGCAAATGGAGGGAAATTTCTGAGACCGTATCTTCCCTTTAGGAGAAGGGACCCGGCCACGCATACCCTGATCCTGGACTCCCAGCCTCTAGAACTGTGACAAAATAAATCTCTGTTGTTTAAACCCCCTGGTCTGCTCTACTCCCTTAGGGTGGCCCTAGCTAATATACGACTTAAGGCTATAAACTATTTTCAAATAACTTGAGGACTCCTAAAGCAATTTTTACATAGTCTATTGCTACGCTAATTAAAATGATTCAACTCTTCGGTAAACCTGGTGTTTCACTTCATTTACTATGCAGCACTTTGTTAACTTAATTTCCTTTTTTGTAGCAAAATCCACTTTCTGCTCCCCATTTCAGGCTGCAAGAGACTCTGAAGGTCTTCAAAGCCCACGTCCAAGTGCCCTGCTCCAGTGAGCTTGCTGTGTGACGCTGGGCCTGGGCCTTTTCTCCATATGCAAAAGACTCCTTGGTACTTGGATACTTTTTCAAAGCTGTTGTCTTTCAAAGGTTGACAAATCACTTTCCTCAAAAGTTAAACCGTTCAAATGAAACCTCCTCAAAAATGCATATTCTTTGCGAATATGAGATGTAACGAAGCATCTTAAGCAATGCTTTTTTTTTTTTTTTTTTTTTGCATTTTCTCTGATATCATTCTGAAGCTGATTAACAAAATTAGCATTTCTCATTTCAACAGTTTGAAAACCAAGGGATGTGTGTGGCTCAAGCAAGAGAAAGATCTGGGCTTTAGCTTTAATGCCCTTTTCTTTCCATCGGGCTCTATTTCATGCTTTGCTAGAGAAGGTCATCGTAGTTCAATAGCAAAAATACACGTCCACAAAAGTGCTTCCCACAAAAATACTCTTCTTTATAGGTATAGTAGCATCCTTTGTTCATATGATGAAACAAGCAAATTCACACACACACACACACACACACACACACACACGCACAGAGCCTGGCTCCTGAAACTCTTCTTTCCCATGACAACCTAACAACATGACTTCCCTGTCACCTTTTCATTCTATCCACTTCCTGTTGAGACTGTTCCTTGTAGATCATTTATGATGGATATGGGGTCTCTAAGCCCAGCCATGAGACTATGAACACTCTAGAAATCAATCTGTGTCTCAGTTCCTTTCAATTCACTTTTCTGGCTAACAAACGTGCAGGAGCGCGCATGAGCAGGGGGTGAGCAGGGTCCTGTGCCATCTCCTATTTACATTGTGATGCTTGCAACTGTCCCAGTGGTTTTCTCAGGACTCATCACCTAAAAGTTCATGCATTACTAGGAAAAAATTTTTAAAAAGTTACATTGCTCAGAGAATCTACAGCTGTTTTTGTACTTTTTCTGCAGAAAATAAATTCCATTGTATGTTTTTTTGTTTTGTTTTGTTTTCTGGCTAATCACACCCCACATCCCCTGTCTGCCCCCTTGAATTAGCCAGGTGGATCACAACAACCTCACTGACCTCAATTTTTACTACCTCCTTCTTAGCAGTTTGGGGTCTTCGGCTAGGACTTTCCCTTTGGTTTCAGGGATATGTTTTGTGTTCCACAATGACCAGGGCAGCCAGTGCTATGGGAATAAAAGGTAGGGCCAAGGGATGCTAAACACCCTGCCATCTGCAGTATGGTTCCCACACATAAAAGAAATGTCTAGTCCAAAATGATAATAACATACCTGTTGAAAGCCACTGATAGATAGCAACACTCTACGTCACAGAGTTAGAGTAAAAAATATTGGCTTCCTCAAAGGCTCAAAGATAAAACATACCTTGACAAGACACTTTTTATTTATTTATTTATTTATTTATTTATTTATTTATTTATTTATTTTATTTTTTTAGCCTCAGAAACCTTAAATGTTTCACATTTGAAGCCTCTGAGAGTAAGGATGCATTATGTGCTGATGATGACATCTGGAGAATGACATTGAAAGGAACTTCAGTGCAGCGCTGTGGTTGGAAGTTTATGGTAGAGAATATATCTCCGGCAAAGTGCACGTCTGAATTGAGAGAACAAATGTCATTCACCATTTTTTCGGCAAGCATTCCTGGGCGTCTTTCCTATTCTATGCTATGCTAAGTTGCTCTGGGGGTACAGATAAATTACACTGGATCCTTGCCTCTGAGAAGCTCTGTTTTATTGAGTAAACTGTCTTAAAAAAATTATGTCTGCTCCAGTGGTTGACCTTATCTATGATTCTGACTCTTCAGGAGTCTTTACATTTATGTATTATTTGTTTGGTGGATGAGTTGGCCATTTGGATGGCAATTTGAATGGAGAAAGAGGGTTCCTGGTTTGGCGGTTTAATGAATTTAAATGCCTTCTAGGCTGGGGAAATAGATGATATGATTTCAGTCAAAGGCAAATTAAGGGCCTTAGGAGCCCTAAGGAGGAATTTTGTTCCTGCTTGGATTAGTATGTTAAAAACCAATGTTTTGCAAGCAGTGCCTTTAATAGAATGGGTTGCTGCAAGACCATGGAATGAAGAGTTTGATGGATTTCTTTCTTCTTCTTCTTCTTCTTTTTTTTTTTTTTTTTTTTTTTTTTATTTCTAAGGTTTGGGAAAAAGGAAGCACAAGAAAAGATACTTGGGATGGGTGAAGAGGCTGCGACTCAGGAGCATACAGTACAATAGGGGCTAGAATCAACCTGGCTCTTACATGAGACCTTGTGGCCTTGCTTATTTTTTACTCTCCACTTAGAGCATCTAACACAAACCTGAATCTATAGAACAAGGTCCCTTTGTCTTCTTCTGATACCAACACTCATTCATGTGATCAACCTACAAATCATCCAAGAAAATTCAGGCTCAGGGAAAGAAGGCGCAGGCTCAGTTACCACTGAGCATCAGTGTCTCTCTGGGTCTTATATATTCGGCGTCTCCCTCTTAACTGCATCAGACCATTGGTTGTTTCCTCACCTCCTGCCTTGTGTCTTAGTTCCTTTTCACAGCCAAACCTCTCAAGAATTCTATGCAAAGTATTACTTTATACCCATTTTCTAATTTCATGCATTTGAGTCTCTGCCCATTACTCATTCCAAAGAATTTTCATCAAAGTCATCAGTGGCCTCCATATCATGATACGCTATGGATTTGTCTTTAGTCCTCCTCTTACTTCACTTCTCAGGACCAACACAGTGCTACTGGCTGTTCTCTCCTCTTGAAACGTTGGCTTCGTTAAACTTCTGATTAACCCTGGCTACCACTTTTTATCTCTTTCCTGGGCACCTCTTCTTCCTGGAGATCATTAAATATCACAGTTCCTACGGTTCAGCCTCATGCCATTCTATTTTATGTATTTTTTGTTAAATATTCTCTGTGTAGGCAATTGCATTATAGTATATCAGCTGACCACTTACTTGCCAATGGCTCTTAAAATTGTATCTCTATACCCGGAAGTTATCCATCAGATTAGAACCCTTACGCAAGCAACTATCTACCTAGATGATATTTAGGAACCTAAAAAAAGGATACTTTAAATTCAGTCTGTCCGGGCAGCCTGGGTGGCTCAATGGTTTAGCGTCACCTTCAGCCCAGGGCGTGATCCTGGAGACCCGGGATCGAGTCCCGCATCGGGCTCCCTGCATGGAGCCTGCTTCTCCCTCTGCCTGTGTCTCTGCCTCTCTCTGTGTGTCTCTCATGAATAAATAAATAAAATATTTTTAAAAAATAAAATAAATAAATTCAGTCCGTCCAAAACTCCAGCATGATCTGCCCACATATCCCTCAGAAAACTCAGGCCATGTATGTATTCACCATTTAAGTGAGTACATACCATCCATCCATTTTTGTGAACCATAAGCCACAATATAAGCCATTTTTGTGAATCATCCTCAATATAAGCCTTTTCTTTAGTCTACAGGCTACCCCATCCAATTCATCACCTATTTAATGTTCATATTCTAATTTCTGTAAACTTAGTTAATATTTCTATTATCTTCCATATCAGTTGATAAGGCTAATTCCAAGTGATGATTACCCCTTATCTGGACTTCCCAAATGAACTCTCCCTTAATTGAAATCCCTATATTTACTTTCTGCACAAGGTTTAAATAGAAATATATAAAAAAAATAAATTTATATATACAAATATATATATACATGTTTTTCCTTATTCTATATTATTTTAAGACATATAAAGAGACTTATTATAGAGGAGGTGCCTGTGAGGTTCAGTTGGTTAAGTGGCTGCCTTCAGCTCAGGTCATGATCCTGAGGTCCTGGGGTCAAGCCCCACATGGGCCTGGGGCATCCCTGCTCAGCAGGGAGTCTGCTCCCTTCTCTCCTTCTAATCCTCCCCTCATTCAGGCTCTTGCTTGTGAGAGAGAGAGATCTCTCTTTCTCAATTGAATAAATAAAAATCTTGAAAAAAAAAAAAAAAGAGAGGGAGAGACTTGTGATAAGGAGTTGGCTCATGTGATTATAGAAGCTGAGAAGTCCCAAGATCTCACGTGGCAGGCGAGAGACCAAGGAGAGCCAGTGATGTAGTTCTACTCCCTAGTTGAAGGCCTGAGAACCAACCCATAGAGTCAGTGATAAAAGTTTCAGTCTCAGGGCAGGAGAAGACCAATGTCTCAGCTCAATCCTTCAGGCAGAGGAGGTTTCCTCTCACTAAAGTTTTTTTCTTTGTTTTATTCAGGTCTTCAAAGGATTGATGAGGAGAGGGCTGCACATATTTGGGAGGGAAATCTGCTTTATTCTGTCTACTAGTTCAAATGTTCATCTCATTTAAATACACCCTCACAGAAGCATCCAGGATCATGGTTGACCAAATGTATGGACATCCTGTGGTCAGGGCAAGTCGACAGATAAAATTACCCGTTCCAAAAAAATAAAAAAATAATAAAAAAGAAAAATAAAAAAGAAATTACCCATCTCACTCATATACCTCACCATCCATATGTACCAGTGACCAGAGTTATTTTCCCCAAAAAAATGCACCTGCATAACAGAGCCTACAAAGCACTACATGACTTGCTCCCTACATAACTACTTAACCCTGCCTCATACTGCTTTCCCCGCTGGTTTCCACACTTCACTTCCCCTGGTTGTTTACAGGGCCTCCAGCAGCCTTCTCCATGCTGGTTTGTCTTGCTGCAGTGATTTCTTGCCCCCTCTTCTGCTAAGTGATTTCTCTGCATCTTTCAAATCTCAGCCCCAATGTCATTTCCGTGGGGAGGACTTCCATGAGTACTCAGACTACGTTGTATATCCCTGTTACGTGTTTTACAACACCTTTCACTTTACCTTCATATATTTTACCTTAGTGATGATTTTCATGGTTATTTAAATGTTGCTAGTCCAGGAGACCATAAGTCATGATGAATTTTGCATCAAGCTTTTAGAGGATTAAACAAGAAAATGGATGGAAATCATTTAACACACTACCTACAATGTGCCGGAAGCCTGCAATGAGGTGTTTTACCTTGAGAAAGCTATTGACCAGATTTCTCATCTGATATGTGGTGGTGGTGGTTGTGGCGGGGGGGGGGGGGGTAGGGAACATAATACACAGCATTAGCTTTCCTGTTGCTGACCTTGGACATTGAAACTGATGTTTAAGTTGGTTACACATGGATTTCTAAAAAAGACAATATGGCCCTAGATCTCCTTATGAAGACAGCAAGCTGACCAGTTTCCCAGACTCTACTGCAGATATATCACATTATATCAAGCGCTCAGCAAGATACACTTGTTCGCTTCCACATGGAAAACCGAGTCACATTTTCACATAGCACTGGACTAGTGAGCACTATCCGGAACGCCTTTTCAGGTATGATGAAGAGCCAGTTTTTGGTCAGCCGCCATACATTAAAATAATACATTAGGAAAGAGCACCATGGTTCTGCTTTCTTTCATACTTAGGTGATTCCAGTTTTAAACCATCATCTTCCTCAGGTACGTGTTGTGATGATTCGTAAAGAAATTTCCATCCTTGGTATTGGAGAAGATCTTTACAAACTAGGAGTGCAGGGCATCTGGGTGCCTTGGCCGTTGAGCATCTGCCTTCGGCTCAGGTTGTGATCCCGGGGTCCCAGGATTGAGTCCCACATTGGGCTCCCCATGGGGAGCCTTGTCTCCCTCTGTCTCTCTCTCTCCCTATATCTCTGCGTCTCTCTCTGTGTCTCTTGTGAATCAATAAATAAAATCTTAAAATAAAAAAACAAAACTGGGACGGGGAGTTTTTTGCCATTTTGTGGATTTCCATACCTGACAACTTTATTACATTTTCATATGTGCAACCAAAAAGGTACTTAGATGTGCAGTGATCGAGCTAATAATGACAAATCATATTCATTTTAGGACTTCTCTAGGGCATATAGAGACTTTTCCAAGTGGTGATTGATCCAAGGGTTGCCTATCCTCTGTAGTTTTGGGGAAGGAAGCAGAAAGACCACAGTGGAAGGCTACGACTCCGAGGAAGACACTGGCTTATAATTTGGCCCATGGAGAAATGTTAACAATCATATTGCACAGCTTGGCTGGTCATGCTGTGTAGCACACACAATGATCTCAAGTAAAATTTCTAGGAGAACCTAATTATGGCGTAGTCACTTAGTGTGAGACATTTCTTTCTTTCCAGTAAAGTTTTCAGGTAGAATCAATTCCTCAACCCACTCATCTGGCAAACCAGAGAGACTTTGACTCAAAACACAGTCAATTTCCTCACATAATCAACAAAACTATAATGATTTAGGGTAACTAACGTGACTGCTACAATTTATAAATATCTGAAAGACTCCAATGGTGTAGACGAGGCATTTATGTAGTACAATCAAGTTGTCACTGGTTCCTTCCTCCTCTTTGTGCTCTTTTATGAGCAAGATAGAATTAAGTAAGTTATCATTTTGAAATGACAAAACTGGGGAGCCCGGGTGGCTCAGTGGTTTAGCCTTCAGCCCAGGGTGTGATCCTGGAGACCCGGGGTCGAGTCCCAGGTCGGGCTCCCTGCGTAGAGCCTGCTTCTCCCTCTGCCTGTGTCTCTGCCTCTCCCTCTGTGTCTCTCATGAATGAATAAATAAAGTCTTAAAAAAAAAAAAAAGAAATGACAAAACTAAAACAATTATACCATTTCCAATACTTTTCTGCATTCTAAAATCATTCTTTTTTTTTTTTTTTTTTTTTTTTTTTAATATTTTATTTATTATTTATTTATTTAAGTCACAGACAGAGAGAGAGAGAGGCAGAGACACAGGCAGAGAGAGAAGCAGGCTCCATGCACCAGGAGCCCGATGTGGGATTCGATCCCGGGTCTCCAGGATCGCGCCCTGGGCCAAAGGCAGGCGCCAAACCGCTGCGCCACCCAGGGATCCCCTAAAATCATTCTTTAGGCTATGATAAGATTAATAGTATTCACATGTGTTTGCAGAGCAGACCCTGGTCTCAAGAGTGAAATGTTCTATTCCATTCATAACAATCCAAGATTCATCTTCCTAGTTTGGAACAAAAATGAATGAAAATATGGGACCACCAAAGGTGAGTCACTCCTTCTTTCCAATAGGCAAAAACTATTTTAATGCGGAAATAACTTTTTTCTACTATTTTGTCTGACTTTTAATAGATTTTACAGTGTTCAAATCAAGTTTGTTGAAGTGCAATTTTATTTTTAAAGTATAATTTTAAATTAAAATATGCCGTGCCGTGTATTTGCACGTACAGTTTGATACATTTTGAAAAATGCATGCATCCATGTAACTGCTACCACAATCAAGATATAGAGCATGTTCTTTACTCCAAAGTAAATAACCATAATGTTCTCTCATGTATCTTTTCAGATGATTACCTATTCCATCCCTGGTCCCAGATAACTACTGATTTGCTGGTTTCTGTCACTAAGATTATATTTAACTTTTCTCCAATTCCATATAACCACAATCAGACACTTTGCATCATTTTGTGCCTGGTTTCTTTCATTCAACATGGTAATTCTGAGATGTATTCATACTGGTGCATGCAGTACGTCCACTCCTTTTATTGATGAATAGTTTTCCATTGTAAGACTATATAGCGGTCTGTTTCTTCATTTACCCATTGATGGATATTTGGGCTATTCCCAGTTGAAGGCTATTAGAAAGTTGCTATGAATGTTTATGTAAGTCTTTCTGTTGACATATGCTTTCATTTTTCTTGTATAAGTACCTAGGTTTGACATTTCTGGGTCATATGGCAAATAGAAGTTTAACTTTACAAGAAACTGCCTCATTTTCTTTTAAAATGGTCAAACCATTTTATATGTACATCAACATTGCTCTACATTTTCATGAACATTTGATATTATCAGTACTTATTTTTAAATTTTTGTCTTCCTACTGGGTATGTAGTAGTATTTCTTTTCTTTTTGGGTTTTAATTTTCATATTACATTTTTTTAAGAGAGATTGAGAGAGTAGAGGCAGGGCAGAGAGAGAAAAAGAGAGAGGGAGAGAGAATCTTAAGCAGGTTTCATGCCCAGTGTCTGACTCTGGGCTTGATCTCATGACCCTGACATCATGGCCTTAGCTGAAATCAGGGGTCAGATGCTTAATGTACTGAGCCACCCAGGCACCCCTTAATTTGCATATTCCTAATGATTAATAATGCTGAGCAGGTTTTTTTTTTTTTTTCATAAGCCTCTTGGCCATCTTACTTAATCAAGTATCTGTTCAAATTCTTTGCCTATTTTTTTTTTTCTCATTGAACTGTTTGCCACCTTATTTTTGAGTTCTAAGAGTTCTTTATACATGCTAGGTACAAGTCTTTCTGAGGCTTGTTTTTATAAGAATCTCTTTGTCAAATGTAGTGTATCCTTTATGGGGAGTGTATTAAGCCCTACCACTAAGGAACAACCTTCTAATGTCTATACAGACTATACAAGGTGTGAGAGACTCTCCACACCCTGTGGAGAGTCTAGCCCTGTTTGTGCTCTGGGAATTATTCAGCCTATAACCTCTGGTCAATCTTTGCCTGGCTTCATGCAGTTTCAGTCTGCTCGTGTTGGCTTAATATCCTACAACAGATGTGAGGCTACTCTGCCACAGATTTCTGGAACTCCTCCGAAAAATTCTCTCCTTTCCGTTTTCACCCTACTAAGTCAAGCAACCTCATCTTTTTCTCCTCAACTCAGTAAGGCTGATGTGTTCTATTTATAAAACCATCCTCAAAGTGAATCCAAATTGCTCATAGGCGTTATCTCATTCTCCTGTCTCATGGACCACAATCCTGCATTTCCTGTTTTACAAAGTCTGTAAACAGCTGTTTCATAATTTTTGTTCAATTCTCTAATTGTTTATGGTAGGAAGAAAAATCCATTCCAATTATTTCATTATGGCTGAAGCAGAAACCTCAATATTCTTCTTAAAATCAGTTTAACCACACAGATGGAATGGAAGACATACGCACATTTCATTTAGGAATGTCAAAGATATTTTATTCTAAGATGATACAGTTAAAGAAAAGAATACGAAGAGGTAAATGTGTCAGAGTGTATATGTGTATGTAAATATATTCTGCAGCATGTTCTGGGTCTAGCAAAGATTAAAATATCAAAAATATAAGAAATTAAACATGTTTATTGAGCAAGCAAGAGTTTGATCCTGTGACTTCCTATAATAGGAAAGGAAGAGACACCATAATGTTAACTTGCTCCCTTGCACACATGTGACTCATGAGAATATTCTTTGCTAGTTTTGGGAATCCAGATTTGACAAATCTTACTCTGGGCTGTTCCTCTGCTGTATATGCAAACATGGGTAAAACAAGTCTAATGTATTTTTAAGAAAAAGGACATATTTGTTTGAATTACATATATAATTCAGGACCATCAGTCTTTGCCAAAGAAGGGGATATGAGAGATACATTTGCTAGGCTACCTGTTGCATACCTGTAATCTAAAATGCAGATTTCTTTTCTTTTTACCCTGGCTCAGCCTCTGTTTTATGTTGTTTTTCCTCCCTTACTTCCTCTTATGGTTGGATCTTCTACACTAACTTATTTTGAAGCTCATTCCTGATATGCTACTAAACTTTGTATTTTTGAGGTAAGATAATGAGCTTGTTTCTATGCAGACTTAACTCCCAGGTAAATATTATTTAATCTCACAAATTTTTGCCTATTAACAAGGTAAAATATTTGGCTCAAAAACAAGGAAAGAACTTGTGAAAGTAAGGCCATATGAAAACTCTCTGAAAGCCATGTCTTCAAAAAAAATATATATATATGTATTTGAAGACAGAGAGTATATATATATATATATATATATATATATATATATATATATATTATGTGTACTTAGATGTTGATGTGTGTTGGGTCTCTTCCAAGTGCCTCTACAACAGAGGTGAGAGCCAGCAAGTGCTGCTTATATTTAAACCCATTCCATCTGTTCCCTGGCTCCTAGAATGAATTGTGCAAACCAGTACATATAGAGGTAATTTAACAGAAATGTATGTGAACTGTACAAGAATAACCATTTAGAAAATAGCAATGAAATTTTAAAAATCAAATTAAAAATATTCAAAACAAAATAGTATCTGGAAAATAATATATGTAAAAATAAATGCACAAAAGTCATAGGAAGAATTTATAAAACCTTTTGAAGACAAAAAAGATAATAAAAACTTAATTTGTGGGAAATATTATTGTTACTACTTAGGAACTCAGAAATTGAATGAAAATAATTTTTAACTTGGTAAAATGATTTGGAGTTATTTTGTACAGATGGACAATAAATCATGGATTTGCTCAACAATACATGGACTTCCCTTATACATTTCACTTGCGTTACTTTCATAGTTCATTAATGGAAAAACAAATTAAAGAAAGCAATAAAAAGAGCAATTTAAAATGTTATTGTATTTGTTCAACACTTAGTCTGATTTACACAGTCCAAGATATTTTCAAGTACATGATATTAAGTATATTGCTAAATTCAAGGGGGTTCAAAAGATTTGTATTTCTCTTGGTCACATTAAAATAAAAGTTCATGGAGGGTATTATTACATAGAGTTACAAATGTAGAAACAGGAAGCTTCCTTGGAATTAAGGCTGAGTAGAGTCTACTGCTCTGAAACTTCCCAACACGGTTAAGATATACTGGTTTCTGGAAAAGTAAGGCAGTTTGTAAAAATACCATGGATATTTATTTGGAGACAATGACAGATTCTGTTACAATGGGTGGAAGAGGAGGGCGACATTGTCGAGTGGCTACTTTTGGGTGGTCATTAGCTAAAGTGGGTGGAATCTGAAATTATATTCATTCAGGAATCATTCCATGACTGCCGTGTACCCTTGTGATGATTACATGTAAATGGCTATTTTCAACTAAATATAAACATGTAGTTATATAATATATATGATGGTATATAAAGGCGCATCAAGAGAAATCAAATGGAGATGGTCTGGTGTAGCAGAAGACCCAGGCAGGGGAGGCAAGGCAAAGTGGGTTCTAGACATTATAATCTCAACTATTTACTAACATTGCTACCTTTAGTAAGTCACTAATATGTCTCAAAGCTTCTTTTCCTCAAAAATGAATTAGTTGCAGATTTCTTTTCTTTTTACGTTTTAATTATTTTTCAATCTCTTTAGGTTACAGTGAAAATCAAATCAGATTATGTATGTAATTTGATAAAGAGGTGTGTTTGTATCATATAAATTCATATATAAAATATATATGTATATATTGAAAGGGTTATTATTTTATCATACTTATTAAGGCCTCAAGTTCTTAAAACTAAGGGCTCTCAAATTTTTAAGATTGACTCAAGATGTCAATCAAATAGAATGCTATGATCAAATGCAATGTGTCAATCAGATAAAAGTCAAGATGATAACTTATAGTTAAGAGGCAAAGGCTATTTTGCTTTCTTTCCACCACCTCCTCCCACCTTCTACCTTAGAGCTATAATGGCATCAGTTGCTTATGCAACACTTGACTGAGAGAATAATATTTTCTAAATTATAAATGGTTATATATATATATATCAATCTATCATGGCAATAACATAGACATCAATAGAATGTGATGGAAAGAGCGTAGGTCTAAGAGTCAAGCAATGCGGCATTGATCTTTATTAGCAAAATGGCTCAATTTCTTCATCTGTAAAATAAACCTTACACGGGATCCCTTCCTTAGGTCTATATCCAGTTCTAACATGCTGACTCTGAAAAAGCTCAAAACATAGACATCCATCAAATAAAAGGTATTTCGAGTATGTTTTGGCAAGAGATATGGTATTTGATTATATAAAAATTATTTTCTGCTTCTCAGTAACCACTAGTATAAGATACCTTTTTATTATCATCCTAGAGATGTCAATGTTTTGAATGCATTTATGGCACTGCAGATTTCTTTGTGGACTCACATGTATAAGAATAAAAAGAAAATTCAGAAACATGTAACAGTAAGCAGATGCCCTCATTTTATACACTACATTCCATTTTTCTCATTTAATTTCTAAGATGACAAAGCAAGAATAGAAAAGATCTTGCGAAGGGTAAGAGATGTGATTACTATAAAGCAATTTTCTAACAAGAGAGTTTCAGAGGACGAGAGCTATTTAATATGAAAAGGAGAAGATACCAAGCAAGATAATAGAGCTACATTAATGATGAATGGCATACAGGAGGGTAAGTGTTTCTGTTTGACCTACTTTAAATATATGAAATAGATAAAAAGGGTCATCACCAAAGTCCTGTTCCTAAACACCATTATAACAAATGGCATTTAGAGACTGTTCTTTGAAACTGACCCTCATATACAGTTCTTATAATGTGTAATAGAGTAAAAGAACACTCCGTGAAATCAGAGAGCTACAAATTGAAAATTGATTAGAGGCTTTTTTCTTTTTTTTTTTTAATATAAGGAAGACTAATGAACATGGAGATTGCCAGTAAAATTTCATGGAAGTAGAAAGGTTTAGAGAGTGGAAAGAAGAAGGGGCAAAGGGGAAACAGTGAAAGATATGGAGAGTTTGTAAAATGAATATATACACACACACACACACATATACATATATATGAAAAATATAAATATATAATTATATATGCATATATGTTATATAATATATATATAATTTATAAAATTATTTTATTATAATTTTATTATATTTATACATATAAAATTTTATATATAATATATAAAATAGGATCAACCAACTGCCAGTTGATCACCAACTCATAATGGGTTCAGGAAACACCCCAAGCCTTCACTCTAGAACGACCGACTAGAGCATGACATTCTGCATTCTCCAATTTAGTTTGGGATGGCTTCTTGACCTTTTTCAGATTTGGACACCTTTCCAAATAATAGAACCTCACCTTTAGCATAAGGATATCTTTTCAGAGTTGGTATAATATTCCCTATATTTAGAAACAGAAAGGATAACCACTAATGGATATGACTTTTCAGCAGAGCAAACTATCTTAAGATATTTAGCTTTTCACTTCTTGCCAATATTTCAATTTATGGATTTTGTCCTTCATGTCTTTCACTCTAGTCTATTGGACCCTAATCATTGCAGGTGGAAATCTTATATTGAGAAAGTAGTCCTCTCTATGCCAAAAGAGCTGTAACTCTTAGCTCACACCTACATGCACCCAAATGCAGAGTAAATAAAGTCAAGTTTTTGTAGAGATTGCTGTAAGTCAGGAAAGTGAGACAGCAGGCTTTCTATACGGTCATAGACAAAGCCATCACTTAAGGTTTACAGTGGAATACAAAAATGCCATTTACAATTTGAAACAAAAGAACCATTAGCTTTCTGCCCCCTTCATTGCATTATTGATTTACAATCCTTTACTTTCATTTATTCCAGCCAAAAGCCTGCGTGCCTAACCATTTTTTATTCTTTAAAATGGGCATTACTGATTTCGCTTCCAAACAGCAGCCTCTCAACCCTTTCTTCCTGCTGTCAGCTTTTCAATTTGTTTCATTAATAAACACTTTCATTTCCCTTAATTATATTTTTGGCATATTTACTCGCAACACCTTTTACCACACCGCAATAACATGTTGTCAGGTCCTCTATTTTAAGGTCCAATCCCTGGGAACACTGACTACTGCCCCCTGGCGCAGCTCTGACTGCGTGTGGCTGTATTTATGCCCACTTCTGCCCCAAGCTCTGGGGGCTCTCAATGCAGTTGGAAGAGAATGACTGTGACATTACCTCTGCCCTTCTCTGGCTCACGCCTCACCCCACCAACCACAGTTTTGTTTTTGTTTTTAAATCATAGCATCTTTAGGGGCACCTGGGTGGCTCAGCGGTTGAGCATCTGCCTTCAGCTCAGGGTGTGATCCTGGGGTCCCTGGATGGAGTCCTGCATCGGGCTCTCTGCATGGAGCACGCTTCTCCCTCTGCCTGGGTCTCTACCTCTCTCTCTGTGTCTCTCGTGAATAAATAAATAAAATCTTAAAAAAAAAAAAAAAAAAAACAGATCATAGCATCTTTATTAGGGGTAGCAAAATGACTACCATGCCCAAATGAATCTAATGTTACCAAGTTCAATCTCAAACTTTGTCTTCCTGTAGGGTATCTTGTTTCAATCAGTTAATTGTCACAAGATTCAGTTAAAGAAGACTGAGTGTAGGCAAACAAATGGGAATATCAATTTACTTAGAGCCTTTGCTATTATGTTCCTTCCTTGTGACAGACTATTAATAGAATTTGTATATCTCTTATAAAGCTGGGTTATTATTCCTGTTCATTAGATATGATTTCAGTGTTGTCAATTACTACACACATATGCATATCCACTTAGCTAGTTTTGATCAATGGTTTACTTTTTTTGCTTTTTTAAACATTTTTTAAAGATTCTATTTATTTATTTGACAGAGAGAGAGTGTGTGTGCACATGCCCACAAGGGGAAGAGGGGCAGAAGGAGAAGCAAACTCACTCTTGAGCAGTGGCCTGATACAGGGCTCCATCCCAGGACCCTGGGATCATGACCTGAGCTGAAGGCAGATGCTTAACAAATTGTGCCTCTCAGGTGCCACTACTTTTTTTTTTTTTTTTTTTTAAGATTTATTTATTTATTCATTCAGAGAGAGAGAGAGACAGGCAGAGACACAGGCAGAGGGAGAAGCAAGCTCCATGCAGGGAGCCCGATGTGGGACTCTATCCCAGGTATCCAGGACCAGGCCTGGACCGAAGGTGCACTAAACTGCTGAGCCACCCGGGCTGTCCAGTGTCCCTACTTTTATTAGAAATTATTTTGGGAAAAAAAAGAAATTATTTTGGACATTAACATAACAATTTTGTTACAATGAAGACCAGTATCCTCAAATGATCTATTATTTTTTCAAAATCATAAACAGGAATGCTGAACAAATTCTATATATACCTTAAAGTTCTACTATTAATAATGATCTTCACTTAAATGGCACCAAGTTTAAATAACTGGACAAAATAAAATATCAAGGAAACAAATGTGTATGTGTAAGTCTATAGAGAATGTGTGAGTTTCCAGGTTGTTCAATTATCTTAAAGAAATTACTCGTAAAAAGGAGCGCTAGCTTATTTTTTTCTTTTCTTAATAAAACTACTATGGAGATTATCTTCTTCCTCCAGGATTTCAACTCTTGGTTACAACATTTTTGGAATTCTGTGTGGAAGAGATGCATAGTATTATCTTTAATATCATATCAGGGGAAAGTTTGAATGGAGAATCACCCTCAACAACCTAAGAGTAATGAATGAGGAAGGTAAGTGTTCAAATTGGATAAATTAATTTGGGTTCAGAATATATTCCAATTTTTGGGTAATATGTTTTTATATGTTGCTTCTTGTTTTTGTTTTTTTTTAAAGATTTCATTTATTTATTTCAGAGAGAGCAACTGAGAAAGAGCCAGAGCATGGCGGGTGGGGGGGGGGTCAGAAGAAAGGGGCAGAAAGAGAGGGAGAAGCAGACTCCCCACTGAGCAAGGACCTAGAAGTGTGGTCATGACCCTAGGACCCCAGGATCACAGCCTGAGCCAAAGGCAGAAGCTCATCCGACTGAGCCACCCAGGCACCCCGTGTTTTTATAATGTCTTGTACATCAATTCTAAAAGTAATTCTGAATGTTGAGTCCCAGAATTATTTTGTAAACTGCGATAAGACCATGTTCCTGAAAGAAGTATCTTACAAGCAAGTTGCTAGCACAACATTCATTGGACAGATCGTGCTATTTTAACCAAGCTGCTTCTCTTGTATCGCCATAGGATTCATTTCAAGGTATCTTTTAGTTCAAAGAAGAAGGGTTTATTAAGATTCTAATCCGTTAAAGATAAACCTAAACAGATCTATATCCACTAAAGCCAAGTCCAATGCATTATATTTATTTAACACTTTGTTCTCTGGGGCCTCTACCACACTCACGACGTCTACCTCCATGTCTCATAGAGAAATGTAGAAACGACAAAGGACCCCTTCAAATCTCATCCAAAACCTTCATGTAGCTGGCAAGCAGTCCCTAAGCAACTGCCCAGGTTTACTCTGGAGAAAGTTGAAGAGTTGAATCCTGTTATAAAGTGGGTCAAGGGACTAAGGAAATACGCCTTCTCTAATAAAACACGGCCCTGCTGCTCATCAGACTGCTGCTGGGCTCAGCTGTGATAAGGGACTGGAAAAGCAAAAACAAAATGGTCAATACGTGGTAGAGATGAACTGACTTAGATCTCATTTTTCTCTGCTATAATTAAGCAATAATAGTACCATTTTAGGAAACCATTTTAAGTGTTTTTCATTAAACTCATTCATGCCTCACAACCACTCCCATTTTGTCTCTCCCTTGTTCTTGTTTTGATTGCTGGCAGATTATTTCTGTTACAGAAATATATGTGTTGGCTTTAAATAAAGTAGATTAACTTGAAAGGTCTGGCCTATAATAGTACATGCTGCAGTCTATTCCATACGACAGTCAGAGCGAATGTTTCACAACTGAAAACCCTTAGACGGTGTCTACAATACCACTAAACAGGAACTAAAATAGTGTATGGTTTTTAAGGCTTACCACGTTTTTTTTTGTTTGTTTGTTTTATTTTGTTTTTTGTTTTTGTTTGTTGTTGTTTTGTTTTGTTTTATTTAGGTTTCAACCCATTAGAATGGAGAAACCAACAACAGGAAGACAAAAGCAAGAAAGGAAGAAGGAAAGAAGGTAGAAAGGAACAAGGAAGGGAGGAATGAAATTAGACTATTTGAGATTTAAGAAATGAGAGTTTCATTCACCTTGCAGAAAAAGAACATTTAAAAAATACCTGTCGAGTTTAAAAAACGATGAGTCTCCCCATTAATTGCAATGATAATGTATTTGTAGACTTAGAATTTAGTGAAATCAGCTACAATTTTATTATTATCACAGTTACACAACCCGCGTTGTTATGCTAATTAACACATTTTTGTCTGGATAAGATAAGAGATGGTGCCCAAGAATGAATACAATTCTGTGATTCACAGGCTAAATTCTGTTAATGTCAGACGAGATGAATGAGTAATAACAAAAATTGGGTGTGAATTCCAGCCCCATCATGTTCCTGTAGTTACAGAGTGTCCTTCAACTTTTAAACTCCCAGCCTCATAATTTGCAAGTCCTTTTCATTAGATTCCAACTATCATAAATTATTTAACAGTTAATTTGACTTTTACTTTAAGAGGAGTGATATTGCTAAAGGGTATTATTAGCATTCTTATCGATGTCTCTGAAATGGTATCTCTTGGTAGAGTTTATAAGAGAAATGATCCATCATCACCAATTTCTCTTTTTCAAAATATACAGTTTAAATTGTTTTCTTGTCACGGTACAATCTGCTTAAAAAAAATGCATTTGTACACTGGACACAGATACCGTCAAGCAGTCTTCGCTTGAGATGGGAAAACAAGTGCTCACTGGAAGCTCCCAGACTATCCACTATCCTCTAGTGGGATGGAGGAAGGTGATGTCTTCTCAAATGACTCAAGGCCATACAATTTCACATGTTCCTATGAAAACAGCTTCAAATGCTACTCTGATATTTTTCACTAAATCCCAAGTGATTTATCACATTCTGTCAAAATTGACTGGTAGGCCTATGTGTCTAGGAACAATACAAATTTCACTTCAACCTTTCTGCAAATCCCTCCCTCACACATTCCCATCCTATGGCACACTGCCCCGTGTAGGTAGCAGAGGAGCAGTGGACATTGGTGGAAAGAAAATGAGTTAAGAAGAAAGGAACTTCCACAGGAAATCAGGTTTGTTTGTCCTCATTCCTATAGGATCCGATGACCTCTACCAAATATCTATGTGGATGCTGGTGTCCTTTCTTCTTTCCTACTATTTTTTTCTAAAAATGTTGATCCCTGGATCCAAATTTACATACATGAAGGATAAAGGACAAAATTAAATGGTTCTGAAGGTTGATTTGGTGTCAAATGTGAGTTTAGGTCTCTTGCTGTGACGACTTGAATTATTGGCTACAAATATTCCATTCCCCTGGAATTGTGTCCTACATGTACACCCTGGTCACGGCCTCATGGCATATCGAGTAAACTTTTCCAACCGTTGACTTTAAGTTTGACTTTGTGACTTGTTTTTGGCCAGATGTTAGTGGAAATGACTTGAGCGCATGCTTGAAATAGCCTGTAGGGTTGAGGTTGTCATCTTTGCTTATGCCATCATCATGAGAAGAAAATATCCTGAGTAGCCACAGTCTTTGGGCTCCACAAATAGATTTGAGGTTTAGAGCCACCACAGCTGCTGCTTATAGACGCTGAACCTGAATCAGAGACACCCCAACCAATATGCAGATTTGTGAGATAAGAACGTATATTATATGCTTTTCTGACTTTTTTTTTAATTGTTTATTAGCAAAAGCTAATATCTACCCCAGCTGACTTCTGCTCTAAATAGAAGAACTGATCAAAAACTCTGAAAGTGAAGTAAAGCTTTGTTACCTGGCAGCATTCGTATAGGTAACTGGGATCAACAGGGAGAAATTTGGGGTTATTTTACTTTCCCTATGCCACATTTTCATTACTGTTTTCTTAGCCACCCCAAATAAACACACATGTCAACGATAGCACATGCTTGCCACGGGGATGTAACTGGAGGACAAGTTCCCACGTCTCCATTAGGATTTCTCCAAAAAACATCTGTTATCAGCAAACAATCTAAGTCAAAACTGTGCACTCATTATGCATCACGGGCTCCAAGTCAAGGTCGCATGGGCCTTCCTTTGAACTGAGATGAACGCCTCTCCTACCCCATGTTTCTCTTATACAGAAATGTTGGTACTATCCTTGCTGGCAGGGAGGCAGGAAGGCCATATGAGGCCCTTCCTTCCATATAAAAATGAGGAGGCTTTCCCTCGGCACCGGAGAGCCTCAGAGTATTTCTTCCCATGCCTCAGTCTCTGCTGGGCTTCTCCTGCAGGTGCCAGCATGAACAAGAAAGAAAACCCAACCTTTCCATATTTTACAGTTTCTTTAGAGAATTTTAAATGTTTTTTCTGGATTACAAAATCCCTTCTGACACAGTGCTCTGGAACAGTTGTTGAATGGGGTCAGGGAGGAGGAACAGAGGGATAAAGGCAGGAAAGAAGGGATCTGACTTGTCTTGCTGTTGACTCTACAATTCTTTCTTTTTTTTTTTTTTTTTTGTTTTTAATTTGAGAGAGAGTGAGAGAGAGAGAGTGTACCAGCAAGGGGGAGGGGTAGATGAAGAGGAAGGAGCAGACTCCCCGCTGAGCAGGGAGCCCAGGACCCTGGGATCATGACCCCAGAGCCAAAGTGAGGCTTAACCTACTGAGTCACCCAGGTGCTCTGACTCTAGAGTGTTTAATAAATAACCCAAATGTCTATCCCCACAGCCCACTCCTGCTCTTCATACTTGCTGACAATGAGCTAGAAAGCTCTGTGCAACTACGTGGGAAAGAATGGCTCTTCACCACCATCAGTGTGATCCCTGTACTCTCCTACCTCTAAAACTCTTCAAAACACCTGGGCTGTTAATGGCACATTCTCTGATGCTAATCCTTGTTGTAGAGCTATTCTTCTTTTACTATCATTTCAACGTAAATGGAGAGGATTAAAAAAGCAGGTGCTCAATCTGCCGTTTTGATCCAGAAGTCAGTGTGGCAATTTACAAAGATTTGATTAGAGACACATAATTTAGCTTTTACTTAAAAAACAAAAAGCACCCTGCAACAGGGATTGAACTAGTTGAGCATAAAGTCAAACCATATTTTTGTTGTTGTTTGTTTTTTTGTTGTTGTTTGTTTTGTTTTGTCTAAATGATCATATTATGATTTTTTTTTTTTTTCCACATGTGGGATTTAAAAGAAGGGATGAATAGAGGGAAGGCAGGACAAATTACAGCAGCCAGTTCAGGGCACAGAACTCTTTCCATGGAAGAAAAGAGACTGCTAGATACATTATTCGATCACTCTATACCTACCTATCTACCTATCTCATCTTGTAACATGAAAAACACTGTCTTTATATATGCTATCTCATTTATTCCTTACAACCTAGTGAGCCAGGTAATCTTATTTCCATTTTACAAATGAGAAAAAAAAAATAGGATAAGCAAGGTTTTTCTCCCCACAAACAGCTTTTCTTTTTCTTTTCTTTCTTCCTTCGAGAGAGAGAGAGAGAGAGAAGGCTGGATAAAGGGGAGAAGGAGAGAGAGAATCTTAAGCAGGCTCCTCTTAGAACAGAGCCCGACATGGGTCTCAATCTCACCTGAGCCAAAATCAAGAGATCATAACCTGAGCCAAAATCAAGAGTCAGACAGAGCCAACCAGACGCCCCACAAATGAGAAAATTAACTAGAGATGTTATATAATTTGTGGAAGTTCACATAGCCACTCAGAGCTTAGTTTAAACCTGATTTCTATGCTCCCTGCTGATGGGCCTCATTCTAGAGCCCTGAGGCTACTCCAAAGGGTGCCTCCCCATGCACACCCCTGAGCGGTGTGGAGTTCTCCTTTTCCTCAGGATGCATTCAAAGCAGCTGGGTGTATATTCAGTTTTAATCAAGCAACTGAATATTTGTTTCTCCTCCTTTCTCCCTTTTGAAGTCTTTTTTATTTTAAGATTTTATTTATTTATTCATGAGAGAATGACAGAGAGAGAGAGAGGTAGAGACACAGGCAGAGGGAGAAGCAGGCTCCTCGAAGGGAAGCTGATGTGGGACTGGATCCCAGGACCCCAAGGTCAGGCCCTGAGCCCAAAGCAGCTCTCAACCTCTGAGCCACCCAGGCATCCCTCCCTTCTGAAGATTTTGCTTCTGACTCGGTGGATCATCTGAATACACTTTGATGATCTGGAGTCTTGCTTATCTCTGAGGACAAATGGAACCTGAATCCTGGCTGCAAATGTCACAAATATGAGAAAATCTACCAAGGATGCCATATTTACTAGCAGGCAGCTTAAGTGATATTGCTATTGTGGTTAGGAATCAAATTCATGGGCAAAGATATAGTTTTTCTTTTTCTTTTTTTTTTTCTTTTCTTTTCCTTTTCTTTTTCTTTTTTTTTTTTTTTGCCTTTAATTTGTTCTGTGACCTCTAAGACCCATTTAATTTGCCTTCAATGAGAGCTTCTCTGAGTTTTAGAAAAAATAGTTGATTAACTTATGTTTCTCTCTTCAAATCTCCTAAAATACCATGGATATAAGATGCCTATTTAGGTATGAAAAAGGTAATCTGAGAGGAACTAACATGTCCTTTAAAATTGCAAATCAAAAAAAATAAAAAATAAAAATAAATAAAAATAAAATAAAATTGCAAATCAAGGGATGCCTGGGTGGCTCAAGTGGTTGAGAGGCTGCCTTGGGCTCAGGGCCTAACCTTGGGGTTCAGGGATATAGTCCTACATCAGGCTCCCTTAGAGGAGCCTGCTTGTTCCTTTGCCTGTGTCTCTGCCTCTCTCTCTATGTCTCTTATGAATAAATAAATAAAATCTTTAAGAAGTAAAAAAATAATATAAATGCAAATCAAAAAGAAAAAAGAAGATTATAAATTCATGGATGAGTGGAGTTTACAGGTAAGAAAATGAAAGAAATAAAGTTTGAAATCTAAGACCATCCTCTTTCATTATTTAACATCTATAGCTATAAATAATTTAGTCTAGTTAGGAGACTGGAAAAAAAAATTAAACTTCGGTTGTAACAAATACAATGTTTACTTTAGGTAAGGTATGAGCCAGCAATCTGTTTAGTCTCTCTTTGATCACTAGTCTGTGCCATCCAAAATGTACATGGTCCATTACACATCAATATCTAAAGTGGGTTGGGCTTCTCCCTATCCTAATTTGCATGCTCTTTAGGTGCAGTACAATAAAAATGCAAGGTTGTAATTTTACTTTAGTAACTTATCTGTCTCTCTCTCTCTTAATTGTTATGCTCGGTAAGTCAATAAGACTTCTAAAATAAATTTACTCCACTCCTCTGTAATGCAGACATATTTCTAGAAATTAGTGGCCACTTGTCAGCTCAAGTTTCAATTCAAAAGAAAAAAACAAAAACAAAAACAAACAAACAAAAAAAAACTTTGTTGAGTCCATGTTAAAAGGGAGCATAGAAAACATAAATGTTTTCACAAGATGAAGTAAACAGCTATACTAAATACTCGTCAACTAAATACATTGACCAGTCTTCTTATCCAACATTTACCCTCTGAAGTGATGACATGCATGGGACAGTCATCTCTGGGTGTTGAGGACACATAATCCACGTCCACCAAGTGTTACAGTACAAATTTATAGACGTGATAATAGTCACATGCTAGATGTCATATTAGCATGGAGACAGGATGTATTATTATTTTTTTTTTGACAGGATGTATTATTAACCCAAGAGGCAGCAACAGGCAAGGATAGGCCAAAACAGACTCAAGTACAAGTTCTACAGGTGCCTGAAGTATTTAAGAAATTTAAAGGTTGAGCAAGAATGTTTTAAGATAGAAAATAGCACAGACAGGAAGAAAGAATACGGTAAGGTCCTGAAGTCTTAAGTAACTTATAAATTTGGAGGAGCCTTAGAAAATATAAAGGATTCAGAAAAAAAAAAGAAAGAAAATATAAAGGATTCAGATGATATCCATAAGGGCCGGCTAGATTACAGTGGCTCTTAACCATATAATAAAGAAATCAGTGGTCGTCATTGAAGGAATTCATGATGGAGTAACAACACTAGGTTGTTATCTGGTGTGGATATTCCTCCAATGGTCTGGACAAAATTAGAGGCAGGGGCAGCTCAAAAATTGTAATGATTACTCTGACAGTTGCCTGATCCCATATATACAAATTTGAGTTCCTCTGTCAATTTTGATTGGCCAAGATGATCGCAAAATTCCAAACATGAACGTGTTAGAAATTGGACTCTAACACTTAACTGAAGAGCTCCTTCCTTCCTGCTGTGTCCACACTGGCTGCAGGACTCTCTGCAATGTGAACAGGAGACCCGAATCCTCAGCTGACACGTGCTTGCCTGAGCCAAAGGAAGCCAAGGGGTTCTCTCCTATGACCACTTCGAACAGGAGCCATGACAAGAACCCTCAATCAGAAGAATAAACTGCATCGTCCTAAAATCTCTGTAAAACACATCTTTCAGGGACTCAAGCCTATGTATTTAAGTCTCACATCAACAAAGCTTTCCATTTAAATAGTCCCTGTTGGGAAAATGCATTAGTGTTTGCGATCTGTTAATTATAAATAGGCAGACTACTAATTCCTCCTGTAAGGTTTCCAAGACATCCTGTGAAAATTAATCATAATGGATTTTTTTTTTTTACATTTTTGTTTCTCTCCAATGGTTAATTATAGCTCCAATGAGTCTAATAAGACTGTGCCACAATGCTTCTATTGATAGTCTTTAGAATCGCAGGAAGCCTTAGGCCCAACTTATTTAATCAGAGGTCTTGATTTGTTTGGAAAATTACCACAATATGAGCTGTATTTTGTCACTCAGGGCCTATTTGATGAAAGGCTGCGAGTCCTTTTGTTTTCCTTATTCCAGATGAGGATTATTTAAAGATCTTCCCTACCATGAACATCCTGTTATAAAGAAATAAAGTGCATGTGGCTACTTTTTTGGGTAATAAGCAAAATCCCTGGTGTAAGAGGGCATTGCATGGTGTTGATAATAGACTCCAGTGGTTTTGCAGTAACCTCCCATGGAAAGTATTTGTCCCTTTCACATTTAAAAAATTATGAAGTTACTTTATTGGACCAGTTAATTTCTCCTATGTGATTTTATGTCTTGGGAGTCCAAGATGTGTTGCCTCTGAAAATATGGAGAAATAGAAGTGCTTCTGAGCACATAGAATAGGAACCAGACCTAGCACTGCTGGAATGCATAATCCCATACACACGGGCACTTCATCTAGATCCAGATTTGCCCTGGTTTCCATAAAATCATGTTCAGAAACACTTAGAAGAAATATCATTTGTGCAAAAGGTTCACAACCAACAGAAAGGTTATGTTCTAGGTGAAAAAATTATTCAGAAGGTGAATATTCAGGGAATTTACCTTTTGTAATGCAACACACCCAAATTTCATGAAGTCCCTCTGCTATTTCAGTGAGATCTGCAGGTGTACGGTACAGGAGGAGAAATAAAGCTGCCTCACGAAGAGAGATGATCTTCTCATACTAGACTCCCTTCTCTTCTTTCTGGGACAGATAAGGAATTGGGATCAGTCAGGTCTCCTAGATAATAACCCAGATAATAAAGAAGATAATAAACTAATCTGGCTAGTTTTGCATTAATGTTCAAATGGAATGTGATGATTCAATTTACAGAGGTAAAACTATGAAAACTCCAGGGTTTTGTTCCAGCTGGTAGAAAGGCTCTGGCTTTTTCTTTCCCCCCTTTGATGGCTTTGCTGAACTGAAGTTTTTCTTTTTTCCCTTACTCCACCAAGTAGCTCTTGAAACTCTAAACACTTTCAGAGTTTACACTTACATAAGAATTAGACATTAGGTAATTAAACTGCAAATTTTGCTACTTCTCTAACATGTGGCCAAAGATATTCTAGTCTCAGCCCTATTCTAGCACTTGTTTAATTTGATTACTGGGGGGAAAAAGTGACATCTTTCATTATTTTTATCCATTTAAATAATTATAAAATCCACAGGGATGCTTCCAAAAGAATGAGATAAAGTTTTTCTGTAGAGTGAAGTTTATTTTTCAAGAATGATGTAAGTTTGCCAAGTAAATAGACGTGGCAGCTAAAGGGAGAAGAAGTTCAATGGTCAAAGAAAATAATGGCTTTTTTTTGTTGAATTTTAAGTACAAAAGGAGAAGTTTAAAAATATTTGAATTATTAGATATCTCGCTTCACTACATTTTGAATCAACCAAAAATGCCCAACAGCAAAGTGTTTCTCAAAAATACTTAAGAGATCATGTATTCATTATTATTGTTTACCAAGTTTGAGGGGCTCAAAAATTGATTAAGAAATACTCCTCAGTAAGGTTTGGTAGTTTCTAACAATTAAACTACTCAATTCAGAAATGGACTGCCAGCTGTTCAAAGAAAGTTACTTGGGCAATTGGAAGAGAAGCACAGAATTTGTCAAGGCCTTTGATCTACTATATAGTAACACCAGCATTATCAATAACAGCAACAAACTGCATTAATATATGCACAAGTTGAAAATCCATGCCTGTATGAACTGATTTAATGATCTTAAGAAAAACCAAATAAATAGGTCAGTACTACTCCTGCCTTTATTACAAATCAGGAATCTGAGGCATGGAGAGGTTGAGTAGGTTGCCCAAAGCTATACTCTTAGTGACTGAGCAAAGGTTCAAACCAAGATAGTTTAGAAGTAGAGTCCATGATAAGAACTAGCAAGCGTGGGATATATTTAAAAACTTATATACCAAAATGTTATAAAATTGGATATAAGTGGTAGAATTTTGGTCATTTTCAGTTTGTGCTTTTATGTACTTTTCACATCATCTATTACAAATACAGATACTTCCATAAGTAGGAATAAAGGATCTTTGATATATGTTTAAGGTACTTTTAGCAGCTCTCACACCTCTCACATAAACTTCATGAAAAACTTTAAAAAGTAAACTGTCTTTTTTTCAAATATGCCTACTTTCTATACTAATGCCCTGTTTCATCAAACCAACAAAGCTTCGGAATAGCCTTCATCAGGAAGTGGTTTACAAGTCGGTCCCCTATAGAGGCATAATCATGACTCAGAAGTCTTGCATTAGTTGAATACAGAAAAGGGAAACTGATATATGCTGAGAAACTCAGAATGAAGAAATTAGAGAGACTCGACTAGCGGGCTTCAGGGAATAATCATGAAGACAAGAAAATATATTCAACACATACAAAGTACAACTTCGAAGTTAGAAATTAGAGAGATTCTCATAAAAGCCAGCCAAAGGTAGGGAGTGGGGTGGGTTACATAAAGGATTAAGGGGGACAACTTCCCATTCATAAAGTGAGTCATGGAGATGAAAAGTACGGCATAGGAAATATAATCCATAGTCTTGTGATGATATCAACACCATATGACGATAAGTGGTAACTACACTTCTCATGGCACACACTGAGTAATGTATAGAATTGTTGAACCAATATGTTGTATCCCTGAAACTAACATAATATTGCATGCTAATTATACAACAATTAAAAAAAAAAACTTATGGATAAGTGGCTTACAAGGACTAGGGATGGAAGAATGGTCGGGGTATGTTACTTGTCCAGGGAGACTTAACTAGTCGTCATGTCTCTGGTTATCCATTATGGGGCTCATAATTCTTTTTTTAAATAAAGATTTTATTTATTTGAAATAGAGAGCAGAGCAAGAGAGAGAGAAAGAGCATGAGCACACAGGAGGGGGGAAGGGCAGAGGGAGAGAGTGTGGGGCAGGGGAGAGGGAGGAGGGGCAGAGGGAAGGGAATAGGAGGAGTAGAGGGAAAGGGAGAAGCAGAGTCACCACTGAGCAGGGAGCCTGAAGAAGCAGGGCTTGATCCCAGGATCCTGGAATCATGACCTGAGCTGAAGGCAGATGCTTGACCATCTGAGCCACCAACGCGCCCCAAGGGGCTCACACTTCTGTAGAAGGTTTGCCTATTAAAACAACAAGAACAACAAGAGCATGCCTTCCTTTGTATAGAATGGGAAGGAGAGAATACAAATTCCATCTCTCTGCTGGACTGGGGAATTCTAAGTATTAGGATCCTATACTACAAGGATTACAAGGACTAATGTGTAAGGGCTCTTGGGGACTGTTGGGAAAATCTGTAACACTTATTTCTATGAGTAATGCTGTTAGAATATTCAGTTGTGTTCTATAAGGACATTAGTGAAACCCATCAACTAATCTAGGGAAGCCAGACCTACAGGAAAATCAGGTCCTGATCCAAAGTCTTCTAACCATGAGTTAGGGCCAACGCCATAATAGGTGCCAATATTAATAAATGAGGCTTAGTATCTGTTCTGGGGCCAAGTACTGGACAAGTTACATAAGCACATGAGTGCTTCTGGTTCACTTCTCTTGAAATAGCTCCCGTTTTCTTCTCCTAACATCTCAATCCTTGATTAAACAACACATTTTTTACTGCAGATACTTTCTCTACTCCCAAATCTCCCCACTTATATTCATATTGTAGTTATTCATCTGAGGTTTTCACAATGGTCCCTTCCCTTGGTAGCACTCAGTGACCTGTGGTCTTACAAAGCAATAAGATATCCTCAAATATATGTTTTTACACTTCACCAGAGCATTGAGCAAAATATAGGTAGCAATTAACCATATTCATATTCATATTTGTTACTGTCAGGTAGGAAAAAACAGATTTAGTAATTATGTGGAAAGTCACAGCAGAGTGGTCTTGTGTCAGGTAGAAATTTTGACATAAGCAGTTAAAAAATAAATTTATCTGTCCTTTTTAAATTAGCATATTGATTTGGAGACTACTTATATCATTCATTATCAAAATAGAGGTAATATAATCGCAAATATTTTCAAAAGAGAAGTCATATATTTTCTTTTTCTTTTTTTTAATTTATTTTTTATTGGTGTTCAATTTACCAACATACAGAATAACCCCCAGTGCCTGTCACCCATTCACTCCCACCCCCCGCCCTCCTCCCCTTCTACCACCCCTAGTTCGTTTCCCAGAGTTAGCAGTCTTTACGTTCTGTCTCCCTTTCTGATATTTCCCACACATTTCTTCTCCCTTCCCTTATATTCCCTTTCACTATTATTTATATTCCCCAAATGAATGAGAACATACACTGTTTGTCCTTCTCCAACTGACTTACTTCACTCAGCATAATACCCTCCAGTTCTATCCACGTTGAAGCAAATGGTGGGTATTTGTCATTTCTAATAGCTGAGTAATATTCCATTGTATACATAAACCACATCTTCTTGATCCACTCATCTTTCGATGGACACCGAGGCTCCTTCCACAGTTTGGCTATTGTGGCCATTGCTGCTATAAACATCAGGGTCAGGGTGCAGGTGTCCCGGCGTTTCATTGCATCTGTATCTTTGGGGTAAATCCCCAACAGTGCAATTGCTGGGTCATAGGGCAGGTCTATTTTTAACTCTTTGAGGAACCTCCACACAGTTTTCCAGAGTGGCTGCACCAGTTCACATTCCCACCAACAGTGTAAGAGGGTTCCCTTTTCTCTGCATCCTCTCCAACATTTGTGGTTTCCTGCCTTGTTAATTTGCCCCATTCTCACTGGTGTGAGGTGGTATCTCATTGTGGTTTTGATTTGTATTTCCCTGATAGCAAGTGATGCGGAGCATTTTCTCATGTGCATGTTGGCCATGTCTATGTCTTCCTCTGTGAGATTTCTGTTCATGTCTTTTGCCCATTTCATGATTGGATTGTTTGTTTCTTTGCTGTTGAGTTTCATAAGTTCTTTATAGATCTTGGAAACTAGCCCTTTATCTGATACGTCATTTGCAAATATCTTCTCCCATTCTGGAGGTTGTCTTTTAGTTTTGTTGACTGTATCCTTTGCTGTGCAAAAGCTTCTTATCTCGATGAAGAAGTCCCAATAGTTCATTTTTGCTTTTGTTTCTTTTGCCTTCGTGGATGTATCTTGCAAGAAGTTACTGTGGCCGAGTTCAAAAAGGGTGTTGCCTGTGTTCTTCTCTAGGATTTTGATGGAATCTTGTCTCACATTTAGATCTTTCATCCATTTTGAGTTTATCTTTGTGTATGGTGAAAGAGAGTGGTCTAGTTTCATTCTTCTGCATGTGGATGTCCAATTTTCCCAGCACTATTTACTGAAGAGACTGTCTTCCTTCCAATGGATAGTCTTTTCTCCTTTATCAAATTTTAGTTGACCATAAAGTTCAGGGTCCACTTCTGGGTTCTCTATTCTGTTTCATTGATCTATGTGTCTGTTTTTGTGCCAGTACCACACTGTCTTGATGACCACAGCTTTGTAGTACAACCTGAAATCTGGCATTGTGATGCCCCAAGATATGGTTTTCTTTTTTAAAATTCCCCTGGCTATTCAGGGTCTTTTCTGATTCCACACAAATCTTAAAATAATTTGTTCTAACTCTCTGAAGAAAGTCCATGGTATTTTGATAGGGATTGCATTAAGCGTGTAAATTGCCCTGGGTAACATTGACATTTTCACAATATTAATTCTGCCAATCCATGAGCATGGAATATTTTTTCATCTCTTTGTGTCTTCCTCAATTTCTTTCAGAAGTGTTCTAAAGTTTTTAGGGTATAGATCTTTTACCTCTTTGGTGAGGTTTATTCCTAGGTATCTTATGCTTTTGGGTGCAATTGTAAATGGGATTGGCTCCTTAATTTCTCTTTCTTCAGCCTCATTGTTAGTGTATAGAAATGCCACTGATTTCTGGGCATTGATTTTTGTATCCTGCCACGCTACCGAATTGCTGTATGAGTTCTAGCAATCTTGGGGTGGAGGCTTTTGGTTTTCTATGTAGAGTATCATGTCATCAGCGAAGAGGGAGAGTTTGACTTCTTCTTTGCCAATTTGAATGCCTTTAATGTCTTTTTGTTGTCTGATTGCTGAGGCTAGGACTTCCAGTACTATGTTGAACAGCAGTGGTGAGAGTGGACATCCCTGTCTTGTTCCTGATCTTAGGGGAAAGGCTCCCAGTGCTTCCCCATTGAGAATGATATTTGCTGTGGGCTTTTCGTAGATGGCTTTTAAGATGTCGAGGAAAGATCCCTCTATCCCTACACTCTGAAGAGTTTTGATCAGGAATGGATGCTGTATTTTGTCAAATGCTTTCTCTGCATCTAATGAGAGGATCATATGATTCTTGGTTTTTCTCTTGCTGATATGATGAATCACATTGATTGTTTTACGGGTGTTGAACCAGCCTTGTGTCCCGGGGATAAATCCTACTTGGTCGTGGTGAATAATTTTCTTAATGTGCTGTTGGATCCTATTGGCTAGTATCTTGTTGAGAATTTTTGCATCCATGTTCATCAGGGATATTGGTCTGTAATTCTCCTTGTTGGTGGGGTCTTTGTCTGGTTTTGGAATTAAGGCGATGCTGGCCTCATAGAACGAATTTGGAAGTACTCCATCTCTTTCTATCTTTCCAAACAGCTTTATTAGAATAGGTATGATTTCTTCTTTAAACGTTTGATAGAATTCCCCTGGGAAGCCATCTGGCCCTGGACTCTTGTGTCTTGGGAGGTTTTTGATGACTGCTTCAATTTCCTCCCTGGTTATTGGCCTGCTCAGGTTTTCTATTGCTTCCTGTTCCAGTTTTGGTAGTTTGTGGCTTTCCAGGAATGCGTCCATTTCTTCTAGATTGCCTAATTTATTGGCGTATAGCTGTTCATAATATGTTTTTAAAATTGTTTGTATTTCCTTGGTGTTGGTAGTGATCTCTCCTTTCTCATTCATGATTTTATTGAGTCTTCTCTCTCTTCTTTTTAATAAGGTTGGCTAATGGTTTATCTATCTTATTAATTCTTTCAAAGAACCAACTCCTGGTTCTGTTGATCTGTTCCACAGTTCTGGTCTCGATTTCGTTGAGTTCTGCTCAAATTTTAATTAACTCTCTTCTTCTGCTGGGCGTGGGGTCAATCTGCTGTTTTTTCTCTAGCTCCTTTATGTGTAAGGTTAGCTTTTGTATTTGAGTTCTTTCCAGTTTTTGAATGGATGCTTGTATTGCGATGTATTTCCCCCTTAGGACTGCTTTTGCTGCATCCCAAAGATTTTGAATGGTTGTATCTTCATTCTCATTAGTTTCCATGAATCTTTTTCATTCTTCCTTAATTTCCTGGTTGATCCTTTCATCTTTTAGCAGGATGGTCCTTAACCTCCACGTGTTTGAGGTCCTTCCATACTTCTTGTGATTTAGTTCTAATTTCAAGGCATTATGGTCTGAGAATATGCAGGGGACGATCCCAATCTTTTGGTATCGGTTCAGACCCGATTTGTGACCCAGTATGTGGTCTATTCTGGAGAAAGTTCCATGTGCACTTGAGAAGAATGTGTATTCAGTTGAGTTTGGATGTAAAGTTCTGTAGATATCTGTGAAATCCATCTGGTCCAGTGTATCATTTAAAGCTCTCATTTCTTTGGAGATGTTGTACTTAGAAGACCTATTGAGGATAGAAAGAGCTAGATTGAAGTCACCACATATAAGTGTATTATTATCTAAGTATTTCTTCACTTTGGTTATTAATTGGTTTAAATATTTGGCAGCTCCCACATTCGGGGCATATATATTCAGGGTTGTTAAGTCCTCTTGTTGGATAGATCCTTTAAGTATGAGATAGTGTCTCCCTCTTCATCTCTCACTACAGTCTTCGGGGTAAATTTTAGTTTATCTGATATAAGGATGGCTACCCCTGCTTTCTTTTGAGGACCATTTGAATGGTAAATGGTTCTCCAACCTTTTATTTTCAGGCTGTAGGTGTCCTTCTGTCTAAAATGAGTCTCTTGTAGACAGCAAATAGATGGGTCCTGCTTTTTTATCCAGTCTGAAACCCTGCGCCTTTTGATGGGGTCATTAAGCCCATTCAGGTTCAGAGTTACTATTGACAGATATGAGTTTAGTGTCATCATGATATCTATTCAGTTCTTGTTTTTGTGGATTGTTCCACTGAACTTCTTCTTAAAGGGGAATTTTAAGAGTCCCCCTTAAAATTTCCTGCAGAGCTGGTTTGGAGGTCACATATTCTTTCAGTTCCTGCCTGTCTTGGAAGTTCTTTATCTCTCCTTCCATTTTGAATGACAGCCTTGCTGGATAAAGTATTTTTGGTTGCATGTTCTTCTCATTTAGGACCCTGAATATATCCTGCCAGCCCTTTCTGGCCTGCCAGGTCTCTGTGGAGAGGTCTGCTGTTACCCTAATACTCCTCCCCATAAAAGTCAGGGATTTCTTGTCTCTTGCTGCTTTAAGGATCTTCTCCTTATCTTTGGAATTTGCAAGCTTCACTATTAGATGTCGAGGTGTTGAACGGTTTTTACTGATTTTAGGGGAGGATCTCTATTTCCTGGATCTGAATGCCTGTTTCCCTTCCCAGATTAGGAAAGTTTTCAGCTATGATTTGTTCAAATACATATTCTGGCCCTTTTGGTGCCCTCGGGAACACCAATTAAACATAGGTTTTTCTTCCTCAGGCAGTCATTTATTTCCCTTAATCTAACCTCATGGTCTTTTAATTGTCTGTCTCTTTTTTCCTCAGTTTCCCTCTTTGCCATCAACTTGTCTTCTATGTCACTCACTCATTCTTCCATCTCGTTAACCCTCGTCGTTAGATCTTCTAGTTTGGATTGCATCTCATTCAATTGATTTTTAATTTCTGCCTGATTAGCTCTAAATTCTGCAGTCACGAAGTCTCTTGAGTCCTTTATGCTTTTTTCTAGAGCCACCAGTAGCTGTATAATACTGCTTCTGAATTGGCTTTCTGACATTGAATTGTAATCCAGATTTTGTAACTCTGTGGGAGAGAGGACTGTTTCCGGTTCTTTCTTTTGAGGTGAGGTTTTCCTTCTAGTCATTTTGCTCACTGCAGAGTGGCCAAAAACAAGTTGTATTGGGAAAAGGAGAAAAAGAGAAAGAAGGAAAGAAAAGAGAAAAAGAAAAAAGAAAAAAGGAAGAAAAAAGAAAAAAAGAGAAGAAAAAGAAAAAGAATGAAAGGGAAAAAAGGGTGGGGGAAGCAAACAGAAATCCAAAAAAAAAAAAAAAAACACGGGGGAGCATCTTCTGATTCTGTGTACTTTAAGTCCCTTGACTTCCCCTGGAACTTGTCCGTCCAGCTGGTCTTCTGAGGGAGGGGCCTGTTGTGCTGATTTTCAGGTGTTAGCACTTGGGGGAGCTGCTCTGGCCCCTGCCTGGTGCAGGGCTCAGTGGGGGTTGTTTACCCCGTGAGGCCCCAGGAGGAACAACCCCAGTGGCTGCCCCAGCTCTGGAGCCCTGGATTCAGCCCCTGCAGGAACTACTGAGCTCTCCGTCTGCAGGGCCTGGAGGCTCCGGGCGAGGCCGCTGATCTGCTCAGCTCAGGGCAGGAGCGTCCTCGCTGTCCTGGGCCCTCCCGGCCTCTGCCTGTCCCAGGGGAGGCCGGATCCTGGGCTGTGTCCCGGCGCCCTGTGCTCCGGAGCCTGCGCTGTTGGATTCGCGCTCCCGCCCGGCAGCCCCCTCCGCGGAGCCGCCCCCGAGCCCCTCCGAGCTGCTCCGGGTCCCGCCGTGCGCGCTGCAGCCCTTAGGGAGCTCGGCGCACTCTCCCGGGGCGCAGGTGTCTTTAGTGTCCCCGGGAGCCCGAGGGCATCCCCGCCCTCCTGGGTCCTGCTCCAACTCCCTGCAGCCCCTTTCCCCCGGGAAGGTCGGTGCAGCTCCTGCTCCTCCGGGACGGGGCTCTCCTGTCCTGGGGACACTCGCCCCGGCCTCAGCCCGGCTCCTCGCGGGGCCCCTCCCCCTTGGAGGCCTTTTGTTTCTTTATTTCTTTTTCCCCGTCTTCCTACCTTGATAGAAGCGCGAACTCTTCTCACTGTAGCGTTTCAGCTGTTCTCTCTTTAATTCTCAGGCCGAATTCATAGATTTTCAGGGAAATTTGAAGGTTTTCTAGGTAATTTGGTGGGGACAGGTGACTTGGAGACCCTACTCTTCAGCCATCTTGCCCCTCCCCTCCCAGATATTTTCTTCTTGGGTTATCAAAGGCCAATTTTGATTATAGAAAAAAAAAATGTTTAAAATCTTCCAAATAGATCTGTAGCACTTTAGGAAATAATTGTACCACATTCATTTAGGAGAAAAGTAGCAAAATAAATGAGGTAAAACTTGCCTAAGACAATTGGTAGTTCAAAGAAAAAATGTGTTCCTTCCTCCTGTGTTCATAAAATAATACCATGCCAATATACTATCCTTGAAATTTAATATCATCATACGTTGAGAATATGTAGGTCCACGAAATGATGATTTTCTTCAAGTGTTTATGGAACTTGGACATAGGCGTGCTTTGGTATTGAATCCAGGCTCTGGGCTCTATTTTATAGTAAATATGTGAATCTCTCTAGTCACTATGCGTGCCCTGGGTAGGGGTTGGACCCTGGTTGGGGACAAACCACTACAGTAAAGGAGAGAAAAGAATACATGTCTCATCGCCAGGGGAGCTTCAAGTCAAGAAGAGAGCTGAACCAGATGCCAAAATAGTATGGCCACACATTGTGTTAAGTTACATGCCAAGTTTATAGGACAAACTCAATTTTTAGGTCCACAAAAGTTCACCTAAAAATATGCTGATTTTAAAATAATGCATAGTTGTGGGCACCTAGGTGGCTCCATCAGTTGAGCATCCAACTCTTAGTTTTGGCTCAGGTCATGATCTCAGGGTTATGAGATGGATCCCTGAATTAGACTCTGTGCTCAGTGGGGAATCTGCTTTAGATTCTCTCCCTCTGCCCCTCTGAGCCCTACTCATGTTTTTCTCTCTCTCTCTCTCTCTCTCTCTCTCAAATAAATATATAAATCTTTAAAAAATAGTAAAAAAAATATGTTTTAGCTTAATATGAGACATCTGATAGGATATATTCTATGGAAAATTAAGGTAAAGTCCTGGAGAGATATTGGGAGATCTAGTAATCTAGAAATGTAGTTTCAGGGGGCACCTGGGTGGCTCAGTGACTCAGGTCATGATTGCCGGGTCCTGAGAAAGAGCCCCACCTCTAGCTCTCTGCTCAGCGGGGAACCTGCTTCTCCCTCCACCTGCCACTACCCCTACTTGTGCTCTCTTAAATAAATAAATAAATAAATAAATAAATAAATAAATAAATAAATAAAATCTTTAAAAAAAAAAAAAAGAAAAAGAGAAAAAGGAAGCTTTGGAAGTCATAGGGACTCTTGGCCATAAATGAAACCATTAAAGCAAAGAGTTACATAAAACAGATCCATGAGTCTTGGAGATTATCTATAGTTAGCAGGTTCAGAAAAGAAAAACAAAAGAATATCTTATTAGATAGACTAGCATGGTGACTTTGATGCAAAATCAAAATACATATCCAATTTTCTGTAACTCACCTATATGAAAAATGAGTAAAAGGGGAATAACCAGATGAAAAACTACTTTATACTACTCCAAGAGGCTATTATGTCTTTTTCCTCAGGACTTTGAGACTTTCTCCTGCTCCAATAGCTAATATTAACCTTATCTGTAAATAAAATTTTGGAGATTGATTTCCATGTAGCTTGCCCCAAAAGAAAAAAAAAGTTTATATGATGATAAGCTTCTTGGAGATAGAGGATCAGTAATTGCCGGCTATAGACAAAGGAGTACAGCACACCACATTCCATCTAAATGACGAAGAACAGATTGGAGCATTACCATTGTTATTTAGCTAAACTCCTTCAAGTGTGTAGGAGTGAAGCTCAGACTGAGAAATACTATTATTAATGACAATGTCTTCTTTTCCAAAAAAAAAAAAAAAATTGTAACTTGAGTCTGAACAATGGGATTCCTTTTGCGCCTACAATCTGTCCTGTTGGCTCTTCATCCCTACACATGCAGTCTTCAAGTTTCTCACTTGAAAAAGTCTTTGTCCTCTAAACAAAGGCCTGCATGTACAAAATGCTGACGTGCAGTATACATCTAGTACGCATCAACCACAGAAGTTTAATGAATCACTTTCTTGCCTGCCCTTGACCTTGCTGAGAATGCTCTGTGTGCAGGAATCAAGAAACCTGCGAGGCCATATGCTGTGAGTCAGCCTTTGACCAGCTTCCCCCACCCAGCCGTCACTCTGAAAGTAGCATTGCACACACATACATTTTTCATACACGTGCAAGTGTCTCGGATTTTGGCCACCGGGGAGCCTTCTTTGGAAATAATATACTGGAGTTGTTCAAAACGAGTTAGTTTTCTGATTTCAAACATGGATTTTGGAAGCTGTGAGTAAACATAGATACTGCCTCAATTTATGTGATCTGATTTTAATTATAAAAAAAAAACATAGGTTACATTATGCATGTAATAAAAATCAAAATATATAATAGATGCACAATGAAATTAAGTCTCTCTCTGTTTCTCTATACCAAGAAGTTGCCAGTATTAGCAGGTTTTTTATACCCTTCCTTTTATATGCTTATAAACAAATATAGTATCATATCATTTTTGTGAAATTAAAGGACTTTTTAAAAATTTTTAGTTATTTATTCATGAGAGAGAGAGAGAGAGGCAGAGACACAGGCAGAGGGAGAAGCAGGCTCCATGCAGGAAGCCCTATGTGGGACTTGATCCCAGGACTCCAGGATCACACCCTGAGCTGAAGGCAGGTGCTAAACCACTGAGCCACCCAGGGATCCCCCATTTTTGTGAAATTAAATCACATGATTTACATTATTCTGCTTGTTATAATTAGCAAAGGATGCTGGGATATCTGCAGCATATCAACACATATGGCCTTACCTTACTATTTTTATGGACCCATGTAGGATTTCACTTTATAGAATTATTATACTTTATTTCCTCAGTCCCCTATTAATGGGCATTTTACATTATGTTTTTCTCTATTTTCTCCTGTCCCAAGCAATTCTGTAATGTTTAGTTTTGCACATCCTAACATCATTATATGATTATAAATGTGGATTAAAATAGAGTCAGCGAAGTTCGATGTTACCCATTTGTTTTAAATATGAACAGCAGCATAGCAGGCTCAGGAGGCCGACTTTGCAGTGAGGCTGAGCTAGATCTGAATCCTAGTAAAGCACCTACTTCTCCGAGTGTGTTTGGGCCAAACACTTAACCTCTCTCTGAATCTCATATTTCCTCTTCGAAAAATGATGGTCAGTCCTACACAACTAAGGTTTTCAGGTTACCTTTCTTAAAAGATGGTGTAAGTAAGTTTTCCAAAACTTATAGCTAAGAGAAGGAAGAAGAGGAATGAGAACAAAGTCTACGTACAGAGTTTTGAAGTCAGAATTGGACTAAGTACCAAGTCCTCTAGATTCCAGGTGAATGTTTTTCTAATTAATTACATTGCAGCTTCCCAGGCTCCGTTTCATCATCTCTCCTTGCCCACTGGCAGTGAGGGTAGGTATCCTTATCTTCTCTGCCCCACGTGGTACAACGACTGAGAAACTTTTGGCAAAGTCCATATAAACAACTAAGAGGAATCTCAGCAGAATCTGAGTGTGTTGCTACCTGATGGTCTCCTCCTTCTGGGGAAATTCTGAGGACAACACTCAGCCATGACAGCAGTTACGGACTGAGGGGGGAATCTGATTGTGGCCACGGCTGGTACACCCTTGATCAATAAATACCCTCTGTGAGCCTGGGTGGTGGCTGGCTCTTCCCTAAGAGGCGTTCACTTCCACAACATTCATCCGGGGCCACACGAACTCCTTGAAAATGCCACGTCACAACCAGATTTTCCCATCTGTCTGAAGGAGGTCATCCTCGTTATCTTGAATATAGTCTTGACAATGGCCTTGTGAATTAGACAAAGGAATCACTAATTCTTTGGGGGGAGGTGGTTGAGGAAAAGTAGCTTCAGAAGCATTAATCGATTGACCCAATCTTTCAGTGCCAAGTCCACCTTTTTTTTTTCTACTGTATCATGCCAAATGTCACTGTATTTTATTTTATTTTATTTTATTTTTTAAAGAATTTATTTATTAATGAGAGAGAAAGAGAGAGAGAGAGGCAGAGACACAGGCAGAGGGAGAATCAGGCTCCATCCAGGGAGCCTGATGTGGGACTCAATTCTGGGTCTCCAGGATCACGCCCTGGGCCAAAGGCAGGCGTTGAACTGCTGAGCCACCCAGGGATCCCCTGTCACTGTATTCTAATACAAGAAAATAATGATCTGGCCAGTACATCTTCCTCTAGCTCTGGTCTTAGCTCTTGCAGGAAAAAGTAGCTACCTTTTATATATTTCCAGTAATGTCACAGTGAATATAACACAAATTGCTCCACATGGCTATCAAACGTCTCCTTTATCTAGTCCAGTATTTGTGAATAGCCTCATTGCTGTCATGTCTGAGCTCCATTCTAATCAGACTATGTCTCTTAAATATGCCATGCACTTCTTTACGGCCATGCCCTCCCTACTGGCTTTCTTTCAACTCAGAGATCCTTTCCTCCATCATCCACCCATCTACATGATATTCTTCTTTCTAGCAAAGCAGAAATTTCTGCTAATTTCTGTAGCCACAGCGAATTACTACTTCCTAATTTCTGTAGCCACAGCGAATTACTACTTTTGTACAAAGAAAAACAAATACATATATACCTACAGTGAACTCACATATTCTTCTCCATTGTGTGAAAATTCTTTACATTTTGCCTCCCTGACCAACTGGAAACGATTTGTGTGCAAGACTCATAACTGTGTCCCTTAAGAACCGAACACCTACCTCGGCATATTTACAGTTCCTTTCAACTGGTGTGTCCTTCCTCACTGAATCCTATCCAATGTTCAAGGTCCAGCTGAAAACCCCTTTCCCCATAAAACCCATTCTAAATGCCATTAGAGAGACATATCATTCTCTTTTGAATTCCAATACCACCTTAAGGCAATTTCCTTTTTCTTATGCTACAGCAGTTTGAGTATATTTTCATTTTCCCAAAAGATTTGAACCTTCATGTAGGCACAGCTACATTTATTTTGTTTAGCACTGTATCTTCAGAGTTCAAGGCACAGTAGGCACTCAACAAAGATTTGTTGCGTATATGGAGAAGCATGTAATCTTCTTGTTCAAATCATCTATGCTTAGGCCTAATAATTTTTTTAATCTCTCACAGTTACTTTTACTCAGAATTCAGTTAAGTCTTATTTTGGACCATAAGACATTACCATTCCTCAGGTCATAAACAGTTGAGTATATATGCAATTTCATTTGGTTCAACCTAAAAGTTATGGAGCGAATGGAATGATGGATAGATAAGTGAATGAAAACTCCCCACAGTTGTAAGTCATGGCATGTGTGTATTATAAATCATAATAGAAATATTATTTCATTTGATGGAAAGTCATTGGGAGGTCAGGGAGGGAGAATTTGCATTAAAGTACGTCACTCTCCCACATGGAAGAAAACATATTTCAAATACATCATTAGCCAAGGGAGGACCAGTCCAGGCTACACAGCCGCCAGGCTCTTTTACCACCACATTCATTTTCCTCTGTGCTCACCAAAATGAAAAATCCCTGTATCTGAGTAAAACAACAAGTTTGCACCTTTCTTTGTCCTTCCCTGGTGAGAATTGCAGCTAGGAGAAGTCATTTTGCTATACTCCGTTGTCAAAGTAGTGCTGGAGCTGCAGGAAATCACAAGGGCTCAGAGGCCAGACCCACTGTACACACCAGGAGACTGCCTTTGCTCCGGGACATGTACATGGCGGTTACATAAAGGGTATGCATTGCCCACACTTTTTAACTAGCATTAGCTGTATGCTTTCATGGGCTGGGTTCCCCTCTACGGTATCGACAGCCCTTTTTGGAATTCATCTTTGTGCCACAGCAGCATCGTGGAGAAATTAAGGCATGAGGTTTAGAAGCTGAAATAACAGGATTCAAATCCCATTTTGTAATTTTCGCTAAATTTTGCAATCTCCCGGCACCTTGGTGTCCTTATTTCTAAAATTATTTAAGACTAAAGTTACATGAAAGCTTTTTGTGACTATTATAATGCTTTAGAGGAAGCCAATTTAGCAGATTCTCTGTCATACAGGGGGTGTTTAATAAACGATACTTTACAAAAACCTTCCTGGTTCACTTCTACATTGTTTAATATTTCCCTGCAATGAGAACAGAGATCCACATATACTAGATGCAGAGACAGGATACAGAAAACAGAGTTTAATCAAAAACCAAGAAACTGAATATATTGCTTGGGAAGTAGTAATAATGAAGTAGAAGAAAAAGAAGCAAAAGTTGAAGAAAAGGAGAAAGAGGGAGAGAAAGAAGAGAAGAGGAGAAAGCTATGATGTCCTTAGCACTCACTGTATACCTAAGCCCCATGCTTCTACTGAGGATTACATAATAAAGTGGACTAAGCATTTCAGAATAGAGAGTCAGTAGAAAAGACATAGAAAATGAGAAAGAAAAGATGAGAAATTTAAGAATCAGTCCTGGAAGATTAATATCCTGATGATAAAAGTTGCAGAGAGTATGAAGAATAAACATGGAGGGGAGAAAATGATCAAAATAATAATTCAATTTCTCAGAAAAAAATAAGCACATACATTTCCAGATTTAATGGACTCTCATGGACCCATCACGGCGATGGAAGGCAGGCTCACACCTAAGAACATCTTTGTGAATTTCAAAATATTGGCGAGGGGGGAAGAAAAATCTGAAGAAACCCTTTATTAAGAGAAAAATCAATGAATACAAAAAAGGATTCAGAAGCATAATGGAATTGGAATTCAGTAACACACTAAAATCTAGGGTAAAAAAAAAAAAATGGGTAACTGCCTTCAAAATTTCGAAGGTTTCCAAACTGAAATAGTCTAACCAAACTACCAGTTAAGGCCCTAATATTTCTATGGTATTTGCTATGTGGTAGGAGCTGCTAAAAACCCACTACACACAGTAACACATTTGGTTCTTCAACAGTCCTAAAAAAGGTAGGTACTATCATTATTCTCATTTTACATATGAGGAAACGGAGTGACAGAAAGGTTTAAGGTCATGTGTTACGTGGGAAAACCAGGATTTTTAAAACCCCCAATCTTGGCCCGAACCTGACATCCTGCACTTTAACCAAAAATAAACCACTAGCCACACAACTACTGCCTCCATCAGGTGTGGTTTCATCATGTTAAACACAAAACCTTCCGATAATAAATGCAAGGACATGTTTTCCCTATCTGTAAATCCTTACTTTAGAAATAATTATAGATTGACTAGATGGTGGCTACATTTTTCTCGCAATCTAAAGGAAATCAAGTAATTGATCAAAACCTAACTTTAATTATTATATGGATTTCTTTCTATTTCCCCTTCCCAATGGTCTTTTTCTAATTTTACTAAGAATATTAGCCTTCTCATGGGCTCCATTTGTGTATAAACTTGATGAATGCGTCTATACACTGAGCTCATCCTTACCCTGAATTAAAATGTAAACACATTCAGTAGAACAAGAAATATTTCAGTAGAATAAGAATATTTCTAAAGCTTTAATTTAAAAACATGGTTCCAAGAAATGTGACTTTTCCAGCGACCCAAATATTCTTTAAGCTCCTCACATCCCCGGGATGTGCACCACCTAACTGAAATAGTTTCATAACCACCCTTGTTCTTTACATGTTTAGTGACACAACTCAGAGGAGAACATTAGTCACTTGGCTAATAAGCATTCTCTGAAGCCCATGGGAACAGAGGGAAATGCTCCCTTTATTCTTCTCCCGTGTATTACGTTCCCTAAGCGTGTATTATTATTATTCTTACTACCCAGTTGAACTAGTCTAATTTGCAGTTGGATAAATCATAAGCCAGTAGATTGTCAAGCCTCCCCCACTTATTACTTTACTTCATCCAAAGATTTTGCAGCAGAGAACACTGGGGATATTACAGATCACTCAAAGTTATATATATATATATTTTTTTTTTCTCTCTCTCTCTAAAAGCTATAATAGGGCAAAAACTTCTATGCAGAAAGTCACACAAATAATTAGCACTGCATTGCATTGGGCGAAAACATTATTGAAGGTAATCCATAGACGCAGGGTTAACCCACTAGATAGTGCTAGTTTTTCTGGATATTCAGATATACTCACTCCTAAATCACTTCCAGAGGTAGACATTTCTGTGTCTGGTTACCCTGTGATTGGACACACCCCAATTTATGATAATAACACTCTAATGGGGTGGGGAATATGGAACCCACCCTCAGTTCGGGCCATGTTGTAGGGGGCACTTTCTTTACGTCCAAAATTGGGGGCTGAGCCAAGCTAACCCTCAATCCCATTACCTGGCCCCCAGAAATGGATTAGTGAAATACAGATCCTCCAACTTGATCTAGCCAAACAAGGTCTTTTGTTCGGGACTTGGGAGAAGAGAGTGATTAGAGATCTTACAGATTTCAGATTCTTGGGACGGCTAAGCATGCTGAGAATAAAGCAAACCCACAGACTGAAGCTCAGAAGTAAAAAGAGAAAGAGGAAATAAGGTCTGCTCACCTCACTTGAACTGTTGGCTCAGCCTCTGGAATTTTCAATTATGAGAGGCCTTCAGTTTTTAAAGCAGCCTGACTTGGTTTTTCAGGTTCTTGTTTAAAAAAAAATCTTAAATAATATTCCACTTACATGCAACTCTGAGGCTATATGAATATTTGAGCGATAGATACGTCCATACGTGAAACTAGAAATCCTAAGTGTAGTAATACTACCTTCAGGAGTGTGATGATAACTAAGACATTATTTCTATCCTCAATGTACAAAGAATTTCTTGCCCAGGATTCTTGTTTATGTCCAGTCCTGGGAAGCGTGTTCTTCACTTTCTCACATCAACTGCACAAACACCATGGATACAGCTGTCACGATCCTAAGTCTCAGGCAAACAATATTTAATTTCAGTTTAGTCAGGCTACTGCCCAGTCAGTTCAGGGATGTGAAATGCACAGCGATCATGCAATTGTCAGAGTCATTGTTTATTTTGAGTTTTCTCTTTTTTAAAATTAAGTTGTTGGGGGATCCCTGGGTGGCTCAGCAGTTTAGCATCGTCTTCGGCCCAGGGCGTGACCCCGGGGTCCTGGGATCGAGTCCCACATAAGGCTCTCTGCCTGGAGCCTGCTTCTCCCTCTGCCTATGTCTCTGCCTCTCATGAATAAATAAATAAATTAATTAATTAATTTAAAAAATCTTAAAAAAATAAATAAAATAAAATAAAATAAAATAAAATAAATAAAAATAAAATAATTATTTTAATTCCAGTATAGTTAACACACAGTGTTATATTAGGTACAGGTGTCCAGTACAGCGAGCAATTGCTTTTTTAACAAATAATAGTTTCATGGTGCTCACCAGAAAGAGCACGGTCCTAGGAGTCAGATTTCCTGCTCTGGCCTTATGACTTGGCGACAAAAAGTGCAATGCTAGGAAAGTCCGCGCCCTACGACATCCCAGATGTCCTACTGCTAGTCTTTGGTATTGTACAGTGACAATTTCTAGATGTACCGGGCTTCTCTTATTTATATTAATAAAAGAGAAAGGGGCTTTCCACTGTTGTTAATATTTGGTGTGGTACAACAGCCACCTCAAATTATAATGGTCTAAACATAAAAACACATTTATTCTGCTCGTGAAGCTCCATTTCACGAAGGGCTTATTTTGTTTCATTGGGTCTCATCTGGAGTGGCCTGAAGAAGGGAGCCGGACTCATCTGGGGGGTCACATGCTCATCTGTCTGGAACCTGGGACAAGAAGGCTCCAACCACAGTGGGGTGAGGGAAGGGATAACACTTGGGGTTCCCTGGGCTTCTCTCTCTCTGTCTCCATTCGATTTGCTCTCCAGCTCCAACTCTATCATCTCCGTCACCGAGCTCTCTAGCCACACAAATTCAGGGAAGCTAGGCTTCTTGCACATCAGCCCAGGGATCCCGTGGCACATGTCCCAAAAGAGACACAAGCGGAAGCTGCAGCACCTGTTTTGTTCAGGCCTCAAAAATCACACAATGTCCCGTCCACTGTTATCTGGAGACTGAGACAGTGACACAGATCTGCTCCTCTTTTAGGAGAATGACAAACACAATCTGTCTCTCGATGGACATGATTCTGGAAAAGCAGGTGAGATATCATAATGTTGCAGGTATTTTTTTTTATAAAAATACCCAAATCATAATACACAATTATATGTGAGTCACGTGCATGTGTATGTTTTGAGTTAGGTCACTTTATTTCACATTAGTCCCAGGTCCCAGAAATGCCTGCATCTGATTGCTAGATCTTTTTTTTTTTTTTTTTTTTTTTTGATTGCTAGATCTAAAACTAGAATCGGTCATTATTTTTCAAAACAAAACAAAACAAAACAACACACACACAAAAACCACACAGCCCTATGCAGGTAGGGAGAAAGGCAACCCCAAATGTGTCCTAAGCCAGAGTGAAGCCAACCTTGAACTGAAAACGTCCTTCAATCACCCACATTACAGAAAATTAAAGAGGCCTTCCGCCTTTGTTTGAGTTGAGCAGAATTAAAAAAATCTCTCCTTTTTTTCCTTTTTTTTTCCCTTTAATTCATCAGAAATAGCTGCAGCAATATTATTAATGATTCAAGTAAGATACTTTCTTGGGATTTTTGTTTCACCCCTTTAAAAAAACTGGATGCGGTTGCTTTCAAAGTACCCGGTTATTTTTCTGGGCACCTCCCCCAATTTTGTTCAACGACTTCTCCCCACCCCCACACCACTTTCTCCAATGCACTGACAAGTTGTCAATAAGGAGAGGAATCGCCTTCGCAGACTGTCAGAGATACAGTCCAACAAGTCTGGAAGCCAACAGGACATTTTTTCACACTAATGGGCTGGTGCTACTCATTCCATGACAGGCTACAGGGATGCCTCTCTCCTCCTGGTTCTTATCACCCGGGATCCTAAGTCTATCTTTTTAAGACAGAAGGACAAAACAAAGGGCCAGCATGCCCTGTGTTTATTTCATCCTTTCGGATCCCTCTCAGCATCAAGGGCCTGACTCTGAGGGACAACTCCATCGTTGACCTTGCTGTGTAAGAAACCAGTTGTGTACTCCTGAGCTCCCCTGACAGGGCCGAAGCCTTGAAGACGGTGCCATCCCTGTCTGTGCACAATTAACCTCTCTTCTGAGGAGCAAACAGAGCTGTCCTCGAAGTCATAAATACTCTCAAACCAGTAGGCACTGCAGGTCTCTAACCTGAGTTTTATGGTGGCGTTTGAACCTCTTGCTTTTCAGATACAGTATCACATGGTCACGGTGATTCAACATCCCAGTCTCATCTTCGAGAACAAGCAGGTGGCAGGAAATAGAAAATGATAGGGTACTTGTACGGGACCTTAGGGGAAGCTATCACTTAGAAATGATCATATTGTGGGGCACAACATTCCAAGGTCCCAATAACAACCTCTGGTCCTGACTCCACCTGGGTGCAAGCAGCTTTCAACACCCTGGCTTGTGGCACTGTTGTTGATTATCCAGAGGAACATAGGCCTCAGGCCCCTCTGGCTCTGAATCCCATTTCTGTGAATGACTGGTTCTAGGATCACAGGCAAGTGACTCAATCACAAGTGTGTTGGTGTCCTTCTTATAAAATGGGAAGAAGAATAACAGCTGCTGTGCCAATCGGCAAGAGTGAGGGGCTGTAATTAATGAAAACTCAACACAGTGTTCACTAAGTAATGGTTTATTAAATGAGAGTAATAAAAATAATAAAACTACAAGTTATATTGAATATCACGTTGTAGGTTACAATATGTTGTATCACGATGTTTTACATTATGATATTAGCATATACTGTGTTTGTATGTCATTGTTCAGACAATTCCCGATTCACAGTCTATGTTGGTTTGGATGATAAAAATGATGAGATGAAGAATTAATCAGCATCTTCAGAAATACATGTTCCCTGGGGCACCTGGGGGGCTCAGTCAGTTAAGCAACTGACTCTTGGTTTCAGCTCAGGTCAAGCTCAAGTTCATGAGATCAAGCCTCACGTAGGGCCCCACGCTTAGTGTGGAGTTGGCTTGGGACTCACTCCCCCTCTCGCTCTGGCCCTTCCTTCTGCTCTCTCTAAAATAACTAAATACATATTGAAAAAAAAAGAGAAATATGTGTTTCTCATCCCTACCTACTTATTCCTGTCTTGAGCCTCTTTCTTTATATAGTCTTCCCTTAACTAGCACCCATGTCAGCTAGAGTTCTTTCTTCCTTCCCTTCCCTTCCCTTCCTTTCCCTTCCCTTCCCTTCCCTTCCCTTCCCTTCCCTTCCCTTCCCTTCCCTTCCCTTCCCTTCCCTTCCCTTCCCTTCCTTTCCCTTTTCTTTCTTTCTTTCTTTCTTTCTTTCTTTCTTTCTTTCTTTCTTTCTTTCTATTATTCATTTATTTGAGAGACAGCAAGGGCAGGGGGGAGGGCAGTGGGAGAAGGAGAAGCAGGCTCCCCACTGAGCAAGGAGCCCCACGCAGAACTCAATCCCAGGACCCTGGGATCATGGCCTGAGCCAAAGGCAGATGCTTAACCAACTGAGCCACCCAGATGCCCCATTTTTTTTTTTTTTCAAGAGTGCTTGCTTTCAACCCTCGACTCCCATTACATCTGCTGCAATTTGATTGTAGCAATGAATAGATATTCTCTAATTTTTGTTTACTGTTTATGCTTTCTTTTCCTTTTTCCTGAGCTATTATATTATGAAGGAAGGGATATTCTCTGGCCCTCCTGCCCCCTCCCCTGCACAACTGAGCAGAGCTGTAAAATTCATGGGACCACCCTGACTAGTCTCATTAAAATGCATAGCCACTGATCCCCAGGGGCACCAGTGCTTCCTGGAAATCCTATTTTCCAACCTTTATCGGTTTAGATGACTGTTTCATGCCTTCTAGCTCAGCAAACCACCCAAATCTCCTTCTCCTACCTCTCAGCTGAAAACTCAAGCTTCCTCTTTCACTAAGGAGGATCCATCATAAAGAGCTTTCCCAAGCTCTCATCATCGACACACAGGCGCCTGAGCCCATACCCTCCAACTTTGTCACCATGGTTATGTCGATGGGTCTGTATCCACCACCAAACCTTCCACTTCCCATCCCCTCTCACCTCTTAGGGGACATTTCAGCAATTTTCTACCTGCTGGAGGATTCCCCTCAGTGTTCAAACACAAGATTATAGTTCTATCTTAAAAAAAAAAAAAAAATTCCTTTCTGGACCCCATTGCCTTCTAGCTACCATCCCATTTCTTTGCTTCTCTTTATATCAACACTTCTTGAAAGGATTTCAGTATTTTCTATCTCCAATTCATATCCTCCCTTTCTCTCTTGTACCTACTCTAACCTTGCTCCCTCCTTTATCATTCTACTGAACTGTTCTTGTCAAAATCAGAAATGACCTTGTTCCACAGGGCTCAGCTAGTGGAAGCATCTGGTACAGTTTCTCTGTCTCTTCTCCTTGAAATCCTTTCTAAACTTGGTCTGGGAAGATTCTACTTCAGGGCCCTGGCCTCACAGATTCTACTGCTGGATCCAATTTTCACGGAGATATCAGTATTTCTCAGCATTGTTTGCCCTCCATGGTTTTGTTCCAATGCTATTTCGTTACTATGGCTTTCTTGTCTATAGCTTTGAAGACTTTTACTTCTCCCCGCCTTCCAGTCCTACTAATATCTCTTACTTGCTGTAGTTTTCTTCATAACACTTTTGCTATGGACCATTTGACTCATTTAATGATTTACTATGTATCTCGCTCCTCCTCGTTAGAATAACAGCAGCTTGAAGAAAGGGACATTTTCTGCTTCTTTGTTTATTCCACTATTGAAACGACAGCACCTGGGAGAGTAATTGATACACAGTAGGTGCTCATTACACATTACATTTTGAATAAATTAATGCATTTACCTCCCTATCCCTGATCCTGGCGTGTCATCTTACAAAACGCATGGCACCAGTCAATGGTGGCCATTAGGCAATTTGTTGAGATATGTTCATACTATCTTCCTAACGCAGGGAGGTCTTACTTTTTCTTCTATTTTTTTTTTTTTCAAACATTTAGGACCTTCAGGATTATGAGAGATTAAAATGTAAGTAATGGTTTGAAGTCATAAGACTGCTCACGATAAGGATTTTTTTTTTAATTTATTTATTCATGAGAGACTCAGAGAGAGGGGCAGGGACACAGGCAGAGGGAGAAGCAGGCTCCCTAGGGGGAGCCCAATGTGGGACTTGACCCCAGGACCCCGGGATCAGGCCCCTGAGCTGAAGGCAGATGCTCAGCCGTGGAGCCACCTAGGTGCCACCACAATAAAGAATTAAACAACTCTTCCTCTGATCCATATCCTTTTCAGCTACCTGCTTCATCTGATTATTCTCCTTCACAGCAAAACTCTTTGAAAATGTCCCCATTACTCACTTCCATTTCCTCACCTCCTATTTATTCTGTACCAGACTCAGCACTGATTTTCATTTCAACTAGTTCACTAAAATCACTGTTGTCTAGGCTGCCAGTGACCTTTGTGTGGGATAATCCAATGTTCACTAATCGGCCTCATCTTCCTTGACCCTTTGGCAGCAATTCACATAGGTAAATACTCTCCTTGTAGAAATACTTTCTTCTCTTGGCTCTGTGTCAGTGTGGGTTTCCCACCTTTTTCAACAGCAACCTCTCAGTCTCCTTTGTTAGTTCCTTCTCTCTTTGAGCTCTGAATGTGGGAGCAACCCAGTGCTGGTCTTGGGTCTTCATCAGTTCTTACTCACACTCTCTCCCAAGATGATCTCATTTCGTCCCAGGGTTTAAAATAACATCTATATGCTAATGACTCCCAGTTCCATCTCCATCTCCGGCCCTGATCTCCCATGTGAGCCTAGACTCATTTATTAAACATAGTATTTTCCATTGGATAGCTAATAAGCATTTCAAAATAAGTATATCCCAATAGAGCTCCTGGTTCTTACTTTTCATTTCTGCAATCCCCTGCTTCCCTTGACTTCTTCATCTCAGTAAATGGCACCAATACCTATCTGGTGTCTTACACCAAACACATAAATAATTCTTCATTCTCTCATTTCCCTCATCTCCACACTCTATCAATCAACATGCCTTTTTTATTATCTTTTCAAAAACATATCACTCAACTCTCTTCAATTCCACTGCAACCCTAGGCCAAGTCACCACCATGGTTTGTTGGGATTGCTACCATAGTTGCCTAAATGTTCCCCCTGTATCTTTACACATCTGTTTATAACCCAGACTAATCTTTCCAAAAATTTGTATCAGATAATAATACCTTCTTGATTAATACTTCAATGGCTTCTAAGTTCACGTAGAATAAAATCCAAACTCTTCTCATTTTCTGAAAGGATCTTCCATAATGAGACCTTTGCCTTGGTCTCTAACCTTATTCTCTATGTTCTAGAAATCCTGGATTTTTGGGACATCTGAGTGGCTCAGTGGTTAAACATCTGCCTTTGATCCAGGGTATGATCCCAGAGTCCTGGAATCAACTCCTGCATCAGGCTTCCTCCATGGAGCCTGCTTCTCCCTCTGCCTGTGTCTCTGCCTCTGTGTGTGTGTGTGTGTCTCATATAAATAAATAAAATCTTAATAAAAGTCTTGGAATTCTCCTGGTACCTTGAGGGGGCACTCTGATTCCTTCCTCTGTATATTTGAGCTTCCTTCATCTGGAAAGTGCTTTCCCAAGCTTTTTACATGTCTCTTTTCTTTCCAGTGACCTCACTCTACATGTGACCTTCTAAAAGAAGCCTTCCCCAACCCCACTGTCTAAAGCACCATACCATCTTCTCGTTTTTTGTGCCCTAGGTCTCGTCACTATTACAGTTCCTTACTTCATTTCCTTCAAAGCAGCTAAGACGGCTTCAAGAGGTCATGCCCATTATATTCAGTAACTGCTGACTGTCCTCTTACAAGAATGGAAGTTTCTTGAGGACAAGAACCTTGACCTATCCTATTCACAGGCATTCCCTCAGAGCCCAGTGTAGTGCATATCATATGGAAGCTATCAAATATGTTTTGAATTAATATATAAATCGCCATATTGGGTTTCACCCTTGGGTCCCATGTCCTTGTGTGTAAGACAGAGAGAATAATACCTACTTTGCTAGAACACCAAAAAAATTAAAATATATAGAAGCCAGTACAAATGCTATGGCTCTTTCTGAACAGAACAATAATTATTAATGAGTCTTAGCTTAATTCCAAACCCCATGTACCTTTTCTCTCTTATTTCACTTATCACCCTTTCTCTTACTATTGCATTATAAGTATTGCCCAGTTTAACATGTAATTGTTTGTATTTCTTGTTAGCTTATGTTATGACTTCCCAAAGGATATCAAATTCAATAAATGTCAAATGTAGTGGAAAAGATGCCCACTTCTATTATTAATTCTAATTTGGAGCAATAGAATAGTGGAAAGTGCACAGGTTTTTAAGCCACATAAAACAGGTTTCCGTTCAGGTTTCACAAACTTTACTAGTTAAGTGAGTTAGGCCACTGACTTATGTTATCTTATTTAGTCTTCTTGTTCATATAATGGAAACAGTTATATATATATATATATATATATATATATATATATATATATATACTTTTTGAATATACTAATGGAAGATAAGCACTTAATAAGTAGCAGCCACAGTATTAATAATAACAGTAAAAGAATGATTATAATATATTATGAACTAGGCTTCAGCAAAGAAACTCCATTTTCAATATAACCACTGCTTTTGATTCTCTATGTTAAAGCATTACAGATTTTTTAGTACTTTCAAAAAGCTGGTTTCAGAGAATCCAGATGGGAAAAGAAAATAAATATCTTTGTTCTATGATCTAGGTCACAAAAATGTATAGGTGATAAGTACTCTATAGGAAGAACAAGGCTCCAATGGCAAATATCCCAGGGCACAATTTAATTTTCATTCATCATAAAAGCAGGTTCTGTGGATAATGGGAAACTGCCATTGCCAAAATTAGGATAATCAAAGATTAAGGCACCAAAGGGCAAGAGTAGCTTTCAATTACCTATTTGTTTGCAACACATCTGCGGAACTTGTTCTCTACAACATTTTTGGGTTAAAAAGGGAGAAGGAAATGAAGCGAGAAAGAAAATAGAAAGTGTAGAAGGCACACATAGATTCTGGAAAGGCACAGAGGACATATGTATTTTATATAATATCTATTTAATATAGTGCATCATATTATATCCTCCTCACATACACAGTACATTTCTTCATGAGAACTTCTTGAAATAGATCTTTGAATTTAAAAATTCCATAAAATTTCTCAAAGCATTTGCTCAAGTTCCCAGAATTCATCACCTCACAAAGAATAAAGATTGGTCAACTTGTGTGGTTAGAATACCATGGTCAGGATGTGATCTAACTGCCCAGGTCACCCCAGCAAACTTTGGAATCCATACCATCCTCCTCTGTCTTATGTTACACAGCATGCTCTTCCCCCATTTCCCTAATCATTCTTGATATATACTTAATTCTGATTATCTTTTGGGGTCAGTAGCCCCTATGCTTACAGTTCTCAGATTTTTTTTTTTTTCTAGAAGAGCCCTGATTGCTCTCCATAGGGGGCCATACTCTGTCACCCATAATCCTCTGTGGCTTTCTTCTTGCCTCTTCTTCGTAGAGCTGATCATTATGGCCCGTGTCCTTCCCAAGCAATGACGGCCTCATTAGAATTGACTCCTGTTGCTACTGTTCTGACAATTTCAGCGGGAATGCCATCAGCTCAGTGCACTGGCCGACCTGCACCTTCCTCTTTAACTCTAGTCCAACTGGTTGTCAGATAAACATCAAGAAAAGGAGCTTATTATAAAGGCAACACTTTTATCAGTACTATTTGATTATGTGTGTCCTAATAGAGAAATGACCTACATTTTTACTTCCTAGCAGTGAAACTAATAACTAAATATCTTCCTTATTAGAATATAGCTGCTCTCCGCGTAAGTACTCAAAACTATGTAATGCAATTTCACAAAGTGAGTTAACAGTGAAAGTAAAAATCTGGGAGGATCCTCTTTGACCTCCTGTTACAAAGAGAAAGGAGTAGCCCACTTGGACTAGATGAGAGACTTGGGTCCATCTGGTGAACAAGGAAGTAAAGCTCAAAGGGATCAAAGTTAAGGCTTGCTGTCACTTTAAAAGTTTTACACATATTGACTACATCATCTGCTCCTTTAGGGGGTGAAAATGGCAGCTCCTTATCTCTAGGCCACTAGAGGCAACCAGGATAAATCAGAATGTAAAAGCAAGAATATCACAATCATTCTGCATCTGTGTGCCAACAGATTGCCTGGATTTCACTCTCAGCTTTTCACTGAGATCAGAGAGCAGCAAACACAGCAGAAGTTACCCAAGAGCAAATGTGAAAACCAAAACCAGATGTCCTATCTTGTCACAGAGTCACAACGGATATCAGGAAGCTCTTCACACACTACTTTGCTTGAAATCTTTGCCTTTTTTTCCCCCATCTGAGAGGGGAGTGTTAGGGGGCATGCAACGCAAGAGTTCAGAATGGTAGCCACTGGATCCACATGCCGATTCATTTATAACCCATATGCTAATAAAATTGCGACTATATTTTTCAGCCACATCCTTATGTAGACTCATCATTGTTAGCATCATACTCATGGATAGAAAAGGGTATATGGCCAATTATCTAGTGATGGGATAAAATAAAATCTTAAAAAAAACAAAAAACAGTAAGTTCTAGAAGACCATGTAATTGCCAATACCTGGGAGATTTCTGGGCTTAGGAAACAACTTTGAAATGATTTAAAGTTAAGAAGTCCACCAGAACTAGTTTCTATAGGGCAAATTGACATTTTTGTCATCAAACTTATTGCTAAATAACGTTATATCCAGAGGTGATCGTGAAGGTCTTTAAATGTCTCTCTACTTGTAGATGGAATACCCGTGGTTCCTTCGTGATAACATCTATTTTTAAAAGGCAGAGAATACTGAGTGGACAAAAATGCAGAAGCTGATAGACTACTGTTTCCTTTTCCCTCTGAGCCTTGTCTACAACAGTTAGCTTAATCCAAGACCAGCATAGTGACAGCTGTCTCTGTTCTACGATAAATCGCAGTGGTATAATAAATGATGATCGAGAGCTAGAACAGCCAACCTGATCAAGTTTCTGCCTCATTCAGAAAACTTGCCTCCCAGTGTATCTGTACGAGGCAGGAAGCTGACACAATATTTATCTAGCTGAAGGCAAATCCAGGTGGCAGATATCTGAAATATCCCGCTCCTCAATTACTCTTTTTTGCACTAATGAAAGAAGGGGGAGGGGTACTTTCTGAGACCATGATTCTCCAATGACTGGTTCTTCATATAAGGAGAGCTGAGAATAATTTTTCAGATCCTTTCAACTCATGAGGTTACCTGGATTTCAATGACTGATAAATACGATGCATTGCTTCCGTAGGGTTATTTTGGCAGAACTCAATCTGTTCTTCTTAGTAGAAGTACACTTTGATGCAAGGATTGCATGGTTTAGTAAGACCTTTGGTGTTTTAGTGAGGAGCTCTAGTTTCTGGTCCCTGGTGCCTGATAACACTCATGTCCACCAAACTCTGCTCCTTCTCCTATGCTCTTTCACTTAGTGGATGACACCATCATCCACTAATTTGCCCAAGTTAAACCTGAGAATCCTTATTGACTCTTTATTTTTACATTACATTATAAATCCAGTCTAACTCTCCAATTTTTACAAACGTTTGCTCTGAAATACTTAGAACCGAATCCTCCTCTCTATTCTTCCGGTTAGTGTCTTCAGTTAGGCCTTCAACTTTCCTCACCTTTATTATAACAATATTCATAATATCCTTGCAATTGGCTATAGTCTTTACTGCCATGCCTTCTGACAGTATAATGATGTATATTGTCTGCAAATCTTTGTACACACATGTGCTCATGTCAGGAACTCAACCAAGTTAATTATGCCATATGGGCCTCAGGATTTGGTGGTTTGCTTTTCCTTAAGACTATGGAAACACCTACATAAAGTGCCTTCATTAACAGCTAATTTACAGGATGCAAAATAGTATACTTTTCTCATTATTTTACCTTTTCTACACATCTTACCTGGATGGATTATATCCTGGCACCTTGTTTAAGAAGTCAAGACTAGAACGATCTCCTTGTGCTATTTCCATGACTTCTACAAAAACCTCCCTCATGGCATTCAACTCACTGAGCTATCATTTAATGTTCTATTCACCTCAAGGGTTATGAGTTCCTGGGATGCTAAGTGCTTTTCTTTCCACCTTTATGTACACAACACTTGGCTCTATGTGTTAATAGGTACTCGACAAACTTACTTGATCATTCTATCTTGCTATACTAAATTACTGATTAAATCAAATAAGCTGAGATATGTAACAGTTCAGTTTGTTTTTTTTAACTGCCAGATGCTTAATGACATTAAGTTCTATTTTCATTATTATTGCTATTATTAAGAATTAGCTTAACTACTTCTCCTCCTCTCATTCAAGTTCTATGAGAGGGGGAAAAAAAACAGAAAGGATTAACTTTAAAAGAACACAGACATTTTTTAAGTTAATTTTTCTAAAACTAATATCCTATATGCTTTCTCTTTTTTATTCTATTATTTCATATTGAGATTTCATGTCTGGAATAATGACTTAAAAATCTATTGTAATTATTATTACAAAGACAGATCTGAATCAATAGTCTACACACTAGAGGATGGCAAATTTATTATTTCTAAAAGAGTTGAACTTGTCATTCAAATGACACCAGTCAGGAAACAAAAGACAAGCAACATAGTAGGATACATATTTTCATAATCATATACCTGATAAGGAATTTGAATAAAAATAGTTAGAACTCAATAATAAGAAAAGGAACAAACAATTTAAAAATTGGCAAAGGATTTGAAGAGACATTTTACTAAGGAAGACATGTGAATAGCTAACAGGCAAATTTTAAAAAGATTCTCAACATCTCTAGTCATTAGGGAAGTAGGAATTAAACCCACAAGAAGATATCACAGCATACCTTCTAATGAAAAAGAAAGCTAATAGTACGTGTTCATAAAGACGTGGAAAAACTGGAATCCTCATACATTGCTGGAAGGAATGTCAATGGTGAAGCTACTTTAGAAAACAGTTCACCACTTACAGTGTTAAATATAAACCTAAATGTGGCCTAGCAACTCCACTCTCTCTTAAGAATCTATCCAAGAGAAATGGAAATATGTGTTCATACAAGAAAAACTACCCAAAAGTCACAGCAGCAGCAGCACTCAGAATCGCCAAAATGAGGAACAATCCAAAGCCTATTTCCTGGAAAATTGATAAACAAAATGTGGTATAACCAAACAGTGAAATAAGATTGAGCAGTACAATGGGACTGAACCACTGCTGATGGACTTCCACAGGGATGGGTTTCAAAAATCTGACAGTAAGTAAAAGAAACCAGATGCAAAAGACTGCAGAGTGCATGGTTCTATTTATATTTAAATGCACAGAAAAGGCAGGTTTAGACACAACACAGATCGGTGTTTGCCCAGGGCTGAGGGTACAGGGTGGGAAATAACTGCAAAAAGCATAAGGGAAATTTAGGAGGGAAACTGACATATTTTAAAGCTGGAAATTGGTACTAGTTCTACAGCTCTATGATTTTATTTAAAATTGTAATGTTGGACATTTCTAACATACGAAATTTATGGCATTACATTTCAATAAAGCTGTTAAAAATGTATAGTTTTCGTATAAAATTAAAAATTAAAAACAGATTACAATGAAAACTAATGAAATTAAAAATGAAAATTAAAAAGGAAAGTAGAAAGTCCCCTTGATTACTTCCTAAACAGTTTACTTCATATGTAAAATAGGGAGCAAGGTAGGGCCGCTTACAAAGATCCATCACCCCAAATCTCCGGATTCATCTTCCCGCTACCGGAAATCTCCACATTTAAATATTCACTCCAACCAAGCTTTGTTTTTCTAACCATTCTATTAGTACTCATCTAAATTCATGAACGTCGGAGGCATCATTCATCATGCTAATAGTCTTCTTCATTGAAATATCTAATACATATTTCGAAACTGGCCTGCCAGTCACAATATTACATTATTAGAAATGTCCACATGGCTCTATGGGGGGAGACCCAGGGTCCCTTGCCCCCAGTCAAAACCCGAATTGTATTCACTGTTTCTTATTAATCCTAGCTACTCAATCGCCCACAGTCTCACATGCTAGGTCACAGGGGATCTGGTAGAGGGAGGGATGCCCTCTCGCGACATCTGGACTAACATAGATGCGGCCATCACCTCCTGCCCCACTGCTGGGTCAGGTCACTGCTCTTCTCCAGTGAGTGGGTCTGTGCTTTGAAGTGGCTATTACAGAGGAGATAATGGCATTTCAGGCTGCAAGAGAGGGAAACTGGTATTTATCTGGTACCTGCTAAGGATTAGACCTTCTATAGGTGCCTCCACACACACCAGATCACTTAATCTTCATAAAAACTCAGCTTGATTTTTAAATTTCTTTCCCATAGAATAAAGGGGAAAGGAGAAAAAAATGAGTGGGAAATATCAGAAAGGGAGACAGAACATGAGAGACTCCTAACTCTGGGAAACGAACTAGGGGTGGTAGAAAGGGAGGTGGGCAGGGGGTAGGGGTGACTGGGTGAGGGGTTCTGAGGGGGGCACTTGATGTTATGAGCACTAGGTGTTATGCTATATGTTGGCAAATTGAACACCAATAAAAAATAAATAAATAAAATTTCCTTCCCATATACAGAGAAAATGAGACTTCAAAAAGCCAACTAGATTATTCAAGGTCTACCAGTAGTTTCTGGGAGCACTGATTAAAACCTGCATTCATAAAAACAATGGCTTTCACTATGCCCAGCCCCCCAAGATACAGATGATTCAGATGCAGCCAGAAAAAATTCTCTATCACGTCTTCTCTTAAAGGAGATCACTCAGACTCAGTTTCTTTAGAATCACCCACAGGAGTCTGTGCTTAGCCAGACGGGAAAATAAATACATTGAAATATCACAGGAAAAAAAAGAATGGAAAAAAAAAAAAAAGGCTGTCACTATTCCAAGCCACCGAGATATGGGTGATTAATATACGTCTATTTCCCTTCTCCCTGTCAAATTACATTCTGACATCTCAAGCCACATCTAAACTCACTCCATCCTCTCTGAAATACAACTTGGCACTCATAGCAAGAACTCAATCATTCACTGGCCATAACAGTAAGGTAAAAGTCACTTTAAATAATTAGTGCTATTCATGGGGCGCCTGGGTGGCTCCACTGGTTGAGCCAAGGACTCTTGATTTTAGCTCAGGTTATGGTCTCAGGGTCCTGCGATCCAGCCCTATGTCTGCTCAGCACAGAACCCACTTAAGACTCTCTCCCTCCCCCTCTGCTCCTCCCCCAACCCCCCAGCTTGTGTGTGCCCCTGCACCCGCTCTCTCTCAAATGAATAAATCCTTAAAAATAATAATAACAATTAATGCCATTCAGGGTAATACAAACATCCTAAAGTGCTCCAAAGCTGAAGCATATGTCACAACACATAGATGGTTTTAACCTGGTCTTCAGTTTTCCCATTTCTATGTCTTTTAAAGAAAAGTGGATCAATATGGGGGCGTGTTTCCTTTCCCTCCGGACACAGGACTCATCCTGTTACAGAGCCTGCCAGAATCCACTCAGCATCCACACGTGTTGGATGTAGGCCATGAAGCCAGGAAAAGCTAAAAGATTTCTAGAACGAAAGAAGCCAATTGCACAGGGTTGTTTGTTTGTTTTGGTGTATGCCTTCTAAGAAAAAGAAGAAAAAAGAAATGAAAATAGCACCTTTTTTTTTCTTTTTCTTTCACTTCATGTATCTCTATTCTTTGAAATTCTTTGGGATTCATATATATTCAATGGGTACAGGAGAGTAAAATTAGAAAATTGCTGGGTTTATGAAGATTTCTTTCTGTGGGGCACACCCTTACTTACGGTGTCCACAGGCACAAAACCAGGAGCGGATTTATAAAGGAGAGAGTTATTTTCCCTCCCAGGTATAACTAACTGCTTGTTAAAGAGCAAATCATTCCTTTCTACTTAGCCAGATTGCTATCTCTCAATTGCTTACTAAATCATGGAAATTGAACTTTCTTCCTGCAGATACAATTCTTCTTTGCAGTCAATATGTAGTCAATGCATGTTAATACAGTCAAGCTATTCCTTTCTCCTCCCTCTCTACCCAAAGCCCCATTAATAATGGCAATAACAGCAGCATTTGACATTTATACAGCCTGAAGGATTCCAAAAAGATTTCACCAATTACTGCGAACAGAGTTCTGATGAGCTGCCGCTACTTTTGAGGCAGGAGGATAATAAGCAGAAGCACAAAGTTGCAATGAGAAAGATTCTGCCCAAGGGTATTGCCAGATGCCCCCTCTTTTAAAAATTGCAGTATTTTACACCTACAACCAAAAATCAGGTATTTTCCTTTTAAAACATCTAAAATATAGATGCTAAATGGTAAATAAGTCCAATGGTATTGGACTGACCGACTGAAATGATACATTAAAAAGGCTGGAACTTCCCACATCAAGCTCATTTCCAGTGGTTTCTGTATTTGAGATGGTTGTTAACCACCTGACTGCCTTTCACACCAGTTGAGAGAATGGAGACATGACAACTCATGTTATCCTATATATATTTTTTAATTTTTCTATCCTTTGAGTGCATAGGACAAGATTTTTTAAGAGATTTTTATTTATTCACCAATGAGAGAGAGAGAGAGAGGCAGAGACACAGGCAGAGGGAGAAGCAGGCTCTATGCACGGAGCCCGATGTAGGACTCCATCCCGGGTCTCCAGGATCACGCCCTGGGCCGAAGGCAGGCACTAAACACTGAGCCACCCAGGGATCCCTGTGTTATCCTATATTTTAAATGTTCCCACGTACTTTTAGAGGCCAGCTGAGTTTCAGGACAACATTTGAACTTGGAGGATTTCAGTCCATTAGCTGAAATATTCCCAGACAGAGAACAATAGTATCGAGAAGGTTTAATTCTCCTTTAGTAAAAACAAAACCCAGCAAAACTAACAGCAGAAACAAAAACTTCCATGGGAGCTGAAGATTGATACTCTCTTCGGAAGCTGTCTTTTACTAAAAAAATTATGTAATGTCCTTAGATAACATGATCATTCTGAGATAGCTCACGAAGAACTCGGTCTGTAATAATGTATGCAATAAAGTCACCATGTCTTGATGATTTAAAAGCAATATCTAAAGAGCACGGACTTCCTCAAGCCCCACAAAAACCCAGTTTTATTATAATACAAGTGTTTAAAGACTGTAGCAATTTGAATATTCAATTAAGCATGTCTGGGAGATTGGCTGCTGAACCTATTTGCTTAAATCCATTGTAGGCTAATAAATTACTTTTTTTTTTCATCTTTGGTTGCAAAACAGTGGGCCTGTACTAATTTATGTTCCCTAAGGAAGCTTAAGTTCTTTGCTGTGAATGAAGCCACATGTTCTGAGGTCTCAGACAGGTATTGTTGTCCATTATTGCACATATCTGTGAAAATCAGACAAAGTATAGCTGCTATATGGGCAGAAAGTTAAGGAAAAAAAAAAAAAAAAAAAGTTCTTCTTGAGCCTGAAGCCAGAAGCAAAGACAAAAATCCTTGTAAACATCTTCTAGATAGATATACATGGACTCTTTAATGTAAACTAAAGACTAATACCAGTAACATCTACACAATACAGTGATAAATACAAACTACATGTAAACTCCAGTTCATGGTTCCCCAGAGAGAAAGGAAAATTTGGACAATAAAGAATGTTGGTAAATAATGTGAGGATATTTCAGACTGGAAATATTAACTACCTGGATCTTTTTTCTTCTTTTTATTTTTTCCTTTTTTTTTTTTTTTGGTACAATGAAATGTGCATATGTATGTGTCTATACATGTCATTAAATATGAATTATTAATTATTCCAATTCCAGAGAACATGCTCTATAGGTTTCCACATTTCACTATCAAATAAGTAAAGTAAGTACCATATGTGATGGATTAAGGAAGGTAAGATAGATACCCCTCTGATGAAGAGGTATGACCTTTTCCAGGGAAGATGTCCTTGTGCTCATAAAAGATAGAAAGCATCACAGTTCCTTTTTAGACTCCCCTCAAATTTACAAGTCCATCAATACAACAGATTGACATCATCTTATTAATTGATAAATGTTCCTAAAAGCAGTGCCTATGACAAAAATTACATAAAGCCAAAATTATGCTTGAACAAATTTTCACGTGTATATTTATTTTGTATATACACACAAACATACATAGATACTCTTAAAAAAAGAATGAAATATATGCTATGTAAATGTATACAGTATCCACAAACACCTATATGCATAAATATTGCATGATTTTCTTGATTTAACCATATGAATTAAGCCAAAGTATTTTTCCTAATATAGTGAAAATAAGTGTACTTCACTAGGAAGATGTAGCTACATAAATGCAAAAGACCATATTAACTAGTTGCCTGATTTCTATGAAGAATATATTGTAGTTCACTAAGGTGAAGAATATTCCCAGGTCTCCAAGCTAATGGCAACACGCATCGACATGTTCTATGAACGAATTCTTCATATATATTTAAACAATGTGAGGTTTTGAGCTGTGCTTTAATCTCAGATTTACATTTTCCAGCTTTATGCTGAATGGAAATGTTCAGGTTTTTAGCATTAAATGGTTTGGATATGGAAAAAAAAATATGCAAATGAATGTTGCCATATTTTAAACTCAGAAAATTACTGATAGGAAAAATGTCATAAAAAGCTTAGTTCCTGTTCTGGCTCTGCCACTAACAACTTCTGTAGCCCACGGCAAGTTTTCTATACCCTACAGGGTTGCATTTCCTCACCGGCAAAATTAATGGTTTGGACTAGACAATCGGTCTTTAAAGCTGTACTTGTGAAATATTACTAAAAGTCTTAGGATGACAAAATCCCCATTCTTCCTATTCTCTACTGCCGTCTGCCACCAAACTACCTAAGCCATAAATCTAAATATTTACAAAACTATAGCAGAATAGTTATTAAAACTATTTATTTTCTAACACATAGTTCATTTTTTTACTCAACACATTTCTAATTTTTTTCTTTCTGTCCATACCCTGGTTTCTAAATATAAAAATGCACGGACAAAAATTTTAGTCGGAATTCAGTATTTCCTGCCATTCATCCTCCTACCTGAAGTCTCAGTGCTGTTTACATCATAATTGGTTTCTCTAGAAATGATTATGTCTCCATAAGCAAGATCTCTGAATTCTGCTTTGATGGAAATATTGGTTCATTGGAAAATGAAATGAAAAGTTGTATGATATGTAGAACATGCTTGGGCATTATTATGATATTGAGGGTGGAAAAACAAAGGAAGAGGTAGTTCAGAAAACTCCTTCCGATCATCAAGTCATACCATATTTAAATAGTATGCTCGGACAACCATAAAGCAAGTTGAAACTCTGGATGAATTCTTATTCTTGTCTCAGAGATGGAAAGGTTTGCAGCCCCTGGAACTGTAGCACAGAAACATTCTGGAATGCTATTGCAGAGGAACATATGGTTACAGAGCTGCTTAGAAATATTAGTAATTTCTTTGGCAATACAGTAACTCAAAGACTATTGCTACAGACTTGTTCCTGAATATAGCTAAAAGCTGTTCGAATTACTTTGTTGGATGATATTTAACACCAAGCATTTTGGAAAGTTGTGTAAAAAAAAAAATCCAAAGAATATTCATTCTGCCAAAACTAAGGCCATTTGAAACAATATTGTCCAAATTCAGATGTGTGCTATAGAAAGATTTAAAAAAATCATTCTGGCCGTTGATTTGGCCATCAAATCATTAATCATTTTCCATAGAATCAAAAAATGTACATTAATACTGAGCTCAAGATTAATGAATCTCTGTGCCAGGTGCTGGGCTATGAAAACAACAAAAAAAAATGGTGTAATCTCTATGCTCAGTATACCATTTCATATCGTGATTAGATGTACAGATAAACTAATAATACAGACACAGTAAGATGCTTTTAAGAGTTACCCACAAAGGTCTTAAAAACACTGAAAATTAATTATTATTGCTTCTGGAAATGTGTGGGTCAGTGCTCATTCAAAGAAGACTTTACAGAGGAAGTAACGGTTGAATAGAGTCCTAAGGGATGAATACGTGTTTGCAAGCAAGACAAATAGCAGAATAAGTTGCATGTTTTGGGGTGTTAAGGTATAAAAACAAGCATGGGCTATTCAGAACTACAATGTGACTGCAGTAGTAAGAGAGAAAATGGCATAAGTGCTTTTGCTAGGCTGAAGGTATCTTCTCATGGAAAGATACATACACATATTCAATAATGGATTTGAATGCGGATGGATATAAACTCATGTGTCAAAATATTAGGGACAACTATGTGGAGTTTTTTTCCCCCAACCTTCCATTGCTCTGTTGATACACGTAATACCAATTGGCATCTCATTGTGTCCCCATTCTTGCTGTAGATGCTGAATAAAGCTGCAGTGAAAGCAGTCAACTCTTGACTGTCCCTGATGTCCGAAGTCCTGCCAAGGGCAGATTTCCCCTCTCCTATCACTGTTCCAAGTTTTCTTGGAAGAGAAATTGCTCAATGGAACCAAGAGTCAGTGCCCAGGGCCAATTCTGAATGGTAGCCCTCTATTGCTAATGAGATTATACATGGAGTTCATTAGTTAGTAAGCACTTTACTGAGGGAGAGAGAGAGAAAGAAAGGAGGGAGGAGGAAGGGAGAGAGGAAGGAAGAAAGGAAGGAAGAGAAGGAGGAAGGGAGAAAGAAAATACAAATCAAACTGATGTAAAATAAAAGGGAGATATGAGAACTCACAGATGAAGGAATCACACTCAGCAGGGTTCAGAACTGGTTGATACAGTAGTCTCCCTTCACCCTTCATACCGACGTACACAATGTGAGGCTTCCTGTGGACTGAATGGTGTTCCCCTCAAATTCATATATTGAAGCCCTAACCCCCAATATGAGGAAAAAGTATTGGAAATAAGGCTTTGGGGGAGGTAATTAGTTTAGATAAAGTGTTGGGGCAAGACCCTCATGATGAGACTAGTGCCCTTATATTAAGGGATTGCAGAGCTCACTGTGGCCATGTAAGGACACAGGCAGAAGGTGGCAGTCTGCTAGCCAGGAATAGAGCTTCTCAGGAGAAACCGATATTGCTGCCACCTTGATTTTTAGATTTCCAGGCTCCAGAACGGTGAGAAAATGAATTTTTGTTGCTTAAGCCCCCATCTGTGGCATAAGACAAGGCTGATTCATCTTGCTTTGTAAGCTGGTCACCAATGGATGATCTGTATCCATCCTTAGTTATATGACTAACCTCCTTTTGGTCCCAAGAACAAGACATTTCTTTCCCTAATACCCCCAAGCTCCTGAACCAATCCATGGCAAAGAAGATGAACTTATCATAGTTGATATCAGTTTATCTGCTGCAGTGAAATGGCTGTTGAGAAATAAATTACAGTGTCTGATCTGAAGCATCAAAAGAAACTTGTTGCTATCACAATGCTGCCAACTGTATTTTCATGTCACTCTGTTAGTAGAACCTTAAATATATATATATATATATATTTTTTTTTTTTTAAGATTTTATTTATTCATGAGAGACATAGACGGAGAGGCAGAGACATAGCAGAGGGAGAAGCAGGCTCCCTAGGGGGAGCCAGATGCCAGGCTTGATCCCAGGACACCGGGGTCATGACTCAAGCCGAAGGCAGACATTCAACCACTGAAGCATCGATGTGCCCCAGAAACTTAAATATTGATTCTCTTTTCTGGTGTCTCTCCAGAGGTCAGATATTACATCCTAGACAATGAGCAGCAGCGACGGAAATGCTTGAGGAATGCACGACTGGAATGTTAAATCTTATACACAGTGACTTTTCATTGGCTTCTAAGGAATAATATCTAAGCATAAAATAAATATTTATAATATTACTTCTGTTGTTGGGACAGCTGTGTGGTGCAGTCAGTTCAGCCACCAACTCTTAGTTTCAGCTCAGATTGTGATCTCAGGGTCATGATATAGAGCCACACATCGGGTTCCACACTCAGCATGGAGTCTGCTTGAGTTTCTCTCTCCCTCTGCCCCTCGTACTCATGTTCTCTGTGTCTCTCTCTAAAATAAATAAATCTTTAAAAAGATTACTTCTGATTTCTGATAAATGCATAAAAGGTAAAATTGAATCTCATAATCCTCTAGTAGAAGAGAGAAAGGATTCAAATATTTGTAATATAATCTAATCCCTTAGTAACCGGGTAGGAATTAGATTAAGGTTTTGAAATAGACCCTCTCAAAGTGCCCCAAGAAGACATATGTGGTGCAGCTGCCTTCCTGCCCCTCATCTCCAGGACACATAGGGTGAAACAGTCTTGTTATAAAAATAAATAATTAGATTTTAAACCTTCAATTCATAATTAAATATAAACTTAATATTAAAATTATAAAATATATATAGTTAAAATTATATAGTCATAAAACACACTAATCCTTGAACAACATGAGAATAAAGGGACACTGACTCCTGTGCAATAAAAAAATCCAGTTATAACTTTTGACTCCCGTATTCCTGCAATACGGGAGGACTCCGTATTCCTGCAATAAAGTCAGCTGTTGAAAAGAAAATGTTATGAAGAAAATCAAGAGGAAGAGAAAATACATTTACGGAACTCTACTATATTTATGAAAAAAAGAAATTCCGTGAAGTGGACCCATACGCAGTTCAAACCCATGTTGTTTAGGGGCCAACTGTATATGAATGAAGATCTTAAATTATTAAAAATATACATTTAAAATATTAAAAATAACAGGTTAATATCTAGAATTGCTGTAGTATTCCTGCTTGGGCATTATAGCTAAACAAATTTAAAAACACTTTTTTAATATGCCAGACTCTGTTCTAAGCACTGGAGATATAACAGTTACTACCACAAATCAGAACAACACAGAACCATCATGTTTCATTAAGAAATATCATAATTGGGATCTCAAAATCATGGGCAGAAGTGGAAGGGGCTTGAAAAGATCTACTACAATTTCAGTTAACAGTGAAGAACACTGATAAATTGAAAGGCAAGTTCATAAAAACAAAGGTTGGAATCTGGTTCTTCTGTTTCCTTATCAGTCTTTTTTTTTTTGGCACAACATATTGAAAGAAAAACTATTTTTTGATTGGGTACATTTCTAATTTATAAAATATTGAAAATATCAAAACAAAAATTAGATATGATTTTAATACAACTGCCAAAGGACCTAGGAAGAGGCAGTACATAGGAAGTAGAGACCATTTATCACATAGAAAAAAGGGAATATTTATAATTATTATCATATGAATTCACTTATTTTGAACATATTCTGAGCTGGTGCATTTTGGCCATGATTGTGATGACATGACATGTAATTCAACATAAGCATGGGAGGGCTTCACAGACCTTGGCATATTTTGTATTCTTGTAAAATGTTAACATATACCGTTAATCTTTAAAATTCTATTGACCTTTCTATTTCAATTAAAGCTGTGTAAAACTTACTTCATGGGTGTGGTTATAACGTTAGATGATATTTAGAAAGGCATAGCAGATCTTGGCTTGATACTTATCTAAATTAACTGTAAATGAAATTTACCAATCTCAGACTCAGAATTTTTCTTTGACTTGTCTTCTAATATAAAGTCTCTGCTGGGCATTGTTAGCAAAATGTAAAATATTTACAGATATATGGAACATTCTAAACTGGGCTACTTAATGAAAAAATATATATATATATAATGAGAGACATGTATGTGACTCTAAATTTTCTAATAGTAGCATTAATAAGAAACAGGTGAAATTAATTTTAATGTATTTTATATAGACAAACCTATCTAAAATATTATCAACATGAAAACCAATACAAAAATATCACTAAGATAAAAAAAACAAAAACAAAAACAAAACAAAACAAAAAACCAAAAATATCACTAAGATATTTTAAATTATTATTTTCGAATTAGAACTTTGAGCTTTGAAAAAAAAAAAAAAAAAAAAGAACTTTGAGCTTTGGAATATATCTATCCTGCAGGACATCCCAAATTGGACAGCCTCATCTCAAGCACTCAATGGCCATGTATGAGTATTGGCTTCCATAATGATCAGCAAAGTTATAAACTGAATATATCCTTTGTTATTCCTGAAATAAAACAATTGTTTAAAAATCATTTATTTATTTGAGAGAGAGAGACACACACACAGAGAGAGACGATAAGCAGGGGGGGGCAGGGGAGAGGAAAAGAGAGAAGCAGACTCCCCTGCTGAGGATGGAGCCTGATGCAGGGCTTGATCCCACCAGCCTGAGATCATGACCTGAGCTGAATGAAATCAAGATTCAGAAGCTCAATCAACTGAGCCAGCCGGGTGCCCTGAAAATATAGCGATTTGTAAATGATTATTTATCTCCCAAATAATAGAGAATGTTTAAAAAAAATGTTTAAACCCAATAAGTGTGTAATATTGAGTTTCTAGAAACAATTATTGAAATGTGTATGAACGTTTCTGTTTATGTGTTTGCACAAAAGAGAAAGAGTAAGAGAGAAAGGAGAGACCACTGCTAAGCAAGAAAGCTTGTTTTACATAGACTACAGAATGAATGACTATGGAAACAATTTCATCTCTGTTGATATGTACTTGATATCTTCATCTGTCACATAAGGGAATTGGGTCTAAGTAAAAAGATCACTCTCTACTTTATAGTCTTTTATGAATACTGTTATATAGGTGTGTTCATGTGTCTATGTGTGTGCTCTACATATAACGAGCAGATCACAACTGCAGTATTGTGACACACTGCCCATGACAGAAATGTGTAAGATGAAAAATGATCTAGAACAGAATTACACATACACACACACACACACACACAAAATATATATATATATATATATATATATATGATCTATGATAAAATTATAAACATCTAAAGCTAGGAAAATAATGTATTTAATACTAATCTAAAAAGTAATACAGGGGGGATCCCTGGGTGGCGCAGCGGTTTGGTGCCTGCCTTTGGCCCAGGGCGCGATCCTGGAGACCCGGGATCGAATCCCACGTCGGGCTCCCTGTGCATGGAGCCTGCTTCTCCCTCTGCCTCTGTCTCTGCCTCTCTTTCTCTCTCTCTGTATGACTATCATAAATAATAATAAAAAAGAATGCCTGTTTTAAAAATAAATAAATAAATAAAAAAAAAATAAAAAGTAATACATTCTATATCTTCTTGAAATCGAGTATACCACCTGGAGTGGATGAGAAGAAAGGAGAGTTATAAGTGCAACTGGAAATTAGGTATATTGTAGGGCCCATTCATGGACAAATATCTCATATATGCATGCCATTTATCACATATGCCATGCACTCAAAAATTAAAATAAATGATTATATATATATATATATATATATATATATATATATATATATATATATACCTTTGTTACTGAGATGGCTTAATGGATGCAAGTTTCTACATGAAGCTGTCATTCCTGTCCTGACCTTCACATCCCCTGAAGATCATTTAAATAAAAAAGGTTCCTGGAAATAAGAATCAAATTAATTCAGACATTTAGTAAACCACAATGCGAACAGCTCTGCTCCTTGATAGGTCTATCTTAACATTGATATTCCATTTTGAGTGTTGTGGATTGGATCCCGGACTGAGAAAGAGGCTCAACAAAACATATGGAAAGAAAACAAAGCCAAACAACAACAATAACCAGAAAAATGACTAACACAGCTTAGAATTCTGGAATTTGAATAAGTATATACACTTTCTAATTCTATTCTCAAAACTTTGGTTACTTGATTAGAAATGTCATATGAACTGTCTCAAAACAGTAGAACTATAGTTTTCAATAAGGATAGTTATATACAGAAATTTTTGAAGTTTAAAGGAAACATAAACATAGAATTCACTTAGCTCAAACACCATCCCAATATTCTTATCCCTGATAGAGCAGTGCTCCTAAACCCATCAAGGACAATTTATTTTTCCCATTATTGCAGACTGACACTTATATAAAATATTATAAAAATGAATTACTAAATGAAGACAAAGATACACAAAGTAAAAGACTATGGGTTTTATTACTAAATTCAAAAGACAAAATTATTTGATCAAATTGCTATAAAATTTCTAAACGCTGACATTCCATTTCTGTACTTCTACTTTTAGGGATTGTTGTTAAGTTCACAGACTGTCACTGGTCCATGGTCCATACTTCTTTGACCAACATATCTCTAAACTATCTCTCAGAGTATATGTTGTTTCTAATGCCACCCATGATCCTTACAAAGACATGGAACTGACTAAGGACAAAGAACACTCGATTTTAGAAATCCACTTATTAGAAAAGAAGTCATTAACCTAGAAGTTCCAGAAAATGCAAAATAAAGCAGGAAACGTAAATGAAAGTTATAGATACAGAAAGACATAAAAGATAAAGGAAAACATAAAAATATTAGTATTTGAAGATTGCATGGTTATATATTTAGAAAATACTGAAGAATTCACTATAAAATACAAGAGAAATATTAGTATGTTGGCTAGATTAAATCATAAAACATCAATGGCGTTCCCTTATATCAGCAATAAGCAGTAAAAATATAATGGCAGTTAAATTTGCCGGTGTGTATTCTTACTACATCTCATCTTGTTAGATTCGGTCCATTGCTCCCTTTGGTAAAGATATTTTTGGATCTTAAATTTGTCATCCAACATATTTCATATTCATAGCACTTCATTTGCAACATTGGTAAGTGTGTCTCTACAATTTAATTCCAGTCATTGTATGTTCAAAAGGAAAAGAAAAAAAAAAAGTGGAACAATCTAAAAAGGAAAGAGTTACTACAAAAATAGCACACTTAGGAGCCCAGAGTCACATGACTTGCTAGTTAGTTCTTTAACGATTACACAGAATTCTGGCTTCTGGGGCATGCATTTGCTCTCTCAGCCTAACCAACCTTCTCTGCAGGTCTCCACTACATGAGGGTAAATGAATCCACGCCATCCTGGTTTCATCACTGAGGAAAACAATTCAATCTCATGACCTACGACGGGAAAGCTTTGTATGAAAGAGCAGATGATCCACTTTTATAATGCAAATTATATTTGCCCTAAGTTCTGGCCCATTATGTAGGAGCAGGTTAAGCACCTACAGAGAGCTATTAGGTATATCATATGCTCTGAAATTATATGTCAATAATAAAATATGTATGAAAGGAAGGTTCTAGAATTGATTCTATGCACTATTTGGGGAACATCAAAGACTCTTAAAAGTACTGCTTCATGCTCTCCTCTGTAGGTCAAATTTTCCTCATATGATAGAAATCCATTTAAGATTCCTAGAAAACCTTATTTTATAACACAACCCTCAGAATAAGGATGGGTATGTGCTAAAAAATAATGAAAACATTTCAAAATCATTGACTTTATATTCAGATCAGATCAAAAATTGACTCTCAGCTCCAACGTTTACCAGCCATACATCCTAGGGCAAAGTATTTATTCTCTCTGAGCTTTACCTCCCTGTGTTCTAAGAATAATGCCTTCCTTATAGGGTGATTGCAAGGATTACATGAGATAAACTACTCAAAGGTCTCCATAAATGGCCATTATTTGTTACTATCGTATCCACCAACATCATCTTTATTATGCCATCTCTATCTCTCCATTTTCCTGTCATCACAGGACAACCATGGCTTCATATTTTGAAGTCCCTTGATTTTTCTAACTTCCATTTTCTAAAATTTTAAAGAAGGGAGTTGAGGTAGATTTGTTTGGATTTATATTTTTTGGTATAAAAGCAAGATCCTCCATTTAATAGCCATACATTTAGCTGTGCTTAATTGATACGATTCACCTGTATGCCTAGGAATTCACAGTCCTATGTTTTATGTCTACTCATTTCCTAGGCAGGCATGACCTAAAGTTAGGTGACCACTCTGCCAGCTACTTCAAAACCTTATTTTGGGTCCACAATTTTAATCCATACATACACAAAATCAATCTTTACTATAGTATGATGTCCATGAAATGTTATAATTCTTATTTAGATACTATTGGTTATATTTTATATCTAGTGCAAGTCATGCTGGGAACACTCCTTCCATAGATGCAGCAATTCCATTTATTATTATAAGAAAGATAATAGCCAAAGTCGAAAAAACGCTTTTACCTATTTGATAACCAAACAAATTTGCATACTGTGAAGATGATCATAACTACTGAAATCCCTAATATTTAAGCAGAAAAATTGACCAATGACTGTGAAACACATATACACACTCATGTACACAGTTGTTCATTTGCTCTTTTGAAAAGAATGTATTTTAGATTCAAAACAAAAACAAGTACTATTGAAAATGACACATTTATTTTATTTTATTTTTTTATTAATTTTATTTTATTTTATTTTATTTTTTTTTTATTGGTGTTCAATTTACTAACATACAGAATAACACCCAGTGCCCGTCACCCATTCACTCCCACCCCCCGCCCTCCTCCCCTTCTACCACGAAAATGACACATTTAATTAACTATATCTACAAGTGCCAAAACAACCTCAAACACTGTCTGCTTTTAGGATTTATTGTGAAAAGGACACTACGATGGTAGATATCCCGGTCAGTATTTTCAATGATATTTTTTCTGTGAGCTCCAGATGAACTAGAAAGTCTACTTCTTTGGGTGTGGGAAGGGCTAAATGAGGGATGGGGATTAAGAAGGGCACTTGGTTGTGATGAGCACTGGGTGCTATATGTAAGTGATGAATCACTAAATTCTACACCTGAAACCAAGTTTACCATATATATTAACTAACTAGAGTTTAAACAAAAACTTGAAAAAAAAAAAAAAAACCTACTTCCTCTGACATTCAAATCTTTCTCAATGAGTAGCAGTTCTAGAATTCTAAAATGAAATTAGGAGAGAGAAGTATTTTCGCATGTTTTTATTTTCTTGTTTTCCAAAAGGTTTTCAGATGGCTTTGGCTAATTGAAACAACTGTTGAAAATTTACTTGGCATTTTTAGTTTTCTCAATATTTTCAACCCTGATGAAAATGTTTTGTCTCAGAATATTTCCTTCTGGGATCGGGCCACTCAACTCATGAAAAATGTATATTCAAAATTACATCTGATCTATTCATCCATCTAGGTAGCGACCACCTGGACTCTGCTAAGACAGACATCCCCAGTGTTCTCGTTTTTCCCCTCATGTAAGCTAGCTTGGCAATGAACATGTATTAGTTTTTCCAGACCTGCTATACACATAGGGTCTGCTCTATTGGTTTAAGAAGTTTGCTTGTTTGTTTATATAAGAGAGACACATATGAGGAGCAGTTACTGATTCAAACACTTAGAGGTCTCTGTGTTTTGTTGTTTTTGGAGTTTCTGATTTCAAAATGTTTGACTCAAAAAAAAAAAAAAGAAAAAAAAAGTTTGACTCTGAAAATACAGAAAAAATATAATGTCAGTGAAACCTCCCAGAAGCTATTTATGTTTAAAATTGTTGTTTATGTATTACAAAAGAATAAGTGTCTCTTCCTTAATCCAATCATCTCTTCATTGGTGATTGGAAGGAATCTATCTTTTCTCAAGATTTTAAGGGAGGAAATAGGAATGAAGATGTACTTTAACTCAAATAGTCCCCAAAATATATATATTCCTAGAAAGGGCAAATGAGTAGGAGAGACCGTCAAACTGTGCTACATTTGCATATATATGATTTTTCATCACTTTCTTCTATTATCCATGGCAAATATACAAGTGTAGAATTGCCTCTAAATTCTGGTATATTTTTTCACATATTTTCTACTAAAGTTTCTCTATTGTGTGTTCAACTTTCAGATTAAGATATTATTTGCTCTAATCACTCATCACCTATTACAAACCTCACTGAACCTAGAGTTAAGACCATGGCATGATTTAAGATGAAGTGAACTGGCCAAGAGGCAGCAAGCAATTGAATTTCCCAAGAAGGGTATTCATTATTCTTGACTGTCTTGTGGCTATTAACTGTCTGGAGGTAGAAGGGATCCTTCTAGTTAACTGATCTCTAAAACTGTTAAATACTAAAGCAGTAACTTACAGGATTAGCGCCTTTCCAAGGAGAATGTGGGAAGCAAGGGCATGTCCTCACTGTTGAAGAGGAAGACATGACGTTGATGGTGTCTATTCTCTAATTATCTTATAAAAAAATGATTTCAGTTTCAAATCGAAAAGTTTGAAACATCTGGAAAAAAAATATGACTCACACAGGTGATAGAGAAATACCCTGATACCCTAAAACAAATATACTGTGATTCATTTCTCTCTCTCCCAAACTGATAGTCCCTATTTCAATAAATGGCAATTTTCTTCTTTCAAGGAGCTTTGGCAAAATAACATCAACAAGTAATAATCATAAATTCATTTTTTCTCTTTATTTTACCTTCCACATGCAGTCCATCAGTGAGCCTAGTTATCTCTATATCCAAGCACATTGAGAGACATACTGAAATATAACAATTCAATATTGATTTTAAAATAATTCAAAAATGAATTAATAGTTAAGCTGAAGATAGCTGAAAGTGATATAAAATTGTCAAAACTTAATATTTACTATAAGTCACTGGTATCCACAAAAGCTATTTTGATATTTTTATACAATAGGCATACAATAAGAATAAAAAGTAATTGACTCTGGGGAGAAGGGGAGGTACAGAAAGTAAAAAATCACTTTACACAGAAACTAAAATGAATTTCCAAAGAGTGCCTAAAACCTAAAATATATGTACCTATATCACTTCTAACAACATTTAAAGTGCAGAAAGTGATAAAACCTTAGGGATGATATTACAGTGACAATAATCAACACAATAGTATTAAGACAGTGAACTCTCTTACAAAAGCAAAACAAATTTAAATATATATCAAAAGATAAACTCATACTGATATTGTGTTTCCATTTATTACTTAGTGCATCTCCCAAACCACCAGCCTTCATGCTACCAATGTTATTTCTATTTCTTTATTTTACTACCAGACATTTGATTGTATAATCTACTCCAACTCCCCATTTTCTAACTACAAAACTAATTTTTCAGCACTCTTATAAATCTGCACTGAAGGGAATAGAATATAAAAAGCAGATTTTAGTGTTGTACCTAATGAATTTTTGCAATAAATGAAATAGTTGAAAATCCAAATAACATAAAAATTGTGAATAACACTGAGTTGAAAATAGTAAACACCATTAGAGGTAACACTAATCCATTTACCATCTGGTGATATATCAGTGCTTCTGATTTCCTTGAACTGGTAAAAACATTTTGATCGTTTGCTATTTCTCTTTTTAGTCAAATCAAATTTCTCTTCTTTTGAGCTAAATTTTTACTTAAAAAAAAAAGATCAGAAAGTTTTAGAAAATAATTCACTTTCAAGTTAAGGATTTATAAAGAACAGTGAGGGAAAAGAAAAAATCAGATATGCTTTGGAGAGATTTCTTAATATTAGTGATTTTGTTTACATTCATGCTCTGGGAATCGAACAGACTTTTTCATCTTTTCTATTTACCATTCGTCAATCAAATTCTCTTCTCCTTATTAGAATTAATGGACAAGCAAAGGCCACAAACAACATTCACAACTTCATAGGAACAGATAGTTTGTTCTCTTTGCACTGATTATGTATGAGAGTCATCCAAACTTAGAAAATATAAAAATAAAATATCTTAATTATCACCATGGTTTTAAAGTAAATATTCATTACATCTCTATCACTGTTTCTTTTTTTTTTCAATTTTTATTTATTTATGATAGTCACAGAGAGAGAGAGAGAGGCAGAGACATAGGCCGAGGGATAAGCAAGCTCCATGCACCAGGAGCCCGATGTGGGATTCGATCCCGGGTCTCCAGGATCGCGCCCTGGGCCAAAGGCAGGCGCCAAACCGCTGCGCCACCCAGGGATCCCTCTATCACTGTTTCTGTTTAAAATATTATTTCTAAAATTTTAGAATGCTTTCCAGTTGAATTTTAAACCCAGTTTGTCTGTTTTAACAGAAGAAATAGAATAATCTTCCTAATCTCTAAACCGAAATCAGTATACCCATGGCATATGGGATTTATAGTACAGTTTATATCATTTTTAGATTCAGTCCTAGTTTTTGTGTGATAAGACTTTTCTTATGTTTATCCATGGTCTGTGTCATGGACTGAATCCTGTGTCCTCTCAATGCCCCAAATTCATATATTGAATCCTGACCCCACAGGGTGGTTATATCTAGAGATGGGGCCTCTATGGAAATGATTGAGGTTAAATGAGGTCATTAAGGTGGGTCCTTGATTTGACAGGATTAGTGTCTGACAGATACCAGAGAGCTTACTCTCCATCCCTACTTATACCAAGGAAGCGGTCCTGTTAGCACAGAGATGGTAGACACCCACAAAGCAAGAGAAGAGGCCTCAGAGTGAGAGCTACCTTCCCACCACCTTCATCTGGGACTGCCAGCCTCCAGACCTGTAAGAACTAAATTGCCCTTTGCTTTCAGCAACCCTATCTCCCAGCTCGTTGCCTAGGAATACTTCCCATCTCAGGGATTCTAAAATCCCCTTCCTTGGAATCATGCTTCTACTCCCCGTACTATTTGCCTCCCAACTGGTTGATATTTATAAATAACACCCTATTTTCAATTTTCAAAATACCCAAGTTAATTAATAAATGAGAGTTTTGATTCTCTCTGGGCTAAATTGTAATTTTCTATCAACTAAAGGGCAGAGAGATTTTTCTACTCTCTACCGTCAACTACTCTAGGTAGTAAACCTCAGGAATTTGCTCTTACCATTGGGGTAAGGTTACATGCACCCATTCAAATCAGGTTGAAGATTCTTAAACCATTCGCTCCATAAGAGTTGTTTGCCAAGCACTACACTCAAGTGTTTATCTCACTTTTGTGTTGATGTTCACATATTAGCTATTTTATATCGCTATATTTGCAAGTTCAATATAGTAAAATATTGGCAATTTCACATGCCTCCCTCTAAATACCATTTCCTTAATCTTTTGATAGCTGAGACAACCGTTTGGAAGTATGAGTAGCTTTAGATAAGTAGTAAAAATGAATAAGCAGAGGAAAGCATAGTAGATTTTTAGGTCTACAAATTTGTAAAACATGAGATAAATACTGAGACTTATCATTAATGCTCATGACTTTTTCTTTTTTTTTTTCGGCCAATGAGTGAATGGTCCAGGAGTCTGCAGAGAGATGAAAATTGGCCCTTGAAAGCTCTATATGTGGCATGGAGACAGCTGTGTCTTTGCAACTATATGGTTGATTCTGCAACATTTATTTGTTTGAATTTTGATTGCTAGCTCTAAATCAAACCTAATAATCTAATTTCCTTTTTTTTTTTTTAAGATTTTATTTATTTATTCATGAGAGACTCAGAGAGAGGGAGAGAGAGAGGCAGAGGGAGAAGCAGGCTCCATGCAGGGAACCCAACGTGGGACTCAATCCTGGGTCTCCAGGATCATGCCCTGAGCCAAAGGCAGGCACTAAAACGCTGAGCCACCCAGGGATCCCCAGTAATCTAATTTCCATTTCAACTAGTGGCAGAGGAATAGAAATGTGATATAACTCTGATAATGAGTCAAACTGGGATGATCTGCTAAGGATCATTCCATACTCCAAAAACAAAAACAAAAACAAAAAGGAATGGAAAGAAATGGTCCCTCCCTTTGCACTGGACAATGGTAGATCTGTAAGTGCTACATCCATCTTGGTACTGATCTGAGTATAAAAGGAACACAAACAAAAATAGATCAGGCAGATGGAAAGAATTCTGCTCTTGATGTGATTGAACGACTGGATCAACCAATCCTGAAGCCAGACATACAGTTAAAATTTCAGTTTTTGATCACAGTTTTCTGTTAACTGCTGCTGCAACCGGACAGGTACAAAAAAAAAAAAAAATTCATTTTATCCACTACAATCTCTACGGAAACTCCCCGTTTCTAAATGGTACTTAAAAATCATAACAGTACTTAAGTATCACACAACCTGAGGTCCCTGACGAGAGTTGAAATTATGTATTCTAAGATCTGTTCTTATTGATTGGTCTGTGGAGAAAGTCGGGCCTCAGTTCCAAACCACTCCCTTCATGTACTGAATTGTGACCTTGCGCATATAATTTAAAAACTCTCTAAGCCATCGATTATTTACCTGTGAGCTGGGATAATGTGACTCCAAAGATGTTTAAAATAAAAGTTAAGCGAGATAATATGAAACAATATTAGTAGTGTTGAGCATTATGCCCTAAAAGAGAAATTCAGTAAATGTGATCTGTGTTCTGTTTTTCATGTACACTTTAACACTTTAAGGCTTAGATATGATCTAACTGGGGAAGAAGGCTTATTTGACTGGAAAATACTAAAAATAATTTATGATAAAAATTAAAGGACAAGGTGCCTGAGCAGTCAGTTGGTTAAGCATTTGCCTTGGGTTCAGGTCATGATCCCAGGGTCCTGAGACAGAGCCCTGCGTCAGGCTCCCTGCTCAGCTGGGTGTCTGTTTCTCCCTCTCCATCTGCCCCTCTCCATGCCCAACTCGTGCTCACTCTTGCCCTCTCTTTCCCTCCCTCTCAAATAAATAAGTAAAATCTTAAAATAAAATTAAAGGATAGACATCCTCATGAGCATCAATCAGGAACATCAATATGATAGCATAATTAACAGGAGTAAAACAACTCCACATTCTCATACATCATTTTTCACTTAGTATTGTCAATTAAGAATAGTGAGGCCAGAATCAAAACTTTCTGGTACCAATGGAAAACTTAGATCATAATGAATTGTAAGCATTAAAAAAAAATACATATGTTAACTGCATTTCTATTTTGGACAGCTTAAGGAGTAAACATAGGTGTGTTATAGGATATGGATTTGAAGAAAAGCTGGCATGAGCTAATATATCAAGCATACTAATACACCATGCATCATTCTGTTGATCAAGGGTAGAGAAGTGAATAATTCACTTAGAGGCTTATTTCATAACATTTCTTTCTGCCTCAGTCATAGATCAATAGCCATTCTTTCCTACTCCTCCCTGGAAGCAGTATCCTGAAATTGAAATCATATCCATATAGTTAGCTTAGTCTTAAAAATATCTCCATAATAGAGCTGATACAGCAGTTGGTTGTGATGTTTGGTCACAGGTAAAGGAAAAAGTTAGGGGACATACAGAGGCACATTTCTTTGCCTCAACCACTCAACTGTACACACCCCCCCCCCAACTATAAATAGGGTGGCAGCTGCTGATGATCCATTAGCGGTTGCCTGAAAAGTCTTACTTAAGAATGATTCTACGACTTCTCTGGCACAGAAACATACAATAAAGGGTAACAGCTGAATGTGCATCAAGGTTTTTTGTTTATTTGCTTGTTTTCTTTTGTTTGTTTTGTTTGTTTTCACGTCATTGCTTCACACAGTTTGAGCAATCACCATAATCTTTGACTTGGGTTATAGGGGAAAAAAGCGAGGGCAACACAAACTTTAGTCAATCTGAAAATTATTCCCCAAAGTCCCACCATCGTTCAGACACACTCGGAAAGCTCCAAAGGTCAAAAACAAGAAAAGATAAAGGCGGGGATCATTTGGATTGTCTACTGAACAATTTTAAGTTATGAATATCTATGAGATCATTGAGGACTTAGGCACTGGATATCATTCATAACCCAATTTTGTCCTCTTAGCAATGATCAGAAGAATGAACAGAGTGGGGCAGCCCAGGTGGATCAGTGGTTTAGAGCCGCCTTCAGCTCAGGGCCTGATCCTGGAGACCGGGATCGAGTCCCACGTCGGGCTCCCTGCATGGAGCCTGCTTCTCCCTCTGCCTGTGTCTCTTCCTCTCTCTCTCTCTCTCTCTGTCTCTCATGAATAAATAAATTTTAAAAAATAGTAAAAAAAAGAATGAACAGAGTGTGCTGTGGTATGGAAAAAAGGAAAAACTAACTTTAGAGTACTGAACTGTGTGATAGAAAATGTAAGGTCATTATAACAACCAACAGCCAGATGTGGAGACAGATGATAGTTGGGTGGAGGAAAAACACAAGTGGTGAGACGGTGTAGAAGACACATTTCATGGATTTGACTTATCTTGCCCCAGGCTGGTAAGGTCAGTTCATGCCCACGCCACCAACTCAACATTACCTGGAGGAGAGATCAAGAATATCACAACTGAACCAAAAGTACCTAAGGTGATTTTGTGCGGCAACAAGATGTACCTTTCTGTTTGTAGCTAATTGGCCTCTGTTCATCACTCTGCAATTTTCCTCATTTCTCTGGAGCAATCTCTTGACACTCGAGTGTGTCAAAATACCGTTTCTCATCCCACACTGCTCTGCTTCTCAAAAGATACCCTCTTGGAACCACTTGGCTTTAAGGAAAGAATGTCCCCAGGCAACACCAGATATTACCCAAATAGCATCAGTATTTGATTAAAGGTTAGTCGATTTTTATGACACTTATCTTGTGGAGCCATCTCACTAGCATTTTGAGATCACTCCACTAATGCTCACTCTCAGCCTCCTGATAAGAAAGGGCTGTGAAATAGATGCTAACAGGAGTAGGAGCTTCCCCATCACTCCAGATTCCTACAACACTTTACCAAAAACAGTCACCATCCACGGTGGTATGGCTGCTGCGTTGGTTAAAAAGAGAAGGGCCAAGTCTGGAGACCAGAGCTGCATTTCTGTGCTCTCTAGCAGGGACCCACTACTGGTCTCCCACCTGGACGAGTGAGTTTGGTTTAGGTCCCTCAGTGTGTCTTGACCTGGGTGATTCACAATAATGGAGGATTTTCCTTTGTCATTTTCCAATTCCCATCAGCTCTTAACCTTTTAGCTAGAAATAGCTACAATACTCTTTTCATACAATGCTTGATTCCCAGTGGTCCTTTGCTGCTGCAGACGGCAAACCTGCAACATTATAAACCGTCTAAACACTTTCGAGTGACCAAACAGAACTAGGTAATGAAAAAGTCTAATCAACTGGAGACTGAGTTTATCTATTTTCCGTGTTTTTAGGTTGACTGGTCAGTCACATGACTTCTTCAGCCTTGATAAAAACAACCATCGATCACTTTCACATTTGAAGGCAAGAGCTAAATTGGCTAAATGTAAAAAAAGACACATTCAAAGACAAATATTTAGAAAATGATTCTTTCCCTATTGACATACTAACTAAAGTTAATGTTGTAATTGCAATTTGGGAGTTAATTTCCTTTTAATAGCTGATACTTCCATTTTTTCACTCAAAATGATTGTCAGAATAAAACTCATAATCTAGAATGTCTGGAAATAAAGACCATTTTCTGTGTCCTCCAACTGTATTATGAAAGTAAGTATTTCTTTTCTTCCTTGTGCTCAGATTTCAGAAAAGAGATTAGTGCAAAATGAATTATAAAGTACCTAAACTGTTCCAACAATCACATCTCCATTCTGGCGAATTTAGTAAATGCATTTTATCTCTCCACTGAGATGTTTTTACTATAATGAAAAACCCAATGAAATGTTTCTTATTAGGTCTATTATTCATCCCTTATGCCTTCCCTACCTTTAAAATAGTAACTGAAAGGGCACAGTGAAGATCCAATTTTTATTTTGCATTTTAATATCATGTTAATCAACTCACCATCCATATGCAGTGGGTAGAAGAGGTTTGGCATACTTGTTATGCATAGCCTTGATTGGGGCCTTTCTGAGATGTGTGTTTTAGGATTATTTCACAGCATTAAAGTAACCAATGAGAAGGAAGTAATGCTTTAAAATCTCCATGGAAAATTAATTAACGCAACCTTTATTTTTATGAATTTTGCATGGGTATAACTATAGAGTACGGTGTCAGCCTACAAGTTTTTCAAAAGACATTTTACAGTTACCTGTCTATGTTTAAAAATGAAGCTGTGAATTGGGTGTGGCCACCATGCCTTCCTGCTTCTTGAGAAATTCTTCTAATGAATCATTAAAACAAAACAAAACGAAACCTTAATCTATAGGTACAAAATTTAAGCTGACAACAGAAGACATAGCTATAACTCCCATTTCAGAATGTTAACACTCAGAGTCAGGATAGTCTTATTTACCTTGGTTTCATGATATTATGTTGGCCTAGTATATTTTGCATTAGAGTATTATTTCTATTTTAGATTGTTATTTATCTACTTTATATATATATTTTTTTTTTTCCCTTAGGTGGACAAAGGTATAGGAACAAAGAGAGTTCTTTACTTTTTCACTTTGTCTTTCTCTGGTAAATATTCCAATATCATAGAGGTTTCATATCTCCAGTTTACACGGAAACCTCTACTCTAAAATATCTGGGAGCCATCCATTCCTGTATGCTAAAACTTGGGTTTAAAGGGAACTTCATCAAGTCTGTAGGGTGTGAATTCCTAAAATTCCTTGAAAATGCAAGCAGTCTAGAAATCAATCTGTTTCTGAAACATTATGAATATAGAGTTACATGAAAGAAAATTCTTTCGTAGAAATTATTCTAACTAGATATAGATTTGTAATCCATCTTAAACCTTAAACAACTTCATGCTGAAAATCTAAAATTCTGGGAAGACACAGGATGTGTTGTCATATTCATTCCTGGGAAAGAGAGTCCAGTTGTCCATGTTTCTTTTGTCTGAAGAAACATTTTTTTAAATACATTTTTTTAAATCTTGTGTTTCCAGAATTAGCTGAGATTGTTTAATATATTTATATATTTTAATAGTTAATTCCCCTTATGAAAGATTCTCTGCTTACAGCCTCGGTTAAGCACATCTCCTCACAGAATTAAAATGTGTAAGATGGAATATTTCTGGCATTGACATTGCAGAAGCAACATATTTTCTGCTTTTGCTTAAGGGAGTAAACAAAATAAAACACAAACCATTTTTCCTAATTGATTCAGATGTTTCAATGAAATTGCTTTATCCTGCAATGTTCAGTAAAGTGTGTGATCAAGACAAGCTTGTCTCCCTTTACTCAGCATAGGAATTGAGTACAGAAAACAGCTGTCCCAATAACCAGAGCCGAGCACCATAGCTTAGTGTCTGTATCATCCTTAAAACGATATAGGTGTATGGACTCAGAACTTCTTAGGATGAAGACTGAAGGTGTGTATCATATGATCACTACAAGAAAGATGAGAAAAAAAAAGTCTTCCTAAATTGGAGATGTTTAATAAGTATCCAGACCAAACTGTTCACTTTCTAGATAAGGCTTAAAAACAAAGATTTGAAGAGTGATTTCTGGGAACTAAAAAAAAAATCTGGAGTAAAACTCAGGTTTTCTATTATTCAGGTTATCCAATCACATTTATCTATTTGTTTAAATGTTGCAAATGCAAAGCCTTACAATGTAATGAAAAATTTTATATTAGGATTATTTGTTCAGAACAACACATTTTTATTTGATTGCAGGTTATGGCACCACACTGAAGATGGGCTACCTAAGAAATTACTATCCATAAAACAAAATGTGGGCTTTATTTTAGGAAAATACATACTTAACTAGGCTGGTACCATGAAGAAGACCATTAGGACGAATGAGTCTTCACAGGATGGAAAAAGTCAAAAGTAACATTGTCCAGTATGTAAGCCATTAGCCAGATAATATTTAAAATTAAATTAAATTTAATAGAAAATTTAATTCCTCTGTAACGTCAGCCACATTTCAACTGCTCAGTAGTCCCATGTGGCCCAGAGACAGTGTATTTGATAATACAAAATTGTAAAATCTTTCTATCATTATAGAAAGTTTTATTGGATAGAACTGGTCCAGAGCATGTAGTAACAAAGAAGGGATCATACACTATCTAGAGGCTAAAAGATAGACGGCAGCAAAATAGATTCCAGAAGAAGCTACTTCCTGCAGGGACACAGAATATAACAAATCATTGGAAACAAGATCAATAGGGAATCCTTTATTAATTCAGGGTGTATCAATAAGGTGGGGATGTAGAACATGGTGTGATAGACAAGAGCATAGGATCTAGAGCCCAACACAAAAGTTCCGCATCCTGATTTTGCCACCAGATTGCTGAGAAACCTGAGTCAATTTATTTATACTCCCTAACCCTCAAACTCTCCTCTGAATGGGGAGAACAGTGGTGACTGCTTCATTGAGCTGCTGTAATGATGAAATGAGACTGATGCTGGAAAGGCTCCTGGTTTTATATTTAGTACATTCAGCAGAGAGTAGAAATTCGGTAAAGGTTGGTTACCTTATTATTTTATGGGTATTTAGTAAAATTATACTCATGGAGAGAATATAAATGAAATGTGAAGACTGTTTATAAAATAAGGGTCAGAGAAAAGTTACCAAAAAATCCTTTGTGTCCTCAGAAATATAAGCATGAAATTACCATATGACCCAGTAATTTCTCCCTTAGGTATTTGCCCCAAATTATTGAAAATAGGCACTGAGAAAGAAAACAAAAAACCCCAAAACTTGTACACAAATATTCACAGCAGAACTACTTACAATAGCTCAGACATGGAAACAACCCAAGTATCCATCAGCCCGTGAATGGATAAACAAACCGTGATATACGTCTATTATGGAATATTATTACCCATAAAAAGGAATGAAATACTGATACACATACAGCATGATGGAACTCAGAAACGTTCTGCTACATGTAAGAAGCCAGACAAAAGGGGCCATGATTTTCATGATTTCTTTTACATGAAATATCCAGAACAGGTATAGCCATAGAGACAGGAAGCAGAATTATGGTTTCCATGGGCCCAGAGCAGCAGGGAACATGAGTGTAATCAGTTTCCGGGGGCTGTCATAATAAAGAACCACCAACTGGGAGATTTAATAAAAACATATTATTTCATAGTTCTCTAGGTGAGAGGTCTAAAATCAAGGTATCGGAGGGGCCATGGTCCTTCTGAAACCAGGAGGGAATCCTTCCTTGATCCACCCTAACTTCTGCAGGCTTGCCCATGATCCTTGGTGTCCCTGGCTCAATGGATGCATAATTCCTTCTTTGCCTTGGTAATTGCAGACCTTCTCTCAGGCGGTACCTTCACGTGGCTGTCTTCTTACAACAACACTAGCTAGCCGTGTTGGATCAGTAGCTCATCCTACTCCAGGATGACCTTATCTCAACTAATCCCATCTGCAATAATCCTCTATCCCAAACAAGACTGCATTCTGAAGTACTGGGGCTTAGAACCTTAACACATCTTTTTTGGGGGGATACAGTTCAACCCATAACGAGGAGGGGCTGCTTAATGAGTAGACTTTTATTTTAGGACCATGAAAATATTCTGGAACTAAATGGAAATGAGTGGACAGTATTGTAAGTGTCCTAAATGCCACAGAATTTTGTGTCATATAGATTTCACCTCAACTTAAACAATGCAGTGTATCTCATAACTATATAAGAACATTTTAATATAGGATGTAAGCAAAGGTGCTCCATTAAAGGGGATGAAGAATTCTAAGGTCTTTATATATTATGACACTTTCATGGGCCATTTCAATGATATAAAGAACACCCTCAGAGCATATCCGAGATGGGTGAAGACAGAAAAAGGAAACACTAAATTGCCTTAAAGTAAAATACATTTTAAGATCTTTGGATATGCAGGAGAGGTAAAGGTTTCAGTAATGTGGAAAAGCTAGGGCCTGAGGAGAAACATCAGCCCCGAAGGAAACTCTTGCCAAGAAAGTTCTAGTTCTATTAAGAATGGGAATGTGTGAAATTTATTATTCATTTCCACATTATGCAAAATTCAGTTAAATCCTACTACAAAAACCTGAATTGTGATTGAGGTTTAGGTACAATATGGGAACAGGATGCAGAATGAAGACGTGAATGAAAGAATAAGATCCAGGAGTGTGGTCAAGAGCACGGTGTGAATATGAAAAAGCAACAAGAGAAGGCGTGAGAGATTATGTCCCCAAGAAGGCACAACAGTCCTGGGAAGGCCTATGGCCTTCCTATAGGGAATGGGAAAGCGGAGTAAGGTGGGGTCTTTACTTACAGAAGTCTATGGTTTTAGATGTTAGCTAACTTACATGGAAATGCTAAAACAGAAATAGAAGACTGCCTCAGAGTATTTTCTGGAAAATGGAAATCACTTACTAAATGAGCAAACTTAAAAACAAATCCAAATATATATTTTGCTGTTTTCATAATATCTTATTATTTTAAATATGAGACTCTGTATCACTGTGTGGAATCCCAAACAACTTGGTGATAGAAACGAGGGTTGACAATGGCCCATCTCCTCCAGGCATCACTCAGAAAGTGATTTCTCAGCTAAGCTTTCTTCTGAGAGTGTTCCCCAGACCAAAAATCCCTTAGGAATGAAGGAACAGCACAGAAGATGAATAAAACACTTCTCTGTTGACGTCCAGATCCTGTCACCTAGAATCACAGTTTCATGTCTCCTGTGGGCCGGGTCCTGCTTCTAGAGAAGCATGGGAGAAAAGCCACACATACCTCTTCAGCACTTGTGTTATGAGCCAATGTCCTTATCCCAAAATGCTGTCCCTTGCTGAGGGGCAGTTACTCAGTCGCAGTTTACCTTTACACACAAAAGACATTTTTTTAAAATTTTTTATTTATTTATGATAGTCACACACAGAGAGAGAGAGGCAGAGACACAGGCAGAGGGAGAAGCAGGCTCCATGCACCGGGAGCCCGACGTGGGATTCGATCCTGGGTCTCCAGGATCGCGCCCTGGGCCAAAGGCAGGCGCCAAACCGCTGACCACCCAGGGATCCCACAAAGGACATTTTTAATTTGCCTGGAACACAAGTAATTTCTTCTGAGACACGGTCATTGGTGTTTTGAGGTCCTTCAATAGGGAACACATTATTTTGGATCATCATTTGCTACTTGCAATAGAGTCTGAGATTCAGGCACTGGAAGTTATCATCACGGTGCAAGAAAGAGGGTGAAATCATTATGTAGCTTAAACAGAGCACAAAAAGGCAAGCAGAGCTAATCAGATCCTTTGCATTCAGTTCCACTGTCCTCACTTGAGTAACCTTTCAGCCTATGGCTCTCTGGCCCAACAACAAAGCACAGACTCATTCGTTTCAACTCATCAAGGATGTGGGTTTGGTCTACTCACCAAGAACGTCACATGATGTTTCCAAATACTCAGAAGCCAGGTGCCTTAGCAGTGCTCAACTTTGAGGAAATTTTTCAAGGAAATGGAGAGGCTAATGTACTATGCCAACTAAGAATTTAAAAGACAAGACATCCTCTCTCTAAGCCAGCAAATAAAATGTGCCCCCTACTCAAGTTCTTCCCTTTGTACAAAATCTCTTTCATGAGAACACATCTCTGAACCTCACAGGTCATCCAGGTCTGGTGCTGATTAGCTGCACTTGCCTTGGTAAAAACAATGCATACGACAGGTACTAATTTATTCCTTAATATGTACAAGTGCTGCCTCAGTTCACCCATCTGGAGATGGGCAAACTGGAAAGATATGGGTTGTCATGAATTCTTTTCTTGCTAGGTAATGCACAGGCATACAAGACTGCCACCAAATATACGGCCAGATGAATAGTTTCATGTCCTCAAAAATCATGATAGGAGGATCATTCAAATGAAGCTACATGACGTCCTATTCAGACCAGGAGTCAGCAACCTGGATGAGTGTGTGGGCCAAATCTGGCCTGCTACCTTTTTTTGGAAGTAAAATTTTATTGGAACACAGAACATCTATTCACCTGTGTATTGCTATTTGGCTGCTTTAGGACTATAGTAGCAAAGTAGTTGTGACAGAGATATAGTATGTCCTATAATATATTTATTCCCTGTTCCTTCCCAGAAAAAGTTTGCTGGCCTCTGATTTAGACCGACTTCATGCAGTGAGGCAAAATTGAAAACCATGTGGCTTACCTCTGCCCAAGACAGACATCCCCAATGGATCATGATACTCGTTCAAAGTATGCAAATACATGGCTACAAATTCTTAGCTACTGTGCTAGGGAGACACTAATAATTAATCAGCCCTGTACTGAGATATCTTTATTCTCCCCAGACTAAGATATTTCATAGATTCATATTTTCAGATTCTTGGCTTCTCAGCAAGTTTTCCATAATCTCTATGCTCAGCATTTATCCCCTTTCATGTATAAAAGATACATTATCCAGTTTTATGCAAAAGGACAAGTGATCACTGTTTAAACCACCATCTGGCTTAAGTAACTTTGTAACCTCAAACAGTGATTTGAGAAAATTAAAAAAAATCCCTAAAATCCCAAGAGGTGGGCTACCTTTGAGGAAAGCACATACCATGGTTCTCTTCCAGAGAAATAAAACTCCAAGAAGGATACTAGTGTCCAAACAAAGACAGAAACAAAACAAGACAATATTCATCTAAGTCTGAAGATCTAAGTGGCTTTATGGCATGATCCATGATTCAGATAGTGTCCTACCTAGCAAATAGAAGGTGGCCCCTTGGAACTGCAGGGGTAAAGAATAAGCAGAAGATTAAATTGCAGTAACAACGGGAAGGAAAACTAAAAGACTAACAGTGATCTAAGAAGAAATATGTATTTGGTCTTGAAGGGGAACATAATTTGTCACCCCAAAAATGCCTGTTTTGCATATGGTTTACCTTGAGATGGTTATTTTTAAGAAACAGCAGCCACAGGAGAAGATATTACTAGAAATCTGTTTTATCTGAGTGACTGTCCATATGGCAAAAAGGCGAGGGGCTAGAGATTGAGTTCAATCACCAAATACTAATGGTTTAATTAACCATATTTATGTAATGAAGTCTCCATAAAAACCCATAAGCACCAGGTTCAGAGAACTTCCAGGTTGGTGAGCACAGGGAGATTTGGCTAAGCGGTGCTCAAAAAAAGCATAAAAATGCTGCACCCTCTCCCATTCCTTGATCTATGCATCTCTGACATCTGACTGTTCCTGAGTATATCCTTTTATAATAAAGCAGTGAGGTAGTAAGTAAAATGTTTCTCTGAGGTCTGTGAGCCACTCTAGGAGATTAATTGACCCCAAGGAGGGGGGACTTAGAACTTCAATCAGGAGCTGGTTGGTCAGAAGCACAGATGACAACCTGGACCGTGATCAGCATCTGAAGTCTGGGTAGGGAGGCAGTCCTGTAGGACTGAACCCTTAACCTGTTGCAATTTGGTGCTATCTCCAGGTCAATAGTGTCAAAACTGAACTGAATTGTAGGACAGCCAGCTGTTGTCTAAGAATTGCTTGGTGGTGTGGGGACCTCGCCCTCCTGCCCAACATGTGCGCGCATGCACACACACACACACTTATAATTGTGTGCAGAACCTTAGTAATTCATGGGGTTAATTTAAAATACATGATCAGGGACATAGGGAAATAACCACTTTTCCAGAGAAATGAAAGCTATCTAGATCATAAGATAATTGCATTATGTTAAATACGTGTTTGGAAAAACTGTAGTTATTTTAATCTATTGGATGAAATATGGAGATTTATTCTATTAAATTTTCTGTGTGAGACTGTAGCAGTAAGCAACAAATAAAAGTATGAAAGGCAAAGACTATAAATGAATCTTTGCCAATTTGGACAGATGCATATGGTCTGATCTTTATATAGAACAGACAGATCAATAACAGAGCAACCCAAAGTCTCTGGTTGAAAGCCCAGGATAATTCTACTTTAAAAGAAAAAAAAAAAAAGTAGTAAGAAATGTGGTCTTTATCTTTTTTCCCTTCATTTTTTTTTCTATAAATACTAATACATTTGGCTTTCTTTTCCTCTAACAGAGGGAAGGGAATACAAAAAAGATATTTCCCTTTAACAACTCAAAAAGGTCAGCAAAGTATAAAATGTCAAATCTACAAAGTTGGATAAACGTGGGTAAAGCATTAAATGTTAATGATGTCCTTGGTTGCAAAGTCTCACAAAAATCACGTACATTTTCAATTATGCCATAATTAAGACTACATGATTCCCCTTATCATCGCAGAATGAATTGACTGGACTTGTGGTTGGGGTCCTCTTTCACACGTGCAGAAAAGACCAACCAGGAAGACGACTTGATTCCTCATGTCCCCCTACTGGTGTAGCTAGTGCTGTGGGTACCTTAATTCTGTGAGCTTTAGTCTTTCCACTGGTAAAATGGTGTCGTAGGGAGGAAATAAAAATTCCATATCATTCAAAGGTTCTTCCAACTGATCGGAGAATTAAGTTGATTTGAGACAGATTGACAGGAGATCAAATTTAATGTGGTCTCTATGGAAACCCCATTCATAAGAGGTGCAGAGCCAGGAAGGTAAAATGAGGCATACATGCCATCCTGAAATAAGACATGGTGTAGGCGCTCGGGGCTTCAAAGGGGAAGAGGGAATTTCATGGGGAGGTAAGAAGAACAGATGTTTTCTTTGTCATACAGATGAGTCACTCAGATAAAATTAATTTCTGGCAATAACTCTTATTCTGGGGAAGACCCCCAAATTAGATTCTTCTAGGCTAAGGAAAGAGGAAAGTTTCTTTTGACCTCACACCATCTCTACTGCCTTCAGCTCGAAAGAGTCCACCAGCTAAAAGAGCACCTTTTGGGGAGACCTGTTCTGAACCCTTTCAGTGTGAACTTGTATCACTGTTTGCAAAGGTCAGAATAAATAACGTGATCAGCACAGCATTTAGCATGATAATAAACCTTTAATCAGCTCTACACTGTGGCCCCTTCTTCCTTCGAAAGCTCTCTATTCCATCACTATCCACTCAGGTCTCACAACTACCTGTAATTTTCTTCACTAAGTTGTGCGTTTTCTCAAACCCAACTCTGTGCTATTCCTTTTACTCGGAGTTTCCCCCCATCTCACCTCACATCTCATATTCCCCATCTTCACTTGGACCAATTCTAGCATTCGATTTTCAGTCTTGACTGCATGTATTTCCTCACACAACACGCTGGATTCTCCTGCTGTATGATAAATGGCATTTTAATAGCTTTTTTTTTTTTTTTTTTTGCTTTTCTGTTTTGTTTTCCCAGTTAGACTGTAAGGTGGCTACGGTTGGAGACTGTATTTGCCTTGTTCACAAACACAACACTGCTTTCTCGATGTTTTAAGTATTGAATAACTTACAGCCGTTGTAGTCACTGTACTCCATATAGATCTGCAATTTAGTAAGACGGATAAATGAGACTTTAGAGTAAGATGATGGAACCTTGACCTGTGTCACAGTAGCCCTCAGACTAAAGTCTGGGCCAGATAGTTGATGTCTCCCAGGCATCACTTCCTCACCTATAAACTTGCATTTGCATTGCCTCTGGGTGTGACTATAAGGGTTGAATAAGAAATTAAGAGAACTCTTACCTTCTACAATTATTAGTATCACTATTACTGTCCTATGAGTTAAAGAACATATTCGGTTTCTGATTGGTAGTATAGGCCACTCAAAGGTTCAAATACATCGATTTTGGAAAAGAAGAGGCAGGTTCTCTTGGTAAGGCAATGCATTTGGCGTATATTTCATTTTACCCTATCGAGGTTGCTCCCCAGCATTATGTTCACAGAGAGAATTTTCTGGTACTGAAATTTTATCCAAGGCCTTCCATCAGAATGCATATGATGCTGAGACGGAAATGACAACAGTTGAATTTAAATTGGAGGCTAATCCAAAGTGAAGGGCATATCCAATTTGCAAGTCAGACTTGAAAGCCAGTCTTTCAGAGGTCTGCATCTGTGACAAGTGCACCTGATGCATCCCTCAGCTTGCCTCACCCCATCCAGCATGCTCATTAGATAATGTCACTCTGGCAATGCACCAGGGAAATGGTTTGGGAAAACCCAAAGGACTGTGACATTTTGCATGATCCGGTGAGAGAAGCTCACACTAGCTCATGAAATGTGCATCTTCTGGTTGTTGTTCGAAGTCCAGAGAAAAGAGACCTATGGAAAGCTCCAGAATATTTGTATGGAAACACTTGGGAATAGTCATCTGGCTTTAAGGAAGCCTATGAGGCTTGTCTTGAGAGCATTTGCATGGCAAGCATAATGTTTTAACTTAAACTATATCTGTACAGGATTGACTGAGGGATATTTATGAAGATTATGGGGGTGGGGGAGAGGAGTGAATAAAGCCTCTCTAAGCTACTTCTTAGCACTGTAATTCAGAGAAAGCAACAGGGAAGTTGATTTTCATCGCTCTAGTCACTGGGCTCAGGCTTCAACTGTGAAAATTTCAATCCGACCAGGTTGGTGGAAGAAGGAAGTCAGAAGATTGGAACTTTACCTGCACAGAAACAGTTGGGGAATCTACTTTGTCCTCATTCTTATGCCAGAAAACCCTGCTATGCCCACATTGTTAACACACCATCTCAAGATGAGTCAGCATGAAACCTCAGATGGTGGTTTTCATTGTAAACTTTTAAGAGATTTAGTTCTGCAGCTTTGAATCCAAATCAATGCTCTAGAGGAGGAGAATTCCCACCCCCCACTTTTTTTTTTTTTTCTATTTTTCAACTTCAGAGGACTACGCACAACCAACAAGTTTCCAGGAAAATAGGACTGCCTACTTCCCATGCCTAGTCAGCACTTGAAATGGTAAGTAATAGATCATCTCTTGGGATTACTTCTGTGCTTAATAATATATAATAAAAGTTGCAATTAAAAAGGCTGGACATGATTTCTCCTATAGCTTTTTAAAGTCAAAAATCAAAACTGTGTTTCATAATACTCATAATGATATTTAAGAGACTATGTTTTTCTGGGCCATCTTGTCCCCTTCTCCCTATACAGACTTATGTAAGTGATATAGAAGAAATAACTTTCTGTTAAGAAAGTATTTTGGTCCCAGAGACATGACATTTGTTTTGTCCCTTATATAACTTTAGCTTACTTAGGGTCACTAAAAATATTTGATGGACTCTTGAGAGCTTAAGATCACTTTCAAACACATTATCTCATTCAGCCGTGAAAACAAACCTGTGGGGGTGTGGACTGATGTGGAGGCCAAAGGCAGAAAGAAATGCAGACAAAATTAAATTTCCTTATAACCTGCAGCCCATTGACAAATACTTGAGGCAGGGAGACTATAGCATTCCTCCAGGAACTCTCAGTCATAATGTTAATGCTTTGCTAGAGGGAAAAACAACCTTTGCTTGACAAGCTAGGCCTCCAGGATGCTGAGTCTTCTTTAGCATATGAAAGTCCTTTTGGAAACTTCCCTAGGTCTTCACCTCCCCCATCTCCCAAGTATATCATCAATCCTGCCTCCCAACCCCACTGCAACTCTTTCTGCTCATAGTTCCTGTGCTATAATAAAAATACCTTTTGCACCAAAGACATCTCAAGCATTCTTTCTGGGCCATTGGCTCCAAACCCGAACGTTTCCACATCATGGACTATCCTCATTTTAGAATTAAGGAAACTAGTATGGAAACAAGTTTAAAAAATTACTTCTGAGCGCATGGTGGGACTACCTGAAATAAGTACAACGCCATGTTTCCTAGGAGATTAAAAGTTAAAACAAATGAGTTGCACATTTATGAATTGTAGATTGAGATCTTTATCAGCTTTCAAGAATGGCATCTAGTGCTATTATTATTGTTGTTTTTTTAAGATTTTATTTATTCATGAGAGACCCACAGAGAGAGAGAGGCAGAGACACAGGCAGAGGGAGAAGCAGGCTCCATTCAGGGAGCCCGACGTGGGACTCGACCCTGGGCCTCCAGGATCACACCCTGGGCTGACGGCAGTGCTAATCCACCAAGCCACCGGGGCTGCCCATTATTGTTTTTTTTTTTTTTTTTAAAGATGTATTTATGATTTCAGAGAAGGGGGAGGGACTGAAGGAGAAGGGCTGAACCTCAAGCAGACTCCACACTGGGCATGGAGCCTAACGCGGGGCTCCATCTCACAACCCTGAGATCATGACCTGAACCGAAACCAAAAGTTAGGCACTTAACCCACTGAGCCACCCAGGTGCCCCAGCTGTTATAACTGAAGACCTATCATGTACCAGGCACTGTCTAATGAAAACCAGGACAAGGTCCCAATCCTCGAGGAGCTCCCATTCTCAAATGCATGTAAGGTCAAATAAAAAGAAAACAGCAAGGCAGTTCAAGAATGTTAAAGTTATATAAAAATATAATTAATAGCTCTTTAATGGACAGTGTTTTTTTATAGTTTTCAAAATAATTCCAAATCCAATCTCTCATTTACTTCTCACTACAATCTGACAATCAACAGCCTTAACCAGAGATGGCCATCATTTTGAGGGTGCTGTGCAGTAAGTGGATTGGTGATATGTGGGTGTCATGCTGTGAGGATCCTGCAGCTCTCGCATTTGTACCAGTGGCCGAAAGTCACAAAAGTACAGTGCAGACAGTTTCTTTTCCTGCTTGACTACGAATCTAAAATATATATTCCAGCATAAACAATTTAATTGCATGGTTGGAAGACGTCTGTAAGCTCATGATTGGTCCACTTGTAAAATAAAAATAATTATTCCATGATGACAAGAATTTTTTACTGTTCTCATTATTTTTTGAGCGTTTTCCTATACACTCCCTTCTGTAATGGGAATAATTGTGGATCTCTGCTATTAAAATGACTCTTCTCATAGGCTACCGTTTCAATATTTTACTCATACCAGAGTTGGTAGGTCACATACCTTTATTGATCCTAAACTATATACTGAAACTATACAAAATGCCAGCTACTCTATGAGCTTGAGGACTTGCTGTAAATCAAGGGAGGCCTATATACTAGGTCATACAGTTTATATTCTAGTTGTTTACACAGACAGTGAAAAAGCTAACACCTATTTCCTGTACTTTCTATGAAATACACACATGCAAACATTCAGTTTACATATCTCACTTTGATTCCTCTGACCATCTCTCCATAAGAATCAGAATCACAACGTTTTTATTAGTATTTTCGGTTGACTGGATAGATGAAAACCAGAACTAGAATCGCAAATTTTATTTTTTTATTTTTTATTTATTTTATTTTTTTAAAAGATTTTATTTATTTATTCATGAGAAACACAGAGAGGGGGAGAGAGAGAGGCAGAGACACAGGCAGAGGGAGAAGCAGGCTCTATGCAGGGAGCCCGACGTGGGACTCGATCCCGGGTCTCCAGGATCACGCCCTGGGCCAAAGGGGACACTAAACCGCTGAGCCACCCGGGCTGCCCTAGAATTGCAAATTTTAAAATAAAATTCATCTTCAGATCTGTTTATTATTCACTATAAGTCAAACTGACGACCAACGGTAATGATGCAGATGAGAAGAAAGTTATTTCAGTGCTACTCACCAGAAAATACGGTATTGGGAATAAAAGCACTTAACAGTTTAGCAGCCTAGTGCCGTTCTCACGTTTAGGTTTAGAAAGAAAGATCCGTGTTCAAATCCTACTACCTAATAGCAGTAGGTCTTTGGGAAAGTTGCTTATTCCAAATAAGCCTTAGTTTATATTTTTGCAAAATAGGAATCGCAAGGAATTATAATTATTAATTATAATAATAATAAAGAACTACCACAACCTGGTGTCGTGCTAATCACACAAACTGAGACATGCAACTGGCTAGGGGAGTTCCTTAGCGATGGCTAGCGCTCTGTATATTCGCTTGGAACACCAGCTTAAGATCTGGATGTTCAGACTTTCTGTATCCAAAATTTCCCTAACACCAGATGGAATCTCTCAGGTGGTAGCTTTAGAAGCTTAAAGATGGTTCTGAGTTACAGAACAAAATAGCTGTACCCACAGTTTGCAAATGAACTCTGTTCCCTTCTCTCCCATTGCACATAAGAGACAACCAGTCACTGCAAGGAATAAAGCATCTGGTACACTTTGGGGAAAAGAAGAACCGCCAAGCATAGCTACTCTTTAAAAAAGAAACATTTTTTTTTTTTTAGAACAAATCAAATAGGAATTAAAAAAAAATACTGGGTTTTCTTTTAAAACTGTGGGTCACTTTCTCACTTTCCAGTACATTGACTCAGTACTGGTCACCTACCCAGCATGAACTGGACAATTCAGACCATACCATCGGTTCATGTGCTTAGTTAACTCCATTTCCTGAACAGCAGAAAGGACTCATGAAGGGCGGTCCTGACGACCGCTACATCTTGGCCAGGGGCTGCACTGTCACCCTGGGGAGCTTTGCCGAGGCTACTTTGATGCGTTCTCCAAGGCCTACAGCTATCTCACCCCTGATCTCTGGAAAGAGACTGTGTTCACTGAGTCTCCTCATCAGGAATTCACTGATCATCTTCTAAAGACCCACACCAGAGTCTCCGTGCAGAGGACCCAGGCTCCAGCTGTGGCGACCACATAGTTTTATACAAGAAAAATAAAAGTGAACTAAAGCTTGTAAAGAAAAAAAAAAAAAAAAAAAAAAGGAGAACTTAATGCTAATTCCTTTTAACTTTGTTGCCTTCATTGGAGTCTCATCCAGAGTCATGCATCTCCAATAAACCTAACTCATGTTTCGTGTTTCCAAGACCATGCACTGCCCATCATGAAATAGAATATTTGTGAAAACCCATATTGCAATAAGCAGGTTTGGTACCACCGACGTGACAGGGCCGATTGTGATGTATGTAGCAGCACTATTGCGCATGCTATTGAACTGACTTCCTTCCAGAAGGACTAGCACAAGCTCTGGGAAGGCCAGGGGGTCTTTCTTAGATTAAAGATCAGGAAGTCAAAGCATAGAGAAATCCACAATATGAGAACGTGGCTCTTTCCGGAGAAATGAGAAGTATCTCCTGATAGCTCTGTATTAGTTGATAAAGATTTATTTATCACACTGGGGTTTTATTATCACAGCCCCACACTTTAAACACCAAATAAATCTCATAGCTCAGAATCAAACTGCACTGGGCCTTCTTCCATACGGAGTTTTTGCCACAGCCTCATTTAAACAAACATGTAGGGTTTTGACACATTTTTCCCAATAACACTCCTCATCCTATCGTAGGGCAGGGGAAGATTATTCTCTGCCTACCTGGCCCAGATGTAGCCCCTGTGAGCTGCCCTGTTGAAATGGGCCATGAAAAACGAGGAGACACAGGACCAGTATGGGAAGAATGAAGCTCAGGGATGATTTCCTCGGCTTCAATGTCACATCATGCCTCCCATATTTTGGGAAATGATGTCCTTCACATCATTTTCCCCTTTGCCATCAGAAGAACATCCACCCTAAACGCTGCAATTGTAGGGGAAGTGCAAAAATTTGGAAATAAGCCTGTGTATGCTTTCCAGGGTGCTGTGACCTGGCTGCATCTTAGAATCATTTGGGAAGCCTCTGTAAAATATCGATGCACGGATCTCTGCTCTCGAGACTGAGGTTCATTGGGTGTGCAATGGGGCCAGAGTTATCTGTTTCCTCCAGCAACGTGGCGCTGGATCTAGGGGGAACGTCAGGGGGATGCTGCTCTCGGTGTGTGATCGGTGAATGAAAACGTAGAGCGTGCAAGGATGGGTCAGTTACTCTCAGAACTAACTCGTGTATTAAATAAATAATAATGGGAAGTCATCTGAATCATATTTCTCCAACCGCAAGTCCTTTCACATTCACCCTAATAACTAGCACAATCAATATAGACTTGTTAGTATAAAATGATGGAATATATACAATAATTTAAATTCACAAGCATAAAATTAAATGATAAAAATAATCTACTAAAAGTTTCTCAGAACCAGGACAAATATTTACACAAAGGATGTATTTTCAGGGTGATCTAGGTTTGTTCAAAAATATTTCCACCCCCACCAGTCTAATTCCATAGAAGATAAAGTCAATACATAATTTCTTACTAGAACTTACAAACGAGGTCATTTGGATATCCATTTATATTTCTTATTTGTTGGAGGTATTGAGTCAAGATTTAAAAAAAAAATCTCCAAATAAGAGGCACCCGGGTGGCTCAGTGGTTGAGCATCGCCTTTGGCTCAGGTTGTGACCCCAAGTTCTGGGATCGAGTCCTACATTGGGCTCCCGGCATGGAGCCTGCTTCTCCCTCTACCTGTCTCTACCTCTCTCTGTGTCTCTCATGAATTTTTTTTTTTTAAATCCTCAAATAATAGAATGAAGTGCACATTGTGATAAGCTTCACAGCACAAATAAATAGTGCTTATCAGAACTCTTGATGAAAAAAAATGAAACACTCATTTGATGAGTTAATTAAAGGGAGCTACATGCACTGGAATTTCCTCTAGGATGGTAGTGTAGCACATCTTGGTCTCACCAAAATCTGTTGTTATTCATTGATGGTGAGTTTAAGCCAAACTTCTCTCTCCAAACTGACCTTCTCTGTCCATTCTGTGAATATGGCTTTCTCAAATGGAAGATTCATCATGGTTTCTATGTAACCACAGATGCTCATTGGGTATCAACTCACTGTAGTAAAACCTAGAAGACTGCTTACCTCTGTCTGAATTTCTTTTTAAAGCAGAAGATATACTGTGTGAAAGATTTGGTAGCATGGAGAATCTTGGAACATTCGGTGGGCTATATTTTTCAAGGAGGCTACCCAAATATATCCTATTGCACATTAATTTATGATTGACGTTGCGACTCATCGTTTAGACAGCTGGGGTCTATGTCATCTTTTCTCGTGGAAGTGATCCAACATAACTTCTGAAGCTAGATCCTACAGGCAATATGGCTTCTGCCTGGATCTCTTGGGATGCTCATTCTTGGAACCAGGTACCACATTTCAAGATTGCCAAACAGCTTCCTGTAGGAGAAACTTCCAAAAATGGAGAAGGCTTGAGATGAGGCCAGCTCCAGCCAACATCTGGATACAACAGCAGGACAGACCCTGCATAATTACAACAGTGGTGAATCCCAAACCCAAGAAACATGAGAAAGAATACTAACAATTGCTGTTGTTTCTAGCTATTCAATTCTGGGGTGATTCATTATACAGTAGTAGGTACCTGAATAGACTTTGTTAACCCTGGAAGAGTTTGATTTCTGATGCCATAGTTCCCTTGGTGACACCTAGCAGGCCCCATCTCAGGTTAATGTTTTTAAATATATAATATACATATAATATATATTTTATATATAGTATACAATATATATATATATTATTTTATATGTAAAATATTGTATATATATTATACAATATATATAATTGTATATATACTATATATATTGCATAATATATATACAAAATATATATTATACAATATATATAAAATATATATAAATATATTATATATTAATTATATATAATATTATATTATATATAAATATAATATATAATATATATTATACAGTTCCCCAAAAATAGAATACATAGCATTGCAGAGAGAATAAATTATGTTGTTAAACTATTATCAATTTTTAAATTTGTTTGATTTAAGAATATATGCACATATTTATTCATTCAGGCATCAAATGAGCACATCTAGTAGTAATTCTAATAATTGTAATGATTTCAAAGTAACGATGAGTATAAATGATGTTTTGTGGTACCTGACACAACTCTAATGGGCTATTAAAAGAGGTTTTTTTTTTTTTTTTTTTTTTTTTTTTTAATGAAAAAGTCACAGGAACCACTAATGTGACTAGAGTTTATTATCTCCATTCATAATTGACAGAAACGCTAACTTCACTTGGATATTGGTTCGAATAAAGTATATATTTCTTTCTATCTCAAGATCCAGAACCCCTGAATTCTATCACAAGTACTAAGGAAAGATGGAAGAAGTAAGACAATGGGAGGTCCTTGCACTTGCGTTCTAAAAGCCTGAGGTCATGGACTTGCTCCAGTTAAAAGCACTTAGAAAAATCATATCATCCTTCTGAGACTCAGTCCTTCCCTCTATAAATAATATGATAACCACTTGATACAAAGAATCTGGGTCCAGTACATATTATATCACATGGTTTAGTAGAACTAAAAAAAAAAAAAATACTATCTCAGCCCTTTATAATTTTACAACCTTCTTCAAATGTAAAGAAGTACTCTTCTCTCTGATGTATAATCTTACTAAATTCAGTCTGGTTGATTATTGTATATCCTACATAACGAAAATCCTGGACACATATCTCTCTCATTTCTAAGTCCAGTGGCAACTCATACACAGATTCTTTTTCTTTGCAAATCATTTAGGAACAAGAGGTATCGGGTTTGGGTGCTTTGGCTCAGAGCAATAAAAACCAATCAGAGTTGCCAAAAGTCCTTCTTTCCCAAGAATAAAGGAAGGGGTGGGGTCGCTATTTATTCTTCCTATGATCTGTGCTACTGAGGCCATTTCAGCCTGAACTGTTTATACTCATTGTGTGTGACCTTCCTTGGAATTACTTTCATATTTGAGGTTTATTAATTTTGGATTTTTTTTTAGATTTTATTTATTTATTCATGACAGACTCACAGAGAGAGAGAGAGAGAGAGAGAGAGAGAGGCAGAGACACAGGCAGAGGGAGAAGCAGGCTCCATGCAGGGAGCCCGACATGGGACTCTATCCTGGGACTCCAGGGTCACACCCTGGGCTGAAGGCAGTGCTAAACAGCTGAGCCACCGGGGCTTCCCTTATTTTGGATTTTTTTTTTTTTTTTTTTTATTTTGGATTTTTAATGGCAGTTGGAATCTTCTTCCTGGGCAAGGAGCTTTGGAACAAAAAAAAGATCTTAAAATAGCTTTTTGTTTTGTTTTGTTTCTAAATGTTATAATTTAAGCACCTTTGTAGGGGTTTGTTAAGGCTTCTTGTAAAACATCTCTGTCCATATGAAGAAGAACATGTCAAAAAAAAAAAAAAAGTCATATTCAAATGTCTGTATTTTAGTAGATCTGCCCCTAGTACCAAAACTCAAATATTACTTGAAATGGAGAAGGCATATCCTCTTACACTAAACAAAGACATTATAATTCTATCTATCCTCTTGCTCTGGTTTTACCTTGTCTATCTCTACTCTATAGTGAGGGTCAGCAAACTTTTCTGGCCAAGGGCCACACAATAAATATTTTCATCTTTACAGATCATATGATCCCTATTGCCACCATTCAACTCTGCTATTGAGGCATGAAAAGAACCACCGAGAATAAGTCAAAATCAGGAATGACTGGTTCAATAAAGCTGTATTTACGATAACAGACCACAAGGTCTGGACTGACCAGACCAGGCCTGAGTTTGGAGCTCTAAACAATCCGAGAGCAGAAGGTGTAAAACAAAAATTGACTCATGTTATTTTTCCAGCCAAAATACTTTAAAAGCTCCCTACAGGAATAGTGACCAAAGACTACATTGTCTAAACCGTGACACTTCTAAGAATGGAAAAGAAGGTGCTATGGATAATTATGCCAAGATGGCAGGTATAAATTAGATCTGTTCCTGGCAAACCGAGGCATAGGGACACACTACCTACGGGACACAGTCCAAATACATTAGGCTGGAATTCAAGGCCTCTGCATCTGACATTGCTCTGTCTTGCCAGCCTTATGTCCCAGTATGCATTCCACCTTCCTGCCCACTCCTGTATCTTTTTAAATACTGATCCCTCCCTCCTTGGAAACTCCTTCTCCCCTTTCTCTGCCCACTGATGTCCTACTTACCCAAGACTGTTCAGTTGTGAAGTACATCCCAACGTGTCAAACTCCGTCCTCGCTTACACAATTTAACATTTACTCTTATTCCAGGGCATAACACAGTGTGATGCAACTACTTACTAACTACACTTACCTCCAGTTCTCCTCATTGTCTTCCTCCTCCTCCAAATAGGATGACACTGGAGTGACAGAGGGGCTACTGTGTCACATTTTTTTTCTCTGAAATTTTAGCTGAGAAGCTAGTAGATATGCAGTAGTTAATGAACATCCACTTCTGAGAAAACACTACTTTGGTTGCATAGGATATGCAAAATACCAATCCAAAAGCATCTAAAATATGCTTCAATGAAATAGAGTTTATTACATTAGAGATATTTCCTTGTCTGTGAGTCATGCCTCTCAGATATAGGAACAAATCTGAAAGCCTTTGGAACCATGGTGGCTAAGTTATCAATCTCAGGACCCTGGGATCATGAACTGAGCTGAAGGCAGATGCTTAACTGATTGAGCCATCCAGGTACCCCAAAAATTTACTTTAAAGAAAAGAAAATACCTCTTTCCTGAGAGGAAATTATGCAAAAACATGTTATAGACATTGAATAATTAGCTCAAATTAGTTGATAGAGGATTTCTACAGAAAGTGACTTTTTTGTTATGGTATTCAAAATATTGGGCATAAATCACACATCTGTCTCCAAAATTAAATAATTAGACTAATATTTATATGTGGACCATGAACTAGCTCTTTGAAAGAAATGTTCTAAAGATAAAGAACTAGACAGCATGTTAGAAATAGTTATGACTGTACAGATGCTTCTGTACTTTGGGACATGCTGAGTTCTAAAAGGTAGTTCATAATCCTGTTTGTAGGTAAAATTTGGTTCTGATACTATATATGTAGAAGATGTATACAATACTATACAATTTTTAGTTTCCTTGGGGGGAGAAAAAACAACAACTCTGTAGCTGTTAACTGAATTGCTTCTGAATTTTCCGATAAAAAAAAATTCTTTTAAATACATACTAATGTATTTGTATTTTGGCTTCTTTTCATGTCATAAATAAATTTATTACTAGACCTCAATCCAATACACAAATGCACTATTGAGTAGTGAATCATGTAATTGCTAGATTTAAAATTACTGTTCAGGGGGCACCCAGCTGGTTCAGTTGATGCAATATGCAACGTTGATCTTGGGGTTGTGAGTTCAAGCCTCACTCTGGGTGTAGAGATTACTTAAAAATATATATTTTTAAAAAATAAAATGAAATTATCACTCAACTTATTCGGCTAATATATGAACACTGACTTTTTTGGAATGCTAAAGTCATCTTCTTAGAGGAAGTAAATGTGGGCTTTACAAGGAGCAAGAAATGGAAGATCTGAGCTTCAACATGTGGCACAGAGAGGCATGGTTATGTAACACCAGACCATGCCCAGGATGGCAGACAACAGCCCTATTCCTATTATCCATGCTTATCCTCAAAGGCCAAGGATCCTGGGGCTTATAGCTGGGACATGTGAAAAAGCTGCTTTATCTATTTGCATCCTCTGATGTATGAGTTCTGCAATTATTTTGGAGCTACATTTAAACTCCAAATGGAATTGTAAACAGCTCCACTATCAAGCAGGCAACCTCATTTGCAAACTCTTCAGATTTCATGCCATTATCTGGTATCTTAGTGAAGAAAAATATATCAACAATGCTGAAAGGTAGGCTTCTTGAAGCACTGCAGTTCTCACAAGGTGAGTAATTCTAAAAGGCTGAGTCTACTTGGCCAGAGTGCATATCACTCAACAACACATTCATTCAACAAATATATTTGGCATCTACTATGTACTAGGTTCCATGTTAAGTATTTATTTATCAAAGCCCTTATTGATTTCCCATCAACTTTGAATTCCCTGAGGGCATTACTGCTTTCAGAATGACCCTATAGTCTGGATGGCTACACCATGCAGAATGCATAGGGTAGCATCCTTTATATCCAGAGATGGGCAGAGGATGGAAGAAACTGTCAACTGAACATTACCCCTTCCACACACTGGAAGGCTGAGCTCAGTATACATAGTAATTAATAAATCAACAATAAATATTGCATTTACATTTATTTATCTAAATTATATCAAGTATTTATTAATCAAATACATAACTAAATATTGATGTCACTTCATTTAGAATCCAAACTGCTGCCAGAGATTTCAATGGTGAAACTCATGTTCACAGTATCTCTTAGGCCTAGAGTAATTCTGTTGAGGTAGCACTGACTAAACTCACAAACTTTACATTTGTGATTTTCAATACGCTCATTAGTATGTTTAATTTTCTTTATTGTTCAGATGTGCAGAGAACAGGGAAATTTCCTTAAAAAAATAAAGAGCAAAGATAGAGTCATTCCTCGGATATACCTTGCTTATTAAATAATACAAAGGCTCTTAACATATGTCTGCTTCCAAGATTCTCATCTGTGATGCAAGCCCAGGTGATGACACCAATAAAATCTGTGTATTTACTGCCCTTACTCAGCTTCACCGTTCACATCTAACTCAGATGCGAATTGGAGGCATGATAGCATTAGGCATTTGAGGTAAATAATAAGTGGCCAGGTTTCATTTGAATGTCCACATCTCAATTCTAGACAAATGTTTAAACCAAGCTATGAGAGGTAATGGCTGGAAGGTCCACTTTTGGATATGATGTTAGTTTTCATTTTCTCTTTAGTGGCTACACAGCAGAGGCAAAAAAACTAGGTACGGTGATGGAATATAGAAACTGAAAAGCAAATGTTTGGGAATAGAAAAACAATTTACCAAGAACCCCTCTATCTTTATTTAGGCTGATAAATACAGCATTCATTCTGAAAAGAGATTGCCTTGCTTTAAAAGCTATGCGCTACGTGACAGGTGGTTAGGATTGCTACTTCTGATTCTTACAAATCCATACAGATGAATGTTAATTTACATAAAAGAAATGAAGTGGATCAAACTCGGAAACTATTTTAATTTTACTACTCAAAATATATTATATATTAATTTTCAAACATATTGAAGTAACACCTACAGAGTCCAGACCGACTCTCCAGAAAGCACAATCTTGAAATACATATCAGCTTCTAAATCTCCTGTAGATCTGTTCTGTGAGTTCATAGAGGACAGACTTTAGACTATTCATTTCTTAATGTAAATTTGATTTTATAGTAATGAAAAGATTAGAAATATGGCTTATTCTTTAATATATTATTTTTATTCACTGACCTATAACAACGTGTGTTTCTAGTTGTTAGGCTAGCTTAATCCTCAACTACTGATTTTTTAAGACTGTGTCCTGATTCAAATTAATTACCAAAGATACTCAATATCTTTTGTTATTCAAATTTATGTCAGCAGAAATCTCTCTTTATTAAATATGTACAGAAAACTTCTGAAAGTCAGAAAGAAATCAATATTGGAACACTATAAACTCTATACTAAGTGAAGAAAGGAGTAAAAAAAAGGACTAAAAACTACATGAATAGCCTTGATCATTAATGCACTTTATCCTACCTTTGTCTCCTCTCTGATTTCCCTCTACAATGTAAAAAAACACAAACTGATAAAAATTATTGCCATTAGAGGTAACTAGGGTACCAATTCTTTAGTCTGAAAACTGACAATAAAGAGAGAGAATTAAGGAAACATCCTTGTCTGACACTGTATGAACTGACTTTCTTGATTAAAGATTCCTGGTTAGGTAACACCTCCATTAACTCACAACACATCTTGGTGTGTGTGTGTGTGTGTGTGTGTGTGTGTGTTGAGAACATTTAAGACCTACTATTTATACAATATAGTATACAATATAGCATTGTTAATTATAGTCAACATGCTATTTATTAGATCCCCCCAAATTTATTCATCTCATAGCTGGAAGTTTGTACCCTTTGAACAATATCTACCTATTTTCCCCCATTCTCCAGTCCCTGGAAACCATCTGTTTCTATGAATTTGAGTTTTTTTTTTTTTTTATATCCTACATGTAATTAAGATCATATATTTGTCTTTCCCTGTGTAACTTATTTCACTTAGCATAATGTCTTCAAGTCCCATCCAGCAAACATGGCACAATTTACTTCCTTTTTATAGCTGAATAATATCCCATTGTGTGAGTATGTGTAAGTATATACCACGTCTTCTTTATCCACTCATATACGCATGCATTGAGTCATCAGGTTGTACATCTAAAACTTACACAATGTCATGTGACCTTTATATCTCAATAAATCTGGCAGGGGGAGCACTAGTTGTTGAGGAGTCCTTTACAAAAGTCCTCCAGCCAATAATTACAGAATAACAGAATTAGAAAAATTACCATTTTGCAAACCACAATGAGATAACTGATTCAGACAACAATTGTCAGTGGATTCTAGATCTAGTTGGAAAAACAGCAAAATCTGACTCTCTTTGTTGATCCAACTAATCAAACTTAGTATCACCTAAAATAGGACAGTCAGATGTGCTTTCTAATAGGCTGAAATAGGAATTAGGTAGCACCATCTAGAAAATATTTTTGCTAAGCTATTAAACCTGACTACAACCAACTATTTAGATCTAACTTTCAGTTTATAAAAATTACTAAGTATTTGAGTAAGATATGAAGCAAATGGCCCATTTTAAACTTGCAGCAGGGAAACAAATAAACTTCATTTTGATAAAAACACAGATTGTGGAGTTGTTCCTCACAGCATAACCCAGCCTAGAGTGACTAATACATTGCTAAGCTTATAGAGTTTGTTATTTAATTGCAACAGAAATTAAAAGATAGGTCTACTGTCTCCCCAAGGTATGCTTTATATAACATCTATTTTCTGTATGCAAAGCATTACAAGAGTACACTGCAAAGTTTGAATTAATAATGGCACCTTTGCCAATTCTTTGGGAATATTAACGATGTTGTGCCCATTTTTATAGCTTTGTTTGCATCCTATCTCCTTATGGTTCCTTATTAAGGTACTGACTCAAACATTGATTATCATTTTAATGAAAATTATTCATTAAACCTGCTTTCCCATGTTTCTCCTTTACTATAACATTTAAAATGCAGATGTTATCTTTAAGGAAATACACATTTTTACAAAGAATTAGACCTCGGTACTAATAATCAGAACCTACTTGGCTGCGTCTCCAATGATTTCAGATCAACAGAAATGTCATTTCATTACCAGGTTCTGTCATTGAACTAACTTAAAGGACTAACAACTTTCAAAAGATTTATGGTTCTAAAACATTATAAATGCAAGTATCTTTGTGTCCTGAAAACAGATGTGTCCATGAATTTTAAGATTTGTTTTCTCACACAGAGACACATACTTATGTGAAGGTTATTAATAATCATCTACATTAAAATTCATATTTTATGTCGGGTTGTATGGTCTTTCTTGATTTGTATTTTGTCTTTTAGATGCTTGTTTCCCTAAGCAGAATGTATATTTTTTAAAGTATCTAAATTTTATACCTAAATGGCAGTTCTCAATCTATTGCATGTGGATGTCCAAAGATTAGTCATGAAAATATATTTTTTCTATATTTGCATTCAATATAAGATTAAGGTAGAATATTGAACCGGTTTTAACCAACTTGGAAGCAGTACTTCTGAAAAACAATTTTCACTTATTTGGAAATGTTGTTCCCTCAAGGAAACTAAGTAGCATATCCACAACATCAACTTTCTCAAAAAAGAACTGGAGAAAGTTCTTTTATTTCATGGTAATAAAAACCATATGCTAATTTCTTCATTAAGATATGTAAATTTCTTCTGATTAACCAAATCTTAAACTTTTAGGGCATGATATGGTGAATGTTTATAATGAAATATCTTCTCCAGATACTTGAAGACTCTTGCGTGTACATTTATGTCTTCCAAGGTAAATGTTTATGAAGTAGCAATGGTCCTGTAGAGCAAGTGTAATTTCACACCAAAATGCTTATCTGTCTTTATTTTTTTCTCCTTCAGGAATTTTGGACTAAATTAACATGTTAAATATCTTTATTTAAGGCAATGAGCCATTATTAATACAACTACCAAATATTCACTTATAGAGAACACTGCCTTCCTGGAGGCCAATTTGGCAAAGCTACCTATCAGAAGCTATAAAATTTAGTGTACCTCATAACCCAGATATTCTACTTGTAAAAACAGATGCTAGCCAAATAATTTAGAATGTGCACAAAGATTTCATTAAAAAGCATGTTCACTGCAGCATTAAATCTAAATGTTTAAGGAAAGGATAAGGTATGTCCCAGAACATCCATATTCAAACTACACTATCATTAAAAACAAAGCTCAGTTTTGTGAAACCAAATTCCTTGTTAAGGAAAAAAGCTTATAATATATTATGTATTATTTAATGTGAATTAGAGGTTGCAAAGTAGCATCATGGCATGCTTCTATTTTTATGAATAACATATCTACTTGTGTATGTGCCTCTGTGTGAAAGTATCGCAAGTATATACAAAAATGTGAACAACTGTTTTCTATGTTGTGTGAGTGTACGTGACATCTGTGTTCTTTGTTTTGTTGTTGCTGTATATACGCATTTCTAATACCATTAACAGCTATTCTTTATGAAAGTAAAGTCAGAAGGAAAAAATCCAGAGAACTTTACAATGTAAGAAAAATGAACATTCATAAAATACATTCTATTGAATCATATGTGGTTTGAAAAACTATTACATAATACACACTGTGTATACTTCAAGCTAATATGAATCAAAAATCTGTCCATTGTCCTCTTTGGGTGTTCTGCATTTAAGCATTCCTATATTAATACTCCAAAAGTAAGACTGTGTCAGAGAAACTGTTTGTGACTTAACATCACAACTTTCTATTTGTTTAACCTTAAAGAAGTTACTCAGGTTTTCTGGATGTCAACAAATTTGTTAATATCTATGTCATAGAGTTGTTGCATAAGTTAATACGTTAAGGAATATAGTGTTTATATAGTATTTGGCTCATAATCAGTATATATTAAAAAATCTAATAGAACATAGTGTATGAAAAAAAAAAAAAAAAAAAAGAACATAGTGTATGACATATGTCCTGTATTTTCTCAATTTACGAGCAGTAGGGAGTTTAAATATTTAGGCTCTTATTCTAAACACCACACACTAAATAATCCTTATGCTGTCAAAATCATCAAAATCATAGTTCTCCCTGGGATTTAGATTTCAAAGAGCTCTAATCAAAGAATTTAATATAAAATATAGACATTTGTGTTCTAATAAAATAAAGAAAAAAAAAGTGCTGCATAACTCTTGGAATAATTAATTTGTCCTCATAACTTGGATCAAAAACTTAGAATAGTGTTCCCACTAGTAAGGAGACTATCCACCTAATGAAGTAGGATAGTTTGGTATGAAGTAGAAATACAGAATGGAATGCCCAACATCTACCAAGCTTTCAAGGGATTGCAAACTAGAGTTTCTTTTTCTTATTGCAACATGCTCAACCCTCAGAATTACCCTAGGTATCTTCCTCTCAGTTTTTAAAGTAAGGACAAGAAGGCTCAGTGAAATTCAGAGACATGCACAAGATCAAAATGTTATTAGGAGGAGAGGAATCCGGATTTGAACCCTAATCAATTCAACTCTACAGCAAGCTTTCTTCCTCCTGTCTCAAACTGCCACAACAATAAGGGACACGGGGCGGGGGGGGGGGGGGGGGCGGGGGGGGTGGGGGGGGGGCGGAACCTAAGGAAACATTTCAGTGTAATCCTGGAGGTACTACTTTTATTATGTAAAGAGATGGTTCTCTGCTCTCTAGATTAACTAGATAACTGGTTATTCTCAGGGGCACAATTACAGGTAATAAGACCCCTGGTTTTACACAATCTTTCAGCTAAGTCTATTGAAAGTACACCGATTTATGGCCAAGACGTAATGTTATGACGTCCAAACACTATATACTATATGGTTTCAGATTTGAAGGCACTGTCTTCAAAGGCTGAAAGGATGACCAAAAATAATGTATTTCAGTGACATATTGTAACACACACACACACGTGCATGTGCACATACACACATCATCCGCTTATTGGTTTGCATATCTAAGCGTGGGAATTCAAGCTACCTTGGTTCTTGATAACAATATCAAGACATGCATCATGAATTTTCAGGGAATACACATGTAGTTTTGAGTTAACCTCAAGATTACAAATCTGCACATTATCTGACCCACTAATACCCATGAAATCATTTGCAAATTATCGTTGGTTTAATTCATTAATAGAATTCATAGATGCTTGGCGAATCAATTTTTTTCCTGACCAATTTCTCTAGTTCTAAAACTGTTAGGTGCTTTCAATTCACAATCCATAATTTCACCTTAAACTCAGTTTATAGTCTATAAGACTAAGTCTTTCCAAAGATGGGAAACATTTAGATAAATATTTCTAAAACTCTTTGGTAACTAATAAATTAATTTACTTATATTATAAATCTCCCCCAAATTAGTATCTTATTATTAGTGATGTATCAATTTTAAAGACTCAGCTAATGGGATCCCTGGGTGGCGCAACGGTTTGGCGCCTGCCTTTGGCCCGGGGCGCGATCCTGGAGACCCGGGATCGAATCCCACATCGGGCTCCCGGTGCATGGAGCCTGCTTCTCCCTCTGCCTGTGTCTCTGCCTCTCTCTCTCTCTCTCTGTGACTATCATAAATAAATAAAAATTAAAAAAAAAAAGACTCAGCTAAGAAAAGACTTATTTCACCAGTTTCTGAGAGATCTTATGGAGTAGGTTTTCTTAGGAGACTCATTAGAACTGTGGGCAGTCTATACTCTGGATAAATCTATTACAAGTGCAGCACAATCATTTTACAGAGATATTAGTGACCATGTATTATTTACTTTCCCTGGGTGGAGAAAACATGAAATAATCTTACAAAATAATAACAACTTAATTACAGGATTTTGTCAGAAACTTTCCAATGCTCGCTCTGAACCGAGCACTTCCTGCATCCCAGAATTTCAGTATTTCTCAACAACAGAATGATATGCAAACTCCTTAAGTTCTTTACCTTATTGATAGGGAAGCCCTCTATCCAGCCAAAAAATAAAGTATGTTAACTTGCTTTACAATGTCTGCAATGGCTACTTCTGGAGACTACCCTTCTCCCAACCCACCCACAGTCTACCCATACCTCATCACCCACCACTCCTTTATTTTTTTTCATTTATTTCCTTTAAGATATGATCCTTTTATGACCTTTGTAACTCTGGTATGTATCATACTCTGTTGTAATCACCATGTATGTTCTCATACAAGCCAAGCCATCCATGAGAAAGTAAGTGCCATAAGAATTGGTATCTCGTTTGTTTTGTTCATAATTATCCCTCTAGGCCATATTACTCTCTTTTACAACATTAGAATTGTAATAAATATTTGTTGATCGGCTAGATAACTGTTTTCTGATATTTTTGGTGCAGAATTTATGCTTTGATCACCTCTGTATCCTATGAAGTACTTAGCAGAGTTTTTGGTGTAAATAATTATTCAGAGGGAAAATGGTAAATTGAAAACTTATGAGAATTGCTAGAACTGTTTTTAATGAAACATAAAATTTTATTGAAGGGATACTTACACTTTAGAACTGAGTGTGTTAGTCAGCATTTCTAACCAAATTTGAGTTAGGGAGACCTTCCATAATCCATATATTTTAAGATAATAAAATGGAACAAAATGTCACTTTCCTCAAATTTTAGGAAGGCTGTGTAAAGTATAGCCAACAAAACACATACACATGGAGTTAATAACCAGACACATCACAGTAACAGTGAGTGCTCCACAGCCTCACTCACAGAAGAATGTCCTAGATCAACTTGGGAAAAGCACCTGAAGCAGCCCTAGCACTTTTGAATCCCAGGCAAATGATCTTGTGTTTGACAACATTGATGCTTGATTCTTTTATCTTTCAAGATGCTTAGAAATAAAAATATGCAAAGCATTCAGCTTTGCATTTTTCCCCCTCTGAGCACAAGCCAGTAAAAACTGTCTTTCATCTCTTTCATTCTTTTCTCTGTTCTGCAAAAGTGAAATTCATCTGGCCATTGGCTACTCTGTAGCTTTCTCGGAGTCCACATAACTGACTTTATAGCTTAAAAAATGATTTTTTATATATTGCTATCTGCTAATAATTAGGTCCAAATAGTCCCCTAGGCTTTGAAGTGGTCCTGACATCTGAACCTGCTCCCCAATCCTGGAAGCTGCCTCTGCAATTTCAGTCACATTTCCCTTGGTGCTTTTTTTTTTTTTTTTCCCCTTGGTGCTTTTGAACCAAAAAACTGCGCTCTCGGCTCATCTGACCTGACTAAAATGAGAAAAGGCATAAAATCTCCAGAGAAGGTGTGTCTTAACAAGATTTCAGACCCAATTCCAGCCACCAAGGGGGTTTAGATAAGGCTTAGATACACAGTTCATCCTTTGGATTCTTTCATCCAACTCCAACCTTGGAACCTTTTGTGATTCCTTCACCTTTATTCACTTCACAGGATTGGGTCCATCACTAATCATAATATAGGATTTTGCTTAGAAGTTTGATCAGCTTTAAAGTTTGCTCTAGCTCAGCACAGACCATACCCTTAGCTCTATAGGATGACAGGATAAAGGGATTCTTTGCCCTGCACACTCTAGGAATTAATTGAACCAACTATAAATAGCCATTCTAAGCAGAAAGGAAACACTCATGACATTACCTTGAAATATATCATTTCAAGATTTCCTTGAGCTCTTTATAAGGGAGGAAAATCACATCTTCTCACTGATGAATCTTAGTTCCAATTAGTACAAGTGCACCTCAAATACAGTGGATTGTACGTTAATACTTTTAAGGCCTTTTACAAATGTCGGGTAGCTTTTAAGGTCATGGCAAATTATAGAAAAGTAGAGCCTGTACAAACAATTAGAAAATATCCATATTCTTTAAACCGGATTTCAAAACACACTGGAAGTTCAAGAAAGCTGCTGCCTGGGGATTCTAAATTGTGGCATTTCCCTTCTTTTGACATATATACATAGAGCAAAGTTATATATGCACGAAGGTGTATATATCCATATAAATACATACATACATATCGTATAAATAGATGAAAACAAAAATATATATTGTGAAAGAAGAATATATTAAAATATGAAAGGAATTATTGATAATATACTTAAGAAGAACTTCACTTGAGGGAGTATGCTCATTCACTTACAATTTATAAGGCATTGTGCTAGGCCCCGTGAAGGAGATGTGAGGAATTCACACCCCTGACTTCACTGAGATCACAGAAGTGGAATAGATACATGTAATTTGAAAGAGAAATCTCTCCCCCCCCCCAAGGAGAAATTCTTAAGGGCTTAATAAAGGAAAAGCAAGTATGTAAAGTATTAACACTATTATGAGGGAAGAGAAGTCATAATTATGGGCCCAGAAAGGTAAGAGGAAATTACTAATATGGAAAATTTCTGACAGTCTAAACTACACGCATTTTTGATAAAATGGAAATCTGGGAAGACTATCTGGTGCCCAGATTTAAGAATTTTTAACTTTGTTTCCCCTCTACCTAGGTTTTACAGAAGGAACTTGAAATATATTGACATGCTGAGAAATAACACTCAGGATTCTAACAACAGGTGTTTGAGCTCAAAAGAAAAATGTAATAAAGCAAAGCCAAGGGCCACGTACATTTTTATTTCTAAGTTTGTTTTAAAACAGGAGGATTAAGCATTGACTTTAGCAAGCACAGGGAGTGGTTTTCCTGGAATTCAGAAACCCTGGACAAAATCATGAAGAGTTAATTGAACCATGACTTGGAGAAAGCAAACCCATGCAATGCATGATAATGGCCCGGCTCATTAATGAATTCATCATAGCTTCAAATGTAAACCAAATGATAGCAGGGATTCCGTAATTAAATAGTAAATGTCCCAATCCTCCACTGCAGGGAGAAAAATTTAAAATTCACAGGAAGAGCCAAGAAATTGTGGAAATCAAGAGTCTACTTCTAGACTTCTGTAAGAAATGATTTTTCCCATACAAAATGGCTAAAAATCTTATCCCAAGTTCAGGGATCACATAATAAAGCTTATCTTTCAGAGGAAACACTTTGAGAGATGGAAAGATAGCAGCAGGCAGATATCACTCTTGGGGAAGATACCAAGTACAGAAATCACAACCCAAGCTCTCTGAACAGACCTGCATTGCACCGACCCGGCCAGATTCATCAGAACACCCTGATTTCTCCATAAAGCCTACTGACTGATGTCCACAGTTTGCTCACCAAGCACGGCGAATAGGCGAGTCCACGGCCTACCGTATTCTTCTACTCCCCAGCTGAGCTGTATGGTAAGCAAGAATAAGGTTTTTCTTGATTCCAAAAGTTTTACATAGTTTTGCCTTTATTATCATAAAGGATTTAATATTTTATAGACTTACAAAATTATGTCTGCAAAAAGAAAAAGTTGTTTTTACAAAATGTAAGTTGACTTTTTAATAAAAATTTCCATAAGGAGAATTAGTGAAATGTTTCGCTGGAGACTAGCTGTGTGTAAGACTGGTAAAAGATGAGGAAGATATAAAAGGAATCTAATTTCCGATTGCATATCAAATGGCTTTGAGTTTGTACTTCACACACAAAGAACAAACAAAATCGGAAAAAAAAAAAAACCCACAAAGTAAAAATTATAGATATATTTTGAGGTCTGGTTTGCAAATGTTAGAGAAAGTAGCGTTCCATTAGGTAGACTTTGTCCTTGGATTGAAACATTGGCAAGATAATGTTTACTAGTAAGCTCCAACTTAACGTGGAATGTTTACAGCATGAATTTTATCACCTTTAACAATTCCCTGTGTAATGTGGTTTAAAAAAAAAAAAAATTGACCGACAACCAATCCCAGTTGCACTGGATTTTTTTTTTTTTTTCCCATTCAACAATAAGGGCCTTCAGGCAGTGGCGGCCTAAGCACAGACCTGCCATTGCTGCACAAGAGCCCTGCGGCACCCACAGAAGAGCTTTTAGAACCAGCTTATTTTGTTTCCTTAAATACATGTGTTAAGATTAAGAACTGAATTCTTTTTAAGAAGTTCCCGAAGATGGATAACAGAACACACTCTGTACTCTTTATGGTTTAATTGCATTTCATCGCATATAATCTAATATATAGAATTCTCTTTACAGATCATGGTGGAGCCATTTCAGAAGCTATTTTATTTTGTAAAGACCCCATTCCAAGTACCATCAATTACAGATGCCTGACCCGAAGGAATGGGCCATATTTCAGAGACTGTTAAATGTACCCCTAAAGCCGTTTTTTTTCTCTGGCTATGCCTTCACACTGCATTTTGTCACCCTCCCTTGCACTAGGAATGGCCACATGACTAAGTTTTCTCGACAGGAATGCAAGTTGGAATGATGTCTGACCCCTACAAACCTTCATGCCATGACCCTCGGTGCCCCTGGTCATGACACTAGCTAAGAGCAGATGAAGCTATGCCTCCAGGAGTTCTCAGCATGAACACCTATAATAAGCAATTTCTTGAGAGAGAAATAAACTGTTCTGTTGAAACATGGAATTTTGTGTCCATTTTTTTTTTATAAAAGCTAGCATGATTCTAATTCTGATTATCATAGATAAAATTGGTCTCTTCTCAACATAGGCTTGTGTTCTTTATAGAACCGGGTCTTAATGAAAAGTATTTCTGAGTGGGAGAGCTATGTGTAACAGAGGCACAAGTAGACTGCAGAGTGATTGCACACAGAGCAGTTTTTGTAGAGAGGCCCAAGTGATTAATTCTTAGGGATAAAAGCATTACTATAGGAAAAAAGATGGAAACACAATTCAGGATCAGGAGAAATTAATGGATTAAAGAACATGATGTCTGCTTGTCACATTACTGATGATACTTGCTTATTTGGTAGACGAAACTTAAACTGCAAGTTAATACCTAGAGATTGTGTGAATATCCTATTCATAAAATTTGCCCCAATGATTTTAGTATCTATTGGTACTTCTTGCCTGAATCAATTATGACTGTAGTGGGGGTGAAATGTTTGACTTTCTATTTCATTCATTCTGTCCATAAAGTATCAGATGTCATTCTTCTGTTAATGGCAACTTTCCTTCTTCACACTCACTTAAAAAAATTTAGGATCCATACAGACTCATTTAGTCTGTATTAAATATTTCCATTTTTTATTTTGATGTATCAAGTGTCCTAAATTTGGCCAGCTAAAACACCCTCAGGTTAGTTTCTGTCTTGTTTTGAAATGTGTCCATCAATTTTCAGCATTTTCTTACTTGGTGGATGGACATGTTCCAGGTTCAACTTGTAGCTTCCCAACCCAGCCATGAAATGAAACACTTCTCTTATGACCAATGGTTCCTTCTAATGATAATCAGTGCTTAGAAACCAAGATCCTGGTGCTAAATGTGCTAATGCTACTGGGTATCATGATTTTAAGAGGTATATTTTTATAAAGGAAAATAAATGGATAGATGATAGATGTTTTAAATCATGATTTCATGCTAATTCAGGGATTTCTTCTCCACTTTGCCCAATTTCATATTTCTATCTCTCTCTCCCCAGAATGATAACATATTTGCCAATCTTACAATACACATAGAAGTTTTTGAAACAGCTACTCCAGTACCAACAAAGCCTACTAAATGAAGAGCATTTCTTTTTATCCTTAGATTATAATCCCATTGAAAGTATGCAACAGAATACTGTGTTTGAAACTCATTTAGACTACATCTTTTACTCTACTTTTGGTTAAAAAGTTAGGCTTTGGTTTTTATTTGTTTCAATCTTAATGTTTTCTTTACTCCATTATTGTCAATTTTTTTGAATGAATAAAAATTATTATGGAGAAAAAGACACAAGTATATAAAAAGATATAGAGAAGTCCCATCTACTTCTCTAATTCTTGAACCTCATAACAACAGTCTATCCCTTGTAGATGACTACTTCACTAGTTTCTGGTTTATTCACTTTTAGTTTCTGTTTATAAAATATGCAAATACAAGTAAATATTCTCATTTTTATACACTACTAATGCCTGTCCATATAAAGATACAATACTATATAGATATGCATTATATATTTATTCATAGTATGCAAATATATGATTATATATGTGTTTGCATGTGTAAAGTATCTTCTTTTTTTTTTTTTTAAGTAAGCTCCACAGCCAGTATGGAGCCCAATGTAGGATCTGAACTCACAATCCTGAAATTGAGACCTGAGCTGAAATCAAGAGTTGGACATTTAACCAACTGAGCCACCCAGGTGTCCTAAGTATGATATCTTCTATATATAATATTTTGAACTTTGCCTTGTCTTTTAAGAAATACACTAAAAATCACTATTTATCCCTTAGTGGAGATTTATCCATACTTTTAGGGGAAGGAGGGATCGACTACATAGGATTCCACTGAATGTGTATTTGTTTCATTATTTTTGCTTTTATACAAAATCCTGCAATGAATAAGCTCATTTATAGGTTTCTCACTATTTTGAGTATGTATTCAGGGAAAGTTTCTAGACGTAGGACTCCTGGGTCAAATAATTGCATAGAGAGAATGTTAAGATTTTACCAAACTCTTTCCAATGTGATGTTATCATTTTACATTCCCACAAGAAAGGAATGGGATGGCCTATTTTCTCAGAGCCCTATTAGCAGAGTGTATGGTCAAGCTTTCACATTTTTGCCAGTTGGTAAGGTGAAAAATAGACTTCAGGATTTTTTTTTTCATTTGTGTTTTTTTATGAAAAAATTTGACTACTTTTTCATCTAAGAGCCTTTAGTATGTCTTTTACTATGTCAGATGACTATTTTTGTCTTTTGTTCATTTTACAGGCATTTGGTCTCTCTTGCTTTTTTTTAAAAAGCGGTATTTTAAAAGATTTTAGTCCTTTATCTGTGACATAATTTGCAAGTATTGTCTTGATGTTCATCATTGGTCCTTTAACTTTGGTTTGTTAATATTCGTCATACAACATTTCTTTATATTATACAAATTATCAATTTAAAATATTTTGTTAGCCAAATTACAAATGAATTCAAATATGTTTGTGTCTAGTACTTGTGTGATGTATTAAAAAATGTACTATGTTGATGCATTTGGTGTTAATTTTTATACACAAGAATGGGTATAAATGCAAATTTATCTTTTTACTTAAAATACCCTTTCAGTATTTTGAGATGCCACTTTAACTATATAAAAAGCAAATTGTATATAATTTGCATGAAATAGGTCTATTTCATCTCTCTTCTTATCCATTTTTGAGCTATGTATGCATGTTTATTTTTCTATATGAGCTTTTTATTATTTGGCCCCAATAAAATACTTGATATTTTTTATTGAAATCAGCTGATTTATACATTAACTCAGGGAAAACTTACAATTTTTTGAGAAATCCTATCTAAGAATAATATATGCCTACTTATTTGTTCAAATCAACATTTTAGGTGGTTTTCTATGCAATAATAGCTGATTGACAATATACATTAGTTTTATAACTTATCTTATTGAATTATTATATTGTTTGAATTATTTTTAACATTGAGTCTGTAGGATTTCCTAAGTATACTATTATATCACTTACAAATACTTTTATTTCTTCAGTTCTACACTTTTACATGTGTTATCTTAATTCCAATGGCTAATATCCACTAGTGTCAAATAACTGTTGAAATAGTAGGTATCTCTGCCTAATTCCTGACTTTAATGGAAATGCCTCTAGAATTTCCCCAATAAGGAAGTTAATGGCTTTAGGACTGAGGTATTCCTATTTCATTAGGTTAGAAAAGTATCCATCCATTATTTTATTATTGAATATGCTTGTGGAAAATTGGTGTTAAATTTTGTTGGAGAATTTTTCAATATTTATGGAAATATTCATGTGATTTTTCCCTCAGATCTATTAATGTGATGATTATATTAACAGATGTTCTGATACTGAACATCTTGCATTCCTGAAATAAATCTTAGTGGGCCATTTTGTGTAATTATCTTAATATGTTATTGAATTCTGTTGCTACTATTTTATTTAAGATATTTCCATAAACATTTGTAAGTGATTTAAATTTGCAGGTTTTTCCCTATCTTTACAGGGCTTTAGTATCAATGTTATAGTTGTGTCACAAAGAGATTAAGGAAGTTATTTCATTCTATATTCTGTAAAAATCTATATAGCTTGGGTACAGTATGGTATTTGAAGTTTCCGTAGAAGTCCCTATAGAACCATCTGGGCTTGGTTTTTGGTGTGGTATAGTGCTTTGAGAAGATTTTTCTGACAAGTAGTTTCTTTATGCAAAAATTTCTCAAAGATACTGAAATAGGGTACACATTTCACAAACTGGATAAATCTTGCCTTCTAATAAGAAAAATGTAAGGATGCCTCTATATACCGAAGTCACAACTAGTGTAAATGCTCTAATGGCAAAGAAACATGCATTTGCTTAAGTCACTTACCTTTAATTGTGATTATGAACCATGCAATAAAAAAAAAAAAACATTTAAAGTAATGGAATCCAAAGGATGAACTATAATTCCAAAGGCCACAAGTAAAATCTCAGAGCCATGCAGCTTGTATTTGTTGGCGAAAACAAACTGGCCACTCCAGCTTTTCATCCTCCTTAGGAAGCATGAGCATTCAAATGAGATTATGTGTAAACATCCACGCAGCCATACAAGAATGTCTTGATACACTGAGAGTAAAATTGTGACCTTACATGATATGAAATTTTTCAAAGGATTTGTTAGAGTTGCCGTGCATCTCTACCAATTTTCTCCAACCTAAAAAAAATCACTGCCTAATTAATGGATACTCTAAGGAAACTCTTTAAGTGGATCCAAAATGTGAGAAGGACGAGGAAAAGAGAGGCTCGATCATTGTCTGCCTATGGGGAGGGGTCACAGAAAGGAAAGCAGATAGGAAGCAACACAATGTTGTCTTCCCCAAGTATCTTGTAAGAGAACCCTATATGATACTGGAAAATACTGAAATATCCTATCAACTGGATTGATTCAAGTCATTTATTTTTTTCTTTTTCGGAGAGCAGGAGGAGGGACTGAATTTACCTGTTTGGGTTAAAGTGTTAACAATGTATAAAATGTGTAATAGAATCTGATCTAATACTCTTGCTGAAATACAGACAATTTGCTGGCAAGTGGAATGATTTTACTGCCTTTTCATAGCCCAATATACAAGGCAATCTGTGTATTTTAATTTTAAAATTAATGTATATACAACATATACTACATGCACATATTTACACTCTCCATATAACTATGTGTGCATAGATATCTAGATATTTGCATGTGTTTTATATTTTATATATTGATATATATCATATATATGTGATATATATGATATATATCACATATATATATCACAGAAAGGGAGGAAAACGGGTGAAATAGGTAAAAACTATTAATACTTGCTTTCAAAGAGCTTACAATTCATTAAGGGTGACAGACATGTTAATACAAGGATATGAAGCAGCATAAGATACAGGCTAAACAGAGTTATAAATATTGTATAATGGCAACACTGGTGAAAGGGGTGATTAATTTTGATGTATGGGATAAGCAGAGAAACAAAGCAAACAAAGATAGCTCTGCTAAAAATAAGGGCCTCTCAGCTGAACCTGGAACAATAGGGCTTCACTATACAAAATTTTAGACTAGACAGGTTAGTGATGGTGGTGATTTGCGTGTGTGTGTGTGTGTGCATGTGAGTGTGTGTGTTTGGTGGTGGTGTTTTTGTTGTTGGGCAGGGGAGGAGTTTGTCTCCACAATGACAAGCTAGAGGTATGCCAATATCTCAGTTACTCCTACCTTACCAATTAAGTAATCCCTTCCGAATTAAAGGAAACCCTTCACCAACAGTTCAAGGTCTTTGGCTGAATCCACAGTCATGGTTGAGTGAAATGATAGAACCTCCTTTTTCCTCCAGCCACTGTAACTAGCATCTGTGGTGTCAAGTTCCTCGTCCCTCTAGCTGCCTATGTAGGACCAGATCATCGTCAGGTATTAAGAGGATATCCTCCACATTTTCTCCTTTAACAGACCCCCCCAAAGCAGAGAAAAAATAGGCCAAGCGCTCTTCAGAAGAGTGTCAAAATCACCCAGAAATCAAAATAGGCTATTGGAGTTCACAGATTCTTTAATATGCACAACTACTATCTCCCTTTTAGTTTAATAAGGGGTTGTGTATCCTTGTAATTAAAGATAATTGCAGAGCGTAAAAACTGCATTGTGATTATAGAAACACAGAATGAAGCTTGGTGACTACAAGACAAAGATTTCATCAACTGAACACCTTGAAGCATTGTAGCCTTTAAAATACAATTCCTCCTCCTTACAGCATTTTCTTTTTATAGCGTCTCCTTCTTTCTTTTTTTTTTTTTTTTTTTTTTTTTTTTTTCCTTCTTTCTTTATTCCCAACTGAAATATGTTATTCAATGTCTCGACTGATTAGGCTCTCCTTAAAAATTGTTGAGTTCATAAGTACCAATGGTACTTCTCTACATCATTTAAAAAGTTGAATCTGTTTTAAAATTGGCTGCCCTTTGGTTTTGTTGTTTCCTTGGAAACCCTGGGAAACAATGTCTTGCTAAATCTCATCTTGTTAAATAATTCCTGTATCTTCACTTAAAATTATTTGAGCAGATAAAGGAAGCTGGGATTAGGTGCTACAAGAAAAGAGATATAGGAGTTGTTTTCACCTGATTAGACAGAGAACTTAACTTTAGAGGCACTGCATTAGGAAACTGATTTTTGTTTTGTTTTGTTTTGTTTTGTTTGGGGGGGTGTTTTGTTCTGCATATTGAATTGGTGCTATAACTTGATAAACATTATGTTGGATGTTTCTCCCTCAGACTTTTTATAAAAATTTGCAGAATTTACATACCTGAGTAAAAGAATGGGAAGAGGAAACCAAGAATAAGTCAGTTTAATTTTTCTTTGACAAATAAAGAGGGTAACCCCTATCATAAGTTTATATATATGAACTTCTCAAAAGAAAAGGTGCATATTCTTACAATGTTATAAGCCAAGAGCATGTGCTTTTTCTTGAATGAAAAATAAAAGAACTTAACAAAAAAGGTAAATCTTTAAAAAGGGGGGGGATGATTCTTTTTTTTTTTTTTAAAGATTTTATTTATTTATTCATGAGAGACACAGGGGGAGAGGTAGAGACACAGGCGCATCCCCCTCCCTGAGGGGAGCCCGATGTGGGACAGGATCCCAGGACCCCTGGTCATGACCTGTGCAGAAGGCAGCCCCTCAACCCCGGAACCACCAGGAGCCCCTGGGGGTAGGGGCTAGTGCTGGTTTTTCTCTAAACTGCAGGGGCTACTTATCATTTACCTATAAGGCCTGATCAGCTTTACTTACTGGAGAAGCATGCAGTGATTTCGGTCAAACTAAACACATACAATCAACGAAGCAACAGGATTCAAGAAGTGGTAAATGAGTAACTGAAAATAAAAATCTCCAAAGAAAGTTCATCTGGAAAAAAAAATATTGATTGGTAAAGAAACAAAATTCTGGGCAATCTTCTGAACATTGTAAGTTCCCAAATGAGTAAGGTCATCTTGGTATCCTAGCCAACTTGTTGGTCAATGTTCACACTTGAAACTATTACACTGAGTTTGTGGAAATGCATATAAATTAGACACTGATTTGGGCTTAATTTATTCATTCTAAATAATATGCAAATTTGTGTAAACCTGGATTTTAAAATAAGATTTACAGGCTGTAAACCCTGCAATCTGACAATTTACATGTTAATGTGGTAATTCAATTCAACAAACATTTATTGAACTCCTAGTAAAATACTGTGCTGCGTATTATGGGAACATTACCCATGCCATTTAGGGAACATAAGTTTATAAGGTGAGATCAGCAGAATAAAGTCTAATTTTGCTCCTGACATTATAACCATATTAGCAGTTAATGCAGAATGAGATAACACATGGAACAACTAGCATTTTGCAGGTGTCTTTTTGTTTTGTTTTTTAATGTGGACATCCCTGTAAACATCACCATTGAAGCTTTGGGGTTATGGGTTAAAAACAATTTATTATGCTTGCCTTCTTGCTTAAATAAGTAAATTTTCTTTACTCTGTGTCAGCTATGTGTTATTTTATCCACTTTTGAATCAATCTTCCTTAATGTAAGATTATATTTGTTTTATGTTTTAGGTAGCAGTTTTAAACTAGTTGATGAAATACAGCTAGCTTTCACTGAATTTACCTTCGTATAGACTTCAACAGATAATATTTGAAGCTGAGATACGATCGATCCATTGTCATATAACAGTCATAGAAAGTACATTGAAAAGGATGAAAAGCTGTGAAAAGGAGACATCTATTAAAAAAAAAAAAAAGAAAAAATGCAAGAGGCACCGGGGTGGTTCAACTGGCTGCGCATCTGAATCTTGACTTCAGCTCAGGTGGGACCTTGGGGTCCTGGGATTGAGCCCCACGTTGGGCTCCACACTGAGCAGGGAATCTGCTTGAGATTCTCTCTCTCCCTCTGCTCCTCCCCTGACTCTCTCTCTCTCTCTCTCTCTCAATAAAATCTTTTTTAAAAAGCAAGCAAATGAAAACATGAAAACACAGCAATCAAGCAGTTAACGCAATGAAAATTTTCTGCTTCCATATTCCATACATTCAAGGTAGAGTGTCCACAGAAACTTCAAACATAGCACATCATCTTTTTTCCTACTAATGAAGTTAATAGACTCACCCTATATATCTTATTTTAGTGATTTACTATACTTTCTCCATCACTTATATTATGCAAGCACAGCAGAAAGAGAGGAAATCTGGGAACTGACACCTTCGGACCTTCTGTCTTTGTTAGATATTCTTTTCAGTCCTTTTACATAGGATAGTTTGTTTTTTAATTCTCAGACCCATTTTTCATGGCAGACATAATCATTACACTATTTGTTCAAAGGAGACAACTGAAACTCAAAAAGGTTAATGGTTTGCCTGAATTCACAAAAGTATTGAAGGTCAATACTTGAATGACAAGCTGAGTTTTTAGGATCTCAGAAAAATAATCCTCATTTTAGTCTACCCGGCTGCCTTGATTACAATCAGAAAATATAATAGACAACTATGAATCTTTTATTTTAAGTAACCATGGGGAATTTTCTTTATTTTTATTTCTTTCCCTTTATAAATTTACTTCAAAAATTAGGAATCTGATTATTTTTGAGTCACACACATCAAAGATCAAAATAAAACCTTTAAAAAATGGTTATGCAGGGCCACCTGGGGCGGCCCAGTCAGTTAAGCGTCCAGCTCTTGATTTCAGCTCAGTTCATGACCTCAGGGTCATGAGACCCATGCCAGGTTCTGTGCTGGGCATGAAACCTGCTTAAGATTCTCTCCTTCTGCCCTTCCCCCTGATGGTGCACACACTCTCAGTCTCTCTAAAAAAAAAAAAAAATAAAATAACTAAGGAGAAAGAGAGAGGGAGAGAGAAAGGGGGGGGGGTATGTAATCTGACAGGAATATTGATGCAATTCTACTGAGGATAAGATTCTCACATGTAAGTTTATAAAACATCTCTCATTGATTAACAAGCATTTATTGCATCCCTTCTATATGATCTAGAATGTCATGGTTACTATAGGAGATAAAAAAGATATGATTTGATTCAGCAAATATATATTGAGCATCTAGGTCATTCAATACATTACCCAAGAGAAAGGGGGGAGCCTTAGGAATCAGGAAGAATTTGAATATGAATACACACAAATATCTAGGTGAAAAAGACCTAAGGCTATTATTCAAGACGTGTATATAATCTGGTTCTAGATATACAACTAACACATGTGAAGCAATTCAAGGAAAATTTAGTCTTATTACCATTTGAGGTTGAGGTCTAGAAAGCAAAGCAATCCTTTGAGGAAAGGGTAAGTCTAGGTTTTCCTAAGACATGTTAATTGAAATTCAGGAAAAAAATACACACACACACACACACACACACACATATACACCCACCCTCTGGTAACACAAGATTATTTGAGACATTTAATCAGCCTTAATCTGAAGGTAGAAAACTGGTTGATATCGATATGGATTTATAAAGTGTAGTTTGTAAGAGTGACATGAAATCTGTATATCAAAGTCAACTGTAGATGAATGTAGATAATTGCAGTGGACAAAATTCAATGAAGTCTTATTTTAGAGAAAAGCTATAATATTTTCTAATATATTTTTAAACTATGTCATATGGTTTATTTCTTTTTAAAAAAAAATTATTTATTTATTCATGAGAGACACAGGCAGAGGGAGAAGCCGGCTCCATGCAGGGAGCCCCATGCGGGACTTGATCTCAGGACCCTGGAATCACGCCCTGAGCCAAAGACAGACGCTCAACCACTGAGCCACCAGGCATCCCCATATGGTTTATATTTTGTAGTGAAAATACATACCAATTGAATGACAGAGCTAGTGACCCACCATGGTACATACTTTGAAATGTTCTCCAAAAGTGGTAATGAGCTTCTTCCAATAATATTTGTCAAGTCTGTTCACACAAACAAGAATATTTGCATTGAGTTTCGATGGAATATAAAAGTGGAGAAAGGAAGCAGCAGAAATGTAAAACCAGGGTCATGAAAACAAAATAAGACAACTGTGTCAAATGAGGAACAAAGCTTTTGGACTCATTAAGCTGATTTTTTTTTTTTTTTTTTTTTTTTTTTTGCTCTGCTAAATACCTGTATTAACATTCAGGTAGTGCATATTCATTAATCTGTATTTAAATAATGGTGATTTTTCCTTGCAGAATCATTATGAGCATCAACTTCCCCTATTTTTTGAGATATCACAGCTTCTATTAGATATTAAACATTAAAAAGAAACAGAATTAATGAACTATCTTGGGTATATTCAAAGGTGCAAACTGTGTGGGTGGGAAATCTGAGAATGTCTGCATAGCACAACTAGCACTGCACACTCCATCTCCCATTCTAGAACATAAATTGTGATTCATGACATTGAAATCCACTTCTTTAAATTTTTCATGTGTCTTAGGTCCTTTTAACCTCTACCCATCTACTGTGCTGATGTTTATTATCATCAAATACATATTTACATAAACTTTTACGGTGGCTACATAAAAATCCTCTTTCGTTGTGCAAGAAGTGAAACGACTACAATAAGAATTGATGAGTGCAACGGTTTAGAGAAAAAAAAAAACCCAAAAAACAAAACAAACATCAACCTCGATGCATACCTCTGTTTATCAAACTCAATAGGAGGTACAATTTTTCAGTTGTCAAATTCTAAAATTTCGGGATGATGGCTCTACACCTGCCATCAGGTCATTTTTTCTTATCTCCACAATGCAGCTAGAAAGAGACAGAGATATGTATTTGCGACTAAGAGTACTCCAGAGAATTCACAGGTAGCTCTCCCTAAGGAGAAGTCTAAGAACATTCTACATTGCCTCTCAGCTTGTATGTGTTCCTCTTTTAAAAACGAGTCTCGACCTCCAGCTGCTGCATATACCTAGAGCTGAGAGTAGCTACGAGGCGCTATTTTCCTAAGATAAATGATATAAATGGCCTCTGAAGTAGGATTTCCACTTATAAAAGAATCTTGGGGGACTTAGGTTATTAATTCTGCGTTACATGATAGTGTTGAAACAACAGGCTTCATGAAATAATCAACTTACTCAGGCTTTAGGGTTCGTCGGATCCAAATCACAACCCAGCTCTTCCATTTGATAGTTAAGTAATTCTAACGTTTTTGAGACTCACTGTTCTCATCTTCAAAAAAGAGATAAGAAAAACCACCCATCTGATGGGTGTGATAATTAAGCAAGATCATGGAGAACCACCACATTCCACCATCAAGTCACCACTTGCGTTACATGGGAGCACTGGCATCGGGGAATCCAGCAGGCTGCACGAACAAGTGCAAAGCCCCCGCCACAGGGTGACATGCAGAATAGATAATCAATATCTACATGGTTCGATGCCATTGCAAAAGGAAACAGCGTGGGCTCGGCATACTTGCACGTCCATTTTGGTCACTGTGCACAGCAGCAGGTGTGCATGCCTGCCTCGGGTTGCCCGGGCCCGGGTCACCATCTGGTTCACCGAAATCATTCACTCGGCCTCAGTATATGGGCTGCATGAAGATCACCTGAGCTCCATCATATGAGCTCGCAAAGCTTTACCCTTTGGTAAGAATCCCCGAGGAGCTTATGCAGAGCCATGCGTGAGCTCGGAGACACATGTCTTTCGCTTCATAAAGCAAGCTTAGCTTTTGTGATATTTTTTTTTATCATAAGAATATGTGTGTTAATGGTAAACACGATGGGTTACTCAAACTTGGAGGAATACTACTGTGTGTGTGTGTGTGTGTGCGTGCATGTGTGTGTTCCACATTTAAAAAGAGTAGGCCCGGGCAGCCTGGGTAGCTCAGTGGTTTGGCACTGTCTTCGGCCCAAGGTGTGACCCTGGAGTCCCAGGATCAAGTCCCAAATTGGGCTCCCTGCATGGAGCCTGCTTCTCCCTCTGCCTGTGCCTCTGCCTCTCTCTGTGTGTCTCATGAATAAATAAATAAAATCTTTTTAAAAAATAAATAAATAAATAAATAAATAAATAAATAAATAAATAAATAAATTCAAATTAGACCTTCACATTAAAAAAAGAGAGAGATATAGAGAGAGAGAGTAGATTGTTTGGCAAATGATAAAAATGGTCCCTGACTTAAGATAGTTTGACTTAACGATGTTTCGGCTTTACGATGGTGTGTAAGTGATACGCTTTCAGTAAAAACTGCACTTTCAACTTTGAATTTTTATCTTTTTCTAGAATGGTGATATGTCAGATGATCCTGTCCCAGCCAGGCATCAATCACGAGGGTCAACAGCAGATACACAGACAACCATTCTGTTCCCGCACAACCATTCTGTTTGTCGCTCTCCGTGTAGGGTTACATAAGTTCCATGAGACAGGCAACAATTTCTCAGAAAAGAGAAATTTCTGTGAGATGATTTCGCTTCACTGTAGGCTAATGTAAGTGTTCAAAGCACGTTTAATTGTAGGCGAGGCTAATCTCTGAGGTTCAATAGGTTAGGTTTACCAAACTCATTTACAATTCGTGATTTTTCTTCAACTTGGAAAAATATTTATTTTTTTTTATTTATGATGGGTTTATTGGGGCATAACCCCACCATAAGCCAAAGAAGATCTGTATATAATGCCAGCATGAAGGCATAGGCGTACTTAAAGAAACCTCAGCAAACGTTCAAAGAAAGGAAATAAAATCTAATTTGTGAAGTTAATAATTTGGCTTCATAACTTACATTGTGGGGAGGTTTATACTAATGATATTGTCCCAAACTGCCTAAATCAGTTTTGCTGACCCCCTTATTTGCTGAGCATCTGCAAGGCACATTATGTTCCCTTTAAGCAGCCTCATCTGGGCATGGCGTTCCTTCCTACAGATCCATTTTTGCAGGACTCTTGACTCCCAAACTCGCATTTACTGCTTCTATGAATGTTTTTAAATGTGAAGAGGAGACTGGCCTTAATGGATTTGCCACTGACACTGTCAGAAAATCTATGAACATGACAGGGAAACTGAGTTTCAGAGAAATGAAGTGGCTTCCCCAAATGTTCCACGATGGCCGAGGTAGGTGGGACTACTGCACAGGACTCTTCCTCACCTGGATTTGCCACCTTGCGTAGTTCCACCCTGAATGGCGAGTTAAACCCAACAGAAGGAACCGCTTGTTTTCAACAGGAATACTCCTCCTCATTAGTTAAATCACTTTTATTAGACCAATGTACTTTCGCTACCCAGTAATATCAAAATGGTAGCAAAGAAAAGTGGGAAATTGACTGGATTTTACTGTATCTCTGTGTCTCCCACAATCTATGTCCATAATAAAAATGATAACTAGCTCCAGCTGCTTTTGGGTACTCAAAATTCATTAAAGTTTAGGATTCTTGAGGTTAGCATTGATTCACGAGCCCACAGAGAGGTAACAGGCTGGCCCCGCGTGTTGGCGCTCTCCAAGTTGCTGAAGTCCGCTTCAGTCTCAGAAACGCAGCGTCAGGAAGGGCCAAACAACCGAATGTCCTGTGTCCCAGCTCTATAAGCTTCGGGGATCTTACAGACTCAGGCCTTTAACCTTGAAAAGGAACATCTTTGTTAAACAGCCTCAGTTTCTTTCTCTATGAAATTAAGAAAATTAAGACAATAGTAGTCCTTAACATATAGGGCTATTGAAAGGATGAATAATTCATAAGGTTATGTGAAGGACCTGGCCCTTCCTTAGCCTGCAAGTTCAGTTGAAATGCCAGCCCCTGTGGAAGTTCTCCCCTGATCCCCTTATTTAAATTGGTCTCCTTGCTATTCTTTTTTTAACCTATAATCCTGCTTATCTTCTTAATATCATAATCGGTGATTATCGATTTTGTTCTTTGGTTCATTAGTTGATCGTCTCTCTCTCTCTCTCTCTCTCTCTCTCTCTCTCTCCCACGAATCTGTAAACTCCGTGAGGTCTGGGTCTGTCTGTATCCACAAAATCAAGCACCATTCTGGGATAAGGCTTCACAGGAAATAAATGTCAACAAAGGAATTGTGTGTTGTAGTCAATCACTAATTGCTTATCCTAACACTGATGAGTTTTATCATATAAGCATCTACACATTTCACGTAAGCCTTCTCCTTTACAGTTATGGTCAATCAGTTCAGATAAGTTGGGATTTAATATTTACATTTTCACAAAACATGAAAAGCCAGAAAAAAAAATATTGTCAGACTAAGAATTGGATAATTGATTAGGGAAACAGGGCCACATTACTAAAAATTGCATATAATCCAGTGTTTGAAATATATCCATAATATCCCCGCTAAGGGCTCATCTGCTGCTGCTTAATTGACCTCTAATGACAAGAAGGTTACCACCTCATGATGCAGTTCCATCCATTTTAGATTGCTCAGATTATTAGAAAATCTTTCCTTACATTGAACAGAAATCTGTATCCTGGAAGCAAGCATTCACTGGAACCACTTCAATGCCCAAGAACGCACAGCACATTTCTAATTATCGTTCCTGTATTAGCCCCTTATCAAAATAAAGACACTTTTCAAATACTCCTTAATTTTTCTCTTCTCTAGGTTAATTAACTCCACCTCAGTCGGTTTAATCCCACATCCATAATTGTAGTCACATGTGTAGGACATTTTCAACAGATATGGCCACACATTCAGAGTCAAAACATAGTGAAGATATTAAATGAACCCATTTTATTTCTATAATTATTTATGGGCCCACAAAGCACTTTCACGTTCCTAATGAGATAGCATCTTGGTTGCATATTCCTTTAGGCATTGGGTTATGGGGCCTCAGCTAGAAAATAGTTCTGAACTAAGCATAATGAATTTTTCCATACTTTTGTCATGAGGAAGGCATGCAATTATTTTCCCCATGCTGATAGGGTAAACCAGATTTAGGTTTTTCCAAATCTGAGTGGCTAGTCTCACGTTTCCTTCTAACAGGAAACTCTGATGATTCCATTCACTCATTTACCTCAGATACCATATGGATACCACACTTAGACCTTTGTGGTAGTCAGAGTAATATGCACCCTCCTCAAATGTCCACGTCCTCACTTCCAGAATTGAGAATATATTATATGGCAAAAGGTGTTTTGCAGGTATGATTAAAGTTAAGGATTTTGAGGGATACCTTGGTGGGTGGCTCAGTGGGTTAAGTGTCTGCCTTCTGCTCAGGTCATGATCTCAGGGTCCTGGGATTGAGCCCCACGTCAGGCTCTCTGCTCAGCGGGGAGTCTGCTTCTCCCTCTACCTCTGCCTCTGCTCTGCCTACTTGTGCGTTCTCTCTCTCTCTCTCTCTCTCTCTCTCTCTGTCAAATAAATAAATGAAATATGTAAAAAAAGAAAAGGATTTTGAGATGAGAAAATGATCCTGGATTATCCAAGGAGGTCCAAACTAACACAATGAGTCCTTGGAACTAGAAAAGAAAGACAGAATGGGTTGGTTGGAGAGATTCGAATTGTGAGAAAGACTAGCTCTGCCATTGTTAGCTTTGCAGAAGGAGATGCCATGAACTAAGGAACCTCAATGGGCTCTAGAAGCTGGTAGTGACCTTCGGTTGACAGGCAGCAAAGAAACCGGGATATCAGTCTTACAACCTCAAGCAACCAAATTTATTTATTTATTTATTTATTTATTTATTTATTTATTTATTTAGATTTTATTTATTTATTCATGAGAGAAACAGAGAAAGGCAGAGACACAGGCAGAGGGAGAAGCAGGCTCCCTCCGGGGAGCCCAATGCTGGACTCAATCCCAGGACCCCGGGGTCACACCCTGAGCAGAAGCCAGGTGCTCAACAGCTGAGCCACCTAGGTGTCCCCAAGCAACCAAATTTCATTAGCAAAGAAATGGACCCTCCAGGATGACATGTACTTCCTAACATCTTGATTTTAGGTCAGCGAGACCAGCGTCAGGTTTCAATCATACTGAAGTGTAAGATACCAACTTCGTTATTTTAAGCCACTAAATTTGTGTTAATTTGCAGCCATCAGCAATGAAAAACCTAATACAGTCTGGATCCTTGTAAATTAGTACCAATGCTCTGAGGGGGATATAGTTCAATAAGTTATAGATTCCTCATAAGCCAGAATTGTATTTTTAGAGTCCTCTATTTTGTGCTATTCCCTGCAAACCTATGTAAACTCACTTTTTCATGTTTGATAAAGAGATATGGCACAGCATCTCATTAAGTACAACAAATTCAAAGTTTGGGAATACTCAGTCATCAGACACTTTGCAGACTAGTTTTGTATATGATAAAGTACTTTTATTCTTAATTCTGCAGAAAAAAAGGTAGATATATACGATTCGAAATGTAAGAACAATAAAAGCTTCTTTTGCTCTATCTCCTTTCATTCCTTTCTTTCCACCTTCCTTTCTTTTCTCCCCACACCCAACACCACATCACATAAGTTTTCAGATTTTTGGAGTAGAGATAAAAGTTATCATTTTAATGAAAAATTATTGTACTGTGTGATGAGAATGTATTTGGATCCCAGAACATGATTAACTTCCCTCATCTTAGAACTGAATAAGCAGTTTCTTCAATCCCAGCTACTAGTTTTGTAGAGTTGTGTGATCAGTGTTTATGACTCCTGTGAATATGTTTGGAACAGAGGAAGAAGAATGTTACCAACGCGGAACAAAAGTCCTTAATTTGGTGAATCTTCATTGCGACTGCCGTAGGATAGTTCCTGGCAGTTCATTAATTCTTAAGATAATTCAACTTCATCAATTCAATTTCTCAAGTTCATTAATTTTCCAGAGAAAAAATAACATTGCCCTCTTGGAGGTTAGAGTCTGGGATTCTCAAAAATAAAGGAGTAGTGAGTACGAAGATGTGACAACTATGAGTACCATTCACTCCTTATTTCCAGGTTTCCTTCCAGACCTATGCCAGGATTTCCTATCCCTTTGAGTTAAATGTGGCCACATGCATGGCTTTGTTCAATAACACATGAGAAGGAATGCATGTCATTTTTGGGTGGAAGAGTTGAGAGTTGGTGTGCAATTTTCACATTCCTGTTTATCTTCCTCAGCAACCATGAAAGTGTAGAAATGAAACTTCCCTCAGCCCGCAGTCTAGAATAAGGATGACACAGAATAGTGCAGATCTACCATGGGCACACCATGCAAGTCAAAAAAAATTAATAACCCTTTGTTACTCTAGTTGCACATAACGTTGAAGTTTTTTTTTTTTTAAGATTTTATTTATTTATTCACGACAGACACACACACACACACACACACACACACACACACGCAGAGGCAGAGACACGGGCAGAGGGAGAAGCAGGCTCCATGCAGGGAGCCCGACGCCAGACTCAATCCCGGGTCTCCAGGATCACGCCCTGGACTGAAGGCAGGCGCTCAACCACTGGGCCACCTGGGCTGCCCTGAAGTTGTTTTTTACCAAACTATTCTAGTCAGATTCATAAAGAACTTGATACCAAAAAGTAGAGCGCTGACGTATCAAGACCTAAAATGTGTGACCGTGGCTTGCTAGATGACAAATAGTGAACAGATTATTATAGGGAGAAAATGATAACCTGTTTTATGTAATGGCAAAGCATTTGGTAAAGGTGTCACTTCTTTTAAGCTGGGAATCATTCCAGAGAAATAATACACTTGTATCTTCAGGGAAAATTAGAATACAGAATGCTGATCTTTTATGTTGTCGATGTTTGGCAAAACACCAAAAAAAAAAAAAAAAAAAAAAGAGAGAGAGATAGAGAGAGATGAACTCAGAAAATAATTAACCAGCACGTAATTAGTAATTAAAGAGAATACAGACGGTCCATGGATTCAGGGGCTTGCAGCACGATATATAAAACAATACCTGCAGGGGCAATGTCCACTGAAACTCAAGATGTAGCAATAAAAAGTGTGACCATCACACCCACTGCTAAAAGCCCTGAAGGGATTAAGGGGTCTCAGGGTAAGGATCTGGCTGTCCTGTAACTCATTTCAATTAAATCCATTTGCTATGGAATAAGGAGCCAACAGAGTGGTTCACCCAATGAAACCTAGAGGGACCTCCCTAGGGGCCCATAGCTCAGTCTAGAAAGAGAAAGAAGTGATTGGAGTCAGAAACTAAAGAAATACATCAAAAGCTAAGAAATGTGAACTAAAAAGCACCACTAGAGTACCTAACGGTAGGCATCTACCAGAGTCAAACAGGTAATCTCCAAAGCTAACTGAATTTTTGAGAAAAAGACTCCAAATGCTTAAAATTTTCAAAAGACCCGCGAGTGAAAAAGGCTGCTCATCCCTCCTAGGACAGCAGAGCCTCTCAGGTGCATTTCAGATGTGACCCAGGTGAACGGTTAAAACGAAAAACAAAAACTACAAAACAGACAACAACAACAACAAAAAATGGCTCCCCCTAAAAGGATAAACCAAAAGAATATGGACGTGAATCCGTAAACAGAGGAGCTGGCCTCTCTAACAGAGCAGAATTATATCTAATCAGAAAACGTTAAAAAAAAAAAAAAAAAGAAAAAAAAGAAAACGTATCTATCTAGCCCTCAGGAAGAGTTTATTCTCCTCGGTGTTTGATCACATTTTTCCCTTTGATTCGTAGGTCTCCAGGCCAAGAAGTTCCTTGGCCAGAGCCAATCAAGGAACTGCAGGGGCTCCATCAGGGTCTGAGGTCCTGAGCTGGACACAGCAACCGGTTGCCTCCTCTGAGTTGTCTCTTGCAGAAGGAGTCAGGGAGCTCCGCGTGGAGATAAGAGACTGTATCAGTCAGCATCCTTTAGAGAAACAGAACCAACAGGATCTGTGTGTGTGTACGTATCTGTGGCCCTTCTGGGCCGCATTTCATCCCTTTCCGTATTAGCCTTGGTATTCTATCGGCCTGAAGATTTCCCTGCCTGTTAGAAGTGGGACTAATGCTGGTGGATATTATCTTTCACCTATTTAAAAATTATCTCTTTTAAATGAAGGATTTGCTCTGCTGTGCATATGTGTACAGAGAGAGAGAGAGAGAGAGAGAGAGAGAGTAAGCGAGGAGGCTAGAGATTCAAGATTTGCAGTTCCAGTACAAAGACAGACTGCAGTGAGAATTCCTTTCTGCTCAGAGGAAATCCATCTTTGTTCTATTAAGGCTTTGACTGGCTTGGGGCACCAGGGTGGCTCAGCTGGTTAAGAGTCAGACTCTTGATTTTTGGTTCAGGTCATGATCTCAGGATCATGAGATCAAGCCTGCGTTGGGCTCCCCACTCAGCACAAAGTCTGCTTGGGATTCTCTCTCTCAATAAATAAATAAATAAATAAATAAATAAATAAATAAATAAATAATCTTGGGGAAAAAAGGCTTTGACTGGCTGGATGTGGCCCACTCACATTATGGAAGGTAGCAGGCTCTATTCAATGTACACAGATTTAAATGTCAATCTCTTCCGATAATCGCCTTCCCAGGAATATGAATATTATTTGATCAAATACTCAGATATTATGGCTCAGTCCAGATGACACGTAAAATTAACTATCACAGAGGCATCTGAGCACTTGGTGATGAAAGGGAGGTGCTAACCACAACTTTTTAGCTTTTTTCCTCCCGTGTACCACCTTCACATCACCTTCTTGTATATACCTCCGCTGCTATGCTCTCACTTACGTGTATGTGTGTAATTTCCCTGGGCCCACCCAATCGCGCTTTCCCACCCTCGAGGCTCAGAGGAGTTTCATGACACTCAAGAAATTAAATGACTTCCTTTGACCAGTGAAATGTGAGCAGATGTCACTTCTGGCTGGAGCTTCAATGAGCCAAGACAAAATCCTGCAAACGCTTTGTTCCTTAGCCTTGGTAACTGTAAATGGTCTAGGGAGTATAAACTACCTCACCCTGGATCCTGGAGAGAAATTCCAGAGCTGAGTCCTCTATTAACTAGCAATTGTTACCCAGTATGCACAATAGGGAACCCTCCTTGTTTTAAGTTACTGAAATCAGGGATCCCTAGGTGGCTCAGTGGTTTAGCGTCACCTTTGGCCCAGGGCGTGATCCTGGAGACCCAGGATCGAGTCCCACATCGGGCTCCCTACAGGGAGCCTGCTTCTCCTCTGCCTGTGTCTCTGCCTCTCTGTGTGTGTGTCTCAAATGAATAAATAAATAAAATCTTAAAAAAAAAAAGTTACTGATATTATTGGGTTGCTTCATAGTATAATCTAGCCTATCTTGCCAAAAAAAATTATAACAAGGGGAAAATTAAGAAAATATGTTACAGGAAATATTTAGAACATAGAGTTTAGGTCTGAACAAATCGATATTGACTCCCCAGACTAGTTCTTCCTAGTTGTATTACCATATTAAAAATTACCCAATCTCTACAATCATCAGTGTTCAACCTCTGCAAAGTGAAGACACTCATGCACCTATTGAACTTCTACTATATGCCAGGCGTTATTCTGGGCCCTGGAGAATAAAGCTGGATAAATTGGATGCTGAAAATTCACAAGTCTATTGACCATGAACGTAACAGTGAATTCTTACTCCAGGTTCGAGAACAATCGTCAGTAAGTGTTCCTGGTTTCCTCTGAACACTAAGTATGAGGTAGAATGAGCCTAAGCTTTACTGTTAACAGTGCTGATACCACCTGCTAACAGGTGGTTAAAAAAAGAAAGTCAAAGTCTAACTTGTTTTTCCTTTAATCAACATAAATGCCAAGAACCAGTCAGACTAGAGTTTTGCTAAATTGCATGTTTGCTTTGGCATTCAGTACAAATGCCAAATTCATCACAAGTCTCCAGGGGAAGAGATTACTTTCCAGCAGGCAGTGATGCTTACTGGGGAGAATTCCTCTTTTGCTTCTTCCCTGTGACCTCTATATTGTACATTATGTTCTTACCCTTACTTTGTCCTCTATAAACAGGACCCAGATAAGAACACAAATGGGCAAGTAATAAAGGGACAGACCAAAATGGACAAGAGATGTATGAAAAATGTTAGTGCTTATTAAAGATAAAGGAAAATGAGAATAATAGAAAACAGCATTGCCATCTGCTGTAGACTGAGTGTTGGTGCCCCCCTCCCCAAAACTCGTAGGTTGAAACCAAATCTCCAATGTGATGGTATTTGGAAGTGGGGCTTTTGGGAAGTGCTCAGGCAATGAGGGTGAAACGCTCGGAGTGGGATTAATGTCCTTAAAAGAGCCTCCACTAAGATTCCCGATACTTTAAGCAAAGTAAGGACCCAGAAGGAAGACAAATGTCTGTGGATCAGGAGGGGGCTGTTCATCGGCACCAAATCCGCTGGCTCCTCGATTTGGACTCCGCAGCCTCCAGAACTGTGAGAAATACATGTTTGTTGTTTAAGCCACCCCATCTAGGACCTTTTGTTGTAGCAGCTCCAATGGACTTAAGGCAATTTAGTTATTTATTTTTTTTAATACCCAATCACTCTCCTACATGGCTGATAAGAACTTTCTAGATTTAGCAAGAATGTAAAACACTCAAATTATGAGTGTCACTCCAGTATTTTATTTGGGGGAATGGCTTCTACTAAAACAGTGAAGGGTAGCACCCAAAGTTATGAATATGTTTATTCCAGCTCTGTTTCTAATAGTATAAATTTGGATACATGCCTTCAACACTAGAGTCTTTTTTTTTTTTTTTTCAACACTAGAGTCTTGGTTGAATAAATCAAGATAGATATCTACAAAGAAATACCACAGAAACTTATAAAAAATGTTACATACATACCTATTAAAAAGGAAAAGATTTACAATAAGTTGTTGGATAAAAAACTTACTGTAAATGTTTCCTTTTTAATAGGTATGTGAATATAGAAAATGCCCGAGTGAACATGCATGAGTGATAACGGAGGTTGTATTTATAGCGAGGGAGTATCCTGAGTGTCAAGGATCTTAAGAGTCTTCCATATATATTCTGATATTTAAGTGAATGTGTATTGCTATTGTAGTAAATAAAATCAATAAATAAAGTAAACCAGTTTAGATCACATTAAAACCCAGTTTACATCCCTAGCACAGCAGGCATTGACAACTAAAGAATATCATCAAACATCAGGTCCTTACCAGAGCTAAGGAAATGCGTATTTGTTGATAGCTGATGGGATTTATATCACCAACAAAAACCACATTTTTTTTTTTAAGTTGCCAAGAAAGGCATCTCGAGTACACAAAGGGATGCTAGGTCCTTGCAAGAGTATCAAGAACACAAAATACACATGTCAATTCTGTATATGGTAAATTAGAAAGGAAACAGATCCCCTTTTTCTCCTTGGAATTACTCGTTAGCTGGGTGATTTTTCCTGACATATTATTAGACCCTCTTAGGACAGTCAAAAATGGATTAATAGCAAAGGGCATATTGATTAAAATGTAATTTCTACGGTAACTAAATGACATTTTTGCCCGCAAGTGGGAAACATCCTTTCCACATGTTATATATAGCTCACTCTGGTGTTCCACACAGAACTTGATTTCCCCTGAATTACCGGGAGGAGAGGTGTGTGTGTGTGTGTTAGACCACTGGATACTCATTTTTTTTTTTTTTTTTTAAGAAAAAGATGTTCTCTCAGGGAGAGGGAAATCTTTTTTCATTTATTTTTAATACTTCTTTCTAAGTAATCAAGGTAAATATTTTTTTTTCTTTGTAAGTAGATCTAAAACATGCATGAAGTCAAACATTTAAAAGTTTAAAAGAGAAATACACTAAAAATTTTTTGTAAATCCTGTCCTGAAGCAGTGAAATTAATGACTTTCCCTTTTTATTTCACTATCTAAATTTTATGGGTTTTTGCAGGAATGTTTATGGTTTAAAATAGGAAGGACTTCCTTTCTAAAGTAGATGGCATGTAAGTGATGAGGTTTGATCTATCAGAATTCACTTACGCATCTGACCTAACACACACATGCACACCCACACCCACACACCAATGTCTGGTCACCTCAGAAATTGATACATTAAAATATCATGAACATTTGCTATTTTATGTAACATATAAAAGAAAAATACATAGAAAACTAAACTATTTTATACGGTTATAAGATGGGCTGCAGTTTTAAAATTGGAAAACTTTGAAAACAACAACGCATCTTAAAACTTGTGGAATTTGCTAATTCACAATATGGAAGCAGGTGCTTCTCAGAGAATGCCATTATGGCGGAAACAGTCTATCTTTTTAAAACTGTACTCTGTACTCTGTTTCATTAAATAAAATCTCTTATTAGATTCAGTTCTGCTACTTTGAGACACCTATTCTTAAAAAATACAACAAAATGGAAAAAAAAAGCAAATCATTAAAAAAAAAAACTGATTTGTTGAATGCAAAAAAATACCAAGATAGCCAAGACTTTTCTTTTTCTTTCTTTCTTTCTTTTCTTTCTTTCTTTCTTTCTTTCTTTCTTTCTTTCTTTCTTTCTTTCTTTCTTTCTTTCTTTCTTCTTCTTTCTTTCTTTCTTTCTTTCTTTCTTTTTCTTTCTTTCTTTCTTTCTTTCTTCTTTCTTTTTTCTTTCTTTCTTTCTTTCTTTCTTTCTCTTTCTTTCTTCTTTTTCTTTCTTTCTTTCTTTTTTCTTTCTTTCTTTCTTTCTTCTTTCTTCTTTCTTTCTTTCTTTCTTTCTTTCTTTCTTTCTTTCTTTTTCCTTCCTTCCTTCCTTCCTTCTTTCTTTCTTTCTTTCTTTCTTTCTTTCTTTCTTTTCTTTCTTCTTTCTTCTTTCTTTCTTTCTTTCTTTCTTTCTTTCTTTCTTTCTTTCTTTTTTTTCTTTCTTTTCTTTCTTTTTTTTCTTTTTCTTTCTTTCCTTCCTTTCTTTTTGTAAACAGGGGCACCCATGCTACCAAATTGATGGCTTTATCAAGATCTAAAAGAACTCAACTACTGGCCATATCAGTTGCTTACCTTCTCACACCTTCTAAAAGGAAAAATTAAATGGGTAAAAGTTTGATTTATAACCCTTGTAGATTCAGCAGAAATTCAATGCTATCTATTCATTGGAGGGGGTGGGGGGAGTACACAGGGAATGGTACCAGCTTCTAATAATTCAATTCCAGAATGTGTTTTAGGGGCCAATCTCAATGTATAGAAGAAAATGACAAACGTGGCTAATGCAATATTTTCTCACATTTTCCCAAGACTTCTTTTTGGATTAACATGTTTGTGCCTATTACCTAAATATTTCTATTTATTTTGTGGCTCACTACTATTAGAGATCAATTTTGCAGAGTTTTAATTAATATGACAGTAATTAAAGAATCTCAAAGAGAGACATTATACCAGAGTCCTGATACGAAATACTGGACACATTCAGATGAAGAGAAGTCGTGGAAAGCACAGTTTAAAGGGAGCTATTTATAAAGAGGTAACCTGGGTGTAGACCCACTGGAGTGCAGAGCTCTGGGATAGTGAGAGTAAAAGAGTCGTGAATACCTCCAGGTCAGATAGGAATAGTTAGGGGAACTGCTCATGTAGACAGTGAGCCCATGTTTCACCCACCGAAGGTAGCTTTGATGGGAACAGATCTGTGGCTGAAGGATCTAGCCGGTCTTGGATAAATGTGCCGAAAGGGATCCTACCGAGTGAGGAGTACGCTGATTTCATTTTTCCTTTTTATTATCTCTTGCTGGTACTTTCCGTTGGCCAAAGAAGGTTCTAGAGCCCTTGATCTTGCATTTACAGCTTGGCCTCCAGAGCAGAGGGCAGCATAAAATGAGTGAAAACAAAGGACATCAAACTGAACAACTAAGTGGAGCCCAGAGAATAAATTGAGGTTCTTCTTGGTAAGTGTCTGTGATACATCCTATATACATATCGGGTTTCAGGGATTAACCTAATGCATGTGCCAAATAGTTAGAGAAGAGGCATAGACCATTGAGTCATCCAGGTCATTGAATCAGAAACTGAGAGACCTCCCAAATTAAGTCATTATAGATCCCCCTTAATTGTTAACGATTCTAGATTTTTAAAATGCTTTTGCTTTGGGAGTTTATTTAGATTTTTCAGACTTCCCCATGATAAACACTGATCGCATGAGTGAGCATTACACAAGCAACAGAATTCAAGTTTTAAGTCTGCACCTGGGCCACTTCCTGCTGGGGGAAAAACAAATTAAATCCACCGTAGTTTTCTTAAATAAATTATTTCTCTTTACACGAAGTTACAGCTAACGAGAAAACAGAACAGTTAATTAAACAATGAATTATTTAGCCCACAAGCCACCGAACGATCATTTTGGTTTTGCATGATCCCTTTCCACAGACCATGAGGTCTTCTAAGGCCTGAGCGAGGAGCACAGTGGAGAAAATGTCATCCATGGGCCTCAGTGCGTGCAGCCTGGAGGTAATAGTGGAAATTGTGTTTCAAAAAAGAGTCTTAGAAGATTAGACCTGGGGCAAAAATACTCAACTGCTGATCTACAGGAGTTGGAGGAATAAGAGAGGCAAAACACGGAAAAACATGAGAACATATTCTGGAAAGGCAAACATGAAAACAGAGAGAAGGTGGGTGTGGGGTAATTCTTAAGTTTCTGCTCAGGTGCCTAACATAGTTTCTTAAGGAATTTCCATCTTGTGGGCACTTACTGGGTGCATTTAAAGGACCCAGAGGAAGATTTTATTCTCTTATAGATGATGTAATCCATGGCTGTTCTTTTACCAAGTGGTCACAATCACATTTCTAATGCATGTATATGTGTGCATGACACACATATGGATAGAGAATTCTGATTATTTAAATGCGGAGATCATAGATACAAAGCACATATATCATGATTCATTAAATAAAATCTCTTATTTTACACAGCATTTTAAAATTCTTAATGATTTGAAATGTCTTTTTAAAAGGCTATACTAGCTCATGTTCATAGTTTTACCGCTGGGACAAAAATATCTTATCAAAGGTAATACTAGCGTGGTCGGAGCATCGTTAAAGGATCCTTTAAGGCTTAACATGTGAATTCAACTCATGAATAATTGTTGACTGGCAAGCCCTTTGTTTAAGAGATGTGAGAGCCAAGGAAATAACCAAAGGATTGTCCTGACCTCCTGAGATTCGGAGGAAGTGATGATGCACCTACTGTTAACAAGAATTAAGACAGATTACGATAGGGTATGCAAGAGAAGTATTGGCAGTGCCACCGCAATTTGAATGACAGAGAAGGGAACTATTGCGGTGGGAGTAATTCAAGCAGCGTTGGAAGCAACATTTTAACACTCAGGTAGAGAGTGGGAAGTGAAAGGGTAGCTAAAATTAACTCATGTAATCACTGAGCCCTTACCGTCTTAGATGTTGTGCTAGAGACTGGAGCTCTACTGCACAACACGATACAAAGAGCCCCTTCTCTTGTGGAATTTACCATCAATTGGCAAAGAACAATGACAGTTCTATAGAGAAGTCGGAAGGGCCGAAAGGAGCTAAGCTGGGCGTGGAGGGGGGGTTGGTGGACAGAGAGCAGTGAGATGAAAGACGCTTGTTTTAGTTTGGTTTTAGTTGGTTGAATTTCTCCACCATCAGGGTAACATAGGCACGTTTGGTGTTTGTGTGGACAGGACCTGGAAAGTGGGGAGGTGAAAACCGGGGAGGGACGAACAGCTCACTTCATAAAGTTGATAAAAAATGTAAAGTGTTGGGATGGAAATCTAATATAAGAGGTTATTTTGGGGAAACAGGAAATACCCAAGAGATGGAAATAGGTATTTTAAGGTCCCATGAAGAAAAATTCAGTAATGTTCCCATCGGATGGGCTTATCTTTGCTAGAAAGCAGGAGGCTTTTTCATCTGAAACTGAGCAAGTGTGGGAAAGAGAGGAGTCCAAGAAGCTACTTGGAAGAGCCATGAATGTGTGGGGATACTCGGGGTGGTCAAGTCCCACTCGGGACGGGGCGGGTCAGACAGCCTGGAAATGCTGAAGAGCTGTGATGGCTCAGCAAACAGGCACGATCCTTGCCTGCATGGGGCACAGATGTAGTGAAAGACTCATAAGATATTCACAAAACTACCTACACAAACACTCTGTAGGCCACTGGCAAGAGGGGATAAAGCTGAGAGAGAACAGAACGGTGAGAGAGAGCCCCAGGACCTCAGTGTCGGGGAGGCGAGTACAGCTGGGCACGGCGTTGGGCCAGAAGGACAGAACGGCAAAAGGCAGCAAAAGACGGCAAAAGGCGGCAAGAGGCAACAGGTGTGAGCATGTGGCTCCCCAGGTTCTACTGGAGGCACGGCCGTTAGGACACAACGTGGCCCCAGATGGAAGCATGGTGCATGTGCTCTGAAGAGAAGACAAGCTGCTCACAGGTGCACCCACAACCCCCCTGTTGCCAGTGAGAGATCCCCCAGAGCAGGACCCTGTGACTGAGCACACCTGGGCACAGTGGACCCCCGAGGCGCTTTAAATCACATTCAAGATCATTTCTCCTTCTCACTTTTTAAAAGCTGTTAATGTTGGGGGCACCTGGGGGTTCAGCGATGGAACGTCTATCTTCGGCCCAGGGTGTGACCCCGGGATCCTGGGATAGAGTCCCACATCGGGCTCCCTGGATGGAGCCTGCTTCTCCGTCTGCCTGTGTCTCTGCCTCTCTTTCTCTCTGTGTCCCTCATGAATAAATGGATGAAAATCTTAAAAAAAAATAAACATTAAAAAAAAAGTCTGTTACTGTTGGAATCACATACATTCAGGGCATCAGGTGCTCCAGTGGATTGGGCCCCACTCGCGCTGGGTGAGCCTGCAGCCTTGCAGGACGGAGAACCATTTCTAGGAAGGAGTTACAATTAAAACACAGCATTACACTTCCAAAGGTTAGAAAACAGACCAAGTAAAAAATAAAAAAAAAAAGTATTTGAATTAAAAGCTATCGGATGGAGCCGCTTACAGGGAAGAATTTCTATTTATCTATGTTTTCCAGGTGTATGTTCATCGTGCAATAGGTTGTGTTCTAAGTTGGCGAGATCAGTAAAAGAACCTCCATTTAAGATGGAGGTGGGAAACCCTGGAGGGGGAGTTCTCATGGGGGTGTCCCCCCCCCAACCTCGCCCGTGACCAGCAAAAAGGAAGGAAGACGAAAATTACTTCTGTAAGGGAACACATTTTTCATATGCGGGTTTCATCTCCTGCTTGCCTGCAGCCAAGGAGAAACCCCACAAGCTCACACTCGTTCCTCTCTACCCAGCTTTCCTGCAAAACCATCCTCCCCAATCTCCTCCTAAGGCCTAAGGCCCCTGCCTGTGGTTCACCGTGGTTTGCCTGTCCGGAATTGCAACCCCTCTGCTACTCTCGAATAAACTCATCTTGCTACTTTATTTTTGAAGTTGACAGGTGTTTCCCAGAATATAAAAGGCCTTTTTAAAGCATGACAGTAGTCATAATATTTAGTTGTGGATAAATATCTCACTTTATCCAATTTTTCTTTCTACCGGACTGTTGGCCAAGATGTTTCATAAAGGTGAAAAGGCATGTCTACTGCCATTTACTCCCTTCTTTCTTTGCAAAATCAAATGAATTTATTACTCATTCCTGAACATGCTCTGCCTTTTCCTGCCTCTCTGGCATTGCTCATGCAATCTTATCTGTCTGCAATATCATTATTGTTTGTCCATTCCTATTTCCTACCCAGAAAACTTAGTTATTATTTAATACCCAGCTCAAATACGACTTCCCCCCCTGCAGCTGCCTATCAAACTTAACCTATATCTTATCTACGGTTCCACAGTGTTTCTTGTCATTTATTACGAGATTGAGAAGCAGTGTTCTTAATTCTATCTTCCTTGCCTTTGAGCTTTATTTTTTATTTTATTTTATTTTATTTTATTTTATTATTTTATTTTATTTTATTTTTGCCTTTGAGCTTTAAATGCAGGAAGAATGTTTTATCTGTGAAATTTGTTTATTTGATTGGTTTTCCCTTAATCACTGTCTGCCCTGTGCACATAATGGACACTCAAATATAATGAACAATGGCTTCTTACTTTATCTTGGTATAAATCTGGCATAGAGTTTTGCTACACTCAGGACTTTACACTATACCCACAGATTTTTAATTAAAGCACTGTATTTAAATGATGTCCAGAGCATCATTCCTTCCAGTTTCCTTCTCTAATCTGTTCTTCCAGCCTTGTAATAATGCAATGCGCCGTGGCTCATATCTTCAACATCCCTTATTTTCTATCACACTATCTCCCTCTGAGAGTTAATCCAAGCTCATCACTTTAAATATCTTTACACCCAAATTTCTATTTTAGCCCATACCTTGACATGAGTGCCATACTTATATCAACTATTCACTTGATAGACCCACTTAGAGTGCTAATAGGCAATTTAAAATTAGCACATCTAAAACTGAGCTCCAATTTGTTCCTCCTAAAACTTCTTCTTAGGTAAGGGCGACTTTATCCTGACATTTTTTTTCTTTCATTCCAACAAACGTGGAGTCACCTTGCCTCTACCCTTACCCTCATACCCCACATCAAGTATATTAACAAGTCTCACTGGTGCTTACTTCAAAAGATATCCTAAACGTGTCTAAAACACAACTACTTCTCCCCATCTGTAAAATCCTGGTCCAAACCACTATAGATAGTTTTAAGTTTTTGGCAATGGAATCTTATTTTATTCTATCCTTTCCTTTTGTCTATTTTCAAAATAGTGGCCGGAATAATTATATTAATAGATAAACTGATTAAGTGTCTTCTCTTCTCAAAACCTTCTAGTAGCTTTCGTCTTGTTCTAATAAAAACCAAAATCACCAAAAGTTTGGCAAGATCCTAAAGGATCTGCTCCTATGTTAGCTCTCAGACATCTCTGCTCACACCACCATGACCTCCTGGCTTTTGCCCAAAAATCCCAGGTATGTTTCACCATGTGGGCTTTGCTTCTGCTGTTCCTTCTCCAAGAAATGTTTTTCTGCTGATCCAGGTGAACCTCTTACAAACCTCCATTGGGTATTTACTGATATTCATTCATTCTTTTCAGTAAAACTTCATCTGCCCTATTTAAGAGAGGGACACCCTGCACCTGATACTGCCTATCCCTGTTTATATTTTAATTTTTCTTTAAAATGCTTATTCCATCTAATAAACTATATCTTTCACATATAGACTTTTAAAAATCATTCTTCTCAGGGCACCGAGGAGGCTCAGTCAGTTGACCATCTGACTGCTGATTTCATCCTGGGTCATGGTCTCATGGTCATGAGATGGAGCCCCAGGTAGGGCTCCATGCTCAGCATGGAGTCTGCTGGTCCCTCTGTGCCTCCTCCCACCATCTCTCAAATAAATGAAATCTTTAAAAGAATAAATAAATGAAAATCATTCTTCTCTTTCCATTAAAAACAAGTAAAATCTATGGGGACTAGAGTTTTCATTGATTTTATGTACTGTTCCACTTCTAGTGCCTTGAATTATGGTTGGTACATGGTAGGGGCTTAAATATATTGTGTTGAAGGAGTTTATTCTTTTGATGGGAGAAAAACTAGGGTCCACCTCCTGTTCACCACATTTTGCTTGTAAAACTTCATTCTGAGTCCCAGATCCTTAGCAATAAGACTAACATAATAACATCAGCTCAATCACTTTCCCTAGGGAGCTGAGTAAATAAAATGAAACAGTCAGTAAAAAATGTAATTTGGGTATCAAAAGGTACTAAATAAGACATGACAACTTGAATATACAACATAGTTGAATCTTACTTCAATCCTGATACAAATTGTATATCGTATTACAATGATTTTCAGAGATATGACTTAGTTTATAAAGTTAATCTGTGGTGAACTCAGTACCAGACTTCATTTTTTTAATCTCAAAGTAGGCCATTTTCTACTATAATAACTATTATTAACATCTAAAAAATAGGTGATTTATATGTACCTGATTTATTGAGCTAGGAAAATATGTCTTATTCTAATAATAAAGTCAATAATGATAGCAATAGGGATCCCTGGGTGGCGCAGCGGTTTGGAGCGGGCCTTTGGCCCAGGGCGCGATCCTGGAGACCCGGGATCGAATCCCACGTCGGGCTCCCGGTGCGTGGAGCCTGCTTCTCCCTCTGCCTATGTCTCTGCCTCTCTCTCTCTCTCTCTGACTATCATAAATAAATAAAAATTTAAAAAAAAATTAAAAAAAATAATAATGATAGCAATAATATCTGACAGTTTGGAGCACTTACTATATACATCAGGTACTACTTTAAGTGATTACCTGTATTATTTCATTTAATTCTCAAATAACCCCATGAGGTTGCTATTATAATTATCTCCAATGAAAATGGAAAATAGGCATAGAGAGATTAAGTAATTTCTACACGGACACAGCTAGTAAGTGGTGAAACAGATGTCAATCTAGGTAGCTAGATTGTAAAAGAAGTTTTGTTTTGTTTTGTTTTGTTTTGTTTTTTTTAATTGAAGTATAGTTGACACACAATGTTATATCACTTTCAGGTGACCAACACAGCGGTTTGAGGATTCTATATGTTACGCTACGCTCACAAATATAGCTACCATTTGTCACCATACAACGTTGACTATGTTCTCTATGCTATAAGTTTTATTTTTTAAGATTTTATTTATTTATTTAAAGAGAGAGAGAGCATGCAAGCTGGTGGGGGGATGGGCGGGGAAGGGAGAGAGAGAGAGAATCTCAAGCAGACTCCACACTGAGAGTGGTGCCCGATGCAAGGCTCGGTCTCATGACCCAGACATCATGACCTGAGCTGGACACTTAGCCAACTGAGCCCACCCAGGCGCCCCTCCCTATGCTATAACTTTCACCCTGGTGATTTATTCATTCCATAACTTGAAGCCTGTACTTCCCATGCCCCTTTACTCATTTTGCCTGCCCACCCTCTCCTCCTTCCCCTCTGGCAACTACCAGTTTACTCTTTGTATCTATGGGCCTGTTTCAGTTTTTGCTTGTTTAAAAAACCAATTTTAATTAAAAATCATTTTCTCAGGTTTAGTGAGATATCATTAACATATCACATTGTATGAGTTCAAGGTAGCCAAGATTTTATAGATAGACAGATAGATTGATAGGTATCTACAATATACGGAATTACCTCAATACCTTTAGTAAGCATCCATCACTTCACATTGTTAATTTTTTTCCTTGTGATAAGAACCTTTCAAATATACTCAAATACTTTCAAATTTGCTAAGAGCAATTTCCTGACACACAGTGCAATATTGTTAACTATAATCATCGTGGTGTCATTCCCAGAATATATAATTTGGAGTCAATATAGCAGAGTTGCTTTTATACCTGGAGAGGTTTAGTGAGTATCTGGAAGCCTAGTAATGAGTTAAAAAAAAAATGGAGTAACTAATACTCTGGTAAGACTCTTTAGGACCTGGCTACTTTATGGTATGTATTTGAGCAGCATTCTCAAGAGTAATTCACTCTTCTTTGTAATTGCTTCTGTGAGCTGATTCATTGTAATGTTGGAGAGTCACAGCAATAATTCACTCTATGATTACCAAGAGCCAGTAAAATAGTTACGACAAATACCAGTCTAATTGATATTGCTTGAGTTGCTTAAAAAGAATCACTTGAGAATGTTCTATCAGGAGTTATCTTGCATTGGCAGAAGGGGGTGAAGATAAATGAACAAGCCTGGGTCCTCCTCCGGTTCTGACAGTTCACTTCCTTCTGATAAACAGCTATTCTGGCAAGGGGAGGAAAAAAAAAAAAAAAAAACTTAATCTTCTCTGACCTTTCTTCATTTGGATGAGAACACTACAATGATTCTGAACTGTCACAGGAAAGAGTTCCAAGCGAAGGGTGAAGAAACCCTGTAGATAATTCACTCTGCCTGACAACAGACAAAGGGACACTTTCAGAATACACCTGTCCCACACCAAGGAGAGATTTGGTATAATCACCGTCATTATAATCATAATCATAGCCATAGGTAGCATATGTTGAACACAGACAATATGCTTGATAGTAGGGTAAGTTCATTACATGATTGATTTTGATTCTGTATTGTAGAGACGGGCTTAAAAATGTCAATGGCTAGATTGAGACGGGTAGGACATTTTAGGCAGGTAAACATGACATCCTTAAGGATTCAATCTACGTGAGACAGACCCAAGGAAACTGAGGTCCAAAAGAGGTAGGAGATGGTCCCAGATCATACAATTCATATCCACTTGGCACCCCGCCATTCTTCCTACCAGGCGACTCTGGCTCCTACTGTTTTCATATCGTTACTCTTAAATGGAAGGAATTGCTTAGTTATAGGAATCTCAAGCATTTCCCCAACTAGAAAATGAGACAATGTAATGAACGTATCTTACAAATCCCTGTTTTGAGACACAATTTGGAACTGACGAAACTGCACAACTCTACTACAGGGAGGGTGGGCAGCCACATAGGGTTGGGATAAAGAGAAAGAATATCATCCACAGAGGAATATGATAATTGTATATGATTACATAGTGCTGTAGAAACATGCTTATGATACAATATTGAGTGAAAAACAGGAAATTTCTAAATAGCATATATTCTATCATTATGTATGTGCTCTATACGTGTCCAGGTAGAGGACACAGGAAAGTTTTCTCATAATTTATTGGGCATGATATAGCACTGAATGACACATTTATATTGGGCATTATGAATGTTTTAATGATTAATTTTGTTATTAATGTTTTTGATGTTTTTATTAATGACAATTTATATTGGGCACATGAATTTTGAAAGTAAGATTGGGCACATTAATTTTGAAAGTAAGAAAAAAATCACAAAGACGCCATACTGACAATCCCTAAATTCAAAGAAATGCTGTGGTTTTGGTGCCCACATAAACGTCACCCAAATTATCTTCTCAATGCTTGCTATAAAGAAGAACCACTTTACAAATTGTCGCATCTTCTCGGCACAACCCTAAACCCTAGCACACGTGCCAGTTAGTAATTAATTCTTAAGTACTCCATTCACCCTGAGAAATCATCTTACTCTATGTAAGGAATGAATGGTCTACAAAGTGAAAAAAAATTTTTTTCCCTTTATTTATTCATTCACTCATCCGCTACATCAACACACATGGATTGAGTGCTTGCTGTTTTAGGCACTATTTTAAGAGCTGAGGATTTACCAGAAAAATAAGGAGAAGCTAGGTTGCAGCTAGGTCTGGACCTGTATCAGTGAGGCGTTTAGAGTCAACCCTATGAAAAGGGAGAGGGCTCATGAAAGAATCTGACGCCAACCTGGTCCCCTCGTCCTCCCTGGAAATGCAGTAGACAGAGGCTGCAGAGTCGTCTTCTTGTGGCAGCTTTTCAGCAAATGTTTCCAGAAAAAAAAAAAATATGTTGCAGAAAATAATTTAGAAATAGTTTTCCAACTCTGCTTCCTTCACTCAATCACCTAGTCATCAGAACATCTGTTCCAACCAGAAAAAAAAAAAAAAGAAAGAAAAAGAAAAAAATGCCATGAAGCGGGAGCTTATTTAATTCGCCTACTATATCCCCAGCATGGAGAACAGGGCCTGCACTGTGTCCACGAGGATCCAATCCGTTTAGTTCACACCAGCTGCTAGATTATCCTGCTACAGAAATGAGTCCTATTTGGTTCCACCTTTCCAGGACATTAATCAACGTGGTTAATTGCAGGCATTTATAAAACACTATATATCAGGCATATAATATGTGCTGTGATTATTATTATTATTACTATTAAAGATTTTATTTTATTTTTTTATTCATGAGAGACACAGAGAGAGAGGCAGAGACACAGGCAGAGGAAGAAGCAGGCTCCATGCGGGAAGCCCGATATGGGACTCGATCCCAGGACCCCGGGATCACGCCCCGAGCCAAAGGCAGACACTCAACCACTGAGCCACCCAGGCATCCCTATTATTTTAATTTTTATATTGTCTGAGCTCCATCACTTTTTCCTTTACCTCACTATGCCTCAGTTTCCTGAGGTCCATAAACCTGCAGCAATGATACTACTTAACTATTAAAGCTGTGAGAAATAGAAATGAATTCTAAGTACTTACAGTACTTATAAAAGTACCTGGATCCATAGCATGTGCCATCCAAGTACATGCTAATATACTATTATTTAAACCTCATAATAACACTTTGAAATTGATTTCGATATCTCCATTTTGCAGAGGAGCAAACAGATTCACTGTGGTTACATGATTTGACCAAAGGCCCCAGTTCATACATCATTGGACCACTGAGTTTAGAAGTATTTCTCCAATCTTTGCCCCTGTCCATACCCTTGCCTATATTCTTGGATTAGACCGTAAATCCTTCCTGTTTAGATGTGTCAATAATTGGCTTCCAGGTCTCTCCCTTTTCTAGTCTCCTCTAACACCCTTTGCCTTTTTCACACTATCCACTTTCCACATGTTACTTGACCACATAGCAAACTGTATTCTTTTCCTTTGTATTAAAACCCAAGTAGTTTCAGTTGCTTCTAGGATAGACTTCAGGGGACTAAGAAGAGCACTGTATTATGCTTTAAATATTAAAAAATATATATATTCAATACATTCTGTTCACACTTATAGTCAAAACATTAAACTGTGCTGAGATTAGATAGTCCCAAATCAGGCCAACCTGTGTCCAAAGCACTGGCGATCTAGTTCTAGTTATGTGGTAGCTTTTCACATGCTTTTACTTCTTTGATCCTTAGTATCTCATTTGAAAGATGGTGATAACAGCATTTAACACATAATTTGGGGGTGCATATAGTAGACCCTTAGTAAGTGGTATTTATTAGTATCATCATCCTCCATGGGGCAAGAGCAACACAAACCATATTTAAGAGATCACACGTGGAAAAAAAATTCTAACAGATATCCCAAGTGTGAAAAATGGAGAGAAATAAATAGTAGAATCGGCTGGTATTAAGCAATGACATAGGATTGCAGAGTTAGGTTGCCAAACCAGTGTAATTTTCTGCGAAGAGAAAATTCAATTATAAATAGACTAATTTATATATAAAGTCTATGTATATATATGTGTGTGTGTATATATATATAAATATATGTAAATATATATATATCTAAATATATAAACCAACCTGACCAAAAAAAAAAGTTTTATCATTGTATAGATTAGAGCACATTTGTAATACATTTGCTAGTAATAAATAGAAACATTCTATACCCCATTCCTGACTTGAAATATTAAGAATTACTATCTGATTTTATAGCTCTCCAAGAATATGCTTTCCTTCTAATGAATGCTCTCATATAGATTTTACAGATGCTTATGTTAAATATAGGTTAACTGACGGAATATTTTGAAATGCTCAGAGTGATTAATCAAGGCTGCTTCATTTAGTGATGAGAGATATTCAGTGAGATTTCAAGATTTCAGTTTAGTTAAATTAAGTTCATAAGCATGAAAACTCATCTGAACTCAAAATATTTTGGGCATATGGAAGCCACATGCAACACTCTGAGACGCAAGCCGACCATCCGCGATCCTAACCAACTTCCAGGTAGCTTCACACTGGTTGGTCGTGTTAGCTGAGAAGTAAACATGCAGTCTTTGCTTGTTTTGACCTAAATAAGCTCATGTCAGTTAAGACCATATTTTTAGAACATGTTTACCCAAATGCTTATTAAGTATCTACTAAGTACCAAGTAATGTGCTAAGTACTAAAAATAAATGAAGTAATAAAATATGGGTTTTTCCCCCCCTGGTTTTACTGTCCTCATAATCTAATTAGGAAAGAGAAGTAATAAATGTGATTATTTTGTTTGCGACGGTGTATGTACAGGAGCGAGAAGGGCGCCCATAGGCTATGTTCATTCAAGTCCATCGAGAAGCACACTCCAGATGGAAATAGACATAAAAGAAATTTATTGGGGAAAATGTCTGTGAAGGATAAAGGGTGAATGATCAATAGAAAGAAAATATAGCTATCAGACTATGGTAGAAGTCTGATACAGGTAGAGGAGAATGGAAGGAGAGAAGCTTGGAGGGAAAGAGTCTGGAACTACTACACAGTTTCAGAAAAGATTCCACTAGGCCAATGGGACACCCCTGAGCTAGAGGCCCCGTTAGAGGAGCGTTTCACAGAAATAGCCCTGAGCTAGTAGCAGCCTTGGCTGGGAGCAGTCAACGGAGACGCGGCCCAGCAGCCAAAGCCTGGGTGAGCAGTGAAAGCAGCCGTTAGGGCTGTCAGTCGGTCACGATGGCCACCACCACCGGGAGTGCTCAGCTTTACTTACGGACCAGGACTTCCGAAAGGGTCTTGAAAATGAAAAGGTGGATGGGTAAATGCAATTCCAGCCATGAAACAAGGCAGAAGGACATAAGACACCAAGAAAAGTGTGGGGAAGTTAAAAGCAGTGCCTTAGGCTGTAGGATACACCCAAGGGGGGTGGCAGGCAGCCAAGAGGAGAGACCAGAGAGGTAGATGGGATTCCAACCAGGTAGAGTCAGGTAAGTTCCACAAAGACCTTTGATTTGACTCTAAGTAATACAGAGTCACCGAAGGGAGTAACGCTGGGCAGACACGGTGTGGGTTCTGCACGGTAGAAAGAGTCCCATCAGGTATCCAGTGTACTCAGATGGAGAATTGAGGGGGTGAAGGAGAGGGAGATGCCAATAGGAAAGACAAAGCAGTATCCAGCAGGCCTGGGTTCTAATCCACGTGGTTCTTTGCCAACCACGTGACCATAAACGAGTCATTTAACAAGCCAGGGCCTCTACTACTGACTCCCTATGTCAGCAACTAAGCATCACTCGTTTCATGGCGACATGAGGATCACGGGTACAAAATGAACAAGATCGTGTTTAGTTCAGGTGTCGACAGGAGACCTAAGCCTACATGCAAACCCTGGCATCGTTATGTGACGAGAGGCACGTTCCGTATCAACTTCTGTAAACCTTGGCTTTCTTAAATGTAAAATGGCAGCAAGATCACATGTACGTCCTGGCGCTGTTTTCTACGAGCAGATACGCGCCAAGTCTCAGCTGACTCCTTGCGGGGAGGAAATGCTCAGCAGCTGAGTGTTAGGTGCTGTGCTAGGTGTGTGCTGCACACACGTGTAATGTTCCGTTCTCCTGGCATCTCTGCAGGCAGGCTATTTTGTCCCCAAGTTGTGAGGAGCATATTGATGCTTGAAGAGTTTAAATAACTGCTCACCATCATGCAGATGGCTGCACTGGGTTACAATTCTCAGTTGCCTGACTCCCAAACCCATATCCTTAACTACTGTTCTCCATTACCCTCCATTCCAGCGTGAAGCAAAACCATCTACCTGCCAAGGGAAATGCGATTCTAAGAACTCACTTGTGGGCTATGGTTGGGTTTCCTCGTATTATCAGGAGGCTTTGCTACAGAGTTAGGGACCATTGAAACAAAACTTCCTGGTTAGACCCAAGAGAGGTTTTATCCAATCCATTTAGATGGGCTCGTACAGACATCACACTGATTCTGATATCATCTGTGCCCGCCATTTGAAACTGGCTTTGATTGGTGACGGTGATGGTGACGGTGATGGTGATGGTGGTGGTGATGGTGATGGTGATGGTGATGGTGATGGTGATGGTGATGGTCGGGGCGTTAAGGGCAAGGTGGGTCGAACATGATGAAAGCAGACGTCTATGGCATGTTAACATACAGTAGTAGTCTCTTCCCTCTAGTGAGGAATACATTTCACTTTGGACAAACAGCAGCCTCATTACAGATGATCAAAAGCCATAAAACTCTGACCTACTCGGTTAGGTCTGCAGAGATGAGGTGCAAGGCCCTCCTCCATGCAGCCCTGCGTCTTTTCCCCCTTTACTCTGAGAGAAAAGAATGATCTGATTTTAATCCAGGTTCTGGCATATTTCTTATGAGGGGAAATGCTTAACTTCACTCAACTTCAGTCCCCTTAGCCAAAAATAGCACTATCTTAAGATGGCCTTAAGTCCTGTGGACACTCACGATTGTGTCCAGGGCCTATTACTCCACAAACGTGAGTTCCCCTTGGATAAACTGTAAAGAACGACTTGGAAAATATCCAGATTATCGGAAGATAATTCTATCAATAAACAAAGGGAGTATCTTACATTAGGCGAAGAAGAGTTGACATTTTCCTTACTAGTGTTCCTACTAAGAAAGAAAAAAATAAAAAAAAGCTAGAAATAGTCGCCATTCACAGATGCTTCAGCATGGGTTTCACCCTCCAGCTTGAGATGATATTTCATCCTCCTCTATCAACTGTGAGATTTTTATTCTCAAGAATAACTTCGTGGGACTCTCTTATGAGGGGGTTCACCTTCAATACAAAAACTTATAAATTTGCAAGACTTGCAAAAACAGATGCAATTCTGTTCTTCCAGCTTCACTGGAAAAGAGGCAAAGAAATCGCCTCTGGCATTAAGAGACTCACAGGCTGAAATAACTTGAAGCTTGCTGATTCCATTAACAAAAGCCTGGTTTAGATAATTTAGCTAGGGCCTCCGTCTCCCAAAAACTCTCTGCTGGGGGAGCAACCTGAGCTCTTGAAGTGGCTGCCTCTCTCCAGCACCTCTAAGTTGATCCATGCACAGGGAAGCTTCCAGGCCACTAGGCTATCCGTTCCTGGACGACTCTGCAAACACCTGGTAAAGTCAGACCCCATCACTGGTTCGCTTTTTTTTTTTTTTCCCCTGAATTATACTCCAGGAAAGATCATTCTGGATAGTTTGAAAGCATAAGTCAAGGCTATTTCTATGGTCTTGGTAATAATGTGGGTCCTATATTAACCTTTAAACCATGCCTCGCTTTTGATGGATGCTTGTCAATAAAGAGAAATGGCAAATTAAAAAAAAAAAAAAAACAGACTCTCCCATCTTTCCTATTCATCTCAGCTTGTACAGTCTCAGTGTTATCATGCAAGCTGAACTGTGCAATCAGGCTCATTTAGTCTGTTTTAATAACCATGCCCTCCCTCTCGGTGGCATTCACCTTCGCCCTCTCTCTTCTCAGCTGGCCGTACTCTGCCAAATTAGCCAAGGAAGCATTTATTTACTTATTTATTTTCATAATCTGATACCAATCGACTCTGGCTAACTTGCCACAGAACTAAAGCAAATAACCTCTTACATAGACTATGTAGACCCAGGAAAATAATAAGCAGTTAAACCCAATGCCATCCCTTAATGCCTAATATACCGCAGAAAGCCTGTGACCCCAATTTTAAAACTCATGAAGCAAGTATCAGTCATAAGCCTGAAGGTGAATATAAATTATTGCAGAAGCCCTTTCAAGGCAAACATTTATTGTTACAGCGGAATCCGCAGGAGCATCTGGAACCTCCACTTGTTCAAGGGAGGGAGAACAGCGGGTGTACGAAGCAACCCAGTCTCCACAGGGAAGGGGGTTTCTCCTGTGTATTCTGGACAGATTCATGAGAGATGCAAAACCGCATCACCTGTGCCTCCAAGTCCGGCCCAAAGGAGAGTTCCAGTAACTTTGGTTGGTGCCCGAAGACTGAGCCATCAATATATATGGATCTGATCTAAAAAATTCAGCCTGTGTGTTTTTTTATCAGAGCAAGCTCTTTATCAATTAATTATGGTGGGGAAAAGAAAAAGATGGGGATCCCTGGATGGCTCAGCAGTTTGGCACCCAGGGTGTGATCCTGGAGACCCGGAATCGAGTCCCACATCGGGCTCCCTGCATGGAGCCTGCTTCTCCCGCTGCCTGTGTCTCTCCCTCTCTCTCTGTGTCTCTCATGAATAAATAAATAAAATCTTAAAAAAAAAAAGAGGCAAATAGTGCGATTTTTTAAAATTAGGGGAATTGTGAAATCGGGGTCACAGAAACTGCATTATGATCACATATTACTATTTTTATGTTAGTTTTTCTGGTTCCTAATTAATTGCGCTTGTAAAAACATTTAACACCTCAACTGTAAAATACACACGACGACCGCGCAATCTTTATGATTAAAAATGGAGACATGAGGGCTACTAAGAAAATCAGAATCGATTCCAGTTGTGTTGTTGTTGTTCTGGGAGGCGGTGAAGATTCTTAGAAACATGGGATCCCCGGGTGGCTCAGCGGTTTAGTGCTGCCTTCGGCCCAGGGCGTGACCCTGGGGTCCCGGGATCGAGTCCCTCATCGGGCTCCCTGTGTGGAGCCTGCTTCTTCCTCTGCCTGTGTGTGTGTTTCTCTCTCTCTGTGTCTCTCATGAATAAATAAATAAAATATTTTTTTTTTTTAAAGAAAAGAAACAATCTGATCCTTTCCAATCATGCCTTTAGTTTCTGTCCGTTGGCAACACAGCAGAGGCCCCCTGAGGGCTGATTTTGCTCCTGCTGAGGCGAGTCCTCTTCTAGACTCAGGAATTAGGGGCCTCAGGACTTATGAGGTCCTCCCCCCTGGCCGGTGGGAACAGATGAGCACGGGACAGCATTCCCTGTAGGCCTTAGCAGGTTTCCCGGGGCCCAGCACTCCTTCACACACCTGCACTGCTCCGCGGAAAGGCCGAGAAGAACCCTCTCTACAGGCCTCTGCAATCCTCTGCTCTCCTTCGTCCAGTTTTGCTGTCTCTGTCTGCGGCTCTGCATTCCGACGCTCCCCGGCCTCCTTGACCCAGCTCCCCTGGCCTCCCAGCCGGGGCCACCGCACAACTCCCACCTGGTGCTCTCAGCCGTCCCCCATTCTCTTTGGATGGCAACTGCCCTCTGCTGCTCCATAGTCACCGTCTTGAGCACCGTGATGGCAGGTAACTTGCACTTTTTCTAGATGTTTCAGGCAGGTTGGATCTGGTGTCTTCTTCATTTTGGTGAAAAGCAGAAGTCACCCCTGCCCCTATCTCATGACACATCCGGATGCGTAAACTTCTCATTGCTCTTCTTGAAGGGCTCCGAAGCAGAGCTTGGATTTTTCTCTTCTGAATCCCCAGTGTAAGTCATGTGTTCTATTCAATCTGAGCTGTTCACTGTTCCCTAACACATCTTATGTTTAAATATACTTCAAGCCCCATTACTTTGGACGAGCTAGCTGTTTTGCCCGGGCTCATATTCACTGAAGAAACATTACTAAAAACACCTAAGAATTCAGAAATTCTGGGTTCAAGTCCACGTACCACTACCTATCCCTGTAACGGGGGAAACAGTTCACTCATTGGAAAATGTCTTTCGTTGCTAAAATAAGAGTTAAACCAGGTCATTAACTTTCTAGTAATAAAAGCAGATGAAGTAAAAGTTTCTGGGGGGAACTTGAGTGAGGTCCCATCCGTCACAGGGTGCCATGCTGGAATCGTATCGTTCTTCGGGGAGGGCACTGAAGAGTGAAATGAGATAATCCCCCCAGCTCTGACTCTCTGGAAGCAGGTGATTATTCCAGTGCACTTCACATCTCACCCCTTCCTCCTCGCCTCTTTCCCCCAAGCCCCATTTACCGAGCACCTTTTAGACTCTGGGCACTAGCAACAGGAAGGAGAAAAGACAGACATCCCTCCAAGTTGAACAATCTGCAGGCCAACATCTTTTCACTGTCAGCTGGGTGCTGTTCATCTTTTTTTTTTTTTTTTTTTTTTTAATTTCTTTAGCATGTACAATAAGATGTATTTTTCCCCTACTCTCAAATATAGGTGCTCTTCTTTTACGGAACCAATTACGCTTTTCTGTGTTATAATTACTGTTTTCGCTTGTCTTTTCCCATGTGTTAAGGTTGTCACATCACCAAGTTAGGAAATGTCCCATTGGCTCTGTGTAAGCACAGAATCCTATAATAACAGGTGTGATGCGAGTTGGGGATTTCCGATTCCTGAGTAGTGCTATTTAATATTAAACAAGCACAGAAGACCGAACAATACAGTTCAGTGTATGAATAACAAAGAATGCTTCGTCCTGCGCCTCACTGCCCTTACACCCAAGTATTCCTCACAGGTAGGTAACTAATGCTAACATCTTAGAATACATCCTTCCAGAGATTTTTCTAAACATACATATATGTGTAGAATCATTTTACTTCTTTCGAGAAAAAAAATATGGCTCTAATAAACATACTGTCTTGCAACTTTTTATATATACTTAATATATCTTGAGCACCTTTTTATGTCTGAACATACAGAACTACCATATTCTTTTTAATGGCTGTGAATATTCTGGATGAATAATTGCATGGATTTATGTAGGATGAACTCAGATGAGTTCCACGCACCCAGTATCCTTCTACTTAGGTGAAATAGTAGTCGGAACACAGAGAAAGTAATGGAAATAATGCAGCACTCTTCTCTATAGAAATAAGGGCATTGAACTATCTAATAAAATATGGAGGGTAGAGACAGCGCATTGATTGTCTAGATACCTTGATGGTGAATTATTTTGTGTTATTTCTGCTAAACTCTCAAATAAAAGGCTAAAAAAAGAAGGCTTATTTTCCAAAACTCTTCCCCGGTGAAGAAACGGATACTACGTAGAGACTCCTTGCCTGGGATGAGACAATCGGGTTTCATCCTGAACCCCACACTGTGTGATATGAACTGCATCCTACTGCATTTGTTAGTTCCCCATTGACAAAGAGGAGGAAACTAGGGGAGAGGGAAACAAAGAGAGAGAGAGTTTTCCTGATGCAAAAAGTGCGGATTTAAGAAAATGAGATGGGCTTGGAGGAAAGTAGGTCACACCAGCAAGTATTTACACAGATTTTATTAGGTACATAAATTGTGCGTATATCCATTTTGTTCCCTAGAGTTATAGAAAAATTAATATGTTGGCATTTAAATATTTTTAACTTGGATCTTACATCTCTCGAGAATTCGGACAATATCAATAATTGTGTGCAACGAGGCCTATGATAAGCAAATCCCAGAAGCAATCATTAAAAAAGTGATAATCCGGGTTGCCCAGGGGGCTCAGTGGTTGAGCATCAGCCTTCGGCTCCGGGAGTGACCCCAGGTCCTGGGATCGAGTCCCCCAACGGGATCCCCGCAGGGAGCCTGCTTTTCCCTCTGCCTGTGTCTCTGCCTCCCTCTCTGTGTCTCTCATGAATAAATAAAGTCTTGAAGAAAAAAAAAAGTGATAATCCTACTAGAAGGTACTAGGTTAAGGATTTTTTTTTCCAGTAAAGTAAAATTAAGAAGAGCATCACATGTATCACCACCCCAGTAGGAGGAGACAGAGGTAGTAGTAACGACATCATTCGTGAGCAGTGCAGAGGGTCTGGAAGTTTAGTCTCTGTAGGAAGACTGCCTCAGATTGAGCTCTGGATCAGTTGCCTCTGGTTCCTTAACCTGGAAAAGACACTTAATCTCTTCATGCCTCAGTTTTCTGATCTCTGAAATGGGACTAAAAGTGACTATTTTAAAATTTGCTCTGAGACTAAATGAGTTCGTACAGGTCCTACTATATATATATTTAATATATATATTAAATATATATGTATTAAAATTATTTATATATTAAAAATATATTTTTTAATCACAAATTGCTTAGGAAAGTTGACTATTGTTAATCAAATTCATATGTGGGATGCACACACTGCCCAAGGCTTTGCACGCTAGTCTCCTTATCCTGTCAGTGCTGTTACGAGGTAGCCAAGGCCTTTCTGATTTTAACAACTTGGTGGAATCAGCGATACACGTAAAACAGCTAGGAAGTCACAGGAGAGGAAGTGGGCCGAAGCCTTTGTGTCTTCCAGGGCTTGCCTCCTTCTCCTGGAAGGTTTTCTCCAGGAAGGAAACCTTTTCGGGGTTCATTCTGGGGACTTGGAGAGCATACACACTGGCTTGGGAGGCTGGCTTTAGACCTTAGTTTTCCTAAAGTCCCATTTCATCCCATATTAGTATTTACGGTAAAATAGATTCGGCCCGGCGGTTCTAACATGATGGCTCTGCTGGCGGAGCCTGTCCTGTTTCTGGGCCCTCCTGACCCTCGGCCATCCTGCCGCCTTCCCTGCCCCTGAATCGAGGTGCTGCTGTGAGTGAGGGGTAGCCCGTCAGCAAAGCACGTGGAAGGCCTGTAAACGATCTACTGAGCGGGCCCTAACGTGAAGCCTGCTGGCCACATGTATGATTGGGTGAAGCAGAGCACATGGGCAGAGGTTCTAGAAGCTTCACGAGAGACACCACTTGCCCGTGATCCGAAGTGCCGGCGAGGCCTGCACAGAAGGAGGCCACAACTGTTGCATTTCCTCTAGTACATGTAAGTCAATGGTTTATTCGAGGCATCTCTGCACGAGTCCCTGTGTACCTGGCACATGTCTCTTCCCCCTGCCCCCACCACCTACACACACAGGTGAGAGTACACAGCCATGTGCATATGTGCTTCACGTGCCTTAGGCCTATGCCATTGGGCAGTCAGCTTCCTCGAGGCAGGTCAGTACTGTGTGCTGCCTACCACAGTACTAGTATGTGTAGGAAACTACTAACGAGGATGGCTTCATGAGATAACATCTTTCTAAGATGTCTCTTCTTCTAGATGTAATGATTTTCCTGTTTCAGGTGTGAGGCCGGGTTCCCACTTTCATGACACAGTTCACGAGGAAAGCTCTCTAGAGAGGGATCCTACCTAGAGAACATGGACTTTTATGGAAGTAAAGTAAGGGAAGGATAGAAAAACAAGATATTTTGGAGGCTGGTCACGGGACAGTAAGAGTTTTACAATTTATCATCGAGGTTTTTCCTGTTCTTGACTTTTACAAGATGGTCAGTAGCAAAAATGGATGTACCAGACTGCAAGCCCATCCCTTTAAGAAAGGCTTCCTCGATCCTTCTAACGTGGCAATCCACACGCCCTCTGATCCTCTGACGTGAGGATAGTCCACGATCATTTGTCTTGTTGGCCTTTATAAAAATGCAAAGCTCTGTGCGAGGTCATAGGCATCTTCTCCCCATTAGATATTGTACGTCTGAGAGGCTTCGCCATGGCTCACACACCTGCCTTCAGGCTTTCAAACATCGTGCCTAGGCTACTGGATACAGTCAATACTTAACTGATGTCTGTTGGATAAAAACGAACCAGTGGCTCAACCTTCAAGGACATTACCCTCCTGAATGGCTTGGGAAATGTGGCCTAAAGAGAAGGAACAGAGAGCAGCAAGGAACTTTCTAGAAGCACAGGCATAGCAACAACCTTTGAGTATTCTTGGTCCCTTTCATTTTTTAAAATATTTTATTTATTTATTCATGAGAAACAAAGAGAGAGAGAGAGAGAGAGAGAGAGGCAGAGACACAGGTAGAAGGAGAACCAGGCTCCATGCAGGGAGCCCGATGTGGGACTCGATCCCAGGTCTCCAGGGTCATGCCCTGGGTGGAAGGCAGGGCATGACCCTGGAGCCACTGAGCCACCCGGGCGTCCCTCTTGGTCCTTTTAATACTATTTTTTTCCTGTTCCAGAGTAGCAGTCAAAGCTAACTCTAGGATAACACACGGGTTTCATAATTTTAAACAAGTTTTCTTATATTCTCCACCTTATTTCATCGCGTCATAGGTAAAAGCTGCATGCTATTACTGTAACTTCAATAATTCTTAACTGCAATGTGATCAAGAGTCTCAGGAATTCATCCTATGGAAAAAAAAAAAAACAAGGATCTACACAAAAGTAGCTAGCATTAATTATAAGGAGGCCTCATAACACAGGTGAGAAGCAAGCGAGCTGTCTCCTCCCAGTCCATGTAACATCAGGGTAATATGGCAAGAGAAGAAAAAATAAATAAAAATTAAAACCTAAGGCCACCCACTGCAAGGGGCTTTTCTTTACTCTTGTTTTTCTTCCAGCAATTGTTTAAGAACTTTTCTTCTATGCATAGGATCCCATTGGCGCCAACCACACTGATACGTAAATTTAGACAGAATCCGCATCTTTAAAACACAAGAAACAACACAGGTGTCGTTTTGTAAATCTTGGGATAGAACAACTGCACCAAACAAGATACAACCAAGGACTTGCCATTATAATCCATTTTGTACCATAGCTTTGGAAATTAGCATAAATGAAAGACTTGGAAAGTTATCATTACTTTGTCTTCTAGAACACCATTTTGAAACTCCATAAACTGGAATCGAGGCAGTTGCATGATTCCCATCACAGAGACCAAAATTTATCCCTCCTTAAGTACCTGGAAAGCACCTTTATTTTGTAGGTAGCATTAGTACCTTGGATTCTTGGTAACACAAGGGTGTCAATACTCTAGCATCCCTCTTTGGGACCCAATGAAGCTACTTCAAGTATGGTCATCCCTGTCTCAAGGTAATAAACTAGCCCAAATAATTCAATCATGTAACATAGGGGGTCCCGTTACTGTGTGGCCAATAATAGAGCGATCCTAGAAAGCTAACAGGTCTTGGCTTTCCCCTCCTGCATCCGACTATTGACCATGACCCAGAACTATCATCTACAATTTCTTCCCCAGCTTAAATATCACTGAGGATGATTTGTGAGGCTGGACTGCCTGAAGCTTCTTAGATAACAGGAAGGACTCGTTGCCACCATTTCCTCAGCTTGATTCCCCAGAGACGGGGCTCAGGGACCACACCCTGGCCTGATTCCACACCCTCCTCCATCCTAGGCAGTATGACTTGTACGAGATGAAATAAAACAGGGTCTCTTATGTGAAGGGGGTTTTAAATGATGCCAAGAGGCCACTAAGGAGATGGGCCTTACGCACGTCCTCACCGGCAGGAACCAGGAAGCTTTGAACTGGGCCGAAGAGCAGCAAATGTCCCCAAGGACCCCGTACAAACACCTGTACATGGCCACAGTAACCACGTATCGCTCAGTATTGCTGAGCGATAGCCCTGGTAACCAATTCTGTGTAGCCAAGATGCCTTTTCCACCTCCAGCACCAATCGAAGTCCTTCATCAACAACATAGACAAGCCTTCCCATGTTGCCGATCAAGATTCCTGACATTTGCTCCCTAGTGGGACGCTGCGGGGTTGCTGCTCAGATCTGTAAAGCCTGACTTGCAGTTCTGTGATCCCAGGAAGTGCTTTGCCTCGTCATTGCTGCCTGACAGTTTTAGGTTGATAGACCTCCAGCCAGTCCTCCTTGAGAACAAGGGCTGTGTGGAAGATGTGAAATAATTCCAGGTGAAATTACATCAAATGTTACGTTGCCATGAGGTTTTAATTTATGTTACGTGCATATTAAAAAACACCATGGGGGCGCCTGGGTGGCTCAGTCGGTTGGGTGTCAGCCCTCGGCTCAGGGCATGATCTCAGGGTCTTGGGATCGAGTCCTGCCTTGGGCTCCCTGCTCAGGGGGGAGCCTGCTTCACCCTCTCCCTCTGTCCCTCTGCCCTGCTTGTGCTATCTCTTTCAGGTAAATAAATAAAATCTTAAAAAAAAAAAAGTGTTAAGTCATGATTTTGAAGACTATTCATTGATAGAAACAGGTCATGAGAGATTAAATTAAAAAAAAAAAAAGAAAACAGGGAGCAAATGTACAATGTACATATGCATCACCGTGTATGTGACCGTAGATAGAGGTAATGAAAAAATGGAACAGAATGCTTTAAAAATCAAGTGCTCAAATAGAATTACCATATGAGCCAGCAAAAAAATAATAAATAAATAAATAAATAAATAAATAAATAAATAAATATAAAAATAAAAATAAAAATAAAAATAAAAATAAAAATAAAAATAAAAATAAAAATAAAAATAAAAATAAAAATAAAATAAAAATCAAGTGCTCGCTTGCGATGAGCACCGGGTGCCGTGGGCAAGTGCTGAGTCGCTATGTCGAACACCCGAGTAGTCCACTGTACGTCAACTAACTGGGATGTAAATAAGAGCTTCAAAAACGTGGAATGCTGTCTTGTCTAGGAGGAAATACGAGATCATTTCCATTTTCTTCTTTTAGCGTTTTCTTTCTCCAAAATGCCATACGGTGATGTTGTATTGGTCTCCTCATGACACTGGGGAAGAAGGTACTTAATGAGGTGTCAAATAGAAGGTAGGGGGTAGGGGCATCTCCCCTTCACTATGATCTCTTTGGCCATGGTTATGACCTATGGCGCAGGAGGAGTCTGGCTTGCAGGTCAAAGACTATTTTGAGTATATTGTGTTTGTAAATGTACGAGATGTCCTGTTTCCAAAAGTTACTCAGAAAAAGCTGGGGGGGCGGGGGCGGAGGGCCCTGGGTGGCTCAGCGGCTGAGCACCTGCCTTCTGCCCAGGGCGTGACCCTGGAGTTCTGGGATCAAGTCCTATTTCGGGCTCCCTGCATGGAGCCTGCTTCTCCCTCTGCCTGTGTCTCTGTCTCTCTCTGTGTCTCTAATAAATAAAATCTAAAAAAAATTATCAAGAGCATGGACTGCAGAGCAAGACCACCTCTGTTTGAAGTCTGGTCCTCCCAGGGATCCGCTTGGTGGCCTTAGCAACGTAATTAGCTTCTTTATGTTCCTACTTTTCCTCAACCATCAAATGGGAACGATCCCAATATTGCCCAAGCCAAAAGCTTGTAACAGGGAATAAGCACATGTATGTAAATGCTTAGGGGAAGTCAGGTCCATAAAGTCTATAATATAAAATTTGATAATAAAGAAGAACTGCTCTGGCAAATTAGAGCTTTTATCACATTGAATTCATTGTAGAAATCATTGTGTAATTATATATATGCAATTAATATTATATTATATTATATTATATTATATTATATTATTAATATATTAATATATTTATATAATATAATATATTATAATTATATTAGATTATATATTATTATAATATATTAATTGTATATTAATTGTATCAATATAATATTATATTAATTATATTAATATTAATGTAATATATTATAATTATATAAACTATAATTATGTTATAATATTATATTATTATATTAATATAATATAATTATATATAAACTATATATATAGTTTTAAATATTTTATTTATTCATTTGAAAGAGAGAGACACAGAGCGTGCGTGAGCGGCGGAGGGTGCAGAGGACAAACAGGCTCCCCACTGAGTAAGGAGCCCAAGATCAAGACCTGAGCCAGGGACACCTGGGCGGCTCCGTGGTTGAGCATCTGCCTTCGGCTCAGGGCCTGACCCCGGGGTCCTGGGATCGAGTCCCGCATGGGCTCCCTGCGTGGAGCCTTCTTCTCCCTCGGCCTCTGTCTCTGCCTCTCTCTCTGTGTCTCTCATAAATAAATAAAATCTTAAAAAAAAAAAAAAAAAGACGTGAGCCAAAGGCAGATGCTCAGCCGACTGAGCCACCCGGGGTGTCCTGTATGATTCTATTTTTAATATTCCCTATAACTCTGTGAATGCCATGAAGGGCGCATGAAATAGCACAAGATAATAGATAGTTGGTAAATGTTGGATAAATAAATGAATTTGTTGCATAAATCCCTTCATTTCTTTGGCTAAAGGATATTGAACAGGCAAATTTTGTGAGTGGACAAATAAGTGACTATCACGTGCACGCCCCGGGGGGTTATAGGGCTGAGCCAGTCACCATGTCACCATTCTTGTTCTCCAGAAACAGCCCTTTCTTTCCATCCTTGCAATCTCCGATCCTGACTTCTCAGCCTATGGAGCAGCTGGCAGCACAGCAGGCCACGCGGAGAGGCACAGGGGCCGGGGAGGAGGAGGGCTTCGGGCTTCCTAAGGACAACGAGGGCCTGCCTCCTCCATGGCCATGGGGCGAGCGGGTCGCAGCAGGAGCAGGGCCAGCAATCGGGGCCGAGAGCTGGCCCTGCGCTGGGCGGCCGTGGCTCCTGCTACCTCGGGGCGGGCGGAGGCTGGCGCAGACGGGCCCCGGGGCACTGGCTCTCCCTGGCACCCCGGGAGCCTTGGCACGGAGCTGACTCTGATGCACCTGGACTTGGGCGGCCACGAGCATCCGTTCTCTCAAAGGCCTCGTACAGAATCCCACTGCCCGGCCGAGCCGAACCCCAGGGACCGGGGGAACTTGCTGCAGACCACGACAGCCGCGTTAAGGACGTGGAGCTTAGCACACTGGCTTCTAAGACTGTTTCCCGTGTAACTACCTGGTTCAGTTGTGTCACACAGGTGACCGACTCATCCTGGTTCACCCAGAACTTCCCAGGTTTATCACTAAAACCTCCACGTCCCTGGAACATCGGCCAAAGCCCTGAAGTCCCAGGCCAACCAAGACGGTTGGTCATCCTAGGTAAATCAAAAAAGAAGAGAAAAAAAAAAAAGACCAAAAAATCTATTTTATGTGCAATATTCAGTATTAAAATGCATCACCAATCAATAAACATAATCAGTTCTCTGTTATGCCAAATTTTAACACAATGGAAGCCTCCAACCTATTACTTTTTTTCGTTGAATTTAATTGTGTTTGAGCGTATGTATCAGACTTTATGATGAAATGACAACTGTCGTTCTGTGTCTAGATTTAAACATTTTTAAAAGGTATTTGCAGTTTGCAAGACTGTTACCCTGCACTTTATTATTTAATTCATTCTTGAGTCAATCTGTTCTCATAAAATTGTCAGTGAGCACAGCACTCTAGCAAAAGTATGTCACGTTCAAGCAAATGCTGAGAAGGTCTAAGCACATCTGCCCCGTGACGGCTCTTCTAACGGCTTCGGAGTCCGTTATGAGATGATGAGTAAATACACAGCAATATGCAGCGCTATCATCTTACAGACATTCAGGCTTTGTTTAAGTTTATGTGCTTTTTTTTGTGACTTCTATATTTAATAAGGAACAAAGGTAATGATGGTAATTATTTTTGCATTATTCACAAGGGCCAATGCCTAGTAAGTCAACAAAAAAGACGTGTAAAATAAATAAGAGTTGAAAGAAGGAAAGACGTAGAAGGAGGGGGCAGATTGACTTTCCCAGAGTTCTTACTACAAGTTGTTCTGGATTATAGTATTTATTTTAAAAGTACCTTAAAATCATATTGTAAAATCTTTTTAAAAGCATTATTACCAAACCTCTATAGGTGTTCAGGTTTCCTTTCTGACATATAGCCAAGATAAAATAAAAATAACGCCGATTTCAAATTTTACTCTCTATTAGAAGAACTATAAACTTGAATTTATAGGCATGTTTACTCCATAATTACTACTTTTATTATTTTTATTTTAGTTATTATTTTATTTTGTGGTTTCATATATGTAGACATATATGTGTATCATATATATATATGATATAATATATTTACATATATGTATACATACACACGTACATACCCATATATATCCAAAGCATTGTCCAGGTAATGACATTGATCTGAACAAGTGGCATTTATTCTATAATAGCTACTTTTATTTTATTTTTATTATAAAAATATTTTATTTTTATAAAATATTTATAAATATTTTTTTATAGTTTTATTTTATTTTTTTATAGTTTCATATATATAAACATAAGTATATGTGTATATGTGTGTGTGTATGTGTATATATATTTAACTGTTCTCCAGCTAAAGTGACATTGACCTGAACAAGGCATAAAATTAATTTTCTATAATTACAGTTTAATCCTTCTGGAACTATTCTTTGGGGAGGTCAAAGGATTATTTGGTGGCTTGATAACATAATTTGGCCTCTAGATGCATGAGATGGTTGATCGTTCCTTATCTGTCCCTGGGACTTAAGTTCCATATTTCCCTTTGCAATATCTGCCTGACAGGGCAGGTTCTAGCACAGAGGAAAGCTTAAGATGTTGGTCACCCAGGTCAGAGAATTTGCATATAGTCACTGGGCTGAAGGCAGATCTCAGTTGCCTGCAAATTTGCTAAGATGGGGAGTGTCTCTCAGGTTAGATTCTGAAGCTTGGCTGTTTACCCAAGAGAAGCAGAGATTTTGGAAGAGGAAGAGACGGGGGTGTTTGCTGCTAGGTCTTAGAGGGTGCTGTTGTGATGAAAACCAGCTTCAGAGATTCAAAGGAAAAGCAGATAATAACCCTTTCCTCTGGGGCAGGTCCTCAGACAGCTTAGAGTATATGCATGTTCTTTGCCTGTGGCTTCCTATTTTTCTCCCTAAATCCAACTGAAGCTGTCACGTCTCAGATGCATCTGAAGCCTTGTGTCTTGGTCACACTGCAACTTTAGCACATGGTAGCGCTTGAGAAAAGTATGTTGGATAAATCTGCCTTTTCACGCGGCCATCCTCTACACCCAGATGGAAAGATGGAAAGGTTAAGATGAGCAGGAAATTTGGAAAAGGTTCAGCTGTATAAGTTATTACAAGTCTTCTTATCAGAAGAGCAGGTATTAAATTCATGAGACACTGAAAATTGAATTGCTGAGACAAGAGCTATTGTGACTAGAATAGCAAATGTCAGATCATGAATCTATTCACATGGCAAGGATCAAAAGATGATTAGCACAAGTGATGAGTTGTTCCACTTTGCTTGAAACATTAAGTCTCCATTTTGATAGGAGGAGGCAAAAAAGTGGGCTGCAAACAGTTCTTCCGCGGTATCTATCTGTGCTGTGTTCCAAACTTTTAGGTTTCGGAGTTTAGGAAATAAAGTGAAAGCAAACTTTTTTAATACCAATTCCATAATTTCTTCCTTCATATCTTTTCCTTTGAAAATGTAACTGTCTATAGCATTACTATCTCAAGCAGTTCTATATTAAGACACTCAATTAAACAACCAGTGTCATGCGATCTCTCTCTATATCTTTCATGCCTTTTGAAAAATGCCTAACTGGTCTATCAATAGGCATTACTATTCTCAAGACAGGTTCTATATTAAACATTCACATTGATATCAGGATTTAGAAGCTGTGAAGAAGGGATCCCTGGGTGGTGCAGCGGTTTGGCGCCTGCCTTTGGCCCAGGGCATGATCCTGGAGACCCAGGATCGAATCCCACATCGGGCTCCTGGTGCATGGAGCCTGCTTCTCCCTCTGCCTGTGTCTCTGCCTCTCTCTCTCTCTCTCTCTCTCTCTCTCTCCCCCCGTGTGACTATCATGAATAAATAAATTTAAAGGGAAAACAAATTTAGAAGCTGTGAAAAGAATGAATATGAGAAAAAAAATCCTATTTTATGAGTTTTTCTTCGAACATCAAATTCAAAAATCTGTAAGGAAGTCTTCTAAACCACTGTTTATCTATCTGCCTATTTATTTACTTCATAAAATATTACAGGAAATATCTTTTAGGAAGATTCATACAAGATGTTGTGTGTCTACAGCAGAGGCTATCAAACTATAGCCCACATGCCAAATCCTGGCAGTTGCTTCTTTTTTGTCAATAGAGTTTTATTGGGACACAGCTGTGTCCTTTTGTTCACAAATTAGCTACAGCCAAGGTTAGCGGCTCCTAAAATATTTACTAACTGGCCTATGGTAGGTGGAGTAATGTCCCGTAGAAGAGTCTCAGAACCCATCACCTTATATTGTATAAGGTATTTCTGCAGATGTGATTAAGTGAACCATAACAAAGTGAACCATAACAAGAGTCTTTTAGAAGAGAATCCAAGTCAAAGAGAGAAGATGCAACAGCAGATGCAGAAGCCATAAAGGAGAAAGGATGAGACACAGCTGGCCTCGAAGATAGAAGAAGAAATCATGAGTCGAGGAATGCAGGCAGCCTTGAGAAGCTAGAACATGGATTCTCCCCAAGTGTCTTCAGAGTTTGGAAAGCAGGGCTGCTCACGGCTTGATTTTAGCCCAGTGAAACTGATTTTAAGATTTCTGACTTCTGGAATAATCAGATGACAGATGTGTTGCTTTAAACCACTACGTTTATGAGTTACAGCAACAGGAATCTAAAACAGGACCCTTTACTGAAACCGTGTGCTGACCCCTGACCCAAGATTTAGTGTATCCAGAATAATAATCTGCTGTAATAAACAAAAACCTTCAGCCAGGGCAAGGAATTCAAATTCTGATAAGGTCAATAAAGTCCCTTTTCTGTGTTTTCTTGGTCAAATAACTTACCCGACTAAATCTGTGTTAAAGCATTTAAGATACACCAGCCAGGCCAGCTAAGTGAAGGGACTTTAATCCTTCTGCAAATATATAGGGTGTTGCTCTGATCCTCAACAGATACAAAGCTCTATGTATGTTCCCATCTATCCCAACAGGAGACAACTCACTTGGCTAAATTCTAAAAAGTCACCATGAACTTTTGGGCAGGTTCATTTTGCCTCTAATTAATTAACTCATTGTTTCTGAGGTGGTAGCTGGAAATAGTCTCACAGCGCTGCAGGAATACTATGTGAGATAAACAGGCCAGGAAGAAGAAAATAACAGGCCTTATTAGCAAACTGAAGAGCAGAGTAAACCTATTAAGACTTAATTCTGAACTTAAACTATGCGGACTTATTCCAGGATAGAGAGGCCGATATGCTCAGTTGTGTGATAAGGAAGATGCACCTCGCCACTTTTTACAAATGCAAAAGATTAATAGGTCGGTTGCCCGGAATAATCACAGTGCTATTTTAGGCATCAAGGGAGGTTAATTTTCCAAGTCCACAATTATTATTCTGATTATCACCATTTTTAATTGATGTACAAAAATTCACCAAACGTTGTGCCATGTTCACACAGGTTTGATGGCCTTCCTTAATATACTTTCAGAATCGCTCAATGCCACCACAGTAAACATCTGTTAGGTCTTTCAATTTTACACTATTCTGGGTAGCGGCGTACAGGTACAGACCGAGTGTGTACAGAGCTCTGGTTGCGCACATGAACTTAATTTCTCAAATAAGTCTCATCGATGATACAAAACTCAAAATGGAATAGATTATTTCAGACACCAGTGTGCGTATTCTTGTGAGTCCCACAGAAATTAAACAACTTCCTAATGTCATATAGTGAGTAGGAGAGATGAGCTTTGAACTCCACTGATAAGTCCTCCCCTGCCTACCTCAAGATACAGCTTCAACATCATTGGAGACGATAGAAAATGAAAGGGTTTTTGCAAACTATAAATAATTATTTGTTTGTGGCATACTGCTAATATACAATTGGAAATACATTACTTAGAAAAGAATCCTCCTTCCGAAGAGTACAGCTCTGCTCGCAAAAAGCATGCAGGGTTCCACGAAATACCATAGCTCAAAAACACTTTTTCATCATTAAGCAAACAATGGAGAAATATGGGGCATTCTGAGAGAGAACCACACACACAAATAGTATTTTTTTTTTTTTTTACACAAATTGTATCTTTAAGTGTTCGGTCATACTTAGGCATACGCAGGGGTGGCTTGTCTACCTGTAAGGAAAGTGACAGGCAATGTTTTCTCAGTCTTATTATCACAAAATGCAGAAATGCCAATACTTGGGAAATCCTTAGAAATCAATGAAAAGGGGGAATGTCTGGGTTTGAATTTCAGTTCCTCTACTTATTAACTCTGTGGTTTTGACTCATTTCTTGACCTCTCTGGGCCTTAGGTTTCCCATCTGTCAACGAGAGTTACTACAAATACCTACCTCTATTCCTTAATGCATCTCAGCTCCTTCCTCATCTGTAAAATCAGCCTATGGTGGAATGTACCTCATAAGAAGACCATGAGGATAAAAAGCCACCACACAGGCAAGACGCTTAGGTTAGGGCCTGACGCACAGCAGAGAAGCTGGCATTTCTATGATTGCTCTAGACCAGACACCCCAGATGCTGTGCTGAGAAGCTGCAAGTGGTAGAAATGAATCACCACCATCACCACAAAAACACACAAACCAACGGCAACAAAAGAAAACAAAAACAAACCACTGACTTTGCCTTTGAAGAGCTAGTCTGTGCGTTTAGAGTCTGATAGAAGTATTTGTGAGAGGAGATGCCCTAGAGTAGGTGCATGGCAACGGGGATGTCATAGATTCATCCTTAACCAAAAGCAACACAGGACAATACTGCATTAAAGCACCTTATGTACACTTTACCCATATTAATGTTTTTGCAGTCATATATATGTTTTAAGAACTAGAGAATGAGAAAATCCTTGAAGTTTACAGACTGGCATTGAAGAAAGAGGAGGAGTTAGAGCTGGAGAAGTCCAAGTTGCCCCCCAACTCACCTGGGATTCTCTTATTGCCGGGGATGGGATGGAAAGCAGAGAAACTTTCCAGATGGGGCCCTACCATCGGTCAAACTCTTAAGGTCTGTCAGGGACAGAGGACTTGGGACCTGGTCTACGTTTGCCTCTGACACGGGTCTCTTCTTCACCGGTCACGGAGGAGACCTAAGCAAAGATGCTCTGGGGCTGGTGCTTTGCATACAAAACTGCTAGAGTTTAAGGGTCCTCAGTAAAATGACTGTAGTTTCTAGAGAAGTGTGTGCTTAAGAAAGTACTTTTCTTAAAGACCTTCTCCTCCAGGAAGTGTCCAAGGATAATTAAAATGGAAATGCCGAAGTAAAGGGAAGAAAAGACCCAAAAAGCTAACTAAGCCCTGCCTCTTCTCCACAGACATAAGTACACTTGTTTCTTATCTCTGTGTTTACTCTGCATTTGTTAAAATTCACTATTCAACCAGACGCTGCTTTCTTCGATTTGCCACAGCTGTGTTAGCTTCTCGGGGTCCGTGTCTCTCCCGCTACGCTGAAGGTGACCCTGAGGCCGTCGCCCAAGTTCTGCAAGCCTGGCACTAATGAAACTTAGTCTCTAGGTCCTGGCTGTGTGACTTTGGGTAAATTACTTTCACTTTCTCAGACTCTCCCCATATGCCTTTCGTGACCTCAAGGCAGCAGGCAGGCTGAGGGCTGTGAGTTGAGAAGTTTCCGTCTCCCTTGTTTCCTCAACACATTAAGCAGCGTGGCCTGATGTAGGGGAATTTACTTTCCGGGCTTCACCTCCCTCACTCGTTGAAACAATGATGGTCATATCCAACACCAAGTCTGTTGTGGGGGGAACAGGAAAGAAGTCACTGGGACACAGGATTTGGCACAGGAGGCCTTGTTACTGTTTTGCTTTGGTGGTGGCTTTATTTTCAGCATTCCTGGGCATCGATGAAACAGAGGAAAATCACTTGTAGCCCAGAATTTTACAGAGTGCATAATAAGCACAGAAATGTATTCAGTAGTTCATATGTGAACTGAGAAATCCTTTTCCATTGTCCCCAGTGCTGCCAGATTCCTGATCCTGCCCATACTCCACTCTGAATTTTCTTTCTGGTCAGGTTGCCACCCTCCAAAATGCACTCCAGTGACTCAATTGCTCTCCTGGCCACTGCCAGGCCCTGTAGGCACCCATCTGTTTTACTTACTGTGTGGATTATTGCTTAATCAATGGCTCTCTGGCCTACTGTCCATTCCCATATTTGAAACCGGATTGCAGTGGCTGCTCCGTAGTCATGCACCTTGATCCTGCCTTCCTTCTCTGAGCTACCTGTTGCCCATCCCGCCCTCCCTGAATGCACTTTGCATCCACCCTTCAGACTCGGCATCAGACCCTTGGACACTCTCATCACACAAGGCTTCTCCAGTGGAATTTCCCTCCAGGTTTTGTTGCCACCAATGTTTCCGTTGGTGACATTTTTCTCTTCTTTTTGCTTTCTTCCTCTTCTTTTCCCTTTCTTCAAACTTATTCGGTGCCTGACAGTGTGCTAAGTAACTTACACGCATAAACATATTGAACTCTCAAGTATACATTCATTTTATAGATAGAAAAATTGAATCCTGGTGGTTAAACAACTCCCAGAACGAGTATATTTTGGACTGTAGAATCTGACCTCAACCTTGTAATCAATACGTGTTGATTGAAAATGAATGAGAGTCGTAGTAGATTCATTCAGTCAACAATTTTGGAGGTCCTCCTCTGAGCAGATCGTCTCTCTGGGCAGATTCTTCAGGAGATGAATGTGAAAGTATTTTATAAACGTTAAATACGGGTCAAATAATGTATACAGCCTATAATATATACATTTACATCATATATGAATATATGCATGTGAGTACATTTACATAAGTGTGCGTATGTGTGCATATGTTTATATTTATATGTACATACATACAAATATGTTTACATTTTTGTTATCTGCTACAGAACAAAATTCTCTAAATTCAAGGTATCTCAGCCATTTCAAAGTCATAGAGAAGAGCCCAAATATGAGAACACTTACAGGTTGTCTGTCGACAGAGCTATAAGAAAATATGGCCTCATCATTTTTATAAACATAGACACAAGGGGGAGGAGACTTAGCGGCTTAATTTAACATGACTCAGAACCTGGTTATCATCTTCGGAAAGTGCTAGCACATCGGGTAGCCTCTGAACGTCCTTAATCATTACGTGTGGAGAGTTAATATGTCAGGTTGCGCGCTCTTGCTATATCTAGCCATGTATTATTGTAAATGCAAAGGTTAAACAAATCAGACAGAGATTTGATTTCTACTGTATGGTTGATGTCAAAACCGTATGAGCAAAAGTAATAAGATTTTCCCCATTCTCCCCAGCACTTTTCTACAGACACAATGCATTTACACACTTTACATAATCCTGAGAGATGCTCATAATACCTCCTAGTGCTCTGCATAGAAACCTAGAAATAAGAGGCTTGTTTTTTTGACTCTCCCTTGGCTCTATAATTTTGCAGTGCCTTCCTGTGGATGGGGTGACCTGCCCACACTCTGACGAGGTTTGGCCAAGAAACTTGCTTTGATCTCTAGAATGAGACAGAAGCGACAGTCTGCCAGTTCCAAACTTATGCCTCAAGAGTTCCTCTGGCTCTGTGTCAGGAGAACATGCCTTGGTGAAGGTGGTAGAGAATGAGACAGGAAGGGCAGAGACCCAAGTTCCTGGATCCTCCAGTTGAAGCCAGCCTATACCAGCCAACATTCATCCAACCTTGAACATGTGAATGAGAGGGTCAGAGTCAGCATAACCTTCCAGCTGATCCCAAACCAATAGATGCTTGTTGTTATATGCTCACTGAGCTTTTGTGGGTGTCTGCTAAAAAAAGCAGGGCTCACTTAAGTTGATGAACTGCTTGGTAAGAGGACAAGAAGACAAGTTATTGTTTAGATGCAAGAAAGAAATTAAAAAAAAATTAACAGAGAAAGCAAAACAGTGCCTTGTCTAGAGATGTGAACTGTTTTCCTCGAAGCAACCCTAAGATGATCCAGGAGGATAGCCAAAGCTGCCTCCGGGACCTCAGCAGAAGGTCTAAGAATTCCCTGGAACAGGAAAGATGCAGAGAGGGGGGAAAGACATTGGAGTTAGCCAAAGGAAGGATCTGGAAAATGTAATATGGTCAAATGAGCCAAAATTACAGAAGGTTGGTTTATTTATTATTTTTAAAATACGTGTGAATTCTTCTACTGGGAAAAAGATCCAGAGTTTAGCATTACAGCTAGTGCCAGAGGAATTCAAGGGCTACTGGAGCAGAGATGAAAACTGGAACTAGAATTGTTTTAAATTTGGAAGACATTTGGAAATGACTCAATCCAACTGTTGGTTTTTAAAACCTTTTCTGCTTCACCTCCTTTCTTCAAGCAACTATTTAGGCGGCCTTCTCATACGCAATAGATAAGAGTCCCTACAGCTGAGTTCAGGATGGACTAGGGAGCATGGAACCCTACCCCCCTAACTCCCTCAGTGTTCTCTGAGTCACTGTTGGAGAATTTTCAGGGCCCGTCAAGGCCATGGAGGTCAACCAGCCCCAACAGGAGGCCTATAACTTGAACACCTGGTGAAGAGTTTTATTAATAACTGAGCTACTTTAGGGCAGCCCTGGTGGTGCAGCGGTTTAGCACAGCCTGCAGCCCGGGGTGTGATCCTGGGGACCTGGGATCGAGTCCCATGTTGGGCTCCCTGTGTGGACCCTGCTTCTCCCTCTGCCTGTGTCTCTGCCTCTCTCTCTCTCTGTGTCTCTATGAATAAATAAATAAAAAAATCTTAAAAAAATAACTGAGCTACTCTAAAGGATCTATTACTATTTCTGTACTTGTGAACATTATAGTGTTTTTTTTTTCATTATAGTGTTCGCATTTTTTCTGTTTCATCCAATATAGAATACATTGATATGCTGAGGGCTAATTTGGGTCTTTGGAGAAATATAATTTCAAGAAATACTATCGACTTAATTATAAATTATAAATTTGACATGAATTCTTGTCTTTCAGGGGGACTTTTGCTTACAAACAATCATTCTACTTCTTGAATTTTATTTAGTTTAGTCTCCACCAGATGAAGATCTTCTTTGCCTTCTGGCTCCGAGTTCAGTACATTTCTCTTTCCAGCACAGTATTATGCTTCAGGAGCTGATGAATCTCAACGTTCGGTGACCACCGTTTATGACCATTAAATTGGTGCCTAATGCTTGCAGCATCAGGCTAACGTGAATGTTGGATTAATAAACATTAATAAAAAATAATAAATAATAAATTAATAAACTAATTTATTATTAATAAATAATAAATTAATAAAGCCAAGATAAATTACAATATAATCCCTAGGCTAGAACAATTACAAACTAGAATCTTTATCCTTTCACCATAAAGTTCAAATTCTTTGATATGTTAAGCATGGCCCTACAGTCCATAGATTCTGCTGTGTGTCCCATTACCTCACAACCTACAGCTTTGAAATCCTGTTCAAAGTCTTCATAGTTCATCAGAAATGCCATGCTGGACTGTGGAGTGTGGACCGCTGGGGTTGGTGAAGGATCTCAAGATGGCTGGGTGAAAACTTGCTCTAAAAGCCATTGACTGGGTAGATTTTGGGGAGATCATACCCCCAAACTGGAAGGTCATTGCCAACTCCCTGAAATCTTGGAATGAGATGCTTACCTCCAGGTTGTCTACTTTTCCTGAGAAACCACCAGCTATTGACCCTGCTTATTACAAGGCCAATGTGGCAAAGCCTTACTTGGTAGATGACTTTGACAAGAAGTTTAATGCCCTGAAGGTTCCTGTGCCAGAGGATAAATACACTGTCCAGGTTGGATGTTGAGGGAAAAGAAGATGTGAAAAGCTGTGCTGAGTTTTTGTCTCTCTCAAAGGCCAAGATAGAAGAATAAGAAAAAGAGCTGGAGAAGATGAAGAACATAATTCCATTTGATCGGATGACCATTGAGGACCTGAATGAAGACTTCCCAGAAACCAAATTAGACAAGAAGAAGTATCCCTATTGGCCTCACAAGCCAATCAAAAATGTATAAACTTGAGTTGGGGAGAAAGCCCTGGCCCTCATACTATAAACATTGGACATTAAAAATAATGATACAGAAGAAAAAAAAAAAAAGAAGAAATGCCATGCTGCTTGATCTGTTACATCTTTGCAAATGCTGTTCCATTTCTATGGCTGCTCTCTTCACTAGTTGCCAACATGGTAAATTCTGCATCCTATAAAACCCAGCGCCAGCACTACTTTACGTGATGGGGTAAAGTAACCCCACCTCTCCGTGACTTGTTTGCTGTGCACTTTGTTCTGGCATTGCACTGTATTATGACTGCATATACGCCCTGCCTCCATGACAATAGAAAACTCAACATGGCATCTCTTGTGTGGCAAGGATGCTTCACATATGTGAACTCACTTCATCTTCCAACTCGATGGAATGGAAGTATTCTTGTCATCTTCATTTTACAGATGTGGAGAGTGAGGCATAAAGAGGTTGCAGAGCTGGATGGGATTTGGATCCAGGCAGACAGATTCCAGAGGCTGCGTATACTATGCCTCTTGACCTTGCAAACTCCCTAAATGTCTTGGTGCTTCAGTACTTGCGGATTTGAACCAAAGATATTAGGGTATACACAGTCTCCACTACAGCTACTGAGAGGGACAGAGGTGTCTCATCTAGGAAGTTGCTGGTTTTCAAAGGGATTCTAAAAATGTGGGGACTGTAAAGCCCTCCATGAACTTGAATGGCATCAATCACTATGCATTCACTCAGAAAGAAGATCAGAGCCATCCAGCCAATTATATGCTCCTTGGCTCAGATCATATTTCTTCACGGATCTTTTATCACATGACATCCCATATGCATTTGTTTAATGAAAGTGATGCTATCACCTCTCACTTTGCTTTCCCACAGTTCTGCAACTAAAACAGATTGGGGAAAGAGACTTTTTTCTTTTCTTTTCTTTTCTTTTTTTTTTTTTTAACTCCAAGAGGTGAACTGACAATCAGCGTTATATCTGCTACTTTCCTAATTTACCTTGGCTATTGGAGGAATTGTCTTATCAGATTTCCCATTCTAATCACTCATAAAACAGCTATGGGGCCCTTGAATATTAACAAACAATGGTTCCAAAGAAAACAAGATCCTGGCTTGAGGGCATATTCAGTTATCTGACAGGTCAGCAAAGCATTCCTGTTGTGCACACCAGTCACAAAACGTCTGTAACCAGCATGATGCCATTGGTTATCAAAAACAGTCCACAATGAAAATAAGGTAGGGAGAAGCTTTAGGATGTGGAGAAAGGCACTAATTAAAACTAGTGATGCCAACTACAATGTTTCAAAATCCAGCTCATAGACAGCTCAACATCCAGTGAAATGTAATGGAGTGGCACAGATTTAGTGGAGTGTTGCTTATTTCTCCAATTATAAAATTTAGGGCATGATAAAATAGGAAGTAGAAAAGGATTCCAGGAAGGACTGGATGACTGTGGGGCAAATCATCCCCGTAGATGAGATCATTTTACCAAACCAGGAAGGCACTGATTACTGATTCAGATTCCCAAGTCTGGGATGTGCATATACCACTAGTTTGGTGTCAAATATCCACTACTGAACTTGGTTCCTTCCCAGTATATCTAGAGTGTCTGGCAAAAGACTTCTTTCCATTCTCTCTCTACCAAATATTTTCTACATGGTGTCCAAGTCATTGTCTAAGGGGACACAGTGACTACAACATATTCAGGACTGTACCAGTTCTTCCCTGGTCCATTAATTAGGGGCCAAGGAGGACGTGCCTCTGTGTATACATTGCCAAGCCAGTCTTCTATTAATGCTCTGTAGTTCTATTTGGACATCTCACAGGCCCCTTGCAACTTATCAAATCCCAAATGCAACTCAGTCATTGCTCTCCTGACAAACACATCTTTTTTTTTTTTTTTTTTTTTTTTCCCATTCTAGGGCCTATTACTAACAATATGCTGATATTTCTATCTATTGGTCACGTCAGAAACCCAAGTGGATGCAGAGAGCATTCTGGAAAGACTGTGAGAAAGCATAAAATAGAATAAAGTTTGTACAGGAGAAAGGTGGAGAAGTAAAAGACAAACAATGAAATCTGTTATAAGGCATGGGAATGGGCACCTACTTCTTTCCTATCCCAGTGCCCACATTGCATCTATCACTAAGTTCAGCCTTTTCTATCTCTGAGACAGCTCTAAAATCTCTTCATTTCTCTCTCCCCATCTCCCTAGTCCAAGCTACTATCATTTTGTCCATTTACTACTGCATTGGTCTCCTCTCTGATATCCCAAATCCTCTTATCTTTCCATAATCCACAGGCTCACATTTATAATCCAAGCAATTTTTTTTCAGCGTAAATCTTATATCATCCTCCAACTTAAAACTCTTCTAGGTTTTCCACTGTCCCAAAAATAAACATCTAAATTCCTAGCAAGGCTATGACAAGGCAGCCCAGAACAGGCTTTGATTCTTCATTGATCCTACCATCTGGTTCTTAATTGTGCATAGATTTTTGTACCCCAGGGGACATTTGCAAATGTTTGGAGTTAGTTTTATAGTAATGGTCATGAGTATGCACTGGTTTCTCGTTTACAGAACCTCTAGATACTGCAAAAAATTCTACATTACTAGGACAGCTTTCTCACAACAAAGAATTAGTTAGCCCGCAATGTCAAAGTGCTGAGACTGATAAACCCTGGTCTCACCTTATCTCATGCACCTCTTCCCTTTCACTCCCTTCATTTCAGCTATTCCCTGCTTCTTTCATTTCCATGAATTCACTGTATTTAACCACATCTTCAATTTTTCAGTATGGTATTCCTTCTTCCTGGAATAATCTGCACATTCTCCTCTCTAACCCCTAATGTTTGACTTGACTCACTCCCCCTCATTCTTAGTTCTCAGCTTAGTTACCTACGCAGGGGAGCCTTTCCTGAACCATCACACTAGATTGGATTCCTTTCCCATATATTCTCAGACACCCAGTATCTTCCCTCATAAATATACCGTTATTGTCAGCCTTTCCCGCAATACTATAAATTCCTTGAGGGTAGGACACGTCAGCCTCATTGACTTGAACTCCAGAACCTAATATTAATCTCTCAAAACATATCTAAAGTAATCACTTAATGAATAAGTACATGCATGCATGAATGAATCAATGAATTAGAATTCCAAGACTATACAATTTTGGCAAACCAGCTCTTGGCTTAAATTACAGTTGGCCTATGTGGAAGGCAACTGTTCTATAATTACCATTAGCATCATTCTTTTCCCAGTATAGACCACAGGCTAACTAATAACATTCGTGAACATTCGGTGGCTTCTATATTTTAGAAGTATGATTTCAAGTGTCCTTACTGTACATGGAAGTTTATAAAACCTAAATCCATCCTTACCACCGTTTAGTGACAGTAAAAGCCTCTGACAATCCATATCCAAGAATGTTGTGAAATCAATGAGAGATGAAAAGTTTCTCCCTTGCAATCATAATAAATGGTGGTGCCATTTTATGTTTCACCTAGAAAAACCAATGTCTTGCCTAGATCCACATATAATTGGATTTTAAAATACCTATTCCTACCATCATCTCTTTATTTATTTTATTTATTTTATTTTTTTGGAAACATCTCTTTAAAACAACAGTGCTTTCTTGGACATGATGTTCTAGTCACATATATATTTACCTACTTCTTCTTTCTGGATAAAAGTAACACTTTCCCATTGCAAAGGAATCAATGAGTAATTTTATATGATTACTTTGGACAAAAAAAAATGTAATTCCCATAAGCCACTAGCTTCCACAAATTCCAGACAGAGCGAGTAGGTGGCATTTGAATATCTTGATCACAAAGGAAAGCCCCATTTGGTTGAAATGAAAGGAAAGTGGCTGACTACAGCTTTCATAGACATAAATTCAGCTCATGGAGCAATTCATTCAAGCTGCAGACAATAATACAATGATGTATTTTTGGGTATATACCATTGTGACTGGAACAATCTGCTTCCTTCGTAATTAATATTGGGTCTACAGATATTGAAATGGGAATGGCACCAGTTTCTTTCAACAAAAGGACATTTAATGGAACCACACAGGAAATGATGACTTGGCCAACTGTGAAGGAGAAACACTTCCTGGGCAGGAAGTGTGTGTTCCTGTCAAAGGGGCATCTGTACTCCTCTCTTGCTGCAGGGAGAAAGGACAACTTGTAGAGTAGATTAAAAGGGGGCTATAACAAATTCAGGCTAGAGCAGCTTCAGAGTCAGTCATATGGAGCAGAAGAGGAGGGAGATTCCCTAGCACAGACTGAACTGCACACTCTGTAGCCACTTCTGGGGTGTACACACCAAAACTCAGAATCCAGGCAAACACTTCAGAAACATCAAACAAACAAAACGAGGCAAAAAGAACTGGATCAAGACAGATCAAGAACAGAGACTTCCTTTCATTGGAGTTGTTGTTGGTTATGGTTGAGTTTTCCAAGTGAGGAGGAAACAGAGAGCCTAATCTTTTGTATAGTGTGGCACTTTATGACAGATCCCTGACTGCTGAACTACTAAGTAGTTTGGAATACCCTCTTTGGAAAGAGGTGTTACTCATACTTTATAGTTTCTTGTGACATATTCAAAAGGGGCTGAGCTAACGAATATCTTCAAGGTTATGTAAATGACTAAGCTAGGCAAATTCTATTAATATGAGCTTTGTGCTCCTAGTGACCACAGTCTAAATTAAAAAACAAAACAAAACAAAACAAAAAAAAACAACACTTATATCTGTGAGGCATAAAACATCTAATTCATATTAAATTATTTCTTTTTAAAAAATATTTATTATTTTAGAGAGAGACAGCACAGGAGTGGGGAGAAGGGCAGAGGGAGAGAGAGAATCTCAAGCAGACTCCTGGTGACCAGGAGCTTGATATGGCATTCCATCCCATGACCCTGAGATCATGATCTGAGCTGATATCAAAAGTTGGCTGCTTACCAAACTCAGCCAACCGGGCTCCCTTTAAAGTATTTAAATTATTTAATTCTTATAATGATACTCTGACAATCCCATGAGAAGGGTACTATTATCTGGTTCACTTTGCATCTGACAAAACAGGCCAGAAGAGGTTAAATGACATTAGTGAGGTGACACAGCTCGTGAAGAGTAGAGTTGAGATTCAAACTATCTGACATATTGTGGTTTATGCAGCTCCTTTGTGGCAAGCATCTATATCCCTTCTTCACTTCCAGCTGGAGAATTCTGTTTGTGCCTCTCTACCCCAGAGCCTCAGCACCCCCAAAAGTACCTCTCATCTTTTCCAGCTCAGGCTGGGACAAGGATAGTATGTAGACTATGTGTTTCCTAGGGCAGGGCAGAGTTTACACACACATTCATGTGGTATCCATACGAGCCATTGGAGATCTTTCCTTGGAATACAGGAAGTGGGCAGTCTCCGTGAAACTCCAGGGATGGTACAGATAAACCCAACAAACACAAACGAGTGGAAAGAGATGGATTAAGCAGTATGAAAACAAAAATCAATTAAAAAAAATCCACAAGGTACAATATTCCATTGGCCAAGGTGATAATACCAATTCAGATAAGTATCAAGGATTTTCCTCCTACCAATCTTTATCTCAAGACAGGTTCTTCAGCTTAGCAAATAATTTATACAACAAAACATTAAAGATTAATATCTATAATATTTCCAAAGAAAGGGACTATTTCCCTGACATGTCTTTTTCCCCTCAAGGTCCCAAAAGAAGGAGAATATGATATAACCTGCAGTTTTCTATTCAATCAAACTTAAATTCTCTATGGCTAACTTCCCATAAATATTTCTGGATAAATCATTCAATGTTTCTCTTAAGGCACCTAGAAACATCACTGACTGTCACCCCTAGAACCAACAGCTAAGGAATGGCAGACAGAGATTATGGAGACATGCTAATATACTTTGATGAATAAGGTACCCTGAAACAGTGTCTGAAAAATATAAAATACTTGACTCAGTCATATATCACCTGCATATTTTACATAGACTAATCCTTCTTTTACTCTCCCTAAAGAATGATGTTGAAAGGCAAATAGGATGCTGAGTAGAAACTGGTGATCCTAATCTAAAACGGAATCACCGAACTCTGAGGGCTTTTTCCGGCTTCCCCTTGTGTGTATACCAAAGTAGGGCTCTTTCATCCATTTGCTTATTCATTCAAAAAAACATTTATTAACTAGGCCCATGCTTTACATGTTTTAATATGCAGAGAAACGACCCTGTAATACTTTAAAGTGCAGACTGGGTTTAGGGTAGTGTTTACAATTCTGCATTTGTAGAGGAGATCTAGCCAAGGCTGCTGGTCTGTGGACCACTCTTTGACTAGCAAGTTAGATCACAATAGTCCCACTGGTTCGTTCATTTTTTCTTTTCTTTTTTTTCTTTTCTTTTCTTTTCTTTTCTTTTCTTTTCTTTTCTTTTCTTTTCTTTTCTTTTTTTCTTTTCTTTTCTTCTTTTTTCTTTCTTTTTTTCTTTTCTTTTCTTTTCTTTTCTTTTCTTTCTTTTTTCTTTTCTTTTCTTTTTTCTTTTCTTTTCTTTCTTTTTTCTTTTCTTTTTCTTTTCTTTTCTTTCTTTTCTTTTTTCTTTCTTTTATTTTCTTCTTTTCTTTTTTCTTTTCTTCTTTTCTTTTCTTTCTTTTCTTTTCTCTTTCTTTTCTTTCCCTTTCTTCTTTCTCCTTTCTTTCTTTCTTTCTTTCTTTCTTTCTTTCTTTCTTTTTCTTTCTTTCTTTCTTCTTTCCTTTCTTCTTTTTTCCTCTCTTTTCAGAGAGAGATAGAGAATGCACATGCATGTGTGTACTGGTGGGGGGAGGGGCAGAGGAAGAGGGACAGAGAATCCCAAGCAGAATCCACACCCAGTGCAGAGCCCCATGTGGGTCTCTGTGTCACAACCCTGAGATCATGGCCTGAGCCAAAATCAAGAGTCAGATGTTTAACCTACTGAGCCACTCAAGCCTCCCTAACTAGTATTTCTAGAATAGTGGAAACGTTCTATATCAACTCTGCCCAGTATGGTACCCAGTAGCCAATATGACTACTAAACATGTGAAATGTGACTAGAATGACTAGAATGACTGAAGAAATTTTAATTTTATTTACCCTTATTACATAAATTCAAATTTAAATAGTCCCATGTGGCTAGCAGCTACATTATTGGAGAGTACATTCTCATCAAAAATAACTCACCGACTAACAGAGAAGAAGATATTTAAACAGATTGTTGGTACGTTAGTTCTATAATGATATTATTAACAGAATAACACAGAAGCATAGAAGAGGAAGAAATGAAGGGGCATGATATATCAACATGTTCCAGTTGAGTGAACTGGTCTTCAATTTTCCTAAGAGCTCAAAGGCAAGGGATCTGCAGCCTGTGAATATGGTTGGAACAATAAAAGCAAGGTGGACGGGAGAAGATGATGGCATGTTGAATTTTACATTGCTGAGGCCTGGATAAATCAAGGATACCCAGGATCCCTGAGTGGCGCAGCAGTTTGACGCCTGCCTTTGGCCCAGGGCGTGATCCTGGAGACCTGGGATCGAATCTCATGTAGGGCTCCCGGTGCATGGAGCCTGCTTCTCCCTCTGCCTGTGTCTCTGCCTCTCTCTCTCTCTCTCTCACTGCGTGCCTATCATTAAAAAAAAAAAAAAATCATGGATACCCCTCCAAATATAGGAAAAGACTTTTTTCTTAGTTGCCATATCACTGCAATCTTATATCTTTGTTAGAAAGTCTAGGTGAAGAGCCGTCTCTGTACCAATTGGATGGCAATAAAATTCTCTGAGAAAACAGACAGAATCACGAACGATCATAGGAAAGGCTGGTTGACACCCAACATTCCCCCATCCTAAGGAAGAAATAAGTTGGTGTGATAGTTACAGGCAACATATGACCTAAAGAACCACATCAAATTGTCATGACAACTGATGGTCTGTGGTCTGGAAAAAACCCATCTGATCTCGCTGACACTCATTAATGGAACTCCAGCTGTGCCTGCTTTTGAACGAGAAAGAAGCAAGAGAGGGAGGGGAGCAATACAAGGGTCTATGCGGCTTATTAATAGTTCTCAGGATTCCTTCCTAATGGGTTTAGTTTGTCCTGAAAACAATAATATTCAGTATCAGCATCACTATCTTCTGAAATACACATCATCTTTTGAAATAAACACTTTTTCCCCCTTGTACACATTTCAGAAAGAGTGAGCCAGTCATTAAAATTACACAGTTCTGAGTCCATTGCTTTTTCTTCCCCTAAATTGTTGCTGAGTAGGAGAAGATAAATTTGTCTCCTTTTTTGTTTTTGTTATATTGTCTTTCAGTTAATGGAGGAAACAAGTACTTCATTGTAACTATGGTAACAAAGGCACTTTTTTTTTTCTTTTCTTTTCTTGTAGTTTGGCAGATATTCAACTCTGGGATGTGGCAAATCTCAAAGGTCTTAACCAATTTGTCATTAAAAGTAAAACCCCAAACGATTTTCTCCTTAAGTTTTAATAGCTACGAAATATCCATTAGAAGAATAACATCACAGCCATGTGGAATGTTGATGTAATGTACACTAAGGTTCAATAAACATTCATTTTGCCTTAACTTTTATGAAATGGAGATGGGCTGCATGCTTCTTGGGAGATAGATACATCTCCATTTAGTTTTAGCACAACTCTCATCAAACAGACTCCTATTTAAAAATCTTCAACAATTTGTATCATTTATCAAATCAAATCCAGACAGCCTAGCTTCTATTCCCAGGCAAAAATCCTAGAACTCTACTTTGAAACCTAAAAGAACTCTTAACCATATTCAATATGTGCCCCTACCATGCTTATGTTCCTGCTTTTGCCAATTACAGCTAAATGGTTAAACTCATTCTCTCTCTCTCCTCTGTATTTCCGTTTCACTCCTTAGTCCCATATTTCTAACTCAAATATCACTGCATACATCCTTCTTGGACCTCACAGCTATCCTTCCATATAATTCCACAGCTATCCTTCCATATCCTTCCATATAATTCCAATTCCAATCCATATAATTCCAAGGAAGCTATCCTTCCATATAATTATAATTCCATATAATTGGAATGATATGGATGTTCTTTGGAACATATGGATGTTCTTTGGAACATCCTCATATATTTTGCACTATCTACTCTAGTTAGCATTTACAACATAGACTGGTAACATCCACAGTCTTCATATTTTCAGTTTCAATTCTCTTAAGCCACTTTCAAGGCCCATGACAGGAAAAACAAATAAGGCTCATGCTGGGGGGCAAACATGGGTTATCCAGTTGGTACATCAATTCAACATTTTCAACTTAATCTGTCCATGTGTTTTTGTCCATTCACCCTCTCATCTTCTGATATACTTCTAATGAGAGAAATTCAGGAATAAAAAGCTATGATTATTCACATACATCCCTGTGTGATTTCCCAATGAATCCCAAGTGTGTGCCGTAGTATTATTTGCTTGTATAGTTGTGGTTGATGCTGCTGTTTTGATGAACATTTGTCAAGTCTGTTCAAATAAATAAATAAACTATTGCTCCAATCCACCTGGTTCATTAGTTTATTCATTTATTCATTCATAATGAATATATAGTAAGTACATTCATAGATCATTTACCATGCTAGGTAATGAAAGAATTCCAATAGAAAGTGGACAATAGCCCTGCCTCAAAATGATTAATCTAGTACAGAGAAGACTAGAAAGTATACAATTAAAAATCAACATGACGAAAGCAATCCAAATGTCCATTGATAAATTAATGGACAAAGATATATGTATGTGTAAAAATAAATTTGAAATGGATTAAAGACCTAAATATGAGACCTGAAACCATAAAAATCCTAGAAGAGAATACAGGCAGTAACTTTTTTGACACTAGCCAAAGCAACTTTTTTTCTAGCTATGTCTCCTGAGGCAAGGGAAACAAAAGCAAAAAAATTATTGGGACTATAAAAAAATAAAAAGCTTCTGCATAGCAAAGGAAACAATCAACAAAGCTAAAAGGCAACCTATTGAATGAGAGAAAATATTAGCAAATTACATATCTGGTAAAGGGTTAGTATCCAAAATATATAAAGAACTTACAAAACTCAACACACAAACATACACACAAAGAATCCAATTAGAAAATGGGGAGAAGACATGAACAGACATCTCTCCAAAGAAGACATCCAGATGGCCAACAGACACATGAAAGATGTTTATAATCACTATCAGGGAAATTCAAATCAAAACTATAGTAAACCTCACACCTGTCAGGATGGCTAAAATCAACAATACAAAATAAACAAACAAACAACAAACGGGTGTTGGCAAGGAGGTAGAGAAAAAGGAACATTTGTGCACTGTTGCTGGGAATGCAAACTGGTGCAGCCATTGTGGAAGACATTACAGACATTCCTCAAAAAGTTAAAAATAGAACTATCCACTGATCCAGAAATTGCACTATTAGATATTTAGCCAAAGAATACAAAAATCTAATTCAAAGGGATACATGTACCCCTCTGTTCATAGCAGCATTATTTACAATAGCCAAGATGTGAAATCAGCCCAAGTGTCCACTGATTGATGACTGGTTAAAGAATGTGTGTGTGTGTGTGTGTGTGTGTGTGTGTGTGTGTGTAAATATTCAGCCATATAAAAGAATGACATCTTGCCATTTGCAACCACATGGATGGTGCTAGAGAGCATAATGCTAAGCAAAATAAATCAGTCAAAGACAAATACCATATGATTATGCTCATGTGAAATGTAAGAAACAAATGAACAAAAGGAAAAAGGAAAGAGAGACAGAGAGAGACAAACCAAAAAATAGACTCTTAACTATAGAGAACAAAGTGATGGTTACCAAAGGGCAGCGGGATCAGGGAGGTGGTGGGGGTAAAAGAGTGTACTTGTCCTGAAGAGCACCAGGTGACGTATGGAATTGTTCAATCACTATATCGTAAACTTGAAACTAATGTAACATTGTATGTTGACTAACTGGAATTCAAAGAAAAACTTAAAAAGCCAAAGAAAATTTTAAAATTAAAAATAAAAGATGCATGTGCATGAACACACACAATACACACGTATATATGTACACACATACATACAAGGGAATATTACTCAGCCAGAAAAAGGAATGAGATCTTGCCATTCATGACAACACAGGTGGACCCGGAGGGCATTATGCTGAGTGAATTAAGTTGGACAGAGAAGGACAGGTACTGTCTAGTTTTCCTTACGTGTGGAATCTAAAAAAAACAAAACCAATGAACATACAAAACAAAACAGAAACAGACTGCCAAATACAGAGGACTGGTGGTGGCCAGAAGGGAGACAGGTGGAGGCCTCATGGAACAGGTGACGAGGATTAAGAGGTACAAATTTCCACATATAAAATAAACAAGCCACAGAGTTATGGTGTACAGCATACGGAAAACAGTGAATAACGTTATAATAATTAGGTATGGTGACAGAGGGTAAGTAGGCCTAGTGTGGTCAGCATTTTGTAATGTATAAAAACACTGAATCACTATCTTAAGCATGTAAACTAATATAATATTGCAAGACAGTTGGAATTCAGTAAAAAAATAATCAGTATGAGAGATCAAAGAGACATGACAACTAAACGCAGTATGTGTTCATGATTCTGGACTGTATCCAATATGGGAATTTAAAAAAAATACTATAAATGACATTTTTGGAACAATTGAACCAGCATGTCATCATCCATTAGATAACATCATCGTGTCAATATTAAATATCCTGGGCATGACTACTACTGTATGGTAATTAAGCATCAAGTGGTAAAAAAGCATGATGAACGTGATCTAATCTCTAATGATTAAAATAATTAAATACATATAATTACTAACATATATGTATACACACACATACACATATAAACACTCAGATTATTTTTAAAATGCAGCAAAATGAGTAAAATTGGTACATGTTGTTAAAGGGTACATGGGAGTTTCCTCAATTATCTTTGCAACTTTTCTAGAAATCGAGTTATTTTAGAATAAAAAAAGAAGGGGTATCTGGGTGGCTCAGTACTTGAGCGTTGCCTCTGGCCCAGGGTGTGACCCTGGGGTCCCAGGATCGAGTCCCGCATCGGGCTCCCTGCATGGAGCCTGCTTCTTCCTCTGCCTGTGTCTCTGCCTCTCTCTCTCTCTGTGTCTCTATGAATAAATAAATAAAATCTTTTAAAAAAAAGTAAAATAAAAAGGAAAACCAATAGGTGTAGCACAAAAGAGGTTTAGGTCATGGTGCTTTGGGTGTAGTGAGAAGAGCCTGGCTATGGTTGGTAGGGTGGAACAAAACAGTTGGTAAAGAAATGCCTGACCTAGGATTATGAACAGTGAAAAGTTCAAATCAAATAGAATCAGGCAAAAAAAAAAAAAAAAAAAAAAAAACAACCAACCAACCAACCAACCAACCAAACAAAAACAAATAGAATCAGGCATGCAGCTAGGGTTGGGAAAACTATAGAATTGCCATTGTATAAATTCACAAATATATTAAAAAAAAAAAAAAACTATTCTCCAGTCTTACTGCCCACCACAATAAAACAAGAACGATGGCGAAAGTGTAGCTGCTATCTTTACCATTAGCCTTGAGAACAGAGATACTGGGTTAATCAAGAAAAATTTTAACAAAGGTGTGCAATCTGTAGAGAAATATTTAATATTTCCTTTGAACAGTCTTCATCACAAAACACAAAAGTAATGAAATAGAAGAACACAAGATAAAATTTAAAACTGCAAGCATGAGAAAGTTGCTGATTTGTCACAAATATCACGGCGCAAAGGTGAAACCCGTGGTCGCCTTCGGCTTCCTGAGTACATACTTAATATGCTGTGATAAGATAGAGAAAGTGCTGGCTCTTCCCTGGGAACTCTGTAAGCCCTTTCTGCATAATACTCACAAAAACCCTCTGATAAAGGATGCATTTTCTTTTAAGATTTATTCACTTATTTTAGAGAGAGAGGGGGTGTGAGGCGAGGCGCAGAGGGAAAGAGAGAGAATCTCAAGCAGACTCCCCCCTGAGTGCGGAGCCCAATGTGGGGCTTGATCCCACGACACCAAGACCATGACCTGAGCTGAAATCAAGAGCCAGAAGCTTCACCGCCTGAGCCCCCCCGGGTGCCCCTAGGATGCGTGTTCCATATTGAGCTCTGTCCGGCCAGAGGATTGAAGATACCCAGTAGCCTCTCCTGGGTCTGGCGCGTGGGGGAGGTGGGCTCCAACCCTAGGAGCTCAGTGACGAAGCCTCTGAACCTGACCCCGAGAGGAACTCGGTGTCAGGAAATCCCTTCGAGTTGCCAAACTCTTGTGCAAATTGAGCATTTAATCACAAAACACCTGGGAAGGGGTATTATTCCAATTTTATACATCAGAGAACAGAAATTCAGAGAGAGTTTAATAACTTGCCTAAAACAACAAAAGTCTAAGTTTTGATTTACTCCCTCACACGTCTGGCTTCAACACTCATCCTAAGTTTTGCTCTGTTTTCCAGCCACTTTTCAGAAGTCCCTGCTTTTCAACCGGCCTCCTTCAATCTGATGATCTGATGTCCCCCAGGGGTTTCCAAACTGGTACCTGAGCCTAGAACTGGGGTATCACCTCGTTATCTACTGTTGGGAGAAGGACTCAGCGGGTCCAGGTCAGGACCAGCAGGTCCATTATTATTATAATAATAATTTATTATTAAAAAATAATAGTTTTTATTATTAGTTTTCTAAATGCATATATAATTTGTATTGGTTTCTGGCTTAAGAAAGAAATGTGGGCTCCTTGACGGAAGCTTATCCAGAAGCAAGGAAATCTCATTCCGCCCATCACCGCCACCCCCTGAACACAGTGACAGCTCGAAGCCAGACCAGCCCAAGCTGCCATGCTGGCCTCTTTTCTTTTAATGATGTCTCGATTGAATTTCCTCAGCGAGCAAATTAAAAGAGGATTTGCTAAGTGCCAATGCCTCTGACTCCTTGTGGGATTAAAGAACCCAGCTGAACTCTCTCCGCCTCTGTGAGGATCAATGCTTGGGAGATTTTGCAAACGGTAACCGACCTCGCAAGGCTTTTGATGAGTTGCAGGACAGGATCGAGTCCAGCTGGTTCCTCAGAGATCTATTGGCTCCTGCAGCGTCTGCTCACAGGACTAAAGCAAATTTTATTTTTTTCAGGGGAAGTTATCAGCGATGACTCAAAGGCCCCAGTTATGCAGAGTAAGGTGATGCTAGTTCCTCGTCATTGGCTCCAATTATGATCATTCTTTCTGACTGCCAGGGTCTCAGCTGCACAGTGAACTGGGTCCTCTGACCCTGAGTCATAAAGGTCACACGCGAGGGGAGCGTGTCCTCTGCTCGGTGATGCCATGGACTGGTTCTTCAAGCTACTCCACCTGTTCAAGTTCTTAAGAAGCTAGTTAGGAATAGAACTCCTGTGCTCAGTCCCATGAACGTGGCTTCACTTGGGAAATTACTCTCCTGGTATCGAGAGGGGATGAAACAAACTCACCCTCCGCCAGGGAAATCGGGCTTACCATCTTTCTGGAAGGAATGAGCTGACACGCAGGAGTCCAGCTACAGTGAGCCCACAGAAAATGTGTCGGTCATAGGACGTGGTGCATCTCCTGGGACCCAGCAAATGAGGAGTTAATGCCTGCTAAGGATGCAGATCCCTGCTCCAGGTCAGGACTAGCACTTGTTTTTTTGTTTGTTTGGTCTTTTTTTTTTTTTTCTTTTTGCATCCATTTTCTGGAATGGTACTCACGGCTTATTAGCTATTAAATATTTTCAATGTGTCACCCTTGTCTCTCCCATACCTGCCATGTCGTCATGTCATCCATGCTCACCAACAATTCATGCAAAAAAAAAAAAAAAATGCCACCTTCACCTTTTGACTTCAAGAGCTTCAAGGACATATGATGAGTTCATTTGTCTTGGAAATCCCAACCTTAGGGCGATGCCACAAAACATGGAATATATACACTGACACATACGAAAGTTCGTCAGGAGTAGAGTCTTTCTGACAAAGGAACCTGAGAACTTTTTTTTTTTTTTTTGCTTGCATGCCTCTTCTGTATGTGGGACTTTACAAATGTGAACCTCCATACCTGCTCCATGAGGTAGTGCAAGGGTTACCCTCAGTTGTCAGGTGAGGAAATGGAGGTTCAGAGGGCTTCAAAGACATGCCCATAGCTGCACTTCTAGAAGGAGACTAAGATGGGATTCAAATCCAGACATTCAGGTCTTCCTCAACCTCGCTGTTATGCTGCAAAAAGCTAGAAATAAGGCAAAGGGCTGTTACCACTTATACAGAAGAGATTTATGCACAATTATTCTGACGGGAAAGGGGAGGCTTGAGGTTGTCCTTATATTGCACACTATGTACTCACGTGCTATGTTTCACACACTTGGTATGTTTATTTGGGTTGATTCTGTTTAGAAGTGAAAAACATAAAACTTCCTCCCCCCCCCCAAAAAAAAAAAATTATCGATGTAGCTGAATCTTAAGTTTCGTGGTGGTGGTGGCAGTAGCTTTTAGAGGTCAAAAATAATCAGAGAATCTCAGTATCGAATGCGATCTGAAGGTCCTTTATCCTAACTTCTAACCGGTCCAAATCACACAACTGACCTTAACAGCTTGGTCATCATCACCATACCGGCGACATATGTCAAAATATGTTAACTATAGTCAAGGGACGTGCTGCTTGGCTTATAAAATCATGTCTTTAATTATTCACAATTACCTATGTGGCGGGTACCATGGTCACCCCCACTTTAGGGGTAAGGAAACAGGCTTAGAGATTTTGTTAACTTGCCCAAGTCACTGACTTGTAAGTAGTAGAGACGGAAATCAAAACAGAGTATCTCATCCAGACCCAGTGCTATTAATCACGGCCTGCGATTCTCAAAGCCTGGGTCACCAAATGCTGGGAGGCCCCTAGGCCATCGAAGGGACCCCACCGGTTCAAAAGCATATTCATAACGATGGGAAGATGTTATTTGGCTTTTTGCTGCGAGGATATTTCTCCAATGATGGTTCAGAAACAACAGTGGATCCAAGTGATGGTGCCTTAGCAGTAACCTACGCAGTGGCACAAACCAAGCTGGCAGTTACTGTATTTCAAACCCACACTGTAGCCAGAGAATACCTATTTCACTTAAGATGTTCCTCCATGAAGCAGTAGAAACTTCTAATTTTCCTCAATTTAACTCAGTCCCAACGATATAAGGAAGTACGACGGCCGCCTCAAGGAAAAGGACTGGTGTGACTAAGCTGTAAACTGAACCACACGCTTTTCCTTGGAGCTCCATTTTCATTTGATAAAACAACTGACATACACACTGTGTTTTTGTACACTTGGCTACTTGGTAGCTATTTTCCCCAAAATTAACAAAGAGAAATCTGTCACTTCAAAGAAAACAGCAGCCTGCATTGTGACCTATGGTAAAATGTTGTCTTTCAAACACAAGTCTGAAATTTGATTGCATCCATCCCAGTGAGTGTGACCACTTCCCAATACTTGAAGAATTTTCTGATTAGATGAGTGATATTAATAAATGTGGGGTTTTTTGATATGAGATAATAAAATCCACCAGTATTCAGAATTGCTGTATATCTTAGCCATCTCATGTTTTTTTACACGACTAAATGCACGATGTTACAAAATCATGCATTGGTGAAAGATCAAAGTGTGAGCTAGACCAATGCCTCTTAATATAACAAATACAGAAAGCAATATGGCTTCAGATTCCACATTGCAATGAACCTTCGAGAGACTTCTACTTGTTGAGTTCTCACATGCACACTTTTGCACAATTATCTGAAAAGGTGATTAAAATACCACCACCACCACCTCCTTTCAAACTACAAACCGGTGAAAGGGCAGGTTGTTCTCAGTACTTCAAATGAAACCGAGTATCTCAATAGGCTGAATGAGAAACCAATATGCAAATCCAGCTCTCTCCCGAAAATGTGAAACAATGCCATTCTCTCGCTAAAATTTATTGAATGATAGATAGGCTTATAAAACTATGTTATCTGTGTTAACATGTGATAAGCTTACTACATTTTTAATGAATTCACAACTGCTTTAAAATTTTGTTTCAAGACAAATACATAAAAATAGAATAAAACATTGTTTCATTTGATTGATAATAAAATATATGAACGAAAGTTTTTTTTTCAATTTTAATTCCCAATAATTTTATAATATACATGGGTATTGACAACAAATATCCTGAGAAGTATTGTACCTACATCCAACCGCGTCAGATGTAGGTTTTTCTCTCTTTTGTTGAGCGTGTTCAACTCCCAGCAACAGGAAATTCACTACGCTTAAGAAACCCCATTACATTTTAAAACCAAGCAAATTATATCTTTGGCTTTTGCACGTTTGTCCTGGAGCATGCTTTGATATCACACAAAGGAGAGCTAACCCCTCCTCTTTAAAACAGACCTTAAAAAGTATAAGACAGTTATAATATAAATTTAAACTATGGATCTACCAATTGGTGTTCTCAACTAACATTTATTTTTCTTTCTCATAAGGATATTGAGAGACCACCAGATGCCTTTCTGAGATGCAGACGTAAATAGAAATTATTTTCTCCTCATCTGCCAATGAAGGAACCCTAAAGGAAGGAAGTTATGGGGTAAGTTCCCCACCATGATATGTCCTAACTGCTCACAAACTATTCATGCTTAAGTGAAATCTGACACACTTATTAGGGGACTATTGCAACCAAAACAAAAAATAATTGACTAAGTAAGTTGACTAAGTATTTATGAATCCAAGTTCCATTTTTGTGTATATGAATTTATGTGATGCAGAGGTACCATGGCAGCGTCTTTTACTGAGTTGTTGAGGGAATCGTTGGTCTTGGAGGGAAGCTCCCCCTGCCCTGCCTTTATTCAGAAGTGGGAAATTTGGGACATGTGTAATTGTTTTTCTCTGGTTTTAAATTTGCTGAATTATCAAATAAAATCTTGAGTTAGATGTTCTTGGATGGCCCCATCAGTATCATATTTGACCCTGTCTGTACATCATGTACAGTCCATCCATAATAATTTAGAGATTAAGAAAAGTTCCAGACGAATTAGGGCCTGTTTGATTTTTTAAGCACCCACTAAAATCATTGGCTTATGAGAGAATATATTTTAACCTTTCTTAATGAAAAGGCTGCAGAATTAGAACTTCTGAGACTTTCTGTTGATTCCCTTTTTTTTCCTTCTCCCTTTTTGACAAAGGGATTTGCAGTTTAAAACTTCAGATTTGAATGTTTTTCCCTCTTCAGAAATCTTCGTAGCATCATTTGTATCTTTTCTTTTCTTTGTTGACATCTAATATTTCTATTACAAACATCACACAGAGAAAAACACGGAGTTACACAAGTCACTGGAGACAAAAAGGCAGAAAGTAATGACTCTACATTTTGGTTCATTTAACTGTGAATCCCAAGTCAAGAATCTGACACTAGAAACTAGGAGAGCAGCAGTGAGACAATGTAAAAGCATCAGTTGAACATAACAATTTGAGGATGATAGGGCAGGAAGTCTGTGCAGAAGCTGGAGTATGAAGCTCAAAGTGATCCCAATAGCAGGAAACACTGGCCTTCAGCATTTATAAAAGCTATTATCACCCCTCTGCTGCGGAGAACAGGAACTGGATCAAGTGTTTTACTATTGCTTCTGGCTCCTTTTTCCTCTAACCATTGGAAAGTGGTTGGGTTTTTTGTTTTTTGTTTGTGTTTGTTTGTTTGTTTTAAAGTTCAACATGTTCCATTTTCCTGGAAAACCATTGACACACTTTGGCATAATTAGTGCATTGCAGAATCATGAAATCTTACCAACATCCAGGTAAGTTTCTTCTACCAAAAAATTCTTGAATCCAGCACAGAGCATTACTCTACTCCAAAGAAAGCACTCTCTCTTCAGCATTTTTATTAACTAACTGTGAGGTGCAACGTGACATTGCTGGCCAATTGGCAACCCAAGCATTGCTCTGGAAGAGAGTTGGCAACACTCAACCCAGAAGCATAAACACTGGCTGCACTGTAGCAGCGGGGGATGTTGACAAAGTGAGGGCTTCCCTCTGCTAGAGATATGTTAATTGGCAATTAACATGGGATGAGGGAGAGCCTTTCAGAATTTCTGGCTTGGCGGTCCACCATTAAGTCTTGGGTGTTACTCCTACCCATAGTTGAAAACCCTGGCAAGGCATATTATATAATTTCCCCTGCTGCCAAAGCTTCCTCCACATTGAGAATCCACCCCCCGCCCCCCACCTGCAGCTCTCTAAATCCTCATCCCTTAGGATAATCATCATATTTCATAGCAACTATTTTCCACCAAATTATTACAAAATAATATTTAGAGATAGATAAAATCCTTTATCCCAACTTGGAACTCCACTCTCTTCCCTTCACTCTAACTTTTCTCTTTCCATTGTATTTCCTTTACAATATCACCTGCCACTCTTCCCCAGCGATCTCTAATTCTTAAGCACCTTGTCTTCCCCTTACACCTCCACGCCAGCTTCTTTAACATAACCAACAGACCAAAAACCTGACTCCACCAGAAAGTAGGGCTCTTTTACCAAGACATACGCCAAAAGTGCCAGAAGTGAAGTTCTGAGGACTGACCGATATCTGTGAGCTAGGAATCTTTGTTGATGCCCTTCCAACATCCTTCAGGAACATTCTAGGAATACAACTCTGAGTAAGCCCCTGGGAACTGATTCTTTCCTTTTCTCTTAATTGATAAAGTTGTGCAAGCAAGTAGACTGGAATCAGGGTGAAGTTTGACCATGCAGCTTGTGCCCAGCGAGAAGGCTCCTGAAACACAACCCATGCTGTATCGTCTGGTTGTAGGTGTCTATATCTACAGAATTGTGTCAACACAGAGGAAACACCTGGTTCGTATTCGTATAAGAATAGCTGAACAGGCAAATGCACCCCTCCTATACAATATAGTAGCTGATACACCTCCATGCCTCTATGCACAACTGCTTACTTCACTTAGCCATTGAATGGGCATCTCCAACTTAACTCCGCTAAATCAGAACTCTTGACACCTCTCCAAATTCTATTTCTCCTTAGTCTCCCTCATTTCAGAAAATTAGTAAGGTATCCACCCACTTGTCAAGCAAAGAACCTTGATACTTTCTAATCCAATCATTTGATAATCTAATCACTTGATACTTTCTAATCCAATCCATCAAAAAGACTTGGTAATGCTAATTTCAAGATGTATTTCCAATCATTTGCTTGTTTGTTTTCTCTCCATGGTCTATTGATAACCTAATTTTAGATATTATCATATGTTGATCCTTGTTGTTTCTTTTGTTTTGCTTATATAAAACATAATTCGCACAGCAGATAGAATTATATGATGCTCCAGCTACAAAAGCCTAGGAGGCTTCCCAATGCATTTGGGAGAAAAAAAAAAAAAATGCTAAACCTAACTTCAGTTCTTATGATTCTCACAATAGGAATAATTTTCTTTGTGTTTACAACTCTGAAGCATTCTTTTTAAAAATGCAGACAATGGTGGTTGTTACAACAAAATAAAATAATCCATGGGTGATATATATATATATTTTTCTTGTGCTCAATGGCATCAGAGGCATTCCAGGGGATGGAAAGAGGAATGGCTAATTTATGAGGGTGGATAATAGCTATCATCTACTCTACCCATTTTCTGACAGTGGACCCCAATCTTCTCTGCCCTTGAACCAGGAATGGTCCTTATCTAGCAATTCTTGGTGATTCTACTTGCAAGATTTCACACTGCCTGTTTTGAAATGAATGGGAAAAAAATTGTCAAGGCCTTAGAAATAGTCACTGATGCTTCTCAACTGTGGGTGAGTATCAAAGGGGTAAAATCAGGAGCAAAGTGTTGGGGTTCCTGAAGAAGAGGAAATAGTGAAGATTGCCAAACAGACTGTGATTGGTGGTGCCATTCTGTGGGTGGTCAGGAATCAGGAGACAGAGAAGGGAGCAGCTGGGAGTGGGATGAGGAGCTCAGGGCTGGACCCTCACGTTACAGAGGCTCGCAGTATATGTGAATGAAGCTATGCACCTGTGCCTGGTGTGAAGTCGTCTGTGTGTCGTCACAGAGATTTGTGAATTACCAGAATGTTAAGGATCATTGAAGAGCCCACGCTCATAAAATCAATAAATAAGACCACTTGTTGTGAGAAGAAAAAAGAGAGAGAGAGAAAGAAGAAAGAAGGATAAAAATGGAACCATAGTGATCAGCATCACTTGGAATGAAAGGGAAGAGAAAAGAAATCACCAGAGACAATGGCAGGCAACCACAGAAGAGGAATCAGTGAAGGTCTTCAGAGGCCAAAGGTTCAGCTTTCCTAACTTGGGAGTAGTTGGGGAGGAGGCCATAGGCTGTTTGGACATCAAATGAGATATGGACTTTCAAAACTCCTTGGTGTCCCTAAACAATCTTTGCTACGGCTATTTCTCAGGAGCAGTAGGGACAGAGACCAGATATTAATAGGTTAAGGAGTGAAGGGTTGTGTATAATTATTTCAGAAAACTTGGTCATGAAGGGAAGGCTGTGATTTGGGTTATATCTTGAGATGGAAAAAAAAAAATATTTTAAAGCTACAAGTGTAAGGTTCCTAACAAAGAGCAAGGAATGATGCACGACTCTGAGACAAGAAAACATTCTAAATGAAAATAGGAAGGTCCATTCCACCGTGGCCAATGGTTTTAAAGATATTTGAAACACACTAGTTGTGAAATATGTACATAGTAATATACACACTTTCAGTTACCTCCAAGAAACCTACACTAATGTTGCCCACACTCTCCCAACCTCAACCCAGGCTTGGGCAGGATTTCCTTTGACTTCTCCAAATGTCCTGAGTAAGGATTGCTCCCTCCTCCCCCATTTAATTGTGATGAACATTTTTAGAACATCATTTCTAGCATCATACCTGGGCATATAGTAAGTTGGCTCAGGTAACTGATAAATTAATAATTAAGTACACTACAGAAAAGAGAAGTCAGAAAGTAGATTCAAGGAACAAAGGCTTCAGAATTTATTGTTTTTATGAGAAACTAATTATGAATTTAATATTTAATGATAAAAGGGAATTATAAGCAAATAGCTTGTACGAATGTCTTTCAAAATTGAAATTAATACCTCAAACTGACTGCGGGATTTTTTTTCTCTTAATTTTGTTTTGTTCTTTTCTCCATACAATATAAAGCCTTTTTAGCTTGGAGATTACATAACCTTTCAAAGTCCTTCTTAGGCCTATGACTTTATGATCCACTGATATGCCCTAATTCAATCTATCCCATGAATATACCCACTCACAAACTAGACATGTATTAAAGTTCTATCAGCTTTCCCTATCATCTTCTTGGATGACAGTTTTGCTCCATTGGCTGGTTCATGGGTCAAGATTCATCACCCGCAGCAATACAGGATTTCAGTAACAAAGGATTGCAGAAATTCCAGAATAGAAGCCACATACAATACATCTCAGGCAGATTTTGTACTCCTTTCACTTACTGGAGTTTTGCAATTCTCCACGGCAGACCCCCTCCCCCAAACGATTAGATGAGATACTCAGCAGCCCCTCTCCCTCGCATCATCTATGTACACATTAAATTTTTAAATGACAGTGCTAACACGACATGAAAAATAAATGTGGTGACTCCAATTCCCCACTCAGCTGGCAGGAGCTGCATCAATAAAACCACTCAAGACATTCAGAAATATGTGGAGTTTCCCATGGGAGACTGCAGATCGATGAACACACAGAACATGTCCTTGTCACCCTGCTGTGGTGCCTTCTCTTCTCAGACTGATGACACATCAATAAAGCTGTCTGAGTCCCTGGCTACCGTTACAGACTGTAAATGTCTGCTGGTATTAGTCTTGTTGAACAGGATTCTCTGCACGCCTCCCTGCCACCCTGTCTAGCTCTCGCCTTCACAGAGTTTTCTAGTCCTTACGAAGGGTTCACTTAAATTGGGACAGAAACTCTGACAAAAGGATAGACATCTTTAAAAATTACAGCACCACCATGGGTCTTCAGTCATTTGCAGCATTGCCAAAATCGTGTATTTCGAAAGTGACAGCAGAATTCTTAAAATATATATGTATGTGTATATATATATAATAAATGTGGGCCTGGTCCTCGCTATAATATTAATGTATGAAAATAACACGGTTTAAAAATGTTAAGCTCTGCAAATTAAGTACCTAATGGATCAGTTCTGATTCTCTCTTTTCCTTAATGGAACAGCTCCTGTAAGTTGATGAAATGAGAACTTAGTGAAGAATAAACCAAATTTGCTACACTTGTTACGCCAAATTTTTCTTTCTTTTTTCTCATTTATTTATTGATTGATTGATTGATCAAACATTTGGTAGAAAACTGCCATACTCTGAATACTATATGGTATTGACCAAATGCTCGTGCCTCTCCCCACCCCCCCCCAACCCCCGCCGCATCTGTAAATTGAAGCTATAATCCCTAACGTGGTGGTATTTAGAGATGGGGCCTTGGGAAGTAAATAGGTCCTAAGGATGGAGTCCTCATGAAAGGATTTAGTGCCCTTTTAAGAAGAGACACATGACAGATGGGTTTTCTTAAGGCCAGGTGAAGATACAGTGAGAAGCCAGGAAACTCAGTCTCAACAGACGATGAATCTGTTGACACCTCCATCTTGGGTTGCCCGGCCTCCAGGCTTGTGGGAAATGAATGTTTGTTGTTCAAAGTACCCAGTCTAAGGTATTTGTTAGAGCAGCTCAAGCTGACTATCACAACACGTAAGAGGGAAGACCCACATGGGAACAAATGATGAAAATATATCCCAGCAAGTATCATTAATTCAGGTAAGTCCAAGGTGTGTGGGAAGTGCAAAAGAAGGAAGATCCAGGTTTTCCCAGCAGGACATAGGTGGCACCGGAGAAGACGTGACCACACTACCAGTGCTTGAAAGCTCAAGACTGGGTTTTCTGCAAGAGAAAGTGGAAGGGTGATGAAGTGGGCTCTCTCTATGTAGATGCATCCGGCCTGAAAGAGGTGTTACCTTCACAGAAATGCAAGCAGCATGGAGTGGCTGCATGTGAGGATGAGAAAATACAGAGCAATGAAATTAAAAAAAAAAAAAAAAAAAAGGTAAGTTTGTGAAGGACCTTGGATGCTAAAAGACTCATCCTTCATTCTGTACATCCATTCTTTCCACGCCTGGCTTATCTTCAGAGTCATCTGGGAAAGTTTTCTAGAAGTGCAAATTATTTTTGCTATATTTCGAGAGATTCTAATTAGTAAGTAGGGGACAAGTTTGCAAAACTTGTATTTTTTAAGACGTTCCAGCAGTGACTGTGATGGTCACCAGATCTGAACCTCATCCAGGGAAGAAAACAGAGACTCTGAAGGACACACGGGAAGGGAGAGGATTCAATCTAATCTGGGTTTAATAATCATCAATCCTGTAGGTAGCTGTATGAACAAAATACCTACCGGGGTAGATGTTACAAACTTGTGGCCAATTAATTTGTTTTACTAGGTGTGCACAGAATCGCTACTCCATGTGCATGAATGTGTATTCATGAGGGGCCTATACTTCACAATCTGGAAATTTACATAATAAACTGGATTTCCTACTTCCCTTACAAAATTAGCAGAAAGGGCAATACTGGGCCCTTTTATCAACATGACAATGATTGGCTAGAAGTCCCTATGGCCTGGCCATGTATCCTCCTGGCTACACAATCCTCACACTGCCTGTTCTCTTTGCTGTAACTCGACTCACTCATCTCCTTCTCTGCGTGGGCACTATAAGCATTTGAGCGTGTAGTCAATGGTTACAGGATATTATATTTGAAATGGACAGGACTAATCCTGCATGTTGTTTAATAAGACTACATTTGGCAGAAAAAGGTTAAGTCAACATGTGCACAAGTCCCAACTAAGCTGGCTTGAGACTTTTACTCATGAATTAGAAGAAATAGGAGAAAATTGAACATTTTTTTGAATGCCCTGTACCAGGCACTATGCTAGAAGATTTAAATACATGCTCTCACTTAATCAGCTTAATAATCCTAAAAGTATTAGAAGATAAACTCTGTGACGGGCAGAGATCTTTTACTGCCAAATTTATAGTCGCTGGAAGAATGCCTGCTATGAAGGAGGTGCCCAATAAGTATTTTTGATTGATTAAATTAAAGGTAAGTTGCAATTAACAAAACTGACATTCGGAGGCTCTGACCAAGGTCACACAGGTAATAAATTTTTGAACTATAATTAAGCTCAATCTGCTGGCCTTCAGAACTTAGGAGTTTCCACTGACCAGTATTGGCCTGTCCTTCTGTCTTTCTCACTGAAGTGAATCCTCAGTCAGCCACATGCCTCATTTATTGACATAAAACAGGAAGAAAAATCTATTGTCATATGTCAATTCAATTTCTAACTACATCCTTTTATGTGTTACCTTGTTTTCCTTTTTTTTTTTATTTATTTTTTACTCTACTAAGACAAACTTCTTAACTTCTTAAGACATGCAAATAAATGTGTTGGTGATAAGTGAAGTTCATAGAGAAACATAAGGGAGTCAGACTACCAGGAGCCTCATAAGACCACATTTGAAAGTCGCCCAACACGGCATCCCCTTCCTGGCCTCCCTTAAATCTGGTCTAATGTTTTGTCTGACAAGCTAAGAGGGCTCTACATAATTAAAAAAATGTACCCACAATGCAAATATCTTCCGAGTTTTAATGTAACCCTTACTTGACCCAAGGTATTAATCAAATGGAATGAGATTTCTGGAAAAGACCTTGATTATAGAAGAGATGATTTAGCAGAGCTTGGCTTGGCTACTTTCCACCTCTGACATGTATTAAGCAATGCCATATTTGAATCTTACTCTATTCTTTTCCAGCCTCACACATCTTTCTGCTGGTCAGTAGGCTTAAACATCTTCTGAGGATATATGGGATTTTTTTTTTTTTTTGAACAACCAGGATTCCTAGGAAAACTATAGATATTTGTGATGCTGAGATAAAATTGTCTTTTATTTAACATGTGCTTGCATTAAATGAAGGAATTAGCAAATGCTTAGATTTGCTCCCAGTGTTTTTTTCTTTTTTCAGTTATTCCATAATCGGGTAGCAGTTTTGCAAAGTCTTTGAAGGGCAACAGACCTTTACCTTAATTCTTCTTTGAATTCCTCTCTGCACTTTGAAGTTCAATATCACAAACAAATTAACAATTGTCATCTAATAGCTACTTCAATTTAAGTAGCAGACTCTGAATAAACAGAGTCCTAGGGATGAAGAGAAATGCACACCTAAGTTATACATAGACCCACGTATAGATGTGACTGATCTGCGCGACCCTGTCTTGCTGGTGGTCCTTTATCCTAATAAATTCAAGGTCACCCTGTTAATATAAGGTTGCCACAGGTCTATCCAAGTGCTGCTCTCAGATTGCTCATTATTCATCTTGCCACTGGATCTGCCTGCTTTTGTTAAGCCTGAGCAGAGCAGCTTCTATTAAAATTGGAACAAATCTCAAGGGAAGCCAAATTCCAAACACCAAGCTGTAAGTCTGGGTAGTCATCAGACAGCGTCATGAGTCACAGACTTGTGTCTCTGTTTCTGCTGCCAACTTCATCAACAAGCACCTCATTACATGGTAGGTAAAGAGAAGGAGCTACAAACCATCAAATTAAGGCCAGAATTGCAAATAATATTTATTTTATTCATGCTCAACAATTTAGTCTTGTAGCCTTAAATAATGGTATGTCTTAATATTTCAGTTCATGGGGTGAGGAGCCACAGTGATTTATGTTTAAAGTAAACCTTATGGCCATTTACAATCATAGAAAGGGAGAGAACACTCAATATTCAGTGTGTTTGATGACTACATAATAGTATGGGGAAATGCTCAGGATATGTATTAAGTTGAAAATAAAAAGCAGGAAAAAATATGCCTTTTATGGTTACAACCTTTAAAATATGCATAAGAAAACAGATGCAAGAGAATACTTTAAAATATTAATTTGAGACATTGCATTAATGCTACAGAGCTAAGAATGATTTATTTATACCCTTTTTGCAAACTCTTATTATGTAGATAGGTTACTTCTATAATGAAAGAATTGAAAAGCAGTGACAAACACAAAACAAAATAGCATGCAAAAGATGATCTTTTGTCAACGAAATTCTCTCATTTTTTACATGAGAAGTGCTACCTCCATAAATACAACCAGTTTAAAGATAGGTTATAGTTTCTTAAAGTATTTTCTTAATATCCGAATAACTTTACATAACGCCTTTCCCAAGGAAATAATCACTATTCAAATTAATAAACGCAAAAAGGCAGGTCTCTCTGTAGGCACGCTCTTGGCTGAAGGGAGAAAGACAAATTCCAAAACAGCCAAGTCGGCAGGTATGACTGTACTTCAAAATAACATGCTAAATGCTGACGAGCTAGGAGTCATATAAAGCAAGCAAGGTAAAGGACATCCGGAATCTTCTAGTTTGACTTTGACTCATTTGGAAATGCTACATTCACAGGCACCTTGGCTGGTGAGGCACGGAGGCTACAAGAAGGTTATTTGAGATCCATTTGAGATTATGTCAACCAACACAGCTGAGGGATTGACAAGATAAAAAGGCAAGATTTTTTCCCATATCCAATTCTTCTGATATGCTTCACTAAACACATAAAAACAGACACAACACAAAGGGAAGTTGTTTGCACATTTTTCGGTTTTGTGAGCAGTTGCAAGGGAGGGGAGAGGCACCATGAGGTCATCTGGCATACCTTCATAAATACTTTAAAATATTATTCGTTAAGCATGGTTTGAAGTGCCCTTGGCGATCAAAATATACTTTCATTCTTTTGTTGAAGACCGAGCGGAACTGCGGGGCTCTGAGTGAGGTCTTACACCAGGGTATTTCACATTGAGAGGTTCCTAAGTGGGAAGAACCGGTAGGCTGACTCTGAGTCAAGTTTTGGAAGATTTGATGGGGGAACAGAGGACCAGCTGAGGACAAAGCACATTGACAAGTCCTTGAAACAGGGAGAGGGACCTTCCTCTAGGGACTCAACTCCCTCGATGTTCATCCTTTGCTAAGGGCAGAAGTCAATCTTAGCCCGACCCCCAGGAGCCTGTGAGTCTACTTTAACACATAAAAATCCCTTTAGAATTTCCCTTTATCTCTACCCCCCCACCCCCAAGATACGTGTTGGCATTCATCCCCCAAGCACGTGGCCCACTGATACACATCTGAAGGATCTCATGACTTAGGTTTTATTAGACAGTAATCAGTGCCCTTTTCCCAACAATAGCCAGCCCCCTCCAGGTCCTGGAGACCTTGCTTCCAAAATTCCTTAGAGGAGACTCTGTCCCCAAACCCCTCCCAACTCCCAGGTACATCATCAGCCTCCCCTCCCAGGTCCGGGGCAGCCGCTCTTCCTGCCCACGGGTCCTGTCCCTGGGCTTTCATAAAACCACCATTTTGCACCAAAGAGTCTCAAGAACTCTTTCCTGGTCATCAGCTCCGGACCTCACCTATATTCCAGAACTTCATCAGAGTGACCACTCAAGAGATCACATTCCAAAGCCTAGTGAACAGAGACGCCAGGGTGCCTACATGCAGCAAATGGAGTCAAGGACAAGGATGAGATAAATAGACAGTGAATACCAAACGGGGAGCTGTCTAGCAGAGGCTAGGGTTATAAAGAGCCACGGAACACTTATTCCTCACTTCTTTAGTCAATAAGTCTGTGGAAGTTGACACACCAGATTAGCTAAAAGATAGATAAGGCAGGGATGCTTCACATTTAATAATGTCCTCTTTTTGGTGTCTTCAACACTCTCTCTCAGCCTCAGGTGCCTCCCAACCAAGAGCCAAAACTGTTACCAGCGCCAAGTTAAACCTATATCTGCTGCTACTTCTCATCATGTGGTGACCTTCTCTGTCTTTTCTGAACTTTTGCTGTAACAAGGCCATCTGTCTTCTGTTGCTGGGTAGGAAGTATCAGCATTATCAGCAAAGTGCTCTTTTCCCCCTGCGCCCACTCCCATGTCAGTGAAATATGTGAAAGGGTTAAGACTCCTATTGACATCTATTGATTCTGGAAGCAGGTTAAAACAATGAAAAAGCCCCCATCAGCCACCATGTGAGATGGATCACCTCAGATGTGAAAAATTACATATTTATCTCTTTCCTTAGGGGGCGCACTCATTGGAAGAAGAGACCATGCCTTATTCATTCTCATAACACCGTGACCTATGCAGCAGAGGAGTTAACATACTGTAGATAAACCATAAGTAGATGGACGCAGAAGTTCAGTGTCCAAGCTCATCTATACCTAGTATATTTCTGGACAAAATTAAGCCTTGACATTTGCATATTATCAATGGCTCTCTTCTTAGTAGAACTGCATGTCATTTTAACCATGCAATCCTAGCGATCATGGGTAAAAGATAAAAGTTAGGAAACATGTTAGGGAAACGTGTTCAGTCATTAAGGAATTTTGTAGAACTTACTTTCTGCAGAATTCAGGACCATAGAGTCACAGTCAAATAAGAAACCCTTCAAAATGAGTGCCAGGAATCTGGCCGGCCCCTATCTACCCCTGCAGTGCTGTAGACACGTCTTTATTTTTAATTATTTATTTATTTATTTATTTATTTATTTATTTATTTATTTATTTATTTATATTTTATTTATTTATATTTATATTTATATTTTTTATTTTTTATTTATTTTTATTTATTTGTTTGTTTGTTTATTTATTTATTTATTTATTTATTTATTTATTTATTTATTTATTTTTAGGATCCAGGAATAGGTTTATTGTGAAGGTCAAATTATATATACATAAGAATTCTTGGCACTTAGTACAAATTTATTTATTTATTTTCATAAATTTATTTTTTATTGGTGTTCAATTTGCCAACATATAGAATAACACCCAGTGCTCATCCCATCAGGCACTTCATTATTTAACATGAGTATCATATGGATGCATTATCTACTGTGAGGTAAGAGAGAAAAGACTTCTGGGAATATTTCCTAGTCCCCTTAGGGTACAGGGTAGGGGCTGGACTACGATATCTTTTGTTCTCTTCCTCCCTCCCCTCCCCTCCTTCCTCTTTCCTCCTTTTTTCCCTTCCTTTTTAACAGTTATTCATAGCAAAGGAGTCACAAAATTCAACATTTTAGTCAGGAATTAAGAAACAATAATTCAAATTAAGGATCTTCAAAGTGTGTTTCGCAAAGATTCTCTAAGTACTCTGCACACCTTCTGTGTTGATGTCTTATTTTGTTTTTGTAGACGATGAGAGCATGACTGATTCTATCATCCACAATCCTCATTCCTAATTTATTTTTTGTTCATTGAAACAGCCACATTCTTCTGATTGAGTTCTGAAATAAGTGATTTTTTTTAACTTTTTATTTTATAAAAAGACATAGTCATAAATCACCACTGTCAAGCCAGTTACTAAGAGAATCTGAACCTGCTATCCGCTCTGCAGACACTTGGGTCAGTGTTCTTTCCGCTCCATAGTCTCACCACTTCCCAGGGGGTTATGAACTCATCCTTCCTCTTTTCATATGTATTGACAACTCCCAAATTAGCTGGCCCAATTCATCAGCATGTTTAAGTATCATGCAGATATCATTAAAAAGACACAGAGGACAGAGCCTCTAGTGATCACTAAGCATTTATTTCCTTTATAATTTTTCAAACTTATCCAGATGGGCATGTACCACGGGTCTCCACCAGCATAACAGCAACCAAACATACTGTCACAGGGAACAAAGAAAGAGAGAAGAAAATGGGGAGAATTTAAAAAAAAAAGGAAGACAAGAAACAAGGAGAAGGACGAGCTAAAGAAGAAGTAGCTTTAAAGATTACATGACACTGTGGAAATTCTAGCATTTTGTAATGCTGCACATTCAATATGTTATTGAATCTATCTTGCATGCATAAATTCATATGTTGAGAGTATTTAAAACCCAAAAGAGAGTTATTATATTTATTCATAGAGTTCTTTTTAAATAAGTTCTGGAAGTTAAGGCAGAGATTGTGATTTCCATTTTACAAGAAGGAAACTAAGGCACATGATTAAATGAATGTCCCAGTGGCACCCAGCGACTCTGCAGCGGAGTAAGAACTGTAATATATTAACTCCTACTACTTTCATCCTTTCTTCTCCAGTGTTGTCATGCTGAAGAGATGACTATGATCACGTAAGTCATAAACTTGTATTAAAAAACAAAAATGTTTCAAAAAAAATGTCAAAGTTCAATGACAAGTGAAAATCTGGGAAATATTTATACTGTGTAAAATAAAGAAAGGAAAAAAATTCTAGAAGGAAACAACAACAGCTCAATGAAAAAATAGGCAAAGAGTAAAACAGGCAAACAGGCAGTTCAGCTCAAAGAAAAGAGATTCAAGAAGCTTAAAACCATATGGGTAGATGCTCAACCTCACTAATTATTCTGTAAAATGCAAATTAAATAACAAAAAATACTTTTTTTAACCTATCAGATTGGCAAAGATTATGAAATTTGGAGAGGGTGTGAGGAAACAGATATTCTTATATATTGTTGGGAGTACTTGGCAATATCTATCAAAATGTTAAATGCACATATGCTTGAATGCAGCAATCCCACTTCTAGGAATTTCTCTTACAGATAAACACCCACATGTGTAGAGAGAAGTAGGTACAAAGCCGACCGCTACAGACATGAAATGCTTGTCAGTACAATACAATGGAAATCCATTGTCATTAAATGAATGATATTTAACAAGGATATTGTTATGGAAATCTTTCCAAATAGGTTATTTAAAAAAAAAAAATACAGAACACTGTTTTAACCAAGTCTCCATTTTGTGTAAAAAACAACTTCTCCATCCCATATGGATGCTGATGACTCTGAAATGCAGACAGACTTGATCTATATCCAACTTTCCACAGTCATTGCACAACACTTGATTTCCCTCCTTCCCAAAACCTACTCCTGAGACCTTCCCAATAATTAGCAGTCCTAGGCATCAAGGGAGGATACTGAGGCCCGAATCTCCATCTTGTCCTTCTCCCATTTCCAATCAGTCAGCAGGTTCTACTGCCTCAGTCTCCAAAACCGTCCACGTTGGTGTCTTTCCATCAATTCTCCAATGCAAGCCATCACTCTCTTCCAGAGATGTTTGTCTCATATGCGACAGTCCATACTGCCACAGTAGGTAGAGCGATGGTTTCACACATAAGACACTCCTGGCCTAAAATCCTTTAATATTTTTCGATCATGTTGGGAATGAAAGCCTGATTTGTTAACTAGCCCATCATCTGGTCCCCCTGCCTGTCTCTGTGACCTCAACTCCCTTCTTGCTAAGGCTGGGAAAATTTACTGCAAACACGGAAATCGGGTAACAGTAATTCAGAGAAGAGCTACTTTGAGATGTTGAATTTCCAGAACTGATAACCTAGCCCGTGTCCATCCTGGTCCCTGCGCCCCTGCACACGCATATCCTGCAGGAACCCCTCCTGGCTCTAGGGGCCCCTCTCGGATTGGGCACCACCGTGGGTTTGCAGCCATCATGGTTTCCCTCACCCACTCGTATTTGAGATGTGGAGGCCACCCTGTCGTCTAGGTGAGTTGTACGTTTGCAGTATTAGATTTTTCTGACCAAATTCCTTTTTTTTTTTTTAAAGAGGATTTATGAGAGATTTATAAACTCTTTTACAGCTTCTTTCATCACTCCCAAATCCTTTTCAGTGTAACCACAGTATATTTTGGGTATTGTTTGCTTTTTTAAAAAGATATTTTACCTTAGGCACTTGTTTCTTCTTCAGTTAAACTATTTTTACAAAGGAGAAAAAGCTCAACAAAAAGTACAATTTAAAACTTTATATGCAGTATGAGCTCAAGTTTAAAAAGATAGAGAAAAAAAAAAAAAGACAGAGAAAGAGAACTGATACACCAAAATAGCAAAAAGGAAAAAAATATATTTTTATCTTTCGGGTTCCGGTAGATATTTGGAAAGTTAAATAGCTTCTTTGATTACAGATACAGCCATATAATATATATGATAATTTTTTAAAAGATTTTATTTATTCATGAGAGACACACAGAGAGAGAGAGAGAGAGAGAGAGAGAGGCAAAGACAGAGGCAGAGGAAGAAGCAGGCTCCATGCAGGGAGCTTGATGCGGGATTTGATCCTGGGACTCCCCACATCTGGGCCGAAGGCAGATGCTCAACTGATGAGCCATCCAGGGGTCCCATATATATGATAATTTATATCCACCACTTTTGGAATAGATGCTTTTAAAAAGTTTTATATCATTATCTGGCAAAATTAGGGAAGCTGAAAAAAAAAAAGATTTCTCTAGAGAGGACTGAATGTAGCTGAATGCAAGAAGGAAGCCTGTTTGATTACTTAAGAAGTGGGAATTGATTAGAAATATTGCTGTTTTGTCCAAAAAAAAAAAAAATCCAAAAAACAAAAACAAAAACAAAACAAACCACATTTGGAGGAGATTTTGAATTGTGCTCTCCTATACCAGCAAGGCAGCCGCAGGCGAGTTGGCCAGGCAGCCAGCCGGGCCACTGTTGTCACACACAGTCAGAGTTTGGGGGCTTGAGGAAGACTCAATCAGACCTGAAGACATGCTTAGTTCAGTCATCACAAAAGGAGATGATTAATGTGCCTATATTCTCCATAAAATATTCAGATTCTCAGTTTCCCTTATAAAATAAGGTTTGAAATTCGAGCAATAGGCTGGCACTGAGTGGCCGCCACCCTTTTAGAGACAGTATACGTGCCAGTTTACCTCGGTTGCACTTTGAACTGTGTCCCTCCCCAAAAGACATGACTGACGTTGGAAGTCCTAATTCGCAGTATCTCCACATGTTAACCTTATTTGGAAAAAAAGGATCTTAACAAAGGTAATCAAATTAAAATGATGTCATTAGAGCGGGCCCTGATCCAATACAAGTAGGCGGGGAACATCAACCCAAAGACAGATGTGCAAAGAGGGGAGACAACGCAGACACACAGGGAGGAGGTAGTCCTGTAACTGGAGGGACGCAGCTACAAGCCGAGGGATGCCAAGGACAGTCAGCCAACACCTACTGCTCGAAGAGGCAAAGCAGGGTTTTCCCCACGAGCTGTCAGAGCGTGGCCCTACTGATACCAGGATTTGGGATTCCTTGCCTCCAGCCCTGCAGAACAATATGCACCCATGTTGTAAGCCCCCCAAAGGCTTGCCACTCTGTTACAGTCGCCCTGGGAAACCGATACAATCCCAGTGCCCACCTGATGCCCCTTCATCACCTGCATGGCCTGTCCCGCCCCTGCAGCCGTTTCAGCGCCTTGTCCTTTAGGCGCGATGAATTTCATGCCTCCTCTTTGCTTTTATAATTTACGTTTTCCCACAATTTAGACTTGAAAAGTCGCTTTCAGAGACAGCATCCTAAAATCAGCAGTGACAATGCACCAGGCTTTCAAATACCAACCTCACAATGCTTTCACACAGGCAAAGTCTCTGGGTGAGTTTGTATAAGTGGAGCAAGACTGTGGGGTTGGTTTGGCAACAAAGATGTAGTTAGAAGGCCCCTCGCTGGGAACCGATGCTTTGCCTAGAAAGTCTCCAAAAGAATCTTCCCAACTATTTTTAAGGTACTGCGATGGCCAGATTCATGTGAAGACGAGGATGTTAAGAAAGCATGCAAAATCCTATTATTGAGAGAGAGCAGAAAGGATGATTAAAAAAAAAAAAAAAAAAAAGAGGTCTTTACTCTCCCACCAAGAAGGTTTACCCGCCTCCCCATCGCTGTGAGCACAGGGCCATGGCTGGTGGCATCGCCGCCTCGTGGAGAGCCAATGTGCATGTTCCAAACACAGTCACAGGGTGACTCTTGAAAATACAAGATAAAGTTGCCAAATGAGCAAGTGTAACTACTTCACGAGCAGAAAGGATCAAAAACGTTAGGGCCAGAAGGAAGGAACGGAGTCGTGGAACTAGCACCAAGTGGACGGCTACGAGGCCAGTATTTTCTTCAACTCTCTGGTTTTGTTACTGACTTGAGTGCATGATCCGACCGGCGTGGGGCTTCACCTGCATAAGCTACAAATAGGACACCCATCTGTTCTCCTGCGCACCGGTTCAACCGAAGAAAATGCGTTCAATTGATCCATAAACTTCACAGAAGGGTGTTTGGCATTATTTGTTGCCGTTGTCCTCAGCATCATGATCCCCATTATCATCACTACTGCTTCATGGAAATGTATTTAATGGAACTTAAGGCCTTTATCCACCGGAAGGTCAATTTTTAAAAGTTTATGTGAAACTCCCCACTTTAGGCTTTCCTCGGGGCCAAAGAAAAACTGAAGAGCCGCATCGTACATCGTTCGGTAACAGTGCGTGAAATACGGATGCTTAATGGTTCTAATATTACACGGCTGTTGGGGTCTTTCAGCATCAGTTGTTCAGCTGATTCTGTAAACTTGTCATCGTTGTGTTTTTATGATTTGCACTAGCAATGAAACACACCTAAACAGGTACTGTTTTAGGAAAGAGGAAGCAGGGGTTGCTGCTAACGTGTCTTTCAAGACAGAGAGTCCAGGCATCGCAGAAACTTTGTCCGGCGTGGGTATATCTCTGGCGTGTCAGACACAGGGGGCACGTGCTGCAAATCACAATGCCTCCGAGGACACAGGGGCCCACACGCTGGTTATCCAGACGTAAGCCTGGATCTGGATCTAGATTCTGTCCTTTGCAAGCTGTCGCCCTGGTGGGTCATTAATCTCAGAAAGCCTCAATTTTGCGCTTGAAAAAGGAATGCATGACTCACAGGACTGCTTTGAGATCACGCGAGGCGATCCTGGGAAAGTGGTGTGCAGGTAAAGCGTGTCCCGCTGCTCCTCTGGGGAACAGGAAGTCCTATAGGGCTGCTCGGTGGAATTCAACTGGGACAGTGAGCCAACCCTTTAGGAACCAGCAACTGAGCTATTGAACTATTTCTCAATAGAGTCCCTGGTTCATCTTCAACATCTAGTGACTCCTTGTACCTATTCCACTCTTTAAACCTGGTTCCCACCTTAGCTTTGAAAACAGACTTATTGGAAATGTCCAGCTTTTTTTTTTTTTTCCTTTATCTTCCTGGGTCTTGGCTTCTCACCTGGGCTTCAAGTGTCAATGCTTAACTCCTAGGACTGTTGCTTACTGACTCAACTACGGACTACTAGTCGTACTGATGACTACTCGTGCTGCATAGACATCTTTCTGGTAAAACTAATCTGAAGTCAGGGCTGTGCTAAGTCCTTCATAGACACCGTCTTCGATAGACATTAAAAAGCTCTGAATTTCACAAATGCGACATGAGAATTTACAGGATTTATGTAGATGTCTTAAAAGTTATACGCGTTGGGACGGGGGAGCCAGCAATCGCAATCCAGGCAGAGCTGCATCCAAGAAGCCTCCGGCCCCCCAGAGAGGAGGGTGTGCATCGGATGGGAGACATGGAGGGCCGCACACACGTGTGGCTGCGCACAAGGGAGACGACCTGTCTTACCCCAGACTCTGCTCCGGGACCCGGGCTCCCTGCAGTTTTACTTGGAGGACGCGCTGTCGTGGAAGGCATACTCGCTCGGCAGGAAATGCACTTGGAGGCCCATAAATTCCACCAAAAATCCTTCACTATTGTAACTGCGCCCTGAACTGCTTCCACGTGTAGAGACCAGTCCTGTTCCCCAAAAATGCTTTCTTAGATCCTTATCTCTACCCCAAGTCTGTGAAGCAGGGCGAAGAGGGTCTGCCTGGGAATGAAGAGAATCAGGCCTCTCATGGGACCTTTGGGGCTAAAACCAGTGAAAGTTCTGGGGCGACTGAAGCACATGGTCTACCCTGGACAGAGGATCGTTTCCATCTTACAGATGAGAAGCCCAGGTTGGAGCCACACAGCTGGCACCTGGCGGACCCAAAGCATCAGCTCGCATTGTCTTTTTCTTTTCTTTTCTCTTTTCTTTTCTTTTTTTCTTTTCTTTTCTTTTCTTTTCTTTTCTTTTCTTTTCTTTTCTTTTCTTTTCTTTCTTTTCTTTTCTTTTCTTATTTTATTTATTTTATTTTATTTTATTTTATTTTATTTTATTTTATTTTCTTCTTTTCTTTCTTTTCTTGTCTTTTCTTTCTTTTCTTCTTTTCTTTTCTTTTTTCTTTTCTTTTTCTTTTTTCTTTTCTTTTTCTTTTTTCTTTTTTCTCTTTTCTTTTCTTTCTTCTTTCTTTCTTTCTTTCTTTCTTTCTTTCTTTCTCTTTCTTTCTTTCTTTCTTTCTTTCTCTTTCTTTTTCTTTCTTTCTTTCTTCTTTCTATCTTATTTATTTATTTGACAGAGAGAGAGAGAGAAAGAGAGAGAGAGAAAGGGAGGGAGCTCCAGCAGGGGGAGCGGCAGGCAGAGGGACAGGGAGAAGCAGGATCCCCGCGGAGTAGAGAGCCAGATGCAGGGTTCCATCCCAGGACCCCGGGATCATGACCTGAACCCAAGGCAGATGCTTAATCCACTGACCCTTCCGGGAACCCCAATTGCTATTTTCTTACTTAAGGTCCAATACACAATCTGCCACATCAGCAAGGTCAACTTATTCTAGTAAAGTAGGAAAATCTCCAATTACAAGGAGCTAAATGAGTATCCTCATGTGATACGATAAACTAGCACAGTAATCTAGTTTTCTCAGCCAGAGCAAATATACATATTTTTTAGAGATTTTTATTTACTTATCCATGAGAGACAGAGAGAGAGGCAGAGACACATGCAGAGGGAGAAGCAGGCTCTATGCAGAGAGCCCAATGCGGGACTCGATCCCAGGACCCCGGGGTCACACTCTGGACCGAAGGTGGCACCAAACCGCTGAGTCACCCAGGCTGCCCAAGAGCAAATATTAATATTTAAACAGTTAACTTCTGCTCTGACTTGATTTTTCTCTGTTTTTCTAAGGGCAGGTATAGAACGAACAGGTCAGGAGCCTACCAGTTCTATGAGAATTAACAATAATCATGTTTTTCCTGTTACGGTGTTACACATAGATATTCTTTTACCTGCACTTCATTTAAGTAATGTTTTGATAACATTTGCTACTAAAAGACGCTTTTGTACGGGTTTTAGGTAGTTCTGTCAGTGAGGGCATGCACATGTATTTCAGGAGAGTGACCTGGGATATTACTGGTGTCATTTAAATTTGAGGGGGGAAAAATAAGAAGGTGCCAAAGTAGGGCATGAAATTCAGGGAGACATCCTACTGCAAATTTAAAATCAATAGTAGCACGAGTGAACCGTAGGGAGATTGACCACTGAAATAGTCAGTGGAGAAGGCACTAAAGACTCGGAATGGCCGTATCTGTACTTCTACACTAGGGCAAGACAGGGAACTGAAGGTAATAGGAAAAAAACAAACAAACAAAACAAACAAAAAAAACCCAAAACCCTTGCATACCCTTCCTTCTCCTGGAATCCCTTGGAGTGGCTCCAATCAAAAGGAACTAGTGATGTGAATCTCTTTCTCCTTAAAAATTTTCAGGAATGTGCAGATGGGGTGTAGACACAATCTACATTCTCAGGTGTAGGGGTAGCAATAGATGGAATGGCGTTTGCATAAAAAGAAAAGAGACCTAAAATAATAACATACATACTCACATTAGTACAGGAAAGAACAAAAGAAACTATTAGCTCATACTGTTCACGTCAGGGCAGTTCCCCTCTCCACCCCCCAAAAAAGAATAAGGACAAATCAAACAGCTTCACCCATTTCTGTATCTCTCAAACCACTTGAGGCAAGAGTAGAGATGATATTTTCCGGAAGACTGTATAGACTTTCAAGACTGGCTCCGCTGAGGACAAAACCCCAAGAGCAGAAGTGCTTAGGAGAAGGGGAAAGACGTATTTCTGAATAAGCACAGTCTCGGATGCTGCACAACTAGAAAAGACAAGACAAAAGAACAAGGACGAGCAGAATTGGACTCAATCAGTTTCCAAACTGCAAATTAATATATATATATATATATATATATATATATATATATATATATATATATTACTGTGAACATATGTCTTCCCAAGATTTGTGATCTTGCTAATATGAGGATCTGGTCCTTTCACACCATCCTTTCCGTGGCAATGCAATGCTCCGGAGGAATCAGGAGAGTCTTGCCCCGTGGTGAATCTAGAGGATGCGCGGCCTCAATGATGTTGAGGCCACACCGTCTCTATTCACTCTACCAGTGACTGAACACGGAGAGAGGTTTTCGGACTGGAGAAGCAGAGGATTAAACCCACGGCTCCCCTTTAGCAGCTCACCCGGCAATTTTGCTGGTGTGAGAATCACCAGAAATGCACGTGTGGTCCTGTGACTTGACTTTCCTTCCAGAGGAGACCTTTGCCCCTAAAATTCTCCGGCAGCAGCAGCATCATTAGGTGCTGTGCCATTAGATGTGCCCATAAGCCACGGCCACGTTTGAGGGAATGAGAAGGATTTTCAGCCCTGCCAAACTCACACAACTTGGAGAATTTTTAGATTAGATCAATCAAAGGAATGAATGAATAAAACCTTTTTATTTTTATTCTTTTACTTTTTATTTTTTATTTTTATTTTTTTGCTCCAGGGACAGGATCAGTAGATATTGGAGCCAGAATTTAAAATAATCAAGAGAGCCTTTCACCCTGCCTTATACCCTTATACTGAGAACACTCGCTTCTTATGGTGATCGAGGATAAAAATAAAGGAAAGTTCTTCCTCCTTCCATTCCATTATTCATTAATATCTCTATATCGTGGAGGGTCACGCAGTGTCCAGAGTAAAATAGCTGAACAAACATTTGGGTCAGGATGATCTCCCAGGGTGGGCTCCCTCTTCCCAACTACTGATATCTTCTTGAATTTCTGTTATTTTCATCTGATTGGGCAAGAACAAGGGTTTTCATCCAATTTAAGCTGCAAAGCCTTTATTTGCACTTGTACCCAAGGCAAAGCCTTTGATTGTTTCCAAGAAACAGCTAGGGAATCCTGCTGCTAAGAAACTTCACTCTGCTAACTTACATGATGCTGAACAAAGGAAGGGGATAGTATCATCGCTAACAATCGTTTGTTCAGGAGCTGAACAGTTATTTATTGTCACCTGCCAGGCACCGGTCTAGGCACTGGGCTTCTAGCAGTAAATAAAACAATCTTCTCTTCATGCTTCCTACATCTTCTTGTGGTGAGAGGGGGAAGGCAAGTAAGCTTTAATATTTGCTATATAATAAGTGCTATGGAGAAAAGCGAAGGGGGGTACAGATCAATGAAGTGAAAAATAAGTGTCCGACGTTACCAAGTGCTCTACACGGAATAATCCCAATACCCAAATTTAAGGAGCAGATAATATCTCTCTCTCTATTATATATAATTATATATAATATTATATTAATATTATATAACATATATATAATATTATATTAATATTGTATATAATATATAATAAATATATGTAAATATATTTATTATATTGTATTGTATTATATATTATATACAATATATATAATTATATATATTATATATTATATATATATATTATATGCTAGATTGCACAGGAGGATACCTGATTTAGAAGAGCCATAGTAAAAACAAAACAAACAACAACAAAAAAAACAACAGAAAAAAGACGAGTCATAGTACCTTGCACAACATCCTGCGACTGTTAATTCAGAGGGCTGGAATCAAACTCCGGCTTTCTACTATGTCAACGTCGGGAATTAGCGTGAGTTTTAATGTATTTATCATATGTTTTCTCTGAATGGAAAAAGCCTTCAAAATGATATTCCATCCCACGGGCACAACATTATCTCCGCTAAGATTTATTAGCGTTTATTTAGCCTTTTCCATCCACAATGGCAGTACAATAGGCAGAGAATGTTAATTGATCATTTCTCCTATTAACGAGACTGAAAATGGGGGGAGGAAAGGGGGAAAGCACATATGGTTGTTGAACAAAACCAAGTGAGGAAATGTTTCATTGCCCCCAAATAAAATCCGCCAGGAATGGAAGTGACTACGATAAGAAAACCCTATCTTTCTATCCGCTTTGTGTGCTTGTAGCTGTCTTCTCTGTGGCCGGCACCTGAGCGCTGCTGGACCGGCCCTGGCTCCTTTCCTGGGGGAGGACTCGCAGAGCACGGCGGCGGGCTGGGCTTCTGATAGAGCAGCATCATTAGGTGATGGGAGGCCTGGCCCCCTGCGCCCCTCCACACACCTGGGCGGGCTCACCTCATCACCCCGAGCCCTCTGCTTTCTCTACCCTCCTGCTGGGGGTCTTCGTTTCTCTTTCCTCCTAACTCTTCTGAGCAGGGACAGCCCTTGGGAAAGCAGTGCGATCCTTATTCTGTCTCCTGTTGACACCGAACCCCCCCCTTGACCTCCATGCACCACCCCCCTTGCCCGGCAGGTGCCCCAGGTTCTCAACCTCTCTCTTCACCTTTCAGCGAAGCTGCCACAGTGGGAAACAGGTGACAAGTTAACACCTGGTTCCACGGGCTGACTCTGCATGTCCGTGGGGTGAAGTCCGAGAGCATTGGGCCTCCCTCACCTCGGCGGTAACCTCGGCCCCACTACACACCAGGGCAGGTCCCCCTGAGTCCGTCCTCATGGATGCCGACGTCATCACCGACACACCCTCCAATGCTCCCCGTCCAGGGTCACGACATATGAGGTGACCAACCTGTATCCCCATCAGGATGATAGGACATCTCCATCCATGTGCCATGTGGCCTGGAGTCCTGCTGTGGCCCATCCCCTGACCGGGCCCTGAACCCCTGGCAACTACTGGGCCGACTTTTGCCCTTCCTCACATGTCATATACATGGTGTCATACGGTGTGAAATACATCGGACACGCCAGTCCTCTGCTTGAGCCGTTCTAGTGGCTTTCCATGGAACAACGGCAGTGACTCCTCACTGTAGTCTGTAGAACCTGTTCCTATGGGTTGACTTATGTTCCCGGAACAACATGTGGAAGCACCAACCCCTGGGGCCTGTGAATGGGAGCTTCTCTGGAAACAGGATCTCTGCAAATGCAACTAGGAGGTCAGTGCAGATGAGGCCACACGGGAATGGGGTGAGCCCTCCTCTGACAGGACTGGTCTTCAGCGACTCCAAGGCCTCGCGTCTCTTCCACCTCAAAGGCTTCAAACAGCTTCTTCCCTCTTCCAGGAACACCCCTTCCTCTGTCCTCTGCCTGCTTAAAATCCTGCTCATCTGTCAAGGCTCAGCTGAAATGTCATTTTCCTGAGGATTCCTTGATCCCTTAAAATAAATTAGGTTGAGCTGCACTGCTCCGGTGACCTTTTCCTTTGCTGCGCTCATTTCAATTTGTAATCAAAGATCTGTTGACTTATTTTTTTTTTTTTTTTTTTTTTTTTTTTTTTTTTTTTTTTTTTAAATTTTTTTATTTATTTATGATAGTCACATAGAGAGAGAGAGAGAGGCAGAGACATAGGCAGAGGGAGAAGCAGGCTCCATGCACCGGGAGCCTGACGTGGGATTCGATCCGGGGTCTCCAGGATCGCGCCCTGGGCCAAAGGCAGGCGCCAAACCGCTGCGCCACCCAGGGATCCCTGTTGACTTATTTATTTACTGTTTATTCTTCACAATAAATTGTAAGCCGCGAGGACCAGACCCATGTTGCGGTATTCCCTATCCTGTGTGTGTGAGTGTGTATGTGTGTGCATCTGATCAAGAAAATTTAATTCCTGAGTCTCAAGCTCTTATTGCTAGAAAGAAAATTTCCAAAAAACGAGGAAAGCCTGACCCTTGAGGTTCTTACCTCAGTTATCATGGCCAACTCTATCCCTGGTCCTAGAATGCTTACCGTCCCCCAACTACCCTTCCCGTAGCTCTAATACAAGCAAAAAGAAAGACAACACCCTACCCTGGATTCCCTTAACACTGCTGAGGTGCACTGGACTATTTCAAAGACTCTACCAGACCCTAAGGGAATAAGAGATTTTAATACTTCCTGATAGTTGGTTCATGAGAGCCTGATACACAAAGTGCTTAGTTATCTATCCAATAACTCAAACCTATCCTATAACCGCCACTCTCGGTATTTTAACTCTATCAGAAGAAACACCCTGTGGGAAGTCTATGTCAGGCACGATGATAAATAACACCATGGCCCAGATAAGGGAACTGATTCCCACACTTTATGTAATAAGGGCTATTCCTTAAAGTCCTTGCTTTCTGCCAAGAAACATAATTTGTTTCTAGTTAAGTGACCTCAGAAATGAGCATTCTTTTTTAAAAAAAATATTTTATTTATTTATTTGAGAGAAAGTGAGAGAGACAGAGCACCAGGAGCAGAGGGGCAGAGGGAGAGGGGGAACCAGACTCCCCACTGAGCTGGGAGCCCCATGCGGGACTCGATCCCAGGACCCCCGGATCATGACCTGAGCCGAAGGCAGACACACAGACACATAACTGACTAAACCACCCAGGCGCCCAGGAGTGAGTATTTTTACAGAAAGCATCCCCTTCACCCAGCCTTCTAAGTCAGCAAAGGCGCCATGTACACCCTGATGTAATGAATTCTGTGACAAAATCATAAACACAGAGTCTTTTCAGCAAAAGTTCTGTATGTTCCCTCATAAAGACTTGCTCGCATCAATATTTTCCATTGAAAAAAGTTGAAAGAAAATCAATTTTTTCCTGTTTTCTATCTCCATGGTGCTGGTACGGTGCTGAGCACACAGTATACGCTTAGACAATCCATGTTGACTGAATCAATATGCACCATATGTTATCTTAGCGCGCCACAGGAACGCCCGCCTGAGCACTTGGCTAACTTCTATTTTATGAGCTTAGGATTTTATTAGTATATGTGTAACCACACCGAAAGCAGTTCACCTTTCTAAATATATCCGTACAGCACTTAAATGTATACGCCACTACAACACGTAGAAGCAAACTACTGAGATGAACGTTATTTGGCTTTAGGTGCTCCTAGTTTGGGGTTGTGGTGAAGCCTTCAATTAGAGAAAAATCACGAGTGCTCTGGAAGTACCAGGGTCACGGGCAAGCAAAGATAATTGTCCTCTGCACGGACCTTTGGGAGAACTGGATTGAGTGTTGCAAGAGCAACAGAGAGGTCCATGGTGCTCCACGGGCTTTGTTTTAAAACACGTGTCAGGTCATGGACGGTAGATCATTATGTGAATTAAGTCTACGTCGGGTCATTAGGCCATTCGCTGGTACCAAGAGGGAAAAAAAAAATACCAGGTACAATAGTAGCATCTCCTCTTTTCATCAGAAGCCAGGCAGTGTCTCGTATGTGTGCGTAATCTGTCAATGCACACACTGGTCTGGCTTTGGTCTAAAATAATGGACACTTCAAAGGTTGGGAGGAGATGATACTACTTTAACAGAACAACTGGAGGGATTTTCTACTGTGACTTTAAAAGCAGAAATGCAACTCTTTTCCCATCATCAACTTGACAACCAAGGACAATACATTTTATTTTATTATTTAATACATTTTAGAAGCTGCAAATGCTTCAAAATTAAAACTGCATTTTTTTTACCAGAGTGGAAAAATGGTAAACCACAGAAGGCACAGGTCAGTATAAATTCTCTTGGGATCAAGGGTCAGGCCCAGGGCACTTTCTCTCAGGAATGTACTGTACTCGTGTGCTGTATGATTCATCGATTTCTCTGTCTGGCTTTTCACAGTCATATAACCTGACTCTATAGTCTAACTATATAGAACTAAAATACATTTTGATTTATTAAAAGATAAAATACATGGAAGAAAAGGAGAGCGAGAACTGCTCTTATCAGTAGGCAACATAATGCTAAGTCCCTGTTCTGCTTTTTACAAAATGATGGAATCTGCAGACGGAAATCTAAAAATTGAAAGATATTAAACCAAATATATCAATTATATCAACAAATTTAACTAGGAATAAACTCTCCTATAATATGACAAAGATTATCATATTGGTCAAACCAATACCCAACTATAGGCAGTTTATTTCATACCCAAATAAATATATTAAGACTAAGAATACAAAAATAAGTGAGGATCTGAAAACAACCAAGTGAGAAAAAAAAGCAACAATATCACATAAAATCAAGATAAAAGCACTTAGTGGGGTGAAGAGTGTTTAAATTTAGGGATGCCTGGGTGGTGGCCCAGTGGCTGAGCATCTGCCTTCAGCTCAGGTCATGATTCCAGGATCCAGGATCGAGTCCTACATCGGGCTCCCTGCATGGAGCCTGCTTCTCCCTCTGCCTGTGTCTCTGCCTCTCTCATGAATAAATAAATAAGATCTTAAAAAAAAAAAAAAGAGTGTTTAAATTTAAATTATTTAACTTTATTTAAATTCTCTAAATTAAAAAGATGAAAAACTAAATAAAGATGTAACTGTGAAAAGATATATGCTCAAAAGCATCCCTAAAGGTCTTTTATTCACTCAACAGAATAAAATTATAAGCAGAGAAAATCTAGAATTTCTAGACATAAGAAGTTTAAAAACAGTGCTGAGGCTGGAGAAGAGAGCTAGGGGAATATTTTAAACTTGTGTTTACATAGCAGGCAGACTGAATAAGGATTGCATATTACAAATCTTAAAAAAATAGTGAAGTTTTCTAAAAACACTTTAAGTTACACTTAACACAGGGTTGAGAGGCTATGAATTGTCTATATTAAAAAATATAGAGAGTACTTATTCTTAGGGTTGTACATGGAGAGAAGAGATCAGAAGCAGAAAGGCCAAATCTGGCCAGAATAGCAGAAAGAAAAACTGGAATTAAAAATAAATTAATTAGTTAATTAAATAAAATAAATATATTTAGTATATATTTAATATATTCACACATTTATTTTATTATATTTTTATTTTTAATTATATATATTAATTAATATATTTATGTATTTATATTTTTAAAATGAATGGAAGGATGGAAGGATCTGCTGTTCGGGGCAAACTGGCCATTCATCAGTTGTCCCATTATTTTGTAAAACGATTGGCTTGAAATTGACATAATCAAAATTAGATAAGCAATTAATTTCTTTTTCCATGTGGGCTTGGATCAATACTTCAGTGTTTTGTTCGTGACTATCTTCCTCAACACCCACCTTGGGTAAAGTAGATAGTCCTTTCCGAAAGCCAAATTATTCCCTAATTTATTTACTCCCCGAGTCTGGATGCTGGCATATTGGTTTCCTTAAAGCTCTCTGGAAAGACATATTAGCCAAAATATTAGGCAGAAGGTAAGCACAGGTGTATGAATGAGAAAGGAAAATGTCACATCCTAGCGAAGGAGTAACCAAGCAGCTTAATACCAGTAAGAATGACCTGGATCATATTTTAAGAACTGAGATGTTTACCATTTTATTTTATTTTATTTTGTTTTGTTTTGTTTTGTTTTGTTTTGTTTTATTTTATTTTATTTTATTTTATTTTATTTTATTTTATTATTTTATTATTTTATTTTATTTTATTTTATTTTATTTTAGTATTTTATTTTTATTATTATTTTTTTTTAGATGTTTACCTTTTAACAGCAACACACATTTTGCCAGGAAATCTTGGTCTTCATACCATGGGCATCACGCTGGACTAACCTTGTGTTCATATTGTCAAAATAATAGAATAAAATGTCACTGAAATGTTCCAGGGATGGTTCTAAAGCTTTATGAACATTAATTCCTGAATCCCCACAATGGTTTTCTGAGACACATCCCTATATCCCTACGTCATCAGTGAGGAAACTGAGGCACAGAGAGAGCACATAGCAAGTGATGGCAATCCTGAATTCAGACCTCCGCAGCCTCTGAGCACGTAGCTATAGCTACCGCCCTACACTCCTTGTGTAGGGATTCATTTGTAAGTGTGCCTTCCATTTGTTTATCCTCCACTCGGTGGCGGTGGGTGCAGTTCCCTGTATAGTCTATACAACAACACAAATTACTGCTCTTTATTTTTTGGTAATTAGAATTTATATCTTGCTTGTTACCAGCCTCGTGTTTGCAACATAGAAGGTACTAAACATTTTCTTAAAAAAAAAAAAATGAATAAGTCATGTCAAATCTCTCTTCTCACAAACAGCCCAGCGTTGATCCAACAAGATCACACCTCAGCTAAGGTAGCAAATACCTAATCTGACCTAACCTTGGCCCTGAGGAATATTCCCTTGGTCTCTTGTCTTTTCATTGTAGAGAAAAGACAAAGTTAGCTTTTCTTAATAAGCTAAAATCTCAGTAAGGAAAAAGGAAGAAAAAAATCCCTTGCTCTCAAAGACGCCAGCTCCAGAATTGCCATATCGTGTGTCAGGGAGCTCAGAGCAATGCAAGCTTCCATTAGTACTACCACAAGGCACTTGACCTTGAGAAAACTTAGCGTTGACTGGTACCAAAGGGATTAGCAAATGCTCCATTTTCTGACTCTGTCTTCAATTACTTTGATGAGCAATTAAAATGCTAATTAAAAAACAATCCGAAACTTAGCACTCAGAAGGTTATGAAATAATGCGCTCACATGTCCTACCACACAGACGGCTAATAAGGTCACCAAACAAAGATCGGCTAGAAAGAAGCGTTGAATCGCCACAGTAATTTCAATGTTAAGTTTTTTCTTATGAGTTCACAATGACCGTGCACACCATCATTCTCCGAATACTGAACAGGAATTAGCTTATTTATTTATTATAACTCACCCTTTGGTAGACAACTATTTTATTTAAATAGACAGTCATAAGGAGACTCTAAGGGTTTTCCTAAAGATAGCATAAGATTTAAGTTAGTTAAACTCAGTACAATTAATTAAAATATCAATAATTTAATCGGCATAATGTTGAGGGCTGTGGGCTTCTGGCATTTGCTTTTCTAATAATTTGGGCTTTGGGCTTTTTATTGTTCATTCATGATCACTTTTTTGACAGTGAGTTGAAACAGTTTTGAATTATTTAGTTTTGTTAGGTGCTGACTTCACATCCAAATACCACTGGAGTGGTAGTCTTTGTTTACAGTGTATAGAAATTAAAGCCTTGAAAAAAAAAAAAAAGAAATTAAAGCCTTGGTTTAAAATCCAAGAAAGCATATTAAAAGTTAATAGTGAGAATTCCTAATCACTTCTGTGACAAAGGAAGGCCTAGAACTTTCCTAGCACGAAGGAAATGCTAATTGTTGACAAAACCAATTCACATACTTTTAACCACATGCAAACTCTCATAGGAATGCCATTTCTTAAAGTGGGAGAATAAATAAATAAATAAATAAATAAATAAATAAATAAATAAAACAAAAAATTAAAAAAAAATAATAAAGTGGGAGAACCATTAAAAAAACTAATCATGTAATTGAAATATAAATATTTAAATGTTTTATAACCAACCTGGTAACAGTATATCAATATAATTTTCTTTAAAAAAGGACGCTCGGGTGGCTCAGTGGTTGAGCATCTGCCTTTGGCCCAGGGTGTGACCCCGGGGTCCTGGGATCGAGTCCCGCATCGGGTTCCTCACATGGAGCCTGCTTCTCCCTCTGTCTGTGTCTCTCCCTCTCTCTGTGTCTCTCATGAATAAATAAATAAAATATTAAAATAAAAAGAGTCGACTCCTTACCTGAGTCACCGAGCACCCTGCCTCTTTCCTTTTCTGTGTGTACCTATATATTACTTGATTGTTTAAACTGAAAAAAAAATGATCGTTTTCATAGGAACTGACTGATGAGATTCAAAAAATCCTCTCTTGATATAGAGAAGATTTAGAGTCAACACAAGGCCATACAATAAATGGATAATGTATCATGTTTTGATAATCGGCATCATGTATATGTAAGTATATCCATTCACGTAGTGTAGTCTCTCCTCCCCACAGAGGATCCATTCCAAGACCCAATGGATGAACATAGTCCTGAACCCGACAGAGACTGTGCTCTGTCCTCTACGTACACACTTACGATAACATTTATTTCATAAATCAGGCTCAGTAAAAGATTAACAATAACAAATAATAAAGTTGGCCGATCATAACAATGTACTGGAATGAAAGTTATGCGAGTGTGCTCTTTCTCTCTCCAAGGTTCTGACTGCACCACCCGCACCGAGCTTCTGATGACGTGAGATGATGAAGTGCCCACTCGGGGAGCCCAGGTGAGGGGAAGGACGTGGGCGCTGGCTAGACTGCAAGGCCACGACACTGACAATCTGAAAGCACAGGAGACCCCTTGCTCCCAGACCAAAGCTGGGTGCGGGCAACTGCGATCACAGGCAACTGAGCCCTTGGGAAGGGAACAGCAGGGGGGCAAGTACGGCACAGGATCCGGGGGTGGGCACACGCCTTGGCAAGACATGCTAGCAGGTTTTCCACCAGGGATCTGAATCTTTCACCCTAAAGAGACGTTAGCTGGGAAATCATTTGCAAAGTTTACCCTAAAGCCTGCATTTGGTCCTACGGTGTTGCCCAAACCAGGCCATTGCATCCTGATGGAGTAGACGTGTCTTATTGGGGGCCGCGCTTATGTAAGCCAGAGAGGGCCCCAGCGCAAGACCTGCAGAGAATGGAGGCCGCGTACCTGCAGCCAGGGGAGGCAGCTGGTGCTGAGCTGTTTGTACGCTTCTGTAAGCATGACACCTGCCTACTTTCACGTCCTTTAAAACACTACGTGGGCCTATCAAACAGTCAGATGAAATACATTCTGAGGAGTAGATGCCTCGACGACTGCAGGTTTGAGCCCCCGACTTTTGCATTCTCATTCAGGCTGCTCACTGTTCCTGGCTTTCGCCTTCTGCGGTAAGCATGCCTCCTATACCGAGGAAAGCACAGAGAACAATTCGGAATATATTTACCAATCAAAATGATCAAATGATTTAAGAGTAACGCCCAGGACATTGGCTCATTTACCCCTGTAATTCGATTAGCTTTGGGAAAACTGTCCCAAGCTTCTATCGGTGTCTCTGTACAACACACATTTGTTAAGCATCTACTGCCTCTAGACTCGGTCTGGCACCTAGGGATTAGAAGATAAATCAGATTCGATCTCTGCATTGAGATGATTATAAAGCAGGGCCAGAGACTATTGTAAATAGGCAATTTCAATGTAGAAAACTCTAGATCATTGTTTTTTTTTTTTTCTTTTTTTAGGTTATTGTTAACATTTGATATATGTTTAAGGAAAGGACATGTGAGTGAATAAGCAAAAGAATAAATAATGTCGGTGTGGATGGGGTGCTCTGGAAACACAGAGGAGAGCCATACAAGTCACGCTTGGTGGGACGGAGGGGATAAAATTGGTTCCTGGGAGCGAGGATTCTTGAGGACAAGTAAGAGATTTTTTGTCAAGCTAAGGGGAAAAGCTGGGGTCCTGGAAGGGGGAAAGAGGAAACAACATCAAGAACTATAACTTGGTATGTCTTTTTTTTTGCAACTCAATGCTCGCAAATCTTTTGAAATTGCCGTATATCATAAAGGCTGGAAAAAACATGCATAATTAAATTTCACAATAAATAGCTGTTGATACTAGCAACTTCAACTGTGGAAAGCGTAGCAGGGAAAAAAGCATGGAGGTGCCGAAGACGTTGGGCCACGCTCCCTGTAAGTTTTTACGCAATTATACGTGCACGCCACGCTACACTAGGCACGCAGCTATTTACCTCTCAAGAAAACAGTTAAATCATTGAACCTTAGGGAGAAGATGGGAGGGTCAACCAGTGCCAACAGCCTCAAAAGGAATCCTTGAGGCTTTGGCGATGTTGTATTGGATGTGTTCAGACCAATTGTGTATTGTAACCTCTATGACGCCCTTAGGGACGGGCCTCCCTACACTATCAAAAGCCTGGACAGAGTTCAGGGGGATGCTTTCCCATGGAACCGACGATGCTGTGCAAATCTCCCAACAAACGTCACACAACGTGCCCCATGACGCTCGTCACTTTTCTCTCCCCATCGAAGGCTACAAAGACATGGGCCGTGAGGGTAACCCACGAGCCCCTGGGGAAACCTTCCAAACAGGAGACTTTATTTTCTATCATCACGTATGATCTCAAGACAGATTTCTTGCTTACATTCTGCTTGCATAAGAGCTCTTGGAATGAGGCTAACACTGGCATGTAAGAGAAAGGAAAAGTGTGTGTGTGTGCATGTGTGTGCGCGTGTGTGCATGCACAGGCATGTTTACACATTTCTGGGGTGTGCAGGGGAAGGTAAGGAGAGAGAAGAGATATACACTCTACAGTTCCCGTTATATGCAAGGCCAGCTATTAGGCCAAAAACATTTAAAAATACATCTGCATTCCTAAAATGTTTCTGTCTTTGAAAATCCTATGCCCTTCTTTTGTTTCTTCCTTTCCCTCACTTTCCTCCGTCTTGCTAAAAGAAACGGAAGATGTGTTGGTGTAAATGACCAATGCACAATTTGGTCTACGACACTGCTTACACCGAGTAGCTTTTATTTAGTTTTTTTTTAAGATTCATTTATTTATGATAGACATAGAGAGAGAGAGAGAGAGAGAGAGAGAGAGACAGGAAGAGGGAGAAGCATGCTCCATCCCAGGAGCCCAACGTGGGACTCGATCCTGGGACTCCAGGATCGCGCCCTGGGCCAAAGGCAGGCGCTAAACCGCTGAGCCACACAGGGATCCCCCCAAGTAGCTTTTAAGAGAAATCATATTATCACTTTTCACAAGGCTCCTTAGAGCCGAAGGGCTCCCTACCTGAGGTAGATCACTGAAAAAGATTTGCAGGTACTTGTATCGTGTGCCCAAAGGGGCCAAAGATCAAGCAATGGCTCACAGTTACCCCAGAAGCCGCTGCTATACACGGATACCAACACCATCACCATTCTGTGTCCCTTCCAGGTGGTAAACTCTCTGGGCTGTGATCATATCACTTCCCTTCGCTGCCAGCACCAGAGTAGTACCTATACTATTGTGGGCATCCACTATATGCTTCCTAAATAAAAAAAGAAATAGGTGATGCAGATTACAAAAGACTATTTATATATGTCACTTTTTAAATTAGTAAAACAAACTTTCTAGGGATGATGATGATGATGATGATGATTAATCAAGTATGAAGAAAAAGTAGCATAGGGTTTAAATAACTTGACATGGTTCTACAGATAACCAATCCTACATCTAGCACTACGCCTGAGGCCCTCTCCGGATGTGACTCTATGCCCACCAGATAGCTTGCCACCAGATAAACCAGTAAAGGTCCATCCTGATATCTTGGGTGGGCTCAGCGTTTGGACAAGCTGGGTGCACATGAAGTCCAGTCGGAAGAGGGAAAGAAAGCGAAGACCAGGCAAAAGTGGGATTCAGATACCAAGTGGCTCTAACGACACACCTCGTTTTGGAAGATTGGCAGCCAAGCTCCAGACAGTGACAGCGTCAGTCGGGTGGTTAGGCCATCTCTAAGGAGGCCACTCCACTGGAAACACGCCAGGCACCATCTCTGAGCACAGGTGATGCCGCTGGGCCATACTGTCGCTTTGGTTAGTGAAGTACATCGGCGTGAAAGGAGAACCCATGATTTCAGAAAATCTCCTTGAGGGCAAATTGGCTCCAGGGTCAGCAGGTTGTCAGATCCCCAGCTGAGCTGGGATTCAAGGAAGATCTTTAATTCCAGTAGGAAACTGGAGATGGAGACGAAAAACAAGAGAAAGATAACCTGGGCAGGTGAGACGTACAGTGGGAGTTTTGGGAAAAGCCAACTCCAGACTCAAAACCCTCAAGCCTTTGGCAGGAAATTCATTCCACAACTCCTGTTGGGTTAACGAGGGATGAAATGCTCAGGCTTGACTCCTAGGGAGCTGGGTCTTCAGGCTGAAGTAATACAGATCAAAACTCTGGGGAGAAGTGAGAGCTCTTAGACTTCTTTCTCTGTTGTGCAATTAACACCCACCCACCTATAGGATCCCTAAAACAGACTTGAAAATCTTGCTCCAAACCAAAAACCCCTTGTAAATCCCCCAAAGAGAAAGATTTGATTGAAACCTTCCACGGCACTTGGTTTTCCTGTCAGTTGTTCTAACATTTCCATTACGATAAAAACCGTGTCACAAAATCTGCAGTATTGTCTGCTATTAGTCGACTCCTCGACACAGTTCATTGTTTCCTCCTAAAACAGCTCATCAGTAGGCCAGACAGATCCAATGCCACTCACTCTAGGGCACACATATGAAAGTGGTGAAGAAGTCTAGCCCAAGAAGAAAACCTAGTTCTTTTCATTCAACACACTCTACATGTCAGTTGTCCTTTAGTAACTGAAAACAAAACAAAACAAAAAGAAAGAAAGAAAGAAAGAAAGAAAGAAAGAAAGAAAGAAAGAAAGAAAGAAAGAAAGAAAAGAAAAGAAAAAAGAAAGAAAAGAAAAGAAAGAAAAGAAAAAAGAAAAAAGAAAAGAAAAGAAAAGAAAAGAAAAAAGAAAAAAAAAGAAAAGAAAAGAAAAGAAAAAAAAAGAAGAAAAGAAAAAAGAAAAATAATGTAATAACATATTGCAATAAGTTTTCACATCTGGGTTATAATTGAAATTAGTTATGGTAAACGCATTTGCTTTACTCATTTTAATTAAATATTTACAAAGATAATTCCATCAAAGCAGAACACTAAATTATCACCATTCAGCCATCCTCAACCTACAGGTAAGCCTCATTTTCTGTAATGGTGGTATCTAAGAAGGTCTATGCCCCATCCTCTGGACTAGAAAAAAAAAATTATATATATATATATATATACACACACACACACACACACACACATAGATGCTGGATATGATGAAATGTTACCAGTACACTTTTTAAAAACAGATGCATCTATTTTTGATCGATTATTTTGCTGGGCTCTGTCCCCAATCAAAGCTGCATCCTTTGGGGTTGTCCAGTCAACCGAGAGCTAGTCCACAGAGGCGAATAGGACTTTGCCGCGTTGTTGCACTTGCTTAGGTTGCTCATAGGGTGGACGAGGGTAGGAGAATCCTGGGGTTAAGTCGGAGGTCAGTTTAGAGTGATCTTGGCCTGGGAAACTAGGACATGGGAGGAGGAAACCAGCCTCCTGCCCCAAGATGGAAGGGCAGCCTCATTACGTGGCCTCAGGTAGGTCGGAGCACTGAACAGAGGAAGCAGGGGCACAGGGGAGGCTGGTGACCAATGCAGGGCTCAGAGCACAGAAGGGCTCAGGTTGTGCACTGAATGACAGTGGGGAGACCTTGGCCATCCTTGGGGCCCCCATGCAGAGGCTATCACCATCTCATCCCCATTCACCAGAGGCTTTCTTGGGGTGGCACTGACAATGTGTACCAGTTGTTCAGGTTGTGGCTCACCACCTGGTGGTTTAAAGTGTTTTGTTTTGTTTTGTTTTGTTTTGTTTTGTTTTGTTTTGTGTGTGGGGGGGTGTGTGGTTTAAAATTTCTTAGACAATACAATCCAAAGCTCGATTACTCTTCAGCTGCCTCCTTTGTCCGTGACTCAAGAACAGAGAGCTCTGCGACACGAGTCGCAGGACCTGCATGTCACGATAATTATTTCTAATGCAGTGTCTGCATTTGAGATTCGTAGAAAAATCTAAAAAGGCTGGGAAGGCTGTTAGATACACCTTCTCCTTAGATTCCAGCCAGTGGCCCCTTAACAACGATGCAAGTTACAACGTAGCGCCAACGACGATGGGACAGACCGGTGTCCCCGGGTGCTAGCCTCGGGCCAGAGGGAGCACGGAGGAAGAGAGAACCAACACAGGCTCTGAGAACAATTTGTAGTTACTGGTCCAAGGCTTTCGAATCAGAAGTAGTGGCAAAACAGGAGGAGCCCACGCACACACGCACACACACACGCACACACACCCCTACCTAGAACAAAACCAGTTTTAATTCTGTTGAGAGGGAGCAGATCCCAAAGGTTTTCAGTGATCTTCTCTTTATTTTTATATAAATCCCTGTAAGCCAGTTAATCCTCTTAATTTCCCTAACCTCATTTACATCTCCAATGCTAATTTCCCACCAGGTTCTAAAATCCCTGGATGAGATATTTCCTCAGTCTTGTTTCTCTTGTCTTTGCCTCCCCCAATCCTTCTAATTCCAGCCACAATTTCTCCTGCTGCCTACTCCTAAATCTGGCACTACCATGCGCTCCACGAGGTGAGAGGTGGGTCTTGGTTTTTTTGTTTTTTTTTTTCCTAATGATGGAGAATGACAGAGAAGAGATGATGTAGAGCACCTAAGCTCACCTGTGGTCACACGGACATTTGGAGATGGTCTCTGGGGGCCTCGTAGAAATTCAAGTTCATAAACTCAAGAAAACAAGGAAAGAAATGTGCATTTACTTCTTTAAACTGGGAACATGGAAGGAAACGCACATACACACACCTAAATATATGATCTATTCCACATTAAAAAAAAAAAAAAGTCCACTCACAAATACTTGTTCTAATAATCATGTGTAGGCGGATGTTGCAGAGTTGGATTTAAATATACTGTCAGTTTTAAAATATGAATGAATGGGATGTTTCATTTGCAGAATGATCTGTGTGTGCTCTACTATTGTTGTGAAGATTCTGGCTGGAAGGGAATCTCAGCATCTGCAGCTGCTAGGGGACCTTCAAGCTCTGGGGTAGTTAAAGGGGAAAAAAGGGGGAAAAGGGAGCATTGAAGACTAGTTCTTTTCTTTTCTTCTTTTCTTTTCTTTTCTTCTTTTCTTTTCTTTTCTTTCTTTCTTTTTCTTTTTCTTTTCTTTTCCCTTTGCTTTTCTTTTTTCTTTTCTTTTCTTTCTTTTTTCTTTTCCTTTCCTTTCTTTTTCTTTTCTTTTCTTTTTTCTTTTTTTCTTTTCTTTTCTTTCTTTTCTTTTCTTTCTTTTCTTTCTTTTCTTTTTTCTTTCTTTTCTCTTTTTTTCCTGTCAAGTCTCTTTCCATGGAGCTTTTCATCCACAGGAGCAGGTGGGCTTGCATCCCTCTCCAGTTCTACCACCAAATCAATAATGGTCTACAGTAGGCTTCAGGCCAGACAAAGAGAGCAAAATTGTGGACGTTACAGGAGGTATAACCACGCTGCATGACAGGTCAAGTGGGTTAACATGATAGAAATTCAGCAAACCATCGGAAGACCCAGCACATTGTGGATTTTTTTTTTAATTTTCCTGTATTACTACACGATTTCTTCACATACACATCTGCATGCCCTTTTTTGTCTGTTATGTATTAAGATCCTTGCATTAACTTCAGGGATAGGAAATATTCTCATATTCATGTTTATTCTTTTTTGCAGAGCTTAGCCCAGGGTTTTGAATATAATTAAGCTTAATGAATTTTTAGAATATGAATGGAACAACCTGAGCATATAAGAAGTGCAGGATCTGAAAGAGAGATAAAGAACTGTTGGCCTATGTCTAGAAACAAACTGTTAGGATAGTTTTTTTGTTTCAAAGATTTTATTGACTTATTTGTCAGAGAGAGAGAGAGGGAGAGAAAGGGAGAGAGAGAGAGTATGAGGTGGGGAAGGGGCAGAGGCAGAGGGAGAAGCAGGCCCCCTGCACAGGAGGGACTTGATCCCAGGATGCCGGTATCATGACCTGAACTAGAGGAAGATGCTTCACTGGCTGAGCCACCCAGACGCCCAGGATAGTTTTGTTTTTTGTTGCTTTGTTTGTTTGATTAGTTTTTGATTTGTTTTGTTTTAGCAATTGGAATTAGTTGTTATTAAAAATTAAGAAATTTGGGATGCCTGGGTGGCTCAGTGGTTTAGCATCTGCCTTCAGCTCAGGGTGTGACTCCGGTCCTGGGATCGAGTCCTGCATTGGGCTCCCCACAGGGAGCCTACTTCTCCCTCTGCCTGTGTCTCTGTCTCTCTCTGTGCCTCTCATAAATAAATAAATAAATAAACAAATAAATAAAATATTTAAAATAAATAAATAAAAATCAAGAAATTTTACATTCAAGCAAATGTTTCCTACAGACTTCTCTTGCCTCACTGGGAAATCTGATGGCACTTGGTCTGCTCCCCTACCTGCCAGCTACAGGCTCGAGTGAAGACCTCCTAGCCCCCACTGTAGGAGGCTTATGTGCTCTTCACCTCGCCACAGACCCCCCGATTTCCTATTACTTGCCCCAGGCCTCCTTTATTCATTTGACCTCTAGATGTCAGTTTCTCAGTTTCTGCTTGTGCAAAAAAGGAAATGAATTGGTTTGGGAGCAAGTACAAGGCGTATCAAGAGGGTCAGTAATGTCCACATATCCACAGACAGGCTTTCATGGATCCTTAATTCCCTGGCCATTTTATATAAAATTCTCTATGAGTTTATACATGGCTTTTTCTCAGGAACAGTTTTATCATGTTCTCTAAAGAATGCATATCTCAAACAAACAAACAAAACAAACAAACAAACAAACAAACAACTCAAGAACCATGGGACCAGATACTCAATAAGCAAAAATTTAGGGAATAGCCACCATATGCAGAGTACTAAGACTTCCCAGGTGCTTCAGAACCTAAATTTCTTATTTTTTTTTTTTTTTTATAAATAACTTTTTTTTTTTTTAATTTTTATTTATTTATGATAGTCACACAGAGAGAGAGAGAGAGAGGCAGAGACACAGGCAGAGGGAGAAGCAGGCTCCATGCACCGGGAGCCCGACGTGGGATTCGATCCCGGGTCTCCAGGATCGCGCCCTGGGCCAAAGGCAGGCGCCAAACCGCTGCGCCACCCAGGGATCCCAATTTCTTAAATTACATACGTAAGTGTCTACACACGTGTGGGCACACACTGGTTTTAACAAAGACTGCACACATGCCAACGAATCCGAGGTTCAAAGGAACCCGGACTGAAGTCAGCGCTGCACTTCAAACCCCATGGTTCTCTCCCAATACTACCCCTCAACTGAAGCACACATTTCACTGCAGCAGTTTACTTGGTCTCTGATGGACTCTTGGCCTCCACACGTCCGCCAAGAAGAAGGAATCCAAGTAAAGAAAAAGGCTTGCAATGAAGAACTTCCCGACCTACAACTAAAATTCCAAACACTGCTTGCCATCCCCTTTCTAAACACTTGTGATTTATACAAAGTGTGACATTTGAGAAAATCAAAGAGTTTAATATTGACTCAACTCAATCCAAAGTATTTCTTCTGATTAAATACACAAGAACTTTCTTTGGTATTTAAGGACCCTTGAAGCCAGATGAAATTTCCTAAGAAATGTCCTAAGAAGCTGGAGACTTTCCTTTGTTTAAAAGCTTCTTTTTTTTGGGGGGGGGGGTGTTTCTTCATCTTGATATTTTATAGTAAGCGGCATATACCCCAGGCCAGCTCTGTCTATGTTCTGTGCAGATATGTTCATACCACTCGGATTGAAGATCTGCTAAAATTAGGGGAAATTTTTCATCGCACTGAAAAGGATTGCTGTTGAAATAAATTTTAGAGTCGTTAAAACAAGACAACAGGCCCCGATGAAGTCGGCTATGCTTAGCAGCGGGTCACCAATTATACTTCTCGCTCTCCCAGAAATGGAATCTTAAAGCAGTCCATCAGGAGTAGCGTGATCAGGGTGCCAGGGGTCTCACTTGGTTAAGCATCATGACCCCAGGGTCCTGGGATTGAGCCCCATGTTGCACTCCCTGCTCAGCGGGGAGCCTGCTCGTCCCTCTCCCTCTGCCTGTCCTCCACCTGCTTGTGCTCTCTCTCTTTCTCTGTCAAATAAATAAAATTTTAACAGAAAAAAAAAAAAAAGAAAGAAAGGAGTAGCCTGCTCAGTACTAGTTAGGTAACCTGCCTGATAAACCTCCACCATCTTCTATGGGAAAGTAAGCTTGCAAGATCCAACCCAATATAAAAAAAAAATAAAAAATAAAAAAAAATTTAAAAAATGAGAGTAGCTTCCTTATTCCTGCTCCTTTCTGGCTATAAAAGTCTTTCATTTTCTACAGCTCCTTCGGTGCTCCTTCCTGTCGGCTAGATTGAATGTTACTCCATTCAAATTGATTTTTGCTTAAATAAACCCTTAAAATTTTTAATATACCTCAGTTTTATCTTTTAAGAGAATTTAAGAGGTCACCAACAAAAGGATGTGCTTTCCTGGTCTATTACAGCAAATAGGTTTTGAGAAATGAGAACCATCCCATTTGAAACACCTTCATATATCCAGTTTTCTGCACAGAGAGGAGTATCTTTTTTTTTTTTTTTCCAGAACTGAAAAATATTAATGGGAGGAAATCTTAGCAAGAATGGCTACAATCACTGAGGTCAAGTTGGGGTGGGCGATCAATAAACAAAGGAGTTCGTTTTTAATGTTGCGAGAGATGCTAATTCAAAATATTCAAGAAAGCAACGCTCACGAGCGAGGAAGGACAGAAAGCATGAACACGTTCCAGTCCATACGTGTACATATGTCAATGTTCTAGATGGGACTTAACCACATACAGACATTCAGACGGTAGGGCGATAGGCTTGTGCTGCTCCATTCTTTACATTTTAAAATTGTGTTTTCACGCAGGTTTGTGTCATAACGAAATGTGCAGCCCCGTGGATCGCACAAAGCATTATCCTCTAAATCATGTCTGCTATGTGACTGTTACAAGCTAAGAGGAGTCACAGTCGGGGACTGAATTATAATTCACGATGAGACACACACGTACACTCACAGACCCACACACAGACCCGCACGGCTCACACACCCGGGCACCAGATATGCACGTCGCTCATGCACGCTTGCACATTTGCACTCCACATTCACACCTGCTCACAATCATGTGCATGTCCAGCCTCCCGAACACAGTCACATGTGCAGTATGCTCACACAGGTGGATGCTTTTGAAATCTGGAGGGGTCTCGTTTGTTGGCTTTCCACAATCGTACTAAGATTCGCTTCCCAAATAGAAATATGCTGACAAGAACTTGCCCACCTAAATTCTCTAGCCTAAGTCCCTAAATTGAGGAAGAAAGAGCACTGCAATCCATTTCCAATGCAAAGATTTGTAAGTCGGAGAGTCGATTGTTTAACCTTTCCATGCCTTGAAGGTCTCTTCTTTGGTAAAGGGCAGGCTACTTGCTCCATGGTGATATGTCTTCATCAAACGACAGAAAATCCGTTGGGTTTCTGCTACGCCTGGGCCCTGACTCGCAGTTCCAGTGCTCGTAGATGGAGGCAGAGGCCCTCAGCGGGGATAGCACGTAGGCGTGGGACACCGGGGAACAAGGGTGGGCTTCAAGGTCTGTAGGTCTGTTTGTCGTTTGATACAATGAACGAGCTCCCAAATCTGACCTCTCAGTCTCTTTATAGGCATCTAACTTTGTGTCCCTTCAGAAAACAAAACTCTCCAATTTGTAATTTTAAGTTACTTTAAAAAAAGTCAGAGCAAAAATGAGCCACATGGAGAGACCATACGGAGTGTAGGTGGGAAGATTAAAATTGAAGCATAATTCACTGTCTAATGCACATTTCCTTGCTGCAACTCTGCTCTCTCCACCTCCCTGTAGCTCCCTTCTTCATCATCTTCTCTCTAATATTTCTCTGTGGTTCACCCACATCATTTTTCTCTTAGATCTTCAGGGAGCTGTGCCGGGTAATGAAATCTCCAGTTTGCTAATGGGCAATAGAATAATAGCCGGAGTTGCATGCTGACCCATATTCCACTCGTTAATTTGTGTCAATCACAGGGATACCTCCTTTTTCTGTTAAATGTTTCTGTCCTGGGTGAAATAATAGATGAAAAGCCTCAGACAAATCACGGACACAAACGACTAGTAGTAAAGGAGCAGCTGTCTCTCAGTTCTTGCCACATGGAAAGACATTTATCTCGCTCTAATCGGCATGGATAGTAATTGTGAGCCATGAAACAACTACTAGATAAAAGGATGCCCTGGTCTGTACCTTTGCATTCCAATGAACTATTGCCACCTGTTTTTTTCTTTTTGTTTGTTTCTTTGTTTTATCCCAGCCTCAGAGAAACCCAAGAGGATGACACCGAATAGAACCTTCTGGCATGATAAGAAGGGATTTGAGGGAAGGGATCTCATTTGGGAGTTTGGATTTGATAGGTTTGACCTGTTCCTTCTCATGTTTCTGCAGTGCCCAAGAAGGACACGGGAGGACGTGATTCTCTGAGGTTGACTTGGATCCCCAAATAGGCAAGTTCTAGGAAGAGACACACAGACCCTCTTGGCTCTTGCACTTTATGGCCTCAGACCAAACCATCGACATGCCTAGAAAGCATGTCATTGAATTGTAAGCAGCTCTTCCCCGTCCCAGTAAGATGCTAGATGTGAGTAGGGCATTTTAGTAATTGAAAACATTAAGTGTCACTCATGTTTTTCAAATTTGCTGTATAAGGAAGTTTGTGTCAAAGCTTCTTCTACCCGCTTACTTTCCAAGTCTATTATTTATATATATCTATTACATAGATCTCTATATCTAATATTTCAGTCCTTACTCTGTGTCAGGCTAAGTGCTTGGTGTGCATTATTATCCCAGGTCTAGCTCCAGAATGCTTACTCATTCTTATGTCCATTTTACAGATGGGAAAGTTGAAGCTTAGAGAAGGGAGGCGAGTCACCCAAGGTCAAACAGTGATAAAATGAGCCATCGTATCCACAGCTGTCTGACACTAAAGTATCACATCTAATTTTTTTTTTCTTTTACCATCATGACATGATAGAGGCAAAATCATATAGACACTAAATCATCAGGTATAACAAGAATCTAAATCATCAGTGGACACTGTTCAGGGTTATATGGTTTCCATGGCTTTTTAACATACTTTTTACCTGAACCTCACAACCACCAAGAATGAGAGATAAGGTTTAATAATCCCCATTTGGTGGATGAGAACCTTGAAATCATAGGTCAAAAGAATTGACAAAACATATAGGGAACGCCCCCACCCATCATCATGCGAACATGACAGTGCAGTAGAAGGGAGACTCCCACATTTTGATAATCTGCGAACTGTCATTTCCTGTGGGTGATCTCTTACAAGCTAATTTATAGGTGTCACACGTCTTCCAGAAAATTTGAACTGGACAAGATGATGAATAATGTTCTTGGTGGCACATTGCATAAGTGTGAGAGGAAGTATATACCTTATACTAACAAAAGAAAAGACTGAAGAAAAACTTTGCACCATGCCACAGTGGTGGAAGAATATAAAACAAACCCATTTGGTGTAAATGTAGGATCATGTTTTGTTTTTTTTTTTTAAGGTTTTTATTTATTTATTCATGGGAGACATAGAGAGAGGCAGAGACATAGGCAGAGGGAGAAGCAGGCTCCATGCAGGGAGCCTGACGTGGGACTCGATCCCAGGTCTCCAGGATCACGCCCTGGGCTGCAGGCCACAACAAACTGCTGAGCCACCTGGGCTGCCCAGGATCATGTTTTTGCCAAAGAATTCATCAAAATCATCTGGAAGACAGTTTAGAATGAGGAAGAATTCAGGAAATTAGCACAATCGGAGTAGCCTTTCCCCAACTGTCCACTGTTTATCTTGATGAGTTTCTTGACTCCCAAATAATGAGAGAAAATCAGTCATAGTTTTTGGAGTGATAACCCTTTGACCAGACTGGAGCTAGTTCTCAGTCAGAATAACAGTAGAATCAAATTTGTTAACTGCCATCAGGGAACTTACAAATGTATATGGTGACAATACATACATATAAAACATGCTCAGATATAATAGTGCTAAATAGATGTCCAAGGTTCAGAACAGAGTAAATATTTACTCATTTCATAACAAATTACTTGAAATGCAATTACATGACACACTGGTACAGAAAAACTGTCTTCAAGATGCCTCCAATGAAATTAATGTAACTACCAGCTAACAGACATTTAAATTGCCTATGAATTTCATGTTATTTTGTGGTTCAGTACTTGTGGTAAGCCAAATCTCTTCTGGAACATCTTTACTGTATCAGAAGAGCTACAGGGGCGTTTCATCATGTGGGATAAGAAAAAACACCTGGGGATCCCTGGGTGGCGCAGCGGTTTGGCGCCTGCCTTTGGCCCAGGGCGCGATCCTGGAGACCCGGGATCGAATCCCACGTCGGGCTCCCGGTGCATGGAGCCTGCTTCTCCCTCTGCCTGTGTCTCTGCCTCTCTCTCTCTCTGTGACTATCATAAATAAATAAAAATTTAAAAAAAAAAATTTATAAAAAAAAAGAAAAAACACCTGAAGCCTATTGTTCTTCTCCCTTGAATATTTACCATTGAGCCTTCTTTATAGTTACAATTCATTTTTCCCGAGCTTTAATTAGATGCTTCCTGTCGTCCATTTCAACAAACGTTTCCTGAAAATCATGACTCATCACTGATTTGTTTCCCCCTTTGTTGCCGTTTACTGGCCAAGCTGTATACTGATGTCGTTCAGTCTCATAAGTTCTATGCTAAGACAAAGGCTATTGCTTCTTAATTACTCACCAGATTTAGAGTTGAAAGAAATCTTACAGGTTTTCTACTTGACTTCCTTCATTTGTTGGTGAGGAAACTTGAGACAGCTCGATTGGTTAACTGGCAAGCCCATATGGCTTAGCTAATGGTTGACATCATAGGAGACCCATTCTTTCCTTCCCCCTTTTATACTTCTCCAAGCTGTTGCACTCCCATGGGAAGATGTACACTCTCCAGACATTTGGAAACAAGTTAGTGGAAAGATAATTACTACTCAACATGTGTCACTGAATGGACAGAGAAATCCAGACCATGGAGACAGAAAGATAGGTTGGATGCTGGGGTCTTTAATCTGCCAGGTCCAAACGTCCCTCCTTTTCTGGGAGCCCCTGCTAACTTCAAGTACAGATTTATGTTCCTTGGTGTTGAACGGATTAGAGAAGCCAAATGATGAGTTCATAAAGCTTTGGTAGGAAAAAACAACTATCTCATGTGATGTGAGGGCTCAAGGATTCCCTGTCCAGACTGGATTAGCAATCTCCATGTAATGCAAGGAAGGAACAGCTGTTGCAGGGTGCTGACTTCCATCTGGAAAGCATTTTCCTAGCTCAGAGAGACGTGAGCCTTTGATGAGGTGAGTCAAAGAGCACCCTGTGGGTATTTTCCACTCCAGGGAATAATGTTACCTTCCAGATGGTAAATTTTAAGTATATATAAAATGCACAACAACCTTCTCAATTTGTATCCATTGCTTCTCATAGAAGGAAGTAATAAACACAAAATTTACAGAAATACAAATCCCTTTTATTTTTTTTAACCTGGTTCCTAAGATCTAAAGACCAGCAAGCTTTATTCCTATGATACTTGAACTGGCTACATTTATGGTTAACATCTTCACCTCAAAAAGTTTTAATGGTTGATTTGCTCTTAGAAATGCTAATAAGTAAAAGTTATGTTTCGTCCTTATAACAATATGAATTTAACACTAACTACTGTGTTTTTAGTAGTTAGATTTTGGGTTGGGTGCTTTCTACCATGGCTCATCTCTTTTTCTATTTATAACCATAATGTAAGGAAAGTATCATTACTTTTTAAAGATATTTTATGTATTTATTCATAGAGACAGAGAAAGAGAGAGGCAGAAACACAGGCAGAGGGAGAAGCAGGCTCCATGCAGGGAGCCCGATGTGGTACTCGATCCCGGGTCTCCAGGATCACACCCCGGGCTGAAGGCAGAGCTAAATCGCTGCGCCACCAGGGCTGCCCCCGTCCTTTTTTTAACAGACAAGAACGTAGACTTAATTAAACTAAGTAACCTAGATCATACAATTAATAAGTGGAAGGACCCTTTATTATGTTTTTCTGACTCTAATTCTTGAGCCCTAGAGGGAATATGGAAACAGGACACTACTTAGAGACTATGTATGTGTTATGTGACCAGTGCTACTGATATTAAAGTGTCTGACTCCAAGGCAGAGAACAGAGGAGACTAAAGAAATCACTTGTTATAATATGATGGCAACGTGGATAGAACAATCATGGTTCTAACAATCCAAAGCAACTCTACAGATCCCTGGCTTATAGGTATTTTTAATTTTGCTTCTACAAGAATTTAAATTGCATACATCTTTAGGCTGACCACTGCGCATCAATGAAGCAGTTAGCTGGGAGCAAGACTAGTGAAACACCCAGTGTAGGCACTTCAGAATAGGTGGTCCTTCTCTCCTGGTCACTGCTGTGATCAAAACTCTTGTGAAATGGCAAACTTTGTTTCATGTAGAAAAGTGGCTTAGAAAACAAAGCCACTTACCCATCCTCATTACTGTACTACAGAGAAAATTAAGTACCCTAAGAATGTGAAAATTCTTGGCCATGAAAGCAAACAAAATAAAACTCTCTATAACTGACTTCCATTTGGCAGATCTTAAGGGGTCAGTAACGATTTCCAGTGACCAGCACAGAAATAATATATGCAAACTGACAATATAACCCTCATGAATATCAAGATTACATAGGTTTTGGATAGTTACATTCAAAATAATGAATGTGGACCCCCTAACTGAAACCACACAAGATATAACTCATAATGGATAAAAGACCAAAATGTAAGAATGAGTATTATAAATAAAAATCTCAGAGTAAAACATGGGTATAAATCTTAAAGATGTTATATTAGGCAATGACTTTTGGGATATGACACCAAAAGCAATGATAGGAAAAAAATATTTCTACTTAAAAAAAAATTAAAACTTGTTTGCATCAAAGGACATTACAAAGAAAGTGAAAAGACAACTCCCAGAATAGGAGAAAATACTTGTGAATCACAGATGTGCTAACAGTCTTGTATCTATAATATGCGAAGAACACTTACCACACAACAGCAGAAAGATCTATAACTCAATTTACAAATTGCCAAAGGCTTTGAGTGAACCTTCTCCAAAGAAGATAAGCAAAAGGCTGGTAACACATACAAAGATGCTCAATATCACTAGTCATTAGAAAAAATTCAAATCAAAATCCACAATTAGATCCCACTTAATACTACGAGGATGATGGTGATGATGAGATGATGATAATGATAGTACCGACTGTTGTCAAGGATTTAGGGAAATTATAGCTGTTCAACACTGCTTGTGCTAATAGAAATTGTGTGGCCACTCTAGAAAACAGGTTGTCAATTGCCAAAAAAGCTAAACAAAGAATTATCTTATATCCTAGCAACTGTACTCTAGAGTCTTCCTTTTTTTTTTTTTTTTTTGAGTTTTGCTGAAAGCTTTGAAGTCTTCCTCTTCCACCTGTACCCCACATCTGCATAAATGGATAAGAAGTCATGACTATTCTCTCTTCTGGCATTACTGGGAGATTCAAAAGGCTCATCTTCCTTCCCTCCTGTGGAAATCGTCATCTTGGCTCCACTTCCCAAGCACAATTTAAAAAAAAAAAAAAGTGCTTTTTCTTCCCCCCTTGAGCAGTATTTGGACCAACTTGAGAGATCTGCCCTGCTTTTCCTAGAAAGTCTCATTATAATAAACATCCTATACCATCTCAGTATGTGTTGCATTATCAATCTTGATATGCAAACCAAATTTTGGGTGGGTGGTGTCCATCCCATTTCTACATGGTGACCACAGCATACTCCTAGTAAATGCCCAAGAGAATTGGAAGCACGCATTCATACAGAATTTGTACATGAATATTCATAGCTGTATCACTCATAGTGGCCAAAAAGTTAAAAAATGTCCAGCAACTGAGGAATACACAATTAAAATGTAGGCTATTCACACAATGGAGAACTAGCCACTAAAAGGAATGAAGCTCTGGTCCACGACATGTCATGAATAAGCTTTAAAACATTATGCTAAGTGGAAGAGACCAGTCACAAAAGGCCATGTGCTATATGATTCCATTTGTATGAAATCCCAAGAAGAGGCAACATCATAGAGACAGAAAGTGGATTAGTGTTTGTCAGGAGCTGGGAAGAGGGAAGCAATGAGGAGTAGCTGCTTAATGGGTTTGGGGATTTCTGGGGATGATAAAAATGTTCCCAAACTAGATATAGTAATAGTTGTGAATATATTAAAAACCACCAAACCATACATATTAAAATAATGAATTTCATATTTTGTGAATGATATGTCGATGAAAAATAATAATAGCATATGTATTTTAATTAGGAGAGATTACTCAGGTTTATCTCCGGCAAGCAGAGCTTTTATAACCCCACTCCTTGCTCAAAATAATGTTTTTTAATCACAGAAATCAAATTCAGTTCCCAGTAATTTTTGTTAGGATGGTATATAATCAAACTCAATCCTTATCTGTCTTTATTTTCCACAACTCCTCTTGACCTCTTCTAGTCCAGAAGTACCCAACTTGCTGAGACTTTCTTTCTTGTTTACATTTCTCATGTGTCCCTCTACTGGGGATCTATCCATCTCTGCTCTTTGAGTCCTTTTTCCTTTGAGATCAAATTATAAACCTAACCCCTATCTTCTCTGTAGAGTTCTCCCCTTTCTGACCTCTCAAAGCATTTTATTGATAGATCTCTCACATGGTACATTTGCCTGTCAACTTTGTACTGAGACTTATTTTTGTCCCTGTCATAACTTTTCTTCATGCTAAAATCCTTGGAAGAAAAAAAAATCCTTGGTAACAAAGCAGATACTTTTCTCAACCTTCTCTTTTTAAGATGTAGATACTAAAAACAAGTGCATTCATGAAAAGGTAGGTGACTGAGCAGGTGTATAAATTGCAAATTGAACAACTTTGCATAGTGTGCTGGGAATGGGGAAAAGGGAAATGTTCTACTCAAGACTTTCAGTTTAGCTTTAATTCCTCTTTCATTTATTTATTTTTTTCACCTTGAAATACCTCCTTTTGAAAATGTCTAGCATTGCTTGTGTAATGATTAATAAGTTACCTGGAGACATTTTCCCTTTTCATTTATCTCAGGGAGCACCATGGTATCATTTGGTGATGAATACAGATTTATATTAAGAATTTAAAATTTTGAATTTGTGTTCCTTCACAATGCACATATTAATCAAGTACCTTCTATGTGTTAGACATTGTTCTGAGTACCCTGGGCTAGACTACAGTGAACTCTGCATGAGGAATGTGGATCCTGCTGGGCAAAGAACACCCGGGCAGAGGAAATAAGTCCAAAACCCTAAGAACAGACAAAGGTTAGGCTAGCTGGATCTGAAATAAAGAAGCTGGAATTACCGAAGAATTGCAAACAATAGGGAGACATTTTGTAAGGAGTTTGAAGAGTTGAGTGCTGGATTATACAGGGTTTGATAGGCTTTTGTAAGGAGGCTAAGTCCTCAGCTAAGAGCAATGGGAAACCATTGAAAGGATTGAAGCAGTTACATACCCAGAGTCAATTTAGCCCTTGGAACATTAATTCTGTTAACTCAGTATGCTGCTATGTAGGAAATGTTCTGGAGAAAAACAAAAGTGGAATCAGAAAGAATGGTTGGGAAGATGTTACTTTATTAATTCAGGTGAGAGATGGTGGCATGGACCAAGTGGAAGTATGGATATAAGATGAATTTTGTATTTAGAAGTAATAGAATTTCTGGGTCATTTACTAAGATGGAAGAGTGTTCTTTGTTGGTCATTAACATAATGTTTCTGAGGTTCTGAATAGAATCGCATAAACTAAGCCTGGGAATCCAGAGATCTGGATGGTGGCTTTTAATGACCGAAAGGCTATCAATGCATTGTGGAAGATTCCAGAAGGCATGGACTTTGTCTTGCTGGTCTGTACAGTATCCAAAACAATGTTTTGTATATAGATTACACTCAATAAGTCTCTAGTGGATGAAATAGAATTTACTAATGACCCATAACAGCAGGATATGGGATTAACCCATCAGATGGGATACTCTATTTTCTGGGGGTAAATGGTAATTTACAGATTTATCTTTACCAACTTCTCTGAGAACTCCAAATGTACTTATAAATGTAGTTAGTATCAGGGTGGCATTCTGGAGGCATCATAGCCTCCATAGTAAAAAGGAGGATACATTGTTTGGAATCAGAACTAATTTTGAATAATAATTTCATCTCTGTGGCCATGAAAAATTCACTCAACCTCTCTCAGCTTGTGCATCCATCTGAAAAATGAATATACTATTACATTCCTTGAACATACATATTGATGTCCAACTGCACATAAATATATGAAAAATACCAAGTATAGCAGCACTCAATAAATAACAGCTCTTAAAAGGAGTTCTAGAGTCCTTGCCTACCTAGAAATTTGCAATCCAAGAATTACCTCCAGGCGAACTTAAGGTGGATATTTCCTCTAAGAAAATGCCTCTCAGAGTGTGAGCCTTTGACAACACTCATTAGACTCACCCTGAGAGTTTGTAACATGTTTATATTCTAGAGCTTCTCTTAGCTGAATGAGCTGGAAACTATGAAGCTCTTCTTTACTTGAAAAAGAGTTCCAAGGGCAGCCCCGATGGCCCAGTGGTTTGACGCTGCTTTCAGCCCCGGGTATGATCCTGGAGACCCAGAACTGAGTCCCACGTCGGGCTCCCTGCATGGAGTCTGCTTCTCCCTCGGCCTCTCTCTCTCTCTCTTTCTCTGTTATGAATAAATAAATAAAATCTTAAAAAAGGAAAAAGAGTTCCAAGCTCCCACAACATGTTATGTATCCCGAAGCTTGAGACTATGCTTCATGAGCTCTTGATAAAAATCTGTGTCCTCTGTTCCAAGAATTCTCTATTGTTCTGCCTCATAAAGCTCTCTTGGAGCAGTTAATATGTCAAAGTTAGTGATTGTACCAATAGAGATGATCTTGCACTAGTTAGTTGGGTTTCCTTGCATGTGTGGACCACACAGAAAGTGAACAACGAATACAGTATCACGTCTTTTATACACTACTACTGTTATTAGCCTCACCAAATCCAATTTCCACTCATACAGTAATGGAACAAAGGTCATCCCACTTCTAGTCTAACTTCTAAAATGCTACAGCAATCACATGGTTCACCCAACTACCTCTGTCACAAAGAGTTCAGCTCATCAAAGAGTGCATCTGGAAGACAGCCCCTCCAAGAGTCTCAGGGGTGGGAAAAAATGAATTATATTCCAATAACCTGTTTTGTTTTGTTTATATATTTTTTTTAAATTTTTATTTATTTATGATAGTCACACACAGAGAGAGAGAGGCAGAGACACAGAGGGAGAAGCAGGCTCCATGCACCGGGAGCCCGACGTGGGATTCGATCCCGGGTCTCCAGGATCAAGCCCTGGGCCAAAGGCAGGCGCCAAACCGCTGCACCACCCAGGGATCCCTTGTTTTTTTTTTTAAACACAATTTTGAGCTGACCCCTATAACACCTTTGCAAACCACGCTTTTCAAAGACTGTCTGAATTCCATCCTTCCGTTCTTTCTTTGGTGACTGATGTTTAGATGCTGTGATTTTCTGATTCTCCCTCTTCTCTTCTCCCAGGAGAGTTTTTCTAGCTGCGCTTTTCTTGCCTGCTTGGACCTTTTTGTTAATTTTTCGTCTTGTCTTTCCCATTCACTCTAAACCACCGGCCTCTTCATCACTGAATCTTTCTCCTCTTTCTTCATCTGAGGCCAATAGCATAGTGCGCTCTTCTCTCCAGTATAATACATTAAAAGCAAACAAAGGAAGGTAAATAAGCCTCTAAAAGATTACCATATGTTAACTGTACCTCAATAAGTTTTCTCTATCATATTTCACAGAGACCGAGGAAATCACGATCAGTTAAACTACTTTCTATCCCTAACACCTTTTATTTAAATCCCCTAGGTTCTGCTTGATATTGGGGAAGATCACCAGAGACCAGGTCTACCTGGGACAAGAAATTGTCTCTGAGCACCTGCTCAGCCTTTCCCTCTTGTACCCACTCTACCTACTATGAGTAATACAATTACAATGCTGAAAGGGTGAAAAGAAGAAAAAGGGAGAAGTAGGAAGAAATATTACTTCCTCTGTTTAAAAGGCTTGCCTAAAATTCTGTAAAACTACAAGAAAGATGAGTCCTTCCCAGAAGAACTTATGGGCTAAATTCTGATTGAGTTCAAATGGGAGGGGACAAAACAACAACAAAAAAAACCCACTCTTCTTAGTTAGAGTCACACATTCTCTTATCCAAACTTGTCATCTACATAAGGAAACTTGATGGCCAAAGACCTTAGAGCCAAATTCAGTGCCCTACTTTCTGCTCATTTCTTTTTGGCATCTGCTATCGTCTATTCCATCTGCTTCCTTTAATGGTCTCTGTTCACTTTCATATCTAAAAGTTTCATTTTGCTCCATATTTAAATTATAAATCTAGTTAATTTCTTTAAGAGTTAAGCATGTTATACTTCTTAAATTATTAAAGAAAAAAAAAACCTAATTTCTATTCCACGATAGTTCTCAAACACCAATCTGAAAAATGGTGAAGAGCAGACACCAACTTTTCACCACTCTGTGGTGAAAACAAAAAAACAAAAATCTGTAATTTATAAATAAAAACATATCTGTTAAAAAGGAAAGTTTGTTATTTTGAGATTTTTGTCTTTACTGTTTAGTTGGTATCTGGTCATTCTTTAAAAAAAAAAACTGTAATAAAAATAAAAATAAAAAATAAAAATAAAAAAAACTGTAATAGCTTCTTGTTTTTCCTTTACATATTTTTAGTGAAATAAAAGTTGGCAATCCTATATCATTTTCTCATTGTTTTCTCTCTGTCTCTCTCTCTCTCTCTCTCTCTTCCCAACCAAATTATACCAATCCATGAAATCTAATTCTAGGAACCACTAAAAACACACTCTTAGACTGAAAATTTGCCCCTCTAAAAATCAAGCAATATGTTTCTGGGCTCTTCGGGCTCAGAGCCACAAGCCAGGCAAGAGCCACTGACTGTCACTTCATGGACAGGTGTGGCACAGGACAAAGATGACTCCCGGTGTCCCTACCTCTAGGCACAACACACCCTTGTGCCACCTCTTCCCTTGAGTGTGGATAAGGATTATAAGTTTGCTCATAATCAATCTATTATGGCAAAGATGAAACAACCTCACTCTCATGATGTCATGATACAAGATTAAATGCCCCTCTTGCTAGGACACTCTCCCTTGCCCACTCTGATGGAGCAAGAGGCCATCATGGAGAGGCCCACATGGCAAGGAACTGAGGGTGGCCTCAGGCCAACAGCACCAAACTGAGATTCTCAGTGCTATAAAATGTAAAGAACTGAATTCTTCCAATAACTGTGTAAGCCTTGAAGCAGATCCTTCTTCAGCCAAAGCCATACGAAGCTCTAGACCAAGCTGATATCTTTCTTGCATCCTTGTGAAACTCTGAAGCAGAAGGTACAGCTAAACCAGGCCTGGAGTCCTGACCCAGAAAAAAATGGTGAGATAATAAACATATGTTTTCTAAACCACTATGTTTGTGGCAATACTGTCATATGCAGTAATAGATTAACTAACGCGGTAGAAACTAAATGAAGGACAGAGTTGGAGAGCCCTGAAGAAGTTCTAGACTCGAAAGTCTCGGGTTACTCAGCTCATAAAAATCTGTGTTGAGGTGATTTTAAAAGGAGTTAATATGTTTCTTTTCATGCTTTTTTCCTATTTAAAATGTTCAAGTCTTCAACGGTCTTAATCATTTTAACTCAAAAGGATATTTAGTGCATTTTCACTGAAACGGTTTTGAGCACAATAATTTCTACTTGTCGCCTGTGTTGTGGGGAAATACTTCGGCAACCCCAGTGTTAGGGGATTCTAGAACTTAATTGTCATGTTAAGTCATTTCCACTGTTCACTGAGTCATATATTAGCGTGACTGGAACTACTCATTAGTTAAGATCAGAATAGTCATCAGACGAAAATGTGTGATCACAAGTATGAGTTGCTAATCTAATTTTGAATCATCGGTCTGAATCAAATCTCTTCCTATGCATTTTCTGATCCTCATTTGTTCTGGAACCCCCATGAACATGACTGATTATTCACCCCCAGTCACCCGTTCCCTCATGGTGACTTTTGACTGGAATAGGAAGGAAAGCTATTTTTTCTCATATTTCCAAGATGAATAACACTGCAATTCTCTGCAGAGAAAGAGATTCAGTCCAATTTGATAAACATTTTTGGGCAACTTGTAACTACACGCAGGAGAAGACAGAAAACTGAACAGAGAGCTTAAGACTGGCTCCCTGTCCAATAGAAGACTTCCAGAGAAGGGAGTTTTCAAGGAACATGATTTTTTTTTTTTCCTGGTTCCTTTACAAATAAGTCAAAGTCTTTTGAAAATGCTAAATACCCAGTGATGGTGTTGGAAGATACTCAATGTGACTATTCCTCATATCTCCACGCTAGCCTACAGGGCCGAAGTTGCTGATTAAAATACAACCGAAAGAAACAGTTCCATTTTTAGTCCCAAACCCTAAATAACCCACAGTTTTAACTCATAACCAATCGTCTCCCATCAAATCAATTAAAGTGATTTGATTGAATGCTTCTTCTTCTTTACTTTCTAATAGATCATTTGAATCTCTTTTGTTTCATTTTTGTTTACTATTTATTGTCTTAATCAAAGCCATTTTCTAATCTATAAGGAGAGGAGCCAAATAAAATTGCTTCTCAAAAGATACATGATTTGGGGTGACTCTTTGTCAAGATGCATAAAGAACAGCAACATAAAACATACTTTGCATAAGACTGAAAAGCTGCAGAAAAGCTGCAAAAAGGCCCAATTAAGGAACCACTTTAAGGGAATTTGGAGTTGGTGTTTTTCTACTGTAATTTGGAAGGCAACTTGTCTTTTGGATTGATTGATTCATCTGCGAGGGAAGCCTGCCTTTTGGGACCAACAATGTCCAGTTAAATTTAACTCCACAAAACATATGGTTATCTTTTCCATTCTGGGTCCAATGCTGAACACTAGGGATGAGGCTGTGGACAGACCTGCATGGCTCCTGTCCCATGGAGTGGACTCTTCAGAAGGAAGGCAGCTATTAAAATAATCACAAGCGTGAAGAGTGTTGTAAAAAGAGAAGCACAAGGTATCGTGGGAGCATGCTGGAAGGACATGTCACATGCTCTCGTGTGTGAGGGAAACCTCACATGGGAATTGTGAATTTTGTTCATTTTGTTCATTTACTAAAAATGCCATCAATGTTAGTACCATCCCAAAGGAAAGGCATCCTGTGAGCACCACGAGACTATGTCACATGCCATCAGCACAGAGTGAATATGGTGTTTAAGTCCAGGTGTTTCCTCGGGAGTCACACTGACCTCTGATCCCTTCTTAATTGCTGTCACTCTCCACCCAAGCAGTCCTTGTAGGCACACAGGACTATTAAACTCGACTGTAGGTCACCTCGGTGAGGAGCTACTGTAGATGGGAAAGCTGCAAATACAGAGGTTGGGTAAAAGTTCGGTTTGCCTACTTGGATGGACGTTCTAAAATTTGGGTCAGAGTCAGAGGCCGCTGCAGTTTGCAACTGTGCATTGCATGTGTGTGTGTGTGTGTGTGTGTGTGGCCAAAACAGTGCAGAAGGAAAGGTATTAACAATAAATCCTGGAATCAATCTCTGTCGTACATCACCTGGTCCAGTGCCCAACCACTCCCAACCATCCTCCAAAAACCTGTGACTTGATGTATATTTATTCACTCAACAGGTGATTGTTGTATACTCACCCTGTCCCTCTCACTATACTGGGTGCTGGGGATGAAATGGATGATAAGGGAGACATAATCCCTGCTATCAAGGTATTCTTATTCTGGGAAGAATCCATTGTTATTTTTAGGTTGGATAAGGACCTGAGGTGACATAGAGGGACTCAAGAATTAGGTAAGTGAAAGAGTTTCGTCAAGGTGTTAAAAAGTTCTCCTTCAGGCCTAAAGATTCTATAAGTCTAGGAAAATAAACTCAATATAGATAACAAGGTAGATCGATGTATCTTAAGTAATAATACAGAAGGAGAAGCATGCTTTAGTTTTCCAAAATGAATGGAAATACCCCAAATTTGACTCAGGGGTAATAACTCTTGTTATTAATATATTCTGTTAGTGCTTGGAGGGTACTACATAGAAATTAAGTCTTGAATCACACAACCGCCTACGGGGATAAATTAACCTGTCATGTGACTAGTGGCTCTGATTGGCTTATTGTCTTTCCCTTCGTATGATGAAGTTCCTATTACATATTTTAATGTCAAAGCATTCTTTTACTGCTTGACCACCAAAACTTCTTCCAAAAGGATAAATAAAAATTTGTCGCATTAAATCCAGGAAATCACTCTGCCAGATGTTGTGGAAATATAAGGATGAACAGAAATCCATGGCCCCTGCCCTTAAGAAATTCATAATATGATGGGCAATAGCGAGCATTGGGTTGAATCATTTCCTTACGAAATCCTATGTGCCCAGAACCTCAGAATGTGACTTGGGTTTGAAAATACAGCCTGCATATGTAACTACTTAAGATGAAGTCATGCTGGCTTTGGATGGGCTGGTGTTCTTATGAGAAGAGAAAACAGAGGTAAACACACACACACACACACACACACACGCGGAAAGATGGCCATGTAAATACAGAAGCAGATATTAGAATGCTCTTGCTATAAACCATTGAACTGCAAGGATTGTTGACAACCACCAGAAGTTGGGAAAAGGTAAGAAAGGATCCTCCCCCGGAGCCATTAGAGAGGGATTGAAGACCTGCTGACACCTTGACTTCAGACCTGGAGCCTCTAAAAGGCTCGTACCATTGAGATAATACACTGGTCACATTACATCATCCAAGTTTGGAGTAATTTGTTATGATGCCCCCCAAAAACTAATATACAACCCACAGGAGTAGTTTAAAGCAGAATACATTTCTACATTACAAGAGGTCAGCAAAAAAGGGATTCATCCTTGATGCACAGCCTCCGTGCTGAGTCAGAGAGTAGGCCAGGCACATGATTTTGGCACTCGGACCCTGTGAAGTAAATACTTCCCAGTTTTGCATGAGAGATAGTATCCTTTTGTTATTTACTCAGTAAATAATACTGCTAGGCATTGCTCTCAGGGATGGGGATTTCATATTGAACAAAATAAATACGATCCTTGCCTTCACTGAGCTAAGGGGACTAGCTGAGGGTGCAAGAGACACAGAATCATCAAGTAAACAGAGAATAAAGGTTCTTTCTTCTAGTGACAAGTGCTAAGGGTAATCCAAGTAATCCGGTCTGGAGTGACGGAATGCGTGCCAGGGCACAGAGAGCAGACGACGGGTGGAGGGGCCAGGGATGGTCCCTTGAAATCAGCAGCTGACAGCATGATGGGAACTGCCATTTGGAAGAGCCGTGGAGGGATGCTCCAGTTAGATAAGGGAGGAAGGGGAGAGGCCCTGCAAGAGAGGGTAAGCTGGGCACATCTCAGGCAGAGAGGTGGCCCCATGGGATGAACGGAAGGGGAGAGAGCTTGTCAGGGAACAGCTTTGGAAGCCACGATGAGGACCTTGGTTGCCGTGTGAGGCTATTAATGACCCCGGAGGACTGGGTGCAGGGGCACCATGGGAGCACAGCTGCATTTCAGAAGACTGTTGTGGCTGCCGCGTAGAGGACAAGCAAGGAAGGCTCAACCGCGACAGGGTAAGAGGAGGCAAGGCCGCCCCTGCCTTGGGTCAGAGTCACGGCAGGGCCCCAGGGGGTGGCCGCAGGGTGAAAGGGCAGCTCTGCATCTCAGGGTCAGATACCCGACTGGTTCTAATTTGTAAACCATTTGCCTTCTCTACATCCCGAAGGAAAGCTCTGGGAAAAGAAGAAACAAAAAACATTTCATGATTCTCAGTTGCTTGAAACCCCAAAACTGTTCTGTTTCTTTACTAATTCACCCAGAGAGGAGCCCATCGGGTGGAAACGCAGCACTCGTTATGCATACGGACAGCGCTGAGGCTTAGTACTGAATGAGAGCATCCGTGTTTTTGTTTTTGTTTTTTTTAAAGATTGTATTTATTTATTCCTGAGAGACACACAGAGAGAGAGAGAGAGGCAGAGACACAGGCAGAGGGAGAAGAAGGCTCCATGCAGGGAGCCCGACGTGGGACTCGATCTCAGGACCCCAGGGTCATGTCCTGAGCCCAAGGTAGACGCTCACTCACTGAGCCCCCCAGGGGTTCCAACCGTCAGTTCTTGATATAGGAGAATATTTTATTCAAACTCCATTCATCCGGCTGAGGACAAGATCCTAATGGCAACAATATAAGGACAAGTGACCCTGGTCCCTACATGATCGTTGTTGGCAGGCGTGCATTCGAGCCGGGCCCGGCGGAGAAGAGCAGGGCTAAGAGCGTCTGTTTGCTCCCCAAGCCCCTCTAGGCTTAGAGGACCACATGTCTGGCTGGGAAGTGCTTACCACATAATCTTGATGTATTTGTCCTTGTCTCCATGCCTGCACAGCCTCGTTTTTCCTTCTAGCCCGTTCTATCAAATGACCCTTAAAGCCTCACCCTCCTACATGCTCGATGGAGAGTGCCAAGTCCTATATCCCCTGTCAGATTCATCAATTAGAAATCCAACATAGTGTAACTGTTCTGGTCATTTTTATTCAGATTGTTATTGTTTTATATCAAGCGCTTTGATTATAGAATCGGTGGCCCTTCGTCCTATGGCAAACACCCGTTAGCTCCCCAAAAAATGGATTGTGAGCTTCTAGGTCTTTAAGTAAAAAATGGATCATATGTGTATGACATTTTGTAATTATATTTTGTAATTTATTTATTTTGTAATTTATTTATTTATTTATTTATTTATTTATTTATTTAGTAATTCTGACCCCTTAATTCTTCCCCCTCCTTGTTCCCTCTGGGTGCCAACCTGGTATAGTACTGAGCATACAATAAGGGGCATAAGAATATTTATGAAATGGAAACAGCCCTGCCTCAACATACATACTCATAATAAGGGAGACCCATGGTATCTTGCTTTGTTTTGGTAATTAGATTTGCAGGATATGTGAACACCTTCTCCCCTGGGATTTGATATTATCAAAAAATGCTGGGGACACCGGGGTGGCTCAGCGGTTGAGTGTCTGCCTTTGGCTCAGGGTGTGACCCTGGGGTCCTGGGATCGGGTCCCGCATCGGGCTCCCTGCAGGGAGCTTGCTTCTCCCTCAGCCTCTGTCTCTGCCTCTCTCTCTGTGACTCTCAGGAATAAATAAATAACATCTCAAAAAAAAAAAAAAAAGAAATAAAGAAAAATGCTGGAGTGCCTGGGTGGCCTAGCTGGTTAAGTGTCCAACTCTTTTTTTTTTTTATTTATTTTTTATTGGTGTTCAATTTGCTAACATATAGAATAACACCCAGTGCTCATCCCATTAAGTGTCCAACTCTTGATCTCAACCCAGGTCTTTATCTCAGGTTCAGGGGTTCAAACTCTGCACTGGGCTCTTCTTTAAAAAAATTTTTAAATGATACTTCAGACATAACTTTGAAATAAATTAATGCTTAAAACATTACTAGAATATAGTTCAGATCCCCTGTCATTGCTAACAAATTGTCAGGATTTCCTTTGACCTCAGTCCAATGTCTTAAAAATCTATTATTTAGATTTTCAAAAGAAGTTTCAGAAGATCAAGAATCCTAGAGTGCTAATAAGTAAAACCTCTCTTCCTTAGGAGTTGATACATTTCCTAACCACAGAGGCATGAAGGATGATAGATTTATACTTAATATGTGACTCTTCTTAAAACTCCTGAATAAAATATAAACAGAGATCGCTTCATTTTAAGGGTGCTTCTTATTCTATAATGAAATCATTTGCCTCGCCATTCTGGGCGTGTAGGGATTATCTGCACTTGATTGTTCATATTAAAATAAAGACTACCAATTACTTCTCCTTAGCATTTACTCAGTCTTCCCCAAAGCAGAGCAAACCCTGTTTCACTTTCAACTCTTTTCTTAAATAAACAAGACATTTCATTTCCAACACTTACTGCCCTAACCACAGTCCATCAGAGGATGCAGATACTATAGGCAGAGCGTTGCACTCAAAAGGCTTGACAAAATAATCAGTGCTTAGAGCAAATTGCCAGAAAGAACAGGGGAAATAGGCCATTTTAAATCCTTTCTGACTTACTGAAATACCAGTTTGGAATTACAGCTGGAGTTCATAGAAAGTCCTTGAAAACTCTGCAATTTAACAACCAACTCCCTGCTTGTCCATCAGCAATGACCTTCATCATGGAGTAGCATGATTTCAAGCTCCCTACCTTGCAGGTTAAGCAGCTTATTTCAGGCACTGCCTTCTACAAACTAGACCCACAAACAAAAAAGACTTATAATGGAAGCCAATTCCCCAAATGGGCTTCCATAGACATGGAAATCCAGGTCTAGCCTTGGAGAGGAGAATTGTGCTGCATGCTCCAGGATCTGGCACCCACCCCCCCACTTCCATCAACTTTCAAGGAAGCCATGGGAAAGCCAGTTTGCAGGAGGTGTTTGGGCTCAAGAATCACTTTGCTGTAGGCTGTTCGCTTTTCATTTCCTCCTCCAGCGAATCAATACCTGCAGTGAAGGTGAGAGCGACAATTGCCAATGGCTCTCATAAGTTTTTCTTCACCAGTAGGAAGACATTGTTGTAATAAATTTACCAGAATGTGGATAAGTAATATGTGCCAGTTTCCAGATGATAATGGTAACAGCCAGCCCTTATTACATCTCTATGATGGGCCATTCATTCCCTCTCCTGTTTTTCTTTTGGACTTTGCCTCCATGTAACACAAACATTACTGAGAAGTAAGTACCATCATTACCTACTCAGGCAAGGGGTCCTTTCCTGCAACTGCCTCTTTCAATGACAAAATCAAATTTTCAGTCTCCCCTGAACCATTATCAATATGCTATACGTCCCACGGGCGCCTGGGTGGCTCAGTCGGTTGAGCATCTGACTCTGGATTTTGGTTCAGGTCATGATCTCAGGGTCCAGAGATTGGGCCCCACACTGGGCATCATGCTCAGCATGCAGTGTTTTTTTTTTTTTTTTTTTTTTTTATTTACTCATGATAGACACAGGGAGACAGAGGCAGAAATACAGGCAGAGGGAGAAGCAGGCTCCATGCAGGGAGCCTGATGTGGGACTCGATCCTGAGTTTCCAGGATCATACCCTGGGCCAAAGGCAGCACTAAACCGCTGAGCCACTGGGGCTGCCCAGCATGCAGTGCTTTTGAGATTCTCCATCTCCTTCTCCCTCTGCCCCTCTACTACCCTCCCCACTCATGTGCTCTCTAAATAAATAAATAAATAGATAAACAAATAAATAAAATCTTTTAAAAAATATGCTATACATTTCATCAAACCTACCAACACTCCCCAAAATCATCAAAAATCTCCAATCTCTCACAATTCCACATTCCCTTTCAGTCACCATCTATTCTACTCCCCCCCCACCGCCATTTAGCAAAATCCCCCAAAGAGTTGTCTATATGCATCATCTGCCGTTGGTCCCCTTATGTTCTCTCTTACCTGCACTCTAATCAGGTTTTCAGCTTACAACTCTACAGTTTGCTCCTGTTAAGGCCACGAGCTTGCCAACTCAATGGTTATATCTTGGTCATAATCTTACCAAACCCTTCAGCAACTTCTGAATCAGTAAGTCATTCTTATCTTCTAGAAGCCCTTTCTTGACTTGGGTTCACCAGTGTCTCCTGGTTCCCCTGTGCACTTGCTGCCCCATCCCAGCATCCATCCCATCGTCTCTCAGTATTGAAAGTGCCCTAGGGCTTCGTTGGAGGATCTCCTCTCTCCAAACTTGCGGCTGGAAATAGTGCCTGTGTCAGTATGATTGCCACATTCAATCTTCAGTCTGAATCGACTGTCTAAGCTTCAAATTCCCATCTTTCAGGACCCACTCAACATTTCTACTCAAGTATCTAATACACATCTGAAACTCAATATGTCTGACACCAAACTTTTAATTCACCCATTGTCCCAACTTGCCTTTCTACAGCAGTGTCCACTGGAAGTTTGGGCAACTCCATCCTTCCAGCAGATGAAGTAAAAACAAACAAAAACAAAAAACACAATCTTGGAAAAGCTCTTTTCCCCCTTCCACATGCTATCTATAGTCTATAAGCAAGTATTACAGGCTGCACCGTCAAGATATTTCCAAAATCTGACCATTTTTCCATACCTCTATGGCTAATGGACACATATTATATCTTATCTGCATGGATGCAGTCACCTCCTACTTCTTTGCCCCCTCTATTTATTCTCCCATACAGTTAATTCTCCACTTGACATCCAAGGTGATACTTCTAAAATATATGTTAGGGGATTGTTTCTTTGTCCCTATTCAAAATCCCCTACTAGCTTCTTAACTTGCCAGAAATAAAATCCAACGTCTTTACATTGGTCTAAAGGGCCCGTATGTTTGGGCATAAGTCATCTCTCACAATTCATTTCCTCCTACCACATTTTGGTTGTGTAGACACAGTCTTGTAACTGAGACCAAACACAGCTTCTGGAGAAGGTCAGATTGCTTTGTATAATACAGTTAGGGACGTTGTTTTGGAGTTGCAAGAAGACTCCATTGTATATTTCCTAGGAAAAAACAAAAAACAAAACAAAACAAAACAAAAAAACCAGTATCCCATACAGAGACAAATGTGAGGGGGGCTAGCCATGAACACACAAGTTCAGAGTTGAGGAGGATATAAGAGGCAAGTATGTGAAAGAATCAAAAGGTTTAATACCTAATTTTAAATTGTGTCGCCCAAGTGTTTGCTTTTAGTAGATTAAAAAAACTTCACAAATGTCTTACATATAAAACAAAAGTGTCTGCTCTTATTTGGACTTTGGATTGGACAATGTCTTTGCATTTACAGGTACACTTGCCCTGAGACAGGCATTCCTGCTCATTTTCCCTTTTCTTTTTCTCATGGCCAAATACTTCTAAAATTTCTATTTTAGTCGCCTGCCTAGGCGAGAATGGGCTAACTTCTGAGGCCCTGCATTGTTTCACCGTAACGCTATTGACGTCTGTCGGAAAGTAAAAAGTGAATACTCTTCTGAGTGCCTTGGACGCAGTTGCATTTTCTGAGGATTCCTGAAGTAGTAACTGTCTCCTAAAATGTAACATGAGGTCATCAGCCCCTGAGCTTATTTGGAAAGTTGTAAGAAAGATGACATTATTACCTCTGAATTACTTTGCCTATCAATCAAGCTTTTTAAGTAAGAAGTTGCAACTATCCAAAAAGTACATCATTAATTCAAATGTGTCACCAAAAAAAAAAAAAAAAAAAAAAAGGCAAGAAGGAAAGTGACCTTTGAACCGAATGCACCTGAGGAATCCCATATAAAATAGACTACACTTAAATCTGTCTCATTTTAATGGAGCCAATGGACCTTTCCAAGGAAATGTAAAAGACAATTGTTCTTATTTTACATAGATAAGAAGGCACTGAATGAAAAGGTCCCACAAGAACGCAGCAGAGACCCCTCACTCAGCCCCTTTCACCCCTTGCCACCACGTCTGAGCATCAGGATTATTTGCTGGCTTCACAAGGGCTGTGTATTTGAGGAGCCATTTCTGCCCACTGAGCTTCTGGTCCTTTCTTCAGCACATCCCACAGAGTAAAAGGAACAATCTTGGTTTTAGTTCACCCTATTTTCTACCTATTGCAGGGAGACCTCAGCTTAAAATAATACGCACCAAAGGGTGATCCAAAAACGTTTTTCACGGAAATAAAGTTGCACTTAACAGGCCTATGAAGAATAAGATAAAGCAATAAACAAAATGTGTTTTCACACTCACACCCCACAGTGTCTAGGTTCACGATTTTATACTATTTATTCTGAAGCTCGGGCACAAAGAGTAACAGCAGAATGTGTCATTATAATTCAGCCAAGCTACTAGGTTCTACTATTAATTATGCATAAAAACCAAAGGGTTTTATTTATGGCTGCTCTGGGATAGATGTATTTATTCCGTACAGTCAAGGTCTCCCTATGGGCAGCTGTTTCATCAATGTTCATTGAATTTAAAAGGCACTCTCCAGATTTATTTCAGGTGGGGGCCTCTGAACCCAAGGGCCACCTTGATTGAACTGGTCTCAACGGTCGTGTGCCTCATCCCCTGTGAAGCCGCTGGCTTTGAGCTTGATTAGGCTCTGACTGATGTATGCACCTAGAATCAGCTCCCAGGAAGTCCACGAAGAATGAAATGCCACAAAGCTGCAGGAGCTCAGATAAACACATACAGTGGAATCAGCTCTGGTGGAGACCCATCTGGGAGGCATGGAACATTCGGATGTTGGCCAGTGGGACAGACCATCCTTCCCGTTGGGTTTCTAAATATGCGATTAGATCCACATAATCAGGAAATTAGAGACTAGCAGAGGGGTTACCAGCACGTAGTACAGGCGACCCTGAAGGGTATTAGAGACAGCAATGCCGGACAGCCTACCACTCCCAATACAGTTATAAGGCTCATGCCCTTTCTTTTCTAGAGAGTTCAGTCTTAGAGCAGGTTCCTATTGATTGAGCGGTGACGTTGTGCCAAGCATTGAGCCGTGCTTTATACAAAACACCACTGAATTCTCACAACTGACACGAAAAACAAACAGGGATTATCATTATCATTTTTGCAATGTGGAAAATAAAATGAAATAATTTGTCCAAGGTCACACAGCTTGCAAGTGGCATAGCTGGCAATTCAACACAGGCGAGTCTGCTCTAAAGTTTGTGCTCTCACCTGCTGCTTTATCTATTTCTTCCCTCTTTATCCTCTGTGTTACCATTTTGCTCTTTTTTCTTTGGCTTTCATATTCTGATATACTGTCTTGTCATTTTTTTTTCCTTTCCTTTTGACCTATGGCTGATTTTCTCCACCCCCCTTCTCCCATTAAATATTCTCCTTGAACCAGAGGTCTCAAAAAATAGCTAGGTTAGGTGCTTATTATAGTGATAATACGTTTGAACAAAAGATAAAATCCCTTTTCACCAATGAGTGGTTTGGCTGCTAAATTATATGTTTTCCCTTTCAAATACAAAATGCCCACATCTCATGTCTCGGAGCATCAAAATCAAACAACGTATGAGAGAAAAGTCACATTGGCCTACTGATGTCGGGGCGCTTTCTTCACCAGCTGTGCAAGATAAAAAAGAAAGATATGCCTAAGAAAATCTTATAAAACTATTTAGCAGTCCGCGAGGCGAGTCTTAAAAGATTTGACAACATCCGAGAAATTCTAGCTAGCCCACAACGTGCTATTTATTTGATTATAGTAGTCACTTTATTGTTCAACCTGTAATCGCAAGCAGATTAGGAAGAGAAACATTTTACAGAAAGTTGTCAAATGCAATTTACGTATCCACCAGCAGGTAGGTGGGAAATTATTTATCAAGGGGATTGTGATTGGCACCTTTCTTATAAACAATTAAGCTTATAGATGAAATGGGATTAAGGGTGTAGCACAGACCATAAACCTTCCACTGACTTTCTTAACTCACGTTCAGCAGCCTTCCCAGCGCTGTGCTTCCTGTTCCCACACGCTGTGTCTAGAGAATACTGTGCATCCTCAGAGTGGCTAAACGATGCACCTGTGAAGGAAGATGTACTCGTTCTTACCATACTTCTGATCTATTCCAGGACCACTGTGATGGCAAAAACGGGACTCTTGTCTAGAGGTGGCAGGGTGGGGTGGGTTGGGTTGGCATGGGCGGGGGGGGAGGGGTCTTAGTCTACATAACAACTTGTTGACAAGGAATGACCTCACTCAGGTTCCAAAGCATTGGACATTGTAGAAACACCCAGATACCAGAATTTGGGCAGCCATATGAAGGCAGAGATAATAGCCATATTTTCCCTACTTGCCTACTGTGACAAGACAGCAAGAGAGATTATAGATGGTCCAACTTTGGAATGATGTGATGTGTGCCAGGGGGAAAATGTAAGAGAACAAAACATGTACTTTCATTCAGTGAATCTGTGGGGAATATCTAAATTTGCTAGGCTCCATATTCTCATGTGCTTTTGATGCTTAGCAAAATTGCAAACTCCTGAATTATTGTGCCCGCATTTTCTTTGTGCAAACCTCTCAAGTATGCAATGCAATAACTCACATATTAATTGATATGTGTTGAATAACATTTTCCAAAGGAAAACATAGGGCTTGATGTAAGCTCATGCCTGTGGGGACTCCGTGGGTTGCCAAGGAAGGAACATTATCAAGGGATCTTATCAAGAAAAGAAACAGTGGAACCAGCAACAGCAAAGAGAGAATTAACCCCTTCTAAATGTGAACTAAAAGCACACACCATCTGGTGTAGCGATTAAGAAAAAGAACTCTGGAGTCAAAGTGATCTGGTTTCAAACACTGGCTCTTCTTATTACTAGCGGTGTGATCTCGGGAAAATCACGTAATCTCTCTGAGCCTGTGTCCTTGGCTGTATCTTTTTTTTTTTTTTTTTTTTGGCTGTATCTTAAAGACACAAATAGTTCCTGTATTTTCAAGTGGCTGCAAGGATTAAAAATCCTATATTTTACTAGTGTTAGACATATTGCCTGGCAAATATCCATGCTTAATATCACTATTTCTGCTGTTAATACTTCCAGGCTCCTTCTACCTGTTACTCCAAAATCAAGTCTTTTTCTAATTTATTTCTAGCTTAAAAAATCAAAACAAACATATCCTTTGTTTTAATCCTCATTTATGTAGTGGAAACCTAATTCTCTGAAAGATTACTTAGAATTCCACATCAAAGTGCTGAGCATACTGTAAATATTAGTTACGAGTTAAAGTCTTGATGTTAGGAAAGATCAACTCGGGCATTTTATTTGCATGTATTACACCCAGACTTTAGCTTATAAGTCTAGTAGTGACACTTTTCTTTTCATTTTCGAGCCAGTGAAGCTCAAGAGTTGGGTATTTCCATACGCATAAAGGTAAAATCAAGGTATCTATCCAATGCTCAAGAATGCGAATGACAAATACATTCTTAATTTTCAACTTCTCTTGAACATTGATAAATATCTGGACCAGGAAAAAAGCAAATGTCACATCATCTTCATCCTGGGTTCTCATACTCAGCTGCCCAAGCCAATCACTTTGGGACTTTTGAAAAGAAAAGATTCCATGATTAGTTTTTGCCCTTTTCATGTTAGTGTATCACTCCTGAAATAGTAGGAGAAGTAGTAATGGTGGCAATGGTTCAACGGTAAGAGCTGATGTTGATAGAGCACTTGCTGGGTGCCGTGTGTGGGACCCAGGAAATCTAACAAAAATCCCCTACCCCTGGACAAGCAGAGTAGGACTAACTCCATTCTGTGCTACACCCACCATCTCATGTAAAAGCCCCGACACGACCTGCCTATTGCTTAAGGCACTCACCCTAGTCTAACTACTAAGCACACTCTTATCGGAAACCAGCCCATATAGGAATGCGGAACCTCTAACCACCAAAAATAAATGTAAACCCCGTCTTTTGCCCGCCAAACCTGCGTGCCAATTCTAACCAGAGTGATAGGCTAGTTCAAATGGTTGCTATAGGGTAAATTGCGATTCAATTGGCCACCTGTGTGTGGACCAACATGACTGTGCAACTTTCTATGTGTGTTACAATCTCATTGGCCACTAGCCCCTATAACACTGCTGTGCTTCTTAGTCTCGGGGTCCAAGTCCCTGCTCTGTTGTATGGAGTATACTTGGACCCAAGCTCGAGTTTGTAAATAAACCCTTATGTACTTCCATTAGTGTTGGCTCCTTGGTGGTTTCTCGGATTCGCAGTCTTGGGCACAACACCATGCATTCTTCGACAAGCTTTATATGTACTTGCTCAGATCATCTTCATCACATTGACATGAGGTCAGTTTATCACAACCAGGAAGGTAAGTCTTGCCAATCAGCACAGTATAAAGTGACCCAACAGTTCCAAGTTTTGGTATAGAAGATAAACTATGGGGCACCCTACCAGGTATTGCCTCCATAGACAAAACAGTACTGTTATATTTTATATTTTTTTTTAAGATTGACGTTATTTTTCACATGTCTCTAAAATTAGTAAGCATCTTTTCATCAAGGGTGTTATAAAATTATAGTTGGCTTTTTCTTTTCCTAGAGGGACGAAAGTAATAGTGCATCTTAAATTGATGGTGTCTTACTTTATATAAAGTATTAACTTAGTAACATTTTGAAAATTTAAATAACATGTTCTACAAGCAATTAAGAAACAGCAATACAGGGGTGCCTGGGTGGCTCAGTGGTTGAGCGTCTGCCTTCTGCCCAGGGTGTGATCCCAGGATCCCAAGATGAAGTCCTGCGTCAGGCTCCCTGCAGGGAGCCTGCTTCTCCCTCTGCCTGTGTCTCTGCCTCTCTCTGTGTGTCTCTCCTGAATAAACAAATAAAATCCTTAAAAAAAAGAAAAAAAAGAAAAAGAAAGAAACAGCAATATATTTGTGTGCACAACGTTATTTAGTCAGTCAATACATAATATCTGGTGATGTATGAGTCACAAAACTTTCACCATCACTCTAGAGTACACAAACTAGAACTAGAGTTCACAAAAATTAAGAACCATTTATTTAGTAGGAATTTTACCAGACTTCTTTTTTTTTTTTTTCTTTTTTAAATATTTTATTTATTTATTCATGATAGTCACAGAGAGAGAGAGAGAGGCAGAGACACAGGCAGAGGGAGAAGCAGGCTCCATGCACCGGGAGCCCGACGTGGGATTCGATCCCGGGTCTCCAGGATCGCGCCCTGGGCCAAAGGCAGGCGCCAAACCGCTGCGCCACCCAGGGATCCCCCAGACTTCTTTAAGGAATAGGATTCTATGCCCAAGTTGGCCAGTAGTAAGTAGTGTTGCCCTAAAACAGTCACTCTCATCTTTGTGTTCATTTTGTTGAGAGGATATTTAAAGGTCATTTCTTAAATCTGATTCCATGTTCTTTTATTCTTAAAATTTGCTTGAAGTCAAATTTATGAATATAGAGATGGAGTAAGTTGTGAAGTCACCTTCCAGAAAAAACAAGGGTCATGACAGCCAGTATTGTCTTAACCTAAATTATTAAAGAGAATGTGGCCCAAGTGACTTCATTTTAAAACAAACAAAACCAACAACAACCACCAAAAAAACTTTCAGGAGAGTCACAGGACCACTGAAATATCGGTACCTGAATACAGAAAAAATATTTCAAAGTTAATTTGCCTTTCTAAAATATGTGTTTAAAAAAAATAATAATAAAATAAAATAAAAATAAAATAAAATAAAATATGTGTTTAAACACAGAATTGGAAACAAATTTATCATAATCTTCTTAACATCAATGAATGCAAAGTTGTAAATAATTTGTATTTTCTAATAACCATTGTGAATGAATTACCTGAAGGGAACTGTCATCTTCGGGGAAGAGTTTTATAGAAAGGAGTTAAGGAACAATTCTGAATCACCATTTCCTCAATGCCTTTTGAAAGAAGTAATTCCTTTATGGAACCATTGAGAACTGGATTGTACTAATCACATACTTATCTACGTGAACACATAAACACACACGCTTTTTTTTTTTTTAATTCAAGAGCATACCATCTCAAAGTCCAAATCTTAAAATCATAAAAAAAAACAGTAAATCTGAACTTCAGAAAAACAAGTGGATATTATATATCTATATCTATATCTATATCTATATCTATATCTATATCTATATCTATCTATAAATCTATAAAATATATATATAATATCTAAAATATTATTAAAGTAAGACACCATCAATTTAAGATGCACTATTACTTTCGTCCCTCTAGGAAAAGAAAATGCCAACTATAATTTTATAACACCCTTGATGAAAAGATGCTTACTAATTTTAGAGACGTGTGAAAATAACGTCAATCTTTAAAAAAAAAAGATAAAATATAACAGTACTGTTTTGTCTATGGAAGCAATACCTGTTAGGGTGCCCCATAGTTTATCTTCTACACCAAAACTTGGAACTATTGGGTCACTTTATACTGTACTGATTGGCAAGACTTACCTTCCTGGTTGTGATAAACTGACCTCATGGCAATGTGGTGAAGATGATCTGAGCAAGTGAAATTTCAAGATCCTAAAATATCAGAAATTTGAGTTGCCTTTTAAAAAGCTCAGAAATGAGACCATATAATTTTTGTTCTTCTCCGACTGAAATTATATGGTCTCATTCATTTGGGGAATATAAAAAATAGTGAAAGGGAATAAAGGGGAAAGGAGAAAAAATAAGTGGGAAATATCAGAAAGGGAGACAGAACATGAGAGACTCCTAACTCTGGGAAATGAACTAGGGGTGGTGGAAAGGGAGGTGGGCAGGGGTGGGGTGACTGGGTGACAGGCACTGAGGGGGGCACTGGATGGGATGAGCACTGGGTGTTATTCTGTATATTGGCAAATTGAAGGCCAATAAAAAATAAATTTATTAAAAAAATAAAAATTAAAATAAAATAAATAAAATAAAATAAAATAAAATAAATAAAAATAAAAAAATAGAAAGCTCAGAAATGTGAGTAGTCACCGTCAATTGCTAGAGGCAATATCTGGCTGTGAAAAAGGAAGCCATCAAGCAGAAGGGTTGCATCCTATTTAAGAGCCTTTAATTCAGAGATTCAGATGCAAATTCTGCTTCTACCTCTGCTTGCTGTGTGTTTCTGGGCGAGTTACTTGCCCTCTCTAAGCTGTCTAGGACACGTGGGTAGCCACGGGGTTTGCACACGGTGTGGTGAGGAGAACAGGCCCAACGTGCCTTGCAGTGGGCTCACCTGGACACCTGAGACAGACGCCTCACCCTTCCTCCTCACAGGCCTCCGTAGGAGGCTTCGGGAGAGGTGCAGGATGCATCCAGGAGAGTAAGGATCACCTGGAGCTCCATGCTGAGGAGCATCAGAGATGGCAAGTCTCGGGCCCACCCTTGCACACAATCCAGGTGGTAACAGACACGGAGGTGTGTACACAAGCCCTCGGAGAGGAGTATTGACACAACTGGCAACCTCCATCCCAAGCAGGGTTCCTGCTTCATTATCCTCAAGTAACCTCAGAGGAAGGGGATCCTTTCCTTCAGAAAAGAGATTTTAAGACATACCAAACTAAATGTAAGCACACCACTCATTATTTTTCTTCTCTACTTTCTAACTTAAAGAAAGTTTCTCTGCTTCTTGAACGAAAGGACCTATTCTCCTCCAAATCAACAGTTTCTGAATCTCTGTGTATTAAATCCCAAATTCCTCATTAAAGGAATAAAGTGGCATTTCAATTTTACTTTTCAATATATAAAAATGAACCAAATACACAAACAATGGCCTTATGTCTGATTTTCAGTATTATTTTTTTTTTTTCTTCTTCTTTTTTCTTTTTTTTAAGTAGGCTTCACGTCCAGGGTGGAGACCAACATGTGGCTTAAACTCAGGACCCTGAGATCAAGACTGGAGCTGAGATCCAGAGTCAGACGCTTAACTGAAGGAGCCACCCAGGTACCCCTGATTTGCAATATTTTAAAGAACAGCAAATCCATAATAAAATTAGTTTGCATTCCTGAAGTAAAATACCAAAGTTATTTCATTTGGCTAAAATTTTATTACTATTATTCTAATAAAATATCATGGTGCTCATTAACATTCTCTGGACACTAATGTTTTATGTGATAAAAGAACAGTAAAATTAAGCTGTTCTTACCTAATAGAAGCAGTCCTTCCAAGAAACAAACATTTGTAAGTCATGGCACTTATTAGTGAGAAAATGTGATTAAGCATTGCTATATGAGTTTCCAGAATTTTTTTTTTTTTTAAATTTCAGGCCACATTTCATATAGTATGCTACCTCAATTCAAATTATAAAAAAGTCAGCTTTATTTTAATTGGCCTATTAGTGATGTAAAATATTTAGTTTAATAATAAGGACAGTTACATATTCTGAAAAGAGCTTAATTTTTTTTTTTCCTTTGTGCTCTCTTAAAGGCCTGTTGACTTGATCTGTGGTTCAGAATCTATTGCTAAGACAAAAAGAATGCAGTTGAAAGCAGTTAAAAGCTACTCCTCTAAATTCTATTCCTTCCATGAAAGAGTAACTTCACAAGGTGTTATTAAAAGTTTTTTTTTCAGAAAGAGATTACTCTAAAAAATAAATAATAATTAAAAAGAGATTGCCCTTAAATGTTCATCACTGGTGATGTGTGGAAAAGCCCAAACAAAATTAGTGAGTCTCTGAGGAAATAGAGATCGTTTTTTGTTTGTTTGTTTGTTTTGTTTTTTGTTTTTGTTTTGTTTTGTTTTTTTGATCAATATTATGGAACTCACCAACACTGTTCAGAAAAAAAAAAAAGAAAGAAAAAGAAAAAGAAAAGAAAAAACGTTCAGTTTTTAAGGCAGGGATCCTGGTGACAAAATTTTTAGTACAATTCTCCTCCATCAAGGAATCATTCCTGTATCCCGAGGATGTCTCTGTGAACTGTAGTTCATGAATACGAACTAAATGGCATCAATATCAAACTATTTTCTCCATCAGAACACTGGATGTTACTCTCTACCAATTTCCTCCTCTCACTTCCCATATATAAATTAATCATCCCTGTTTCTTGAATATTCCTCTCATACGTCAGTCACATTTTCACCTTTCTCTCCATTCCTACCACCACTGCCATGCTGACACCATGGCCATTCCGGTTTTGCCTACGTAATCCAACTAACGGGTCTCTGAACATCTAGACATGCCCATACTTCAAACCATTTTCTACTCACCAGTCAGAATGATTTCTTTAACGCAAAGGCAATTCAGCTATCGCCCCCCCATCCACCTAGAATGTTCAATGGCACCCATCAACATGCTCAACGTGTCCACCTTGTCCCAGTACCCTGTCTACTTCATCTTTATCAGAATGTCAATCAATATAGTATATGTTTCATGATCATTTTAATGAATGTCTTCCTAGTGCTTGAACCGTGACACCAGATCGTCTGATTTCAAATGCTCTCTGAACCGCATGCAGGTTTTTTATACGAGGATCTGTTTAACTCCTCTAAAACCCAGTTTTCTCATTACAGAACAAGGAGGGTAATACCTAATACATAAGTGATCACTGACATCAAATATCATGGTGTTGGAAAACCTCTTAGATGCCAGATGCATGGAGATTGTCAATAAATATCAGCTATCTATGAGGACGCTGTAAGTTGCTTGGGGGCATTTTATCTTGTGCTCCCATCAATGAACAGAGAAATGGAATGCCTTATTTATAAGGTAGCTCTACCGAGTTGTCAGAAGGGTTCAGTTGCCAAGAACAGAATTCACTCTAGCCAGTTTGAGCAGAAATAAGATATTACCAGGTGTTAAATGGCTTACGAGATCATTGGCAAGGTGCAAAAAAATAGACCCTCTTATGCTTTGAGAAATTACTCCTAAAGCTAGAACACTGGGATCTAGACTTCAAGGAAGTTTCTGAATCCCTAATCATCAAGATGCTGCTTGTGGAACTGGGAAGTTCCTACCACAGCTGCGAACTCCCGGCACCGTCGCTGCTACCACTGATAGCAAGACCTCAGTCATCCAACAGCCACCAGCGGGAACCCTGCCATCACTCAGTGAACTGCAGCTGCTAACGTGGACTTACTGCAGACTGCATCCACAGAACAAATCCTCTACGCCTACGGAGCCACTGCCTGCATGGTGGGACCGAGGTCTCATGTCGGCCTTACAAACCTAATAAGCAAAAATCTAAATCCCATCCAGGACCGTGAAGAAGGCTGTATAAAACCAGATATCCCAGAGGAGAATTTTTTTTTTTTTTAATTAGAGGAGTAGGTAAGTGTATTTGAATATAAAGGGATCAATTGGTGAATCCAGATAGATGGTCAAAGGGTTGGGGTGTTTAACTAAACGCTGGTCTCCAATAGTAAGTCTTTCTTTCTATATGAATGAAACCCACGTTTTTTGAAACCCTCTTTTTTTTTTTTTTTTTTTTTTTTTTTTTAAAGCAGGATACATGGCTTCCTGGAAAAAAAAGACAGACCTTGGCCTGACTTTCAGCTAAGATCTTGATGTGATGCATACGGTCATGAATCTAAGATCACAACGTGAGGTGAGAAAAATGAATGTGCACCTTGCAGGCAATATTCTTAGACTGAAGGGGTCTATACTTCTTTCCTGTCGGCAAGAACACATGTGAAATGGTAAGCCATCCCCAACCATGCATGGATGGCAATATCCTAGGAAAAGATGGAATGAGAACCTGGGTAGACTCGATGTTGCCTGGCCTAAACCACCATGTGAGATTGAACAGACTTACATTTTAAGTCACTGATATTTGGGATTTCTAGTGCAGCAGCTCAACCTCTACCCTCACTAATGAGGCTGACAGCACACCAGTAGTGCTATGGTAGAAAGACTTCCAAACCCTCAGAGGCTATTTCAGAGACATTCACATGGCCCACCTGTACCAAAATCCTTGCCTCTTGCTTTTAACATTCTAATTTGCTAACAGATTTATCTCTAAACTGACTAAATTTCCAACTTCTGTTTGAAAGTGTCTCAGAGCTTGAGGAACAACTTATTCTGGGACTACGTCTGTTCCCTCACATACCAGTTGTGAATTCCTAGCATTGACTTTCCAAACTACTGAACTCCACCTCTCTTTTATCTTGCTTACTAATTAGATAGCATTTGAAGTCATTATTGGTCCTTCCACTTGCCACGGTCTCCACTGTTGAGTGATCGTGCTTCTCTATTACCGAGGTTCCCTTGTGTTGGTAAGGAGCTCAACTAGACTAACGGAAGGGGACAGAGCAAACCATAAATAATCTCATGGGTTAGGTGAATTCGTTTAATTCTAATAGCAAACCCACTGGGACTTCAATAATTATGCTTTTATAAAGTCAAACATGGGCTTTAATAAGTAATAAAGATAGTAATCTGGCTTCTACCTTCTGCCTCTGCCTTATTTCTCAATTGGTTCTGAAACAGGTTAGAGGGAGAAGAGATAATCATTTAATCATTCAAAGGCACTAATAACCTTCTCCTTCCTTGTATTTCCATTTATCCTTTCTATCTCGTATGCTCAGTGGTTTTTCTGCCACAACCCCTACTCCACTTCAGCCCACCCCACTCCACTCCTAGCCTCCTTTTCAATGCCCTGAAAGGTTGGCCATTGTGTGCCAAATGTAGTGCCTAGAGCTTCTGGGTGGACGGTGTGGTATGTTTGGAAAGCCTGGTGATCTCTGAACCAAGGTGTGTTGAGGATCCCCAAAAAGCATCCCCAAATCATCTGACGATGTGCTAGGAGGACCTACGGGACTCAGCATCTCGTCATGCCCATGGCTATAATTCCTTACAGTGAAGGAGGACAAAGCAAAATTAGCAAAGGGAAAAGACACATTGGACCCAGACCAAGGGGCGTGGGGGACAACTTCCAAGTGTCCTCTTCTAGTGGATTCACACAGTATATATATATGTGCTTAAATCCTCTTGCAATCAATTTTGACAAGGCTTGTAAAATGCCATCTACCCGCGAAGCTCATTACAACCTCAGTGCCTGGGCTTGTTCCTAGGGGCTGATCACTTAGTCTGTCTGGCATGCACTAAAATTCCAGACTCCCAGAATGGAAGCAGTCTTTCCACATAAACCACATTATTTGTACCAACAATTTAGGCACAGTGATACGCTCCTCAAAACTCTGAGAATGGTGGAAATTTCTCTCAATATCTAAGTGTAGGTGCCGGGGAAGCGTCAATGATAGTAGTTCTTAATTCTGTTAACTCTTTTCTGCACATATGATTTCTGTCATTTAGATACTTTAAAAGCCCTTGATCATCATTATTTAACAGATACTTAATATCCTAGGACTGTGTCAGGCAAACTTAGCAAAACAGAGAAATTCAGAGACGTCATTTCATGATCTACAAGGAAAAAAGGTGATCAACATAAGAAGCAGAAGGCCATTGAGAAATACAATTATTTATATATTGAATTTACCTTCATTACCTCCATAACCTGATTATGATTACATTTACTTCATCAATTATTGAAAAACTCCATGAATTTAAATCACCATGCCTTTATGCATCTTATTATTTTCCTGGATACTCATTGTGGCACTATCTTTAATTTTTTCCTTTTTTTTTAATTTTTTTCCTTTTTATGGCTTCCATGATGAATTAATGAGTTCTCTGAAAAAATGGGTTTTTGTTTGTAGTCCCTTCCCATAAACTAACTAGTTGCATGCTTTGGGGTAAGAATAACAATTACTTATTTATTATTATATGTATCTCAGAAATATTATTTATTTTCATCTCTATAGAAAACCTATGATATATACTCTATTTTTGAATAAAAAAAAATATATATATATATAATAGAAGACCAGACAAATAATTTGGCTAAGCTCACCCAACAAGTAAATATCAAAGCAATGAACCTACCCAGGTCTGAGTTTAAAGCAGACTACTGAATAATTTTGATTTTTCTTCATCTAAAAATAGAGCAATGATGCCTATTTTTCTTGTGGGTTTTTTTGGTGAAAATTAAAGGAGAGAATATGCAAAATGTCTAATATGGTGCCTTGACATATATTATGCTGTCAGTAAAGAATGGCAATCATCGTTGGTCTGCTCCATAGACACTGACAACACCTATTACCGAAACCAGTTTCCTTGTGTATAATCACCAGATGGTTTCTTCAAGAGGGTGAAGTGTTTTAAGATTATCCTCAAGTTTTAAAATTTGGCTCAATTAAAAATAAATAAATATAAAATAAAATAATGAAATAAAATAAAATAAAATAAAATAAAATAAAATAAAATAATAAAATAAAATAAATAAAATAAAATTTGGCTCAATTGAGTAATGCATGGAATTGTCAAATCACGATATTGTACACTTGAAACTGATGTAACACTGTGTGTTAACTATTCTGGAATAAAAGACAAGAAAGAAAAGGAAAAAGAAAAGGGAAAGGAAAAGAAAGAAAAAGAAAAAAAGAAAAAGAAAATGAAAATGAAAATTTGACTCAAGAACTTGCTCCATGACCAAATTGATAATTTGAGGAGGAAGAGAAAAAGAAAATTAAACAGTAACTTTGAAGAGGGCACTGGTAATTTATTCCTTATTTTCCGCAAAGTCTAAAAAAGTAATAATTAAATAGGTCAGAGGAAAATAAGACCTAAGAACCGCAACTATAACTACTACTCAGTCCTGAAAGAGACTATCCACCAAACGAGACCATCTCAACAGCTCTCGTTTGAAGGTTGAGGTAAGAAATCAACCTCTTTTTAAATCTCTTTTGGATTGTTAAATGATTAAAATATAGGAAACCATTTTAAAGATGCATGCTATTCCCAAGCTGGTTGTTACAATCTGGCTACCTACAAAAAACAATCTCACACACACACACATTTTCAAACCTTTGAAAATAGGTTATACAACCACCTCTTGTACAAGTATCCATATGCTGAACGTGACCCCCCTCCCCCCATTTCTCTTAGGATTTAACACCACCTCAGAAAATAGTCTTGTAATCCACAGAGATAAGGAATAACGTCAGCCTAGATTCAGTCAGTATAGATTTTACACACTTTCTTGTTCGCGTGCAGACACAAGAATTTAAATATATGGGTTCGTATGTTTATATTCTAATAAATGGCATTTGGTAATTATGGAGCTAAAAACAAGTAATTCTTCCAAATGGCCACTTGATCAGTAGCCAAATGTAAACAATCAAGAAAAATAAAGCAAGCAAGATAGCTCTTAAAAGTGCCAATTATTGTCATGGCGGCAATGATGCTTCCACAAAATCCATCATTACTCCAGTTAATGACTGGTGAGTAGGAGTACAGATGACTTTTGCCTTGGTCCAGAAAACTCAGGACATTAACTGAGGAACTGACCATTAATCCCAGGTAATGCAAAGGCCAGTTTTCAGAGGATCATTGCTCAAGCAATCTTCTATTCAAACAGAAGTGCAGTTCAGATATCTAGAATGATTTAAAAATATTGGTGCATTTTTACAAAGACACTTGGCTTGGAGTCAGTAGATTCAATGTTCCTTTTCTTAATACAGCATCCAATATCCATAAATGCACACCTGACACATAACTTACAAAATTTGAGTCATAGATTTTTAGCTATTTCTAGTAAACTACCAATACCTTATCCATCCACCCTCTGAATTGACTGTAAATTACGTTAAGACAACAACAGACGTTCTGTCGAAGTCACCAGGGATATTGAAAGAAACAATATATTCCTAACTTTTAGAAATATGAATAATTATGCCATAAACATTATGTATTTATAAGTGATCCCTAGAAATATAAATACTATGCAAGTAGATACAAATATTTGCAGTTAATAAGATGATTGGACACAAAATTAAAAAATAAGAATGTGTTATTCTATTCCCTCTCCCTCAAAATGTTTTCATGGACAGCCTAAATGTCCAGGGATAGGAGATTTTCTGCTACCTTTATTTATGGGAATGGTATTTGGATATTAAAAAAAATGATACTGCAAATGTAGGCTGACTGGTTTGGGAAGAGATGTGCAATTTATTGTTAAGTCAGAATCCAGTGTTGGGGTGCCTGAGGGGCTCAGGGGTGCAACGTCTGCCTTCAGCTCAGAGCGTGACCCCGGGGTCCTGGGATCGAGTCCCGCGTCAGGCTCCCTGCATGGGGACTGCTTCTCCCTCTGCCTGGGTCTCTGCCTCTCTCTCTCTCTGTGTCTCTCATGAATAAATAAAATCTTTAAAGAAAAAAAAAAGAAAAGTGGAACACCTTGGCATCATTCCCACAAGTTCTGACTCCTTTACAGATAGTACGCAGCAGGTGCCGCGCCATTCTCAGTGAATGACGAAGTTACTTTGGCTACTGTTTGAGCAAAACGTAGAAAAAGATCTAAGTGCCCGAAAATAAGAATGTAATACCCAGAAACGTTCATCTGATGAGATCTCAGGTAGCCCTTAAACATGGCTAGGTTTCCTTTATTACTAAGAGTTAACTCTGGTTTTGAGCACTAATCTGGGTCCAGGTATATCTAAGCACTTTCCATGCTCTCTCTTTCGAATACCATGGGTGTCCTGTGAGTTGGATTCATTCATTGGGCTTATCCTACAGATGAACTTGGTAACGTGCGCAGGTCCTCAGAGCTGGAAAACAGCCAAAGCTTGAAACCAGGGTGTAATAAGTGAGTGGGGTATAACGGTGCCTGTAGGATCACAACTGCCAGAAATGCACAGAATAAAGACTGGGATGAGTTATACAAGTGTGATTAGAACAAAAGCCTCTGCACAGTGGGATTTTAAATATCTCCGTGTTCAATTCTCTCAAGTATTTTTCTATTTTCCACAATGAAAACGTACTGTTAGGTTAACTCTGAAAAATATTTGCAGTATCCGAAATGCATGGAAATTGCCATTCTTTGTATGGTTCAACCCAACTCTGATGAAGATCTTTTTTTTTAAAGCACATATTTACATGACATGTAGGTGTGTGAATAGACATATATGTGTGTGAATATATATTCTCGCACATTTATTTATTTTTCAAAGATTTCATTTATTTATTCATGAGAGACACACAGAGAGAGAGGCAGAGACATAAGCAGAGGGAGAAGCAGGCTCCCTGCAGGGACTCCAACATGGGACTCGATCCCAGGACCCCAGGATCACGCCCTGAGCTGAAGGCAGATGCCCAACCACAGAGCCACCCAGGCGTCCCAATATCCTCACACATTTAACACAGATATACACATATGTATGCTTATATAACACATTTATTATATGTGCACAATAAATCCTATGTATTATACAGTCGCTCAGACTGTTCTGTTATTCTAGTGGCATGAAGTATCCAAAAATAAGGCAGCCCTTGAGAGAGGAAGCTTTTCACCCCAAGTTACTATTATTTAGTCTCTACTAATTCCCCACGAAGCCTGGTCAGTGCTTTGAGCCAATGACACAACCAAAGGGCTGAACAGGGCGCTACTCCCTGCAGTAAACACTCAACAAATACGTAGAGAGGAGTGATCCACACCTCATCTGGGCTCTCTGAATCTGGAGATGGATGGTGTGGCCTCTCTGAATCCAGAGAAGAGGCATCTCGGGCCTTCTCTTGAACCAATGAGCTCTGGGATTCCTTGGGGGTAACGGTTGAAACCAGAGAACGACGCAGTTGCCTGTAACCCATCTACTTTGCCAATATTGAATTACTCCCCAACTTTGTAGCCAAAGTGCACCGTCCTGGGTCTTTACGCAGAACTCAGACAGTGCAACATCCTGCTGCTTATTCTAACGATAAAATTATTGAACATGCTGACAGCCAGCCCTATAATTAGGGCAGCAGTGGATCAGAGCAGATCAGAATGATGCTTATTGAGGTGCCTCATGGCACGTGCCTGCAATGAAGAGATGCATTTTTTATTACCATGAACATAACTTCAAAGATGTTCTTTTAATTCCAGAATAGACAGGGATGCGTCGCAGGGTGACTGGAGCTCTCCGTGATATTTTTGATACACATAAGAGTCACTGATGTATAGAAAGTATTTCATCAGTTTCCAGGATATGGAATGTGCCTGAATAAACAGTTATTAGTCGTGATATTATGTTCCTGCGAAGTATGTACACATCCGTAGGGGTAATTTTTTGATAACAGTGATTATCATTTATTCATCTGAGCGCCTCTGGAGTATGTAATATCAGCTCTGCAAAACTACTTCATCTCAATCAAACTTTGAAACTCTCTGTGCTTCAATCATGTTCCCATTCATCTTTCACAAGGAGGAGAGGGTAATGAAGAGAGCTATCTGCCCAACACTCACATAGGTAGCTGGGGGTAGAGCTAAGGCCTACACTGATTTTTTTTTCCTTGTCAGTAACACGCCTGAATATATTTTGAAAGTCATATGTTATGACTGCATTTGGAAAATGAGTCCAGCTTGGGGCAGGAACCTGGGAGCCGAGCACAACGGCTTCACATTCATGGTGGGAGCACAGCAATTATTCGGCGATTAACTGCCTTAAATTCTTATTATCTTTAAGGCTGTTCTTTTTTCCTTTGTTGTTTTTTTTCCCCTCTCTTCTGTACTCTAACGAGGTGGAAGCAGTGTGTGTACTACTTGCCCTTTATTGCCGTGTTGAGGCTATGTCTCTACACCCTCTCCTGAAAACACCAGATCCTTTGAATGGCACATCACAAGACTATACTGTCCACAAATGCATCTCGACGGCACCGGCCACATTTTCCCCTAGAGAATTCTCTTGAGGGAGGCTGGCCGCTTCCATCTGACACTGTTCTGGAAATTTTACTGCAGGCATCCAGTGAGATATTTTTAAAACTACATTTGATCATGTTATTCTTAATGTTCCAATGACTGAGGGATTTTCTACTACCTTGAGAAAAAAGAATTTTGTTTTCTTTTGTTTTAAAATCCAGAATCCCAGGTCTTACTCTCTTCCTTCTGTTTCAAAACTATCTGTTCTTATTCATTCCCAATAAGCCCCTTTCCCTTCAGAAGTTACTTTGCATTTGCTGTTAGCCCTACTTGGGACACCTGTCTTAGAACTTTGCCTTCTGGACTCTTCATTTCATTCTGGTTCCTGCTCAACTATCACCTACTCAGATGTTTCTTCATAGTACTTACTGTACTAATCATGACCTCATTGGCATCACGTACTTGTTTTTTCTTTCTATTTCCTGGTTTCTACATTAAAATATAAAGTCTATAGGAGATCAAAGCAGTTCTCTCTCCGTTCAAAGGTCCCCCTCTCTGACCTAGAATGGAAACTAGTATATATGTTCAGTAAATTTTTATCTGTTGAATAAATAACTTTCTTAAAATAGGTCAAAAACAATGAGAGCTTGTTACAAGTGGCTCCCACTTCTACTTCATTCAAGGCTTACAGGCTAAGTTTCACGTCCTTAAAGTACGACTTTGACCTTTCTCTGGTATCTTCCATGTCCATTAAGAAATTTCAGATTTCCTCTTTGTTACATTTTTCAGCAGGAAAACGGGGGGTTCTTAATTCCTACTTCCTATGTTTTCATAAAGAAGAAAGTATTTCATAAATGGGAAAGAACAAATGAGGTCTCCTTCACCTGAACTCTTCTCCATAGGAGCAGAGATGAAGAGGTTGGGAAAAGGAACATGGCCTCTGTAGCTCAGTGAACTCAGGCTTCAGTCACATGGAATTCCCTTTTTCTCTAAATTAAAGTTCATCTGAGATTTTCTCTCCTATAGAAGTAGAGACCATCTTCAGATCTGGAGTAGAAGTGGGAGTTGGGTTGCATGGTTCAAGAGAAAAAATGTGATCCCATTTCTGACAGACTAAGTCTGTAATTCAAGTGTCTAGGGGTTTGCATCAGGAAATCAGATTTGGGGGCACCTGGGTGGCTCAGCAGTTTAGTGCCTGCCTTTGGCCCAGGGCGTGACCTGGGATCAAGTCCTGCATCGGGGTCCCCGCAGGGAGCCTGCTTCTCCCTCTGCCTGTGTTTCTGCCTCTCTCTGTGTCTCTCATGGATAAATAAATAAAATCTTAAAAAAAGAATTCTAAGGGGGATCCCTGGGTGGCGCAGCGGTTTGGCGCCTGCCTTTGGCCCAGGGCGCGATCCTGGAGACCCGGGATCGAATCCCACGTCAGGCTCCCGGTGCATGGAGCCTGCTTCTCCCTCTGCCTGTGTCTCTGCCTCTCTCTCTCTCTCTCTCTCTCTCTCTCTATCATAAATAAATAAAAAAAACTTTATAAAAAAAAAGAATTCTAAGGAAATCAGATTTTGATTTCAGTTCGAGACATAGTCTCCAAATCAGTTTTATTAGTGAAAAAGCTGATGTTTGAATTTCTACATGCCTGAGTTCTGTGTCTAAATTCCCAGTTGCTTCAGACCTCAGACTGAGGACAGGGCAATGATTAATGTTTATTCCTAAAACCAAAACACACTGATCTTAACTCCCTCTGTGCTAACGTGTTTCTCACTATGGAGACAGTCACTCACTATTTAATGAAAACCTACTACGTATAGCAACCTCCATGAAATATTAGGGACAAAGAAGATACAGTATTGACCTCGTGGGAATTAATATTCTACTGGTCCCTCAAATCATCTCTATTTCTAATTGACCATATGATACAACCAGGGGCACACGACTTGGAATAAATATGCAAAGCACAGGATTATTTTTTTCAAAAATTAGATGATTAATATTCTTGTCCGTCTTGTGGTCCTTCACCTTATTACCCAGGCCTCTTAGGTCAAGGATGATAATGTGATTCAACACCATTAAATCTTGATAATATCCCTCCCTTTCAAAGGAAAAAAAAAATGCACATGTAGCAAATAAGCATGAAGTAATCCAGAAGCAGATACAAAGATCACTTCAGAGCCATCAATCCCATCAGAGAAGCCAGGAGACGAGTCATCACTCAGACTTTAATCAGCAACAATGGATGGGATGAAAAACGAGGAGCATTCTGGGGGTAATCTTCAAGACTATATGCTTTTTTCCAAGATCATTTGTGTCATCAGCAGCAATTGAGTCAGTGTTCTATTGTGCTTATAATGAATACTTTTTAAGAGAAACAGAAAAGGAGTCAGGGAAGAAGGAAGGGAAGACAGGAGAAAAAAAAATGGTTGAGGAAGGGAAATGAGTCGTGGTGGGAAAGTCTGTCCAGTCTTTGTGATTTTACATCCTTAAAAGTGCTTTGTGCGTCTCGATCTAACCCAATCCCTCATTGCTTTCTTGTATCAATGACAATGCATCCTCCCCTTCTTTAAACACCTCTCCCTGTGGTACACTGCACAAACTGTGTGGTTTTCCCACCATTTCTGAAAGCACAGAAGGCTCTAGAAATGGAGAGGAGACCGGACAGGGTGAGCCTTGCTTCAGGGTCCACATTTACACCCACGTGGTGCTGCTTCTCGCCTCCCTCCCTTCCCCCAACCCCCAAGCCTGCAATGTGTAGGGATGGGCATGCGACCCTGGCAATGAAAGGGTTTCATAGTTTGTGTACGAGACCCATCAGGTTGATGTCACCGGACATCCGAACAACAGGCTCTGTAGGAGGAACAGACATTATGCAATATGGAATCATCTATTAGGACTCAAAGTTCTCTGAAAATTCCCTAATAAGGTTTCAAGTGCACCATGTTACTCTTCTTCCAGTGGCTTTCAGGCTTTTTAAATATTTCTTGCTATATCACATGGAGGAAAGGAGAAAGCAGCCATGATCCTACGCCTGGAACACATGCATGAGCATCCTGAACCCTCTATGCTTTCTGCACCTTCTGCAGTTCTGCGAGAAGTTCTGTCTCCAGCTTGACCCATGAAAATCCACCCTGTCATTTAGGGGAAAAGCAATATTCTTCCTTGATAGGTAGGAATTTAGGACTTGCTTTGGTTCTAAGCCACTTAAACGTTGATATCCATCCCATTTTCATACTTTTGAATATTGTATGGGGAGTTAGAATAAAACTATCCTGGAAATTGTGTCGTGCTCCATCAAATATATTCTCGCTGTTGTCCAGGTGATCTTCACCCGGAGTACATCATTCCTCTACATAAAATATTTCAATGGCTTCCTTTTGTTCTTTGGATAGAGTGAAATCCTTTACTTGGTTTGGCTTGCAAACCCTTACCTGGTCTGGATGCTGAAGACTCTTACAGTCTTTCCCCCCAGCCCACCTCTGCTTCCCCATAACAGTCCCAAATAAAACTGAACATGAATCTTTGCTGGCACCCTAGTGACCTAAAAACATATTCAATAAAAACTGGTATTAGTGTAAAACCCTTAAGGCAGTTCCCATAAGTTAGTTAAACAGACCAAATTCCTCCTTACCAAACAGGTAATTCTGGTTATTACTCTATATACTCTCTCCCTTACAGAAAGAAAAAACTTTCTTTACTATCATTAAGGTTGAATCTAAACCACTTGGAATCTAAAATGTTTATTTTACTTATTGCCCTTTACCCTTTGGGGGTAATACATAAATCGATTGGTTCCTATAACCTGTGTTTCCCGTCTATAGTTCTTATCTTGTGGCTGAATGTCCACAGAACGATAACTCTCTTAAAAGAAGAAAAATAGCTCATATGGAGGTTTGCTTTTGCTTTTTTTTAATTAATTAAAAAGTAACTAATTTCTGATGCCAGGCACAAACTCTTATAGAAATACACTCTAACGAACCACAGGACCTTAGGCTAAAATGTCACTTTTAAACTCATTGAAAAATCATAATGCAGACCATGAAAGTAGAGCTGCCTACTTGCAATTTTTGAGAAATGGTTGCTTTGGTTGCTGTAATAGTAAATGATCTCTGAAATAAGCTACTATATTTGGGTTATTCATCTCATTTCTCTCTTCCTCTAACATTTTTAGATTGCATGCAACACTTCTGACCACAGGGCAGAGGAAATGCGCTGGATTTAAACAACCCCATGCTCATTTCCAAAGTCTCAAATACGGCAGGTGAGATAATTGTGCTGCCACATAAGTTAGGAAGGCAGAGGAAGAAAGAATGCTAATGCATCTCAATCCCTGTGCTTGATGCATGAAGCTTGAGTAACAAGAAAACTCAAAGTGTGTTAAAAACAAAGGTGCTGATGACTTGCCAAATATAACTGGAATTCTTCAGAATTATATTCAATACCTGAATGTCAATATAAAAGCAAGCCATCTGTATCAAGGGGAAGGCATAAAAGAAGGTGTAATATTCCATAACAATGATGCTTATGAAAGTTGAAGAGTAGGCATTATTTTAACTGTGTACAACCCACAACTTTGTCTGGATTACATTCCTTGAAAACATGTCCATATTTTACATTTCTTGTATCCTCTTATCATACTACTTGTTGCCTAGCAATTGATTAGAAAAGCATTCTCCTACCACAGTAGTCCCCCTTTATCTTCAAGGGGGTGTTCTGAGACCCCCAGTGTGTGCATGAACCTGCAGATAGCACCAAACCCTACATATACCACATTCTGATGGTCTGATACATACATACTATGATAAGGTTTACCTTACAAATTAAGCACAGTAAGAGATTAACAACTAATAACAAAATATCATATTATATTGCAATAAAAGCTCTAGGAAAGTGGCCTTTCTCTCTCTCTCTCTCTCTCTCTCTCTCTCTCTCTCTCTCAATCTTTTCGTACTGTACTCACCCCTCTTCTTGTGATGACATAAGAAGATAAAATGCCTACGTCACGAGATGAAGTGACATGAACGATGCAAGCATTAAAACGGAGCATTAGGCTACTACTGGCCTTCTGACCATATGTCAGAATGAGGACAATTTGCTTCCGGACCATGGTCGACTGCAGGGGACTGAAACTGTGGAAAGCAAAACCACAGATGAAGGGGAACTACTGAATTGGCAAAGATATCATATACTCACAGAGAATCTTAGAGCAAGAAAATATCCTGGAAAACAGTTAGTACTAACTTCATCTCTACAGATCCAGAAACCGACTCAGAGTAGCTCTTCACTTTGTTAGGGTCAAATCTGAGTCTATCATAAATCAGGGACTAGAGTCAGGGTTGCCCATCTCCCAACCCGGTGCTCTTTCTAATGCAGCCTATAGAATCTCACCAGCATATATTAAACAATTGCAGGGGGTGGTCAGAATGTCATCTTGCACGATGTGAATATTATGGTTCCAACAAACATAATTTGAATCTGTACAATGTGCCAGCTGCTATGGATACAGAAATGACTAAGACAAACTTCCCTCTCTAAAAAAGCTTACAGTCTGGTAGAGGTGATAAGCGCTGCCTAAGGGATAAACCAATGTTTCTTAAAACAGCATAAAAAAAATAGCCAAAACAATCTTTAAAAAGAACATAGTTGGAGGACTTAACATTTTCCAGTTTTAAAACTTACTACAAAGCTATGGTAATCAAGACAGTGTAGTACTTGCATAAGAATAGACATAGATCAATGGCATAGAATTAAGTGTTCTGAAATAAACCTCTACATTATAGCCTTTACAATTGATTTTTGAGAAAGGTGCTAAGGCAATTTAATAGAGGAACAATAGTTTTTACTACAAATGGTACTGGTACGATCAGATTTCCACATTCAAAAGACGAATTTAGGTCCTTATTCAAACTCTATAACAAACATTAAGTAAAACTGGATCATAGAGCTAAATAAAGGTCCTAAAATCCTAAGCCTCTTAGAAGAAAGAATAGAAGTGAATCTTTGTGTCTTTGGGTTGGACAAAGATTTCTTAGAACTGACATCAAGAACCCAAAATCCATGTTAGAAAAATTTGATAAGTCAAACATTATCAAAATTAGTAACTTTTATACCTAAAAAATTACCAACATGACAGTAAAAAGACAGACTACAAATTGGGAGAAAATGTAGGCAGATCACACATGTAGTAAGACTTGTGTCCAAAATAGGTAAGAAAATCTTAAAAGTAAGTGGTTAAATTACCTAATTAAAAACGGAAAAAAAAAAATAAATAAAAAATAAAAAATAAAAAAAAATAAAAAAAAAATAAAAAAAAATAAAAACGGACAGCAGGGATCCCTGGGTGGCACAGAGGTTTAGCGCCTGCCTTTGGCCCAGGGCATGATCCTGGAGACCTGGGATCGAATCCCACGTCGGGCTCCCGGTGCATGGAGCCTGCTTCTCCCTCTGCCTATGTCTCTGCCTCTCTCTCTCTCTCTCTGTGTGATGATCATAAATAAATAAAAAATTAAAAAAAAAAAAGGACAGCAGATTTGGATAAATATTTCACCAAAGAAGATCTACAAACAACCAGGAAGCACACGAAAATTGTCTCAACATCATTCAATTATTAGAGAATATAAATTGAAACTACAATGAGATGCAACCCCATGCCCTCTAAGATGGCTGTAATCATAAAAACAGATTTTAAAATGTTGTCAAAGCTGTGGAGAAACGGAAACCCTCATGTACTGCAGGTAAGAATATAAAATTTGGTATAAACACCTTGGAAAACAGTTTTGCCGGTTTCTTAAACTGTTAAATGCAAGCACTTGACGGGATGAGCACTGAGTGTTATTCTGTATGTTGGCAAATTGAACACCAATAAAAAATAAATTTATTATTAAAAAAAATAAAAATAAAAAAATAAAACCCTTAAGGAAGAAAAAAAAAATGCAGAATCACCTGATGGTCCAGTATTTCTATTCTTAGGTATTTACTCAAGAAAATAGCTGCGGGGTAATTATTTATAGCAGTAGTAATCACCAAAGCCACAAAGTAGGAACAATTGAAAATATCTATCAAGCAATGAATTAATAACCAAAAGGCAATAATATGTCCATACAACGCAATACTATTTGGTAAGAACAGAGTGCTGACTCACACGCAGCATGAATGGAACTCAAAAAAACATTATGTTAAGTGAAATGACCTAGAAACAAAGATCATGTATTTCACTTATACAAAATATCCAGAGAAGACAAATCTGTAAAGACAAAAAACAGACCAGAGGTTGCCTAGGTTTGGAGGTGGGAATGGGCAGTGACTACAAATGGACACAAGATTCTATTGGTGGCGGTGGTGTGGTTGTGATGGAAATGCCAACAAAAATTAAATTGTGCCAATGGTTCCTTATGTACATTTGCTAAAGACCATTGAACCATACACTTAAAGTAAGTGAATTCTAGGATACGTACGCTATATTTCAATGAAGCTATTAAACAGGATTAAAGACTCTCTGTTACCCGATCCTCATTGTTCTAACTTATTTCCCTATTTCTTTGCCCCATATATTATTGCTTGTAGCTCTGCATACATTATAGTCTCCTGCAACCTCATTCTTGATGATCAGACTGCTTGGAAAATATATCTTATAAGTCTTCCCTCCTGAATAGCTTCTATTCACGCTTCTAAACTCAGTTCCAGCATCCCATCATCCAGAAGAATTTTACTCCACCCCAAAGTTGTGCCCCTCCTAGAAGCTCCCGTTGCACCTTATAAATACCCACATACTCAACCTAATTGATAAATTGCTAATTTATCTGTTTATCTTTCTGCCTTCTCATTAGACCACAAGCTCTCTAGGAAAAAAGAAATCTGTCTCATTTATCGTTGTGTCTGTCCTCCGGGCTAAGCGCGTATATTAGTTTTTCAATAAATATTCGTTGAATTAAAATTCATGTGGTAAGGTGGGATAAATTCAAGGAAAGTAGGAAGAACTAGATACAGTGAGGGCACACAGACTCGACAGCTTGGTTTAGGATGACCGAAACGGGATGAATACACAAGAGGTGCCCAGGTAATGGAAGCAGCAAGCCATACTGAGAAGCAGCTATAGCTTATCTCTACCGGGAGGGACAGAGTTAGAAGTTTACAGAGAAGTGGCTTCCTACTGCAAAGATAGTTTTGAAGAAATGGTTTGCCCAACATTAAAATAATAATAATAATAATAATAATAATAATAATAATAATAACAATAATAATAATAATAATAATGCAGAGTACTATGCCAAGGGAGAAGAATAACAATATGAGTTTAAAAAAAAAAAAACTATTAAGAAAAGAAAAAAGAGAGTCTTTAAAACAGGAAATAATAATAATACAAAGAAAAAAGGATCTGTATTTCCTTTTAGAAAGCATCCAATAAAAGAATGACGATGGGGTTCCTTGGCTTTTTTTGTGCCTATTTGGAAGAAGTGTGTGCCATTTTAACTTTTTTACTGTCTGTTTGATTGAGAAATGGAGCTAGCTGTCATCTTCACTGCAAGGAAAGAGCTAGAGAGAGAAAATTTCTTATTGGATCTGATTCAGCAAGTCGGTGAAGGAACCGCAGAATCAACCTTGGTCCCTGGGTCCCTGGTCCAGGCCTCCTCTGCTTGCTTTGACTATCCCGCCACCTTACTGCCGTGCTTCCCCTTCCTGCAACTACAAGCGTGCACTCGAGTGCGCGTGCATCGCATGTGCTGTGGAAAAGCAGAGGCGGGGTGTGGGCGACGCAGGGGCAGCAGCTTGCCAAGGACACCTGCCATGTGTAGCAATGCCAAGGGCTAACGTGTGTTGCTGAGTGTTTATTTGGCACAAGGCATTGTGCCAAATATTCCATATTCCTTATTGCCTTGGAACATAACAGCCCCCTAGGAATTGATCTATGAAAAAATAAAAAATAAAAACTGAGGTTCAGGTGAGCCCAGAAAATCACTGAATGCCATCTAACTAGTAGAAGGTGGTGTCCAGAACCTCATGATCAAAAGTCTATACTATTACATGACATGTGATAGTATCACCCACTGCCCTCAATCTACTGTTCAGAGTCCACTGCTTCTGTTTTCAGTCATTTGGTTTATATTATTTTCTTTCTTCTTTTTTTTTTGGGGGGGGTTATATTCTTTTCAACGGTATTTCTTACATTCCTGTAGTGACAGTCACAGTCACATCAAAGAATATCAATAAATGCCAATGCAGTTACTTAACTGATACAATTCTCTAACAGTCTTGTACAAGGCTTTTTTTTAATTATAAAACTAAAAAAAAAAATCTAGCATTTTAGATACAGAGGTTGATAAAGCATTTGGCTATAGCAATTTATCTTAAAATGCAAAATTTTGTGCAAAGAAAAGTATGTCATTTGTGGCTCTTTATTTTTTAAAAATTTTTTAAAAGATTTTATTTATTTATTCATGAGACACAGAGAGAGAGAGAGAGAAAGAGGGAGAGAGGCAGAGACACAGGCAGAGGAAGAAGCAGGTCCCATGCAGGGAGCCCAACGTGGGACTTGATCCTGGGTCCCCAGGATCATGCCCTGGGCCGAAGGCAGCGCTAAACCCCTGAGCCATTCAGGCTGCCCATTTGTGGCTCTTTAAAGAGTTTTTACACTGTAACTTCTGAAAGAGATGAAAGAGAATAAATAGACTATGTAAAGTTCATGAATTTGAAGGCCACTTAAATGAGAAGGTTGGATTATGTCACCAAGGAACTTAAGTTTATCTTTATGGGATGAGAGCAAGGGAAAAACAACAACAACAACAACAACAACAACAAAACATGTTCTCTAAGACAATTAAAAGTGCAAACATAATTTCAGGGCAAATGTTCAACACAACACTTGAGAATGATGGGATCCCTGGGTGGCGCAGCGGTTTGGCGCCTGCCTTTGGCCCAGGGCGCGATCCTGGAGACCCGGGATCGAATCCCACGTCGGGCTCCCGGTGCATGGAGCCTGCTTCTCTCTCTGCCTGTGTCTCTGCCTCTCTCTCTCTCTCTATGTGTGACTATCATAAATAAATAAAAAAAATTTAAAAAAAAAAACACTTGAGAATGAAACGTTTCCTGATAAGCGTTATTAATGCACCAGTTACAGATGATTCTTATCAAGTAAAACAAGTGCTGCATCATTATGTTGCCCTCCAGCCCCACCTTCGGCCCGGCAGCCCCGTAGGCTCACACACACTCACGTCTACACCCTCATGCTCCACTCGGTCTCACGGTACTTGGAGTGCTTGTCCGATGTCTCCGATATAGCCTAGGCGAATTCTGGCTTACTCACCCATCCTGTCATTTAGAGCCTCACCATAATTTGGGGCTGGGAACGGGCTTTATTTATTTATTTATCTTGAATATTTATTTATCTTGGAGAGAGAGAGAAAGTGCACGAGCAGGGGGAGGGACAGAGGGAGAAGGAGAGGATGAGAATCTCAAGCAGACTCCTTGCTCGGTGCAGAGCCCCACGTGAGGATCCGGACCTGGGTCCAGAGCAAGAGTCAGGCCACTCAGCTGGCTGAGCGCCCCCAGGGGCCCCAGGCACTGGAGATTTTTAATCTCCAAACTAGGCTTCCCTAGCGGGTTGCAATCCAAATTCTGTCTGTGGTGCTATTATCTCACGTGAAGGCAGAGAAATACCTTTTTCTCCAAGGAGTCTGGATTTTGGGAGCCCTTCAGTTGGATTTATGCTTACACTTTAAGGAGGCTCACTCGCATGGCAGGCCCATAAGGGTATCTACTCGTCAAAATATATCATTGTCCATTAATCTGTATATTATGTGCAGTGGAAGGTATAAAACATTTTCACAAAGTCATTAGTATCTTGCTAATTTGGAAAGCTTTACCTTTTGTCTGAACTATTGATTCTTTTTTTTTTAATTTTATTTATTTATTCACGAGAGAGAGAGACAGAAGCAGAGACACAGGCAGAGGGAGAAGCAGGCTCCATGCAGGGAACCTGATGTGGGACTTGATCCGGGGTCTCCAAGATCACGCCCTGGGCCGAAGGCAGCACTAAAACACTGAGCCACCCGGGCTGTCCTGAACTATTGATTCTTGACAGAACATATTCTCGTTTAAAAAGGTTCTGATTATTTCTGCTGGAAACATTCATTTTGACTGTGAAGCAAACCCTGCTTGTACTCCACAGTGACCCAGATCATCATCGTGACCGACTTCCATAAAAATTAACAACCTATCCAGAATACTAGCAAATGTATTTATTTACTGGACGTCTGGTACACTTCATGCACGGTGAGCTGCTAGGAAAAATGAGCACATCCACATTCATTGCCAAACTCAACTCTAGAAAACACGAGTGAGCATTACGTCCAGGAACAGGGGCCCTCAATGTCCTTGCTTGGCTTCACTAATTTTCTGACACGAAGTTTTCTCTTTTGTTTGGAGAATGTAGTACTTTGTGGAGGTAGGATTTTTCAAAAATTCATCGAAATGGGATATTTCTTACTATAGGACATTATTCTGGTTCATGTAGTTACCGTGTACCTTCCCACTATGGGATTGGAGAACCCCGTGTTAGAGAATGGTGGGACTGGAGGAGGCACCTGGGTGGCTCAGTTGGTTGAGTATCTGACTCTTGGTTTCGTCTTGGGTCATGATCTTACGGTCCTGGGATCCAACCCTGCCCGTGACAGGCTCTGCGCTCAGCAGGGAGTCTGCTTGAGCATCCTCTCCCTCTCCCTTTGCCCCTTTACCTCCCCAATCTCTCTTTAAAATAAATAAATAAATCTTAAAAATAAATTTAAAAAAAGAGCAATGAGATTGGGATTCAGGGTGAAAACTGTTTACCGATAGATCTCAACAGATAAACAATAGCTTCATGCCCTCCCTACGCTCTTTTTAAAGCAAGTCCCTATACTCCCAAATCAAATAATGTAAATAATTATGAAGTAGAAAAAAACTGTCACGATAGAGATGGTGGTAGGGAAATAACCGACGTTTTATTCAGGAAGAGAAACGAAGCTACAGATGAAGCCAGAAGCAAATAAATCCACACTGCTTTGCTCCCGGGGTCCCAACTCTGAGGTGTCAGGGTATTTGAGCTATGATTTACTCAAGTGACGAGCCCCAAATATTGGCAAGTCTCTTTCCCTGCTTTCTCAGAATATCCCCTCTTTTATCCTGCACCTTCATCCTGATACCTAGAAAACTACTTTAGAATATTTTGTATGCCTACTGCAGAAGACCTCGGTATTTATTTAGTTCAACTGTCACATTTCAGAGATAAGAAAACCGAGGCCAGGGGAGGAGATTTGCCAGAGGGACTGTCGAATCCGTCGCGCCATCTGTCCTCTCGGAAACTCTGCTCTCCAACCCAATCCAACGTGAGCCCCTTCGTTCAGCTCCTCCAGACCGAGCTCAAGGCGGGGAGAACTTCCCCCAGCTGTGGGGCGCTCCGTGTTCTCTCCTCTAACGTTACTCATTTCTTCAAGATTGGTTCTTGAGATCCCGATCTCTGCTACAACACGATAGACCAAGGACAGAAGGCAATGCCATCTCCTCTTCGGGGGGACCCTCGCCCAGTGTTTTCTGACGGTTCTTTGCAACCCACTCAATGTCTGTAATTGCTCCTGGGGAAGCCAAGAAATATCAAGAACTGTATTCTCTTTACTTAAGAAAATAGCTCTGGAATTTGACTCTCCAGTTTGCATCCTCACTCTGACACGTCAGGTACGATGCTTGTTTCAACCTCCTTGGTCCTCGGATGCCCCGCCAGTCGGGTGAGGACAGTGGTGATGGTGCTGGGCGTGATCATCGGGAGGATTCAATGATTTCATATAAAGCACCAAAGACAGGCTTACTACTGATTTATAAGAGCTATTTTTTTTTTAGAAGAATGTGTTGAGAGGTGTTATTTACACTTTATGGGGTTTTGTTGTTGTTGTTGTTTTGTTTTCTTTTTTTTTTTGCACTTTACATTTAATCCCCACAACAAACTTACCTAGGACTTTTCATTCCCATGTCACAAACGAGTAACCTAAGACAAAGAGAAGGCGAATAATTTATCCAATACAATAAATAGTGGAGCTGACGTGTGACTCCTAAGCTGCACTCTTACATGTTAAGCTACATTCCTAGCTTTTGTTACCATCCCTGATATACCTGAGGGCAGTAAATCAGTCCACAGGTGGGGGAGGACCTGCAGCCTTCTTTGTGTATAATGCTGTGTTCAAAACTTCGCATTGTTCCTTTTTCACAAGTTTTAACAATCCAGTATTTAAAAATATCTTTCCATGGTGCTGAATGTCAATATTTCATTTATTCTTGACTCTTCAGTTACTTTCTATTAATACAAATGTTGGGAAATGTTCACTAAATATACAGGTCAGGACTGATTTCCATTTTAAAAAGGGGCATTTTTCCCCCTAATATCTTTTAACTACTTGCTTTTTGTTGTATTCCAGTGGTTTTTTTTAATTTATTTTTTATTTTTTATGTCAGCAAGCATCAGAAATACATTGGGGGAACTTATTAAAAGACATATTAATTGAGATCCACACCCAGGGTTTCTGATTCACTGGGTCTGGGTTGAGACCCAAGAATGCACCTTTCTAAAAAAAATTCTCAGAGCTGCAGATAACTGATGGTCAGGGGACTAATTTGAGAACCCCTGTGCTCGGCATTATATTAATAGATCTATTTTTTTAAGATTTTATTTATTTGAGAGAGAGAGAATGTAAGTGGGAGGAGGGGCAGAGGATGAGGGAAAGAATCTCAAGCGGACTGCACCCTAAGCACGGAGACAAAGAACTAGGACGGGACTTGATCCCAGGACCCTGAGATCATGACCTCAACTGAAACCAAGAGTCGGCTGCTTAACCAACGGAGCCACCATCTGCCCCTAAACAGATTTATGTTTTAGCTCGAATCCTCATTACCCACATGAGTGTTATTTACCTTCTATAAATGAAGAAAGTGAGGGACTGAGAGTTTAAGTGACCTGTCCAAAGTCACAAAGCTAGTACAAGGTGGAGTCGGGATTTGAGCAGTCAAGCTGCTTCCGAAGGCCTTGCATACGCTGGATGATTCCTCGAGTCTGCCTCCCCTGCAGCTGTAAGTGATGAGGCTCATCATTAATGGGCCCACAAGGCTTTGGTGCGAGCCCCATGCCGTGTAACAGGGGGACGGGCGCACACAGCAGTGTGCCGGGCCTGGCCAAGGGTCCATCGATGCTGCTTCCTGTCAACACATCGCAACTGGAATCCTTAACCACCAGCCTCTCTGTGCGTCCAATGACTCTAGACAAATGACCAGTGGCCAATATCTCCTCTGGGTTTTATTTTATCCTATCAAAATCTGATTGGTCTTTCCATATTGACAAAGAAGAAAAAAGAAAGTCACACAAATGCATCCACTGGTAGAGTGGGGGCGGAGTGATGGAAACCCGAGTCCCCTCTTCTCCTCCTTAAAATCCTGAAGGTTTGTGCACCATTGTGCTTTGAACTCAGAGAGGCCACGAAGCACCTGTCCTGCCCTGTTACCTACACCCCTCATTTAGGAGCCCGAGTGAAAGCAGCCTGTCCTTGTACGGATTCTGCACATGCGATGCTGACACAGGTGTAAAGCTCATCAGCGCCCTTGGTGCAGCCCATCCGTCATGATCAACTTTACAGAAAAAAAAAAAAAAAATGCTCTGTTCCTTACAGATCCTTGAAATCCACCCAAGTTCGGGGTTCTCCCATCGGGTACCAGAGGCAACATCTCTCTAGTAGAGGAGATCCAGCAAGAAGCAGGTTGCGAGGTAAGGGTAAGAGTACTAGAAATACAGAAATACTCTGTGCATCATCTCGTTTGGAGTGACAGGCCCTGTGACCGTCACAAACATAAGCAGAAATTCATCACACGAGGGTAATTTGCAGCATTAACTAGCCTGGAAGTAAGCGGATCTGGGATGCTGGGCCCAGAGCTGTCACGGTCCCGCCGACTTTGGCAGGTTAAGGTATCAGGATGTCACCCCTGTGTCGGAGGAGGTCGCGTTGCCGCGTCCACACACCCATGGGTCTGTGACAGAAACCAGTGGAGCCTTCCTGGCCAGTTTCTAATCTCAGCACTCTAACTTCGAGCCCGATGCACTGGGACAGTGGGTCCCCCCGCTGCTGCCCGGGTGGCCAGGCCGCGTGCAGGCCGTGTCAGACCTCGTGCAGGCCACACGCAAACCTCGTGCAGGCCATGTGCAGGCTACGTGCAGGCCTTGTAGCCCCTCACCCTCTCCGCGTGCAGCTGGGTGCCCGAGCAATCGGGGAGCTGGGTGAGGGCTCCACGGTGAGCCTGGGGGCCCACAGCAAGCCCTCTCCTGTGTCCCTACAACTTTATAAACCCCGTTCCCCTGCTTCTCTCTGCTGTGATTTTTCGCTTGCACTCACGTGCTCTCCCCTGTCCTTATTTATTTAGCACCTTAGCATGTACTCAGTCATATTAGATTTAAATGGATATGAATATGAATATATATCATTAGGAGGAAAGACAGAGTCTTTAATACTGTAGGCTTTGGATTCAAATAAAAATGATTCAGAAAGAAAGAAGGAAAGAAAGAAAGAAGAAAGAAAAGAAAGAAGAAAGAAAGAAAGAAAGAAAGAAAGAAAGAAAGAAAGAAAGAAAATGAAATGACACATCATTGTGCTTGCTGCTCTTGTGACAAGTTCCAGCTCTACCACCTGCATCCTGTCTGGCTTTGGATATGCCACTTAGCCTCCTTGACCTTCAGGTTTTTCAGCTATAAAATTGGGATAGTATAATACCTACATCACCAGGTTCCAGAAGAATTAAGTTAATGCATATAGAATTTAGCAAAGTCCAGTTACCCAGTGATTACATAGTAGAAGGAGACACACATACACACACACACACACACACACACAATCCTTTTGGAGAAAAGGCAGAGTGATCAGTGGGTAAAGGGGCTGAGACACTGCAAAAGGCGAGAACAACAGTTGTCAAAACTGAGGAAAAGGACTCAAACCCTTCTATTCATTTGATGTCATCATAATGACACTGTTACGTCCCATCTATGCTTCCGCTCCCAAGAATTTATCTTAATTTTTTTGCAGATGTTATTGACATTGTTCAACAGAAACAGACACACAAGAGCAGCAAGCACAATGATGTACACTGAAATGTTAAACACGACAGAAATATTTAATTTTCTAGACATCCGAATGTTTCTACCCTTCCCTGTAGTCATGCCCTTGGCGACGTGACTTTGCAGCTCCAACGTCAAGAGGCTGGACCGTACTTACTTCCTCACCCCTGGAAGCAGGGTTGGCCTCAAGCTTTGCTTTGGCTAAACAGAAAACCACGAGGATGAATTTTTCCAGTTCCATCTTGAGTGCTTTGTTTTCCCCTTTTGGAACTCTGACAGCCCCCATGTGGACAAGCCCCAGGTTAGCCTGCTGGAGGATGAAACTGTGGTGCAGGCATTCTCACTGCTCTAGCTGAAAACCAGCCAGCCCCCCAAAGCAAAGGCATCTAGCAGATCGGCCATTGACTACCCACACGAGAGCCCAGCTGAGAGCAGGACTCTCCAGCTAAGCTCAGCTCAAATTGCTGACCCGCAGTCCTGAGAACTGAAATAAATGGTTTTATCTTAACCCACTTAGTTTTGGAATGGTTTGCTGATACAAATGTTTAGCGATACAACGAAATATTAGGCATCACACAACAAAATAGTAGCCAAGCTTTAATATGGCAATGGTGATGTCTCAGTAAAATCATGAATATTTTATGATATAATATTGAGTGAAAATAGCGGAATGTAAATATTAGTCTGTATACTGTGATTGGAATTATGCAAATTTATGCATGCAAGGAAAAAGTGGCGTGTAAAAAAAGACATTGCTTTATAATGTCGGTAGGCCTAAGCATCAAGCTGTCGGTACTTTTGTGTCCTTTAACATAATTGTATTGTATTTTCTAATGAAAATATTTGTAGGACGTAAAGCCAAAGACATTCTCAAGTTGTAGGGCTATCTTACTGTGACATTATTAAATCAGTGAAAAGTACAAACCAAGCCCTTTTGCCTGCTTTCCCCAGTGATCATTATTATTGAAAAAAAAATGAACAAACTGGACCAATAGAAATATTTCAAAAGTGGAAGGAAATCTCTTTATTAGTTAGGAAGTAAAGGAAAATCCCCATTAGCTCATTTTACTTTCATTATCAAACTGTTAGAATTTAAGATAAAAATGGGGATTTGAATACTCCATGGATCATAAAACCCATTTTAATAGTGAAAGATATTGATAACAGCTAAACTCTCATATGCTAAAAGTCGGCATTTAAGTGTTAAAGGTGACTGGCCTGAGATACGAAAGAACCAATTTCGGCCATAATTCTAAAAATTACTACTACTAGAATGGTTCATTCCTTTACTAAATGTAGATGCGCACATCATAAAAGCATCGCCCCAAGAAAATGAAGCTGACTTATCCGCAAAAACCAAAGAACTGCACAGAAACTCCAAAGGCATGTCCTTGGAAATTCACCCTTGACCAATATATCTCCTTAATCCAGTGGGCTGCCGAAGCACAGTGCTGCTCTTCTAGCTGAGTGTGCAAATTTGCTGCATCGAGAGGGACGCGGAGCTTGGCTTCCTTCTTGCATTATGATGGCAATTTATTTTGACAGCTTCCTCAGCCCCCAAAAGTTGTCAGCCGTCCAACATGCAGCAGAAGGAACTTTAAGCATTCAAAAGCCCTGTAGTCTGAAGTTGAAGGCACGGAGGTGGGAACCAAAGTCAAAGAGAGCAAGCAGCACGCATGTCTTGCTCCTTTCTTGCAGAAGCTGAGAGCTCAGAATTGAATCTGCTCTTTATTTAGATTTTGGTCAGTGTCCATGCCTTTCTCTATCAGCCACACTTGATGTGTCCCTGTAACCCTAATATTTCCCATTCTGACGACCACTTCATATCCCAACTGATAAACTCAGTTTCACCTCCTCCAGTCTTCAGGCCCATCCACCAGCCATTCAGTAGCTTCCCCCTCCTCTGGGAAGACAAAACCACCTTCACTTCCACCGCTTCTTCTCTCTCTTCCACATCCAGAACCTCCTCCACTTGGTACATGGCAGGATCTGTCTTATTTAGTAAAGCAAACTGTACTGTGATGCCATTGACCTAGTTTGGGGGTTGTTAAAAAATAAACAGGCCCGTGGAACTCATCACTCATTGTGAGGGCATTGCCAAGGACATCGCTCATTACATCATACGGTGTCCTATTTAGGACGACTCCTGAAAGAAACCCCGGTCTCATCTTTATACAAAGAATAGCTGTGCTTCTCCTTAAGTATCTGGCCCACACTTATTTCTTTTTTGCTTATTTGTTTACTTATCAAGGACACTGTGAACTGTGTAAACAATACGATGCTGGTTAACTCAAGGAATCTGTAGAGTTTATCATGCTCTAACAATGTATTATTGTCCACGGCCCTCTTTGCCTCCACTCTTGGTTTTTTCTGTGTTGTTTCCCTGTGTATTTTTGTTGTTACTTGCTGATCATATCCATGTATCATTTAGCTGACATTTATGGAGCGCTCATTATGCCTGGCAGTACTTTAAATATATTGCATGAATTAAGTCATTTTAATCCTCCTTTCCTACGTATGAGAGAGCTACTATAATTATCTCAAATTTGCAGATAGAAAAAAAGTGAGATGCCACAGTACTGAGAGACTACCCTAAGGTGACACAGCTAATGAGGGGAGGAGTTAGTTGAAGTTAAATCACTTCTGGAAGAAGCCACAAAGAAGGGTTTGCTGCACTTCAGCAAGTCGTGGGGATGATTTACCTAAAATGAAGGTAATCCCACTTTTTACTTACGTTAGATAGCCAAATTGCTCTTAACGCCTGAGGGACGCTATGATTTTGCTGTCCTGTTTGATAACCTGTCGGAGGAGACCCCAAATTTCACGCACTAAGAGCCTTCCCTAAAATCTCAAGAGATTAGGTCAGCATCTAGAATTTACATGGTTTAGGGTTTCTGCATATGCAAACTAGAGGAATAGGTTCTATTAGTCGGTCTCCCTGACTTTCAGGATCCCAAAACCTATGCTTCTTGTGGGGATTTTCACATTAGATCTCCTTTGAAAAGGTGATCTTGCCTCACTTCGATTAAACACAGTTATGCTTAACAGGTCCTAACTATTAAACTAAACTAGTTTTGTGTTAAGGGGCTGGGGGTATTAGTTGCATTTTGCAATGCTGAATTTTCCAAATTAGCTCTTAAAAATCAACCAGCATAGGAACGTATAGAAACTTCTACCTTCCAAAAGATAGTAGCAGGATCCTTTTACAGAGCTCTAAAGGAAAAAGGCAAACTTTGATCTGGTATCTTTGGGTCCTGGACAAATATAAAAGGTTTTCTTTATGTTTTCACATGCAAATAATGGAAACAATCGCCAGTGAACTTAAACAGGCAAAACATTTATTAGAAGGAAGCGAAGGAACAGACAGAGAATCAAGAGGAGACTGAAAGCAAGCTCTAAAATTAGCAGAAAGCAAGGGAAGATTGACGTCTAGGACAACAAAGGGCTAGTGCTGCCTGTGGACACTGGGAGCTGATGCTGCTACTGCTACCGCTACAGCCACCTTGGTCCTACTGCCAACGCTAGAATCGGTGCTAAAATTTATTTTCCTGGTCCCCCCAGATTGACTGGGCTACCTAATGACAGATAATATGCAGCCAAGGCCTGGCCTCTTAAGCTTCCATCATGGAAAGAAGAGCCCTGCTGGGTACTAAAACTCATATAATTATAAATTCCTCATACCAGTGGGTCCAGAGACTGAACTGCCAAGAAATGAGAAATGTTCGTAAAAATGAACAAATAAATAAGTGCTGTTTTCTTTCCATTCGTTCAGCAATCCATTCTCCTGGCCAACCAAGCCAGCCAGTCAGGTGGCCAACAAATACCTACTGAGTTCCAGACAAGGTATTAAAGCCTGGGAAATGTGTTGGCTGTTTTTTGTTTGCCTTTTCCCACTGTTCTCACTCTACTATGTGCCTCGAGGGCAGATCATTATATATGGCCTTATCTGGGCTCCACTGCCCCCAAATTCCAGTTGAGTTTTGATAGCAGGGACACTGGCATAGATCGAAGGTTGGGAGGACAGAGAGCCAACTATTTACTCCTCATGCTCCTTCCTGCTGGACCATTGTTCAGTGGTGGCTATATTACTTTAGGAAGGCCATAGGTCCTATCAGGCTACCCAGTGTCACCTAAAACTACAGCTTTCACGGATTGTGACAACCACTGACTGTCTTTGCCCTTTTGGCTTAGAGATAGTAGAGGTCACCTACTGTTGCTAGCCTACAGGTGAGTCACCACCATCTTCTGTTGGTTTCTCTTGCTCCAAGCTTCATCACAGAGGTTCCCTTTTTAAAACTCTCTGCAATTGCCCTTTTTCAGAGTGCTGTTTGTCGCAGGAATGATGATTTTATAGGATACATTAGTCATTAAGTCATTTAGTTCTTAATCTTATTGTACTTACAGTTTCACAAAGCTCTGACTATTGTGCACCATGAAGCTCTCTCACGCTGAATAGGAGCAGATTTGACAAGCACTACATAATCTACATCAATGTTCCAATAGCAAAATTTGAAAATGGCTACTTCTCTACTCAGGCACCATGACAAATCTCCAATTCACATGTTGTGTCCTTTTTTCCCTAAAATACGTATTTTAAATCTGTCGTTGGATTTTCCCCTTCTCATTACCCCAGTAGCCTGTACTATATAATTAAATGCTTGCTATACCACTGAACGTTAGCTAATTCAACCTAGAATATAATCACACAGAGAAAATAATGTAAGGCAAAACAAGAGACTAAGTGGATGTGCTCGTAATGAGGATCTTTATTAACCTCACCACGTTAGCTGGCCCTGTCAGAATGAGATCACAGGATGGAGTTAGAACACACTGCCATGGGGGGCTAGCCCCATACTAGAGGGCACAATAAAAAGGAAGACATGGAGGAAGCAGATGTTAGTCTAGTCATAGAGAAAATCCCATCAACTCAGAAAAAGAGGCAGAGATCAAGTCCAAGTAGGTCAGTGATCTCTGGCTCTAAGCAGCCAACAGTTTAAGAAGAGTCTGCTTGAAAACTAAATAGCAGAGGTGGTGTCAGCATCCATAGCAAATGGTCTCATATAGAAAAGCCTACAAAAGGTAGGGGGACAATGACCCAGAGCTGGCTTACATGACGAAGACAGAACAAATGCCAGATCGGTGGCGCACAGTGTGGCAATCACCTTCCTCTCAGGAACCAATGGAGGAAAGTGGAGGGACAAAAAAATAAAAATGAAAACTGTGGTACCCGAGGGATGAGTGATGAAGGAAAAGAGTGAGGTGAGTTATCAGGAAAATACCAGAGCTTTCTGTAGACATATCTGGGGACTTCAGTTTTTAGTCAGGTGACAGTTGAACCCTTCAATCTATAGTAAGTAGGGTGAGAAGGACTGACTTGCTATTGGTTCTATTGAAAAGTCCACTCTTGGGATCCCTGGGTGGCGCAGCGGTTTGGCGCCTGCCTTTGGCCCAGGGCGCGATCCTGGAAACCTGGGATCGAATCCCACGTCGGGCTCCCGGTGCATGGAGCCTGCTTCTCCCTCTGCCTGTGTCTCTGCCTCTCTCTCTCTCTCTCTGTGACTATCATAAATAAATAAAAATTAAAAAAAAAAAAAAAAAAGAAAAGTCCACTCTTGAGTTTCTCAGAAGTCATTGCTAATATAGGAAATGACGCCAGAAAGGGTTGTATCCTGCTTTATTTCATCTCTTGCCCCACCCCGAGAAGCTAGATTAATTCAGTTAATAATGCAGCCTGCTCTTTTGTTTGAGAACAAACAATAACTCTGAATTTCAATTATATGTAAGTTTAAAAAGATGAATCTGCAAAGAAAACCAAAAACTAATTTATAAATATATATGCACCTGTATGTTTGTTGCATTATTTACAAGCCAAGATATGGAAGCAACCTAAGTGTCTATCAGTAAATAAATGGAGAAGATTACATACACACACACACACAATATGCTATATAATATATATAATATACCATCATAGTGTATTTTACACACACACACACACACACACACACAATGAAATATTACTCAGCCATCAAAAAGAATTAAATCTTGCCATTCATGGCAACATGGATGGACTTAGAAGGTATTATGCTAAGTGAAATAAGTCACACAAGGAAAGACAATTATGGAGGTGCCTGCGTGGCTCAGTCAGTTAAATATCTGTCTTTGGCTCAGGTGATGGTCCTGGGGTCCTGAGATCGAGCCCCATATCGGGCTTCCTGCTCAGCAGAGAGCTGCTTCTCCCTCTCCCTTTGTGCCTCCCTCCCCACTCATGTTCGTTCTATCTATCTCATGGGCTCTCTCTCTCTCTCAAAATAATGAATAAAATCTTAAAAAAAAAAAAAAAAACAGAAAAATACCATGTGATTTCATTTGTATAAAGTGGAATCTAAAAACAAAACCAAAAAGAAATAGACTCATAAATACAGAGAACGAACTGAAGGTTGCCAGAGAGAAAGGGGATTGGGAGACAGGTAAGACAAAAGAAATTAAGAAGTACAAACTTTGAGTCATAAAATAGATAAGTCATGGGGATAAAAATCACAGCACAGAAATATAGTCAACAATATCATGGTAATGCTGTATACTGACAGATGGTAACTGTGGTCATCATGGTGACCATTGAGTAATGTGCAGAATTGTCAAATTACCATGTGGTATACTTAAAACTAATATAGTATTGTATGCCATCTATAATTCAATATAAAAATAATAAATATTTTTAAGAAGGGATCTGGATCATTTCTTTAGAAAATTATTAAGAATTTTCATATGTCCATATAGTTTCTTGTGCCAATAATTAGTTCCACAAGTTGGAAATAGAGAAAAAAAAGGCAAATAAACAAATAAACACGGAATATATAAAATTGCATGACAAAGTAAGTTAAGGGAAAATTTAGCCAAACATATGTAATAGCTATGTTTATTTTAGAAGAGTTCTCAATCTGCCAATGTGTACTGTCATTCTCTAAGCTGAGTTATAATACATGGGGCTCCCTAATTATATTTTTATAGGCAGGCTATAGTTTTAATGGAATGGTATCTCTTGAAATTAGGATTCTATGGGTTTCAGAAAATGAGGCTTTGGATGTTCTAAATCTTTTGCAGCATTCGGGAGTACGATAGCCATATGTGTACTGAATTATCAGAAGACCTCTAGGTCCTCAAATAAAAAACTCAAAAAAAAATTGGAAATTCTCACACAATGCAAGTGCTAGTGAGGGTCATACAGCTTCTCTTGAAGTGCTTCCAAGGACAGTAAATTCTCAACTCAATGAGGCATCGTTTCTTGCTCTCAAGCAACTGTAGATTTTATAAAGATTTTCTTATACTGAGATGCTATCTGGTGCTTTATAATTCTACTACTGTTTCTAGCTTTGTTTTCAGAGGAAGACAGAACAAATTTATTCATTCTTTCTCAGCTTCCCTGAGTTCACTAAATTTTTGCCTACGTGACATCTTTTCTAGACCTCTTCATAAACTTCATAAACCTATCGACTTGGAATCACTCTACCCTCAAATCCTTTAAAATGCTGAGCTAAGAATCACAGTACTGGGGGTGGCAGGTTGGATCAATGCCGAAAGGTATGAGACTACAGCTTCCCATGTCATGTAAACTTGTTTCTTCATGAGAAGGCCAGAAATTGGCCATCACATCACACAGAGGATTCATATTAAGCTTGTGATCAACTCAATGCCCCGGACGTTTTATGTGAACGACTGCCACAGCATGTCTTCTCTCTCCTATACTTAAGCAATTGACTTTTGAAATCTAAATGCCTGTCACTGAGCTCTGCACAGTTGTATATTAGGAACAACCTACTGGCTTCCTTTGGTGAGTTAATGCAATTTTACCCCCAGAGGAGTTTGAGATAATAACAATGGCCATGAGCAGCACAATATCAAAAATGGTAAATCACATGTGAATGGCCTCTTAGAGTGTGAAGAGTGCTTTAACGTATGGTATTTCACTTTATCCCCATAATCTAGATAGAGACAGTGGATATTAGCATTAGTTTTGAGAGGAAGCAACTGAAGCATTAGAGATACTGTCCTATGATGTTTATATGTCTAGTAAGTAGAACATAGGTTTAGAGTGCTGTCTCTTGTCCCCAATCCAAATTTTCTTTCTATCCCAAATACTTTTTAGTAGAACATATATGACAAGTCCTATGAACCCAAGAAATCATTAGCATGCTCCATTCAACAGTGCCAGTGGTCCAGGGGAACTGTCTTCTCCACTCTGCAGCATCTACTAATTTACCATGAACTTAACCAAAAGTAGGCATGCATGTCCAGAAGTGGAAATTGCTAAACAGCAAACTCTTCAATTCTTAGATTCTATGGTTTCTTTCGAAATGTTTTAAAAAATCTGATTTCCTATCTGTGAACATAGACATTTAGTCATTATATAAGCATGCTAGTTGCTGTATTTTAGCAGTGATTATTTATGAATAAAAATATTGTTTCTGTATTAAAAATCCAAGAAAAAATATGCTCTCTCTCTTCATTATACCTTTCACTCAGTCTGACAGTTTTCATGATTTTGGAAAATGAAAGCTGTAAAATATTTACACATTTGTATCAAGTCCATTCCTCAGGAGCCAGGGTGAACTTTTTCCTTCATGTTTGATGAAGAAGAACTGGAAACGGATATACGATGTCTTTAAAATAATAAGTAAAGTAGGACACAGACATTTGGGATCACAATCCAAGGCTGGGCACCAGATCACAGAAGGCATAGAAGAAGATAGTATTATTAACTCTCTCTATATATATACACACACATTCTCCAAGTAAGACATAGAGACTGTCAGGGTATTTGTACAGGACACAGGAGTGTAGGGAAAATAAGTCACTGTCTCAAAAACATAGGGAAAATAAACAACTATTATACAGTCCCAACCACAGCCCAGAGTTGCTCCAGAGTGATCAAAACTTACAAAGATATGCACAGGAAGGTGGGTATCTGAGGCCACATGTCTCCAGACCATGGCCTATTAGGATCTAGAGTGACCACCTGTGAAAGCAGATCATTTTTTTTATGATAACCTCTATAAAATTATTAGTAAAAGCCTATACTGAATAATGGAATAAAAATAGTTAAGATGTGACCACAGGAGGAGGACCTCAAAAAAAAAAAAAAAAAAAAAAAAAAGAAAAGAAAAAAGAAAAAATCCCTTTTGCCCAAAGATACTCTTCATTTATTAAAACCAAGAATTAATGAGAGTTTCCAAGTTTAGATTTTTGCAATAACTACTTTCATCTAAAACAACACTAAATATTCTTATTCTTCTTCTTATTATTATTATGATATATAATGAACAAAGGAACTAAAATATTTGCTTTTTAATGTCAAATAAGTGCTTTTCAAACATAGTCATTTCATTATCGTAACAACCATGTGGTAAGATTGGGGTAAAATGAAAAACTCAGTCAAGCTATTTTGTAATTCCTCTCATCAAGGCAAAGTCTGCTTATACAAACTTTAATCTGTCATGACTTCATAAATTGCTCTGACCTACAGAATATAGCAGACCAATATAGAATATAGCAGGGCAAAATTCAACCCATGACAGGCAGCAAGGAGACTCTTTAGTTGAAATGGTAAGTGAAATAAGGACATTACTACTGGAAACTGGAGAAAAAATGATTATAAAAACCTTGAGAAACCTGTCACTTGCAGTAACTTGAATAATGGAAAACATGCCAAATGAATTTGTATATTTGGTTAAGGGAATTTTGAAGCAGAATATTGAAAATGCCATTTGCCTTGTGTGATCAACATAGGATAAGGTAGAGAAACAACAAGTGCAGTAAACAGGAAATCCTTTCATTTAAAATTGGAAGGTAGAAAAAAAGTAGAAGATAGCCAAGACTTATTTGTTAGTATTAAAAAATATTCTCATATTCTTTAAGTCTCTCTACCACCATCCCTAAAAGAATCTCAAATTAAGAAATGGCTTCAGGACAAAGTGAAGAATGAGATAGAAAAAAAAAAAATTTTGTTAAGTCCTAGGAAATCCTTTTCACAGGTCTCTGGATCAAAAGGGATTGCACCAGAGAAGCATTATCCACATCCGAACCTGAAGCAAATTACAAGATTGTGACATCGAGCCCGATGCCATGACTGATGGGACTTGGGAAGCCTGAATGATGTTCAGTGTATTTTTCCATGTGAGGGAAAGAAAAAAGCAATGTGGACAGAAGGTGGTCTACAGTAGATTATTGTGATAATGGCCCCAAAAGAATCCCACTTCCTGGTACCTACGCCTTTGTGCAGCCCTTCCCACACTGATTCTTGCCTTAGGCTTGTAATTCACTTTGGTCCATGAGACATCAGCGAACAGGAAACAGGCAGAGGTTCCATAAGTGCCAACATAGCGAGATCGCCTTCTCGGAACACTTCACCTCCCAGATGGAGGAGTTGAGATGAAATAACACATGGTGAGAGAGACCATTCGAGGTGTCCCAGCTGAGGGGCCAATTATACCAGTGGAATTATCTTAAATCATTTAGCTCCATGGCATCACCTAATATCCTGTCTCCTAAGCACTACCATTGTTTAGCAAGCCAAGATTCCACTGCCCCAAATTTGTTACCCTGACTCCCAATTCTTCTATCAAGAATGTGTTCTAGTTGCGTCCTCAAATTGGCGGATTGCATTATTTATATCACTGGCTTATTACAATGGCTAAAAGGGAAAGCCGTGTTTGCTTTTGCTAAATGTTGAGGAGACCATCATGATTAGTCAGGAGGCTGTTCTCACTATCGTCCTGATCTTAAATTTGAATTTCCTTAGGACAAGATGTTGTTATCCTAAATGAGTTGAATAATTATATCATCTTGGAAGTAGAGAACCTTTAATGTGTGTTATATATGCAACAGAAAAATCTCTTTCTATTTGGCAGCCCTAAACCTATCTAGCAGCCAAAATGAAATAATTGAGCTCGGTACTATGATGAGTCTGCAAAAACCCTCCAACTACAGGTGTTAATGCGTGAATTGAACTGGCTATTTGATTCTATTCAAACAAGACTATAAGCTATATGAGAACAGATGTAGGTGTTTTTTCACAAGATAGGACAGTGCCTTCACATAGTAAGAGCTCATTAAATAGTTAAATCAGTAGATGAGATTCTCCTCTAGAATGCACTTTTTTGGACAAATTACAACTTCCATGACAAGCAGAAATGCTAGCAAATATTTAATGTAATTTAAAGATCTAATACTGAGAATTATGCAATTAGTTTACCAGGGTTTGGCTCATGTGACCTCCTCACATCCCTAATGAGTGTTTCTAGTTACCAAATAAAGACACTAAAGCTCTGAATGATTCTAACTTTCTCAAAAATGGACAAATTAACCACTGGCAGATCAAATGTCTTCTAATTCTCAGAATAAAACTTTTTTTTCCAAGCCAATGCTTCCCAGGCACCTGTCTTTTGGGAGCATTTTCAGTGCTGTGAGGCTATAACCCCATCATCTGTACTATCATTTACTGAGTATATATTTAATTACCTCACTTGTTTTATTTAAGCTTATTTTAAATAAGACTTTATATCTTACAATAATTGGACAATTAATATAATTTGCTATACATAAAAGACAATTATGAAATTAATTTAATTAAAGCAAATTATTAGGTTTTTTGCTACATATCATTGACTCACAAATGCTCTGAGATAGTGGCCCATTTTCTTTTAATATAAGAGATTAGCAAGTGGAAGACCTATTAACATCAAATTGGGACTTTCTCCTTGACATATTTAGATGAAATGATATAAAACTGAAAATTGGATTTCTTTATAATTACGTGCCCCACTATTATTTAAGCATTATTTAAAATTAATTTGTTTTGAGTACCAACCGTATAGTACATGCTCAGCAATTTGAAAAACATTGCCCTAGTGCTTGCTTCAGCAACACATACACTAAGATTGGAACGACACAGAGAAGATCAGCACTGTTCTAACTCGTATTGCTTCCCCAAAGCTGGTGAAGTATATGTTCTTTCTCCTATTTTTGTTTTCATATTTTAAGTTTGTCCTAAATATTCAGATTTGGGTATTTGTAGGTAAGCCTTACTCAACTCTCTACATTATTTTAGCAAAGATGCTGTCACAATGAACTACTCCTATTCACATGACATTAAACAAATCTATCTCAATGTTAGAGTTCATGCATAAAATGTGTTATCGTAATTGCCTAATGAAATACTTTTCTCAAGTCAAAACTCAGGTGGGTTCTTCAACTGCAGGTTTATTTTCCTCACTGTAATATTTTCCTAAGACCCCTCCTACTCTTAAAAATATTCTCTTTTTCAAATTACCACTTTTATTTTATTCTTAATTTTCAAGGCAGATTTGTCAAGGGCTCATTCTCTGACTCCATTTCATAACCCTCCCATAGACTCATTCCTTAGCTCCTGAAGATTCCCACCATTATATTAAACTGACTCTCCAAAGTCACCAATAATATCTTAGTCTTCTAAGATCAGAGACATTTTGCTCTCTCCTTAACATACTGTTCCTACTGAACCTCTCAACTGTCCTTACTTCTGTAACGATGGGAACTAGGCTCAAATGCTTTCTGACGGTATCTTCATCTTACAGCTTCAACTCTCTCCTTTCTGTAAATGAATCTCAATCACCAGGCTCTGGATTCTGTGTCTAATTTATCTGCTCTGCATAGGAGGTAAGATGTCTTGACTGGATGGAGGGAGTGGGGCATGGAACTCAGGCTCAGCCCCAAACAGATCTAAATGAAATGCAACTTTTAATGCCTCAATACTGGTTCTCCTCCTTTGTTTCCCATGGTTCTTTTGTTTGTTTGTTTGTTTTTGTTTTTGTTTCCCATGGTTCTTGATGTCACTTTCATCTATCCAGTTTTTCAAACCTAAAACCTCGGAATCATCTCCTTGAGACTACATGTAAGTAATTGCCAAGACCTGTGTTCACCTGAAACTATCAACCTTTGTCCTCATTCTCACAACCAGCAAGTAATTCAGATCATAGTTATAATTTACTCACCCAATTTTATCAAACTCTTTACTATTATCCCCACCGTTAATGTCTGACAGTTTGAATTCAACTACAGCAAGATGGCCAGATGGTTATTCATGTAAGATGATGCTCCTGTCATACCACCACTTTGCCCCAAATCAGTCAATATCTTCCAAATGTCCCCAAAATACAGTTCAAACTTCTTAGTCTGGAACTCCTATCTTTATATGATCCAATCATTTTTTTTACTCAGTATGTATTTACTTTTCATCTTTGATTAGGCAATTAATTTAAAAAGTGGGTTGTTTAAAATACGCAATTTTTAAACATTTTGATCCAAGAAAAAAATGCATAAATATGCATTCATTTGTCAATCATGTCAAGCAAAGCCTAGGTTCCCCCCCACCCCCAGGGTTTTTTTCCATCCTTCCTTCTTTCTTTATTCTTTTTGCTTCCTTCCTTCCTTCCTTCCTTCCTTCCTTCCTTCCTTCCTTCCTTCCTTTCTCCCTCCCTCCCTTTCTCTCTCCCTCTTTCCCTCCCACCTCCCTCCCTTTTTTTCTCCCTCTTTCTCTCCCACCTCCCTCCCTCTCTCTCTCTTTAGTGTGGATTCATCAACTGCATAAATCACATACTTTTGGGCCCCTGGGTGGCTCAGCAGTTGAGCATCTGCCTTCAGCTCAGGGCATGATCCCGAACTCCCGGGATCGAGTCCCACATCAGGCTCCCCACAGGGAGTCTGCTTCTCCTTCTCCCTGTGTCTCTGCCTCTCTTTCTGTGTCTGTCATGAATAAATAAATGAAAATCTTTTAATAAATTACATACTTTTCCAGTTTTAGTATCCGTTGAATGGAGGAAGTTCTTAAGATACCTATGAAGCAGTTTGAACACACATTTTAAAATGTTCCTCTAGGGATCCCTGGGTGGCGCAGCGGTTTAGCGCCTGCCTTTGGCCCAGGGCGCGATCCTGGAGACCCGGGATCGAATCCCACGTCGGGCTCCCGGTGCATGGAGCCTGCTTCTCCCTCTGCCTGTGTCTCTGCCTCTCTCTCTCTCTCTCTCTGTGACTATCATAAATAAATAAAAAAATAAATAAAAAAATTTAAAAAAAAATAAAATAAAATGTTCCTCTAAACTCTTATATTTGACTTTTCCAATGACAAGTTCTGTTGTCATTTTTAAGTGATTCATCTATGTTGTATCTTTTCAAAGCATTGACTTATTAGCATTCACAGGAAAAATAACTACCTTTCTTTTTTGTGCTTTTATTTCTTTGGCTGACACACACTTTTAAATTACTGTATATTTACAATAATGAGAACCATTGGCAGGAGTAGTTTCAGGAACAAAAGCAAGTGACTCCTGTTAAGAATGTAATTTGTAGAAGCAGAAATGCACAAATGTGTTGCAGACTTGCTTAGCTGTCCAAGAGTCCAATATGCTATGAGCATCAGAATAATACCTTACAGAAGTGAGGGAAGACATCGGTAATTCAGCAACTTGAAGCTGGTTAAAGGAGATATGCTATTAAAAATAATAGCCCTGACCTTTGCTTCCCACAGCTCTCTCTCCACCCAGCCCACTCAAATTTACAAGTATTTTACGCAAATTGACCTCCAGTTCCAACTCAAATTCCACCTTTTCAGGACACCTGGGTGGCTCAGCAGTTGAGGGGCGCCTTCGGCTCAGGGTGTCACCCCAGAGTCCCGGGATCGAGTCCCACATTGGGCTTCCTGTATGGAGCCTGTGTCTCCTTCTGCCTGTGTCTCTGCTTTTCTCTCTGTGTCTCTCATGAATAAATAAATAAAATCTTTAAAAAAAAATTCTATCTTCTCCATGTACGATTCTTGGATGCCCCTACCTGAAATATTTCCTGTTTAAACTACAGTATCATTTGTCTATGTGAATTTTGTAGGATAATATTTTCTTAGAATTATGGCTGTGACCTTGCATATTCTATTATTTAAGTGCTTGCAACGTAGGTGCTGTTACTGAATTATCCTGGTATGCTCCAAAGAATTTGGCATGAGGCAGGCAAATGAATATATCAGCATCATATCTCCAGGCCAGCTCACTGGCTACCGGGGCTTGGAGAAAGAAGAGATAATGGGAGGGCTTATATAAAATATTCCCAAAAAGTGGACACAGTTTGAACATAGGTGTCCATTCATTAGATATCTTAATTTGCAGATGAGTATATTTGAAATGGGTTATTTCTAAGGTTGCTGTTGTTAATTTTTAAGTTTACATTAAAAGGAATTTGTTGAAATTTACATAAACTGATATATCCTAATGAAGGAATATTATGCAGTCATTAAAGATGGTGTTTGCAAGGAATATTTCGTATTAAAAGGGAAAAATGTCTTAAAGGACAAGTGCGGAATTAAAGCTATAGTTAAACACAACTCTTAAACTTTAGTGGAAAAATAGTGGAAATTAAAAGACAAACATGTAGAACAACTCTGGGTGGCTTGTTTCCGTCATTGCTTATTTTTTCAGATTTTATACCGAGAGTGTGTTTTAATTTTATGATCACATGTGCCTTGTATTTTTAAAGAAAGTTGCTCAATTTTCATAACTTGAATTTATCTCCTTTAATTAAGCAATTATTCTATTAATAGCTATCAGCAAATACAAAAAGGAGAGGGTGGGTAGAAGCACAGTGCAAATCATAGCACTATTGTTAGCTCCTGAAATACAAATGAGAATGGCAATGGTCTATTTTCAAAATAAAAGGCGCCTGACTTTCAATTTCTAATCCAAAGATTAGATCAACAAGAAAAAAGCTACACACAGGATTAAGATCACAATTTTTAACGTACCTCCTCAGAAGATAACAATACTATTTTCTCCCTTCAGGTAGATGAGAGGGCCTAAAATAATTTTTATGCATCTGCTATTTAATTTCACAGAGTCTCTGGGAGATAAGAAAGAAAACTAAACACACATAAGAGCAAAAGATCATGGCTTTTCATCTCTTAAATGTAACCTGGGACACAGAGTGTGAAGAGATTAAGGCCATCTCAATGACCTCTGATGTTCCCTCATCCACTGCAGCATGACCCTTCCAAGGCTGACCGCTGAACCATTGCAGGGGCAGGGCTTTCCAAACAACTTAGAGAACAGCTAGGGAGACAGGACGTAGATGAAGGACCAACTTCAGTGGAGCTAGAATTTCCTTGAATTTTTGAGAAATATTTAAGAGTCCTCTTGAATGTGTCCATCTTAGTGATCAACCTCGGATCTCCACCGTGGGACTGTCAATAATATGCCAAAGTGATCTGTCTTAAAAAGGCGTACATTGGTGTCATAGGGCTGCTGCCACAAAGTACCACAGATTGATTTAAAACAATATATACCTTTTATCTCATCATTCTGGAGGCTAGAGGTTCAAAGCCAAGGTGTTAAAAGTCTCTGCTCTGATGCCTTGAGAAGAAGAGCCTTCCTTGCCAACTCTTACAGGATCACCAGTCATTGGATTAGACACCCTCATACTCCAGTATGACCCTATCTTAACTAATTATATCTGCAATAATCCGTTCCAAAGTAAGGTCACATTCTAAGGAAGTGGGGTTAGTACTTCAATTCATCTTTCTGGAGGGACTAATATTCAACCCCTAAGGACTGGGTCAAGAGAAAGATCCTCCACCCAAGCAATAATAACAAAACCAACAAACTGCCATGAATGGCCAAGTCCATTCCTTTCAGGAATGCATGTCTTTTTATTCGAAAGCTAGTGAGAAGGTGATAAAATCATCTCACCATGAAAATCCATAAATCAATGACTCACTGTGATACATGGAAAACAGTTGTGACATCTCATGTGTGCATGTGCACATGCACACACAGAGACATACTTCATGGCTGATTAACATAGACAAGTGACTATAAGGATTGTAACTTCTTCATCTCTGTGTGACTGTAAAGAAAATAGCTTTTCCTTTCTTTCAATCTGCTAAAAAACTCTAATTTTGCAAACTCTCACCTATGTCCCTTTTCTGCTTAGGCTGGTAGTTTCTTTTGGGCCTTTGTGATAAAAAAAAAAAAAAAAAAAAAAAGTGGAGGAAGAGGAAGACAGTAAGAAACGGAAGTGCTAGAGAAAGAAAATGAAATTTAGCAGCGAGACTAGAGAAAAGAAAGAGCGAGGCATTTGAGACGATCCAAGGTATGTGGTAAAAAAAAAAAAAAAAGAAAAGAAAAGAAAAAGTAATATTAACAAGTATAGTTTTCAATTAACTGGTCCTTTAATGAGTCTTAAATATAGAAGTCAAAGACTTGAAATATTTTTACATCATTTGGACTTCAGGGATAGGACTTCAATCTCAGTGATACTACATTCCTGACCCATATAGATCATACCTATATAAGTGTTATATATGAAATTGAAATAATAATCCTAATAATACATGCTTCGTGATGACAAGGAGATAAGAATATTTACTAAACCCGTAAGCAGTGCCTGACGGATGACAGATGCTCAGTGAGAATATGAGTATATGCCTTCTTTTTCTTGCTCCCTGAAGGGTTATCTCACTACACAATGAGTTCTCATTACTTAGAAACACGTAGTTCCTCTTTAAGCTCCAGATAAAGGATCATTTTTATATAAAAATAAGTCAAGAAATAGTCTAGCTACAATATTAACCAGACAACCAGGACCATTAGGTCTGATTCCATGAGTGTCCTTTGCGCCTGAGGCAATTTTAAGGTTTCCTTTAACATCTAAAAAATAACCATTTGTTACATACACCATCCATTCAACCACCCATCCATTAACCCATTCATTCACTTATTCAACAAATACTTATAAAACGCTGCTCACATACCAGGTAGTATTCTAGAAAGTAGACACATAGGGAAGAATAACATTGACTCTTCGCTGCTTTATGGGGTTATTACATGGTAATGAGTGAAGCTTACTATAATTAACAGATCGAGAAATAATATGACCTGTGATTTCTTGGCCTCTATACCAAGCACTAGAAATATACTTCTAGGTGTTGGGGTGTTCTAGAATGGTCCAGGTACCAAAAAAAAAAAAAAGGAAAAAGAAACACATACACACATACACACAATAAGTGCAAAGAACCTGAAGTACAATCCATGTTACATTTCTAAACAGCAACTCAGACTAGACTGTACAGATAAATAAAAGGGGTGGGGAATGCCAGACATGCTTAGAAGGGTAGGAAGTATATGAGTTCTGAAGAGTATGTTAAGAATCTGGATGGGGGGGATCCCTGGGTGGCTCAGTGGTTTAGCGCCTGCCTTTGGCCCAGGGCATGATCCTGGAGTCCTGGGATCGAGTCTCACATCAGGCTCCCAGCATGGAGCCTGCTTCTCCCTCCTCCTGTGTCTCTGCCTCTCTCTCTCTCTCTCATGTCTATCATGAATAAATAAATAAATAAATAAATAAATAAATAAATAAATAAATCTTTAAAAAAAGAAAAGAATCTGGACGGGGGGCACCTGGGTGGCTCGGTCAGTTAAGCATCTGTCTCCTGCTCAGGTCATGACCTCAGGGTCCTGAGATCGAGCCCCACGTCAGGCTCCCTGCTCAGCAGTGCGTCTGCTTCTCCCTCCACTATCTGCCCCTGCTCCTGCTCTCTTGCTTTCTCTCTCAAATAAATATTAGAAAAAAAAAAAGAAAGAAAAAGAAAATAATCTGGACTGTATCCTAAGGAAAGGGGGCACATTTGAAAAAATGTTAACTAGGGCATTTTTCAGCCTGTGTTTTAATGTTGTCTTTCTGACAACAGTTACTCAAACCAGAAGTCTGAAATGAAAAGGTATGAATTTGAAGAATAATTGATATTACTCGGACGTGGAGTCTTTCTATCCTGGCTTCTGGATTTTTGAATTCTTCCCACATCAGTCCGTTTCTTTTTGAATCCCAGGTCCCTTTCTGGTTTCTGATTTTCCATACTTCCTTCTAATCCCCACAAGCCATTTATTGACTCAGCTTAATTCCTGGATCTAAGAACTTGCATTTATACATCGCCTACCAGGAACTGTTGCTTTAACACCTTCCCCCTCTGCCACAAGCCAGTGCTCTACCTTTGAGCATGCCATTGGTTGGGTTCATTTTGTGTCCTAATGGGAATAAAATATCTGGTTTTAATTGACAGTCTTGAAGAGCTCTTTCAAGGGACCATCGCACATGGAATTCTTTCTTCCAAAAACTTAAATACCCAGGATGGATACAGGGAATGACCATATACTAAAGACTAATATCACACATAATACTACGCGTTTTGGGCAAATGGTCATATTTTATATTGTACAGCCATCATTTTTAACAACAGCCATGGCACAAGAACTGTATTCTCTCGAATCATCAACTGCTTTTAAAATATTTTCTGTTCATTGCCAAAGAAAAGTCTGAGGAGACAATGACTTTACTTGAGTCCTAGAATAGCTGAAAAGAGTATATTCCCCCATTGTTAATATCATGAAAAGGAGGATGCTAGTGGGTGGGCATCTTGAGATTTAAATTAACTACAACCAAAATATATAATTAGAGCTGCTCAGAAGAAAGTTGACTCATGGAAACATGTGGAAGAAACAAGATAAGTAAAACAAACAAGGTATCTACCAACGATTTTTGTCATTTTTGTCAGCCTTCAAACATTTCTCTCAAAGTGTGAAATATATTCTGGTAAATTGTCTTTAACGTCTCGAGAAAGAACTTTAAAGACAGTCTGTCCATCAATCTGGAGAAAAATTATGGCAAAATTGTTATTAGCAGTGTGAGGAGCCACCTCTAGTCTTTGAACCCATGTAGGAGGTTAGAAAGGCTAGTGTGGGTACTACTTCCCCTTTTCTCCCACAGCATAGCATCTGGAAGCCGGTTGTATAAAGTACAATTGCTAATCAAATAAAGCTTGTACCTTAGAGCTCTAGGAAGGGCTTATACTGGTTCTTTCATTCATTCACTTACTTGTTTCACATTTTGTGACTTCAACTCCACAAACGGTTTCTAGGGTTAAAGAGACATTGCATAATCCCCAGGAACCTAAGGGAAGGACTACAAGCTTGTAGTTGGAGCAATCAGATCCATATGCTGGTCCCTAGCCTGCCCTGACCTCTCCAGGACCTCACAGCAGGTATTCTGAACACAGGTATGACTTCAGGTGGGCAAACAAGTTTCCATGTCGTAGAGGGCATCCAAGCAAGGATCCATGAGCTGCAGTTGGCATAGGCAATGATGGTGGTGGGACAGCATGGGGAGAAACTGATCGTGAGTGGTCAGCAATGAAGTCACTTCAGATGGGAATCAGTGCAGTCCCCCGGCCTCCTGTCTAAGGTGCCAGCAGGTGACAGGTGAGGATAGATTCAGTAACCTCATCGACACTCCTTTGGTAAGGACACCTTGATCGCATGGTGGACTTAAAATGGAATGGGAAACGGCATCACTCAATTTGAATACTGAAAAAGAGATATGGTTAAGCAGGACATGAAAAATTCAGGATATTCCTGTAAACAAAATATGTATAAGGCAATCTCTAGAAGTCATTTTAAAAAGACCTCTGTGAAGGCTAAACTGTAAATATCCAATTGTACCAGATGTCAGCTCTCATGATTGTATCAATCTTCCTCCCTAAATAGATATTCTGAAAACCCACCGGGGACATATGCATTTCAATAAGTTCCAACAGGCTTCAAGTACAAGTGTTCTTTATCTACAAAAGAATTACAACAAGAAAAGACTATTATCATTATAAAAATACTATTCCCCAAGGGAAGAGTGGAGCTTTTCTTTGTAATTAAACTTCCTTTTAAAACAAAATGAAGAACATTCTTAGAGCTTCTAAATCTTGAGGATGCTCTGCTTCCTTCTAAAAGCCATGTTAGATGTGAACGGAGCCTTCTACGTCTGATTATGTTCAGAAGCTATTTGGGACTGGTTTGCTTATTTTGTTTTAAGAAAAGGAGTAGGTAACAGCTGCATTTATCTTCTGCAAAAGCAGACATGGCTAAAAGCCATATACAATATGCTACTTTCTTATTTGGTTGAGCACTTACAACCTATTTCTAAAAATAAGCAGAAAATAATTACATAAACAAGATTTTGTAGCTGGGATCAACTCTATCTTTAAGTTAGGGATAACAACCAGAGAGAACAAGAGTTACAGAGGTAGAACTAACTTAGAGCAAGGTACTTTCAAACAATCTATATGTTTGATCAATGAAGCTGTGTCTTTACCTAATACACTTGCTCATACCTGTCATCACAAGGTGACATTTGTTCTCTGGGACATAATATTCTAGAACCTTCCGACCCAGGTAGGAGATGTCTATGCAGTATAACTGGCCAGGAGCAGCATGGAAAGCTGGAGCTGCACGTATGGCAACGGTAATGAGGAGACTGGAGAAATATAGGCAAGTAAGAAAGTGTAAGTCTAGGAGTAAATGCAAAGTAGACCTAGAAAATGGAGTTTTGATCAATAGGTTATCCAAGCACCAAAAAGTCCATTAAACTTCTAGAATCTAGGAATCTCGCCAGCAGAATCCTCAAGTTAATCCAGGAAATGTTCTGGGTCAGAGTGAAGGCTTAGGTTAATACCTTGCAAAAAGTTTCTGAGCAGTTGGATCCCTTTCTTGAAGTTTTGGTCACAAACTCTACATGCTGCTCAGTTAAAGCAAAGCAGCTTTGCTTGCAGCGGGTGGGGATACAGCCTACAGCCTCCCCTCTGGCTCTCGGGAAGACTGTGTGTGCTGGGGTTGGTTGGAGCATAACCCAAATGACCCCGTTCTAGGCAAGTGCTTCCTGATTTATGCAGCTCCAAGCTCCGGGGCTATAAGATGACCCTTTAGCCAAATCCCTCATCTCAGTGTTGTCCCTCACATTACAGGGCAGTGAAACCAGCCCCAAATTCAGATACGAACACTGAGATTCAGCATCTGACTGTCTGCATTGCGATGTCAAGCATAGTGCTTAAGTGTCTTTACCTATAAAACAGAAAAACAAACAAACAAAAAACACCTTATTTCACTCAATGAGAAGTAACTCAGATGATGGAAGTAACAGATAACAAGGTAAAATTTTATCCATGCCCTGGGATCCTGTAAAGCAGTGACGTTAAGAAATCTCACCTTCCACTTGCTTTGTGTTCTGGGAAACACCTTACTGTATGGAAGCGCCCTTCCCTATGAGACTTAGGGAAGATCCAAGGGTGCCCCCATGTTTACTTATGACAAAGTCAGACAGACTCCAAATTCCTTTTTTTTTTTCTTTTTTTTTTTTGCCTCATAAATGATTAGCTGGACTGTTTTGCCAACGCTGATCAAATGGAACAAAATGTTTGTTAACCAAAGTTTGGTTAAGATATTCTCCTTCCCTGAGGTCCCTAAACCTCAGTCCACCTCTAAGCGGAACCACACACAAGCTTTATTTAACAACCACTCCCAAGAATCCTATTTCAGGATAAAATATTCCCCGATTCCCTGTTTGATCAGATGACTTCCAACTGATCACCTCATTCATCACCTTTCACACACCTCAGTTCTTTACAGCTTTGTTCATTCACTCCTTCTTCTAAAAGGAAATCATCTTTCTCTCTAACTTTGAGATGCTTGCAGAGCTCCCTCTTGTTCTGGCCCTCCTCTCCCTAAAGTCTCCTCTTACCTAAGTCAGGGTTTGTATTGCATTTGACACAAAAGAAATTGCTAAGGAATGAAATAGGCAGCAAAATGTGTAGGCAAGACAGTCTTCCCTTAGTTGTTGGAGGATAGAAAAATCCAGGAGGGGAAAAACAAAACAACACAAAACAACATATTTTTACCATTTGGACATTAAAGGTCAGAAAGTTCTCAGGAATACGATCTCTGATATCCAGATTTCTAAAAGTAGGCCTAGTAGGGTCACGATTGACATGAATCATTGGTTATCAACAACAGTTAAAAGTGATTTCAAAGCAAAAGTGCTTTTGCAAAGTATAAAGCATTATATAAATGTCGATTGAAACTGCATGGGTCAGAAAGTGTTTTCGTCGTACAAGGCATTTTAAAGTGTGCCTCTTTCATCTTCAGTGACCCCAGACTCCAAGCCAAGACCACATAAAGTGTCCAATACAGCCAACAAGGGAGGCTGCCGGCGAAATCCTCACCACGCTCTGAGCAGTCACTGTTTTAACTATTTGATATATAAAACTTTGTAGTAAAATCTCACTTAAAGAAAAGGATCCAACTAACTTGAAGAAGAAGAAGAAGAAGAAGAAGAAGAAGAAGAAGAAGAAGAAGAAGAAAGAAGGAGGAGGAGGAGGAGGAGGAGGAGGAGGAGAAGGAGAAGGAGAAGGAGGAGGAGAAGAAGGTTTGAAAAGTATTGACCCAAGGCTTTGATTATATCAATCCAATAAATGACAATAATTTTAATTCCTCTCCACCTAATCAGACAGGTTACTGGAAAGGGATTTAACTCACTGGCCATGATGTAAGTACAATATCAAGTCAAATGCTGGCTGCTAAGGATTAGTCTACCTAAACCATTCCTTAAAATGACACCGACCGAGACAAGATTTCACAAAAGATAAGAGCATCTGATAACAAATCAAGACCTGGCATGATTCTTTGGTTCGTTCATTCATAGAATTAACATTCATGAAAGCCCCAAGCAAACTCAACCTCAGGACTTGCCATCACAGATCTTGCAGGTATCAGCAAGCAGTTGCCTGTTGGTTACATTCTGCGGCTCCCAGTAGGGATACAGGCTCTTCCATCTACTCCCGGATTCCCTCTTGATACTAGACACTGAGGATCCAGGAGAGATGGGTCACCTATGACCCCTGCCTTCAGGGAGCTCGTAGTCTGGAGAAGAGCAATGCTCAAACTTTAAGGTGTAGGTAGTAGAATCACTTGGAGGGCTTGTTACGACCTATGGTGCTGAGACCCACTCTCAGCATTTTTTTTTTTTTTTTTTTTTTTTTTTTTTTTAGTAGGTTTAGGGTGGGGCTCAAGAATTTGCTTTTCTAATGAGTTTCCTGGTGAGGCCAATACTGCTGGCCTGGGAGCTCTTCTTTAGGAACCAATAATCTGGTGCTTACTAGAGTTGCTATGCCCTTAGGAACTCGCCTACTGCATCTTTGTTAGAATGAGAACGGAGACCTGCTACTCTTTGGAATGAGATTCCAACATGCTCCTGAGCTCTGTGCATGCTCAAAGACTAACTGCACAGAGATTGAGTGGGCCTTCCTGATAAACTCTAGATTACCTCTGATAACAAAAAAACGGCTCTCAAATGAAAATCAATCAAAGCGCTCTGTTTTGATATGAAAGACATTAAAATTGAACTCGCAGAGTTGGAGTTGTTTTGTGTTAAAATCATGTGCTTGTCAAAGTGCTAAGCTACTATGGTAATGACTTATACAGATATAGTTTAACAAAAAACAAGCATTCCTCCATTTATAGTGCAGAAAAGCAGAGTCTGTGTCATTTATTTCAGAAGCCAAGAAATATGTTCTGATTATTGGTAGAATAATAAAATAGATCTTTTCCATAAGGATAATTTAAATCTTTGTGTTTCAAAGAATGTAAGACCTATTCCTTTCTTATTCCCACCTTAAGTCTTTTTATTTTGGTTGCGGGAGAGGAGACCCAGAGGGCAAATTCTGAGATAAAGAAGGAAGGTTGTTGTTTCATTGAAAATATTACCATAATATCTCCAAAGCCAAAGTGAAATATAACAGGCTTAAAAGACTACTTCTGAACTCTGACAAATGTGATAAAAATTAAGCAAAATTCAAAAAATAAGAGAATGCATATAGTACTTGGGCAATCGGAAGGCATCCTTTTTAAATGACGAATTCTTTAGAACTAGTAAGAACTTGAAAGTTCCATTGAAAGATGGAACTTTCTCCATTGAAAGATCATAAATGCCACCTACTTTGTACTAATACAAGTATCTATGTGACCTTTAATTGCTTAGGGAATAAAGCATGGTCTGATAAACCTGTAAATAAATTAAAAAAAAAAAAACTAAAAAGAAGAGTGGCTGATATCAACTCCCACTCAAAGCTTTTTTCCAATGTTTTATTGAATCTGACAAAAGTGAATGGGTTCAAAACACTGATAACAGAGGTACCCCCAGTGATGTTTCCAGCGCTGAAAATGAGAGCTAAACCCATCACGAAGTTGGAGATTTGCTCTCTAAAATCTCTCCCCCTAAACGTAATCCCCAAAATAAAGGAGTTGGAATGGTGTTTCTCATTCCCAACTACACACTTTAACTCCCAGGGAGATGTTTGAGCCATCATAACACCATTAGTCTGGATCCTTCCGCAGACTAATGAAATCAAATTCTTTGGGTATGAAACCATCAAAATGTGTTAAAATTCTAGTTGTTACAAATGTACTGCCCAGGTTAAGGAACACTAGTTGAGAGGCAAGACTGGTCTCTGTACATCATAGGCAACGTGTCTTTTTCAGGTTATTCTCCGACATCCTGTCATCACTTCTAGCTTTGCCAAATGAATTGTTCACTTGTTTGCAATCCTTTTTCTTTTCTTTTCTTTTTTTTTTTTTTGAACTTAATAAGCATACTTTCTAGAGTTCGCAAGAATCTGAAAACCCAAGGGATGCCACTTGCTCAATGTCAATTGCAATCATCACTATTTCCAAACCAGAGGACACCCAGGGACATTTCCACTCTATCACCTCCCCTGTATCCCACCGAGGCATAAGGGAAGATGGAAATGATGCTGAGCAAAAGTGGATGAAACCATAAACCAGAGCTGCTCGAGAGGGAGTGTCGTGGTCAGACTGCCCTGCTTTAGCTTTAAGCTGGGAGTAGGATGGCTGTAAGCAGGGGTGCATGGTGATTGCTTTCCAAGGTGGCCCCAAAGCAGCAAGCGGGCACTGAAATGTGATTCAACAGAGGACAAAACTCCAGACACCAGTTCAGAGTCCAAGGAAATGACACACAATGGGAAACAAGGAGCTTACCTCTAATTTTTCCCCTTAAACAGAACTAGCCTAAATCAGTAAAAAAATAAATTAATAAAATAATAAATAAATAAATAAATAAATAAATAATTCACATACATTTGTTTGCATGTATCCTGAGACGTAGAGAGTCACACATGAACCCCACAGCCACCGCGTAAACAGCGGCATGAATCTGTTGTGCATCTCAAGGCTCTCCAGCGTATCCATACGTTAATATACTATATATTAATTATATAGACAGGAGGTCATGCAACACAGATTAACGTAAAGCCTGCTTTGTTATTCAACCTGTAACACACTCACCTGTTCATGTCTCTACCAAAAGCTCTACTTCAAAGTTATACTGTACGTAATTGCGTGGATGTGTTACTCCTCCATGACGCCATCCCTCATTGCTGTATGTTTACAGAGTCTCGCATCCTTTGCACTTAAATCACATGCACCTGCCATATTTTCTCTGGATAAATGTCTGGCTATACCGTCACTGCAATCTAAAAAATGCACACGTTCAGATTCGTTGGGGGCGGGGGGGGGGGCGGGGGGCAGTGCTGCTACGTTGCAGTGTGTCCAAGGCCAAGACTAGAGGCAGGTTGCCTAGGTTCAAAGCCTATCTGTGACGTTCACTAAGTGGGCAACGTAGCAAGCTGGAATCTCAATTTTCCTCTTTTGTGCAATAGTGGTAATAACATCACCCACATAATAATTGTGAGGCCTAAAGGCGGGCGGGGGGGAGTAGGTAATGTATTGAGTGAAGTGTACAATCATAGCAAGAGCTCTATGCATGTTAAAGTTTCATCTACCATTTTGCCAGATGGTTCATAAGAATTGCATGAATTTAGACGCTTTTGCCAATTTCTGGCATTGGCGCACTTTTAGACCTTCGACCTTTCACCTTTCACCAAAGGTGAAAACTAATACCACGAGGTTGTTTCCATTTGAATTTCTTTATTAGTGAAGCTGTGAAAGGGGTTGCCGTCTAAAATGGGGCCACAGGTAATGAAACAGAATCTCCCGCATGTGTCACAGAAAAGCTGACTTTAAGCAGCGAAACAGTGACTTCCGTTAAATTCCTGAATTACAGAAGACAGAGGTTTATCTCCTGACCAATGAACATCTACCAAGGATCTCTCCCCACTGTCAAGCCCGTAAACTTACTGTGGGGACTATGGCTGGACTTCCCTCTCTTGCACTCCTTGCCTGTAAATATGGTCCAACCAAATCCCCAAGGACTCGCCTCAAGCTTGCTCTACAGCATGAGTTTCCCCGAATTGCAATCCCTCTGCTATTCCCAAATAAACTCAATTTCTGATCATTTGAGCTTGCTTCAGGTCACCTCTTTATTTAGGTTGACAAAGCTGATCGTTTCTTCTTACCTACTGGGCACTTGTGGTGGTGGTGTTGTTGTTTTTTAATGCTCATAATTAGTAATTGGATTTCCTTCCTTCTTGTCTCTATCATGAAATTATTACACTGTATTTCAAGAACTGGAGAACTACAGTCTATGGTCCAAGTCTTGCCTGCTGTTCATTTTTATGAATGATGTTTTATTGGAAAACAGTTGCATCCATTCATTACATGTTGTCTACGACTTCTTTCATGCCACAATGACAGAGTCAAAAACTATATGTCTCACAAAGCCTAAAATCCTTCCTATTAAAGTCTTTAAAAACAAACAAATAAATCTGTTGACCCTATTCCATAGTAATTATTCCTGCCCATCACTGCCTCCCTTTCTGGACTATATACATTTGCCTATAAACACAGGGAAAAATATTCCATGCTCATGGATTGGCAGAATTAATATTGTGAAAATGTCAATGTTACCCAGGGCAATTTACACGTTTAATGCAATCCCTATCAAAATACCATGGACTTTCTTCAGAGAGTTAGAACAAATTATTTTAAGATTTGTGTGGAATCAGAAAAGACCCCGAATAGCCAGGGGAATTTTAAAAAAGAAAACCATAGCTGGGGGCATCACAATGCCAGATTTCAGGTTGAACTACAAAGCTGTGGTCATCAAGACAGTGTGGTACTGGCACAAAAACAGACACATAGATCAATGAAACAGAATAGAGAACCCAGAAATGGACCCTCAACTTTATGGTCAACTAATATTCGATAAAGGAGGAAAGACTATCCATTGGAAGAAAGTCTCTTCAATAAATGGTGCTGGGAAAATTGGACATCCGCATGCAGAAGAATGAAACTAGACCACTCTCTTTCACCATATACAAAGATAAACTCAAAATGGATGAAAGATCTAAATGTGAGACAAGATTCCATCAAAATCCTAGAGGAGAACACAGGCAACACCCTTTTTGAACTCGGCCACAGCAACTTCTTGCAAGATACATCCACGAAGGCAAAAGAAACAAAAGCAAAAAATGAACTATTGGGACGTCATCAAGATAAGAGGCTTTTGCACAGCAAAGGATACAGTCATCAAAACTAAAAGACAACCTACAGAATGGGAGAAGATATTTGCAAATGATGTATCAGATAAAGGGCTAGTTTCCAAGATCTATAAAGAACTTATTAAACTCAACACCAAAGAAACAAACAATCCAATCATGAAATGGGCAAAAGACATGAAGAGAAATCTCACAGAGGAAGACATAGACATGGCCAACATGCACATGAGAAAATGCTCTGCATCACTTGCCATCAGGGAAATACAAATCCAAACCACAATGAGATCCCACCTCACACCAGTGAGAATGGGGCAAATTAACAAGGCAGGAAACCACAAATGCTGGAGAGGATGCGGAGAAAAGGGAACCCTCCTGCACTGTTGGTGGGAATGTGAACTGGTACAGCCACTCTGGAAAACTGTGTGGAGGTTCCTCAAAGAGTTAAAAATAGACCTGCCCTACGACCCAGCAATTGCACTGCTGGGGATTTACCCCAAAGATACAAATGCAATGAAACGCCAGGACACCTGCACCCCGATGTTTCTAGCAGCAATGGCCACAATAGCCAAACTGTGGGAGGAGCCTCGGTGTCCATCAAAAGATGAATGGATAAAGAAGCTGTGGTCTATGTATACAATGGAGTATTCCTCAGCCATTAGAAACGACAAATACCCACCATTTGCTTCAACGTGGATGGAACTGGAGGGTATTATGCTGAGTGAAATAAGTCAATAGGAGAAGGACAAACATTATATGTTCTCATTCATTTGGTGAATATAAATAATAGTGAAAGGGAATATAAGGGAAGGGAGAAGAAACGGGTAGGAAATATCAGAAGGGAAGACAGAACATAAAGACTCCTAACTCTGGGAAACGAACAAGGGGTGGTGGAAGGGGAGGAGGGCTGGGGGTGGGGGTAAATGGGTGACGGGCGCTGAGGGGGGCACTTGACAGGATGAGCATTGGGTGTTATTCTGTATGTTGGCAAATTGAACACCAATAAGAATACATTTATTATTAAAAAATAAAAAAAATAAAAAATAAACACAGGGGCAGCACTTTGATCCCTGCGAGCCCTTTACCTAGCACAGTTTTGGCAAAGAGCTGGTGTTTACTGAACATTTCAATGTCATTTCTGTGTCACTAAGAACCATAAAATTTAGAAAATTGAAGTGATTGAAAACCATCAAAAGCTTTGATCCTGAATGAAGTCTTCTCCTCCTTTCCTGGCAAAGATTGTGCTCATCCTCCAAGGCCACACGTCATTTTAGAGCATTTTGCAAATCCATATCCTTCACAAGCCAACAAAACAACCCCCCCGCCTCCCCGCGTATATCACAAAATGCTGGAAAAAACAATATTACCAACATTACAAAATTATTGCTGATTATAATTAACAACTTGTAACTCTGTCCTGCCTAATAGAATATGACCCTCTTTAGACCAGATACTTTATTTTGTATTTTTTAATACACCTCCAGCATGCAGAAAATAGTGGTCTCATATTAAAGATTCATTAAGTGAATGAATGAATGAAGAATATGCTCATTGTTAGCATTAGCCTGGGTCATTTAACTTTCCTCTGTATTATCTTAACCACCAAACATAATATTGCCTTATCAACTCTCAAGGTTAAGAGCCCCATCAGTCCACCCTGGAGTCCGGTGCTTGATTGACCACACTGCTTGTGGATGACACAGACTCATTCCCTTCTCACCTCAGGCAACATTTTGTTCTAAACACCGGGGAACATTTCCTTGACTGAATCTAGAATTCCTTTTTAAGGAGGTGTCTGCTGCTAAAGAGAAAAGCAATGAACCCAGTAATTCCACCATTCTGATTCTTTGTATCGTTCACAATGGAAGGATAAGATTAAGGAACCGGATCATCAGGACGCCTGGGTGGCTCAGTCGGAAGTGTCTGCCTTCCGCTCAGGTCAAGACCCTGGGATCCTGGGATTGAGCCCCACATCTGGCTCCCTGCTCAGCGGGAAGTCTGCTTCTCCCTCCCCCCAACCCCTCTCTCTCAAAAAAAGAGAGAAAAAAAGAAATTTGATCATCATATTTCCTCAGCCCATTCACTTAAATATTTATTCAGTACTTGATCTGGAACAAGAAATGTGCTAAATCCTGGAATATGTCTACTACCTTCAAATTCATCCTTCCAGAATGGACAAACCAGTCTGTAAACAGACTTTTTTTTTTTTTTTTCTTTCCCCAAGTGATGTATTTGAAAGAACACTCCCCTTAGGGGGGAAAAAAAAAATCAAACGCAAAGAGATATTCAGGCATCATATGGCAATCTACTGCATGACTAGCCCAAGGCCACAGAGCAGGGTGGTCTCAGGGGAAAATCTCATCTGTGGAAGGGAATTTCCATAAAACAAATTCACTGACTCCTAAACCTGTATGAGTTTATGACTGAAAATGGAGTCATCAAACTGAAGATTGAGTGGTCCCGTCCAAACCCTCACTTCATTCTGTTTTACAGCTTGTGGGCGATTTCAACTTTTAAACAATTACCTAGTAATTGTCCCAGTGGGAATAAATTTGCATTTGTACAAATTAATGTGTTATCTTTCTAGTGTTTCTCATCTTCTGATTATGTCTTTTTAAATTTTTTGATTTTATTTTATTTTTTAGCCAAAATATATCTTTTTCTGTAGTTCCCTAAATGATGTCATCATTTGCTAGATGGAAATGATGAATTCCTTAGCACTCAGATCCTTCACAGGGGCTCCCCCTAAAACAAAACAAAACAAAACAAAACAAAACAACAAACAAAACCTCCAGAAAGGTCATGAATGCACTTAGCTAAATAAAAATCAAAGGCCACACACACACACACAAAATCAAAGGCCACTTAGCGGCAAGTATTAGGGTCAGTGTTTGGCTGGTAAAATTGAGAGAGCAATATTATGCTTGATATACCCATCTATTCCATGTTTGGCTGCTCCTCTCCAACAGTCTTGGAGAGATTTAGAGAAATAAAGCCATAGGATGCCAGAGACATGATGTTTACAGTAGATCTTTCAGTGTTAACCCTACAAACATATTGGCTTTAGACTATTACAACTCTAGACATAACAAACACTTGGATGCTCCAAGAATTAGACATTTCACCAAAAAAAAAAAAAAAGTATGTAGATGGCAAATAAGCCCATGAAAATGCTTAAGATTATCTATTTTTGAAGAAATGTACACTGAATCAAACATGAAACGATTTGCAGGTGTGCAAGATGAGGTGTGGACTGAGCCCTTAATGGTCAATGCCGTCTAGGACATCTTGTTTTGGAAAACTGTACACAAAGTTGAAGGCAGAAATGACCTTGATGGTCTTTATTTTCTTCTGAACTATGCACTATAGGTAAGCTACTCAAGAAATAGCAAGAGGACTTAGCGCTGCACAAGCTCTCTGGCCAACAAGAGGTGTAGTGCAGCACACTGTGAAAGAGCTCATCGCGCTGTTGTTTGACTTCTAGTCCCATGGCTCACTCGCATGTGACCTTGGCTGAGTCTTTATCTATCAAATGGAAATAATGAAATTTATCTCACAGGGTTCCTGTGAGAGAAAGTGAGGCATTCTATGCAAAAATGTTGCCAAGGTGGTGCCAGTGCCTCGCACACAGTGATAATCAGGCTAGCTGTCACTACTACCCATGCAGTTACACCACGAGCATGAGCTAGATCTCCATCCCTCCCTGGCACCGCTAACTCGGGTCCTGAGCCCATCCTCAAAGAATACGTGGACAAATACCTAAAGTGTTGAAGGAAACTTCCAATTACCTGATGTTTGATGTTGTTTCAATGAAGCGCTGGGAAAGGCAAAAATTGATCCCAGTTCAGGGAATCTGTGGGGTGAAAGAGTCTCCTTGGGGACATGTGGGATAGGCAGAGAAGAGGGAAGAAGGTAGAGTTTTGCAAAGTTGGCCTTATGCTGGCATGGGAATTTCTTGGAGGGAGCTAGCACTCTGAAACTTTGGGGGCATAGTGTGGATAAAAGAGTATCAGAAGTAAAGGGAAAACTCAAGAAAGAGAAGCTAAGTGTAGTTAGAAAAGCACCACATAGAGATTCTTAACTCAGCTAAGGTGAGGTCCGTTGAACATTGTTATCAAAATCATATAATTCTGTTTCTCTGTGTCCTCTTTGCAACAGAGCAGATGTTAATTTCCTGTCTTCCTTTTATAAAAGACTACATTTAAGTCATCCTTGAACACTGCATTTGTCTATACAGGCCTCAAAAGTCAGTAGAGTGTTCGTTCCCTACTCTTGCCCCCAAAATCAAACAGGAATTTCAAGACCCCACCCCCCCACCAAAAAGTGACATTTTCCATTGACACACTCAAGAAAAGTTCATTATGGTGTCCGTTTTTCATGTCATTCTACTTAGTTGGAAAAACTGCCAGTTTGATGTAAATGTTTGTCCAGAAGTCTAAATGCCCACTTAAATTCAGCTCTAGTAGCAAGCTGATGGTAGGTTCTCAAAAACAAACAAACAAAAAAAAAGACAAAAAAAAGAAAAGAAAAAAGAAAAAAGAAAAAGTTCATCAGAAAAAATATGCTATATCATATTTTGAACATGGGGCTCAATTATTTTTCAAAAATTAGAGTTAATTTTTGCCAGCTTAATCTACATCTCTCCTCTTGTGTTTTTTTGTTTGTTTGTTTTTTGTTTTGCAGATGGAACAGGTAAGTTTTATTTGGATTTCAACTTGTCCAGAGATCTCCTATTGTTTCCTGAGTATATCCTCTGATCTTTTTTCTTGTAAAAGCATATCTGAGACTGAAATGATTTTTACTACTTCTCTTCCTGCTACTAACCAAGGAGAGAGACAAAATATATTCAGATAAAGAAAAAAGGAAAAAGAAAAGAAAGGAAGCATCCCTAAGCACAAGTACCATTTATATTTTGGTGGAGGTCTTTCCAGAGCTCTCCCTCTGGCCCCAACACAGACACACAAAGCCAGAACCACCTAAGCAGCTGTCCCACTACCAGTAAGCCGCTGATTCAGCCCTCCTAATAGAATAGTTCTCAGAACTTTGGGTCTCTACCTCCTAATAGAATAGTTCTCAGAAGTTTGGGTCTCTACTTCCTAATAGAACAGTGCCCGGGAGTTTGGGTCTCTACCTCCTAATAGAATAGTTCTGGGGAGTTTGGGTCTCTACCTCCTAATAGAATACTTCTGGGGAGTTTGGGTCTCTACCTCCTAATAGACTAGTTCTGGAGAGTTTGGGTCTGTACCTCCTAATAGAACAGTGCTCAGGAGTTTGGGTCTCTACCTCCTAATAGAACGGTGCTCGGGAGTTTGGGTCTCTACTTCCTAATAGAATAGTTCTGGGGAGTTTGGGTCTCTACCTCCTAATAAAACAGTGCTGGGGAGTTTGGGTCTCTACCTCCTAATAGACTAGTTCTGGGGAGTTTGGGTCTCTACCTCCTAATAGACTAGTTCTGGGGAGTTTGGGTCTCTACCTCCTAATAGACTAGTTCTGGAGAGTTTGGGTCTGTACCTCCTAATAGAACAGTGCTCCAGAGTTTGGGTCTCTACCTCCTAATAGACTAGTTCTCTAGAGTTTGGGTCTCTACCTCCTAATAGAATAGTGCTCAGGAGTTTGGGTCTCTACCTCCTAATAGAATAGTTCTGGGGGGTTTGGGTCTCTACCTCCTAATAGAACAGGGCCCGGGAGCTCGGGTCTCTACCTCCTAAGGGAGCAGAGCCCGGGAGCTGGGGTCTCTAAGACACCTGCTGATGTACCGCGCCCCTGCTCTGGGTTCGCTCCACCGACACCCTCCTAAGAACCCGTCTCTCCGCAGCCTAGCTGCTCTCAGCCAAGCCCTCCGAGAAATTCCGACTCCAACACATGATCTCTATCACCGTTGATGACGTCAAAGGAGAGAGAGCCCTGAGGGCGGGCGGCTCAGCCCCTCGGACCCTGACCGCGCGCACGAGACGCAGGTGTCCTGCCTCCGGCTCTGCGCCACGGGGAGGGGCGGGTCTGGGGGGCGGATGGCGGGGGGGGGGGGGATGGACCGAGGGGGGGCGGGTGGACGGGGAGGGGATGGACCTGGGGGGATGGACCTGGGGGTGCGGCCAGGGGGGGTGCAGGCCTCGGGGGGTGGATGGGGGGGAGCGGCGGACCAGGGGTTGCGGACCCGGGGTGGTCGGGGAGGAGTGCGGGCCTGGGGGGTTGGATCAGGGTGGGTGTAAACCCGGGGGGAGTGGACCGGGGGTTGCAGACCGGGTGGTGCAGACCAGGGGATACGGACCGGGGGAGTGGAGGGGGGGTGCGGACCATTGGGGGTTGCAGACCGGGGGCGGGGGTGGACCTGGGGGGTGCGGACCACGGGGTGCGGCCTGGAGGAGTTGACCAGAGGTTGTGGACCAGGTGGGGTGCAGACAGGGGAATGCGGGCCTGGGGCGGTGGACCAGGGGGTTGCAGACGGGGGGGTGGGGTGGGGGTAGACCTGGGAGTTGCTGACCTGGGGGGGTGCGGACCAGAGGGTGCGGCCTGGGGGGGTGGACCAGAGGGGGTGGACCAGGTGGGGTGCAGACCGGGGGATGCAGGCCTGGGGGTTGAACCAGGGGGGATGCAGACTGGGGGGGTGCGGCTTTGGGGTGTGGACCTGGGAGTGGTGGACTGCGGGTGGACCTGGGGGGGTGGCCCAGGGGGGTGCAGGCCGGGGGGTGCGGGCCTGGGGGCGTGGACCAGGGCGGTGCAGACCAGGAGGGGATGGACCTGGGGGTTGCTGACCTGGCGGGGGTGCGGACCAGGGGGTGCGGCCTTGGGGGGGTGGACCAGGGGGTTGCAGACCAGGGGGTTGCTGACCTGGGGGGTGCAGACCAGGGGGTGCGGCCTGGGAGGCCGGACCAGAAGGGGTGGACCAGGTGGGGTGCAGACCAGGGGGGTGCGGGCCTGGGGGGGGGTGGACCAGGGGGGTGCAGACCGGGGAGGTGCGGCTTGGGGGTGTGGACCTGGGGGTGGTGGAGAGGGGGGTGGACCAGGGGGTGCTGACCAGGGGGGTGCGGACCTGGGGAGGTGGACCTGGGAGGTGGGCCGGGGGGTGCAGGCCGGGGGGGTGCAGTCCGGGGGGTGCGGCCTGGCGGGGAGTGCAGGGCCCGCGTGAGGAAGGACACGGAGGGCCCCAGAGCAGGCGGGCGAGCGGCCCGGGGAGCCTCGGGCGGCCCCGCCGAGCTGCCTTCTTGCTCTGAGACCCGAAGACGCAGCTGCGGGGCGGCCTCCGCTGGTGGGGCCCCAGGAGCCGCGACCCCAGGTGCAGGCCTGTTCCGTGACCCCCTTCACACGCAGGTGCCCCAGAGGGTGCGCTCCCCGTGGACAGTTAGGGATACAGGGAAGTGTGGATGTTGTGGGGGGAGGGGGTGGCTGTAGGACACTAAGGGCTAAACATTTTTAGTGGAAAAATCTAGCAAGGAAGGAAGCCAGGTTTTTATTACTTTCAGGGTGCCCAACAGGTGAAGGCGGGCACAAACCCATGTGCGTGTGGCCTCCCTGCTTGGAGGACCCCAGGGAGCAGTGGTGCGGGGTGGGGGTGGGCTGCATCCTCCTCCCTGATGTGCTGGCCTGAGTCGCCTTGTCCCAGGGCTTCCAGGTGAGCTCAACCAAGGGGACCCAAGCATGGGGAGGGGAAGGAGAGGCCGGCCTGGGGCGCGGGGATCCCTGGCTCCTGCCCTGCAGGGTCACAGCCCCCGGAGTCCCTGGATAAGGAACTGATGCAGAGAGAGGATGCCTTTCCCAAAGGCCCACAGGTAGCACAATGTTAGAAGCACAGGTTTAAATCCAAGCTTATATCAAATCACAGCCCGCACCAGTCGGCTGCATTGTTGCTGACTCTTATTCTGGTGCATAAAATCCAAATTTCAATCCCTGTTTTGTTTGAAGTCCTTGATGCCCGATGGCCCACAGAGCAACGAGAGAAATACTACTCCTGGGTCAGTGGGAGGCATTAGTAATATCTTCAGCCACCGCGGGAGAAAGTATAATTTTATGGACCCAGGTCTAGTTAGCAGAGAAAAAAAATGCCATAAAAGTCATCTACAAATGTACACATGGTAATTCACCTCTAAAATGCACCCATTTGTGCCACTAAATATCTTCAAATATGAGGGAGAATGTTTCAAGAAATTTCTGTGATTTAACATTCGGAAGCCAAACTAATGGATGCCTAGAGAGCCATCAGGGTTTATACATACATAATATTGTGCAAAATTAGAGAGAAGTGACCAAAGTCAAAGGATGACTCTACGAATGGGCCATCTTTGGAAGGTTACTCCATCTGAAGGCTGTTGGTCTCCTTTCCAGAAAGAGGGGGGCACTTCTGATATCAATAAACCAACACCATTAGCCAACCAGAAAACTAAGGTAAGAATAAGGGTAGGCATGCCTTACGTGCTAATATCCAAGATCCATCCCTATCCACAAAAAATAAGGTTTTTCACGTCCTCTCGTGCCTGCCCCTCCAGCTTATTCTTTCTCCACCAATTCCATTTTATACTCTAGGTGAATCAAGCTACTTGTACCTTGGCAAATCCATGATTCTTAGTAACTGCGCCCCTTGCTCATGCTGCTCCAAGTGCCTGGGATTCTCTGCCCACTCAAGGCTAGCTTGTCACTTCCATCCACTACCCTTCCAGAATCTGCCGAAGCTGTCGTCTCCGTAACAGCACCACTAGATTACACCAAACTGGGAGCTACCAGGGAACGTACCAGAGCTACATTCCTGCAGGCATCGCTCAATTGAGCAGAATGCTCAAGTTTTTTGGTTTTTTTTTTTTTTTTTTTGGCCATCTTTGCATCCCTAGAACCTAGGACATGGCTCACACTGTTGACTCAATAAATATGTACAGAATAAATTCATGAGTGAATCATTAAAGAGCCTGAAGCAGAGCGCAGGGAGATTTCACTGTTTAATGGAAGGAGAAACTATGAGCAACCTCCAATACTAAGTACAGTGTTGAAGCTATATAGGGTTTGCAACAAATAGAGAACGAATTTCTAGGAAGAAAAAAAAAACAAAAAACAAAAAACTATGGGATTGTCCCAGGCTAAGAAGAGCATTATGTTTAACTACTCACCATCATGACCTAATTAATTTACTAGAAGTGGTGTCCTGTGGCATAACATCCCTTTTCTCTTACTAACACCACGCCTAGCACCACGGTCGTTCCTGAGGCCTATAGTCAAGGTCTCCTTTTTCCAGTGCACCAGGCTGAATGGTGGCCCCCAAAGATATCAAATCCTAATCCCTGGAATTTACAGATGTTACTTCATTTGGAAAAAAAAAAAAAAGGAGACTTTGCAGCTGTGATTAAGAATCTTGAGACAAGATCATCCTGGATTAACCGCACAGGCCCCGAAACCGCACCACAAGCGTCTTGTGCAAGAGAGGTAGGGGCAGATTGTCGATACTGGGGGAGGAGGAAGCTCTGTGATTAGGAAGTAGATTTGGGATCATCTGACCACAAGCTGAGAAGTGCCAGCAGCCACCAGAAGACAGAAGGGGCAAGGAACAGGTTGTCCCTCTAAAGCCTACGGAGCCAGCGCAGCCCCATCAACGTGGTGTTTTGGGCTCAAACTGATTTTAGAATTCTGGCTTCCAGAGCTGAGGGAGAATTAATTTCTGCTATTTTAAGCCACTAAGTTTGTGGTGATTTGATAGAGCAGCCACGGGAAACTAGCACTCTCGTAAGGCGAGGTTTTACCTTGATTTCAAAGCCGACTCATAATTACTTATCACGTACCAGGCACTGTTCTGGACGTTGGGCGTGGACGAAAAAAACTTTTCTGTAAAGCTTCCCCAGCCCACCTTCCTTTACCAAGTCTAATTCCCATGTCTTCCTCTCTACAACCCCTGGTCTTTGTACTTAATTTCATTATACTGTAATATGTTAAATTTGTTTTTATATCTCTCATTTCTAAAGAAAACCAATTTTTCATTTTTCTAAAGATTTTATTATTTATTTGTTTATTTATTTATTTATTTATTTATTTATTTATTTATTTATTTACTTATTTTTCATGAGAGACCCAGAGAGAGAGAGGCAGAGACACAGGCAGAGGGAGAAGCAGGCTCCCTGTGGGGACCCTGATGCGGGACTGGATCCCAGGACCCCGGGGTCACACCCTGAGCCACCCAGGTACGCTGACCACTTTTTCATTAATTTCTCTTTCCCTAGGACACTGCACAGGGTCTAGCTGACATTACGTGTTCAGAAAATACCTGCTGAATTAAAGTCGAATTGTAAAGTTTCACTAACACCTTTTCAAAATAATAAAAGGTGTTTTGTGTGTGCGGCTCCAAATAAGGCAAATTAAAAATGATTATTTTCGGACGAATACTTTCTTTTTCCTGGAAGAAGCAATATTAATAGCATTCTAGTAAACCTTCAGACACTCAAAACTACGCACCACAGAACAAATTGATATTATTGGCAAAAAAGAAGCAAGCCATTATCATCTGAAGAGGTGTTCACACAACGGTACGGCATGCTTCCAGCTGCTCACTGGGACTACTCCTCCTGTCGAAGGGACCTTCCAAAAGTGCAGACAAAAAGAGATTGTATCTGAAGAATTTTCTAAAATTTCCCCCTAGAAGGCATGATTTGGCAGCATGGCACGGTTATATACAGTCAATGGCCGGCCCAGGAGTACCTCGGCCAGGAGATACCCCAGCTGGGAAGCGTGGTTCCACGGTCTGGGAAGAGGATAAGGACGTAGGGCACGAAAAGGTGGCAACAATCATTTTCTTGGTGCTGGACGCTGCATTATAAGTGTAGCAACCGATTCCAGCGTGGCGGTGCTGGTGCAACAAATCTTATCTCCTGAGCTTTAACCGGGGTGCAGGGGGAGCCCCCAGAGACCTGGCTCCTACACCACGGCCAACCACTTCTTGGGGAATTCTTTGGTTCCTCCCAACATCTTCATGGAATGTGCCTCACGGTGGAATCAGGCAACTCATAGTCCAGAACGTCTTCCATCACCGCGAACCTAGGGGTTCCAAGCTTACTGGAAACAGGGCTCGGGATCTCCGCTTGATATCCGCTCATCAAGAACAAGAGTATTTTGCCCGGGTTATATGTTCATTGGGATGACGTTTATCTTGAGACTCCATTCGCAGGGAGCACACCGTGTTCCACTTAGTTTGCATGGGGTGGGGCGTTCAGGGGGGCGCTGATGAAGGCGTAGGGGGGCCTGACCTAAGCCTATGGGGGATGCTCGGCTCCCTCCTCTTGCTGCACTCCTAGTGGCAGCTCCTTGCTCTCCCTCCTCTAATGGTGGGTTCTGAGCCGCTCAGAGCTTTGGGAGGACAGCGACAGGGGACCTACCCCTTCCTCGCAGAGCTACAGCACACCATGCACCACCGCTCTCCTGCCTCGCCCCACTCTCTCTATTCCAGTATTAGGCATTGCTTATGGATGGGTTTTGGCTTGGTAAAGACTCTTGTAAAGACTCATAATCTTTTAAGACAGAACACCAGAATACCTATTATCACTCATTGCTCTCTCTCTCTCTCTCTCTCTTTCTCTTTTTCATCCTAAGTTGAGAAAACCATTTAAGCTTTTTATGGCTTTCCAAATTAAAACCTGGTCTTTCTCACCCAATAAATGCTTCCTCCTTGTGCACATCCTTTTCAGGATAAAGGCACCATAAATCTGGAATTCAACAAATAAAGCCATCTTCCACGTGATGACTCAAAGACTGAGAAAAGCAAAATTCTGAGTCAGAGGAAGGATTTTAGCATTTTGTGGACAGATTTTTCTGTTTTGTTATTCAGTCTTGTGTAGGATTTAATGATCTGAATCGACTCTTTGTAAAACCCACAGATCCATCTACGCAAAGCAAAAATAAACAGACTTGTTAGAAAAGATCACAGCAACAGAAAGAACACAGCACATGTGTGTCTGCCCCAGCATCAGCGCAACTGTGTGATGGAAGATCTCCTGAGATTTTTAAGCTGAGAAAAGACATGATTACCCAACATGATCCCCTGAACTTGACCACAAATGGCAGGTCCTATCCCCTGAATTGTAATGTGTCACTAGGTTTCTTGCCAATATGCCTGGGCATCGAATAAATATTTTACTTATTAGAAGCAAACAAAGATGGTTTGGTCCTTTTAATATCTCACAATGTGATGGTTGGTAGGGTTGGCACCATTGTCAACATTTTGACTGTCCTTTTCTACAAATAGGGCTTTCTGTGTTTTTTTTTTTTTTTTAAATCATACCTGGCACTAGTGAAGTGCTCATTAATCTACATGTGTATTCAATCACTTGCAAATGGTTTTGTGAACACTTACTGTGGGCCAGGAACTCTTTTAGGCACTGGGAGTAAATCAACAAATGGAGCAAATATCCAGCCTTCGTGGAGCTTATATTACAATGAACACAGCGAACAAGTGAATCGTCCAGTGTGGTATAAAGGTGGTAGTTTTCTGTTTTTTTTTTTGTTTTGTTTTGTTTTTTGGTTTTTTTTTTTTAAGAAAAGCAAAAGTATGATAAGGAAAGGGGAGAGGGGTCAGGGTCACAGTTGTAGTATGACATGGCGTATCAACACCATTTGCTTTGACGTGGAGGGACCTGGAGGGTATTATGCTGAGTGAAGTAAGTCAACCGGAGAAGGACAAACATTATATGGTCTCATTCATTCGGGGAATATAAAAAAATAATGAAAGGGGATAAAGGGTAAAGGAGAAAAAAATGAGTGGAAAATATCAGAAAGGGAGACAGAACATGAGAGACTTCTAACTCTGGGAAGCAAACAAGGGGTAGTGGAAGGGGAGGTGGGTGGGTGGATAGGGTGACTGGGTGACGGGCACTTAGGGGGGCACTTGATGGGATGGGCACTGGGTGTTATACTATATGTTGGCATATCGAACTCAAATAAAAAAATATATACATTTTTTTTTAAATAATAAAAAATATAAATGGGGTATCAAGATGTGTTTTACTGAGAAGGTGGGATTTGAGTTAAAGTTTGGGAGAAGCAAGGTCATCAGCCAGGTGCATCTAGCCTATGGACTCCAGGCCAGGGAAGAGCAAAATCAAAGCCCATATAAAAGAAGGATGCCCAACAAGTTCACGGAACTATGGAAAAAGGGGGGGGGGTGGATTGAAGGATAAAAAATAAATTGCAAAAATAAAGGAGGCCAGATCATAAAAACTATATTGATACAGCTAAGAGCCACATCAAATTCATTAAACACAAATATTTATACATTAGTGTCTGTACCAAACTGAGATTTTTTTTTTCCTAAGCAGGATATGCTCTCCTTAAAGCTACCATTGGCTGGACGTAATGAAAAATATGTCTGGGCTCCTATAATCTTGCACCAAAAGCCCATACATCTTGCAAAGCCTTCTGTTTATGACATCTATAATCATGGGCAGGGAAAAACCATCACCTCAACAGAAGGGAAAACAAGCACACTGCTTCTTTCACTTCCTCACTGGGCTTCAATATGGTTTTTTAAACATGCCTGTTCTGTTGTACATTCAGCAAATGAGAATTTAAATATTAGACTAAAAGAGAATTGCCTCAGGTCGGTAGACCGCGTCCAGGAAACTAGGTCCAATTCTAAAATCTCTTCAAATGAAAGGAAAGTAATTTTTTTTCCTTTTTTTCTTTTAAGATTTTATTTATTTATTCATGAGAGACACAGAGAGAGGCAGAGGCACAGGCAGAGGGAGAAGCAGGCTCCATGCAAGGAACTCGATGTGGGACTCGATCCAGGGACCCCGGGATCACGCCCTGGGCCGAAGGTGGTACTAAACCATTGAGCCACCCAGGCTGCCCCAATTTTTTTTTTTTTTTTTTTTTTATGAGGATGGGATGAGTGGTTGTTGTGTACCAGGTACTATTTACACAAGTTAACACGTTTATTCCCACCACAAGCCTAGGAGACTTCTCTCTCTGCCTGTGTCTGCCTCTCTGTGTGTCTCTCATGAATAAATAGATAAAATCTAAAAAATTAGAAGGTTTTTAAGGATTTTAAGGGATTTCTGAAAGGTATACAAAGAAGGGGCCACAGACATCCTTGTCCCAGGATAAAGCAGTGAGTGTGGCAGGGGAAGGAACCATGAATGGGAAGCTACCTCCACGCAGAACAAAAGCCACCATTCATTCCTCATCCACCTTGTACGCGCGCACATACACACTGCCCCACATTCAGGCCATCACACACTCCCAGAGGCAAATAAATACATCAGCAACAGAGAGCAGCTATTGTCCAATCTATAGAGGAGTAGGCGATCTAGAACGATCAAACACTTGCAACACAGCACCATGAACATTGGCAAACCCAATGCACAAGGACAAATATGATTTGCAAGACCACCGAGCTAACAGAGCAAACCGAAGATTTCTGAAGGGCTAAAACTGCGTTCTCCAATAATTAAGAGGCCGATCATATCCGTACGACAAAAACTAGTTTTTATGGAATTTTTTTAAGGGGGTGGGGATGGCACAGGGAATTTGAAATTGGAAGCAAGAGTGCTGCAAGTAAAAGCTCAATAGTTGGGCTGGATGACAGAATGGACAGGCTGATAAGCAAACGAGGGAGCTGGAGAAGGGAATAAAACTGCTTTCCCAGAGTGCTGAGGGTCAGAGAAAAGTCTAGAGAGGTGGGAAACTGACCGTGATGTCTCTCTTCACTGCCTGCCTCACACTCTTCATCACCATCCTTCCCTGGATGTAACGGCTCTTTCTTTATAGGACACTTTTCTCATCCTTTTACCTCCATCTGTGTCTGTGTGTTTGTGTGTTAGTGTGCTCACACTTGTTTTATATGCAGAGAATCATATTGCGTCTCTATGTTTTCTGGAATTTTCTCTTCATCCTTAGATGACTGGAATTTGCAAATTTCACTCTAAGATATTTCTGTTATGAGACCTTTTTAAATGGCATTCATCAAAATACAAACCTAAAATATAGATTATACTGAAGTAAAGATTTTTGTATACATTTTCTCAATATAGATTTTTTTCCCCCAAACGTGTTCAACATTTTTAGCAATTTGAACTAGAAAATTCTGCGCTGAATATGAGTTGCCAATCTCAGGGATAATGGCCACATGTCCAAATAGGGATTCAGTAGTTTATTTCCAATTAATCTTAAAAGACTTGAAAAGATGTAAATGGCATGTGTGTCTTTATTCATCTATTCAAATAACATTATTGAATGTAGTGCAGGTGGCTCAACAGTAATAAATAAAAAATAATGATGCATAGCCTTTTGCCTCTCAGAATTTTCTGCCTACCAGAGGAAACCTACCCCAATAACTACTGTACAATTTTGAAGTGCATAAAAAGTTCGCACAAATTGCTACGGAGGAGGAAAAAGGAGGAGGAAATTCTAGTAGTGGAAAGAGAGATTAGGAGCCTGAACCAAAAAAAAAGAGCACCGTATTTATAAAGAAAAAAAATCAGTTTACTTGTCGAGATAGAATCAACACAACATGGCGGCCAACTGCATGGATGGGAGATGGGAGGCAGAGTAGAGATGAAGGTGGCTCTCGGGCGTCATCCTTGCAAAAACCGGCTTGCTGCTTCCATCAGTTGAGATGGGGAGAATAAAATCTGCTTTGGCTTCAAAGGAATGGGAAGAATTGATGATTTAAGTTTTAAGCATATGGTTCCCATGTGCTACAGGTCATCAAAGTGGGGCAGCCATCTCGTAGAGCACTAATACACCTGTGTTTCGTATATATAGTAAAAATGCAAGAAAAATAAATGTCGATGAGTACTGTCATCAGGAGATTGGTTATCCCATGTAAAACCAATGGTTTGTGGGGTGAGACTCTTTAAAAAGACATTCAGTCATCAATAAATATAGAAATGCCCCCTCTACCCGGCCTGCATACTGACAATGAACGTTAACATGGTAAAGACTGAGAAATTTGGTAGCAAAGACCTCTGCTACACTGACTTGATCACAAAGAGCGTCTCCTGCTTATTTTTGCTTTCCCAAGTGCTGTGACCTCCTGTGGCACAGGCCATTAGCAGGTACTGACAAATAGGACAACATTCATCTTCAAACACATGCTATTAAATCCAGATACTGGACCTCATGGCGCCCTTATCTACTCTTGAGGGTATGGAGTACCTCTCTGGACTTCACAAGATTCTTACAGGCATCTCCATGAAACCTACAGGTATTAGATACCTTTTTATTAAAATCATGCCAGGAACACTGGAGTCACCTGTGAAAAGTTCTGGCTGTGAAAGTTAACCCTATTGAAATGCCGGGTCCAGCATGGGTTTTACGTCACGTTGCTGGCTGTGCCCAAAGCTCCCGATTTGAGTCTGGCAGAGTACATCTTATGCACGTGTAAGAGAATAACTGGTGTCATTCTGTCATTATAGAGGCAGCTGATTGCCAGAGCAATGGCGTTCACCCTTTCAACCCAACAGGGCGGCCCGAGCGTCGGAGTACTATTGAGGAGCAAAGGCCACCCCTCACCCTCTCGGTCTGTGATGCCACCAGGCCGTGGCCAGAACTTCCTTACATACCCTCGCCTACTGGCCTTCATGTCACTGTCAGTCCTAAGCACTGGATGTACTGGTGGCCTCCTGTGTGACTCGAATGGGACATGACCACTCTCCGCCGCAGCCACCAGTGGTTACTCACCCATCCTATGGGACAGGCCCTTCTCACCCAGCATGGTGCCAGTCCTCTTAGGTGGCCCTGGAGCCCCATCAGTGCCCAGACTGCAGTGGTGTATGAGCTGGAAGTGACAGCGGGTGGGCGTGGGGTAGTCCAGGGCCCCACAGTTCTCCCTTTAGTCTGAAAGATGCCCTCAAAAGGAAGGCTCAGATAGTTTCAGTGACTGGTGCCACGTCACACAGCTCCTGGATTCCTTGCCCCACCGCCCAGGCTCTCCACCCTCTGCACCCATTCTTTGGAATTTCAGTGTAGGCTGCTGATGACTTTGGCTTCCATTCAAAGAATGTGGTCACTGAACTGGCAGCTGACTGAACTCGGATCTGAGGTCAGGGGTCAGCAGCTCAGAGTGATGAGGAGCCATGGGGCAGGGGCCCAAACACATAGACGGCTGGGCAGCCTGGACTAAAGGTCACCGAATGAAGGTGCTCAGAGCTTGAGGTGAGGGTCATCCCTGGAGGCTGAAGTCTGCATCCCTCATTAGGGGTGTCAGTACACAGGACAAGGGGCCACACAGGGAAGGTGCAGTCCCAACGTCACGTTTCTACACCAGACCCTCCGATCTGTCAGGTTTACACAGGGGCTTCTGCTCTCAACTCAGGAGGCTTCAGGGGTCTCCTGGATGGGCGGTCTCAGCAATGGGACATCGATCCAGAAACAAAATGAGTCACATTGTGATTTACAGTGAGGGGAATGCTTTGACCCCACTCCTGAGGCTACAGGACAGAAAGTCAGGACAATGTCCATGGATTCTCTTGACCTCCTCTGACCACTCAGCATCTCATGAAATAGGAGATTTAAATGATTGCTAAAATGGGGAAGAATAAAATGTTTAGCCTGTACCCTCTGGGAGCAAACTGACCTCACGGGGCAGGTGTTCCTCTGCTCCTCCACGTTGTGTATTTTACTCGCCCAGCGATGTCCTCGGACAGTAAGTCTGTCCAACATTTGGATTCAGCTACTATGCCCATTTGGCCCCCAGACTAAGCTACGTTCCCCAATCTTATTTTTATCACCAGTAAAGGCATTATTTTATCCTTCCAAATGCATTAGCATTCTCTTTCTCTCTCTCTCTCTCTCTCTCATTCTCGCTCTTGCTCTCTCTTTCTTACTTATTTCTCAATTAGTTCAGAACCTAGGCAGAGAAGAGGGATATTCTTTACTCAACCTCTTCAATGAGCCCCATAATTTTAGTAATGCTTCAGGGTTGTTGCTCTGTGAAGGATCTCACAGAGCTCACCCCCCCCCCCAAAAAAAAAACCCTCAAATGCTTGGGTAGATACAGGAAACGACACTTCCTCTGTGTCAAGTAGCATCCTTAGCATGTTACCATGTCTTATTTCTTCCTCATAACCTACAGATGAGGGTAAAAATTATTAACATTGCCTTCTCAAAAGAACCCGAGGCTCAGATAGTTTCAGTGACTGGTGCCACGTCACACAGCTCCTGGATTCCTTGCCCCACCGCCCAGGCTCTCCACCCTCTGCACCCATTCTTTGGAATTTCTTTGAAAACCAAAAGACACACCTTCTACCCTGTGATGTTTAACCTAGTTGAGCTCGGTGCAAGCCTGTAGATGTCTAGTAGTTTGGAACAGTCTGATGGTTAGTAATGAAGGTTGCAAAGTCTCTCTTATTTTGCATACGATTGTAGCTTTGTCACCTTGGACACATAATAAATATATGGACTCTAAGACTCCATTTTTTATAAGTGTCAAAAATAAGCAAAACACAGCCCTGACCTCATAAAGTGAAACAAGACGTTGCATGTAAGGTGTTCAGCACGGAGATTGGCACATAGAAAGCATCTAATAAGTCCGCTTCGTCCTCAAAGCCCGACAGTGAAGCCACGTACGTTTCGCTCTGTTTTCCCCTAGTTCCTAGATGAGACTGCATTGCTGTTCTTCAGTATGAGCCAATTTGGTAAAAAATACTTAGTTTATTTATCAAGCCAATGTTATTGCTTACATTCCTCGGTCACAAAACCACTTGTAATCCGAACTTCAAGCTTCCCCTGCTTTAAGGTGCAGCACAATGCACACGGGATTGTCACTGGTGGGTGGGCATGCCTCCATAAAATAAATATCAGGTTTTTATTTTTGAGAAATTCACTTACTCAAAGGGGCCTTGAGTTTGCGTCTTCTGTTACACATGCTTTTTCCCGAGCCCTGCTCTTCTTTCTCTTGGCTAACTCCCCAACCTCAGCTCCCTTCCCAAACTGGAAATCCCTCAAGGAGGCTGGTCCCTCATCACTGGACCCTGAGTCCACTTGCTCTGTGCTCACCCAACAGATTTTCCTGTTGTTCTTGTGTGTTCGTCATAATTCGTTAGCCCCACAGGACTGGAGTCATATTTGTCTTGTCTGGCACTGCTTCCCCAGCTTCAAGCACAGTTCTAGGGACATGATCACTATTTGTCACATTGAGTTGGTTGAGTATGATCCACCTCACGTCAGAGAAATGAGGGCAAACCAACATGCGTAGGACCCTTTCTTTACATGAGGCATTTTACAGACACACCTGCAATTGTTAACAACGCCATGTGACACCCAAAGTTACCCGCCCTCTGCGCCAAAGGAGACTGAGGCTTACTTAGAGTCGTTAGGTGTCACGCCCAAAGTTTACCAACTGCTTATCAGCAACAGATTCTGAATCCAGAGCCTGATATGTTTTATGACAATGCCATGACTTTTACCGTTATGTGATGAATGCAGCACAACGAATGAGGTACATTTTGCTCGATGGACAGATGGATGGATGGATGGATGATGGATGGATGGATGGATGGATGGATGGATGGATACACAGACAGACAGATGTAGGTTTTCTTTTCTGGAAGGGAATATGTAACCTTTCTGTCACCTGACATTCTACTAGATCTTTCAAACAGCCAAGTGTGCAAAGTTGTTGGTGTGCTCGGGAGGAAAACAAAACCCTCTGCCAGCACTATTACACACCACAGAAGGTTAATTCTTCTGCTAATCCCTTTGAGCAGGCCGTAGCTGCTGACAGTGCTTTCCCTTTTGGACAATGGCTGCGATGATGCACCTGAACAGCTCATTCATTTGCAGAGAGAACGCAGGCCTCCTCCAGCGCTAGCAGATCAGCACATTTCATTATCAAATAATATAGCAGGAAATGGAAAACATTTACTCTGTCACCTAATTCCCACCACTCCTCCCTGGGGTGTGTTGACTCCAAACCCTTGTCCGATCTGGCTTTAAGAAAGCAAACCACGGGGAACCACTTCATCACCTAATCAACTCCACAACTAGAAATACTTTCCCGACACCCACATCTAATTAACAGTGATAATAAAACTAATGTGATGGTGCTGATACTTTGGCCAAAATGCAGAACAGTGTCACCAAATGAAACTCAGCAGAAGCTTCCCACTACCTGCCCATCTTTCATCTCAATGACCGCCAATAAAAAATCATGAGCCACACACTCCCCAGTTGTGATGCTTTTGCAAGGAATTTGCATAATGAACAGCAAAATTGAAATAAACACTAATTATGTACTGAATGGGATGTGGAGAGGTGATTCAAGTAATTTGACTGGCTAATCAACAGGAGATTATTTCTCAGCTCTGCCTGTATAGATACCAGAGATTTACTATCTGTGAAAAATGCAAATCAAGTGGTCCAGTGGTTAGGACAGTGGCCCCACTGAACATCGATGGATGTCAGGCCATCATGGTTCCCTGACTGTCTGACAGCCTGTGGATAACGTGGTTACATTTCAGTGCTAGCCAACACCACCTACATGCTAGGCACTCCTCTAAAGCATCTACAGAGTTTAACTAAGTTTATCTATACAAGGCTATCTTTAAACAATATATAAGAGGGTAAAGCACAGAGAGTTTAAGACACTTAGCTAACAGCTTACATCTGATGAGCAGCAAATTCCAGAATGGACCTAAGATGCCGGTTCCAAAATCTAGGGTCTCTACCGTTAAGTTAGGTTACAGTTCTCCATCTTTAAGTACTTATGGCTGAATTTATGCAGCAGATGTTCTCAGTTCGTTATAAGAGAAAAGCTGCCTTGAAGAGTTGGATCTAATCTTCAATATCAACTTCATGACAGCTTTAGGTTTGGGAACTGTCATCAACCAAATGACTAGTGTAGACTGGAGGTAAGCAAGGTCCTTGTCATGGGCTGCCACTTGATCCAGAAATGCACGAACCCAAATTTAGAGTGCTGGGAAGACGGAGGGAAGGTTCAGTTACACATCTGAGCTGCTTCCTTTCAGAACTGAAACGACTGAGCAAATCACTGAGATTTATTTTCACTTGGCCACTGTGCAGCGGGGTAGTCCAAATTAAACCATCAGCAGAAATGCCCTCTAGCAGGTGTCTAAAGCGGGGACACCTCCGTTTAGGCTAAAGCCCATGGCTATCACAGAAGTTAAACCTCTGCTCTCATCACTGCAAATGCCAGGCCACTCGAAGCGAATCTGAGGCGGAAGTAACTGCCCCACATAAGGATCCCCTATCTGGATACTTTACATACCTAATCACCATTCCTCACAAGGACATTAAGAAATAATATCATTATCTCTATTTTACAAACAAGGAAGTCAACTCTGCGATGTTACCTACCTTGCTCGGAGTTACGTAGAGTGTGGTTTCCAAGCCCTACTTTATAAATGTTCTCCTAACAATCACCAGATTAAGAGAATCTAAGTTTTATCAACGTATTCCTTATGTGATTTCTCCTTAATTCTTTCACATCTTTCCAGCATTGAGGGCAAGCAACTAAAAAGAAAAGTCTCAAAAAAAAAAAAAAAGTCTCAAATTAAAACACAGCCTAGAAAATTGCTAGCGTCCGCCTTTTCTTTGAAGAGTTCTATCCCATGACTATAGCAATTTCATTTCGTTCATCCACATGTAATTGCACACCAATCCATAGGAGCCCACCGGTGTCATAAAATACCAGGTGCTTGTGCTATAATGCAACCAGCAGATCGCTAGCCTGCCCCCACATGATGAATCTATAGCATACGCTGGACAGGAGCACTGAATATAAGTAAATATTAAGGGGATATGGGAGAGAATTTGAGGCAGATTCGATTCTACAGTCAGAACATTTGGCTGCATACTGCTTTATTTACTGTGATTCAATTTGATCCATTATATAGCATGGTGAGAGAAAAAACCCTTTGGCATGATTTTTTTTTTAATTAAAAATGATGTCCAACAGCAAATGCAGTGAGGTCCCAGCAATAAACAGGACAAGACCATCGCCTTTAAAGAGATTCCCAGACAGCGATTTAAGAGCAGTAAGCTTTATTGTATTGTATGTGATGGAAGTAAATAAATACTACACACTCCAATGTCCTCCTTCCAATCCCACCTTCAGATGAGTATAGGAAGATATGACTAGATATTTCACGGAAAATAAATCACCAGTAAGACTTGAGGATTTTTTTTTTTCAGTTCATCCGTAAATGGTCAAACAGAAGGCATTTTTCTCTTAATTTAATATGAGGTAATTCCATCCCATGAAAAACAGTTACACGTACCCAAGGTGGGATCATTTCTGAAAGAAATATGAGGAAGAGTACACTCTACCTGGGTGACCTCAACCATCCTCCTAACTTCAAATATCATATGTACTGCTGACTCCTTAATTGATAACAAGACTCAGCTTTTTGGGCTTAATTTCCATACCCATTTATACACTAGGTATTTTTATCTGCATGACCTACAAGTATGTCAAACTGCACAGAGTAAAAAATTCTAAATGAAATTGCAAGAAAATATTTTTAGTGAGCCTTAAGCTGGTGGGTTGACTTATCTAAAACCATCCCCCTCAACCCATGCCCCATCTAGTCTGGATGCTTCCAATGCTCAGACGTAGGTTGAAGCCCCACCCCCCACCCCACCCACGTTCCCATTCTCCTCTCATCCCAGGGAAAGCCATGAGAGACCACCAGGCCAGTCCCAGGAATGAGAGTTGTGGCATCTCAGCCCATTAGGTCCATTTGTGACCAGCACCCTTGGGAGGCACACGAGGTCCCCGTGTCCCGTCTCATCTGTACCCAGACCTGCTGCACAGAGGCAAAGGGCAGATGGGCAAGCGGCAGCAGCAGAGAAAAGCAGGAACAACTGCAATCACTCTGAAATGCCTCTAAGTCAGCGGGTGCTAACCAAGGAGGGGTGGACCGGGTGCACAGCCCTACCTGCAATCCGGGAACATACTTTAGAGAAGTGATTCCAGGGGCTAAGCTACAAAAAAAAAAAAAAAAAAAAAAGGCAATTTGCATTCACATTCTTAATCCAAAAAAGTCTGAATGCCATCAAATCAATGTTCACAATCTGAGATAAAACCTCTGCAGCATCTTAAATTGTGCAGCTGGAGCCAACCTGTAAAATGCTGTCCTGGAATCCACCCTCTTGACCTTCCCGCACCACGAGGCCTTGTGCTCCTGAGGGGGTTGCTGGTGCCCCCGGACTGACCATGGCCCCGAAGCTGCTCTGAGAAGGCCGGGCCGCCTGGGTCCCCCGGAGGTCACTCTTCCCCAAAAGGGAGCGGGAGCTTCATGCCTGTAGGGATTAATTCTGCTGTTTCTTTCTCTGCAATATTACTTTTCTTTCCTTTTTCTCTAAGATTTTTGTATTTCTTTGAGAGAGAGAAAAAAACGAGAGAGAACATGTGCGAGCCAGGGAGGGAGGCAGAGGGAGAGCATCTCAAGCAGACTCCCCACTGAGCTTGGAGCCTTGATGTGGGATCAACCCCCACCCCCGCACCCCGAGATCATGACCTGAATGAGGTCAAGAGTTGGGCGCTAAACCGATCGGGTCTCCCAGCTGCCCCTTCAGAATTACATTTCTTGAACCTAACACAAAACATGGACTGAAAAGTCGATGGATTCAATATACACAGTTTCTGTCATTATGTGCCAGAGTCCAGCAGAGGTAAGAGTCCCCAGGATAGTACAACCATACGTGAAATTGTATAATGCAGAAGCCAAAGGGGCCCTGGATACTGGCTTTTTTCCCCCAAATTCTTCATGGTAAAAAACAATATAAGTAAATAATATCATAATAAGTAAGTAATATAATAAATAATATAAAAATAAATAATATGAAAATAATATAAAATAAATGATATAAATATAAAAATAAATAATATATTATAAATGGTAAAAAAAATAAATAATATAAAAATAAATAATATAAATACAGGCTGAAATGCTGAGATGCGTCCAGAAACCCAACTTCTCCCAGCTACTTAGTGGAAGAAGCTAGACAGGTAAGATGCCATTCCAGGGAGTTTTCTAAAATAGCATTCTCCTCTCTGATACATGGGGAATCCGTGCAGTTCCTACAACTTCTCCTGAGTGGCACAGTCACCTGGGCATCATTCTGAATTGATTTTAAAAGATCCAGTGGGACCAACTGGGAGAATCAGCTCCTTCCACGAGAAATCCCGAAATTGCAAATTAACGTAGGATCATAAAACATCCTCTTCTTTGCTGTGCGGTGATTGTATCGACTGGCTCACAGCTCTTTTGAGGCTAGCCAACGTGATTAACTTGAAATTTAAAAGCTATGGGTTTCAAAACTATCATTTCCACAATCGTTTCTCTGGCGGGAGGAGGTCAAGTTAAGTTAAAATTAGAGCTAATCTGAAATTGTGGTGAGCACTGGCACGCCCAGCCTCCTTATTTACCTCTCCACCACATTCACTGTGTCCCTGAAAAGGACCGGCCATATGGTATTTTAGATCTTTTGCACATGCTACCTTACCTGAAGTTTCTACCTGAAATAACTGTTCCCTTGTTTGTCTGGGTAGCTCACACCCATCCTTCAAAACACAAGCTGAAAATCACTTTACTGCAAAGAATCTCCTCTTTTCTCTAGACAAAGTTAGTGACTCTCAGGTCAGCGCATGGATTAATGTTTTTATTCTTACTTGATAATCATACCAGAGGACTTTTCCATAGCCTTTTGAAGGGAGCCAAACCGATATGAAAAAAGGAAAGTCTAGTCTCAGAAAATGTCCGAATTTTAAAATTCATAATTTTTGAGATAAATTTTTGTTTCTCAAATACACAAAAAGAATGCATCATAAGTAACCATTGATTTATGAACCATGGAACACCTGAGCATCACCTTGATATCATTTATTCCCCAAAGATGACAAGCAAAACCAAATGGACCATTGGACCATTTTGCTGAGCTTATGGTAGGCACAAAAAAAAAAAAAAAAAAAAAAAAAAAAAAGGTTCTGAATAAAGAGGCAAATAAACATATAACATATAACAGCAACATGATAACTGAGTTCATTTTGTGGACTGAATTTATCGAGTTATTTATGTACGAGCTATGCAATATGGATAAGCTTATCACTTAGGATTCCTTCAAAATAATTAAATGGGAAGAGGAGCTTGTTTCCAACAAAAATTCTACATTTTATTTCCTGGCTACTGATTTAAAGGACAGAATAAAATAAAGATGCAAATACACTTCCTTGTAGAATCCACAGCTTAAAAATAGTAGATCATTAAGTCTGCTATCCTTAGAGAGTGAATATATAATTTCTCTTATAACTGGGCCAATCTTTGGTATAAGAAGAATAATAAATCAAAATGTAGGTATTGTTCTGGACTCCCCAGTTCCGTGTTGGTTGTCTCAAATCAAATCTGCTTTTAATTTGTTACCTGCTTTGTTTTTCAGAATTACGTAGTCGTGACATTTTCTGTCATAATGCATCTTCTTACCAACTACACGAGGCCATTCAGTGGCATGCCCAATTGCATTTTGTCATAGAATGCACACCTCCAGGGTGATCTCATCTACAGCTATGGACTAAATTATCATCTGTATCTTATATCTATGTCCTAGTGCTTCACAGATCTGTACTTTTGGCTTAAGCCTCTCTCCCGGGCTCCAATTTTAAAACAATTGCCTACCTATACCTAGATCTGGATTTTGGAGAGGCATCTCAAACTCAGCATTTCTAAAACTGAACTAATTATCCCTCAGAGTCTCAAAGACTGTATCCTCTTTTCAAGGTTCTGTATCCTGCTCAATTTATGCAGCTACATGGGCCAGAAATTTGGAATCTCATTAATGTCCTTCTTCTTCTTTCACATCCTCATATCCTATCAGCTACCGAATCCTGTTGCTTCTACTCCCCAAACAGATTTTGAATCTGCCCATCTTTCCCTGTTCTCACGATGGATGCCTGAAATCCTGCTCCCAGCCACCACTTTCCTTTTTAATATTTATAACATACATGTGATTCCTGCAAAGTCTCTCACTTCCATTACCATAACAACCTCAAAACCGGTTTCTAGGCCGCTGGTTTTCCTTACTCCAACCCATTTTTTTTCTCACCGCAGCCAAAGTAATCTTGAAAAAAAACATGTCCCTATATTATACACCTGCTAGTGGTTCTTTTATCATTCCCAAGAGTCTAGATTATTCTGTAGGAACCAACAGTCCCCAAATGTCAGTGACTTAACCAAATAAAACATTATTTTGCATGCAAACTACATTGTGTGTCTACTGTGTGTCAGCAGGGAAGTTCTGCTCATCATTGGTACTCAAGGATCCAGGCTGATGGGGCCTCCATGATCACTGTGAATCACTGCAGTGTTAGGGAAAACTCCAAATACAGCTGACCCTTGAACAATGTGAGTGTTAAAGCACTGACTGCCCACACCATCAAAAATCCACATATAACCTTATATTCCTCAAAAACTTAACTACTATAACCCATTGTTGACTTGAAGCCTGGCTGATAATGTCAACAGTCAATTAACACATATTGTGTATGTCATATGTATTATATATTGCATTCTGACAATAAAGTAAACTAGAGAAAAGAAAATGTTATTAAGAAAATCATAAGACAAAGAGAATACATTTATGGTCTAAATCGTATTGACAAAAAAAAAAAAAAAAAAAAAAAAAAACATGCATAAGTGGACCTGCACAGCTCAAACTCATGTCATTCAAAGGGCAACTGTACTGGCTGCTAAATCAATCTGCTGAGATGTGAGGCATGGCACTTTCGCTCACATTTAATTGACTAGAGCAAGTCAACGGCCACCTCTAATTTCAAATAAGATAGGGAAGGGCAATCTTGTCAAATGCTGAAGAAAGAAGTTTCGTGGATGCCTTAAGGACTTGCTTTGTATTGCTGTTGGGTGGAAAGCCAAATACTTTGGCATCATTCTCAAGGCCCAGATCTTTGTCTGCAGCCACTTTTCCTGCCATCTTGTCTTCTCACCTGACATTCTCGCGGCTCTATTCTCTCTTGGATACATAATGACCACCATCCCATATGCTCTCCTTCTGCCTGGATCCTTTTATTCCTCCTCAGCTTGTCCAGCTCTTACTCCCCATTCCAGTTTCATTATAAGAAGCACTCTACCTTCTGTGGATAAGTACTCATTCTATGCACACCCAGAGTAGCCTGGAATTCTCCTTTCACACTGACTGCTTCTTTAACTGTCCATCTTACCCAAATTAAAGTTAAACTCATGATAGCAGAGACTGTAGATGCATAACTGGATTCCACTATATTCGCATAACCTGTCCCTATGACACAAAGTGGGCACTTACTGAATATTTTTGGAATGGATACCTAGTATTTCCTATGGAGCTGAGGTTTTTGCTTTTTGTTTTTGTTTTTGTTTTTTTAGGTTTTATTTATTTATTTGAGAGAGAGAGAGAAAGAGAGCATGGGTGGAAGAGGGTGGGGGCAATGAAAGAGGGAGAAGCAGACTCCCTGCTGAGCAGGGAGCCGAATTTAGGCCTCAATCTCAGGACTCTGGGATCATGACCTGAGCCAAAGGCAGATGTTTAACTGACTGAGTCACCAGGCATGCCTGTTGTTTTCTTTTTGTTGTTGTTGTCTTTAATATGGGCAATTTTAGAAGCACATTTCTGAAAGAGTCAAATGATACCTTAAGCCAAGATTTTGGGACTATCTAGACCCCGAAGGAGCTTTTCTTTGGTCTTTACAAGAAGATAACAGAAAGAATCATCCAAAGATAAGTGTCTTTAGAATAAACTCTAAATTAAAGTTAGGGTCAATTAAGCAGGTTCTTCTCTCTTATTTCTGCTAAGTCCCTGTCAATTATTTTACATGCAATTCAGCTTATTGTTTTGGTTGATTCATCAATCATGCATCCATTCATTCAGCAAATTTACTGAGTGACTACAAAATATTAGGAATGGTTCTAGATACTGAACATATAAGAGTGAGTCAATAAAGACCAAAACCTCTGTTCTTATGTTTCACATAGGAAACTGGTAATAATCAATGAACAGGTAATACTTATACTGTGTATAATAATGATAAATGCTCTGAAGGTTAAACAGGTGGAAAAGAGATAGGGAGATGCCAGGGGTGGGGCAATGGGAGGACAGTTTTAAGTAGGAGAGTCAGAGTCAGGCACCACCAGCAACTGGTCCGGGACCTGACATGACATGTGCCTTGCTGACGTGAGGCACCATATTCTGGGGAAGAAAATGTAGGTAAAGGAAAGAGCAAGTCTCCTGAGGAGGGCCCATAGTTGACTTCTAATAAGGACAATGGTGTGGCTGGACAAGAGGGAGTAGTAAAAGATGAGTTTGTGTTCATTGTAGGGGGCTAAGCTGGTGGCAAAAGCGCAAATTGTACACGTGTGAAAGTACTTTTGTCGACTAACTTAAGACAAAATCAAAATGTGCTCCGCTGAAAGAGGAAGTGCTTTCCTTGCTTATGAGTCTTGAGCAGTCTAGTTTGGTACTTGCATTAGCACCTCCGGAGAAGGCGATAACGTCACTCCAACTGACCTGCTGAGGTCTGTGTATGATCACACCCGGCACACTAGTAAACATGGTGGAACTCAATGTTCCGTACTGTCATCTGCATACGTGCTCCTCCCTCCCCGTCTTCACCACTGGATGGATATTTTGATACTTCAGTGAGCAATGTACAGAATCAGGGCCGTCATTTGGATGAGTCAACCCACTAATGATATGAAATGTTGATTCCCCTGCAATCAAAAGTAAGTTCCATCCCAGGCCCTCAAACTCAAACTAGAAATTCCAATTTGAGCACAATGATAATGACTTCCACTTATAGAGACACATTTCTCCAGAAGTATTCCAAAGTGCCTTAACAGTTATATACAGGCAATCACATCGCCCGTCACTAAAACACAGTCATGTCTAGGGGAAAAATGCAGTCACTGTTTAATAACAAACAGCAACACAGCAAGAAATAAAGAATAACAGTTTGGCAAATGCCACCGCTAAATATGAGGGGTGGGTAAGAGGGTAGATTGAGGAGTCAGCTGTAACTCCAATTGGGAATCAGTCAGGATATCTGTAGTGCGAGTGCTCAGTATTGATCCCTGCAGGGCCACCCAGCTCATTGAACCACTGAAGCTGGCCCTTAACGCAGCTGCCTTAGATTCACCAGGGAATTTAATAAATGTTCTGATTCAGGGGACCTATATCAAACATCCTCTCTACATCAAATTGTCCAAGAGGAAGGCCCAGGAATCTGTTTTTTAATATGCTTCCTACACAACCTGCTTGTACAGGGGCTGACAGATTTGGAAACCACTGGTCCAACTAGGATGGAGAACAGAATTCATGGCCATTTAACATGCACAGTGAGGGATGAGAAGCATCATGAAATCATGGGCATTTAGGAAAAGAAGCAATTCCCAAGGCTCTTTTTCCTTGGATAGATGCGGTTAAGGTCTTGAAGTCTAGTTCTCTGCGAACTACAAAACCATTCAGTGTATAAATGAGGTCCACAGATGAAGAAGATTTTAGAATCTGTGTAAGCTAACCATTTGCAGAACTGGAAACTGAGGACAAAGAGGTGGCATGACTTGGCTAGGTCACCAACAGGAGTTTCAGATACAGCGGCCTTCCCTCTAAAGCAGTTCATTTCTGGCCTGAGGACCTGATCTGGAAATACCAACTGGACTGTGGTTTCTTTTCAGTAACTTTCTCATTTCCTTCTCATTAACTATCTAGTTCACCCCGATAACAGTCTTCTACCTCTTTCCTTCCTTAACATTTGATTCCTTCCTCTTCTGCCTCTCTCTACTCGCATTCATTTAAAAGCAATACACTTGGTCCCTGCTTCACTTTACCTTGTTTTGAGCAACAACTGCACACTAGTTTTTTTGTTCCCACCAAGGTAGGAAGTCATTTCCAGGTAACAGGCATGTAATGATGCCCTGCAATGCAAAGAATATGACTTCTGAAGTCTAGAGAACAAGGCTCCAGTCATAACTGTGACACTAATTAACTTTATGGCATGGGCACCATTCATTCATTCATTGAACAATTATTTAGTGATGGCATTGCTAGGTACTGGTAACAACGCAGCCATGTTTTCTTCTGTCCTGGACATCACAGTCAATGAAAACATCAGACGTTAAACAGTGAATTAAGAACTGTGATAAGAGATCTATGGAAAAACCAAGGACTACTGTGGGGCAAGCTTATCGGTACAGAATTTGAAATCTAGTCAAGGGGGATGATGTCTGGAGAATCTCCCTGAAGAAAATGACACTGAAGTGGAGACCTGAGAGCTGAATAAGAATTACCTGGGAAGAGGGGGACATAATAGAGTGCTGTGGACAGACCTAAAAGCACATGCAAACTTCCAGAGATGAGGAATGGACTGAAATATTAGTATGACTAGAGCTGGAGCAAGCAGACGGCAGGAACCCCCAGAAGAAGGGAGTGGCCAGGTCATGATACCCTACGTACTACGGAGTAAAATGGACATAATACAACTTGCCAGCAGGTTGCTGTTAGCATCAGTGAGGTAACTTTTGAAAAAAGAATTTAAGATAAGCCAAAATACTTTTCACACCTATCCAAACAACAAGCTTTTTTTTTTTTTTTAATTGATAGATTTCATGTAGAAACTTGCTGTTTTGGGCAGCCCGGGTGGCTCAGTGGTTTAGCGCCACCTTCAGCCCAGGGCATGGCCTTGGGGACCCGGGATCGAGTCCCCCATCGGGCTCCCTGCATGGAGCCTGTTTCTCCCTCTGTCTGTGTCTCTGCCTCTCTCTCTCTCTATGTCTCTCGTGAATAAATAAATAAAATATTAAAAAAAAAGAAACATGCTGTTTCCTTCCTACCTCAAGAGAAAGGAACTTTGAATCCAAAGGAACCCCCTGAAAAAGACTAAGTCCCATCTAAAGTAAATTGAGATGAAAGACCATGTGCTTCTGTCTTCCCTTCTCAATCGGAAACAGAATTTGAATTTGGGTGTGTGTGTGCGTGCGCGTGTGTGGCTTCTGTGTGTGAGTGCTTGATCTACTACTACGTCATTTACCAAGTCTTTAAAACGACTGCACAGCACTAATAACCTGATGAAAATCACTCAAGGCCTGAGCTGGCATCTTGTAATATCACAATTTTCCTATTTTTCCACAGGAACACTGCCCATGTGCAGATCCCTGAGCCAATGGCTATTATTATCCTTCTTTTGAGACAGCTTTTGCTATCAGAAAATCCCTGCAATGAGAGCCAAAACAGGAGTGTGACAATCACCTTCCAGTTTGATAAATTGAGAGGCAATGAGAAAAAAAAAATAATGGTTAGACCTCAGCTCCACATCCTCATGACTGGTCATCCTCAAGACATGTACTTAGGAATCAGTCTTCATCTTTGCAAGAACTTTTAAGAATGTTAGTCATTAATCAATTACAAAACATGAGCAGCTAGAGAATGAAGTGTCCCCCACCCCATGAGTGAAGTAACTTCCCCTTCTCATTCAAAATATGTTCTGCTGTGGCCATATGAAAAGCAAGACATTGTGTCTCCTTCTTGTCCCCTGATATGGTTCTTCGGATTTCTACCCTTACCCTCTCCCGCGTGCAGCCACATACACACAACCTTGCCCCAACAGGCATGAGATTTTTCAGGGATTCTTTTTATAGACGTTGAATTTGGAGGAAAGGAATCTGGTGCATATTGAAAGGCAAAGGCAAATAAACAAACAACAACAACAACAAAAACCCTATACTCCCAATGTTCATCTGTTTCCCTGAACTACCACCGTTCTCATTAAAGAACCCTTAGATAATACATCTCCCTTCACTCAGGAATCAACGGCTGCCATGTAGAATCTGCAAGCTCTGTTTGGCTTCTTCAGGAAAGTACTCTTGCTATGAACCTAGTAACCTAGAAAGAGGGACAGCTGAGCTTATCACTGAGATGCCAAGGATCAATGCCTGGCCTTCATAATAGATACCCTCGGAGTGTGGTAGTGAATTGTAGGAGAGCTAAGAGTCTACTTAGGCCCCATGCGGTTCTGCTTGAGCCATTACTCACAAGCGAGCTATAGCAACCTGCCCCCCTCCCTCATTCTCCAAGATCACCTCCCACCAATGAGGTAAATACATACTAACCAATCACTATCCCTTCGCTGCTTTGCTCTGCTCGAAAGCAAGTTTAGTTCTTTTTTTATTTTTTTATTGTTTTTTTCAATTTTATTTATTTATTTATTTTTATTCATGATAGACATAGAGAGAGAGAGAGGCAGAGACACAGGCAGAGGGAGAAGCAGGCTCCATGCCAGAAGCCTGAAGCCGGACTCGATCCCGGGACTCCAGGATTGCACCCTTGGCCAAAGGCAGGCGCCAAACCGCTGAGCCACCCAGGGATCCCCATGCAAGTTTAGTTCTATAAGATTTTTATCTGCTCTGTAGAAGAGCTCATCTAGCATATGCTAATGAAGTTCTTAAAAAAGAAAAGAAAAACAATCTTTTTTAATTTTTTTTATTTTTTTAAAAAACAACCTTTAATTAAATATTACCATTCTGGCAGCTATTGGAACTTTCTCAAAGAAGTTAACAGTGATAAAAATAAATAAATAAATAAATAAATAAATAAATAAATAAATAAATAAATAAATAAAATAAAATAAAAAGAAGAAGTTTACAGTGATGATTTCAGGATGAGTGTGACCAACTTGCTTCCCATCCACAGTCCCAAAGCCTTAACACTTGCTGACCATCTGCTCTATCGAGTCTTTTAGAATTAAATAGCCACTTACTAAGTCATGTTGAAAACCCACATTTAAAGCAACGCTACCCATCGACCAAAGAGAATGAACTAGCATCTGATGGAGAATAAGGGACCAAGTGAACATTCATATTCAACTAGCATTTGATAGACAATAAGGGGCCAAGGTCTATTCATATTCAACAAACATTGGTATCGTCCAGCTGACTCACAGCCATCACGATTACTTTGCAAAAGTATGAAAGGAGTTTCTGGTTGCGTTCATTCATCCAATCGTACATCCTAGACAAAAGACCTGAATCCATGAAATCTTAGAGGTGAACTTTCATTAGACACATAGAAAGCTGAATCCCTGTAATTTCAGGTCATGTAAAAATCAGCATTCTTTTTCTAATACACGTGGCCTGCACCCAAGCGAGAAATGACTGAATCCTCAAGTCAGAAAACCTCAGCGTAAAGTCTGCCTCTAGCCACTACCTTAGGTGCGCCATCCTCCATGAGCAACTCGATCTTTCTGGACCACAGTTTTGTCATTTGTACGTTAATGACAACAATCGCCTATTTTGTGGTTGAGAATCATAAGAAAGTGAAAGCATCTTGTAAGGATTTCTAGAGTTTTCTTTTTTTATTCTTTTTTTTTTTCCTAGAGCTTTCAGTCGGAAGCTGAGTAAGTTAGCAGAGTCACTTATTGTGCCTTCAAAAAGTCCTTGCAGTGTATGGTGTAGATAAAACTTTCTACCATCTGATAATTTCAAAATACGCTCAGCAATCCTGACTCCCCTGAGGTCTTTACGTATCATCATGCACATAATATTACAAACTTCTTTTCCAGCAAAGACATCGGCTCCAACGTGGGAAGGAGCTCGTGAGTTCGAGGAACCAAGGCCAGTGCAGCTAGAATGTCTGGAAAAAAAGATGAAGTGACAGGAACTACGTTGGGAGAGCAGGGTAGAGGCCCAGGTCCACGGGGTGCCTGCCAGCCATGATAAGAAGATTGGATTTATGTGCAAAGGGAAGGTTTAAAAGGAAGAATGATGTGACCTCATTTACATTTCTTAAATTTGGCTGCAGTATTAAGATTGCAGCGGAAAGCTTAAACAGGCAAAGAATCAAGGACAGGAAGCTCACTAGGAAGCTATTTTAATTAAGATAACGGCCTGGACCCAGGTGGTGGTAAAAGGGATGAAGGGGAACCACCGAGAGACACAAGGTAGATATTTTGAAATCTGAACAAGAAGAGGATAAAAGAAGGGGGTGATGGTGAAGACAAAGGTGACACGGGTAATTAGACAATAAACACTTTTCCCAACCTTTGATCCAGCTCAGTTGTGCCTCGCGAGCTCCCATTTCAGGTCCGCAGTGTCACAAAGTGGCTGCAGGGTTCTGTGCCGCTGCGCTCCTCCTCCAACCGCTCAGGGGTCCAAGGATGGCCTCACTCCGGGCCTCGTCGCCACCGTCTGCCTCTTTGTGGCAGCTGACCGGGCGCTGCAACCAACCAGCTCCTGAGGCTGCTGTGCTCCCATTAGACCGCCAGCCCCAGAAAGCGGGGACCTAACAGGCCCACGGGAACATCTGCCACGTTTATGGTGAAAGCTAACATGTGGAGCCATCCGTGGGGTCGGATCCAGCGCTGCGTGGATTTATTTTTACATAAATGTGAACAAAGAGCCCATCCTTTTGCCCCAACCCCTCATTCCACCCCCCCACCAACACCAGAGGCCCCGACAGGTGACCCTGGGCTCCCCTGTGCAACGGAACCTGCCCCATCTGCTAACGGCCTTGGAAGCCCTATACTCAGGCCAACCACGGAGGCAAACAGACAATCGGCTCGTCCTCTGGGGCTAAGCGAGAAGGGGATGCGGACGCCTCCTGGAAGAGGCCCGGCGAGGGAGAAGGAGCGTCCCTGCACCTGCCGCCCCGGGTCGCGCCCGTGTAGACGTGACAGCTGAACAGCCTCCTGGTGATGCACGCGCCACGGAGGACGTTGTTGTTTGCTTTCTTTTTAAGATTTTATTTATTTATTCATGAGAAACACACAGAGAGAGAGAGAGAGAGAGAGAGAGAGAGGCAGAGACACAGGCAGAGGGAGGAGCAGGCTCCATGCAGGGAGCCCGATACAGGACTTGATCCCGGGATGCCGGGGTCACACCCTGGGCCGAAGGTAGAGGCTCCACCACCAAGTGGTGTAGATGGGCTCCACCCATCTACACTCTCACATACATGTAGCAGCACACCAGAGGCTCGATGCTTAAGATCTGAGACGAGCTGGCACGAGCTCGGCCGCGCTTTGTTTTCAAACATGATGCAGAATGCCGCTGGGGCAGCAGGAGGAGACCCTTCGGGTGATTAGGGTCCCACGGTTCAGCTGCGACTTGCATAGCAGCCCGGGGCCTCCAGGGGCTTCTCGCCTACACTTGGGCCATGGATCCCCCCTCCCCCTCCCCACCCTTCAATGGGCCCAGGTGGGCCACCTGGAACAGGGTGCTTGGCCGATGCAACATGACCCCCCCCTTCCATAGGCCCCGGTGGGCAACCTGGAGCAGGGTGCTCAGCCAATGAAGCATGCCCCCCCTCTTCCACGGGCCCAGGTGGGCCACCTGGAGTAGAGCACTCGGCCGATGAAGCATGCCCCCCCATTCCATGGGCCCAGGTGGGCCACTTGGAGCAAGGCACTCGGCTGATGCAACACGGCCACCCCCTTCCATGGGCCCAGGTGGGCTACCTGGAGCAGGGCTATTGGCTGATGCAACGCAGCCCCCCCTTCCATAGGCCCAGGTGGGCTACCTGGAGCAGGGGAATCGGCCTATGGAACATGCCCCCCGCTTCCATGAGCCCAGGTGGGCTACCTGGAGCAGGGCGCTCAGCCGATGCAACACGCCCCCCGTCTTCTGTGGGTGCAGGTGGGTCACCTGGAGCAGGGCGCTTGGCCGATGCAACACGGCCCCCTCATCCCCCTGCCTGTTCCCACAGTAGGATGCCCGTCCATCTGTCCATCTGCCGGCGCCCACCCCCCAGCGGCTTGCACAGCAGGTGCAGTAGTCCCCTGACCCCATACCACCCCCCGTCCGCCCTACAAAGAGCCCTGGTGACAACCCTCACTCACCCCGAAGGGGGCCCCGGGGGCTGTGATAGGGCGGCTCACCGACTGAGCTCCGTGCTCTAAACCCATGGGGGCTGCTGCCTGGGAACCCCGAGCTTTGGGATGGCTAGCGCGGCATCCTAGGCCTCTCCCACCGACCTCCCTTCTGTTTTTTTTTTTTTTTTTAAGATTTTATTTATTTATTTCATGAGAGATACAGAGAGAGAGAGAGGCAGAGACATGGGCAGAGGGAGAAGGAGGCCCCATGCAGGGAGCCCATTGGGGGACTCGATCCCAGGACCCCAGGGTCACACCCTAGGCCAGAGGCAGGTGCCCAACCACCGAGCCCCCCAGGGGTCCCATCCCAACTACTTTCTGCAGTTAACAGCACCACCTCTATCCATTTATATTTCTTGATGCATGAGATGTATTTTAAAAAGGCTTCGGCAGCTTAAAATAAGTAACCCCTTGTCTGGGGCATGAACTCTGATTTTGGAATCAGGTACCCAAGTTGGAACCTGCCATGGCAGCTCTTTGCTGTCGGACTTTGGAAATTACATCTAACTTTGCATCAGAGGAAGATGTCAACCCCCAAGGGCATACTGAAGCCTAAGAAGATAGGTAAAATTTGCTTGTTAAATATGTATTTAATATATGTATGTATATATATGTATTATATATGTATTTAATGTATAATATTTAATATATACTTATATATTATTTGTATATTACTTGCATAATAATGTATATTTAATATATACTTATATATTACTTATATATACTTATATATATTAAATATATATACAGACACATATATGTATATAGTATATATACTTTACAGTAATATATTTTTATAGAAATATAGGAATATATATACATGATATATTAATATATGACAATACAGATATAGTCATATACATATATATATATATTATATATATATATATAATATATGGGACTCAGCTCCTTTACAGTCATTATTCCTTTGGACCTTGGATGGCCACATGGAGTTTCAACCATTTCACTCACATTTCTACCTCAGTTTGAATTTATCAGAGGCCTTACACAGACATTCGCCTGAAAGAGCATTACCTCATGAGCCTTTAGTCGTTTGCTTTGATTTATTTCCCCCCACAGCACCTGACTTGCTGCACATTAATATTTGTTACTGGTTTATTGTTGTCTTCTCACATTTTCATGTAAGCTCCAGGAGGTCAGAGATTTGTCCTTTTTATTGATTTATTCCGGGACTGGAATAGTGCCTGGCACATAGCAGACAATATATATTCACTGAGTGAATGAATGAGCGCCTCCTATTCTAAAAATCTTAATAGACGTTCATTAACAAATACGTTTTGTTTTTTTTTTTTAAAAAAGAGGGAAAGGCGGTTTTTCGGTATCTTGAGGAGCCCTGGATTCCAGTACTGTTTTGTTATTAGCGCACTGACTACCATTTGGCTAATCAGTTCATCTCTCTGGACCTGTTTGGACATATTCATATCAAGGGAAGTCAGGTGCTGAGATTTTATGATTATGATTATACAGAAATAAATCCCATTATCTTTGCCTTCTGGTTTTCATATCCTGTGTAATCTCCTTAAAAGTGGGTGAAACCTCCGATTTGCTTCTAACCCACAGTATATATTGCAAAGGTGATGGGATACAGATAACTACACGCGGGGGCTTATAGTGGCCGTCCTGCTGGGAGACTCCCTCACTTGCTAGCTTTCAGGAAGCAAACGGCCGCGCTGGGGAGGCTCCCATGACAAGGAATTCAGAGCTTCCTTCAGACCCTCAGCTAGCAAGGACTAAGGCCCTCTGTCCCACAGCCCACAAGGACCTGGATGCTTCCACCAACCACGTTAGTTCGGAAGTGGATTCTCCCCAATTAATCCTCAATTGACACCTCAACCCCAGCCAACCAAGACCTTGATTGCAGACTTGTTTTTTTTCTTGTTTTTGTTTGTTTGTTTAAGACTTTATTCATTCACTCACAAAAGACACAGAGAGAGAGAGAGAGAGAGAGAGAGAGAGAGGCAGAGACACAGGCAGAGGGAGAAGCGGGCTCCCTGCAGGGAGCCCGGTGGGGGACTCGATCCCGGGGCCCTGGGATCACACCCTGGGCCGAAGGCAGATGCTTAACTACTGAGCCCCCCGGGTGCCCCTTGACTGTACACTTGTAAGAAAAGATCCAGTTAAGTCATGCTGGACTTTCAAGTCACAAAATCTATATATAATAAATGGGAGTTGTCTTAGGTCGCTCCATTTGTAGTGATGTTGTTGTGCAATGATGGATAACTGATACAGATACAAAATATTCTTTCTGCCATAATGGCACGTTTATCAAATATGCGGAGCCTGATACCAAAGAAGAGAAGGCGCTTGCTATGCCTCTGCAGTCAGGGTTTCCAATCCAGATCACTGAAGAAGTAAGCTTCCTTGGGACACACACACACAAATAACCAATGCTTCATTACCCCCCCGCCCAAGACTACTATAGAATGGGAAGGAATGCATTTCAGACAGTTTCACTTTTGCTCTTCTATTTTTTTTTTTTTCTTACAGGCCCCTCCATCCCTCCTCTTCCAACTTCATTTCCCCCGATATCAATCCTCCATCAAAATTTTTTTTTTTCTCTTTAGGTTAGCAAAACAAGTCACGTTGTGTGAACATGCCCTTTGCAAACTGCTTGACAATGTAAACACTATTTAAATCAGCCTTGCCAGGACTTGGCAAAATATAAACAAAATATAAACCAATAAGTAATCAGAATCTAGCCATCGAGAAATGTACCATTAATTAGTCCAAAGATGAAGCTATTAAAAAAAAATCAGAATTATCAGCACTGCACAAAATGTCAGTTCTCTCTATGGTTATCAAGTAGGACATGTTTCAGAAGCCCACAGCACATGGAGAAGATACTCAGCCCAAAGATTCACAGTGGTCTTTCTGTCTTTGACTTTAGGAAACTTCTCTGCATAAAGATATTTTTCCCCAAAAAATAAAATACATAAAACTTAACAATAGCAAGTTGATAGAGATAGGCATAGGATTAGAGATAAATGCCTATATTTCCATGAAGTCAGATGCAGAATAACAGAATAACATCAGAAGGAGGGCTGGCATTACATGGAACGGAAGGGAGCCTTGGATGGATAACAAACTACGCAAGTCGTCTGAGCCTGTGAAAGGAGCAGAGTTTTGTGTTGTTTTTAAATCAGCAAATCCTTTCAAGCCTCCTCATGTGTCCTCCCTTAAGCTAAAGTATACACAGAATTAATTAATACACACGTGGCAGCTCTGAGGCTGGCCCTCTGCATCAAACCTAACTTAACCAACCTAGGAGTTACTCCCTTTGATGAGGAAGAGAAGGGACGAGAGTTCTCCCATCTACTTTCTGCTCAAGGACTCCTTCTAGACAAAAATCACTGATGGGATAGTTCTCTGACCCTTCTTTCCATCCTTTGACATCTTTTGAAACCTCTCCTAACCTGCTTCTTTCTTTGCTTATCCAAGTTCCTTAGGATGGCCCGTTCTAGCAGTTCCAAGCTCCGATCGCAGTTGTAATTTATTTAAACCTGCTGACATCTCCAAGGCTCAGCTTCCTAAAGTCCTTAAATTAGGTAAGGTCGTGCTAACATCTATAGCAGAAGTTTCCTAAGACTCTTAGCAATGTAACAACATGAGTTTATTTTTTGTTCACCTAATAATTTATGAGGGTGTTTGGTGGATCCCCTTGTACACGTGGCTTGGTTATTAAGTTCCTCTTGTGTTGTATTCCTACCATCTCCTAGGGCCTCAGGTCCTCGGAGCCAGCAGAGGAGGAAAGGCAGGCCATCCCACTTGCTAACCATTTCAATCAAAGTGTGATACCCATGGGGTCTGCTCAAATCCTACAGTGGCAATAAGTCACATGGCCAGTGAGCCTCAATTGGGCCTGAAAAACTGTTGTAAACTGAGCAGATATTTCCACCAACAATCTGCACTACGGGAAGGAAACTCAACTCTTCAGTGAGCACTTCATCACCTCTTCTAGAGAGGTTATCTCAGAAACTTCTTCCAGCCCTACGCTAAGGTGCTTTTATGATGCGAATCTTCTATCCTAAAGTACAAAAAATGTAGAGGGGAAGACAAAGAAGCACAGAAAGGAAGGCAAAGTTTAGAAAATAAATCTCACACAGATTCCTATTAGATGCAGATATGAAATACGTACCCCAAGCTGTCCAAAAAAAAAAAAAAATCTTTGAAGAATCCACAGACACAATGATACACATGGAAAATTATTGATAAATAATTTTATCATTATGAGTAATCTCTTATGGGGAGTGCAATTCTGTCGTTTAAAAATAATCTAACTAGGACAACGAATCAATTTTTTTTTTTTTTTTTTACTAATTATCTATTATGTGCAAAGCGCTATCCTGGGTATAGCAGCAGAAATAAGTGCAAACGTTTTCTCTATGAAGAGGGTAAAATACCTTATTGGAAGAGCAAAGTAGCATTAATATAAACTAAAAATTCAACACATGAAGGTTAGACACATATATTTCCTTTAGGGGGCGTGTTTCCTGAGATATTTTTTTTTGTGGGAGTCAGAATTTCAGCTGGGCCTTCTAATTTAGATGGAGTCTGAGGACGTGAAGAGGAGGGAAATTTCTCTCATTTCTCAAGCTTAGGCCACAAGCCTCCTAATCTGCTACTTATTCATAAAACGGACCAAAGGGATAAGTCCCTCTCCATAGATACCAGCAAGCTGTATATCTGTACGTATGTTTTTCTAGCACAGATTGGCTCAGCTTCCTTATTTTAATTCTCCTAGATACTCTGATTTGCTCACTTAAGCCAGCTTTTTTTTTTCCCGAGCTTTTAAAGTAATATCTGTTGCATTTGCTCTACACTCCAGTAATATTAACTCCATGACATTTGTAAATGCTGATTTGAACATTTTCAAAATGTGCTGCTGTATCTGAAGTCCACTGAAAGGCACGTCTCTCTCAAGTGAAGGGTACATGTTCTTTGATGACCTGGGACATTCTGTTCGGAGAGAGAAACACACCTGAGGTTACTAGCAGCTCGCTTTCTTTTGAGGAAAGGGCAGGGACAACAGCGTTTAAAAATAAAGACAGTTGTGGGAAATTTAAAAGGTGGGGCTCTTTGATTTTCTAGATGATGAAAAGTTAAGTGTCTCATCCAAAGACACTCAGGAATATTAAAAAAAAAAAAAAAAGACACTCAATAAGACACTGGTGGTAGTGGCGATGGGAATCCGTACCGGAAGCTTACACAGTGACAATTTGCCATTTTCAGGTTGAGTTCATTGAACTCCACTCTTGGGCCACCGTGGGGAGATTGAAAGGTTAAACCCATTTTGTGAGGTAGGGGGGAAAATCAGCATCTGTTGACCAATAATGACCCAAAACTTATTAGAAGGTCTCCATCTGGGGCAGTTCTATAAAGGGTGAATGAATGCGTGAACTAACGCAGAGATAAATGGGTGGATGGGTGGGTGGGTGGAAGGGCAGTGGATAGGATGACACAGGTCTGTTCTTGCGATTCTTCAACAAGTCAGATGATTTGAGACCCCAACTCCGCCTAAGCAGGGACTGACACTTCCCTTAAGGCCAGGATCTAATTAGTCATTCAGGGATAACAATTTTTATTAACTCCTGTCCCCAGTTTCCTGCAAGTAGAATATTAACTGTCCCATAAAAGACAGTTCTCTTGTGTTATCCACAGGGGACTGAAAAGATGATGCACTTGAGTCTTAAAACTGATCTCTGTTCTTCAGCTTGAAATTCCTCCCGTGGTTTCCCTTGGACGAAACCCTAAGGGTAAGAAGCCAAGCCAGCGACCTACAGCAAGGAGGTTCTGTGCATGGAGGCCCCATTCTGCTGGGACAGCAAACAATCTGCAGTTATACTTAACTCCAAGTGGTATAATTGCAATAATAAAGTAAGGATTTTGTTGTTGTTGTTGTTTCTTGGCAGTGGATTCATCTATAGATCTCTGTACACACGAGCACTCCTTCATGGATACAACGTAAGACAACACTATTTTAGAAAATAAGCCCTTCAGCTGATAAAGCCCGGATTCAATCTTTCTATTTCTAAAAGATGCCCGAGGTGGTGGATCCTGACGTCTATCCTGACATTTGGGAAGATAGGCTTATCATTTTATTGGGCTCTGCAACCCAGATGGCACCATGCTAAAAAAATAAAATAAAATAAATAACTTCTGGAAAATAACAAGAAAGGAAAATCTGTTTGCTTGTCCTACACATCATTGTGTTCTGTTTCTCTAGAGGATTTGCAGGTGTGATATTATTTCCCAGAAATACTCAAAGAACATTGAACGACACCTGTTTTGAGGGAAATGTGTAGGGCTCCCCCGAACTCCTTACTTGCAAAATATAGAGCTTATTTTCTCTCCAGATAGAGATGGAATTTCTTCGCACTGGCAAGGGACACTTCCCTTTGTACAATTCACCCTAATAGGTGCTGAATTCTCAAGTCATCACAGATGCTCACTGTTCTTCTAGCCTCTTCCAACTTACTTTTTGCAAGACGTATTCTCATCAGACGATTTAAGGAAATGACTTAGCCATTCTAGGCCTTTGTCTGCATGGATAAGACGGGGATAACAGTACTCACTTCATGGAATAACAGTGACGTATTACAAGCGAACAGCTCATCACAACGCCTGGCATATAGTTAATGCTCAAGAGATGAGAGATGATATCAGTACAATTAAAATTCACCACCACCTCCACTGTCACTAGCATCCCTTCTGCTGTTATCACTGGTCATCTTGAATTCAAAACCATTCTATCATTTTTCCCCCTTACTTAGAAAGATAGAGGTAAAAACTTTCTGTGAAAATGTTGGGCAGGATTTAAAATCCTCATTAACTTGGGGGCATGGGTGGCTCAGTGGTGGAGCATCTGCCTTCGGCTCAGGGCGTGATCCTAGAGACCCGGGATCGAGTCCCACCCACATCAGGCTCCCTGCACGGAGCCTGCTTCTCCCTCTGCGTGTGTCTCTGCTTCTCTCTCTCTCTGTGTCTCTCGTGAAGAAATAAAACCTTTAAAATAAAATACTCATTAACTTAAAATATATAATTTACTTTTGAGGATTTCTGACAGAAATAATGAAAGAATAATAACAATTTTCAGCAATAAATAATCCATAGGTATTTGAATTATTAAATTTATACTATTTACCCATTGTATATATCTGATTCCTAGCAATGGAATATGTTCATATACTATACACCGTTTTCTAGGATTATTTGTCTTCCATTTTAAAAATAGCATTACAGCAGAAACCTATATCCATAAATATGACAGTCTATCCAGGTTCAAAACATAATTCCAGGTGTAACTGAAAAGAATCTTTTAATTTCAGGAAGTGAGAAATAAAAAAAAATACTTAAATATCTATTATGAATAGCAATATTTTCAGGATGCATAAAATGTGAATAATGCCAACACACTCTGAATGCAAAGTGAAACATTTGCTTCAAGGAAAAAGTAATGCAAGCGATTTGAGAATCTAACTACAAATCGGAATCCAAACAAAGAAGGCCCATGTACGTCCTCTCTGCAAGATGAGCCATTCTGAAAAGAGCATTTAAACAAAATATATAAAGGGGAGTCATGGGAAATAAAATGTCCAAGTTTGGTCTACAGGAAAGACGGTCAATTTTCACGGAGTTCTTTTTCAATATACACTGGCGGCTGATACATTGCTGAGGAGGGTGATTTCATTAAAGCAATAAAAGCCTCAGGAAAACAATCAGGAAACAAACATATAGTTCAAACTTTATATAAGTATAAAGAATAGAAGCAAGTCTCCTGGGAGCCCTGTATTTACTCAACTGTTAGTTTTTTGTTTTTGTTTTTTTTTTTTCTCTTCCCAACTGTCAGTTTGGTATTGAGTAAAATCTAGAACTCAGGTGTCTTGACTACTGTTTTTAAGCACTTCAACCCTGGATCAAAATTACTCTAAAAGTGTAAGGTCTTTGGGGCCTTTCTTTAGTGAAGAATTAAGTCTTAAGAAGTTCATTTGGCCAACAAATGATTATTAGTCTGGATTTCAGGTCCTTCCACGGCACTGACGACATAGCAATATCAAAGACAATTGCATCAGCAATGATCTGTTTTGTAAAAGCACGAGAACCCTCAAAAATAAACTCAGATTTGAACAGTAAAGCACTCAGTAATTTCCTAAACGTAAGTCACGAGATGGTTATCCCAAGTTATTCGACGGTTAAATGATGTCTCCAAAGATCTAGGGTTTTTCCATATTCCTATAATCCTTAGCTTTCGATGGCTTCTCCCTTGACAATCAGGCAGTAGTGTAGCAGCTCCTCAAACCCCCACGTTCAAAGGCAGGAGGGGACTGGCAGGTTTCCAGTGCGTCCCTTTATCAGGACAAGAATGTTCTCGGGTGTTCTCTTAGGTCTCGTCAGCTAGAACTGGGTTACCTGCCAAGGTTTGGCAGCAGGGGAACAGGATGCTGACTGGATTGGTGACAAGTGGGAGGAGGCTAGAAAAGGCTGTGGGGCTACTAATAGGGTTTACCATCGGATTCTTCTTCCGCACAGGCTTGCAAACCAACTGAACAGAACATTTCTGGGTACTTCCGTATGCAAGTTGTCATCTTAGGATGCGAAGATCGATCGGCTTCGAAGGCTATGTCAAGGTGTTTGAATTTTATTGCAGTTAGAGTAGCAACTTTGAGGACAGGTTTGTTGAACATTCGCTTTGGCTTGTTGAACACTTTGCTTTAGCATCAACCTCGTTTTAAAGATAAGTAAGCTAAGCCTCGGTGATCTACTCAAGATTATATGGCCAATAAGCCTACCTCTCCTTGCTCATCTCCATGGTCCTGTTGGCTTCTCTGAAAGTTTTTATAGGAAACCCATGTTGCCTCTTGGGAGTCTCCAGCTCCTAAGTCTACTTCACACACTTCCTACTCTTCTCACTTGTGACATAAGTCATTTGTTAGGTTCTTTGACTCCCGCTTTGCCAATTAGGATGCAAGCTTCGCCGTGGTGGAGACATCGCCCATCTTGATCTTGTTTACCGTGGTGCTGTTAGTTTCTAGAATAATTACAGGTATCCATAGGTACTCCTAAAATACTTTTTGAAGAAAGGTATGTATCAGTGAGGTTTTTTTTTTTTTTTAAGATTTTATTTATTTATTCAGGAGAGACAGAGAGAGAGAGAGCCAGAGACACAGGCAGAGGGAGAAGCAGGCTCCATGCAGGGAGTCCGACGTGGGACTCGATCCCGGGACTCCAGGATCAGGCCCTGGGTCGAAGGCAGCGCTAAACCACTGAGCCACCCGGGCTGCCCTCAGTGAGTTTTTCTGAAATGTGTTAAAAATGAGAAAATTCCCAGGGAGTGAGAAGACGGTCTTTTTATGGTATAATGAAGCTTTCTACAGGTGTTCAAATCCCAGCAATCCATGCCTGCTCGTTACACCTGACTACTCTAGGATGTAATCTGGTTCTGAATTTTTCTTATGATTTGCTTTCGTACATTTTACACAGAGATTTGTTCTCCTGCAGAAATACGGGTTTATTTATTTATTTATTTAGTTATTTATTATTTTTTTAAAGATTTTACTTATTTATTCATTAGACACACACACACACAGAGGGAGAGAGGCAGAGACACAGGCAGAAAGAGAAGCACTCTCCATGCAGGGAGCCGGACGTGGGACTCGATCCTGGGACTCCGGGGTCATACCCTGGGCCGAAGGCAGGCGCTAAACCACTGAGCCACCCAGGGATTCCCTAAGGGTATTTTTAACACAATTTCTTTATTTTACTTGTTTTTTTTTTTTTTTTTTTTAAGGTAGAATTAACCTACCTAATCCTTAAAAAAATATATTTATAGTATTAATACTGTACATGCCTAGAGACAGTGCTTGCTTTACTCATATCAGAATAGGTAGCCATACGAAAGATTTCCAGAACAGAAGGCAATCAGCATCCCTTGGGCTTCAAACCGTCCTCTTTCCTCCACCATCACCTAGCTTCATTGTGCTGAATTTCCCTTCTCTGTGGTCACAATGCTGCCCTCCTAAGTTATCTTCTTTTAAAACACTTTGTTTTTTTTTCTGGAATTAGCAAATTGCTTCATGATTAACACCCTAAATTGAACACTGGTATTTGTCACATTCCTTCCAAAGTTAACCAAATGACCCAGGAAGAAGAATGCTGGAGACCTCAGCTGGGCAGGGGGTGCCCAAAAGAGGGGGTGGTGGTGGGGTTGATGATGAGGAGATGCGATAATGAAAACCAGTGGGAACTCCAGAATTTCCATATATGGGACTTGTCTAGGGTGGCAATCAATTGCATCCCTGCTGCAGTTTTTATAGTAAAAGTAAGGTTATTTCTCAATTTATATGTTAATTTCAGGTATCCTAGGATGGGGGACCTAGAGGGGATTATGGGGGATCCAAGAATTAAAAGACCTCTCCCTCTCTCTACAACCTGGCCCCATTAAATCAAACTTCCCCTCTTTCAAAGTCTACCTCCCGCTAGGCCTGCGTGGTGGGGTGAAAAGTTTAAATGGTTGTAAATACCTGTAAGACAAAGCAAAAGACTCCAAAGATTTGACATGTGCAGAGTAAGAGTCTCTATTTAAAGAAACTAAACAGTAGCTGAAATTAACCAAGAAGGTGCCTCTTGTTGTTTGGAACCAGTTTGGGAGCTTCTGTTCCCAAAAGCGATCTCAACGTGACACCTAGTGGCGGCTCTAGGCTTACCCCTTCAGGTCCTGACAAAGATCCCCAGTCTCCAAGGTATTCACAACCTGTCCTGGGGGTTCCAACTTTACTTCTATGGGAGGAAAACTTACTTATTTCACAGGAAAAAAAATCAGAAAAAATTTTTTAGAAGAAAATGCTCAAGCATCATTTTGAAGATGATATCCAAGCTTTTTTTTTTTTTTTTTCCTGGTGTATGAATTGCCTCTTCTTGATAATCTATGCGGGTCTTCCTCACCCCCAACAAACGTTGGCCTACTTACAAATTCAAAGGACAGAAGCCCTTTTGATGGTATTCTAACTAATAATTTTTCCACGTTAAAAATTGATAAATATCTCAGAAGGAGATTACGCATTGGTTTCCTTTGAAAGATTTTAGCCGGTGATTTTTCTTAAAAAAAAAAAAAAAATTATTATTCAAAAGTGTTTATACAAGGCATGTTGGTTTTGTTTGCATATGGGTATTTGTTTTTCGGTTTTATTGTTTTTTTATTTTTAGGTTCTAAATTGAGTTTCTTCAAGCCCTGTAGATGCTATGGCCGCTACACACCACCACCACCACCTCTGCAAGCAAACTTGCTATACTTTTTGGCCAAAATGGGGGGAAAGTAGGTTTGATACTTCACCTTTTAGGAGCCCCCCTTGCCCCATCACTGGCAGCCCATCATCTTGGGCCACCTCTAGCGTTGGCTCATGTCCTCTTGGGCACTCCTCCTCCATCCCCTCTCTACCGTCCTAATTGATCAATCATGTCAGCACTAATGACCTGATGAGAAGACCTCCACTGCGAAGTTTAGAGATGAGCTGGGCTCGTCCAAACTGGCCTTCTGCTGACATCAACACATACAGCGACAGTGAGGAAAACTGCAGGGAATGACTCAGCTTCCTGCCATTACTGTATCCTCCATCTCCATGGAATGAGTACTGGCTTACCAGGTACCAGGGAGCTAATTCTGCAGCACCCCCCCCCCAAGTTAACAATGAGCCTGAAGCCAAGGATTTTTGTACTTTTTAGGTGATGATTCCCTTTTGTTGACTGTCATTTACTGAGTGTCCTCTTTGTATCGGACATGGCACTAAAACCCTTTTGCATCCTTTCTTGCAAACCCTCAAATGAGCCTTCAAACAGTGAGCTGCTTGGTTCCCATTTTAGATCTATGACAACTGAGGCTTAGTGACTTAATGTCTTTCTGCTTGTAAATAGCAGCACTGAGAAATGCTTTTGTCTCCGATATGCTTCTTTTGAGCTTCTCTCTAAATCCTTGGGAGTTGGAAATGGAAGCTCTGTAGTGTAACAACAATCCCCCCCACACAGCTACTTAACAATAAACCGAGTCTCTCAGAGACTCAGGATACGTACTTATATGCACACATAGTTGATAATGCATTAAAGTAGTCTGATGTTATAATAAATACTTTGATCCTAAGTCACTGGAAACTCCTGTTTTGAAAATTGATCCCTTTTATCAGCTTCTTGGGCTGTGCTCACCATGGAAGGCCTGATTTCTTCAGGAGGTCCTTCAACTCAGCCCCCATCCCCTGTTTCCTCTTCTGCTCCTCCCTTCTCCTTGGGGATGGGATACAGACCCACACTTGGGGCAGACAAAATGCGTGGCTTACTCTCCATGGCTTTCATTCTGATCAAACACACTTGAAAGCACCCCTAACACAAATCTAAAGGGTTCTGAATATAAACTCTTTGGTTTTGCAAATCTCCTCTACGATGCTGAGGGAAAAGACTGTTTCTTTGGTAACCGGGATTCAAACACTGGACAGCCATAGACGTAGAATCATAATTGCAAGACTGAAATTCTGCTTGAAAGCAAACAGGAAGCATTTTTTCCCCGAAGCTATGGGTTTTAGATGATTGATATATTTTAAATAAAATTGCAAGCTTTATTTCAGTATGCGCAAGAGTCCCTGTAACCCACGGACCTAGAATCAGAAACACAGAGACAACAAAGCTACTGCCATGGAGGGAGCAGATTGTAGTGCTTGGAGTCAGTCATCTGAAGCCAGCGTAGCCAGCTCTAGGAGTCACCTCAGACACCACAGTTGACCTCTCTGTGCCTCACTTACTTCATCTGTTGAATGGGAGGGTTAAATGAACTAATAATATAGGGAAGGTTTTTAGAACGGTGCCTGGAGTAAGGCAAGCAAGCCAAGCTGTAAGTGAATTCTCTGAAGCGCTGTGACGCTACCCCTGTAATCTCACCTCTCAGCCCACAGGCTGTGGGAGCCTTTCTCCAGAAGAAATCACTGACAGGTGATGTTTATGAGAAGTAGGAGGCATCGCACCATTTTTTTTTTCTTTTGCTCCCTTTCAATCTTTCTCTTTGAGGCAGCCACATACAATTGTTAGATCAGAATAAGTCTTCACATTTTTTTTTCTTCAGATGATGGATGGCAAAACTAAAATAGGTCCTCTTGAGATAATGTTTTTGAGTGTCCAGCTGGTGGAGACAGGAAAAGCAATTTCAGTGAGACAAGAGCCTTCGAGAACAGATTTGGAGAGAAAGTATTATCTTGGCCTTCTAGAAATAGAAGTGCCATGATGCAGACTGCAAGGAATTAAGATTATCCACATAGGCATTTTGCTGCTCCCCGTAAAAGAAGAAATGATGGGAGGGATACAGACAGGAATGGCCCTGCCAAATTCCAACTTGGCCAACTAGCCTGCTGAAAGCGATGCAAGCCTGACTGGGCACCGTCTCCTGCCTTGAACATTTAACATCCCGGATGTGGCATGACCGCGGCAGCAACGGCTGGATGCCCAAATCCTCACGCAGGGGACAACCTCCGACAAGCCGAGGAGTCACCTACAGGGCAAGTCTAGAGACCGCCCGCCAAGCAATCTCTGAGAGAGCCACTGCTTGCCTACTGGGGAAGAGAACATTCTCAGACTCATGGCTTTAACCCAACTACCCTAGCTTCCCTTCTTGGAAATCAGCTTCTGGGAAGCTGGGAACCTAACTCCCGGAGTTAAGACTGTGCTGAATGGCATCATCTAACTGACAGCAAAAATTTTTTTTTATACTTCTTCCTTTTTTTTTTTTCATTTTCCAGCTTTACTGTGATGGGATTGACAAAAATTATGTATACTTAGGATGTACCACGGGTGTTCTTTAATAGTGCTAAAATATGTTGAGTGCCTTGTATGTGTTTTCATTCTTGATCTTTCTTCCTCCCTTCCTCCCAACGATACTCATTGAAATTGTTGTTTGCCAGGTGCACGGAATACAACGATCAATTCAGACACAATCCTGGCCTGCAGGTCTTGAGGAAGAGAAAAAAAAAAATCCACAAGTAAACACACAAGAAAATCATCAACTGCAACAACATATACTACAGAGACGGGCTGTGCTGTGGGTCCCCCTGGAGGACGGCTGGCTCTAGGTGAGATGGTAAGAAAGGCTTTTCCGAGGAGATGACCTGGAGGAGACACGCGGGGCTGGACGGGAGTAGCAGCCTTTCTTGGATCCGAGGATTTTTTGTGAGCATGACCAAGGATCAAGGCCCTGAGGCAGGAATGACTTTGAAATGTTTAAAAAAAAAAAAAAAAGCCGGTGTGTCTGAAACATAGAGAACGAGGGAGGGTTTGACATAAACTTGGAGACGGAGGCACAGAAGGCTTGTCCAGGCCGCGGAGGCCATGGTCACAAGGCCCTTCGCCCCAAATAATGCAACACAAAGCCACATATTGAAAAAGGTATGCCAAAAAAAAGAAAAATTAAAGGGGAGCGCCGTGGATTCACCCCTGGCTTGAATCGCTTAGACCTTCAGGCCCCTGGGCCCATAAGTGGCCAGAGGAGAAGCTTCCACGAGGCTGCCTGGCTGCGGTGGCCCTGAGGGAGGCAGGCCCTTGTGGCCTCCCGGGGACAGAGGCCGGGCAAGGTCTTCAGGCTCCCCTGATGTCTGAAGGAGGCCGTCCCCCGTTGGAGGCTGGTGGTCGCTGCCCAGCTTCTAGGTGGCAGGCCACTGGCGAGCGGGGACAGTGGGGTTGCAGGCGTGGGGGAGCTGTGGGCCCTTGGGAAGCTGTGGCCGCGGGCCTGCCCTGGGAGCCCTGGCACCCGGGCCAACAGGGCCACACGACCCACCTGCGTGGCCGGGCTCCTGGGGGCTGCACCTTGTGGAGGAGACCCTGGGCTCCGGGCCTGCACTACCAGGCAGGCCAGGGGAAATGCTCCCGGTGGCCAGTGGCTCTGTGCACAGCTGGTGCAGGCCAGGCAGGCCCAGGAAACCCGCCTCAGCCCCTTGCACCCTCACCTACGACACAGATGCGCACAGAGCCCAGGAAAGCTTTCCAAGGCAACTTCATCAAGATGCGGACGATCAGACCACCAGGCCTTCCTCAAGCCTCCTGACAAGGGAATGTCTCTAGAGGCAAAAGCATTGGATTTTTTATTTTTTAAAGATTTTATTTATTTATTCATGGGAGACACAGATTGAGAGAGAGAAAGAGAAAGAGGCAGAGGGAAAAGCAGGCTCCATGCAGGGAGCCCGACGTGTGACTAGATCCCGGGTCTCCAGGGTCACGCCCTGGACTGAAGGCAGAGCTAAACCACTGAGCCTCCTGGGCTGCCCAGGGTTGTGGATTCTTAAAATGTACCACAAAACAATCTCATAATCCCACAGAACCGGAACGGCCTAGGACTGGCTGCCTCTGTTCTCCGCCGGGGCCCTCTGCTCCTCGCGAAGCTCAAAAAGCAGCAGGAATAGCTAGGCCTTGACTCGGTTTCTCCGAGATCTCCGCCGTGACCCTAACCACCTGCTTCCAAAGGACTCGCTATCTGCCCCCGGCCCACCACCGTCCCAGGCCTCACCACCTCGATACGCAAAATTCAGCTCGGTGAGGCTGAGCGGGGACACCTGCTCACACTCCTGCTCCAAAGCCTGAGGATCTTAGTGGATCAGGGAAAACATGAACAAAATACACACTTTATGTTCTTCCCACCTGATTTCTTGAACTGTTGTTAACAATAATACGGACGGACTCCTTGAGACTCTGCATGTAAAATCTCATTTCATCTCATAACCAAGGAGGGTGGTAGTGTCATTCTTATTTTTCTTGGAAACGTCCAGGTCGTGGGATATCAATTTGAACCATACTTACATTCCCAAGGATACCATGGTTTATAGTTTAAACGTCTATTTTCCGAGGTCATACATAACACGGTGCATGGATTACAATAAACACAATACGCGGCATATATTCCTAAACATATTGGAAACTGCTTACAATGCCAGCACTAACTCCTCCTTCTTTTTCCTCAGTGGGACTCACAACATGCTATGCAACATGGATCGGGCCAACAGACCCTAAACACCTTAATCTCTGGTTTCCGATCCTATAGACAAATTACCACATGGAGAGCTTTTAAAAAGCACTGGTTATGCCCTTTCCTGGCCTGGAAGATTCTGGTTTTGTTGTTCTGGGCTAAGGCCTGGGCATCGGTTTTTAAAGCTCCCCTGTCCATCCCTCTGGTGATTATCAAGGTCTTGGGGGTGGAATAAAACTGCTCTGAACCAAGTAAAGTAACCCTACGTGTACAGACTGAACTGTCCCCCCAGGACTCACACCCTACAGCTCCAGTCCCCCAGGACTGTGCGGAGACAGGAGCTTCGAGGAGATCCTTGAGGGTAAATACAAGAGAGCAAAGGGATGGGGCCCTATGCTGATAGGATTGGTGTCTTTCCCAGAAAAGAGACCCAGTAGGTGCACACAGGGGAGAGACCACCTGAGGGAGACCACAGCAAGAAAGTGGCCGTCGGGGGGCCGGAGAGGGGGGCATCCCCAAAACCCAGCAGGGCACCCTGACATTAGACTTGGACTTCCCGCCTCCAGAACTGCTAGGAAACACGCTGCTGTTGTTTAGGCCACCCCGCCTACCATGTCCTGGAGGCAGGACCCCAAGTGCCTGATGGGAGGAGAGGCACCAGGGCCTCAGGCCTCCTGCCCTCCAGGCAACCAGCCCGGGAAGGGAGTGAGCAGAGCGAAGGAGCTTCACTCACTGGAGAGCAACTGAGCCTCGCAGGTTATTGTTTGCAGACCCTTCAACGATGGTGCAGAAGGCGAGCTGAGGACAAAGCACGAGCTGACACCCATAGCCCCCTGCCCCCCGCTCCCGGGTGGGCTGGGTGCGACACTCCTCAGGCGCTCCTGGCTGTCCCTAGGCTAAACAGAAGGCAAAACAAAGGCCACCTCATAGAGATCACAGTCCTGAAAAACAGGAGTCTCCCTCAGTTTACAAGTCTTAGTGATTTACTAGGAACAAGCATTCTTAGCGATAAACTAACATACAGAAGGAAAGTCCCAAGTGTCTTGATGTTACTGCTTCACCAGAGGGAGGAGCCACCTTAGGTTGACAATGGCAAGGCCTCTGGTATCCTGTAGGTCCTCTCTGGCTTATGAAACTTCTTTTGAAACCCTCCTTCTTTTCCTTACCCCCTACTCCCAAATATATAATCAGCCCCCCCTCATCCCCAGCCCCGGTGCAGCAGCTCTTCTGCCCATGGGTCCCACCCCCGTGCTTTGATAAAACCACCATTTTGCACCAAAGACCTCTGGAGAAATCCTTCTTGGTCGTCAGCCATGGACTCCACCAAACCTACCAACATTCCAAAAACTACACCAATGGAAAGGAGCACTATTGAGAAAAGACACGGGATGGAACTCTCTAAGAATGGGGCTTACCTCTCGATATTCTTACTTCTTTCCTCATTCATTGCAGGGTGAGCGCAGACCGTGCTCTTTCCTCTCTATCGCTCCCTACCAGATGTCACGGAGTCCACACATCCCTCCAGTTACTACGAGGCCAACTAACTACTCTTTGCTTTGTGTTTGTTTATACTTTCATTTGGGGTAGGACGAACGTGCGTGGAAGGAGGGTCTAGGAGGGTTATAACTGGTCCTGTTCCAAGAACAATTTTGAACATTTGAAGATAGAAGAGTCTATCCACAGCAAAGTTTTCAATCGAGGTTACTTTTGATCTTGGGCTTTTCCAATGCCTTGACTAAAGAGTGAATTGCAGCCTTTTTAAAAACATATGTGGATCAAATAAAATGTGAAGGTGACTACAGCATGAAGGAATTAATCAAGGGCTGCCAGACAGTGATAATACAGTTTTCACAACAAAAGCTACAGCTGAACATCTTCCCAGTATCACGACTGGGTTTAGAACACGTGGTCTAAAAAAAAAAAAAAAAAAAAAGTAAGCTCTAAAATGTATGGCACTGCACCAAAAAATCTGTGAGGAACTAGGCTTATGTTTGGGGCCTTTAGCTTTATTTTCTCTATTTCAGAGAGAAGACAGTCTACCTCCTATGATTTCTGGAGCATTAATGGAGGCATTAACATTCTAGAATCTTCTCAAATAGCGCTAGGATGGGGGTTTCATAAATGTGATTTAATTTCTTATGTCTTTTCCTAATACTTGTTTCTATCCTTTGGTTATTGAAAAGCTCAAATCGCTCTGATGCTCAGTCTCCATACATCGTTAATGCCTTTGCATGGTGACCGATGGCAGCTACACTTGCGGTGAGCCTAACGTAACATAAATAGTTGTCGAATCATTGCATTGTACACCTAAAACTAACGTAACATCATGTGTCAATTATACTCATCTTTTTTAAATAGGGGGAAAACATTTGCACAGGATTATGAAAGGATATATGTTAATCACTCCATTAAATGGCTTGGTGACATACAAAGTCCTATGATAACATTTGTTTATATTGTGTGAAATTATGTAGGGATTTGGGCATTAATCCCCAATTGGGATCTTTTCTCATACAAATATCTCCCTTTCATAAATAGCTGGGAGGCTGAAGAGATGAAAACCGACAGAGAAAGTGTTAGCCCATTCATTTTAATCTAGTTTAAGCATCCATCACTAACCAACAGGTCACATGACTGTCTGTTTACGTCTACTCCCTGAATCGTCTCTGCCACGTAGTGAGCGTGTCACAAACTACAAAGGTTCCGTGCGACAAATTTAGAATGATCATATTACTTCTCTGAGTGGCAAAGTTGCTAGCTCTCAGTTATACAAGATGAAATCATAACAGACTTTGCACATTAAGGTTGACAGACTCACGCATGTTATAACAGGAGAATGTAGGATGAATACACGCTTCTGTACGTACACTTGGTACCTTTCACATTTCTCTTCTCTTTGAATTACTCAAGTGCTCTCCCAACAGCCTTAATGAAACCAGACATAAACGGAATTACATTCTTTTAAAAGTGGAACAATCACACATCAACTTGCATTAAGTTCCCTCCCGGAGATCTAACTGGTGTATATAGAACCGTGAAAGCACAATTTGACCTCCATTTCTTACTCTCATTTGTTTATTCTGGAATAAATTTGATTTGATCTCATTGTAATATCCTTAAATGTACTAAATCTTGCATTAGTAAAAAGACACGTGAAGCTTCTCCACTACCCTATTGTTCTAGTCTCCATCCTGGGCCGTCAGTCTGTGGTCTACTGGTTCATGAATTACCTGCCTGCAGCATTTAGCTAGGTGAAGCCTTGAAATCTGTTTTGAATGAAGGGAAAACAGACCTCTCACTTTCCTCCAAATAAGGGGTATATGAAAAACACCCTCAATCACCGTTGGCCATGTCATTGTAGGAGTCTACTCCTACGATGAGTTCTAGTGACAGCAGTGGTCCAAGTAAGAGGACAAGCAGCTCTAGATTACCAGGCTGCCAGTAGGTAACTACTTCTGGAGTAACGATACCAGGTTTACATCAGTGACCACAGACACTTTGCTTGGTTCTCAATAAAAATGAAAAAAAAAAAAAATCTAGACTAGTGAATAGTTAGTTGGCAAACACCTACAACTGAAACAAACAAAAAAAAATATTTAAGTAAATCATGGTTCGTTTGGTGAAAAGATATTCTGGGGTTTTTAAAAATAGAAATGTTTATAAAGAATGTTTAACATGAAAAGCTTATGATGATAAATTGTTTAGTCATCATTTCCCCTTCATTTCCGCCATTCCCAGTTTCTATGTTTTATTAATGGATGTGTTACTTTTTTCTGTAGAAGCTTTATTGAGATGCAATTACCATACCAAACAGTTGCTCGCTTAACGTACATAATTCATCCACTTCTTCCTTTTTCATTTTTAGATCCTTGGTGGAGGGGGGTGGGGAAGAAAGTGTACAATTCAGTGGTTTTGAGTACATTCACAAAGTTGTGCAATGATTGTAGATATGTAATTTTAGAATATTTCATCACTTCATAAAGAAATCCCATGCCCATTATCAATCTCCCCTCAGGGTCTCTTGTCCCCTACCTCTGACCACAAGTAATCTACTCTTCCATTCCTGTGGATTTGCCTTTTTAGGACAGACCATGTAAGAGGAGTAATAGAATCTATGGCCGTTTGTATCTGCCCTTTTCCTGCCCGTGAGTTCACAGTTCACACATGTTGAAGCGTGCGTCTACACTTCATTCCTTTCTAGTGGCAAATAATTTTCTATTGTATGAAGTACTCTATGTGGTTCATTTATTCATCAGTTAACATATTTGGGTTGTTTCCACTCTAGGGCTATTGTGAATAAAATTGCTATGAGCATTCACGTACAAGTTTTTGGTTGATAGTATGTTCAGTTCTCTCAGGTACACACCTTTAAGTAGGATTTCCAGATCAGAATGGTAACTATGTTTAACATTAAACTATGTTTAGCTTTTTAGCATCAAATTGCTTTATGATGGCTGTACTATTTCACATTCCCATTATGTCATTGAAGAAACAAAAACAAAAACCTCAAAGAAAATAACCTTAGACTACTTAATTTTAGCACACTGTAACTATGGAGGCTACAGATTGATTGATTGATTGCTTTGCCTTTTTAAAGTTCTGAGCTCACTATTGCCATCTGATTGCAGCAAGATTTAGCCCCTACAATTCTTCATTCTATTTTTTTTTCAATTATTTCATTCTAAAAGATTATCCCTACTCCTTGCCACTATGAATATAAGCAAAACTGGAGACCGGAGAGAGAATTAAAACAGTACAGGAAATTTAGGACACAGAGACAATAGAAGAGTAAAGGTAGAGAAGTAAAATAGCCAGTGAGCAATCAACAATTAGCTTTGCATTTTTTTGTCAAGGAGAAAAAAATGACATTGAGATAAAGAACTTTGAGATCAGTAAATTGAAATCAGTAAACTCCTAAATTGGGAGGTTCAAAATAAGCTTTGGGATAAAAATGATATATTTTTTCCCCTTTAAAGACGTTTTTAGGCAAATAGAAGCAGGTAGAAATTGAAAATAAATCTCACTAAATGCCAGTGCTTCCAACAGCCCAGTGTGTGAAAATCCAGCTGTTCTTTTCTGCTTCATACATTAGCAGTAATAATGGCAAAGACGATGCCTTCCTTATTTGCTGACAGTGTGTTGATGATGCAGGAGGCAAAATAGCATTTCTCTTCTGGGCAATGTTAATTATGGAGTGCTGACAGGAGTTCAAAAATAAATCCCAATCCTTCCAGTCAATGCCCCACATCAATAGAATATGAAAAATGCGTAACCCACTGACAAGCATGAGGGAAGGGTACACTCTTGCCTGCTGCCTCTTCTCTCCCAATCAGTAAAAAGATTCACGGTAGATTTAAAAACCGATAAGAATAGTAGGTGATATCAGAATAGCAATTTAGAGATCTATCTATTATCTATATTTTTTTATTTACATTGCTCATTTGATTCTTTGAAGCAGAACGAAAATGTGACCTTATGTTTTTTTTTTTTTTCCAAGTCATAAAACTGAGAGTCAGAGGAATTAATCACACAGGAAATAAGTGGAAGAAAGAGGATTTTATTCCGGGCTTCTGTCTTTTCATCGAGGGCTAGAACCTTTCTGTCTTTCAGATCAAATTTCTGAGCACAGTCCAGCAATTCTAAAGTTATTTATATGGACAATGGGTCAGATTTTTTTTTTTTTTTGAAATTTGGTCCATGTGATGAACTGTGTGTAACTACACCACACAGTTATTTTAGACGTGCACATTCCCTGCTGGAAATACATGAATGACGCTAACCTACAATATTTAAGACACTTGGATTTTATGGCCAAGGTACCTATTGTCAAAAACACAAGAGGGATTTCATAGGTATTTATTAACTTCCACTATAGTTTTTAAAGCAGCTTTTTAAGGTAATTATTATGATCTTCATTTTCATTTGAAGCAAGAAACTAAGAGTAATGAAGGTCACTTAGGTCAAATAACCAACAGAAAAAAAAATGTTTATACTTGGAACATAAGTTTGACCTCAAAGCCACACGCTTTTATGATGCTAGCTTGAGAAAATGTAGTTAAGCTTTTAAAAAGTGTTGCTTCTTTGAACCAGTGATTTCACAACTGGGACTCTATCCTACGAAGGGAATGAAGGGCATGTTCTATGATTTCGCTGTAAGAATCTTTATATCAGCGTTGTTTACAGCTGTCAAAAAAATGGAATCAGCCTAAAAAGAGCTCAATTAAATTGTGTTCTATCCACACCTTGCTAATAGTATGGAACCATTAAAAATCTTGTAATAGAAAACTATTTATTGGAAAAACAGTATTATCACAATATACACCCTTCCTCGTAAACTCCACTTAACCCACAAACTTCAGTTAAGTATCATTTATTTGGTGATGTGTGTCTTCAGCCCATTTCTCATTCCAAATTAAATTAGGCTGACTCTCTTCTGTGTTCCAGTAAGTCTACACATATGGTGGGTGGTAGTATGCTTAGTGGTAGCTATGACTTCCTCGAGGTCACAAAATAAGCTTTAGTCACCTTTATTATCCCACTCCTATCTAATGCACTGGTTCATAAATAGGAGGTATTCCAGAAGCATCCATGGAAAGAATAAGTGGATGATTCTTCAGCAGTGTGTTCAAACTATTTCACGTTAAGGATCATGTGGAAAATAAGGCTTGGATGGCTTACTAGGGAAAACTGTCATGCTTACTCACAATGGGAGGAGAAAGATGCTGCAGATTTAGTTGCCCTTGACCTTATCTTGCTGCCTAAAAGCAGAAAAGGTTTATGATCCCAGCACACTTGTAACCCATTCAACCCATGACATGCATGGCATGGTCTTGTGACGCACAGATTGCAACGGTCTGACAATAAACTGCGACTATGTGGGGGTTTTAATGTGATATCAAGATATTTCTATAGGATAAAATAAAAGACTTTCTCAAATACATCTCTCGAAAGTAGCTGTAGCTTGTTTTGCAGATTTTATGTATATATTTATTTTATAAGGATAGAATTCTTCAGCATTTTTTACAAAAAAAAAAGCCACTAGGATCTGAAAAGTTTAAATTTCAGTGATAGAGTCTACACTGTCTTTACTATATTGTTTTCACTACATTTCATTTGTGAGGTCAGGATTTTTGTTTTTTGTTTTCACTTTGAGACTGGGGTGAGCTGACTTTAACAAAGCCCATTAAAATGTAGTTAATGAGAGGATTTGTTCATCATTCTTTCCTGTAGACATTACAGTACAGCAGAAATGCTTCCAACAAGATTACAAAAAATTCCTCTGGGAATGAGACAAGAAAGTTGCTATTTGGAGTTCACTGGGGATGAAGATCCCTTTCACCCCTGGCATCTCTACAGTCAGTATTCTCAAATTATCTAAAGAAAAGTCAGAGAGAGGGTCATCGGGAAGAAAGTCAAATGGATAAGGGCCAGGAAAAGAAACACACACGCACACACACACACGCACGCACACACACACACACAGACCCCAAAGCAAATTTACAGAAGTCAAAACAGAAGACTGCCTTCAACTAATACTCCAGAAACCTTCACATCTTCTTGAAGTTCCGTTGACATAAAGGTGCAGCTATATTTAGAACCATGACATTTTTCATGGCCTGAAGGAGTTTCTATTTACTTGTCACAGCACTGATGCCCAGCAGAACCCTCACACACGACGGCTTCATATTGTGCCTATAAGATTAGACTGGAAACGTTCACAGGGGAAAACATTAGGTGGTTCCCTCATCTTGTCCGTTCCATACTCTGCCGAGTTGGGATTACTTGTAGAACTTTGAAACTAAGGATTTATTTGGCCCTTCCTTATTGGACATTTCTGTCTTCTTTTTGCGCAGGGGAGGAGGTTATATAGACAAAACAATGGATGATCACCAGAGATGAGTACACTTTTCAAATCATGAGCCACCCTCCACCACGCACACACATATACATACTTCTATACATCTGAAAGTATGCGTAATCATAAGATTTAAAAATATATATATATTCTGGAAATATTGGCCCTTCCCACTGAAAACCAAATGATTGGGAGGTGTTAAATAAGAAAAGGTGATCACTTTTTCCACCTCATTATATTCACACGTAAAGAATTCTTGGTATGAAAAATCCTTCCCTTCACCTCTACCTATTTTAATAAATACACGTAACTAAAAGCAAAACTTTCATATTCCAAGAGAATTCAAATGATTTAATAATCAATTTTCGTAGCCAAAGAGTCATCATTACTTTCCTGCTCAAACAATAAATATTCATGGAGTGACAACTTTGCACTGACTGGCATCTACGCACGGGGAACACACAGCAATTAACAAAACAGATCGCAGCCCTGACCTCATGAACCTCTTACTTAGTAGTAAAGGTGTTTTCACTGTTAAATTACCGACAATTTCTCTTAGCTCAAGACATTTTATAAAGTTTATAAATTCATAAAGTGAAACTGAGGAACACTGGAAATCGTGAAATTAGATGCTGAGACATATACAAATAAAATTCAATGTGACAAATAACTCAAACTGCATGACCTAAACGACACAAATTCCTTAATATCATCAACTCTGGTATAAAATCTCCTAAACATGCCCACTCACAGCACAGAAGTCACAACCTCCGTATCTGTGACTTCATTTCCTCCAAGAAACCCTACTTCTTAGGTGCTATCCTGTCCCCACCCATCCCCGCCCCCTCAAATCCCAGAGGATAAGCCTATCAAATCCATGGTCAACAACATATCCTCCTGAGTGACTCATAGCCAAATTAAATTTCACATTCTCATGGAGCACATAGCACCAGGATGGTGAGCTGTAAGGGCCAGACGTGGGTGCACACTACATAAATATTTCAAATGGTCCACTAGAAGCAAGAGATAAAAATACAGGGCAGGAAAGGTGTGTACCGTGGACCATGCTGCCCCTTGAAATGCACATAGGGAGCGTTATCTCAGGTTCTCCTTGCCCATCTTATCAGACTGGGGAGACTCTGGCATTCATCAGAGTAAGGTACTTGGATAAAAGTTCTGCCAATTAATGGCTCGGTCATAGCCAAGGATTAACCTTTGTGACCTGGGCTGGTAAACTCTCAGTCATGAATGCCGAGGTCGAGGATTCGGGCTGGAAGCTACACATCTGCTACAGCATAGAGCTGCAAATACAAAGTCTGGACCTCAGCTCCAAACCATCCTAGAGAAGAGGCGGTGGTTCCTCCACCCGCAGCTTCTGGGCCCCAAGGCTCAAGACTGGGGTCCCTTCCGAGTCTTACAACTGGTGGCCCGGTTCCCTTGTGCAACTGGCATCGAGACGATTGCTCACCTGCTACTGTTCTGTCTCTGTAAGTTCTCCCCTCAGTCAAAGTCTGGTCCCGGCTTCTGTGTGTGCTTTCAGCTCATTCACTTGTGATTACTCGATATTAGATGATTCTGGACAAGTTAATTCTCTGTGAGCCTCAGTATCCTCTTCATCAAATAGGGATAATGACAGTAAACACTTCATTTGGTTTCTGTGAGGATTAAATGAGATAATCTATGTCAAGTGTTTATCACCGCACCCGCACATAGTGATCATCCAAAAATGCTAGCTATTATTAAAATTTAGGATTTAATTCCAGGGGATTTTTAGGACAAATAAGGAGATCATATCACATCTTAAAAGGAACTAAAAAATAAACTCGAGGGCTTTCATGAAGAGACATAGAGAGTCCTTATTCTATAATCGGCGACTCTGTTGCCAATGTGATTGGCATCATTTGATGACAGGGTTAAATCTTCATTCCAGGTCAGAGAAATTTCTCATGGAAGAGAGACAAAGAAGACTCCTGCTTAGTCCCTAGACACCTTTCAAAGAGTAGAATGGAGGGGTGGTGTGAAGGAAAGCTAGCCCGGTGACGACACTGTCTCACCACTTAATTATTCATTTATTCCTTCCTCTCTGCATTATCTCCTTATTCAACAGTGATATATTACAATACACTATACTCAGCACCCTGGTGCCAAATGAGAAGACGAGTCAGGCCAGCACCGAGAAGAATTAGCTTTTCTAAAGCCTATGCCCCGCTTGCCAGTCCCCCAAAGGAGGATGTGGCCTCCCACAGAGCACGTGGAAGTCGGCTAGGGAAAGTGCTTAAGCAATCAGTTCTACTGAGATGCTGAGGTAGCAAATTTGGTCATGGTCAAATATGTCCAAGAGCTGGAACCCTTCAGGCTCTCAGGCCAGCACACCGATCCTGTCAGAGAAGAGGCTTATGTCCTCACAACTATGGCTGTCCAACTTGGCAGAACAGGACTTGGCGCTAGGACGATGTTGACACCATTGATGGATTCCAGCTCTTAACCATGCCGGGGTGGGGGGGGGGGCTCCTACTTTCCTAATCAAGTTTCATGAAAGCCTCCTGAAGCCCAATGCTTCAATTTGCTGAATACTTGCATTCTGTCCCCAAAGCACAGTGGGCAATTGGAGAGCCCAGACCCCTCCCCTGGTGAACGCCTCCAATATAATGTCCTTTATCGGTCCCGGTGTGTGGTCTCACTGGTGTCTTGGCCTGGCTTTGATCGACACACTTGGCATTCTTGAGAAGCTCATTATGTAACAGAGAATGAGACTCTTCAGTGTATTAACTGAATAAAACTGATCGAATGAGAGGCCATGGAGAAGAGGTCACGTTATGTCTGGGGAGGTCATCCATTCCCCGGACTGATAGGCATTCGGTTCTCTTGGCAGAGTTAGATAGATGCCAATCCTCACCTCTGACCATTCCCTTCCCCACAAGAAGAGGGGCTCTACTGTAGAAGGTCAGTGCACCTGTGCCAACTACTCGTGAGAGGTGAGAGGCGGTTTCTATTCCTACATGCAATGAACTGGCTCTGTAACTAGACTCTCTCAACAGGTACTGCAGGGCCCAGTTTTAGGGGGATGATGGGAAGTCTCTTTTGGCCTTATATACAAAGCGTATTTCTCAGTTCAACTTTACTGATGATGGCACTGATGTCTGAATGCCTGAGGAAGTCAAAACTTCCTGGTCCATTTGTAATAGTTTCAGAACCTGAGAGAGACATTTAATTCAATGTCTCTTTTAAATTTCATTTTTATTTTATTTTATTTTTTTTTTAATTTCATTTTTTAAATTCAGACCGGAATTTCAATTCCAATTGATATTGGGAAGATTGAATTCAGTCTTGAAATGTCCATTGTACTCATCTCCCCATGGCCACCTCTCTCTCACTGGGTTGTGTGAGCATTAGGACCCGTATGTCATAATTCTGCTTGCATGATAGGATTTAAGAGAAGATGTAATGAGAGGCCCAGACCAAGAGCCTTGAGAGATTGAGGGAGTGGGTTTGGGTCTTGATATTGGAAACTTTTAATATTTTTTTCCAGCTACGTTAAATACAAGAAATACACAAAAGTTCAGCAAATGACTAAATTTTTTTTTGAGAACTTCTTTGAAATTTTGACACCACTCATCAGAACCAAGAGCTTAAGTACTACAGAAATAGCAGAGAGGACATTTAATAAATCACTGTGGAAGTAAAACCTCAGTCCATGCCACTCCCCTCCAGAGGACGTTGCTCTCCATGTGTCATTTAAAATGCAATTCCCTTCGCGTGGGCACAGAGCAGTTCTATTACCAGACATGACTGCTTTTACTACTAGCAGTGGTTTAATGATTTTATGTCATCACAATAATAGAAACATGACATTCAACTGTGACTACAGCTTGTATGAGGCTATTTTTGGAAAGCTGATTTTGTAGAGGACATGGAAATGTGGAGTCTTGGTTCCTGTTTATTTCCCAAAGGCTTAGCCAGTAACTTTGACACATCATCCCTTCTGTGGAACTTTCGAGACTTTTTGAAACACGTGTGCTGATTTGAAGTCTCAAACGATGATCGTTCACAAGCAAAAAAAAAGAAAAAAAAAAGAAAGAAAAAAAATAACCCTTCTTGAGAGGAGTTGGGTCTGAATCCACTTTTTCCATCATAGGAAATATGGAGTATTTCAAGGCCTGAGTTCTCACCCTCGATAGGGAAGATGCAGACACGACCACCGGCAGCATCACAGTCCACTGCCTTTTCATCTCAGAACACCTACTTCTCTCTTGCTTAAGGCCAACTCTTCCATCGGTGTTCTTGAACCCCAACTCCTCCTGCCCCTTCTGGGACCTTAACCCCTCAGTGCTCTACCTCGGTTCCTGTTTCCTCACCTTGCCCCTTCCCACCGGATCTCTCCTTTCAGTCCGTTAACACGCCAAAATCCTTACCACTGCCTCACACACACACACACACACACACACACACACACACACACGAGCCTCTACCTCTAGTCACTGACCTATTTTCCTCCACAACCAAACTACTTGAAATAGTTCACATTTGCAGTCTCCCATTTTATATCTGTTTTCTCTCCTGCTTCTATAAATAAGTACATGATTTTTCCTTGCCTCCTTGTTTTACACAATGTGCTGCAAGCCTTTTCGCATCTGTCCTCTCCCTTCTTCAACTCCGGCCCACCGTCTTCTGTTCTCACCAATCCCCCCAAGCTGCCCAGGTAAACTTCACCAATGACCTCGTAAGAGTTCAATCCAACGGTCAGTTATGTGGACATTTTGCTTCAGCGTGTAAGAGGTGACACCTCCTTTCTCGATTTAAAGACTCTCCTTTGGTTTCATGCTCTCACTGCGGCTTTACTCACATCGGTTACCATACACTGGACGCATATTTCCTCCAGGTACCGTGCACACACTTTACGTTGTTAAAACAGCCCCGGAAGGTAGAGAATATTCTATCATTGTACACATTTAAAAATGAAGCAAGCGAAACCTAAAGAAATTGAACAAATTCACCCAAGTTACACAGTAATATGCGGTAAGAGCATGGTTGTATCCAACCCCAATGCACATTTTTTAGAAACTTGTTAATATAGTTAAGTAAAAAAAAAAAATTAGATAATAAAGAAACATGCCAAGTAGCTACAACCAACAAATTTCATCTGTCCAGTTTTAACTAATATTAAATATTTTGCTTTATTGGTTTATTTGTTTTTAACAAATACACTACCTTAGAAAGGTCGTGTACCTTAGTTTAACAAATAAACTACCTTAGAAAGAATAGGAGACCACTTTGCAATCCTCCCCAATTTCACTCTTTCCTCCCAGAGAAAACCATTATCCTCTAGTTCATCTGTATCCTTTATGTTCACATTTTTATCCTGTTCAAGTCATGCAGTCTTCTTTATCCCGCCCTTCCGTTTCCTTCTATCTAGAGACTACATATTCTTTTTCTTTTCTGTTGGTGTTCACTCATAAAATTTAAACATATATGGGTAAGAGTTTACCATTAATCAGTAAATCTAATCTCCTCGCAGATAAGATCCACACCAAATTTGTTCCCCTAATGGACTACGTCGTCTTGGTTGTGCCTTGTAAAACACCTCTTCTTAAATGACAAAGAAATTAGTAATATGTATCATCCACCAATCCATCTATCCAACCATCCATATTATTTTTACAGTCCAAGGTTACTTCCACTTATCTAAATGTTTATCAAAGTATTCCCTTCACCATCCCATCCTTATTTTCAGAGGAGGGGGTTCGATTGCCTCTTACTGATTTTCATGCTGCAATAGTTTTGTTTTGTTTTTCAGTGAGATTGAGTTCTTAATCCTCACAGTATTTTTTATGAGTATTTAAAAAAAAACTTTAAATCTACTCTTGAGTTATAGTTTGGGTGAGTGCAGAATTGTATCTTAACAATTACTTTTCATCCACCCTCTGAAGTTATCCCTCCACGAAGTTACTTGTCCCCACATGACTGTAGGACAGCACCTGTAATTCTAATCTTCATCCCTTTGATTGCAATAGATATTTCATCTTTGATCGCTTCCAAGATTTTCTGTTGGTGTGAGTTCTGAAGTTTCTTTGCGATATATCTAGGTGTAGATTTGTTTTTAATCATCCTGTCAAGGACGTGGTATGCTCAGTCATTCTGAAGACTGGCATCTCTTTTCAGTCCAGGAAAATACTGAGAGCCATCATGTCTTTCATTTCTAGTCTCCTCTTCTGAAAAATTTTCTTCTCTGTCTTCCAAAGTATGCTATGTTATTTTCTTTTTATCTTTACACCTATGCTGCGTGTCTGGATAATTTAATCGAATCTATTTCCAAGTTACTAATGCTTATTTACACTTACCTACATCATTACCAATGTGTTTGCTCACAACCTTCAAATCATACAGCTCCAGTGCTCAACAGCTCAAGATGGGGGTCCTTCTCCGGGTCTGATGTCTGAGCTTTTTCTTTCTTTATGTAAGCTTTTACACACATATTTTCAAGTCTCTTCCAGAGAGTTCTATTATCTCTAGTTCTAGGTTGTGAATTCTGTTTGTTGCATGTTCTGACTCTCTTTTGAGTTTCCATAGGGAACTTTAATATTTTATTCTTAACTCATCTTCCTGGAGGTTTTTATGGACTGTACTGTCTCCTCAAAATCCACAAGTTGAAACCTTGAGCCCACAAAGACTGCATTTGAAGATAGGCTCTTTAAAAACATAATTAAGGTTTAATGAGGTCACAGAGTCGGGGCCCTAATCCAATGGGACTGGTGTTCCTATAGGGAGAGTCGCCAGGAGTAAGTGCACAGTAGAAACCCCAAGTGAGTTCACAGAGAGAAGATGGCCACAAGGCAAGAAGAGAGGTCTCACCAGAAATCAGCCCTGGTAACACCTTGATCTGTTCTGGGATCACCTTGATTTGATCTGATCTGTTCTGGGATCACCTTGATCTGATCTGATCTGTTTTGGTATCACCTTGATCTGATCTGATCAGTTCTGGGACTGTTAGCCCCAGAACTGCTAGAAAACAAGTATCTGTTGTTTAGGCCATGGAGGCAGTGCTATTTTGTTATGGCACCTTGAGCACAGTGACACAGGGGTATTTTAGGAGCCCCAGTTCACAGCAATCCCCACCTAAGTGCAGCTCATATTCCCCCTATTGTGTCCTTGGTGTCACTGAATTTATATTAGGACTTCTGTTAAGTTCCCAACTTGTCATTCTTCCACCACATAAGCAGTAGCCATTTGGAACTCTGCGTTTGCTTAGAGCTGTTTCATACTGCCAGTTTCCCCAAAACGACTCATTTCAACTTCCGGTTGGCATTTTCCTAGTTCCACTTTCAAGAACTCAGCAAAATAACTTCCTGTCTCAAAGGATCTTGCAGGTTATATATGTGCAGTGTCCTTGTATATGGACCCTGTGTCCTGGGCTCCTCTGGGAGGGTATGAAAGCATCAGACTCAGCAATTAGGGCCTGTTCCCCAGTTCTGGTAACTCTGTGAGAATGTGGACCTCTGATTATAGCTAAAGAATTACCTTGAATTTCTTTCTTCCCCCCTGGGATCTAAGGAGTCCTCCTTCTTGATTCTTTACTCTGGCTAAGTATTTAAAAACTACTTCCTTTATAATTTGGTGGATTTGATAGTGGAAAGGGCATTCTTCTGCATCAGCTTAATTTCACATAGTGACCAGATACCCTTCTGCTCTATCTCAATATGCCACCTTATTTGTCCCCGTCATATCTCTTCTGACTACTTGTCACAGCACACAAAAGTTCTTTTCCCTTTCTCTGCTTAATAATTTAAATACTAGCATTTTCAGAGGACTGGTTTTCTCCTCTGATCATCTCCTTAAATGAACTAGTCTACTACCAGTGTTACAAATAACTCATTTTTTTTAATAATGATTTGATATCTCAACAGCCACATTTAGTGGAGAGGTAATTTCCATCCAGCCAGCCTCCTTAACACATTATCATTACACAGCAGTTACAATCAACACGACTTTTAGTGATATAGGGCAGCTTTCTGGACTTTTAATTTGTATTATACTTAATTGATATCCATCCTTCTAATCATTTTTGTTTTCATATAGTTTTCTCTTAGCTGCCAGAGGTATTTTTTCTCTATTTAAAACAAACAAACAAAAACGAAACTAATCAACAGTCTTTTATCCCATGGATCTTTCCAGTAGATTTCTTTTGACCATAGGATGACATCTAAATTCTTCAGCTTGTACAACTGAATCTTGATCACTGAGTCTTTGACAACTGGTTTAGTTGGACTTACTTTTCACAGGGCTCCATTACACCATGTTGAATTCCAGCTTAATTAAGGTAGTTGTAATATTATATTTCCATGACTTCATTCCAGCTATTTCTCTCCCTGAAATGATTGCTCCTTGACCCCTCTCACACCCTTCAGCTCAATATCACTTTCTCAAGTCTTTTAGTCTTTTCCAGGGAAAGTTGACAACATCTTCCTTTGTATCTCTGCCACAAATAGTTTTTCTTGGCACTTACAATTTTAATTCCATTGATGTAATAATATACCTTGCCTTCTACTCTGAGATTATGAGATCTTTTAAGACAGAGTCTCTCAACCTCAGCAATATTGATGTATTATACCAGATAATTGTTTGTTGTGTGGGCTGTCCTGTGCAATTCAGGATATTGAGCTGCTTCCCTGACCTGTAAACACCAGATATTAGTCCAACCCACGCCTCATCAGAAATGACAACCAAAAATGTTTCCCAATATTGTCAAATGTCCCCAGGGGGTGGGAGCCCACAGTCATCCCTAGCTGAGAACCACTGCTTTCAGATAGGAACTGTACTTCAAAAGCCCTGTGTCCAAGGCCACCACCTACATTCTGGAAATATCACTTGACTGAATGAGTGATATTCAAACCAAAAAAAAAAAAAATTATTTACCAACAGATAGTAAGTGTGTGTGTATGCACATATATAACATGTGTGTATATAGATAGCCAGAGACCTGGGGACTGAGATCTTCTCATTCTTTGGAATGTTAGTGTAAGTTATACTTTAAAACACATAAAATATTTAACTTGTGAACTACACTTCTGAGTAATTTGGAGAGCTCAAGTTGAAATAATATTAAAAGGACATGAGATTGGCTCTATATATGCATGTCATAGTGAAGGACCAAATGCCAACTAAAATATACAGTTAAGCGAGAACAATTAGCAATTTTGTGAATTGGCTGCCAGTTCAAATTTATTTTGCCAAGGTTACTGTTTAGTTAAGTCCATTTCTGCCAATTATAAGAGCCTTCACTGAATGAGCTTATGTTTGAATTTCAACAATTCTGCATTTAACCTGAAGCAAATATAATCTCCCAGGCAATTGTCAAAACAAGAGACTGTTGACAATGAGTCCCAGAAATAAAAGCTAAACAAAAGAAAAATCATACTTCCTAAATGTTCTTCTCTTAGACTTTAATAAATATTTAGAGAATACTTAGAATGTGCTCAATATTTGAAGGAAATAAAAAAATATTTTCAAAAATCTTTTTACTCCCTACTGAAATAAGTAATTCCTGTGTTGCAAATAACATAGAGAAGTAAAATCAAAAGGTTAACAATATCCAAGTGAATAGCCATTCCTCTCACTTGGAAAAAAAACAAAGAATCATATAAAAAGACATCAAGAAATTTCAGCCTTAGAGGAAAAAATGTTGTTAATATCCAACTTATTTATAATATGACACCAAAAAAACTCTGGAAAACTATTAACATTAACTATCAGCTGAGCAATTACCTCCATTTGCAAATTTTAGTCCTGAAAACTCTGCAATAATATGCAAAGCCATGTATTCTATATTTAAATAATGACATTAGGAAACAGAATTCGGCGTTCAGTTTGAGTTACGGGAGACTGACGTGTAAAATGAATTACATAAGGATCAAAACCTGGAAGAAAATATGTCACAAAGCTAACGATTATTTCTGGATTGCAGGACGAACAGGGACCATATGATCTCTTCTTTAGACACCTCAGTATTTTAAATTTATCATCAATCGCCATGGAGTATTATACATATGCATAAATGATAAGCTAAACAAAGGTTTTATTCTGTGACTTTATGCAGATTTGAGAATATAGCAAGGCTTTCTTTTTTTTTTTTTTTTTTAATTCACCATGTAGTCCTATTATTCTGACAGAAGTTTCAGATACAAGGGAAAAAAGTCAAATTTTATTTCTATACTTTGCTGAATGGTTGTAGAATGTAACTTAGCAAGCAGGTAAAATTAAGAATTAATTTGAAGTGTTCCATGTTAAGGTTGTCCTCGTCTCCCTGCCTCCTTCAAAATTCACTTCTTAAAAAGAACTTCCTTCCGTAACAACCAACATATCTTGGGACACTGATTACAACTTATGTTAGGAGATTGAAAAACTGGGAGAAAGGAGACCAAATGTACAAAAGCTCCAATTCTTCCTTTTCCAAAAGGACTTTGGTATCACTGGAGTCTATATTGAAGTCATCCTTATTTAGCTGATGCACATCGTCCCTCTCTTATATGGCAGTTACAGGTCTGCCTCCCAAGCAGAGTGTCTCAAGTATTCAGATGGAATCACTTATTCTTTAGATTCAATCCCCTTGAGTGAAATGCACGTTCAGGTACTATCTAAATTCAGGAATTAAAAAAAATGTGCAAACAATAAGTATTTAATCTAGGAAACAGTAAGTATTTAATAAATATTTGAAAGAATGTATTTACAGAGAATACAGAATGTATTTACAAGAAAATTGGTTTATACAAATAACAAAACAATAAAAGGCAATAAAATAAATTTTGTGGTCTCAGCATAATTTGGAGTTCTAACTATAGCAGCATACCATGGACTTGAAGTTATTTCTTTCTCTGTGGCTTAGACTTTCCCAAAAAATTTTCCAAGACGCTTTGGTTCAAAATATATATTTGTTTTTTTTGGATTTTTTTTTTTTTTTTTTTTTTTGCTTTTTTTGTTTGTGTGTTTCATTGGACTCTAACCCTTCCAAACACCTATCATGTCTACCAGGCAGCTGCCTTGAGACCAGCATAATTGCTGTTCTCTGCAGGAACAGTATTCCCCTGATTATTGCAGAGCTTGAGTTTATGTTTACTCAGGTCCCTGCTCAAAGGTCAAAGGTTGCTGGCTATTAGTTTCCTGGAACCTTGAACAACAATCTCTCTGAATCTATCTGAGAAAGAGCTGGGTGACCTTGTAGGATGGTCCAAACGATTTATTAAGATAGTGGTTTCATGTAAAGCACCTAACCAACACTGTGATTCCCATTTGCTAAGCCATAATCATGCAGGAAATGTTGCCTTTCACTGCAGAAGAGGACAGTTGTGGTGAGGAAGCAATGATTGTCTGAGAACGTGAGACTGAAGGGCAGATTCACAGGTACAAGAATTTCTGTGTGTGTGTGTGTTTCCATTTGCCTGTTAGCTTCTGCATCATTTACATTATTTCTAAGATTAGATTTGGAGTCTATGTGAAGACTTGAACTGGAAAATAACCTCACAATTGGATTTCTTCTTTATCCTTCAGAGTTCTGTATCTGTTAGTCTGGCTTATTAATGAGTCCTTGAGAATACGTTATTTGCTGTTCCTGAAACAGCTTCACATAGCCTTCTCCCCCCAACACACACAAGACCTTTACACTTGCTGCTCCCCTTTCTTGGGATGATTTTCTCAGAAATCCATATGGCTTGTTCCTTCCTCCCCTTGTGGTCTCTCATCCAAGGACATCTCAATAATGAGAAGACAGCCATCTCTTCTGTCCCCCACCCCAATGCCTTCTCTGTCTTCCCTTCTTCTTATGCTTATCATTACAATCATCTGCAATATTACATTTTTAAGCTTAAGTTCACCTGTACACAAAGTAGACAATAAGCTTCATGAGGACAAAGACTCTGTTCACTGCTGTGACACCTGCTCCTACAACAGGGCTGGAAACCTACAAGATGTTTAATGACAATTTGTTGAATGAATGAAATCATGAAATAAATGCTAGCTATGTACATAAAAAAGGGACCGTAAACACACGTGGCACACACAAACACCACCACCAGAGAGTTTCCATTACGGTCAGAGGGTAGGATTATCAACAGGAGGAGTTTACAAGCATTGATTCAAATATGCTAGAGGACAGTGTGGTATCTCCAATTCAGTCTATCACCCCCTAGATATCCAGGGCTTGGAGTTTTTGCATGAAACGAAGGTACAGGTAGAGAGAAAGGTAGAAGAATTGCTGAAAAATTTGTCTCTCAGCCATGGTGGAGGATAAACAAAAAAATATAAACTCCCTCCCCCAGCTAAGGATGTCAGGGCATATAGATCAACTCATTCATATGTAGGATGAGAGAATATATAAACTAATGAACAGACAAATCTGTCAGTAAAGAAATATAAGAATTAGAAACCTGTGTTTCTTATATATTAGCCAGGTGACATCAGCAAGGTATTTAAATTCTCTTATTTATCAATGGATCATTGGTAAAAATAAAGATGAAATTAGAACTCACCTCATCACGCTTCTGAAATAATAAAATGAGAACATTTAGGCAATATATTTAGCACAGTTCTTGAGCAGATGTGAGCGATTAGTGCTATTATTTAGTAAATTATTACTTTTTAGATACCACCTGCTTCAAAAACAGGGTTTGAAGAAAATAAAAAGGACAAATTTAAAGCTAGTAAAAACATCTCTGAGTTAAGGAGTGAAGGGTGATGAGGGGAGATATTCTGAGATACTCTAGTTGACTATCCTCTGACCACTTCTCCTCACATCTTTCTAATGGAATCTGGAATTGGTATGGGGTATTATGCCTGGTTCTACTTCTCAGGCTCACCCACTGGTAGAAGTGGCTAATTAAATTCTAGTCATTGGAACAGAAGTAGAATTTTCCAAATGTAACTTCTGGGAAAGCATTTTGAAAAATGGAAACTGGCTCAACTTAGATATGACTTTTACCTCTCAGCCTTCTCCTACCCTCTTCCTGGAACATAGGCTGCCCAGTGGGAGCCTTCCCAAGCATCTATTAACCACGGATTGACCTCAAATATGGAAGCTCTGAACTAAGAATATGTGCAGAAAGAGAGAAAGAGCCCGGATCTCTGATATCAACGAAGTGTTGAAGTGTCGCATGGGCCTGAACAGCCACCTCCTGTTTCCTCTCTTGGTGGAGTTTGGCTACTTTCTGTTGAACCACTTCATGGTTAAACAAAAATTTTAACTAATAGAGGTGAGACAGTTGTCCCAAATCATGAAAAGAGTCAAAAGCAACCTATTACATGTACATATAGCTGAGCTGGTAACTTTCCAATGGCCAGGGAAAAGGAACACAATGAAATCATGTAAGATTATAAAGTTCTCTTGAATGTATTAATAAAAAAAGCAAAATCCTAGTCTATATACTGCCAAATGTATTCCAGTCATTAGAATCCAAAAGAACCATTCAATGGGGTTTTATGTAAGGGGAGCACATGGTATCTTGACTTGTATATTTTATAGTTTTTTGAAGCTCTAAATTAATCTTCATGTGTTTATTTCCTACAGTGACCTTTGACAAAAAGGAAAATGTTAAACTTTATAGGATCGTGAAAACATCATTTTCTAAATGTATGACCTGATTTAGAAGGAGAAATTCAAGAATGCAAAAGAAAGAACAGTTTGAATGAATCTTGCACACTTCTAAAATAAATCAATGGAGGCTTGCTGCACCCTGAGCTAAATATCAATAATTTTGACATTAACATTTTTGTGAAGTGCCTGAAATGCTAGCATGATTTTAGTAAATAAAAGGTGACCACATGTGCTCTAATTTGGGATGTGAAGTGACAACTGTGGCCATTCAGTTATAAAATTCAAGTGTTTGCTCAGAAAGAGGAGGATCCCAGTGTGAAGCCAGAGAGCTTCTGGAAGTAAGACCAAGACATTTATTAACACAGTTTGGAGTTTATTCTAATGCTTTAATAAATACTTACATGAAAGTCATACAGATTAGCATCATAAAGCATGGAGAAGACTTTGGCCTATATTAATTCTGAGAGCAGAAACGACCACTTGCTAATCTTGGTCACCAAAAATAATTTTTATCGGGCTCACGTAGACCAACGTAATTATCTACTATCGTCCACTCAGCGTAAGACTGGGGAATCAATGCCCAGGTATGGAATCCTAAAATAAGAAACAAGGGAATATCAACTGTGCATTCAAATGATGCTCTACTAGTTATGAAAGGGAGATCTTTGCAAGGGAAAGGAGTTCTCCCTTAAATATGGAAAGCAAGGGAATTCACAATAGAAAAGCTGACAGAGATAGGGCAGCCTTAATTTACATGTCAGCTATAATATCTGCCTTACAAGACTATTTACTTGGTAACTGGGTGGCATTCCTTAAACTTAGTTACCGTAGCAACTGCCACATGACACATCAGCCTCCAAGACAGAGAATGTCTTTTGCGAGAAACAAAAGCACCGTCAATATCTCAGAGGAACATTATCATTTTAAGGAATGCTGATGGTGTGAAGGATAGGTGTTAGCCCCGATTCACTGATTTTTTTTAATGTCTACATTCTACTAGAGTGTCAACAGTGCTTTCAATGCTTTTTTCTCTTATTTATCACTTCACTGTCTTAAAAAAATGTTAATTACCTGAAATATTAGCTTTCAGTTAAAGCTGTTAGGAAGCCTGCCACAAATCAAACTCCAACATACCTTCACAGAAAACCCTTCAAGGACTCTAGATCTAGTTTAGTTTTTCCTAAATGGCATTGCATAGATCACCAGTATTGGCCATTGTGGTGCTTTGCTAAAAATGGAAATTCTGGGGTGCCTGGGTGGTGGCACAGTGGGTTAAAGTTTCTGACTCTTGATCTCGGGATTGTGAGGATTGTGAGTTCAAGCCCCATGTTTGATTCCTTGCTGGGCATGGAGACTACTAAAAAAAAAAAAAAAAAAAAAAGGAAATTCCTTGGTCCCAACAGAGACCAACTATGTCAGAATATTTGGGGTAAGATGTAGAAATTTGCATTTTTGGTAATTTAAATTAGTGATGTGTTCTTTATGTAAAACCTTTATTTTCTTACCTCTGCTTCTTTGCTAACAAGCTTCCTCACCTTAAATGCCCCTCCTTAACTCCAGGTGTACAAATACCACCAGCAACTCATGGTTTAGCTTAGTTTCTTGGGAGGAAAAAATAAATAAAAAAAAACAACTTCTCACCAAAAATTAAAACTCTACTACTGTACTACTTTTTTATTTCTCAAATTGTTCTAATTCCCACTCTTTTTTTAAAACAGTATATTTAATTCATTAACATACATATTAGGGACATTCTCTCCCGTTGCCCTCCATTGTATTTTGTGTAGCTTTTAAATACAATTTAGATAGTATAATTAAATAAAATACTAAAATGAGAGGTGCCTAGGTGGCTCAATCAATAAGGTAACGGACTCTTGATTTTAGCTTAGGTCACAATCTCAGGGTCATGGGATAAAGGCCCCGTTGGGGCACTGTGCTCAGCACTCAGAGTCTACTTGTCCCTCTCCCTCATCTTCTGCCCCTAACCCTGGCTCTCACATGTGCACACCCTCTCTCATAAATAGATGATAGATAGATAGATAGATAGATAGATAGATAGATAGATAGATAGATAGATAGAATCTTTTAAAAATTACTGAAATTAGGACATCTCTCACTGGCTAGGGTCTTCTGAGAGTAGAGGCAATGCTTATTCATTAAAGTGTCCAAGTGCCTGAAACCATATAGGTGTCAACAAGTGTTCATTTAATTAGCCTATATTTAATAATACTTAAAATAATATATCAAAAACTTACATAAGATTGTTGAGCTCTAACTCATTTCAACTTCACATGAGTTATGCAGTAGTCACTATTAATGCTTCTCTTTTACAGATGAGGAGATACAGCCTTGGACAGATCAAGCCACCTGCCTTAGATACACAACTAGTGAGTTACAGATCAAGATTTAAAAATTGGGCTGCAATAGGAACCCAAACTTCAGCCACTAGGTAGGGTGCCCCTTTCCTTAAGAAACTATGAACTAATAATATTTAACTTTTATGAATATTAGTTAGAATATAAAAATGAAAGAATATAGGTATGAAGCACATGTGTCCTGCCACAAAGGTTTAGCCTTAACAAATGAAATCAACGTTCAGAACTTTCTCTTTCTTCATGTCTCTTTACAATCATCATATGAAGATCCAGGAATGGGTGTAAAAACAAACAAAACAATTAACACTGAACTATACTTTCTTGCACAGACTAAATCTTTTCCTAAGCCATGTCCTCACCTATGAAATAGGACACTTGACCTGCATGATCTTAACCTGTATGATTGCTTACAGCAATAGAATAGACTGGAACTCTAGGGTTCAGAATGCCCATCCACCTACGACATATTTTTAGGTCTTAGAGAGGAAATGTCTCCCCAGCCTGGTAGGTTCTCCTAGAAAAGTATTTCTCATCCACCAAAATCCTCCCGTACTTAGAGCAACAGCCAAAATCCTAATGATCCACAAGAATTCACCTGCACTTCCCATTTCTCTTCCCTTTGTCATAGTCCCTTCAGACTAAAGTGGCCTTGCTGCTATGCTTTTAAGTCAGGGCCTTTGAACTGGCTATTCATTCTACCTGGAGTCTTCCTCCCATGTAGGAAAGGGACTCTCTTCACATCCTCAAATGTCACCTTCTCACTGAGACTTACCCTGGCCATCCTATTTAAAATTGCATACCCTTACTCCATCCTGATTACCCCATTTTTTTCTTTTAATTTCTACATAATTAACTTTTTTTTTTCCTTTTCATCCCACTACAACATGAGTTCCAAGATGAGGATCTTGTGTGTGTTTCATACCTCAATATATCCCCAGCACCTAGCACAGGAGTTCATACAGCATGAGCCCTCAATGTCTGTTGATTGGATTAATTAAAAATTACTCCTCTATTCTTCTTCTCATCCATTCATCCAAAGAACTTCTATTAATTGATGACTGTTAGGCATAACGCTTGCTGCTGAACTCTTCTTAATGAATTTTGAAACTCCCCAAATCTCACATAACTCCACCTATCCTGGCCACTAAAAATGTGTCCATGTGAAAATGATTAACATTTACTAAATTAATAAAGAGCGGGTTGTTCCTTTAACAGAAACCGAGTGTCGAAACTTAGACTCTGAACATTTACCCCAGCCTTAAAAGTGTGTCCTTGAAATCAGTCTTGTGCTGCCGCAAACAACAAAGAAAAATGGAAAAATTTAGGGTTTTGTATATCATGAGATTTGCAGGCTATTAGGCTAAATTAGCTCCGGTTGCCTGAAGGATGTCTTAGGTAACTGCAGCCATCCCCAAGCATTACCGAATCTAATTCCTGATGCCATGCTTTGGGGAAAATATAAAGAAATCAGGGAAATGCAGGGAGCTCCTATCACAATGATAAAATGCATGAGTAGACCAGACTCTGAGAAAGATCAATCAAATTAGAAACTTACAGCCCCTCCCCCCAAAAAAATAAAACCCACAGATCACTGAAGGGGAGGTTTCTTCTCTACAAATATTAAAGGAGAGCAACAAAGAGAAAAAGGCTTTTATTCTGATTATGTAATGGAATACTGTTTTTAAAAGCACTCGAATCTTATATATATGAGAATCTGCACTAAACAAGACTGTCTCTCTAAGGAAAACCAGCATTAGAAGCCAAAATGGGTTTCTCCATACCACTGTTGTGCAGTGGATTTCTAATTGAGGCTACTAGGATCATGAAGGACCCTGAACAGGGATGATCTCATTGCTGAGTAATTGGGATGGATATACAGCATTTTATTTTATTGGAAAGATTCAGTAATTCCCTAGATATGCATGTATGATTATTGCAGGGGAGCACTTTCATGAAACTGGAAGGAAAACAAACTGAAAAAAAAAAAAAAAAAACGTTCAGGTCTTTGAAATACCAGAGTAAAATATGGGGCTCTGTTCCTTATTTGGTGGAAACAGCCCCTAAAATATATGCAATGAGATCCACTTCCTCTGTTCCATAACTATTGGCTGGGAAGCTAAAAGGAGCCACTCTGTTGCTGTGGAGAGTCATGGACCAGAATTTATGAAAACTGTGTCTTTGCCCAGGTTGTCTAATTACTTTTTTTTTTTTTTTTTTTAATTCTGGTAAGTTGTTAAATTAAGTTAGGGGTTATCCTAAGTACCTTAGTGTTGATGGTATTGAATGTGGTCTCTCTAAAAATGAGAAAGTACATTAGAGAACCCATTTTTCCCCAAAGTAAAGCATTCTTCAAATGCCTATTTAGAGATTTCTAAATAATAATAATTAATAATAATAATAATAATAATAATAATAATAATTAGAGATTTCTGAACATGACAATGGTGATAACGGTGGATGAGACTCTTCAGGGAAGTTTTGTAGGCATCACTTCTCTTTTGGCAGAAATTGGATGGGTTTGACCCTAACTTTGTTCTTCTCTCCCTCCTCTTCTGTGTGATCTGTGGAAAGGATCTTTCTAAAGGAAGAATAATGGTCCATTTTCTCAGTTGTGCTCAGTGAGGCCACAGGAAGCAAAAAGGAGAGGTAAGTCTCTTCACGATCAGTAGAAATTCCTCAAATATTCTAGATTAAACCCCCTACGTGATTTTTATGTTGACTTTGCCACATAGGTGCCCACCTTTGGCTAATGAGGAAAGAGATGTTTAAACGTGCCTCAACTTTATTATTTTCTCTGGTTACATTTCTCACAAATTGTTTAGTCCCGAGCATAATCATTCCTCCCTTTCAAAATCATTCTAAAGAAATGCCATTCTGATTTAACTCTCTAAGGTGTAGATTTTGCTTTTTTTCAAGTCATCCCACATAAGTTGATACACTAACATAATGAAAATTAAAAAAAAAACACTTTAATTTTTCAGTTTTGATTTTTTTCTTAGCCATACCTATAACCTTAGATCTTGAATGATGATCTCCAGGGTACAACCACCTTTCTAGACAAACTAAAGTTTTACACTTTCTAACATACTCTGGTTTTATCTATATGTATTTTCTTCTTCCCTCTGCAATTTTGTGTAAGAATCACACTGACTTATTCTACAGGCATGCCCTGGGTCTGCTGACCCATCTGTGTAGAAAAGTCCGCAAGACTGCAAAAAAGCACAGAGAGCACCTATACGATGCAGGAAATCTGAAAGGTCATATATTTCATCTGCTAAGTCACATATCCTGTATATTTGTTTGCCAAGTTTATCAACAGACTGGTGAACAAAGTAAAATAAGGAAAAAAATCAATCATTAAGCATCCTATAAATAATACCCTCAAACATCTTCAAAATGCTAATGCTATCTATGTCTTTATTATTCTTCCTTGACCTTAAATGTAGAAATTTTCTATTGCCAGGATAGGCAATTACTATTAGTCCTATTTTTACAGATGAAGTATTGGGATAAACCTCTACTATCCAGGATGCCAGTTCCAATTACGGGAACAAGCTCTACCTAACAAGTTACATTCTATTCTGTAGATCCTAATAGGTATTTATTTAACGATGTTTGTCATGATATACACAGCTAACTATCCTGTTTTTTTTTTCTTTAAACTGAGGCAAAATTAGTGTATAACATTTGTTTCAGGTGTACAACAGGATTCAATATTGGCATGCACTACAAAGGGATTATCACAGGAGTCTAGTGACCGTTCCTCACTACACATTGGCCTCTTTCACCATCGCCCACCCTCGACCTCCTCTGAGAGCCATCAATAAGTTGTTCTCTGTATCTAGGAGTTTTGATTTCTTGTTCTTTGATTTTTAGATTCTACATATAGCTGAAATCATGTGCTATTTGTCCTTCTCAATCTGACATATTTCCTTGATATAATACCTTCAAGGTCCATCCACGTTGTTGCAGATGGCAGGATTTACTTTTTTTATAGCTGAATAGCATTCAGTGTGTGTACGTGTGTGGGTGTGTGTGTGCACACGCGCATGTGTGTATCACAACTTCCTTATCCAGTCATCTATCTATTGGCGCTAAGGTTATTTCCATATCTTGCCTTAATGGAGAGAATGCAGTGAATAATGCTGCAATAAACATAGGGTGCATATATCTTTTCTATCTTTTCTCAAAATAGTGTTTTTATTTCCTTTGAATGAATACTCTAAAATGGAAAAACTGGATTATGTGGTGGTTCTCTTTTTAAACTTTTTGGGGAACATCCTTACTGATTTCCACAGTGGCTGCACCAATTTATATTTTCACCAACAGTGTCTGAGGGTTCCCTTTTTCCACATCCTGGCCAGCACTGGTTATTTCTTGTTGATCACACCCATTTATATCAGTGTGAGGTGATAGCTCAGTGTGGTTTCATTTCACATTTCCCTGATAATTAGTGATGTTGAACATCTTTTCATGTGTCTGACAGTAACTTGTATGTCTTCTTGAGAAAAATGTCTTTTGAGATTCTCTACCAATTTTTTTAATTAGTTTGTTGTTTTTGTTGTTGTTGTTGTTTGTTTTGTTTTTTTGTTATTGAGTTGTTTGGGTTCTTTATATATTTTGGATGTTAACCAGGATAGATATATAATTTGAAAATAGTTTCCCCTAGTCAGTAAGTTGTCTTTTCATTTTGTTGATGACTTTCATAGCTGTGTGGAAGCTTTTTAGTTTGATATAGTTGTACTTTTTTATTTTTGCTTTTGGAGTCTGATCCAAAAGTTCAGCACAAAGACCAATGTAAAGAAGCTCTGCCTCTATATTTTCTTCTAGGAATTTTATGGTTTCAGGTCTTACATTCAGTCTTTCATCCATTTTGAGTTCACTTTTGTGTGTGTCATAAGATGGTGGTTGAGTTTCATTCTTTTGTATGTGACTGTCCAGTTTATCCATCATTTACTGAAAAGATCTTTTCCCCACTGTATTTTGGTTCCTTTGTGGTAAATTGACCACATAGGAGTGGGTGTATCTCTGGGCTTTCTATCCTGTTCCATCGATCTAGTTATCTGTTTTTATGCTGATACCATAGAGTACTGATTACTACAGCTTTATAGTATAGTTTGAAATCAGGGAGCATGATACCTCCAGTTTTATTCCTCTTTCTCAAGATTGTCATGTCTATTTAGTCTTTTGTAGTTCCAACAAATGTTAGATTTGTTCCACTTCTGTGAAAACAAAAACAAAAACAAACAACAACAACAAAATAATTCCATTGAAATTTTGGCAGGGATTGCATAGAATCTGTAGATTATTTTGGGTAGGAGGGACATTTTAACAATATTAATTACTTCAATCCACGAGCACAGATCTTTCCATTTATTTGTGACTTACTCAATTTCTTTCTTCAATGTCTTATAGTTTTAGTGTATAGGTCCTCCACCTCCTTGGTTAAATTTATTCCCAGGTATTTTATTCTTTTTAATGCACTTGTAAATGGGATTATTTCTCTTTCTATTGTTTATTAGTGTATAGAAACACTTAGGATTTCTATACATTGATTTTTGTATCCTGTAACTTTACTGAATTCATTTATTTTAGTAGTCTCTTTGATGGAGTCTCTAGGGTTTTCTATATATAATATGTCATCTGCAAATAGTGACAGCTTTACTTCTTCCTTTCTCATTTGGATGTCTTTTATTTCTTTTCTTGTCTAATTGGAATGGCTAGAACTTCTGATACTATATTGAATAGAAGTGACAAGAATCTGCATCCTGGTCTTGTACCTGATCTCAGAGGGAAAGTCTTCAACTTTTCACTGTTGTGTTTGATGCTAACAACAGGACTGCCATACCTGAATTCTGTTATATTGAAGTATGTTCCATCTATACCCACTTTGTTGAGAGTTTTTATTATAAATAAATTTTATCAATGCTCTTTATGCATCTTTTGAGATGATCATATACTTTTTATCCTTTGTGGGTGTGGTGTTTCATGTTGATTGACTTGTGGATCTTGAACCATCTTTTTAATCTTGAAATAAAGCCAACTTGAAATAAATCCCACTTCACTTTGGTTTGCTAATATTTTGTTGAAAATTTTTGCATCTATGTTCATCAGGAATATTGGCCTGTAATTTTCTCTTTTGGTGGTGTCCTTGTCTGATTATGGTATCAGAGTAATGCCAGCCTCTTAAAATGAGTTTGGAATTATTCCCCTCTCTCCAAATTTTTGGAAAAGTTTGAAGAAAATATTAATTTTTCTTTGTTTGTAGAATACACCAGTGAAACCATTTCATCGTGGACTTTGGTTTGTTGGGAGACTCTTCCATTACCAATTCTATGACCTTAACAGTAATAAGTCTATTCAGATTTTTTATTTCTTCATGTTTCAATCTTGGAAGATTGTATGTTTTTAGGAACTTATCCATTTATACTATGTTATCTAATTTTTTTGGTCTATAAATTGTTCATGGTAGTCTCATGATACTTCATGTTTTTGTGGCATCATTTGTAACTTCTCTCTATTTTCTGATTTTATTTATTTGATCCTATTTCTTTTCCTCAGTGGGTTTAGCTAAAGGTGTGTCAGTTTTACCTTTTCAAAGAACCAGCTCTTAATTTTATTTATATTTTCTATTCTTTTTCTTTAGACTCTCTGAAATTATGTTTTGATATTTTCTTTCTTCTACTAACTTTAGACTTTGTTAGATAGTTAGACATAAAGTTAGATTGTTTGAGATATTTCTTGTTTCTTGAGGTAGTCCTGTTTGCTATGAACGTCTCTCTTAGACCTGCATTTGCTATATCCCATATTTTCGATTTCCATTTTCATTTGTCTCAGTGTGTTTTTTTCTTTTTTCCCCTTTGATTTATCCATTGACCTACTGGTCATTGTCTGGTAGCATGTTGTTTAATCTGCACATATGTGTGATTTTTCCAGTTTTCTTCCTGTACCTGATTTCCAGTTCTATACCATTGTGGTCAAAGAAGATGGTTGATATGATTTCAGTCTTCTTAATTTTATTGAGACTTGCTTTGTTCCATAAACATGTAATTTATCCTGAAGAGAATGTTACAATTGCACTTGAGAAAAATACGTATTTTGCTGCTTTTGGATGGAATGTTCTAAATATATCTATTAAGTCAATGTAGTTTAATGTGTCATTTAAACACAATGTTTCCTTATTGATTTTTTTTTTTTTTGGTCTGTGATCTATCTGTTGATATAAGTCTGGTAATAAAGTGCCCTAGTATTACAATATTGCTGCCAATTTCTCCCTTTAGGTCTGTTAATATTGCTATATATACTTAGGTCCTCCTACGTGGGGTGGGTAAATATAAATATTTACAAATGCTATACCCTTTTTTTTTTTTTTTTGGATTGACTCTTTTATCACAATGTAATCCCTTTCTTTAATTACAGTCTTTGTTTTAAATTCTGTTTTGTCTGACAAAAGTATAGCTATACCAGCTCTTTTCATTTCCATTTGCATGGAATAATCCCCTTTTCTATCCCTTCACTTCCAGTCTGTGTGTGTTCTAAGATCTGAAGTGAGTATTTTATAGGCAGCATAGTGATGGAACTTATTTTTACTCATTCAGCCACATTATGTCTTTCAATTGAAGCATTTAGTCCATTTACATTTAAAGTATAGGTATGGGGGATCCCTGGGTGGTGCAGCGGTTTAGCGCCTGCCTTTGGCCCAGGGCGCCATCCTGGAGACCCGGGATCGAATCCCACGTCAGGCTCCCGGTGCATGGAGCCTGCTTCTCCCTCTGCCTGTGTCTCTGCGCCTCTCTCTCTCTCTCTGTGTGTGTAACTATCATAAATAAATAAAAATTAAAAAAAAAATAAAGTATAGGTATGTACTTATTGCCATTTTGTTAATTATTTTTTCTTATATACTATATGAATGAGTTCAATGGTCAGTCCTTTGTAAGAATAAAATAGACATGTTTTCATAAAATAAAATCATATTCTATCAAAGATTGTGACCCTATGCTAGCCTCAAAAATTGCCTCCTTCAACCATCAAAGTTTATCTCAAATTCCTTTGATGCTTCACTTAACTATGCTTTGTAAACATCTCTGACCCTTATTTAAATTATCCCTTGGCTCGTGATTCTTTAATATACAAGTACTTTTGATACACATGCACTTATGAATCCATTCACCATAAAAGGAAACAAACATCCCTTTTTACAATTACTTAGTCATTTTACACCTTTTAATAGTTTCCATATCCATTATATTAAGCTAAAAGATAACGCATCAGAAGAGAAACACATTTAAGTAAAGATTTTCACTTTTTCTTTAGTTCAATTTAAAAGATAAAATTATAGGTACCATTGCCATCTGTGGCAAACAATCTTCCTGCCTACCAACAAATATCGCCTTCTTTCTTAAAATTAAGCAGCCCAATTTTAAGCTAGGTCCTGTGCTGCCCAAGCAAATGACATTCCCATTTATTCCTCCTCACAGCTATGTGTGGCCATATGACTAAGTCTTGAGATGCATGTGACTTCTGTAAAATCACCTTGAAAGTTAGTGGGGAACTGTCTTTTTTAACCCTTTTCCGTATCATGGTGCCTGGAATTGGATATGATGGCTGGAGTCTGAGCAAGCGTATTGGCTCACAAGGGTTACAAGCACAGCCTGGAGAAGAAGAAGCACTGAGCTTGAAGAAATGGGTTCTGAAAGAATTTGGAGCAGCTTTATAACCAATTCAATGCTGACATTTGGCCTCAAAATGTTGGTGATTTATATATATAATACTTCAGACTTGAGGTAGGCATTGATATCTGTATTTTACAAAGAGGGATATAAAGTTTCAAGGATATTAAATGATTGACAGAAGGCCATAACAAAAGGTTTTGAATCACATTTCCTAGGACAGCTTCAGATTGCTTTCTATTAAATAATGGCTCCTCTAAATTGGCCTATTTACCAAGCTAAAGAGGACACTATTTAATTAAGCTCTCAGTTTATCGTCAGATTATGAGAAGACAATGGATAATCCCACTAACAAGTCCAAATTACTTAATTTTAAGAGTTTAGTGGCCTTCACTTAATGTCAGCACATTATTTTCAAGAAACTCTTCTATTATAAGAAAAAGAGGAAAAAGGAGAAAAAATAATACATTTAAAATGTCAAGCAGTTGGTGTCCTTAACTACCTGGAAATTTGTAAACCTAGATATAAACAAATAGACATGATACCCTTTATTCCAAGACGAACGAAAGTAGAGTCCCATTTTATTGGTTGCGGGGGGCATCTTTCTAAAAGTTTAGAAGAGCTTTGTCAGATGAAGTCAAAGAAAGTGAAACAAAGATGAGATTGAAGCCAGTGAGGATGCTGATGGAGCTGCTGATACAGAAACGACAGTGAAGGTTTTGAATGGTTATGAAGACAAAAGGCAATGATAAGGAATGAAGATGGCACTTTTATCAAGGTAATGACAGTGGAAAAGGTCTCATCCTGTTTGAATTACAGACTTTTTTTTAAGTTTTTATTTAAATCACAGTTAACATACAGTGCACAATATGGTGATATAGTACACACTTTACACACAGTATACTTTACAGAGTACACTGCATACAATCTAGTGGTTCAACATTTCAGTACAATACATGGTGTTCATCTTCCTGGTTTGGATTTGGCTATTTTTCAGTTGAAATTATTAGATAGTTGCCCTAAATTCTTTACTTTTCCTTTCCTAGGTTGGGCCAGTTCTATTTCTTACCATACTGGCTTCCTATATTTTGACTGGAAATAGACGAAGATAGCATCTCTGAACTCCATCAATAATACTCAGCATCTCTTAAAGACCTACGACATGCCACGAAGCTTGCCTACATTGTCTCCTTTAGTTTTTATGGTCCCTGTTAGAATCAGAGTGTGGTCAAAGGAGCAGACTTTAGAATCACACTGCCTGGTGTAAGACCCAGTCTGTGCTTCTTACTAGTCCTAAGATCTTGCAAAGCTCATTTATCTGTCCTATGCTTCAATTTCTTTCGTGTTTTTTTTAAGATTTTGTTTATTTATTCATGAGAGACCCAGAGAGAGAGAGAGAGAGAGAGAAGCAGAGACCCAGGCAGAGGCAGAAGCTGGCCCCGTGCTAGGAACCCAATGTGAGACTCAATCCCGGGTCTCCAGGATCACACCCTGGATTGAAGGTGGCGCTAAACCGCTGAGCCACCCGGGCTGCCCGGGCTTCAGTTTCTTAATCTACAAAACCAGGATAAAATTATATCCACCTATCTGTGTTGTTGATAATTAAGTTAGCTGATAAAAGGATTTCAAATACTGCTTCACTAGAGTCTTACATGTATCTGCTGTTCTTAGAGTCCCCCTCATCCCCACTGCTGAGAAGAAAACTGATGCTCAGAGACTCCACCCTATTAATAAGTGGCAGAGGTAGGATTAAACCCTGAGGCTGCTAACTCTAGAGTCAGTCATCACTCCAAGAAACCCTTTGATGCCTCATTCTAATTGAGTGATCATGTCCAATGTGTAAAAGCAACTTTTCAGAATGCTCACTCCTCAAAACTCGTGCTTGAAAATGCCCTTCACAGGGAGCTGACAGGAAGCTGACCCTCTTCACCTCTCATTGCAGCCTAGAGTATAAGGCATACCTGGCTTCCAGCAGCTTACCTACATTATGAAGGGTTATCTGGTGTGAATCTGAGCTATTAGTGGCTTCACCCACATAATGAACACAATTAGTTTTACACCTTTGGAAAGAAAGGGCTAGAGGCTTCTGTGTTTTCTTCGCCTCAAACTCTCCCCCCACCCCTAAAAAAATCCCCCTCCCAGCCTGTCCACAATCCTCTCAGTCCAAGTCAAAACAGTATTTTCAAAAGACACTGCCAAGGTGGTTTCAAACTTGAGTCATTTGAGGTGAATTTTAATAAACTTCTTTCCTTTCTTTCCGCTTTTCAATGTCTACTTAAGAACAAATACAAAGTCAACTTCCATGTCTTTATAGTTCAAGCCCAATAAAAAGACATTAAAATTCCAATAAGCAATAATGTCCTTTTACTGCATTTTAGTACTAAAAAAGTAAGTGGTTCTAAGACCGCTGTGGCTGTTAGTACTTAAATGACCAAATTATCTTAATTGTCACAGAAGTGGTACTAAAGTTTGAGCAAGAGAGAGTGCATATGTGAGAAAGAGGGAAAAGTGCCATCGTTATCCTCACTTTTGTAAAGGGAACATTTGTTTGCATTCCAGTCAACGGCAAGCCACTTCCTAGTAAATCAAAACCCAAAGAGGTACGAGTGGTGAAATTATATGGCGTGTGCCACCCTTGGCTGAGTAGTAGTAAATTTAACTCCATTGTGCAGAAAGCTGCTGTGCAGAATTATGAGTCCATTTGATTCCAATTTAATCAACTTGAAGTTCCAAGCCGGCCCATTTTGTGGCTGAGGGACATTGCATCACAAAGCACAACACATTTTGTTTTTTTCTGTTTGGCAGAAAGCTCTTTGGATCCTTGCTGCCCAACTCAGGGTCAAAAGATGTCCAGGAGCCCCAAGATGGTGTGCAGCTAGGATGCACTTCATTTCAGCTGCATACACTTGCGCCAAGAACCATCTACCCCAAGGCAAAAGGAAAGGAGGTAGTGGCAGAAATAATAGTACCTAAAACTAGATTTTCATCGTTTCCTAAACTAACTAGGTTCATCTCTGATAATAAATTCTCCTTCTTTTCACACAATCTCTCTTGCCTCACCTTCCCCAACAATATCCATAGCATCTTTTTTCCCTCCTTACAGCAAATTCCTGGAAAGAATGGTCTATCCTAACAGTTTGCATGTCCCTTCCTCTATTCTGCAGGACCCACCTCTAACAGGCATTTGCCCTCTGATTACACAGAAATAATTCTTAATAATTCATGACTTATCTTCATTTTGAAATGCCTAATGATCATCGCTTAGTCCTTAGCTTCCTTGACCTATTTGGAACACTGGAGATTAATGTTTCCCTCTTTCTTGGAAGGTGTTTTTCACTTGGCTTCTAGGACAGTCCTTCCTAGAAGGTTCTTCCAAACCTTCCAAACCTGCCATTGGGGCTACATGCTTCATGGTCCCAGTCCATAGCTGATGGAGTATTCCTGACTCGTCCATACCTACTCACTAGAGGTTTTCATCCAATATGGCTCTCAGTTCCACTCATATGCTGATGACCACATTGGCACCTCTAGTCTCAATATGTCTCCTATAATCCAGACTTTTTTTATTCAACAACTGCAAATAAATATCTAATGAGTATCTTACAGTTAAAGCTTCCCAAACACCCACTTAATTCCTACGTGTTTGCAATCCAAGGTGCCATCTTTTCCACTTCATTAACTGATGATTCTATCCTATCAGACCAAGACCTTGTTTGGTCTTTACTTCCCTTTCTCACATTCTACTTCCAATCCAGCAGCAAATCCTGCTGTTTTACATTCAAATATACCCTGAACCTGCCCTCTTTGTACTATCGACAATGTCACCTCCCTGGTCCAAGGAACCGTCTTCTCATGCTTAGGTTCTTTTTTTTTTTTTTTTCCTAAAGTCATTCAGAGTAGTAAAGATCACAGTATTTTCTAGGTAATACACCATCTATTGATTAAAAACAGTAAGAGATTTTCATTTCCTAATGTTTTACACTATATTAACATCCAAATATTAGTTTCAAAATAACTACTATTTTTGATGATCACATTTGATTTGTAGGGTACTAGTGGAAACAGTCACTTAATTGTCCACTGTGGGAACAAGGCATGATCCCATGTTCAGGATTCGCTCCATGTTGTGCTCCCTCCTCATGGGTAGCCTATTTCTCTTTCTTTTTTTTCTTTTTCTTTTTATTATTTATTTATTTATTTATTTATTTATTTATTTATTTATTTATGTTCAATTTGCCAACATATCAAATAACACCCAGTGCTCATCCCATCAAGTGCCCACCCTCAGTGCCTGTCACCCAGTCACCCCCACCCCATGTCCACCTCCCCTTCCACCACCCCTTGTTTGTTTCCCAGAGTTAGGAGTCTCTCATGTTCTGTCTCCCTTTCTGATATTTCCCACTCATTTTTTCTCCTTTCCCCTTTATTCCCTTTCACTATTTTTTATATTCCCCAAATGAATGAGACCATATAATGTTTGTCCTTCTCTGATTGACTTATTTCACTAAGCATCATACCCTCCAGTTCCATCCATGCATAGATTCTTATGAGACTTCTAACCATCCTTCATATTTTCACCTGGATTTTATTCAACATACAAATATCAAGGTAATTCTTTGAACACTTGAGTCAGATCAAATCTTCCTATATTTGCAACCCATCTATGCCTTCCCATCTTATCCAGGTGACATCCTGGTAGTTTGTCATGACTTACAGCACCCACTATATCTTTCACTGACTCTGCTTCTACCACTACCTAAGCACCCTTTATTAGATCCACACCTCACCTAACTGTTCCTTACACCAACCCCCCTACCCCCACCCCAGCATGTGCTCTTCTCAGGGCCTTTGCACTCACTGGATAGAATGCTCAGTCCTGGGACACCTGGGTGGCTTAGTGGTTGAGCACCTCACTCCACCTCAGGGCATGATCCTGGGATCCTGGGGATCGAGTCCCTCACATCAGGCTCTCCTCAGGGAGCCTGCTTCTTTCTCCCTCTGCCTGTGTCTTTGCCTCTCTCTCTCTCTCTCTCTCTCTGTCTCTCATGAATAAATAAATAAAATCTTTTTAAAAAATTAAAAAAGAATGTTCTGTCCTCAGGATGTTCCTTCTCATGCTTCCACTAGGGCTCTGTCCAAATGTGTCTTTATCAGAAAAGATTTCCATGATTCATATAAAATAGCATCCTGGGCCCATTACTATTAATCCCTTTGTCCTGCTTTATTTTTCTTTATGACATATTTTGCATTTTGTCACTAGCCCTCTTTCCTCATTAAACTCAAACATAATGTGACTTTCTTTTGTTTGTTTCTTTATCTGGAGTGAATAGAAGGGTTTCTGGCACATAAAATATTTTTTTTAGTAAGTTTCAGAATTACTTGAATAGTTACTTCACAACAATCAGTAGAATCAACAAAATGGAATTATACTCACTTGATTTAGAAGAATACTTTAAAAAGTGATTAAGAATGACAAAGTTTGGGAACTCTTGACTTTCAAATATATAACATTTGTGAGGCAATCTCAGCAGATAGAACGGGGTCACGTCAATCACACCTTGTGACACTTTATAAAGGTCATGCATGTTTGAAATAAAATTCTCCTTGACATAATATAAAGAATGAGCCCTGGTATAATAATTAGGAAATATTGATTTGGGAAATCCGATGGCTCAGGCTTTCTGAGATATAGGGATAGAGAGCCAAGAATCATAGGCTTATGATGACTTGGCATCTTTTTATCTTGCTTGAATCCATCTTTAGCTTGTGTGAATCCATAGGGCACATGCTTAGTACATCTGGCTGAGTGTTCTGGTCCCAATAATGTTTCTCCATAACTATTAACATAAAACCACCTCGAATTAATACCTCTGCTAAATTAAACTTGACATGGTTCGAAATGCAAGCCAATCTGTTTCCAATTCCACAATCACAAATCACTGTCATTTTATGAATTCTAGACACAGAAGAAGCTTAAAATGTATTAACTTTGTTAAACAACATCTGATTTTATGACTCAAATGTCAGTCTTCACAGTTCAGCAAATTCTTTTAAATATTCTACAGCATTTCTTATATTACCCCCATAGACATTTATAAAGAATTTCCTTTGTGTGTTTTTTTTAAATAGGCTATAGTTGAAAAAAAAAAAGCAGTCAAATTTTACTCACCTCTACTATACCTATTAGTCTTTACCTTGACCTTAGATTTACCACCCCTCCCCCAACAAAGAAACCAAATATCTAGAAAAAGCAAAAAACCTCAAGATCATTTAGTATTCATTTCACAAAGAGCATTCTGGTTACCCTTTGAACAGCAAGTTGACATATCACCACCTTCGAATTCAAAACGTCTTAAGGGAGTATTTCAGCTCCATCATTAAGAAAACGGTTTCATTTCATGAGATGCAACAAATAAGGACACAAACGGAATATGTCACAACATGAACTCTCCTCTAAACCTCATCACTAACATCTAATTCTGTTTTGTACAGCTCGCTGCCTACACCTACCACCTGAGACCCTGATTGTTCTACGTTCTTTCTCCCACAAGTTACCATTCTTTCTCTTCCTATTTGTCATGCCCTAATATGTCCTTGTAAGAACAGTGTATGCTCATTAATAGTGAAATATCTGTCCCTTTTCCCCTTGCTTATCACTTACTTCTCTTTTTGTATTATTCCAACTCATTTAGCACTCACAGCCTAATACAAGTATTTTTGGAAACAATATCCTCAATAATATATAGCCAAATGTGCATGATCACATTTTGTAGGGCACAATTAAGGACTGTGAAACAGCCTGGATTAATTTGGAGCTAACCTACCAGCTAACAAAAATGAACATTAATTACCATACCCTGCCTCCTTACTACAGCTGAGTTTAATGTTCATGGCCTTAATATTACCAAAATAACACAAAGATGAATACACTCTTGTGGCCTTACCATATGATGAGAAAGGCTGAGCATTTGTACAAACATCGTAATGTGTGCTGCTACCTTGTTTAGCTAACATTTGTCTCAAGCAGAAAAAACTAAAATAATACACACATTATAGTAAAGAGTATCCTGTGACAATGATGACCATTATAGAGCAACACAGAAAAATGCTTAGGATAAATGAAAATAAAGATGTAGACACGTTTTGAGTGTATGAAATGCCAGATGTTTATGGAAAAAAGACTGAATAGGGATATGAAGGAAGAAAGAGTTGTAGGATATCAAAGAAAAAAAAATGCACTAGGTGGAGGTAAACAGGCCCGTAAGACTTCACTCAAGACTCTTGCAAAAGAGGAGAGGGACTCCAGTAATGGGCCCAAGAGACTGAAAACTCCACTGAAACACAAGGCAGGAGAGTTTTTAAGCACTTGGGTGAGTGTGTGGAAAAGGAATGGAGAGGAAATTCATGGAGAGGCTGGAGATTTGTTTGGTTGGTTTTGGTGTTCGATTTATAAGATTTTAATACAGCGTACATTAGCATTCCTGGTTTATTTCAGACCCTTCATTGCCAAGCCTATGGGCAGTGGTTGCTCAGTTTCCCTTTGTCCGTGACAACCAAGGCATAAAGGTATCTGCTTCATCAAACCTTAAATTTCACATTATTCTTATGATCATCCTGACCCCTATCAGGGGGAAGGTTGTGTGATTAGGCCACATGTTTGCTAACTGGTACTTACAGAAGGTAGGCCTCCTACCCTCCCCCATGCACAGAAACTGGGAGAGTGGGCTTTCTCTTTCTTGGTGATTGTATTTCAAAGGGATGGCCCCAGGTCCTTGGAAAGAGATTTCTGGGCTGTAAAACTGGCAAGACGCTGGGAGAAGATTTATATCCCAAAGAGGCAGAGAAGAAAATCATAATTTCAAGTTTTCTAAAGTAAATGCTCTAAGAAAAGGGAGTCAGGAGCCAATGATGAGAAGGAAACCTGCTTAAAATTTAGTCCAGCTAAGGGGAGAATTGAGGCCTTCACGGCCAAGGATTATGGGTGATATTTTCTACTGCCTTTGGTTTTTGAAACATTATTTTTACAATTAAAGTCTAAAAAGTCACAAAAGTGACCCCAGTTAATAAATTCTGAGCCCACCAAATTGTTCCCTTGGGCAAAAACAGTCAAGCCTATCACCCATGTGCCTATTTCTCAAAAGAATCTTGTAAAGTTGGTTAAGTATAACAGTCCCTACTGGAGAGCAGCTTTCAAGGCAACGATGAAACAAATCTGAGAATTCTCACTGCCACAGCTTTTAGCTTTCTCCTTCCTCGGGAACTAACGTATCAGATTGTTCCATGGCTTTGAGGTAAATTGTGATCATTAAAATCAAGGCAAGGGACACAGAAATCTCTTAGCTGGTTCTTTTTTATTTCCTTCAATTACCTCTCCCACGAAAATTTCAATTTTTACTAAACAAACTTCTCCAAGTAGCTCCTGTCACCCTAAGTTAACTGTATGTATTTAAACACATACTTCCGACTTTATAGTCCAAACTTATCCAAATTGTGAGCCTGGCAGTGTTTTAGAGTTATCACGCTTGCCCAGAATCATTTAAGCTGAACTGCATTTCATCTTCCATGAACTATTGTGGTAACAGCATAAAAATCTTGACCAAGGAATAAAGAGGGCTGGGTCTTGCCTTAGTGTCACCGTGGAATAGGCACAGAGCGCTGACCAAATCTTGTCATGACCCTGGCCGACAACATAGATACACATCAGTAACATGAAAGGGTTAAGCTCCAAATTGCTAAGATCTCTTCCATCCCTAATTTTATGATTCTGATTCTATTATCTCCTAAGATCACTGTGAAATAGAAGTTAATGTTTATTCAATTTTTTTGGAGAAATCTACAACTCTGCACCCCACAGGAAGGCAAAGAATAATATTAGCAGGCAGTTTTAGAATAAAGACCTATCATCCCAGAAAAAGCACTCAGCAGAGAACCAGCCACAGGGTAATTTTAACTTTCCTAAACTCCTTTTTTAGGGAGTTTCTAGAAATGATCATGTTACCAAGCCTCAATTATTATCCTAACAGCTGAGTTTTTAAGTGTCATTTTAATTCATTTCTATAAGAACTACACAGTCTCCATAGTATTTAACAAAAACAAAACAAAAAAAACCCTACAACCTCATAAAATACTTACCAATATCCATTTATTGCAAAAATATACAAGAGAAGATACTATGGATTAAATTAATGCTTTAGAGTAATATTTTATGTGTTGTGATAACATCTTCATGTATATAAGAAAAGTAAATGAAATGCATAAGAAAAATATTACTTATTTAAGTGGTATATTATACTGGTTTGCACATAAAATGAAGAACCTGTTCACAGTAAATCCACAACTGTCCCCAATTCTTCCATTTTCCAAAGCTGGGAATAACTGGTCTACATACATCGGTCAGTCCTGAGTTTGGCTCTCTGTAGTGGGGGGAGTTTTCACAGGAATAAAATACTACGGAGGTTAGGTCACTTAAAATTGTGGCAAATATAAATACAACAGCCAAACCGAATAAAAGGGTTCATTCATCTACAAAGAAACCCTTTATGGAACCCTCTTACACTATTGGGGAATGCAAGCTGGTGCAGCCACTCTGGAAAGCAGTATGGAGGCGCCTCAAAAAGTTAAAAGTAGAACTACCTTACAACCCAGCAATTGCACTACTAGGTATTTATCCAAAGGATACAGAAATACTGATTTGAAGGGGGTACATGCATCCCGATGTTTATAGCAGCATTATCAACAGCCAAAGTACAGGAAGAGCCCAAATGTCCACCGGCTGATGAAAGGATCAAGAAGATGCTTCATATATGGAATACATCTGTTCCATACAATGGACCATTACTCATCCATCAGAAAGAATGACATCTTGCCATTTGCAACAACATGGCTGGAGCTAAGGGTTGTTGCTAAGTGAAAAAAGTCTCCAGAAAAAGACAAATATCAGGATTTAACTCATATGTGGAGTTCAAGAAACAAAACAGATGAACATAGCAGAAGAGAAGGAAAAATAAGAGAAAAGCAGAGAAGGAGGCGAACTGTAAGAGACTCTTAACTGAGGGTTGCTGCAAGGAGGAGGGTGGAGGGACGGTCAAAATGGGTGATGAATCTTAAGGAGATACTTGGATGAGCACCGGGTGTGCTATATACGTGATGAATCATTGGATTCTACTCCTGAAACTAATACTACACTGTATGTTAACTAACTTGAATTTAAATAAAATCTTGGAGGAAAAAAAAAAAAAAAGAAACCCTTTGTGATTTACCCAAGAGTCAGAATTGCTCCACTGAATGAAACCACAGTTCACAATCTGTGCTCTTAGCTGGTTACCCAAGGGGACCAGAATATTTCCCTTTAGAATTTTGTGTAACTGGCCACTTGGTGTCTAGTGAGATGAAGGAAAGGCCTGGGAGTTACCAGGATGCAGGGCGGACAGTCAACAGGATCTAGGACTCATCCTTGTTAATCCTCTCCTTACTGTAAGACCATGTCCTCCTAAGAAACCCTGCCTTAGAATTCCGGCGTGGGGCTCTTTGCAAAGTCACGGCCAAGAACTGCTAGAGAAAACACTGACAACTCCACATGCTCCATGGCATAGAATTTTCCTTAAAATGCAGGCTCTTTAGGAATGGCAAGGCCTCTTTCCCTAGGATTGCTTTTAACCGTCCTGGCTTTGCTTCAGCGTACTGTTGGTTATCAATAAAGCTTTTATCATCCAAAGCTGCCAAATAAAATGGACCGAGCAACGGATCCTATCACGCTCCTCATTCCCCAAGTGGAAAACCAAGGTTGTAGGACATCTGAGCCTGGGAACATTTCAGAATGTTAAAACAGTTGGAGTAAAGCTACTCTGTGTTTAGTATGCACAGGAAACTGCTTTCTTTTCCTGAGTTTGATGCCAGGGTGGAATTAACCCATTAGAAACTAAATATGCAAATGCAATGCAAATCAACATACCATACTATTCCCCGCAAGTTCAGCAAAGCTTGGCCTTTTCTTCCCAATAGTGTTTGTTCCAGTGAACAGACTATCTGGACACCTGCCATGTGCATGGAACACAATATAGAGAGGTCTTCTTCCCTTGTTTATGGAATTAAATTCCCCTAGTTATTTGCCGTTGACCTTCAAAAGGCTTTGTGCCCTTATCAGCTAAAATAATCTGAGCTGGGTGATACTTAAAAGTCATTTTAAAATACTGTCAACTAGTCAAAAGGCTCACAATAGTGATCAGGGCTCAAAGAAATGGCTGTAGTAGCTATTTGAAAGAGAATAGTCCCAAGGGAAAACTAACAGATCTTGGTCCATTTATCCCAGGCAATAAATCATGACCCAGACAAATTGAGGTATATTGGGACTTGATTGCTTAATGGATAATCCATTGACCTTTTAATCTCCCGGATCCTTTTCTGTATTCATTTTTTTGGGCCAGGCAGCCCATCACATACCAGGCAAAATTGTTGTTTTAGCCAAATGTGAGATTGTAAAAGAATACTGGGAGCACAGCCGCTGTTTTTCCTCCCATTGGTACTTATTCACTCTCCCGAAACCCTGAAAAACCACAGGTATGGTAAAAAGGAATTCTAGAACACAAATTCAACAGCTCTGTTCAATCCCAGTGTGTTACTAATTGGGTATAGACTGGGCCATTCCAAGCAATCAGTTGACATTAGCAACCTGACTACAGGCAGCCAATACAATTTCTCTCTTTTCTTCAAGAAACAGAGTAGCTTGATAACATCAAAGATACCAAACTGAAGGCTGATTTTAGGTGGGGGTGGGGGGGGCAAGGGCAGCTGAGTAATGCTCAGCACTTGATAAAATATATCTTAACGACAAATTCTAAATGGTAGGTTAGTAGAAAGTGGCTTGATTTCTAAAAAGGCTGGCGCCTGTAGGTTTGCTTCTTTCTCCAGACCATTCTCGTCTTCCACAGGAACACGATATCACTGCCAACAATCCTGCATAGCTCAGTCATCCTGGGCAAAAATATAACTAAGTACTATGTACAGAGTAATCAATCAATCAATCCAGGAAAATGAGCAAGTCTCACCCAGCAGGCTCCTAGGGAAAGTAACACACTATTGTTTTTACTCTATCAAACTCTATCCAAATCAGTAAACCAATCAGTTACTCCACTCTACCACCAGTGTGGGTAGATTAAATAATAATTGCATTGTTTAGTCAACCATTCCAACCATTAAGTGGCATCCAGACCCACTGCCTTATACAAGGCCCCATCTGTTCTGTTGCATTGAGTGAGACATCCGAAAAAAAAAAAAAAAAAAGAAGGAAAATCTTCCAGCAAACCCAAAGATTAGTAGAAATCAGAAAATGGTATTAATAACATAATCAGCATTTACCCATGCAAATTAACCCATAAATAGAAATAAGGCTTATCCAGTTCCAGACAATAGAGAACTATTTCATTAACTTAAAAAAATAACACCTTCTCTCTTTCTATATAGTTGGGATATTGTTGATTAATCGCTATAAACATCAGAGTGCATATGTCCCTTAGAATCCGTATTTTTAACCAATAATTGCTGGGTCATAGGGTAGCTCTATTTTTAACTTTTGGAGGAACTTCCATACTGTTCTCCAGAGTGGCTGCAGCACTTTGCCTTCCCACCAATGGTGTGAGGGGGTTCCCTTTCCTCCACATCCTCCCCAACACCTGTTGTTTCCCATGTTTTTTTGGCCATTCTGAGAGGTGTGATGTGGTCTCTCATCGTGGTTTTGATTTGTAGCTCCCTCCTAAGTGATGTTGAGCATTATTTCTGTGATGTGTCTTTTCATGTGTCTGCCGGCCATCTGTATTCTTCTTTGGATAAACGTCTGTACATCTCTTCTGCCCATTTTTTAACTGGGTTAGGATGGAGTGAGACAGTATTATGCTAAGTGAAAGAAGTCAGTCAAAGACAAATACCATATGATTTCACTCATGAAGAATTTAAGAAAAGCAACAGGTGAATGGGGGGAGGGAAAGAGAGGCAAATCCAGAAATAGACTCTTAACTATAGAGAACTGAGAGTGGCAGGGGGGACGTGGGTTGGGGGCATTGGTGAAATAGGTAATGGGGTTTAAGGAGGGCCTTTGTTGTGATGAGCATGTTGTATGTAAGTGATGAGTCACTACATTCTACAGTTGAAACTAATATTACACTGTATGTTAACTGGAATTTGAACAAAATCTTGGAAAAAAAAAAAAAAGCTCTCATAGTGGCATGTGCTGTTTTACATTGAGAGGAACTGGTGAAAGTCTGTTTAGATCACCCTGAAAACCCACCACAATTTAAGCCTACAGACCATAAAATTTCACAGAACAGAAGACTTCTTTATGTAATAGATCAAGAAATTAAAGTCCAAAGGAGACTCCTAGTAGTTGTCTAGCTAGTTATTGGAAGCATATATGCCTAATTCCAGAGCTCCTTAGAACAAATCACTCTTCGTTATACCAAAAAAAAAAAAAAAAAAAATCAAATTTGGATGGGCTACTGGCACCTTAAGTTTTCCATTAAGAAGCTGAATAGGGATCCCTGGGTGGTGCAGCGGTTTAGCGCCTGCCTTTGGCCCAGGGTGCAATCCTGGAGACCCGGGATCGAATCCCACGTCGGGTTCCCGGTGCATGGAGCCTGCTTCTCCCTCTGCCTATGTCTCTGCCTCTCTCTCTCTCTCTCTCTCTCTCTGCGACTATCATAAAAAAAAAAGAAGAAGCTGAATAGAGTGATAGATTATTCAGAAGTTAAGATAGAGGTGGAGACCAATGTACAAGTGACATTCATCACTATCAAATAGCCCAGCAACCATGAACACCATGACATGTTCAGGACTTGATCTTGCATTGGTGGTGCTGTGGATAAAACAGTCCTGATGCACACAGAGTTTCTAAGTGAGCTCAGCCAACCAACAAGCCCAGAAACACCAAAGAACAAAATAGTGTATGTGTAATAAAGTCCAATCATTCTGTAGCGATATAAGTAGAAAAGAAGTGAGAAATATGGAGAATTTTGAAGATGGTAAGTATATTCCTAAAAAATTGGATTGATGGTTAGCAACAAAATTACAAAGTTCTTGGCAATCCCCGGATGGCTCAGTGGTTTAGAACCTGCCTTCGGCCCAGCGCGGGATCCTGGAGTCCCGGGATCGAGTCCCACATCGGGCTCCCTGCATGGAGCCTGCTTCTCCGTCACCTGTGTCTCTGCCTCTCTCTCTCTCTCTATCTCTCTCTCTCTCTCTGTCTCTCATGAATAAATAAATAAAATCTTAAAAAAAATCACAAAGTTCAAAATGCATAGTCTCCATGATGCTGAAACTCAATCACATTTCCCACAGGAAATAGATATTGGAGGCAAATCTGAGGAGTGTTTAATAAGGGGACTATTTACAATGGTGCAGCCAAGTACAAGGAGGCCACAAGGTATGGTTTAGTACCTAGGCTAATAAAAGAAGAACACAAGTTATCTTCAGTGGGTTTGTAGAACACAAAGAGAAGTCTATGGTTTGGTGAGAGCATGGATTTATCCCCATATCGTGCTCTCCTCCTTTCCTTCCATTCCCTGCTAACAGGGCCCCATGTTGGGAAAACCCAACAAAATGCCAGAGGACACAGAAGTCAAATGCCAGAAGAGTATAGATCTGGGGAGACAAAAAGAAGGCTTTGTGCACAGGTAGTAAACACTATTTCCAAGTGTCTTTCTGCTGCTGCCTCCTTGACTTTGCTTATGCCGAGTATGTACTCTTGCCGCCTCCCTGTAGCCATTTCAGCTTTCACCTTCTCCAGGAAACCTTACTGACTTCTCTCCTTATGGAATTAACTAGTCAAGACTTGCCCTGTGGGGAGTGTGCTGTATGTATGAATTTCCTTTCTTCTATCTGTAAACGAATGTGTTGATTGTTGGTTTGTATAGTCAAAAAAATCATATTATTTAGGAAAAGAAAGGGAAAGCTTATGGGTTGGTTAGAATATATAGTTGTAAAATGAGACTTCTGGATTATTAAGGAAAGGCTGAATGGGGATCAAGCAAATAACAGCAGTCGATATCTAAAAGTGGACAACAAAATGCATTTTCTTAGCACATGATCCTGAAATATCTAAGTTTTGGTGGTGACTTTATTTATTTTTTTTAAGATTTATTTATTTATTTATTCATGATAGACCTAGGGTGGGGGAGAGAGAGAGAGAGAGAGAGAGAGGCAGAGACACAGGCAGAGGGAGAAGCAGGCTCCATGCCAGGAGCCTGACATGGGACTCGATCCAGGGTCTCCAGGATTGCGCCCTGGGCCATAGGCAGGTGCTAAACTGCTGAGCCACCCAGGGATCCCCTTGGTGGTGACTTTAACCTGAATATATATATATATCCTTGATGTCAAAGGCAATTATTTAAAATATAACTAATATAATTAAGTATTTGAAAAGTCAATGCATCTTCCAAAAAGTATTTTGGGTGGAGTTAGTATTTTAGTTGTGGGAAGGGGCTGAAGAACGTTTATTATATTTTTGAGGGAAAGAGACATTGCAATATGTTAGACTCCACAAGTCTTTAAGATCTTGGCAACCTATTACTTGCCACTCAACTTTCTTTCTTGTATAGCCTGGGCCAACATGTAGAAAAGGTCTGATACACATTTAAAATGTTTTATATGTTTTAATATCTATATTATCCAGTGACATGAGGAAAGCAACCAAAGAGGACATCCTGATACATCTTAAACTAAATTTTATGTTAATCTACTTTAATATTTTTATTACAGTCATTTATAACATTAAACCCAATAGAATATATAACCATTGAGGGCCAGAACATTTTTATAGCCCAACTATAAAATGTCCCTTATAAAAGGAAGGAGCTCAGTAAATGTTGGCTAAACTGAATTAAATAAAAAAAAATGTAATGATATAATTGACATAAAAATCAACTCACTTCACTGTGATTAAATAAAACAAGTTTTAACTAATGAACAGCAACTTTCAAGTTTGCCCATCAACATAGTGGAAGACGTCACATATTCGACATGAAATTAGAATGCCCTGTGCTAGATTAGGGATGTCTTTAGTTCAGAGAACTGGGTTGTACTGGGGCTGGCTATATTACAAATACTCCCATTGCTTCTGGTATAAATAATCTAGAAATAAGCATATCTCTCATTTCCTGGGGGTTGTAAATATAGCAATATGGCCCAGAACTTGCAAGCTCACCATTTATATAAAGAGAAGTGATACTAAAGTAAATCATTTACCAAGAAGCATCCATAGGAGCGAGATACAGCCTTTCTCCCAATCATATACTGAGCACAAAATTGACCAGTGGCGAACAACTAATTATGTGAAGGTAGTGAAAGTTCATAGGAAAATCATCTTGAAAGCCTGCAGAGTTCTAATTTCTCAAGTAGACATAACTCAGAGACGCTTTGTTGGTCACAAACCCATCTTATCTTTCCCATAGAAAGAATATTTCCAGACTTCCGTTCTAGTGCTTTGTATGACTTTTCTCTACGAAAACATACCAATACATGTAACTTAACTTTTGTTATTTCCTGGTGGGCATAGTTAGGTTAACTATCCAGCAATTACATTATTCTTGTAACATTTACTTCCTTAAAGATTTTGGAAATAAGTACATAGCCAAACTCATTTATTTTTATCTCCAGATGTCTTTTGATAAATAATTCTGTCTGGAACTTTGACCTCAAGGAATGCCTGGATTTATTTTCTTCCCCCTTCAAATTCTGTACCTTAAGTCTGATAGTCTGGGGTAGACACGAGGAAAGTATTGGTTACCCACGTATTCCAGACTGGGTAAGATACATCATTCTATTTTATACCACACTAGACACGATGTCTTATGATTTATGATGTATAGCCTATTTTGAGATTTGCAGAATGTTTCAGGGAGCTAGTCAAACAACTAGGCTCCAGACTGGGCTCTAAAACTTACTGTGTAGTCTTGAACTATTCACCCACCTGTAAAGTTCACTGTACTTCTTGCTAAGTATAATAAGTCTACTGACTCATGCATGGTGTTTTGAAAAGTTCAAATGACTTCAAGAATATATACCTTTGTAACTGGTTAAGTGTTCCTCGATTATAAGCCTACAGGTCCCTTGGAGTCCCATCATCTCCACTTACTAACATGCAGTCTACCAATGCTGCGGTAAAAAGACTGGATACTTTGATGTCGACAACTAATACACCTGGGCTCAAACCCCAGGCTTACTCCTCCAGACTTATGTAAACTTGGGCAAATTTTGTAACCCCGCTGGAGGACAGTTTGATCCTGTATTAAGTGGGGGATACAATGCTTTTCAGTTGGTGGCCACCCATCTACCATTAAATATTGCCCTGTATATGTCTTAGATTGTTCTCCTCCCCCAAAATACATGAAGCAAAGATACCTTGCCTTTTTCTAGATACTACAGCTTAGAAACTAAGGAGAACTCAGGAAAGTTCACAAGAATCACAAGGTTAATGGCTTGGAAAATAGTATGCGTGAAGGAAGTTGAAAGGACCTGGGTCATTTGAAATAGTAGATAAGTAAGGGAGGGACTAAAAATGTCTTTTTGGAAATAAAGATAAGGAGATGGAATGGTGATCATCTCCTTCCACTTGTGAAGACCAGAGACAAGCAGTAAGATAGAGAGATGGCAATTGTATGATTTCCCAGTTAAATTTGCTGGGTAGAGCGCAGGCATTAATCCTCTGCTTCCTTCCCAAACCCGCTTGGGGCACTATTAAGGACAATATGAGATAGATAGATAGACAGATAGATAGATAGGTAGATGATAGATCTCATACATATATATCCCAAAGGACAGAATAGATACCTAAAAATTGAAGATAAAAATTCAAGATGAAAACTCAGGATATATGCATGCTGTTTCAAAATACAGAGTTCAGATTTTAAAAATGATACTAAAATAAGTGAAAAAGACACTAGGTCTGCTATTTTTTTTTATAACAACTATTTGATCTTCTAAACCAGGGGTTGGCCCACTACAGCATGCTGGCCCAATCTGTCTGGCAGCTTCCTTTACTTATATAAAAGAACATTTTTTAGGGACACAGCCACACCCATTTTGTTGTTGTTGTTTGTTTGTTTGTTTTTAAGATTTTATTTATTTATTCATGAGAGACACACACACACACAGAGAGAGAGAGAGAGAGAGAGAGAGAGAGAGAGGAAGAGACATAGGCAGAGGGAGAAACCAGCTCCGTGCAGGGAGTCTGATGCAGGACTCGATCCTGGGACTCCGGGATCACGCCCTGGGCTGAAGGCAGGTGCTAAACCGCTGAGCTACCCAGGGATTCCCCACGCATTTGTTTATATAATTCTGAGGCTGCTTACACATTACAACTGCAGAGTTGAATAGTTGCAGGAGAGACCATAGGGCCAGCCTAGCCTAATATATTTATTATGTAGCATTACAGAAAAAAAAAAAATCTGACCACTACTATAAATTATGAGCATGCATAGTTGATTTAAAAAAAAATAGAAACATAAGGGTACTGAATACATTCTAAATAATGAATGCTTCTGCACCCTAAAATGATGAGTTGAGCAAAACTCAGGGCTTCTCTTTCTTGGAGCTCTGCATTGGCACATTTTCCTCTTCTAAATCACTGTGGAGTGTCCTCTTCATTCTTGCCAGGATGATGAAACAGTTGGTATATCCAAGGCAGTGGCTGGTCTAGGTTTCAAATTAAGCAAAGCAAATTCTTATTGTTATTAGTATTTTACTTCACATATTAAAGCAGGTTTTGCTCAGTTGTCTATTTGGTTCAAAATATACAAGTTTTCTTAAAATATTTTATAAGACATCTGTGCACCCGCTCATCAGGTTTTCTTAGCAAGAATGAAATAGGAGGTAAAAGCCTTCCTGGAAATGTGGCTCTCAGAGGAACCCAGTAGTGACACAGCCCAGGGCTCACTTCTGAGCCTGAGAGTTTAAGTGTTTTCCTTGGGGAAAAATGCTGCATGTAATTCTATCGGCATCTTTCTTGCTGGATTGCTTTTTCATCATATCATCTTAACATGTTGCACTGTCTCTTAGTGTCATGTTTCTTAAAATGCTCCTAATGAACTGCTTCGGTTAAAACAAGGGAAAAAAAAAAAAACTTCCTGATTTATATTTGGTCACAGAAAGTAACACCTTAAGAGGTCAGCAGATTTCTCTTCCTCACCTCTACCTAAAGTTTCAAAACATCAGTTGTGGTAGAAGCGAAATTTACTAATCAAAACTGTCGGGTTTAAAAATTAGTTTTTTTCAGAGCACATGAAACTTAAACTCTCGGGAAAAACTACACCCTTCCATGTCATCATTTATTATTGATTCTTTGAATCAAAAAGAACTCATTAAAGAATGAGTACCTATACCTTCGGTAGCATAAAATCACATCCATAGTTTAAGAGTTGTGCACAGGCGAGTGCTCTCCCAATAAAAACAGCCTAAAAATGCATTATTCCTTTTCTGAAAACCAAGTCTGATATTAGCTAGAGTAAAATCTCTCTGGTAAGAGGTTGTTTTACATAAAGTAGTATAAAAATAAAAGCAAAACACCTCTTGGCTTGGGTCTTTTTATTATTCTGGATCTTTTGAAATAATTATTTTCTGCTAGCATGTGGAGAGAAATGAAACTTCAATACATGGCAAAGGAGATGCCTGAGAGGAGGTCGATCAACACAAGAGTATCCATCCAGGTAATGGTCAACCATTTGCTCAAAGCATACTTAAAGGTGCTTATTGACTAAGACGGACCACAGTGCCTAACACACAGTAGGGACTCAATACATGTTGAACACATGAACGCATGGACGACTAGATCAGTGTACTCTAGACTGATTGAATAGATAAGGTGAAGAAATGCAACAAAATGGGGAGGTTGACCTAAAGTTGGCCTTGGAGCTCATGTCACATGAGCTTAGGAGTTAGAAAGATACAATGCACATAACCTTCATATTTTCTCTATCACCCAGAATCTACCTATGTGACAATATTTCATGAATTAGTATAATAATACAGAGATAGCAAATTATTTTTAAATAGCTTCATAAAAATGCCAATTTGAACAGACATATGTATTCTTAGGTTTATTGCAGCATTATTCATAATACGATAAGAGAGCAGCCTAAGTGTTCATCAAGGAATGTAAAAAGGATATGTAATATGCACACACACAATGGGAATATTACTCAGCCACAAAAAAGAGCTTACTGTTTGTGACAACACAGATAAACCTAGAGGGCATATGCTAAGTGAAATAAGTCAGAAAGAGAAGGATAGATACCATATGATTTCACTCATGTGGAATCTAAAAAGCAAAATAAATGGGAAAACAAGACAGAAAAAACATTCTGATACAGGAAACAAACTGCTGGTTACTAGAGGTCGGAGGTCCTAGAGGGTGGGAGAAATAGGTAAAGAGGATTGAGAGGTGCAAACTTTTAGATACAAAATAAGCAAGTCATTGGGATGTAATAATGTACAGCATGGGAATATGGTCAGTAATATTGTAATAAATTTGGTGACATGATAACTACACTTACTGAGATGATTTTGTAAAGCATAAAAATATCACTATTAGGGACCCCCGGGTGGCTCAGCAGTTTAGCGCCTCCTTCAACCCAAGGCGTGATCCTGGAGACTCGGGATCGAGTCCCACGTTGGGTTCCCTGCGTGGAGCCTGTTTCTCCCTCTGCCTGTGTCTCTCCCTCTCTCTTTCTCTGTCTTTCATGAATAAATAAATAAAAATCTTAAAAAATACATATCACTATTATGTGCACTTTAAAGAACTAGACATTATATATCAATTCCACGTTAATTTAAAATGAAAACTAAATAGTTTCAGGTACATATAAGTTGCGCTTTAAAGACAAGTTGTAATCGAGTAATAGGTGCCTAGGATGGTGTCAAATGGCTCAAAGTGTTGATGTATGGAGATTAATGGCAAGGAATATGCTCTCTGAACAAGAAAAAAAAAACACACATACAATAAGCCATGTACCTACAAACCCACATTCTCACTCTCAAGCTCTGTCGTAACGTGTGAACAAAAATTCTTAGGATATCATCAACACACTTGAAAAAATGGTACATGAATTAAGCATAGAGGTGAGAAATAATCAAGCAGTAAATACCTTCTGGGTGTCAGAAATTGGGCTGGACATCCCAGTAGGGCTTGGGATAGGGGCAAGGGCTTTACATTACTCTAAGGTTTGTCTTCTGATCTCAAGGAGTTTACAATCTAATTGGCAAGAAAAGACCTACGTTGTTAGAGTTAGCGACACATTCAAATTGGGGGGACACTTACATGCCACCCACCACATGTAAGGCGTAAGACCGCAAACCTTTGTTATACAAGAGAATAGTGAGATGACGTAAAGTGACATCTAACTGATGTTCCAGGTCACAGAGACGTGTAACAAAAGAGATGAGAATGCCGGGCTCCGGTCACCCACAGTAGTCTGCTTTCCTCATGCTACTCGGTAAAACAGCAGGTAAATATGGTGAAAGTTAGGACTTAACTCTGTTTCCGGTTTACTGTTCTCCTGCGTTCACCACAGGGACTGACAAAATGTAAAGTTCCAGGATTGAATAATGAATGGACAGAACAGTCAAAATACGACTAAACATCTTACAAGAAAATATTTAATGACAAATTAAGACAATGTCATATCCATCCTTCCTGGGAAGGCCACTATTGAAAGCACGCTCTGCAGCAGAGAGTACGGGGCTGACTGAAGCTGTGCTGATGGGGGGATTGGAGAGGGAACCCTCAAGTCAAATCAAGATTTTTGCCTGGAGGGCCCCTGGGTAGCTCAGTCAGTAGAACTATGGACTCCTGATTTCTGCTCAGGTCATGATCTCCTCCTGGGCGGTGAGATGGAGCATCCCCAGCGAAGACCTGGGCTCCATGCTCTGCAAGGAGTTGGCTTGAGATTTTCTCCCTCTGCCCCTCCCCCTTGCTCATGCACACACTCTCTAAATCTTAAAAAAATAATGATAATAATTTTTCCCTCAAAGCACAAGAAAACCCCAAATTCTATGTAAATTCACAGAATAATACGTGAAGCCAGAGTCTTACCCATGACCAGCTCAACCTAGACACTATTCACTGGCTTTACTGAGAGAAAGAAGAAAGGAGAGAAGAAACAGCAAAAGAGAAAAAAAAAACCTAGTTGTCAGAAAACAAATAGCAACTTTATAGTTTTTCATCAGCATAATGGAACATGGAGGGCATTCAACCTTTAGGTAACGTCCTGGAACCTAGATTCAGTGGGTCCTGGCACACGGAAGCGCAGCAGCCCTCTTACTCACAGACCCCCAACCCAACGACGAGTCACAGTTCCAGCTGGGGACTCTGCAGAGACTCCCCACCAGCTTCTGACATCACCAATCTCCCTGAAAATACCATTTCATTATTGTTTCTGGAAGCAGAGATGTAGCAGGCATAGGCTTTTTTTTTTTTTTTTTTTTTTAATTATTATGTTCTTCAATAGTTGATTGTTCTTTTACAAGATTTGGGGTAGGAGGTACAATATCTGAGAAAATCAATTACTTTTCCTACGGCTTAATTTATGTCAGAGTGGCTGGGAGAAATAGTCAAGAAAAATGACAATAAGATTATTCATGAACTCCAACATAAGTAACGCTATTTCGTTGGGGACAAAGTTTGCTCAGGTTTCTTTAACTGATCCCTTCCACATTCCTGTGAGCGCACCCCCATCATCCATAATGAAGAGGGAAATGATAGAAGTAGACTTAACTCATAGGAAAATTATCAAGTGCTGATTGTAATTAGCCAAGGACAAATAACCTCTGATGCTGGGTATGGATGCCCGGCGCTTTACAAGGCTTATCAATATCAGCAGTTCTTGTAAACAAAACCCTAACAGGGTATATGGTTCTGATTTTCCCACTTTTATTCGGGGCGGGGGCAACATTTGTTCAAAGCAAAAAAAAGAAAAAAAAAAACGGAAAATTCTGAAACTTCTATTTATTTTAATTATTCACTAAGAATGATTGTGACAGAACAATTGAAATGGGAGGAACACAGACAAAATTAAAAATGAAATGTGATGAGGCGTCCTTTTAATATTCTATTGGTTCTCTGGTGATTTATTGCCAGAGACAGAGGTGCATAAGAAAAAGCTTTATCTTGATTTTAAAATGTCATTTGAATCTCTTGCTTTAAGCCCCATGTGGCAAAACGGAATGATGGGCTTCTTTTAGCGCAGCCTCAGCCCCCCTATCAGTGGCTCGTAGGCTCAAGTCTCCTTTCTCCTGTTTTCCCTGTGCTTAGTAGTGATCTGATTTAGGCAAGTGCATGACCGAGTGAAAAATTATTGATACGAAATATATGCATGTTTTGTGTTGCTTCAAGGAGGAGATCACCCCTTGGGAAAGAGAGTGGATGACATTCCTGTTCCCCAGGTAAGAACCACCCAAGGCGATAGATGGAACAGTCCAGTAAACAGCGCAGAGGCTAACTGGGCCCCACCGAAAACTCCATTTGTTTTTGGCTTTTGCTCTGCATTCCCTTCAGCGCCCAAGATGGGAGCATCCACTGCTAGCGGCCAATATTTTTACGCTGAGCAACGTTGGTACAAAGGGAAGGCAAGAGGGAGACGTGCAGTAAAATCGCTGTAACCTAGCAGGACGTACCGATAACCCTGATCGCGCAAAGGGCACCAGCCTGTTCTGCACGGGAGCCCAGGAAGGCACCTGCCCCGCGGGGCCACAGTGCCCACGTGTTGGCTGGAGTTCACTTCGCTCCCCTCATGACTGGGGAGGGTGGCCCAGTGAAGTGTAAAAAATACAGATTCCCTATAAATGTGTTCTATGACCCTAGAGAAGTGACATCTGTCAAACAGCTAGCTCACCTGCATCGCAGGGCCTACCCACACCTTCCACAGACATCCACGGCCCAGCGAGAAGACTGAAGTGCAAGACCTATTGCTACCAACAGCTCTACTTTTAGGGTCTGCCAAAAATTCTTCTGGAATATATATATATATATATATTTTTTTTTAATTACATCAATTTTTTTTGTCATGACACAGGTGAAGATTTGCAATATATTATGAATTTCAGATCTACCCCTTGCTCAGTGTGTGATCTGAAGTGAGCTGCAAAACCCCATCAGTCTATGAAAAAGAGATAATAACAGAACTCCTATAATTAGGTCTTATCAGGATAAAATAATTGATAATTAATTGCCTGGAATGCTGTAATTACTTAATTTTAGTTATTTTCATGAGCACTAGGAAGAGTAGCGATATAAATCATCTTCAAATATCCCCCCGCATCAAACTGTGTTCTGAAAGCATTGCACCCACCCCGCTTGCACTCACTACCTCAGCCTAAGCCTGCCCCGGGCTCCTTTCACTGCAGCTGTGCAGACACGTGTATTCCTGAAACTTGTGCCATGCTACTGTGGAATGCCCGCCACACGCAGCATGCCAGGTTTCTTCGGGCTGTGTGGGATTTCCTCTGAGGCCAGGTTCCTCCAATTCTCTTAAAGAGCCCCAAGCTTGCTGGGGGCCTGCCATGTGTTGGATACAGGGTCCCAGCCTTCTTCACAATGTGCATATTAAGCCTGGTCACTCCTGGGAGTGGATCACTCCCTGGGTGAACCCTGCATGAGGCCTCAGGCCGGGGACACACCTTGATCATAGCCTAGAACATTCCCCAGGTGAACCCTACATGAGACCTCAGGCCGGGGACACACCTTGATCATAGCCTAGAACATTCCTCAGGTGAACCCTACATGAGACCTCAGGTCAGGCACACACCTTGACTGTCGCCTGGATCACTCCCCGGGTGAACCCTGCATGAGACCTCAAGCCGGGCACACACCTTGACCGTCACCTGGATCACTCCCCGGGTGAACCCTACATGAGGCCTCAGGTCGGGCACCCACCTTGACCGTCACCTCAATCACTCTCCGGATGAACCCTACATGAGGCCTCAGACTGGGCACACACCTTGGCTGTCGCCTGAATCACTCCCTGGGTGAACCCTACATGAGACCTTAGGCCAGGCACACACCTTGACCGTTGCCTCCATGAGGTTCTGAAGCAGCGAACTGGGCTCAGCTCTGCCTGGGTGTGTGACCTGCAGAAACTGTGAGGCCTTCCATGTGTGCTGTTTCAGCCACTAGAGCTGTAGTAATGTTGTTATGAAGCAAAAGAGAATAGCATACCACAGGGTGCGCTTGGGATAACACTTGCATATTTTCTTAAATCTATCGGGCTCTACATACGGTAAACTATCTTATTTTATTTATTTATTTTTTTTTCTTATTTTAAATTATCCACATCACTCTGTATAGTACTCAATGCATAGTAGTGCTTTATTTTTTTTTTCTAGACTAAAAATTGGTCTTTGATTCTCATAATCCCTTTATCCACATAGTCATTTACTGGTAATAAGTAATTTTGGTGTACAATGCCACTTCCAATTTACAACAGCAAATCACAACTGATTAATAATAACTAACTCGGAATCCGGGTTATTGATGCAATAGATGATGTGTAAGTGCAACGTGGGTATCCTTAATTCCTCAGTGCCTGATAATGTGACATGAAGATTCATCTGCACTTTGAAAGAATATTAAAATGCCCATCTGATGTTTGTTCTGATATAATTATAAATATCGAAGAAAATCCATAGAAAGAAAAAAAAAGAAAATACTCATAGCCAGGCATGCAGAAAATATCTAGCCTTACAAAGGAAATTTTTATCTCCTGTGTACTATTGTCTCAGCAGAGTTTAATCATGGCCAAGGTGTGGGACATTAATTTATTATCTTTTAATCCACAGAAAACATACTTTGGGACCAAATTAGTAGGATAGGCTAATAGTACCAGGCAAATGGTAGAGGTTGAAGCCTGATGATATCTTGGAAGCAAAAGATAAAACAATATCTACGTGATTCATTCAGAAATATTTTCAAGTTAATTGAGCTCACAGACCACACTGCTGACTTTTTTAATGACCAAGTTTCAATGCGTACGATCCAAAGATCCAAAGTGCAAGTGGGCAGTGTCAGAGAAGTGGGTCTGGCTTTCTCTTTGTATTTTATTTTACTATTTTATTTTATTTTATTATTTTATTATTTTATTTTATTATTTTCCTTTTAAGAAATGGGTTCATTACTCCAGGTGCTTTGGCTCTTCCCACCCTTCAACTAAATTGCTATGCCCACAGCCAGAACATAGCCAGGCAGAGAGTTCAAGTCATGGCAAGGAGAAGAAAATGACCCTGTCTGGATTTCAAGAAAAAAAAAAAAAAAACAGAGAGGGAGAAGGGAACAGTTTATTAAAACAAACTAGAAAGAGCACAGAGTGCCCATCTAATTAGTGTTGAATGATTGGGCTCAAGTCAGAATGTCAGCTCTGGAAAGCCAGGGGGAAGGTTGGCTTGGAGGGAGAGAAAAAAATCGGGGAAGATGATCCGGTCAGTCCTCAAAGTCTGCCTCTCTTGAGCCAGTTGCAGGAGTGAGGGACCCATGCTGATTTCCCTTTAGAAATTAAGGAGGAAGAAGAACCTTGACTTTCCCTCCATTCCCCCCAACCTGTCCTGTAACAACAGTGGCCTACGTGCCCTTCGGCGCCTGAGAAGCTTCAGCACATCCTCTATGACCTGCTTGACCTTTATCACCCAAACTTGAAAAGCAATAGCCTTGTACCCATCCGGGAGGCCTACGGCTCAATTATTCAGGCAGCGCTGTGCTAACCCACAAATGTGAAAAGCTTAGATTCAGACAGAACCGCATTCAGGCCCTAGCTTCCCTGGTTACTAACAGGACGGCCAAATAGGCAGCCCTGCCGTATGCGGGGGTAAGTACATGGCCAGGGGTGGGCTGGATCTCTCTAAGCCTTAGCCCGCTCATCTCTAAAATGGAATTATTAATATCTGCCTTTGGGTACTATTGTACAAGTTGGACTCAGCTCACGCAACAGCGGTAGTGTAGGACTTACAGATATTAAAAAAAAAAAAGTCAATGCTAACTCCCTCTCATCACCCGGGAAATGTCAAAGGCAAATAAGAGCCTCATCCTCAAATCACCTTCACTCTACTTAATTACAAAATACGCCTCCGTACACATCCCACTGGTATCCCGGTGCCTGCTGCTGCTCTACAGGTGACCAGGGGAAGTTCTCTGTATTAAAGCGGGCCTCCTGTGGGCACTCATTACCAGCTACTGCTAATATTATGCTAGAAATGAACGATAAAGTAGTATCGGAGATAACTACGTTACACGAGAGACTTGGCTGCAGCTTGTAGTCAACCCTCACAGAGCGAGGTGGGGGAGGGCAGGAGGGGGGCTCCTCTGGGAATAGAATGGACCCACCTAGAGAAGCAGAGTCTGTTCACGCAGCCTGCTTCTCAGACGTCCCTCCGCCTCACAGAGGAGATTTTGAAAGTATGAGAAATAGACATCGGCGCCAAATAAAAACACCCCTTTCCAGCATAGCTTGCAGAAGATAGTTTCTCCTTCTTCAGCCTACCCTCTGTAGCCATCCAATGGGAATTTTGCTTTTTCTTCCTATAAATAATCTCTCCCTGGTCATTCGGGCTATCTTCACAATTACTACAAATTTGGTGACTTAGAAACATCAGAAATTTATCCCCTTCTAATTCTGGAGGTCAGAAGTTGAAAATCAAGGTGTTGGCAAGGTTGGCTCTTTTGGAGGGACTCATTCCATACAGTTCTCTTAACTTCCAGTGGCTGCTGGAAATCTTTGATGTTCTGTGGTTGGTAGACCTATCACTTCATCTCTGCCTCCATCATCATCTGGCTTTCGCTACTGTGTGTCTCTCTGTGTCTTAACCCTCCTCTTCTTTTCTCTTTTAAATCCAATCACTGGAGTTAGGTCCCATCTTAAGTCCAAGAGGATTTCATTCTGAGATTCTTATTCTATTTACATCTGCAAAGATCCTACCGCTAAGCAAGGCCAGAGTCACAGGTCAGAGATTAGGTGTAGGACACGTCCTTCTGGGGACACCGTTCAACCCACTACACTTGCCTCAGGTACTCACACCAGCCTCTTTATTCTTGTCCTTCCACAGTCCATTCTTAGTAAGTCCAACCTATGGATCTTTAAAAATGTAAATGTGATCCTGGGACACCTGGGTGGCAGAGTCAGTTAAGAGTCCAACTCTTGGTTTTGGCTCAGGTCGTGATCTCAGAGTCATGAGATCAAGCCCCATGTCAGGCTCCATGCTCAGTGGGAGTGGAGTCTGCTTCAGATTCTCTCTCCCTCTCCCTCTGCCCTTCCCACTTCTGCTCTCTCTCTCAAAAAAAAAAAAAAAAACTAAATCTTATATATCTATATCTATATCTACCTCTCTCTATGTATATATATATATGTATGTGATCCTATCACTTTTCTGCTCAAACCACCTTGAAGGCTTTCCACTGCAGATCAGAATAACGCCAAAAGTCCTATTCCATAGATTAGGGTCCATAGGATCTAACCTAAATGTTTTCCTTCCCACCTTCCTTGACTGCCTTTCCTCCTCTCTCACATTCTTTCTGTTCCACGAAGACATCAAAAGGTTTTATACTTTCTGTTCATGGACTTCTCTTCTCCCATACTGACAATGGTGGTTCTTGCTCATCACAGAGTTGGTTCACAGCATCCACATTTTGGGTCAGATGTCACTGCCATAAAGAAACTGTCTCTGACCAAGCTACCCATACTCGCACTTACTTCTCACAGTCACTCTTTGTCCCAAACCAGGCTTTATATCCTTTAGGATGTGGCACAATATAACATTACCTTCTCTTTTAGATTGCGTATTCACGGTCTCTCTTCACCAGAAACATGAGGGTCATGACAGCAGCAACTGAAACTCCAGTGTGTGAAACACCGTAGGTACTCAAAAATAAACTTTGGAGCCCCTGGGGGGCTCAGCAGTGGAGCGTCTGCCTTTGGCTCAGGTCGTGATCCCTGGGTCCTGGAATCGAGTCCCATGTTGGGCTCCCTGTGTGGATCCTGCTTCTTCCTCTGCCTGTGTCTCTCCCTCTCTCTCCAGGTCTCTCATGAATAAAAAAATAAAAACTTAAAGAAAACTGTTTAATGAGTGAAAGAATAAATAATATCATTGTGTCTCTAAGAAAAGCAGGGCAGAGAAGAAGGAAGTAATACTCAACCACAACATGCTAATTATCGTCTTTACATATACTAGCTGATTGAATTTTCCCACTGCTTCTATGATGTAGGTTCTATTCTTTCTCCTGTGTGCGATGCAGAGAGGCTAAATGACTTTCCCAAAGTCACAAAAGGAGGGAAATGAAGATTTCACCCAACCTAGATCTATCTGACTTCGGGGCTCCAGGACTTCTAACTAATTCTACTCCACAGAGGAGAGGTAGAAGAAAAGCAAGTCTCAAGACAGCATCAAAACATACTGTCGAAGTAGTTTGGTGATAAAAAAATGCCATAGGTTTTCAGTCCTACTCTTCTGAAGTGTTTCAAAAAGAAGCAGTGGTCTACACTGAACTCTCGGGGAAGCACTGGGCTCCTGTGGCTTTGGGGTGGGGGAAGTGCAGGGTGCATTAAAATCTAACCAGTGTTTCAGCAAGTTAGCTCAAAATAACTAGGGTGGGTGTTTGCTTTTCACATGGGTAAATTTAATTAGCTTTGTGGGTGGCTAGGAACCAATGCAGACCTCCTCTGGCTGCTATACAAAATTATCCAGGGCTACATTTAGCATTTCTCAAAACATGCTTTTGATCTCCATCACACTCACAGGAAATTGGGTCTCAGGTGCCTCAGTCAGGAGAATGTTGAACCAGCACAGAGAATTAAGCTAAATTTAAGATGAGCAGAATAAAGTATTTCCTCAAGTCTATAATCTGCAGTTAAAAACTATCATCTCCTGGTACCTAGGATGACAATATACTCGAAAAGCCTTTTCAAATCATGTTAAGCTGCTGTGGTTTGTTAATGAGACACACACACATACTTCATAGCACTTATAAAAAGGAGGAAAAAATTAAATGCTGAAACAATAGTTTAAAGAATTAGAATGAAACTAGTCCCTTGAGAAAATAGATGCTTTCCGTAGACCTGTTTCAAGAAAGAAGATATGCTTGTTACCGTTTCCCCTCCTCTCCTCCTCCCTGATTTTTTAAAAACTATTTTTATTTATTTATTCATAAGAAACACACAGAGAGGCAGAGATTCAGGCAGAGAGAGAAGCAGGCTCCCTGCGGGAAGCCCGATGTGGGACTTGATCCCGGGACCCGGGGTCACATCTTGAGCCAAAGGCAGCCGCTCAACCGCTGAGCCCCCCAGGCGTCCCCTCCTACCTGATTTTTGGACACTTGAGCCACGCTTAGTCAGAAATGTTAACAATTTGCAGAGCATTTGTTTCTTAAATCATTATTTAAAAGTCAGAAGCATGACCTAGATTATTCAATTCCCCAGTATATCTGTGACCAGATGACTGAAGGAATTAAGGTCAGAACCTGGTTAGCCCTACATCTGAGCCTCACACTTGGTTCATGCATAAATGCCTCCACCCATACAAATACATAGGCTTTGTATGAACCAACATCTGGCCAAACAATATAAACAAGGTACTTGCCCACCACAGCTCATATTTATTAAAGTCAATGTATAGTAAACACACATGTAAGTGAACAGAAAACACAATTCCAGGTGGAAGTTGATGTTATCAAGAAAAAGTAAGACAGTTAAGGAGATAGAGAGCACTGGTGAGGGGCCAAAGGATATTTGAGCAGAGATCTGGAAAAGTGAGGGACCAAGGTCTGCAGATAATCGAGGGAAGGGAGAGAGAGGAGCAGGAAACATAAACTCCCTAACATGGTAGCACCCTTGGCAGGTCCAGCAGCAGCGGGGAGGTGGGATGGGTGCAGAGGAACCAGAGGAGGAAGAGAAGAGAGAACAGGGGTTGGAGAGGCAGCCTGCCTTGTACACGGGTAAGGCCCAAGTGGGCAGGAGAAGAGAAGATTCCCCCCCATCTCTGGGGGAAATCCGATGGATGGTTTTGAAGAGTAGAGTGACATTCTTAAAGCACACCTCTAGCTTCTGTGTTGCAAATAAACTGAAAATGTTCAAGAGTGAAAGACAAAAGATCAGAATGGTCATTGTTATGGTCCAATGAGAGTAGCTTGGGCAAGGGTGGGAGCACCAAAGGTGATGGTGCGAAGCAGCCAGATTAGACAGGTTTGGCTAATGGACTGGATGCAGGGGGAGAGTGTGTGTGTGGGAGAACCAGGATGATGACCAGATCTTTGGTCTGAATAACTAAACAGAAGACGATGCCATTTTCTTAAATGGAACTATTTGCCACTCTATTAAAACAAAAACAAAAGAAAAAATTGGGATCCCTGGGTGGCTCAGTGGTTGAGCATCTGCCTTCAGTCCAGGGCATGACCCCGGGGTCCTGGGATCGAGTCCCATATCGGGCTCCCCACAGGGAGCCTGCTTCTCCCTCTGCCTGTGTCTCGGCCTCTCTCTCTCTGTCTCTCATGAATAAATAAATAAATAACATCTTAAAAACATAATTAAATGCATGTTTTCTCCCCACCATTACTGTCCCCTTCATATACAGAAGCAGAACAGTGGGACATATTTTCTTTTGTGCTGTTTTCTTTAATTACCCTACAATGCTCAGAGTGATCTTAAGGCCACTCTCTGGGAGTAGAAAATATGTCAAGATAGCATAAATCAGAACTAGAACAAAAATGGCCTTTGGCCCTATAGTTCTACCTTTAGGAATTCATCCCAAGGGGAGACATCATGTATTGTGTGAGGATAATACAAGGGTGCTTACTGCTACACTGTTTGCTGTAGGAAAAGATGGGAAACGACACAAAGTAGTCATTGTACATTATCAAAATCACTACGATGAAATCTGAAATACTAATATTGTATGTGATTGACATAGGAAGTTGTCCGCATAGACTGTGAAAAGGAAAAATTCAGGTTACTGAAGCGCGTGTACAACATCATTCTCTCTATAAATACACATCTGCATAAGAAAACTGTCCACACACCAGATCATTAAAAGTGATTATCCTGCGCTGAGAAAATGGTGGAATAACTTGTTCAGAAAATTTATGCACGGGTTCATAAGACAAAAAAATAAGACAAAAAAATGTAAAGTGCCACGATGAAATGTTATTTTTAAAGTGGGGAGGTGAAAGAACAAAGAAAAAGAACGTGTGTGACGGGAAGCTGTAAGGCTAAAAATATGAACAGGATTTTCTACCCACCTGCTACAGGTGGTACTATAATTTAGGAGCAGCTGACACGAAGAGACATCTTATTAATCACAAAATTCACAATATCCAGATATACAAATTAATACCATTAAGATGAGAAGCATAAGCCTGGAAATACCGGCGCCTCTATGAGCTGGTGCCCCTAACTCTAGAGAGTCTCCAGGGGCCTCCCTTCCCAGCTACCCAGCATATGGGCAAGCCAGGCTGGTCTTCATTCCTGGCATCAGCCAATCATGTTTTCAGCCCAGATTATTGGCACAGGTTCTTGTCTCGATAGTATTCCTTATACCACTCAACTGAGGAATGCCTACCTCCCTTCCGGTCAGTCTAAATCTCACTCTACTGCAAAAGAATTACTTGATTCCTCCAATAATAAACGATTGACCTATGACTCCTTCTTGGCGCCTATCAAAATTTGTCATTTTATGTTATTTGCAGGATAGTTTTTAAATCTTCTCCATTAGATGGTGTGGTAAGTAAATTAATGCTCCGCCCTCACGAAGTACATTCATATCCTAACCCCGGGTACCTACGCACATGTTCCTTTCATGGCAAAAGGGATTTTTGCAGGTACAACTCAATTAAGGACCATGTGGTAGAAGGTCATCTGGACCATCTGGATGGACCCAGTGTAATCACGATAATCATGATAAGGGAAAGAGGCAGGAACCAGAAGAGGAGGGAGTGGTGTGGGGTTGCAAGCCAAGGAACGTAGGGCTCTGTAGCAGCAGGAACAGGCGAGGGGAATGGGTTCTCCTCTAGAGAGTCCAGAAGGAACATAACCCTAATGATATCTTGATTTTAGTCAAGTGATCCATTTCAGGCGTCCGACATCTGGCAATGCAAGATGAGGAATTGTGTCGCTTGACCCAAGTTGATGGCAGTTTGTTACAGCAGCAACGGAACACTCACATAGAGGATACACAGCTTGAGAAGCCACAACTTTATCCACGTACTAATATATGCACAGCATCTAACAACGGGCTTTGCACATAGTAGGCGATTTGTAAACACTTGAACGAATGGATGTTTGGATGTAGTACTTTTCCCAATTAAAAAGAGAGAAATGTGAGAGCAGTAAATGACAAAACATTACAAAAAAAAAAAAATGTTCTGTGCAGTCACTAAATCACTTCCGTGAATTTTCCATATATGACTGATCTCACATAAAGTGAAAACCATGTGTCGTTTTACACTCAATTTAAAAACCTGGCCCCAAATGCACACACAGCTTTAAGAGCCAATGTCTTGGTAGATTACTTCTTTTCAAAGATCTTCTAGGTAGATCTAGGAAGAACTTCTAGGAAGAATGCAATATTGGGAACTGTATTTCCACACAGCCAGCCAAAAGAAAAGATGTAAGATCAGTCACCCCCTCACGCTGCCATGTTCATCCTATGCCAATAAGCTTTGTTGATGCTTTGATCAACTTCCCAGGTCAGCTCACCAACAGCACATAGAGAAGAGAGGTCCACGGTGTGAGCCCAGATTCTGATGACTGAGCCGGGCTTCGGGGGAGGATCAAAGGCCAACAGAACATGCAAGGGGCAATCCAATGCCTGCGAATCGGTTTGCGATGTTTAAGATGCGCCTAAAATCCTATCAATCTTTTTTTTTTTTTTTTTTTGAGAACTGGAAATTTGGTTACCATGGTCTCCCTTTGTTGATTTTGAGCCAGTTTAACGAGGAGCGTGAACTTTCCGCTAGACATTTTTTAATTTATTTTTTACTAGACATTTAAAATGCTCCCCGTGGTGTCATGGCTCTCAAACACTAGCATATACCAGAACCACCTGGAAGGCTTGTTAGACTGCAGATTGCCAAGCTCCATCCCCTGAGTTTGATTCAGTGGGTTTCAGCGGGGATCTGGAAATCCCATTCCAAGTCTCCAGGTGATGCTGCCACTAGTCCAAGGGAATCGGTGTTGGGGCGGGGGGGGTGGCTGGTGGCGTCCCACCCAGGTCTCCTTTATCAGCTGTCTGATGACAGCAGCTCTCATTTCTGTTTTGTTTTCCTAAAAGAATTCCCTGGCTAAAGGAAGTCTCCTTCCTGGGAGGTCACAGGAATACCACCTCCTTCACTCCAGCCCGGCCCTCCAGACACACACAGATACACACACAATGGACACTTGCAATTGATCCTAGGAGCCAACTTCTCTGCCCTCCACCTTTCTGTGGTGCAATTCCAACCCCAAGACTTTCCAGGGGTCTAAAGCTCAACTGCGCTTTCAGCTCCTTTGACCCCAACTCTTTCCGCTTCCCCCACTCCCCTTCCCCTGAGAGCCTGTCCTCAGTAGGAGGAGCTCAAGAATGCTCCCCTCAGCCTTGGCTTCCTGTAACCAGACCTCTGCCATTTCCCTTTTGCTCATATGGCTGCTGGGCCCAATACATCAAAGACCAGCTGGCTCCCTGGACGCCAGAATTACAATCAACATCTTTAATGACAAACATAACATGAGTAAAATGTCCCTTGTACAACACGAGGACCCTTGAGAGAGGAAGTACAAGCGGCCATAATAATTTCTCAACCCCCTCACATCCGTTCTGACAAAAATATGTGTATTAAAATCCTTCAAATCTGAACTCAAATGTTATTCCTTCAGTGAATATTCATTTTTTTCTGACCCCTCAGTTTAACCCTGGCTTCTCTAAGGTTGTCATATTTTCCAAAGCCTCAACCACATAGCACTTATCATGGTTTTCAGTGAATATTTGATAATATGTTTGAATTTAGTATCTTGTCTCCCTGCTAGACAAATAAGTCTCCCTCCTTCCCAAATAAGTAAGAAATTATTTAACTTCAATGCTTAGTATGGAGCCTAATACAAAGTATGCACACGCTACCTATTTGGTTAAGAATAAATGCCTAATGAATTGGCTAGCTTTGAGAGTGGGAAGCTTCCACATTTTTGCCATAAAGTCAGACTTTCTCACTCAATGACTCTGGCAAAGATGGACAGTTTGGACAATGGCGAAGAAGGATACCCTGAGCTCTTAGACCACAGCGAAGCAACATTTACCTGTCCAAGTGGTTAAAAGTGAGCAGAGAAATTGGAAGTTTTGGAAGTAAGTGTCCATGCAGCCAGAAGACTGATTTGCAACCCTGTCTTCATGATTCTTGGTGATGTATTGAAGTTTAAGTCTGAAATGAATAATATCGAACTGTGACTTTATGCCACAGACCACACTCAACCCCTCTGTGCCTCCTGCCTGCTGAAATTATGTTGTCTTCACCACTGCATTTATGGTACAGGCATGTGAATACCATTATGAGAAAACTTCCCTTACTTGATGCTACGATGTGCGATTTTTAAATGGTTCCACATTTGCTACATCATCAAAAGCTAAGATAAAAAGATGCATATTATTGTTGTCTCTGTGCCCTTCCAGCACAGAAGTGTCAAATCGTTACATTACCACAATCAATCTCGACACTTGTCTCCTATAAAAATCTATTTTGAACTTGAGCACGAGAAAGATGGAAAGGCAAGAAAATCTAATGAATAATTGTTGAGAAGCTAACTAAGTGAAGAAAATGCAAACCAAAGGCATTAAAAGTCAATTTAGAAACAAATAGCATTTTGTCAGACTTAAGAATTACTCATTAGGGGTCGGAGGTACATCCCCATCACCAAGGCAACGTAGATAATGAGGCTTGACAAAAATAATTAACAATTAGCTTAGTGATGTCTTTTTTTATTGTATTTTAAAATAATCTAACTTAACTACATAGTCTCATGCACACACACACACGCGCACACACGCACACGCACCCCATAGAGCCATATTCTTCCTGGGAATAAATCAAGTCACCCCCAGTCGTGCTAAAATCCGAAGTGCCATGCTGGAGAGCATTAAGGAATTTACTGAAATGGAAGCGGACTGCCTCCTTCTCTGAGTCATCAGGTTTTAAATAGAAATGAGATAGTAAATTTCTGCCCGCATCACACTGTGTGTCTTCTCTGATTCACTACTCTCATTCATCTTGCTGTTCTCTAATTTGTAAAGATGCAGGCAACGTATAAATATTCATGGCAGCTCTCGAAATAGACTGTGCAGCGCTCAGTCTTCCGTTAGAAATGGGCAGAACATCAAATAGGGCTGGAGATGAGTCTCAAAAATGATACAGTTGGCTTGTCAATGGAGGAGAAAAAAGAATGGCATGATTATGTCCGAGAAAAATTTCACAGCTGGATCTGTAAGCAGGCCTCTTGACTATGGCTTAGGACAGAGGTTCTCAAACCTGCCACACATCAGAATAGCCCAGCCACTGGCATTTTAAACAATTTTCTAAGTGATTCTCAAATTTAGCCTGGGTCAAGACCCACTGGTTTGGTTAATGACAGTACAGAATAAGCCACTCCGACAGATTTCAGTTTGTGGGCATCGCAAATACAAAAAAAAAAAAAAAAAAAAAAAAAAAAAAAAAAAAACACCTGAAAATAGGAAGCAAAACAAAATACAACCCTGCAATCAACATAATATAAATATTTTTTAAAATATTTTTATTTATTTATTCATGAAAGGCAAAGACACGGGCAGAGGGAGAAGCAGACTTCCCACAGGGAGCTTGATGCAGGACTCGATCCCAGGTCTGTGGGATCACAACCTGAGCCAAAGGCAGATGCTCAACAACTGAGCCACGCAGATGCCCTATAATATAAATATTATAACAGAACATCTTCTAGGATACAGTGGAACATTAAAAAAGGGACTGGGCGACTAGGTCATTCTATTTCATAAAGATGGAGTGAGGTTCTCGAAAATCTTCCCAAAGGCCGTGATGGAGGTTTGTTTCACAGGTGTCTGGAGAGGATGTAGAATGGTCATGCAAAAGGAAATTTCCAGCCGAGAACATATCACCCTCAAAAAGATGTGCTGACCTAAGAGAATGGGGGCATCCATAAAATGTAAGTGGACCGACATGGTTAGAGCAAGGAACTGCCTCTTTCTCTTGGTAATTATGTAAAATGTACAGCCCTGGCTGCTGGACTGAGATTTTAAGTATGCTATGAAAAGTAGAAAATCAGAGTTCTTTTGAGATACAAGGGAGATTAGTTTTCCATGTGGAATCGTATGGTTATAAAGAAGAAAGGAAGTCAGTTCAGAGGATATCAACCTTTGAAATTCACCACTGAGGTACTGGAGAATGTAGAAGGAAATCCCTGCGGAGTTTAAAATACCCCCTTTAAACACCGGAACTGCACTTATGATCTAAAGTCTCTTGGGGCTCCATTATGGTGCCTGAACCCATCAATTCCAGTAGGGGAAAGGCCAGCTTTTGGAAGACTACCAACAAACACATCTTCATTGCTTCACAAATTTGGATCTTTACGTGGACGTAACACCCCTAACAGGTGTATGGAAGCTTTGGGCTGCTTGTTCTGTGGCGTTGATCGGTTTGCCCAGGTCTTTCCACGCTTGGTTCCTGACTTCTCCTTACATTCAGCAGCAGTGACCAGGGTACTACGGGAGCCCACCTAGGGCATGATGCTGAGCAAATACATGTGGCCTCTAAGAGCACATGGAGCTACAGATGTGGGTCTCTGAATCCCAGGCTTCCATAGGGGCCAACCACGCTGGCACAACTCTGCTTTCTCAGACAGTGACAACCACTATCCATCTGGGTAGCACTCAATCAGTCTTTTCAATTTCACTGGCTTTTAAAAGCAATACTAACTAATATAATGTTCTATGTTAATTATATCTTCAAGAAAATTTAATTTTTAAAACCAGGGGGCAAAATAACTGCTAGCCATATCACCGTCTAGTGGCACATGTTTAAATTGTCACCGGGAAAACCACTTCCAGGAGTTTTTGTTTTTGTTTTAAAGATTTTATTTATTTGTTTGAGAGACAGAGTAGGACATGGGGAGGAGTAGAGAAACAAGCAGACTTCCTGCTGAGCAATGAGCTCGATTCCAGGACCCCGAGATCATGACCTGAGCTGAAGTCAGATGCTTAACGAACCAAGTAGCCCAGGCACCCCTCATTTAAATGAAATCTCAGCATCTTCTGACTTCAAGTCTATGTTATTATAATGAAAGTAATAAAATACCATTTATTTAATGCTTTAAAAAAATCAATATTCAAGAAAACAGACATCCCTCTATAAAACCAATTTCTAAGAGAAATTGAATCAAAGCCAATGGGGGAAAAGGTATTTGGTATGGATAAAATTAAAGAATGCTCGATTAAATTTACAGTTTTAATTTGTTTCCTTGCTCTCCAATGGTTTGTCATCTTCAGATACAAAACACATAGAACACCTTAGATAATAAATTTTAGAAAATTTCTCAAAAGAATTTTCTTAAACATTATTAAGGAAAGCACTGGACTGCCTTAACTCATCTTTAAATGTGATTACCTTATATTAAAAAAATATTTTATTTCCCATGATGCCAAATACATTAATTCAATATCTGCTCAACTACAGCAGCAACAAAACATGCTCTCCTTTTAGAATAGATGTAGGAGTCTATGTTGGTATATCCCTGATATTGTTTTGTAATAGAGGTATTCATATCATCTGAGCAGACCAAGTTTCAGAACAGAGCCTACAAAAGTATGTAAGAGGAGGGGAAGATGGTGGCAGCATAGGACCACCCTAGGCTTGCCTCATACCATGAATATAACTAGATAATTATCAAACCATCCTAAATACCCCAGAAATCAATCTGGAGATAGCCAAACTCCACAATTAAAGGTAGAAAAGAGAGGGGAGGGGGTTGGGGTAACTGGGTGGCAGTCATTAAGGAAGACATGTGATATAGTGAACACTGGGTGCCGTATGCAACGATGCATCACTGAACTCTACCTCCAAAACTAATAATACACTATATGTTAACTAATCAAATTTAAATTAAATTAAATTAAAAAAATAAAAGTAGAGAAGAAGCCATATTGAAGAAGGTAGAAAATGCAAGGGTGCAGCTTGGGAGACAAACAGATCCTGGCTGGCATGGTGAGGAGGCAGTTGTGATCATGGAGAAGGGCAGGAGACACACGAGCACATAGGGGAGTGCACGGGGGAAAATGAACCCCAATAGCAATTGGCTTAGGAAGCAAGAGAGCTCAAATTTCATGCCTTCATGCCCCCAGTGGGTCTTGAAGCCTCAAGTTTTAAAGGTCTGTGTGCTTGGTTCTGGTACAGCTCTATAGACAGCAGAATGGCTCTTGGAGGAAAGGCAAGGCAAACAGCCTGTGGGCATACAGTGTGAAAACACCAATCTGAAGCATACCTGGGGCACACAGTGGGGAGGTTAGTGACTCATCTCCACGTATGTCCCAGACAGACAGAGTTCAGGGACAGACTCAACTGGGAACAAAGAAACCTGCAGGTACCATCTCCCTCCCTCACCCCTCTGCATAAACACAGAGCCATGTGTGGGAAGCAGCACCTACATTCCCTACCTAACTCATTTATGCTAAGAACCCCACCAACACATTCTTCCAGGAAGAACCTACCTTCCCAGCCACGCTTGCCTCAATCTCTCCCACAGAAGACCAGCCCAAACCCCTGTGAGCCTCATCTATGATCCAGGAGTTTTGTGAGGCCATGCTTCTGGCTGCAGCAGTGGCAGGTCTCATTTTACAAACCAACCAGAGCACCCCTAGTGAAAACATCCACATTCGGGCCAGGGAGACAACACCACAGCAGTCAAAGAGAGCCTCTGCAACTGACAGGCCTGAAAGAGAAAGCACCCAGGACACAACAGCAGAGTGCATACAGCACCCAACAGAGACATGCCAAGAAGTGGCACCTCTGGGGAACAGCAGACACTAGACTGCAGGGCACTCCAGGACCTCTTTCTCAGAAAGCCAATTCCCTCAAGGACAGAGGATATACCTGACTTTCCTAACACAGAGAAATAGGCACAGAGACTTAGACAAAATGAGAAGATAGAGGAATTTTTCTCCAATGAAAGAACAGAACAAGGCCACAGCCAGGGATCTAAGCAAAAACAGATATAAGTCACATGCCTAATGAAGAATTTAAAGCAATAATCCTAAGGATACTCACTGGACTTGAGAACACAATGGAGGATATCAGTGAGACCATTACACAGAGATAAGGAATAAAGAGCAGAGATAAAAGTCTCAATAAGTGAAATGAGAAAGACACTCAACAGAATAAACAGCAGGATGGAAGAAGCAGAGAAATGAATTGATTACCTAAAAGACAGAGTAATGGAAAATAATCAAACTGAACAAAAAAGGGAAAAAAAGAATTATGCAAAACAATAATAGAGTTAGGAAACTCAGGGACTCCATGAAACATAATAGCATTTATTTATAGAAGTCTTAGACAAAGGAGAGAGAGAGAGAGAGGCACAGAAGTTATTTGAAGAAATAATAACTAAAAAGTCTGTATTGGGGAAGGAAACAGATACCCAGCAGGCCCAGAGAACCCCCAACAAAATTAAAAAAGTAGATCCACATCAAGACATATCATAATTAATATGGCAAAAGATAGTGATAAGGAAAAAAATCTAAGCAGCAAGACAAAACAAGACAGTTACATACAAAGGAAACCCCATAAGCCTCTCAGTGCACTTTTCAGTGGAAACTTTCCAGGCCAGAAATAACTGCATAATGTATTCAAAGTGCTGAGTGGGAAAAACTCACAGTCATAAATATTCTATTCAGCCAGGCTATTATTCAGAATAGGAGAAATAAAGACTTTCCTAAACAAAAATGAAAGGAATTCATGACTACTAACCAGCCCTGCAGCATATATTTATTAAAGGAACGCTTTGAGTGGAAAGCAGAGACCAAAAATTACAGTATGAAGATAGGAAATACAAAATCAGCAAAAATGAATATTTCTGTAAAAAATCAGTCAAGGAACTCACATTAAAAGTATACAAAATATGACATCATAAACTTAAAATCTGGGAGAAGGGAGGAGTAGTGGGTTCAAACTTAACCACCAACTTAATATAGACTGATATATGCAGAAGATGGTATATACAAACTTAATGGCAATCACAAATCAAAAAGCACTAATAAATATCCAAAAAAAAATAAAGAGAAAAATCCAAGTATATCATTAAAAAAAATCAGCAAAACATAAAAGAAAGAAAGACAAGAAAGGATCAGATAAAATCTTCAGAAACAACCACAAAACAGTAATAAGATGGCAGTAAACACATGTCTATCAATAACTACTTGAAATGTAAATGGACTAAATGTTCCAATCAAAAGACATAGGGTGACAAAATGGATAAAAAAGCAAGAGCCACCCATATGTTGCCTAAAAGTGACTCATTTTACCTAATGACAGCTGTATATTGAAAGTGAGAGATTGAAAACCTCTATTATGCAAGTGGATGTCAAAAAAAAAAAAAAAAAAGCCAGAGTAGTAAAACTTAAATCAGATAAAATAGACTTTAAAACAGACTGTAACAAGAGCCAAAGGAGGATATTTTATAAAAAATAAAGGAGAAAATCCAACAAGAAGATATAACAATTAGAAGTATTTATGCACCCAACACTACAGCACCCAAATATATAAAACATTTAATACCATACATGAAAGAACTAATGGATACAATAGAAAAATAGTAGACTTTAACACTCTGCTTACATCAATGGACATATCATCTAAACAGAAAATCAATACAAGGAAAGGAATTTAAGATATGTTCAGAACCTAACATCCTAAAATAGCAGAAAACACATTCTTCTCAAGTGCACACAGAACATTCTCCAAAATAGATCACATATTAGGCCACAAGTCTCAACAAATTCAAAAAGACCAAGTCATACCAAGCATCTTTTCTGACCACAAAGTCATGAAATTAGAAGTCAACCCATGAAAAAAACCTGGAAAAAGCACAAACAACTTGAGATTAAACAGAAGGCTACTAAACAATGAATGGGTCAATAAGGAAATCAAAGAAGAAATTAAAAAGTAGATGGAGAAAACCAAAAATGAAAACACATTAGATCAAAACCTTTGGGATACAGCAAAAGTGGTTGTAAGAGGGAAGTTTATAGCAATATGGCCTACCTCAAGAAGCAGGAAAAAAATCTCAAATAAACAACCTAACCTTACACTTAAAGGATCTAAAAAAAGAACAGGAAACAAAACTAAAATCAGGAGAAAGAAGGAAGTAATAAAGATTAAAGTAGAAATAAGTCATATAGAAACTAAAAGAACAATAGAACATGTCAATGAAACCAGGATCTGGTTCCCTAAATTAAAAAAAAAAAATCAGTAAAATTGATAACCTCCAGTAAAACTTATGAAGCAAAAAAGAGAAAGGATTCAAATACAGTAATACAAATGAGAATACTAATACAAAAAAATACAAATGAGAGAGGAGAAATAAATAATATCTCAGAAATACAAACAATTATAAGAAAATATTATGAAAAACCATGCCAATAAATTGGATAACCTAGAGGAAATGGATAAATTCCTAGAAACACATAAACTACCAAAACTAAAGCAAGAAGAAACTGAAAATTTGACTAGACCATTTACCAGGAAAGAAATAGAATCAGTAATCAAAAAACTCCCAATAGGAACGTCTGGGTGGCTCAGCAGTTGAATGTCTGCCTTTGCCTCAAGTCGTGATCCGGGGGTCCTGGGATCAAATCCTGCATCGGGCTCCTGCTTCTCCCTCTGCCTGTGTCTCTGCCTCTCTCTGTGTGTCTCTCATGAATAAATAAATAAAATCTTTAAAAAAAAAAAACAAAGAACAGAAGTCAAAAAAACAAAACAACAACAACAACAACAAAAAAAAACACCTCCCAACAAACAGAAGTCCAGGACTAGATATCTTCATAGGCAGATTTTACCAAACTTTTAAAGAAACAAGGGAAACAAAAGCAAAAATAAACTATTGGGATTACATCAAAATAAAACCTGCAGAGCAAAGGATATAATCAATGAAACTAAAAAGCAACTTATGGAATTGGAGAAGATATTTGCAAATGACATATCTGATAAAGGGCTAGTATCCAAAATACATAAAGGACTTAGACAACTCAACACCCAAAAATGAAATAATCCAATTAAAAAAATGGGCAGAAAGCATGAACAGATATTTCTCCAAAGATGACATCCAGATGGCCAACAGACACGTGAAAAGATGCTCATCATCACTGTCATCAGGGAAATGCAACTCAAAACTAGCATGAGGTATCACCTCCCAACTCTCAGAATGGCTAAAATCAACAACACAAGAAACAAGTGTTGACAGAGACGTGGAGAAAAAAGAACCCTCGTGTGCTGTTGGTGGGACTGCCACCTGGGGCAGCCGCTGTGGAAAATAGTATGGAGGTTCCTCAAAAAGTCAAAAACAGAACTACCTAAGATCCAGGAATTGCACTACTGGGTATTTACTCAAAGAATATAAAAACACCAATTCAAAGGGCTACATGAACCCTTATGTTTATAGCAGCATTACTTGTAATAATCAAGATATTGAAGCAGCCCGTGTGTGCATGGATTGATGAATGTTGATAAATGCATAAAAGACAACCTATGGAAAAAAAAAGACAACCTATGGAATTGGAGAAGATACACTTTTTATATATTTATATATAATATAAACTATATTTATAATATATAATAGTTTTTAAATTGCTAACTGCAAATGTTTATCCATGATTGAAGCTGAGAAGGATTTATAAATGCATTTTGATACCTTGCTGATAAAATAGTAACATTCCAGTTTTGCAATCTTGCAAGGAATACAGGAAGATGCTGGAAAGGCTTTAAGGTGTATACCTGTTATAACCAGGTAATCAGAACACACACACACACACCACCACGTTAGTGTTACAACATACCGATTTTTCAGAAAGGCCATCTTGAAACTACTGGATAGCTGAGTAAACAGTGTCCAGGGCTTAAAAATGGGGGGAGGAGGGAAAAAAAGAGATGGAAATAGTAAGCAGTACACATTTCAAAGCCCACTTTTAAGCATTCAACATTATGAATATAAAAATGAAGATATGGGGGGTGGGAAGGCAATGTATATTTTCACATACACATAATGCAACAACCTGGATGGAGCTAGAAAGTATAATGCTAAGCAAAATAAGTCAGTAAACAAAGACAAATACCACAGGATTTCATTCATCTGTGGTATTTAAGAAACAAAACAGAGGAGAAAAGGGAAAAATAAGGGAGAGAAACAAGAAAAAGGGCCACCTTGGTGGCTCAATGGTTGAGTGTCTACCTTTGGCTCAGGGGGTTATCCCTGGGGTCCTGGGATCGAGTCCTACATCAGTCCTCCCCCCATCCCTGCCACGGGGACCTGCTTCTCCCTCTGTCTGTGTCTCTGCCTCTCTCTCATGAAAAAATAAATAAAATGTTTTAAAAAAGAAAGAAGAAACAGGCTCTGAATTAAAAGATCAAATTGATGGCTACTAGCGAGGAGGTGGCTGGAGGAATGGACAAAACAAGTGATGGGGATTAGGGGTTCACTTGCTGTGATGAGCACTGGGTGATTACATTTAAAAAGTACCTAAGAAAATATTATAAAAATAGTGAAAGTTTTATGCACATTCATCATACCACCATTTTTTTTTTCTTTTTTTAAAAGATTTTATTTATTTATTCATGAGAGACACAGAGAGAGAGGCAGAGACACAGGCAGAGGGAGAAGCAGGCTCCACGTTGGAAGCCTGATGCGGGACTCGATCCTGGGACCCCAGGATCACACCCTGGACCAAAGGGAGGTGCTAAACCTCTGAGTCACCCAGGGATCCCCCATAGCACCATTTATCTTAGTCAATTTTTCTTTGAAATAAAAATTTTATTTATTTGTTTTTTTTAACATTTTATGTTTGAAGCAAACTAAATCTTAAGTACTGGAGATGCTCCTGATAGTGAATAAAGCATCAGCTTATCTAATGAAAGTATCCAGGAACTACTATCTGCAGCCTGGTTTTGTTTAGGGGTCAAGTTAAAAATAGTCTTTACATTTTTAAGTGGTTGAAAACACATTTAAAAATACTATTTTGAAAAAAAAAAAAATACTATTTTGTGGGCAGCCTGGGTGGCTCAGCGGTTTAGCGCCGTCTTCAGCCCAGGGCCTGATCCTGGAGGCCCGGGATTGAGTCCCACGTCGGGCTCCCTGCATGGAGCCTGCATCTCCCTCTGTCTGTGTCTCTGTCTCTCTCTGTCTCTCATGAATAAATAAATAAAATCTTTAAAAATAAATAAATAAAAATAAAAATACTATTTTGTGACTCATGAAAACTAGAGAAAATTCAAATTTCCAGCATCCATAAAATGTTATTGGAGCACAGAAATGCTCCTCTACCTATCGTATATTACATCTTATTATTAATTGTATATTATATCTCATTATTATTATCGTATATTATATCTCATTATCGTATATTATATCTCAGTCATTTTCTTCAATAGCATAAAATTAGTTGAGACAGACACGTAAGACCTACAAAGCCTCAAATATTTACAGAAAAACCCTGCTGACCCCTGATCTGATAAGAGATAAGAGATTATGGATTCTGGAATCAATCTCTTTGTCATTAAGTGCCAACTCTGGTATCTATTATCCATGTGACACTAGGAAAGATACCCCCTCTGTGCCTCAACTTCCGCACTTGTGAAATGAAGGTGGTAAGAGCGCCCGCCCCCAGGACTGCTGTAACTGCATCATGATGAATATACCGCGCTTAGACCGCAGTCAGCACAGTGGAAGCTCGCTGAAGTTATTACGTTTCTACTAACTGCTCAAAACTGCTCAAGTGTTAGATGGAAAATCAGATAAAATTGTAAATATAGTATGAGTACACCTGTTAGTAAAATCTTCACATAAAAGCTGTCTGGTAGAAAATATGCCAAAATATTAACGATGATTATCTCTCTTTAACTGGAGGCATTTTTACTTTCTTCTCTGTTCTTCCCAAGTTTACTACATGTACTCAAATTACCTACATAATGAGAAAACAATCATGAAAAAAAAAAAAAAAACAAACGATGGAGCTTGCTATGACTATGGAAACAGTTCCGTGAAAGCACATTTTACATGAGGAATGAATATACAAACATAAGTAATGAATATTCTCTGTTCCAAAAGCTCTCATCCAGCTGCTTCATCGATTCCCACCACCTTTCACTTTTTTTTTTTCTTTTCCTACCAAAGGGTAAGAGAGACATTTATGCACTTCACCTTTCACCTGTGCTGCTGGTCACCTGGAAGTGTTGAGGTGACAAGTTTACCCAACTTCATCCTATTACACACATTGCTAATTACCACTGGCTTCCGCTGACACGACACTTCATTATCCACATTGAAAAATTCATTCCCCAGCCTCTCTGCTGCAGGCACTTGTCTCCAGCAGCCCTCCCCATAGACAGTTGCATTTTTATTCTGCATTAAATTCTCCTCATTCTTACCATCAATCTGTCAACAACAGAGAGCTTTCAGGTCAGCTCAGGGTATGTGACTGAATTCCTGGGGAGGGGGTTTGCATATGTGTTACTTGAACACCAACCCTTGGTCATAATTTATTAAAACCACTAATCCCCCCCCCCAACACTATGTTGTGAGAAACAGCAATTTATATATTTTATTTCTTATTTTCTACTGCATCTGAAAATAGCACTAAAACACAAAGTTGTGAATATCTCTGAGCAAGTCAATTCCATTGGTGTGAATTCATGGCAAAGGCAGAGGATTTGAACTTAAATAAGATATTCAGTTCCACCTAACCGGGAAGGTATTCCTTTCCCAAATGGCAGGTTATACTCTAGGGCTTATGTTGAATAAATGTGAGAGGCCCCAGGAAAAATAATCAGATTGTGTGGTGTAACTCTAATACCTAGCACAATGTGTGGCAGGCAGTCATCAGACCATGAGCCTCATCTAGACTCTTTATCTTACATGCGTCCATCCATCCCTTCACCCAACCAGCCAGCCACTGGTCTACACATGCATATCTTCACATATAAAACTGGGTAAAACATTTAAATTCACAGACTACTGGAAGTAGATCAGTAGTGTCACCTCTTAACAAGCACAATTTATTTTGGGATGTCTACTATTGAGGCAGATTCTAAGGAAGATACTGATGACAAAAATTAATCAGAATCTGTCCTGTTCTTCAATGAGCTAACAGTCTAGTAGGGAACACAGACAGGTAGACACGTACACTGAACATAATATAGTAATAATAATAATAATAATAATAATAATAATAATAATAATAAAATAAAATAAAACATAATTATAGCAAGAGCAACGATAATAGCAGGCCTAAGATCCAGAGGATGAAGTGACATAGTCTATGGGGAGGAGGTTGGAGACCGATGTCCTACATGAGAGACATGGTTCCCAGGTGGGAAATGCTGAGTTTCCTGCAGATTTTCCTGGGTTGTTTCTCTGTGACTTTGCTGAAGAATTTTCATGCGTATTTTCAGTTTGTTATGAGAGGGAGTAAACCATGCAACTGATCCTATATAGCTCAATCACCACATGATCAATCTCTTTTGAAGAGCAAGAGGCCCAGTTGAAAGGGAAAGTGGCTTGCCCTCATGCAACCAGATTCATGTTTTGCTTCACTTTCTCTCATCCCGTAGTATTTCTTTTTCTTAATTTAAGGAGTTGCCTCTAAAAATGGTATACTACACAAAGAATAAATAAGTACTCCTTAATATTATTTGGTTGAGTTTCGACTCAACTGCTAAATTTGAAATTGAGTCAAATCACCAAAAGATAATGAAGATGACCTTTTAATGGTAATGAAATGGTAATGATAATGAAAACCTTTTATTTTTATATTTGAAGATAAGAAAATTGAGAACTAGACATTGGCCCAGCACGGAGAACCAAGCAGAAGGAATCTATAGGCTACAAGGATGAACCTTCTCAGGAAATCCCTGGGTTGTATTTTTTACCTTCCAGTGAGAGCTCTAATAGGATTGGTACAAAAAAGATTGGCTGCCATTTGGTCTTGTAGATTAATCCTACTTTGCTTCTATAATTGTCATTAGTCTTCTCCTCTATTAACAAGTATATATATATATATATATATATATATATATAGAGAGAGAGAGAGAGAGAGAGAGAGAGAGAGAGAGAGATGATCACACCAGATAGAAAAGCCATACACACGTTCTAGTAGTAAAAGGAACTAGAACAAAGTAAAATAAAACTTAAGCATTTTATTTACTAGATACCAGTAGAGCCTGGAAACATTGATAATTAATATTTTGATGAATTTTCCTTTGTTCTATGAACAATGGTAACAACAGAATGGGAATCCAATTAATGAGAGGAAAAAAAAAACCTCCTAATAATTTTTATTAATATAAGGTATCAGTGTTTCTGATAGGTCTAAGCTAAGCCAATAGGATCTCATTAAATCTCATTAAAGAAGTCGGTCATGGTCTGGTTATTACTTAGTGTGTCATGTTTGTGCTTTTTAGAAAGGATACAACCCTCAAGTCAGACCAAAACACAAGACAATGGAGGGGTGTGTGTGTGTGTGTGTGTGTGTGTGTGAGTGTGTGTGTAGGGAGGTGTCTTATACTGAAGATGAAAAACAGGAGTCTAGAAATTGGCTCATGCATGAATATTATAGGAATTGTTGGCTCTTAAAAAAATAGAACATTATCTTCATAAATGTATGATTAGATTTTTATGTAGCCACAACTACCTGGGAACTATTTGCAACAATAATAATAAAGCCCGCATAAATACACAAGCTGACAGGAGTTCACCCACTGCAAACCATTGGTGTCTTCTGCTCCAGATATTTTTCTTATCCTAAACCTTTCTCTAATATTCTGAGTCTATTTTTTCCTCCCTACTTTAGGAAACCATCCCTGACTTCTTCAGCTCACATGAGTAAATCCTTCCCCTGGCTCATTAGTACTCATTCTCTGGACTGCATGTATCTTTTTCTTTCTTTCTTTTTTTTTTTTTTTTTTGGAATGATTCTTAATTAATGACTTCCCCTTCATCTCAACTAAATTATAAATACCTTAAGCCTCAGGCTATGATTTGTACTTGTTCAGCAACCTTTTGATTACATAGGGGAGAAACACAACAGAGAAAGGAGGTCCAGAACACACACCAGGCACATTAAATGATAGGGTATTCATTCAAAAAATATTGATTGAGCTACCCTGTGCCGAGTCCTTTCCTAGGCTCTAGTTATTGGTAGAACAAAACAGCCAAACTCCTTGTCTTCATGGACAATATAAGCTATGAGGTGGCACAGTCAATAAAGATGCAGGCGAATAAATGACTACCACTGGTCATAGTTTTCTAAAGGAAATGCATTGCATTCAAAGATGAGGAATGAGGACCCAGGGTTGATGATGTCTATTTTCCATTTTTGCCTTTGTGTCAAAGATATGATTCTAGTTCAAAACTCTCATATATCAGGCAGCCCTGGTGGCTCGGCGGTTTAGTGCCGCCATCAGCCCCAGGCGTGATCCTGGAGACCTGGGATCGAGTCCCACGTCGGGCTCCCTCAGGGATCCTGCTTCTCCCTCTGCCTGTATCTCCGTCTCTCTCTCTCCTCTCTGTGTTTCTCATGAATAAACAAATAAAATCTTTAAAAAAAATGTACGAGTGTCCCTATACAACCTCCATAAGAATGGTTGCAAATGAAGTTCTCACACTGCCTGGATGGAGAAGAGTTGATTCAACAACTGAGGATAGACTATGAGCCTCTCAAGGTGAAATATTTGGCAGGTCAGCAAAGATCAACAAGTTAAAAGAGTAGATGAAGGGAGATAAAGAAGGAAACTAGGATTACTGTACGATAATCCTTTCTCCAGATTACATCACCAGTTAGCAGACAAGTTGTTCCCAGGTATTTCATCTCCTAACAAGACGCTGAACTTCCCCAAAGTATTATCTCCAGTCAGATGTCTGAACGATATCGTAAATTCTGTATGTCAGAAATCTGGGCATAATTTAGATGGGTTCTCTTTGGAGAGGTTTCATGAGGCTGAAATAAAAATGTTAGCTACACACGGGGGTCTTATCAGAGACTGGGGGTATTCTTCTAAGGTTACACTGCTATTGGAAGAATCCATTTACCCATAATGGACTATAGGACTCAGAGCACTTGCTTCTTCAAAGTCAGCAGGGGAGTATCTCTATGACTTTGAATCTCTATAGAGACAGGATGAATCCTTTAAAGAGTTAACCTGACTAGATGAAGCACATCCAGGACAATCTTCCTTGTGATTAACTCAACATCAACTGATTAGGGATCTTAACTGCATCTGCTAACTCCCTTCACCTTTGTTGCATAACACAGTCTAATCACGGAATAAAATCCCATTTTAGTTCAAAGTTCCTACCCATTCTCCAGAGTACACAGGGCAGCTAGATCAGAAGATGGGAATCATGTGGGACAGTTCATAATCTGCCAGTAGTCCAGGATCTGCATCTGCTCCCTGACAGCATTACACTACAGTAGCTCAGTCAAGTACTAGCAATTCCCCTCTTAATGTTCCATATGGTTCTCTGAAGTTATTGAATGCTAAAACGAGGGGCTGACTGTCAATTACCACCTGTAATGCCCTGAAGCCATTGTTATTTAAAAACCCATTCATTCATTCCTATATAATCAGGACCAATTTTACTCATATCTGATCAATACTGACCTTAGCATGTATTTGAGTTTGCAATTCTAGTCTGCATTCAATGAAAATGTTCCAGTGAAAATACTGTCTCTGTCCTATAACACCTCAGATCCCCGAGTGTTTTGAGGTCTATGTATAGGACTTCCTTCTATTAATCTCCTTTTTCACCTAATATGGCAAAAGGACGTTCACTAACATTTTGATATGTATTTAGCACTCTCAATAAATTGATTAAAATGTTTTATATGTCTGGGTGGGAAAATAATAGGGCACAAACCTTATTTCTCTAACCAAATATTTTTATTAGGAAAAAAAAATACCAATTAAGAATCTAAGTTCCCACTTAAGAAATTAAAAAAAGAGAAAAAAAAAGAAAGCAGAAGGTAGGATATAACAAAGATAAAACATGTATCAGTGATCTTAGAAACAGAAAAGTACAAGGTGTCTGGGTGGCTCAACTGGTTGAGCATCTGTCTACAGTTCAGGTCATGATCTCAGGGTCCCCAGATCAAGCCCCATATCAGGCTGCCTGCTCAATTGGGAGTCTCCTTCTCTCTCTCCCCGCTCATGCTTGCTCACTCTCTCTCTCTCTCTCAAATAAATAAATAAAATCTTAAACCACAGAAAAATATGTAACACAAATGAAACAGAAAACTGGTTATTTTAAAAGATCAGTAAAACTGGCAGGCCCCTAGCAAAACTGAAGAATAAAGACACAAATTACCAAAGTCAGTAATAAACAATGAATATCCCTGCAGACCATGTAGACATTATAGGGATAATAAGAGAATACTATTTTTTAAAAAATGAGAGAAAATACAATAAATAATTCTACACATATAAATGTTTGACTATTTAGAAAAAATGGATAAATTTCCTCAAATGCATAATCCAACACAAATTGTCAATTATGAAATAGATAATCTGAAGAGCTTATAATACAAAAAATATTGAATACACAATTTTAAAATTCTTAAGAAGAAAAAAATTGGACTAGTTTCAATGGAGAATTCTAATAAAATTTTAAAAAACAGCTACCATTCATTCTACACAATTCTTGTAGAAAGTAGTAGAAGATAGAATACTTCTCATATCATTTTCTGAGGCCAGTATTACCCTGATACCTGACAAACACAGTAGGAAAACAAAACAAAACTACTGACCAATATCCGCTATGAATATAGGTACAAAAATCTTAGCAAAAGATTCTAGCTAATAGAATTCAGTAATAATTTTATGCCATGACCAATTAGGGTAAATTGTAGGGGTTCAAGGCTGGCTTAACATTTAAAAAAAGAAAAAAAAAACAATGTAATCTATCGTATTAACACACCAAGTAAGAGCAATCACATAATCATATTAATTACTTTAGAAAAGTGTATTTGACAAAATTTAGGACTTACTCATGAAAAACTCTCAGAAAGTAGGAATAGAGGAGAACTTTTTCAGCTTGATAGGGTTAATCTACAAGAAAATGCCTACAGTTAATATCATATGTAATGATGAAAGACTAAGATTTTCTCCCTTAAAATTGGGCACAAGCAAGGATTTCTACTCTCACCACCATTTTTAGGTTTTTGGATTTTGTTTGTTTTTAATCTAACTGTCTCACTACTGCCACCTCAGTGACAAGGGAAAACAATGCCTTTTCACTCAGTGAATCATTTTTGTTTTTGTTTTGTTTTTTTTGAAGATTTTATTTATTTAAGAGAGAGAAAAAGACAGAGAGCAAGAGTGGGGGGAGGGACAGAGGGAGAAGAAGCAGGCTCCCCACTGAACATGGAGCCCACCATGGGGCCTGATCTCAGGACCCTGAGATTATGACCTGAGCTGAAAGCAGACACTTAACCAAGTGAGCCACCCAGGGGCCCTTCACTTGGTGATTCTTTGAGGAGTAAAAACCACATGGTACAATTGCAGAAATGGTGAGTTTCATAAATTTTTGGTTCAATGACCCAAATTTCATATATTTGGATCCCAAAGGGAAAGAGAATAAGTCAGTGATGGCAAAATCAGAACCAAAGTAACAGATTCAAAATCAGTTTTTATTGTTTTAAATAACTGGGGAGGCACTCTTTCCACTCTGATCTCATACAGTACTGTGAGTCTTAGCCAATGCAATATAGCAAGAAAAAGAAATAAGAGGCATACAGGTAAAAAAGGAAGAAGTAAAGGAGTCTCCATTTGTAGATGATGTAACAGTGCAACAGTCATCTATTGAGGTAATAGTAACATTGTGTCCCATGGGGTACCAGCCATGAAAACAAACACCATACCTCTACCATGGTTGGCTGGGCAGATAAACAGGAGTCTAAGTTCTTGATGTCTTTATTAGTCCCTACATCAAGTCTGGACTTATTTTTGGAATTTCTTCGACTTGAGAAAACTAAACCTCTTCCTAAATGTCTTGCAGATGAAGAGCTATCCTTAAGTCATAGTCTTTATGTAATCAATTTTCCTATCTTTAAAAGAAGCATGATGAACTGTGTAACTCTCACAGGAAGTTAAGAAATTTGTATTGTAACCTGTAAAGAATGGCCTTTTGGAGTGAATTATGCTCCTCCCACCCCCCACCCCCCCCACCGATCTATGTTTAAGCTTTAACCCCCTATGTGACTATTTGGGCATGGGGCCTCTAGGGAGGTGATTAAGGTTAAATGGGCTAAAAAAGGGCAGGACCCTGATCTGATGGGAGTAGTGTCTTCTTCACAAGAAGAGACACACCAGGGGCGTGTCTGGGTAGCACAGTTGGTTTAGCATCGGACCCCTGGTTTTGGCTCAGGTCATGATCTCAGGGTTGTGAGATCAGGCCCCACATCGGGCTCCCCACTCACTGCAGAGTCTGCTTGAAATTCTCTTTCCTTCTCCCTCTGGATCCTCCCACTCTCCTTCTCTTCAAAATAAATAAGCAAATCTTAAAAAGAGAGAGAGAGAGAGACTGGAGCTCACACACACACACACACACACACACACACACACACATGAGATCCTGCAAGAAGATGACCATCTACAAGAGAGGAAGACTGCCTTTACCAGAAACCATCGTCAAGGGCACTTTGATCTTGGACTTCTAGCTTCCAGAGTGGTGAGAAAACAGATGTTTACTGTCGAAATCACCCAGTCTGTGGTATTTTGTTATGATGCCTGAATGGACTCATGTAAATGACATTATAGAAGCCACAGAAATAGGTATTTTTAAGAAGCAAAATGTAGACCACAGAATTAAATACAGAAATAAAGTTAAGACAAAGTAATGGGTAGAAATGGCATTTAAAATCAGGTGTACTAAGAGTAAAACAAAAAGGTAACTATGACAACACAAAATTGTTTTTATACATTCATATATTTAGGTTTTATAAGTGAGGCTATGTCGCATATTTTACTCTGTTTCATGAGAGCGAGTCACCAAAATATGTCCATGGTTCCTTTACTATAATAATGGAGATTGAATAACAGTGTAGCTATGGTGTTGTGTGCTTTTCACAAACACCCTATGAATTTGTTCAGAATAGTGAACGGTGTTTCAGTGGAGGGAGACAATGGACCATATATACCCAAAAATTCAGTAAATAAGCAAATAAGTAAACAAGATTTCCTAAATGAGGAACTAGAGATTAACTTAACAATGTAGTATGAGCTTCAGAGGAGTTTTATTTCTAATGTAATGCTAAAGGAGTAATGAGTCAAAAATTGGAAATGGAGAAAAGCAAGGCCACTCCTAGCCCTTCAGTATAAATTTGTGGTACTGGGCAGTTATAAGAAGCAGTTTGAGGAGCCAAAGAGAAACAGGCAGTAAGTTAAGCAAGTTCCTGAGGGAGAGCAGTGAACAGAAGACATGTAGAGAAGTGAGGTAAGGCATCTCTATCCTGGAAATAGACAAAGTGTCTCCATTCTTCCTGTGGAGCACTGACCATCATTGTGCTTGCTCCTGACCATATACTATTCACATGCAGGCAAACTCATGAACACACATTCCGAGTTCATTTGTATTCCTGGGCAGAGCTTGAGGACCACTAACTCACATTCCAACATTAGAAATGAAGTTTCTATTACGACTGTCTACATTAGCCTGTAGAACAAGCCTAATGAGACCTTTTTCATTTCTCCCCATTAGATGCCTTCCCTGGAGGAAACTATATTACTGTAGCTATATTCAATCTTCCATGACCAGAGAGCTCAGTTGGTGGAGAAAGCTTAAAATGTACAAAGGCCTTAGTTTAAATCAATGATAAAAGAAGCATTATCAATAACCTCCCATCTAGATGATGGCAAGACTCTGGCACTGAAGTTCCTTGATTTCGTGTTCCCTGGACCCTGGGAAGAATATGGGCCAACACCATCAATCAGCAAAGTATCAATTATCTTAAGCGACAATTGATATAGAAAATCTGGAATGTCAACGTCACGAAAACTCAAACAAAGAGAAAAGAGAGTAAGCTACAATGTTGTCTTCCATTAGCTCAGTGGACATGAAGATAAAATTAAGATAAATTTACCTTCATGAAAACCTGTCCCTGGTGCGAGAGAAAAGGACAATTGTATGGATAGCAACAGTAAGGTATGAGCACATTAAAAACATGATTTTAAAGTCTTAGATTTTCCAGTATTCACAGCACACAATAAGAGTCAAGAAATAAGATTTACCACCTAGGAAGGAGAGAGGATTAGGACATGAGGGATAATGATTTCAGACACTGGAATTGGATAGATTATTGTTTTATATGAGGCACACGAGGGTGATAAATACAAATTGAGAGTCGGCAACCATGCCATATACACAGATGACCTTAGATAGTCTACTTTCGTCTTCATGTCACTGAGCCATTTTACCTCCTAAGATATGCCAGGGATCTCAGGGCTTCCACCCACTTAGTATTGGGTCATACTGAATTGCTTGATATAAGATGAAACATTTCAATTGCAAAATTCAGGGCTATAACATTTTGTCAGAGAGGAGTCTTATTTGAGGCTGCCCCTGATGAGAGAGGAAACAGAGAAAATGGATTTTGTAGAAAGAGATGGTTTTGTAATCAACACACACTGGAAGGGTTTTTATCATAAAACATTGTAGAGGTCTATAAAAACGTTGTCTCTCCTCTTCTACAAACTGCAGAGAGCGTTTCTCGACACACATTCGCACACAGAGGAGACTTTGTACAGGTCTTAGATTTGACGAGAGTCACCCTGTAACCTTTCTTGCAACAGGATGGGCTTTCTTGCACAGTAGCAATGAGGAAAAAAGACAGGGAGGGTATAATTTATAGAGTTTCTGTGGGTGAGACCAAGGATTGCGTACTTTCAATACTGAATACTGCAGAGATTCCATGCTATGACATCACACATGGTCTACGTTACCACCTCTAGAGCAAGGGCTTAGAAGGCTTCCAAGCAGAGGGCTGAACTAGTATTGCGGTGTAGTGTTGGATCACGTCAAAGTCCCTTCCCAGCATTAAACCTCTTTCAGAATTAGGATGTTGGTAGAGACTCCTCCGGTCTAAAATATTTACTCCAGGGGAGAGAATTGAACATTCCTGCCATGTTTGTGGCAAGCTTCACCCTATAGCTTATAGTGCCTCTCCTTGTGGGACAATTATATTTTTCTACCCCACTGACGTGAGGAATGGCAGTTTGACTCATTGTGGCTAATGAATTGTGAAGAAGTAATGTGTGTCTCTTCTGAGCTCAAGCTCAAGACTATGTGTGGTCCCACCCCCTTTGTCCCCATGCAACCAGACCCGGTTACAGCCAGAATAAGGACTGCTTCTGCAGCCTGAGTCCTGGAGTGAACGTAAAGAAAAGCAGTGCCGCAGACTAGTCACCACAGCAAATAGTAACAAAACCAAGAAGTAATAATTTGCTTTAAATCATTGAGATTTGCAAGTTATTACTAGAGCATAAATGGCAGAGAAGATGGTAGAAAGGTATAAAAATATTTTTGTATACTCAATATTATCTTTTAAATATGATACAATATTTAAGGATATTTCATACTTAATATTCTTGTATTAGAGTCTTAAATCATTTTGACAAGGAACTGGTTGTTAACCACGGTCATGCCAATTGATTATCACCATTTCATCTTAAATTGGTAGTTCAGTACCATATTACAACTGATCGCATGGTTTAGGTACCATCACAATTGATCCTTTGTACCATCTGGTAATATTTTGACAAGTTTCAAATGCTGTGAGTCAGTAATTTCAATTTTAGGAAACCATGAGATCAGTAAACAGATATATAACATTTTTGCGAAAGCATTCCTTATAATATTGGGGAAATATAATGAAAACAATCTGAGTATCCAACAACAGAAGGTGAACTAAATGAATTCTGGTAAATTTTTAAAATAAAAATATATCATGTCATAGAGGAACATTTAAACCTGTGGGAAATGCTCAAAATACACCGAGGGGAAAAAAATAATCTTTCAACATAATATATATGGTATGATCCAAATGTTGTTCAAATTATATAACTGAGTAAAATTTTGGTAATGTAAAAACAGGCAAATTTTTTTCTTTTATACTTATCTATGTTTTTCAATATTATCTGCTACAACTTTGTATTATTATAACGAAGTAATCATAATGCTCTATGGTATACTGTTGAATGGGGAAAAAAACATGACTGGCATGACACACCAAAATTCCATTAAAATACACACATAATACATCTCTAGGACAACATATAGAGAATTGTTAATATTAACTTTAAAAATATTGGTGGAAGGCAAGTGAGAAGACAACTTTGACTTCATGCCTCATACAATTTAATATCACACACTTTTTAAAAGCATTTATTTATAATTTTAAAACTTCACCGATTGACTTATTTCACTCAAAGGTAAGGGAGAAGAAATGGGTAGGAAATCTCAGAAAGGGAGACAGAACATGAAGACTCCTAACTCTGGGAAACGCACTAGGGGTGGTGAAAGGGGAGGAGGGTGGGTGGTGGGGGTGACTGGGTGACGGGCACTGAGGGGGGCACTTGACGGGATGAGCACTGGGTGTTATTCTGTACGTTGGCAAATTGAACACCAATAAAAAATAAATTTATTATTAAAAAAAAACTTCACTAGCATTTTTAAACATACAAACATATGAACACACACACACACATTTCGGGTCTTGTAAAACGAGAGACCATTGAACTTGGTGTCCTCACTGTCCTGGTCAGATGTCCTCACTGAATAGAACAGAGACACAGTTATTCAGTTTTCAAAACCTTCAAGGTAGAGTAAAAGACTACAATCCAGGCCAATTTCCATAGGCTCTTTGGAGTTATTCTTAGCTCTGGTATTATGCTGAAGTAATCTACCCATTTATTTCCCAAAAGAGAATGTACTGGTTACACCCACATTTCCCAGGCTTTGGTCCAACGTGTAAGCCTCAAAAACAAAAATCACTTGAGGAAAAAAACAAAGGCCCCTGTCTCGAGAATCCAGGCCACAGAGCGTGAGAGAAAACAACTTCACACAGAGGAACAGAGGTAAGGCTGAGGCTTCTCAATGGCTTGCTCTGCCTGTGATTTCACATTGGCCAACTCTGACCCTTAATTTCATTCATCTCCACACAAGGTACATTTTCGCTCAAGAATGTGTGAGTAACTCAGTCATAAAATGGTATATCCTAAAGAAACATGTCTTCCACTTGATTATTAAAGCATAATATAGCTTGTTTGTAAGAACGTACAAAGTAAAAGGACTTTCAGAGGGAAAAAAAAATATTACATAATACTGCCCCCTCCACCCCTCGCTTTCCTTATTGTTAAAAGGTGCATGTTTCATTCTCAGTGGGATTTATATTCCAACAGAATTCACTCTTTTCGGGATGCAATATGATCCACGACTATTTATGGTTCTACAAGTTTCATAAAGTATCCCAATAAAACTATTATGGCAGAGGAAGAGAATTAACAAGGATATGGGTAATTGAGTCATAATGCACAGTCAATGAAGTTCAGAATGTTTTTCATCATTAATGCAGCAATGACTTAAAGGAATATAATTCTTAGAGGTTCTGAGTAGGTTAAGGTCTGAGGATAACAATCCCTCTTATGACACTAAATTTTCCCTGTAGTAATCAGTAATCACAAAAACAAATGCATTAAAAATAGCACCTCTAGCTGCTTATGGTACACGTAGACATGGCTGTCAACACTGCAAATTGAGTCACACATATGAATCACATGTATTCAAAGCCATGAATTCAAGACACATTCCTTCTCCCTGTGGATTTGTTAAGAAGAACTATTTTGATGGGAAGGGGCAGTATTGTAGCAGTATCTAAAGCAGTAGAAAATTAAAGCCAAGATAAGTATACGATAATACAGGAGTATAGTTAAAAATCATAGCGTGACTACCACATTTTATGTACATTTTGTGACCATTCGAAGTAAAGTTATATTTATATTTACATTGGAGAACATATATGATCCATCTTGATATTTGTCTAACACAGGTTATAGGATGTGAGATGAAACAAGGAAGAACCTAAGATATTGTGTAGCATTTCTGAGATGTAGAACACCTACGTGTGCGGGCAAAGACGAGAAAGGGAAGAAGCTTAATTGGAATCACAGTTGTGTCAGTTGGTAGGGTTTTAGATGGCTTATTTTTCTTTCAGAAAACTGCATAATATTCTATTTTATTTTTTTAATTGTATAAAACTGGACTGGAGGAAAGACTACACAGCTATTTTCAAGTTTATATGTTCAGAACAAGAAACATGTTAAACAGAATAGATCTGAGGACTCAGTATGTAACCTTGACCCTGGACTCAGTATGTAACCTTAACCCTGACTTTGTTCTCCATGACTTTCTATCAGTACTTACTGTACAGTGACACAATATCAAAAATCACATTACATCCACTATTACTAGTTTCAAGCTGCCTTTTATTGGACCTGTTTACCTGGTGCTTAGTCAATTTTTCTATTAAAGTCCAGTGATTATGGGAGGGAAGGTCTTCTGATTGACTGGGTTGAATGATTTCATAGATAACCACTGTCAAGGTGGAATGCCATTTTCTCTAAATCCTGTTCAAATGGGTAACCAGAGTGGTGACGTATGATAAGAAACACCTGATCCAGGTTTAGTTTACCTGCCAATCCTTACTCTAATGTTTGCTAGGTATTTCCCAAAGCAAATTCAGTAAACAATTCAAAATTCCATGGTTCCTGTAAGATTGTAGATCACTCTGTTTCAGAGCCTGAAATGGGGGGAAGAAAGCTCTGGTTTTGGCTCAGCTCATGATCTCAGGGTTGTGAGATCCAGCCTCACCTGGGGCTCCCCACTCAGCAGAGAGTCTGCTTCAGAGCCCAGGCACATGGGCTCTCTCTCTCAAATCAATCAATCAATCAATCAATCAATCAATCAATCAATTTTTAAATGGCAAATATTTTTTAAAGTTTCAGAAGGACAGAAATGCAGTGTTCAGGTCCCAAGAGGCTGATTTTGCACTGCAGAAGCAGCCTTATCTTTGTAAGATCTCTGCTTTCCAAAAAGATCCTGGGGGTTGCTCTGTGTTTCTGTTTCTTACACCTGTGTTATCCCTGGTGACAAATTATAATGTGGTTTTTTTTTTTTTTTTTTTTTTTTTGAGGCCTTCAAATGAGAAGTAGGATCAAATCCAAAACAACTTCTTACAGTTTGGGACTTTAGCCAAAAAACTAGAGAAAATAAATTCTTTGGTATAGTCTTTTCTTCTTCCTCATTTCTTAAATCCTCACACAAATACAGCTACTCTTTCAAACTCTGGATCTACCTCTAGAAAAATTACCAAAAACAGCAAAGTAGTAAGTGTCATGGTATTTTTATTTTTATTCTTACAGTAATATTAGATAATAGATATGAGATAATACATGTAACTTTGTCAATGGAATTTTAACAAAATTTCTGAGTCATCTGCCAAGGAAAAACAAATATATTTATTGAGGAGTATGGAACAAGAGGTATACAGCTTGCCATTGAATAAGAACTGAGATTTTCTTTTTTTAAACAACTGGAAATGAGCATTTATGGGAAAATATAAAATAATGCCTTTACCTTTGCTGAAATATATTAATCAAATTTATACTGGATGATAATTCCCCAAATTCAGAGATAAATGGAAAATATTCTCTGCATGTTTGCTGTATATGTCATGATATTAATAGAAAAAGTTATTTTTTGATACTTGAAAAGAAGTTAAATTTTACAAATGAACAATAAAAGATATATTATGAACATATATTTGACACACCCATAGCTAATATCATACTCAATAAGGAAAAATGGAAAAAATTTCCCTTTAAGGTCAGGAATAAGACAAGGATGTCCACTCTCATTGCTTTTATTCATGACAGTACTGGAAGTTCTAGCAATGAGACAGGAGAAAGCAATAAAAGGTATCTGAATTGGTAAGGAAGAAATAAAACTGTCACTATTTGCAGACAACATGATATTTTATGTAGAAAACTCTAAAGATATCACCAGAAAACTCTTAGAATAAATGAATTCAGTAAGGTTGTAGGATACAAAATTGATACACAGAAGTCTGTTGCATCTCTACACACATCAAAGTAGCACAAAGAGAAATTAAGGAAACACCCTATTTACATTCACCCCAAAAGGACTAAAATAAATAGGAATAAATGTAACCAAGTAGAAAAAGACGAATACTATGAAAACTATATGACACTGATGAAATAAACTGAAAATAACCCAAACTGTAAAGAGATTTCAGGCTCACTGACTCAAAGAATTCATATTGTTAAAATGTCTATACCACCCAGCAGTCTACAGGTCCAATGAAATCCCTATCAAACTGCCAATAATATTCTTCACAGAACTAGAACAAATAATCCTAATATTTTTTTATGGAACTACAGAAGGCCCTAAGTAACAAAAACAAAACAAAACAAAACAACAACAACAAAAACAAAAACAAAAACAAAAAAACTTAAGAAAAGCAAAAATGGAGCTATCACAATCCCAGATTTCAAGATATATTACAAAGCTGTAGTAATCAAACTAGTACAGTCCTGGTACACAAATAAGACCTGAATGTGAGGCCTGAGACCATGAAACTCTTAAAAGACACATAAGCAGTAATCTTCTGGACATCAGCTTTAGCAACGTATTCATGGATATGTTTCCTCAGGCAAGGGAAATGAAAGTGAAAATAAACTATAGGGACTATTCCAAAATAAAAGGCTTCTACACAGCAAAGGAAACCATCATCAAAACAAAAAGTCAACCTACTGAATATGCGAAGTTATTTGTAAGTGACACCCCCAATAAGGGGTTAATCGCCAAACTATAGAAAGAACTTCTACAAATCAACACCAAAAAAATCCCAAAAGCAAAACATGAAACACACATGCGTGCCCATGCGTGCACACACAAATAACCCAATTAAAAATGGGCAGAGGATCTAAATAAACATTTTTCCAAAGAAGACATACAGATGGTCAACAGAAAAAATGAAAAGATGTTCAGCATCACTCGTCATCAGGGAAATGTAAATGAAAACCACAGTGAGATATCACTTCATACCAGTCAAAATGGTTAGTAACAAATACAGGAAATAATAACAATTTTGGTGAGGATGTGGAGAAGAAGGGATTGTCATACGCTGTGTTGGTGGGAATGTAAATTGGTGCAGCCACTATGGAAAACAGTATGGAGGTGCCTTGAAAAACTAAAAAAATAGAAATAACATATGATCCAGTAATTCCACTATGAAGTACTCATCCAAAGAAAGCAAAAATACTAATTCTAAAAAATATGTGCACCCTTAAGTTTACAGCAGCATTATTTATAATAGTCAAGATATGGAAGCAACCTAAGTGTCCGTGGTTAGGTGGAAGGATAAAGATGTTGTATATATCTACAAGGGAACATCACTTAGACATAAAAGAATGAGATCTCATAAGCAGGAAAACAAAAATAGGCAACAAGATAAAGATAAAAGAATATAAGACTTTCTTAGAATACTAAATACAGAGCTATTTTCATTAAAGTTATATTGTATCAAACCTTGCACAACTTTTGTTCATCTATTTGTTCAATTGCACTTGAAATCACCTCATTTCAAAATGTCATAGCATCTAAGATACTCTCTAGTAACCGCTATATCCATTTATTCTATAGCCTATCACCAACAAATCATCAGTTCCTGTGGTCTGCTATGTATAAATAAAAAGAAAAAGAATCATAAGATTAGGAGAGAAAGCATTTAAAACATAAAGTCAATTCTCAGTCTATCACAAATTTAGAAATATAAAAGCATTTAAAAATATGAGAAGACAGGCTGAAAAAAATCTTTACTTCAAATGATAAACATTAGATTTTTCAAATAACTTAATGGTGTTAAGGGATTGAAGCTTTCCAGAAAAAATAAATTTACAATTTCTTTCAGATACCACAACAATATGTTTATGGAAACTTTATAACACTTCATATATCTAAGAGACTAACATGGGAAAGAAACAAATTTTATTGGACCAAGAAAAGTAGGACTGATGGTTGATACATACAGGGAAGCCAATTCTGGTCGCTTATGTAAGAACAGTATTTGATTAAATTTATGTAAAAATGGAATACATTTCCGAAGGACATAATGAGTACATAGTCACTGATTTTATATTTATATCTATATTTATATTTATATTTATATTTATTTATAAAGGTGGAATAAAAAAAATGTATGCCCCAAATAATAGGAACCATGAACAAAAGCCAGGTAACACGGATAAATGAAACCACAATGGGAGTACGGGTAAAGTAATGGGTTAGAATTTAAATTTAACATTTGGAATTTGAAGAGTCATGAGGGAAACCATTTTCTAACATGTTGCAGTATTAATCACATAATAGAATTTGGAAGGATGCTTGTATTTATTGGAGAACTTTGTTTGAAGCATCCAATATGAAACTTAATGATCCAACTTGCCCAAATCTTAGCATGTCGGGATTTTAGTTTATGCTCATATTAACTTACTTGACTTCTTCCTGTGGGATAAATGTAATCTCGCTCACATCCTTGGAGAACTGGAATCATCCCTGTTTTCTTCTATGAATTCTATGTCCCTCTCAAAAGCAAGGAATCCAAACTTTTCTCACAGTCCCTGACTCAGATGGGTCCCTGGAATCTAGTACCAAACACCCCTGCTCAGTGACGTCGCAATGGTACATCCATCTTGATGAAAACAGTTCTTGAGTTTTCTCCATCCCTCATCCCTTCCTTTATCTAGGTCTACATATCTTGGAGGATAGTGGCTTGGGGGCGAGAGACCCGTCCATCCCTTGCCCCAACCCCCACAGTCCTCCTCCGATCACCAGTCATCACTCTACCTAGCCAGAATTTCTCAACAGTCCCAACTGGTACAAGAGGTCAGCTCCATGTACCCAATTAGCAGCTTCTGCTGGGGCGCTCGCCCTGGGAAGCCCAAGTACATCAGTACCTTCTTCTCCTTTCCAACGTGCACACAAAAGACACCACGGGTACACCTCAAGCGAAAGTCAATTTCCCAATCCCATTCTATAAATTTGTGGTGGAGTGGAGAGCAGAAGAGAGGCAGAGAGTGACTGGGAACAAAAAGTATTTGAAAGAGCCACAATTTAAAACTCTTTGATGTAAAAAAAATTAATTTACACAAAATTGAAATATAGGAGAAGCCTTTTGAGTGTCCTCGACTTGATGGCACTGCGGGCTTACCTGGTATTCTCAGGTCCCTGTGAGTACGACCTGTGCCCACAGCAGGCTGCATGTTTGCTGATGCGCGTTAGCAGGACGTGCCCTCTGCTCCCAGGAACTGGGATGCAACCTTGCCAAGTGCCTAGTGCATTGTGCTCTAATCTTATGTACCTGTAATTACAGTTAACCGGAATTAAGCATTAATTATACTATTTTAAATAGTAAATAACCTGATGAAAGGTAGGTGAAAGGTACAAGAATTCCCATTTGTATGCAAACCGAATTGAATGCTTTGTTAAGACTTGATATTGGTGAGTCACGAAAAGCCTCATTGTCAAATAGACGTGGGTGGGAAGATCCTAAAATTCTAAAATGTGGAAGGAAAAAAAATCTGAAAAATAAACAAATGAATTTTGCTCTTGAATTGCTTTGCAATTTTTTCTTCTTAAAACTGCTTGCTGTGGTTTAAACTGGAAAAGGGATTAAGTGTTACATTCTAGGAGTGGCTTATGTAAGAATGAGGACTCGGACCCCGGTAGTAAAAAAAAAGAAATCCAAGAAAAAGCATGGTCCTAGAACAATAGATTAGAGAAGGATGTTGAACAAGTTTTCTATATTCCCTCTTGCCAATTTCTTTATTCACCTGAATATTTACCATAAATTCCAAAATGTTTTCCCATAAATCTCCTTGGATACTCTAGTTCTCTCTCTTTAGCTATTTACAGGTAATTTGAAAGACAAGAGCAATATACTCCCCTATACCTTTCATCTAGATTCACCAATTGTTGGCATTTGCCACTTTAGCTTTCCTAATTTTTCACACTGTTCACTTCTACTGCTTTTTACTCTATAGCATTACTTTTAGTTACTTGTGCCTATTTCTTTGGGTCAAACTATTTTGTTTTCTTTTTTTTTTTAAAGATTTTATTTTTTTTATTCATGAGAGACACAGAGAGAGGCAGAGACACAGGCAGAGGGAGAAGTAGGCTCCGTGTGCCCTGCGCGAAAGGCAGATGTTCAAGCACTGAGCCCCCCAGGTGCCCCGGGTTAAACTATTTGCAATTAATTTACAGACATCAACGCCCTTTTACTTCTACCAAATTCAGAAAATTTGGCCTGGATCCCATCCTATAGCGTTCCATACAGTTCACAGTCACGTTTAGGAAATCACTGTTAAATTCAACCAAAATCTATTTAAGTAGGGTTGGACAATGGTGTGACTAAATACTGGAAATCAGGGGAAATGTCGGCTTTCTCAGAGTTAAACTTTGAAACAAACACATAATAGGTAAGAGAACCAGGATGTCACCAGAAGGAAACCAATGTTATGAAGAGAGGAAGAAGAGACTACAATTTTATGTGAACCATCAATACGTCCCGGAGAATAAATGCGTCCCTCAGAGGTGAGGGAGGAGAAGCTGCTCAGTCTTAGAAGAGCAAAACCAAGGGACAGAGCTTCCAGCAGGGCTCTTTGGCCATGGTCTCAGAGGTGAGGCTCTCATGTGAGAGTACACAGGGCTTCTCTGGCACTGTTGTCGGTAGGGTGGATTAAGCAAAGTCGGAAAATCTTCAGATCAAATAGTAAACTCTTTTAGAATCTGATGTTCATCGAAGGGCACACGTTGATGCAATTTTCTAATATATTGCCTTGTAGGCAAAGACACAAGAACAATAGAAGAGCCCCCAGAGGACTTTGGAAAGTGTATTTGTCATGAGTATTTTTAATATGGTGTCACATTCTCCACTTAGCAATTTTCAACAGCTCCTTGTTGTTTGCATAATAATGTTAATTTTTGAGCCAAAGATTCTAAGATTCTAAGTTGCTCATAATTTAGTCTTATACTACACTTACGACTCAAATATTGGGCTTATGGCCTGAATCTTATTAGCGTGGACTCTGTGTCATCTGTTTGGTCGTATCAGTCACTCCAGGCTCCGCAAAACATCTCCTCTGTCCCTATTTCATGGGGATGGGCAATTCCTGAGCCTCTGTTTACAAAACATTGACCTTGCCCCCTTATAAAGGAGTCTAAGGTGAAAGGAAAAACAATCATATTTTAAATTATAATATTTTAAGAAGCTTGGGTGGCTCAGCAGTTGAGCATCTCCCTTCAGCTCAGGTGGTGGTCCCAGGGTCCCGGGATCAAGTTCTGCATCGGGCTCCCTGCAAAGAGTCTGCTTCTTTCTCTACCTGTGTCTCTGCCTCTCTCTCTCTCTGGGTCTCTCATGAATAAATAAATAATTTAAAAAAATAAATAATAATATTTTATTCACCATGATACTTTTTTGGCGTTAATATTGATTTTGAAACATGCTACATTAAAACAGGATTAATCTTGATTACTGAGATTTTGGACACCCCCTTACATTTTGTGTTTGAGACACAAACCACCTTTGCCTCACCCTGGAAGCTTCCTCATTCAAATTTCCTAATTCCCAGAGCAAAAAGTAAACTTTCTCTTGTCTGAAATCCCAGCACACTGAGTTTCTCTCTCTCTTCTACAACACTGAACGCGTCTTTTTTTCCCGTCATCACCCTGGTATCTAAGTTCATGGAGGACAGGAAGCTACTGTTATTTTTACCTTCATCCCTTAGCCATCTCCAGGACAGATTTAATGTTGAAAACCAAAGATAAGAAGCAAAACATTTTAATGGCAAATCAAGAATTCACTGAGTGTTCTTCAATTTGTTCTCTACTTAGGAAACTCTTGCAAGGGCTCTTTAGAAAAATAAAGATTGGCAGACTATGAATCGGTCATTTATTCACTCAAGAATACTAACAAGGAGGGGGGCAGCCCCGGTGGCTCAGTGGTTTAGCACTGCCTTCAGCCCAGGGAGTGATCCTGGAGACCCAGGATCAAGTCCCATGTCAGGCTCCCTGCATGGAGCCTGCTTCTCCCTCTGCCTGTGTCTCTGCCTCTCTCTCTCTCTCTCTCTCTCTGAGTCTCTCATGAATAAATAAATAAAATATAAAAAAAATACTAACTAGACATATACTACATGCCATGCACTGTTTTGAGTAGAGAGTATCCAGAAATGAACGTGTCCGGCACAGTCCCCAAGCTCACGGATGATGCATTGTTAAGGGGGAAAATTCAAGAATTAAATATTCCTGATTGCAGTGAGCCCTAAGCAATAGCAAGCACACGCTGTTGGGGACGTCTCCGTGAAAGTCCTTCAACAGTGAGCGCCTAAGCAAAGCTACCCAAGAAAGGGAACACCTGGAGCCAGGCTGGGAAAGCTGTTTTGTTCTACTGTGATGTCCTCGTACATCATGCACGTATCAGGGAGTGTTGGAGGAGTTGGTTACCTAGAACCAAATGGATTTCTTCTACAAAGTAGGAAGAGAAAGAGAGAATTGGATACACCAAGAGAGATGGTCTCATGTTCCATATACCTCAACTAACTAAACGACAATCTTTGCCAAAAATTCTGGAAAATCGTTAACTGTCCTTTCATTTTGTTAACCAGAGCACCTACAGATGGGATCCTCGCAACAAGCTACTTAAACACGTCCAGGGAGAACCAGTCGGGCCACCGACACCCCCTGGACGGTGGGGAGGGCTGCCACAAGGGAGGCATGCAGAGCGACTCAATTTTTCAAGTTGAAAACGCCAAGGATAGTTAGAGATTATTTTGTGAACCAGATAAAGGTTTTATCAAAAAAAAATAGAGAGGGGAGGAGAGAGAAAGAGAGGGAGAGAGAGAGATTTCTCCCTCAGATTCAACACTTTACCATGACTTATTGTTTAATACCCTTAGCACGTCAGGAGCTTTATAAAAAATGCTTTCTTGTCTCCCATAGTGGAAGAAGTCGAGGCCCAAACACCCTCCCCCGGCCATCTCTGGTGAATGGAGCAAGTCATTAAAGAGGAATTTGAATTGAGGAGTTTTTCATGGGATTTTCTGTCAAGACTTCTAAATAGACAGCCAATGAATGGGCCCTGACTCACAAACACAGCCTTGTTGCGTGTGGGCCGAGCAAACAGACACCATTGTGGGGACAGGTGGAAAAGAAATATGAATGGACAGTGCAGTTTGCTGCCGCGGCGCATCTCATTACCAGCGGGCCCTGGGCCTGGCCTCCCCAGGGTCCGGGAGAGCAGCGCACCCTTCCACTGCCCCTGCGTCCTTTCCCATGTGCATCCTGAAGATCAGCAACAATAGGAGGCACCATCTGAAATCCTTTAGCATAGAGATGTCTTTCTCCGTCCCTCTTCTTCCCATTATTTGAAACACAATTCTAATTCGGGAGCCCGGCTACCGTACGTACCCTTCCCATGGGAACCGAAAAGACTCCACGTAGGTAGGAACTTTTGCCTCCTGGGAGGGTCCTGCAAACAAGTGTTCCCTAGGCCCGAGAGTCCTCAGCCGCGACCTCCTGCCCGCATGCAGCCCCTCTAGGAGACCTGGGCGATCCTCACCGCCTGTGGGACACCAGCCTGGTGTCCAGCTAGCACGGCCAGGCGGTGAGCAGGCAATAAAGAACCTGAGTAAATGATACTGAGGTAGACCAAGTGCCTGCTGTCGCTTTGTCGCCTCTTTCCAGCCACTATCAAATGACAGAGGTAACTTTCCAGGTTAAAACTCTGGGGAAGTACGTTTTCCTCAATGGAAAAAAGCAGATGTAACGTCGGGGGCTTATAGATACGTGGGGATAGATTAGAGGCCACAATATCCTGCAGCAGGGGCGTACCAGGGGACCGACCTTCCGTTCACCACGTACCTTTTTCTAAGCAGCACAGAGCAAACCACCGTGGAGGTGGCTCCAGGTGGAGCTTGCACACAGTCTTCAGGGTGATTGTGATAGGCCTGACCGGGGAGCTTGCCCCCCGCATGAGACACTGAGGAATGTCCTTGAAACACAGAAGGGAATCCAACCGGTCCTAAAGGAAGCAGGACAGGGTGCTACACGCCGCAGGAGCAGAAGGGACACGCTGGGCACGGCACTTACCTGGCTTCGTCCCCAAGTCCAGACCCTTGTACATTCAGATTTCAGCTTTCTGAAGAGCAAAGGGCTGTTAGAGCAAACCCTCGAGAAAAAGTCATTTCACAGAAGACACTGGGGCAAAAGCAAACAGTGCAGGGAACCCACAGAGGTCTCAGAGACACAACGTCTCTACAGGACACAACCCCAGGCTCCTGGACCCTCGCCATGGCGAGACCCACCTGTGCCGATGGGTGGCAGTGCATCTGGTGGATGAGGGAGCCTCATAGGAGTGGCTGGGATTAAAATGTGGTCAGTTGGTAACCTCCAGTGACACTGGCACTCTTGGGGGTGGTGTGCCCTGAAACCACCTGGACGACAGTCCAGTGCACTGTCATGGGGACCAAAGTCCATGAAGAGAAGGGCTCACTGACCAAGCAAGCAGCAATGTCTATTCACAAAGAAGGCCAGAAGTGTGAAGGAAAAGATGCTCCACGGTCTCTGACCCATTTCCTCGGTGGGCACCCACGAGACCCTCCTTGGGGACTCCCAGGAACACGTAACTGTGGTTAAGAGCCAGGCAAACATGAGGGACACACAGATCCTTCCCACTTTACATCCGTCAACCATGAGATTAATGAAAAGCCACATGCACACGGCATCCTCTCCCCCACCCTACTGTCAAACCTGAACCGAGGTGTGCTACAAGAAGACAGCGTTGCTGTGGCAACCTCACCGAAACACACAGAGAGTAGAGATAAAGACCAGTACACTAACTGCCTGCTATAGTTTCCCAGAGCAGTTATTTTTTTTAAAAAATCACACACACTTCAAAACCCTAGTTTCATGCTGAGCTCCCTCGCTTTTGGGAGACGGAAGCACCTAGGAGAATGCAGGCCGAGCAAGCTCAGTGTCTGTCCCTTCTGGGCCACCACAGCAGACCCTTGCTGCCACCTCGGGTTGCTCCTCCTAATCTTCCACTGTGTTTGGTGAGTTCATTTCCTACCGACGCTCCAGAATCTTACTGTCCCGTCTCTACAGCTTCTCTCCCCGCTCCCTCTCAACGAGCTTCCTCTCGGGATTCCTTCTAATGGGGAGACTTTAGGATTTTAAGTGCCTGAAGTCTTAATCAGAGACACTAAGAGCAGCAAAAAAGATCTAAAGCAAGTTACGCTGCAGGAGTAGCGAGCAGCACGGCGTCTAGCACGAGGGAGATCACTTGGCTCTACTGGGCACTGGCCAGATTACACAGCTCATCTTCAATGTTGTCTTCAGGGCGTATCACACGGTACAGGGAACACAACCAGATAGCAAGTGCTCTGAGAATCGTGACTGTTACGTCACAGTGGGACACCGAAGATCTACCGCATAAATATCTCAGACTCTCGACTTTTCTCTTTCTGCGTAGAAATTGTACAAATAAGGCTAGAGGGACTGGACTGAAGACCTAAACCTCCTAGGTTCAAATTCCACTTCCACCACACTTCTTTATTATAGGATCTGGATCAATTTAAGCTCCAAAAAAGCTCTGTGGCTCGGTTTACACAACTATCAACCAAGTATATTATAGCATACACTCCCCAGGGTTAATGTGAAAATTAAAGGAGTTACAACTTAATTTACTAAAGTATTCACAGAAATGAGTCTAAAAAAGGAGTAAGAATTGGGAAAAACCCACTATATATATATATATATATATATATATATATATATATATATATATATAATCCCACACGGTAACGGTATTTATGCCTTTTCACATTGACATGGATCGGAAATATTTTCCATTTTAAGATACAGACAAAATTTGAGATAGAACTCTGTATACTATCTAAACAATTTTGCACCTGCCTTGTAAAACCTTTCAGTATAGGGGTTCTAATATATTTCCCCCCTTCGGCTATAGGCCGCAGATAAATCTAGGAGACAGTGTAACACCGTAACGAACCGTGTCCAGGAATATTATCTCTAACAGTAGTCAAGTGACTGGGCATTTGATCCCAGCCGGGCTTTTCAGTGAGAAACCAAAGGAGCTCAGTTCTGGAGTTTCTTTGAGGACCCCGTGTTTAAAATAACTCTGGAACTAGCAGCTTCCTTCAGTTCAACTTACGGATCTGCTTATGATATTAGGCAGCAAAACGATGCCATGCCTTGGATTCCCATGCTTTATATTCAGTCTGGATGGTGATTCTCGAAGGCTCACGGGGGCGTGATCAACTCAGGGGTCAGTTCTCCGTGCTGATGGGGCCTACAGCTGCACACTCACTCCGCACGTCCTACACATCCCGTTTTTGATGTGTCGGACTTCTTGCAGAAACCGGGAGAAGAAGAAAGTGGCGCTCAGGCTTCTCCATCATTTTATTGAAACAAATGAGAGCAGATTCAAAAGGGGGTGAGGGTGTAGACAAAACACTGTTTTATGATTGCTGGGTAGTTAAAGTGTTGTAGGTAGGTCACGTCAACTTTTCATCAAGAAAATATACCCTCTTTACTATATTTCTCAATTACGGCATAAAACACATGCTCCAAGTTCTTTTTTATTATTATTAATAACTCATGCAGAAAGTCAGCCGTTTTGTGCTGACTTAACCAGGGAATATATTTTGGCACTTAAGAGTTAAATGGCCTGTCTAAACTCTTGGAGAAATTCTTCATAGAGGCAGTGATCCAATTCTTACTCATTATTTTACCCACTACAATAAATAATTTACTAAATGATGTTAAACTGTAAGAGCAAACGTAGCGCACGTGAGGCTGGAGGAGTTGTCTCACGCAGGCTTTCCAGGCCTCCAGTTCTCGCCATCAGATGCCACAGATGTCGTGCGCTGCCCATCCCCTACCTTTCCTGCCTTGTGGCAGTCAACGGAAGGACGGGTTTCCAGATCTTCATTACAGCATGAGTCTCCGGGGATAGTAGCCCACAACGCCTTAGTGTCTCTGGCAGACACTGGAATGAGAGGGCAGCCATCTACTGAGGCAGGAAAAACGTAGACGGACACACCTTGTAAGTCAACCACCTCATGTTAACGCTAGTTGGTATCACGCCACCCTATCAACATAGAAGACCTGGTTCCCGATTTTTGACTAAGTTTATGCCAAACCCTCCTCCCCACCCATAAACTCCACCAACTACCCAAAATCTGATTATTTTTCTTCCTTGGGTTTTCTGTATTTCCCATACCCTCCGCCTAAGTTTTTGGGTCCTGTACTTTCTTAAGCGGTCCCCTGTATCTCTCGACCCTTCCCAACGCCATCCCTCATTCACAGCTTTCACAACTCCTGAGACGCGCTGAGATACCTTCCCATGAAATGTTCTAAAAATGAAAAGGGTTACACCGATTGCACGGGCTCTCCCAGGAGAACAATTTTATACCCATACAGCGGGCGGTCCTATAGCATACGCATCGGTCCACGGTGATGCATGGGAGTTCAGACGATGAAGCAACCTGCCTTCAAATCCCCATGTGCTACTTATTCAGTGTGTGACCGTCTTTGTCCATTGGAGCTGCTGCAACAGAACATCACAGAGTAGTAGAAGCCTTAGCAGGTTTTTGTGTTTGTTTTGTATGATAAGTACCTGACTGAAACTTCAGTCGAGGGGGGTACACTTCAAACAGAGATGACTATCTTGAGTAAACACACTGCCAGCCACACAACTCAATACAGAGCCAGGCTACCTCCCCATCCGAAGGCTCTTGTTTTAGAGATCTTGTTTGATTTTTATAACTACTATTTGGGCCACTTGTTTTTTCTCTTTAAATTCCCCTCTTATGGGGGAATATTAAATTCACCGATAAAGAATGAGCCTGAGAAACCCTTAGCACCCACCCACAATACCAATAAAAGCAGAACTCTAGGCCTGTGTGTGCTCTCTCTACCCGTGACATCACTGTGTGGCCCTAGGTGTGCTGTGTAATTTCTAGGTTCTGTAAATAATACACTTATTTTTTCAAGGTTTCCTGATGGTTATTCACTGAGGGCATCTTGAAATCATTTAAGAATCCCAAGAGCTGGTCCAACCATAATACTTGTTAATGATAGGCTGAGACCAGCATAAAACACATAAATTAGGTAGCTTATAAAGAACCGACACTAATTTCTTACAGTTCCAGATTCTGGTAAGTCTAAGATCAACGAGCCAACAGATTCATTGTGTGTGAGAGTCCATTTCCTAGTTCATAGATAACAATCTTCTCAGGGTTCCTTCACATGGTGAAAGGAGAAAGGGACCTCTATAGGGTCTCTTTTATAAGGACACTAGTCCCATTCTTGAGGGCTCCACCCTCATAACCAAATCACCTCCCAAAGGTCCTACCTCTAAATACCATCACTTTGGGAACTAGGTTTCAACACTTCAATTTGTAAGGGACACATATGTTCAGTCTGCGGCACTGATCTTGAGAAATCTGCTTAACATCTCTGCGCCCTTATGTCTGTGAGGATTTCCTCAGTTCATTACACATGGATTGATAAGACCAGTCCCCAGCATGATGCAACCTTATTATTACATCTAGATGGGCTTTCTTTATTGTACTATAGTTTATGTTCCTCCAGAGTCCCAAGGAAACAAGAGAAGAATACACTAATGGAACAAGCAGCAGAATAGGACAGTTTTAGGTCCCCTAGAGTCATCCTGGGCCCCAGTTTGCCTAAATTTGGCCCCAGTTTGCCTAAATTTGGCCCCAGTTTGCCTAAATTTGGGATGGGAAGCACATTCTTGGGTATCAGGAATGAAAACCCTTGGTTTCCTTAGATAAAGCAGGCCTCAGCCCTACATTTATATTTCTCAAAGAAAGAGACCAGATTTGGGTTTGTCTGGCTGTTTTAAAATCATATACCTAACAATTCCATTGATCAGAGTCCCTGTTAAACATCTCAAGCTCCCTGGCCTTCCACATGCCAGGCTCATCTTGGGGCCACTTTGCAATGGTGCTGAGCCAATGAACTATGATAAAAGCAGTAATTTGCTTTACCTCCCTTTCTGAGCTTAAAAAGCTTTAGCAGTAAAGCAAGCTCCAGATAAGTATGGGGTTCTGTGTAACTATGTTTCAGGACTCACAGACAGAGAGATATCTTACCCTTCAGTTCATCCAATTGGCAGTAGGCCAACTCTAGGATTGATTGAATTCAGAATTTCTGTAGAAATTCTCTGTAAAGATAGTGTTTGGGATACACTCAAGTATGTCTAAAGGCATTGTTGAAGAGGCTTTACCTGATCTCATTAATATTACTATTAAGAGATGGACTTAATACTCTAGTATGTTTAGAGCCTGCAAATCATCTGATTTAGGAAATGGCATATTTGTGATTTATTCTGTAATCCAAATAGTTCTTACCATATGACTAAAAATTTGATTAGTTGTTCAGTGATCTAAAAATACGAGGAAGATCCTCCTATTTCTAAATAGCTGTTGTAATTCCTTTTCTTGCAATTCTATCATTAGCCAGAAATTGTCATCCTATCCATTCATTTTGTCACATAAATAATTTTTCTCTCCTTTATTATCTTTCCACTATATGACTATTTTTAGGGAGACTGACCTAGAGAGACACTAAGGCCATGATAGAGATTATTTTTCTTTGAAGCCCAGGGTCCTTGTGAATTGGTTCAGGATGGGGAGCAGGGAATGGTGGAGTGATGTTTAAGATATACAATAAAGAGAAAAAAAGATATAGATTAAGTGTTGAATTTATCCTATCGAGCCTAGAACCAGGTTTCCAAAATACTCCTTAAATGCCTAAACTTCAGTTTTATTGTATATATGATTAAATTTAGCCTATAAGGTAAAGTAAAATAATGGTTATAATAATATTTATTAAACACCTAATATGTTCGAGGCACAGTACTAGTTGAGAAAGTTATACAATTAGATAATAATATACAGTTCTCTGCATGCATATTACATAAAGTTCATAATCACACCTCTAGGCTGACGTCATGATGTCAGTTTTACACATGATTAAGTGTATTCAGTAACTGTATTAAGTGTATAATACAGTACTCTTTGGAACTGCTGTAAGGAGACTCAAGACTACAATTAAGCTTAAAAGATGCTTTTGGGTTATTTGAATTTAAAAAATCATTTAAAAGAGAAAACCCCAATATAGTATAAAACTATCTGAATTTTAACGTTCCTGGAGAGCTCATCTCAAAAACATTTTTAAAGTCTTTAGCATGCTGATGGTCACCTGTGTCAACAGTTTGCCAAAGTGTGAGTGACCTTGAGCAAGTAATTGATGCCTCACTAATAAGACTTCATCATCTACAAGATAAGACCAATTGTAGTTGCTATACATAACTTAAAGTTTTGTGAAAAGTGGAATGAGAATTTCTACTAGGAGAAAAATATTATTTGAAGCAATTAGCCCTGCCTTCATTAGCTCAGTGGTGGAAAGCATAGTACACTGAGGTTATCTATGATCTTGAACCATCTGAGCCTGTTTATTTTTTGAATCTCTAGTATAAAAAGAGCAACATTTACATTTGGTTGCCACAATGATCCCCAACGATCCTCATGACCTTGAGGAGACAGATCTCTCCCTTATTAGATAGGATGGACCAGGGCAATGAGGAGGATATCACAAATGTGACTGTGGGTTATTTCAGAGATTAGGTCATCAGACACTGCAGCCTCCAATTTGCTTGCCTGAATTGCTCGCTTTGAGAGTAGCCAGCTGCCGTGTCAGGAGGATGCTTAAACAGCCCTAAGGGATAACTCTCGTTAAGAGGAACCGAGGTACACTGCCAACCACCAACGCCTTAGAAGTAGATCCTCCAACCCTAGCCAAGACTTCAGATGAATGCAACCCTAGCCAACGTCTTGACTACAACTGCCTGAGAAGCTCCTAGCCAGAACTACCTATATAAGCTTTCCTTAATTTCTGACACACAGAGACCATGAGAGACCATGACACACAGAGACCATGAGATGGTTGCTTATTATTGATTTAAAATCACTAAGTCTTGAGTTAATTTGCTGATTAGACAGGGATTACCAACATGGAGAAGCAAACCTGCCTTATTTATTTATTTATTTATTTATTTATTTATTTATTTGTTTGTTTGTTTTTGCAAACCTGCCTTAGAGAGTAACTTTAACTTAGAGACTGAGAGAAATTTTCTCCATACACATTTATATGCTGTGTCTCTATATACAATAAGAGCTCAATAAATAGGCATTCTATGGTGTTGCACCTTCACTATAAACTATACCAAGATAGCCTTCACTTTAATATAATTATTATGAACTATAATTTTTTAAATACTTCCCCGAAAAAGAAGTTTCCTTTTCCTTTAAATAACATCCTGGGATTTCATTGTGGATCCTCTTTACATTTCGGAGTCCGGGATTTTCAGGAACAATGGACCCCATTTTCAGCTCTAGGGGAATGTTTCTGGCAACAGTGATCAACTGAGGAGTGTATAAGAGACAAAGAGAAATCTGGTCTTTCTTGAAATGTTGGTAGTGGTGTTCTCTTTGTCTATAACTCAATGCAGAAATGTATAGCATACACTGTGGCTAACAAAATCTTTAACTATGAAGGCAGACAGTCATTGGATGATGAAGGGTCTCTGAGTGACAGAAAAAAATAGGCAGAAATTTTGGGATTTGTTGATTAAATCAATTAGACGTGAAGCCTGCCCTACCTCCGGGCTTTCCAATTATGAGAGCCAGGGCGTTCCTTTTTATTGTCCAATGCAATAGTAACTGATTCAAATGTTTCATTTAAAAAAACAGTATGTGAGGATAATTTGTGCAAATTCTATTTTTTCATTACCCCTATCTTGATATACCATCTATAGGAATCAAAAAGAGTTTAAGGATTGCAAATCTCATTTATTGGAACCTCAGTTCTACTGGATTGTGAATTACAGATTTTACATAATGGTTCATTTTGTAGGACTCCTCACATTTAGAGTTATTGTTTTCTACTCTTTTGACTTCCCATGATAATTATACTTTGTTAAATCTGCTTCCCTGTACCCTGCCATTTATTGTAGCAAAAAACAAAACAAAACAAAACAAAACAAAAAAAAACAACAACAAAAAACAACTCTTGCTATTCAGAAAAGCAAGCAAGCAGACAGTTATTTTAATACTTGAAAGACAGCAGCCACCTTATATGAGAATTCACCACCACTTTTCGTTCTTTTAATACCATCCATTCACTTGAAATCAGATTCTGGAATTTGTCCTTGTCAGCATGAAATGAAACCACAAGGCTGGTTCCAAGAGAACTGGCAAGGAACTGCCCTGGATATGCAGAGAGTCAGAAAACACTGACTCCCGTTGTGTGACCTGGTGGGAAGCCGGTTCTCCCAGACACTCCAACTCATTAACTTCAGAACTAGGATTCTGCAAAGGAGCCAACAGTTCCCTTTTCTGCTCACAGACATCTTGATCTCAGAAGTCAGCTCACAGCCCTCCTGAGAGACAGCTTAGCACACGGGAAAGAACATAGGTTTCTGTACCAAACTCCCAGATCCAGTGCAAATTAGTCTAGACCAAGCAAACCTGAGTTCACCTCCAGTTCCCTTGCTGCACTGCTGTTTGGCCTGGAAAAAGTCATGCAACCCAGCTAAAGCCACTGCTTTCTCATCTGCAAATGGGGGAGGGATAGAATCGATTTCCAACGGTTAATGGAAATTAAAATAAATCCCACACATTAACTAGAAGTGTCAAGTCTTGCGTATAGTAAGAGCTTCTTTCTCTTCTTTTCTATTTCCACAATATCGCCATACAACTAACCTTTGAAATGAGCTTATTGCAAAAAAAAATCTAATTTATACAAAAATGGTTTAAGAGAAAATTTAAAGTGTCACCCTACTTTTACACCTCCACTCCCCTATTCACGCCCACATTCCATATTAAACTTAAATTTAATAAGGGCTCCGTTCATATTCTTCCAGAATTTTCCCCTATAGTTATAATAATGCAGTTATTTTATTTGTATTTTTACTGTTACCAGCATGCTGCAAATACCTTTACAGTATACACAGAATCATACTCAGGAGTTGTCAAGCACAAGAGATATGAAGGGAAATAAGATTAAGCAGCACAATAGGGAGTGGAGTTTTTATTCACGTAGGAAAAACGTGAAGAATTATATGCTACTTTTTTTTTTTTTAAATAAGCCTCATGCCCAGCACAGAGCCCAAAACAGGGCTTGAACTCACAACCCTGAGATCAAGATCTGAGCTAAGATCAAGAGTTGGACACTTAACCAACTGAGCTACCCAGATACCCTTAATTTTTAGTGTCTGGGACTCTCATAAATCATCAGTTGATACAATCTCGCTGGAAGATAAATTAGGTATTCACCTGTCAAAAGCCCTGGAATAGCAGTATTTTGAAATGGTAGGTTCATTTCTAGGAATTTATCCCAAATAATTAAATGTGTATTCAAAGATTTGGCTGTAAGTTTATGTGGCATAGAACTGTCAGTAGAATTAAAAAAAAAAAAAGTGGGAGGGGGAATGTATATCTTGTGAAGAATAGAATATGCCTTCAACAAAACATAATGCAGATATTACAGTAATACCATAAAAGTAATGGTTAGTAACATAGCAAGAGGCTCCTTTTATATTGTTGGAAAAACCAAATTATAAAACAATATATAGAGCAGAATCACATTCTGGATATTTACCAATGAAGGATAATCACTGATAAACAGTATTTAGCCATAAAGATGATATATTAATGTGCTAACATTAGAAATTTCTAGGTGTAGATTTGTTGTAACTATCTCTCTCTAATGACTTATCTATAACTTTTGGGATTTTTCTAGAAACAAAAAGCATAGCTTTTATGCCATAGCATGTACCCTTCAGCCTCACCTGCTAGTACAAATGATTCACATTAAAAGAAATGCAGCAAATTCAGTTGTCATTAGACTTAATTAGCAGTGCTTTCAGTATTCTCTCAAGATCTGGCTTCCCAATTATTCCCTCTTCTCATAAGAGATTTGGGTGCAGATTTTCAAATATCATCAGAGCTGCTATTTGCAGCACTATGTCCTTATTCTCTGCTGTCTGCTTCTCTCACCATCCCTCAATGTCATTATCTACTTTTGCTCTGAAGCCTATATATTGCTCCTCAAGCTGCTGGTGACCTTCTCCCAAAAAATAAACATCTGATACCTTTTTCCCTTCAGCTCATCCTAATTAGCTCTTTCAGATGGTTTCTCCACCGTGTGAGTTTGTGATTATGTATTGTGTATGTGTGTTTTATTTCACTCGCTTTTCCTTTCCAGAGGATAGTTCTGCAAAGGAGCTGGTGAGCTTATAGTGTAGGGATTGTCACACACGACCTCACACGGTAACTCACTGACAATGAAACACTCAGATTCTGTTGCCAATTCTTTCATATTCTATGTGAATCCATGGACACTATATTTCTTTCAGAGCACCCATATTTTACCAAGCAATCTATTTAGGGCCCGAATACAACGGAACCCCAACTTTGGACCGAGTTCCTACACTCTCCCACAGATTTCTGGAGCCAAAATAACCCGAAGATTTGGTTGGCACCTGTTTCAGATCTCACACCTTCTGTGGCAGTCTTGAAATTGACTGCATAGCAGCATAAGAGGGAGACCCCGAGGCCACGTGACGCCAAATGACATTATCCATGAGCCAGGCTAATTATTGTTACTGAATAAGAAACAAAATACTTTTAACTCAGCATTACCATAACATTTGTGTCAAAAAGACATGAAATACTGCATAATAGAAACAAAACACTGAAATTTAAAAAAAAATAAATTCTGGATTTAAATCTGCCACATAATAACTGATAAATCAATTCATACTTACGAGCATTAATCTCCCTGTCGAATTAGGGATTCATGTAGGTAGGTAGATTCTAAGGGGTCTGTAGGTAGAAAGTACCTGGTCTGTCCAGAATGAGGCAACCACGTTTCACAAACACAAGCCATATTTTAACACAAGCTGGATAAATTCAAATACACACTCCATACGGTCACTGCCAACTAAATGTTGATTGGAACTTTTATTTTCTAAGACATTAACAGTTGAAAAGTATGCAGTTTCAACTACAGTACCCAATCTTTTCATTTTTTTTAAAGTGAAAAGACTGCATACTCTGTTTACTTTATATTTACTGTTTTACTTTTTACTTTTACCCAATCATTTTCTACAGGCATCAACAATACAAACAAAATCCAATTTGCATCGTTATTTTTGGCAAATATTCTCAAGGAAAAAAAAAAGATTTCTGTCCGTCTCCATAGCCTTACACTGCGATTTTGTTTTAAACCAAAGGTGTTTCACATGAAAGCGTCCTCAAAGTTTAGATTCACAACTGACCTTAATTACACTGTGGGGAGCGGTAACCTATCCTTCTACAATGAAAGACATAGAAGAAAGAAAAGCTTCAATGAAAGACATAGAAGAAAGAAAAGCTTCAATGAGGAAACAAATCTGGAAAACTGGTTCAGCAGTTCACAAAGGTCAAGGTCTTTTCAGATGGTAAATCACTCTTGATTCTGTGAAAATTGCTTTCAATAGAATGGTGATTTCCATTTCTGTCTAATTAGACATCTATAGTGCATTGTACTCGTCCTTCTCCTCATCTCTACACACACATTTGCCAAAACAAGTGCTCCGGTTAACTTTTGCCGTATGAAAAATGACTCTTTTTCGCAAAGCAGTCCAACCTCCCAATATCCCTTTTTAGTAACTTGCATTAGTCTCCATTGCTGCACGAGTGCAGACAAACTTAGTAGCTTAAAACAACACTCGTAAATAAAAAAATAAATAAAATAAAACAACACTCGTTTATGACCCCACACAGTCCATACGGCCACAGTCCAGCACAGCAGACTCTCGACCTCAAAATGCCAGCTGACAGTGTTTACATCTGAGACTTTTAAGGAAAAATTTGCTTCCAAACACTTCCAGGTTGTTGGCACAATTCAGTTCTTTGTGGTTGTAGACATGAGATCCTCTCTTCTTGAGCGACCCACATGTTTAGCGACCCACATGTCCTAGAGGCTGCTCATACTTGCCTAATGTGGGACCTGGCTCGAGCGCATGTCAACACCACAGCCAACAGCAAGATCCCTCCAGCAAAGCCTTTCTTATACTTTCAAACTCTGTCTTCCTCTTCCCCAAGCAGCCAGAAAAAACTCCCTGCTTTTAAGGGCTCCTGTAATTAGGGTAGGCCAACCTAATAATCTTCCTCTCTTAAGGTCAACTGATTAGAAGCCTTCATGAAATCTGCAAGATCCTTTTGTCACATAACCTAACAATAACAACTGTAGAGTACCCAGAGGGGCCACAGCACGTATCACTGCCTCTCAATTAGGGTGGAGGAGTCATTTCAGAACTCTGCCTACCACAGTAATAATTGAAAAGCCAAGTGAATTAGACTTTATCAAAGACAATCCTTGCAGTTTTACACAATTCTAAGGCATAGGGTAACTTTTTTTGAGTGTTTGCCCAACCCGATAGATGTGAGAAATTTTAGTGTCTATCACTACAATATGATCCACTTATTCAAGGACCAAGAAAGAGTTTGTGTTCAAAGAAACTGTAGAGTTCATCTAATTATCTTAACCAACCTGCAATCTACAAATTCCCTTTGGAACATGGTAATAAAATAGCTAACAGTTCTTTAAAAAATTAAAAAAAAATGATTTACCTGGTGCCAGGCCCTATTTTCAGTATTTTGAGTGATTTCACTCATAATCCCCACAAAGAAACTAAGATAGATGTCCCTGCTATGGCCAACATTGTTTTATGTTTGAGGAAATTTAGGCATTGAAAGATTAAGTATTTTTTTAAAAATGGTTAAGTATTTTCCCCAAGATCATCCACCTAGTAGTATATGGTTCAGCCCACTACTATACTTAGGCATTCTAGAGCCCACAAATCAAATCTTTATTGCTATAACTCATGGTCATACAGCTATTTCCTTAAATTCCACTCACAAGAGACTCTATGGTGATTTTTGGCATCTGTAATTACTAGAGGAAAAAGTATTTTCCTTTTGAATTCCTATGCTTTTTAGAAATACTATTCATTTGCCTAGGTCCACACTCTGCAAAAATATGAAATACACTTTAACATCTGATTTTTTTTTCCCTTAATCTGGTGGGCCCTTAGGATTTTAAATCACTTACCCGGGATCCCTGGGTGGCGCAGCGGTTTAGCGCCTGCCTTTGGCCCAGGGCGCGATCCTGGAGACCCGGGATCGAGTCCCACATCGGGCTCCCTGCATGGAGCCTGCTTCTCCCTCTGCCTGTGTCTCTGCCTCTCTCTCTCTCTCTCTCTCTCTCTCTCTGTGTGTGTGACTATCATAAATAAATTTTTAAAAAAAAGTGAAAAATAAATCACTTACCCAAGACTCCCTTAGGTCTTTCCTCCAGGCTAAATATCCCTTGTTACTTCAATAGTTCCCTGTGTGGTACAGACTCCAAAACCTTTACTAATCTAAATATTGTCTTAGTTAATCCTTAAATGTCTTCTAATGTGTTCTGTCCAACGTAACCCAAAATGCTAATTCTTATAATGATTTTAAAGACCACATAGGGTGTCAGTCATCGTATGCCAGGGTATGTTGCAGTATAACCACCCCTAGCCAAATCTCAGGCACTTAATACAATAAAATGTATTTTAATTGTGTTCTGTATCCAGCATGAACTGGAAGGGGGTTCTCATCACTGCTGTCACTCAGTGAAGAGACTAAAAAGTTTCCAGTTCAACATCCGCTTCCACAATCAAGGTAACAGGTAGAAAAACATGTAGTAGAGTCTTGCACTGCTACTTAAAGCTTTCTCCTTGGCAATGACACCACGTACACAAGCCCAAATGTGCCTACGTGCGCACACATTCACATATACGCATTTGTTTTTTGTTCAAATGCATTAGTCAAAGCAAATTATATGGCCCTGCCTAACTTGAGAGTCTGAACACAAGTACAATCTAAATACCCCAAAAGATGAAAACTATAATAGTGAAATAAAGAAAACAAAAGAATGTCATCAATATAAAAGTCAAGTTCTGTTACCATAAAGATACTACAGACTCTTAATGATAGAATGTGTATAATGTTATGCTCTTATTTTTTTTAAAGATTTTATTTATTTATTCATGAGAGACACAGAGAGGAAGAGAGGCAGAGACACAGGCAGAGGGAGAAGCAGGCTCCATGCAGGGAGCCTGATGTGGGACTCGATCCCAGGACCCTGGGATCACGACCTGGGCTGAAGGCAGGCGCTAAACCCTGATCCCTAATGTTATACTCTTAAAAAATATCGACATAATCTCTTATTCTCTTTGCTCCATTCTCTATGGGATCTGAATGCCACCTTCTATCTTCAGAGCCCATGACCGTGTCAGTGCTGAAGACAGTGGTCAAGCCGCCATATTCCCCTTAAGCCACCAGTTGAGAGATCTCCAGGCGACGATGCCTTGCAGACTGCTGCGCTACTCCCTAAGCCTCTCCAAGAGGACATCATGGGATAAGCTAAATGTATGCAAGTTTTCTGCTTAAAATAATGAAGCACTGGAGAAAAGGGAAATTAGATGAAGACACCATATAGTGTCACACTGCAATGCCATTTCACACTGTGATCAACATTAAATGAAGAGGAAAAAACACACTTTTTTTTTATGGGGATACCAGTTCATCTCTTCAACTGTGAAAAATACTACAATATCCACCAAAAGGAAAATGGATTTGCTTAACATTACTCTTCCGTCCCCCATGCTGTCTGCCAGCAATATACCTAACGAAAACCGTAAGGGATCGCTGAGCTTTCCTCGTAGCCCTGCTGCCTTACCAAGACTGAAGCACATCGTTCATCTGAGAGGATTACTATCACTAGAACCTGGTGAATGACTCCAAGGAAAAGATTTAAAAGAATGCTTGGCGTTCTGGTAAAGGAATTGAAATAAAAATGCTGCAGTCTATATTTAAAGGCGAATTTCAAAACAAGTGTTCTCTTGGATCTTAAAGAGCGGACCACTTCATCGTAAGCAAAGTTCTGAACCAGCCATAGGGTAGAAAGCAAATCAAACAGGTTTTCATTTTGATAGACAGCAAAAGTACCGAAGAGGACTCCTGGGTAGCTCAGTGGGTTAAGCGTCTGACTCAGGATTTCGGCTCAGGTCATGATCTCAGAGTCCTGAGATGGAGCCCCACCTGGGGCTTCACACGGGGTATGAAGCCTACTTAGGATCCTCTCTCTCCCTCTGCCTCTACCACTCTCTCTGTCTCTTCTCTCTGTCTCTCTCCTACCTCTCCCCCCCCCCAAAAAAAAGTACTTAAGTATCCATTAGCATTAAAATATAGATTCTTAAATTGTGGTCTGTAGACTAACTGGACCAGGAATTCCTGGAGAGTATAAAAGGCAGATCCCATGGTCCCATCTTCAAATTTCAACGTCCTCAAGAAAGGGGTTTTCATGCTGATGTTAGAAATACTAATCTTAGGAGGAAAGTGAGTTGAAATCACACCAAGATCCGTAAAGACGTGAGTATCAGAAGGATAACACTCTAGGGAATTTCTGTAAGGTTTAAACGACAAGCTACCTGTAAAGCGCTCCCAACAGCACCACACACACTCAATAAGTGCCTTCTGAAGTGTCCTCCAAACAGTAAGAGCTGGCGTTCTGTTGCGGGACCCAAAGTTGTCATAAAGCCAAACATCGATGGGGCGAAGAGATTCAGTGAGCCCGTATTTTATCAGGATAGCCAGGGATGTGGGGAAAAGAAAAATGAAGTTTGAAGAATACGTTCAGAAGGGAGTAAGCTTTTTATGTCTATCAGCCCAGCTTTACTCAAATCTTGCCTTCATCTTGTTGTGCATTTTTTTCCCTTAGAAAGGTCTTGTAGTAACATCTTGAAATTTTATACCCGTATCGTGAATTTAAGTCACCAGCTTGACTTCTGTATTTGAGAGCACATGCCCAGTGCATAATTTGGAAGACTTTGCCAAATCCCTTTCTGGAGCTTGGGTGGAATTCCGTTAATGGTGATGTCTTACATCCGTGTTGAGTGGAAGCCATATGAACACGGCCCCGCAGTACCTTATGTAAGTAAAGACAGGATTGGGTCACACCTGGTTGCAAGATTTGAAATACATCCCCTGTACTACGCCCAAACTTTCCCCAAAGGAATCACTTTTGCCTAAGAAGAGTGTTTACAGTCCCTTTTATGATAACGGGGGAGGGACACCCGGGTGGCACCGTGGGTCAAACATCAGACTTTGGCTTTTGGCCCAGGTCACCACGTCAGGATCAAGGCCTGCATCTGGCTCCATGTTCAACGCTGAGTCTGCATAAGACTCTCCCTCCCTCCGCCTCGCCCTGCTGCCTGTGTGTGCACAAACTCTCCTTCTCTCTCTAACAGAAATAAATCTTTAAAAAAAAATAATAAAATGGGGAAAAGTCAGGGGGAAAATGAGCAAAGAGGATGAGGAAAACAAAAGCCTATGCTTTATGCAAAACATAAAACTCAGTTACTTTTGTGAATGGATTATTTTCTCCAGAAGAAACACTCTATCCCTGTTCCCTGAAAACTGAATGTCACTGGTGCCAGACTACAGTTTCTGTCATGACGACGGCTAGCCACACGGGAATCTGCTAAGGGATTCTGATTTTTGTGTCTAAAATAAGTTCAAGATTTCACTTAATCCGCAGTATTAATTGGTCAACTGCCATGTTCTCAGAATCGTGCAGTCTTAATGTACTCACTCGCCTATAAAAGTGATGACCATTGTCCCCTAAAATGACATTTTACTTGCACAATTCTTGTCTTCAGGGTGTGTGTATATGCACGTGCACATGTGCACGCACACCTAATAAACGCAGAGTTGGCCTGCGTTATGGATGTTTATTGAGGGGTCCAGCCCCTACGTGAGACTGTTTGCAAATATTTGAGTGTATATATATTTCTCAGAAGCGGTTCCATTGTACTCCGATTCCTTAAAAGCTTTGGGACACACAAAACTTAGGAATGAATAACATAGATAAGGCATAGAGTCCTGTTCAATAGTTTTGGCCACCCTACACAGTAAGATACAGGCTTTATTTAGACTATGACATAACACTCGAGCTCACATGTGCACACACGCACGCACACACGCACACACACACACACACACCTGCAACAAACCCTTCACAAGCGAGGCCCAACCCTTCCACGTCGTGGTGTGCACATCAGGAACTGTAAGGCTTGCTACCCTGTCACAGTGAAGAGAAACTGGCCGACGATGCAGAAACCTCCCGTGCACCGTGGCCTTCCTGACACCACACAATGTCAATCACACTACGCGGAGAAGGCCAGAAACCCGCTTCCTACAGTGGCCTTGGCAGCCAGTGGACCCCAGGAACTATTCAAGAGCTTCGGAGGCCACGTTAAGGCTGAGCTACAGGAGACTGAGGATTTAACTGGGTCAAATGCAGTAGACCTCGTCAAACCCCATTCTCTTTCTTTATATGTTAACATATTCTGGGGAGAAGGCGACCTGCCTTCTTCATGGTCTGGGTATTATAATTAGTATTTTAATTACGAAAAGTTAGGCCTAATCTCCCTTGATTTTCCAATTACAAGGTAGTTTGTATGCCGCTGCCTCTCAGAATATGCAGCCTGAGCCACAGGGGGTGGGGGGCAGCTGGAAGCTTCTTGACGGGATTGCCATAGTCCTTCAAACAAACAATGAAACATGACCTTCCATCTCTCTTTGACATGTTAGTGTCAAAATATGTGATTTTTTTTGTTGTTTTTATCCCTTACCATTTGTTTTTCATCAGAGAATATAGGGGAAAAATGGATTTTTAATCATAAATTGGCTTCTAATACTCCAATTTACTTACTACGTATTAGGGCCTGAGCTAATGTCTATAGGCTTTAAGTTTATAAAAGTGTATTCAGTAGGAATATTCGTGTGGATAAAGTCGTATTTTTCATGTTTCCCTCCCTTATGGGTCTCATGCCCGCCTTTTTTTTTTTTTTTTTTTTTTCATACCCGCCTTTTGACAGGTGGTTCTCTGTGCGTTTCTGGGGCCCCCGGGGGGTGCCTCGTGTGTGACCAGAAGCAAACTGATTCCTGCCATGACCATGGGTGCCATGCCTTGTGTCATGACTTCTCCCACAGGCCAGCTGGGTCCCTCCGTCCCCTTCCTTCCTGCCCCTCCGCAGACAGGCACAGGGGACAGCCTCTTCTCTTGCAAGAACAGCAGGGTCACTTTAGTCCCTGCCTGCTGGTGAAGACCACCCCTTCCCATCACTTCTTTGAGATACGCCCCAAAGCAGTGTTCTTTAGGCCGCACTGTTTATTTGTAGAATAGCTCTTTCGAATTGTTCTCTGAGCCCCACACCCCCCCTTAGCTCACGCATGTGTGTACCTGGAACAGGCTAGGGTTAAGGACCTATCAAGGTAAAGCCACCGTATGATACCTCCGTGGAGCAAATTCCCCAGCCGACGACAGCCCTCGAGGAGGCTTGCTTGTCTTCCCCATCCCCATGGCCAGGTGGCCTCGGCGAGTTCCCTGGTTGTCAGCTGCATGGGTACCTCTGACACCCGAGACAGGCCTTCACGTCATGAGGACTTTCGCTTCTAATCTTCCGAATTATCTTGCCCTCTGGATAGTTCTATCTTCATTTTAAAGCTGGGGAAATGGAGCCCTGTAAGATTTGGGTGATTTGTCCAAACAAACATCCGTAAGATGCAAACTCAAGTTTGCATCCGAGCCTGGATGTGCTTTGAATCCCAGTCCCCACCGTATCCAACTGAAGAACAGTAGGGGTCTCACGCAGGACCAAAGCAAACGAATGCTATTATCTTGCTTAAATGGCATTGGCCTATTCAACTTCTGGGAGCTTCTTCAGGGCTGCATGCTGCTAACTCAGGATATAATTCAGAAGCCTAGCATGTCCTCCTGTATTTGCCATTTGCTCTAACTGCTTCTGCATCTCTGCCCTCTCCTAACAGCTGGATAGCCTTCCATTGTGTTCATACTCCGAAGAATCTCAAGTCTCTATTCTCAGCTAACATCTTCCACCCGAGTCCCAGACAAAATTTCCAGCTACCTAACTGACACACCCATGTGAGATACACATCAGATGTCATAGGTCAAGGAGGACTATGCTCAGGATTCTTCTTGCAACGTGCTGCCTGCCACGGTACCAGTTCTGGCTAACATCACCCCGCCACCCCATAGCAAAATACAACCATGACCCCAACGTCTACAACTCTTCTTCTTTTTCATTATCTTTCATTTCCAATCAGTCCCCAGACTGTAATGTTTTTCAAATACATCTCCTTTTCCTGATTCCAGTTTCCCTGATGGCAGATTTCTTTTCCAAATTGACAGCAATAATAAAACGGACTTAGTTATGCCCATTCTCTGTGTTCACTTAAAAGTTCTCAAAGAATCTAATCCCACCCATCCATATGAGTTTGGAAATGTGGGGCTGCTTTGTTGTCATAGTGATGAGAGACTGTATGGACCTTTGATGGGGAGAGATGACAGAAATCTTGCAATGCATGGACAGTCTCACATGAGGAAGAGTTACACCAATTCTGCACAGCTTTAGAAACCCCACCGGACATTGGGTAAGTGAAAATAAATAAATATTTCTCTCTATATATATTTATATATGTGTATACACACACACACACATTATATATATATATATATATATATATATATATATATATATATATATATATATATAAATACTGGACCTTCATCCCATTTTACAAAAAAACCACATTAAATTAATTATACACTAAATTTTCCAGAAATGCAACTACCTGATGGAAACTGAGAAAAAATGGAACTTTGGAACTAAGCAGGAACACTTCTGGGATGCCTGGGTGGCTCAGTGGTTGAGCGATCTGCCTTCGGCTCAGGTCATGATCCCAGGGTCCTGGGATCAAGTTCTGCATTGGGCTCCCCCGGGAGCCTGCTTCTCCCTCTGCCTCTGTCTCTGTCTCTGTCTCTCATAGATCAACAAAAGCTTTAAAAAAAAAAAAGAAAAAGAAAAAGAACAACAACAACAAAAAGAACAGTTGTTTGGGAAACTACCTCAATACAGCCATGTAGGTTGTAATGATGGAGGAAACCATGCAACACTCCTGTGTCAGTTCACATCTGTAGCTGTGGCATTCCTGAGCACAGGTGAGAGCATCTGACTATTAAATTCTCTCTGTAATTGTGCCTAGGGACCTATATACTAAAATATATGTATTTTTGGAATAGACTTTTTTCGTTAAATTTATTTTTTCATTATCATTAAAAGCACAGTTTTGACTTCATTTTAGTCACCTGTGTAAATTTATGAATGTTAACTTCAAATTATTAAAGAGTGCTACAAAATAGTTTATAAAAATAGAGTTGTTAAAAAAAATAGAGTTGTTGAGTCCACTTTGGTTGAAAATAATTTACCTAACATAGATGTAGCATGCATGAGAGATCATCAACATTTAGTCCCTATTTACTTCTCTCATCCCTTCTATTTCCCCATAAACAGTGTGAGTTTCTGCTCAAGTGTAGATTTTTCTTTTTTGCTCTTCCTAATCTTTCTGTTTAAAATGACGTTACTATTTATTTTTTTCTGTCCCCAAACTTACCAAAAGCCTTTTGTTGGTAGAAAGTGAAGCATGCATGGATGTTTTATATGCTTAGTGTTCTCTTTGGTAAATTACAATAAATATTTCTGAACCTGGCTAGCCAACATCCATTCTCCTTCCTAACAGCAGCATTATTCCTCCTTGGATAAAGTCTGCTGGGATTGTAGTCAGGAACTGGGTACTGCACTAGCTAAAGAAATAAGCTCAGGATCCAACCTAGGTCTATTGAAAATGATTGGCTTCAAATCCTGAGCTGAAGGGAGGAAATAAAAATAAACAAAAATCTGAAAAACAAAAATTAGATTTCATCCATTTCAGTCTCAGGCCCTGAACAAAGTATTCCGGTTATGAGACCATTCCTTCCCGCACGGCAAACTTAAATAATATAGTACTTTAGCATCATGGGGTTCTTTTTGGAAATGACTTGCTCTATAATTGACCAGCTACTAGCATGACCAAAGCCAAATCTGCAACGTGCAAGTTTTTTTCTGTCAGATCAGTAGGCTTATTACCTTTGCTTCTCTGATTCTCTAAGTTATATGGTATCAGCTGAACAAACCACCACATTCTGCAGAGAAGGAACCTGCCAGGAGCATGTATTTCTTGAAAGCTCCAACTCCGATATGGCTTGGAGTGTTTTCATGTTTTAGACTAAAATACACTGAGCTTGTGCTTGCTTATATTTTCCAGTACAGAAATATGACACTTCTAGTAAAACTCTATTAAGAAATCATGTTTCAAAAAAAAAAAAAAAAAAAAAAAAAGAAATCATGTTTCATTGGTTATTTTACCCCACAAGGAATAAAATTAGCCTTCCTTTTATTTTTTTAAAAATTTTATTTTATTTTATTTTATTTTTTTTTTTTTATCTGACAGAGAGGGAGAGAGAGAGAAAGTGAGAGCACAAAGCAGGGGGAGTAGGAAAGGGAGGCTGAGCAGGGAGCCTGATGTGGGGCTCGATCCTGGACCCTGGATCAAGACCTGAGTCAAAGACACTTAAGGAACTGAGCTCCCAGGTGACCCTAGCCTTCCTTTTAAAAACAATAATCTCAGGGACACCGGGGTAGCTCAGCAGTTGAGAGTCTGCCTTCGGCTCAGGGCATGATCCTGGGGTCCTGGGATCAAGTCCCGCATTGGGCTCCCCGCAGGGAGCCTGCTTCTCCCTCTGCCTGTGTCTCTGCCTCTCTCTATCTCTCATGAATAAATAAATAAACTTTCTTTTTTTAAATAACACTTTTAATTTCTGTCATTTCTTCCAATGACTGATGGGTTTGTTCTTGAATCCAAAGTTCTTCTAGCCATTTGGGGTCTACTCATTGATGCATATTTATGACTCTCAGGATATTTTGTCAAACCAATGACACAGGAAATCTTGATTCTTCTAATATGTAAGGAAGAATGAATAGACATCTCAACTGTACTTCTTAACAGTTGAATGACTCAAAGTAAATTCTCCCTACATGCCTCCCAGGTTCGCCTATGCACTGCAGGACATAAGTCAGGGAGGCTATGAAACATGCTCGAGTCTTGGTCTTAGCCTCTACGCTGTTAGATAACCCAGTCAACCTCCACCAAAGGGCCAGGTGGGGTGTTGGTCCACTGGCACAATCATACACATGAGCCCCGAATTATTCAGAATAAAAGTTTTAGATTGCCTTACTCTAGACGTAAACTGTCAGCATGTCACTGTAAACGTGATAAAGAGTAATCTTAAAGTTTATTTGATTTTCTGGATAAATTCCAGATAATGGGACTCTCAGACTCTCCTCCCTTTTGTTCAAATGTAAAGCAGAAATAAAATGGAGAGAATGGGTTTTCTCGTTTCTTCTAAAGTAACCAGATTTTTTGGAGGGTGGGGGGAAGCACAGTATGTGATGGTAGGACCCACAGCAACATGCCCATGGAAGGAAAGAAGGCAAAATGAACTTTAGTGTGAGCCTTGAGAATCATATTGCTGTTTCCATGGGGACAATCTATGAAACTATATTTGATTTCCACAAAGCAAGAGTTTCTCTTATAAAAAGTTTCTGGATTCAGGAGAAAGAAAAACAAAGGTAAACAGGTTTTCCAATAAAACAATGTAGACATCTTATTCTGTTTCTGAAGTGGAAATTGTATTTGAAAGGACAACCTATTACTATGCATTTGTAAATTAAGATAAACCATTTTAACAGGAAAAGGCCATGCTAAGTGAATGAGAATGGTTCTTTCTATCAAAAGAAAAATTTATTCCCTAAATACTTTATAATTTAGGATTCCAGGAATGGCATGGCTTCTACTGATTTTTAAAGTACTGATCAAAATAAATTTTTGAGCAAAATACTGCAGAGGCCTACATCTTTTTCTCCCTTAAACATACAGAATGCTCAGTCTTCTGTTGGTTTATTCTAGAATGAATTAGAACACCCATCAAATCATTAAACAATCAATAATAAAGCTTGAAGAATGACAGGGGCATCCTGCTGTACATGCCTGCAAATCCTAAGAATTATTATTCAAGTATATTTCTTCTGGCTCAAGATTCAATACTGGGCACCCAATTAGGAAATGTATGGAGCACATGACCAGCAATAATAGATATTCCAACTTAAACTCAGGAGCATGGAAATGTTCAAAAAGCTGAATGTCTGGAGCTGGCTGCTGTTAAGAGCTTTACTTTTTCTGTTACCCGCATTCAAGCAAGAGAGCTAAAAGGCCTTTAATTTGAGAATACTTTTTGCAGACAAATTAAAACCACTCCTCACAGAAATAAAGGCAGCTATTTACATGCCACATTCTGTGGCCTAATTTGTTTTTACAGATCAACATTAATCTGCTTTTATTTGGTTGACATCATGCCTTCGGTTGCAAATGCTAATTAGGCATGTTGGTTTTGTTTGTCAATCTATGACAATAAGCAAGAGAAAAAAATACCTCTGGAAAAAAAAAAAAAAAGAAGTTCATTAGTCAGATGCTCCCTCCCACTTCCATGTTTCAAGATTTTCTCAGAGAGTTGTTTTCTAGAACACTTCATATTTGATGCTCGATCACCTTCCTCCCCCTCTTTAGAAATCTTCTCCTTTCAAGTTTTCTTTATTTTTTTTCTTGTTTCTTTTTTATTTTTTTTCCTTTCACATTTTCTTAACAGATCGTTTATAAGGTAAAGATGCAGAGCTTAGAGGCGGGACTAAGTAGGAGGTTACCATATAGAGGAGGTGAGATAAGAATTTAAAGGGAGCCTCTAGGAAGCCACTCTAGTTCTCCAAACACCCAGTGCTTCACCCATTCTACTAGCACAGCCCAAATGCCTTTGTTTGCTGGCTTTGCATAATGGTCAAAAACTTTGAACTCCTAAGGTCAGGGAGCTTTTGGAACTTCTTCCCTGCAGATCACTGTCCTCCACCTGTGTTCTCCACCCCAGTTAATGCCTTATCATTCTCACTGTCAGGCCAGATGGACAATTGAGGCCATTTTAGATTTTCCTTCTCTTTTACATATGCTCCCATGCCCCTCCGCCTTTCAAACTATAGGCAAATCCTATAAAATTGGTGACTTCCTGATTCAGCACTTCTCAGTGCCTAACAGGCATTATCTAATTACTCTGATACTTATCAAATACAGTAAGACTGAGTGTGTTCCTCCAAGGACTTTACCCAATGCCTTCCCTCTCAAATCCAAACCTTCCAGCCTAACTATCAAATCGTCAGCCTTCTCTCTGGCGACCACCTACTCAATCATGAATACTGTAATTGACCATCCGGTGTCCCCTCCAAACACCCACAGTCCAGCCATGTGTATCTATTCAAAATCCCCAAATGCACCCTCCATCATATCAGTATCTCTGCTTATTTTATCCCATTACCTATATACAAACTGTTTGAGTTACAAACATTTATTAGAACCTAATACATGTTAAATAGCACTTGGAGTATTAAGGTAAATCAAATATGGTCTCTATTCTAATGGGCTGTCATTGGTAAAGGCAGACCGGCAAATTAAAACTCTCAGAGCAGCAAAAGTACAGAGAAATTCTACCTGACAAAATTTTATCTAACTTTCAAGTCCAGGCTGAAAGCTTAAGACACCATGAAACTGTGTTAAGAAGTCAAAATGTTACCCATCCCCATCTTTGGTCTCTCATTTCTTACAGAGTTTTATTTTTCTTCACAATACTTGCCTCTGTCTGAAATTGTTGTACGGGTTCTTATTTATTTTATGATTCATCCATAGATGCAAGATTCATAAGGACACAGATTCTGTATTTATTCATTTGCTCATGTATTCAACAAGCACATCTTAAGTACCTATTGTGCATTCCCCACTTTATCCCCAGAATCTATGCTTACAAGAGTCTTTGATTCATAACAGGTCATCAGTAAGCTCTTGGTTTTTTAAAAAAAATAAGGACTATATAAGGGATTGAAGCTTCCCTGGGATATATCCCTCTCCTCTGCTCTTCCATCGATCTTTGTTTCTCCTCTCCAAACTTCTTGTTGGTATTGTATTTTTCTTTTAATGTTGCACAAATATGTTTTATTCACTAAATCACAAGTCCTAGAGACGAGGGAGCATGCCATTCAAATTTGCAATTCTGCATGATTTCTAGTTCATTGACACTCTAGCAGTAGCAATGAATGGCCAAGCATAAGGAGCCCACAGTGCCCCCTGCAAAAGCATGACCCTATGAATAGCTTAGATGTAGCCTTTACTGAAGCAAATCCAAAGCATAAAACTCAGAATTAATAGAAAGGAGGGAAATTAATCAGTTTTAAAAAGGTTTACTCTTAAAAAGATGAGTCACTGTGAACTGCAGATTTTGTTCCTTTAAATAAGATGTTCTAGTATAATCTAAATATGTATCAACTTACCAAAGTAAAACTATTTTCTTGCCCAGGTTTTAAGGACACATAAGAGGTTGTTTGAAGTAAGTGTATATGTAAAATCTTTTCCTCCAAACTCAGTCTCCTCAAAGACTTCCATAGAGAAAAATATGCCAGGGGCCAGGAGCTACCGCCAAAATGCTAACTACAGTAGAAAGAAAAAAGTTATTTTTGCCAAAAGTCAACAAGCAGGCATGAGTGTTTGACATCATTTGGGAATTTCTGCACTGGTCAGTCCTCTATCCTCTAGTTTTTATTCACGCTTCCTAATTCACAGATACCTCAAGATTGCAAAAAGAGACCATTAGTAGTGGAAAGAAATGTGAAGGCCTTATTTCTATAAGGAAGACAGGAATTATTCCAAGCATCCAATTTCATGTCTCCTTTCCCCTGTGACCTTGCCATGGCTGGTCCAGGTTTTCAGGCAGTAGGGCTGTTGAAAATGGCCTTAGCCCCAAACCAAAGAAAGAGAAGGTTTCTGGCATGTATCGACCATAGCCTTTGCATTGCGTCCCATGCTAGGCCTTCAACAAACATCATTTTATGGGATCTTTAAAATAATTAAATGCAATGGCCACATTATATATAGAAGTACAATGGTGCAAATGGACGAAAGGAACTAAGACACAAAAAGAATACGAATATATGCAGTGTGGAAGGAAGAGTGTAGAAATCAGAAGCAAATCTCACACGAAATTAAAATGAAATCTTAAAGGCAATAAAACTTAACTGATTGCCATCTAAGGACTTGGCATTGTTCTGAGCACCCAGAATGCCTATTTTGAATACAAAATAGGAAAACAAACAGGTAAAGCTTGTGTGGTAAGATATTTCTGGATTTAAATTCCAACTCTGCTAAAATCTAGCTAATGACCTCAGACATCTCAGATTCTTCAACTGTAAAATTGGAACAGCAATACCACCTCCAAAGCTTGTTTTTAGAACAAAGCCAAATAATATACATGTAAAACAAAGGAGTATGTGACATAGAGCAAATGTTGAATCAATTGTGGCTAATATCAAGATTCTGATAGACTGGAATATTTAAAATGAGGCATCATGTTTTAAAATGGCAAAGGTATTTACTGTATATAAAGAATTGCTTCACAAAGTTATCAAAGGACATGAATAGAAATCACTTCATCGCTCTCCACTTCATTGATCTTGCTCAACCATTATATAGATAAAATATTAGAGGAAGAACATGCATTCTTAATTGAGCTTGTATAAATCTTTACTTTTACAAAGATTCTACATAAATAGCCGTGCCCTTGAATAAATCATGAGATTAAGATAATTCACAAGAAAGCACAGGTCATGATTTAATAAATTCCAACCCTTTAGAACAGGTACTGTATTTTATAAAAACTACGATGTAGTTTATAAATAAAGACATCCATCTGCTAAAATTCTTGAGTCTGGCCTATGACTGACTTTACCAGGAAAGAGGCCAAATGAAATGCAAAGATCTTTTAGAAGCTAAACAGGTAAAAGTGGTGGCCCCCAAAGAACAAGGATTTTTTCATCAGTTCTGCTTCCTAGTTCAACATCAAAGAGATGAGGGATTGACATCGTGAAATGTTACCATGACCCAAACTTCTGTTGAAAAGACTCGCTCTACCCTTCCACTGCAGCAAATAAAGGAACCACAAGCAAGTTATTTTTTAAACAACACATGTTCCTAACAGTTTGAGCTATGCAAGTGTACTCTGCACCTGGAGTGATGGCTTGTTTAAGTGCTTTTACCAGAGTATGCGCAGCTCTCTTCCCTACAGAAACTCTAAGTGCAAAATATGTAACTCAGAATTTCACAGCCCGCATCAGAGGGCATCTAACAATGCAGGGCATTTCCTATTTATTGAGCAATATTTCCAAAAAGGTAACCAGCTGGTGTCTAGTCTCAGTGAAGTTCAAGCAAATGGCTTTTAACTGAGCAAAAAGCTGAAGCTGAGGATAAAAAAAAACAGTTCTAATGGAAAACTAAACATAAATGAAGGGCTCCAGAACTTTAGGAAATACTCCCCACATATTTATTAAATAGTAGGAAGAAGCTTAAAAGGCAAAGGTAACTCCAATGTAACTAAGAACTTTAATGAGCTACATTATCTTATGTTATCCTCATAATAATTCTGTGTAGTAGATTTTATGCTCATCGTTTTTACAGAAAGGGAAAATTGAGGATCAAAGGATTGACTGGTCTTCCAAATCCTATGTGGCTAAAATATTAGAGGCAAAACAGAGTACTTATTTTTATAAATGTTTGCTTTTACAGACTCTCCATCAAGAAAAAGCCCTAGACTTGATTAAATCATGAGAGCAGAGGAATTCACAAACTAAATCCTAGAGAGTCAGTTGACCTTTTTGTAGCATTTTAAACACATTGGGAAAGTTATTTACAAGAAAATATAAGAGGCATAAGACCTACTTTGAATCTCTAAGCCCTTAATCACAAGTGAGAAGATCTCAATAGGAAGTCAGATTTGTTCCCTATAATTAAGAGTCAATTTCTTGGTTTGCCTCTTTTTCCCTTTGCTTATTTTGCTTCTTAAATTCCACATACAAGTGAAATCATACGGTATTTGTCTTTCTGACTCGTTTCTTTTAGCATAATACTCTTTAGCTCCATCCATGTCATTCCAATGGCAAGATTTCATTCTTTTTGACTTCTGAGTAATACTCCTGTGTGTGTGTGTGTGTGTGTGTGTGTGTGTGTACACACCTCCTCTTCTTTATCCATTCATTAGTCAGTGGACACTTGGGATGTTTCCATAATTTGGCTACTGTAGATAATGCTGCAATAAACGTCAGGGTGCATGTACCCCTTTCAATTAGTATTTTTGTTATTTTTGATAGATACCTAGCAGTACAATTGCTGGACTATAAGGTAGCTCTATTTTTAACTTTTTGAGGAACTTCCATACGGTTTTCCAGAGAAACCGACAATTATAAAGAACAATGTGAGTTATTAGAGGGAAGGGGTTAGGGGCATAGGTTATTAGGTGATTGGGATTAAGGCATGCACTTGTGATGACCAAGGGGGTATTGCATGGAAGTGCTGAATCATTATATTGTACACCTGAAACTAATATGACACTGTATGTTAACTAATTGGAATTAAATAAAGACTTTAAAAAGAGGGGACACCTGGGGGGTTCAGTGGTTGAGCAGCTCCCTTTGGCTCAGGGCTTGACCCCAGGGTCCCAGGATCAAGTCCCGCATTGGGCTCCTGCATGGAGCCTACTTCTCCCTCTACCTGTGTCTCTGCCTCCCTCTATGTGTCCCTCATGAATACATAAATCTTTTTTTAAAAAGAGAGAAAATCAGATTTGGGCTCTAGTTTCAATTTACCACTAACCTTGGTTAAGGGACTATGTTTAAACCTCTGGATTGAACTAATCGATTTGTAAGAAAGACAATTTATATAAGGAAGCAGTGGGCAGTGGGTTATAACACTTTTGTCTTCAGAATCCTTCCAAACAAACTCAAAGTCTCAGGACCAAATCTTTCTGTGCTCATTATTACTAATGAAACCTAAGTAATTTCAAACCCGTAAGTCAGCTTTCTCCTTTAGAAAATAAAGATGAGAGTAAAAACATAGCTTATAGTACTGCAGTGGAGAATAAATGAGAAAATTTATAGATTCTTTAGGGAGAGTATTTTATAATGTGCATTCAGTAAATGTGGCTAATATTGGATGGAATCTATATTCTTTCAATTCGGAGACTTTTGCCTGCTAGCTCTGGTGTATGCAGTCATTATGGTTGAGGATTCCAGGAGAAATAAAAGCAAGCGAGGATCTCTGAAGTGGGGATTGTGTCTCTCTTTTCATTAAGCACTGTGTCTTCAGTCGATGTCTTAGAAGGTAAGCTCTCAGGGAAGAGAAATAAATGGAAAGGTGGAGTGTAAAAAGATCTGTAAAAGAGGTAAAAAGGAGCAGTTTTGCCTGTATCTGGAAGTGCTGGTGACATCTCGCACCAAGGATTGGAGTAGGCTAGGTGTGAAGGTGTTAGTCAAGAATTAGCACAAATGCCAGAGGAAAAGATTGACAGCTCTCTTTAGTGAACTTAGAATGACCTAGCTCTGTGGAAGAGAATCTAAAATATGCAGTAAATGCTTCTGAATGTGGAAAAACAGCTCAAAGATGAGAAGCAGGCTATGAGCACCACCATGGATCCTATCTGCTCATCAAGACGCTCCTTAAAAAAGGACAAAAGGACATCTCATGCCCACTCTTGCGGTAGGCCCCACACTCTCCCAGACTCACCATTTCCTTCTTAACTCTTCCTCTAATTGTAGTTATTTAATAATGACTACTAGTTTTCCCCAGAATAATGTAAATTCCATTAAGTTAAGGATCATACCTTCTTTCACTGCTATTTGCCCAAATTAGTGGCATCTTTATTTATTAAGCACTTTCCTTAAAAGTATCCCATGTTTTCATGGGGATCCCTGGGTGGCTCAGCAGTTTAATGCTGCCTTCGGCCCAGGGCCTGATCCTGGAGATCTGGGATCGAGTCCCGCGTCAGGCTCCCTGCATGGAGCCTGCTTCTCTCTCTGCCTGTGTCTCTGCCTCTGTTTGTGTGTGTGTGTGTGTGTGTGTGTGTCTCATGAATAAATAAATAAGATCTTTAAAAAATAATAATATGAATTCTCAGTTATCTGCCTCATGAAGAGGCATCCCTTACAGAATTGACAAAAGCCCGTAATACACACCGACTTCAATAGTCGTTTTTATCTTAAATAAATGCTAGAAAGTTTCCTCTTATCCCTTTAAAATCAAATTTTCCTTAACTCAGAAGATAATCACTCTCTGATTTCTATCACCATAGCTCAGTTTTGTCTGATATTGGACTTCACATAATAAGGTCATATAATACGTATTCACAGTCCTTAGATCACACTTGGAGAACTGCTGGGATAGGTGTGTGATTATCTTAATAAGACATTGCCAAACGGTTACCAATATGGGTGTAGACTTTTCATTTCCACTTAAAATCTATCATTGTTATAAGTTTTTCACATTCTTACCAGAATTTGTTATTGCCAGTGTTTTGTTGTGTTTACCTCTTCTAGTATATGGAATGACATTTCATTGTTTTTAATTAGTATTTCTCTAACGACTAATGATGTGGAACACATTTTTATGAACTTCATGGCTATTTCTATAGCTTCGTTCATAAAATGTTTATTCAAGTTTTTTGCCTATTTCTAAAATCGGGTTGTGTTTTTTATTACTGAGATTTCATATCTCAATGAGATTATTAAAGCATGAGATTTTTAAGAACATGTTTTGGATATAATCTTTTATAGAATGTGTATTGAAAAATATTTTCTTCCAATCTGTGATTCACTCATTAATGCTGCCTTTTGGTAAGCAGAAAATTTTAATTTTGATAAAACAAATTTATCATTCCTCTTATGACTGCACTTTTTATTTCCTGACTACAGAAGCTTTGCCTTTCTGAAGATTATAAAGATGATCTCCTGTGTTGTCTTCCAGAAGATATATGGTTTTAACTTTTACATTTAGATAAACACCCCCATTTAACATTAATGTCTGTATATGAAGTGAGGTAGGGGTTAAGGCTTTTCTGTACAGAACAGAAATGTATTCTCTCAGAGTTCTGGAGGCCAAAGTCCAAATCAAAGTGTCAAGAAGGGTCATTCTGAAGGCTCTGTGAGGGGACCCCTTCCTTGCCTTTTCCTGTTTTTGGTGGTTCTCTGTGTCTGTCTTCTCGTGGCCTTTTTCTTTGTGTACTTCTTCTCTTCTTATGAATGTTGAATTTAGGACTCACCTAATTAATCAAGCAAGGTCTCATCACAAGATCCTCTACTTAATGATATCTGTAAAGACCCTTCTTCCTAATGAGGTCACATTCACAGATACTAAGGGTTCAAATTTGGGTGTATCTTTTGAGGACCACAATTCAACCCAGGACACCAATGATGAACCAAATACATGTGTCCTAACAACTACAAACATCTCTGCATCAAGTCACTTGATAAGCGAAGAATGACTTGTAATTAACTGATTCTTCAACTGGAATGGAAGATTGAGGATGATTAAAGAGAAAAAAAATAGAAAATTATCCTCCTTTAGCAAAATTTACTTTTCCAGCATCTTCTGGGCCATATGTACATACTCAAACAAAAATTTCAAGGAAAATTAGATGAGTTTTGGATATAACTAAAATATACTTTCAGTAATGAAGAACATGTACAAACCCTTTCTTCCAATAGATAGGTTAGTCAGGAAATGAAGCCTTCAACAACCATGGTAGTCTAAGGTTTTAAAAGCTTTGCTGGTTCAGCCCAGAAAAGAAAGAAAGAAAGAAAGAAAGAAAGAAAGAAAGAAAGAAAGAAAGAAAGAAAGAAAGAAACAACCTCTTCCAAAGGGAATACTTACAGTGAAGCTTTAAATACTATTTTATTTTTACTTATGTAAGAAATGTTTATAAAATTGCATATTTATTTTTCATGTCTTATGATAGATTTTGGTATTTTATGTTCCAAGAAGTTCCAATTTAGATAACGGTCAACTATTATTCAACAGCCAATCACATATTAAGTCTTGAGGTATTTGTACTTTGCTCCAATAAAAAAAAAAATCTGTATTCAGTTTTAATCTTATTGAATTGTCTTACATTCTTTTAAAATTAGATGTAAGTGACATCTCTTATCCAAGCTATTTGGTTAATAATCTTAAATGGGTGCAAAACCCAGGTGGTTTCTTATATCAGAATCTTTACCAGATCTACAATAGGTCTTATTATCTTATTGAAGATACTTTAAATTTAATTGAACCAAACTATAGACCTTTCTGCTAGTCAGAGCACATAGATGAGTTTTGAATTTTCAGCACATTTAATTTAATTGATGTCTTTTCAGAGCTCTCTATTAAATGAGCAAACAAAACCTGTTCCTCTGATGTGCAACAAATGCCTTTGGTTCAAGCTTTGATAATCTGAGTATTCATCCCCCACCACCCCAACTCCAGCTTCAACTCATAAATTTCTCCTCTGCCTTGAAAGTATAGCCATGTCTTTTTAGAGTTTGTGGATCCCAGTGATTATTTTATGACCAATTCACCCTCAGCTTTTCTGTAAAGCCTTTCTATCTTGACCCCTGCTCTCATTAATGAGTTTCCTTTCTTTTCAACTTCTATAGTGCTCACTGATGTTTTCTGTCCAAAATAAACATACAAAACAAGCATAGTGACCATCAGCTATATTCACGGAAGTCTATAGTACAAACATGAATACAGTTTTCTTCAGAAATTTATTTTTATTCCCCCCAGCTAAAGGCTAAAAACAGATCTTAAATCAGCTTCCACACTGAACAACACTGAATAAAAATTGCTCAATAAATACTGGATATTTAATCCCACATGAATAAGTGGTTGTTTGAACACATTCAATTGCAAATTAAAATATATATTTGAAAATCAGGAACAAGTGGAGCAGGGAGGGAGGATAATTTAAACACAATTAACTGCTGCTTCTCATAACCACTGCTTTGAAAGTTCGGCAGAAACTTGAACTAATAATCACTATTGACTATTAACCCCAGATGGCTTGAGTTTTTCTCTTGACCCAGAAGTAGAACTTCTCCAACAGAAACAGAGATGTTGGGCAAAAGTATGGCAAAGATTATAATGAGCTCAAATTTCATGAACGAGAGCAGTACTAGGTTCTAGCTCTGCCTTTTTGTCACTAAAGATTGGGCATCCAAGAAGCAAATTGGCTATTTTATTAATTTCTACATCCCTAGACTTATAACAGTGTGAGGCACAAACTCTTTTCTGACTCAGAAAGGTGAAGATGGAGGAAGATAGGTAGTAGGAGTACCACATCATTATTTGGTTAGATGCCCCTTCTGTATTTTTAAAAAAGAAATTAATTTATTCTGCTCTAGTTTTATCTACTCTGTTCTAGTTGCTGGATATGCAGAAGTTAATAAAACAGAAACTTGCCATTCTGACATTATGGTGATCACCATTTGGTGGGGGCCAATCTAAACTACCATCATATCTAGGGAGAGTGATTGCTTCTTTCCTGCTCTCCTGGTTTCCTCTTTTGCTTCGCCTCATGTCATTTTCTATACAGAAAATAGAATGATGCTTTAAGAATCAAATCAGATAGAACCACTTCCCTTCTTTAACCAATGGACCTACCACTGCAATTGTTTTTAAGTCTAAATTCTTTATCCCGGCTTCGGAGGTCCCACATGATATAGTCCCAGCAGATTTCTCTGACCTCATTCACGATCTCTGCACCAGAAACAATAAAAGCAGAGTCACAGAGGATTTTGTACTCCAGATTAAAAAATAAAAAGAGTTGGCTGGTAGATTCTAGAATGGCTAGGTGTTTGCAAAAGGCTTTGGTAGAATAAACAATTTAAAATAAACATTTACATGAAAACATTTAATGAAGAGATGTGAGCAAGCTTAAAGTCACTCTGATGACCATAGTCCATAGTGTTTGTCACCCCTACAAATTCTCTGAGAAAATAAGGATTCTGAGGAACACAAGGGGGAGGAGGAGGATTCTAGGTTCTTGCATGCATATAGATTAAACCCTCTAATTTATTACCATGTTTACCACCAAAATTGCAGAGCAAATTATATTCTATATCAGGTCCCATAGGGGTTTTCATCTTCCTGGCTTGGCCGAACACCAAAACAAAGCACATTAGAGAGAGGAATTGCAGTTAGTCATTAATATTTAATGTGATGTAGAAGTCGGTGTTCCTCAAAACACAGAGTGCTCACCCTTCCAATGAAAAATTAAATCCATTCTAGTCATCCTGCACTTGCAATCAGAGACCCTGCACAGGGAGGTTTTCTCCTCAAAGAAACAATGATTAAACAAACATGGAAAGACTTTTCTCCCTGTGAATTCCTGCTAGGATAATTGTTCCTACCTTTCATTCCCCCAGGAGAAAAATCACAAAACAGACCTCTGCTTATTCTACTTTCTGTTTCCACGTTAGTGAAATTGGATCAGAGTGAATTAAGAAAAAGTGATGTCCTAAAATAAATCCCTGACAGTGATTAAGCCAGTGTATTGCAAGTATGTTTTTTTTTTTGTTTGTTTGTTTTTTTGTTTTGTTTTTTTCAGAATGGTGATTGCACAAGATATCCTAGAAGAAAACCAGTACTCGGTAGTCAAGAAAGTTCACAAAAATACTGCAAAATATACTTCCCTCTTAGAATTTTACACTGTACTTTAATTTGAAAGGCTCTTAAAAGTTCTACAGCAAAGAATCCTATTTAATTTTAGCACAGCATTCCAAAGTTGGCTGAATATGGCCCTCTTTCTCATATTATACTGATTCACACCTGAAGTACAGACTAGTCAACCCCATTAAGAATATGAGAAGGGGCCTTAAGGGATAATGGTCAAAAATTTTCATGCTAAATTCTTAATAATCTGCTCCCAAATGTAAAATATTGAGTTTATACTTAATGCCAGACATTAATGTCATAATGTGTGTAAATGTCTACAATGCAGAGCATTCCGTCCCCATTTTCATAACTGTCACCCTGGGGAAGACTAAAAAAGTTTGATAATGCTTTGAAAAGTACACATGTCCCTAGTTAATGGAAAGGGTGCCATATAGATCTACAGGGAAGGGTCATTTACACCTCATCTGCCACATATTAGGGTCATACACATGGCCCCACAGGGCCTAGCTGAGGAAACTGACCAAAAGGCCTGAGTTACAGCAGAGGGTCATTGTTACTCATTTATAATCAACAGATTATTTAGACTCCATTCTCTCTCCCTTAATGTCCCCCTTCCAGTTTACTCATGGAATACTGTTTGTTTGTTCAATATGGCCATCTAAGGAGAATTTGAAAACTAAAGCGTTTTCAAAAGCTAGAGTGGGATAGTGACTGGATGCCATCGTTGGTGTACACACACAACACACCTATAACAATGCTGAATCCCTACAGTACAAATACCCGTTGAACAGGTAGCTCAAAAATAGGAAAGGCTGTAAGTGTTCAATTTTTCAAATTTAAAGGCCCTATTTTTTTTTTTTTTGCAAAATACAAAATATCCAAGTACTTAGATTACTTCATAGATAACATTTCTTCATGGATAAAATCAATCTGCATCAATGGATTACTCTAAAGTTATTGTGCATAACAAGTTAGATTCTCTAATTTTACAAATGAGCTAACAGGCTTGTGAAATCTAAGGGGCTACATAAAAGATTTTTTTTTTTTAAATGGCCTTTAAAATGTGCAGCTTGAAGTAGCCTCAGGCTGCTGGTATCTTAGAGCAGAAAGCACAGGTAGGAAACAGTAAGAATCCAGATCTGCTATCCTCATTCCGGAAAGGGCCCCTCTGAATTAAAACTTTTAATATTTTTCATATTAGGAATATCACATAAGATTTTATGTGCAATTAAAACAAAGGTTCTATGGCACTGATAATATGTTTTTGAACCACTGGTTCCAACTGTTTATGGGTGGGGAAAATGAAGTCAGGAGAAATGAAGAGCTTTGCCCGACATCCATCATCCACTGGATCACTAACCGTCAAAGTCTAACCTTTCAACATTCCATAGACACCTCCAGAATATCTTCCCTAATGGTAGAACCAAGATTATAGCTGACATTGCTCTTGAATTCCAGGTCTATGAGCCTTTCCCACTACTTCCTACTGAAGTTTGTATTTATTTATTTATTTATTTATTTATTTATTTATTTTCCTACCGAAGTTTTTAAGAGATTTCTCAGAAGCGGTATAGAAAGCCCAAGCTTTGGAGAAGACACTTTTTTTTTTTTTTAAACTACTTTTGGCCTAATGCCTTTAATTCTCAAATCACAATTGCACTTAAAAAAAAAAATAGAATAGAGTTATTTTAAAAGAGCCCAAACACATTTCAATGTGATCAGATATTTTAGAAAGTGGTTCTCTCTTCCTGGCATCCAGAAATAAGTGAGGTATTCTGCATTAAATAAATAAATATGTTAAGCAACTATTCAGAGCTACATTATTCCTCTACCAGAGACTGAATGCCCTTCAGATCTCTCACCTTACTCCATCCCAGGAAAGTAGAGGGCTTTGAATATTAGGATGATGTGAACTAAACAGGAAAGAAAAGAGTATTACTCTCAAAAGAACAATAGCACATTTCTCTTTTGAGTCATCAGAGTTCTGTAAGCTTGACCTTCTTTTTCTTACTGACACCCATTTATTTTATTCTGCTCAGGTTAGACATAATGCAGAGAGGGCATATGAAATTTAAAGGCTGCTCCCTCTAAGTTCCAATATCCCTCCTGGGATATTGGCTGCGGAAAGGTAGCCACTTCAGAGAAACTCCTGTGGGAAATATGGTAGTGGATACAGCAAATGACACCTCTAGCATTAGTATTTGTTCTGTGTTGACTGAACTCATCTGAAAAACATGAATAATGCAAAGAGACAGAAAAAAAAAAGGAAAGAGGGGATTCAGGGACGAGGATTAGATTGTTCATCTTCACCTTATAATTATCTTTCTGACTAATAATTTGGGAACAAGAAGGAGGCAGAAAATAAATGTACCTTATCCTTCACAGAGCCATTATGAACAGAAATGTGGGTCTAAATTATACCCTGGAAAGTGTACTCTGTGAAATGAAGCTGAAAAATGTGAGTACACAGATAGTTGTGTTGCTCTGTAAGATATGAACTTCTGAATTTCCTCTCTGCATAAATATGTATTATACTAAAAGTGATCAGAATCTATGTTAACAGTGAATCAAGGGGTGCCTGGCTCACTCAGTTGGTCGAGCATGTGATTCTTGATCTCAGGGTTGTAAGCTCCAGCCCCATGTTGGGTCTAGAGATTACTTAAAATCTTGGAAGAAAACGTGAATCAAGACACTGCTCATATTGTTAATACTTCCAAAGTTGGGAATACATCTTGTTGAAACACTGCATTACATACCTGAAGATAATAACACTGTATGTCAACTAACTGGGATTAAATTAAAAAATTTTAAGTTGTGGTTATATCAACATGATATTCCCAGAGATAGTTGCATGGTTCATTTACACTCATGACATATTTTTGTCCTTCCAAAGTAATGTAGTGTTGGTACTTCAAGTGAATGGTGATAACTGAAAGCAGAAATATCACACGTGACCCTCCCAAACGTTTTCCATTAGATCAAGCATGTGAAACACCCATTTTTAGGTTAAATATGGCTAAATATCTGCAATATCATATGGTTCAATCTATAGGTGACACGTGTTTTAAAACAAAGAAAAGAACATGTCAGAAAACATCACCCAACCTCTTAAACTAATACACTTGTACAAAAGCACTACTGTAATACAAGACCTGAAAATGTATCCTAATTAATATAAATCAAGCTGGAAGACTTATGTTATTTACATTCAAGTATTTAAATGACCAGAAATAATATCAAAATCAAGCAGGCTTCCTTTATAAACCTTCAGACGATTCTGTAAATTTTTAACATTCACCCTACTACCTTGAAACAGAGCTTTGTTTCTGAAAACACATCCAGAACATTAATAGTCCCCAACATCACATGGAATATGCAATTGGTGCTAAGGCTATTGCATCCACTCCTGTCCTGGTAAGTTAGACCTGTTCTTGTAACATATATCAAAAAACACACAAAAGCATGTTGAATATTATGGGTGATGTTCTAGCCACTATGTATGATCTCAAACTACTTATCCTCATGATTTCAACTCTTGATTCCTTTTTTTTTTTTTTAAGATTGTATATATTTGTTCACGAAAGACACAGAGAGAAGTCAGAGACACAGGCAGAGGGAGAAGCAAGCTCCTTGCAAGGAGCCCAATGTAGGACTGGATCCCAGGACCCCAGGATCACACCCTGAGCCACTGAGCCACCCAGGTGTTCCTCAATTCTTGATTCCATACCTATTGACAGCTCATACTGTGACTTCATGACAATTATGAAGAGGAGTTTTTTGGAGGCAGATGAATTATAAAGACATGCCCTTTCTCCAGTGTCCAGATGGACTACAGCGCTAGGACTCTTGGGTTGGGGGCCCCATTTACCATTTTCAGAAAAGCATCATTGTGTGTAAGATACAAGCTACATAGCTGTTGCACTGTTGGGTCGGCATGACCAGGTATCTTAAATCTTAGTCTTATATAAAATCTTCTTCTACCATTTTTTGGATCATAGATTTTTAGCATTGTTTCTGGTGTGACTTTAATCCTCTGTCCTCCAACCTCAATGGCATCGGCATGTTGTGTATCTTGAACTAAGATCGTTCACATTTCTAAACTCTGTGCTGAGATATCACTCTTGAAAACTGCCCTGGTCTTGTGTGAATATTGCATTCACAACAGCCGATCTGCTTCTGCTGGGTTTTCAACCATTTGGCCAAGCACTCAAAGCATGCCAATTTTCCACATATTCTTGTGGGAGAGTTATGCTATTAGATTAGTATACTTGATGATTAGATAATGCAAAAAAGAAGCCAACTAGGTCACCATTTCCCCCCAAGTATATTTTACAAATCACTCAACCAAAAGGGTGACTCCATAGATGGGTGAATGCACGTTAACATATTAATATCTCTAAAAAGTCCTGAATCAAAGTAACGTGTTTATGTTTAACCCAAAATTTCCAAAAAGCATTTGACAAGCACTCATTTACCCCTGCATTTTCAGTACTGTGGCTTTAGGCCAATCAAAGGAAAGAAACTTAAGACAGCATTAAGTTCATTGTCAGCCATCCCAAGAGTAATAAATCAGCACAAGTTATGTAAATCTCTCTCAGCTTAACTCTCTCCATTTTAATTACTGGCAAAACTAATAACCTATCTAATGTTTATGATGTAGATCATGTCCTTAATTCTTTGGTACAGGTTAGCCAGCAGTGGTAATAGCAGTAGCAATTAATGACCAAGCTGGAAAATCAAGATCATGACTAAATGTAAAATAGAGCATGATGAACAGGCCCTTCCTTTTAAGAATTCTAAATAATAGAGAATTTTGCCTTTGAAAATTCTAGTTAAGTAAAGTGACCAACATCCGTTTCTTTGTCTCTGCTTCCCCTTTGACCTACGTACAGAGAAAGAGGACAAAGTCTCCTAAAAGACTTGACTCTGGGAATGTAGAGAGATTAGATTTAGGAGTCTTCTATGTATTCCCGACTTTCCCCTAAGCCCCCTGCTCTGGTGTTCCTGTTCTATGTTGTTGCTGGCACAAGAGATAATTATGGGTGGTTTGCAGATATATTATGAATGTTTCAAATTGCTAAGTGTAAATTTAATAACATACCAGAGAAACTATAGCTAGCAGAACAAAACCATGATTTTATAGATATTCTAATTCCAGAGACTGTTTCCTTTTTAAAGCGATAAGAGAAAGCAAAACTAAGGAAAAAATAATAATGCATACTAGTAAAACACAGATATTCAAAAATCATAAAGACAGAACGCAAATGTTGAAACTTGGAAAATATTGCCTTGTAATAGCCCACAAAGCACTTCATTAGCGGATCTATTTTGTAGATAAAGAAATCAAATCTTAAAAAAAAAAAAAAAAAGATTTACTTATTTATTCATGAGAAACACAGAAAAAGAGGCAGAGACACGGGCAGAGGGAGAAGCAGGCTCCATGCAGGGAGCCCGACGCAGGACTTGATCCCGGGACCCCAGGATCACACCCTGGGCTGAAGGTGGGCGCTCAACCGCTGAGCCACCAGGGCCTCCCAAGAAACCAAATCTTAAAAAAGGAAAATAAAATGCCTGAGGCTTACCAGCTGGCTGGCCCAGCTGAATTTGAACTCAGGCTTTCTGACTCCAGAGCCTGTATGCTTAAATTTACACGCAGCCTCATAACTCTGCAAATCTCCTCAACCACACCTTTTCTGAAACCTAAGTCCCACCCCCAGATCGGGTACTATCTAGGCATCTCCTCTCCATCCTCTTGGACCACCTCAGAGCCCACCGTGTGCGCGGAGCTTCCACGTTCAGATTTCCCCTAACACTACTGGACTTCAGTCATTCTATCTACGCATCTCTTCACCCACCTGTAGTCAAGGAAGCTTGGGGTCAAATGGAAAGGAAACAAGCCCAGTCTCCACTTGCATGGATCTTATGATCTTGCGAGGGCAGCAAACAATTGGCGAACTGCAACAGAGTAACTCTCATGGCTTTAGGAGAAGAGAAATGGGGAGGCAGGGAGTTCATGAAAGCATGCACTGAAGAAGCCATGCCTAAGTGGAGACTGAATTAAGAGAAGCAGTTAATTACATGAATTGGCAAAACGAGAAGGCTATTCAACCAGAGGGGAAAGTACATGCAAAGAACCTATAATTAGAAAAAGCAAAGCTGACTGAACAAAAGAAATAAGGCCTATGTTGCAGGAGCGTAGAGAGGGACTTAGAACGTACTTCAGGAGAAGGGCAGAGACGGAGCAAGCGAAGCTCATGGGGAAACTCTTTTGTTTTGCATCATTATTTTCTACTCCATACACATAAATCTTATTTCTAATGATACACTTCCTAACAAGATAAATTTAAATACTCCTCTCCTCCATGGAGACCACCACAATGCTAGGTACCAATAGCATTAAAAGAGTTGATATTAATAATCAATTGCAAGGGCCTCCTCGGGGGGCTCAGTTGGTTAAGGGTCTGCCTTCGGCTTAGGTCACGATCTCGTGGTCCTGGGATCCAGTCCCATGTCGGGGTCCCTGCTCAGGGGCGAGTCTGCTTCTCCCTCTGTGTGCTCTCTCTCAAATAAATAAATAAAATCTGCAAAAAGGAAATTTTAAATCAATTGCGACACTACTATTGGATATAAAAATGGTTTGAGTTTAAATCAGAGTCTGTGTTAAAATTTTGGACAGTATTATTACCAGGCATTTTTCCAGGAAATACAGCCTTGGCTTTAAACCAAGAAGATAGCCTGACAGTTATCACATCCACCAGGCGGGAGTGGATGTTCATTTTATGGATATGGTGATATCACCGCCGCAGAGTGTTTCTCCAGGTCACTGGATCGTGTTTGGAAAAGAGGCATCTTGCCTTCACCTTGTCCATGGTTTCCATTTTCGTTAATGTTGTAATAGAAAAAGAGGTCAAATCCAGAGCACAACGCATTCCATCATCTTCATCCTCTGGCAGGAGTTAGAGGATATGCACAGTAACTTTCTGTACCACAAATACACAAGCATCTATGTCAGCCTTGATTTTAAGTGTATTACCAGAAATGATAGAAAGTGTGGATCTTTCCATCCATGATTTGCCCAGGAACACCAGAAGTCTTACATTTGAGCATCTTGCATATTTTTTTTCTAAATACACTATCCAGATGGTTCTGGTCATTAATTGCCTAGAACAGGCTAACTCTGCTGTGATCCCAATTATGTCCATGAAGTTACGGACTAAACATATTTTTAGTGTCACTAGAAAAAAATAGTCCTGGTGATTCTTGAATACAGTTCTACGAGCACAATTTTATTTTAATCGCCAACTGATTATTATCTAATTCTTGTGTTCGGGCCCATATTCAATCTGAGCTCCTGAAGGGGAGACACTATCATTATAATCAAAAGACAAATCTTACAGGAAATACATTTCATTAAAAACTGAAATAAACTTGAGGGGGGTCACTTGATGGGATGAGCATTGGGTGTTATTCTATATGTTGGCAAATTGAAGACCAATAAAAAATAAATTTATATTAAAAAAAAGGAAAAAATTGCCATAATGCTTGGTATTCAAATGGGAAATAAAATGTGTATAAAATCAATAACAAATTTAAAAAATTTAAAAATAAATAAAAAATAAAAAACTGAAATAAACAGTACTTGATAGCATCCATGGTCTAAGTCCCCCCCCATATATATGTATGGACATACGTGTGTGTCTGTACATAGACCCGCTGTTCTCTACACTCTTTGTGTTACCAGCATCTATAAAAAGTTAGGAAACACAGTTTACACTAAAGTAAAGCATAGCTTTTATTTAAATGAGTAACATATGGACAACCAAAGGATCCTGCAGGTAGAACAGTGCTGATCCAATGTCGAGGGCCCCGGAGGAAGGCCATTCCCTGCGAGCTCAACATCTCACAACTCTTCCATGATCGGTCTCTCACACATTTTTTTATTTTATTTTATTTTATTTTATTTTATTTTATTATTTTATTTTATTATTATTTTTTATTTTATTTTATTATTTTTTATTTTATTTTATTGTGTGTATCTCATGAATAAATATTTTATTTATTTATTCATGAGACACACAGAGAGAGAGAGAGGCAGAGACACAGGCAGAGGGAGAAGCAGGCTCCATACAGGGAGCCGGATGCAGGACTCGATCCCGGGACTCCAGGAACATGCCCTGGGCTGAAGGCAGGTGCTAAACCACTGAGCCACCCAGGGATTCCCTCTCACACATTTTAAAATCTCTTGCTCACAAATCCTCTCTCTTTTCTTAGGAATACTAGCATTTTCACAAGTTTTGTGCTTTATATATAGAAAACAAACATTTTTTTCTTGATTTATGGAGGTTAAAAAAAAAAAAAAAAGGCAACGAACTGAATGCCAGCCTGTAAATAGCTTCAGTGCAAATTGATTTTAATGGAGAATCCCAGTGCCTATAAAAGGCACCCCCCACACCTTCTCTCTCAAAGGTACCCGACGTTAAGTCCTTGCCCATCTGAGGTTAGCACTGGTATCGCAGAATCATTCAGGATCACTAGGGGGGAGATGGTCTACTTAATCTTCTCTACGATGGACACATACGTGATATGCCGGTTTCCTGTTGGCACCATAACCAATTACTACAAGCTTAAGAAGTGAACAGTATTCTCTTGCAACTTTGCAGGTCACGAGTCTGAAGTCAGTGTCACTGAGCTAACGAATGGCAAGGTGCCGGCAGGTCATGCTCCCATGAAGACTCTAGGGGAAAGCCCATTTCCTTGCCTTTCCCAGCTTCTAGAACTACATTCCTAAGAGTTCTTGGCTCTTGGCTCCTTCTTCCATCTTCGCAGGCAGCAGTGACAGATTTTTCCGGACTCTGCTTCCCTCTGTGTCTATCACATGGACTTCTCTTCCACGGTATAATCTCCCAACTCCAGATCACAGCTTCAAAATCTTTTGTGACACGTAAGGTAACATGCGTGGGGGTTAGGACCTGGATATCTTGGGGAGCCGTTATCCATCTTGTCACAGGGAGGGAAGTGGATGGTCTCCTTGATCCTGTCCAAGTCTCATGCACTGTGATTAACATCCCTGCTTACTAGCCTGCTGGTAATACAGGTGAACAGAAGGGATCCCTTTTGCTTCTCTAGCTGTCCCCCCTGCTATTTCTCCTTCCCTGGAGCCCACGGTGGGCTTTTTCTCCCTCATGGCCTTGAAGGTTCCAGGGTTAAATGGGCCACCTTCTCACCTAAGTCTCCAGGAGTCCACCACAGGGGCAGGCATTTTCTTCAGTTCACCTGGGGCATCTTCCAGGCAGCAATCGCACTTTGTCATAGAACCAGAGAGTAGGGTAGAGACTTTAGGCATCAGGTAGTTCATGTCTTTAACTCTAGTTGGGTTTCTCTTCAAAATATCTAACCAGTTCTTAAAAACAAAATATCTATTCTCAGGGTTTCAGACAGACAAACAACCCCAATCAATACACCTTCCAGCAGTCTGATAGCAAGTGCCACCTGAATCTTTACACGCTTACACAACTAATCCTCAACTCCACCCTCAGCTTTCTTATTCTGAACACTCCAGTTGAATCGATCCATTTGCCTTCCTAGGCGTCAAGACCACAGGCTGTTGTCTTGGAGCATGAATTAAACCAAGTAGGTGCTTGACCATTACAGGGATCACTTGCTTCGTTCCTATCCAAATCATGCTGCCTTCTGTTCCAAGATAAACTGAGAGGTGCATTACATTTTTCAAGAGCTTATTTGAGCAAACACAGGTTCAAACTGGGCAGGGCCAAACCAAAAGTGGCAGGAGTGCTCACGGACCACAGGGAAAGGAAAGGCTTTCACAGGATAGTCACGGAAGCAAAGCAAGAGAATGAGGTACCTGGTCGTCGGGTGAGCAACTCTCTTATTTGGGAGAGCCTAGTTGCCTGTTCGTGACCCGTTGTTGTAAATGTGTTTTTCCTGGCAGAGGTGCATTTACAAGAATGGACTCTGGCTCAGGTTTCAGTTGGCTTACGTAGGCCACCAAGGCATGAGAGCTACCCCGGGCTGGCGGCTTCCTTCTTAAAATTACTTCAGTGTCTTCAAAACCATTTTGGATCCATAAGCATCATGAGTAAAGAAAAGGAGGAAAGTAAACTGACTTTTGGTTTCCGTTTTTGTTTTTGTTTTTGTTTTTGTTTTGTTTTGTTTTGGCGTTTCTTGATTGGGGTTTCTTGAAGAATCATTTTTCAATATTATCGTTCATGACCTTCCCGCCCCATCAAAACAGGTATTTTGCTTTGGCTGTACAAGCACCATCCATTACCAAATAGATTGTCAGGCTTCTGATCAACAAGTTTCAGTTAATAAGTTGTGATGATCACGTCAATGCTAGCCTTTGTAATGAGAAAACGCATAAAGGAAATATTTATAAAGGGATCCCACTCAAAATCCCGTAAGGAGTTATATAAAGCAATGGAGTGACATCTATCCTGACACTAGGAGTTCCTCTCCAATAGACGCCCTTTTTAGAAAGAGATCAACAGTTCACGGGATGGAGTTTGACCCTCTAAAATTCCACTGGATTACACGAGAAGTTCATTACTCTCCACATTAGGTCATGTGTGGCCTTTTGTTTCTTGCCTGCCACATAGTATACACTCAACAATTCAGCTATTGTTCACTAGAATTAAATTTAAGAATCCCAAAGCAAAACCAAAAAGGGGGGAAAAGCTGAATTAAGGGAACCAAGTATTAAAAAAAAAAAAATAACAGTGGAAAAAAAAAACGTACAAAAGACAGAAGAATACACTTGAGACTATATGATTGATCGTCAAGTGCAGTAAGAAAATTCAGGTGAAATAAAGTTTTATGATATCAGCTAGTTACCAGAGGGAGAAGTGCCTACAACAAAATTGATTGCTTGTTTTCACTTCAAATCATTCAAAACGATAAATTAGGCTCTGTTTTTAAGAAATCCTCTGAATAATATGTCTGAGTCAAAATGCCTGTTCTCTTCATCTTAGTCTCTCCCACCTAGATAGGAGAAGAGATTACCTGCTGAATTAAAATCACCAAATAAAAATTCACCAAGAGCTCCAATTCAAACCCTAGACATGGCTGGTATTTCAGGTAGATATCTAACTAACTCTGTGCCCTCAAAATTTTTTCAATTTTTTTTCAGGATTATTTAAAGAATGGAAGGACATGGCGTGTGTGTGCCCTATTTGGGCCCTACCACGTATATTATTTTTCTGTTCCAAAGAACAGATAAATGCGAAATAGCATTTTATAAGCCCTTTATGTAATCATGTTCAGAATAGCAGAGTCTGAGGTTTGAGTTTTCATCACAAGCTCTGGTCCTGTACATTCAATTTCTGGAGTATGACTAAGAAAACCTGCTACCACAAAATTGTGTTCCCTTAGACACTGGAGAGCCAGCGTTCTCGCTGGAGCTAATTTCAAACAGAACAATGCAGGATTTAACACACAGAAGCTGATGGGACATCTGGGGAGGGATGATGTGTTTAGGTGATAAAAATTATGCTCAGCAATCAGGAAAAACAGGATTTGATTCAAGTTCTATCACTTACCAATCAGAAAGAGAGAAATATTTCATTTCTCTGGCTATTTCTTTCATTTTAAAATGGATATAGAATATTATTCACTGAGTTTGAGGTAGGCCTCATGCTTAGGATAATAACGCCTCATATAAAACAAGTACTCAATAAAACATATTTTTTTTTCCACCTGGTTAACATTTGTGCTTTCAAAAGAGCTGCTGAGGGATGCCTGGGGGGCTCAGGGGTTGAGCATTTGCCTTCAGCTCAGGGCGTGACCCCAGGATCCAGGATCGAGTCCCGCATGGGATTCCTGCAAGAGCCTGCTTTTCCCTCTCCCTGTGTCTTTACTCTGTGTTTCTCATGAATAAATAAATAAAATATTTTTTTAAAAAAGAGCTGCTAGAGATGTTTGGCTATGTTATTTGGTAAATCATATGAAGGGATGTGTGTTCCCACGGTCACATACACAGGTACACGCTCCAGTGTTCATGTAGATTCTGACGTAGGCCACACATCAATTGACTCGTTCCAACTAGTCCTCTCTACCAGCTCTGTTCGGTTGCTGACCAGCTGTAATTCTAGACAAAAGAATGCATAGAAGCACAATTTGTTTGGACAAAAGGGGATAATACTTTAGCCTGAAGCAAATGCAACATGGATTTGATATACGTGCTCTACGGCTGTCCGTCGAAACAAACATAGTAATCCAACGAAAAAAAAATTTGATGGTTCTAAATAAAATACAACTTCTACATAATATCTTTTGGCTTACAAGTCGTGTTGATGCACACTACTTGATTGGCTCTTTAAAATAACCACTTAAGGGCGCCTGGGTGGCCTAGGTCATTATCCCAAGGTTCTGGGTTCAAGCCCCACCTTGGGGTCCCTGCTTGGACAGGGGGTGGTAGCTTCTCGCTCGTCCTCTGCTTGTTGCTCCCCATGCTTGTTCTCTGTCTCTCTCTCTCTCTGTCAAATAAATAAATACAATCTTTAAATTAATTAAATAACCACTTACACATTGAATAGGGATGTTACCATCTGAATAGTGTCCCCTCCAAATTTCAAATGTTGAAGTCCTAACCCCCCAGTACTTCAGAATGTAACTGTAAAGATAAGGTCTTTAAAGAGGTATTTAAATTAACATTAGGCCATTGTTCTTTGTTATGGCAGCCCAGAAAACCAATATAATGGATTATGCCCACTTTAAGAGTGAGGCGAACAGAGATTGAGAAACTCGTGAGTTTGTTGATTTAGTAATTTTCCAAGTCAGAATCTGAATCAGCATTTCTGAGGACAGTCTGGTTTTTTTTTTTTTCACCTCTCACTATAGTGTTTCTCGTGTAACCAAAGACACAGGGGTGGTGGCTTCCTAGGAGTGATGCATCCGCTCAGCACACAGTCAGCCTTCTGAGTTGTGGTAATAAAATTGTGACTCTACATGTCTCATTTCCTACATCATGTCCCCTGTCTTTATCACATATGTTCTACTGGGGTACCCAAACCTGGATATCAATCCCTATTCTCAGGAAAATGTTTAAAAAATATCCAGGCCCTTCATCTAAGACCTGATAAAATAGAATTGTGAACAAGGCAGATGGCTGCACAGAATAAGTTGTAATTTTTAAGAAAGTTCTTACATAATCCAGATAGCCAAGCAACATTTCGTAAACCTGGCTCTATACAGTGGAAAGATGGAGTTTTGAACCAGACCTACATAAACTTAAATCTTCACTCTGCATTATAATTTACTTAACAGTTCTGAGTTTTAGACTCTGCAGATGTAAAATGAAGGACCGTAGCCAATGCAGACGATTGTATATGTACATCTAGGTTTGCAACTGCACGTCTATACTGTACATATAGAATTTTTCTTTAGCCTCTTTCCTTTTCAACACTGGGGACAGGCTCTCTGGAAATCCAACTGAGGCATCTACTCTCAGCAACCTGACTTGTATTTGATCCCTGAACCTTGGCAATTCTAGCTGTAAGCACGTCCAAAGGCCTCCCTACCATATGGATTCCCAGTTACCCAGGCCATCAGGTTCACATTTGGCTTAATGATTCATGATCCCTCCTTCAAAAGGTTATCAGCTCAGGAAGAAAATTATCCCAGTAGGGCAGTCAGATTATCATGTGAACCAGATTTCTGGACCAATAGCAATTCCTTCCCCTTAGTTTGCAGCCAAAATGTGCCAAGTCATTTTACAAAGTGCTTAGGAAATTACTTTCAATGTGATGAGCCAAAATCTCATATTGAGTTAGCATTTCATCTATTTCTGGTAGAAATGTCTCAGGGTACTCAGATCCCGGGCCTTAAATCATAGCAGATATCTAAGTACCAATCATGGCAAGTTTCTTCTTCTTTGTTTCAGACAGTTGAAAGCCACAATCAGCTTGACAATCCTACCCTCCGATAAATTGCCAACCAAACAGAATGAGATTCACCCATTATTCTTTCTGTCACTCTATCCTGAACAATCCAAGTCCAATCTGTTTGCCTTTCAGCTCTTTCTAAAACCCTCCTGTCCCTCAGTTCCCCCTTTGTGGCATCCTTCTCACTCCCATAAGAGCTGAATAGAACACCTGTTTGGACAAAAATCCCATTAAATGCCCAGACATCCAGCATCTTTTCCTAACAAATTCTTACCCAGGGACAAGAGATCAATAAGCAGAATAACTGAGTCCTTATCAACCAAACGGAATTAGGTAATGCTGTTTTCTCTAAACCGAATGAGCCCAAAACTCTAAATTACACTCTGAGAATGATTTTTTTTCAGCTGGGGCTCTGAACACTTTATGTTGCGATGAGTCACTATCTAATGTTGGTCTGCCAACAACCATGAATGGCTGTGCCAGTAAAACATATGGAAAAATCCTCACTACCTAAGGGCAGAGATAGTTCATCCAACATTCCTTGGGGGGAGGGGGGGGTAAAGAAGGAGAAAGAGGAAGGGACTCTTAGAGACTATTTTATATTTGCTGCTGGATCATAAAGCTCCATAGCACTTTCAGGATTTGGAAGCTGTCCTCTGTCTATCATCTGTTGCTGGATGCATTTTTTTTCTGCATGCTAAACATCTATTGTAAGAAACCATATGTAGGCAAGCCTGTTCAGCCTGCATTTTCACTTCTAAATAGCAGAGAAAGTTGACTACTTTTTAAAGGATGCCTTCTTATTCTCTATTCCCACATGCATTTTTCTCCAAAGAAGTCATTTAAATGTAAAACATCCCTTCCTGTAGAACTTGAGGTCATTTTTGTTTAAGAAATACTGGTTGAGCACCAATCACATGCTAAGCAAAAATCTAAGCCCTGAATAAAACATGATAAATAAAGTTGTTTCCTTATAGAATCTGCATTATAACCAGTGGAAAATTCACAGGGAAAAAAATTATATAATGTAGCAGTTTTAGAGTTTTATACAGAATGTTCTAGAGGTATAGCAAAAGAACATTAAGCCCGACCTGGTGGCAGGCAAGGGTGAGTATGGGAAAATGTCAAAAGAACTTGAGTTCAAAGTTAATTTATTAAGATAAAAAAAAAAAAACAAAACATAGGCGGAGGCGAGGGGGCTCCTGGGTGGCCCAGGGCCTGATCCCGGGGTCCTCAGATTGAGTCCCGCATCAGGGTCCCCGCAGGGAGCCTGCTTATCCCTCTGCCTATGTGTCTGCCTCTCTCTGTGTCACTCATGAATAAATAAATAGAATCTTAAAAAAAATAGGGTGGCGATAAGGGATGGGGAGCGTGTACTGGAGATAACAGGGTAGGTGCTGGATCCATGGTGGACCTACAGGCACATAAGTCTTGGGCAGTGTAGAAACACTGCAGACCCAAGAACAGAACAGTAGATGACGAAGTTCCATATCTGAGCCATGGAACTGGGCAGGACACTGGTGTAAGAAACAGATTTCTTCCTCAAAATGATGAGCATTCAGAGAAAAGTTCAAAGCAAGAGAGTGACATAACCCTATTCGTGGTCTAGTTGGTCTCTGCATCTAGAGGATGGGTTTCCAAAGAGAGAAGGAGGAGGTGCAAGAGGACTAGTTAGAAGGCTCTACAAGTACTTGAGGGAACTCACGAGGACTTCACTCCTCCACAGAGAGGTAAATATATAGAAATGTTTTACATTTTTCAACAAATAGTTTGATTTCTCCCCCCCAAAACTAGTCATTCCTGAACACAAGCCACCAAGATGGAAAAGCATCACTATAGGCTTATTATATGCATTAAGATAGATGGGACACAGTTATTAAAATTCACATTTAAGAAACCTCTCCAGTATAATCTCTAAGTAAGATTGCCTGGATAACTCCACATTATTTAAGTCATAACAAATAAGGACAAATTGTATTTGGGCAATTTGCATGCTGCTGTCCCTTCTTCTGTTCGCCTCTGTTAGGTAAGAAGAATGTCAGCTTTCCTCCTCATTTCCTAAAATGTTTGTGCTTGCTCTTGGACCTAATGAAACTTTCTCTGCTGAGAAAGAGGAGTATTTCCCTGCTGGCTAAAAATAAATAAAATTAAAAATAAGACCTACTTCTGCTGAAATATACATATTATTTCTCAAAAGGTTCAAGCCTCTTTGATATCTTTAATTTACCTTACCTGCCACCATCATCTTCTCTCAAGTCTTGAAATCTGGGCAGGGATCCTGTCATATTAACAATCACTCTTGGGAATAGTTGCTGATAAAATGTCTAAAACAATTTATTGCATTTGCTTCAGGAGCTGTGCTATTTTGGAAACTCCCACTTAGGCCCATAGGAGGATAGATTTAGGCACAAGATAAAACTTTCCAAAGTCTTCCAAGTTTTGGGATTCGGATTTCACTCATATTAGGAAGCCAGATTCCAATGTCTAGAGACACAGAGAAACTCTGGCTTTGGTTCTTTTGACAATGTGGTGAGTGCGAGGCAGGTTTTGTAGGGTCAAAGTAAAATCCATGTTATGTGATATGTGGAAAGCCACCTTGCATCTCGACTGTGAAATAATAACCTTAAAGTAAGTTGGGAGAAGACAAAGAAAACACACTATGCCCCTGCGCCTTCCCAATCACCCAGATTAGCAAATGGGGATGATTCCTGGCATTAAAGATTACTAAAACTGAATCCCCTTCAAAGAGATTTTTTTCTAAACTAATGAAGCATAGTTATAAATATTCATGAGGAAGAATGTACCAAGAATATATCATAACTCTACCGAGCTCCTATATACCCAAGCCCTTTGAAAGACCTTGCTGGGCAAGGCAGAGAGCCTTACAACACTTCGATGTATTTCACTCCTGCCACGTTGATTTCCAGGAAAATGGAGATAGAAGCTGACAAGAGTTTGTACACCTGCCTGGGACAGGTTTGGGAGGGTTGTACTTGGTTTACGTTGAGGGAGAGGTAGCCGAATAACAGTTAATGAAAAGGATAATAGTTATTGAGCTCTTGCTGCAAATGTTATTTTAATCCCCGCCACAAACATTTCAGGCGACTATTGTCTGTAAGTATGATTACTTACTGAGTAATAATAAGTAATAATCATATGATTGAGTATGATTTTGCTCTTTGACATATGAAAAAAATTGAAGGTGGGTGTGATTTCAGAATATGCCCCAGCGCATATATCGGTACAAGCATTTTGAACCAGACTCTTTTTTTTAGGATTTTATTTATTTGTTCATGAGAGACACAGAGAGAGAGACAGAGAGAGAGGCAGAGACACAGGCAGAGGGAGAAGCAGGCTCCATGCAGGGAGCCCGACGTGGGGCTCGATCCCAGGACCCCAAGATCACGCCCTGAGCCAAAGGCAGATGCTTAACTGCTAAGTCCCCCAGGCGTCCCTGAATCAATGTTCTTAATTCAGCAGGCTATTTCAGAAACAGGAATAGTTGATGTGTCCTATTTGACAAGGGTAATTCTGAAATGTAGGTCTTTAAATATTACCCAGACTATGAACTATTAAACATTATTATTTTTTAATCACTATGAGGATGGAAAAACAGATATCCCTACTCGTTTCTGAGCCTACACCATTGTACCAACAACACCCAACTCTAGGGTAAATCTGGACTGGTGTAGTGTTTGAACACAGGATAGGTAGCCAAAAGGACTGGAGTACGAGATAGGTGTGGTTTGTGAGCAAGAGGGCAGCTAAAAAGATGGCATGAAGTTATATATTTACAACGCTAATATATTCCAGAAAGGATCACAAATCACTCCAAGTAAAATATTCATTCTCTAAAAAAATTAACTGTAACTTTATGGTCTACACCTCAAATTATTTTAATGACTAAATAGATCTAGCTATTTAGTAATAAAATTTATTCTGTTCTTATTTTAAAATCTAGAGGAAAAATACCTTTTCCTCTTTGTGGTTTTGATCACATTACCTCATTATTCATTTAGCAATTTTTTTTCTTTCTCATTTAGCAAATCTTTTCAAAGCTTATTAAGTTCTTTTCCCTGGGCCAATCATATTTATGGGGGTGGAATACATATGAAACATTTGACAGGACTGAAGTCTACTTGGGCCACAATATGGTCTATTGGACTTGCATTCACAGTGAGTAGTGAATCCCCAATTACATATTTTACTATTTTTTTTCAGCATTTCTGGTAGCAGAGAAGTACTATATTTGATATATCAAAATCCTTTGGATCTGTATTTTTAAAAAGGAATGCAATTAATTTGTGTATATTACACATACACATATATATTTACTAATATATATATATAATATATACACATTTATGGGGATTAAGGATATAAAAAAGGTTGGATTTTTCTGTTGCTCCCATTATTGGCAGAAAACAGATTTTACATCTTTGTAGGGTTGCTCCTACATTGCTACATTACAGACAATGTTGCTGAGAATATCCCTTGTCAGTTTACAATCTAGGACTTGAATCCAGGCATCTCAATGCCCATGATCTCTTGCAAAGGGTAGAAATACAAAAATATTTTTACAAAACTCCTTTTACAAAACTCAGGCCACAAATTTATAGGTTCAGTAAAAATGTATAAGCAATAGCAGGTGTTTATCAGAATTATGGATTAGCATCTAAGTTCAAACAAATAGAACTCCAGTAAAAGCATAAGCATATTTCTACTTGATATGCTCTTATATTTTCAGTATTGAGGAAAACACTGCTTTTTGAATGTTGGATAATACTAAATTTAATATATATATATTCTATTGGTATAAAAATAATTTCATAATGACCACATGTGTGTGTATATATATATATATATATATATATATATATATACACATATGTGCATATATGTTTGTGTGTGTACTTATATCAATATTTGGCCCATTTTATCAGTCATACACCACAGTCCGTATCATGGCATTAACCATTTTTAGCCTGTAGTCAAATTTCATAATTCCCAAATTTTTTGCCACAAGTAGTGGCAAAGTAGAACGTTAATAGCATCATATCACATAGGTGATTTTGATGACTTCCTGAAACCCTCTAGACTTTGGACTGGAATTGCTTTGAACCATCTGCATGGCCCTCCTTAATTAATGAGATTTCTTGGAGCCAACATCTTATAGCCCTAAGGTTTGAATTGATATTTTTGGTTTCATGTTCTCTTCTACCGTTTAATTTCTACTTGAGCAGTCTGCAGTATCGCCAGATGTACCAGAATCATCACACTATGTGATATTACAACCCTATGTGGTACAATCTTACATCAGATGTGAGGATCTACTGATTTTATACGTATTCAGGAGAGGAAAATAAAGCAATAAATATTTCTTTAATAGAGTTGAAAAAAATCTTACCTGATACACTTAACATGAATATAATCATGTTCCAGATTTAATTTCCAATTGATAGGGCATTAAGAAGATAGAGAGGGACACCTGGGTGGCTCAGTGGTTGAGCGTCTGCCTTAGGCTCAGGGCGTGATTCCGCAGTCCCGGGATCAAGTCCCACATCAGGCTTCCTGCATGGAGCCTGCTTCTCCCTCTGTCTGTGTCACTGCCTCTCTCTCTGTGTCTCTCATAAATAAATAAATAAATAAGAATCTTAAAAAAAAAAAAAGAAGAAGATAGAGGAATGAGTTACAATACCAAGAACAAATAATCATAGGACATTAACTAAATGCGATGTGTAGACATTTACTGGATTCTAGTTCAAACCAACCAACAGTAAAATACATTGTGGAGGTACCTAGAGGGAATTGAATATGGATAGGGCATTAGATGATTTGGAGAAATTATTAATTTTTGTGTAAAATATTACAACAATTACATAGGACAAGGCCTTTACTTTTGCAAGGTTCATATGGAAATATTTCGGGATAACTGTTTGATATATATAGTTTCCTTTAAGCTATTCCAAGATAAGAATTAGCAAAGCAAATACGGTAAAATATCAAAAATTGCTAACATACATGCTGGGGTTAAGTATTGACATCTACTGTTATTCTATTAGAATATCTTCATAACCAAACAGAAAAAAAACAAGGAAAGTTTAATGCCAGTTATTAACAGGAAATCAGGAATTGTAATAAAGAGGTTTCTATTGCCAATGATGTTTATTTATATTGGGGAATGAAGGACATACACATTTGCTAGAAGCATCACCTGTAGACTGAACTACTGTGGCTAGCTACGGGATGGGGTGCTTAGGAAGGCAGAAAAGTACTGTGTGGGGCTCAGATATAAGATTAAGGCATACAGAGCATCAGGAGACTCATTTATTGCGCTGGATCATTACAGCCAGTAGTCAGGGTGCCTTTCGTTCATCCATTTATCCATCCAACAAATATCTGAGTATCGTTCCTAACGTACATCTATCATGATACAAATATTAGGACAGCGACTGCCTACACCACGTCGGGAGGGCAGAAAGACAGTCAAAGTGATACAGCACACTTCTACACAAGTCTTGGAGTCGAAATATGAATGAAAACTACGATGGCAGAGAAGAAGGAGTTACCACTTGTGCCTGCATGTGTTCAGTGTCCCATGAATTATCAGCTGATGAGGAAGGAACATGTCCTAGACAAAGGAGTAACATACAAAAATATCTAGAGGTAAGCAAGGAGATCTCAAGACTCGATATTCAGAAATTTAGTATAGGATTTGGACAGACGTTTAAGAGAGGATGCTGAATAGGAAAGTTTGGATCAGACTGTGAAGTCTGTCAGATTGAGGAATCCATCTGAAATTAGATATTTTATTTTAACACGATATTCAAAACTACAGTGGATGTTGTAGAAATCTAACAATAAGAAGATTAGCATTAATTTTATTTGTGTAAAATTTTCTCCACCTAAAGAAATTCACTCTGCAGAGAGAGCAAATAAAAATTTTAAACTCTAAAAATGGACTGAATTCCCAGGAGAATTACAATATAAACACCCACTGCACTCTTTATTTCTTCCTCTTTGCCTGGCCACAGGGGAGTGGATTTACTAAGAATATGTCACTTTGCCAGCCTTGCTTCTCTGCACAAATTGGGGCTTGCTAAAGAAAGAAATAACGAGTCTGAGATGCCTTGCAGCCTCACAGATTGCCCAAATGTCTGTAAATGGGGCTGATGGTTAACTGAAGTAGGTGATATGCAAGTCTCAGCTGGGTACAGAGAGCTCTTTAACTAATGACCGGACTACCAGGGCTGGCCCCCGGGAAATAATTATCTTATCTCCAACAGAAATAACAGTCCCATACCTTGGATAATGGTTAAATACTGGGGATACTTAAAATGACCAACAATAAAATGATCGTAAACTAAATCGTTCTCTCCATAAAGGAGCATATTACCTACACTCTAAGGAATATTTATGAAGTATTACTGACGTAAAATCATTTACTGTAAACTTTAGAATATTTGCATATAATATACAACATATGCATATACACAGGAAAAAAAACACAAAATTAATAAAATGATTTAAAATATTGGTTAATTCTAGGGGCATCTGGGTGGCTCAATTGGTTAAGCATCCAACTCTTGATTTTGGCTCAGGGCATAATCTCAGGATCCTAAGATCAAGCCCCATGTTGGGCTCTATGCTGGGCTGAGCACCTGCTTAAGAGTCTGTCTCTCTCCTGCTTCCCTCCCACCACCACCCCCATTCCTCTCAAAAAAAAAAAATATATATATATGTATAGAATATAGAATTATACACATATATACATGATAATTCTAAGTAGTGGAATTACGAATAATTTAAATATTTTTCTTATACTAATTTATAATTTGCATGTGTCTAATAAATAGACACAAAGACTAGTCTGAAGGGGTTAATGAAGATAGAAGAACAGAGGCAATTTTCAATGGAAATAAATGATGAAAGGGAAGAGGAGTTCAACTAGACTAAAATAGGTTAAATCTACTATTCCAGCTTTCCAAATTCTCAATGGTTATCTTGATAGTGTGTTAGTTCAGGGGACCACACGTCCGAGATAGGCTCCTATGTTACCTGCAGTTATCCAGGGAATGAGGTTTTTTGCTTAGATCTTTGAATTACGAGCCATACAAGTTTCAGGGGAAGTATATGAAAAATGATATTTCTCTTTAATTAACTTCCCGGAAGTTCTTCTCTGCCTTCCATTCTTCCAACAGATTTTTTTTTTTAATAAATATTGTGTTTCAGGCACCTAGTTAGGGCCCAAAACTGATAACAAGAGCTACAGAGCCATCCTCTCTCCGCCAAGGGAGCTTTCCGCCTCCTGGACCACTAACAAGGGGTCATCTTTCTCAGGACCAGAAGAGCATGTATTTCAATGATCTCGTCAACAGCCTGGGCTGTAGGGAGGACCAGCTGCTTCTCGGCACTGCAATTCACAGTTCCAGGGGCAGCACCCCCGTTACCCCTTCACATTTCTTAAGAGGGAAAGGATGAAGAGTCAGATGTGCTCATTGCTAAGTAAGAGAGGCATGCTTGTTGCTAAATAGTTCCAATTTCACTTCCTTTCCATGGCATGGTGTGCAGTCATTCAAGAGGACAGACAAAACTGAATCTCAAGAATAAGTGACATTAGTCAGAATTTCTCAAGTTAGAGTGGAACAGTTCAGTGATTTCTTCAAATATACAGCATTGAAATCGGAAGTTGTCAGGGCCACGTGGAAAATATATATATATCTTTAAACCAACTGTGGCGTCTTGTGCATGTCATGGTGCGGGCTGCCAAGAACCATCTACCACAGTCAAGGGCAATTGTCTCTAATGCCACTCAGTTTGCTTTACTATAAAAAACAGATTTTCAGCTCTTTCTCCCGAGGAAGCACCCCACCAACAGTCAGAGCAGAACTGGAGGTGCCAAGAGCCAGCTGCCCTCTGAACTGTGGAGTAAACCCCTTTTATGAAAGGTGGGTCAAAGTGAGGCTCCCTGTTACCTGCTTAATTACACATTAGAGCTTCAGAAATGGGGAGGGCACCAAGAAGGGGGAAACAATTGCTAAGGTGAGACTCCCCTGGATCTAAGGAAATGCGCTTCATTACCAGCGAGGCGATTTCGATTGCAATGAGTGGAGAAGCAATTAAGAAAAGAAAAGAAGAAAAAAGCAGTAAGCAAAGAGGTAGGGTAAGGGGCAAAAGTCTGGGAAGACTTTAACCTAAGAGAGGCAGATGCAAAACATTCTACTACGCGCTGAAGATACGGGAATGAAGGGAGAAAAGGCAACCAAGACCACCAAGGGCCTTGGGAAAACAAGTTTGTTTTTTTTTTTTTTTTTGAAACAAAGTTTTTACACTGCAGATTGTTTGCTTTCCGTTTCATATTCCCTGCTTTCGCTTCTGAAGACGAAATGACCAGCGGTGCCCAAACGTAGCCTATGCCACGAAGTACTGCATTAACGTCGTGATTTCTAAGGGCTTCACTTTTTTTGAAAACCTGTCCCAGAAGCAGCATTTGGTCTTACAGGTGAAGAGCAGAATTTACAGATAGACTGCATAATCCGTGCCACCAACTCTGATATTTAAGAGCTGCATGTGGGATAACTCAATGCAAGATTTGGGGTCACCAAGGATTTATCGGTTTAAAAACTCAGGCTCAAAAAGAATAGCGATTTTGCACACAGATAATTCAGACATTAAACATGTCCTTGGATTTGGGATCACACTCGGGACAATTTAACCTTTTAGATGATGATTATGAAGGTAAATGATGTCATTGAGTCGCAAACATGACTAACCTAAGGGCTGTTCCGAATTACCGTAACTCCCAGCCTAAAAGTTAAAGAAAGAAATCTTTATGTTCCTTCCTAAATTCAAGTTGAAAATTCAATTATTGGCCTAAAATTCAACATCTATGGAACCAAGACTCTTAAGAATAGAGACACTGTAAGAAAGGAAGCGTGGCAGGAAGATTTTTTCCCCCCGTATTGACTTTGCTTTTTCTCTTTCCTCGTTACCTCTTCCACGTGCGTGTTGTACATCCCCTTCTATATGTGCCACCGTCTTATAAACACACCACACACACTCACACAGTCACAGTCACACTAACACATCCTGTCTATACTCAGATGTTACTCCCCATATGGGAGGGGGGGTAGGGGGGAGGACGGGGGGGCTGCCCCTGGGAGGTTTCTACCAAGACAATGAGAAGAAAGAATTATTATCCAACTGGGTCTCACCTCCTTTGGATTAGTAACTCCCAAGTAACTTGTCACTGGCACTGTGGTTAAATATAGCCTGCATATGGTTCAAAACATCTGTGATTTTACATTCCCGCATAAATTACTTTGTACAGTGGAGCCACTGCAGAAAGCGCATCCCATCACCATGGTTACGGGCCTACCCGTGCGCTCGGTGTTCCCATTCACTGGTGGTACAGTCACAGGGAAAGGGCAGGAATGCGAGTGGGGTTCCAGAAGCCAGTGTGGTGCCGGGGGTCCCGGTAAGTGGTGGGGAGTCAGCAGCTGCAGGGGGCTGCTCCTCCCAGGCAGCCTTCAGCCCGGGCCGGAGGGTAAGCATCCGCACAAGCAGCACAGAAGCAGGTTCTGTTGGTGTAAAACAGGTGCATCCTCTTGCCGAACTTGAGCCCTGAGGTCTTGCTTTGTAGTTTTCTGGTAGGTCTCAAACACCAGTAAGATGGGGGGTCGCTTTGCTGTGGTTTCCTGCAGCTCTTGCCTCAGAGCCTCTGGCCTCCGCTGCTACCAGCGGAGGCAGGAGGCTGAGACGAACGGGTCAGAGATGCAAAAGGCAGAGTAAATGCTGTGCAGAAATACGGATACGCCGTCGAAATAATTAAATAAGATCTATATCCCCCTAATTATTCTCAGTATGAAACTCCCTTCTCTCTGTGGTCTTGCTGTGTAAAACCAGCTGGGTTTCCTGTCTTCCAGCTGTGAAGTGCAAGGTGAAACCAGTCACCTCCAACGCTCCATGCTTCACCATTTAAACACACACACACACACACACACACACACACACACACGGTGGGGGGGGGGGGTTGCTCTGGAGGGCTGCTCACCTCACCAGGTAGGATAAGGCCACTGTGCCCTGGGAGATTTTAATAATGTTAATTGAGGAGCAAAGTTGACAAGAGGTAGTTCATGGCTCAGGAAGCACAGCATTAGGTTAGACAATTAAAAAAAATAAAATCTTTATTTCAAATTGGATCATTGTGAACAGAGGGAGCATTTGCAGTCGGGTCTCTTTGAATAGAAGAGACGAGGTACTTGGCTTTGTCATCGACAGCAACAAACTATATCTCAGTGATTGAGAGAAAGGGGAGAATGGTGCTGTATGTGTAGTTCAGCTACCTGGGAGAGATGAATCCCTTCCTCTGGAGTGCAGATTTGTTGTGTGTATTGAGTAATTACAGGGACAAAGTCTTCCTCTTCTATATCTGCTTTAATATCCCTTCTCACACTTGTAGGTGATATGACGCATAGATAGAAACTATCTTTCAACGGGACCTGTTGAGGAATGCTGAAGCTTACAGTGAACCAAGGAAGTTTTTCCTTGTCCTTAATCCTTTACATAGACAGGTATCTTAACTATGTAAAGGGGAATTAATAGGAACTGGGTAAATTATAAGAAACAGCCACTAAATTGCATCAATAAGCTGGCAGAAATATAAACAAGAAAAAAATGAAACCGGTGAAGTTGGGTTGAGGGAACCTTTTAGCTTCATTTAACTTGAGTCCCTAAACAAATAAATAAACAAACAAACGAACAAACAAACTCAAGGCCCAGATTCACAACCTCACGGGAAGTATCTTAGGCTGTCTGGATTTCTGTAACAAAATACGACACACGAGGCAGCTTATAAACGACAAAAGTACCTGTCACAGTTCTGGGGGCTGGAAAGTCAAAATCAAGACACCAGCATATGATCTCATTGTGGGAGGGCTCTCCTTCTGGGTCCATAGTCCATGCTTTCTGGGGGTGTCCTCATGTGACATGGGGGCTAGAAGGGAGCTTGGCAGGATCTCATTTAGGTGAACACTAATCCCATTCCAAGTCACATCTCAAAAGTCCCACTTCTTAAGACCATGATGTTGGGGGTTGAGCATTTAAAAACTTGAATGGAAGCCATGACCCTCTGCACCTAGGTCCCAAACTGCATGTCTTTCTCACATGCAGCACACATTCATTCCATCCCACTTCCAGAAGTCTTAACTCATTCCATCATCAACCCAAAAGTCTCAGTCCAAAATTTTATCTAAATAGCTTCTAAGTCAGATATGTGTGAGACTCAAGTTAATATTCACCCAAGGTATATTCCTCTCTAGCCATGAACCTAAGGATCAAATAAATTATATGTGTCCAAAATGTAATGGTGGGACAAACATAGAACAGACATTCCTGTTCCAAAAGGGAGCAACAGGAAAGAAGGGGTAACAGGTCCCAAGCAAGTGCAAAATTTTAAGAGCCACTGTGGTGGAGACCCTGCCCCCATGTCTTTGGTCTGCCCCACCTACAAGGCTTTGCTGGACTCAGCCTACTGCAGTGTTCCTGGGTTGGAGCTGTCTGCTTCAGGGTGTCTTGGGCTACAATTGTATAGTAGCTCTAACCAGCCTGGGGTCAAGGAGATGACCTCACTCTTGAGGCTCCACTTAGAATAGCCCAAATGAAACCTTTCTGTGTGTGGTGACCCAGCTGCCCCCAAAGAGTTTCTCTGCTAGAGTTACTATGCTACACCAGGGTCTGTTGGAGAAGCACAGTGCCATCATTCAGGGAGCAGAGCCTTTGATGTGAGACAGGTGGAGGTCCGAGATCAGGGTGCCAGTGTGCTTTGGTTCTGCTGAAGGCCTTTTTCTGAGTTGTAGACACCATCTTCCCTCTGTGTTCTCATACAGTGGGCAGCCTATGGAACTCTATTGGGCCTGAAATTTTATAGAGACTTTAATTCCTTTCATTAGACCTAGTGACCTAGTTACTTTCTAAGGAAGAACTCACACTTTCTAATACCATTGCTCTGGGAGTAGGGTTTTCACCTATGTATCTTGGGAGATAGAAACATTCAGACCACAGCAAGGAACCAAAGACAGGTGACAGAGTCTTGCACCTACTGTGGAGAGTCCAAGAGAAGTATGTGTGGGTGTCTCTCTCTTTCTCTCTCTCCACACACACACACACACACACACACACACACAGAAACACAAAGATTATGTCTGAAACATTAAGACAGATTAGACACAAAGTGACTCTGGTGATTTCAAAAATATTTATCAGTATGAACAATAGTTAAAAAGGAAGTAGAAAAATACCACTTAAAAAAAAAAAGAGTTACTTGAGAAAGAGTGTGTGTGAGTAGGGGAAAGGGCAGAGGGAGAAGGAGAGAGTCCAAAGCAGACTCCCTGCTGAGCATGGGGCTCTATCCCAGAACCCTGAGATCATAACCTGAGCTGAAATCAAGAATAGGATGTTTAAACCATCTGAGCTACCCAGCCACCCTGAAAAACATCAGTCTTACTCAGCCAAGGCCCTCACAATGGGATCAATGTTTTTTAGAAGAAGAGGAAGAGAGAGAGAAACAGTATCCTGGGACCTAGCTATGTTCCAGAGGCCCCATCTTCTAATGCCATCTTTTTTGGGGTAAGATTTCAATAAATGAATTTTGGAGGGACAAAAAATATGCAGCCCATAACAACGTCTTCCCTAAGAAGTCATAATCATAAGTCAACTTTCAGATACTATTGTAATGGAAAATCATCCTACCTGCGTGATCTGAAAACCTCAAGACACAAATGTAATTTAAAGTACTTCTGGGCATAGAGTCCCTAGGCGTATACTAGAAGCAAGCACACAGTTTTCGGGGCAACCCGCTTACAACACAGTCCTTGAAATTTCTAACAAATCAAGTTTAAGAAATAGAATCTCAATGTCAAACCCATAAACCTCCCCTAAAAGAAACCATCATGAAAACAAGGCATCAAAAAATAGACCAAAAACAATAGACAAATTATACATGTGGAGACTTTAGTTATTATAACCATTAGAAGCCAAATACTAAGTAGGTTTAATATGGTTAAAAAAGAAAAAAATACTGAAAAAAGTGATAAGCAGTTCTAAGTTTTATGAGCATATTTGAAAAGTTTCAAGCACAACTTTATTTTTAAATACAATGTCAAAAAATATGAAAAACTGAAATTTTAAAGAATCCAATGTACATATGTGTATACATAAAATGACTGAATATTTGAAAAGGTATCAAGAACTTTCTAAAATAAAATCTGACTCTGTTACACAGAGAGAGAGAGAGAGCTAAACTGACACAGCAAATGAAATAGTAAAAAAGAAAGACATAAAGGTATATTTCATAATTAGTGAAGAATTGAAAAAACACTCTGGTATGAAAGAGTATGAGGCTGATATATTTGAATAGGTAATGCCTGATAATTTTTCATAACAAATGAAAGATGATACTACAGAGTTTCTAACAAATTCAAAGCAGGAAAGGCATATAAACACATTATGGTGAAACTGCCCATTACCAAAAACTTTAGGAACAAAAGATATTAAAAGTTTCTAGACTGTAAAAATAGATTGGAAAGAAGAACAGCAGACTTCTCAAAAACAATCAGAACCAAAGACAAGTGGAATGCTACCTTCAAATTGCTGAAAGAAAATCAAAATGAAGCTAGGATTGTAGAACCTACAAACATATCTTTTGAAAATAAAGATCAGAAAAATTAACATTTTTAGACACATAATACCTATTTTGCCACAAAGAGATAATCACTAAATGTTCTAAAGTATGAACTAAGATTTTTATCTCAATTGTTCATATGCTACAACATATACAATGGCTATATTTCTTGGGCTGGAATAAACTCAATATTTAAGTAATAATAATAAACTTCAGGTAGAAAAAAATGATTTTATATGGAAGATCTGAGATTTCATTTTTTTTAAGATTTTTTATTTATTTATTCATGAGAGACATACACAGAGAGAGAGAGGCAGAGACACAGGCAGAGGGAGAAACAGGCTCCATGCAAGGAGCCTGATGTGGGACTCGATCCCGGGTCTCCAGGATCACATCCTGAGCTGCAGGCGGCACTAAACCGCTGTGCCACCCGGGCTGCCCAGATCTGAGATTTCAATGAAGATATACAGACCAAGCATGGAAATAAGTAAAAGTAACAAGACATAATTATATAAAGCCAAAATATGAGTGTTGTAGACTTATTATAAAACGATAAAACTGAAGTTTATAGTCATAATTGTATATCATAATGAGGTTGGCCGGAGTTAAAATATTATAGTCTTTTACAGTTTGGAGGAATAGTAAAGATATTGAATTGCTTCACATTCGATAGGTGCACAATTTAAAATTCCTAAGATAATCATTATAAAAAACAGACCACATAAAATCAAATATCACAGATATGAAAGCATAGAATCATGACCATTGAAAAAAAATCAGTCCAAAAGAAAATGCATCAGTTGAAAGAAACAATGGAAGAGAGAGAAGGAGAATATACACACATAAAACAGAACAAATCGAGGACACAGCACCTGGTTAGAATTCAAACATTTAAGAAACTGCAACACGGGATCCCTGGGTGGCGCAGCGGTTTAGCGCCTGCCTTTGGCCCAGGGCGCGATCCTGGAGATCCGGGATCGAATCCCACGTCAGGCTCCCGGTGCATGGAGCCTGCTTCTCCCTCTGCCTGTGTCTCTGCCTCTCTCTCTCTCTCTCACTGTGTGCCTATCATAAATAAATAAAAATTAAAAAAAAAAAAGAAAATACTTAAAAAAAAAAAAAGAAACTGCAACAAATGTAAATTGACTCAATCTCCACAACAAAACAAAACAAACAAACAAAAAAACAGACAACTAGACTAAAAAAAAAATTTTGTGTTGTTTACAAGAGACACATATACAACATAAGAAAATGGATGTGTTTCAAAGTACAAAAAGGGAAGAAGAGATGCCAAGCAAACATAAACAAAACAAGGCTTGTGATATGGTTGGAGAGAGACAGACAGAAGGTCAGGTTTTGGGTGCCTGTTGACCTTGACTCCCCTGCCCTTGCACCTGCTTTATCCGCCTTTCATCGTTTTGCTGCTATTTACGGACCTTATTCAAAAATGAAAAACCTGGAAAGTTTTTGTTTTGTTTTGTTTTGTTTTGTTTGTTTAAGATTTGAGAGAGAAAGAGGGTGTGCCCACCCAAGAGAGCAAGAACAGGGTGAGGGGCAGAAGTAACAGCAGACTCCCTGCGGAGAGGGGAGCCCGACGTAGGACTTGATCCTGGAAATCTGGGATCATGACCTAAGTCGCTTAACCAACTAAACTCCCCAAGAGACTTATTTTTATATGTACAGTTATAGTCTGAACATCCCGACCGACATGACATATCTTATGATACATTCATGACTAACACTGGGATACTGAGGGCTTTGGATCGATCCTACTCATGTATACTCAAACTTATTTATCAGTATTTCAGTAGGAGGTAGTAACTATTGTCCTAAATAACTACTGCCCACCTAAGAATAATATAAAGTATGCTAGTCTCTTTGATTTAGATAGATTTTTATCTTATACGTTTCATTCAAGTAGTAGAATGAATAGATATTATATTATTTTTTTTCTCATGGCTTACTTACTATCTCATACAATAGAATATACATTGATAAACTCAACAATTAGGAAAATGGACAAGTCGATGTTAAGAAAAAAGAATAGCAAACCTTACCCTTGTCTCAATTCTTATAGCTCAAACACACCAATAGATTTGTCCTTTCTTAATTCATTGTCCTGGTTGGGGGACACATTTTATCAAGAACACATCTGTGTTAGATTGGTGTGGCATTGTAATTTAATAGCAAGGCTTAAAGAGGGGTTTCTGAAGAGGGGATAAAATGTGTATATGCTGCACTCACTTTGTGTTCAGGAGGCACTTTATGTTTATTGAATGATTTTATTATCAGTTGATTGAAAAAGCCCTACCCATATTATATAAAATGCTAGTGTTTATCTACTAGAATTATAAACAGATGCATATGCATTTTAATATTTAAAAATCATACATATTTATAGTATCATTAAGCAAAATAGTTTTAATTTTTTGTTTTGTTTCTTTTTAAGCAAAAAATATTTTGAAGCAAAAGCATTACTAGAACTAAGAAGAATCAGTATAGAGTTGCCTAGAAAGTATTAACAACTCTAAAGTATGAATCTAATGCACACGCACATATACATGTGAATATATATAAAAATTTCTACGAATCTAAAAGGAGAAGTAGTCAAATTTGCTTCCAAGTGGGAGATTCGTTAGTTTCCTTTTTCAATAACTGACAGATCAAAGAGCACCATGTTTGATCACTGCCCAGTGTAAAGAACAGGATAAAGTTTCTTAATGGATTTTATGGAATAAGACACCCAATTACTGTGGACTATTACTTTCTTTGCAAGCACACATTACATTTATGGTATGTGCAGACCTACTGGACCACAGAACAAGTCTCAACAAATTTCAAATTATTGGTATGATCCTGACTACAAAGATTTCTCCACAGTTCAATTATGTTAATAAGTAGAAATAACTAGCTAGAAAAATGTTTGGAATTTCAGAAATATATGTATAAATAACTCATTGGGCACAGTAGAAATAAAAACAGAATAATGACAATATTTAAAACCTAATGATTATTAAAGTATACCCTATTAAAAATCTATGAGATGTAGTTAAATGCTATTTAGAGGTACATTTATAGTCTAGCATGCATTAAAAATTTAAAAATTTGAAAAAAAATTGGGAAGTTAAGAAATAAGCAAAAAATATGAAAGAAAATTATTAAAGGAAGGATATTTAAAGAATATTAATGAAATAAAAACCAAACCTCTAATAGGGAAGATAATTTTCTTCTTGGCCACTGAATTTTTGTCAGAAGCCAGTACCAGGTCTTAAACCAGCCTTTAGGAGTCACTAAAAGAGATTATTATTATTTTTTTAATTTATTTTTATTTTTTTATTTATTCATGATAGAGAGAGAGAGAGAGGCAGAGACATAGGCAAAGGGAGAAGCAGGCTCCATGCAGGGAGCCTGACGTGGGACTCAATCCTAGGACTCCGGGATCACGCCCTGAGCCAAAGGCAGGTGCCAAACCGCTGAGCCACCCAGGGATCCCCAAAAGAGATTATTTTATATGGTTTCCTAACCTTTTAAGTTATAATGATATCCAGGGTCAATTGATTAAAAATCCTGTGTTCTAATATTTGGTGTGATCTCTTAGGTCTGGAAGCCTTTACAATTTTCTTTAGAAGTGTTCAAAATATCACATTTAGCTTTAAAGAAACTGATGACAAATTCCCCCATAGTCTTAAAAAAATACGGCAAAAAGAAAAATGCTCTTCACTGAACTTTGTAGCCAATTACTTTGCAATTAAATACTTCAAAAGAAAAAAGACAAAATGGGACAATACAGGAGGCAAATCACGTCCAGAACATATTGACGACCTCAAGATTATACTCAGAGATTTGAAGGGAAGGGCAGATGATGTCATGGGTGCTTTTCCAAGATTTACTTTTTAAACTTTTTATTTGGAAATAATTTTAGACTTATAGAGGAATTGCAAAGACAATTTAGAGAATTCCCATATAAGTCCTCACACAGATTTCCCTGTTGTAAAGAACATATATGACCATGGTATAATGATTAAAAGTAAGAAGTCATCATGGGTACAATATTATTGCCTGAATTACAGACTTTTTACCCTTTTTTTCTATTCATGTTTTAATTTTAAAAAAATCAATAAATTTGTTAAAACATTCACAGAGATACCTTTGCAATTTGACTATCTGTTTCATTCCTTCCATCAAGTACATAATTATTGTGCCTACCACAGGCTGGAAGTGTTTCTCTAGTCTTTGGGGAAAAAAAAAAAAAAAGAAATGGTAGAAACTTAAGATTTAAAAGACGGGGAGAGAGAGAGAGAATGTGAACAATCGAGTATGGGGGTTGCGTGGAGATTCTCAAGAAGACTCCCTGCTGAGCATGGAGAGTCACGGGGCCCTATCCCACAACCCTGAGATCGTAACCTAAGCCAAAGTCAAGTTAGATGCTTAAATGCCCCAGACATCCTGAATCTCTACCATTTCTAGAGCTTTTCCTTACTCCGATGTTGTATACACTTTCCTTTCTGTCTAGAACATGCTGTTGTTCCTCACAGACCAATTGAATATAAAAAACACTAGAATAGATAGATGGCCTATGATTAAAAAAAAAAAAAAAGATGTTCTATGATCTTGACAAAGTTTCTAGGGAAGCAATAAAAATCACCTTAGCATATCAAAATGCTGTGGCTCTTTACTCTTTTATCTGTCTTCTTTTGTGGAACAGGAAAATGACCCATACAATAGAGCTTCGTGAACTAATACAGGCTTTAAAATTAACAATTCAGCATGATAGCATTCGGTTCTATAGAGGATTGTTTCATTTCCTGTAAATTCTCAGTTGGTATCATGTCCACATTGTACTACTTTACAGTAGCATTAGGCTAATCATGTTGTTTTCCTTCAAGAATATAAAGATTTTATGACTGTATGCAAAACCGACTCTGGGGGCTAACTGTCTTTATTGACTGATAAAAGGATTTGTGTATTTTTTTCCCTGTAGAAAACTAGACAATATCTAATGCTATGAGATAACACATTTTTTTTAATACAGAAGGATAATATAATACTTTAGGGGAGATACTTCAGAGGGCAGGTAAGCCTAGAATGGGGTAGAGGTCGAGGGTGCTGTCAAAAGGCTGGTAATGAGAAATGAGGAGCACTTGAGCTAAATCAGTGGCAGTGAGTTTTGAGAGGAGTGACTGAAACAAAGAGGTTTTTTGTTTGTTTTGTTTTTTTGGAAGGAAAGTCAACAGATTGTGGTATCTGTTTAAAAGAGTGTGAGGCAGTGAGAGAGAAGCCAAGGTGGAAAACAAGCAAGATGACATTTCATCTGTAGGAGACTAGATGTTATTTACATCATTCGAAGAAATTTTTAAAGATACAGAGTATCTTTGGAGGAGAGAGAGATAGAAATTGTGATTTCTGTTTTGTGTTTGTTGAATGCAGGTGCTTGATAAAATTCAGAATGGAAATGCCCGAGAAGCAGTTGACTAGTCATATCACCCTATCACTCTAGGCAAAATATCATGGGTAATTCCCTGGTTAAAAACCCTTTACAATTTGCTAGGCGGTTTCCTAGATGCCTTTCCACCCTCACCACCCACACAGTTCTAGTTGGCAGTCGTAATGGCCGAAGATCTAAAACCTCTTTGTTGGCCAAGATAAGTGCCTACCAGTCAAGTTCCCAACCATTCTTGGGGATGAGGTTAATCTTAGTAGATCACTTTCCAATCATGGCCCAAGAACTGATACATCTGTTTTATTTTCACAATCCCTTTCACCTGGATATCTTTTTGAAGTCTTCTTGTTCTATAACCCGACAGAGAAATACATCAAATTTGCTCTGAAAGGCATCAAAAGATATCAGGTTAAGGGAGTAGAGAGTAAATTGAAATAGATGTATGTTTACAGAACAGTATAATATGTACTTCAAACTCAGCTTTTTTTTTCCTGGTATGTGAAAAAGATATATGTGCTTTACAACCATTCAGCAAATTTTTACTTAGGCCTTCCCACAGCCTGTGTTTTGTTTGTTTCATTTTGTTTTACTACACACTGAAAGGGAAGAAATGAATAATACTCAAAGAAATAGAGGTCAATTAGGAGTTTTGATTGTTTCTTGTGGGGGTGGTGATAGTGTTAGGTAAAAGTACTGAGTCCCATTCAAGACATTGAAAATGTGGGCTATGGCCTGATACTTAAGTCAATACAGCCACTAGGGCCAGATAATTCAGTCATATGAGTAAACATACATATGCCAACATATTCCTATTTAAAAACCATTCAAATGACCTGCCTACAAGTTGTCCAGAACATACTGAGGGAATCCTGCATCAAATAATCATGGTAGAGTGTGGGGAGTACAATGGTAAAAGGATGCATGGAATAAATACTCCAGGAAAACAGAAAGGGTCACTGAACCTATCTTCCTAAGGAAGAGCTACAAATGCTGATTATGCTTGAACTGTGCCTTGATGAATGCACTGAGTTAGCCAAATGGATGGAAGACGGTTGTCTAACTAGGAAAACATCAATAAATTACAAATCATTTTGGTTGATCAGCAGTGAGAGACAAGAAACAAGTATAGTCAATCATAGAAAGACCCTAAGCCATGGAAACCACACACCTAAAGACCCAAGAAGTTCCTTACCAATAGTTGCTTGATGAAGTAAAGTAGAATAAAGTGGTCCCTTAAATATCAATAACCATATCATAGTTCCCAAACCTTGCTATGCACCCAAAGTTAATATTTAATGATTAATTTAAGAAGTCATTTTGATGTGTAGCTAGGTTTGAAAAGTATAGGTCTAAATGTAAGAGCATACCTATTTTTTCACAGATATTTCAGACCATGATAGCTTCTATGTAACCAAAATATAATTTTGTCAGTAATGAATAAAGTGGCATAGTTTTTTAAAAAACAAAAACAAAAACCCAAAAAAACTCTCTACAAAGACATTAAATTAGCTGAGAAAAATAGAGTCTCTCGCTAAAGTATAACTAGGAGATTCAGCAATACTAATTTATTCAGTAATGTGAACACTAGTAAAAAATAATCATGGATAGAAATTCCATAAAAAAAAAAACCACAAATATATGATCTGAGAATACAAAAGACTGAAGGAAAATGATCAGACACTATAACATAAAACAAAAACCAAAGTATAATACGAATTAACATAATGGCCCCGTGACAACAAATTTTGTCACAAAGGATTATGGAATCTCTGGAGCTGCCTTTAATTTTGAACCATCTTCTGATTCTCCAACCATACCCTCATCTCCAAGGGCCCAGCTCTAGGGCTGATCCTGAGATCCAGCAACTGTGATCCCTAATTTATTTCAACATATGGTATAAAAATAAGCCCATTCCTACTTTGAGTACCTAGGTGACTCTGTTTCTTGCTAATGAGAAGTAATCAGCTAAGACAGAAATTGGTAACAATTAGAAATATTTAAGATCAGTAATATTTAGAACCTGAGAAAATTAAAGTTATTTTAAAGGGTCTAAAAAAAAAATAAATAAAGGGTCTAGTAGAGGTAGCCCATTAGTAGATTTGGCTTACAAATTTGTATGATCTTACTGTTTAAGTGACATAAATTACCTGCTTTCTGGAAAATAAAAGAGCACTGTGTGATTATATTGCCTCTAGAAATATGAATATGCATTCGTGTATGCACGTCCAGTCAAATGCCACGGAAATTATCTTATAAGATCAGGGATTTAATTTGGCCTATTTTCTTTGTGATACCAGACAGTGTATTATAATGGGTCCAGTGATGGTGATTGCTGACCGTCCCTCAGTATCCACTCCCCTCTTATTCCCTAGCTGGGCACATAGCTGCTTGTAATGACATCCACATTTCCAGCCTCCCTTGCAGCTAAGTATGTTCACGTGAATAAGTTCCGGGCAGTGTGACATAAGGGAAGGTGTGCAATATTATCCTATCACTGGGGTATAAATTTCATTGTCTTTCTTTCTTCTTGCTGGATAAAATAAAACCTTAGTGTCTGGGGCTCAAATGACCATCTTGAGCCAGAAGGTAGAAGCCATAAATTGATAACAGTAAGGCAACAGCTAGAATACTGCAGTATGTCATAGTTCCTGGGTCCCTCTAGCCCTGGACTACATACTTTTCCCCCAGATACATCCCTAAGAAGCTGAAAAAGACCAGAACTGCTCTACAACTCTGCAGAAATAATTTACTATAAGCACAGACCCAACTATCATCTTTGAGGTGGGAAGTCCTCTTATAGGAAGAGGACTCAGTATCACCCACCTTCGTCCCCTTTGAAACCATAGAAGTAGCACAAATTCTAGACCCAGGTCCCCACTGTAGGATCTTTAATACTAGAGGCCACTTTAGCCTACTAACACCAGCCAACAAAGATGCTTCTGTGCCTGAGAAACTAACCCAAAAGGCAGCAGTTCCCGAATGTTAGTGTGTGACATCACTAGATACGTTGTCAAGCAGATTGTCAAGCCCGACACCTACAAATTTATCTTTAGCAGGACTGGGAATTTGCATTTAGTCTAGGACCTAGATTCTGAAGCAACAGCATTTCTGCTACATTTTAAGAAAGACAACTTATGGGCAATGACTGGTTTAATCCATACCCACATAGACTCAGTTAAGAGGGATGAATCATTTAGAAGAGACAACCAGACCTCAGCTTTCAAAAGGTTGGCTGGGGTTCTGGGATATAAAGAACTTCACAGCTTACAAAACACAGTTACATCAATGCAGGGACTGTGAAACCCTATGATGTACTATTAGGACTCTAATTCACAAATAAGGAAACTTCAAGTTTCCAAGAATTAGAGGCCTGTGTCTAAATGTGCACCCAGATCTGACTCTGGTCCCAAGGCTCCATTGTTGATATCATGGCTATCTCATTAGGAAAGAAGTAGAAAACCACGGAACAAGTAAGATACAGGGCAGGGACAATGCTATGCTTGGTACAGGCAGACAAGAGCTAGGGTGTGGGCACTGGTGTCAGAGTTGGGGTGCGGAGGCCCAGGAAAACCTCTAGAAGAAGGATGGAAATGCACCAGAGATAAAATGTCCCGACTTTGCAAGTTTGGCTTCACCCAGCCTAGTATAGCGTGAGAACCGCAGCAAACAATCACAAAGGAAAACTTCAAGAAGGGGTGCGCCTACCTCCTCTCTAATTGCCTGCGATGAAGGCCGCTGGCCTGTGATAGACACGCCAGCAGCACAGAAGCAGGGCTCTGCTCATTAGAGTCTGCTTCCCCACCCTTCCACAATTAGCACTGAAGGACGCCGTGAGCATCTCTGATTGCGCTAACCCTGGCCGTGAATATTTAATGCATACCCCAAAATTAACGTACTTAAGACATTACAATACGCTGTGCTATGTTAATGAGAGGAAACCTCTCCAAGGAAGAAACTGCACTCGGGATGCACAATGCACACTATCTACCAAGGTAGCGAGGACCTACTTGGCCCAGCTGCTGTCCTATCCTAAGTAGGTCCATCCAGAGCTGGCGGTTAAGAGAACGGATACACGCACAAAACTGCCTAAGAAAGTGACTGAGGTTAGTTGGTTTGTAGAGGATTTGCAGGAGGGAGGACCAACGTCCTGGTGCTCGGACATAACCTGACTGCGCTCATCTGCATTACGTACTGAGCTGGTGGGCCCTTTAAAGAAAGAGAGAACGCAGGGCGCTAGGCGGGATAGAGTATTAGGGGGGACACTCAGACCACAGCTTTCTAAGGGCTGGCTCGGGGTTCTAGAGATGTTTACAGCGTATCAGTGTGAGGGAAGAGCGCCATGAACCCGAAACCATCGTGTCATGAGCTCCAGAGGCTCCTGCACCATCTGGTTCCCGCCCACCTTTCAGCATGCACACCTCCCACCAGTGTCTTTCTGGATCACTCTGCTAGGACATGTTGGCCTTAAGTTCCTTGAATATTCCTAAATCCTTCCTGTTCCTGAATCCTTATATTTGCTAACCCTCTACCTAGAACACATTTCTCCCGTTCTTCCTATGGCTAACTTCTACTCACTCCTCAGGTATCAAAATCATCGTCATATCCTTGGAAAAGCATTACCTGCTCACCTCTGCTTTAAATTAGGTCAAGTGACCAGTCTATGAATCCCAGCGCTTGCAGGTCTTCCTCCCACAGCACTTAGTACCATAAAAATGCACAGTCATCTGGAGAACGATCTGTTTAATGAATGCCCCCCATGGACACACCATCCCTCCATACGGGCGATGACCAAGCTTGTCTTCATCACTGTTGTGTTTTTAGCAAAATATCTGGCATATAGTAACTAATACTAAGTAATTACTGACTAAACAAGTGAATGAAACTAACTTTAAGAGAAAACATTGAACTTGCTACAGAACTGCAGTATGAAAACTTGAGATCTGCCTTAAAAAAAAAAAAAAAAAAAAAAAAAAAAGGTAGCTCGGGCCATGAGAGCATTCATTTTGTAAACGGTTTAAAGAAATGATAAACAAAACAAAACAAAAAAAAAAAGAAAGAAAGATGAAAGAAATGATCCTTTGTTCTAGAACTTTTTCCAATGGAAAGGGAAATAACCTTAGATTAGTAACTCCCAAACTCTGGGGTTTATGAGTATAATTTATAAAATATGTTTAACAGAACATTTTTCTTGGCCCCACTCCCTCCTCCTTGAGTGTTTCAGATTCAGGAAGCCTGAGGTGGGTGCTAAGAACCTGCAATAAACAAGCCCCTCAAGGAATGTCAGTAAAAGGACTTACTCTGCAAAGGTGTGTTTCACACCTAACATGTGCCAGGCACGGCGTGAGACGATAGAGACGTGGATGATGCCCCCGTTTGGCAGCCACTATAGTAATGATCACCTGGTGAATTCCAGATGGGTTCCAATGATAAAATCCACTTATTTGTGTCTCCATTGAGTATTCCCTGATGACCCCTAAAGCCCAAGGCTTGTAAGTGGTAGACATTCCCTCTCCCTCCATTCCTGCGATATTGCAGAAAAGAAACAGTCACTTGTTTATCGACTATCTGCCAAATATCAAGCACTGATAAACATTTTTACGTGTCTTCAAATAGGTATGTTTATGAACAGTTATTCAGGCTCTGAAAGAATAATATTTTAGTTCTTGCTATTTTTAAGCAGTGTGAGGTGCTTTTTTTCTATTGATCATTTCATTAAACTGTCATAGGAATCCTATGAAGCAAGTATCATTTATTAAGTAATTTGTTCAAGGTCACCTAGCTAACAAGGAGGATAAAAGGGGAAAATAAATGCACGTAAATAGCTTAAGGAGGAGGCAGTGGGTGTCACACAGCCATTGGAGCCACACAGAGAAACAGAAGTAGGAGAAAACCATTTGAGACGGAAAGATACAAAAACAGGTACTAGCACGCCAGCACACTCATGCAATTCGCGAAGGGGGGTTTCACCTAGACACTATTTTTATTCATGGAAAGATCTGGAAAAGGATTTTGGCCACCTCAGCCTATTTCACATGTATAGCATACGCCCTGCGGTTGTCGAAGCGGTTTCTCTATTTTGCAAGGGTCGACCTCACCCGTTCTTACGCCTGTGTTCAACAGAGTTTACCCTCACAGGCATCCAGCAGGAACAGTCTTCCACTGGGCTCCATAGAGTTGGGTAACGCAGCAGCTTTCTTTTGCAGAGAACCACCACTGCGAGGCCGCCAAAGAGTGAGGAGCAAGACTTTTTTGGATACCGGCTGCATTTAGGATTTATACTGGGTTGACCAGTGTTCCCCCAAGGTTCCTGTTCACCTGCAACCTCAGACTAGGACCTTACTTTGCAGATGTAATTAATTGAGCCCAAGCGATACTGGATGCGGGTGAGCCCTCCATCCAATGGCTGTCTCTCGAAGAAGGCCATGTGAAGACACACACAGGGAGAGAAGGCCACGCGAGGATGCATGCCGAGGTGAGGATGCACACGAAGGTGAGGAGGATGCACCGCAACCCAAGGAAAGCCAAGGCCAGCCTGGAGCCACCAGTGGCCAGGGAGGGGCCAGAAAGGAGTCTTCCAAGAGACCAAGACCCTGATGACACCCATCTTTGGGACTTTCAGCCTTCAAGACCCTGAGAACATTTTTCTGTCCCTTTATACCACTCAGTCTGTAATGATTTCATATGGCAGCCCTGGGAAAGTAACACAGGACTTTATCTGAGAAACCCTCTGGCATAGAGCTCTAGGGCGACGTACTTACTGTATCGTTATGCTTCTCTAACTGCTCCAAAGGAACTTCTTCTGATAAGATTTCAAATAATGGAGACACGACGATCGCAAAGTCACTTAAATAGTAACTCCTGCATACATACAAGCAATCTAACGTTGGAGCTTATAAAGAAAAGCTGCAAAAAAAACTCCAAGATTTTTTTTTTTTAAGATTTACTTATTTATTTGAGAGACAGGTAGAGAGGAAGAAAGAGAGAGTAGGTGGGAGGGGCGGGGGAGCATCTTGAGCAGACTCCATACTGAGCACAGAGCGTGGGGCTCAATCTCATGACCCCAAGATCACAACCTGAGCCAAAACCAAGATGCTTTAACTGACTACACCACCCAGGTACCCCTCCAAGTGTTTTGTTTTGTTTACAAATAATATTCCATTAGCCAAATGTGAATGCCAGAATGAGCACTGCTCATGTTGTTTATGGGAGCCTTCTGGGAGAATTGGCAAAAAAAAAAAAAAAAAAAGAAAGAAAAAGAAAAGAGAAAAAGAAAAGAAAAGAAAAGAAAAGAAAAGAAAAGAAAAGAAAAGAAAAGAAAAGAGAAAAAAAAGAAAAGAAAAGAAAAGAAAAGAAAAGAAAAGAAAAGAAAAGAGAAAAGAAAAGAAAAAGGTCGCCTAAGTAAAGAAAAAGGACCCCCCCTTCCCGGGAACAGACCACCCCTGTCTCCAAGGCCATCACGGCTCCCAACCTGGAACAAGGCTAAATTTAAACGGGTGCCGGGATGGCACAGGGATTCCTCGTAACAGAGAAGGACTCTTACGGTGAGGCTGGGGATACAAGCAAGCTCTGGATACTGCGATGGGTGAGTTTCGCACAAGTATCTTTCGAGAAGCTTCCTTCCCAAAGCTGGTGATCCTGAAGACCGAGTGATCCTTGTAGACTGATTCAACGAAGAGAGAGGGAAACGTGTGTGTGTGTTGGGGGGGGGGGGGCATGCGTGTACACGTGAGTGTGCATGTGCGTCCACATGTGCATGAGTGTCCATGAACGTGTGAGAGACGGTGAGTTTGCGTGTGAGCGTGTGTGGGCACAGGCGTGTGTCAGAGGCCGAGGAGCGGTGAACAGCAGGCCGCTCCTCTCCCTCAGACCCCCCCTTCCCGGGAACAGACCACCCCTGTCTCCAAGGCCATCACGTCTCCCAACCTGGAACAAGGCTAAATTTAAAACCATGAACGCGCCCAAGAAGAGCTTGAGCACAGTTGACGTTGCACACCTTATGGGTTGTTACGCTTTGCAGTTAGAGGCGATGAACTCTCCAAAGGGAAATATTGAGGCCTTGCCAAAATTTGTGTAACTGAGACTGCCACATTTCTCCCCGATGCTCCCGTGGCGTGTTCCAGCGCATTCTGCATTCAGGAAACCCGGTATCACACGTTCATAACAGCGACAGGCCACGTTTTCAGTAGTGTTAGTGCTTCCAGCTTACGCAAGGGGATTCCAGAACCCGTGTCTTCCGGAGGATGTACTCCTCACCATTTTAGCTTACACGCTTGTCAATCGTGGTGTTTAGCCCAGGGATAGTTCTAAAAGGGGTAACTGGCACAAGTCTGGGAACGAGCCCAAGTTCCCTCAGCCGCCTGCTCCCTGCATCCCATACAGGCCGCAGTCCACCTGGGCTGAGAGCGCAGATGCGGGCCAAGGGGACATGGCTGCGGGTTCTCGGCCTTTCACGTTTGACCTATGTGATCCCAGAGGCTGGATTCACTTTCAGAGGCTTCGTTTCCTTACCTGCAAAGTAGACATGGGCACCTGGGATGGAGGACGCGGACCCCAGCATGCAAGGCAGTGCAGGTGCCCCCAGGAGGGTGCTCCCGACGCTCCACCTTGGCCCGGGCAGCCCCAGCTATGGGCTGGGCCTAGAGGAAAGAACTGGGCATGCTGCAGCAGCCCCCCTCTCTGTCTCCCTGGACTCAGGGCGGCCTGGGCCCCCATCCCCGGAGGGGGAGCTGAAGCCGGCTGGCCAACCTGAGCGTGGCGCCCTGTGGGTCACCGGTGGGCCCCAGACAAGCCGGCCTCACGCAGCCACAGGAGCATCTCTATCAGCTCATCAGAAATCAGATGGGGGACCTGGGGGCTCAGTGGTGGAGCATCTGCCCTTGGCCTAGGCCAAGACCCTGAGGTCACGGGATCAAGTCCCGCTTCGGCCTCCCCTCGGGGAGCTACTTCTCCCTCTGCCTGGGTCTCTGCCTCTGTCTCTGTGTCTCGTGGATGAATACATATTTAGAAAAGAAAAGAAATCAGGTTGGGGAGAGAGAAAGATTCTTTGATCCTCTGAAGCAGCAGCAGGGCCTCAGAGCTGGGCTGGGAGAGCCCAATGGGAGGCGGCCGCAGAGCTGGGGGCCCGGGACCCAGCGGCCACTGGCTGCTGCGACGGTCGCTCGGCTCAGGGCCCTTGCTCCCGTCCCGGGCACCACCGCCCTTGCTGCGGTTTCATCCCTGTTACTCTCCGACTGGCACCAAGCGGGACGGTGACTCTTTTCCATCAACGACAGTAAGAAAACCTGTAGGTGCGACATTTGTGTTCAGCTGCTCGACGGGAAGCAACAGAGGGAAAGGAAGGGGCCCTCGGGGCTCACGGTGCCCACCTGGCGACAACTGTCACGCTCGTACCGACCTCTCAGGAGGCCTCCCCCCTGCCCCTGCTGGGGACACGCGGCAGCTGGGCTCCAAGGAGGGCGGAGGAGGCGCGGTGCCCCCCGCCCGCTGCAGGCCTCCTCTCTCCATGCCAGGACCGGAGCCCGGCTAGACCGACGCCGCCGAGGACGGCCACAGGAGCTGAGGACACGGTCAGACTCTCAGAGCAAAAGCAGGGAACGGAGTGTCTCCACGCCAGCACGGAAGAAACAAGAACCCACTCTCCGACATAGGCACACCCCTGCCGTGGACACCAAGAAAAGCTCCTCGGCTTGAAGCAGGTGCTTCCTCAGAAACAGACTTGAGTCCCTTGGGGACAGCAAGCCACCAAGGTGTGGGTGGCAACGCCACGGGAACTCATTCCTCCCCAGCCAGTAACCAGGCCCGGGGATATCTGGGTCACATAGGAGTTTTCATGCCAGCCTGGCAATTTAACAGCGGCCGTGGCAGCTCAGATCATGATGGGACCATCACTATAATTCAGCCTTCTTTACTGCACCTTAATAATTGAATAATTATACATAAGAAACCATTAGCACCTTAAACTATACAGAGGCACACCAGTACCAGTTCACTTGTGGCAAAAGTATCCCTCAAAACATATGGTCACTTGTAACACCCATTTTGCAGAGAGTAAAATACTATGACCAAGGAATTGTAATGAAATTTCCAAATTTTACATCAAAAGTTGAATTGAGAAAAAACTAAGACCCCTCTGACCGTGTCACTGGTTTCTAGTCCAGCGAAATCAAAAGGTCTTGTTCGGTCCAATCTCCCCCTCCCACAAAGGTCCATCCCTTGTCTTTCACTGCTTGTGTTCTTCAACACATACACACCCACAAACACCAACCTAACCAAAAAGCACTGCACAGTGGTGAACAAAGAGTAGTGGCATGTATAATTAAAGTAGGATCGCAGAGAGGTGGTAACAGAGGAACTAAAGTAGACAGGGGCTGGGGAAAAAAAAAAAAAAAAAACAGGGAAGAGAAAATGGGAGAAGGAAAAGTCTAAAGCACTCCCAGAAGGAAGTTAGGATGCCTTTGGAAACAGGTATGGCCCACTCTGCGTGAAACTGTAGCCTACAAAATTAAGATAGGCATTAAAATAATTTCTTAACTGCTCCCTAATTTCCAATGCTGAATGAAAACATGAATTTCAAACTGTCATTATGAGTTAGATGATGTCTAAATCTTTGAGTGATACGTAGGATCTTCCTTTCTTTTCTCTTAGGGTTCTCCTCCTTATTCTGATGTTTGCTATATAATCTGGCAGATGTTCCTTAAATTCTCTTAATAGTACGCACCACTCAAAATATTCACTAATAACAACAATGGGCAACATGTGTATTGAACACTCAACATTATGGTAGGAACTGTTACAATTACTTCATATGTATTAATGTATTTAATTCTCTTATTCATCCTATGAAGATACAAGTAATGATTTTTTTTTTTTTTTAAAGAAAACTAAGGCACAGGGCAGCCCGGGTGGCTCAGTGGTTTAGCGGCACCTTCAGCCCAGGGCCTGATCCTGGAGACCTGGGATTGAGTCCTACGCTGGGCTACCTGCAAGGAGCCTGCTTCTCCCCCTGCCTGTGTCTCTCATGAATAAATAAATAAAATCTTAAAAAAAAAGAAAAAAAAAGGCACAGGAAGTGTAAGTTATCAGGATCATTGAAATAAACAGTAAGTCTGGATACAAACCAAGGCTGTCTCAATCCAGAGCCCAGACTCAGCCACTGTGCTAAACTGCATTAGAACATATAGAATATGGACAAAACTAATTAGTCATATTTATAACTTCTAGTTTCTGCATTTGTAATCTCAAAAGTTATGTTTTCTAGTCTTATAAGACTAAGGCTAGCTCTTGCTGATATAAACTTTTATCTCTACTTGGACATGGAGAGGTAGTGATATGTTCCTGGGAGGGAAGAGATCTGAACCAGCCCAGAAGACTGAAAATTCTTATCATATGTATTTTTTATACAAATGACCTTCTAGCACATTCTCTCTTCACTTTAAGTTTTCATGAATTTATGGCTTAGAAAAAGATGCCTGATCTCAGCTCTACCTAGTTGCCTGATCTCACACATTTCTCCATACCTCTTCCTTCCACTCACCATCACAACAGTCTATTAAACAGCAATGCGCTTTGGATTTTTGGGGCTGGGTAATTTTTCAGTGTGTGTGAATGTCTCATGCAATACAGGACTTTAGGAATTCCTGACTGAGGGATCAAATGCCAAGTGACAACTACAGATACTCCCACACTTTTCCACTCTCAGGGGTAACACTGCATTGCTCAACGGGCATTGACCCAGGTCCCCAAAGCCAACCAAGTGATGTCTTGCCCAACTTTTTTTTATCTTCATTTACTCACATTGCTCGGCCTTAATGTGTGTGAACGCAGTCTCAACAACAAGTACGTGACAGACATGGAAGTCCTCTGACATACTCTCCCTACTCTAGAGGTCTTCCCTGGACTGTTCCTGAGGAGCTTCCTCAGATGCGAATGGTGTATCTTCATTATATTTTACTTATTTAGTAGAATCTTCTGAAGGATGGAAAACTTACAGAGTCCATCCCAGAACATTTCATTACTGTCCTAGTAGAAACAGTAATGTTTCAGGAATGAAAACATTAAGGGGTTCCCTTTGTTGGTGGTGAGGGTTGGTAATCACTCTGTGCTCAACTCATGCTAGACACTTAAGTGAGCTCACTGGTTTAATCTCCATCACTGCTATTATTATGCCCATTTGAAAGCAAGGAAGTTGAGATTTACAGATACTAAATAATTTGCCAACAATAATGTTAATGAAAGTGATAGCTAATAATAACAACCACCACACGGAGGCCTAATTCCAGTAGGGTCAACACTAACTTCTCAGTCTTTAAATGACTGAATTTCGGGGAATCCCTGGGTGGCGCAGCGGTTTAGCGCCTACCTTTGGCCCAGGGCGCGATCCTGGAGACCCGGGATCGAATCCCATGTCGGGCTCCCAGTGCATGGAGCCTGCTTCTTCCTCTGCCTGTGACTCTGCCTCTCTCTTTCTCTCTGTGCGTGACTATCATAAATAAATAAAAATTTAAAAAATAAAAAATAAAAAATAAATGACTGAATTTCTAGGGGTAATGTTTAGGATATCATGTTTTGTAGGAATGTTATATGGAGAGCCTTCTTAAATCCTCCCCCAAAAAAGATTAACTGCCATTTATTTGCCTACTTATCTTAATTGGTTTGATGACTGTAATCGAACCTGTTCATGTCTAACCAAAGGCAGAGGATGAACATCTCTGGATAGTAAGATATGGAATAGGCAATCTAGAATATTCTAGAAAAAGCTGAAAAAGCACCCAAAATTTGCAAATTCCAACTGCTATCATTAGTTGCCTTTCTTCATTAGGTTGAGCCCAGTCTCCTTATTTATAAAAAGCAGTACAGCTAGGTCACTGAATGCTAATATTCCTCCCAGAGACTGAGTCTGAGGGTGCCAAGTTTAAGTTGGCACTTCCTTCAGAAACTTCTTCATTCAAATATTGCTTCAATTTTGTTCGCTATTCTCATAAAATGTTCTGAACATATCCTGAACACACAAGAGGGGGGAAAATGCTACCTGCTACCTCTCCAAGAGGTATGTTCATTTTCATGAGACTGGCTGGTGCGGAAAGATGGTGTGCAAAGCAAAGGGTAGGGAGCATGCTCCATGTGGGAGGGTGCATTGCAATGAGTACATGAAATTACAGTACAAAGGATCAAAGAGAAAAATTGCCTTTAGAGTGACAGGCTCTCCTTCAAGGAGAAGAAAAACCAAATAATTTATGCCTGTGGAGGTACTGTAGGGCTCATATTTTAGCCTGCAGAATTCCTCAGGATTGCTATAACTGAGCCTCTTGCAGGGAGGACCTATTAATCCTTTGCATGCTTTGCCATTAATATTGTTTATTGGGCCACAAGAAGAGGACATAAACCTTTAATGTCACTTTTTCACACTAAAGATTTTTTCCTTAAAATGCAGTGGTATCTGCCAATTTGATATGGCACTTTACGGAGATTAGAGAAGCAGATGGCTGATACTTAATGACTAATTTTTTTGCATCAACCAAAGAGTTGTTATTTGATGCAAACCGCACAGAATAACAATTTTCCTTTTTCGCGGAGTTGGCCTATGCTACCAAAAAAGAAAAGAAAGAGCTTTTACTGACAAATCATAGAGATTAAGCTCAGAAGGATCTAAAAGGGTAAGAACGCACTGGGACTTACTAGCTAACCATGAGGTAAAATTCCAGGACTCACTACACACTCAGTGTCCATTTTGAAGAAAGTCTCATGCAAGAATTACAAAAACGTCCATAGGTTAAGAGATTAAACAGGCAGATATTAGTTCAAATCTTTAGATAGGCATTTGCACACTGGATAACCTGAGACTGTGAGTCGAGTGTTAGTTTCAGTAAAAGTACAAATGCAGGTAGAAATAATTCTCATAAGAAGACATTCTTTTAAACTTAAAAGTACATGTAATATGTTGAGCTCACTGCCTGACACTTAACACTCATGAGTCAATTGATATAAGTACTCACCAGGTACTTCTTTTTCCCCATTGCAGTGTCTTTTCTCCTGCTCGCTGATAAATCTCAGCAGTTTGCACCCCCTTCATTATTTTCTGTCCAATCAGTAACAAGATTTTGAGGAAAATTCTTTTTGGTTATCTTCCCGTGACCTTAACTCTCAATTTCAGGCATAGGAACATTGGGACTCCTATGGATATCAGGTGGAAAAAAGACTCCCGGAAAACAAAGGGAAGAAAAAGAAATGGGACATAATTATGAAAAACATCGTCTCTAATGGGGTCAATAACAGAATGAAGAAATATTTTGGAGTTTGAGACAATTAGGCATCATGCTGGGAATAAGGAGGAAAAGGCAAATATTGTGATATAGTAAAGGCAGAAATGGTTCTAGAAGAGCAAGTTTCATTTTGTGTTGATAACGTGGTAATAGAAGGAAAGGGAATTCAGTGGATCATTGTGAAGATAAGCTGAGGCAGCAAAAAAGCAAGTGTTGCATAAGGCTGTCTAATAAGGTAGCCGCACATGGCTTTTTATTTTAAATAAAATTAAGACAACATTTAAAATTCAGTTTCTTATTCACACTTGTCACATTTCAAGATCTCAACAGCCGGAGGTAGCTAGTGGCTGACCTAGGATCGGCTACAACCATCACTGCAGAGTTCTGTTGGGCAGTTCTCTGTCAAGATACAAGGAGGAAGTTTCTGTTTATGATTTATCCAGTGACTATCTAGCATAATTTATTCCTCTGGATGCTAAGTTGTAGAAAGGTGACTAATGCAAGGTTCTGGCTCTCATGGAGTTTCCAGTCCAGTTTGTGAAATGGATGAAAATCAGCAAATAGCAGCAAGGCAATAACCTAATCACTGAAGATAAGGAAGGTGAAGGAAACAGTGAGGAGAGAGTAAAAACTAATGTTTAACTGTGAAGGGATCTGGTTTTGAAACATTACTGGGCCTTTCATTAGCTATGAAGTTGGGGGCAGGTAAGTTTAGTTGACCTTAATTCACGTGCTAATTTGTTCATTCAGTTTTTACTTCCTTCTTTCCTTGATTTTTTCCAATACCTCAAGTGTTTTTCATGTATGGTATGTAGGGTTGGGAATACATGCAGCCATTGTAAGGTCTGGTTAAAATGCATCCCATTTGATCCATTACATTTTTCTCTAAATGAATGTCATTGCTTTCTCATTCATTTCATGTCGATTACATCCTAAGGGACTCTCTCTGTCATTAAAATTGCCTCATTTATCCATTCATCCAATCATTCAACAGACATTACTGAAACCCTTGCTCTATAGTAGAAGCCACATTAAAAACATAAATGTGAACACCGTGGCCTTTGCCTTAAAAATATATAGACAGAAAAATCTTAACAACCCAGTGTAATGAAGGTATGGGCAGCAGGGTCTATGGGTTTAAAAAAAGGGGGGGAAGAGACCTAACCAACACTTAAAGAAGTTAGTTTGCCCCATTATTCATCTATAGAATGATCTATGATCTATTATTCATCGATCATCGTATCTGTCTTCAAACAATGAAAGCTTACACACTATATCAAGCCACACTTATTAGATGAAAAAAAAAAAAGCCACACTTACTTACAACCCATCAAATAGCAATCAACCCCTTATCAACAAATGGGAAGACTTTGGGGGTGGGAATTCAGAGTCAATTGCATGTTGAAGCCATGGTTCAAACTCAAAACACAGTAACTTCAAGTCTTTTCACTTAGGTGTTAGAAATATAGATAGCCTAGTTGGTTATCTGAAGGGGATACTCAAAAACATGTTTGGAAAGTCTACTCAAACCAGATAATTGACCTAAAGCCTGTACGAAGAAAGCTCGATCGGCCTAAATATCGCAATTAATTATTTCAAAGAAATTAAATACCTCAAAAATTATGTAAGTATATCTCGACTTTATTTCAGCCAAACTTCATAAGTTAGACTCAAAAGATTTGATATAATGAAAGACTATACACTTTACCATTATTTTTATATATTTTATAAATAAAAAGTTATATATTTTAAAATAAATGCATATATTTATATATATATATTTATAAAATATGTAAAGGTATGTATGCAATGGTAAAAATTATGTATATAATGGCATATATGCAAATATATATATACACGATGAAATTTTATATATATATATATCGACCATTGAACAACTCAAAGGTTAGGGCCAGTGACCTCCCACACATTTGACAATCTGTGATTTCTGATACCCCTAAAACTTGACTGCTAACCGCCTATCATTGAACGTAAGCTTCACCAATAACAACCAATTAACACGTTTTGTATATATAATGCATGCTACATTCCTACAATAAAACAAGCTAGAGAAAAGACAATGTCACTAAGATCTTAATGAAGTTTAAATACGTTTATAGTATTTCATTGTATTTATCAGAAAACTTCCACACATAAGTAGACCCATGCAGGTCAAACCCATGTTGTTCAAGCATCAACTGTACTTCTCAGATGTCTTAGCCTGTAGTAAAAACCTAACAAAAGGAGGCAGAAGAAAGACAGAAAAATCAGTTACTGAGTTCAAATTCCTGCAGGTAACTATATATGTACATATGTTTATTTTTAAGTGGAAATGTCATGTTCTGCAACCCACTAAACCCAGAGGCTTAAAGCAGAGGACAAAGAGCCTCCTTTCGTGAAGTTCAGGTGTCCCATCATGGCAGCAAGGGTCTCCCCAAGACATCCCAAAGAAGAGAAATAAACATATGGAGCTATGCGAACCGTGGTGCCAGGCAGTGACAAACAACCAATAAACACCAAATTGGCCAGCGTGGGACGCCGACCAAGACTTGGCTCTTTCCTGAGGGCGCTGTTGCCAGGACACGTTATTGCATTTCTACAGCATGAAAATTAACACATAGCAAGAGAGTTGATTTTTGTCTTCTCCCATGTGCCCCCCTCCCCTGAGAAGAGCAGAACTGCCCCTCGGCGTTGATGGTGTTCTTATCCTCTTCGTCATCTCTTCATTCACATCAAAGTTGAGACTTCCAAGAGAGAAGTTAGGAGTCAAGCTCTGTCCTTATTGTGGAAATTGTCATTTTTTAGAAAAAGAACCACGCTCTCACACGTACCAACACCGTGTACATACTCACGTTGGCAATAACCCTGCCACAGGACTAAGAGATCCCTGATGTAGACTGAAAGTGATAAATGGAACACAGTCAAGAGGTAAACTGCTCGAGGGATTGGAAAACACGTTTTGGTGATGCCAACAGTGGCAGGGTCATTCGTTTCAATATCTGACTATCAGCAAGTTAAAAGGAACCCAGCCCTGCCATTTGCTTAGGCTGCTGACTGATCGATGCCCACCTTTCTCTCTTCCCTGCCATCCCATCACCATCTTCTGTTCCCTTCCCACAAGTTCCCCAAACTTCCCCCAAGCAAAGAGCTCATGCCTATGGCGAGAGCTTATTCATTGTCCTTAATGGAGTGGAAATCTATAAAGGTCATGGTCGCTTTCTAACAAGCTGCCACCCAAACAAAGTATCTTTCACACGTGACTAATTATGGAATTGGTAGAGATGGCTGGGGTCTCTCCAGAGTTAGTCCAGGCAGAATGGGAGAGATCTCTAAAAACAACGGGTATAGGGACACCTGGGGGGGCTGAAGGGCACCCATCTTCAGCTCAGGTCGTGATCTTACAATCTGGGATCGAGTCCCACATCGGGCTCCCTGCAAGGGGCCTGCTTCTCCTTCTGCCTGTGTCTCTGCCTCTTTCTCTCTCTCTCTCTCAGTCTATGTCTCTCATGAATAAATAAGTCTTTAAAAAATAATAATTAAAAAATAAAAATAAAAACAATGGGTATATGGGTGCATGTGTAAGGAGCTTACAGGAACATCGTGCTGCAATTTCCATCTATCTATTTATCCACCCACCCATCCATCAGGACTCATGTCACCAGAGACAAGGATGTGGTTTTAACAACAGCAAAGACAGCTATTTTGTTACTTCGGACACCAGCTGGAAAATCGTACTCAGAAAAGTGTATGTGCTTTTCACACTTAAGTGAGACATCCATCCCCAGAATGTTTCAGGCCAGCAAGCAGAAGCAAAAGACCTAGGAGCAATGTAACAGGTAAGTAAGCGACTGTGATTTAAGGAGGCAATGGAAGAGTGGCAGGTTCACCAGGTTCGAAATACTAGGAGGACGTCCTTATGGTCACTACTGAATATCCACTCGGATAATAAAGAAAACATTCCATCCCTTCACTCAGAAAGGGCTTAGAATGTGCCACCATTTTATTATATGAGATGCAAATCTTAGCGCCTCAGTATCTCCAGCAGTGACATGGATCAGCAGGATGGACTAGATGGGCTCCAGCGATCTGCTCCAGTGTCACCTAAAGCATTAAAGGATAAGTAAAAATGTGCACAAAGCTTTTTGCAAAAATTGAAGTTTTCAAACAAAATAAATTCTTAATTGAATAGATAAAACAGTAAATGTTCTCAGGGGTCCGAATCCAAGAATGTGGCATTTAAAATATTCTATCATTTCTCCTGGAAGTCCTGATAAAAACCTAAGAATGTCTATTTCATAAATGTAGTATATTCACAAAATAAGGACAATAAAAAGCACCACGAGAGTAAGTGTCTTATTTAAACATTGTCCAAAATGTTTTTCCTTCATATCATAGCAGGAAAAAAAAATAGTACAAAAGTATAAACTGATTACTACTGAATCTTCCTAGCTTACTGCACCAATTTCTACAGTCTCTCTCAGGCTGTTGGGAAAATAAAAGTAAACAAGAACCATTTTCAAAGCAATTGCCATCTAAATAATTTAAGTACTGGATAGGAAAAGAAGAAGAAACTAAATATATAAAGATGAAGTTAACCTTACCCTAGAGGGGGGCATTTTTTTTTCTTCATTACATACCCTGGCTTTGTTCTATTTTAAGGCATAAACAAGACAGGAGCCAGGAAAAGGAGGAATCCATGTCATTTAGGACCAAATGCAACATTTCTATTTAAGTAATATGGGGGAGAGGGAAGACAAGACAGTGATACTTTAGATCACTGGACTCAGTTAATATTTATTGAGCACCTATTACGCTTCAAGCACTGCAAGTCTGAAAATATAAAAAAGGAGTCTTGATCCTGCCCTGAAAGAGCTCTCGGTCCAGTGAGATAAATAAATATAAAAGGGAATACGTAAATAAAAGAGGAAAACTAAGGATACAAGGCTCTACGTGGTGCTTTCCGGATACAAACACAGATACTGCATTTCATTCACAGCACAGCTGTTCTCCAGCTCAGGAATCCTAAGCTCCGTTTTGGCAGCTTTTTGATGATTTGATATAGTGAAGCTGGAAATGGTCCAGAGGAGAGCAGTGAATATGATGAAGGAGGCAGAGAGGAGACTTAGGAGGTCAGATTAAAGCAGCTACACAAGTATTGTTTGCCCAAGTGAGGACGTACTAGACAGTCTATAAATATTTTGACAGTATTAACCCCAACGAGACACTGTAAGGAGAGCTAAGGGGACTCAGACAAGGTAAAGTGTCTGGCATAACTGGGGGAGGGGAGCCAAAATCTGTAATGAGGGATGTGAACTCTAACAAGGACAGATTCCTTCTCTAGAAAAGGTAGGATTTCATCTTGAGTCATTGGATTTAGATCTTTTCCTCTACGGGATTGACTCTGGGAAACACCCACAGAGTTTATGTTCCCGGGCGCCGGGCCGGGGGGCTCAGTCAGTTAAGTGTCTGCTGTGGCTCAGGTCATGGTCTCAGGGTCCTGGACCCAGTCCTGCATGGGCCTCTTGCTCAGCGGGGAGTCTGCTTCTCCCTCTGCCCCTCCCCCCATTCATCCTCACTCTTGCTCTCAAATAAATAAATTAAATCTTCAAGAAAAAAAAAAAAAAAAAAAAAGCTTATTTTCACTTCAGTTCCCCAAACGTTGCTTTAGGACCGTGTATGTGCTTGGTCCTAAGTATTAAAAAGGAATAAGACAGGGGCCTGCTATTGATGGACATTGCTGTCCTGACAACACTCCTAGGTTGAAACCTACGGCTCATGAGGGAGGAGCTCTCATGAAGGGGACTGGCCCCTTACAAAGGGGGTCCAGGGAGCTCCTTCGCCCTTCCATCACATGAGGTTACAGCTTTGAGGAGACAGTGTCTATGCAGAAGCGTGACCGCACCAGAAACTGAATCCTGCAGACGTCTTGAACTTCCCAGCCCCTAGAACTGTGAGAAATAAATTTCTGTTGCTCATAAGCCACCTAGTCCATGATATTTTGTTGAAAAGCCCAAAGAGATGAAAACAGGGCCTTGCAACTCAGGGAATTCACAGTTTGAAGGGAATTCTGTGGCTTCCCATCACCCTACGTATGATCCACTTCCTAGGATCACTGTGATACTTCTCTCTGGCTGGTAGGGCCCACTTGTCTCAGATTATGTGGTGTTGCTAGGACCTGGTCAAGCATTCCTTCCACCAAACTACCAAGTATTCCTCTTTCCTCCCCGCCTCATCCGCCACACACACACCTGCATACTCGAAGAAAATAACTCAGGCATTCGGTACAGTAGTATCTAAAATTTAAAGGCATTTGACGCAACATTCTTCTTTACCATAAATGTTAAAATTGACAATTCTAAGAAAAGACCTCGTGACTAATCTATACTGATTGTTAACTTTAAGCGTCCACGTTTTAGAGGCATGTAAAAAAATAATTTCCAGGAAGGAAAGCCTGTTTATAGAAGGGAAAGGGAGAATCCTATGGCCACTGTGTGGTAAAGGTATTTTTAGATAGCAACACTTTCCTAGCAGCAATCGATTGGTTCGCAAATATTAGGGGTGTGTGTGTGTGTGTGTGTGTGTGTACACTCAGGCATGGGCTTAACTGATTTGAAAGGCTTGGGAGGCTTCCTTAGGTAGAACACCTGCCTTATAATCACAGGTGAATTGAGTACAACTAAAAGCGATGCGCCATCCTCTCGGGCAACCTGCAGAACAACTGGCTGAGACCCCAGGGTCACAGAGTGAGCAGTGGAGGCACTGCTGCCCTGTCCCCGGGCCCCGGCTCCCTGCTCTCCCCGGGACACATGTCGAGGCAACCCTTCATTGTACCATGGGGATTCATACCACTTTTCCAATTAATGCAACTGCGGGGTCCTTCCATTATCTTGTTGAAGTTGGAAAAACATCTCTGTTTTCGAAATCAGAAATCGAAAATCAGAAATTGAAAAACATCGATTTACCTATGGCTTGTATTTGTCAGATAACTGCAAAAAAAATAATAATAATATCCCTGCCCAAGTAAGAAACACTATTTAACTCTCGAAAAGTTCTTTCTAAAACTTAGAATAAACGATATAAGAGATGAGAAATGGGGGAGAGTAGAATGTCAAAGTTCTACAAAAGGATTATCTGGCAAGGAAAAGAAGAACGAGACCAGTCGCAAGGGAGATGGAATGCAAATTCAGGATTGTGCCATTTTTCTCAGGGTCTGTTAATTACTACATTTCCCATCATGTTTATAATATACGTGTCTATGGAAGTTGATTTTGGTAGATGGGACTATGCCCTTTGATAACTTTAAAAACTGAGGAAAATAATATCCCTATATAGGGTGACTGCCTTACAGGCCATACTGTTTGTTACCTTTAGATGTCATAGGTCAGTCATTAGGTGCTTTGACTCTAGCACCATTTTTTCTAAGTTCTAACCCAATATGGGGCTTGCACTCAGGACCCCAAGACAAAAAAGTCACATATTCCACCAACTAAGCCAGCCAGGCACCAATGCTTGCAGTTTCCATTTCTCTGTCACACTCTAATGAGATAGATCCATTTGCACAGCCTAGAAAATGGTCTAAACATCTACTCAGAATAGGTACACACTGGTACATATTTTTGGCCAGCATAGTATCTTAAAGTTTGAGAATTTAAATACTTTCACAAGAGCCTGACTTTTGTCACAAGCCTCATCAATCCAGGTATCATATAGGTCTGATGCATCCACGTAGCACCTGCCTGGTCCCTACAGGCAGTGGCACTGGAGATGTACAGTCTCATCAGGTAAGCTGCTTATTATGTATTGAGGTACTAGGTCCTTGTTCTAGCCAGAAGGCAGGTATCTGTGTGGCCTTGAGCAAGTACCACATTTCTTCTGAAACCATCTCAGCACTCAGGTTTCCTTACCAACCAAATGAGTAGAAGCACGAATCTCTTGGTCCCTTTCAGTTAGTTCCAAAAATGCCTTTTCCTCCTGGGAATGTCCCTCTTCATAGGAGAATACCAGCTAATCAATGCCAAATGGTTGACAAAATGAGAAATTCATAATTTTTCAACGTCTAGAGAAATAGCCGATCTAGACAATGATCACATGAAATCCATTAGGTGAATGGCAGATGGGAACTCTTCAAACAGATGGGGCTGCCTGAGGACCACCTGAACCCACGGATCAATCTTAAGAGCCTCAAAGAAAAAGAGATCATATGCCTCCTAAAGGAAGTACAGAGCACCAATTATCAACTACATATGCAAAAATATCAGAGATCTTAAATGGTTTCTCCACTGAAAAGATATACGCGCTTGTTCAAAGATCACAAAGACTTTAAATGGTAAATTTGACAAGAGAGGTCGGAGACAAAAACCAGGGGGGATCAACTTGAAATAAGGAACCCAGTTTTAGAAGTGATTGGACTTCAGATTAAGTCCATTTGAAAACAAAATTCCATTTGTAAAGCCTCATTTGCATGAAACTTCAATGAAATCCTATGGATCAATTAAAGTACACTGCTTTGAATTATCTAGCACTCCGCAATGGATGGATGGTGGTTAATTGGGAAAATTAAATGTGACAGTTTTCTTTTCATTAAACTGTTAAATGTCCCCTTGACTTGCTCACAAGTCAATAAAAGATATACAACTACTTTCCCGTATCGGACAACTACCTAAGGCTACCTGCCTTCCAGAGTCAGCCCGAGAGGGGAAAAGATTGAGCTGTTTAGTTGTATAAACTCCATCTCTGTACCAGGAGCCCTAAACTTCTCTGACACCAAGAAATTCGACAGAGACTCAAGGAGAAAAGAACTGGAGCTGGGAGGACAGGCTGAGGCAACTAATTCTCAAAAAGGACCAAACTCTCAGGGCAGCTGGGTAGCTCAGTTGGTTAAGCATCTGACTCTTGCCTGGGGCTCAGGTCATGACCTCAGAGCTCCACATCAGAGCCCCTGCTCAACACAGAGTCCACTGGAGATTCTCTCCCTCACCCCTTCACCCACTCTCTCACATACTCTATCTAAAATAAATAAGTAAATAATCTTTAAAAAAAAAAAAAAAAAAAAGGACTGAACTCTCAAAGAGAGGTAAGATTCTTTACAAGTCCGCACAATCCACCTCCGATAGCTCCCTTCCTTATTAATATCACCCTTCAGCTTTTGTTGCTCTTTTCTATGTTAACTTTCGTTTATTTTTATTGGCTTCATTGCCGCTCAGTTTTATCCAATTGGTTAGAGTAGAATCTGTACCGGATGAAGAGAATGAGGTCGTCTGAGTTACTGCGAGACCTCAAATCCTAAAATACAACGGTTTATATAAGAACCTGGAAATACAGTCTGGACGTCTTCAAAGGGATTTTCTCTCCCATAAAGACCACTGCTCTCTCTAGAATCTATCTTACACTTAGGCTCCCGGTCTTCCTTCTAATTCATTGAAATTTGACCATATTTCCTTTTTTGTGAAGTAGGGTTCATGATGATACCAACTATGGGAGTTATTCTGAGAATTAAATTAGTTAAATCACAAAAAATGCTTAGAACAATGAATAAGCACTTGTTCATCATTAGCTACTATTGTCGTAGTGATGATTATTATTGTCGCAAAAGATATTCAAGAAGACAACAGGACATAAATAACTCTGATATTAACCTCAAAAGAATCAGAGTGTAGACAGATCTGGCAATTTAATCAACAAGCCAGGTAAACCTGCACACCTTGGGCAAGAGTAAGGCTTGTTCAGCCTCTTACTCTTTTATAGACAACTTGGTCTAGCTGGTAATATAATCCTTGGATTTTGGCTACTAACACTGGTCCAAAAATAAACATATGTACGGCATAAAAGTACAGGATTGCCACTGAAATCTGTGATACACCTGAAAAGCCAAACAGTGCATAACACTTGATTTAAATTTGAGGCGCTACCGCTTGGTGGATGCAACCTGAATCGTGTGACCTGATATCTGTGAGCTTGTTTCCTTGACCAAAGTCTGTGAGAAACTTACAAGGATCATATTGAGGCTGGGATGCTAATTAAATGAGATAGAGGGCTTTACACCTGCTGGCAATGCCTGAACATGTTCGGGGCTTATCTTTGAAGAAGACTGCTTTAGCGCTGTGCAGACGCACCAGGATTCCAGTTCTGGCTCTTTATCTTCCTCCCTGTGGGATTCAAGCAAGTGCTTGTTGTCTCTGACTCGCTAACATTCCCACTTGTAAAAACAGCTTGCGTCTAGTGAAACGATGAATAATGCCCAGCACTTTGCCTGAAATGTAGGAAGCTCTCAATACACAACAGCTATTGATAAGTGCACCAGTTCGTGCTTTCTGAGGTTAAACTCACTGAATTGTGTTGCACGGGGTGGGGGGTGGGGTGGAGAAGAATGGGCAGGAATCCTCCTCATGCCCCACAAACAAGCTATTCTCTCATCTAATTCAGAAGTCAGGAATGTTTTCTCGAAAATTAAGCCACTTCTTACCCATATCACAGGTGGGCATAAAGAAATCGCCATTCTGTGGGGAGAGGAAAAAGTCTGACATCCCAAGAGAGGAAATACCCCGTTGGTGTTTGTCTCCACAAACAGCACCAAGAGGTCCGCTGTGCTCCTCTGGCAGCCCTTCCACCTCTCCTCTATCTGCTGCCAGTGGGGGATCCTCTAGGACAGGAGCTGCTCATTCTCCCTTCCCGCCCCCTACTACCAAGGGGCTGTGGTGCTTTCTTAGGTCTCCCAGGAGCCCTGACGGTGGCTTTTTCCCTTTAAGTTCAATTCACAAACAGTGTATTATTGGTTTAAGAGGTAGAGGTCAGTGATTCATCAGTTGCATATAAAACCCACTGCTCATCCCATCACGGGCCCTCCTTTGTGCCCATCACCCAGTTACCCCATCCCTCCACCCCGTCCCATTCAGCAACCCCCAGCTTGTGTCCTATGATTAAGAGTCTTCTATGGCTTGTTTCCTTCTCTGATTCCATCTTCTTTTTCCCTCCCTTCCCCTATGATCCTCTGTTTTGTTTCTTAAATTGCACGTCTGAGTGAAACCCTAGAATTGTCTTTCTCTGACTGGCTTATTTCACTTAGCATGATGCCCTCTAGCTCCATCCACGTTGTTGTAAATGGTGAGACTTCCTGAGGGTCTTTAGAGAGGTTCCCAGCATCGCAGTCTACTGGCAGATGTTGCCTCTGGAAGAACCAGCTCTATCACAGAAACAGAATCTGGGAGAGGGGCAGGGAGAAAAGGCCCAATTCATCCTTGACTCTAGAAAGATACTAGGAAAGTTGAATTAGTCAAAAGAGAAAATTATGCTATACATCATTAGTCTCCCAATTTCCCTTATGTTTGAATAATAGTACTCTAAAAACAGAAAAAGCCAGGGAAAAAATTAAAAGGAAGAAATCTTCCCTGGCAATTTGATTATTAGGTCACTTCAAGAGAGGCAATTTAAGAAACTGGCAAATGCCGCTGGGGAAACTAAAATAATAACAAGCAGCACTAATACAGCACCTTTCCTCTTCAAAGCACTTTACAAACATGAAGTAATTAGGCCAATTAAAACTTGAAAAAGTAGCCTATTTAGACACAATCTTCCTTCCACATACAGGGCATCTGCTTGGAAATGACTCTGGCGCCTTGTTTTCAAAGCAAAAGATGCTCGCAGGAAAACAAGATACCCATAAATAACCAGGGAACTTAATCTCAGAAGGATCTGGGTCTAGAAGCATTGGAGGCATTTAAATCAGAAGTAGATCTCCCCACACCCTAATCCTTGCCCACCCCAAACTGCGCGGGCGAACACTTGCTGCTAGTGGCAGCCAGTTACAGATGCAGAGAACAGCGGGTGACAAAGGTGGACAGTCCAGGGGACGAATGGGCCCATCCCGGGCTCACCTCTTCCCAGTAGATTGACTCCCAAAGAGGGATCCTGGAATAACTGAGCAAAGGGGATGGTGCACTGAGTTACGAGGTGCTCTAAACGGGGAGTAAGGACACGTAAATCCTTGTTCAGTTTCACCACTGATTCATCATGGGACTCGGGACAGTAACTTCTTTTGTTCATGGCTTCGGTCTCTAAATGTGAGACGGGCCTCCGAGTAGCTCCATGGTTTCCGAAGTATGTACCTTCAGTACTGTGGGTGCCCGATGGGGCTTAGGCCAAAGTTCTGAGCTGCTCTGGTTCAGGAAGAAGAGCGACGTTATAATTCATTTCGGATATTGGATTTGTATGAGCTCTGAGGAGTCCCATGTCTAATTGAGTTAAAAGAAAAAAAAATATATCACTGGAATGGATGCTCTCTAAATTCTCTTGCAACTCTGGTATTCTCTGATTTTATGACTGTTTCTCAACCCCCAAGAATATAGGATATGGTTCAATGGAAATGTTCATTACATTAGCTTAACTTGCTAGGATCAGAGAAGAGCCGAAGATCAAGCCAGCGCTCCCGAGGTCTCGCTCACTCACCGTAAATCACTGTAAGTCAGGGTTCTTTTTCTTTGATTTATCTGAACCTACCGTGGGTGAGGCAGGTGTTACAGAGACCCCCACCAGGTCTCTGCTCTCTCTGTTCCAGTTTCTCTACTTGCCCCCAGCTACCTGGTTCTGATCATCTAAGCCTCAAATTTAGGTTGGGGAAGGATAGGGAGCATCAGTATAACCCCCCAGTCTTGGCATTTTCAAAGAACCTTCTATAAAGCTGTGGGGTCTCATTCCTCTGACTTATGAGTGTATTTACACTATGATCCAGAGACCCGGAGAAGGGGAATAAATGGAAGGATTCAGGCAAATAATCTTCCCTCTAACACCGCCCCCTCGTCCCCATTTTTCCTGGAATCTAGGCAGCTATCAGGAATCAAACCCTCCCTGACGGTAGACTCCAGCAAACTAGTCTGTGAGTAGAACCAGCCCACTTATCCCCACAGACAATACTGTTCATTGCATAATGAAGAACCTGAGGCTAAAAGGTAAGTGCGCAAAATCTCAAAGCTTGGGTGGCAAAGCCAACAAGGACCGTCAGGCCTTCTGAATCCAACCCCCTGACTTTCTCACATCACTCAACCGCTTGCCTATTTCTAGAACATAAAGCACGAACCCCCAGCCCAATCAGGGCAAGTTTTTTGCTCCCCCAACCTGCTGCTTCCTACTCTTACCTGTCCTGCCTGCAGATTCTCAAGACTGGAGGACAGCGCGCCTGCGGGGAGGAGGCGGCTCAAGTCGGGCGTCTGGCCTGGACGTGAACTTGCCAGGGGGGCCTTCATAGTGGCCACAGTCTTAACGGTGCTACCCAGGCTTCTTAAACTGAAGAGTGTAAATATTAACACCTACCCGACTACTACTTGATAGCGCATTTAGAAGATTTTAACATACTGTTTGTGGGAACGCATCAAAATTGCTTTAAACTGCTCTACCTACCCCCAGTGTCGAGTAAGATGCTTTAGTTTCCGATGTTTTCCATCTCTTGCAGCATGGCAACTGAGTAATGAGCCAAACTAAAGAGTTTCCCAGAAGCACAGATTTCCCCAATGAAAATAAAGGATTCCTAATTCCAGATGGAAAGCATTTTGGCATTTCCTTAGAGAATACCGTAGTGAATTGAAACAGAAATAGACGCTCCTCACTGAAAGTCTAGCAACTCGTTTATAGACCTATCCACACTCTAATTAAAATAGCACAATTATCTGGGAAATTGTGAGGGAAAAGCCACCAATACTATTGACTGTTCTTGCAAAGCCAACATTCACAGGGAGTCCTCACTGACAACCTTAATGCCCCTATATAGAATATAAAGGAAAAATAGTAAGTTACAGCTGCAGGATAGATACCAGGTCAGTTTCTGGGTTTGACTAAGAAAAAAGGTGGTCTAACAAGCAGCCATAGGCCTGTGAGAGTCAATTAATGGCACAAGTTTAAACTGGTTGGTCTAGGCAAAAGTTAACTGCTAATTATCAACTGCTGCCCTTCTTCAACAGGCCTCGAGTCAGGAGCAGAAAGGTGCTTAAATGCAGGATATGGCAATGAATCTCACGTCTCTGATTATATCGAGTGACTCTTAAAAGAGTACATTTCTTACTAAAAAACACTACACAAGATCTTAGCCTACCCTGAAGCTTACTTTCTCAGTTGTCACTGGCAATAACACCGATCCGAAAACCAGCAAAATGGCACAGGTCTTCCAATCAGGATTGGAACTTAATATAAACCCTGCCCTAAAAGGCTTCCCAGCTTATTCCTATTGGAATCCATGGTGTTGGTTTTACCAAGATCCAGGGGCCTCATTCTCTATCTGGCTGTACTATCAAATACCAATTTAGGCAAAACCAATACTAGACTTCATATTTTCAGTTTTGTTGAAAAAGTGACACAAAACATTACGTCCAAGGTGTACAGCATCTGATACATGCACATACTGCAAATTTACCAAAATACGTTTAGTTCATTATTCATTGCCTCACACAGATGCAAGTGTCTTTCCTTGTGATGAGATGTTCTAAGATCCACTCTTATTAACTCCAAGATACATGATACAGTATAGTTAACCACAGTCACCATGTTGTGCATAATATGCTAATATCTCCAGAACTTAATTATCTTGTAACTGGGAGTCTTTGCCTTATGACTACCTTCACCCATTTCCCTCAATCCCCACCTCCCCAAATAAATTATTTGCCCCAAATGAAGGGCTCCAAATGCCAATTTTCTAGACATTGTATAGAAATGTATTAATATGCTTAATCCCTACCTTTTTCTTTCCACTCCTATGGCGTTACTAATATTTCCTTTCTCAAAGACTGTATGTACTTGCTTGGTCACAGCTCTTACTGAGAAGTTATTATCTGACTAGTTCAAATGTTCCTCTGTACTTAATCCCAGTTTCATTCCTGTGCTAACCTAGGTTGAACAATCTAATGATGCCATGTTAAGGAATGTACCTTTTCTAAGAACTACCGGATGTACACAGACATATCTGAAATCCGATCTGGGATCGGATATTAACTTCTTCAGAAATGTGGGGAAGCATGCCAGTTTTTCAGGTCTATTACTGAGCAACAAAATCCGAAAACACACACACACACACACACACACACACACACACACACACACACACACACTTCGTAGCTGTCTTAATAAAGAGTGATTCCCAGAGACTCAAATCAACTAAGGGTTCTAGAATGTCTACTTTTTAATACACAATTCTGTAATTTAGTTACTCCACCAATTTTGGTGAGGAAGTCAACATTACCTCTTTTCTTAAATACTATTTGACCTAAGGGCCCTTGACTTGGTTTCCAAGAGCAGGACTCATTCACTCGTGAAAACCCTTGAAGTCAGATCTATTACTGTGTGTGTTTATTTATGGGGGAGTTTCTGGGGAGAATATTATTGCTTGTATTACATTCTCAGATTTCATTATGTCATCATGACTTCCCAAAAGGGTACATACCACAGATAAACCATCTATGATCATTCAGTCTTTAGAGTTTATAAAATGTGTCATTATTCTGTCTCCACATGGTAGCCCAATATATAATCTTCCTTCTAAAGGTAAAAAATACTTAAATGGAATAAAATGCACTCTTCCAAATACCATCTGGTCAATAATATTGCTTTAGAGGGCTGCCATTCATGTTCCTCACCTCTATGGTGAATTCAAAGAGTCTCAAGAGTCAAAGGCAAAACACTGTTCCCTTAGTCTTGCCTTGCTACTATGTGGGGTTAGAGTCTGGGCCCAATCAATTTTTGCAAATAGTGAAACACAGGAAACAGATGTGTATGCCCTCAAAAATAGAGCATGAATTTCCTCTCCCCTTTTTCTCTTCCTTCTTCCTTTTTTCCAACAAAACTAGAGCTCTCAATGAATAAATTATATGCTCCGAGACAATGAGAAAATGTGAAATTTCCAATGACAAGATTTTTTTAAAAGGTGATCTTGATTATTGTCCTCCTTATGAAATGAACCATTGAGCGTAAATACTGAAGCTTCCTTTAAAATAAGGTGATCATGAATAGGTGCACTGTAGAGGCAAGTATGCCTGGACAATGGTTGTAGGGAAATGGAATTTTTGTGCAAGTGTGAATTCATTTCCCCTTGGCATTGATAGGGTGTCTCATGACCTTCTTCAGGTCAAGACAAAGAATTGTGAGCTGATTGACAGTAGTATTAAATGGATTGGTAACTATCTGAACACCGCGTCCAGAGAGTAAATCAAATTACTTTGGCATCAATCGTTAGGAAGGGTTGGGTCATTGGGTTCTATACTTGACCTTATAATGTTAACCAAACAGAATGTGTACCCTGTAGATTTGTCCAAGATAAAAGGTGCACAATTAGATAACAAATGTTAGAACATTCAAAGAGATCTTGATGACTAGAAAAGTGGGCCAAAAATCAACGACATGAACTATCACAGCCATATGATAATATAGCATGAAAAACATAATCTCTGAAGTAAAACATATATGGACTTAAATACCTGTTCTACAATTTAATACCTACGTGGGTCCGGATAAATTTCTTTCAAGGGCTCTCTTTTCATATTTAAATGGGAACAATAAATGTTATCTTATAGGGTTCGTTGTGAAATTTAAATTATATAGCATAATTTAAGGTCATAGAGTCCAGAATTAAATTAGAATAACTTCATTGTAAGTAGTGTATTAATTTTAAGCAATATCTTCACAAGTGAAAATAGAGGGGATAACTGATATTTATTCCTTCATTCATTTACCAACTATTTAAAATAACACATGAGTGTTTAAACACCCAGTATACCCAGTGTTATGCTTGGTTCAGGAGATACAAAGAGGGACTAGTCCTAGCCTAAAAGTAGAAGTGAAGAAATGAGGAACATATAGACGGTAAGACAATTCACTGTATAATATTATAAAGCTCATCCTTCCTGGCACCATACTCCACTCTTCTACTGGATTCTATTTGCATTAGACAGGTCATGCCTCAGCAGAATGTCCCCTTGTGTGGGACCCTGACCCATAGAACCTCTTGATGAGCAAGCAGGCCCAAATAACTCTAATTACTGTAGTCTGAATGAGTATGTCTCCCCAAATTCATGGGATGAAATCCAAACCTCTAAGATGATAGGTTAGAAGGCGGGGCCTTTGAAAGATGCTTAGGTCATGAGGATGGAGCCCACATGAATGAGATTCCTATTCTTATAAGAGATCCAATAGGGCTCCCTAGTCCCTACACTAAGTGAAGACACAGCAAGAAGCTATAGTCTTCCACCCAGAAGAGGGCCTTCACCAGAACCCAACAATGTTGGCACCTCGATCTTGGACTTTCACCCTTCAGACTGTGAAAAATACATTTCTGTTGTTTACTAAATCTCACAGTCTGTGGTATTTTATTACAGCATCCCAGAGGGACTAAGACACTAACCTAACACACGGCCAATCACACCAAGCATCGGATCTACAATGCTTGCTCGAAGGGAAATACCGTTCCTTGAGAAAGCAAGCAGAGCCAAGAGAGTCTCTTTCTCAAGAATCTGGTCTAAGAAACAAGAAGATATTACTGCAATTGGCAACGGGAGGTGGAAATGGAAGGATACATGAAGTAGGGCTGAGACTGTGAGGGGCCATGTTGATACTGAAATTATGAGATACCAGACAAAGGCTATACAGGGAAAATCATGAATGTCATGTAGCTAAGAAAGCCTGAGATTGCCAAGAGCTTCAGATTCCTGGGACAATAATAAAATCTACTTCTTCTGGAGTGTTGACTCTGTTCTAATTCTAGTTACTCTCATAGCACTCTCTACATAATAACTCAGGTAATCGTTAAAAAGAAACTCCACAAGCTCATTACAGTTGTTTCTCTCATTTAACACATGTGAACACTGAGACACAAAGAGGTTAAGCGACGTGTGCGAGTTTCAAGACTACTGCTTTGGGGAGCCAGGATCCAAACCCAAGCCTTGGGGCTTTGGAGCCTATGTTTGTAACACTCATATTCTAATGTTGCCCCTTTGTACCCTTATGAAACCATCTCTATCTTAAAGTAGTCTAAATGAGTCTTTAACTCACTCAACAAGCAAGAAACCAAACTAACACAGCATCTTTGTACCTGACAGGGACTCAGCTTCAAACAAAGGATGTGGGAGGTCAGCAAGACTATAGGCCTTCCATGCAGCAGGAGAACTGCCTTTTCCTCTGAGAGAACATCCTGCTTTGTGTACAGAGCAGGACAGAATTTCTGAAGATCAGCCTTTGATAGTTGTTGAAGTGGCATTTGGGGATAATAGAACCTTGAAATAGTAATGAAGCAACTTTTCTTAAAATCTTCCAAGTACTCCACAGGAATCCTCTTATGAATTTCTACATCGTTTCTCCAAAGAGATCTAGGGGCAACACAGCCATCCCCTCCTCCCCATGCCACAAACAGAGGAAAAATGTGACCCAAAGTGGTTCGCTCGAAAGACCTCTGAGGGGATAATAGATGCTGTTGGGCTTAGTAGCCACTGTATTATAGGTTGTGTGATTCCAAGACTGTTTCCTTTCAACTCTAAGGTTTTTAGACGAAAGGACTATGTCAATTTTACCTTTCTACAAACAGTGCCCAGTAAGGATACTGCACATGGAAAATAATGTTTTAAAATGGCTTTCAACAAATGAAGGAATGACAAAGTATATTGCTAATAGGATAGCCACTTTCCTAAAAAATACGAGCATTCTTTAATCTGGGTGGGTTTTTTTTTCATCTTATCGAAAATGCATGTGTATATGTGTAAATATGTATGTATATATATAATTTTGCAATTATTCAAATTATTCAGCAAAACAGGCAGCATTCACATCTGGGCTCCTGAGCCACATTTCTCAGATTTTCACATTGGTTTCACCAATTACAAGCAAACTAGTTAACATTTCCCTTCCCCAGCTTCCTGGGTTAAGAGTCTCCCTAAAGACTCAATGACACCTGCCCCGTAGGTCTCTGTGAGGATTAACCAAGACCATAACAAGTGCCCCCTAGCACCCGGCACGCAGTAAACTCTCAATCAACATTCGCCTTTCTGTTAGAATGATTCAGTAGGGCAGCCCGGGTGGCTCAGAGGTTTAGCACCGTCTTCAGCCCAGGGTGTGATCCTGGAGACATGGGATCAAGGCCCACGTTGGGCTCCCTGCATGGAGCCTGCTTCTCCCTCTGCCTGTATCTCTGCCTCTCTTTCCCTTTCTCTCTCTCATGAATAAATAAATAAAATATTTAAATTAAAAAAAAAAAACGATTCAGTAGATAAGGGATGGAAATAGAGCCCTCCCTAGAGTCACACCACAAGGCACATGAATGTACGGGATCTATCAGGAGATAAGGTGATAGCCATGAGTGAAATTCTGGAATCTTCTAGGATTCAAATTTGAATATGACCTTGCATAACTTTCTTTTACTCTTGGAGCCAAAGATTCCTCATCGGTCAGAGGCAACACTCCTTGCTCCACAGCACTGAAATCATGTACGGAAAGCTCTCTGAAGACTGAGGAGCTCATAGTAAGGCCAGTACAAGTTTTTGCTATTATTGTTATTACTTAATGTAATGATAACCAGATATAAAATCCAACTCCTAGGCTCTATGTCCTCTTTATTGGAAGACACCTCTGCAGCCCATACCACTGATACACACGGCCACGCTCCCCTCTGTCATGACAACGGTTGGTGACTTTGCTACTAATCCAGAGTTCGGATTCAGCAGGGCTGCATCAGAAGAACCATAACTCAACAGGAAGCGAGAAGAAGCCCAGCTACTTGCTTGGAGGTATTTTGCCCAAATATTCTGATAACATTTTTTTTTCTTTAAACCCGCCTAGAGTAATTATGGCTCTTAACAATTGTTATAGCTCAGTAGCAAATGCTGGGCGACTCCTGCAAACAGTTTTATCAAACTGACATTCTAACAATGTCCCTTGCTAAATGTCAAGTGAGATTTCTGGAGGGGGAAGAAAAAGCCTCTTTTCTTCTCCACATCCCACGTTTATGTAGATCCAAAAGACACTGTATGGCTGCCCAACGTTTTGGCGAGTCAGACGTCTGCAATAATCCACCGAGAATCCTTAATCAGTCACATCTCCAGCCTTAACCCTGGGGAGAATTAATTATGAATGTGGAATCAGCATCGTGGTCGATCCGGGAAGCTGAACCCACTAGCAGTGATGCTGTCCTCTTGCCGTGTTAATTAAGCAGGAAGGCGTTCAAGGGCGCCAGACAGCACAGTGAGACGGGCAACTGGCCCACATGCAGCAGATCCTTGTCCCTCTTTGTATCCTGAGTTTCGTGTTATTCATGAAATAAATATTCCAAATTACCGGACCCCATAAGGATACTTAAGGGAAGATAATGAAATCAACTGTAATTGAATATAGTGAGTCAATGAAAAGGAAGCTGCCTTCCCGAGAAAGTATTCTCTTCCCCAGGCAGGAGCTATTAGAGAAATAAGTACAAATCTGGAGGAAGAGGTCCTAGTTATCCGTCTGCCCCGTTACCATCGCCCTGCTTCTTCCACACTGACTGAAGCGATCGTGTTCAGATAACCTGGTGGCCCTTGTCTTCAGAGGAGGCCAAGCTCTCCTGAGATCCATGGCAAATAATGACTGACCAAGACCAACTTGAGCATGTGCGCTCTTGGCCCGTGCCTGGTTTAGGAAAGGTCTGTGGCACAGTTGTTCTCCCTGAGACTTGCGGGGAGATTGGTCCGGTGCATGTCTTGAAAAGCGTCCTCACTTTTCAGAACTGATGCAGGAGAGAAATGACCATGGGCAGGTGATACCTGGGATTTACAACAGCCATCTGGTGGCCAGGTAGGTACACACTGGAGGTCAAAAGTCAAAATGCTAAAAATGGCAGGACAAACACATAGATGGCATAATAGACTCAGGTCTATCCCCTGAATCACCACACCTAGAACTACTCCACCCCTGGTCATCTCCTTGTGGAATAATTTATCATTTTAACGCAAGTTTATTCAGTTTTCTATTAATCACTAAATCATCTTAACCAATGTTCTACTCAAGGTAAAAGAAAGCCCCCATTCAATTAATTCATAAGCCCAACTTTCTTAAGTAGGCACTCCCCCCCCCCTTTTTACAAACAAATCAACAACCTGTGGCTCAAAGAAAATAAATGATCTTACAGCAGAGACCCACTGAGTAACTACATAGCTGGAAGGAATGCCCACAGGTGAACTAAAAGCCTGTGTTCTCTGTACTAGGCCGTGCTGCCAGTTTTATCACTGGAAACACATTTGTTGCTACTTTGTTAGACTTAGCAGTTTTGAGATGCCAGAGATAATATTAAATGCTAGGGATGCAGATATAAAAGTAGTAACCCCTGTATTATTATCGTTAACAGTAACTAAACAATGCAGCATGAGGATACCTAACAATAGTGACCCATACAGTTTGGAGCTTCAGGTAACAATGGCTGAGATGGATTTTTAAGAGGTTTCATGGAGAGGAGATCGGGTTGGTGGAGGAAAGGAAAGGAAAGTAGAGGGAACAGATTTTTTTGTAGACCCACAGGTAATTAGCTATTACTAGCATATGTAACGGGGTTTTTTGGGGAACCAGGAACTAAGGTAAAGAGAAGGTAAGAGTCCAGACCATGGAAGCTCAGTGTGAAGAACTTGAACTTTATTCTGTGGATCACTAGTTTTTACACTTTTCTTTATCTTCAAACCTTTTCCTTCAAACAAAATGGTATCTAAAATATTAAAGCAAAATAAATATAAATAAATAAATAAATAAATAAATAAATAAATAAATAAATAAATAAATAAATATTAAAGCAGATAAAAACAGGGACGCCTGGGGTGGCTCAGTGGTTGACCATCTGCCTTCGGCTCTGGTAGTGATCCCGGAATCCGGGCATCGAGTCCCACATCGGGCTCCCTGCATGGAGCCTGCTTCTCCCTCTGCCTGTGTCTCTGCCTCTCTCTCTCTCTGTGTCTCTCATGAATAAATAAATAAAATCTTCAAAAAATAAAAAATAAATAAAGTAAGGTGAAAGAAAGTATTAGCGGATCAACGGTACTGAGTACATTTGGCATGAGAGGGAGGTCCGATCTCAGGAGGGCTCCCAGTCAGTTTATGGTTTTTCTAGGGCAATGACCATGTACAAGGCTAGGGTATACAAGAGCAGATAGGGGGGTTGGGAGAAAATTCCGGTTTGGGTTTTAGATGTATTGATTTTAGGCGTTCATAGAATAGACAGCTGGTAATACAGTAAACATGGTTTTTAATCCATCTTCAAGCCTGAAGAAAGGTAACCACACATCTTAAAAAGTCCTTTTAGACTGATGACACTTTAACATCATGCTTCCCCATCCAGGGTCTTGATACCTCTGTTATGTTTGGAGATTTATAAAGACAGTTGCTAAATCTCTAAAACCAGTAAACGAAAGTAGAAATGGGAAGAAATTATGCAACACAGCCAATAAATCCTCAACACTAATGTTATATTGAATAGGAATATAATATAGAGAAAAGTCAACATTTATGTGATTTTAAGATACAAAACTAGATTTCAAGAAGACTTATACACTGGCTGTTTCCTGTTAGGATCCATACCTGCTGAAGATTAACCATTTAGGCCCCCTGCTCTCAAAAGTACTTTGGAAAAGTTGAAAAAATATATTGTCTGGGGGTCACCATGGTTCGTTTTATTAAGGGACTCGATGTATCCCATCAACCTTCCAATATGACATAGAGCTGTATGCAAATTCCAGAAAGACTGAGTTAGGCACCAGAAATTGAAGTGGGACTTCCCAGGACGGTAAAGGTCAGGGAAAGGGGCCACCACCAAACCTGATGCTACCTGGGTCTGGCCTTGGTCCATGTTCGATTTTCCAAGAAGGGACTCCTATAGTCCAGAGATGGGTCGCTGCTCTGGGCTTTGTTCTTTTTTTCAATAGGCTCAGGCCCAGTAAAGGGAGTGATGTGAGACTCACAATACCGCAAACCTTTTGCGTAGAAGCAAGTTCCAGCTGGCAAGAGCCTCGACTAATTTTGATAACAAAAGTCTTATAGGGAAGGCCCATAAGGCATTTTACACATCAAACAGTTCTTACTGAATGTTGTTTTGATGAAATAATTACAAATGAATCAGAAGAAGTAAATTGCCCTTGAAATAATAACAATACTTAGCATTTTCATTTTCAAAGTGTTTAACAAATTACTAATTATTTAATTTACATTCTAGCCTCCTGATGAAGGAATTTCTACTTCAGCTCTGTAAGTGGGGGAGCTGCGCTCTCAGGAGGGGTCACGTGCTCAAGTCAAGAAGTCAATCTAGAGAGGATGGTCCCTGGGTTTCAAGCAGCTGTTCCCAGGAGTGGAGCCATGGGTGATGAGGCGGGGAAGGGAGACTGTCACGGGTGCAGAGACCAACAGCTTTCCGTCTCCAGTTTTTCAAGCCTCCAGAGAATACGGTCACATCTTTTTTAAGCCTTCTGCCTTGGAAATAGTATTCTAAAACTGAACGTTGTTTTAACGCATACCCTCACAGATGCGTTGCTCCGTAATCTGAGGAAGTGGGGTCACATTTTGGGAAATGTGTACCTTGATAGCAAGAGACACGTTCTGGATGGTTCCATCAGGACAGCCAAGGGAACCACGCCGTGAAGACGGCAGTAGGTAGGATGCAGACACGCCGGTGACTTCTCTCCAGATCCCCCTTCTCTTAAGCACCTTGACTTCTTTCTCTACCTCTTATTCTTTGGTGCCTGCCATAAACTATAGCTTCGGGGGCCTCATGTTCCCTGGGGATTTCTCAGGCTGCTTCAGAGAGTTGGTGTCCTGAGCAAACAGAGCCTGCTCGCTGTTCTCTGGAGCTGACACCGTCCACACCTGGAATTTCTTGTGCCGGCTCAGTTTGGGGCTGACACCTCACCATGCAAACGCCCCCCAAAGTAGCCGTCCCTCCGATGGCCAGAGCAGCACGCGGGCAGCCTTCCTGGGACACACCTCGTGTTCGCACAGACGTTGTAACTAGGCCAGAGCCTCCGTCCTCTCTGGCCAGGCAAGCGCCCCGCCTAGGTTGCTGCCTATTCCTGACGCCCGTGCTTCTACCAGCTTTCCGTGTCAGTCGTCTGCTCTTATATAACGAACTGCAGTGGAATGCAGTGGCTCAAACAATTTCCCAAGGTTCTCCGGGTCAGGAATGCTGGTAGAGCTCATCCAGAAAGTTGCTGGCTTCCCGTTATATTGAGTGGCGGTACTTACTCCTCACTAGTCAGCAGGGAGCTCTTCCGGGGCTGGGACACCCACGATGGCCAGTCGTCCCCCGGAGCATCTCCACCTGCTGTCCAGCCGTGACCGTCCAGCCCAGGAGAGAAGCAGAAGCTCCCAGTCTCAAGACTGAGCTTGACAGTCCCAGAACTTTCGATGCTGCTGCACTTGTTGGGTCCCAGGCAACAAGGGTCAGCCCGAAATGAAGGAAGAGGGACGTATATTCTATCTTCTGGTGTGAAGAGCAGGAGAGAGGGCTTTGTGGGCAGTTGTCAAGAGTTTACTTTTAATTCCACGTTTGGCAGAAGCCACCAGGGAATTTTATAAGTGTGTTTCTGATTTGTGTTCCTGAGGTCGACTCCAAGAACTAGCTACCGGTTTGGACTGCGGGAGGCGAGAAAGACAGGAATCAAGGCTACCGCTCAGACTCTTACTTGGACAACGAAGTCGATGATGGTACTGTTTACTGCATCTGAGTGGACTGGGGAAAGGACAGCATATGGCATCCGTCTCTGACGTTTATTAACGCCTCTGCGAGTCTCCGCTTTCTGCCTAACAATCGTGAAATCTCTAGCGAGGCCAGGCTGTTCTTGTTAGAACCAGCATCGCCTTGGAGAGCCAGGAAAGTCACAGAGGTGTGCGCAGCCCCTCGCAGGTGTGCACATGTGAGAAAAGTGGTCACCCCCTCCCCTTGCTGACCAGCTTCCCCGGGAAAGACCACCGCCAGCGTACACGGAGCAGCACCAGCACGCTTCCCGCCCCCCCACCCCCCGCCAGCCACAAATGTCCAGTCCGCCTATCTTACACCAGAGATAGATCTAGACACTGAGGACAGTGGCTTGTAGCCTAATTGAGGCAGCAGGTGTAACTGAATGGTCTCCAGGGCCACAAAGGTGAGACGTAGGCGACGTAGCCAAGGCCACTACGGTTACTGGTACAAAGGCCTGTGAGGAGAAGGCGAGCTGTCCCTAAGGGGTATGGGGCATCTCCCCGAAGGAAGGGGACTGAAATCCTACATACTCTTCAGCATTCTGAAGCATGACGGGGTCTGTATGGTAAGCAGTGAGATGGGGTCAGTCGCACCAAGTAAAGCAACCACACCACCGACACACAACACAACTCTTGGACTACCAGTAAGGAAGCAATTGCTGCTTAGGGCACAGCGTTCCTAGAACTAATGTGTCCCGGTTCAAGCCCAATGTCTATACTTATTAACAAGTTCCTTAATTGTCCTGTGCCTCAGTTTCCAGTAACAGGAATAGGGCTGGTTTTGAAGATTAAATATTGTAATTATTGCAAACCTCAAAGAATACTAGCTACTAGTATATAAGAGGCCCTCAATAAATGCTAGCTATTTTTCAAAGAAACCACATTACCTTGTAATTTACCACTCATGCTAAGTGGCTGGTAATCGTTAGCAATTATAGCCATTTTTATGCCCTCTGGAATTAAAAATATCATATTTCTCCTTTGTTTTTTTTTCCCTTTATGCTAAGAAGGAAAGTAACATGGACTTTGAGAAATTTTAGCAACTTTCAGATAGCTAAAGAATGAACTCCGACTGCTAAGTGCCAGTTCCTAGACAACTATTGTCCTTGCCCACAAGAAATGGTTGTATTTCAGGAATTCAAGGGAGCTCACAGCGACATACTGAGCTACTGACCAGATGCGTGGGGAACCGCCGATACCAAAGACAGTGGATAAACGGGAGAGGTTTCATCTGCCTCCCCCCTTTGTGGAATCTGCAACCATTTGGGCTGGACAAGAACAGGTTCAACTCCGTTTTTCTGTGCTTTGGTACAAAATGGCTTGTTCATAAATAACTAGAAAGTGATCTTAATGAGAATGCATTGCTCTAAAGACACTTTTCAAACACTTTGAGTGTACTTGTAGTTGTACATGAATTGTCATTTACCTGTGAGAGCAAGTCATTAAGGGCATTTGCTTACGAGTTATCCTCATCTTGTTTTTGCCCCCATCATTACAGAAATGAGGCATGGAATTCACATGCAGCAGAGATTCCCATAGGCAGATTCATACATAATTTTTTCTTGAAGTCTAACGAATTTGTCGTGGCGTATATCTCCCCTGAGCACAACGTGCATCGTCAAACAACTTGAATTAATAAACTTAGACACAAAATCATGCTTATCAACTATTAAAAATACTTATGTGTCTTTATATATATTTTTGTGTCTTTATATATTGTTATACATATAGACAAAATCACTTATTCATATTGTTGCACCGATAATCTGATTTTTCTACTTATCTCTATGTATAAAGAGACTGTTCTCTTCATTCACCATTCAATATGTGTTTGAGATCTCCTAGGTGAGGCACTAGTTAAGAACTAGGGGGAAAAAGAAGGATTAGGGTAAGAAAAACACCAAACAAGTAGAATCCTGCATTCACTCAGTCTCCAACATAACATACAATAGGAAAAATGTCATTGGCCTTATCATCTTGGACACTTCCTGAAATAAGGTTAATTGTGACAGAGACATAGGAGGAAGAGAAGAGGAAAAAGAAAGGAGGGTGGGAGGAAGGGAGGGAGGGAGGGACGAAAGAAAGATGGAAGGGAACCATAGGAGCTTAGCTGGCCCATCACCAAAGGTGTAACGTGAAGGGCAGCTGGATTCAGGGCTCTCTGGGCAGTATGGCCCTCAGTCATCATCCATCTGCTCCATTCTGAAAGCTAAACCCGTAACAGGCATGTTCTTATAGGAAGCATTTGACTGCAAGGCTCTACACTGATTATCACGTCTCCCCATCTACCTGCAAGCAGCAAGTTCTAGCATTTCTAGGAGGATGTGCGTGTGTGTGTGTGCGCGCGCGCTCACACACGTGAATGTTCGCACACATACATGCCTGGTTGAAACACAGGATTTTACTACCTACCTAGAGCCCCTCTTCAGGATTGATGGACCTCGCTCTGTTCACCTGAAGCCACATAAACACATGCAGGTAACCAAGCAACGTATTGTTTACTAGCACTACCTTGAGCATTTGGCTTTAATGATAATTAGGATCCGAATTTTGGGGCCAAGTCCTTGAGGCCCTCCTTTGTTTCTGTGGTGGGTGTGCTCGCTGACTCGGTCCAGCATGTAATTACAGAGACATCTAGTGGCTGGGTCCAGGAGTATGAAATCTAGAAGAACAATGCAAAAATGTACTCCCCTCTCCCAGAGAGGCCATCGGCTGTGTGCCAGTTAACAGTGAGCGCCAACAGGAAAAGTTGAGCTGAAATGGCTCATTATGCTTAATGATTTTAACTTGTTTCTGGAGCTTAGAAAACTTTGTGATGACGATAAAGGACACAGTAAATAAATACCAAGATAAAAACAGAAACCAATGTGGATTAAGTAAATCACTTCCTATGGTAGGACTTCAGGATTCCTGCTTTACTCAAAAGGAGACAAACCACGGAACCAGTTTTAAGTCAGGAACGCCATAGTAGGCAGTGCAAACTCTGAGGTAAGATTTTTATTTCTAAATCAAAGTGCACGCATTTCTGGAAGAAGGGACACCATGATCTGTATCAGTCACTGCCACTTCAGTGTGAAGTAGTTGGTCAAGGTCTAGGAGGGAGCGAGAGTAGTAGCTGACAACTGATTTAGAGGCGATTCTTTAATTCTGTAAGTGGAGAAACTGCTGGAGAAAAAAAAAAAATAACTAAGGAAAGAGGTAGGGGGAAAATGTATGATAAAACACCCATGCACACAAACATGGAGCCTCTAATATCTTCAAGATCAATGCTCTGGAGGAGTTTTAAAATTCAATACTTCTGCTTCATCAAAACCTAAACCTAAAAAAAAAAAAAAAACTAAACCTACCGGGACACCTGGGGAGCTCAGGGGTGGAGGGTCTGCCTTCAGCTCAGGTCGTGACCCCAGGGTGCCAGGATCAAGTCCCACGTGGGGTTCCCTGCATGGAGCCTGCTTCTCCTTTTGCCTGTGTCTCTGCCTCTCTCAGTGTCTCTCATGAATAAATAAATGAAATCTTTTTAAAAATCTAAAAACAAACAAACCAACAAACCTAAACCTACTGTATTGAGCCCCAAGTCCAAACTGGTGTCAATGTTTTTCCCTCTACGGTAGGGGGAGAAGTATAATAAAACCCAATGACGTTCATAAATATTCTACAGAACACTTTCTAATCTGTGGGAAGTTGGCCAGCTCTACTTAAAACTTTTTGAGTTTGCAAACTAGAAACAGTGGAATATCAATTATATATCTCAGTTGCTTTATGAGACTGGAGATCAGGAGAAGGAGGAAGGGTGGCTTGGAAGCAAGGAGAGATTCTCCAGGAGGTCTCATTGTGTCTTCAGTCTCAATGCCCCAGTACAATGTCCTGATGTCCCCAAATAATAGCTGAACATCTCAGAGGAGGGGGATAATATGAACTTTCAGAAAGCACGAGACCACAAAATAGAGAAGTTCATAAAATTAACTGTTGTGAAATCTACATCCTGGTATTATTGTCTCATCAACAGTAAAAAACTGGTTGGATTTAAAAAAAAAAAAAAAAAACTGTCCATACCACACAGTATATGGGACTCGTCTTTCCCTCAATAATTTTAGTCACGCCTTGCCACTCTTGATTTCTATGTAATTTTCACGATATGTTTAAACCAAAACTAGTGATCCTATGAGAAGAAAATTAACATAAATTCCAAACTGGGCTTCTGTTTTTATTTTCTGAAAGTTGCCCTTACTCATCTCTAATTCTACCTATTATTTTTATTTCCTTACGTAATCTCTACATCCAACAGACTCATGACCCTGAGATCAAGGGTCACATGCTCTACTGACTGATCCAGCCACGTACCCCATAATTCTACATTTCTAATAACTTTCTTAGCCTAAAAAAAAAAAAAAAAAAAGTATACCAGATCCAATTGCTATTTCAATTACTGAACTTCTTAAATAATTGATAGGTTAAAAAAAAATCCTTCACATAGTTTCTGTAGGTGTGCACCTCCATCAGAATCACTTAGATTCAGTTACTGAATAATGGTCCATAGACCTGCAGCACTGGCAACCATCACCTCGGGTCTTCTAGAAATGCACATTCTCAGGCCCCTCTCCAGATCCCAGAGCTATTTGTAAGTAGGCTAAGATCTGGAAAGCACAGCCATAAGATGCTTTAGAAACCTCCAAGTTAATGCACTCACCCCAAAAACCTGAAGAATTATCATCTTTAGGGGGGTAAGGGGGACAAAGGAGGAGAAATTTGCTTAACAAGCTCCCCAGATAACTAAAACAGACAAAGTCTGGAAACCTTATTCATAGCCTCCTCTTTGCTCATCTGAGACGTTGAGATTGATAAGGCACAGTCAAATTCTTTAGCTTCCCTCAGTCTGACTTTTCTATCTGGAAAACAATCTTCCCAGAGTTGTCTGAGTCCCAGATGATACAATGCCCAGGAAAGATTTCTAGGCCCAAAAAAGCTACAAATAGAAGAATTCATTACTATTCTGATATGCCTAAGGATATTCCTACCATCTGCGTCCTAGTAGCTTCCACTCTTTGGAGCCTGGGAACGAGTTTCCTTGTCTTCGAGAGTCAGCTTGGCTAAGTGAGACTTCCTACTTGGGAAGTACTCGGGGATTTTCTCCCTTCAGTGTTAAGAGAAGGATGTGGGGCAGCTTGAAGTCTGGAGATCTGCGCATCTGCGGCTCCGAGAGCAGCTGGTAATACAGCATTCATATCATGCTGGCTCAGCTAAGAATACTCTTTCTATTCTTGTCTGCTTTTTGTTTTGTTTTGTTTTCAGGCTGAGGTGTTAGGGAAAGAAGTGGTATGTGAATGCGGTTCCCAGTTATCCTGCATTTTATAAACCGAAGAATCCTCTCACCAGGCCTTTCTGCAAAGGAGAGGCTGGCCCCATCTGCTAGGGAGGCAGCCAACATCAGAGAGACGGAACGAAAGTGAGAAGTCCACAAGGCCCAGGCTCCGGGATTTCCACTCAAAGACAAGATACTGATGCTGCCCTCCTACTGCAATCACCATCGCCTAAAACACTCAGAATATCACAGGACTAAAGATAACATTCTAAGATGAAACTATGGTATATGGTATGCTGTAGATGCAATCCGATATCAGAATGTGATTCCAGTAATGTTCTATGTAGACACTACTACTGCTACTGTGGAAAGTGGAATATTAACCAAAACTGACACAGATTCAAAATCGTGGCCCTCTCATTCTTTCACAAAGTATTAGACACCAAAGACCTTATATTCCATTACGAAAGAGAACACGTTTATCTGTATCAGGATAATAAGGTACTGGTTTCTCAATGCAGATTTACTGACTTAACAGCGGTTAACATTAATGAAGTATCTACTAAGAGTCAAGCACTCAACCAGACGCTCTCATATATTATTTAAAATGAGGAGGTACCTACATCCTATGTTCTTCAGAAGCTTATGCCACCAAAAAGTGTTTTCTCTTCTCATATTTACATGATAGCTCACACGGATATTTGTCAATAAATATATTTCTATTAATACTATAATTATTATGTAGCTCATCAATTCCCAAATGGGTTTCATAGAGCACTGATAATTTGCCAAGTGTTGACAGATGCTCCATAAAAATAGTGCTCCACAGTCAAACAGGTTTGGAAAACATGGAGTTGAATAAAATTACACATGGTTGTTTAATACAAGACTTCTTGAACTCTCCAAATAATTCGTTTTACATATTGCAAAAAAAAAAATATATATATATATACATATATATATATATATACATATAGCATGCTTCCCCAAGACATAAAACCTAAAAACTGTTTATTTTTCCCAATACAGAGTACTCTCTTGCTTTTTGAAAAATCAATTGGATGTATTATTTCACAGCAACTCTGTAAGGTGGGCATACCCCCACTAAAAGAAGCCAAAAGTAGTAGGGCTACTCCAATATTTTTATAACGCATTCAGTATCCCTGATTCTCCTGTTTTGATAGGCATATAGAATTTTTAAAAAATGGGATTTCTGGCAACCCTAGGAAGGACTAAGGAAAAAATTAATGCCACAGAGGCTAGATGTCCAGACTCAGTTTGAACCTGTGAGAATCCATGCCTCCCTTCCGGACTCTGGCATCTGCCCCTGTAGGTGAGGTCAAGACTTCAACAAACCTCAACTAACACTATTTTTTAAGCAGTCAGTCCCCGACTGAGAATCCACATAGTCTTAAAATTTTCTCTTTCTTATACAACCAATCCCCAAATTGTCATATGTTTCTTATGGGAGAGTAGGCCCATCCATGGAGAAACCACCTAAATAAACAAACCCTCGCCTTGCTCAAGTCCTACAGTGACAGTGATGTCTATGAACTCGGGCAGACAAAACAGAGAATGTTTTACAGAGATGAGTCACTGCCTGATGTTGTACAGAAACCTTTTATATATGGCCATAATCATCATAGAGAGACTATTTTATAGCACTAAATTCCACTTTCAAAAGCAAAACCAGTTAAGATTCCAAACTCCATTTCTCCAAATCATCTTCCTTTTCAGACCACACTGTATCTCCCAATGACCTACACCGATATTTCCCATGAACTGAAAAGATGGCTCTGCTTATCCTTCAAGAGTCCCTAAACATTTAGGAAGAGGGAAGAAACAATCACCAGTACTTTTCCTATAATGGGTTTCAGTTTTATAATCCAATAAACCTGATAAATCTCAAGATCTGATATATGACCTAATAAAAGGCATCATGCTACCTGCAAACATTTTACATTTCTTCATTCTAATCTAGAATATCCGAACCTTTGAACACAAGCTTTTGGCAGAAAAGACGTTATCCCTAAAGGTGAAGTAATAGGACAAATGCAAATACTAGCTGAGCTTCCAAAATGGGGGTCATTAGAGATTGGATTTTATGAGAACTGACACCAAACTCTTGCCCTCCCACGCTACCGCAGCATCTGAATTAACTCACCTCTACCAGTATAATAAAGATGTTCCACGAGCACCTGGGGGGGCTCAGTTGGTTAAGCACCCAACTCTTGATTTCAGCTCAGTTCATGATCTTAGAAGCCTGGGACTGAGCCCCATGTCAGGCTCCACACTCAGCAGGGAGTTTGCTTGACATTCTTCTCCTTCTCCCTTTGCCCCTCTTCTCTCTCTCTCAATCTCTCTCTCTCTCTCTCTCTCTCTCTCTCAAATAAATTAATCCTTAAATAAATAAATCCTTTAAAAAATGTATGGTACTCATTGCTGATAAATCTCAAACTAATTAGTTGTCTGGGGTCTAGGCCCTTTAAAACTAATGTTTACTTTTTCTAATCCTCAAACTTTTGTTGTCTTCCTTTCTAATCACACAGCATCTCTCTCCCACCCTCTATTTATTTTTCTTTCTTTTTTTTTTAAGATTTATTTATTTATTCATGATAGACAGAGAGAGAGAGAGAGAGAGAGAGAGAGAGAGGCAGAGACACAGGCAGAGGGAGAAGCAGGCTCCATGCAGGGAGCCCAACATGGGACTTGATCCCGGGACTCCAGGATCGCGCCCTGGGCCAAAGGCAGGCACCAAACCGCCAAGCCACCCAGGGATCCCCTCCACCCTCTATTTACACACACACACACACACACACACAGTCCACAAACTGTCCTCAGTGACAGGGATTCAATAGGGATTCAGGAGTTCATAGATCCTACAAGCCTTTTATAAATTCACCTCCAAGATTTTGTTGGCCATCCTAACCCTTTATCCCCCAGAACATGATTTTCCCTAATCCAATGTCTATTTGTTAAGCATCTCTTCATTCATTCATTACTTCCATCTTTTTTTTAAACAAAATCCCCCCGAATTCTTTGTGGCAGAGAGTTATGTTGGACATAGAAAGAAAAGATCCTTACAATATGGTACCTGACTTAGAAGAGCTCATAGCCTCATGGACACAAAGCAGGGGAACTAAATAAAGGTCAACAATTCCTAGGGTACCTGGGTGGCTCAGTGGTTGAGCATCTACCTGTGGCTCAGGTTGTGATCCTCGGGTCCTGGGATCGAGTTCTGCATCAGGCTCCTTGCAGGGAGCCTGCCTCTCCTTCTGCCTCTCTCTGTGTCTCTAGTGAATAAATAAATAAAATCTTAAAAAAAAAAAAAAGATCAACACTTCTCAAGCAAATATCATGTAGCAGATACTGTACCTGGCTAGATTGGCTTTATTATTTGGTCTTCATATCAATTATATGGATATTGACAGTAAGCCTATTATATTTCAGCACAGATTTCGACACGAGGTGCAGAAGATCCCTGATCTTACAGATCTCACATCCTCATGGTATCGACAGACCCAATACAAGACAATTAATATATAACAAATTCTCAAAAACATCCCAACAAAGAGTTGAGACGGAAGCTATATCACAGCAATGGTAGCTGTGTGTGTACAGTCCTACTGTAGTTAGCACAGATGGGGAAAACTTCTCTGAGAAGGAAATATGTAAGTTGAGATCCAGCCCTGACAGGAAGACAGCAATGGGAAGAGTATCAGGGTAAACGGCTGGAGGGACTCCTAGGGTAGGATACCGCTGGAACTCCTCAGAAAGAGAATGGCAGCAGATGAAGTGTAGAGAAACAAGCATCTTTCAAATCAATTAGCATACCACTCAAGGCTGCTTAAATTCTGGCTCCAACTCAACTTTTCAAACCTTAGCACCAACCTTGTATGGTTTATCTTTCTGGCCACACAGACCTACTTTTCTCATTACTTCATCATTCATTCCTTTATTGAATGAACACCTGAGGACCATAGGGAAGGATCCCAATTTTATTCTAAATGCAAAGAGATGCACCAGAGGTTTTAAATTTTTGTTTTACTGATTTTGAGGGGAATAAAAAAATCATTTTTCCCCACTCTAAAGGATGGATTAAAGGGAAATAAGAGGATGCCTGGGTGGCTTAGCAGTTTAGTGCCTGCCTTTGGCCCAGGGCGTGATCCTGGAGTCCCGGGATCGAGTCCCCCATCAGGTTCCTTGCATGGGGCCTGCTTCTCCCTCTGCCTGTGTCTCTGCCTGTCTCTCTCCCTCTCTCATCTCTTTTGAATAAATAAATAAAATCTTTAAAAAAAAAAAAAGGAAGTAAGAATGACAGGGGAGAAGAAATACCACTGATCATGTCAACCAACGATGGTCAACTGAGGCCAGTGACAGCAGGGAAAGAAATATCCCAGATGTATTTTAGAGATCTTAGCTATGGTCTCCTCCCCATTTTTCTTTCTTTCCTCAACATGAAAAGAACTTTGTAAACCTTTCTTTCAGAAATCCGATGAAAGCTACCAGGAGAGTGACATGCTACATATAAAGAAAGTACAGTCTTAGGGACTCATCTCCAGCCCAAAGATGCTATCTAGTGGAAGGATGTTAGTTCACTCTTTTGTTATGATAATACAGAGATAACAAAAGAGTCATAAAAAGCCAGGTTTCTCAGGGGCAGAGGAAAAGAACAGCTCTGGCTCTTTTGTCTTCATGACTACTTGATATGCATGACTGGAGAAACTCAACATTGGAGTGGAGACTCAGGTCAATGGAATTGGATAAGGCTTTCCCAGGACCCTGCTGAACGTGCTAAGCAAACCTGAGGAAACGTCCAGCATCCTGGATGAGAGATTAAGGCTCAAACTCACTTCCCTTTCCAGCCTTTGTATTTTCTTTGCGTTGGTCTTACAGACTAGATGGCTAGAAGGTGGCGGAAACAAACACAGGTAGTAAAACTGGGACCCCTCTAGAGAGGAGGCCTACAGAAATCTTCATACTGGGGCCACCAGGACCCCTGAGACACAGTTGGCCATTGTGGGAGACATGGCTTATTGGCCACTCCAAAGTAAATTCCAAATTTATGTTTCCTTCCCATCTCTCAGGCTTTCCCTCAGCCTCCATTCCAGGTAGGGATGGCCATCTGCTCTCTGTCCTCATTCAGAGACTTAAGCTGGAAGTCTTTTTCTTCCAAATAAAAAAGAGATAGATACCGTTAACATGTACCTTTCCCCTTCCTCTCTATGTCTTGAACGTAGACAGGATGAAAACTTCGGCATTCACCTGATAAACACCAACAGAATCCCCGGCCCTCACACTATTACGTTATGGAATCACTGCCTATAATTTCTGGACTTCTTAAATAGAAAAAAAAAAAAAAAAACTCCAATTAATCTAGGCTTCCAGAGTCAGATTGCTGTTAACTGTAGCCAAGAGTTATATTAACTGGTCCAAACACATTCTGCCCTCAGAAATAAAAACCACTTGACAGGATGAGCACTGGGTGTTATTCTGTATGTTGACAAATCAAACACCAATAAAAAATAAATTTATTAAAAAAAAGAAATAAAAACCACTTAAAAAAAAACTTAGGAAAGTAAAATAAAAATTTCATAATGCAGTCACATTGTTAGTATTCCAGTATCGGGCATAGTTAGAGATTGTGGTTCCAGACTGCCTCAATAAATAAGCAAGCAGAGCAATAGACTCAAATAAATTTTTGTTTTCCAGCACATATAAAAGTTATATTTATACTATATTAGATGTGTGACAGCATTACATCTAAGCCAAAACAATGTACATCTTTAATTGGATATTTTATCGCTAAAAATGCTAATGATCTGAGCCTTCAGCCAGTCAACTTTTTGCTGGTGGAAGGTCTTGCCTTGATGGTGACGTGATGGCTGCTGACTGGTCCAGGTGGGGGCTGCTGAAGGCTGGGGAGGCTGTGGCAAGCTCTTACAGCAGGGCAGCAATGAAGTCGGCCACACTGATGGGCTCTTCCTTCCGCGAGCAATTTCTCTGTAGCATGGGATGGTCTTTGCTGGCATTTTACTCATGTTAGGACCGCTTTCAAAACTGGGAGTCCCATCTTCTCTCCCCACTGCTGCCTCAGTAACAAACTTTACAGAATAATCTCAACCATCCATTGTCATTTCAACAATCATCACAGCATCTTCGGAGGGGGTATAATCCGTCTTAGGAAGCCACTTTCTTTGCTCACCCATATCAAGCAACTCCTCATGCAAATGTTTTATCATGAGGTTGCAGCATCCAGTCCTATCTTCAGATCCCGCTTCTAATTCCAGTTCTCTTGTCATTTCCACCACATCTCTAGTTACCGCCTCCACTGAATTCTTGAACCGCTCAAAGCCATCCATGGAATGGAATTCGCTTCTTCCAAACTCCTGTTAATATTTATATGTTGATCTCTCCCCATGAATTATGAATGTTCTTCAAAGCATCTAAAATGATGAAGCCTTTCCAGAAGGTTTTCAATTTACTCTGCCCAGGTCCATCAGAGGAATCACTATCTACAGCATCGATAGCCTCATGAAATGTATTTCTTAATAAGGCTTCAAAGTCAAAATTACTCCCGGTTGCAGAACGGATGTTGGGTTTGCAGGCACAAAGGCAACATGCATCGCACCGTACGTCTGCATCAGGTCCCCGGAGCATTGTCCGTGAGCAATAATGCTGGGGAAGGGAAATTCATTTTCCTGAGTGGTAGGTGTCAACAGCGGGCTTCAGAGGTTCTGCAAACCATGCGGTGAGAAGCTGTGCCGTCGTCCAGGTTTGCTGCTCCATTTACAGAGCACAGGCCTTAGTATCATTCCCAAGGGCCTTAGGAGTCTCCAAAGTGGGAAAGGAGCACTGGCGTCAATTTAAAGCCACCAGATGCACCAGCCCCTAGCAAGAGAGTCCGCTGGCCTTTCAGAGCTTTGAGGCCGGCCGCTGACCTCTCTCTAGCTATTAACGTCCTAGGTGGCATCCTCTCCCAATACAAGGCGGTTTCATGGGGGATCCCTGGGTGGCTCAGCGGTTCAGTGCCTGCCTTTGGCCCAGGATGTGATCCTGGAGTCCCGGGATGGAGTCCCAGGATGGGGTCCTGGGATCGAGGCCCGCATCGGGCTCCCTGCAGGGAGCCTGTTTCTCCCTCTGCCTGTGTCTCTGCCTCTCTCTCTCTCTCTCTCTCTCTCTCTCTCTCTGGGTCTCTCATGAATAAATAAATAAAATCTTAAAAAAAAAAAAAAGGCGGCTTCCTGTGCCTTGCAAATATGTGGTTCAGTAGAGCCACCTTCATTAATTATCTTAGCCACACCCTCTGGATACCTGGCCACAGCCTCCCCATCAGCACTTGCTGCTTCGCCCTGCACTGTTATATTAGAGAGACGGTTTCTTAAATCTCATGAACCAACCTCTGCTAGCTTCAAACTTCTATTCTGCAGCTTCCTCGCCTCTCCCAACCTTCATGAGATCAAAAAGAGTTAGGGCCTTGTTCTGGATCAGGTTCTGCTTAAGGAAATGTTGTGGTTCTTCGGAACCTCCACTCAGACCACTCGCTCTTTCTCCCCGCCAGCAATGAGGCTGTTGTACTTTCTCACCACTCACGTGTTTGTGGGAACAGCATTTCTAATTTCCTTAGAGAACCTCCCCCTTTGCATTCACACCTTGGCGACTCACTGGACACAAGAGCCCTAGCTTTCTGCCTGTCTGAGCTCTGCCTTCCCCACTAAGCATAATCATTTCTAACTTTTGAATTAAAGTGAGAGAATGTACAAGTCTTTCCTTTCACTTGAACACTTAGAGGCCCCTGGAGGGTCATTAACTGGCCGACTTTCAATATGGCCTGGTCTCAGGAACTGGGAGGGCTGAGGAGAGGAGAGACAAGAGAATGCCAGTCGGTGGGGCAGTCAGGATACACCGAACATATATCGATGAAGTTGGCCATCTTATGTGGGGACAGTTCACGACACCCGAAACGATACAGTGACCAAAGATCTCTGATCATAGGTCACGATACAACAACAATGAAAAAGTCCAAAATATTGAGAATTACCAAAACGTAATGTCACTTTGTGACAAAGAGTGCAAACACTGTTGGAAAAATGGTGCCCATCAACTGGTTCGACACAGGGTTGCCACAAACCTTCAATGCGTTAAAAAAATATAGTATCTGGGAAGTACGATAAAGCAAAGCACAATAAAATGGGGCATGCCTGTACTGCTACGCACTCTTCCAAACTTACATATGCATGCCTATTTTCTTTATATAGTCGTCATTATACAAAGTCTTCCAGGTTGTAAATTTTAGTAGCTGCCTTATATCCATGTATAATTATCTTACCCATCGCTTTTGGTTTGACATATTGGTTGATGACATTCTTTTAATGTCATGAACAAATTTATTAGCATATTTGTGTATATTGCATGTTTTATATTTCTTTGGGATAAATTTCCAGAAAGGGATCAGAGTAAATGAACAAATCTATGACCGACCATAAAGTCAAATTGCTTTCTAAAAGCGTTCTGTGAATATACACAGCCATCCACAATGTCTGAACATATCAGTTGATTTACATTTTTTTCTACACCAATGTGAACATCAAGAAACAACTGCTGGTTTCATAGAAACTATATATATATATATATATATATATATATATATATATATATATATATATTAGAAACAACATTTTTAAAAAGTGGTGATGTTTGCTCAAGACCTGCTTGGACACTGTTCCCTTCGCCGCCTCTTTCTTGCTAAAAGGAAACCGACCATTTGATTTCCATACTGTATAATCTGAAAAAAAGTTCATCTTCAAAATGCTACCTAAAAATTATAATACCTCATAGACACAATCTTCTGCATCACAGAAGAGGCTTTGAGACAGGTAGGATTCGTATTCAACAAAAGGATGAGGCTGATTTGAGAAAGTGCACGTCCTGGGACTCGCCCTAGGTTGTAGAGCTCGGAAATAGAAGGATTTATGATTCTAATCTCAAGTCTACAGCTCTTTCTAGTTCAGCAGGGTTTGGTTGTTTTTTTGTTTTTTTTTTTTTCCCCCTTCAATATAGATGCTAAGTAAACCTCACAATATCCACTCCGACTTGCATGACCAATCATAAGAATTAACAAAGGCCTAGAGGAAGCTAATTAGTGGAAAGGAGCAAATTTCACACAGTGAGCCTGTGTTTTATATTACCTTTCCCTCTGCACTTGTAACTACAACATGAAACAACACAGGGACACTAAAGGAAACGTCAGAGCAGAGTCTTATGAACAGAGCAAAAGTACATTCCATAGACAAGAAACAATTTGGTAAACCCTAATGCTATTGAATATATATATATATATATATATATATATATATATATATATATATTGCTATTGAATATTTCTAAAAAATAGGCCAGGAGCTAGGTGCTTTGAAGAGGGGAAAAAAAAAAAAAAAGTAGGAATAATGAGTAACGTCTTTGCACAGTAGCTCCTTGATCATCCCGGAGACTAGCCATCGAACCAGGACGGCTATAAAGTTGAAGATGAACTCCATGATCTCGTAGGTTACAAGTATCCGTGAGTATTTCCCAGTTAGCTTGCGTTAACCAGACGTTTGTGAAGACAGGTAGCGGCTCCGTAGGCCTGAGCACAACAAGCAAGTAAGGTAATGAGAGTTTAGAGGACAACAAAATCCAGTCCAATAACAGAAGGAAGAAAATAAAATTGGGACATTCTGTTGGTGTGGGCAAGGAGTCTCTCCTCACTTCCATCCCCTCCCCGTAGATCTGGCTGTAAGGAGTCTCACTTCACTTTTACCCTCCCGCTTAGATCTGGCCATGAGCTAGCTCTACGTCAGGTATTTAAGCTATATCCACCTCAGAACTGGCGGAAAGTAAGATTTCTTATTCCAGTCCACCATCTCTCTTTCTTTGCATGTTCCCAGAACATGCGATGCAAAGGAAATACTCTCTATCTCCCAAGAAATAACTCATGAGGTGTTAATGAGAAAATTCCTTTTCCCCAGAGCCTATGCTCTTGACAGCTTAGTGCTGAATAAATGGACCATAAAAGCAAATCCAGACCTGTGTCCCCACACAAAGGACTTTCCAAGGCTCGCCCGCTGCCCCCTATGAGACAAGTGTCTTTCAGTATCTGGGCAATAACGTTCGATTCTTGCAAAAAAGTCTCCATAGACCTAGTAGAGGGGAAGGTCAACTACCAGTCAGTTAGGGGATGGGCTAAGGTTGAGGTGGAGCCATAGAAGGAAAGACAGGGCAAGGTGAAGTAGAGGCACGGGGGCACCTTGCGGCCCTGGCTGGAGCTGGGCCGGATCTGGTACGATGCAAAGGTCCTGGGGGCGGAAGCCAGACAACACACATTTGAATCATTAGCTATAGGATGCTGAACCACCCATCACGTCGTCATCCTTTTAGCCTGAGTAGTTCCATCTATAAAGTGGGAACATAACACCTTTTTCAAAGAGTCTCTGGGAGAATTAAATGTGAACATGTGAGTAAACCTCCAAATAATTAAAACACGGCTCAGAAAGGGTCAATTTTTTTTTCCTTCAAATAAAAACCTGAGCATGAAGAAGGAATCGTAATGTAGGAGTATGAGTAACTCTGTGTGTATGTGTGTGTGTGTGTGTGTGTGTGTGTGTAACACGTAATACCCTGGGTGTGCGGGGCAAACTTTCTACATTGAAGCTGTTTGAAGTATTACATTATTTACGTTTAGCAGGGTGGGCACCTAGTAGGTCATAAATATTTGCTGAATAGTGACTCACAAGCATGAAACGGATGGAGCTGAACGAAGGCCAAGGCTGCAGCCTCACTGAAGCCGTCGGTGCCACCAGGTTACCGTGTCCCTCTTTTACCTTTTCTTTTCAAGATTTTGTTTATTTATTCATGAGAAAGACAGAGAGAGAGAGAGAGAGAGAGAGAGAGAGGCAGAGACACAGGCAGAGGGAGCAGCAGGCTCCGTGCAGGGGGCCCAAGGCAGGACTCGATCCCAGGATCCGGGACCACGGCCTGGGCCGCATGCAGGTGCTCCTCGGCTGAGCCCCCCGGTGCCCCCCAGTTGCTCTTTCCCAAGCAAACGCAGAAAGGCAGCAACTGAAGAAATGCACGGGTCCTTCGCCGCCTCCAGGTGCATCAAGGGCATGAAGGAGCTTATGGAGCAGCTAAGGCCACACTGCTCGGCACTCGCGGCCTCCGGGCCTCCAGGTCTCCAGGCCTCCAGGCCTCCAGGGTGCAGGGCTCGCTCGCAGCCACCGCTCCCGGGACCCGGGGGTGCACGTGGCCGGGTTTGCAGACTCGTGACCAGGTTCCTCGCCTTTAATGACGGGATGAAGGACCAGGGCCTGTGCAGGCCGCAGCATGCTGTGGCCGGGCCGCACACCCCTAGGAGGCGTGAGACAGTCTCAAGCCCCAAGCCTAAGCTAAGAAACGACGACACGTGGGACATCTGACCCAAGCCCAGCAGGAAGGGAAGGCTGAGAAAGGAAGGAGAACGCAGGCAATTCGACAGGCCGTGATCTCCATTCTGCAGAGCTGGGCCTGCGAGCCCTGATTTTAGCAGGAGGCCTGCTGGGAAGGCGGCCACGTGCTGGGTGGACTGTGAGAGCCTTCGAGGCGGGACCCCTGGGTCCTCAGATCCGCGCTCTGACAATCACTAGCTCTGGCGTCGCTGTCAAGCTACTTAAGGTCTCTGTGCCTCGGTGCCCCCATCTGTACCCGAGACACAGGAGTACTATTGTGCATATGCGTCCGTACTGAGAACCACCTAAGACTTACGTGCGCCCGTCAGTGACACACTGGGTGGTGGGCGGTAGGAAGAGATGAAAGCTGCAGCTAAGCAGCTGCCCGATGGCTGGTGACTCTACCAAAGTCCACCTTGAACTGTTGAAACTCCGTGGAAGGTGCTCGAGGTTTAAAACGGGTGTGGCTCGGTGAGCTCTAGTGTTGAGACCTTAGGGTTCCGAGGAGGACGGTAGGTAACTCGCCCATTTGGTCCCTGCAAATACGCTTCTGGAAAGACGCTGGGAGGCAGGGGCTCTGCCCCATGAGAATATGTAAAGAACGAGTCCAAAGACAAATGTAGATGGAAGCACCGTGACCCAGACGATTCCAAGGTGCTAACCCCCGTGGGTGTGCTCAGGCCGCCAAGACAACCCTCAGCGCCTGTCATAAAACGTGACTACACCATGTGGCACCACAATCTACCGCACGATGATGTTTTTTTAACCGTAGCAGAATTCAAAGTTGGTAGAAACTAACATTTATTTGGGGGGGGAACCTCAAAACCATGAGTTTCTATTCCTTCTTCGCCCTTGTAAGGCCGAGATACCCGGGGGAGGCACAGAGCCGGGCAGCCCAGCACGGTGCACATGGATGCACGGTGTACGTGTGTCTGCGGATTCCAGGATAGACTGAGCGACTGCACCTACCTGGATGTGCGGGTGGGTGGGGGTGGGTGGGTGGGTGTGCATTACCATCTCCCAGGCTCCTCTGAGGCTCTGTCCTTCCTTTCTCCCAGCTTTGCCTCCTTAGTAGTCATGTTCTCTAGGCTACTCCCTCACTAATTGGGCAAATGTGGTCATTTGTAACGGGTCTCCAACTCATTAGTGTAATTTACTCAGGTTCTACTGTATTTCACCAGACACACCAACCAGGCCGCCGCACACATCTGTTTCCACGGCTCTGTTTCATAAGCATCCACAATATTTCTGCTTTAAAATTGAGAAATGATTGCTCTTTAATCAGCTATTTGTTACACGGAGCTATATAAATATATGCAGTGCCATCCATAAATAATTTCAGGGTGGAACATACTCACAATTAACGTTTGCATCGAGCTTTAAAGTTTGCAAAGCTTCTTCTTACAAACCCAAACACAAAAATCCCACATCTTCCTCTCTGAAAGAAGGTATCATATATACCTTAAAATATAAGATATAATATATTATATATTATATAAAAATCATATATATATATATATATTTTTTTTTAAAGGACTTAGAAGGTAGTGTACTGTGACAGTTCCAGACACAGGGACTCGATCCATCTAGATCGCTGCTATGTGACCTTGGCCATTTATTGAACCTCTCTGAGCTTAAAGGTTTCCTTCTTTGAACTTTGTGTACATACTATCTGCTCCAGTCTCTTTGTTGGGAGGTGGGAGGAGTCATCAGACATTTGAAAAGGAGTATAAAGTTGTAAATGCTGGATAAATGGTAGTTATTATGACCCCAGTGGGCAGGCAATATCATTGTCCTTTTTATTTTTTTCTATTTTTTATTTTTTTAGATTTTATTTGTTTATTCATGAGAGACACAGAGAGGAGAGAAAGGCAGAGACACAGGCAGAGAGAAAAGCAGGCTCCCCGCAGGGAGTCCGACGTGGGACTCAATCCTAGGTCCCAGGATCACGCCCTGGGCTGAAGGCGGCGCTAAACCACTGAGCCACCGGGGAGGCCCTTATTGTCCTTTTTAAAAGATGCTCACGTCAAGTGGCAGACGAGGGAGATAGCTGGCACATACGAAACTAGGGTTCCCAGGTTGGGAGGCCTGGAGGCCCTTATGCAAAGGCAGCACCTGCTCCCGTGCCTAGCAAGGGGGCTGGAGGGCCCGCTACTGCACCTCGATACTGCAAATGGGGGCAAGCAGAAGTGATGCCTCTAAACCTGAAGCCCTACGTTGCCTGCAAGTGTGAAGTGTGCAGAAGGCGGCTAGAACAAAGGCTACAGATTTGAAAGCAAGGATGTTACCAAAAAGGAGGCAGGCCCAAGAGGTAGACGCTGGAAAGCTTGGATCTGGAGTGTAAGACTGAAGGGCTTTAAAAAGCTGGAGAGGAGGAAGCAGGACATGGGGAATCCCAGCAAGCCCGCAGGTGGGAGGACAGTCCGAGCACAGGCCAGGAACAGGGGCTGTGGCTGGACAGGACTTGCTCGCATTTTCTGTGACCTTCGCTCGGGAGGAAGGACGAGAACAGGAGCCAGGAGTGGGGAAGGATGTCCTTCTGCCGCAGACCACTCCAGGAGGTAGCATAGGTGAGAACAGACCTTGAGCAGGGCTGGGTTTCCTGGAGTGGTGCTCAGACCCCAGCCAGGAAGGGCGAATCAGCCTTTTTTTTTTCTGTTTCGAGATTCCCTAGCTCCGCTCTCATCAGGGGAGAGAGTCAAGGGGTTACTTAACCAGACTGTGCACTTGGCTCACAGAGATGGACAGTCACGACCAAAGAATCAATGTGCTTAGTGGCTTCCTCTCGATGAGCAAAACCCTCTGCTGTTACCCTTTTCCCAGCGCACGGCACGGTCGGAATCAGGGTCTGCCTTTTGCGTCTCCTGGATCCTTCTCTCAGGTCCAGCCCCTAAGCCAAGAAAAACGGGCCCCCATGCAACCGTCTGGTAAATTCCTGAGTTTACTGGTGTAGAACCATCAGCCCTCTGGCTCGAGAGAAAAAGAAACTTTGTCTACAGCAAAGTAGACTTTTTCTACAGCAGAAAAAGTCTCTGTCCTGGCTCTCAGGATCCCAAACTAAGGAACTGAGCTAAAGTCTGGAAGGTCAGAGAACAGACTTTCTTCTCTCAACCCTTCGTGCTTGTGTGAAGTGCCATTCCATTCTGGGCTGGCAGTTCACAGACATGTTTCTCTCTCAAACATACCATTAGAGAAGCCTGGACCATCTGTCTGTCCGACAGACCATCTGTATAAAGCACTTGCTCCCCTTCCAGAAAAATAGAAAAGGGACATACTCAGATCTCGACAAGGAAGAGAGAGTGAGGATGCCAGATAGGAGTCTTTACATCTATCTTTGTTTCCAAGCTTTTTTTTTTTTTTTTTTTTTTTTGGCAATCACTGGAAGAAAAGATTCCAGGAAAATTAAGGTTAAAAAAAAAAAAAGTTACAGCAAAGAGTTTTCACCCAAAAGAGTACAGAGCAATCTGAAAGGTAGTAGGGGAAAATGCAGAGCATTGTAAGGCTGTAAGGGTTTTCGAAGATGAAGATCAGGATGCGAGGGATCAGGAGGTCTGCGCCCTGCAGTCAGACGCATGTAGGCGCCCGTCATGCACCCCATGTGGCGACTCATTAGCTTGGGCGAATCAGGAGTTGTCTGAGGTGGCGCGTCTTCATCTGTACCCTGAGAATCCTCACACTTCCTTTTCACAGCTGAAGCTCCTGGCCTACCACCTGGGATATCATACTGCTAAATGCGTGACAGCTACTGGGTTAATTTTGTGATTTTTCCCCCTAAGGCCTTCTACAGGACCCACCCCATGTCTTTATTCTTCTTACCCGCCAACTACTTGATGACATTTCCTCACCCTCTTCACAAGGAAGCCCTATTGTCTCTCACGTCCTCTACAGAAAAAAATGGTCACTTCACATTATATTTCGGGCTAACTCCCCCCAACCCCGCTCTGTTCAGCTTTCTTCCTTAGAACTCCCCAACCACAAACTCCTCCCCAGTGATAACCTTATCCTGTCAATCATTCGTATCAACCCCATCTTTTGGTTCTAAATCCTGTGCTGCCTAGTTTAGCAAGTTCATTTCCCTTTTGCTAATGGAACCCTAGCCATGATACATTGAGGTATCTGCGGGGGCGGAGAAAAGTCATCCGCTCACAACTTTGTGTTCCTCACTGCAACTGGTAGTGAACCCGGTGGACATTCAGGAAAGAGATCAGTAAATGATACCATTGAAATGGCCACAGATGCAAAAGGATATTATACACAAAAGCAGTCATTGAGATCAACTCTGATTTACTTATGCAAAAGTGTTCTTAATCTAGATCTAGGTCATAGTTCTGAGATTAAGGAGTAGAATAATATACATATAGATCATATATTTCCAGTCAAATGAGTCTTGGGGGAGGAAAAAGAAAAAAACAGAACAAACTACATGCACTAGATAGGAAACATAGAATTCTGTTTAGTGAAAACTTAGGGGAAAAACCAAATGCCTCAGCGCCTCGAGTGATGGGAGAAATAAAAATAAAACTTGAAGGGCCAAATGCACATTCAGGAGAATCACAGTAAGGCAAGACAGGTCAAAGAAGAGGAAAGGGATAGAGGAGGTAAGCATCCACCAGATGGACACAAGAACTCAGCCACAGGATAGTCTCTGGTTTAAAAAAATAATAAATTTTCAAAAATAAATAAATAAAGATAGTCTCTGGTTCACAAAAGTATTTGCACTTAAGAGACACGCAGAAAAACTTAGGACTATTTCTCTAGATGCTTTTACTTGGGGCACTGAAGTCAGAACAAGGTAATTAATAAAACATTTCATATTTCATATAGTCCAGGTCCTTTGGTAGAAGAAAGATCCTGAGCAAAAGTCACAGGTAAACACGGCTTTCGTCTAGAAGAAGTGCGAGGGAGGGGCTGTCCTGGTGTGTCTCTATCTCCTTGGCATGGTGATCACTACACATAGGGAAGGCGCCCAATGGGAAAAAGGTTGGCACATTCACCCACGGTTTGTATTACTAACCACTCGCTTGTTTTCAGGTACAACTTCACTTTATTGAAGGGATGGTTCAAATTGCTCATACTTCATTTTTACTGTGATCTAAGTATTTGTCCCCATTTGTAAAAACAAAAACAAAAACAAAAACAAAAACAACTTTTTTTACTGAAATGTTTCTTCCACATTATCTACAAGGTTCCCAGCACATAGGATCAGAAGTTTTAATTCCAATCATACTTTTCCAAAGTATACCCTGAACCACTGTGTGCTCCTCACTTGGTCTTGCTCCTGGGACTCATTACCCATCCATGAATATTAAAAAAAAAAAAAAAAAATCAAGATGTTCTAAATAAAAGATTTAAATATCCCATTCTAGAATGGCTTACCAAACACTCAGAATTCTGGTTTGCTCACATATTTTAAAAAGGAGCAGCTACAACTAAACACTGATTTAAAAAAATATATATATCTAAGATGACATACAAAGGTAGAAAAATCTTGCACGGATGAGAGAAAAGACAGAGTTGAATCTTTTTTTCTTTGAGAGCATGAAGTCAAAGGAAGATCATTACCTCTTCTCTTTATCAAGAAAGCTTTCAAGACGTGACCACTTTTCCTGTTTATAGACAAGTGTGGAGCTACATTCCCAAGTTCACAGCATTTTAGGATCTAACAAGAAAGAAGAAGGAAAGAAGAAAGAAAGAAAAGAAAGAAAGAAAGAAAGAAAGAAAGAAAAGAAAAGAAAGAAAAGAAAGAAAGAAGAGAAAGGAAGGAAGGAAGGAAGGAAGGAAGGAAGGAAGGAAGGAAGGAAGGAAGGAAGGAAGAAGGAAGGAAGGAAGAAGGAAGGAAGGAAGGAAGGAAGGAGGAAGGAAGGAAGGAAGGAAGGAAGGAGGAAGGAGGAAGGAAGGAAGGAAGGAAGGAAGGAAGGAAGGAAGGAAGGAAGGAAGAAAGAAAGAAAGAAGAAAGAAAGAAAGAAAGAAAGAAAGAAAGAAAGAAAGAAAGAAAGAAAGGAAAGGAAAGGAAAGGCAGAAAGAAGGAAGGAAGGAAGGAAGGAAGGAAGGAAGGAAGGAAGGAAGGAAGGAAGGAAGGAAGGAGAAAGAAAGAAAGAAAGAAAGAAAGAAAGAAAGAAAGAAAGAAAGAAAGAAAGAAAGAAAAAGAAGGAAGAAAGAAGAAAGAAAGAAAGAAAGAAAGAAAGAAAGAAAGAAAG